>NC_060148.1:78444242-81094941 GCF_021461385.2 Schistocerca piceifrons | reverse complement strand
ATCAATCCTTTGAATGGTTATGGTTTTATACATGGGCGTAGAATTCCCCGGTGCTTTAGAAAACGAAACACCTTTTGGAAAGATGTTTGATGTGCAGTAACATGTACGCTGAACATTTTCGTATTACGAAAGTATAAATTCGAATTCCACCAAACACCGCATGTTACTTTCCGAAGCATTGAAATGGAGATTGCGTATTTGTAAGCCAGTCACAGCTCATGTCAAGTGATCTCGCCAGCCGATGGCAGCGGATATTCAGAGCTTCGGACACATGGTGTAGTCAGCCAACAGCATCACTGTTAAGTAGCGCGAACACACGAACAGGAAAAGTTAATGGTTTAAATTAATATATATAATGTTGCTACAAGAAAAACAAAGCTTTCGCATATAATATTGGTCTCTAAGGCCAATACGCTGCAAGACAAGCTAAGCTTTCGCATATAATGTTGGTCTTTTATGGACGTATTACATTTTAAGATATATCACACAAATATGCCAGTAAATTTTTTAATAACGACATAAAAGTGTAATCTTCTGGGCTATAAATTCTTCTACATGGCTCGTCATCAAAGAGCTGATTTTTAAATGAGTCCCAGATTCCCAGTGAAGTAGGCATCGACCTGATATTTAACTTTTCAATGTGGTTTCGGGATGTAAATTTCCTTGGGTACCAGTACTTTGTCATCTCATGTCTGGTTCTTTGTTATGGCATTATGCCATACGTGCCATAAGATGAAAACGTACACTTGAAATGCAGTGAACAGTTGAAACTAGCCAATAGTTTGAAATTAAACCCTTTGTTTCAAATATATTGACTGCCTCAGCGGAAAAGATTAATAAAAGAAAATTTCTTCAGGAAACCGATAAAAACAACTTCTTTGTTCTGCATTGCAATTAATGCTTGACTGTCAGAAAGGTGGAAATAAAATAAAATCTGAAACTAATAAAGTATTTTAGCCTTCCGTAATTATGTGAATGTATTTTAATTCACATGATAGATCCCGGCCAAAGAAATCAATTTTGTTTTCATTTGACATGAGTGCAGTAGACAAAGCGGAAACAGCAAAATCACTAAATGTAAACACGGGTCACGTGGAGACTACCCGCTTCCCTATAATAACTCAGACTGCTCTGTGCATCAGACCCGTATCTACGATGTTTCCGAACCGGGGCAATAGTAGATAGTGGCGTCCCTCGAGCGTTTGAGAAAGGACGTCAAAAATTTAAAAAAAATCGAATTTTCCAAAATACGTTCATTTTGTAGCGAACATCTTTCTTAAGACTCTGATACATGAAACATACGCGTCAGAGGAATTGTAAGACATGTTATTTGATCTTAAGTGTGCCAAAGTACGGCGGCACGCATCTTCACACAGCATTCTTCTATCGCACGTCACTGTATCTGTTTCGTTCTTTGTAGTTTTTTAGTTTGATGCTTATTTCGTGAGATATTTGGCCCAGTCACTATTAATGGACCACCCTGTATATGAATGATAGGGTTTGTAATATGACAGGTGACCACAAAATATTTATGTTTGCTGATGACACTATCTTCATAGTCAAGGATTTTTAATACAACCTTGGGAATGTATGAAGTAGTTAAGTTTAACTCATAAGTTCGTGGCTTGCAGAGGAGAAATTCATGCTAAATCGCAGTAAGTCCTAGTTTTTAGAGAGTCTAATGCACAGTTAAACTAGAACTGACGTTTTTATTACACCGAATTGGCATATGATTGGTGCTTCTGAATAACTGAAATTCGTGGGTGTTCAGGTAGATGGTACGATGTAATGGGAAGCTCACGTTCAGGATCTTGTTCAACAGCTGAGTGCTGCTGTATTTACCATTAGAAGTGGTAGTTCAATATGATAATGTCCGCCCCGATAGCTGAATGGTCAGGTTGACATACTGCCGTCCTAAGAGGCCCGGGTTCGATTCCCGGCTGGGTCGTAGATTTTCCCCACTCAGGGACTGGGTGTTGTGTTGTCTTCATCATCATTTGATCCCCATCCGGCGCGCAGGTCGCCTAATGTGGCGTCTAATGTAGTAAGACCTGCACCAAGGCGGCCGGACCTGCCCCGTAAGGGGCCTCCCGGCCAATGACGCCAAACGCTCATTTCACAACATGATACTGTACTTCGTTTGTTGTTACTGTTTCCTTGGAAGTCGTTAGATAGGCAACCTACAGCTAGGACAGTGCACGCGAACCACGAACCCCGTCAGTCAATTACTGAACAGCCGAAGAAACTGGTTCAAATGGTTCATATGGCTCTGAGCACTATGCGACTTTAAGTTCTGAGGTCATCAGTCGCCTAGAACTTAGAATTAAACCTAACTAACCTAAGGACATCACACACATCCATGCCCGATGCAGGATTCGAACCTGCGACCGGAGCGGTCGCTCGGCTACAGATTGTAGCGCCTAGAACCGCACGGCCACTCCGGCCGGCTAAGAAACTGGTACATCTGCCTATGTTGTGTAGGGTACCCGCGAGCACGCAGAAGTGCCGCAACACGACGTGGCATGGACCCGACTAATGTCTGAAGGAGTGGAGGGAACTAACACCATGAATCCTGCACGGCTGTCCATAAATCCATAATAGCACGACGGCGTGGAGATCTCTTCTGAACAGCACATTGCAAGGCATCGCCGATATGCTCAATTATGTTCAGGTCTGGGGAGTTTGGTGGCCAGCGGAAGTGTTTAAACTGAGAACAGTGTTCCTGGAGCGACTCTGCAGCAATTATGGACGTGTGGGGTGTCGCATTGTCCTGCTGGAATTGGCCAAGTTCGTCGGAATGCACAGTGGGCACGAATGGATGCAGGTGATCAGACAGGGAGCTTACTTACGTGTCACCTGTCAGAGTCGTATTCAGACGAATCAGGAGTCCCATATCACTCCAACTGCACACGCCCCACATCATTACAGACGCTCCATCAGCTTGAACAGGCCCCTGCTGACATGCAAGGATTCACGAGGTTGTCTCCGCACCCGTACACATCCATCCACTTGATACAATTTGAAACGAGATTCGTCCGACCAGGCAACATGTTTCCAGTCATCAACAGTCCTATGTCGGTGTTGACGGGCCCAGGTGAGGCGTAAAGTTTTGTGTCGTGCAGTCATCAAGGGTACCCAGTGGGGCATCGGCTCCAAAAGCCCATCTCGATCATGTTTCGTTGAACGGTTCGTACGCTGACACTTGCTGACGGCCCAGCATTGTAATCCGCTGCAATTTGCGGAAGGGTTGCACTTGTGTCATCATCAACGATTCTCTTCAGTCGTCGTTGGTCCCGTTCTTACAGGATCTCTTTCTGGCCGCAGCGATGTCGGAGATGATGTTTCATCGGATTCCTGATATTCACGGTACACTCCTGAAATGGTCGTACGGGAAAATTCTAACTTCATCGTTACCTCTAAGATGCTGTGTCACATCGCTGGTGCGCCGTTTATAACAGCACGTTCAAACCGACTGATATCTTGATAACCAGCCAGTGTAGCAGCAGTAACCAATCTAACAACTGCGCCACAGACATTTGTTGTCTTATATATACATATGAAGATGGTATCTGTTCTTTCGGACATGTCCGAAACGACAGATATCATCGGTGACCATGCAGCTCGTTAGAATGAAATTACAATAACATGAATACCCCTAGCTGCATACAGGCGTTGATGTAAGTCAACGGGGACAGTTGGGAACGTGTGCCACGAGCGGGACTCGAACCCGGGAAATCCTGCTTACATGGCAGGCGCGCTATCCATCTGAGGACACAGGGGATAGTGCGACTAGAGGGACTTATCTCTGACACGCCTCCCGTGAGACCCACATTCCCGACTTATTGCCCCGCACTATATTCATAGTGCCCCCGCCCATTATACTCATTACTCGCGCCTTTTTTTGCACTCTTTGTGCATCCGCACAGAAGGAGATGGTCAACTTCAAAGGACCACCCAATATATATATATATATATATATATATATATATATATATATATATATATATATATATATATATAGGGTGGCCCTTTGATAGTGACCGTGCCAAATATCTCACGAAATAAGCATCAAACGAAAAAACTACAAAGAACGAAATTCGTCTAGCTTGAAGGGGGAAACCAGATGGCGCTATGGTTGGCCCGCTAGATGGCGCTGCCATAGGTCAAACGGATATCAACTGCGTTTTTTTAAACAGGAACCCCCATTTTTTATTACAGATTCGCGTAGTAAGTACAGAAATATGAATGTTTTGGACCACTTTCTTCGCTTTGTGATAGATGGCGGTGTAATAGTCACAAACGTATAAGTACGTGGTACCACGTAACATTCCGCCAGTGCGGACGGTATTTGCTTCGTGATACATTACGCGTGTTAAAGTGGACTGTTTACCAATTGCGAAAAAGGTCGATATCATGTTGATGTATGGTTATTGTGATCAAAACACCCAACGGGCGTGTGCTATCCATGCTGCTCGGTATCCTAGACGACATCATCCAAGTGTGCCGGACCGTTCGCCGATGATTTCCTACGTAATATTCTACCGATGTTACTACGCGATGTTTCACTGCATGACAGAATGGCGATGTACTTCCAAGATGATGGATGTCCGGCACATAGCTCGCGTGCGGTTGAAGCGGTATTGAATAGCATATTTCGTGACAGGTGGATTGGTCATCGAAGCACCATACCGTGGCCCGCACGTTCACCGGATCTGACGTCGCCGGATTTCTTTCTGTGGGGAAAGTTGAAGGATATTTGCTATCGAGATCCACCGACAACGCCTGACAACATGCGTCAGCGCATTGTCAATCCACGGGCGAACATTACGGAAGCCGAACTACTCGCTGTTGAGAGGAATGTCGTTACAGGTATTGCCAAATGCATTGAGATTGACGGACATCATTTTGAGCATTTATTGCATTAATGTGGTATTTACACGTAATCACGCTGTAACAGCCTGCGTTCTCAGAAATGATAAGTTCACAATGGTACATGTATCACATTGGAACAACCGAAATAAAATGTTCAAACGTACCTACATTCTGTATTTTAATTTTAAGTACCTGCCTGTTGCCAACAGTTCGTGTAAAATTGTGAGCCATATGCCTGCGACTATTACAGAGGCATGTATCACAAAGCGAAAAAAGTGGTCCAACTAAAACATTCATATTTCATTACATACTACACGAATATGTAATAAAATGGGGGTTCGTATTTAAAAAAACGCAGTTGATATCCGTTTGACCTATGGCAGCACCATATAGCGGGCCAACCATAGCGCCATCTGGTTTCCCCCTTCAAGCTAGACGAATTTCGTTCTTTGTAGGTTTTTCGTTTGACGCTTATTTCGTGAGATATTTGGCCCGGTCACGATCGATGGACCACCCTGTATATACCTGAAGATGGTATCTGTTGTTTCTGACATGTTCGAATGAGTATAATGGGCAGGGGCGCTATGAATATATTGTGGGACTATAAGTTAGGAATGTGGGTCCGACGGGAAGCGTGCCAGACATACGTCCCTGCAGTCGCACTATCCTCTGTGTCCTATATGGCTCAGATGGGAGTCGGCACGGTAGCTCAGAAGTGTTCGGTCAGAGAGCTGGTTGGCCTCTGTAATAAAAAAAGTGAAAACTGAGTGGAGAGATCAACAAACGAACTTGAACGGATGTCATGTGACGTCCGCAACAACCAAACCAGTGTGCGATTTGCAGGGGGATGGGTTGGATTTCCCCCCCCTCTGCATCAGACCATCCCCTCCTCTGGTTTTAGTTTATGCATCCCAACCTGGGATGTTTATTTCCCATGCACTTATCTGCCAGGATGTTTCATTCTTGT
Organism: Schistocerca piceifrons; assembly: GCF_021461385.2. NCBI lineage: Eukaryota > Metazoa > Arthropoda > Insecta > Orthoptera > Acrididae > Schistocerca > Schistocerca piceifrons. The sequence goes on along the minus strand of NC_060148.1, from coordinate 81,089,102 downwards.
TATATTTTGGTATTTTTATTGGCCATACAATATAATAATTATAAAATGGCTGTAATTAAAGTATATCTGCTGTCATCATTTACAGGTAGTATTACCATATATGTACCCAAAAAGTAAAAATTAATTATTGCCATTTATAAATAACATCTGACCCATTTTAGTCGCTATGAGTCTGTTGCTCTTCTCAGTGCATGTTTGACCTGCTTTCGAATATATCCTTTTTCAGGGCATTGCTGTTGCTGTGATACATAACACTTTTACACCCAACTGATACAGAGTTCTCCACTGTAATTTCCTTGTTTCCCACCAGTTTAAGGGATCGCTGTTTCTAGGCAAATATCCCTTGTCCCTTGTCCAAGTTGACAATTGCTGCGCTTTCTGGGCCGTGACATGGTTGAAGGTGATCAATAGTCTCATCAGGACCTTGTTCAAAGACTTAATACTGCCAGTTTTACTATTCGAACGGTATCAAAAGTGAGTGATCATTCGATACGAAAATTAGTCTACTTCGGTTATTTCCATTCGCTTATGCTGCATGGTATAATATTTTGGGGTAACTCTTCCCATTCTAGAAGGATATTTTTGGCTCAGAAACGGGCGGTTCGGCCAATAAGTGGTGTGAGTTCACGAACCTCTTGTAGACCTCTGTTCACGAGTCTGGGTATTTTGACATTGGCCTCTCAGTATGTATACTCCTTATTGTCGTTTGTTGTTACCAATATTAGTTTATTCCCAAGAACTAGCAGCTTTCACTCGGTTAATACTCGGCAGAAATCAAACCTCCATTTGGATCGGACTTCCTTAACTCTTGTGCAAAAAGGTGTGCAGTATACTGCTGCGTCCATTTTTCAATAAGCTGCCACACGAATTCAAAAATCTTAGCAGTAATCCACGCGCTTTCAAATCGAAACTGAAGAGTTTCCTCATGGGTCACTCCCTCTACTCTGTCGAGGAGTTCCTTCAAAAATTAAGCTGATTCTCATTGTAATGCTGATAGCGTTTGCGTAAACTTATGGACTGATTTTCTTTCAGGTTCGTGAACATTTATTTTTATCTGTTACTACTTTTATGTTGTAAGTTCATGTACTGACACGTTCCATGACCTTGGAGATTAGCTCCTACGGAACTTGAGATGTAAACAAATAAATAAAGCCGGCCGCGGTGGCCGTGCGGTTCTAGGCGCTCCAGTCCGGAGCCGCGCTGCTGCTACGGTCACAGGTTCGAATCCTGCCTCGGGCATGGGTGTGTGTGATGTCCTTAGGTTAGTTAGGTCTAAGTAGTTCTAGGGGACTGATGACCACAGCAGTTGAGTCCCATAGTGCTCAGAGCCATTTGAACCATTTTTAAATAAATAAACACTGAAAGTTTTAATACAGTCTTACTATTAATATGTTTGCTTATTAATTTTGAAAAACTGTTATGTAGTAGGTAAGCATTTCAAAACATTTAGAAGTAAATGACAAGACGACGCACGCCACATTTCCGTAGCATGCCGCAGTGTTGGAAGACATCGTCCCGGCGTAAACGAGGCTTTAGAGCCAGGTCAGTATTGTATGGTGGATGTGATGTGTTGCGTACGAAACTAAAACCTGCCATCAGATCCAAACGTCGTGGAAAACTGTGAATAGGTGTCATCCTGCACCAAGATAACGCTGGCCCACATTCTGCCAAACGGACAGCCGACGCAATAAAGGAGTTGAGATTCGAGGTGCTGGAACATCCACCACACAGTACAGACCTGGCTCCAAGCGATTTTCACGTGTTTGGACCCTTAAGGGAAGCAATACAGGGGAGAAGATTTGAAAGTGATGAAGACGTCATTGCTGCGCTGCAAAATTGGTTACAGATGCAACCCAAAAACGTATTTTCTGATGAAATAAAAAAAAACTCGTAAAACGTCGGGAAAACTGCATTGAAGTCCAGGGAGGTTACGTAGAAAAATAACGCATGTATCAGTTTTCTGTCATCAGAATAAGTACAGCTTTTCACAAATATGTCTTTACTTTTTGAATTCCCCTCGTATACGTGAATGTAGATGATTTTGTAAATAAGCTTTACCTATAATGTACTTTTAAAGATATAACCAGGGATGGCTTTTCTAATAGTGCATACGCGTGAATAGTAAGTTTCGACACTAACATCTATTTATAACTAACTGTTTAACCATGTGTAACGCCATGGTCCAAGCTAGTAACATATATAGTTGTACTAACCCTCTAAGACATCCTCCCCCCCCCCCCCCCACTGCTAAAGCACAAATCGCACACTGGACCAAACACAACGAACAAAATGAAAAAAGAAAGATGGATAGGGCGTCTACCATGTAAGCAGGAGATCCTGGGTTCGAGTCCCGGTCAGGGCAACACATTTCCAACTGTCCCCGTTCACTTACATCAACGCCTGTATGCAGCTAGGGGTATTAATTTCACTGTAACTTGCCTTATTTAGGCGCTGCCGACCGCAGCGCCGTATTCTGGCTGTTTACATACCTCTGTATTTGAATACGCATGCCTATACCGGTTTCTGTGACACTTCTGCATCTACATTTATACTGCGCAAGCCACCCAACGGTGTGTGGCGGAGAGCACTTTACGTGCCACTGTCATTACCTCCCTTTTCTGTTCCAGTCGCGTATGGTTCGCGGGAAGAACGACTGTCTGAAAGCCTCCGTGCGCGCTCTAATCTCTCTAATTTTACATTCGTGATCTCCTCGGGAGGTATAAGTAGGGGGAAGCAATATATTAGCTACCTCATCCAGCAACGCACCCTCTCGAAACCTGGCGAGAAAGCTACACCGCGATGCAGAGCGCCTCTCTTGCAGAGTCTGCCACTTGAGTTTATTAAACATCTCCGCAACGCTATCACGCTTACCAAATAACCCTGTGACGAAACGCGCCGCTCTTCTTTGAATCTTCTCTATCTCCTCTGCAACCCCACCTGGTACGGATCCCACACTGATGAGCAATACTCAAGTGTAGGTCGAACGAGAGTTTTGTAAACCACCTCCTTTGTTGATGGACTACGTTTTCTAAGGACTCTCCCAATGAATCTGGCACCCGAATTACCAACAATTAATTTTATATGATCATTCCACTTCAGATCCTTCCGCACGCATACTCCCAGATATTTTACAGAAGTAACTGCTACCAGTGTTTTTTCCGCTATCATATAATCATACAATAAAGGATCCTTCTTTCTATGTATTCGCAATACATTACATTTGTCTATGTTAAGGGTCAGTTGCCACTCCCTGCACGCCGGCCGCGGTGGTCTAGCGGTTCTAGGCGCTCAGTCCGGAACCGCGCGACTGATACGGTCGCAGGTTCGAATCCTGCCTCGGGCATGGATGTGTGTGATGTCCTTAGGTTAGTTAGGTTTAAGTAGTTCTAAGTTCTAGGGGACTGATGACCACAGATGTTAAGTCCCATAGTGCTCAGAGCCATTTGAACTCACTGCAGCAAGTGCCTATCCGCTGCAGATCTTCCTGCATTTCGCTGCAATTTTCTAATGCTGCAACTTCTCTGTATACTACAGCACCATCCGCGAAAAGCCGCACGGAACTTCCGACACTATCTACTAGGTCATTTATATATATTGTGAAAAGCAATGGTCCCATAACACTCCCCTGTGGCACGCCAGAGGTTACTTTAACGTCTGCAGACGTCTCTCCATTGATAACAACATGCTGTGTTCTGTTTGCTAAAAGCTCTTCAATCCAGCCACACAGCTGGTCTGATATTCCGTAGGCTCGTACTTTATCAGGCGACAGTGCGGAACTGTATCGAACGCCTTCCGGAAGTCAAGGAAAATAGCATCTACCTGGGGGCCTGTATCTAATATTTTCTAGGTCTGATGAACAAATAAAGCGAGTTGGGTCTCACACGATACTGAACGCCTTCGGTGTAGTAACGCGCGAGATGTGTACTGCAGCACAGGGGTGCGCAGAGTGTGGGTGTACAGTGGACGGCGCCCCCGCAGTTGCAGGCAGGCAGGCAGGCTGCATCCATGGTGGCGCCTCCCGTTGCAGTTTTCTCTCTCTCTCTGCCTTTTTCTCCCACTTTTTATTGAGCTGCTGCGCGCCGTGGCTACCTTCCATTGCAGAGGCCCGGCTTTGTGGCCGCCCGCCCATTGTGCCGCGGGGCCTGAATAGCGCGGCCTACGTCACGGCCGCGTTATCTGCGGGCGCCTGCGTGTGAGTGCGACCTGACGGCATGAATGGGTCCCCCCAGCCGGTATCTGCCAGCGCCCCGCCTCGCAGCTGCTATCCCTGCTGCGTGTCACCTCTTCTGCGCCCGCCCTGTACACTGTCTCGTCTGATTCAAAAATTCCTACAGACCTGAGATATTACAATAGTTCAAATGGCTCTGAGCACTATGAGACTTAACTCCTGAGGTCATCAGTCCCCTAGAACTTAGAACTACTTAAAGCTAACTAACCTAAGGACATCACACACATCCATGCCCGAGGCAGCACTCGAACCCGCGACCGCAGCGGTCGCGCGGTTCCAGACTGAAGTGCCTAGAACCGCTCGGCCACCCCGGCCGGCATCCTCATTTGCAGATAAGCCCCGAAAATAACATCCAGCCGTAGCGAAATTGTCAACATTGCTTCAAATTGGGCCGTAAGTCTATTCAGTGTAGGCCATACAGCAATAATACACGTGCTAAATACCCCTCACATCAAAACTGGGAACCAAATACGCCGATTACGTGAGGACAGAGACACGAACGGGGGTGTGCTCAGCGACGCAAAGTGTTTTGAGGACGAAAATGGCGGCTCGGCTTATCAGGCCGATCCAAGTAGGAGAAAGCGGCCATCCACTAGCCGGGGAGATAGTTACTATTACGTACCTGGCATCGATGATATCCCGCAAGTTTAAATCTTTGTCCCTTTTTTGTATGATACATAGTTATCAAACTTTAAACGCGTTGTTCTCAAAACCATGTTTTTCGGCATGGTTATCATCGCCCACGATACAATTTTCATCCAATTTTAATGATTTTTGGTCTCCCTTCAAGCCAACTGAATTCTTTTCACTTCATCGTAGCCCGTTTTTTACGTTCATATTTACTACTGTTTTTCGGCCAAAAAAGAGGAGTCCAAAAATGGCGAATTTTTCTGATATCTTAAATTTCGACTCCTCCCCCCGCCCTCGTTTTCTTTTGTAAATCCCTACAATGAATTAAAATGAGACCTGTCAGAGTTACAGAGACAGCCGTCGATCTTCCAGAGCTGTCTCGAGAAAATCCCGATAACACACTGAGGATACAATTATTTTTCATCAAAAATATATCACTAAAATATATAAGATATAAGAAACTATCAGCCTCGATTGCGGTAGTACCTAGCTCTCAGCCCAATTAATTGACCGTACTTCAGAAGATATATCTGATTCTACAATATGTATACGAGGCCATGGTCTAGAAGTACAACTAAAACACCTGAATTGGCGTAGTCACATTTTAAAAATGCGGTACATAGGTAATAAGACACCACTAAGACTTAATCTCCGGCGAACGCCTAGTCTCCATGGACCCCATGCGGTGGGCCTCAGGAGGTCACGTGAAACTATTCAGGCTGTTTTACTTTTATTTCTAGACCATGTCCTCATAGACATATTATAGAATCAGGTATATCGTCTAAACAAGGCTCAATTACTTGGGCTGAAACCTAGGTAATGGTTGGTTTCATTAAATCCATCGAGGCTGATACTTTCTTTCATATTAGATTATCACGGGCTGCAATGTTGAAAGTACTAAAATCGCTAAAATATTCCATGTACCCTATGTGATCAAAAGTATCCGGACACCTGCCTGAAAATGGCTTACAAGTTCGTGGCGCCCTCCATCGGAAATGCTGGAATTCAAATGTTCAAATGTGTGTGAAGTCTTATGGGACTTAACTGCAAAGGTCATCAGTCCCTAAGCTTACACACTACTTAACCTAAATTATCCTAAGGGCAAACACACACACCCATGCCCGAGGGAGGACTCGAACCTCCGCCGGGACCAGCCGCACAGTCCATGACTGCAACGCCCAGACCGCTCGGCTAATCCCGCGCAGCATGCTGGAATTGAATATGGTGTTGGCCCACCCTTAGCCTTGATGACAGCTTCCACTCTCGCAGGCATACGTTCAATGAGGTGCTGGAAGGTTTCTTGGGGAATAACAGCCCATTCTTCTCGGAGTGCTGCACTGAGGAGAGGTATCGATGTCGGTCGGTGAGGCCTGGCACGAAGACGGCATTCCAAAACATCCCAAAGGTGTTCTCTAGGATTCAGGTCAGGACTCTGTGCAGACCAGTCCATTACACGGGTGTTATTGAAATGTAACCACTCCGCCACAGGCAGTGCATTATGAACAGGTGCTCGATCGTGTTGAAATGTGCAGTCGCCATCCCCAAATTCTGTGCAACAGTGGGAAACGAGAAGTTGCTTAAAACATGAATGTATGCCTGTGATAGTGCCACGCAAAACAACAAGGGGTGCAAACCCCCTGCATGAAAAACCCGACCAGACCGTAACACGACTGCCTCCGATTTTTTCTGTTGGCACTACACACGCTGGCAGATGACCTTCACAGAGCATTCGCCATACCCACGCCCTGCCATCGGATCGCCACATTGTTTACCGTGATTCGTCACTCTACACAACGTTTTTCCACTGTTCAATCGTCCAATATTTACGCTCCCTACACCAAGCGAGGCGTCGTTTGTCATTTACCGGCGTGATGTGTGGCTTTTGAGCAGCCGCTCGACCATGAAATCCATGTTTTCTCACCTCCCACCTAACTGTCACAGTACTTGCAGTGGATCATGATGCAATTTGTAATTCCTGTGTCACGGCCTGAATAGATGTCTGCCTGTTACGCATTACGACCCTCTTCAACTGTCGGCGGTCTCTGTCAGTCAACAGACGAGGTCGGCCTGTAAGCTTTTGTGGTGTACATGTCCCTTCACGTTTCCACTTCACTATGACATCGGAAACAGCGGACCTAGGGATGTTTGCGAGTGTGGAAATCTTGCGTACAGACGTATATGACACAAGTGACACCCAATCACCTCACCACGTTCGAAGTCCGTGAGGAGCGCCCCATTCTGGTCTCACACGATGTCTAATGATTATCGAGGTCGCTGATATGGCGTACGTGGCAGTAGGTGGAAGCACAATACACCGAATATGAAAAACGAATGTTTTTGGGAGTGTCCGGATACTTTTGATCACATAGTACAGTCAATCCCATCGGGTGGATGAACCGCGGTGAAAATTGCTGTTTTGAAGAGCGCGCCACAGCGGGTAGTGTGAAGTAGAGATGGGGGATCCGCTCCTGAACTGATTCATAGAGTTGAATCTTTCAAAGGAGTGAACAATCAGTGATTCAGAAAAAAAGAACGGTAGCTCCAAACGTTTCCCACAGCAGAGAGAGAGAGAGAGAGAGAGAAAGAGAGAGAGAGAGAGAGAGAGAGAGAGACGGAGCTGGGCCTCTGCTGGTTAGGGCACAGTGCACGCCACACAACACAGCCATCGCCGGCCTCTGCCCTGCTTCTGCCTTGGCTGCCTGCACTGTGCAGTGCCCCATTGGATTTTGTGTTTCACACATGCCGTGCCGTCTCTGTGCTTCCTCTGCCGCGTGCAGTGTCTGGCGCAGCTTAACTTAGCATAGCACTCCGTCGGCCATCGTTTCAGTCGCACGTCCTGCCCTCTGGGCAGTTGATGCGAGCAACAGGACAGAGAGCCTCCTAGCGGAGAACATAAGAACTACTTGCAACAACCTGCTCGCAAGAGAACGGACGATTTGTCTCGGAGCAGGTGACTGGTGGCCGTTCACCGCTCCCCCCACCCTCGGAACTCGCCCACTCAACGCTCACCCCACCGTTCTCGACTCTGCCAGAGCGTTGAGCAAAGCAACTCAGGTGTCACTCTGGTCTCTGCGGTCTTAGCTCACGCAGTAATACAGCTCGCGGCTCGACCTGCTTGACTCAGCGCCTCTGCATCGGAGTTCGTCTCTACTGGATATTGTTCTTCGTACTAATACCGATATGTATATTACATAATTATGTTATGTATACATCACTGTTTTTATTTTATTTTTATTTGTTTAAACTGATCAGATTAGGTTCCTGATGGCTCCTCTTACTATAGGATTTTTTATTATGGTCATTCGAATTTACACTTTAATTACGAGCGAACCGATAAACGTATAGCAAAAGTGATACACCAATTTTTCCTTGTTTTATTCTGCGGAAGGCTATATGCAGCACTTTGGTCTTACAGTCAAATTTATATATTTTTTTCCTATTGTAGTACGGATTTTGCGATTTTAGGCGTCTTTGGAAGGAAACGTTCACTTTAAAAATATTTGGCTTGCGATGTATTTGTACGAGGTTAATGAAAGTTTAATACATTATAGCCAAATATATTGTTAATATAAATCTCAAGTTACAACATTTTCCGATAACCCAAAAAACCATGATGGTGCAAACTTAATCAATAATCAAAAACTTTGTCACATCGTGGAAATTTCAATAAACAATACAAAATTCTTACTCATTATCTGTGTTACTTCAAAATAGGATCAAATAAGATCAAAATACAGGTATAGTACTGGAATAAACCAAGTTTAAAGGGCAATGTGCCTTCCATTTATTTTCTGTTGTGAATGAGTGGTGAGTCATGAAAAAGAGCTAGTTCATTTCAGGGAGTGAACAGTTCTGATCCGATCTCAGAAAAGGTTTTGCCCATCTCTAGTGTGAAGCAGTCGCCCTGCGTTCCTGCCGGTGGCGCCGCTGTGGCAATCGCAGCTTTGGTGTCTCCCTCTGGTGGGAAAGTGGAAAGGTTGGCTGTTCACGTGCATTTAAGGGGTGCTGTGAGCTCGCCCGGGGGTCAGTCTCTCCTTTCGAGCTTGCTATTCTGTCTCTCGTCCGCATTTGTTAGGCAGTTAGTGTCTGTCGTTCGGATCAACCTTTAAAACGGGCAAAATGAGAGTTTTTCCACTCCGGCAGTAAGAGAGCGAGAGGTCGCCCGGTCGGAGCTGAGTTCCTGCATCTGAGTTTGCGCGTTAAGTCGCCAGTCTGCTCGAGTTTGCTCAGGCTATGGTCATTGGCGGTTGGATCGATCGGTTGGTCGGTCGCGCACTGAGACACGAGATGCCTTGTCCGCCTGGAGCGTCGGTGCATGTGGGGTCGCCATGTGAGTCCAGTGGGCCGCGCCGTATAGCGAGGGGTAGTGGCTTCGCGGCCGACACGAGAGCAACAGGAGTCAACCCACGACGTCGGTCTGGCCGGCGCGAGCTGCGACGCCGTGAGACGGGAGATCGGCGCGCCTTCCTGCGTCCGCTGAAGCGGCTGGCAGCGGACGGTCCGGGAGAGCGTTTTGGGGGTGCTGGGCCAGGTCTTCACCGGAAATCGCAGTTTATTAGAAGTTAAGTGATTGGAGATATGTTGTTTCATTTACTTGTTAAATTCTACTTGTGTTCTTGGTGAGGTCACCAGCCGCTTTGTTTTGGGGTCGTCCCACCATTCTTCTCCGTTTGCCCACCCGCGGGAAAGTGGTTGTTTATGAATTAGGTGGTCCGTTTTTCCCTTGTGGAGTAGGGGCGGGTTAGAGGAACCTGCGGTTCGGGTTGTTCGGTAATCTCCCTGTCAATCTACCGTACGTTAGTAGCTGCCTCTGTCATGTTTGTCGGATTTCGTGTGTTAACGAATTTATTGCTTGGAGTGTAACGGCCTAATACCAGAAATATGTTTCGATCTTTGAAAACTTTGATATTATTGCCTATGATCTTGAGAGGCGGTATCTGTGTACTGTAGAGCATCTAAACTATTGTTTGGCCAACGTTGTAGAATTTTATATAAGATTGCATTTCATGGGCTTTTATTTAAATGATCAGTTTAGTATATAAAGTTGCCACCCTTTCACCGCAAGACTTTTCTTAGAAGTTAAAATCACGTTGCACCTTCGGTGGCAAGGTTAATATTTTAATTGTTAGTGTTTTGTACCATGTCCATCCCTCCTACGGGGGGTGCATAGTTTGTATGCTTGTGTACATTGTTAAGACTCTTAGTTTAAAGTTATCTGGTGTGTTGCAGATTTGCGCCAGTGTGTGGTCTTTCAGAGGTTGTTGTGAGCGGTCGTGACTACGGTCCTGTCATAAGGGAGGGGGAAGGTTCTCAGCCCGAAAGCTCATACGCTCAAAAATTTGTTTCTTTCTGTTGTTGTTGTTGTGGTCTTCAGTCCTGAGACTGGTTTGACGCAGCTCTCCATGCTACTCTATCTTGTGCAAGCTTCTTCATCTCCCAGTACCTACTGCAACCTACACCCTTCTGAATCTGCTTAGTGTATTCATCTCTTGGTCTCCCTCTACGATTATTACCCTCCACGCTGCCCTCCAATGCTAAACTGGTGATCCCTTGATGCCTCAGAACATGTCCTACCAACCGATCCCTTCTTCTGGTCAAGTTGTGCCACAAACTTCTCTTCTCCCCAATCCTATTCAATACCTCCTCATTAGTTATGTGATCTACCCATCTAATCTTCAGCATTCCTCTGTATCACCACATTTCGAAAGCTTCTATTCTCTTCTTGTCCAAACTATTTATCGTCCGTGTTTCACTTCCATACATGGCTACACTCCATACGAATACTTTCAGAAATGACTTCCTGACACTTAAATCAATACTGGATGTTAACAAATTTCTCTTCTTCAGAAACGCCTTCCTTGCCATTGCCAGTCTACATTTTATATCCTCTCTACTTCGACCATCATCAGTAGTTTTGCCCCCCAAATAGCAAAACTCCTTTACTACTTTAAGTGCCTCATTTCCTAATCTAATTCCCTCAGCATCACCCGACTTAATTCGACTACATTCCATTATCCTCGTTTTGCTTTTGTTGATGTTCATCTTATATCCTCCTTTAAAGACACTGTCCATTCCATTCAACTGCTCTTCCAAGTCCTTTGCTGTCTCTGACAGAATTACAATGTCATCGGCGAACCTCAAAGTTTTTATTTCTTCTCCATGAATTTTAATTTTAATTTTAATTTTCTTTCTGCCTCTGAATAAATTGTAACTTGACATTTAGAGGGTGCTTTCTGATTATAATTTTAAATCTGTTTCTTGTACAAAATGCTTTTAGGCACTATTAAAGTCAATAAAATTCCCATTTGTTAAAAGGAATTTGGTTATGATTTCGTTAGTTACTCCCTGGCAACTACTTCCACACTTACAGAGTGTGATTAAATGTGTTAATGTTCTTGATGAATCGCTACTAAATAAAATAAATTCTTAAGAATATTCTTTGAAAATAAATCACGGTTCACTGGGCACCTTTGGCACGTTAGTTGTCAGCAGAGAGTTCGCCAGCTCGGTCGTTGCGAAACCGGCGCGCGCCCCACTGCGTTGCCACACTGAGTTATGGGCGTGCCGCGTGGGCGTGGCGTGGCTTTGATTGACAGGTCGGGGGCCGTGAACCGCTCGGCATATGACGGGGCAGTAGTTGGGCACGGCACAGCTCCGTTTCGCGGACACCGCCGGCCGTTGCGCAACCGGGCGTGGGCTAGGTCCACAGCCTTGGTTCGCTTCGCGGAACGTCCGCACGCCAGCCACCACCTCGCCAGTCTCTGCCGGCGCACTCCAGAGATTTCGTCACGGCAAAAGAGAGAGAGAGAGAGAGAGAAACAGACAGGCGGCCCTTATCTTTGTAGGGCACGGCCGTAATCCGCTCGCCGTGCGCCTATGTTGCGGCAGTCCGCTGCTTCACGCTCGTAAAATGCGAAGATTTGCTGCGGCGGTACACACACACACTAGAATGGTACTCGTACAGTTTTAATTCTCACCTCGAAAATATCAGGCTGTGGCCGTGACGGAAGCCGTGCAGGAAACCAACCAGAAACTGCGAAAGAGAATTAAAGTTCAGCGAGAATAAAAGAGAAACTCCGAGGTTTGCCGGTGACGTTGCAGTTCTGTCAGGGGCAGCGAAAAACTTGGGAGAGCTACTGAATAGAGCAAAAAGGTGGGACTTTGAGGAGATGGGACCTGGAAAACTGAAAGAACCAGAGGTTGTAGAGAGAAGTTCAGGGAGAGCAATAGGGAACGATTGACGAGAATGGGGAAAGAAATACAGTAGAAGAAGAATGGGTACAAATGAAATAGTGAAGGTGGCAGAAGATCAAGAAGGTAAAAAGACGAGGGCTAATAGAAATCCTTGACTAACGGCAGAGATATTGAATTTAACTGATGAAAGGAGAAAGTATAAAAATGCAGTAAATGAAGCAGCAAAAACGCTGCAAGGTGAACGTCAAGAAAGTTAAAACACGGCTAGTGCAACGTAGTCGAGTCAAATCAGACGATACTTACGGTATAAGATTACGAAATGAAACGCTGAAAGTAGCAGATGAGATTAATTACTGGAGCAGCAAAATACTGATAATGGCCGAAGTAGTGATGATATAAAATGCAGAGTAGAAATACCATGAAAAGGATTTCTGAGAAAGAGGAATCTACTATCTAATACATGAGGGCGGGCGAGAAAAGTAATGCCTCCAAATTTTTTATGTGAAAACTCTCAGAGCTTTTTAAATAGAACAGACTTTATGACACAAGACATTTTTATTATTTTTCGACTGTGACTGTCTCAAGGTTTTTTTAAATTCCCGTTGCCCGTACCTCTGTCATAATCATCTGCATGCATGTCGGTTGCCTCTTCCCGGAATAGCTCCTTTACGCCTCACCTGGGTCCTTCAACACCGACGTTGGGCTGTTGATGACTGGAAACCTGTTTCCTTGTCGAACGAGTCTCGTTTCAAATACACTACTGGCCATTAAAATTGCTACACCAAGAAGAAATTCAGATGATAAACGGGTATTCATTGGACAAATATATTATACTAGAACTGAAATGTCCTTACATTTTCACGCAATTCGGGTGCATAGATCCTGAGAAATCAGTACCCAGAACAACCACCTCTGGCCGTAATAACGGCCTTGATACGCCTGGGCATTGAGTCAACAGAGCTCGAATGGCGTGTACAGGTACAGCTGCCCATGCAGCTTCAACACAATACCACAGTTCATCAAGAGTAGTGACTGGCGTGTTGTGACGAGCCAGTTGCTCGGCTACCATTGACCACACGGTTTCAGTTGGTGAGAGATCTGGAGAATGTGCTGGCCAGGGCAGCAGTCAAACATTTTCTGTATCCAGAAAGGCCCGTACAGGACCTGCAACATGCGGTCGTGCATTATCCTGCTGAAATGTAGGGTTTCACAGGGATCGAATGAAGGGTAGAGCCATGGGTCGTAACACATCTGAAATGTAACGTCCACTGTTCAAAGTGCCGTCAATGCGAACAAGAGGTGACCGAGACGTGTAACCAATGGCACCCCATACAATCACGCCGGGTGATACGCCAGTATGGCGATGACGAACACACGCTTCCGATGTGCGTTCACCGCGATGTCGCCAAACACGGATGCGACCATCGTGATGCTGTAAACAGAACCTGGATTCATCCGAAAAAATGACGTTTTGCCATTCGCGCACCCACGTTCTTCGTCGAGAACACCATCGTAGGCGCTCCTGTCTGTGATGCAGCGTCAAGGGTAACCGCAGCCATGGTCTCCGAGCTGATAGTCCATGCTGCTGCAAATGTCGTCGAACTGTTCGTGCAGATGGTTGTTGTCTTGCAAACGTCCCCATCTGTTGACTCAGGGATCGAGACGTGGCTGCACGATCCGCTACAGCCATGCGGATAAGATGCCTGTCATCTCGACTGCCAGTGATACGAGGCCGTTGGGATCCAGCACAGCGTTCCGTATTACCCTCCTCAACCCACCGATTCCATATTCTGCTAACAGTCATTGGACTTCTACCAACGCGAGCAGCAATGTCGCGATACGATAAACCGCAATAGCGATAGGCTACAATCCGACGTTTATCAAAGTCGGAAACGTGTTGGTACGCATTTCTCCTCTTTACACGAGGCATCACAACAACGTGTCACCAGGCGACGCCGGTCAACTGCTGTTTGTGTACGAGAAATCGGTTGGAAACTTTCCTCATGTCAGCACGCTGTAGGAGTCCCCACCGGCGCCAACCTTGTGTGAATGCTCTGAAAAGCTAGTCATTTGCATATCCTGTCAGTTAAATTCACGTCTGTAGCACGTCATCTTCGTGGTGTAGCAATGTTAATGGCCAGTAGTGTAGTATCGAGCGGATGGACGTGTACGGGTATGGAGACAACCTCATGAATCTATGGACCCTGCACGTCAGCAGGGGACTGTTCAAGCAGGTGAAGGTTCTGTAATGGTGTGGACCGTGTGCAGTTGGAGTGTTATGGGATCCCTGATACGTCTAGATACGACTCTGACAGGTGACACGTACGTAAGCATCCTGTCTGATCATCTGCATCTATTCGTGTCCATTGTCCATTCCGACGGACTTGGGCAATTTCAGCAAGGCAATTCGATACCTCACATGTCCAGAATTTCTACAGACTGGCTCCAAGAACACTCTTCTGAGTTTAAACACTTTCGCTGGCCACCAAACTCTCCATACGTGAACGTTATCGAGCATGTCTCCGGTGCCTTGTAACATGGTGTTCTCCACCCCTCGTACTCTTACTGATTTATGGACTGCCCTTGAGGAATGACGGTGTGAAATCCCTCCAGTACTACTTCTGACATTAGTCGAGTCCATGCGGCACTTCTGTGTGCTCGCGGGGGCCCCATACGATATTAGGCAAGAGTACCAGTTTCTTGGGCTCTTCAGTGTATAAGCTACGGTGACGTAATAAATTACTATACAGTATAGTAAGCTGTGTGACAATTTTAAGCCTCGAAAGACAACAACGTAGCACTGATGGGTTACTTTCGTTATCTTGCGTTGTCTTCCGTTCCCTTTTAGATTAAACGTGTACTTGTTCCATAGATCATGAATACGACACTTCGTAATGATGTGGAACGTGTCACGTTAATAAAAGGTGTCTATACAAGATATTACATTACACAAAACATTACATGACACTCAATATTTATAATTTTTTGTGGGGTTTGGGGAAATTACCCACTTACTATATTCAAAAATTCATCTAATGAGTAGGAGTTGCCATTAAGAAATTTTCTTAATTTCCTTTTAAATGCTATATGGCTATCTGTCAGACTTTTGATGCTACTAGGTAAGTGACCAAAGACTTTTGTGGCAGCATAATTTACCTCCCTTCTGAGCCAAATTTAGATTTAACCTTGAGTAGTGAAGATCATCCTTTCTCCTAGTATTGTAGCCGTGTACACTGCTATTACTTTTGAATTCGTTCGGATTGTTGATATTCATAAGTGAATACTGTATATATATTGTGAGGCTACAGTGAAGATCCCTAGCTCTTTAAATAAGTGTCTGCAGGATGATCTTGGATGAGCTCCAGCAATTATTCTGATTACACGCTTTTGTGCAATGAACACTATTTTAGTGAATGATGAGTTACCGCAGAATATGATGCCATACGAAAGCAGAGAATGAAAATAGGCGTGGTAAGCTAATTTACTCAGATGTATATTGCCAAAATTTGCAATGACCCTAGTAGCATAAGTAGCTGAACTGAAAAGTTTCAGCAGATCTTCAGTGTGTTTTTTCCAGTTCAACCCCTCATCAATGCATACACTTAGAAATTTTGAATATTCTACCTTAGCTACCAATCTCTGATCGAAGTCTATATTTGTTAATGGTGTTTACTGTGTGGAACTGTATATACTGTGTTTTGTCAAAGTTTAATGAAAGCCCATTTGCAGAGAACCGCTTAATGATTTTCTGAAAAACATTGTTTACAATTTCACCTGTTAATCCTTGTGTCTTGGGTGTGACAGCCACACTTGTATCATCGGCAAAAAGTACCAGCTTTGCATCTTCGTGAATATAGAATGGCACAGGTAGAAGCGAATTAGTGTGAACTCTGCAGAACAATGGGGGGCTATAAAGTACGAGGTCCCACAGGGTTCAGTCTTAGGTCCTTTACTGTTGTTGATATACATTAAAGACTTACCATTCCGCATTGATGAAGATGCAAAGTTAGTTCTTTTTGCTGATGATACAAGTATAGTAATAACATCCAAAAACCAAGAACTAAGTGATGTAATTGTAAATGATGTTTTTGTCAAAATTAATAAGTGGTTCCCAGCAAACGGACACTCTTTAAATTTTGATAAAACACAGTATATACAGTTCCGTACAGTAAATGGCACAACTCCAGTAATAAATGTAGACTTTGAACAGAAGTCTGTAGCTAAGATAGAATTTTCAAAATTTTTAGGTGTGTCCATTGATGAGAGGTTAAATTGGAAGCAACACATTGATGGTCTTGTGAAACGTCTGAGTTCAGCTACGTATGCTATTAGGGTTATTGCAAATTTTGGTGATAAGAATCGCAGTAAATTAGCTTACTATGCCTACTTTCATTCACTGCTTTCGTATGGCATCATATTCTGGGGTAATTCATCGTTGAGTAGAAAAGTATTCATTGCTCAAAAACGTGTAATCGGAATAATTGCTGGAGCCCACCCACGGTCATCCTGCAGACATCTATTTAAGGATCTAGGGATCCTCACAGTAACCTCTCACAGTATATATATTCAATTATGAAATTTGTTGTTAATAATCCAACCCAGTTCAAAAGTAATAGCAGTGTGCATAGCTATAACACCAGGAGAAAGGATGATCTTCACTATGCAGGGTTAAATCTGACTTTGGCACGGAAAGGGGTAAATTATGCTGCCACAAAAGTCTTTGGTCACCTACCAAACAGCATCAAAAGCCTGACAGATAGTCAATTAACATTTAAAAGAATTTCTAGATGACAACTCCTACTCATTGGGTGAATTTTTAGATATAAATTAAGGGAAAAAAAAACAACAACAACAACAACTTAAACATTAGTGTCATGCAATATTTTGTGTAATGTAATATCTTGTACAGACATCTTTTATTAACCTGACACGTTCCACATCATTACGAAGTGTCGTAATGATCTATGGAACAAGTATTAATCTAATCTAATCAATGTGCGGATGCTCGTTCGCTTGTGTTCGCTTGCCTTGGCCCCTATGTAAACCACGCCTTAGAGATATTTAACATCTGGAAATGCGTTTCAGGAACTTGTGGATTTGTTTGTGGGTCACGTAATGCCCTTGTGGGTGCGGTTGGTAGCTGTGCGGATAGCATTTGTTTTAAACGCGCAGGCTAGCCTCAACAGTCCATGCTTTTTTTTTTTTTTTTTTTTTTTTTTAAGACTAGTTCCACTCAGCAGGAAATTAGTTCCGCCGTGGGACTAATTGCAGCGCCAGCTCGGCGTATTCTCGCCATTTCCAACGGCAGCGCGAATTAGCAGGAGCTAATTATCGCACTGTAATTCACTTGGCAGCGCGGGTTTCCTCTGCAAACCAACCCCGCGGCTGTTGCTAGCGCACTACAAATCACTAGGATACACGGAAGCGGCCAACAGTCGCACACATCACACTCCGGCGTGGCTTACACCCTTCGGCGATAAGATCCATTTATCGGCGACTTTGGACATTACGTTCGCACACTAATAGAGGAGGGATACGAAACGAAATATCTATGCAAAGTCGCAACGAACTCGCACGGTTTTAACGGCACAAGGACCCGATACAGTTCCGTACTGTCGCCTGATAAACAAAGTAAGAGCCTACGGAATATCAGACCAGCTGTGTGGCTGGATTGAAGAGTTTTTAGCAAACAGAACACAGCATGTTGTTGTCAATGGAGAGACGTCTACAGACGTTAAAGTAACCTCTGGCGTGCCACAGGGGAGTGTTATGGGACCATTGCTTTTCACAGTATATATAAATGACCTAGTAGATAGTGTCGGAAGTTCCATGCGGCTTTTCGCGGATGATGCTGTAGTATACAGAGAAGTTGCAGCATTAGAAAATTGTAGTGAAATGCAGGAAGATCTGCAGCGGATAGGCACTTGGTGCAGGGAGTGGCAACTGACCCTTAACATAGACAGATGTAATGTATTCCGAATACATAGAAAGAAGCATCCTTCACCGTATGATTATATGATAGCGGAACAAACACTGGTAGCAGTTACTTCTGTAAAATATCTGAGAGTATGCGTGCGGAACGATCTGAAGTGGAATGATAATATAAAATTAATTGTTGGTAATTCGCGTGCCAGGTTGAGTTCCATAGGAAGAGTCCTTAGAAAATGTAGTCCATCAACAAAGGAGGTGGCTTACAAAACACTCGTTCGACCTATACTCGAGTATTGCTCATCAGTGTGGGATCCGTACCAAGTCGGGTTAACGGAGGAGATAGAGAAGATCCAAAGAAGAGCGGCGCGTTTCGTCACAGGGTTATTTGGTAACCGTGATAGCGTTACGGAGATGTTTAGCAAACTCAAGTGGCAGACTCTGCAAGAGAGGCGCTCTGCATCGCGGTGTAGCTTGCTCGCCAGGTTTCGAGAGGGTGCGTTTCTGGATGAGGTATCGAATATATTGCTTCCCCCTACTTATGCCTCTCGAGGAGATCACGAATGTAAAATTAGAGAGATTAGAGCGCGCACGGAGGCTTTCAGACAGTCGTTCTTCCCGCGAACCATACGCGACTGGAACAGAAAAGGGAGGTAATGAGAATGGCTCGTAAAGTGCCCTCCGCCACACACCGTTGGGTGGCTTGCGGAGTATAAATGTAAATGTAGATGTAGATGTAGATGTAGATGTACAAGAGCAACAGTGAGAGCTTTTCTCCTTCCTAGACACCAGAAGGGATACAGGTTTTAATGTGACTTAACACGCCTCAACTCAGCGAAGTGTGACATTTATGTACTTAACAAGTTATTACATTACAATGTTCTGTTATTTTATCGAGTCGACAGGAGATGGTAGCCGGGTAATATCTACGAGGCGCATTCAGCAAGTATTACAACACTTTTTTTCTGAAAGTAGTTTAGTTTTATTCATGACACCAGTGCAGTATTGAGCAGTGGATGGCTCTTGTTATGCTTTGCATTAAATCTTGGTTGCTATTCTGTGATTAGTTTCCCACGGTTATCGCGATTATGCTCTTGTCTCTCTCTCCGCGAGTGGCAGCAGCAGCAGCGTTTATCTATATTCGCACCCTTGTACTGTCTTTGGCCTGACGCTTAAACACTACTGGCCATTAAAATTGCTACACCACGAAGATGACGTGCTACAGACGCGAAATTTAACCGACAGGAAGAAGATGCTGTGATGTGCAAATGATTAGCTTTTCAGAGCATTCACACAAGGTTGGCGCCGGTGGCGACAGCTACAACGTGCTGACATGAGGAAAGTTTCCAACCGATTTCTCATACCCAAACAACAGTTGACCGGCGTTGCCTGGTCAAACATTGTTGTGATGCTTCGTGTAAGGTGGAGAAATGCGTACCATCACGTTTCCGACTTTGATAAAGGTCAGATTGCAGCTTATTGCGATTGTGGTTTATCGTATCGCGACATTGCTGCTCGCGTTGATCGAGATCCAATGACTGTTAGCAGAATATGGAATCGGTGGGTTCAGGAGGGTAATACGGAACGCCGTGCTGGATCCCAACGGCCTCGTATCACTAGCAGTCGACATGACAGGCGTTTTATCCGCATGGCTGTAACGGATCGTGCAGCCACGTCTCGATCCCTGAGTCAACAGATAGGTACGTTTGTGTTTACAGCATCATGATGGTCGCATCCGTGTTGGCGACATCGCGGTGAACGCACATTGGAAGCGTGTATTCGTCATCGCCATACTGGCGTATCACCCGGCGTGATGGTGTGGGGTGCCATTGGTTACACGTCTCGGTCACCTCTTGTTCGCATTGACGGCACTCTGAACAGTGGACGTTACATTTCAGATGTGCTACGACCCGTGATTCTACCCTTCATTCGATCCCTGCGAATCCCTACATTTCAGCAGGATAATGCACGACCGCATGTTGCAGGTCCTGTACGGGCCTTTCTGCATACAGAAAATGTTTGACTGCTGCCCTGGCCATCACATTCTCCAGATCTCTCACCAACTGGAAACGTCTGGTCAATGGTGGCCGAGCAACTGGCTCGTCACAATACACCAGTCACTACTCTTGATGAACTGTGGTATCGTGTTGAAGCTGCATGGGCAGCTGTACCTGTACACGCCATCCGAGCTCTGTTTGACTCAATGCCCAGGCGTATCGAGGCCGTTATTACGGCCAGAGGTGGTTGTTCTGGGTACTGATTTCTGAGGATCTATGCACCCAAATTGCGTGAAAATGTAATCACATGTCAGTTCTAGTATAATATATTTGTCCAATGAATACCCGTTTATCATTTGCATTTCTTCTTGGTGTAGCAATTTTAATGGCCAGTAGTGCATATACCGCCTGCTTCTGAACCTGTGCACAAGCCGTGCAGAGTGAACGCTCGTATTGCCTGCCGGCCATAGCGTTGTTGCTTCCAAATACTGCTGTGGGCCTTAATACTGTTCTCTAAAGTTAAGTGCAGTTTGGGAATCATTCTGAGTCGTTATGTCCGTTAGTTAAGTGAGGCCACTTTGTTAATATTAGCGTTTCTGTATGTTATTTTATTGGTTATCACTAGCCATTCTTACTGAACAATTATATGAATCATATGTGTATCTTTAATGAACGTGCGCCAGTTTTGCAACCTTGGTTGGCCCACTTTGCATTTTTAGTATAAGCATGTTTCACTGTGGACCTTTATGTGGGCAGTTCAGTTTTATTAAGCTTTAAGATCTTCGCTTTTTTTTTTTTTTTTTATCAAGTTGTGGTATTATGTGGCTGTGTAACTTTGGGTTGGAAATGTATAGTGTTAGTAGCGTTTTGAGATATGGTTAAACAAGAACGATTGTTTATCATTGATTATTCACCGTGCCTACTATCCAAGCTCTTGGTTGCGGATGCAAAATATGATTCTTATTCGTGTTTGTGTAACTGAATTAAAGCTAAAATTAGTATATTGCATCAGTAAGAGGGCAAATGTCCGAATTGAAGGTTATAATAAAGTCCGTTTTGAGTCAAATTGAAATTGTAAAACAATAACAAGCTCGTCCATCACCAGCGATCCCGGGCCCCTATTTTCTTTAAATAACTGTGGTGAGACTGTAATTTTGATTTTCTGAAGAACTGAGCAGTACCACGGTTCATCCTTCTTGGTATTGCGAGTTTTTTTCCGTCGACGTGTAACATTAGTTTGGTTTGTGCGGAACCTTAAGTGCGTGTGCGCTATTCGCAAGTGGCGTTGTTGTTGTTGTTGTTGTTCAAATGTTCATATGTGTGTCAAATCTGATGGGACTTAACTGCTAAGGTCATCAGTCCCTAAGCTTACACACTACTTAACCTAATTTATCCTAAGGACAAACACACACACCCATGCACGAGGGAGGACTCGAACCTCCGCCGTGATCAGCAGCACACTCCGTGACTGCAGCGCCCCGCTGCTACGGTCGCAGGTTCGAATCCTGCCTCGGGCATGGATGTGTGTGATGTCCTTAGGTTGGTTAGTTTTAAGTAGTTCTAAGTTCTAGGGGACTTATAACCACAGCAGTTGAGTCCGATAGTGCTCAGAGCCATTTTTTTGCAGCGCCCCAGACCGCTCGGCTAATCCCGCGCGGTTGTTGTTGTTGTTGTTCTTGTTCTCATCAGCCTCAAAACTGGTTTGACGCAGCTCTCCATTCTGCCCTATCCCGTGGGATCCTCTTCACCTCCAAATAACTACCGCAGCCTTCACCCTACTGAACGTGCTTACTGTATTGGTCTCCGTCTACAATTATTATCTCCAACATTTCTCGCCATTACAGAATTTCCGATTCCTTCGTGGCTCAGACATCGTCCTACCAACTGCCCCCTTCTTTTATTCAAGTTGTGGCAATTTTTTTCCCTCTCCGATTAGATTCAATATCACCTCATTGCCTGTCCAGTCTCCCCACATAACACGTTTCTTGTAGTGGCCATTTTCTCAGCAGCTGTCTATAAATTGCAGTTGTTTCGAAGAAAATGCCTTTTTTTTGCATGCTGCACATCGAAATTTTTATTTTTATTTATGCACCCAGACGCGTTTCGCCTTTTTTACAAGGCACCTTCAGTGGGTGTCCTGAAATATTGCATGATTTGTCTATTTTTACTCATAGGTTTTGGTTTCACACCTAGGTTATAGATTTAAAAACAGTTCCTTAACTTTTTTTATGAAATGGAAAGGTACTTACAGGTAACTTCTAATTCAATGCGTCTAAACAAAATGCTTTTTCTCATCTGGTAACCAGATGGACATCTTACTGTTCACTTTCAGTTCATTCTTTACGTTACACATCACTGTAACTGCCATCTTTTTCATACAGAGTTTCATTTATTTTTCTAAGTGTTGCCAACATTCTCAGTTTTCTGCATTCAATTGTTTTGGTAAATATGTGTGTGTGTGTTAGAGAGTGAGAGAGATTTTTTAATAAAATAAAAATTATTTACTTTATTTTCATTACTATTTTTATTCATTTATTTATTCTTAACAATAATAATTATTATTATTATTATATTTTCCTCTATATACTTATGAGAGGAATCAGTTGTGTAATCATTTGTTGGGATTTCTGTCTGTTATATGATCAGTGTAAACAGTGAGTTGTTTGTCATATTTACTTGGTCATTTAGTAGTTGTTTCTTTTCAGGCTTTGTTTTGTATATATGATAATTTTCCTGTAGTGTTAGGAGATATCTTTCATTATTTATTCTAATTATTTCCATATCATTATCTCTTGTAGTAGATTTGTGGTTATTTTCTCTCAAATGTTCTGCAAAACTTGAGTGGACCATTCCATATTTCCATGCTACCCACATAATTTTCAACATACACCTATAGGACCACGTTTCAGTGGCCTCCATTTTTTATCTCGACTGCTTAACGTCCTAGTTCCAATTCTGTACAGACAGTTACCTTCAGAAAAGACTTCCTGACGCTTAACAAATCTCTCTTTTTCAAAAAAGGCTGCAATTAATGTTCTCTCTACTTCAGCCGTCATCCGTTATTTTGCTGCCCAAATAGCAAAACTCATGTACTACTTTCAGTGGTCTCATTATGTTATCAAGTTCTCCCGGAATTGCCTGACTGATTTCGACTACATTGCGTAACACATGTTTCACTTTTGTGGATATTCATGTTACAATCTCTTTTCAAGACGCTGGTCACTCCGTTCAACTGCTCGTCCAAGGTCTTTGCCACACAATAGAGAGATTAGAGAAAGGAAAGCAGAGGTCGAGCTCCTTTGATTTGTATGAAATCAAGCAGCTGCTTACTACTACGGCTCGAAATGGACTTTCCGACGAAACGGAACTAATATAACTGAGTAAACGGAAACTTCTACGAAAGGTAACGGTAACGAAACAAGTTGTGATAAATCTTCAGTTAAAAACTTACGACTTAAGCTTTTAAATTTGTTACTGTTCACATGTGCAAAGTTCAGTGTTCACATGTTCAAAGTTCAGATGACAACGAAACTACATTCTTTTGTAAATATCGGTTTTGCCCTTGGAGCAATTTATTAAAACCCAGCTTATACAAATTTAATTAGACCCACACATGTTTCACTCTAACAATTATGTAATATGAATCATATTCGTTTAATAAATGACGATTTATAGTTGTCTGCAAAAATTGTTTTGCTCAAGCTTTGTCCCAAATATGAGCTGTTTTTCAGACTTTCCGTTATGTAACTGTTGGTGTGGAATATTTTTTTCATCATTTTCTTCCATCAGCGAGTAAGACAATAAAGTGTGATCACTAATTAGAGAAATGTGCGCCTGCTTGCACGAACTGTGAAGGACTGAGCTGCAAGCTTCTTGCACGTGGCGCCATAAGGCAGTGTGCCCCAATAAAATATCGAATTTTAACTTCTTTTTTCCATACGCCAGCCGCTGTGCCCAAGCGGTTTTACGTCCTTCAATCCGGAACCGTGCTGCTGCTACGGTCGCAGGTTTGAATCATCCTGCCTCGGGCATGGAAGTTTGTGATGTCCTTAGGTTAGTTAGGTTTAAGTAATTCTAAGTTCTAGGGGACTGATGACCTCAGAAGTCAAGTCCCATAGTGCTCAGAGCCATTTCAACCAATGCTTCCAACTTTAAAAACGATGTCGATATCTTAGCTGCGTTTACGCAGCAACGAATCAGTTACAATTAACCAAACGCAAAATAGTCAGTGACCACATTTTTTTTACTGCAAATCCTTGAAATTTTATGTTAAAGTGTATTTGGAAATTATGTATCAGAGTAACTATGAACTTTATCGAAAAAAAAAACAGACAGTTCATCATCGAACTGTGATATGAACTATAAGAAATTAATGAAATTAATTATTTGCGCCAATTAGTTTCCTCAGAACCGAATGAGAGGTATTGTATACAGTAGTGAAGGAAACGTGCAAATGTGAAATCAGCCGTTTTTAGTCTTCTAGTGGAAAACAAGAAACCCCTCCCAAAAAAAAAAAAAAATAGCTCCAGTGGTTGACACAGCTTTGCTTCATTTATATTCAGTAGTTTTTACGGTTTAAGGAGCTTTTATTGTTCACAGCAAGAAAATCGGAAAACTCATTTTTCTCACGTACATCTAACAGCCGCTCGCTACTTTCCTGCGTGGTCTTTTCTCTTATTGCTGCACATTGTATATTCCTAAATTTTACAGTACATCAAACAAGTTTACTTATAGGTATGCCAAGCAGCTAAAATGCGCAATTAACAAAATAAACAAAACCTATCCGTTGGCCTTGAGCTTCAGACACAGCTGTTGACTAGGTTACAATATGGCAGACTTCGCGCATGCGCACTAGATTTTGGCGCATGGATTGCAGCCTAGTTTCCGCTCTGTATATTCCCTGCTCCGTATGTTTGCCGCCTCTGACAGGGTGACGTCATTGATGAACCTCAAATTTTTATTTCTTCTATCTAAACTTCATATCCCCTTTCCAAACTTGTCCTTGCTTTCCTTCACAGTTTGCTCAAGGTACAGACTGAATAACATCTGCGGTGGGCCACAAACCTGTTTCCCTCCCTTCTCGACCACTGCTTTTCCCTCGTATCCTGCGACTCTTAAGGCCCCCGTAAACGATCAAACAATTTGTCAAATATTACTATATTTGCCAAATATTTGACCGTTTAAGGCGCTGTTAGACATGTTTGTCAAGCGCAGAGTTTGTTTGAAATGTTTGCTAAAATTCTTGATTGAAGGAAAATTTGACAAGATGGCGAGCGTTGTTGGCGTTGATGTTTCGCATTATGTTGTTGTTGTTGTGGTCTGTTGTTGTAGTCCTGAGTCTGGTTTGATGCAGCTCTCCACGCTACTCTATCCTGTTCAAGCTTCTTCGTCTCCCAGTACCTACTGCAACCTACATCCTTCTGAATCTGTTTTGTTTATTCATCTCTTTGCCTCCCTCTACGATTTTTACCCTCCACGCTGCCCTCCAATGCTAAATTGGTGATCCCTTGATGCCTCAGAACATGTCCTACCAACCGGTCCCTGCTTCTTGTCAAGTTGTGCCACAAACTCCTCTTCTCCCCAATCCTATTCAATACCTCCTCATTAGTTATGTGTTCTACCCATTTAATCTTCAGTATCCTTCTGTAGCACCACATTTCGAAAGCTTCTCTTCTCTTCTTGTCCAACCTATTTATCCTCCATGTTTCACTTCCATAGATGGCTACACTCCATACAAATACTTTCAGAAACGACTTCCTGACACTTAAATCTATACTCGATGTTAACAAATTTCTCTTCTTCAGAAACGCTTTTCTTGCCATTGCCAGTCTACTTTTTATATCCTCTCTACTTCGACCGTCATCAGTTATTTTGCTCCCCAAATAGCAAAACTCCTTTACTACTTTAACCGTCTCATTTCCTAATCTAATTCCCGCAGCATCACCCGATTTAATTAGACTACATTGCATTATCCTCATTTTGCTTTTGTTGATGTGTATCTTATATCTGTCCATTCTGTTCAGCTGCTCTTCCAGGTCCTTTGCTATCTCTGACAGAATTACAATGTCACCGGCCAACCTCAAAGTTTTTAATAGGCCTACTTCTCCATGGATTTTAATTCTAACTTCGAATTTTTCTTTTGTTTCCTTTACTGCTTACTCAGTATACAGATTGGATAACATCAGGGAGAGGCTACAACCCTGTCTCACTCCCTTCCCAACCACTGCTTCCCTTTCAAGGCCCCTCGACTCTTTATAACTGCTATCTCGTTTCAGTACAAATTGTAAATAGCCTTTCGCTCCCTGTATTTTACCCCTGCCACCTTCAGAATTTGAAAGAGAGTATTCCAGTCAACATTGTCAAAAGCTTTCTCTAAGTCTACAAATGCTAGAAACGTAGGTTTGCCTTTCCTTAATCTTTCTTCTAAGATAAGTCGTAAGGTTAGTATTGCCTCACGTGTTACAACATTTCTACGGAATCCAAACTGATCTTCCCCGAGGTCGGCTTCTACCAATTTTTCCATTCGTCTGTAAATAATTCGCGTTAGTATTTTGCAGCTGTGACTTATTAAACTGATAGTTGGGTAATTTTCGCATCTGTCAACACCTGCTTTCTTTGGGATTGGAATTATTATATTCTTCTCGAAGTCTGAGGGTATTTCGCCTGTCTCGTACATCTTGCTCACCAGATGGTAGTTTTGTCAGGACTGGCTCTCCCAAGGCCGTCAGTAGTTCTAATGGAATGTTGTCTACTCCCGGAGCCTTGTTTCGACTCAGGCTGGGGAAAATGCAACATCTTTCCACTCTAGTAATTGCCAGTGCCATCTCATTTCTTGAGTCGAAACAAGAAATAAGATAGCACTGGCAATTACTAGAGTGGAAAGATGTTGCATCTTTCCCAGCCATGTGTTACACTGGATCACGTTGAGACGAAAGGCAATATTCTACGCTCTACATACAAGCGCGAGAGCAAAATAAAATAACAAATTTAAAAAATAGAAATTGTCCGAGTCTTGCAAGGGTGTTCCAGACTACATGTTGTGTTATTTTAACCCTAGATTAATAAACTTGCATAAAATTTACGATTGCAGCATGGTACAAAACAGGTCATTTTGTACTTAGTTTGGTAAGTAACACACCACTCATTTAAATACTTGTAATTAACTAATGCATAACCTATAAATTATGACTTCTCTTGAATAAAATATGGTCTAATAGCAACGCGAGGCAACGAGCTTGTCACAGTGGATACACCGGTTCCCGTCAGATCACCGAAATTAAGCGCTGTCGGGCGTGGCCGGTACTTGGATGGGTGACCATCCGGGCCGCCATGCGCTGTTGCCATTTTTCGGGGTGCACTCAGCCTCTTGATGCCAACTGAGGGGCTACTGGACCGAATAGTAGCGGCTTCGGTCAAGAACACCAACATAACGACCGGGAGAGCGGTGTGCTGACCACACGGCCCTCCTATCCGCACCCTCAGCTCAGGATGACACGGCGGTCGGATGGTCCCGATGGGCAACTTGTGGCCTGCAGACGGAGTGCTTTAATAGCAACGCAACATTTCCTCCCCTTTACCGTTCTCCGGTTATCGAACTGTCATTAGAGGACCAAGTGGAAGAGAATAAATTTCACATACTTGTGTGCTCCTTTCGCAGCAGGTTGATGTAATCATCAAGTTCTGCTTTGTATCTGTAGCCATTTCCAACTGTTCAAAATACAGCATATACCAAAAGAGTCTGCCTCAAAAGTGAGGTTAGACTGACGAACGTCGTTGGTACGTGAACGGATGTGTTTGACAAATCCGTGACTATACCTCTAAGAGCGCGTTTGACAAATAAGCCGGATCGTTTACGAAGGCCTTTTATAACGTCACTCTGGCCTCTGTACAGGTTGAAACTTAACTTATCCCTCCTCTATTTCACTCTTTCCAATAACAGTATTTTAGAAAGATAAAAATAGATATTTTCGATGATTCGTCCCTCAGGAGCGCGTAAATTTAGGTAAATTACATATTCAACTTCAAGACCATTTGCCATATGACTCCTAAAGTTACAAATCTTTTCCATCTGTTTACTGGACTTTAAACAAACAAAATTTTTGTTTACCTTAAAGCAGCAAATAATTAACGATCAGGAAGCGAAGTCTCAGTATGGAAACCTGGATCGACGAACCATGTGACGGACGTTTAAAAAATCCCAAACGGGTGATGGTAATCGTAAATACACTTTAAAATATAACACTTGTGCCAAGATGCTGGTTTCAAGTTGTTATGCTCATACAGGCCTCCTAATCTGAATGTACTTCTGATTTTTGTTAAGTGTTACTGCGTACTGAAATGTGTATAGAAGATCGTTAGCACTGATACCTTATCTACAGTGATAGTGTAATTTAATAAGATAACGCTCTAGATCCACTCATCTGATCAGATACATCGTCAACACATTACAGACGCAGGCAGAAACACGTAGATAATAGGCAACCGTCAACGTGATAAAACGCGAGCCACTGCCCAGGTTCAGATACGGTTTTCGTCAATGTCGACAGGGGCAGACTCTTTGAAATACTTAACTTATGAGGAGTAAAATACAGTGAGCGAAAGGTTTTCTAAAACTAGTGCAGAAACAGACGGTAGTTATAAGAGTCGAACGGTAATAAAAAGAGAAGCAGTAGTTGAGAAGCTAGTGAGGCAGGTAATTAAGCTACCTCTCATCTGTACACTCAGCGAGAATTTGAAAAAAAGGTAGGGACGATGAGGAATTAGTACAAAGAATTAGAGTGTACGTAGAAGAAGAAAAAAACTGTGTGTGTCAGATGGTGAAAGAGTTTGAAGAACGGCTGAAAGAAAAGGAATGAAACTTTTTAAGATGAACATCAACAGAAGTAAGACAATGGTAATTGCAAATGGAAGGTATAGGATGTAAATGACGTATAATGAGGGAATTATAATAGGATAGATTAAAAGTAGTAAACAAGTTTTCTTATCCTTAACAAAATAACCGACGATGGGTGAAGCAGAGATGATGTAAGGTGAAGAATGGCGATTGTAAGATTAGTATTTCTGAAGAGGATAACTTCGTAAAGTTCGATACAATATGAATCAAAGTATCCGGACACCCCCAAAAACGTATGTTTTTCATATGAGGTGCATCGAGCTGCCACCTACTGCCAGTTACTCCATATCAGCGACCTCAGTAGTCATTAGAAATCGTGAGAGAACAGAATGGGGCGGCCCGCGGAACTCACGAACTTCGAACGTGGTCAGCTGATTGGGTGTCAATTGTGTCATACGTCTGTACGCGAGATTTCCACACTTCTAAACATCCCTAGGTCCACTGTGCCTGATGTGAAAGTGAAGTGGAAACGTGGAGGGACACGTACAGCACAAAAGCGTACAGGCCGACCTCGTCTGTTGACTGACAGGGACTGCCGACAGTTGAAGAGGATCGTAATGTGCGATAGGCAGACTTCTATCCAGACCATCACACAGGAATTCCAAACTGTATCAGGATCCACTACAATTACGAGGTGCATTCAAGTTCTAAGGCCTCCGATTTTTTTTCTCCGGACTGGAGAGAGTTAGAAACATGCGCATTGTTTTAAAATGAGGCCGCGTTCATTGTCAATACGTCACAGAGATGGCAGCACCGTACGACAGGTGGAATTTTACCGCCAGCGGCGAGAATGAGAACTCTTTTAATTACTTAAAACGGCGACGTTTTCCTTACTTGAACAGCGTGCAATCATTTGTTTTCTGAATTTGCGTGGTGTGAAACCAATTGAAATTCATCGACAGTTGAAGGAGACATGTGATGGAGTTGTGGATGTGTCGGTAGTGTGTTCGTGGGTGCGAAAGTTTAACGAAGGCAGAATATCGTGTGACGACAAACCGAAACAACCTCGGGCTCGCACAAGCTGGTCTGACGACACGATCGAGAAAGTGGAGAGAATTGTTTTGGGGGATCGCCGAATGACTGTTGAACAGATCGCCTCCAGAGTTGGCATTTCTGTGGGTTCTGTGCAGACAATCCTGCATGACGACCTGAAAATGCGAAAAGTGTCATCCAGCTGGGTGCCACGAATGCTGATGGACGACCACACGGCTGCCCGTGAGGCTTGTTGCCGAGCAATGTTGACGCGCAACGACAGCACGAATGGGACTTTCTTTTCGTCGGTTGTGACAATGGATGAGACGTGGATGCCATTTTTCAATCCAGAAACAAAGCGCCAGTTAACTGAATGGAAGCACACAGATTCACCGCCACCAAAAAAAGTTTCGGGTAACCGCCAGTGCTGAAAAAATGATGGTGGCCGTGTTCTGGGACAGCGAGGGCGTAATCCTTACCCATTGCGTTCCAAAGGGCACTACGGTAACAGGTGCATCCTACGAAAATGTTTTGAAGAACAAATTCCTTCCTGCACTGCAACAAAAACGTCCGGGAAGGGCTGCGCGTGTGCTGTTTCACCGAGACAACGCACCCGCACATCGAGCTAACGTTACGCAACAGTTTCTTCTTGATAACAACTTTGAAGTGATTCCTCGTGCTCCCTACTCACCTGACCTGGCTCCTAGTGACTTTTGGCTTTTTCCAACAATGAAAGACACTCTCCGTGGCCGCACATTCACCAGCCGTGCTGCTATTGCCTCAGCGATTTTCCAGTGGTCAAAACAGACTCCTAAAGAAGCCTTCGCCGCTGCCATGGAATCATGGTGTCAGCGTTGTGAAAAATGTGTATGTCTGCAGGGCGATTACGTCGAGAAGTAACGCCAGTTTCATCGATTTCGGGTGAGTAGTTAATTCGAAAAAAAATCGGAGGCCTTTGAAACTTGAATGCTCCTCGTACTATGACATAGGCGCGAGATGAGAAAACTTCGATTTCATGGTCGAGCGGCTGCTCGTAAGCCATACATCACGCCGGTAAATGCCAAACGACGCCTCGCTTGGTGTAAGAAGCGTAAACATAGGGCGACTGAACAGTGGAAAAACTTTGTGTGGAGCAACAAATCACGGTAAACAATGTGGCGATCCGAAGGCAGGGTATGGGTACGGCGAATCCCCGGTAAACTTCATCTGCCAGCGTGTGTAGTGCCAACAGTAAAAATCGGAGGCGGTGTTGTTACGGTGTGGTCGTGTTTTTCACGGAGGGAGCTTGCACCCTTTGTTGTTTTGCGTGGCACTACAATGATATTTTAAGCACATTGCTTGCCACTGTTGAACAGCAAGTCTGGGATGGAGATTGCATCTTTCAACACGATCGAGCACCTGTTCATAATACACGGCCTGTGGCGGAGTGGTTACACGGCAATAACATCCCTGTAACGGACTGGCCTGCACAGAGTCCTGACGTGAATCCTACTGAACACCTTTGGGATGTTTTGGAACGCCGACTTCGTTCCAGGCCTCACCGACCGACTTCGATACCTCTCCTCAGTGCAGCACTCCGTGAAGAATGGGCTGCCATTTGCCAAGAAACCTTCCAGCACCTGACTGAACGTATCCCTGCGAAAGTGGAAGCTGTCATCAAGGCTAAGTGTGGGCCAACACCATACTGAATTCAAGCATTACCGATGGAGGACGCCACGAACTTTTAAGTCATTTTCAGCCAGGTGTCCGGATACTTTTGATCACATAGTGTACCAGCCTTCGCTCCAGACGTTGTTCTGCGGACGATACCACAGAAAAACTGAATGAATAACAATGTATTTTACAAGATTCAATCTTGTAGTGTACCATTAAAACAATTCTTGCATATTTCAACACTAGTATGGATCAGTTTGGATATAAACATAATTATGACATTTTGTAGGTGGCTTATTTTGTATATTATAAGTAGGTAACGCGCCATCTGGACCAGTGCCACAAGTAAATATCTCCTTTTTCCTTTCAATAAAAATAAATCAATTTTGAAAGGAAAAGCAGACCACACCTTTAAGTACTGATATTCTCACACTAAATACGCACATCAGATAAGAACTATTTCAAACACTTTGTATAGTCTGAAGCTTTAAAATTACGAGAAATTTTCAAACGCGTTTCTTTTAGCAACAGCTGTTTCAGGAAATCTAGTTGTTGTACTAAGGTGACGATATGTTGTAAGACGTCAATAATATTGGCGGGTAATCCTGTGGATCACTTCTGCTGCCCTTGTAGGAGGGTGTGACCTGTACACACGCTCCTTCTGTTCCTGGAATCTAAGATTATAGTCGAAATCCCAGCCGCAAATTCGGTGTAGAATAGGGTAAGGATTCCATCAGGCCCTGGAGCATTGTTCCAGTCTTGGAGAGGAGGTCGCAACGTTGCGATCACGGGTTGACTTCAAACTTTGTACTCCCTTAGCAGTCATTAAAACAACGTAATATGCAAATAATAAGGTGCACTACTCAGGCAATGCTGAGAAAATCGCAAGAGTAGTTTCACGCGTCTATTATGTGACTGACATAATCTGTGCGCAGGGGCCGGACTTATACGAGGACGGTCTCGTAAGTACCCGGCCCGAGACATTTTTCAACATCGACTGACATCTATGAAGGATACGTTTAAAGTTTGAAGACGCCGCATTGTTTAGTATTTGTTTGGTAGCCATCAATAATGAATGTTGTGAGTGAACTTGCGAAAATGGAGTAAACTGGTCATCTTTATGTGACACAATATTTTATTTTTTTTTTTTTGAAAAGCCTCAGCGCTGGCTGAGCTAGATTCTACATTCGGAAAGCCTGTTCCTTCGTTGACAACAGTAAAATATTGGGTAGCTGAGTTTAAACGAGGCCGTACGAGCTGACAAGACGAGCATAGCAGTGGTAGACCAGATGAGGTGACGACTCCAGAAATAGTGAAGAAAATCCACAATGCGGTACTGGATGTTCGTCGACTGAAAGTACGCGAGTTAGCAGACATAGTAGGCATCTCAAAAATCTGAAAATCTGGACGTGAGCAAGGTTTGTGACGCATTTGCTCACACTCTAAGAAAAACAGTGTAGTGAAGGTGTTTCAATTGAGTGTTTAGCGAAGTTGCGCAATAACAAAGCTGAATTTTTGCGCCGTTTCATAACCATGGATAAAACATAGGACCACTACTTCACTCCCTAGACAAAGGAAGAATTAAAACAATGGACACAAACTGGAGAGCTTACTCCAAAGAAGGCGAAGACCGTTTCATCTGCAGGCAACGTCATGGCGTCGGTTTTTTCGAGATGCGCGTGAGATGATTTTCATTGACTACTTTGAAAAAGGAAAAACTATCAACGGCGAGTATTATGCCAACGTATTGCAACATTTGGGCGAAGAAACCAAGCAAAAACGCCCGCATTTCGCCACGAAGAAAGTGTTGTTTCTTCACGACAATGCACCAGTATCACAAGTCCGTTATGGCAATTTCCAAAATCAATGAATTAAAGTTTGATTTGCTACCGCATGCACCCTATTCGCCGCCAGATTTGGCCCCCTCGGATTATTTTGTGTTCCCAAACTTGAAAAAAATGGCTCGGTGGTCGAAGATTTTCAACAAATGAAGGCGTGAGTTCGGCAGTTAATGGCTATTTTGAGGAGTTACAGTTCTCATTGTGAAAAGGGTATCGAAGTTATTGAACATCGCTGGGAAAAGTGTATGGAGCTGAAAGGACATTGCGTTGAAAAATAAATACATTTTTACCAAAATTTTTGTGTTTTCTTTGTTGGGGCGGGTACTTACGGGACCACCCTCGTAAGAGTTCGTGGAGGTAAAGTGGTTTGTGTTCGAGCTACGTAAAATAAACGTGTAGGTGGCGACAGTTCGACTCTCGCTCGAACCTTCATTTTTGTGGTACAAGTGTAAATTCTGTAATATTAAAAACATTTTGCACGTACACTATTCGTTCGTGCTACATTATGAAATTGACTGCCAAATGGGGCCTGTCTCCGTGTAAGCAGCTCGAAGTGTAAATGTGCGTAGTAAGTTCCGGGTACCTTACGAGATTACACGTATAATGGGGGGTTTCGCAGATCTCTGCAGGTACGCATTTTCAGGAAAACTGTATGTGATTCTTCATTTACATGTCGACAGTTATAAATATGTTTTTTCTAACAAATAAATTTAATTAAAAATGGCAAGTGGTCAAGTAAAATGAAGTTCACTAAAACTTCAAGCATATGCACGTCGTTTTTTTTTTTTTTTTTTTAAATTATATAACTTGTCAAACGTCATCTAAATTGAATAATATGACCATTGATGAAAAAAGTAGATTAAAAATTAAGTATGAGCGGGAGTCGAACGGTCGCCTCATACACGTTTGTCTGCGATAGCATGAACACTAAGCACTTACTTGACCACATACGCATAGATACTAAACCAGTTACATAACAGACGCAAAAACTTCTATCGCGCGATTCTATCAGAATTGCCAGAATAGTACGCATTACTCTCTGCACATTGTGTTGTCTTAATGGCCCACTAAAGGTGTATAGAGTCTGACGTAAATCCGTGATCCCAACATCGCATCCTCCCATTGCTAGTGATTTGACGTGTTTCTGAATAGCAGTATTACCTGTCACTCATCTTTGCAGCGCTTCGAAGAATAACTTGGGGTGATTACACGACACCCGTATTTTCATTTGTAAAGGAATACGAGTGAAACGTCGCAAAACCAAAAGTTGGGGTAAATACACGACACCCGTATTTTCATTTGTAAAGCAATACGAGTGAAACGTCGCAAAAGCAAGAATGTTAATGAAAGTAAATTAAATAAAAAATAGTTGTGTGGTTGAGCGATGCCAACGGCTTGCTGCAGACTCTTCTTCGATGCGCGCGAAGTTCTCTCAGCACATCGTCAATTCAGAGCTCGTCTTCTCGAAGTTCTGCTTGCGCAGTGTTACCGATCAATTACTTGACCATTGTCACGGAATTTTCCGTCATCTGGGTTTGTTCTCCCGAAGGAAGCTTCATCTGGTTGCCGCGGTTTCCCGAGCGTGAGTTGCGTCTTCTGTAGCGCTGGGGTCGACGATTCGCCGAAGTTCTCTGCACAGCCATCTTTGGTAGAGTCCACAGGTCGACGAAGGCACCGCGGACGCTCCTGAGCTCACGAAGCGGCCGAACCTGCAGTTGTACCGCAGATCTCTCCCACACAACGGCCTCCCAGTAGCTTGGATTACAGGAGCGCGCCAACACTCCCAGCCGAGATGTGTGCGCTTCTGAGGGGATGACCTGACCTTGCCGCTTCTCCAAGCGTCCAGCACCCCTCTCTCCCTCGATGTTTTTCATGACGCTGATGTCATTTTAATCATTTTTAACCGCTCGGGATCCACTCAACAAGCCACTGTCACCAGGTAAAACTCGCATTGTTTTGAAGTTATCAAAATATAAAGCAAAATTTAAAAAAAAAATTATAAAGTGTACAAAACTAGGGCTGTCAACGTTTCATCGATCAGACAATATATTCATGTTGTAATCTACTACTCCACAGAAAGTACAAAACATGTTTCTCTCAGTACGTAATCCTCTTTCTGTTCCGTTTTGCTATTTCCGTTATTGCCAGGCAGCTACATAACACGGCGGGAGCAAGACGCGACGGTTGGGGCTTGCCGAGTTTACATTTTCGGCGGGCAGATGGCGCGCGCGTCGCCACGCCACTAACCGGAGCCCTTTTCGTTCGTTCACAAAAAAAGGCACTGTTGTTGGAACCTTCGGGAAGGCCTGCACACATTGCCATTTTCTCTTCAACTCTGCGCTAGCGCTTACATTTGCATGAACACAGGCACACACGCGTATTCATGCATGCTCAGCTTCTTCGAAATGGAGAACACGCTTCTTAACGCATTGCATCTCGGCTTAGGTGGGAATCTCTTGTCGCTGTTTCGCAGACGACATCCAGCTGGAGCTTACGTTTGTTTCGATGCGTGATGTGCTGAGGATAAATTTCAGTACGTTTTCAGTGCAGTAATGTCTATTAACTAGAAAGAAAGCACGCAAAAATTTATGGATGATTACAGAGAAAAGTCATATAGAATGCCGCTTCTAAAGATTAATTGAACAAAAATTTCAGATGTGGTGTGCTGAGCGTTAACTTTTCAGTGTCCGGTCATATTACTGAAAATAAAAAGGTAAGTGCTATTTTGTTGGTAACTGAAATTCTGATACCGTGTCTGTGTGCAAAATACAGGTCGATTCTTGCAGAGAAGGAAACAGCAAGTAGCCAGCTTTAATAAAGCCATTTATTCATACAAATAGCACCGTTACCGGTTTCAGACTGACAGGTTAATCGTCACACAGTTGTTCACGCTGAAATAACGTTCTGTTGTTGTTGTTGTTGTTGTTGTTGTTGTTTACATTAGGTTCCACTTTTCATTCCCTTTTGTGACGAAAATTCCTTGCCTTTCAACCAAAGCACGTCCTATTTATTTTTAAATGTACCTAATAACAATTGAAGACAATGTAAAACTGTTTCAATTTTAAGCTATTTACGTCGAAAATCCCGCGTTATTACGTTGAAATGTTGACTGCTTGTGTCCATGCAGCAGTGAAGAGTATATGAAGCACTTTTTCGATATACAGAGCCGGACAAAAGTATTCAGACACTGCGAGTAATCAGAGAAGTAAACCTTAAATATGTGTTTTTAGCTCAAAACATGTATTTTATTCTTTACAAATGTGTAATACCTATTTCAATCTGAAGCACGCCTTAAGAAAAAAAGAAGAAAAAAGAAAATCTAAATATACAATGGGCAAAAGTATTCAGACAGTCGGCAGTCAGTACTTGATAATGCGTCCCTTTCTCTGTGTTACAGCCCTTAGTCTTTGTGGCATGGAGTAAAGAACCTTTTTCGTAAATACGAACCGATGTTCACCCCCTCTTCTTCAATTAATGCACGCAAACGTGTCAAACTGCTCACATGCCGTTTGTGTAGTCTCGTTTTCAGGTCATTCCAGATGATTTCGATGGGGCTGAGGTCCGGAGACTGCGGTGGGGAAATGAGGTGATGAGGCGTGTTGTATGGGATACTCAGGTTGACAGTTTCCGCCGTACGCTTAGGATCATTGTCTTGTTGGAAATAAAATTCACCTCCAAGAGCCGGCCGGCGTGGGCGAGGAGTTCTAGGCGCTAGAGTCTGGAGCCGCGCTGCCGCTAAGGTGGCAGGTTCGAATCCTGCCTCGGGCATGGATGTGTGTGATGTCCTTAGGTTAGGTAGGTTTAAGTAGTTCTGAGTTCTAGGGGAGTGATGACCTCAACAGTTAAGCCCTATAGTGCTCAGAGCCATTTGAACCAATCACCTCCAAGATCCAGCTTCGCAACACTTATCGTCAGCTTTTCTTTGAATATATCGATACAAATTTGTCCATGGTGCCTTCAATAAATGGCTCGAAGCACTATGGGACTTAGCATATGAGGTCATCAGTCCGCTAGACTTAGAACTACTTAAACCTAACTAACCTAAGTGAAAGTGAAGAAGAATTAAATGATCTGCTGAACGGAATGAACAGTCTAATGAGTACACAGTATGGTTTGAGAGTAAATCGGAGGAAGACGAAGGTAATGAGAAGTAGTAGAAATGAGAACAGCGAGAAACTTAACATCAGGATTGATGGTCACGAAGTCAATGAAGTTAAGGAATTCCGCTACCTAGGCAGTAAAATAACCAATGACGGATGGAGCAAGGAGGACATCAAAAGCAGACTCGCTATGGCAAAAAAGGCATTTCTGGCCAAGAGAAGTCTACTAATATCAAATACCGGCCTTAATTTGAGGAAGAAATTTCTGAGGATGTACGTCTGGAGTACAGCATTGTATGGTAGTGAAACATGGACTATGGGAAAACCGGAACAGAAGAGAATCGAAGCATTTGAGATGTGGTGCTATAGACGAATGTTGAAAATTAGGTGGACTGATAAGGTAAGGACTGAGGTGGTTCTACGCAGAATCGGAGAGGAAAGGAATATGTGGAAAGCACTGATAAGGAGAAGGGACGGGATGATAGGGCATCTGATAAGACATGAGGGAATGACTTCCATGGTACTAGAGGGAGCTGTAGAGGGCAAAAACTGTAGAGGAAGACAGAGATTGGAATACGTCAAGCAAATAATTGAGGACGTAGGTTGCACTCCGTAGCAGCCGCGTGGTTTCGGACTGAAGCGCCTAGAGCCGCTCGGCCACAGCGGCCGGCTGCCTTCAATAAAGACAAGCTCGCCAACACCTCTGGAAGACAAGCATCCCCACACCACCACACTGCCGCCTCCATGTTTGATGGTTGTTTGCACGTTTTTGAACTCCCACTCTGAGTTGGCTTGACGCCACACTAAACTGCGGCCATCCACGTGGCTCAAAGTAAATTTGCGTTCATCACTCCACAGAATCTCATCCCGAAAGGCCACATCGTTGCCGACAAATTCTTCTGCAGAAGCCATCCGCTTTTTTGCGTTACACTTACTGACGAACGGTTAGCGCCTTGGCACTCTGGCATTGTACCCAGCCAGCACTGTTCAGGCATGTGAGCCCTATTCGAACACTAATAACTAAGTACCGACGCCTTCTGCCAGTTCTGCAGCTATAGCAGGGGGAGTTGCCGCGGGTCGTTTGTCACCAGCCGAACTATCTCCCTCTCGTGTCCGTTCGTGAGTTTCTGAGGACGCCCCTGTCGTGGACTACTGACGAAAGTTTTTCCTTCTTTCCATTTCTGGACAGTACTAAATGCAGTTTTTCGGTTTCGGTTGACCACCTTCCTTATTTCTGCCACATGATTTCCCTTACTACGCAGCCGCACATTAAGCCTTCGCTCTTGCACTGTCGTTTCCCTACCTTTACAGCGCGTGGCGCTGCGTTGGCCTCTTCTGACGCGACCTGTGCTTTCCTGCACCAACAGTAAGAGACGGCTGCCTTGCGTACTCTGCTTGCTGCCAACACCGACTCAAAAGAAGGCCTCGGTGCTTGTTGGTGACGTCACGTCAGCTAGGGACGGCGAACGCCAGGTCCGTTGCAGGCAGAAACGTAATGGTGGTGTCTCCCTCTCTGACACAGGAAAATGTGAAACTATTGGCGGTAGCTGACCAACACACATTGTTCTGAGAGATTTCTGCCATCAATTAATTGTGCAATTCATTACACTTCTTAACAAATAGTGTACTCCTGAACTTACATTTCCACCTGTTTTAAGGATTTACATACAAAAACAACTTCATGGTCCAGCAGCAACAGAATTCGTGCTTCTTTACCTTATTTGTAAATCTGAGGAAGTTACGTTTGTACTGGGTCGCTTTTACAAGAAACTGTGAACATATTGGAGCCCTTATTTAGGTATCTTGGTTGACTATGGGGTGAGGAGCACTGGATGTTAATGAAATATCTTCCAATTGTACAGGTTGGGGGAGGGGGTGGGGGACAGAAGAAGAGGCAAAAGAGATATACTTGTTTTATTAAATAAAATTTTTTTATCTTATAAAGTTTCTCCTTTCAGTTGCAAGAGGGGGAATATTTATCTTTTCTAATGTGCATGTTTAAAAAAGTTTAAGGTCAGCAGTATTTTCGATGTATGAAGCTATTTTGTTTCCTGTTTAGGATTCCTTTCGCTGAAAACTACTCTAATCTAATGACTGGCAACAGTTGGACATTTACACATGTAAATTAGTTCACATTTCCAGTGACGATGTCAAACGAAAATAAATAAATAAATAAAAGAAACGAGTTAATTGTAAGGGGGTTGGGGTAAGTTTCGATAACAAAACGGATCAAGTCAATATAGTTACTTGAATGTAAAATTTCCGAAGCTTGCAATGGGGCAAAGCGTCTTCTCATATTGATCTACGTTTGTTTCGACAGGATTCAGTAATAGAGAACTACGATCTTCATTTGTAGCTTTACGATAGTAAGAAAATCTTTTATCTAAATAAAACTGCAGAATCCAAAACAATACCAAACTGTTTGTCCCAAAATAAGAGATTCTATAGTGATAAGCAGGTCCAGGCGTTTCTGCCGTGCCTAGCTGACGAGACGTCACCAACAAGCGCCGAGGCCTTGCTTTGAGTCGGTGTTGTTGCTGTCGCCGAGTTGTGCCTTCAGACTGCGGTTACCTTGTCAAATGGGGCGGTGTCTGATTACTTTTGTCCCGCTTGGAACATACACACAGAGCTAATCGTTCCTGGTAAGGTTACGGTCACATTCGCATAGTCGACGTCTATCGAAAATATTCCCTGAATTATGACACACACGCAGTTACACATCCCGTCTATTCATCAGTCACAATTGACCGCGAGATACGCATGTGACCTGAGTATGAATACTTTTGTCCGCCTCTGTACACCTTCTGGGCTACTTCCTCATCTTTCGTCATTTACTTTCTTCAGCTGTTCGTTCGGAACGAATTTAATTTCTCCCGGTCACGACGAGAACTGGCGTGTATTGCTATGTTTCCCCCGTGCGCAGTACAATATAATGAACAAGAGTAGGTATTCTTAAAGTATCTTTCACTAAACTGCGCAAACCGTCAATACCTTTTCCAGACGGTGGATACTGTAGTGCAGTACTCAGTATTACGCAATAAATATTACACATACCACATTTTCACTGTACTATATATTGCACAATATATTGAACAAGTGTAAATATTCCTAAAGCGCAACAGTCTCATCCATTATATGGCGTAAACCGTCAACACCGATTTCCGACTGTCAATACTAACGTAAAGTACACAAACTGCGCAATAAATATTGAAAATGTGAGGGTGCCCTAAATGCGAAGAATGCGGCCTGACTGGTAAAATACGAAATCTTAGCTTCTTTTTACATACACACATTTATTTATGTTTTTTTTTCCTTCTGTAACGTGTAATTTTTCAATATTGAAACTAGAACAACATTTTCCTTCTTTCTATCGCCATGCAACTGTAACAATAATAGTTATGACTACGCCGGCCAGTGTGACCGTACGGTTCTAGGCGCCTCAGTCTCGAACTGCGTGACCGCTACGGTCGCAGGTTCGAATCCTGCCTCGGGCATGGATGTGTGTGATGTCCTTAGGTTAGTTAGGCTTAAGTAGTTCTGAGTTATAGGGGACTGATGACCACAGATGTTAAGTCCCATAGATAGTGCTCAGAGCCATTTGAACCATTTTTAGTTATGACTAGTAACAATAAGTTAGTTCCCTTACTTGAGCATTAGCTCTTTTACCGATTGTAGTCGTCGTTTAGTATATTCACAGAAGTAATTCATCAACGTAGCTCATACTCGACACCCTTCAGCTTGGTAGAATCGCCATGTTTGAGGCAATTGAGTAATGTTTTGTGGTAAACTCACGTCGTGGACAACTTCATAAAAAGGTCGTCCTCTTGTTCTAAATTGGCACGCCTGCGGAGATTCTTTAGACAGAATAGATGGGAAAAACTGTTCTTTCACAGATCAGATCACAACTGGTTCAAATGGCTCTGAGCACTATGGGACTTAACATCTGAGGTCATCAGTCCTCTAGAACTACTTAAACCTAACTAAGCTATGGCCATTACACACATCCATGCCCCAGGCAGGATTCGAACCTGCGACCGTAGCAGTCGCGCGGTTCCGGACTGAAGCGCCTAGACCCGCTCGGCCACCACGGCCGGCTCACAACTGGCCACTCACTGGTAGAACTAGTTCTTTTTCATGACTTACAACGCACTTATAAAATAAATAAAAGGAAGGCACATTGCATTTCAATTCATGTCACTAAACCTGTGTTTTTATTTGTTTGAGTCCTATTTTCAAACAACATATAAAGAGGAGTAATAATTTTGTGTTAGGTATTTTTGAGCTATAAAGGTTTAAACAAGGTCTGTTCCAAAATTATAAATATTGCAGGAAAATCGTAAATTTTTTTATCAAGTGCAAATATTTTAAGAATTAAAAATTATTCTTGTTATATTTTGGTATTTTTATTGGACATACAATACAATAATTATAAAATGGCTGTAATTAAAGTATATCTGCTGTCGTCATTTACAGGTAGTATTACCATATATGTACCCAAAAAGGAAAAATTAAACGGCATTGCCATTTATAAATAAAATCTGAACCATTTTAGTCGCTCTTCTCAGTGCATGTTTACCTGCTTTCGAATATATCCTTTCTCAGGGCATTGCTGTTGCTGTGATACATAACACTTTTACACCCAACTGATACAGAGTTGTCCACTGTAATTTCCTTGTTTCCCACCAGTTTAAGGGGTCGCTGTTTCTAGGCAAATATCCCTCCGCTAAGAATTTGTCCAAGTCGACAATTGCTGCGCTTTCTGGGCCGTGACTTGGTTGAAGGTGATCAATAGTCTCATCAGGATCTTTTTCAAAGACTTAATACTGCCATTTTTACTATTCGAACGGTATCAAAAGTGAGTGATACTTCGACACGTATATTAGTCTACTTTGCTTATTTTCATTCACTTATGTCGTACGGTATTATGTTTTGGGGTAACTCTTCCCATTCTAGAGGGATATTTTTGGCTCAGAAACGGCCGGTTCGGCCAATAAGTGGTGTGAGTTCACGAACCTCTTGTAGACCTCTGTTCACGAGTCTGGGTATTTTGGCATTCGCCTCTCAATATGTATATTCCTTATTGTCGTTTCTTGTTACCAATATTAGTTTATTCCCAAGAATAAGCAGCTTTCACTCGGTTAATACTCGGCAGAAATCAAACCTCCATTTGGATCGGACTTCCTTAACTCTTGTGCAGAAAGGTGTGCAGTATACTGCTGCATCCATTTTTCAATAAGCTGCCACTCGAATTCAAAAATCTTAGCAGTAATCCACGCGCTTTCAAATCGAAACTGAAGAATTTCCTCATGGGTCACTCCTATTCTGTCGAGGAGTTCCTTGAAAAAAATGAATGGTTCAAATGGCTCTGAGCACTATGGGACATAACATCTAAGGTCATCAGTCCCCTAGAACTTAGAACTACTTAAACCTAACTAACCTAAGGACATCACACACATCCATGCCCGAGGCAGGACTCGAACCTGCGACCGTAGCGGTCGCGCGGTTCCTGACTGTAGCGCCTAGAAACGATCGGCCACCTCGGCCGGCCCTTGAAAAATTAAGCTCATTCTTATTGTATTGCTGAGAGCGTTTACTTAAACTTATGGACTGGCTTTTTTTCGGGTTCATGAACATTTATTTTTATCTGTTATTACTTTTATGTTGTAAGTTCATGTACTGACACGTTCCATGACGTTGGAGATTTGATCCTCAATTTGGTCCTACGGAACTTGACGTGTAAATAAAATAAATAAAATAATCAGACTCCTCTCAGGTTCAAGAGGTCTAATGCGTGACAGTAGTAACTGGTTGAGAAATGAGCTGTGTTTTGTTCTTTTTGAACAATCAACACTGTGAGATCTGTGTAGCGTAGACCGAGGCCCACGCTTGGGTGAAAGATGACGGTTTGGTCGTGAACTGAAGACGCGGTATCGTAGGCTTCGATTAACCCTGTAGCGGCTAGTGACTGCTGGTCTCCGCACTGTCTTTTTTTCCCGCCCGCCAGCCAGGTGTCGCCAGCTCCGACTGCGCCACACCGCCGGAGACAGAAGCACCCACCACCACTCACCGGGCTCTTCCGCCCGCACCCACGCAACGTGTGTAATTCATTCTCTCAATTTCCTTACTCGCACTGTACCACGTCGTTTCCCCGCTCTGCCGCTGCGCGGCGCTGGTGCGCTCTCGCCCACGGCCGCTCGGCCGCTTCCGGCCCCGCTCGCCTATTTTCGGAATCCGAGCCCGTGACGTCACGCACTTCCCAGAAGCGCAGCTGCGGCGCGGCGCGCCATCTGGTGTGCCGGCCACGCTCGGATGCAGGGGCGCAATCTGCGCTGATAAAAGCCGCCGCCGCGCCTACACCTGCTCTTGATTTACGGGCCGCGCCTACACACTGAGACCGCCGATGGTACAGCCCTGGTACAGCCCACGCAGATTACGCCGGTCTATGCGCACTGACCAGTCTTCGTCCAAAGCGCCGAGCGAGTTCATTCGTTTGTTCGGAAGGGGAGGCTGGCAGTGTCTGAAAC
Source organism: Schistocerca piceifrons (assembly GCF_021461385.2). NCBI lineage: Eukaryota > Metazoa > Arthropoda > Insecta > Orthoptera > Acrididae > Schistocerca > Schistocerca piceifrons. Next base: position 81,045,142 of record NC_060148.1, on the reverse strand, counting down.
CTTTCGGCCGGTCGGCGATGACAGAATCGAAGCGCACGCCATGCAATTTTTAGCCCATCATTTCGCTAATGCCTTACTTATTGTGATATTGTTGGATGTGAGGTCCGCCAGTTATGCAATACGCCCTTCTTTCTCACTACCCAAACATGTTTCGGCAACACTGTACCATCATCAGTAGGTTTTCGTTTTTATTCATTCTTTACATTTGGTGTGCATGAATTTTCTGGATCACTTGTGTGTTAATTGCTACAGCTAGCTTGCCATATTCGTGTGGCAAGCACTTCCATTCTCCGCATCATGCTGAGGTGTTGTGATGCACACGTAACCATAACAAGTATTTTCCACAAATATCGTAGTGAAACAATGTTCACTTCACTAAAACACAGTGTGATTGTGGTTTGTTGTGTGTCCCAGCTGTCAGTGTTCATGAACATTGATTTTTGGTGCGCTCCGAAGTGACTTTCGACATTATAAAAGATGTCAGAAATCCGATATCTTGATATTTTAAACGTAGCGCTGTCGGCCATTGATATATCGAGAAAAAATATCCAAATATCGAAGGAAAATATATCGTCGTACCGGGCAATACCAACCTTACGACTTATCTTAGAAGAAAGGTTAAGAAAAGGCAAACCTACGTTTCTAGCATTTGTAGACTTAGAGAAAGCTTTTGACAACGTTAACTGGAATACTCTCTTTCAACTTCTGAAGGTGGCAGGGGTGAAATACAGGGAGCGAAAGGCTATTTACAATTTGTACAGAAACCAGATGGCAGTTATAAGAGTCGAGGGGCATGAAAGGGAAGCAGTGGTTGGGAAAGGAGTGAGACAGGGTTGTAGCCTCTCCCCGATGTTATTCAATCTGTATATTGAGCAAGCAGTAAAGAAAACAAAAGAAAAATTCGGAGTAGGTATTAAAATTCATGGAGAAGAACTAAAATCTTTGAGGTTCGCCGATGACATTGTAATTCTGTCAGAGACAGCAAAGGACCTGCAAGAGCGGTTGAACGGAATGGACAGTGTCTTGAAAGGAGGATATAAGATGAACATCAACAAAAGCAAAACGAGGATTATGGAATGTAGTCAAATTAAATCGGGTGATGCTGAGGGGATTAGATTAGGAAATGAGACACTTAAAGTAGTAAAGGAGTTTTGCTATTTAGGGAGTAAAATAACTGATGATGTTCGAAGTCGAGAGGATATAAAATGTAGACTGGCAATGGGAAGGAAATCGTTTCTGAAGAAGATAAATTTGTTAACATCGAGTATAGATTTAAGTGTCAGGAAGTCATTTCTGAAAGTATTTGAATGGAGTGTAGCCATGTATGGAAGTGAAACATGGACGATAACCAGTTTGGACAAGAAGAGAATAGAAGCTTTCGAAATGTGGTGCTACAGAAGAATGCTGAAAATAAGGTGGGTAGATCGAAGGGATCGGTTGGTAGGATATGTTTTGAGGCATCAAGGGATCACAAAGTTAGCATTGGACGGCAGCGTGGAGGGTAAAAATCGTAGAGGGAGACCAAGAGATCAATACACTAAGCAGATTCAGAAGGATGTAGGTTGCAGTAGGTACTGGGAGATGAAGAAGCTTGCACAGGATAGAGTAGCATGGAGAGCTGCATCAAACCAGTCTCAGGACTGAAGACCACAACAACAACAACAACAACAACAACAACAACCGGGCTATAAAAATATAAGCAGCATATGGTAAATATACTGCCGGTTTCAGAGCTATATTTAATGTTGAGTGGAACACTCTCTCTCAAATTTCTAGGGCAGCAGGGATCCAAAAAAGAGAAAGAAAAGCTATTTACAATTTGTACAGAAACCAGATGGCAGTTATAATAGTCGAGGGGTATGAAAAGGAAGCAGTGGTTGAGAAGTGAGTGAGACAGGGTTGTAGCTTATCCCCGATGCTATTCAATCTGTATATTGAGCAAGCAGTAAAGGAAAGAAAAGAAAATTAGAAAGAAATAAGAATTTTGAGGTTTGCCAATGACACGGTAATTCAGTTACAGACACCAAAGAATTTGCAAGAACGGTTGAACGGAATGAACAGTGTCTTGAAAGGAGGATATAAGATGAACATCAACGAAAGGAAAACGAGGATAATGGAATGTAGTTGAATTATATCAGGTGATGCTGAAGGAACTAGTTTAGGAAATGAGACACTTAAAGTAGTAGATGACTTTTGCTATTTGCGGAACAAAATAACTGATGGTCGAAGCAGAGAGGATATATAATGTAGACTGGCAATGGCAAGGAAAGCGTTTCTGAAGAAGAGAAATTTGTTAACATCGAGTATAGATTTAAGTGTCAGGAAATATTTTCTGAAAGTATTTGTATGGAGTGTAGCCAAGTATGTAAATGAAACGTGAATAATAAACCGTTAAGACAAGAAGAGAATAAAGCATTTGAAATGTAGTGCTGCAGAAGAATGCTGACGATTAGATGGGTAGATCACATAACTAATGAGGAGGTACTGATAAGAGTTGGGAGACAAGACATTAGTGGTCTTCGTTTTTCGGACGTTTCGAAATGGATGAATTTTATAGACGGACGAGGCACAATTTTACTCTGCACGGTCGCATGTGAGATTCTACTAAGAAAAATACTGTGCAGGAACATCCACTGCATACAGATTACGTGATTGTGTGGCCTGGTTTCACAAACTCTTCCATTCTACGCCCGATTTTCTCCAAGGAGATGACACTCAACGGGCCCGTTAGGTATACAGTGACATCCGGACGTTAGAAGAACCTCCTTGTGCAAACAGGTGATTCAAACTTGGCAAGAGCGCAAGAGCACTATTTCGATGCAAGATGTCATGTATAAGGTGAAAGATTTTCTTCGAGAAACCTTCAGCAAGGACGCCACCATTTCTACGCAGTTACAAGATGTGTGACTGTCCAGATCCACTGGCCTGACGTATCTGGAGTCTTCCTGATCTGAAGAATATCATATGACGACATGTCGCTACAGCTACAGCCGGATATGCTTCGAGAAACTGTCGACCGTGCCGTGTAACGGATGCAGGATCTTGCTGAGTCAGGAGACAATGTTGAACACATGTTGTAACTTGTGACCATATATGTGCGAGGACCACCATTATCATGTGTTTGGATCGTTCCTACACTTTTCCGGCGCCCACACCAGAGTCTGACTACTTACAGCGCCATATTTTCACCAGGTGGCAGACAGTGGAACTATTATTTTTTCCAGCATACTCCGCGAGCTTACCGATTTCTGAACATACCTACCATATTTCATCGCCTTGCGATGTATACAACCCGCACTGCAGCACTCACTCTATATCACAGTGCGAAACAAGCGACTGCCAACAACATTTGCTTGGCAACGGTTATACACTACTGGCCATTAAAATTACTACACCACCGACAAGAAGAAGATGCTGTGAAATGCAAATGATTAGCTTTTCAGAGGATTCACACAGGGTTGGCTTCGGTGGCGACACCTACAACATGAGGAAAGTTTCCACCCGATTTCTCATACACAAACAGCAGTTGACCGGTGTTGCCTGGTGAAACGTTGTTGTGATGCCTCGTGTAAGGAGGAGAAATGCGTACCATCGCGTTTCCAAATTTGATAAAGGTCGGATTGTAGCCTGTGGCGACTGCGGTTTATCGTATCGCGACATTGCTGCTCACGTTGGTCGACATCCAACGACTGTTAGCGGAACATGGAATCGGTGGGTTCAGGAGGATAATACGGAACGCCGTGCTGAATCCCAACGGCCTCGTATCACTAACAGTCGAGATGACAGCCATCTTATCCGCACGGCTGTAACGGATCTTGCAGCCACGTCTCGATCCCTGTGTCAAGAGATGGGGACGTTTGCAAGACGACAACCATCTGCACGAACATTTCGACGACGTTTACAGCAGCACGGACTATCAGCTTGGAGACCGTGGCTGCGGTTACCCTCGACGCTGCACCACAGACTGCGATCGTGTACTCGACGACGAACCTGGGTACACGAATGGCAAAACGTCATTTTTTTCGGATGAATCCAGGTTCTCTCTACAGCATCACGATGGTCGCATATGTGTTTGTCGATATCGCGGTGAACGCACACTGGAAGCGTGTATTCGTCATCGCCATACTGGCGTATCACCCGGCGTGATGGTATGGGGTGCCATTGGTTACACGTCTCGGTCACCTCCTGTTCGCATTGACGTTACATTTCGGATGTGTTACGACCGGTGGCTCTACCATTGATTCGATTCCTGCGAAACTCTACATTTCAGCAGGATAATGCACGACCGCATGTTGCAGGTCCTGTAGGGGCTTCGACTGCTGCCCTGGCCAGCACATTCTCCGGATCTCTCACCAATTGAAAACGTCTGGTCAATGGCGGCCGAGCAACTGGCTCGTCACAATACACCAGTCACTACTCTTGATGAACTGTGGTATCGTGTTGAAGATGCATGGGCAGCTGTACCTGTACACGCCATCCGTGCTCTGTCTGACTCAATGCCCAGGCGTATGAAGGCCGTTATTACGGCCAGAGGTGGTTGTTATGGGTAGTGATTTGTCCGGATCTATGCACCCAAATTGCGTGAAAATGTAATCACATGTCAGTTGTAGTATAATATATTTGTCCAATGAATACTCGTTTATCATCTGCATTTCTTCTTGGTGTAGCAATTTTAATGGCCAATAGTGTATGTGCAAGGACCACCATTATCATGTGTTTGGATCGTTCCTCCACTTTTCCTGCGCCCACACCAGAGTCTGACTGCTTACAGCGCCATATTTTCACCAGGTGGCAGACAGTGGAACTACTTTTTTTTTTCTGCATACTCTGCGAGCGCACCGATTTCTGAACATACCTACGATGTTTCATCGTCCTGCCATCGCACTGCAGCACTCGCGGAATAATGTCCGCCATTTACAATGCGAAACAAGCGACTGCCAACAACATTTACATGGGAATGCTTATAGGTGGAGCCGATATAACCAGCTGCACAGATGCAGTACCCTATCAGTCTAAATCAGGGCATCTAGCCTCACTTTGTATCCCTAGACAGCGTTAAACTTCTCGCTACTCTACAGATAAATATTATAGCCCTGTAGCAATACAGGTAAGTGCGACAATTATCGCACAATAGCTAATGCCAACGCATCCAAGTTACAGGATGTCAAATTAAACACATTTCCCCGTTAATTTTCAACCTTATTTTATTGGGGAACCAGTTTCAGGGTTAGTGTTAGATCTAACAGTAAGCAGGTGATGGATGAATTGGTCACTGTAAAAAATATCTACTACCACCAGTATTGCTGGCCCCTGTTTTGATTACAAGCGAGGTAGATTATTCCTAGATGTCTGTCAGCGGCCTGAAGGTGGCGTAGTAAAACGCTGAAACTGATTTACCAATAAAACGTTGAAAATTGACGTCTGAAAGGTGTTTAATTTGACATCTGCTGTCGAAGAGCCGAGTCGCGCAACCATCGCCAAAAAGATGGACATACAGAGACATCCAAGTTATTGTCAAGAGAAAACGCGTAAGAGTGGAAAAAAGTGGAGCATCTGCTGCACAAAGGTCGGTTTGTACTTTGAAAAGTTAAAAGACACCAGATAGGAATTTCTAACTTCGCGACTGATAATGGATGTAAGATTTCACAAAAATCGACACACGCTCACACCACTTTTAGATCTGGCAAAAGTGTTCCGCAGTGTAAAATGGACCAATATGTTGGAAACGCTCAGGAAATTAGGTGTAACCTATAGGAAATACGGGTAATACACCACACCAACAACGAAAAACGAAGTGGTCGGATTAAAAAGTCAGAGGTGTAGTGCTTCGCCCCTATTGTTGTATCTATACGCCGAAGAAGAATGGTGCAAATTAAACAAACGTTCAAGAGTGGGATTAAAAGTGAAGCTCATATCATTAACGTCGATATGGAACTAAATTTTGGAACATGTGTTCGAACATTATGAATTACCTCGAAGAGAACAGTCTATTGACACACAGTGTAAAAGGCGGATTTAGAAAACATCGTTCATATGAAACGCAACTAGCTCTTTACTAACACAATGTGTTGAGTGCTATTGATAGGGGCGTCAAATTGATTCCGCATTTCTAGGTTTCGAGAAGGCTTTTGATACTGTACAGAGGTCACAGTCCAAAGTAATTGACGGAAAGTCATCGAGTAAAACAGAAGTGATTTCTAGCGTTCCCCAAGGTACTGTTATAGGCCCTCTACTGTTCCTTATCTATATAAGCGATTTAGGAGACAATTTGATCAGCCCTCTTTGCTTGTTTGCAGACGATGCTGTCCTTTTAGATTTAGGAAAGGTATCAGTATGGTGTGAAAACTGGCAATTTATCCTAAATAACCAATAGTGTAAGATCATCCAATGAGTGCTAAAAGGAATCCGTTAAACTTCGGTTAAGTCAATCAAATCTAGAGCCCGTAAATTCAACTAAATACCTAGGAATTACAATTAAGAAGAAGTTAATTTGGAGAGAACACACAGAAAATGTTATGGGGAAGGCAAACCATAGCCTGGGTTTTATGGTAGAACGCTTAACAACTGTAACAGATCTACTAAACAGACAGCCTACACTACGCTTGTCCGTCCTCTTTTGGAGTACCGTCGCAAGGTGTGAGATCCTTACCGGATAGGATTAACGGAGAACATGGAGATAGTTCAAAGAAGGGCAGCACGTTTTGTATTGTCGCGAAATAGGGGGGAGAGTGTCACTGAAATGATACAGGATTTGGGGTGGACATCATGAAAACAAATGCAGAATGTTCTCACGAAATTTCAATCATTAACTTTCTCCTCGGAATGAGAAAACATTTTGTTGACACCGTACTATATTGGGTTGGTTGGTTGGTTGGTTGGTTGGTTTGGGGAAGGAGACCAGACAGCGAGGTCATCGGTCTCATCGGATTAGGGAAGGACGGGGAAGGAAGTCGGCCGTGCCCGTTGAAAAGAACCATCCCGGCATTTGCCTGGAGCGATTTAGGGAAATCACGGAAAACCTAAATCAGGATGGCCGGACGCGGGATTGAACCGTCGTCCTCCCGAATGCGAACTACATTGCGAGAAACGGTGATCATACAGGGTGTTTCAAAAATGACCGGTATATTTGAAACGGCATTAAAAACTAAACGAGCAGCGATAGAAATACACCGTTTGTTGCAATATGCTTGGGACAACAGTACATTTTCAGGCGGACAAACTTTCGAAATTACAGTAGTTACTATTTTCAACAACAGATGGCGCTGCAAGTGATGTGAAAGATATAGAAGACAACGCAGTCTGTGGGTGCGCCATTCTGTACGTCGTCTTTCTGCTGTAAGCGTGTGCTGTTCACAACGTGCAAGTGTGCTGTAGACAACATGGTTTATTCCTTAGAACAGAGGATTTTTCTGGTGTTGGAATTCCACCGCCTAGAACACAGTGTTGTTGCAACAAGACGAAGTTTTCAACGGAGGTTTAATGTAACCAAAGGACCGAAAAGCGATACAATAATGGATCTGAAAAATTTCAAAGGACTGGGAACGTGACGGATGAACTTGCTGGAAAGGTAGGGCGACCGCGTACGGCAACCACAGAGGGCAACGCGCAGCTAGTGCAGCAGGTGATCCGACAGCGGCCTCGGGTTTCCGTTCGCTGTGTTGCAGCTGCGGTCCAAATGACGCCAACGTCCACGTATCGTCTCGTGCGCCAGAGTTTACACCTCTATCCGTACAAAATTCAAACGCGGCAACCCCTCAGCGCCGCTACCGTTGCTGCACGAGAGACATTCGCTAACGATATAGTGCACAGGATTGATGACGGCGATATGCATGTGGGCAGCATTTGGTTTACTGACGAAGCTTATTTTTACCTGGACGGCTTCGTCAATAAACAGAACTGGCGCATATGGGGAACCGAAAAGCCCCATGTTGCAGTCCCATCGTCCCTGCATCCTCAAAAAGTACTGGTCTGGGCCGCCATTTCTTCCAAAGGAATCATTGGCCCATTTTTCAGATCCGAAACGATTACTGCATCACGGAATGCGGTCCCCAAAGTGCTCCTCCAGGACATCAAACACTCTCCTCCTTCGATGGGTCGAGCTCCGTCTTCCAACCACATCGAGTCGAGATGGGGGTCACTTCGAACAATGGGGACGACATCGTCTTCCAAAACCTTCGCCGGCCGGGGTAGCCGAGCGGTTCTAGGCGCTACAGTCTGGAACCGCGCGACCACTACGGTCGCAGGTTCGAATCCTGCCTCGGCCATGGATGTGTATGATGTCCTTAGGTTAGTTAGGTGTAAGTAATTCTAAGTTCTATGGGACTGATGACCTCAGAAGTTAAGTCCCATAGTGCTCAAAGCCATTTTTTGAACCAAAACCTTCACGTACCGTTCGGTAGTCACCGTGCCATTACGGAATGCCGCACCGATTATTCCGTGACTAGACATCGCATACCACGCAGTCACCCGTCGAGGATGAAGAGACTTCTCGATCGCGAAATGCGGATTCACAGCCCCCCAAAATGCGCCAATTTTGCTTCTTGAAGAACCCATCAAATTGAAAGTGGGCTTCGTCGCTAAACCGCACCACGTGATATGGATAGTAATTCTCATCCTGCCCCGCGGCCCACCGTGCATTTAGAACATTCTAACACAAACCGTTCAGAAGTTATCACGATTTCATTTCACGTTGTTGTTGTTGTGGTCTTCAGCCCTCAAATTGGTTTGATGCAGCTCTCCATGCTACTCTGTCCTGTGCAACCTTCTTCGTCTCCCAGTACCTACTGCAGCCTGCATCCTTCTGAATCTGCTTGGTGTATTCATCTCCTCCACGCTGCCCTCCAATACCAAATTGGTGATTCCTTTATGCCTCAGAACATGTCCTACCAACCGATCCCTTCTTCTAGTCAAGTTGTGCCACAAATTTCTCTTCTCTCCAATTCTACTCAATACCTCCTCCTTAGTTATGTGATCTACCCATCTAATCTTCAGCATCCTTCCGTAGCACCACATTTCGAAAGCTTCTATTCTCTTCTTGTGGAAATTATTTATTGTCCATGTTTCACGTCCATTCCTAGCTACACTGTATACAAATACTTTCAGAAAAGACTTCCTGACATTTAAATCTATACTCGATGTTAACAAATTTCTCTTCTTCAGAAATGCTTTCCTTGCCATTGCCAGTCTATATTTTACATCCTCTCTACTTCGACCATCAGTTATTTTGCTTCCTAAGTAGCAAAACTCCTTTACTACTTTAAGTGCCTCATTTCCTAATCTAATTCCCTCAGCATCACCCGACTTAATTCGACTACATTCCATTATCCTCGTTTTGCTTTCGTTGATGTTCATCTTATATCCTCCTTTCAAGACGCTGTCCATTCCGTTCAATAGCTCTTCTAAGTCCTTTGCTGTCTCTGACAGAATTACAATGTCATCGGCGAACCTCAAAGTTTTTATTTCTTCTCCATGGATTTTAATACCTACTCCGAATTTTTCTTTTGTTTCCTTCACTGCTTGGTCAATATACAGATTGAATAACATCGGGGACGGGCTACAACCCTGTCTCACCCTTAGCCTTGATGACAGCTTCCACTCTCGCAGGCATACATTCGATCAGATGGTGAATGATATGGTGAATGGTTTCTTGGGGAATGGCAGCCCATTCTTCACGGAGTGCTGCATTGAGAAGAGGTATCGATGTCTGTCGGTGAGGCCTGGCACGAAGTCGGCGTTCCAAAACATCCCAAAGATGTTCTATAGGATTAAGGCCAGGACTCTGTGCAGGCCAGTCCATTACAGGGATGTTATTGTCGTGTAACCACTGCGCCACATGCCGTGCATTATCAACAGGTGCTCGATCCTGTTGGAAGATGCAATCGCCATCCCCGAATTGCTCTTCAACAGTGGGAAGCAAGAAGGTGCTTAAAACATGAATGTAGACGTGTGCTGTTATAGTGTCACGCAAAACAAGGGGTGCAAGCCCCCTCCACGAAAAACACGACCACACCGTAACACCACAGCCTCCGAATTCACTGTTGGCACTACACACGCTGCCAGATGACGTTCACCGGGCAATCGCCATACCCACACCCTGCAGTCGGATCGCCACATTGTGTACCGTGATTCGTCACTCCACACAACGTTTTCCCACTGTTCAGTCGTCCAATGTTTACTCTCCTTACACCAAGTGAGGCGTCGTTTGGCAATTACCGGCGTGATGTGTGGCTTATGAGCAGCCGCTCGACAATCAAATTCAAGTTTTCTCACCTCTCGCCTGACTGTCATAGTACTTGCAGTGGATCCTGATGCAGTTTTGAATTGCTGTGTGATGGTCTGGATAGATGTCTTCCTTTTACACAGTACGACCCTCTTCAACTGTCGGCAGTCCCTTGTCAGACAACGGACGAGGTCGGCCTGTACGCTTTTGTGCTGTACGTGTCCCTTCACGTTTCCACTTCACTATCACATCGGAAGCAGTGGACGTAGGGATGTTTAGGAGTGTGGAAATCTCGCGTACAGACGTATGACACGAGTGACACCCAGTCAGCTGACCACGTCCGAAGTCCGTGAGTTCTCCGGAGCGCCCCATTCTGCTCTCTCACGATGTCTAATGACTACTGAGGTCGCTGATATGGAGTACCTGGCAGTAGGTGGCTGCATAATGCACCTAATACGAAAAACCCTCATTTTTGGGGGTGTCCGGATACTTTTGATCACATAGTGTAGGTGCTGTTCAAACGGCCTCTGAGCCGGACTAAAGTAAGGCTTAGATCCAATAGGAACCGAGCACCAAGACATCCTTCGCCTAAGCGCGTTTATGCACGCGGTCCTCAAACATATTTGCTACGGCTGTTCGTCGCAAGAGCGATTTGCTGACATTTAAGTATGAACAACCAATTGTAGTGCCCAAGACAGGAATGGTTCAAATGGCTCAAAGCCCTACGGAACTTAACATCTGAGGTCATCAGTCCCCTGGACTCAGAACTACTTAAACCTAACTAACCTATGGACATGACACACATCCATGCCCGAGGCAGGATTCGAACCCGCGACCGTGGCAGCAGCGCGGTTCCGGACTGAAGCGTTTAGGACCGCTCGGTCACAGCGGCCGCCCTCAAACAGGAGGAAAGTGTTTTGTCATATTCGATACATGGCCCAACTCAGTCATGAAGTATCTGATACGGAGTCTAATTTGTTACGAGCACGTCAGCGCTGCAATGGCGACTTGTGGTTGACTGGAGAATTTTGCTCGGTCCCACGTGCACCAACCCTGATCTCACGCTGTACTTCTCCACCCTGAACGTCTCTCCACACATATGCAGCGGTCACCCTCATCCCCCCCCCCCCCATTTCCTTGCACGCTGTGGTGTAGACGTGGGCAGTTATCGGCTGCGGTTAAAAGCCAATTTGTAAGTGGCCCGCCGAAGAAGCCGCCGCCCGCTGATTGTGGGGGAACGTCTCCAGCACCTGACGCGAACACCTGTTGCGCCGCCATTTTGCCCTCCACTCGTAGCCCCTCTGCTCGTTATGTCGCTTGGCTCACAAGACTGCCGGGGGGGCTTCGACTGATCAACAAGCCGGTCTTCCACGCAGCTTGCACGCTCTTCGACACGTCTCTCTTTCACCCATTCTTAATTTTTTTTTTATATATTTCGCGGTAGTCAGTCTTCCGAGTGATGCACGTGGCCCGCCGTCGACGCCTTCATCTCATAGTAGCAATTGCACCCTACACCTTCAACTATTTGCGCATGTGTTTCAATCTCTTATCTTCCCGTACAGTTTTTTTTTTTTTTTTTTTTTTTTTTTTTTTTTTTTTTTTTTTTTTTTTTTGCCGGCCGAAGTGGCCGTGCGGTTAAAGGCGCTGCAGTCTGGAACCGCAAGACCGCTACGGTCGCAGGTTCGAATCCTGCCTCGGGCATGGATGTTTGTGATGTCCTTAGGTTAGTTAGGTTTAACTAGTTCTAAGTTCTAGGGGGCTAATGACCTCAGCAGTTGAGTCCCATAGTGCTCAGAGCCATTTGAAACATTTTGAACCGTACAGTTTTTGGCTTCTACTGCTCCGTCTAGTATCGTGGAAGTTATTCCCTGTTGTCTTAACACATATCCTATAATCTTTTTATATACATACAGTCACCATAATATATATGTATATATATATATATATATATATATATATCTTATAATGTTTCCCTGAGACATTTAAGTCTCTTTATTATCTACGATTATAATCGAAGTAGACGAAGTGATTTAAAATTTGGGCTGTGGCCGAGACTCGAAACGGGGTCTTCTTGCTTGCTAGGAAAAAACACTAACCATTACACTAACGCAGCACGATGGTCATCATTGTTCTACGAAATACCTAAGGTGAGTGCCTTCCCCAACACAAACTTCAATTCATTTTCCCTTATATATTCTCACTGGTTGTATATATATATATATATATATATATATATATATATATATATAAAGGGAAGCAGTTAGATGAGGAATACACGCTTCCAATGTGCGTTCACCGCGATGTCGCCAAACACGGATGCGACCATCGTCATGCTGTAAACAGAACCTGAATTCATCCGAAAAAATGACGTTTTGCCATCATTCGTGCACCCAGGTTCGTCGTCCAGTACACCATCGGAGCCGCTCCTGCCTGTGATGCAGCGTGAAGGGTAACCGCAGCCACGGTCCCCGAGCTGCAAAGGTCGTCGAACTGTTCGTGCAGATGGTTGTTGTCTTGCAAACGTCCGCATCTGTTGACTCAAGGATCGAGATGTGGCTGCACGATCCGTTACAGCCGTGCGGATAAGATGCCTGTCATCTCGAGTGCTAGTGATACGAGGCCGTTGGGATCCAGCACGGCGTTCCGTATTACCCTCCTGAACCTACCGATTCCATATTCTTCTAACAGTCATTGGATCTCGACCAACGCGAGCAGCAATGTCGCGATACGATAAACCGCAATCGCGATAGGGTAGAATCCTACCTTTATCAAAGTCGGAAACGTGATGGTACGCATTTCTCCTCCTTACACGAGGCATCACAATGACGTTTCAACGGGTAACACCAGTCAACTGCTGTTTGTGTATGAGAATTCGGTTGGAAACTTTCCTCATGTAAGCACGTTGTAGGTGTGGCCACCTCTGCTCTGAATAGCTAATCATTTGCATATCACAGCACCTTCTTCCTGTCGGTTAAATTCACGTCTGTAGCACGTCATCTTCGTGGTGTAGCAATTTTAATGGCCAGTAGTGTATTTAATTGTTTGATGTAAGAGTGACTGAGCCTTTGTTGAAATATTGGATGGAGGTGCGTGTGTCTCAACTCCGTCGTTCAGGTAACTGTAAAATCAGTTCCACTCTCGCAAGAGATAAGGCGCACGGGACAGCTGTGAGCTAATGGCCTATGCTTTATGTAAGCGCCGGCCGCCTTGTGTCGTTTCAGTGGTGAATGTCGGACACATCTCATTTGCCTCAGAGCTGTTTACGTAAGGTGCCCTGTGACATGCTGTGTGTGTGTGTGTGTGTGTGTGTGTGTGTGTGCTTTTGAGCAGTGGCACGTTTGAACCTCCACCAGCCCAGCATGTTGTTCCGGCCCAGCGGTCAAACGAATGCCACTGTGCTCTCGGACGCGTCACAAATATTTCGCGGTTGTCCGTCCGATTCTGAAGCGCGATGTGTGGAACAGACGCACCTGTTAGATTTACCTCGTCAAAATGAAATGCCTCGGCGGTGTTGTCACCTCCGGAATTTTGACGAAGTGGTGCTCTTGTTGCTTGTCTGCCATAGAGCAAATACGCACAATATGTCCGTAAAAGTAGGAGATCAGGTATTTGTGTTTATGGCTCTGACATGTACACTCGTACTCATAAATTAAGGATAATTGTACAATGTGATGCCACAGAACGTGGCACTACACAAAACTGGCGCTAATAGCATAGCCACATAGGGAACACACACGACACAGATATATACGAGGGGCATGCAGAAAGTAAGCTCCGATCGGTCGCGAAATGGAAACGACTATGAAAATCCGATAAAGCTTTGCACAGATGTGTTGGGTAGTGTCTCTAGTATAACCCCAGTTACCATCACGTCGCTCTTCTCATTTCTGAGCTCGCAGTGAGTGCGTAAAGATGTCTAGAAAATTGTGTCTGCCGCCAAGTACGAGGGCCTGGTGAGAAATTTCGCCTGAAGCTATGCAGCTAACATTACATAACTGTCGTGCTGTTTCTTCTTCAAGGCAATTCTCAGCCGCATTCTGCAGGGGCAATGAAGATGCTCCTGCATCGTTTTCAAATGGAAATGTTAGATTACCCACAATACAGTCCGCAACTGTCTCCCCCTGAGTTTCATCTCTGGTCACATGAACCGCTGTCTTTGAAGACAACGTTTTGGCACAGCCAACGAGCTGTAGGCCAGCGTGGAGCATTGGCGGAAAGCACTGGCGGCTGCCTTCTATGACGAGGCTATTGAAAAGTTGGTACAACGCTATGACAAAAGTCTAAGTCAGAACGGCGACTACGTAGAGAAGTAGCTGAAAGGTGTAGCTAATTGTTACAAGTAAAACATTTCTGATGTTCACTGTGGTTTCAATTTGGCAATCAATCGGAGCTTACTTTCTGAACAGGCCTCATAAGTCCACGGTATTGGTGATGAGCTGAGAAAACCGTCCCGAAACACGTTTGCTACAAAACGCCACTGTTTCCTGCACATGTACTCCGACATCAATATGGGATATGATCACCGTGCACATGTACACAGGCTGCACAACGGGTAGGCATACTCTGGATCAGGTGGTCGAGCAGCTGCTGGGGTATAGCCTCCCATTCTTGCACCAGTGCCTGTCGGAGCTCCTGAAGCGTCGTAGGGGTTTGAAGACGTGCAGCGATACGTCGACCGAGAGCATCCCAGACGTGCTCGATGGGTTTCAGGTCTGGAAGGAAAAGTGGTCCAATTATGCGGTCTCCGAGCAGTCCTGCCCAGAGGCTGAAAGAATAACGCTGCTCATGTCGTGATACGTGTGTTGCATTACGGTTCACATGGGCCCAAATATGTTACGGTAGTTAAAAATGCCTTCACACGTAAATCAAGTCTCATCTGTGAACAGGATACTGCTTACAAACAGGGGATTCTGGCTACACTGCTGTTGCACCCATTGGAAGAAATTCTCTCTAGGAGGGAAGTCTACATCGCCGAGCCTCGCACTCGCTGGAGAGCTCAGCGAGAACGATTCGCACAATGAGGAAAAATTGTTTGAAGCAGGACAAAGGGCATTAGATACGTTTTTGAATGGGTTACAGGGTGAAGTCGGTCGTGCAGTCAGATTGGCACGCTGTGAGACATTTGAAGAAGCCATACAGACGGCAGTTCGATTTGTGGAAGAGCTACGGAGACCTCAAATGGACCGCAAACCAGATCGGCGTGTGTTCGAAGCTTATTCAGGAACCAGTTATCGTGGGAACGGGCAACGGGCGGCCAATACTCGTGGGAAGAAGATTCGGTTGTGGGGCGGCTGGTGGAATTTATGTTATTATATTTAAGTGTTTTGTGATGTAGAAAAGATGCAAAATTCCACCCGATGCACCAATTGAGGGGCGGCGGGTGGAATTTTATGTTGTTAAATTTATTGTAGTGTAGAGTGTTTTGTAATGTAGAAAAGATGCATTTCCCGGCCGATTAGCAACATATGTGGGGCGGCGGGTGAAATAATTGTTATTACAAATGTTCCTATTATTTATGCTGTCTCTTGCTGTTCTCAACACTGGCTCTCTAACTACAATATTGGCAACCAGAAAGTGATTAGCAAAACGTGAAGCCTGTAATTAGAATTCCTAGTGCCCACTTCATCTGAGAAATACACTTATAGCTACAGCTTATAGCTCTGAGGAATTAGGAGATTGTCTGGGATTCATAATCAAAAAACGATTCTCTATAAAATGTTCACTATATTCTGAAAGTCACAGACCAAAAAGAAACCAGACAATCCAACTACCAGAGCAGTTCAGAGTCTAATGCGCTGATGCCACTATAACTGTTCAAATTAAATGTTTAAGTGAATGCTGGCCATAATTTGGTGATAATGTTCATCAAACGCCACGCTAATAATGGTAGAATGTCTGTCCTGTGGCGACACGTGAAAATACGACATACGCAAACTAAAGATAGATCATTAACGTCATCCGAAAATTAACACTTCACTCGAAAACGATATCATGGTTACGCGTATCCCGAGTAACTTATTACGGTATCTGAGGCTGTTTGTAGCAATGATACCGACGCGACGCGACTCCCGGCACAGATGGTGTGCTATTCAGCGTCTGGAGAGAACTGGGGCCTTACTCTCTCGCGCAGCGTTCTGCATATAAAGCCGCGGTGCGGACGGCTAAGGGAACGCCTGATCAAATCGGCTCTCCCGACTAGCCGCTGGGCTAGTAATGCACCACTTTAAGTTATCGAATAAATCATTGCTTCCTTTGCTGATGGCCGATGAAGCTCTCAATTTAAATGTGCAATCAGCACACAGGTAAGTAATCATAATAAAAGTCTGACGTGGCTAAGTCAATTATTTTGGGCGAGAGAATTAATTTAATTACACCACACGCAGTAGACGAGCTCTGAACTTGCCCTTTGGAGATACGCTATCGCTATAGTTTTATAGTTATTCAATTGAACCTTCTCACATCTTTATGATTACAGCGGATCTCCCTTCCACTTAAATTTAAACGTCCTAGCTTTATTTATTCGCCTACTTAATCTATCTTGCTTCCATAATTTTTAAGACAAAAAGCAGAAAATCATGAATTTCAACTAAAATTTTAATTTGTGAGATCCAAAATACTGTTTCTACTAAATTATTATGAAAAAGGAATCTAAATATAAATTTTTAAGTTTCTAGCTCTTTTCTGTTGCGCCAATGATTTTTACAGAAAAACGTCCAAATTTCGAAAATGGTTAAAGTTATTGAACTGATATTCAATACATATTGATTTAGTATTACTCCTGACATGCTAGAACCGTTTCAGGTTTTTTACTTGATTTTTAAAGTATTGCGCAACATTTATGACGTCGGAGCTAGTTACAGCGGACTAGGCTGGCACACAATGGAAAGACTGATGAGATTTTTATAAGGCGTGAGTAGGCTGCTTCCCTACACGGTGTTTCGTTTGTGGAAGGGAAGGCCACATAGCGCGGAACTGTAGAGGAAGGAATGTAAGCAGTACGTTAAACGACAAGGGGGAAGGGAGGGCCACCACTACTTCCCCCCCCCCCCCCCCCCCCCCCAAAGAAGCAATAGCTACTGCGAGCTCCACGAATGACAGTTCTGAAGGCCTGCTTGTTAACGCAATTTACCGTGGACAGAATGTCCGTTTTCTAGTTGATACAGGGGCTCAAATTTCTCTAACGTGGTGCCATGCAGTTAAAGAGAGAAGCTGGAGGCAGCCGAGCTGTACCATTAAAGGGTTAAATGGCAACCAGGTGCACAATTACGGAGAAGTTGTGATTAACTTCGTGATAGGCCAAGATGAATATGAGGCAGGAATGCAAGTGATGAGAAGTAGAGAGAAACGCTGCGAAGGTATACTAGGCTTGGATTTCCTGTCAGCTAACCACGCTCAGATCTGTGTAGCAAAGAGAGAAATCCGATTCGGTCACAATGATTATGGATGCAATGAGAACTCTAAGAGTCAGACTCAAAAGAATGTTAGTGACGCTGAGGTAATGCGCAAACCCAGTAGCGGCACAACTATGCCGTTCCCAGTCGACGTACATTTGACTGAAAGTGAGTGCATCCCCCCTCCCCCTCCCCGGAACAGGAAAAACACTGTATATCGGCGTGAAGATACCGAGGTGCCGAGGAAGTAATTTGTTGTTAACAGAGCCATCAGTAAACGGTGATTTGCTAGACCAGAAGCATTGTTATGTAGCAAGAACTGTCAAGTGTTATTCAGGACGAACCAAATGGGAATTACCACGCGGAACTACTGTGGCGACAGTATCGAACCTAGATCCACAAGACGTGACTGAAATCCCTACCAAGGAGAAAGATGTACAAGTAGCAACTTATGTCTACATCTACATCTACATGACTACTCTGCAATTCACATTTAAGTGCTTGGCAGAGGGTTCGTCGAACCACAATCATACCATCTCTCTACCATTCCACTCCCGAACAGCGCGCGGGAAAGACGAACACCTAAACCTTTCTGTTCGAGCTCTGATTTCTCTTATTTCATTTTGATGATCATTCCTACCTATGTAGGTTGGGCTCAACAAAATATTTTCGCATTCGGAAGAGAAAGTTGGTGACTGAAATTTCGTAAGTAGATCTCGCCGCGACGAAAAACGTCGTTGCTTTAATGACTTCCATCCCAATTCGCGTATCATATCTGCCACACTCTCTCCCCTATTACGTGATAATACAAAACGAGCTGCCCTTTTTTGCACCCTTTCGATGTCCTCCGTCAATCCCACCTCTTAAGGATCCCACACCGCGCAGCAATATTCTAACAGAGGACGAACGAGTGTAGTGTAAGCTGTCTCTTTAGTGGACTTGTTGCATCTTCTAAGTGTCCTGCCAATGAAACGCAACCTTTGGCTCGCCTTCCCCACAATATTATCTATGTGGTCTTTCCAACTGAAATTGTTCGTAATTTTAACACTCAGGTACTTAGTTGAATTGACAGTCTTGAGAATTGTACTATTTATCGAGTAATCGAATTCCAACGTATTTCTTTTGGAACTCATGTGGATCACCTCACACTTTTCGTTATTTAGCGTCAACTGCCACCTGCCACACCATACAGCAATCTGTTCTAAATCGCTTTGCAACTGATACTGGTCTTCGGATGACCTTGCTAGATGGTAAATTACAGCATCATCTGCGAACAACCTAAGAGAACTGCTCAGATTGTCACCCAGGTCATTTACATAGATCAGGAACAGCAGAGGTCCCAGGACGCTTCCCTGGGGAACACCTGATATCACTTCAGTTTCACTCGATGATTTCCCGTCTATTACTAAGAACTGCGACCTTCCTGACAGGAAATCACGAATCCAGTCGCACAACTGAGACGATACCCCATAGGCCCGCAGCTTGATTAGAAGTCGCTTGTGAGGAATGGTGCCAAAAGCTTTCCGGAAATCTAGAAATACGGAATCAACCTGAGATCCCCTGTCGATAACGGCCATTACTTCGTGCGAATAAAGAGCTAGCTGCGTTGCACAAGAACGATGTTTTCTGAAACCATGCTGATTACGTATCAATAGATCGTTCCCTTCGAGGTGATTCATAATGTTTGAATACAGTATATGCTCCAAAACCCTACTGCAAACCGACGTCAATCACATAGGTCTGTAGTTCGATGGATTACTCCTACTACCCTTCTTAAACACTGGTGCGACCTGCGCAATTTTCCATTCTGTAGGTACAGATCTATCGGTGAGCGAGCGGTTGTATATGATTGCTAAGTAGGGAGCTATTGTATCAGCGTAATCTGAAAGGAACCTAATCGGTATACAATCTGGACCTGAAGACTTGCCCGTATGTCAATACAGGAGAGGCAACTGTCGAAGCACTTCGATCAATCGAACAAGAGCTGGTTACTAAATTAAAACATTTATCGCCGGAGGTTCGGGAAATAATTTTACCAGTGCTACTTAGCTACTCGGATCTCTTCCGTGAGCGGAATAATCGTCCAGCAACTCCATTAGTTCAACACAGAATACATACCGGAGGAGTAGCACCCATCGCTCAACGACCATACAGAATTCCTTATAGCCAACAAGCCTTAGTCGGCGAGATGGTTAATGAACAACTGGAAGCCGGGTTTATTGAACATAGAGCCGTCTGATCCAGCCTGGGCCTCCCCCATCGTGATCGTCAAAAGGAAATCGCCTACAGGAGAACAGAAGTACCGATTCTCTGTTGATTACCGGAAGCTGAATACTCTTCGCCACATACCGTCAGGTGGCTTGCGGAGTATGGATGTAGATGTAGATGATATGGAATAGAGTACTTGCCGATGTAAAATACGCCACACACCGCTACGATTCAGGATACGCTCTTAGGGAGCAATCCTCCTGGTTGTAGTACTGGGACGTTTGTGTACAATCTGTAACACGATTAACATCGGGTGTTACGGACCTGCTTCGACCTTCTCGTACACGGTGTGTGAAACTCCCGGTTTCTCTAAGACGCTGGCGTAGCCGGCCTGTCGGGCTGCCTGCGGAGAGGAATGGCTTCTTGATGCAATCGTGCAACCTCAAGGGCACTGCCATTCGCTTTGCCATACATGAAGTGCATGTCAGCGTGCACTTCAGTGGTGTAACCCCTGTCCGCGGTGCCCTCCGTTCGTGACTGATTACGAGGCCGATACGGCACCGTGCACGAAGGGGGGAAAGGAAGTAGTTGCGCATGCGCAGAGATGGATCGTCGATCCCAAACCAACGTAAATACCGCTGTATACAGGGTGAGTCACCTAACGTTACCGCTGGATGTATTTCGTAAAAAACATCAAATACTGACGAACCGATTCCACAGACCGAACGTGAGGAGAGGGGCTAGTGTAATTGGTTAATACCAACCATACAAAAATGCACGGAAGTATGTTTTTTAACACAAACCTACGTTTTTTTAAATGGAACCCCGTTAGTTTTGTTAGCACATCTGAACATGTAAACAAATACGTAATCAGTGCCGTTTGTTGCATTGTAAAATGTTAATTACATCCGGAGATATTGTAACCTAAAGTTGACGCTTGAGTACCACTCCTCCGCTGTGTATCGGAGAGCACTGCAACATACATCGCGTTTCTACAGAATGATCTGCCAACGTTGCTCGAAAATGTCCCACTGGAAATGCGCCGACGTATGTGGTATCAGCATGATGGTGCACCTGCACATTCCGCAGTTAACACTAGGCTGACCCTTGACAGGATGTTCGACGGGCGTTTCATAGGACGTGGAGGACGCATAAATTAGCCAGCCCGTTCTCCTGATCTTACACCTCTGGACTTCTTTCTGTGGGGTACGTTAAAGGAGAATGTGTACCGTGATGTGCCTACAACCACAGAGGATATGAAACAACGCATTGTGGCAGCCTGCGGCGACATTACACCAGATGTACTGCGGCGTGTAGGACATTCATTACGCCAGAGATTGCAATTGTGTGCAGCAAATGATGGCCACCACACTGAACACCTATTGGCCTGACATGTCGGGATACACTCTATTCCACTCCGTAATTGAAAACGGAAACCACGTGTGTACGTGTACCTCACCCCTCATGGTAATGTACATGTGCGTCAGTGAAAAAGACCAATAAAGAGGTGTTAGCATGTGGACGTAATGTGCTGTTCCAGTCTCTTCTGTACCTAAGGTCCATCACCGTTCCCTTTGGATCCCTACGTAATTCGGTGCTCTCCGATACACACGATCGAACAGCGGAGGAGTGGTACTCAAGCGTCAACTTTAGGTTACAATATTTCCGGATGTAATTAACATTTTACAATGCAACAAACGGCACTGATTACGTATTTGTTTATATGTTCAGATGTGCTATCAAAACTAACGTGGTTCCATTTAAAAAAACGTAGGTTTGTGTTAAAAAACATACTTCCGTGCATTTTTGTATGGTTGGTATTAAACAATTACACTAGCCCCTCTCCTCACGTTCGGTCTGTGGAATCGATTCGTCAGTATCTCATGTGGTTTACGAAATATATGGTTCCCGACTCGAATTAACGCGATACCTCGGCAACGGCTGATTAGTTGACTCATGTTCATTGGAGCTTTATCGCTACTTTTCGGCCGGCCCTGTGGCCCAGCGGTTCTAAGCGCTGCAGTCCGGAACCGCGGGACTGCTACGGTCGCAGGTTCGAATCCTACTTTGGGCATGTATGTGTGTGATGTCCTTAGGTTGGTTAGGTTTAAGTAGTTCTAAGTTCTAGGGGACTGATTACGTCAGATGTTGAGTCTCATAGTGCTCAGAGCCACTTGAACCATTTTTTGCTACTTTTGGCCTGTTCTTTACACGTGTGAATTATTGACAATCACCAAAGAAAGACGCTCTATAGACCGTGTCTGTGACACGGAGACGCTGAGCATGTAGGCTTAACTACAAAGAGACTGGCTAAAAGGATCTCGGATGTTGTGTGTTAAAAGAGAGCGAATATACAGAATGAGATTTTCACTCTGAAGCGGAGTGTGCGCTGATATGAAACTTCCTGGCAGATTAAAACTGTGTGCCGAATCGAGACTCGAACTCGGGACCTTTGCCTTTCGCGGGCAAATGCTCTACTAACTTTTTGCCGGCCGCGGTGGTCTAGCGGTTCTAGGCGCTCAGTCCGGAACCGCGCGACTGCTACGGTCGCAGGTTCGAATCCTGCCTCGGGCATGGATGTGTGTGATGTCCTTAGGTTAGTTAGGTTTAGGTAGTTCTAGGTTCTAGGGGACTGATGACCACAGATGTTAAGTCCCATAGTGCTCAGAGCCATTTGAACCATTTGAACTAACTTTTTTTTTCTTTTTTCTTTTTGCATTTTGTTCGTTATTGTTCGTTGTATTTTATCATAGCGGACCTCACATGGCATCCGTTGTAGTTCGTTTTTGATCCCTTCACTCAGTTTTTTTATTTCAGTCAGCTCTCAATCGAGCCACCCAAGCACGACTCACGCCCCGTCCTCACAGCTTTACTTCTGCCACTACCTCGTCTCCACACTATGGCTAAGCCATTTCTCCGAAATATTCTTTCCTCCAGGAGTGCTAGTTCTGCAAGGTTCGCAGGAGAGCTTGTGTCAAGTTTGGAAGGTAGGAGACGAGGTACTGGCAGAAGTAAAGCTGTGAGGACCGGGCGTGAGTCGTGCTTGGGTAGCTCAGATGGTAGAGCACTTTCCCGCCAAAGGCAAAGGTTCCGAGTTCGAGTCTCGGTCCAGCACACGGTTTTAATCTGCCAGGAAGTTTCGTGAGCGAATATGTTAGCACGCAAAAATTTTTGATGAAGAAGAGAACCACATTCGCCTTCTTGTACACCGACAGGAGGACCTTACTGCTGGTAATTGTAAAGGCATTTTGTACACGGAAGTGCGAAAGAAATTGGCATAGGCACGCGTATTCAAATGGAGAGATATGTAAACGGACAGATACGGCGCTGCGGTCGGCAACGATTATGTAAAACAACAAGTGTCTGGCGCAGTTGTTAGATCGGCTACTGCTCCTATAATGGCAGGTTATCAAGATTTAAGTGAGTTTGAACGTGATGTCATAGTCGGCTGCCGGCCGCGGTGGCCGTGCGGTTCTAGGCGCTGCAGTCCGGAACCGCGGGACTGCTACGGTCGCAGGTTCGAATCCTGCCTCGGGCATGGATGTGTGTGATGTCCTTAGGTTACTTAGGTTTAAGTAGTTCCAAGTCTAGGGGACTGATGACAGTGCTCAGAGCCATTTTTTCATAGTCGGCTGACGACGGATGGGACACAGCATCTCCGAGGTAGCGATGAAGTTGGCATTTTCCCATACGACCATATCACGAGTGTAACGTGAATATCAGAAATTCGGTGAAACATCAAACCTCGGACATCGCTGCGGCCGTTAAAAGATCCTGCAAGAACGGGACCAACGACGACTGAAGAGAATCGTTCAACGAGACAGAAGTGCAACCCTTCTGTAAATTGCTGCAGATTTCAATGCTGAGCCAAGAACAAGTGGCAGCGAGTAAACCATTCCACGATACGGGCTTCTGTAGCCGAAGGCCCATTCGTGTACCCTTGATGCCTGCACGACACAAAGCTTTCCGCCTCGCCTGGGTCCTTCAACACCGAGATTGGACTGTTGATTATTGGATACATGTTGCCTGGTCGGACGAGTCTAATTTCAATTGTATCGAATGGATGGACGTATACGGGTATGGACGCAGCCTTACGAATCCATGGAGCCCGCATGTGAGCGGGGTACTGTTCAAGCTGGTGGAAGCTGTGTAACGGTGTGGGGCGTGTGCAGTTGGAGTGATATGGGACCCCTGACACATCTAGATACGACTCTGACAGGTGTCACGTACGTTAGTCTGACCACCTGCATCTATTCGTGTCCACTGTGTATGGGGACGGCCTCATGAATCTGTGGAACCCGCATGTGAGCGGGGGACTGTTCAAGCTGGTGGAAGCTGTGTAATGGTGTGGGGCGTGTGCAGTTGGAGTGATATGGGACCCCTGACACATCTAGATACGACTCTGACAGGTGTCACGTACGTAAGTCTGACCACCTGCATCTATTCGTGTCCACTGTGTATGGGGACGGCCTCATGAATCTGTGGACCCCGCATGTGAGCGGGGGACTGTTCAAGCTGGTGGAAGCTGTGTAATGGTGTGGGGCGTGTGCAGTTGGAGTGATATGGGACCCCTGACACATCTAGATACGACTCTGACAGGTGTCACGTACGTAAGTCTGACCACCTGCATCTATTCGTGTCCACTGTGTATGGGGACGGCCTCATGAATCTGTGGACCCCGCATGTGAGCGGGGGACTGTTCAAGCTGGTGGAAGCTGTTTAATGGTGTGGGGCGTGTGCAGTTGGAGTGATATGGGACCCCTGACACATCTAGATACGACTCTGACAGGTGTCCCGTACGTAAGTCTGACCACCTGCATCTATTCGTGTCCACTGTGTATGGGGACGGCCTCATGAATCTGTGGACCCCGCATGTGAGCGGGGGACTGTTCAAGCTGGTGGAAGCTGTGTAATGGTGTGGGGCGTGTGCAGTTGGAGTGATATGGGACCGATGACACATCTAGATATGACTCTGACAGGTGTCACGTACGTAAGTCTGACCACCTGTATCTATTCGTGTCCACTGTGTATGGGGACGGCCTCATGAATCTGTGGACCCCGCATGTGAGCGGGGGACTGTTCAAGCTGGTGGAAGCTGTTTAATGGTGTGGGGCGTGTGCAGTTGGAGTGATATGGGACCCCTGACACATCTAGATACGACTCTGACAGGTGTCACGTACGTAAGTCTGACCACCTGCATCTATTCGTGTCCACTGTGTATGGGGACGGCCTCATGAATCTGTGGAACCCGCATGTGAGCGGGGGACTGTTCAAGCTGGTGGAAGCTGTGTAATGGTGTGGGGTGTGTGCAGTTGGAGTGATATGGGACCGATGACACATCTAGATACGACTCTGACAGGTGTCACGTACGTAAGTCTGACCACCTGTATCTATTCGTGTCCACTGTGTATGGGGACGGCCTCATGAATCTGTGGACCCCGCATGTGAGCGGGGGACTGTTCAAGCTGGTGGAAGCTGTTTAATGGTGTGGGGCGTGTGCAGTTGGAGTGATATGGGACCGATGACACATCTAGATACGACTCTGACAGGTGACACGTAAGCATCCTGTAAGATCACCTGCATCCATTGGTGGTGATTGTGCATTTCGGCGGAGTTGAGCAGTTCGAACAGGACAGGGTGACACCCCACACGTCCAGCAATGCTCCAGAGTGGCTCCAGGAACATTCTGAGATTAAACACTTCCTCTGACCACCAGACTCTCCAGACATGAACATTATTGAGTATATACGGGATGCCTTGCATCGTGCTGTTCAGAACAGATCTGTACCCCCTAGTATTCTTACGTATTTATGGAGAGCCCTGAAGTATTACCGAGCAGGCTGGCGCAGTGGTTAGCACACTGGACTCGCATCTGGGAGGAAGACGGTTCAAACCCGCGTCCGGCCACCCTGATTTAGACCTGAGTTTCTCCTGGTGTATACAACTTCAGCCAGGTAGCACTTACCAGCGACCGCCGGTATTTCGGAGGGAGAACACCCGGCCATTTTCAAGGCAAACTGCAACAGGCGACATACATGCAAATTTAAAATGTCGATTCTCGGACTGATACAGGAAAGATAACACACACACTGAACACTTGTGCCACCAAAAACGACCAGAGATATCGATAGTGAAACTACGAACACGCAGGTGAGGTAGCATTGACTCTGTACCTCTGTATACGAGTTCAAACAAAAACCTCTGCTCGCTAATTTAATCTCAACTGCCTCCTTAATTACACTGTCCCAATAGCTGGACGTGCATGCCAGTAGCTCGGTGTTATTACACTACTGGCCATTAAAATTGCTATACCACGGAGACGAAGAGCTACAGAACGAAGATGCTGTGGTATGCAAATGATTAGCTTTTCAGAGCATTCACACAAGGTTGGCGCCGATGGCGACACCTACAACGTGCTGACATGAGGAAAGTTTCCAACCGATTTCTCATACACAATCACTCAATAGAGGAAAGTCCACTGGACCTGACGGGATACCAATTCGATTCTACACAGAGTACGCGAAAGAACTTGCCCCCCTTCTAACAGCCGTGTACGGCAAGTCTCTAGAGGAACGGAGGGTTCCAAATGACTGGAAAAGAGCACAGGCAGTCCCAGTCTTCAAGAAGGGTCGTCGAGCAGATGCGCTAAACTATAGACCTATATCTCTGACGTCGATCTGTTGTAGAATTTTAGAACATGTTTTTTGCTCGAGTATCACGTCGTTTTTGGAAACCCAGAATCTACTATGTAGGAATCAACATGGATTCCGGAAACAGCGATCGTGTGAGACCCAACTCGCTTTATTTGTTCATGAGACCCAGAAAATATTAGATACAGGCTCCCAGGTAGATGCTATTTTTCTTGACTTCCGGAAGGCGTTCGATACAGTTCCGCACTGTCGCCTGATAAACAAAGTAAGAGCCTACGGAATATCAGACCAGCTGTGTGGCTGCATTGAAGAGTTTTTAGCAAACAGAACACAGCATGTTGTTCTCAATGGGGAGACGTCTACAGACGTTAAAGTAACCTCTGGCGTGCCACAGGGGAGTGTTATGGGACCACTGCTTTTCACAATATATATAAATGACCTAGTAGATAGTGTCGGAAGTTCCATGCGGCTTTTCGCGGATGATGCTGTAGCATACAGAGAAGTTGCAGCATTAGAAAACTGTAGCGAAATGCAGGAAGATCTGCAGCGGATAGGCACTTGGTGCAGGGAGTGGCAACTGACCCTTAACATAGACAAATGTAATGTATTACGAATACATAGAAAGAAGGATCCTTTATTGTATATTTATATGATAGCGGAACAAACACTGGTAGCAGTTACTTCTGTAAAATATCTGGGAGTATGGGTGCGGAACGATTTGAAGTGGAATGATCATATAAAATTAATTGTTGGTAAGGCGGGTACCAGGTTGAGATTCATTGGGAGAGTGCTTAGAAAATGTAGTCCATCAACAAAGGAGGTAGCTTACAAAACACTCGTTCGACCTATACTTGAGTATCGCTCATCAGTGTGGGATCCGTACCAGGTCGGGTTAACGGAGGAGATAGAGAAGATCCAAAGAAGAGCGGCGCGTTTCGTCACAGGGTTATTTGGTAACCGTGATAGCGTTACGGAGATGTTTAGCAAACTCGAGTGGCAGACTCTGCAAGAGAGGCGCTCTGCATCGCGGTGTAGCTTGCTCGCCAGGTTTCGAGAGGGTGCGTTTCTGGATGAGGTATCGAATATATTGCTTCCCCCTACTTATACCTCCCGAGGAGATCACGAATGTAAAATTAGAGAGACTGGAGTGCGCACGGAGGCTTTCAGACAGTCGTTCTTCCCGCGAACCATACGCGACCGGAACAGGAAGGGGAGGTAATGACAGTGGCAACGTCAAGTGCCCTCCGCCACACACCGTTGGGTGGCTTGCGGAGTATAAATGTAGATGTAAATGTAGATGTAGATGTAGACACAAACAGCAGCTGACCGGCGTTGCCTGGTGAAACGTTGTTGTGATGCCTCGTGTAATGAGGAGAAACGCGTACTGTCACGAAGCCGACTATGGTAAAGGTCGGATTGCAGCCTATCGCCGCTGCGTTTTATCCTATCGCGACACTGCTGCTCGCGTTGGTCGAGATCCAATGAATGTTAGCAGAATACGGAATCGGTGGATACAGGAAGGTAATACGGAACGCCGTGCTGGATCCCGACAGCCTCGTATCACTAGCAGTCGAGATGACAGGCATCTTATCCGCACGGCTGTAACGGATCGTGCAGCGATGTCTCGATCCCTGAGTCAACACATGGGGACGTTTGCAAGACGACAACCATCTGCACGAACAGTTCGACGACGTTTGCAGCAGCACGGATATCAGCTTGGAGACCATGGCTGCGGTTACCCTTGACACTGCATCACAGACAGGAGCGCCTGTGATGGTGTACTCGACGACGAACCTGGCTGCACATATGGCAAAACGTCATTTTTTCGGATGAATCCAGGTTCTGTTTACAGCATCACGATGGTCGCATCCGTGTTAGGCTTCGTCGCGGAGAACGCACATTGGTAGCGTGTATTCGTCATCGCCATACTGGCGTATCACCCGGCGTGATGGTATGGGGTGTAATCGGTTACACGTCTCGGTCACCTCTTGTTCGCATTGACTGCACTTTGAAACAGTGGACGTTACATTTCAGATGTGTTACGACCCGTGGCTCTACCCTTCATTCGATTCCTGCGAAACCCTACGTTTCAGCAGGATAATGCACGACCGCATATTGCAGGTCTTGTATGGGCTTTTCTGGATACAGAAAATGTTCGACTGCTGCCCTGGCCAGCACATTCTCCAGATCTCTCACCAATTAAAAACGTCTGGTCAATAGTGGCCGAGCAACTGTCTCGTCACAATACGCCAGTCACTACTCTTGATGAACTGTGGTATCGTGTTGAAGCTGCATGGGCCGCTGTACCTGTACACGCCATCCAAGCTCTGTTTGACTGAATGCCCAGGCGTATCATGGCCGTTATTACGGATAGATGTGGTTGTTCCGGGTACTGATTTCTCAGGATCTATGCACTCAAAATTGCGTGAAAATGTAATCACATGTCAGTTCTAGTATATTATATTTGTCCAATGAATACCCGTTTATCATCTGCATTTCTTCTTGGTGTAGCAATTATAACGGCCAGTTTCTTTGGCTCTTCAGTGTAAATCAGACACTATATAGGTGAGCTTAGAACCTGGGGCTGGTCAGGCTGTACGGGAACAGGATGGAGGCTGACGGCCAGCAGGCCGCTGTATGCTTTCTGTCGAGCTGAGCAAACTGAGCGAGAATTGGCGTCGCGAACTGCCAGGCCTGCGTCAGCCCCTATTCTTGCCAAGGGCGGCCGTCGCTCTGCGCATCATTAATCATCGTCTGAGGAGGGAAGGCGGGCGGCTGTCTGTCGACCGCGCCCAGGCCGGCCGGAGTAAGGCTGAAGGCTGGCTACAGACTGTGGCAACAGGTTCCAGCTGGGTGGGACCTCGCCCGGGCACACGCTATAAAGACCTGTCGTGGTAAACTCATGCAGACAAGCTCCACACACAGTGAGATAATCTATGGCCGATCTCCCACTAATATCTAACGATGCCGAATGTTCTAGGAATGCAGCGGATGCAGCAAACTCGGATACATCGCCATCGCCTGCCACGGTAATGATGCCCATACTAACAAACCAGCCGGCGGGCGTGGCCAAGCGGTTCTAGGCGCTTCAGTCTGGAACCGTTCGACCGATACAGTCGCAGGTTCGAATCCTGCTTCGGGCATGGATGTGTGTGACGTCCTTAGGTTAGTTAGGTTTAAGTAGTTCTAATTTCTAGGGGACCGATGACGTCAGATGTTAGGTCCCATTGTGCTCAGAGCCATTTGAACCATTTGAACTAACAAACCCAACCTCGCATTAACTATCGCAACTACACTACTGGCAATGAAAATTGCTACACCACGAAGAAATGCAGATGATAAACAGGTAATCAATGGACAAATATTTTATACTAGAACAGACATGTGATTACATTATCACGCACTTTGGGTGCATAGATCCTGAGAAATCAATACCAAGAACAACCATCTCAGGCCGTAATATCGGCCTTCATACGCCTGGACATTGAGTCAAACAGAGCGCGGATGGCGTGCACAGGTACAGCTGCCCATGCAGCTTCAACACGACACCACAGTTCATCAAGACTACTGACTGGCGTATTGTGACGAGCCAGTTGCTCGGCCACCATTGACCAGACGTTTTCTATTGGTGAGAGATCTGGAGAATGCGCTGGCCAGGGCAGCAGTCGAACGTTTTCTGTATCCAGAAAGGCCCGTACAGTACCTGCAACATGCGGTCGTGCATTATCCTGCTGAAATGTGGGGTTTCGCAGGGATCGAATAAAGGGAAGAGTCACGGGTCGTAATACACCTGCAATGTAACGTCCACTGTTCAAAGTGCCGTCAATGTGAACAAGAGGTGACCGAGACGTGTAACCAATGGCACCCAATACCATCACACCGGGTGATACGCCAGTATGGCGATGACGAATACACGCCCCAATGTGCGTTCACTGCGATGTCGCCAAACACGGATGCGACCATCACGATGCTGTAAACAGAACCTCGATGAATCCGAAAACATGACGTTTTGCCATTCGCGCACCCAGGTTCGCCGTCGAGTACACCATCGCAGGCGCTCCTGTCTGTGATGTAGCGTCAAGAGTAACCGCAGCCACGGTCTCCGAGCTGATAGTCCATGCTGCTGCAAACGTCGTCGAACTGTTCGTGCAGATGGTTGTTGTCTTGCAAACGTCCCCATCTGTCGACTCAGGGATCGAGACGTGGCTGCACGATCCGTTACAGCCGTGCGGATAAGATGCCTGTCATCTCGACTGCTAGTGATACGAGGCCGTTGGGATCCAGCACGGCGTTCCGTATTACCCTCCTCAACCCACCGATTCCATATTCTGCTAACAGTCATTGGATCTCGACCAACGCGAGCAGTAGTGTCGCGATACTATAAACCGCCAATTGCGATAGGCTACAATCCGACCTTTACGAAAGTCGGAAACATGATGGTACGCATTTCTCCTTACACGAGGCATCACAACAACGTTTCACCAGGCAACGTCGGTCAACTGCTGTTTGTGTATGAGAAATGGGGTGGAAACTTTCATGTCAGCACCTTGTAGGTGTCGTCACCGGCGCCAACCTTGTGTGAATGCTCTGAAATGCTAACCATTTGCATACCACACCATCTTCTTCCTGTCGGTTAAATGTCGCGTCTGTTGCACGCCATCTTCGTGGTGCAGCAATTTTAATGGCCAGTAGTGCAGTAAGCCGCTAGTGCCGTTACTACCCATCCCACTGTCGCAGAGGTTTTTTTTCCCACGGCACGAGCCTTGGCACTTATTTCACTCTGCTCTTCAAATTGCTACCCTCATTCGCCTTTCGTCCAGTATCTATCACCCGATGGACCGTGTTAATGCGTAGTCTTACCCAGACGCACAGGTAACATCACAGCCCAGCATCCTGTGATACACCTGTTAGATAACTAACATGTTGACGGAGGTGACAGTAGAAAAAAAAATGGCTCTGAGCACTATGGGACTTTATTTCTGATGTCATCAGTCCTGTAGATCTTAAAACTACTTAAACCTAACTAACCTAAGGACATCACACACATCCATGCCCGAGGCAGGATTCGAACCTGCGACCGCAGCGGTCGAGCGGTTCCAGACTGTAGCGCCTAGAACCGCTCGGCCGGTGACAGTAGAACTTTTGGTTTGGTCACCACGTTGGTGCGGTGTGTGCAGGGTCCCATCTCTCTCTCCGCGGATTGTAAAGCCCGGTCCACACACAACGATCTGTCTGCGCAGACATCGGCGCAGATGTCTGTACATGCAAAAGATCGCTGCAAATGTGGTGTGTTCACACGACACAAACCCCAATCTACTACTCGCCCGCCATCTGTCGGTGTAGAAAAGAAATATCAGTGGCAAGCGACTACGCTCTCCGTAAACGTCAAAAATTTAATTCAGTTATTTTGAAATGTAGAAATGGAGGAAGTTTTGTTGTGGTCTGTGTTCGCAACTTGTGTTGCAAAAAACATTCAGACCAACCACAGGAAACAGAGAAAGCGGTAAAAATGGTGTAGACAGTGGCTGCTAAAGCGAAAGCAGTTTTCTCACGTAAATTTACTGCGAGAGTTGCAGGGTGAACCTAACGACTGTCGAAATTATTGGCGGATGGATGTCGAAACTTATAATTATCTCTTAAAGCTTGTAACCCCTCATATCATGAGAAAAAAAATACTTCATGAAAATGGCAATTTCTCCTCATGAACGGCTGGCAGTAACGTTAAGATTTGTAGCAACAGGAAGGAGCTACAATGATTTGGAATTTTCAACGGCAATATCGAAACAAGCGTTGAGTGAAATAATACCCAACACATGTGAAGCTATTTACGCTGTCCTGTAGGATGAGTTCATGAAGGCGAGTCAAGTAAATTAAGTCTGCAAAGTTACAGATAATATTTTTAATGTTGTAGACGTGTTTGAAACACAGTAGGCTTATATTATTAGAGATTATATACCTACATGGCCAACGAGCTATGGTTTACTTTGTTTCTGAGTAGGCATTTTCAGTTCGCTACTGTGTAGAAGCAACCTGTTACAAACTTTTGTTACAGGATGCAAAACTCCACTTTGATTTCTAGACAGAGTTCGCAGCGAATTTTTTTATTACTGTTTCTCTGTTTGCCGTGGCGGCAACTGCCGGCAATTTTTCAATTACAGCATTGTATGCTGCTGTCTTTTTGTCTCCGTCACTATATTCTTTACTTTTAATCTTCCACAAACATGGGTGGTTTATATATATTTCAATGAATTCACTTACAAACTCTCGAGAACACTGACGAGTATCAGCCATTTTAACGCCCTGTGCGCACAAATACAAACACTAGACTGAGCAAACAGCTGTTTGGCGCCAGATTTGCGGCGGTCTGCTGTCCACACGCTCCAACTTGTCTGCGCAGATGTGGTTTGAACCCACAGATTTGAGAGGTTTCGCTCAAACCTCCAACTCCAACTTCCATGTTTGCACACACACCTTATGTTGGTGCAAAACTCCTGTCCACACGCAACGATCTGTCTGCGCAGATCTGATGTGCGCAGACATTTGCGGAGACAGGTCGTTGCGTGTGGACGGGCCTTTAAGACACCGGGCTGCCAGCCTGCGACACGGCTATTCTCGCGCTCTCGAGAGTGGCCACTGCGTGTGGCGACAGACGTCTCGAGGCCACGGGCGACAAACAAGTGTCCGACGGAAATACCGGCAGCAGCTCGGCACTAGACGTAAACTAAAAGTAAGACAGAGGGGTATTTCAGGGTGACTAGCTCGACCTACCGCTACCAGACACTGGTTCCGGCTCGCGACGCAACGACGTTGCGGTGTGCGGCGCAATACTGCGGGCAAACAGAGCACTGGAAATACGTATTTCGCCGCTACGGGGTCAGTCTTAAGTGTGCATACAAACAACGGCCGAGTTAAACATTACTCTTACACAGTATAATTACCTAATAAACGCGGAAGTTGATGAATGAGTGTGTGTGTGTGGGGGGGGGGGGGGGGGGGGGTGGCGGTCTTATTCCTTTACGCGCAAACGACTTGACACATTTCGATGAAATTTGGAATGGAAATAGCTTGTACTCTGAATTAACGCACAGGATACCTGGCATACACTATGTGATCCAAAGTATCCGGACATCTGGCTGAAAATGACTTACAAGTTCGTGCCGCCCTACATCCGTAATGGTGGAATTTAACATGGTGTTGGCCAATCCTTAGCCTTGATGACAGCTTTCACTCTCGCAGGCATACGTTCAATCACGTTCAAATGGTTGAAATGGCTCTGGGTTGGTTGGTTGGTTGTTTGGTTGTTTGGGGGAAGAGAAAATGGTTCAAATGGCTCTGAGCACTATGGGACTTAACATCTGAGGTCATCAGTCCCCTAGAACTTAGAACTGCTTAAACCTAACTAACCTAAGGACATCACACACATCATGTGTGTGTGTGTGTGTGAAATCTTATGGGACTTAACTGCTAAGGTCATCAGTCCCTAAGCTTACACACTACTTAACCTAATTTATCCTAAGGACAAACACACACACCCATGCCCGAGGGAGGACTCGAACCTCCGCCGGGACCAGCCGCACAGTCCATGACTGCAACGCCTTTGACCGCTCGGCTAATCCCGCGCGGCATCACACACATCCATCCCCGAGGCAGGATTCGAACCTGCGAACGTAGCGGTCGCGCGGTTCCAGACAGAAGCGCCTGGAACCGCTCGGCCACACCGGCCACCTGTTCAATCAGGTGCTGGAAGGTTTCTTGCGGAATGCCAGCCCATTCTTCACCGAGTGCTGCGCTGAAGAGAGGTATTGATGTCGCTCGGTTCGGCCCGGCATTAAGTCAACGTTCCAAAACATCTCAAAGGTTTTCTACAGGATAAAAGTCAGGACTCCCTTGAGGACAGTCCATTACAGGCATGTTATTGTCGGGCAACCACTCCGCCACAGGCCGTGCATTATGAACAGGTGCTCGATCGTGTTGAAAGGTACAACAGCCCGAATTGCTCTCCAAGAGTGGGAAGCAAGAAGGTCCTTAAAAGATGAATGTAGGCCTGTGCTGTGATAATGCCACGCAAAACAACAGTGGGTGCAGGCCCTCTCCATGAAAAACACGGCCACACCATAACATTACCGACTCGGAGTTTTAGTGTTGGCAGTACACACGATGGCAGATGACTTTCAGCGGGCATTCGAAACACCCACACCTTGCCATCGCATCGCAACATTGTGTACCGTGATTCGTCACTCCACACAACGTTTTTCCACTTTTCAATCGTCCAATGTTTACGCTTCTTACACCAAGTGAGGCGTGGTTTGGCATTTACCGGCGTGTTGGGTGGCTTATGAGCAGCCGCTCGACCATAAAATCCAAGTTTTCTCACCTCCCGCCTAACTGTCATAATACTTGCAGTGGAATGTGATGCAGTTTCGAATTGCTGTGTGATCGTCTCGATAGATGTCTGCCTATTACGATCCTCTGCAACTGTCAGTCAACAGACGAGGTCGGCCTGTACGCTTTTGTGCTGTACGTGCCCCTTCACGTTTCCACTTCACTATCACATAGGAAACAGTGGACCTAGCAGTGTGCAAATCTCGCCTACAGATGTATGACACAAGTGATACCCAATCACCTGAACACGTTCGAAGTCAGTGAGTTCTCCGGAGCGCCCCATTCTGCTGTCTCACGATGTCTAATGACTACTGATATGGAGTACCTGGCAGTAGGTACTCGATATCAGCGACTTCAGCCAGCCGCTTTGTCCGAGCGGTTCTAGGCGCTACATCTGGAACCGCGCGACCGCTACGGCCGCAGGTTCGAATCCTGCCTCGGGCATGGATGTGTGTGATGTCGTTAGGTTAGTTAGGTTTAAGTAGTTCTAAGTTGTAGGGGACTGATGACCTCAGAAGTTAAGTGCCATAGTGTTCAGAGCCATTGGAACCATTTGAACATCACACACATCCATGCCCGAGGCAGGATGCGAACCTGCGACCGTAGCAGCAGCGACGTTCTCGATGAAGCACCTAGAACCGCTCGACCACAGCGGCCGGCTCGTTCACTGGGACCCAAGTGGCTCACGCCGCTAGACTTCAGAGAGATAACTTCCGTGTTTGCGGTGGATAGGGAGTTTCGGATTTAATATTTTTTTTTTTATAAATTGCTGTTTGACAGAGGGTTAACACAGCGGGCTGCAGCTTGTCTCAGAAATAAGTAAAATAAATACCGAAAATCAAATTTTTTTCTGCCCTGCAAGCGTTAGATGGGCAACCAGCAGGTACCACTGTGCGCCGTTTTGGCGGCTTAGTAATACACATGTTCCAAGACAAACATTCTGAAGGAGTACGCCTGGTCTGTTTAAAAATAAGTTACGGCGTAGCGTAGTAATGCCCTGACAAACGCCTCCCTTGCAGCGTCTGCCATGTGAGTTGGGTGAGCATCTACGTTATGCTTTCGCGCTTACTGCATCAACATGTGAAGGAACGTCCGTGCGTATTCTCCACTTTCTCTGCCAATCCTACCCGCTAGGATTAGCAGTACTCTCCTCAATTATTTGCAAGTTGTATTCCAGTCGTTGTCTTCTTCTACAGTTTTTAGCCTCTACAGCTCCTTCCAGTATTAAAACCTGGTTCGTCGGTCCTCAGAGAGAGCACAGGATAAGGTTAGGATTGTGGATGGGGCCGTAGACAGTTACTGTGAGTTGCACTATCAAACACACAACTTAATTTTTCTCTAAAAACCACTTGTTTACACATTGCTTTAAAGGATCACAACTAGACAGTTCGACTGAAGGCATAGTTAAAGAAAACTTGAGATGCTTTCAGGGCTGAAGGCCCAAAACCACACCAAAAACTCCTGAAGGCCTGGGTTAGAAATCAAAAGCAATTAAAAATAGAAGGTAAAAAAAACATGCAACTGAAAACAATTAGCGGCTGAAGGCCTTCATTACGCGTCTAAAAGACAACTATAATTGAAACACATTAATAAACATTTTTTTCTAACCAAGAAATTTCTTGTTAAACTTACAACAGAACGTCCGGAAGCCCAATTAAAGAAATATTAACTTATTGCACGGCTGAAGGCCACAAACAAATTTGAAACAATGGCTGAGGGCCTGAACAACAACTCAGGCAAACAATTTAAAATAAACCCCGTCCTTCTTATAAAAAAAATTCCTTTAAAGAATGTACACGGCTGAAGGCCTTATTAAAAGGGATTCATGTAAATTCTCGGCTGAAGGCCACACATAAATAGAACAACTAACGGCTTAGGGCCTGGATTACAAACAATTTCAGATAGAACAAATTTTAAGGAAAATATTTTTTTTAAAATAAAATCAATCTTTAAAAATTTTAACGCGGCTGAAGGCCTTTGTGTAAAATTTAAAAGAGAACTGAATCAATACACGGCCGAACACCTCGCACAACACTTCAAACTAAAATGAAAATCACAATATAAAACAAACAGAACAAGTGGTACTCAGCAGTGTTCCAATGGTCGGCCTGAGAAGGTAGCTCAAACGTGAGGTGAGGTGAGGCAGGTGGCCCAGAGTTGAAGTTAAATCAGCGGATGGCAACCTAAACTAGGGACAGCCAAGGTTTAAAATGGTTCAAATGGCTCTGAGCATATGGGACTTAACTTCTGAGGTCATCAGTCCCCTAGAACTTAGAACTACTTAAACCTAACTAATCTAAGGACATCCACACACATCCATGGCCGAGGCAGGATTCAAACCTGCGACCGTAGCGGTCGCGCGGTTCCAGACTGTAGCACCTAAAACAACTCGGCCTCCCCGGCTGGCACGGCCCAAGGACCGACCAACAATTTGACCAATTCCCTTCCGTCCAACCAACAGCACAACGATGGAAGATATCGGCTGAGGACGAGGATACGAACAGCACTACATCTTCAGAAATTGGCGTCTAAAAACAGCCAAGGGAACAATAACCACTCTAACG
The DNA here is from genome assembly GCF_021461385.2 of Schistocerca piceifrons. Classification (NCBI taxonomy): domain Eukaryota; kingdom Metazoa; phylum Arthropoda; class Insecta; order Orthoptera; family Acrididae; genus Schistocerca; species Schistocerca piceifrons. Next base: position 81,007,728 of record NC_060148.1, on the reverse strand, counting down.
AAAATACGAACCAAACAAAAGGCTGCCGAACTACACGCCATGCCGGACAGCATCAACACAACGAGGAAAGGCACACTCCCGGAAAACTACACTAACGACCAGGGCGGGTAACTGTGGCGTTAACGGCCACAGGGAAGAAAATACTGCTGGTGCACTTCACTGGCAAGTTACAGTCAATTTAATAATTAATCACAATACAAGAAGATGGCTGCAAGGTTTCGCCGACCCCAACACATCATACGATGTTGCTACCAGACGGCCGGTGTGGCCAAGCGGTTCTAGGAGCTTCAGTCTGGAACCACGCGACCGCTCCAGTCGCAGATTCGAATCGTGCCTCGGGCATGGATGTGTGTGATGTCCTTAGGTTAGTTACGTTTAAGTAGTTCTAAGTTCTAGGGGATTTATGACCTCAGCAGTTAAGTCTCATAGTGCTCAGAGCCATTTGAACCATTTGATGCTGCTAGCCCGAACAGCCCAGAGAGCAACAAAATGGCTCTGAGCGCTATGCGACTTAACTTCTGAGGTCATCAGTCGCCTAGTTAGGTTTAATTAGAACTAATTAAACCTAACTAACCTAAGGACATCACACACATCCATGCCCGAGGCAGAATTCGAACCTGCGACCGTAGCGGTCACTCGGCTCCAGACTGTAGCGCCTAGAACCGCACGGCCGCTCTGGCTGGCCAGGGGAGCAACAACCCGCAAATCGAAGAGATGTCATAATAGCTGAGGCTTCGTAACAGGTTACCTGATCACTCAACTTCAGTGACCAGGTTCGGTGAGGAACGAACTTTGTCGCTCTTGCAGCTAGCGCCTCGCAGTTCGTAGTAATAGACGGCAAATCATCGAGTAAAACTGAAGCGGTATCAGGTGTTCCCCAGGGAAGCGTCCTGGGACCTCTGCTGTTCCTGATCTATATAAATGACCTGGGTGACAATCTGAGCAGTTCTCTTAGGTTGTTCGCAGATGATGCTGTAATTTACCGTCTAGTAAGGTCATCCGAAGACCAGTGTCAGTTGCAAAGCCATTTAGAAAATATTGCTGTATGGTGTGGCAGGTGGCAGTTGACGCTAAATAACGAAAAGTGTGAGGTGATCCACATGAGTTCCAAAAGAAATACGTTGGAATTCGATTACTCGATAAATAGCACAATTCTCGAGGCTGTAAATTCAACTAAGTACCTGGGTGTTAAAATTACGAACAACTTCAGTTGGAAAGACCACATAGATAATACTGTGGGGAAGGCGAGCCAAAGGTTGCGTTTCATTGGCAGGACACTTAGAAGATGCAACAAGTCCACTAAAGAGACAGCTTACACTACACTCGTTCGTCCTCTGTTAGAATATTGCTGCGCGGTGTGGGATCCTTAAGAGGTGGGATTGACGGAGGACATCGAAAGGGTGCAAAAAAGGGCAGCTCGTTTTGTATTATCACGTAATAGGGGAGAGAGTGTGGCAGATATGATACGCGAATTGGGATGGAAGTCATTAAAGCAAAGACGTTTTTCGTCGCGGCGAGATCTACTTACGAAATTTCAGTCACCAACTTTCTCTTCCGAATGCGAAAATATTTTGTTGAGCCCAACCTACCTAGGTAGGAATGATCATCAAAATAAAATAAGAGAAATCAGAGCTCGAACAGAAAGGTTTAGGTGTTCGTTTTTCCCGCGCGCTGTTCGGGAGTGGAATGGTAGAGAGATAGTATGATTGTGGTTCGACGAACCCTCTGCCAAGCACTTAAATGTGAATTGCAGAGTAGTCATGTAGATGTAGATGTAGATCCGACAGCGTGTGCACACCACCAGCAGTCCCGGCCAGGCCCCGCACCGGGGAGACTTCATCGCTACCACAACCCAACTGACTTACCACCACACACACCACCACCGCCTCGAAATACTGGCGGTCACACCAAATATAGTACGACAGTACTAGTATCGATAAGCGCTGCTGCTGCCACTCAAGGAGGCAAGCCAGCAACTTTGTTATGCCAGGAAGAGAGGAAGATACAAGGCACCACTCGATGTCACAAAATGCCAAAGAACAAACGGCATGAACGTAAGCGGCACAGGCTCAAGTATCATGGAAGTCCTATCATGTCTTATCCGTATGTTACTCTCCTCATCGTTCTTGCAAGAATCTCATTTTTTATCTTATCAGTCCATTTTACTTTTCAACATCCTTCTATACCACACATCTGCAATGCTATTCTTTTCTGTTTCGGTTTTCTCACAATCCATGATTCACTGCCACACAATGCTCTACTCCGAGCTTACATTCTCAGAAATTTTTTCTTCAAATTAAGACGGATGTTTCATACTTGTAGAATTCTTTTGGGCAGCAATCCCCTTGCCGATTGTGCTACTCTGCTTCTCAAGTCCTCCTTGTTCCGACCGTCATTCTTTATTTTCCTTGATACATAGCTCAGTTCCTTCGTCTAATATGTGGGGTCCAGTTTCGATTTTAACTTCATCACTAATCTAATTTCTACAACTATTATTTCATTACCAGAATGAGATTTTCACTCTGCAGCGGAGTGTGCGCTGATATGAAACTTCCTGGCAGATTAAAACTGTGTGCCGGATCGAGACTCGAACTTTCATTACTTTCTACGGTTTACAGTCAATATTCTGTACTCACTCAACTTTTCGTTTCAACACGTCCTGTAATTCTCGTTCACTTTGACTTAGGATAACAATGTCATCAGTGATTTTTTTCGTTGATATTCTTACGCCCTGGCTTTTTAATCCGACTCTTGAACCTTTCTTTTATTTATATCGTAGTTTCTTCGACTTACAGACTGAACAGCAGTGGCGAAGACTACATTCCTGTCTTACACCCTTACCATTCCCTCTCTCCATATACCTCACATGTATACCTTTATGGATACAGAAAATGTTCGATCGCTGCCCTGGCCATCACATTCTCCAGATCTCTCACCAACTGAAAACGTCTGGTCAATGGTGGCCGAGCAACTGGCTCGTCACAATACGCCAGTCACTACTCCCGATGAACTGTGGTATCGTGTTGAAGCTGCACGGGCAGCTGTACCTGTCTGTACACGCCATCCAAGATCTGTTTGACTCAATGCCCAGGCGTATCAAGGCCGTTATTAAGGCCAGAGGTAGTTGTTCTGGGTACTAATTTCTCAGGAATTTGCACCCAAATTGCGTGAAAGTGTAATCACGTGTCAGTTCTAGTATATTTGTCCAATGAATACCCGTTTATCATCTGCATCATGGTGTAGCAATTTTAATGGCCAGTAGTGTAAAATATCGACATATCGATATACGTTCCAGAAAAATATGGATAAGTAGCGGCTATATTTTATCCTCGATATATTGATGTCAAAAGGGCACTATCGAGTGCCGATATTTTTATTTTATATTTTTTCACGATTTTTGATTAATATTTGAAGTAGAATGTATTCTTATAATATATTCTTGGTGTAGCAATTTCAATGGATATATATATATATATATATATATATATATATATATATATATATATTATTTGGAATTTTAACTACGTGTCTTCACTCTCTCGAATTTTATTTTGTTGATTTTTAAGATTTCTTGTTTGAAGAATTGGATTTTTAAACTCGCGGTTGTGAAGGTTCGGTTATGTACCGTTTTGGTTTAAATGTGTTATTAAATTACAATAAATAACAATTCTGAAGTGAAACTGACCGCCACCTTATTTGGCCCAGTCCACAATCCTAATCACCTGTTCTGCCCTGCGTTTCAATATGTATGATGTATGAGAAAGCCAGACGACTGTTTTTATGATTTTGAACTTTTAATTATGCGTAAGCATTTTGGCAACACATCATGATCAGCATGTAAGAAGTGATAAGACCTCGGAAGAAGGCCCATTTATATGACTACTACCCTCTGTAATTGGTGGCTGTTTTTATTCTATACAGGGTGGTACATTGATCGTGACGGGGCCAAATATCTCACGAAATAAGCACCAAACGAAAAAAAGTACAAAGAACGAAACTCGTCGAGTTTGAAGGGATATCCTGGACGACATCATCCAAGTGTCCGGACCGTTCGCCGGATAGTTACGTTATTTAAGGAAACAGGAAGTGTTCAGCCACGCATGAAACGTCAACCACGACCTGCAACACATGATGATGACCAAGTAGGTGTTTTGGCTCCTGTCGCGGCTAATCCGCACATCAGTAGCAGACAAATTGCGCGTGAATCGGGAATCTCAAAAACGTCGGTGTTGAGAATGCTACATCAACATTTTGCACCAGGAATTGTATGGCGACGACTTTGAACGTCGTGTACAGTTCTGCCACTGGGCACATGAGAAATTACGAGACGATGACATATTTTTTGCACGTGTTCTATTTACGACGAAGCGGAGCGTAAAGCGGCACAATACGCACTACTGGGTAACGGAAAATCCACGATGGCTGCGACAAGTGGAACATCAGCAACCTTGGTGGGTTAATGTATGGTGCGGCATTATGGGAGGAGGGATAATTGGCCCCCATTTTATCGATGGCAATCTAAATGGTGCAATGTATGCCGATTTCCTACATAATGTTCTACCGATGTTACTACGCGATGTTTCACTGCAAGACAGAATGGCGATGTACGTCCAACATGATGGATGTCCGGCACACAGCTCGCGTGCGGTTGAAGCGGTATTGAGTACCATATATCATGACAAGTGGATTGGTCGTCGAAGCACCATACCGTGGCCCGCACGTTCACCGGATCTGACGTCCCCGGGTTTCTTTCTTTGGGGAAAGTTGAAGGATATTTGCCATCGTGATCCACCGACAACGCCTGACAACATGCGTCAGCGCATTGTCAATGCATGTGCGAACATTACGGAAGGCGAACTACTCGCTGCTGAGAGGAATGTCGTTTACACGTATTGCCAAATGCACTGAGGTTGAGTGACATCATTTTGAGCATTTATTACATTAGTGTGGTATTTACATGTGATTAATCTGTAACAGCATGCGTTCTCAGAAACGATAAGTTCAGAAAGGTACATGTATCAAACAACCGAAATAAAATGTTCAAACGTACCTACGTTCTGTACTGTAATTTAAAAAGCTACCTGTTACCAACTGTTCGTCTAAAATTGTGAGCCATGTGTTTGTGACTATCACAAAGCGAAAAAAGTGGTCCAACAAAAACATTGATAGTTATCTACATACTACACGAATATGTAATAAAAAATGGGGATCCTAGTTTTAAAAAATCGCAGTTGATATCCGTTTGACCTATGGCAGCGCCATCTAGCGGGCCAACCATAGCGCCATCTGGTATCCCCCTTCAAGCTGCACAATTTTCGTTCTTTTTTTTTCCGTTTGACGCTTATTTTGTGTGATACTTGGCCCGATCACGATCAATGGACCACCCTGTATGTTTCACCAATTATTATCACAACCGAGTGTTTATCGTCAGGGAAAGTAGCTTATAGGCGGAGTGACAATTGAATCTTGATGTCTTTGCATCACACTTCGTCCTGTACGTCAGAGAGACGAACAGAGCGGTCACAGTACGGAATGCGGGCGTTCGCGGCACCGTCCCAATGCACACACTGCGGACGGCTGAGCCAGTTACGAGCGAGGTGCCCAGCGGACTGGCACAGGTCTCAAAGCGACGAGTTCATAGCGTAATGGCCTCCCGGACGCCTGACAGCCCAGACAGGAAAACCTCATTCCGCACGCAGAGCAAACACAAACACCGAAGCGCCGCTAATGAGAGAGCACGTCAGTTAATAACTAGCGAGCCGGCGTTGGCACTATCCCACACACACACACACACACACACACACACACACTGACACACACACACACACACACACACACACTACCGCTACCTTGCGTGTGCACCGCTAGCCGACCAATTAGCCTGCACGTAGTTCATTCAGCACATTTCTTCTCATGGCTGGCGTAATTAGCAGCATTAAGTAGCATCTAGCTACATCAGTCCTCGTTAGTTCTTTCAGTCTCACATTAAAAAGGCCACATCGTTTCTCCATCATGAAGTACATCACCCGGGCGTCTCAGTCATTCATCAGTTCTGCCGCCTTCTTCCACTATATGTTTACTACAAGACACATAAGGACCAAAGAACGTAACGCCGAGACGACTGCATTGTGAGATAAAATGTGAATGTCGTGTGGCTAGGGTCTCCCGTCGGGTAGACCGTTCGCCAGGTGCAAGTCTTTCTATTTGACGCCACTTCGGCGACTTGCGCGTCTATGTGGATGAAATGATGATGATTAGGACAACACAGCACCCAGTCCCTGAGTGGAGAAAATGTCTGACCCAGCCTGGAATCGAACCCGGGCCCTTGGGATTGACACTGTCCGGCCGACTTTTAACGTCGTGTACAGTTCTGCCACTGGGCACATGAGAAATTACGGGACGATGACAGATTTCTTGCACGTGTTCTATTTAGCGACGAGGCGTCATTCACCAACGGCGGTATCGTAAACCAGCATAATATGCGCTACTGGCCAAGAGAAAATCCACGATGGCTGCGACAAGTGGAACATCAGCTACCCGGGCCGGACTGTACTGTGAGACGATGATGATGTTTGGTTTGTGAGGCGCTCAACTCCCCGGTTATCAGCGCCCGTACAAAGTCCCGACCTTTGCTCAGTCCAATATCGCCACTTTCACGAATGATGACGACGAGGACAACACACACACACACAGCCAGTCATCTCGAGGCAGGTGAAAATCCCGGATCCAGCCGGGAATCGAACCCGGGGCCGCGTGCTCGGGAAGCGAGAACGCGACCGCGAGACCACGAGCTCCGGACCACTGTCAGAAGAGAGAACGTGTTCCAGGTCCCGTGCATACGCAGTTCTGCTGCGCTACGGATGACGGATGCATCACAGTGCGCGATAAAGCGCGGCAACTGCAAACGTACTCCACAGGCAGTACCGTTGTCGTGGACAGAACGTCTAAATTGCACACAGGTTGATCCCGAACCTCGAGCGACATACGAGGTGTGGCTAGAAAAAAAACCGGACTAGTACTGGTGAAACAATAAAACGAATGCAATAAGGCTGAAAGTCGCGTGGCCTGTCACGTGACTCTCGCTCCGCCTACTGCTCGAGTTTCATCTGCCTCCTGCACTCGGTCTGCCCGTGGCGTCTGTTTTAAGTAGTTGACGTTTTGTCTGTGCGTCGGAAAATGTTGAGTGTACAGAAAGAACAGCGTGTTAACATCAAATTTTGTTTCAAACTAGGAAAATCTGCAAGTGAAACGTTTGTAATGTTACAACAAGTGTACGGCGATGATTGTTTATCGCGAACACAAGTGTTTGAGTGGTTTAAACGATTTAAAGATGGCCGCGAAGACACCAGTGATGACACTCGCACTGGCAGACCATTGTCAGCAAAAACTGATGCAAAAATTGAAAAAAATCGGTAAACTTGTTCGACAAGATCGCCGTTTAACAATCAGAGCAGTGTCTGAGTTAACAGGAGTTGACAAGCAAAGTGTTAGGCAGATTCTTCATGAAAGTTTCAACATGAACAAAGTGTATTCAAAAATGGTTCCAAAGTGTCTCACAATTGAACAGAAGGAACGCCGAAGAATGATTTGTTCTGACATCCTGGAAAACATTGAAAGTGATCCCACCTTCTTACAAAATGTTATTACTTGCGATGAATCGTGGTTTTTTACTTACGATCCCGAAACTAAACGCCAATCGATGCATCGAAAAACTCCTGGTTCTCCACGACAAAAAAAAAAGCACGAATGTCAAAATCGAAATTCAAGGCAATGATGATTGTTTTTTTTTTTGACATCAAAGGGATTGTGCACATTGATTGGGTACCAGAGGGACAAACAGTGAATCAGCATTACTACATTAGCGTCCTGGCTACCCTACGTCAGCGAGTACGGAGAAAACGGAACGATTTGTGGAGAAAAAAGTCATGGATCCTTCACCAAGACAGTGCCCCAGCTCACAGTGCGTTGTCAGTGAAGACGTTTTTGGCAAAACAACATTCCCATCTTAGATCATCCACCCTACTCACCTGATTTGGCCCCCTGTGACTTTTTTCTTTTCCCTAAAGTCAAGTCAGCTTTGAAAGGAACTAGATTTGAGACTGTTGAAGCAGTAAAAGAAAAAGCGACGGAAGTAATGTATGGACTTAGCGAAAATGATCTGCAGCATTGCTATGAACAGTGGAAAATTCGTATGGAGCGGTGTAGAGACCGAGGAGGAGAGTACATTGAAGGAGATAACATGAAATTGTAAATAATTGTAAATAAATGTTTTTTCCAGCATCAGTCCGGTTTTTTTCTAGCCGCACCTCGTACACTGATCAGCAAGAAGATTATGACCAGCGATCTATTACCGACATAAACCCGTGCAGGGGATAGCAGTCCCACCAGGCTAGGAATGACTGCCAGTCAGATTCACGCACAGTTCATGTACACTGAAGCGCCAAAGAAATTGGTTTAGGCAAGCGTATTCTAATAGAGAGATATGTAAACACGCAGAATACGACGCCGCGGTCGGCAACGCCTATGTAAGATAACAAGAGTCTGACGCAGGTGTTAGATCGGTTTCTGCTGCACTGACAAGTCCTCAAGATTTAAGTGAGTGTTATAGTCGGCCCACGAGCGATGGGACACAGCATCTCCGAGGTAGCGACGTCGGGATTTCCCCGTACGACTACTTCACGAGTGTACCGTGAATATCGGGAATCCGGTAAAACACCAAATCTCCGACATCGCTGCGGCCCGAAGAAGATCCTGCAAGAGCGGGACCACCGACGACTGAAGAAAATCGTTCAACGTGACAAGTGCAAAACATCCGCAACTTGCTGCTGGACCATCCACAACTTTCAGCGTGCGAACCATTCAACATCATCGATACGGGCTTTAGGAGCCGAAGATCCACTCGTGTACCCTTGATAACAGCACGATACGAAGCTGTGAAAGGATATCAATGATACGATTCCTGATGACATTGCTATCCTGAGTGAAAGTGAAGAAGAATTAAATGATCTGCTGAACGGAATGAACAGTCTAATGAGTACACAGTATGGTTTGAGAGTAAATCGGAGAAAGACGAAGGTAATGAGAAGTAGTAGAAATGAGAACAGCGAGAAACTTAACATCAGGATTGATGGTCAAGAAGTCAATGAAGTTAAGGAATTCTGCTACCTAGGCAGTAAAATAACCAATGACGGACGGAGCAAGGAGGACATCAAAAGCAGACTCGCTATGGCAAAAAAGGCATTTCTGGCCAAGAGAAGTCTACTAATATCAAATACCGGCCTTAATTTGAGGAAGAAATTTCTGAGGATGTACGTCTGGAGTACAGCATTGTATGGTAGTGAAACATGGACTGTGGGAAAACCGGAACAGAAGAGAATCGAAGCATTTGAGATGTGGTGCTATAGACGAATGTTGAAAATTAGGTGGACTGATAAGGTAAGGAATGAGGAGGTTCTACGCAGAATCGGAGAGGAAAGGAATATGTGGAAAGCACTGATAAGGAGAAGGGACGGGATGATAGGACATCTGCTAAGACATGAGGGAATGACTTCCATGGTACTAGAGGGAGCTGTAGAGGGCAAAAACTGTAGAGGAAGACAGATATTGGAATACGTCAAGCAAATAATTGAGGACGTAGGTTGCAAGTGCTACTCTGAGATGAAGAGGTTAGCACAGGAAAGGAATTCGTGGCGGGCCGCATCAAACCAGTCAGTAAACTGATGACCAAAAAAAAAAAAAAAAAACGAAGCTTTACGCCTCGCATGGGCCCGTCAACACCGAAATTGGACTGTTGATGACTGGAAACACGTTGCCTGGTCAGATGAGTGTCCTTTCAAATTGTATGGCGCGGAGGGATGTGTACCGGTATGGACAAAACGTCACGAATCCATGGACCCTGCATGTCAGCAGGGGACTGCGCAAGCTGTTGGAGGCTCTGTAATGGTATGGGGCGTGCGCAGTGGAGTGATATGGGACCTTTGACGCGTCTAGATACGACTACGGCACGTGACAGGTACGTAAGCATCCTGTCTGATCACCTGGATCCATTCGTGTGCATTGTGCAATCCCGACGGACTTTGGCAGTTCCAGCAGGACAATGCGACACTGCACACGTCCGGAATTGCTGCAGAGTTACGCGCTCTATATAAACAGGACCCTCACAGCCTGTTGTAGACTCACCCCAGATGATGATGCCCGCAGCTGGTAACGAAACGTCAGGGAGAAGTATTTCTACTATTGGACCACGGCCTCTTAGCCCGGACGTTTTAATTACTGAAGACGCCGGCCGTGAAAGCCTGCTACACGCTATGATTATTGAGCATGTCTGGGATGCCTCGCAACGTTGTGTTCAGGAGACATCTCCACCCCCTCTTACGGATTTCTGGATAGCCCTGTAGGATTCAGGGTGACAATTCCCTCCAACACTACTCCATCCACCAGCCGAGTGAGACAGTAGACGAATCGTGTTGCGGCACTTCTGTCTGGTCGCGCGGGCCCTAGACGATATTTGGCAGCTGTATCAGCTCGTTTCGCTCTTTAGTGTAGTGTGAGTGAGTGTGCTGTCCGTGTGTAGAATGGATAAGGTGCGTGTTCTATCTGAGTTTGACAGAGGGCAAATTGTGATGGCCCAAAGGCCCGGCAATAGCATTTCGGAAACTGCGCGACCTGTCGGGTGTTGGAGGACTGCTGCCGCGAGTGTCTTCAACACGCGGCGAAACCGATCTGAAACCACTCCCAGATGGCGAGGATTTGGGTGGCCACCCTGAGCCGTAGTTGTGTCCGGCTCTTCGAAAAGCGCACCAGGCGGAGTGCTTTCGCTTCGCGTCCAGTGTTTCCGGTGGCGCTTTCGCTTTGGCGCCTTCGACCATAAATATAATGGACTGGCCCTGACATCATTTTCGCGGCTCCACCACCTCTGGGCTGAAGTCACGTGAATGTTGGCAAAACATGGTTGTTTCGTGTTGCGCTTATGGCTGTACTCAGCGTTTTGTCGGGGGGGAATGGCGTTACATTTCATGTGTGTTTCTATGATAGTGCAGATGCGTTTATTGAAATCTGCTGAAGTGACTTTTATATATTTTTTTTTTTTTGCACTTGAAATAGAGTATCACGTAAGTTGAAGTGCTGAAAGTGATGCCTGTAAAGTCAGACTCATATTACATTTTGGAAAGTATCTGTGATAATTCGGTTACAGAAGGAAGTATAACTGTTTCTCGTTCCTACTCATAGGTTCCCTAAGGATGAAAAAAACTGAAGGCAGCTTTGGATACAGGCCCTGAAACGGAAAAATCTTCAGTCTCACCTTTCATTTAAAATATTTTTTTAAAACTGATGGTTTAAACTTTTTTAAAAATAGTGGGAACTGAACCTTTGAAGTGCACCTAAAACTGATACTCTAAAATGGACCTGCTCCTAAAGTCGACAATTTTGGCACTTATAATTTTCATAATTCCCATATCCTATTTTCTTTTATAAGTGACTAGAGCTCAAAACGCGGCGAATCCAATGTTTAAAGTTTTGACACGAGCCCACTCTCACTGTTTACAAGAATTTTAACGACATTTTACTATAACTGATAGTTTATAGTAATTTCGTCCCGCTGCCCACCAGAGGGGCGTTCGATGTATTTGTTAGATTTTATAAATGGTACCGTGAACAAATGAAGGTCAGATGTAGTTCTGACGTAATTTTTCGCAAATAAAAAAGTAATTTTTGTTGGAAGCGTTTGGCAGTCAGTTGAGAAATGTGGAGAAAATACGATACAAACATAGGATTGCAGACCGCTGATTTGAAATCTCGCCACGTTTTTGCCAACAGTCCCGCGGTTTATGTTGGAGCCCTATAGCTTCTGCACAGCAAGGCCGGTCTACTAGTATCTATGGTCGAAGTTTGGCGCGCTGTTTGGATCGCTACCGCTCTCTGGAGGGAGGTGGAGCAAGTGTTCGGTCACGTGACGATCGGGTAACACGTGACCGAGAGAGGTGGTGGCGCGAGTGGGGCCCTGCTCTTGGGGGTCATCAAATGCTTTGGCCGGCCTCTTGGCTGTCAGGGGCTAAGTATGCCTCACCCGCACATACGTGACTTAACGAAGCTTACAAGGGAACCTCCCCATCGCACCCCCTTCAGATCTAGTTATAAGTTGGCACAGTGGATAGGCCTTGAAAAACTGAACACAGATCAATTGAGAAAACAGGAAGAAGTTGTGTAGAACTGTAAAAAAATAAACAAAATATACAAACTGAGTAGTTCAAGGGAAGATAAGCAACAACAAAAACGGCAGAAGCGCAGGAGCGCCGTGGTCTCGTGGTAACGTGAGCAGCTGCGGAATGAAAGGTCCTAGGTTCAAATCTTCCAACAAGTGTAAATTTTAATTTTTTATTTTCAGTTTATGTGACAAACTCTTATGTTTTCATCACTTTTTTGGGAGTGATTATCACATCCACAAGAAAACCTAAATCGGGCAAGGTAGAAGAATCTTTTTACCCATTCGCCAAGTGTATAAGTTAGGTGGGTCGACAACATATTCCTGTCATGTGAAGCACATGCCGTCACCAGTGTCGTATAGAATATATCAGATGTGTTTTCCTGTGGAGGAATCGGTTGACCTATGACCTTAAGATCAAATGTTTTCTGTTCCCATTGGAGAGGCACGTCCTTTCGTCTACTAATCGCACGGTTTTACAGTGCGGTCGCAAAACACAGACACTAAACTTATTACAGTGAACAGAGATGTCAATGAACGAACGGACAGATAATAATTATGCAAAAATAAAGAAAGTAAAATTTTCAGTCGAGGGAAGATTTGAACCAAGGACCTCTAATTCTGCAGCTGCTCACGCTACCACGGAACCACGGTGCTGCTAAGCTCACGTTGTCCATTATGTTTCTTATGTGGCCCATGGACTACTCAGTTTGTATGTTTTGCTTATTTTTTCACAGTTCCACACAACTTCTTCCTGTTTTCTCAATTGATCTGTGTTCAGTTTATCAAGGCCTATCCACTGTGCCAACTTATAACTAAATCTGTGGGGGGTGCGATGGGGAGGTTCCCTTGTTAGAAGCCGCGGTGCAGGAGATCAGCGCGTGGGACCGTATGTCTTCTTATCGGCCGTTGAAACCACTGACAGCGGTTGGCTCTGACGAGCATAAGCAAGTGCGACGTGTTCCCGGCGCTGTGGTGGAGTGTCAGAAGTTGAGTACTGTTTTTATGTAAGGGGTTTTTCAAGTTCTAGTTAAGTGTACGAGTTTCTTCACCAGTCGTTTTGTTGGGGTTGTCCCACCACAGATTTCGTTTGCCTGTCAGCGGGAATGTGGTAATTGCTTCTTGGTCGGGCCGTTTCTTTCACACCTCGAGTGGGTGATTTAGGGTCGGTGTCGCGTGTCCCTGTGGTTCGGAGTCTGTGCAGGCACCGCCCTCGCTACATCTCCTGGTTTTGGGTGACTCGGGGAGGCGGTGGCTTGTAATGCAAGTTTTGGGGCTGACTTGCTATGGCCCTGTAGACCACCAATAACTATTGTGATTTCGGCCCCTTTACACGTGTCACTCCCTCACCAAGGAAAATTTTTTTTAGCGAAATGCCTTTAATGTGAAGGTTTGTGTGCTGGCTTACTCACATTTTAACTTGTAACAAATGACACATGTAATATTTAACTGGCGAGAGACAACTATTTTAGCTGTAGTACAAACTACCTAATTAAAGGTGTTTTTTTTTAAGGAATTGTTCTCTTATAGATATAACAAGTTTAAAATCTTATTATCGGGAAGTTGTTAACGTCATACCTTCCAATATCCTTTACATAGAGAAAATTTGCCAGCTATTTAAATGAGTTTTTTTTTAACTGTTGTCTTAACACTACTGGCTAATAAAATTGCTACACCAAGAAGATATGCAGATGGTAAACGGGTATTCATTGGACAAATATATTATACTAGAACTGACATGTGATTACATTTTCACGCAATTTGGGTGCATAGATCCTGAGAAATCAGTACCCAGAACAACCACCTCTGGCCGTAATAACGGCCGTGATACGCCTGGGCATTGAGTCAAACAGAGCTTGGATGGCGTGTAAAGCTACAGCTGCCCATGCAGCTTCAACACGATACCGCAGCTCATCAAGAGAAGCGACTGGCGTATTGTGACGAGCCAGTAGCTCGGCCACCATTGACCAGACGTTTTCAATTGGTGAGAGATCTGGAGAATGTGTTGGCCAGGGCAGCAGTCGAACATTTTCTGTATCCAGAAAGGCCCGTACAGGACCTGCAACATGCGGTCGTGCATTATCCTGCTGAAATGTAGGGTTTCGGAGGCATCGAATGAAGGGTAGAGCCACGGGTCGTAACACATCTGAAATGTAACGTCCACTGTTCAAAGTGCCGTCAGTGCGAACAAGAGGTGACCCAGACGTGTAACCAATGGCACCCCATACTGTCGGGTGATACGCCAGTATGGCGATGACGAATACACGCTTCCTATGTGCGTCCACCGCGACGTCGCCAAACACGGATGCGACCACCATGATGCTGTAAACAGAACCTGGATTCATCCGAGAAAATGACGTTTTGCCGTTCGTGCACCCAGGTTCATGGTTGAGTATCGCAGGCGCTCCTGTCTGTGATGCAGCGTCAAGGGTAACCGCAGCCACGGTCTGCGAGCTGATAGTCCATGCTGCTGCAAATGTCGTCGAACTGTTCCTGCAGCTGGTTGTTGTCTTGCAAACGTCCCCATCTGTTGACTCAGGGATCGCGCGTTTCTGCACGATCCGTTACAGCCGTGCAGGTAAGATGCCTGTCATCTCGACTGCTAGTGATACGAGGCTTTTGGGATCCAGCACGGCGTTCCGTATTACCCTCCTGAACCCACCGATTCCATATTCTGCTAACAGTCATTGGATCTCGACCAACGCGAGCAGCAATGTCGCGATAGGATAAACCGTAATCGCGATAGGCTACAATCCGACCTTTATCAAAGTCCAAAACGTGATGGTACGCATTTCTCCTCCTTACACGAGACATCACAACAACATTTCACCAGGCAACGCCGGTCAACTCCTGTTTGTGTATGAGAAATCGGTTGGAAACTTTCCCCATGTCAGCACGTTGTAGGTGTCGCCACCGGCGCCAACCTTGTGTGAATGCTCTGAAAGGCTAATCATTTGCATATCACAGCATCTTCTTCCTGTCGGTTAAATTTCGCGTCTGTAGCACGTCATCTTCGTGGTGTAGCAATTTTAATGGCCAGTAGTGTAGATTATTGCAATCTTGCCCCATGTGAGAACTTGCATGCTGTGCTCTTTGTTCTTTCCCACGCCCCACGGCCTCTCTCTGACTCTGCCCGCCGACGTGTCTCTCTCTCTCTCTCTTCTCTCTCTCTCTCTCTCTCTCTCCCTCTCCCTCTCTCACCCCTCTGCTGCCTCGTGCCGCTGTATCGGTTTGGCAGCCTGCCTGACCCACTAACCTCGCCCCTGCCGAAAAACTCGACTCCCCGCTTTTGCATGCCGCACGCTACATCTCCATCCCAAAACCTGCCGCTCTATTTACATCTACAGCTCAGACTAAATAAAGAAAACCCACCGCGCTAACCATAAGTACAGCGGTGCGCACAGCTTAAGAACGAAAACAGCTTTCCCTCGATGTGTCACTGCGAGGTAGGATAGCTCGATTAACTTCTGAACGGTTTGCGATAGGACGTTCAAACTGCACGGATGGCCGTGGGGCATGATGGGAATTAGTATGTGCATGCGCACGCTCCTTGTAGTCGTCGGGCATTTACACGTGATACAGCGTGCCTGAGGGTATAGCCTTTGTAAACTCCTACTATGCGAACAATAACAGCCCAAACGTGACCCATACGAAATTTGCGACCGAGTTCAAACTGAAGATAAATGGCTCAAATGGCTCTGAGCACTATGGGGCTTAACTTCTGAGGTCATCAGTCCCCTAGAACTACTTAAACCTCAGGACACAACACACATGCATGCCCGAGGCAGGATTCGAACCTTCGACCAGTCGCGCGGTTCCAGACTGTAGCGCCTAGAACCGCTCGGCCACCCCGGCCGGCAAACTGAAGATAACCGGTCCAAGTTTGAGATAACGGGTAGTGTTCGTGGTTACAGTGTTGTCAATGTCGGTCTCCAAAAGGGGCGAAAACGCCTGAAAACGTTGGAAAGAAACGCGCTTCGTTTCAAAGTACTGCGACAAATTGTTGAACACCTAAACCTCCTCCGGTACAAAATTCAAACCCATCATCCATCAAGCCCCAGGGCCATGGAACAGCGCTAGTGCTTCGTCAAAATTATTGCCCACAGAACTGACGACTTTGATGTGAATGGTATGGTCTAGCGATAAAGCCCACTTTCATTTGGATGGGTTCGTGAATGAACAAAATTGGCGCATTTGGGGGACTGAGAACCCGCATTTCGCAAGCGAGAAGTCTCTTCAGCCGGCGGCTGTGGCCGAGCGGTTCTAGGCGCTTCAGTCCGGTTCGAATCCTACCTCGAGCATGGATGTATGTGATGTCCTTAGGTTAGTTAGGTTTACGTAGTTCTAAGTTGGGCCGCGGTAAAATTTGGTGTTTTGAAGAGCGCGCCGCAGCGCGTAGTGTGAAGCAGTGGCCCTCCGTTTCTGGCGGTGGCGCCGCTGTGGCAATCGCAGCTTTGGTGTCTCCCTCTGGTGGGAAAGGGGAAAGGTTGCCTGTTCACGTGCATTTAAGGGGCGCCATGAGCTCGCTACTTGCAGGCGATCATTGTAGGCAAAACCACCCCTTCCTTCCGCCTCCTTGATTTCTATCTCACCGTCTATGGCCGTCCCATCGCCCTCACTCCCACCCTTAAGTACCTTGGCGTCACCCTCGACCGTCGCCTCTCCTGGACTCCCCATCTCCAGACAATCCAAGCCAAGGCACGTTCCCGACTCCGTCTCCTCGAGCTCCTTTCCGGCCGTACGTGGGGTCTGGACCCCTCCAGCATCCTCCACACCTATAACTCCCTCATCCGCCCTATCCTTTGTTATGCCCATCCAGCATGGATCTCCGCTCCCCCTACCTTTTATAAATCCCTCCAAATCCTTGAACGCCATGCTCTCCGCCTCGCCTATCGCATCCGTCTCCCCTCCCCCACGCGGATCCTGTATGATCTCATCCCCTTCCCCCACCTCCTCCTTTTCCTTGAAAGGATACGGATCCTGTACACCTCCCGTAAACTCGATCCTCCTCACCCGCTCGTATCCTCGATCCTCTCCCACCCCCGCCCGCTGCCGCGCCTGTATTCCCATGTCCCGCCCGGTCTCCATCTCTCCACCCTCCTTACCCTCTCCTAAGGTGGCTTCCGCCAGCTCCCCCTCCCTGATGACGCCCTCCTCCCCTCCATCTACCCCTCCTACCAACTTTGATCCTCCCGCCCTCCTCTTGTGCTTGCTCCTCTGGGCACCCTCCCTCCCTTCTCTCCCTTTTTCCCTCCCTCCCCCTTTTCTCCCCCCTCCTCCCCTGGGCCTCCCCTCCGCTGTCCCTCTCCTCCTGCCCCCGTCTCCTCCACCATTGGCGTCCTTTTTCTCCCCTCTCCCCCACCTCACCCCTGTTTCCCCCCTTGGCAGGTCACCGGATTCGCACACGCTACGTGGACATTCGCGCGCCGGAGATCGCCGCCATCAGTGTTTCGTGTGTGCCGTCGTGTTTAGTGTTCAGTGTTCACCGCCCAACTCCCTCGTTCACCAGAGCCATTGTCATCTTCAGTGTTTGTGCGTCGTCTCATTAGTTAGCAGTGTGGATTATCGACGAGTGTGAACGGCTCCGTTTTGTATCTATGTGTCTCCTGTTTTATTGCCTACCGTTCTGTAACTTCTGTGTCTTCTCCTGTTTTTTGCTGCTTGTTTATTCTATGGCTGAAGAGCAGCGTAGTGTGCTGCTGACAGCCTGCCTATTGTACAGGCTTTAAAATAACAATAAAGTAAAAAAAAAAAAAATTCGCTACTTGCTCAGTCTGGGTCAGTCTCTCGTCCCCAGCTTGCTAGTCTGTCTCTCTTCCGCATTAGTGTCTGTCTGTCGTTCGGATCAACCTTTAAAGCCGGCAAAATGAGAGTCTTTCCATTCCGCCAGTAAGGGAACTCAGCGAGTGGTCGCCCTGTCGGGGCTTAGTTCCTGTATCTCAGTCTGCGCGTTAAGCCACCAGTCTGCTCGAGTTTGCTCAGGCTATGGTCATTGGCGGCTGGAAGGATCGGTTGGTCGGTCGCGCACTGAGACACGAGATGCCTTGTCCGCCTCGAGCGTCGGCGCATGTGAGGTCGCCATGTGAGTCCAGTGGACCGCGCCGTATAGCGAGGGGTAGTGGCTTCGCGGCCGACACGAGAGCAGCAGGAGTCAACCCACGACGTCGGTCTGGACGGCGCGAGCTGCGACGCCGTGAGACGGGAGATCGGCGCGCCTTCCTGCGTCCGCTGAAGCGGCTGGCAGCGGACGGTCCGGGAGAGCGTTTTGGGGGTGCTGCGCCAGGTCTTCGGCAGATATCGCAGTTTATTAGAAGTTAAGTGACTGGTGATATGCTGTTCATTTACTTGTTAAATTCTACTTGTTTTCTTGGTCAGTCTCTCGTCCCCAGCTTGCTCGTCTGTCTTCCGTTCGCATTTGTTATGCAGTTAGTGTCTGTTATGCAGTTAGTGTCTGTCTGTCGGTCTGCCTTACGTTAGTAGCTGCCTCTGTCATCTTTGTCGGATTCGGTGTTAACGAATTTATAGAATTAACGTAAATGCCGAATTCCTGAAATATGTTTTTTTCTTGCCTATCATCTTGCGAGGCGGTGTATGTGTAATGTAGAGCTTGTTGTACATTTTGTGTAAGTCTGAATTTCATGGGTTTTATTTAAATAATTTTTATGAAGTTGTCACTCCACCACCGTAAGAGCCCTTTTGAAGACAAATTGCACTTTCGGTGGCAAATAATTTCTTAGTGTGAGTGTTTGTGCCATTTCCATCCCTCTTACGGGGTGCATAGTTAATATCTTTGTGTGAGTTGTTAAAATTTTAAGTTTAAAGTAATCTGGTGTGTTGCAGATTTGCACCAGTGTAGTCTTTCAGAGGTCGTTGTGAGCGGCCGTGACTGTGGGGTACCCAGAGGCCACTGGCATGGGCCTTGGCCTGAAGCACTATGGGACTTGACATCTGAGGTCATCGGTCCCCTAGACTTAGAACTACGTAAACTAACCTAAGGACATCACACACATCCATGACCGAGGCAGGATTCGAACCTGCGACTGTAGCAGCACGGCGGTTCCGGAATGAAGCGCCTGGAACCAAAAAACACTTCTGAGCTGAAAACAAGTCATTCCGGAGGTCATCGACAGCATCTGCGTATCGACACTTCAGGGGGTCATGCAGAATTTCGGTATTCATTTGCGAGACATCACCGCCAATAATGGCAGGTATATCAAACAAGTCACAACCGAAATCCGAATATCTGTAGCGGCGTTTACATGTTGAATAAACTGTAGGCACGCCGCAGATTGTAACTAATCTACGTTTCTTTTTCATACAGTTCAGTAATTGTCACCCTATGTATACAGGATGGTCCATTGATCGTGACTGGGCCAAATATCTCACGAAATAAGCGTCAAACGAAAAACTACAAAGAACGAAACTTGTCTAGCTTGAACGGGGAAAGAAGGTGGCGCTATGGTTGGCCCGCTAGATGGCGCTGCCATAGATCAAACGGATATAAACTGCGTTTTTTTTAAATAGGAACCCCCATTTTTATTATATATTCGTGTAGTACGTAAAGAAATACGAATGTTTTAGTCGGACCACTTTTTTCGCTTTGTGATAGATGGCGCTGTAATAGTCACAAACGTATGGCTCAGAATTTTAGATGTATTCTTCGTAACAGGTTGGTTTTCTACATTAAAATATAGAAGTACATCTGAATATTTTATTTCGGTTGTTCCAATGTGATACATTTACCTTTGTGGACTTATCATTTCTGAGAACGCATGGTGTTACAGCGTGATTACCTGTAAATACCAAATTAATGCAATAAATGCTCAAAATGATGTCCGTCAACCTCAATGCATTTGGCAATACGTGTAAAGACATTCCTCTCGACAGCGAGTGGTTCGCCTTCCGTAATGTTCGCACATGCATTGACAATGCGCTGACGCATGTTGTCAGGCGTTGTCGGTGGATCACGATAGCAAATATCCTTCAACTTTCCCCACAGAGAGAAATCCGGGGACGTCAGATCCGGTGAACGTGCGGGCCACGGTATGGTGCTTCGACGACCAATCCACCTGCCATGAAATATGCTATTCAATACCGCTTCAACCGCACGCGAGCTGTGTGCCGGACATTCACCATGTTGGAAGTACATCGCCATTCTGTCATGCAGTGAAACATCTTGTAGTGAGATCGGTAGAACATTACGTAGGAAGTCAGTATACATTGCACCATTTAGATTGCCATCGATAAAATATTGGCCAATTATCCTTCCTCCCATAATGCCGCACCATACATTAACCCACCAAGGTCGCTGATGTTCCACTTGTCGCAGCCATCGTGGATTTTCCGTTGCCCAATAGTGCATATTATGCAGCTTTACGTTACCGCTGTTGGTGAATGACGCTTCGTCGCTAAATAGAACGCGTGCAAAAAAATCTGTCATCGTCCCGTAATTTCTCTTGTGCCCAGTGGCAGAACTGTACACGACGTTCAAAGTCGTTGCCATGCAATTCCTGGTGCACAGAAATATGGTACGGGTGCAGTCGATGTTGATGTAGCATTCTCAACACCGACGTTTTTGAGATTCCCTGTTCTCGCGCAATTTGTCTGCTACTGATGTGCGGATTAGCCGCGATAGCAAGTAAAACACGTACTTGGGCATCATCATTTGTTGCAGGTCGTGGTTGACGTTTCACATCTGGCTGAACACTTCCTGTTTCCTTAAATAACGTAACTATCCGGCGAACGGTCCGGACACTTGGATGATGTCGTCCAGGATACCGAGCAGCATACATAGCACACGCCTGTTGGGCATTTTGATCACAATAGCCATACATCTACACGATATCGACCTTTTCCGCAATTGGTAAATGGTACATTTTAACACGGGTAATGTATCACGAAGCAAATACCGTCCGCACTGGCGGAATGTTACGTGATACCACGTACTTATACGTTTGTGACTATTACAGCGTCATCTATCACAAAGCCAACAAAATGGTCCAACTAAAACATTCATATTTCTTTACGTACTACACGAATATGTAATAAAAACGGGGTTTCCTATTTAAAAAAACGCAGTTGATATCCATTTGACCTATGGCAGTGCCATTTAGCGGGCCAACCATAGCGCCATCTGGTTTCGCCCTTCAAGCTAGACAAGTTTCGTTCTTTGTTGTTTTTTCGTTTCACGCTTATTTCGTGAGATATTTGGTCCGGTCACTATCAGTGGACCACCCTATATACGCTTCGTGATGTTGCAGTTTTCATGGCCACTAGTTACCAGTGAATATAGGCCTAGTCCCGACAGAACCCAATACGTCTGCTACTGTGCTGTGCTGTGCTGTGCGGGGGAGTTATCGACGTGTTACCTGGCCGTGTGTGCTGCCGCCGAGCCAAACACGCATTAGCAAATGAGGGCTCGTGTACGCCGATCGATCCCCTCTCACACCACTGCACGCACGAACTATACGACAATCGCCTTTCAAACACCGCCGGCTCACTACTCTTTAAAAGAACAGAATGTGTCTGGGAAGACAAGCGCACGCTGTGACACGATTACTGTTATAAGACAAATGACAAGGAAAAAAGAGAAAGTTTAATACGGAAACGCGTTTTGGTTCTGTAGACTACTAGAAAGCTTTCGACAGGGTCGGACGCCATATTTTACGAACTCTTTTCCGACCATGAGAGTACCTGATACGAGTTATTGAAATCCTAATTGGAGAAACAACAACTATATTAAACACGGGTACAAACGAGACAGCAAACAGAACTGTTCACACAGGTGTGATAGCGGGGTGAAACTCATCAACCGCTCGATTTAACGCCGACCTCCGATTCTTTAAAGAACAAAACTTCCTCGCATAAAACGGCTTCAAACATCTGATATACGAGGGCTATCCACAAAGTACATTACGTTTTGGAATTAAAAATAAATAAAGTATTGGAATTTTTTTAAATTATATACAGATGAAAGCCACACTTAAATACTACTTTTCTACATAGTTGCCATTTAAATTAACGCACTTATCGTAGCGATGGCTGAACTTGGAAATTCCTTCGTCGTAAAATTCGGCCGCCTGCGCCTTCAACCACGTGGTTACCTCTTCTTTTGGGACAGAAAAGGTGTGATTTTTGTGGATTTCCTGGAAAGAGGCACAACAATAAACCCTCAAAGGTATTGCCAAACTCTGCACAACCTCAGAAGAGCAATACAAAACAAGCGCAGGGGAAAGTTGGGCTCAAAGATCTTGCCGATTCACGACAACGCCCGGGCCCACACGGCAAATGCCAGTCGTGAAGTTCTCGAATCTTTTAAGTGGGAGTTGTTTTCTCATCCGCCGTACAGTCCCGACCTGGCGACCGAGCGACTTCCACTTATTCCCAGCAATGAAGAAGTGGTTGGCTGTGCTGCGTTTTGATGACGACGCACAGCTTCAAGAAGAGGTAACCACGTGGTTGAAGGCGCAGGCGGCCGAATTTTACGACGAAGGAATTTCCGAGCTCGTCCATCGCTACAATAAGTGCGTTAATTTAAATGGCAACTATGTAGAAAAGTAGTATTTAAGTGTGGCTTTCATCTGTATATAATAAAAAAAATTCCAATACTTTATTTATTTTTAATTCCAAAACGTAATGTACTTTGTGGATAGCCCTCGTATATCACTGAATTGCTAAAACAGTTTAAAGTTCGTTGGAAGTCGCTAAGTTGTTTCATTTTCAAATACTGGACGAATATAGTCGACATCTACATCGATACCCTGCAAATCACACTTATGCGCCTGGCAGAGGGTTCATCGAACCACCTTCATAATAATTCTCTATTATTCCAATCTCGAACGAACACTCATATCCTTCCGTGGGAGTGGTGATTTTTCTTATTTTGTTATGATAATCGTTTGTCCCTATGTAAGTCAGCGGCAACAAAATATTTTCACGTTCGGAGGACAAACTTGGAAATTGAAATTTTTTGAGAAGATCCCGCCGCAATGAAAAACGCTTCTCTATGAATGATGTCCACGGCAAAGCCTGTATTATGTCAGCGACACACTCTCCCATATTTCGCGATAATACAAAACGTGCTGCCCTTCTTTGAACTTTTTCGATGTACTCCGTCAGTCCTATCTGGTAAGGATCCCACACCGCGCAGCAGTATTCTAAAAGAGGATGTACAAGCATGGTGTAGGCTGTTAGTGTAGGTCTGTTACATTTTCTAAGTGTCCTGCCAATAAAACGCAGTCTTTGGTTAGCCTTCTTCACACCATTTTCTATGTGCTCTTTGCAATTTAAGTTGTTCAAGAGCAAAGAAGCATAATTGTTGAAGCTGTAGCTTCAATAAACAAGGACTTCATGATGCTTGTGTGGAATGAAATGGACTACCGACTCCATCTTTCTCGAGCAACGCAAGGTGCCCATGTTGTATGTGTGATATTGTGTGTCTGCGAACATAAAATTTTGAATCTTCTTCTGTCCAATGACATTACGATGTGTTACTCTTTTTCACAATATATATATACACACACACACACACACAGATTATATATATATATATATATATATATATATATATATATATATATATATATATATATATATATATATATATATATATATATATATATATTACACCATGAATAGACGTTAGTTTTCAACATGTTGGCAACATGTAAGTAAACAAACCAAACGGGAGGAAACACACAGTGTACTCACAATATTTACGTCTTGAAATGCACACTTTTCGAACAAATATCTATAACTACACTACTGGCCAATAAAATTGCTACACCACGAAGATGACGTGCTACTGACCCGAAATTTAACCGACAGGAAGAAGGTGCTGTGATATGCAAATGATTAGCTTTTCAGACCATTCGCACAAGGTTGGCGCCGGTAGCGACACCTACAACGTGCTGACAGCACAATTTCTCACACACAAACAGCATCTAACCGGCGTTGCCTGCTGAAACGTTGTTGTGTTGCCTCGTGTAAGGAGGAGAAATGCGTACCATCACGTTTCCGACTTTGATAAAGGTCGGATTGTAGCCTATCGCGATTGCGGTTTATCGTATCGCGACATTGCTGCTCGCGTTGGTCGAGATCCAGTGACTGTTGGCAGAATAAGGAATCGGTGGGTTCTGGATGGTAATACGGAACGCCGTGCTGGATCCCAAGGGCCTCGTATCACTAGCAGTCGAGATGGCAGGCATCCTATCCGCACGGCTGTAACTGATCGTGCAGCCACGTCTCGATCCCTGATTCAACAGATGAGGACGTTTGCAAGACAACAACCACCTGCACGAACAGTTCGACGACGTTTGCAGCAGCATGGACTATCAGCTCGGAGTCCGTGGCTGCGGTTACCCTGGACGCTGCATCTCAGACAGGAGTGTCCGCGATTGTGTACTCGACGACGAACCTGTATGCACGAATGGCAAAACGTCATTTTTTTCGGATGAATCAAGGTTCTGTTTACAGCATCACGACGGTCGCATACGTGTTCGGTGCCGGCCGCGGTGGTCTCGCGGTTCTAGGCGCGCTGTCCGGAACCGTGCGACTGCTACGGTCGCAGGTTCGAATCCTGCCTCGGGCGTCGATGTGTGTGATGTCCTTAGGTTAGTTAGGTTTAAGTAGTTCTAAGTTCTAGGGGACTGATGACCACAGCAGTTGAGTCCCATAGTGCTCAGAGCCATCTTAACCATTTTGAACCGTGTTTGGCGACATCGCGGTGAACGCACATTGGAAGCGTGTATTTGTCATTGCCATGCTGGCGTACCACCCGGCGTGATGGTATGGGGTGCCATTGGTTACACGTCTCGGTCACCTCTTGTTCGCACTGACGGCACTTTGAACAGTGTACGTTACATTTCAGATGTGTTACGACCCGTGGCTCTACCCTTCATTCGATCCCTGCGAAACCCGACATTTCAGCAGGATAATGCACGACCGCATGTTGCAGGTCCTGTACGGGCCTTTCTGGATACAGAAAATGTTTGACTGCTGTCCTGGCCAGCACATTCTCCAGATCTCTCACCAACTGGAAACGTCTGGTGAATGGTGCCCGAGCAACTGGCTCGTCACAATACGCCAGTCGCTACTCTTGATGAACTGTGGTATCGTGTTGAAGCTGCATGGGCAGCTGTACCTGTACACGCCATCCGAGCTCTGTTTGACTCAATGCCCAGGCGTACCAAGGCCGTTATTACGGCGAGAGGTGGTTGTTCTGGGTACTGATTTCTCAGGATCTATGCACCTAAATTGCGTGAAAATGTAACCACATGTCAGTTCTAGTATAATAAATTTGTCCAATGAATACCCGTTTATCATCTGCATTTCTTCTCGGTGTAGCAATTTTAATGTCCAGTTGTGTAGTTCAAATGTATGTGAATTGCTAAGGGACCAAACTGCTTAGGTAACTTACACTAACGTTTGCTAAGAACAACACACACACACAGACACACACACACACACACACACACACACGCACACACACGCCAAAGGGAGGACTCGAAGCTCCGACGGGAGTGGTCGCGCAATCCGTGACATGGCACCTCAAACCCTGCGGCTATCAATAGTGGCAAAAGAATAATAGTGCACCAGAAAAATAAGAGTAAACATGGTTATCATGTGAAGGAAAGAGTTCGGAATATGATAATGTTCGTACGTTTCGGACATGAAGTGGTGGTGTGAGGTCCAGATCTGATGAGTGCAAACGCAGATGCCAACAAATTGCAAGTAATTACTTACTTATATATAAAACGCGACGTGAGCTGTTTCATAGTGTAAAAATCACACATATGAAAGAAAACAGTATTGTTCCAGATCCCACTGAAGATGCGTTAGAGTAAAAAAATGGCGAAAGGTATCTGGGAGAAGTAAATTATAGTTGCACAAGACAAGGTGGTTTTTATTTACAATCAGTGCTTTTTTTCTAAAAAAAAAAAGCAGTTTGAGGGTACTCCGACATTGGATATAATGCCGCGAAAATTACTTATAACTAACTGCTTTTAGACATGACATCATCATCATCACCATGGTAGCTGGACCCTAGAGACGTCTATCGGTGGCTCGGCGTTTGAGCGTACGCATATCAGTTTAGCACTACAATCGCCCACTGTTAGCGGGCGAGGGCACTACATGCTTGTCGAACTGCCTGCCAGCGATTCAGCTGTCGAGAACGGTTGCCGCAGCTTTGAAATGCTTGAAACAGTCAATGATATCGCTTTTCCCACCAAAAACTGCACTGGCATCGTTCGTATTGCAATTACCAACGCGAAAAAATGAAAAAAAAAATTTACGTTGGTGAAATAAATCTTTGGCAGTCTTCCAAGTTCTCAACATCGTAAAAAAATTACTCTGTCGACGAAAAAGTTTAGAGGTACGCATCCCCCAGCGTTCCCCCAGAAAAACAGCACTGTTCACAATATAAAAAAGTTTTGTGCCTGCTGCCAAGGATGGCCACGCAAACAAGCTTGGTAGTTAACTGCAGGCCGGCCGTCGTGACCGAGCGGTTCTAGGCGCTATAGTCTGGAACCGCGCAGGTTCGACTCCTGCCTCGGGCATGGATGTATGTGTGTCCTTAGGTTAGTTAGGTTTAAGTAATTCTAAGTTCTAGGGGACTGATGACCTCAGAAGTTAAGTCCCATAGTGCTCAGAGCCTCAGAACAATTTTTTTAGTTAACTACAAACACCACAGGGAGAGCGGGGTCTCCTAAGACGACCTATGAGGTGGCTAAGCTGAGATCGGAATAGGCAAGGTGTGTACTGGTTTACGCGAAGAAGTAGAGGTAGAGAGTGAAGGATTTTGTTGTTGTTGTTGTCTTCAGTCCTGAGACTGGTTTGATGCAGCTCTCCATGCTACTCTATCCTGTGCAAGCTTCTTCATCTCCCAGTACCTACTGCAACCTACATCCTTCTGACTCTGCTTAGTGTATTCATCTCTTGGTCTCCCTCTACGATTTTTACCCTCGACGCTGCCCTCCAGTAGTAAATTGGTCATCCCTAGATGCCTCAGAACATGTCCTACCAACCGATCCCTTCTTCTAGTCAAGTTGTGCCACAGACTCCTCTTCTCCCCAATTCTATTCAATACCTCCTCATTAGTTATGTCATCAACCCATGTAATCTTCAGCATTCTTCTGTAGCAACACATTTCGAATGCTTCTATTCTCTTCTTGTCCGAACTATTTATCGTCCACGTTTCACTTCCATACATGGCTACACCCCATACAAATAATTTCAGAAACGACTTCCCGACACTTAAATCAATACTTGATGTTAACAAATTTCTCTTCTTCAGAAACACTTTCCTTGCCATTGCCAGTCTACATTTTATATCCTCTCCGACCATCATCAGTTATTTTGCTCCCCAAATAGCAAAACTCCTTTACTACTTGAAGTGTCTCATTTCCTAATCTAATTCCCTCGGCATCACCCGATTTAATTCGACTACATTCCATTATCCTCGTTTTGCTTTTGTTGATGTTCATTTAATACCCTCCTTTGAAGACACTGGCAACGGCCTTGCCGCAGTGGATATAGAGGTTTCCGTGAGATCGCCGAAGTTAAGCAGTGCCGGGCGTGGCCGGCGCTTCGATGGGTGACCATCCAGCCGCCATGCGCTGTTGCCAATTTTCGGGGTGCACTCAGCCTCGTGATGCCAATTGAGGAGCTACTCAGCCGAATAGTAGCGGCTCCGGGCAAGAATACCATCATAACGATCGGGAGAGCGGTGTGCTGACCACACGCCCCTCCTATCCGCATCCTCACCTGAGGATGACACGGCGGTCGGATGGTCCCGATGGGCCACTTGTGGCCTGAAGACGGAGTGCCTTTTCAAGACACTTTCCATTCCGTTCAACTGCTCTCCCAAGTCCCTTGCTGTCTCTGACAGAATTACGATGTCATCGGCGAACCTCAAAGTTTTTATTTCTTCTCCATGGATTTTAATGCCTACTCCGAATTTTTCTTTTGCTTCCTTTACTGCTTGCCCAATATACAGATTGAATAGCATCGGGGAGAGGCTACAACCGTGTCTCACTCCCTTCCCAACCACTGCTTCCCTTTCATGTCCGTCGACTCTTAAGAGAAGGATAATCTACTGAAAGACGGCTGAAAACTGCGGTTTAAGAGGCAAGCGCCGCAGGGAGGTTGGCAGCGCGCGCCTTTCGGCGGCGCGCCGGCTGAGGTTGGCAGGCCTGGACAGCCCGCCACTGGCGAATGGCGCGCCGCGTATCGACCGGTGTCGCCACGCCCACGGCGCGTTCGATGAAAGAGCGCCGGTTGGCGGAGCCGGTGGGGGGGAGGGGAGGGGGGGGGAGTGTGTTTTGGCGCGCCACAGCCGCCGCCGCCGCCGTGTAGTACTACGCCGCTACTACGGCGCCGTGACGTCACGGCCGCGGCAGAGGTTGGATCAATACGCGACACAACATAACCCAGTTCTGGCGGCTGCCCGGGCCAAGGGGAAGTAACAGGGACGCGCTCTGCGGCCCGGCAGGAAGCAGCCGAGCCACGCACAGCTAACTCCTCCTACACTCACTCAGCAAGACGAGGCACGCTTTGTTCAGGACTGTTACTGACGGGCAGTAATACGTCATCATCAGTCACCGTATACACTGCCTAACAAAAATGAGTGAGCACACAGAAGGAGACGAGCAAACGAAACTTTACGGGTTCACAGTGTACGTGACCTGATGCTATTTCTGTGATTACAAAATCGAGTGAACAACTTTGTTGTTGTTGTTGTTGTTGTTGTTGTGGTCATCAGTCCGAAGACTGGTTTGATGCAGCTACTCTATCCTGCGCCCCCGAGTAACTACTGCAACACACATACCTCTGAATCTGCTTAGAGTATTCATCTCTTGGTCTCTTTCTACCTCTGTGGTTACCCCCACACGCTCCCCTCCAGAACTTATCATCCCTTGATGTCTCAGAATATGCCCTACCAACTCTTCATTTGCAAAGGTTGTACCACAAATTTATCTTTCCCCAATTTTATTGAGTACCTCCTAATTGTCTGCCCCTCGTGGTCTCGCGGTAGCGTTCTCGCTTCCCGAGCCTGGGGTCCTGGGTTCGATTCCCGGCGGGGTCAGGGATTTTTCCTGCCTCGAGATGACTGGGTGTTGTTGTGTCGTCTTCATAATCATCATTCATCCCCATTACGGTCGGAGGAAGGCAACGGCAAACCACCTCCATTAGGACCTTGCCTAGTAAGGCGGTGCCGGTCTCCCGCATCGTTCCCCTATGCTCTGTAAAGAAGCATGGGACTTCATTTCCATTTCATTTTTCCACCTCCTAATTACACTAATGGCCATTAAAATTGCTACACCAAGAAGAAATGCATTAGATAAATATATTATACTAGAAATGACATGTGATTGCATTTTCACGCAATTTGGGTGCATAGATCCTGAGGAAGCAGTACCCAGAACAACCACCTCTGGCCGTAATAACGGCCTTGAGACGCCTGAGCATTGAGTTGAGAGGCACCCACATGCCTTGCTCATACTGTGGCATCAAGCAGTCAGGCCTGCAAGATGAGTGGTCTGCCAAGCGAGTGGATTCATTCTTATTTATCGAGTAACATGAACTCTCGAACTCACAATTAAGTCACTAATCAACCTCCTGTATGAATAATACGCAACGGAAACGCACATCTGACTATCAGTAATTTATAGAACTCTGACTGTTCACTACGCACTGGCAATACCACATTTTCTTTTTTCTTTTATTTAACGGCTTTTATCAACACGTGGCCACCACACTGAACATGAATGGCGCACACATTCTAAATTCGGGACATCATGACAACATACAATTCGAAGGAAAAGTCCACAAATCTTTTTCTTTTCAATATCGTATTTATTCCGATAAATTCTATACCCTAAACACACAAATTCTATAACCTACAACAATAACACATGAGAAATTCCGCCCAGTGGACATGGATTTACATTGGTGATTCTCTATCCTGTGGTCTCGTAATTATTTAACGCTACAGTGCACTTTCTGGATAGGATGGTGGATCTTTTATTATATCTCACACTTCGACTCTCACAACCATCATCACGGAACTTTCCTCCAGACTGAGCAGTACAAAAGGAACACGCATAACCCACTACCTCTGTAACTACCTAGCTACTCTTCCATGCAAACCACACATACCCAAATTACATGACATACCCCACACTACAACAAGGAATACAGCACAATAAATAGTCACATCACTATCACTTTCAGCTTTCCCACTTCAATTAGTATTTATCCCAGTTTCACACGACACTCCCCCACTTTGTAATTCTTCTTTCCTACTATGAACTCTAGAGATATATGCACGTCTTCCTGTGCAATGCAAGCCAAGTGGCGTTGCTGGATAGACGGCTGACTCACCTTGCTTCTCTCTCAGAGTATTATAGTTTGAATCAAGCGTCACACGGAAACATAACATGCAAAGTAATATTAAGAACACATTCATCACACACGCGAGTCCTCAGCTGATACCATGGACGAGTACTTCTCTTTATCCTTTGTCTCATACACGGATAGAGACTCACACAGTACTCACCACGTGGAAGTACTCGCCTCTAATTTCAAATTCTGCACACGCTATTTCTTAAATATTTCAACTTATAGTACACACGCTAGTAATTCAGCTTAACTTAAGCACACGGAAGTATTTCAACTTATTGCTACACGTGGTTTCATTATGACCGTTGGTCACTTCCGAAGATTACTACGAGCCCATTAATATTACCTGCCTGACATTTAATTCTCCCCACAAAAGTTCCTGAAATAGAGAAATTATTATTTCAAACTACTCTTAAATATTCCACATGCATACCATGTCTCCACTCTTTTGTCTTTATGGAGCACACCTAAGACAGGTCTTACCAACACTAGATCCAGCGGCAGAGAGCTGAAACATGGCCGTTCTTCAGGTCCTCTCGCACCTCTGCTCAAGTGGGGGAGCACCTTGCTACCATATTGGTCAGCCAAATTTCAGGCGCTCAAAGCTCAGGTAAATTTCTTCTCTTTGGTCCCACTAAAGGTGGCCAAACGATCGTCTCAAAGATGATCATATATTCACATTCACTATCTGCGGTTAGCAGACGACCAACATTCATCCATTTCACAGATCTCACCAAACTGGATGTAGGGATTTATTTTGTGGGAGTGCACATGTGATCAATTAAATAAATAAATTGTCATTCTTTCCCACACTGGTATCCGGCTTCACTGTATTAATTAAAATTGAGTTATTATTAGAAAAAATATGTTGTTCTGACAAAAATAATGAAGTATGCTGTACCTATTTTCAATGGCGGGCGGTACTGTACCCTTTCAGAGTCAACCAGAGCTCGGATGGCGTGTACAGGTACAGCTGCCCATGCAGCTTCAACACGATACCACAGTTCATCAAGAGTAGTGACTGGCGTATTGTGACGAGCCACTTGCTCGGCCACCATTGACCAGACTTTTTCAATTGGTGAGAGATCTGGAGAATGTGCCGGCCAGGGCAGCAGTCGAACATTTTGTGTATCCACAAAGGCCCGTACAGGACCTGCAACATGCGGTCGTGCATTATCCTGCTGAAATGGAGGGTTTCGCAGGGATCGAATGAAGGGTAGAGCCACGGGTCGTAACACATCTGAAATGTAACGTCCACTGTTCACAGTGCCGTCAATGCGAACAAGAGGTGACCGAGACGTGTAACCAATGGCACCCCATACCATCACGCCGGGTGATACGCCAGTATGGCGATGACGAATACACGCCTCCAATGTGCGTTCACCGCGATGTCGCCAAACACGGATGCGACCATCGTGATGCTGTAAACAGAACCTGGATTCATCTGAAAAAAATGACGTTTTGCCATTCGTGCACCCAGGTTCGTCGTGGAGTACACCATCGCAGGCGCTCCTGTCTCTGTGATGCAGCGCCAAGCGTAACCGCAGCCACGGTCTCCGAGCTGATAGTCCGTGTTGCTGCAAACGTCGTCCAACTGTTGGTGCAGATGGTTGTTGTCTTGCAAACGTCCGCATCTGTTGCTCAGGGATTGAGACGTGGCTGCACGATCCGTTACAGCCATGCGGATAAAATGCCTGTCATGTCGACTGCTAGTGATACGAGGCCGTTGGGATCCAGCACGGCGTTCCGTATTACCCTTCTGAACCCACCGATTCCATATTCTGCTAACAGTCATTGGATCTCGACCAACGCGAGCAGCAATGTCGCGATACGATAAACCGCAATCGCGATAGGCTACAATCCGACCTTTATCAAAGTCGGAAACGTGATGGTACACATTTCTCCTCCATACAGGAGGCATCATAACAACGTGTCACCAGGCAACGCCGGTCAACTGCTGTTTGTGTATGAGAAATCGGTTGGAAACTTTCCTCATGTCAACACGTTGTGTGAATGTTCTGAAAAGCTAACCATTTGCATATCACAGCATCTTCTTCCTGTCGGTTGAATTTCGCGTCTGCAGCACGTCATCTTCGTGGTTTAGCAATTTTAATGGCCAGTAGTGTAGTTACGAGATCTGCCCATCTAATTTTCAGCATTCTTCTGTAGCACCACATTTCGGAAGCTTCTATTCTCTTCTTCTCTAAACTATTTATCGTCCATGTTCCACTTCCATACATGGCTACACTCCATTCAAATACTTTCAGAAAGGACTTCCCGACTCTTAAATCTATACTCAACGTTAACAAGTTTCTCTTCCTGTGGAACACTTTTCTTGCTATTGCCAGTCTATATTTTGTATCTTCCGTACTACGACCATCATCAGTTATTTTGCTTTCCAAATAGCAAAACTGATTTACTATTTTAAGTGTCTCATTTCCTAAACTAAAGCCCTCAGCATCGCCTTATTTAACTCGACATTCCATTATCCTCGTTTTCTTTTTGTTCATGTTCATCTTATACCCTGCTTTCAAGACACTATCCATTCCGTTCAACTGCTCTTCCAAGTCCTTTGATGCCTCTGCCAAAACTGCAATGCCATCGGCAAACCTCAAGCTTTTATTTCTTGTCTCTTGACTTTAATTCCAGCTCCAAAGTTTTCTTTTGTTTCCTTTACTGCTTGCTCAATATACAGATTGCATAACATCGAGGATAGGCTACAACCCCGTCTCACTCGCTTCCAAACCGCTGCTTCCCTTTCATGCCCCTCCACTCTTATAACTGTCCTCTGGTTTCTGTACAAATTGTAAATAGCCTTTTGCTCCCTGTATTTCACCACTGCCGCCTTTAGAATTTGAAAGACAGTATTCCAGTCAACATTGTCAAAACTTTCTCTAAGTCTACAAATATTATAAACGTAGGTTTGCCATTCCTTAATCTATCTTCGATGAGCTGTCGTAGGTACAGTATTGCCTCGCGCGTTCCTACATTTCTCCGGAATCTGAACTGATCTTCCCAGGAGTCGGCTTCTAACAGTTTTTCCGTTCTTCTGTAAATGATCCATGTTAGTATTTTGGAACCGTGACTTATTAAACTGATAGTTCCGTAATTTACATACCTGTCAGCACCTTCTTTCTTTGGAACTGTGCTTATTATATTCTTCTTGAAGTCTTGGGTATTTCGCCTGTCTCATACATCTTGTTCACCAGATGGCAAAGTTTTGTCATGTCTGGCTCCCCCAAGCCTTTCAGTAGTTCTAATGGAATGTTGTCTACTGCTGGTGCCATGTTTTGACTTCGGTCTTTCAGTGCTGTGTCAAACTCTTCACGCAGTATCATATCCTCCTCCTCATCTACCATTTCCATAATATTGCCCACAAATACATCGCCCTTGTATAGACCCTCTATATACTTCCACCTTTCTGCTTTCCCTTCTTTGCTTAGAACTGGGTTTCCATCTGAGCTCTTGATATTCATGCACGTGGTTCTCTTTTATCCAAAGGTCTCGTTAATTTTCCTGTAGGCAGAATCTATCTTGTCCCTAGATATCTGCGTCTACATCCTTACATTAGTCCTCTAGCCATTCCTGTTCAGCCATTTTGCACTTCCTGTCAATCTCATTTTTTAGACGTTTGCATTCCCTTTCGCCTGCTTCATTTATTATGTTTTTATATTTTCTCCTTTCATTGATTAAATTCAATATTTCTTGTGCTACACTAGGAACTCTACTAGCCCTCCTATTTTTACCTATATTTGATCCCCTTCTGCCTTCACTATTTCATCTCCCAAAGCTGCCCATTCTTATGTTGTACTTCTTTCCCCTGTTCTTTTCAATAGTTCCCTAATGCTCCGACAAACCCTCTACAACCTCTGGTAGTTCCAGTTTATCTAGGTCGCATCTCCTTAAATTCCTGCCTTTATTTATTATTGTATTATCCTGTTGAAAAATGCCATTACAATACTGTCGAGTGAGGTATAACTAACGAGGACGCAAGATGATCGTAAAACGCCGTTGGGGCAACAGAGTTCCCTACGTGACTACCAGCTGTGCACACCGGATGGGTCCCTACACCATGACGCCAAGACTTCAAAAATGGCTCTGAGCACTATGGGACTTAACTTCTGAGGTCATCAGTCCCCTAGAACTTAGAACTACTTAAAGCTAACTAACCTAAGGACATCACACACATCCATGCCCGAGGCAGGATTCGAACCTGCGACCGTAGCGGTCGCGCGGTTCCAGACTGTAGCGCCTAGAACCGCTCGGCCAAGACTAAAGGGGCGAAATAATGCTGCGCGAAGTCCGACGCCAAGAGCTGTATAATATTATTGCACAGTAGTTTATGACCGGTAGGCGTCAGTTACAATTCTACCTACGTAGCAAACATGGCATTGCTAAAAAAAAAAAAATTACGCAACAATGTACGAAAATGTGAGTTGCGGCTGTACTTACATGCTAACAGAGCCACACCCACACGACTACTGACATTTTTTGAGGAGGACGAGGAATTTTACAACGAACTGGCGAACTTCGTTACACGTTACACACTTTCCACAATGCTGGAAGGGGTCTATAAACCTGAGAACAGCAAGATGCATTACTGTAGAGGGTCAGTAGGCAGTACTGTTACGTCTTTTCGCAACAAATAATTCAAGCTTGCGAAACGAACAGAGAAGAAGATGCAGTGTTATTTCCCTGCACTTGAACATTTTGATCTTTCTACAGTTAATTGTTGAATAAGTATTAAATATGCTAGGCTGAATGCACTTCAATAGATGGTTCCCTTTCATCCGTGTTTCCTGATGTGTTCACATACATGTGGAGTTGCTCTATCAGTTCTTGATGCATTTTCGTTCTGTCCTTGCAACTACAGAAGATACGTGTTTTTTGTTTCACCCTACGCGTTTCGCTGTATTGAGGTACAGGTCGGCCGCTGTGGCCAAGCGTTTGTAGGCGCTTCAGTCAGGAACCGCGCCGCTGCTACGGTCGGAAGTTCGAATCCTGCGTGGGGCATGGATGTGTGTGATGTCCTTAGGTTAGTTAGGTTTAAGTAGTTCTACGTCTAGGGGACTGATGACATCAGATGTTAAGTCCCATAGTACTCAGAGCCATTTTTGACGTAAAGTGTTCTCGGTGGTCTGTACTTGAATGAAGGGAAAGGTGTCTGGTGCAATGACAAAGCGGATATACTCCCAAGAACTGTAAAATAACTACGGACAGTATGGCCACACAAATGAAGCAGTATCAACTATTTACGCGCGCCCCAAATCACGAAGTCCCGGCAGAGTTGCCGTGTATTGCGCAATATCACCCTAACACGGTGCAATATATTTCGCAACACAATAAGCGGACGTCAATATTTCTAAAACGCTGCACTCTACTTCAACATACTGCGCAAACCGTCAATAACGCTCTAAGAAAAAAATTCAAATGGCTCTGAGCACTATGGGACTTAACTGCTGAGGTCATCAGTCGCCTAGAACTTACAAGGGAACCTCCCCATCGCACCCCCCTCAGATTTAGTTATAAGTTGGCACAGTGGATAGGCCTTGAAAAACTGAACACAGATCGATCAAGAAAACAGGAAGAGGTTGTGTGGAACTATGAAAAAATAACCAAAATATACAAACTGAGTAGTCCATGTGCAAGATAGGCAATATCAAGGCACATCTGGACAGAGGAGCGCCGTGATCCCATGGTTTGCGTGAGCAGCTGCGGTACGAGAGGTCCTTGGTTCAAGCCTTCCCTCGGGTGAAAATTTTAACTTTTTATTTTCGGTTTACATGACGAACTCTTATGTTTTCATCACTTTTTTGGATGTGACTATCACATCCACAAGAAAACCTAAATCGGGCAAGGTAGAAGAACCTTTTTACCCATTCGCGAAGTGTATAAGTTAGGTGGGTCGACAACATATTCCTGTCATGTGACGCACATGCCGTCACCAGTGTCGTATAGAATATATCAGGCGTGTTTTCATGTGGAGGAATCGGTTGACCTATGACCTTGCGATCAAATGTTTTCGGTTCCCATTGGAGAGGCACGTCCTTTCGCCTACTAATCGCACGGTACTGCGGTGCGGTCGCAAAACACAGACACTAAACTTATTACAGTGAACAGAGACGTCAATGAACGAACGGACAGATCATAACTTTGCGAAAATAAAGAAAGTAAAATTTTCACTTGAGGGAAGACTTGAACCAAGGACCATTCGTTCTGCACCTGCTCACGCTACCCACTGGACCACGTCGCTCCTGATCATTTTGTACTAGATGTTGCATATCTTGCACATGGGCTATTCAGTTTGTATATTTTGCTTATTTTTTTCATAGTTCCACACAACTTCTTCCTGTTTTCTCGATTGATCTGTGTTCAGTTTTTCAAGGCCTATCCACTGTGCCATCTTATAACTAAATGTGAGGGGGGTGGGATGGGGAGGTTCCCTTGTTAGAAGTACGTAAACGTAACTAACCTAAGGACATCACACACATCCGTGCCCGAGGCAGGATTCTAACCTGCGACCGTAGCGGTTCAACGCTCTAAGACCACCAATATTGTTGTGCACTATTCACTACTGTGCAATAAATATTGACCTTGTGATGAGCCCTTAACACCGCTGTCTGCCTCGTGTCCTACTGAACAAGCGCTTATACTTCTTATGGGGCTGCATTTTAGAGCCCATGTTTGCTACAATTTGGTGCGACGATTGATCGTTCCTATCACATCCCTGAGTACTGTTGGCTGCTGGGAAACCTTGTATTTTGGGTTTACTTATACACTACGTGTATACTCAAAATGATTCGCAAGTTCGTGGCGCCCTCCATTCGTAATTATGGAATTCAGTATGGTGTTGGCCCAGTTTTATCCTTGATGACAGATTAGACTCCCGCAGGCATACGTTCAATGAGGTGCTGGAAGGTTTCTTGGGGAATGGCAGCCCATTCTCCACGGAGTGCTGCACTGAGGAGAAGGTATCGATGTCGGTCGGTGAGGCCTGGCACGAAGTCGGCGTTCCAAAACATTTCAAAGGTGTTAACGGCCGCTGTGGTCCAGCGGTTACAGGCGCTTCAGTCCAGAACCGCGCTGCTGCTACGGTCGCAGCTTCGAATCCAGCCTCGGTCATGGATGTGTGTGGTGTCCTTAGGTTGGTTAGGTTTCAGTAGTTGTATGTCTAGGGGACTGATGACCTCAGATGTTAAGTCCCATAGCGCTTAGAGTCATCTGAGCCATTTGAACCAAAGGTGTTCTATAGGATTCAGGTCAGGACTCTGTGCAGGCCAGTCCATTACAGGGATGTTATTGTCGTGTAACCACTCCGCCACAGGCCGTGCATTATGAACAGGTCCTCAATCGTATTGAAAGATGCAATCGCTATCCCCGAATTTCTCTTCAACAGTGGGAAGCAAGGAAGTGCTTAAAACATCAATGCAGGCCTGTGCTATGATAGTGCCACGCAAAGCAACATGGGGCGCAAACCCCCACCATTAAAAAACACGAGCAACCGTAACACCACCGCCTCCGCGTTTTACTATTGGCACTATACACGCTGGCAGATGACGTTCACCGGGCATTCACCATACCCACATCTGCCATCGAGTCGCCACATTGTGTACCGTGATTCGTCACTCCACACAACGTTTTTCCACTGTTCAATCGTCCAATGTTTACGCTCCTTGCACCGAGCGAGGCGTCGTTCGGCATTTAGCGGCGTGATGTGTGGCTTGTGAGCAGCCGCTCGACCGTGAAATCCAAGTTTTCTCACCTCCCACCTAACTGTCATAGTACTTGCAGTGGATCTTGATGTGCTCTGGAATTCGTGTGTGACGGTCTGGATAGATGTCTGCCTATTACACATTACGACCCTCTTCAACTGTCGGCAGTCTCTGTCAGTCAACAGACGACGTCGGCCAGTACGCTTTTGTGCTGTACGTGTCCCTTCACGTTTCCACTTCACTATCACATCGGAAACAGTGGACCTAGGGATGTTTAGGAGTGTGGAAATCTCGCGTACAGACGTATGACACAAGTGACACCCAATCAGCTGACCACGTTCGAAGTCCGTTGAGTTCCGTGGAACGCCCCATTCTGCTCTCTCACGGTGTCTAATGACTACTGACAAGGGAACCTCCCCATCGCACCTCCCTCAGATTTAGTTATAAGTTGGCACAGTGGATAGGCCTTGAAAAACTGAACACAGATCAATCGAGAAAACAGGAAGAAGTTGTGTGGAACTATCAAAAAATGAGCAAAATATACAGAATGAGTAGTCCATGCGCAGATAGGTGGCAACATCAAGGATACTCTGAATGTAAGAGCGCCGTGGTCCCGTGGTTAGCGTGTGCAGCTGCGAAACGAGAGGTCCTTGGTTCAAGTCTTACAGAAGAATCCTCAACACCATCCGTGCCTGTATACGTCAGCACAATCTCCGTACTCTTGATGAGATACAAAGAGTGGCTCTCGTCAACATCTATTTGTCCTCTAAATTAAATTACGTGGCTCAAGCCCTGCCAATGCCGAGGGAAGTGGCGAACAGGATTTTGGCTGCTTTTGGCCATTTCGTCAGCCGCGGCCACATCTTCAAAGTCAAGTACCAAACATTGACTCTACCGACTGGGAATGGTGGATTGAATCTCACAGACGTGTACAATAAAGCACAAGCATTGTACGTCTGTAAAACATATAAACTGTGGAAGCGGTCAGTCGACAGTGTCACCGCATTCTTGTTAAATGAAATAGCGCCGGTCAGCCAGGACGCCCCAATAGACGTTCACCACATCCCAAATGAACTTTACCACCTAAAACATTTCTTCGTAGAATATAGCTACATTGGACTGGGAACACCCGAGAAAGATGTCATCGAAGTCAAGAAAATATACCAAAACTTAATGAACTTTCAGACCAAGAACATCATAGAACAAAAATACGTCGGTCACTCTTGGCATGATATCTGGAGGAACATACACCACCCATATTTACCAACAAAAGTGCGGTCATTGTGGTACTACTTTGTGAATAGGAAATTTCCAACGAACTCCAGACTACATTCCATTCACCTGGCTGATTCCCCTTTGTGTACCATTTGCAACCTGATTGATACAGATGAACATCAATTTGTCTGTGGAAATGCGAATAATATATGGTTGTCAATCAGAAAAAAATTAGCAACTATGCAGAGAAAACCGCCGTATTTGATAACGCCAGCGTGCCTTTTATACCCGGAAGAGGAGTTATACCCCACCTGGAAGAAAAATGCCGTCAACTGGTTGAAGGGACACGCGGTATTTTACCTGCTGTCCAGTAAAGAAAGGAGCGAAGAAGATTTTTGGACGTACATTTCCGACCAGCATCACAAGCTACTACGCATGAATAATTATTATGATACATACGCCAACTTCCTCAGAAGAACAGTCATGTGAACTCCATTTTCGATGATGCGATTCAGAACATGAAGAAACGAGAGACAATTTGATCTTTGAAAAACAAATACGATCAAGTGACGAACATCACTATCTGGTTTAGACTTAGATTTTTTTCTAAAATGCCAAGGAACCTTTGTTTTATTACTTTTAAATGTCAGTTGAAAAGTATGTACTACTGTAGAATGTTATGACTAATAAAAAAAAAAAAAAAAAAAAAAAAAAAAACGAGAGGTCCTTGGTTCAAGTCTCCCCTCAAGTGAAAAATTTTTCTTTATTTTCCCAAAATTATGACCTGTCCATTCGTTCATTGACGTCTCTGTTCACTGTAATAAGTTTAGTGTCTGTGTTTTGCGACCGCACCGCAAAACAGTGCGATTAGTAGACGAAAGGACGTGCCTCTCCAATGGGAACCGAAAACTTTTGATCGCAAGGTCATAGGTCAACAGATTCCTACACAGGAAAACACGTCTGATATATTCTATACGACACTGGTGACGGCATGTGCGTGACATGACAGGAATATGTTGTCGACCCACCTAACTTGTACACTTGGCGAATGGGTAAAAAGATTCTTCTACCTTGCCCGATTTAGGTTTTCTTGTGGATGTTAGAATCACTCCCAAAAAAGTGATGAAAACATAAGAGTTTGTCACATAAACTGCAACAAATGAATCCAACAGTTTCACAGTCGCACAATTTTCCCTGTGCTCTGTCAAAACATGTTTTTAACGTTTTCAAATTTTTCCGTGTGTAGACCGTCAAATCCTGCATATGTCCAAGCAAATCTGAACATGCCCTGGAATTTTGGAGAGCGAATTTGATTATGTGTGAGTGCCTGAATTTTGATAATTGTCTGAAAATAAAAATAAAATTTTACGCTCGAAGGAAGACTTGAACCAAGGACCTCTCGTTCCGCAGCTGCACACGCTAACCACGGCGCTCCTGGCCTCACATAACCCTTAAGTTGCCTATCTTCGCATGGACTACTCAGTTTGTATATTTTGCTTTTTTTCATAGTTCCACACAACTTCTTCCTGTTTTCTCGATTGATCTGTGTTTAGTTTTTCAAGGCCTATCCACTGTGCCAACTTATAACTAAATCTGAGGGGGGTGCGATGGGGAGGTTCCCTTGTGACGTCGCTGCTATGGAGTACCTGGCAGTAGGTGGCAGCACAATGCACCTAATATGAAAAAGGTATTTTTTTTTGGGGGGGGGGGGTGTACGGATACTTTTCATCACATAGTGTACGTACGATTCCATAATTCTAAAATTTCAAACGGCTGCTTTTGAAACACATACCTCTAGAATTTCACGGCGAATCTGTGTGCAATTTAGACGTTGTGCCCAGAAGAATACTACCGCCCCACGTTCTTCGTCTTTGGAGTATGTTCCGAGCTATCGCACCGTTTGACTGAGACAGAGCCGCAATTACTCTCTCCCGACGATACATACGGCACTATTGTTGCGCGATGCTCTTAAGGGGCTCCGGAAAGGCTCAAAATCATGAAAAGTTCAATTTTTACTTTTTTGCGTTTTTGCGTTTTCTGAATCTGCAGACTATTACCTTTTAATAGATATATAATTTATTCAATTCCGAAGACTACAACTATTTTTAAATTTTTTTTGAAATGTGTTCTACATGGGCGTGACCCACTGTGGCGCTGTTAAACTGCTGTCAAATGGTGTTATTATTAACGTCCGTGTTCATCAGGTACATTTTAGTGATGTGAGATAAAGTATGTGTTGTGGCTAACCTGTGATGGTTCAATAGATATCGCTGGTGTGATTGTCGATTGTTTCATGTTTATTTACTCTGTCGTTATCTCGAAAATATTCGTAATTAATTCTGTTTCTTGAGTCTGTTTTGTTGAAATATAATAATGAGTAAAAGTAAAGTTATTAGAAATCCTCTGAAGGCTTTTAAGAAAAGGAGAAATGTTGGAAAGCCAATGGTATGTGTTATTACTGTAAACAATAAAGACGATAACCAAGTGAGTGAACCTAACCTCTCAAGTACACCTGCCCATAGCAGTCAAAGTGGGAAAGAAAATACTTCACAGAAGAAGCTTGGTTCAATGAGTGAAAACTATGAATGTTTTATGGGCGAATCGGATGTGAATGAAATATTTGATATGTCGGTTCTCAAAGGAATTTTTTCAAACTGCGTAAGATGTATTCGTTGTAGTGAAGTTGGCCTGGAACTCTCCATAATAAAGCACGTAGGACTTGCTAGTGAAATACAACTGAAATGTGATAAGTTTTCATACATGACCACCTTTTGGAACAGTGTTGCAGTAACTGCAACTGAAGAAAATGGTAGCAAAATCTACGAACACAACAACGAGCGATGCTTGCTTTAGACAAGGAACGCCTTCGGGCTGCAGACAGGGCTGTAAAGAGTCTAGAAATACAAGCAAGAGTAAACAGGAGGAGGAACAAGAGGAAGCTGGAGGAGGAGTTTGCAGAGGATGAAGATAATCCATCCTATGGACCTGGAATGCACCAAAAAGTTAATCCAATCTTTGTCGCTCGATTCCCAAAACTTTTATTTTCTCACACTAATTACATGTTTTCTAAGGATCTTCCAAACATATTTGTTTCAAACTTTCAGTAAATGTTACACAGTACCTTCTGCATAATTTAACACAGCCTTTTTCCAAAAAAAACTGTATATTTTTGAATATATAAATAAAAAATTGCAAAAAAATGTTGTGAATTTTCATTACAATTGAAAAAAAAATCATCTTTAATAACTGAACTAAAATTTTGTAAAATCCCTGTGTTAAGTTGTAGTCCATATTCCAATAAATAATCTGTAAAAAGTTCAACTTCCTACCTCAAATACTTTGTGAGGAAAGATGTAATTTATAAGCGTTATTTTAACATTGCAAGTATAGGGCGTTCCGGAGCCCCTTAAGCGTCGAGCAACACGTGTCTGACTTAACTTACCGCAGTCCCATCGTACAAGGCGGCGAGCGCTCCAGCGTTGCTTGTAAACACGTTGCACCGTCTGAGTAGATACCCCGAGAAATCGGACAACTTGGGTGCCCTTTTCTCAACTTGTCGGGCGGCGAATAAGTTGTAAAAATAAATTGCTGTATAAATGCTTGCATGTTGAATCAGTTTCAGGCTTTTAGAATGTTGTTAATGCTGTCTTTCGCCGTTCTCAACACTGGCTCTCTATTTACTTTTTAGCACC
Organism: Schistocerca piceifrons; assembly: GCF_021461385.2. Classification (NCBI taxonomy): domain Eukaryota; kingdom Metazoa; phylum Arthropoda; class Insecta; order Orthoptera; family Acrididae; genus Schistocerca; species Schistocerca piceifrons. The sequence continues at coordinate 80,964,505 of NC_060148.1, read as the reverse complement.
CAGAAAGTGATTCAACAAAACGTGAAGCCTGTAATTAGAGTTCCTAGTGCCCACTTCATCTGAGAATACCATTATAGCTGCAGCTTATAGCTCTGAGGAATTAGGAGATTGTCCCAGATTTCTAATCAAAAACGATTTTCCAAAATAGTTTAGTATATTCTGAAATTCACTGATAAAAAACACAAGTATCCCTACAACCTAACTAACAGAGCAGTTCAGAGTCTAATGCGCTGATGCAACTATAAATGTCCGAATTAAATGTTAAAAAGAATGCTCGCCATAATTTGATGAGAGTATTTCATCAAACGCCACGCTAAATAATTGGTAGAATGTCTGTCCCGCGACGGCACGTGAAAATACGACAATACGCAAACTGAAGCTAGATAATGAAAATCATCCCAGAATTAACCCTTCACTTGAAATGATTTCATGGTTCCGCGTATCTCTAGTAACTTAATACGGCACCCGAGGCTGTTTGTAGCATTGATACCGATGCGACGCGACTCCTGACACAGATGGCGTGTCATTCAGCGTCTGGAGAGAACTGGGGCCTTTCTTCCTCGCGCAGCGTTCTTATATATAAAGCCGCGGTGCGGACGGCTAAGGGAACGCCTGATCAAATCGGCTCTCCCGACTAGCCGCTGGGCTAGTAACGCACCACTTCAAGTTACATAATAATTTATAGCTTCTTTTGCTGATGGCCGATGAAGCTCTTAATTTAAACGTGCATTCAGCACGCAGGTAAGTATTGATAATAAAATTTTGACGTGGCTAAGTTAAATATTTTGGGCGAGAGAATTAATTTAATTACACTGCACGCAGTAGATGAGCTCTGAACTGGCCCTTTTGAGATCCGCTATCGCTATAATTATATAGGTATTCAAAAGAAACTTTTCACATCTTCATAGTCATAGCGGACCTCCAACCTATTTAAATCTAAACATCCTAGCCTTATTTATTAGCCTACTTAATCAATCTTGCTTCCTACAGTTTTGAGACGAAAACCAGAAAATCATGAATTTCCACTAAAATCTTAGTTTGTGAAATCCAAAGTACTGTTTTTATTAAATCATTATGAAAGATGAATCTAAATATAAATTTTGAAGTCTCTAGCTCTTTTCTGTTGCGCCAATGATTTTTTCAGAAAAACGTCCAAATTTCGAAAATTGCTAAAGTTATCGAATTGATATTTAACACACATTAATTTAGTATTATTCCTGACATGCTAGAAAAGTTTTAGGTCATTTGCTTGATTTTTAAGGTATTGCGCAACATTTATGACGTCAGAGCTAGTTACAGCAGACTGGCTGGCACACAATGGAAACTGATGTGAATTTACTACAGCGTGAGTAGGCTGCTTCCCTACAAACTGAGAGCTATGGACCAAGGGTGTAAGTAGGCTGTTTGGGTTTTTGTGTTGGTTACGCCACGTAGCGCTCTGTATGAATATCACTGGCTGTGCTGTGTGCAGTCTGTGGCTGGTTGGCATTGTTGGAATATTCGCTATTGTAGTGTTGGGCAGCTGGATGTGAACAACGCGTAGCGTTGACCAGTTCACTTTTGAAAACTATTAAGGTAAATACATTGTTTGTTCCTCATGAAAATCTTTCATTTGCTAACTATGCCAATCAGTAGTTAGTGCCTTCAGTAGTTAGAATCCTTTATTTAACTGGCAGTAGTGGTGCTCGCTGTATTGCAGTAGTTCGAGTAACGAAGATTTTTGTGAGGTAAGTGATTCATGAAAGGTATAGGTTATTGTTAAGGCCATTCTTTTGTAGGGATTACTGAAAGTCAGATTGCGTTAGGCTAACAAAAATATTGGGTGTCAGTTTAGTGTTGATCAGAGTAAGTAAAGAGAGAAATGTCTGAGTACGTTCAGTTTTCCTCATCTGTTTGAAAATCAAATAACGTAGAGGTTTTCCAGCACTGCCATTTATAATTTTCCAAAGGCGACGTTTCAAGGGCAGCAGGCAGATTCCATATTTCTAGATTTCCGGAAGGCATTTGACACGGCATCCCGTTACAGGCGCTTAAAGAAGGTACGAGCATATGGAACAGGTCGACAGATATGTGAGACTCTCGAAGACTTCTTAAGGGGATTAGGACGTCAAACGGGCCGAATTGGTGCAGGAGAGGCATACAGGAGATTTTAATTTCCACTGTCTATACTTTTACAAATAAAGTCATAAAAACTTTGTCAGCATGAGCATGAAGGATTTAGGATTCAGGCTCATACCAGTGAAAGCTCAAAAACATAGATGGTAGAGCACTTGCCCGCGAAAGGCAAAGGTCCCGAGTTCGAGTCTCGATGCGGCACACAGTTTTACTCTGCCAGGAAGTTTCATATCAGCGCACACTCCGCTGCAGAGTGAAAATCACATTCTGCAAACGTCCCCCAGGCTGTGGCTAAGCCATGTCTCCGCAGTATCCTTTCTTTCAGGAGTGCTAGTTCTGCAAGGTTCGGAGGAGAGCTTCTGTGAAGTTTGGAAGGTAGGATACGAGGTAATGGCAGAAGTAAAGCTGTGAGGACGGGGCGTGAGTTGTGCCTGGGTAGCTCACATGGTAGAGTACTTGCCCGCGGAAGGTAAATGTCCCGAGTTCGAGTCTCGGTCTGGCACACAGTTTTAATCTGCCAGGAAGTTTCATAACAAAATAAATTTTTTTACATGTGAAATTTCATCATTTTTTTTTTTCAAATTACTATTGGCTGCATTTGTTGCTATAGGTATACTTTTCTTCGTAAGTAAGAGAGATTCTTCGACGAATTTTGCACAACATACAAACCATAATTGCAGGTGTATGGAACTCTAGAATTTATTTAATTTATGAAAAAATGAATGAGCTGCTACATTTTAAACTTAATTTTATGAGAACTTATAACATTGCGGCGCGTCAGCAAACGTGAATAATTTAATGATTATAAAGAATCCGCCTCGATTGCAAATTGAAACCGGATGTTGACTTTAGCAAGTAACCCTGTAGACTGTGCTATACTCCATGTCTTCCAAGTCAAGATATTAGCATCAGGGAAAGCTTCAAGGCCACCATAGTCTACATGAGTCTCAGCACACGGCCCACCGAACGTTGGCTGGAGTGAGGAAGGACGCTTCTGACGTTTGAGCTGAGTACACACGTACCGTTTTATTTTACATTTCATGCGAGACTTTTGCCCTTTTGGGCGTTCTGTATTAACGTTGGACCATGCATCTTTAAGCAATTTGTAGTTTTAGTGTGTTTTGAAGAAGGCGTGGTTATCCGTGCCGAAACCTGGGTCAACATCCGGTTTCTATTTGCAATCGACGCGGGTGTCGGAGAGGTGGTCCAACGGGCTATTGACTTGCTCAATTTGTGAAGCTCTTTCTGTTGAGTAATTCACCCAATGTTTCTGAAATTGTAATCATTCGTTTGTCTGTACATTTACGCCACATCTACCGATTTCCGTCCCATTCTATCAGAACGTGGTGCGTCGTGTTTTTCTTTCCCCCTTGGATTTTTTTTTTCCACGGACTGCACAACACTTCAAAGCGGGCAGTGTGCTCTTTTTAGCGGGGGAGGTTGTAGGATGGGAGGAATATCCTGTCCAGCGGGCTTAATTATAATCAGTTAAGCGAGTGGGGAGCGACAGCATACATGCAAAAGGGTGTTAGAATTGTCTGCGTGGGCTTATTCGCAGGTAGGATCAGAGTGTTCACAGGCAGACACTGACGGACGAAAAAAAAAGGCAGTGTGTTCCACAAACATTTTTTGGCTCTACAATGAGGAGCACGATACGCGCTTACTAGAGTTTCGGTTTTTTCTTTTTTTCGCCTCCGGTAAGCTTCTGCTGTCCTATGCAGGAATTACACCGGATGATTAAAGCGCGCACTGGTCTTTGCCCGATAAACACAACAAAAACAACGACGGTGCGTGAAAGAGAGGAAGAGAGAGAGAGACACAGCGACGAGAGTAAAAAACGAAAGAGATAAAGAGGGAAGGGTTTCCCTTTCGACTTTCATTGTGGGTACGCGAGAGGCTAAGCGGACGTGTTTACAGCACAGTGCTGTCGCCGCGAATGCCGTATTCCGTTTCCGACAACAGCACCCTCTGCCGCGGAACGCCAGGGGCAAAGTAAAAAAAGCTGCCTGTTCGGCACAACGTATATCGCGTGGGGCACACAGTGCGGGAAATCCCCGCCAGTCAGCACCAGTTCGCGCTTCAAATTCTCTCTCTCTCTCTCTCTCTCTCTCTCTCTCTCTCTCTCTCTCACTCCTGATGACGTTACTTATGCTAATAAGGGAACCTCGCCATCGCACCCCCCTCAGATTTAGTTATAAGTTGGCACAGTGGATAGGCCTTGAAAAACTGAACACAGATCAATCCAGAAAGTAGGAAAAAGTTGTGTGGAACTATGAAAAAATGAGCAAAATATACAAACTGGGTCGTCCATGAGCAAGATATGCATATTAAGGGCAGTGTAAGACGAGGAGCGCCGTGGTCCCGTGGTTAGTGTGAACAGCTGCGGAACGAGAGGTCCTGAGTTCAAGTCTTCCCTCGACCAAAAATTTTAACTTTTTATTTTCAGTTTATGTGACAAACTCTTATGTTTTCATCAATTTTTTGGAGTGATTATCGCATCCACAAGAACACCTGAATCGGGCAAGGTAGAAGAAAGTTTTTACCCATTCGCCAAGTGTACAAGTTAGGTGAGTCGACAACATATTCCTGTCATGTGACGCACATGCCGTCGCCAGTGTCGTATAGAATATATCAGACGTGTTTTCCTGTGGAGGAATCGGTTGACCTATGACCTTGCGATCAAATGTTTTCGGTTCCCATTGGAGAGGCACGTCCTTTCGTCAACTAATCGCACGGTTTTGCGGTGCGGTCGCAAAACCCAGACACTAAACTTATTACAGTGAACAGAGACGTCAATGAACGAACGGACAGATCATAACTTTGCGAAAATATAGAAAGCAAAATTTTCAGTCGTGGGCAGATTTGAACTAAAGACCTCTCGATCCGCAGCTGTACACGCTAACCACGTGACAACGGCGCTCCTCGCCTCGCATTGCTCCTAATATTGCCTCTCTTTTACATGGACGACCCAGTTTGTATATTTTGCTTATTGTTTTATAGTTCCACACAACTTCTTCCTGTTTTCTCGATTGATCTGTGTTCAGTTTTTCAAGGCCTATCCACTGTGCAAACTTATAACTAAATCTGAGGGGGGTGCGATGGGGATGTTCCCTTGTAAGAACCAACAAATTTGCGTCTGTTCTTTCTCACTGCATCCCTCCTTGACCCAGAATGGACGCTGGGTTTATTTATTTATTTTTAAACACGTTGTATAATCTTCTTTCCAACATGTACGAGTAGGGTAAAATTCCAACAGACTGAGAAAAACATTATGATCCCCATTCCAAAGAAGACAAATGCTACAAGATGTGAAAATTATAGGACGCTCAGCCTAGTTACTCACGCCTCTAAAATAGTAACCTCAATTATCCTAAAACGCATAGAACAAAAAGCCGAAGCTACTTTCTCCGAAGACCAGTTTGGATTCCGGGGTTTGGAATCAGAGAAGCAATATTTGCTTTAAAACAAATAATAGAGAAACGACTATATAATAACCTGACAACATACATAGCTTTCGTAGATGTAGAGAAAGCCTTTGATAATGTTGAATGGGGTAAGACGTTTGAGGTACTCAAAAGAATAGACTATAAAGATAAAAAAATGATATGGAACCTGTACCAAAACGAGACAGCAGTTATCCGTGGACGGACAAAACAAGAAGATGTGAAGGTAGGGAAAGGTCTCCGACAAGGTTGCGCACTATCCCCTGTTATCTTTAACCTATACATTGAAGAGGCGCTGAAAGAAATAAGGGAAAATTCACAGACAGGTGTAGTAATTCATGGCCAACGAATAGATATGATAATATATGCCGATGAAAGTGAAGAAGATCTTGCAGTACTACTGAATAGAAAGGATAATGTTATGGGGGAAGAATACAATATGAGAATTAATAAAGCAAAAACAAAAGTAATGGGATGCGACAAAAAAGATCAGGTGAAAGTGCAAGTTCATGTAGGCAATGAACTGCTTGAACAAGTTGATAAATTTACTTATCTGGGCAGTAATATTACCAGGGATGGAAGGAGAAAGGCAGAAGTGAGAAGTAGAATTGCTCAAGCAAAGGCTACTTTTAACAAGAAGAATAACATCTTAACATCTAAGAGCATCAGCCTTGAAATGAGGAAAAGATTTTTGAAATAATATGTGTGGAGTGCGGCATGCTATTGGCATGAAACATGGACTTTCGGGATAGTGGAAGACCAGAAGCTAAATTCTTTTGAAATGTGGTGCTATAGATGCATCCTCAAAATAAAATGTATCGACAAGGTCACAAGCGTTAAGGTTCTGGAAAGAGCAGGTGTGAAGAGAAGCTTCTGGAGTTTCATTGTTGAAAGAAGAGTGCAATTTACAGGCCATCTATTAAGACATAAAGGACTCCTGAACACAATCAGAGGGATATGTCGAGGGAGAAAGACCAAGAGGAAAACGACGGCAGAGGTACTTGGATCAAATCGTGAAACATGTGGGATGTAACACATATAAAGAAATGAAGAGAAAAGCTGAAAGACGCACAGAATGGAGACAAGCTGCCATTGTAGCTGCTGCAAACCAATCCTTGGATTGACCACTACAGAAGAAGAAACACGTGAGAAATTACGAAAGCAGTCGCTGATACGAGGGGGTATCCAAAGGTTCCCGACGACGCTACTTGAGAAAAACAGTGCATCGCCTAGAAGGCGTGACCGACTATCGCTGTAACTTCGTACAAGTACTCACCATCAGCGGCTGGGTAAATGATTATAGAGTTGCAATTCCCACCAGAGTGCATTAGTGTTGCTACTGTTCAACGTTTTTCCCACACCTGGTAAGCTGTACAAATCTTAGATGGTGGGTGGGCAAGCACTTTTCCAATCCACTAAGCCTGCACTTGAAAATCTTCAGAATTCAGTGTACTTCATACTGCATGCATTATTTACAAACTGGCTTCTATGTAATGAGAAGAGAAGCGTAGTTTCTGACACTGGCTCCATTTCCCTTGCTAATGACGTTCAGCCACGTCACTGGCCTATGTACCGGGTGATCAAAAAGTCAGTATAAATTTGAAAACCACGGAATAATGTAGATAGAGAGGTAGAAATTGACACACATGCTTGGAATGACATGGGGTTTTATTAGAACAAAAAAAAAACAAAGTTCACAAAATGTCCGGCAGATGGCGCTGGACAGCAAAACGTCATTGACTGCGCATGACAATCGTGTATAAGAGGAGCTATAATGAGAGAGAGAATCAGGTTCGCCAGCAGTCGCAGCATGTTGACATTACCTGAAAAGGCGCCTTAGTGAAGTTGTATTATCAGAATGGGAAATCTGTTAGTTCAGCGTTACGATCCTATCGCCATAGGACGGGGATTCCAACGGGTAAAGGTCCGTTGACAAATGCAGCAGTGGCGAGAATGATTTCGAAGTTCGAAGCCACGGGTTGTTTAGGCGATAGACCCCGTAGTGGCCGACCGAGCACAAGGCGTAATGCTGCTGAGACAGTTCAGGAAGAAATGGAGACTGCAGTGGGTTCGTCTATGCACGGGGAAGTTAGCGCTCGTGCAGTCCCACGTCGCACTGGCATTCCATACACTACTGTTTGGTTGGCACTGATGTGTACCCTCCGATGCTATCCGTACAAAATCCATCGGCATCATGAACTGTTGCCTGGCGATTTAGTGAAGCCGAGGGCATTTGCGATGTGGGCGTTTCTAAAGATGGCGGAAGACGATGATTTTGAGTAACGTGTTGTGGACCGACGAAGCTCATTTCACGCTCCGAGGGCCTGTCAACGCTCACAACTGCAGAATTTGGCCTACCGAAAATCCTAGAACTGTCGTGGAAACTCCTTTGCACGACGAAAAAGTCACGGTATGGGTTGGATTCACCACATCTACCGTTATCGGGCCTTTTATCTTCGAGGAAATGCGTGATTCTGGTTTTGTAACTGCTACCGTGACGGGTGAGAGGTACGCCGATATGTTACAGAATCGCATCATCGCCAGCCTGGCTGATAAACACCTGCTGGAACGTACGATGTTTATGCAGGATGGCGCTCCACCCCATATTGTTAGACGCGTGAAAGATCTCTTGCGCACGTCGTTTGGTGATGATCGTGTGCTCAGCCGCCACTTTCGTCACGCTTGGCCTCCCAGGTCCCCAGACCTCAGTCCGTGCGATTATTGGCTTTGGGGTTACCTGAAGTCGCAAGTGTATCGTGATCGACCGACATCTCTAGGGATGCTGAAAGGCAACATCCGACGGCAATGCCTCACCATAACTCCGGACATGCTTTACAGTGCTGTTCACATTATTCCTCGACTCAGCTATTGTTGAGGAATGATGGTGGACATAATGGCCATTTCCTGTAGATAACATCACCTTTGCTTTGTCTTACTTTGTTATGCTAATTATTGCTATTCTGATCAGATGAAGCGCCATCTGTCGGACTATTTTTGAACTTTTGTATTTTTTTGGTTCTTCTAATAAAACCCCATGTCATTCCAAGCATGTGTGTCAATTTTACCTGTGTATCTACATTATTCCGTGATTTATTAAGTTTTCAAATTTACTCTGACTTTTTGATCACCCGGTACAGTACGTATTGTACCGGGGACTCAGAAACGACGGAGATGCTTCGTCCCGCCGTAGGCCTCAGTGGATCACAACCCCAGAGCAGTCCACCCACTGGTGACTGCTGACAGACGCATCACAGTGAACGAATTGTCACGCTACATTGGGATAGGGGAAGGAAGCGTTTGCAGACTATGAAAGTGTTGGCGTTAAAAAAGGTTTGTGCCAGGTGGGTTCCCAAGATGTTGACAGTGGCTCATAAAGAAACAAGGAAAACGATATGCGGCGAACTTTTGGAAAAATACGAGAATGGTGGAGATGAATTTCTTGGAAGAATTTTGACAGGTGATGAAATATGGCTCTATCATTTTTCACTAGAGACGCAAAGGCAATCAGTGGAGTGGCATCCTGCAAATACGCCCCAGAAAAAAACATTCAAAACCACTCCTTCTGCTGGAATAGTTATGGCTACAGTGTTTTTCGATTCCGAAGGACTCTTGCTGTGGACATCGTGCCAAGTGGAACCTCCGTAAATTCTGACGGATATGTGACGACACTGAAGAAACTTCAAGCTCGACTGAGTCGTGTTCGACCACATCTGCAAGAGCAGGATGTTTTGCTGTTGCACGACATTGCACGGCCACATGTCAGTCAAAAAACCGTGGAAGCGATCACAAAACTCGGATGGACAACACTGAAACACCCGCCTTACAGTCCTGACCTGGCTCCATGTGACTGTCACCTCTTTGGGAAACTGAAAGACTCTTCGTGGAACAAGGTTTGAAGATGACTCCCTTGTGCACGCTGCCAAACAGTGGCTGCAACAATTTTACCGTGCGGGTATATAGGTGCTGGTTCCAAAATGGCATAAGGCAGTTGAGAGGGATGGAAATTATGTGGAGAAATGAAAAAATTGTTCCGAAAGGATGTAGAATAAAAGATGGATTTAAAAAAAAATAGAGAGTGACCCTCGTATGTTGAACACATATGTGGAGACTGTTTGCGCAGCAATCGCCTCGGGAAGCAGCGCGTTTTTTTTTTTTAGTGCTTAGAGCCATGTGAACCATTTAAAATATCGTTTGTTGCTTTTGTCCTTGTTTCATACTAGGTTCCTCCATTAATTATACGAGGAATCAACGGTGCCAGTACTGGAATGAAAATGACAAAATTGCCACTCATGCTGCTGATATTTAGCATTCGCAGGCACTAACTATCGTTCCATCAGCACTGTATAGGCGGTCAGCGTATACTAAACAGAATATATGCAGAAGATTATGTAAATCAGAAAATTCGCTTAACTAAACTCTAACAGCCATTACAATGAAATGAACACCCTTAGCTGCTTACAGGCATTGACATACGTCAACGGGGACAGATGAAAATGTGTGCCCCAACCGGGACACGAACCCGAGATCTCCTGCTTACATGGCAGACGCTCTACCCATTTTTTTTTCGAACTCGGGACTTTTGCCTTTCGTGGGCAAGTGCTCAACCAACCATTTTTTTGTATTTTTCCGGGACCTTTGCCTTTCGTGGGCAAGTGCTCTTCCAACTTTTTTTCTTTTTTTTTTTAATGTCAGACTTACAACCTTTGCTGACATACATTTTGTTGTACTACCTCATAAATAGTGTCTACAATGTCCAAATGTTGACAAATAGTGGCTAATTAGAAAATTAAGTAAGGAAATGAATAAAACTGAAAATGCCCAAATTAAAGACATGAAAACATCGCGGATAGTACAAATACAAAAGAAACATGCTCCTCTAGCAATGAAATGAAATTCGTGTCGGGGGCGACACCTGCTCACGACCCGACGTTCGATAGAGGAAGAGATCCATCTATCGACGCGTTCTCCAGACGTTGGTGTAACACTGGGTCGTCTTCTCGAAATTAACTAAGGCTCCGTAAAGTGTGATCGATTTCTATCTCGGCTTCTTCGTCTATCTCATCTCCCACCCGTCACACCCCATCTGGCTGGCGGGTCGGTAAATGTAAGTCGCAAGTAATTAGCGAAGTCTTGCCTATATTTCTTATGCTGTTGCAGCTTCGTGTGTCCATCCACGAGAAAATGCCAAAAATCCAGTTTGTGAAACATCCTGGCAGATTAAAACTGTGTGCCGGATCCAGACTCGAACTCGGGACCTTTGCCATGCGCGGGCAAGTGCTCTACCAACTGAGTTACCCAAGCGCGACTCACGCCCGGTCCTCACAGCTTTACTTCCGCCAGTACCTCGTCTCCTACCTTGCAAACTTCACAGTAGTTCTTCTGTGAAGCTTGCACAACTAGCACCTCTGAAAGAAAGGATATTGCGGAGACATGGCTTAGCCACAACCTGGGGGATGTTTCCAGAATGAGATTTTCACTCTGCAACAGAGTGTGCGCTGATATGACACTTCTTGGCAAATTAAAACTGTGTGTCAGACCGAGACTCGAACTCGGGACCATTGCCTTTCGCGGGCAAGTGCTCTACCAACTGAGCTACCCAAGCACGCCTCACGCCCCCTCCTCATAGCTGTACTTCTGCCAGTACCTAGAGCGCTTGCCCGCAAAAGGCAAAGGTCCCGAGTTCGAGTCTCGGTCCGGCACACAGTTTTAATCTGCCAGAAAGTTTCATATCAGCGCACACTCCGCTGCAGAGTGAAAATCTCATTCTGGAAAAATCCATTTTGTCCTTTTCCGATTCGTTATAGACGTAGCGAACAACGATTCCCCGTACCCAAGTCACTGCATTGGTTTTTTTGGAACGGAAAATAAGATTCTTCGGGGGAAAAAAAGTGTGTCTGATAAAATTGTGTGAGGGGCGGAGCGTAACAGGAACGCCAATATCTGTCGTGCCAAGTGCCACACCAGAGCCGCCCCACTACATGCTAAACGATGCTCATCAGTGTGCACTGTTGCGCAGCCTAAACACAGTGGAGTGTCTGCCAAATGAACCGCGCGTCAGACCGCGCGGCTAGCCGGGCGGGTGCTTGCAGTTAGAGATGGGTAGCTCGCGAACGAATGGGTGCAAAGGAACGGTTCACCAAGATGAACGAAAGGACCGAGGAATGAATTCCAACGAACGATCGGTTCATAGTTCACTTCGGTCGTGGCGGTCTACTTATAGTTCCTGGGAATGAGGAACGATCAGTTCATAGTTCACTTCGGTCACGGCCGTCTACTTATAGTTCCTGGGAATGAGGAACGATCGGTTCATACTTCACTTCGGTCATGGCGGTCTACTTATAGTTCCCGGGAACAAGGAATGATCGGTTAATAGTTCACTTCAGTCGCGGTGGTCTACTTATAGTTCCCGGGAACGAGGAACGATCGGTTCATAGTTCACTTCGGTCGCGGCGGTCTACTTATAGTTTCCGGGAATGAGGAACGATCGGTTCATAGTTCACTTTGGTCGTGGTGGTCTACTTATAGTTCCCGGGAACGATGAATGATCGGTTCGTAGTTCACTTTGGTTGCGGCGGTCTACTTATAGTTCCCGGGAACGAGGAACGATCGGTTCATAGTTCACTTCGGTCACGGCGGTCTACTTATAGTTCCGAGAACGAGGAGTGATCGGTTCATAGTTCACTAGTTAACTTCGGTCGCGGCAGTCACTTCGGCAGTTCTCGTTCCAGCCTCGTTCACGTGCTCGTCTCAGTCTCGGTCTCCCTCGGCCGCTCTCGTCGTTCTTCGCATGACCACCTGTCTCAGTTCCACTGCCGACTGCCCCTAGTTAGTTCAGCATCCAGTTGTTCGTTTCGTTCACTGCGTTCGCCTATTTTACATGTGTTCCCAAGTGTTCTTCCACTTGGCTCTGGCTATTCAGCGTCCACAACCGGTAATCAAAAAGTATTTTATAGTTACGTAAATTACATAAAAATTACGTTGTATGTAATAGGTACGTCTTTTCAGGCAACAAAAGGGCATATCAGCTCACTTCACTATATTGATGAACAGCAGAAGACATACTTTTAAAAAGGCAAGTTTTTTTGTTATTCATATATTTTTTGGTTTTATCGACTTGATTTAGCAACTAACTTTCAATAATTTGCTTAATTTTTAGTGTAAGAAAATTCATATAAAACGATTTTCGCGTATCTTTCATATACAATACATTACATTTAGGAAGGCTCTTATTATTTTTATGTTCGGTTGTTTCCAATTTCCATTATCTGCTAGTTTAGTTTCCATGAAAAAAAAAGTGGGTTGTGGGTCATTTTGGCTCAGTAGGAAAAGCGGTGCCTCTCCATTTTAAAAGACAAAGATTGCCATAAAATCGTATTTACTTATCATCTCAAAAACATTTGTTCAGAAGCAGCTTTCAAACCAAAAACTTTATTACTGCGAACTTTATTATTATTATTATTATTATTGCTGCATTAACTTTAATAATGCAACATAAAAACCTAATTTTTACTAAGCATCTGACGCAAGTATGATGAGAAAACCACATTTTATTTTATGCTTCCATAAAGTCTCTACTTCGCCTACGAACTCAAGAGACAATGTGAAGTATATATAGGGTGTAATAGATTATTGTTTACAGCGTAGCATAGCTATGTACTGGAAGTCGAAACGAAGAATTTTATACAAGACACTTGTGGTCTATTAAGTTGGGAAACAGCCACCAACAGGTTTACAATACTACATGTGCTATAGCCCATGCGCGTCGCGTCAGATTTTGATGTTCTCTTCTCCAGCTCTCTACACATCGTCATCGATTGTTTCGCCATTGTTGCTTGCATTAGCTTGTTATTTCTTCACTGCCTAATTATTACATGTTTGTCTGTTTGTTGCATCTGCTCGTAACGGGCAACACATCGTCCGTAACTGGCGAGCAGGCTGTACTCGGGGCCGGTTTTCCGTGTGCCACCCCATGTTATTTTCCTGCGATCAGCCACACAAGTCTACGGCTGGCTAAACGAGACGTTCTGCAGAATTACAGAAATTACTTCTAAAAGTGTGTAAGAATTCTGTAATGAATAAAAACTCTATACTCCAGGGGGTAGGCAAGTGCCCCCTATTGGTGCCCTCCATCCTTCAGTCACCTACACTACTAGTTTTCAGTTTTTCATAAGAACTATATACCAAGCACAAATGAACGGTGAACGAGTAAAAATGAACGGTTCCCAAAAAAGAACGATCAGCAGTGAACTAGTTCCCAAGTATGAACGAGTTTGCCCCCTCTTGGTGCCCTCCATCATTCAGTCACCTACACTACTAGTTTTTAGTTTTTCTTAAGAACCATATACCAAGCACAAATGAACGGTGAATGAGTAAAAATGAACGGTTGCCAAAAAAGAACGATCAGCAGTGAACTAGTTCCCAAGGATGAACGAGTTTGCCCATCTCAGTAAGTATACTAAATGGTGGGTACTCACAGGTGGAGGCTCCGCTGGAACTGCCCTCGCTGCAGTTGCGCTGCCGCTGGTAGCCCGACGCCCCGAAGATGGGGAACCCGCACGTGATGTCCATGGCCGACATGGCTGCCACGGCAGGGACTTCCGCGGGCGGAGGTTGGCAGCGCTCACTGTCGTCGGCGGCCGCTGGCCTTCGAGGGTCCAGGGACTGGAGGCTCAACTTCACCCCCGTATTGGGGCCGAGGTTAGCACTTTGCGTCTACTTAAAGCCCACTGCCCCGGTACCTACTCACCCAGAAACACGCACTATCGCACTTACCGCCTCTCTGTACTTCGTTGAATTTGATGTCTATTGGATACACTGCACTCCGGTGATTCCCCTCGCAATGCTGCCAACTTTGAATCAATAAATAACCCTGAAGGTCCACCCAAACAGTGTTGCCAATTACGAAGCAACAAATTTCAACTATATTATTGCCCTACCAGTGCTACCAACTAAAAAGCAATAAATATTAGCCAGGTAATTGGCTCACCAATGCAGCCACCTTCGAAGCAATAAATATCAATTTTCACTCTCAATATCAACCAACTGTCAAGCAGTTCACCTTGACACTCTTCAGTTACACAGCAGCACACTTTTGAGTTTGCTATCGATCTGACGTCCACTGTGTCACCAGGCAAATTAATCGCAAACTACTCCTCCCCTCCGGTGATTCCCCTCGCAATGCTGCCTACTTTGAAACAATAAATAACCCTGAAGGTTCACCCTACCAGTGTTGCCAATTACGAAGCACCAAATTTAAACTATATTATCACCTAACCAGTGCTACCAACCACGAAGCAATAAATATTAGCCAGGTAATTGCCTGACCAATGCAGCCACCTTCGAAGCAATAAATATCAATTTTCACTTTCGATATCTACCAATTGCCAGGCAGTTCACCTTGACACTCTTAAGTCATAAGACAGCACACTGCACTCGTTTCAGTTCGCTATCGCTATCACGTCCACTGTGTCAACCGGCAAATTAGTCGCAAATAGCTCCTCCCCTCACCACAAAGACAAGCAATGTGGGACCGAAGCGACAGCTCATCTGGAGAGCCCGTCAGATGGTACAATGAACCTTGCCCACTGATGACTGCCGTGAGTAATAGTAATGCTAAGTTTAATTGGCCTAACTATTCGTAACGAAGAGACTACGACGACTGATATGAACTCGATGCGGAATAATATTGTTCTGTGCTAAATTTGTTAGTCCTAAGGCAGCCACAGTCGTCAACTGCAGAAAGCGAAAACCATTCCCGAGATCGCTGTCTTCAGTACCGTCGGGTCAGTCCTGGCTTCGGAGGTTCTGGAGGCAAAGTGCTTATTCCTTCCAGGCGCACTTATGATGCACACGGAGGCAAGTTCCGAGCTGATACCGGCTTCTCTCCAGGTTCTTTCTTCTCCCTGTAACAAAGGAAAGTCATGTCACGAGGCGAACAAACAGTGCAATAGCTACTACTAACAATCCAGATTGAAATTTTCACTCTGCAGCGGAGTGTGCGCTGATTTGAAAATTCCTGACAGATTAAAACTGTGTGCCGGACCGAGACTCAAACTCGGGACCTTGCCTTTCGCAGTTTGCTATGCCAACCTTTTTTTTTTGTTTTCGTAATTGTTCGTTGTATTTCGTCAGTTTAATTCCTTGGAAGTGAAACATGGACGATAACTAGTTTGGACAAGAAGAGAATAGAAGCTTTCGAAATGTGGTGCTACAGAAGAATGCTGAAGATAAGGTGGGTAGATCACGTAACTAATGAGGAGGTATTGAATAGGATTGGGGAGAAGAGAAGTTTGTGGCACAACTTGACTGGAAGAAGGGATCGGTTGGTAGGACATGTTTTGAGGCATCAAGGGATCACAAATTTAGCATTGGAGGGCAGCGTGGAGGGTAAAAATCGTAGAAGGAGACCAAGAGATGAATACACCAAGCAGATTCAGAAGGATGTAGGTTGCAGTAGGTACTGGGAGATGAAGAAGCTTGCACAGGATAGAGTAGCATGGAGAGCTGCATCAAACCAGTCTCAGGACTGAAGACCACAACAACAAAACAAAAACAAAAAAACAAATTCGTTGATGATCCCTGCACTCAGTGTTTGAGGTCAACTACCTCTCTGACCGATCACGCTGAGCTACCCGTGCCGACACCAACCGAGCTACGCAAGCACGACTCACGAACCGTCCACACAGCTTTCAGGAGTGCTAGTTCTGCAAATTTCGCAGGAGAGCTTCTGCGAAGTTTTGAAGGCACGAGACGAGGTACTGGCGGAAGTAAAGCTGTGAAGACGGGTCCGGAATCGTGCTTGGGTAGCTCAGTTGGTAGAGCCCACCGAACTGATCCATCCCAACATCACTTACTTCCCTCTTACTCGGCCGGCCGGGGTGGCCGAGCGGTTCTAGGAGCTACAGTCTGGAAACGCGCGACTGCTACGGTCGCAGGTTCGAATCCTGCCTCGGGCATGGATGTGTGTGATGTTCTTAGGTTAGTTAGGTTTAAGCAGTTCTAAGTTCTAGGGGACTGATGACCTCAGAAGGTAAGTCTCATAGTGCTCAGAGCCATTTGAACCATTTGAACCTGCTACTCGTCATCACGCCACGGTGTGAGTTAAAGGTATGACATACTTTTTTTAGTGAGAGCGTTACACGGGTGTTAGATTCTCGGCATTATTTAATGAGCAACTGCACGGTTTTACGCCGCAAAGCGTCGTATGGTTCGCTTTTTGCGAATGACTTGGAGTCGTTGTTTACACGTCTTCCAGACCATTGGGGTGTACTGGGTGTGAGAAGAGACTTAGATATAGCACATGATGGACTGATAAGAGACATAAACGGTAATTATGGGGTGCTTCACCCTCGCTGAACGAGAAGCTGTCTGGCGGCTGTGGACACCCGCGAAAGAAAATAAAAAATAAATGAATAAAAAAAGAATTACAAATCATAACATACCAAGAAAATTAAAAATAAATAAAATATAATGAAAGTATTATATTTTATTTTCTGTTAGTAAATGACTTGGAAGAGCAGTTGAACGTAATGGACGGTGTCTTGATAGGAGGATATAAGACGAACATCAACAAAAGCAAAACGAGGATAATGGAATATAGTTGAATTCTGTCAGGTGATGCTGAAGGAACTAGATTGGGAAATGAGATACTTTAAGTAGTAGATGAGTGTTACTATTTGGGGAACAAAATAACTGATGGTGGTGGAAGCAGAGAGGATATAAAATGTAGACTGGCAATGGCAAAGAAAGAGTTTCTGAAGAAGACGAATTGCTAACATCGAGCATAGATTTAAGTGTCAGGAAGTTTTTTCTGAAAGTGTTTGTATGCAGTGTAGCCATGCATGGAAGTGAAACGTGGACGATAAATAGTTCAGACAAAAAGAAAATAGAAGCTTTCGAAAAGTGGTAATACAGAAAGATGCTGAAGATTAGATGGGTAGATCACATAACTAATAAGGAGCTATTGAATAGAATTGGGGAGAAGAGGAGTTTGTGGCACAACTTGACAAGAAGAAGGGACCGGTTGGTAGTAAACGTTCCGAGATATCGAGGGATCACCAGTTTAGTATTGGAGGGCAGCGTGGAGGGTAAAAATCGTAGAGGGAGACCAAGAGATGAATACACTAAACAGTTTCAGAAGGATGTAGGCTGCAGTAAGTACTGGGAGATGAAGAAGCTTGCACAGGATAGAGTAGCATGGAGAGCTCCATCAAACCTGTCTCAGGACTGAAGCCCACAACAAAAAACAACATAATAAAAGTATTGTACCCTTTCCTTTATCTTTTTTCTTTTTTTAAAATAAAACGTTCAGAGGCGTATTTAACTTTTGTATGTGGTCGGAGCCTGAAGTGATGGCAAACAACCGTCCTAGTTAGCTTTTAGAGTGAAAGTGGCGGGAGCACTAGCTTTATTTTTGTTTTTAGATTAGACAGATTTGTGAGGGTAGTTTGAGTTATAGGGGCCAATGCCTGAAGTGTAAGAGGTCTTACGAATAGAAATATATAAATAAGTAAAAAACAACAAAAAAGAAAAAAAAGTTGTTAGAGCACTTGCCCGCGAGAGGCAAAGGTCCTGAGTTCGAGTCTCAGTCCGGCTCACAGTTTTAATCTACCAGGAAGTTTCACCACTATTACTGTTGATTCATTTTTGTCATTTTGAGGGTACTGAAGGGCGATCTGTTTTAACTGCTAAAAACCATTCAGCAGCCAAGATCACGTAAAATATTTCTTTGTTTAAGACATCTGGTTTCAACAGACTTCGCTGTCATCTTCGGGTCTTATAAATCTTTTTACTGTAAAATGTGCTCATTTTACGCTGAACCTCTATGTTTTTAAACGTTTTAGCGGCGACAAACCTTTTATGATGTGCTGATATCACACCCTAGCGCGAGGTTCAGCGTAAAATGAACACGTTTTACAACGAAAAGGTTTTTAAGACCCGAAGATGACAGCAAATTGTGTCGATACCGGTTGTCGTAGAAAAAGAAATATTTTATGCGATCTTGGGTGTTGAATGGTTTTTCGCACTATTGCTATTGTTATTTAAAGTAAACAACTTCACCAGATTTACATGGAATGTAGAACAGTTGTGAGGTAGACTAATGAATAGTGACTGTATATCGAGATATTTATGCAGGGTGATTCACGAAGATACGCAAATATTTCAATATGTTATTCTACAAGTAAAACCAAAGAAATTTTTTATATAAACATGGGTCCGAAGATGTTTAGTTACGTTAAAGAGTTACGGCTAATAAAATCTCGCAGGCCATGGGACAGGACCTCCCTTCTATACTGCCCACGTCGTGTTGTGCCGACTCCACTGTACCCTGAATGGATTTTTAAGTTTGTTTTATACACCCGACTTCTAATTTCACCACACAAGTCGCAAGGGTTGAGCAGTTATTGCCCCATGACGACACGCAATACAGTTTGTTAAAGCGGAGTTCGCCGTTATTAATTATGTTTTTAGATTTAATTTTATTACAATTTGTACAGAAACCAGATGGCAGTTATAAGAGTCGAGGGGCATGAAAGGGAAGCAGTGGTTGGGAAGGGAGTGAGACAGGGTTGTAGCCTCTCCCCGATGTTATTCAATCTGTATATTGAGCAAGCAGTGAAGGAAACGAAAGAAAAATTCGGAGTAGGTATTAAAATTCATGGAGAAGAAGTAAAAACTTCGAGGTTCGCCGATGACATTGTACTTCTGTCAGAGACAGCAAAGGACTTGGAAGAGCAGTTGAATGGAATGGACAGTGTCTTGAAAGGAGGATATAAGATGAACATCAACAACAGCAAAACGAGGATAATGGAATGTAGTCGAATTAAATCGGGTGATGCTGAGGGAATTAGATTAGGAAATGAGACACTTAAAGGAGTTTTGCTATTTGGGGAGCAAAATAACTGATGATGGTCGAAGTAGAGAGGATATAAAATGTAGACTGGCAATGGCAAGGAAAGCGTTTCTGAAGAAGAGAAATTTGTTAACATCGAGCATAGATTTAAGTATCAGGAAGTCGTTTCTGAAAGTATTTGTATGGAGTGTAGCCATGTATGGAAGTGAAACATGGACAATAAATAGTTTGGACAAGAAGAGAATAGAAACTTTCGAAATGTGGTGCTACAGAAGAATGTTGAAGATTAGGTGGGTAGATTACATTACTAATGAGGAGGTATTGAATAGGATTGGGGAGAAGAGAAGTTTGTGGCACAACTTGACTAGAAGAAGGGATCGGTTGGTAGGACATGTCCTGAGGCATCAAGGGATCACAAATTTAGCATTGGAGGGCAGCGTGGAGGGTAAAAATCGTAGAGGGAGACCAAGAGATGAATACACTAAGCAGATTCAGAAGGATGTAAGCTGCAGTAGGTAATGGGAGATGAAGAAGCTTGCACAGGATAGAGTAGCATGGAGAGCTGCATCAAACCAGTGTGAGGACTGAAGACCACAACAACAACAACAACAACAACAACTCGTACAGTACAGCGCGTCGTCAAAATAAGTATGAAATGCTAATGTCTTTGCAATACATAATTTTTTTTTTTTTTTGGGTAGGGTTTAAGGGCGCTCAACTGCTGAGGTCATTAGCGCCCAGTCACTGGTGTTAGAGCAGATGGAATCTGCTAAAACTCAAGGGGATGGGGGGACATCAGAAGGACCTGACAAAGATGCAGATAAAATAAGTAAAAAGGTTAAATGTCTTTGGACAAGCCAGTTAAAGTTATAAAACGCAGAATACGAGCAGCTGCTCGAGCGTCATCAGCTAAAACATCCAGTAAAGTAGATGGCAGGGACAGGATAACACGAAATTGACTAAAACGGGGACACGACAATAAAACATGGCGCACTGTTAATGCCTGACCACAAGGGCACTGCGGGGCTGGGTCACCGGAGAGCAGGTAGCGGTGGCTAAACCGGCAATGCCCAATCCGCAACCTGGTCAGAAGGACCTCCTCTCGCCGAGATGGTCGGGAGGAGGTTGTCCAAGCAGTTGGGAACGGTTTTACTGCCCGGAGCTTGTTTCCTTGGAGGGATGACCAAGCATCCCACCACAACGACACAAGCCTCTTACATACATCCCCACGAACGTCAGATGACGGGACACAATGGGAGGCTGGCCGAGGCAGGAGGACTGCAGCCTTGGCTGCAGCATCTGCAGCCTCATTCCCAGGCACTCCTACATGTCCGGGAACCCACAGAAAGCTGACAGAACCACCATTATCAGCGAAAGAATGGAGGGACTGCTGTACCCGTTGAATCAAGGGATGGACCGGATTGGGA
Organism: Schistocerca piceifrons; assembly: GCF_021461385.2. Taxonomy (NCBI): domain Eukaryota; kingdom Metazoa; phylum Arthropoda; class Insecta; order Orthoptera; family Acrididae; genus Schistocerca; species Schistocerca piceifrons. Next base: position 80,943,668 of record NC_060148.1, on the reverse strand, counting down.
GCTCCAAGGCTCTGAAGAGCACTGAGTGAGTCAGAGCAGAGTACATACGATGAATGGCGGTGGCGGCGGGCACACTGAACGGCCTGATGGAGAGCAAAAAGCTCGGCCGTAAAGCTCGAACATTGGTCGAGGAGCCGGTATTTAAAGGTGGCGGCCCCGACGACAAAGGCACAGCCGACACCGTCGTCAGTTTTGGAGCCATCGGTGTAAATAAAGGTGTGACCGGCAAGTCGAGCACGAAGTTCGACAAACCGTGAGCAATACACTGCAGCCGGAGTACCCTCCTTCGGGAGTGAGCTGAGGTCGAGATAAATAGGAACCGGAGCCTGGAGCCAAGGTGGTGTCGGGCTCTCACCCTCTCTGAAGGTGGTAGGGAGGGCAAAATCCAATTGTCGAAGCAGGCGACGGAAGCGGACTCCGGGGGGCAGCATGGCAGACACATACAAACCGTACTGACGGTCGAGAGAATCGGCGAAGAAGGACTCGTAAGTGGGGTGGTCGGGCATAGACAACAGCCGGCAGGCATACCGACACAGCAGTACGTCGCGCCGGTAGGTCAATGGTAACTCGGCAGCTTCAGCATAAAGACTCTCGACAGGACTAGTGTAGAAGGCTCCGGTCGCAAGACGTATCCCCCGATGGTGGATGGAGTTGAGCCGGCGTAAGAGGGATGGCCGAGCGGACGAGTAGACGAAGCTCCCATAATCCAGCTTCGATCGGACTATGGACCAATACAAGCGAAGCAGGACAGTGCGATCCGCTCCCCAAGATGAACCGCTAAGAACTCTGAGGACATTAAGGGAACGTGTACAACGGGCCGCCAAATAAGAGACATGTGGAGACCAACACAGTTTCCTGTCCAACGTGAGCCCTAGAAACTTAGTTGTGTCCACGAATGGGAGAACAACGGGACCGAGATGTAAGGATGGCGGAAGGAACGCTTTATATCGCCAAAAGTTAGTACAAACCGTCTTCTCTTCAGAGAACCGGAAGCCATTTGCCACGCTCCAAGAGTAGAGGCTGTCTAGACAACGCTGAAGGCAGCGCTCCAGGAGGCATGTTCTCTGGGCACTGCAGTAGATCGCGAAGTCATCGACAAAGAGAGAGCCTGAGACATTAGGTGGAATGCAATCCATAATTGGATTGATCGCGATGGCAAAAAGGGCTACGCTCAAGACGGAGCCCTGAGGCACTCCGTTCTCCTGGAGGAAGACGTCGGACAATACAGAACCCACACGTACCCTAAACTTTCGCTCCGTTAAAAAGGAATCAATAAAAAGGGGCAGGCGACCGCGTAGGCCCCACCTGTGCATAGTGCGGAGGATACCTCCTCTCCAACAGGTATCATAAGCCTTCTCCAAGTCGAAGAACACGGCTACCGTTTGGCGCCTTCGCAAAAAGTTGTTCATGATGAATGTCGACAAGGTCACAAGGTGGTCAACGGCGGAGCGGCGGCGACGAAAGCCGCATTGGACATTAGTAAGTAGTCGTCGAGATTCAAGAATCCAGACTAACCGAGCATTAATCATGCGCTCCATCACCTTACAGACACAGCTTGTAAGAGAAATGGGGCGGTAACTAGAAGGAAGGTGTCTATCCTTCCCGGGTTTGGGTATAGGAACAACAACGGCGTCACGCCAACGCATGGGGACTTGACCTTCGGTCCAGACGCGATTGTAGGTACGAAGAAGGAAGCTTTTGCCCGCCGGAGAAAGGTGTGCCAGCATCTGAACGTGAATGGCATCTGGCCCCGGAGCAGAGGACTGGGACAGTGCAAGCGCACGTTCGAGTTCCCACATAGTAAAGGGGGCATTATAAGTTTCCAGATTCAGCGAGTGGAAGGAAGGTCGCCGAGCCTCTTCTGCCTCTTTCCTGGGAAGGAAGGCAGGATGGTAATGGGCGGAGCTTGAAACCTCCGCGAAAAAGCGGCCAAAGGCGTTGGAGACAGCCACAGCATCAACAAGGACCTCATTACCTGACGTCAGGCCAGGTACTGAGGAGTGGGCCTTAATGCCCGACAGCCGGCGCAGGCTACCCCAAACGACGGAAGAGGGAGTAAAACTGTTAAAGGAGCTGGTGAAAGAGGCCCAACAAGCTTTTTTGCTGTCTTTGATGACTCTACGGCTTTGCGCTCGGAGTCGTTTGTATTCAATACAATTCGCCAACGTAGGATGGCGGCGAAAGGTGCGTAAAGCACGTCGTCGAGCACGGATAGCGTCCCTAGAAGCCTCGTTCCACCAGGGGACGGAAACGCGACGTGAAGAAGAAGTAGTACGAGGAATGGAACGTTCGGCAGCATTGATGATAACAGCCGTGAGGTATTCGACCTGACTGTCACAACTGAGAAAATTGTGGTCCGGAAAGGTCGCCAGGGAGGAGTAAAGTCCCCAGTCAGCTTTCAGTATGTTCCAGCTCGAAGGACGTGGGGATGGGATGTGGTGCAGGAGACGAACGACACAGGGGAAGTGGTCGCTCGAATAGGTGTCAGAAAGGACATACCACTCGAACCGACGGGCAAGAGTGGTAGAACAGATCGAGAGATCCAAGTGGGAGTAGGTATGAGTAGAGTCCGAGAGGAAAGTCGGTGCGCCAGTATTGAGGCAGACAAGATTGAGATGGTTGAAGACATCCGCCAAGAGTGAGCCTCTTGGACAGGATGCAGGAGAGCCCCAAAGGGGATGATGGGCATTGAAGTCGCCAAACAATAAGAACGGCGGGGGAAGCTGAACGAGCAGGTGCATCATGTCAGCCCGACTAACAGCAGATGACGGTGGAGTGTAGATGGTACAAACTGAAGAAGTAAAAGCAGAAAGAGTAATGCGGACAGCTATTGCTTGGAGTGGGGTGGTCGATGGGATGGGATGGTAATAAACATCGTCCCGAACGAGCAACATGACCCCACCATGAGCTGGGATACCGTCCACAGGGGTGAGGTCATACCGCTCCGAGGTATAGTGGGTAAAGGCAATACGGTCAGTCGGGCGCAACTTGGTTTCCTGGAGACCAAGGACGAGCGGACAGTGCAGGCGGAGGAGCAGTTGTAATTCCTCCCGATTAGATCGAATACCTCTTATGTTCCAATGAATCAACGCCATCGCTAGTCAAAAGGTTGGGGGAACGAGACGGGGGAAGAGCTGGTCACCTCGACGGCCGCGGAGGGCCAGGTTGCGAGGGAACAACGCTACAACCGACGGGTGGCGGATCCGGTTCCATCGACTCGTCGCCAGCCGCGGCCGCTGTCCCTGGTTGTGTAGGAGGGGCCGCATCATTTGCCGACGAAAGGCCGGCGGAGCGCCTGGCAGCAGAGCATCCCGGCGAAACTGAGGACGGCCGGGAGCAGCGACTCACGGATGGAGCGTCAGACGAAACGCGCCGGGGTGGAGAAGGGGATAGAGACTTCTTCTTGGAGGCCTTCTTGGAAGGCCGAGGAGGCACAGGGATGGTGGGCTGGACCCGAAGAAGGTCCTCACGCGCGGGGTCCGTTTTGGAACGCCGGACCTGGGAAGCTGGGGTCCGGAACGTTGCCCCGATGGACGCCTGAGAAGAGGATCGCTTCTCAGGTGGCGTGGGGGGAGGAGGAGGAGGAGGAGGAAGGGTGGCCCCTGGGGCAGAGGGGGTGGGGGCCACGGGGGAAGAGGATTTGGAAGGGAGGGATTTGGGAGGCGGAGGCAGAGCCCCCTGATGGGCGGAGGAGGCGGAGGGGGGACAGGATAGGGGTGAGGATACCGCGGAAGGAGTGGACACAACTGAGGCGAACCAAGTGGTCAATGACACGGGATGGAGGCGGTCGTACTTCTTCCGGGCCTCAGAATAAGAGAGCCGATCCAAAGTTTTGATTTCTTGTATCTTCTTCTCCTTCTGATATGCGGGGCAGTCTGAGGATCTAGGCGAGTGGACGCCAGGACAATTAACGCACCGAGGTGGCGGGGTGCATGTATGTTCCTCACGAAGAGGACGTCCACAATCGCCACAAAGGGGCTCAGCCTCACACCGTGATGACATGTGCCCAAAGCGCAAACACCTAAAACAGCGCATAGAAGGCGGGACGTAAGGTCGCACGTCACACCGGTAGCACATCACCTTTACCTTCTCCGGGAGAACGTCCCCCTCGAAGGCGAGGATAAAGGCCCCGGTGTCGATGCGACGGTCTTTGGGGCCGCGCTGGACTCGCCGGACGAAATGCACGCCTCGGCGCTCCAGGTTGGCCCTGAGCTCCTCATCAGATTGTAGCAGGAGGTCACGATGAAATATAACCCCCTGCGTCCTATTTAGTGCCAGATGTGGGACAATGGATACTGGGATGTCCCCTAGGCGGTCGCACGCCTGGAGCGCCGCCGACTGTGTGGTGGAGGTGGTCTTGAGAAGAACGGACCCCGAACGCATCTTGCTGAGAGCCTCGATTTCCCCGAAGACGTCCTCAATGTGCTGAACAAAGAACATGGGCTTGGAGGTGGCGAACGTCCCCCCATCGGTTCGAGAACAGACCAAATAGCGGGGGAAGTACTTCGCCCCAAGCCGGCGGGCCTGTCCCTCCTCCCATGGAGTGGCCAAGGGGGAAAGGGCAGGAGAACCAGAACTAGAAACGGTACCTTTTCTTTTGAAAGACTCGGCCGCAGAGCGACCTGATACATGTTGACGTTTCATCTGCGAAACGTCCGCCCCGATACCACCCACTCCGACCAGGGGCTCTCCCCACGGGCGCCACCCAGCCGCAGCAAGGGCCACCTGGCAGGATGACCATTGCCGGGAGTCCTGATGCCCCAAGGAGACGGGCATCTACTCCTTGGCCGACGTGGGGAGGGTGCAGCTCAGGTATCGGCAGTACGATCCCTGTGTTGTCAGGGGGCTACAACCTAGAGGGTACATCACGACCCCACCACAACGGGCTGGCTACCGTGCTGGATTTCTGGTGCCATGGAAAGTCCATCATGATCGCTGGTGCAGATGGAGATGCACTATGGGCGTAACTTGGACAACCCATCACGCGTTGAGGCCCAATTTGAGGAATAGTGGGTATGGTTACAACGCCAGTGCAATGCTGAGTGCCAAGGTCTTAGTGCACTTAGGACCAGTGGTACACCATGTAAGGTGTCCTTCCCCAAAAGGCTCGTACTCCTGTAGAATTTTGAAAAATGGAGGTCAAACCCCAAGGGGGACCATCACATAGAAGGCCGAAACGGTTGAAACTCCTTTTAGTCGCCTCTTACGACAGGCCGGAATACCTCGGGCCTATTCTTACCCCGGACCCGCAGGGGGGCAATACATAATGTCGACTATTGAGTTAAAGTTCGTACCAATTTTTCCATTTTAGAGAAAAGAAACCTTAAGCGCTCCTGGTTCTATAGTCTCAATATCAAATGTTCACTAATTTCAATTTACTTCCTATCTCAGTTCAGTATTTAACACAAATTATATATAAATGTCATTTCAGAGATATTACGTCGGTTCCACACTAACGGAATAATTGTCATTTAACATCACTTTAATTAATAATCCTTTTTCTTATGACGTAAATGCTAATGAATGATCACTATGTAGGAGGAAAGAGGGATTGACCCTAATCATCAGATAATAGCTTTTAATGAGCCCGCAATCTCTTAATTAAATAAAAAGTCACACTCGAGGATGACATGAGAACAACTTCCGTTACGTCCGTTTTCACGTATCTGTCAAAACTAATCCTGTCGCTCACAATTCAAATTAACACTGACGTCAACCCCTTTTGTCAGAACATCGGATCGTAACTATTATGTGAAAGTTTATTCTAGTCCCCGAATTAATTCCTTTCAGATACGTGCACGACCGAACAGCAGAACGGAACACAAACGACTCGTTTTAACAACCCAACAGCGCAATGACGTTACATTACGACAATGTCCGCCCAATGAACATCTCTTTGACTTTATCGTTTCTACTTTGCTCCCATCATCATCATCATTTAAGACTGATTATGCCTTTCAGCGTTCAGTCTGGAGCATAGCCCCCCTTATAAAATTCCTCCATGATCCCCTATTCAGTGCTAACATTGGTGCCTCTTCTGATGTTAAACCTATTACTTCAAAATCATTTTTAACCGAATCCAGGTACCTTCTCCTCGGTCTGCCCCAACTCCTCCTACCCTCTACTGCTGAATCCATGAGTCTCTTGGGTAACCTTGCTTCTCCCATGCGTGTAACATGACCCCACCATCTAAGCCTGTTCGCCCTGACTGCTACGTCTATAGAGTTCATTCCCAGTTTTTCTTTGATTTCCTCATTGTGGACACCCTCCTGCCATTGTTCCCATCTACTAGTACCTGCAATCATCCTAGCTACTTTCATATCCGTAACCTCAACCTTATTGATAAGGTAACCTGAATCCACCCAGCTTTCGCTCCCATACAACAAAGTTGGTCGAATGATTGAACGGTGCACAGATAACTTAGTCTCGGTACTGACTTCCTTCTTGCAGAAGAGAGTAGATCGTAGCTGAGCGCTCACTGCATTAGCTTTGCTACACCTCGCTTCCAGTTCTTTCACTATGTTGCCATCCTGTGAGAATATGCATCCTAAGTACTTGAAACCGTCCACCTGTTCTAACTTTGTTCCTCCTATTTGGCATTCAATCCGTTTATATTTCTTTCCCACTGACATTACTTTCGTTTTAGAGATGCTAATCTTCATATCATAGTCCTTACATTTCTGATCTAGCTCTGAAATATTACTCTGCAAACTCAATCGAATCTGCCATCACAACTAAGTCATCTGCATATGCGAGACTGCTTATTTTGTGTTCACATATCTTAATCTCACCCTCTACTTTGCTAAATTAAATTATTCCTATTTACAATTTATTCAGCTATTTAACGAAAACATCTAACAAAAAAAAAATTTATCCCAGCGTAAAAGATCCGTTATACCTCCCAATACCGTATCAGTACTGCTCCATCGTATCGTAGTGTACGTCTCTGAATAGCGCTGATTAACTAATGGGTCTGTCGTTGATTCATAGCACGTTCTGTCACGGAACAGTGTAAATACGATACAAAAGGGCCACCTTATGAATAAGCAAAGTAAACAAAACCTGAATCATGGTTCAAATAGCTCTGACAAGGGAACCTCCCCATCGCACTCCCCTCAGATTTAGTTATAAGTTGACACAGTGGATAGGCCTTGAAAAACTGAACACAGATCAGTCGAGAAAACAGGAAGAAGTTGTGTGGCACTATGAAAAAATAAGCAAAATATACAAACTGAGTAGAGCATGTGCAAGATATACAACATTAAGGATAGCGTGAGCTCAGCAGTGCCGTGGTCCCGTGGTTAGCGTGAGCAGCTGCGGAACGAGAGGTCCTTGTTACAAGTCCTCCCTCATGTGAAAATTTTAATTTCTTTATTTTCGCAAAGTTATGATCTGTCCGTTCGTTGATTGACGTCTCTATTCATTGCAATAAGGTTAGTGTCTGTGTTTTGCGACCGCACCGCAAAACCGTGCGATTAGTAGACGAAAGGACGTGCCTCTCCAATGGGAACCGGAAACATTTGATCGCAAGGTCATAAGTCAACAGATTCCTCCACAGGAAAACACGTCTGATGTATTCTATACGACACTGGTGACAGCATGTGGGTCACATGACAGGAATATGTTGTTGACCCAACTAACTTGTACACTTGGCGAATGGGTAAAAAGATTCTTCTACCTTGCCCGATTTAGGTTTTCTTGTGCATGTGATAATCACTCCCAAAAAGCGATGACAACGTAAGATTTTGTCACAGACTGAAAATAAAAAATTACAGTTTTCCGAAGTCTTGAACCAAGGACCTCTCGTTCCGCAGCTGCTCACGCTAACCACGGGACCACGGCGCTCCTGAGAGCGCGCCATCCTTGATGTTGCCTATCTTGCACATGGACTACTCAGTTTGTATATTTTGTTATTTTTTCATAGTCCCACACAACTTCTTCCTGTTTTCTCGATTCATATATGTTCAGTTTTTCTAGGCCTATCCACTGTGCCAACTTATAACTAAATCTGAGAGGGGTGCGATGGGGAGGTTCCCTTGTGAGCACTATGGGACTTAACATCTGAGGTCATCAGTCCCCTAGAACTTAGAACTACTTAAACCTAACTAACCTAACGACATCACACACATCTATGCCCGAGGCAGGATTCGAACCTGCGACCGTAGCAGCCGCGTGGCTCCGGACTGAAGCGCCTAGAAGCGTTCGGCCACAGCGGCCGCCAAATAAGGAATGCACATGTAAATAAACGGCACAGTACGTGTAAACTTGTACGCATGTTAGTTGTAAATAAGCTCGAAAACAGTAATGCTAGTCGAAGTTACTTCCATATTTCCCGACTCCACCTTTCTATGTCCCGAAACATTTTCGCACACTCTAACGGAAAAACCTATATACGGTGTGCATCATAATTAATGGGGCAAACGCATGTAGTTGAAAGTACACGATACTAGAAGCATAAAGGTCTGAGTCAACATAGGGTCGAAAATGCATACCTGAAGGGCTACGAGCAATTTTTCTTCGATACTGCGAAGCAAATCTCTTCTACCGCAAACTCTTTGCTTTCCATTTTTGGGAAGTGATAATATGAACCAAAACAAGAAAAAAATGTCCAGTAAACATGTGCTCTACAATGCATACCTCAAAAGTTATGAGCACTTGTTCACTAGAAGAGTTGTGTTCCAAAGTACCACAGATGAACAACTCCTCATACCTCTTAAGCTATACATTGTAGAGCACATGTCTATTGGACATCTTTTCTTGTTTTGGTCTATACTGCCACTTCCCAAAATATGGAAAGCAAAGAGCTAGCAGTGGAAGAGATTTGCTTCACAGTATCGAAAAAAAATTGCTCGTACCCCTTCAGGTATGCATTTTCGACCCTATGTTTACTGAGACTTTTTTGCTTCTAGTATCGTAGTATCGTGTACAAGAAAAGTTCTGTTTGTGCTCAGCTTATAGTGCACATCAAGTTAGAGTATCAATAAAATCAGAGAAACATCACACGCCAGAACGAAGGTGTTTATGTAAGTAATTTACCAAACATACATCTCACTGAAAGCCATATCAATAATCATAAATAAGTTTTTTTTAGTAATGTGTTTGTGGCCCTATACAAATATTAAGGGTTGCAAAGATTTCTTATTTCTTTTTATCCTATGTCAAAGTGCTGCTCTCTCTCTCTCTCTCTCTCTCTCTCTCAACCACCATTCTACGACAAGTTCTTGCTATATCATATATGGCACCTTCCTGATTTATATACATATATATAATCATATACCGGGTGATCAAAAAGTCAGTATAAATTTGAAAGCTGAATAAATCACGGAATAATGTAGATAGATAGGTACGAATTGACACACATTCTTGGAATGAGATGGGGTTTTATTAGAACCAAAAAAATACAAACGTTCGAAAAATGTCCGACACATGGCGCTTCATCTGGTCAGAATAGCAATAATTAGCATAACAAAGTAAGACAAAGCAAATATGATGTTCTTTACAGGAAATGCTCAATATGTCCACCATCATTCCTCAACAATAGCTGTAGTCGAGGAATAATGTGAACAGCACTGTAAAGCATGTTCGGAGTTATGGTGAGGCATTGCCGTCGGATGTTGCCTTTCAGCATCCCTAGAGATGTCGGTCGATCACGATACACTTGCGACTTCAGGTAACCCCAAAGCCAATAATCGCACGGACTGAGGTCTGGGGACCTGGGAGGCCAAGCATGACGAAAGTGGCGGCTGAGCAGACGATCATCACCAAACGACGCGCGCAAGAGATCTTTCACCCGTCTAGCAATATGGGGTGGAGCGCCATCCTGCATAAACATCGTACGTTCCAGCAGGTGTTTATCAGCCAGGCTGGGGATGATGCGACTCTGTAACATCGGCGTACCTCTCACCCGTCACGGTAGCAGTTACAAAACCAGAATCACGCATTTCCTCGAAGAGAAAAGGTCCGATAACGGTAGATGTGGTAAATCCAACCCCTACCGTGACTTTCTCGTCGTGCAATGGAGTTTCCACGACAGTTCTAGGATTTTCGGTAGCCCAAATTGCCGGACGATGTGGCCGTGCGGTTTTAGGCGCTTCAGTCTGGAACTGCGTAACCGCTACGGTCGCAGGTTCGATTCCTGCCTGGGGCATGGATGTGTGTGTTGTCCTTAGGTTAGTTAGGTTTAAGTAGTTCTAAGTTCTAGGGGACTGATGACCTCAAAAGTCCCATAGTGCTCAGAGCCATTTTTGAACATTTCACGATGCCGATTGATTTTGTACGGATAGCATCAGAGGGTACGCCCAAGTGCCAACCAAACAGTAGTGTATGGAATGCCGGTGCGACGTGCGACTGCACGAGCGCTGACTTCCCCGTGCATAGACGAACCCGCTACAGTCTCCATCTCTTCCTGAACTGTCTCAGCAGCCTTACGCCTTGTGCTCGGTCGGCCACTACGGGGTCTATCGTCTAAGTAACCCGTGGCTTCGAACTTCGAAATCATTCTCGCCACAGCTGCATTTGTCAACGGACCTTTACCCGTTCGAATCCCCTTCCTATGGCGATAGGATCATAACGCTGAACTAGCACATTCCCCATTCTGATAATACAGCTTCACTAAAAGCGTCTTTTCAGATAACGTCAGCATGCTGCGATTGCTGGCGCACCTGATTCTCTCTCTCATTACAGCTCCTTCTATACACGATTGTCATGCGCAATCACTGACGTTTTGCTGTACAGCGCCATCTGTCGGACATTTTGTGAACTTTTTTTTTTTTTTTTGTTCCAATAAAACCCTATGTCCAGAATGAGATTTTCACTCTGCAGCGGAGTGTGCGCTGATATGAAACTTCCTGGCAGATTAAAACTCTGTGCCCGACCGAGACTCGAACTCGGGACCTTTGCCTTTCGCGGGCAAGTGCTCTACCAACTGAGCTACCGAAGCACGACTCACGCCCGGTACCCACAGCTTAACTTCTGCCAGTATCTCGTCTCCTACCTTCCAAACTTTACAGAAGTTCTTCTGGTTCGCAGAAGAACTTCTGTAAAGTTTGGAAGGTAGGAGACGAGATACTGGCAGAAGTAAAGCTGTGGGTACCGGGCGTGAGTCGTGCTTCGGTAGCTCGGTGGTAGAGCACTTGCCCGCGAAAGGCAAAGGTCCCGAGTTCGAGTCTCGGTCGGGCACAGAGTTTTAATCTGCCAGGAAGTTTCATATCAGCGCACACTCCGCTGCAGAGTGAAAATCTCATTCTGGACATAGGGTTTTATTGGAACAAAAAAAAAAAAAAAAAAAAAGTTCACAAAATGTCCGACAGATGGCGCTGTACAGCAAAACGTCAGTGATTGCGCATGACAATCGTGTATAGAAGGAGCTGTAATGAGAGAGAGAATCGTATACTCCTGTATACGATGAATACCATTCCATCAGATGTAAACAGTCAACTGTAAACTTATAGAAGTATTTAATTTCATATTTTAAACATAGCTGCACAACAGCAACGCTTCCACGTAATAAAATTATAACCAGCCGACCAGTTGCAATGGATAAAGAAATTCTTTACCTAGGTTTCCGACAAATATAAATTTGACTTCTTCAGAAGGTAGCCTAAGGACAATGAAAATCATGGCTTAAATTAGAAAAGTATGAAACTTAAGCCAAGAATAAATTTTAACACAAATTAGAGAGCTCTTGCATTACAGAGATACGATAACGACGACTGGTACTTACAATTTTACATTAGTAAGGACTAATGTACCATCGCCGTTTTTACAATTGTCGGCATAGATCCATTTGTCAAAATTGAAATAGAACCCCAGAATTAGGGTTTGTCACGTAAATATAACATAGTTTGTAACCTCCCCAGAGAAATTTGAAAGACAATATTTAAATGTTAACGAGAATAGAACCTAGCGTAACCTCCCAGCAAATAAAATAATTTATTGACAATGACAATTAAATGACAACTAGCAATCTGAGCCATGTGTAAGCTCCCCACAAAAATGAAAGTCAATTCAATAAAAATGAAATCTCAGTGACAATGAAAACGCAAATAGACCGAAATGTCGATCTTAGGCCCTGTTCTTACCTCAGTAAAATTTCATCTGCTCTTATTTTTCGCCATAGCTTGGAGGAACTGCATCGCAAAAATTCTTTGAATTTAAATAAATTTTTTTTAAGGAAATGCATGGGAAACTTTCTTTCAATAAAATGTTTGTTTTGTTAAAATGCTTGGTTTGAAAAAAAAATTATTATTGGGGCGATTCTTGAACAAATTAATTACACTTAATTTTGTGGCGGCGTTCGTAGCGACAAACAATTCGCTGTAGAAACGGCTTACGAAGTCACCGCCACACTTTTAATGGCGGGCCGACCGGTCCGCTGGAACAGTGAACAGAAAGATGAAAACCCAAACACTCTGATTAAATAAAAGTCGGTACTTATCTTTATTAATGAAGATACATAAACACAGTAGTGAACTCCGTGTCTACAGAAATCTGTCTAGTTCGAGTCGGAGCGGCTAGGTCAGCGTCGGCTGACGACAGACAACAACTCCGCTGCGATGAACACACAACTGACTAGCAAGTACACAATTCGGTGGCGAGTATACAACTGAGCGGCGAATACAGAACTGTCCTAGCGCTCGCGACTCCAGCGCTTAAGAAACCAGAAGCCAGCGGTGGCGCGCGCAGACTTGCGGCGATTTCCTGTCTCGCTGGGGCTGCTTATGCGGACGGCGTCCGGACTTTGATGCTGCCAACCTTTTGGCAGCGGGCTCGGGTGGCATTGCTGGCTAGGATATAACACTTAAGATGCATTACATTATCAGATGAGCACAATGCTGCTTCATTACCTTATTTAAAAAATATACCTCGTCCTGAATCTTGACCAGAGTGCCATGTCGACGCCCGCCGACTCCTCACACACAACTGCGACTGTCTCTCGTGCGCGCTACGTACAACTGAACTCTCTCGCAACTCGACCGCAACTGCACCTGCCGACTCCCTACATGCAACTGAACGCTCGCGCGCTCAAGCGCAGACTAGCAACGATAAATAACTCACTGGTCAGAGATTCCGTCATGCCTCGCCATCGCTGTACTAAATACACTCCTGGAAATTGAAATAAGAACACCGTGATTTCATTGTCCCAGGAAGGGGAAACTTTATTGACACATTCCTGGGGTCAGATACATCACATGATCACACTGACAGAACCACAGGCACATAGACACAGGCAACAGAGCATGCACAATGTCGGCACTAGTACAGTGTATATCCACCTTTCGCAGCAATGCAGGCTGCTATTCTCCCATGGAGACGATCGTAGAGATGCTGGATGTAGTCCTGTGGAACGGCTTGCCATGCCATTTCCACCTGGCGCCTCAGTTGGACCAGCGTTCGTGCTGGACGTGCAGACCGCGTGAGACGACGCTTCATCCAGTCCCAAACATGCTCAATGCGGGACAGATCCGGAGATCTTGCTGGCCAGGGTAGTTGACTTACACCTTCTAGAGCACGTTGGGTGGCACGGGATACATGCGGACGTGCATTGTCCTATTGGAACAGCAAGTTCCCTTGCCGGTCTAGGAATGGTAGAACGATGGGTTCGATGACGGTTTGGATGTACCGTGCACTATTCAGTGTCCCCTCGACGATCACCAGTGGTGTACGGCCTGTGTAGGAGATCGCTCCCCACACCATGATGCCGGGTGTTGGCCCTGTGTGCCTCGGTCGTATGCAGTCCTGATTGTGGCGCTCACCTGCACGGCGCCAAACACGCATACGACCATCATTGGCACCAAGGCAGAAGCGACTCTCATCGCTGAAGACGACACGTCTCCATTCGTCCCTCCATTCACGCCTGTCGCGACACCACTGGAGGCGGGCTGCACGATGTTGGGGCGTGAGCGGAAGACGGCCTAACGGTGTGCGGGACCGTAGCCCAGCTTCATGGAGACGGTTGCGAATGGTCCTCGCCGATACCCCAGGAGCAACAGTGTCCCTAATTTGCTGGGAAGTGGCGGTGCGGTCCCCTACGGCACTGCGTAGGATCCTACGGTCTTGGCGTGCATCCGTGCGTCGCTGCGGTCCGGTCCCAGGTCGACGGGCACGTGCACCTTCCGCCGACCACTGGCGACAACATCGATGTACTGTGGAGACCTCACGCCCCACGTGTTGAGCAATTCGGCGGTACGTCCACCCGGCCTCCCGCATGCCCACTATACGCCCTCGCTCAAAGTCCGTCTACTGCACATACGGTTCACGTCCACGCTGTCGCGGCATGCTACCAGTGTTAAAGACTGCGATGGAGCTCCGTATGCCACGGCAAATTGGCTGACACTGACGGCGGCGGTGCACAAATGCTGCGCAGCTAGCGCCATTCGACGGCCAACACCGCGGTTCCTGGTGTGTCCGCTGTGCCGTGCGTGTGATCATTGCTTGTACAGCCCTCTCGCAGTGTCCGGAGCAAGTATGGTGGGTCTGACACACCGGTGTCAATGTGTTTTTTTTTCCATTTCCAGGAGTGTACATACGCGTTTCAAGTTCATGGATCTTGCAGAGCTCACAACCGACTGAGTGTAATCGGCGAGCGTGGTTACTCTGAGACCAGGGCGGGTGGCGCTCGTGCCGAGAAACATGTGCCAATTGGCGTACAAAGGCAACGTGTAGATTATCAGAATTAATAACGTCATTAGGTAAAGTACCATTAAAAACGAAGGAAATTAATACTCCCGTTATAACAGTATGGGAGCATTGGTACAAATAATGTAGTTTATCCATTGCAACTGGTCGGCTGGTTATAATTTAATTTTATATACAAATTTTTCTATTATGCCTTACAATCCCTTTTGGAAATTTATTTGTCGTCCCAAAAAATTCTTAGACTTTCTTTTGCTTATCTGTTATGAAAGTATTAATAAACACAATATACTGAACATTATTTCGGTTTGCATGCAGTGTAAGTAACGTAAAAATAGAAAATAAATAAGAGTTTCCGCGTACGGACTCGACCCCGCGACCCTTTGATTATTCTCCTGCTCTCCCTTCGCTTCGCCAACCGCTGCCTGCTAAACATAACTGGCTCATGGCTCCCTAGCGCTCTAGCGCTCCACACGTGAGTGGAACGGGAAAAAGCTCTGATAATTTGAAAAATTGGAAGCATCCTCTGCCATGCACTTTACTGCCAACATGAGTAACGTAGAAGTAAATATCCTCTGAGTAGTGAAGCAACTTAAATCACTTAATAAAAGCAAGTCTTCTGGTCCAGGCTGTATACCAATTAGGTTCCTTTCGGAGTATGCTGATGAAACATGTGCCAATTGGCGTACAAAGGCAACGTGTAGATTATCAGAATTAATAACGTCATTAGGTAAAGTACCAATAAAAAGGAAGGAAATTAATACTCCCGTTATAACAGTATGGGAGCATTGGTACAAATAATGTAGTTTATCCATTGCTACTGGTCGGCTGGTTATAATTTAATTTTATATACAAACTTTTCTAGTACGCCCTACAATCCCTTTTTGGAAATTTATTTGTCGTCCCAAAAAATTCTTAGACTTTCTTTTGCTTATCTGTTATGAAAGTATTAATAAACACAATATACTGAACATTATTTCGGTTTGTTTGCAGTGTAAGTAACGTAAAAATAGAAAATAAATAAGAGTTTCCGCGTACGGACTCGACCCCGCGACCCTTTGATTATTCTCCTGCTCTCCCTTCGCTTCGCCAACCGCTGCCTGCTAAACATAACTGGCTCATGGCTCCCTAGCGCTCCACACATGAGTGGAACGGGAAAAAGCTCTGATAATTTGAAAAATTGGAAGCATCCTCTGCCATGCACTTTGCTGCCAACATGAGTAACGTAGAAGTAAATATCCTCTGAGTAGTGAAGCAACTTAAATCACTTAATAAATATTCAAGAAAGGTAGTAGGAGTAATACACTAAATTACCGGCCCATATCGTTAACGTCGATATGCAGCAGGATTTTAGAATATATATTGTGTTCGAATATTATGATTTACCTCATAGAAAACTGTCTATTGACACACAGTCAACATGGGTTTAGAAAACATCGTTCCTGTGAAACACAACTAGCTCTTTATTCACATGAAGTGTTGTGTGCTATTGACAAGGGATTTCAGATCGATTCCGTATTTCTGGATTTCCGGAAGGCTTTTGACACGGTACCACACAAGTTGCTCGTAGTAAAATTGCGTGCTTATGGAATATCGTCTCAGTTGTGTGACCGGATTTGTGATTTCCTGTCAGAGAGGTCACAGTTCGTAGTAATTGACGGAAAGTCATAGAGTAAAACAGAAGTGATTTCTGGCGTTCCCCAAGGTAGTGCTATAGGCCCTTTGCTGTTCCTTATCTATATAAACGATTTGGGAGACAATCTGAGCAGCCGTCTTTGGTTGTTTGCATATGACGCTGTTGTTTATCGACTAATAAATTCATCAGAAGATCAAAACGATTTAGAAAAGATATCTGAATGGTGCGAAAAGTGACAGTTGACCCTGAATAACGAAAAGTATGAGGTCATCCACATGAGTGTTAAAAGGAACTGAAACTTCGGTTACACGATACACCAGTCTAATTTAAAAGCAGTAAATTCAGTTAAATACCTAGGTATTACAATTACGAACAACTTAAATTGGAAGGAACAGACAGAAAATGTTGTGGGGGAAGGCTAACCGGAGACTGCGTTTTATTGGTAGGATACTTAGAAAATGTAACAGACCTACTAAGGAGACTGCCTACACTACGCTTGTCCGTCCTCTTTTAGAATACTGCTGCGCAGTGTGGGATCCTTACCAGATAGGACTGACGGAGTACATCGAAAAAGTTCAAAGAAAGGCAGCACGTTCTGTATTCTCGCGAAATATGGGAGAGAGTGTCACAGAAATGATGCAGGATTTGGGCTGGAAATCGTTAAAAGAGAGGCCTTTTTCCTTGCGACGGAGTCTTCTCACGAAATTCCAATCACCAACTTTCTCCTCTGAATGCGAAAATATTTTGTTGACACCTACCTAGATAGGGAGGAACGATCACCACGATAAAATAAGGTAGATCGGAACTCGTACGGAAAGATATAGGTGTTCGATTCTCGGCTAGGTCGGAGATTTAATAGTGCGACACAAAATAATACCGTCACCCCACTGAGAAAAAGTGTAAATGATACAAGAAAAGTTCTGTTTGTGCTCAGCTTATAGTGCACATCAAGGTAGAGTATCAACAAAATCAGAGAAACATCACATGCCACAACGAAGGTGTTTATGTAAGTAATTTACCAAACATACATCTCACTGAAAGCCATATCAATAATCATAAATAAGTTTTCTTTCCGCGCGTTATACGAGATTGGCATAATAGGAAATTGTGAAGGTGGTTCGATGAACGCTCTGCCTGGCACTTAAATGTCATTTGCAGAGCATCCATGTGGATGTAGATGTACAGTGGTTTTCACAGCAAAGGCCGAGTTAGTCACCTTTGAAGCGATTTCTATGGCTATAAGCAGTTTAAATCTGTCTGTCGCTGGAGGTGGACGTAACATCACGTTACGCCACAGTAACTGGTTGGTTAGCTGACTTGGCCGACGGGAACCCAACAGCAAGGTCATGGTCCCATCGGCTTAAGGAAGGATTGGGGCCGGCCTGGATGTCCGAGCGGTTCTAGGCGCTAGTCTGGAATATGTGTGATGTCCTTAGGTTAGTTAGGTTTAAGTAGTTCTAGGCGACTGATGACCTTAGAAGTTGAGTCCCATAGTGCTCAGATCCATTTGAACCATTTGAAGGATTGGGGAAGGAAGTAAATCAGGATGATCGCACGCGGGTTTGAACCGTCGTCCTTCCGAATGAGAGCCCAGGGTGCTAACCACTGCACCATCTCGCTCGGCGCTACAGTAATTCTCGCAGTCTGTAGAACTGTGTCAAATGTTACCGAACCGAGTCATCTCGCGCGCGCCCGCAAACAGTGAACAGTAAATTTGCGGAGATAAGGCGGGGACTTTGCACCGCTGCCTTTGACAGATTTATACAGACCAGTAAATTAGTTTTTCGACTACACTAGCCTTGAGAACGCGAGTTAACATTGCGATACTCGGCGACGAAACAACGTACGACAGTAAGATGTATACCAGCACGCACGGAACGCACCCCAATTGTCGAACCTTGTTTCATAATCGAGTATCTACAGGGTGTATCAAAAACAATCTTCCGTTCTGGCACGCCTATATTTGTGAAACTAATAAACACACACTCTTGCTGATAAATTAAGGATAATGCCGATACACGGTGAAACAGCGCTCTGGTGGGCGGTTTTCGCACGGTGGCCCTGGCAGAAGTCCACAAACGCAGGGCTGTGTTGGTGCATGTCAGAGTACGGTGCAGCGAGTAAGTGTGCAGACGTTTTCAGACGTGCTAATGATGACTTTGTTGGAAAATGGCTCAAAGAACACATATTGATGACGTTATGAGGGGTAGAATACTAGGGCGACTGGAGGCTGGCCAAACACAGCAGGTCGTAGCACGGGCCCTCCGTGTGCCACAAAGTGTGAGCTCAAGATTATGGCAACGACTCCAGCAGACAGGAAACGTGTCCAGGCGCTACAGTACGGGACGTCCACAGTGTACAACACCACAAGAAGACCGATATCTCACCATCAGTGCCCGCAGACGGCCACGGAGTACTGCAGGTAGCCTCGCTCGGGACCTTACCGCAGCCACTGGAACAGTTGTCTCCAGACACACAGTCTACAGACGACTGCACAGACACGGTTTATGTGCCCGGAGACCTGCAAGGTGCATTCCACAGAGCCCGTAAAGCCTGGTATCAAGAACACAGTACATGGCCATTGGAACAGTGGTCCCAGGTTATGTTTTCGGACAAGTCCAGGTATAGTATGAACAGTGATTCTCGCCGGGTTTTCATCTGGCGTGAACCAGGAACCAGATGTTGTTGTTGTTGTGGTCTTCAGTCCTGAGACTGGTTTGATGCAGCTCTCCATGCTACTCTATCCCGTGCAAGCTTTTTCATCTCCCAGTACCTACTGCAACCTACATCCTTCTGAATCTGCTTAGTGTATTCATCTCTTGGTCTCCCTCTACGATTTTTACCCTCCACGCTACCCTCCAATACTAAATTGGTGATCCCTTGATGCCTCAGAACATGTCCTACCAACCGATCCCTTCTTCTGGTCAAGTTGTGCCACAAACTTCTCTTCTCCCCAATCCTATTCAATACTTCCTCATTAGTTATGTGATCTACCCATCTAATCTTCAGCATTCTTCTGTAGCACCACATTTCGAAAGCTTCTATTCTCTTCTTGTCCAAACTATTTATCGTCCATGTTTCACTTCCATACATGGCTACACTCCATACGAATACTTTCAGAAATGACTTCCTGACACTTAAATCAATACTGGATGTTAACAAATTTCTCTTCTTCAGAAACGCTTTCCTTGCCATTGCCAGCCTACATTTTATATCCTCTCTACTTCGACCATCATCAGTTATTTTGCTCCCCAAATAGCAAAACTCTTTTACTACTTTAAGTGCCTCATTTCCTAATTTAATTCCCTCAGCATCACCCGACTTAATTAGACTACATTCCATTATCCTTGTTTTGCTTTTGTTGATGTTCATCTTATATCCTCCTTTCAAGACACTGTCCATTCCATTCAACTGCTCTTCCAAGTCCTTTGCTGTCTCTGACAGAATTACAATGTCATCGGCGAACCTCAAAGTTTTTATTTCTTCTCCATGAATTTTAATACCTACTCCGAATTTTTCTTTTGTTTCCTTTACTGCTTGTTCAATATACAGATTGAACAACATCTGGGAGAGGCTACAACCCCGTCTTACTCCCTTCCCAACCACTGCTTCCCTTTCATGTCCCTCGACTCTTGTAACTGCCATCTGGTTTCTGTACAAATTGTAAATAGCCTTTCGCTCCCTGTATTTTACCCCTGCCACCTTTAGAATTTGAAAGAGAGTATTCCAGTCAACATTGTCAAAAGCTTTCTCTAAGTCTACAAATGCTAGAAACGTAGGTTTGCCTTTCCTTAATCTTTCTTCTAAGATAAGTCGTAAGGTCAGTATTGCCTCACGTGTTCCAGTGTTTCTACGGAATCCAAACTGATCTTCCCCGAGGTTGGCTTCTACTAGTTTTTCCATTCGTCTGTAAAGAATTCGTGTTAGTATTTTGCAGCTGTGACTTATTAAGCTGATAGTTCGGTAATTTTCACATCTGTCAACACCTGCTTTCTTTGGGATTGGAATTATTATATTCTTCTTGAAGTCTGAGGGTATTTCGCCTGTTTCATACATCTTGCTCACCAGATGGTAGAGTTTTGTCAGGACTGGCTCTCCCACGGCCGTCAGTAGTTCCAATGGAATATTGTCTACTCCGGGGGCCTTCTTTCGACTCAGGTCTTTCAGTGCTCTGTCAAACTCTTCACGCAGTATCATATCTTCCATTTCATCTTCATCTACATCCTCTTCCATTTCCATAATATTGTCCTCAAGTACATCGCCCTTGTATAGGCCCTCTATATACTCCTTCCACCTTTCTGCTTTTCCTTCTTTGCTTAGAACTAGGTTTCCATCTGAGCTCTTGGTATTCATACAAGTCGTTCTCTTATCTCCAAAGGTCTCTTTAATTTTCCTGTAGGCGGTATCTATCTTACCCCTAGTGAGATAGGCCTCTACATCCTTACATTTGTCCTCTAGCCATCCCTGCTTAGCCATTTTGCACTTCCTGTCGATCTCATTTTTGAGACGTTTGTATTCCTTTTTGCCTGTTTCACTTACTGCATTTTTATATTTTCTCCTTGAATCAATCAAATTCAATATTTCTTCTGTTACCCAAGGATTTCTACTAGCCCTCGTCTTTTTACCTACTTGATCCTCTGCTGCCTTCACTACTTCATCCCTCAAAGCTACCCATTCTTCTTCTACTGTATTTATTTCCCCCATTCCTGTCAATTGCTCCCTTATGCTCTCCCTGAATCTCTGTACAACCTCTCGTTCTTTTAGTTTATCCAGGTCCCATCTCCTTAAATTCCCACCTTTTTGCAGTTTCTTCAGTTTTAATCTACAGGTCATAACCAATAGATTGTGGTCAGAGTCCACATATGCCCCTGGAAATGTCTTACAATTTAAAACCTGGTTCCTAAATCTCTGTCTTACCATTATATAATCTATCTGATACCTTTTAGTATCTCCAGGGTTCTTCCATGTATACAACCTTCTTTCATGATTCTTAAACCAAGTGTTAGTTATGATTATGTTGTGCTCTGTGCAAAATTCTACCAGGCGGCTTCCTCTTTCATTTCTGTCCCCCAATCCATATTCACCTACTATGTTTCCTTCTCTCCCTTTTCCTACACTCGAATTCCAGTCACCCATGACTATTAAATTTTCGTCTCCCTTCACAATCTGAATAATTTCTTTTATTTCATCATACATTTCTTCAATTTCTTCGTCATCTGCAGAGCTAGTTGGCATATAAACTTGTACTACTGTAATATTGTTGAAAGGGACCTGGGACCTGTATGGTGGTCTTGGTTTGATGGTGTGGGGTGGGATTAAGATTGGTGCACGCACACCTCTTGACAGAGGAACTGAAACAGGTCAGGTGTATCGGGACGACATTTTGCAACAGTATGCCTGCCTTTTCAGGGGTGCAGTGGGTGGGTTTCCACCAGACCGTATCGTTTAGTTGGCACGGTTGCGTTGTTTGTCTTTTTCTCTTGACTGGCGCCACTCGGTTTCGTAAGCGCTGACTGTCCGCCAGTGGCAGCAGCGGCGCTTATCGATATGTAGTTCTGCTTTGGGGCGACCTCATGCTTCTTCCGTGTGGTGTGAGTGTGGAGTTCGGTTGGGGACGCAGGAGGAGCGAGGTCCGCGCCGGGACAGCTGGCGGCGTGCTGGACCGAAGGGCTGTGATCACGGGGCTGCACGGCCTCGTCGAAACCCGATCCTGCATGTCTGAGTGCAGTGCTATTCGGGTAGAGAAACCTCCACTATTGTGGAATCTCTCCAGTGCCTTGAGTTCGTGTTGCTGCTCGCAGAGCCGCCGAGGCGAAGAGCAGCGATTGGAGTACCTGGGGAAGGCGGATCTGATTAGCCTTCCTGAGCTTCTAATTACTATTTTCAGCTTCTTACATTGTTAATTTCAACCAGCGTTATTTTCCTGCCTGGTGGCCGCTAACGCCCCAGTTATCTGTCCTGGGGTTCGGTGTATGTAACGGCAGCGTACATCTCCTACCTTAGTGGTAGTCATTCCTTCTTGTTCCGGGCGCTCTAAGCACAGTATTCTCCGCGCGGAACCCAGACCGCCGGTTCCGGCTTTGGCTTAATTTTACATCTTGTGTTTGTTTTGCTGGATGTCACGTAGCCTCACCAAGTTATTATTTGTCGCTCGATAGACTGCCACTACTCTAAGTTACCATCTTGTGATCTGAATGCAACTCTTGGCTCCCTTTCTCTCTCCAGTGCCTTGAGTTCGTGTTGCTGCTCGCAGAGCCGCCGAGGCGAAAAGCAGCGATTGGAGTACCTAGGGAAGGCGGATCTGATTAGCCTTCCTGAGCTTCTAATTACTATTTTCAGCTTCTTACATTGTTAATTTCAACCAGCGTTATTTTCCTGCCTGGTGGCCGCTAACGCCCCAGTTATCTGTCCTGGGGTTCGGTGTATGTAACGGCAGCGTACATCTCCTACCTTAGTGGTAGTCATTCCTTCTTGTTCCGGGCGCTCTAAGCACAGTATTCTCCGCGCGGAACCCAGACCGCCGGTTCCGGCTTTGGCTTAATTTTACATCTTGTGTTTGTTTTGCTGGATGTCACGTAGCCTCACCAAGTTATTATTTGTCGCTCGATAGACTGCCACTACTCTAAGTTACCATCTTGTGATCTGAATGCAACTCTTGGCTCCCTTTCTCTCTCCAGTGCCTTGAGTTCGTGTTGCTGCTCGCAGAGCCGCCGAGGCGAAGAGCAGCGATTGGAGTACCTAGGGAAGGCGGATCTGATTAGCCTTCCTGAGCTTCTAATTACTATTTTCAGCTTCTTACATTGTTAATTTCAACCAGCGTTATTTTCCTGCCTGGTGGCCGCTAACGCCCCAGTTATCTGTCCTGGGGTTCGGTGTATGTAACGGCAGCGTACATCTCCTACCTTAGTGGTAGTCATTCCTTCTTGTTCCGGGCGCTCTAAGCACAGTATTCTCCGCGCGGAACCCAGACCGCCGGTTCCGGCTTTGGCTTAATTTTACATCTTGTGTTTGTTTTGCTGGATGTCACGTAGCCTCACCAAGTTATTATTTGTCGCTCGATAGACTGCCACTACTCTAAGTTACCATCTTGTGATCTGAATGCAACTCTTGGCTCCCTTTCTCTCTCCAGTGCCTTGAGTTCGTGTTGCTGCTCGCAGAGCCGCCGAGGCGAAAAGCAGCGATTGGAGTACCTAGGGAAGGCGGATCTGATTAGCCTTCCTGAGCTTCTAATTACTATTTTCAGCTTCTTACATTGTTAATTTCAACCAGCGTTATTTTCCTGCCTGGTGGCCGCTAACGCCCCAGTTATCTGCCCTGGGGTTCGGTGTATGTAACGGCAGCGTACATCTCCTACCTTAGTGGTAGTCATTCCTTCTTGTTCCGGGCGCTCTAAGCACAGTATTCTCCGCGCGGAACCCAGACCGCCGGTTCCGGCTTTGGCTTAATTTTACATCTTGTGTTTGTTTTGCTGGATGTCACGTAGCCTCACCAAGTTATTATTTGTCGCTCGATAGACTGCCACTACTCTAAGTTACCATCTTGTGATCTGAATGCAACTCTTGGCTCCCTTTCTCTCTCCAGTGCCTTGAGTTCGTGTTGCTGCTCGCAGAGCCGCCGAGGCGAAAAGCAGCGATTGGAGTACCTAGGGAAGGCGGATCTGATTAGCCTTCCTGAGCTTCTAATTACTATTTTCAGCTTCTTACATTGTTAATTTCAACCAGCGTTATTTTCCTGCCTGGTGGCCGCTAACGCCCCAGTTATCTGCCCTGGGGTTCGGTGTATGTAACGGCAGCGTACATCTCCTACCTTAGTGGTAGTCATTCCTTCTTGTTCCGGGCGCTCTAAGCACAGTATTCTCCGCGCGGAACCCAGACCGCCGGTTCCGGCTTTGGCTTAATTTTACATCTTGTGTTTGTTTTGCTGGATGTCACGTAGCCTCACCAAGTTATTATTTGTCGCTCGATAGACTGCCACTACTCTAAGTTACCATCTTGTGATCTGAATGCAACTCTTGGCTCCCTTTCTCTCTCCAGTGCCTTGAGTTCGTGTTGCTGCTCGCAGAGCCGCCGAGGCGAAAAGCAGCGATTGGAGTACCTAGGGAAGGCGGATCTGATTAGCCTTCCTGAGCTTCTAATTACTATTTTCAGCTTCTTACATTGTTAATTTCAACCAGCGTTATTTTCCTGCCTGGTGGCCGCTAACGCCCCAGTTATCTGCCCTGGGGTTCGGTGTATGTAACGGCAGCGTACATCTCCTACCTTAGTGGTAGTCATTCCTTCTTGTTCCGGGCGCTCTAAGCACAGTATTCTCCGCGCGGAACCCAGACCGCCGGTTCCGGCTTTGGCTTAATTTTACATCTTGTGTTTGTTTTGCTGGATGTCACGTAGCCTCACCAAGTTATTATTTGTCGCTCGATAGACTGCCACTACTCTAAGTTACCATCTTGTGATCTGAATGCAACTCTTGGCTCCCTTTCTCTCTCCAGTGCCTTGAGTTCGTGTTGCTGCTCGCAGAGCCGCCGAGGCGAAAAGCAGCGATTGGAGTACCTAGGGAAGGCGGATCTGATTAGCCTTCCTGAGCTTCTAATTACTATTTTCAGCTTCTTACATTGTTAATTTCAACCAGCGTTATTTTCCTGCCTGGTGGCCGCTAACGCCCCAGTTATCTGCCCTGGGGTTCGGTGTATGTAACGGCAGCGTACATCTCCTACCTTAGTGGTAGTCATTCCTTCTTGTTCCGGGCGCTCTAAGCACAGTATTCTCCGCGCGGAACCCAGACCGCCGGTTCCGGCTTTGGCTTAATTTTACATCTTGTGTTTGTTTTGCTGGATGTCACGTAGCCTCACCAAGTTATTATTTGTCGCTCGATAGACTGCCACTACTCTAAGTTACCATCTTGTGATCTGAATGCAACTCTTGGCTCCCTTTCTCTCTCCAGTGCCTTGAGTTCGTGTTGCTGCTCGCAGAGCCGCCGAGGCGAAAAGCAGCGATTGGAGTACCTAGGGAAGGCGGATCTGATTAGCCTTCCTGAGCTTCTAATTACTATTTTCAGCTTCTTACATTGTTAATTTCAACCAGCGTTATTTTCCTGCCTGGTGGCCGCTAACGCCCCAGTTATCTGCCCTGGGGTTCGGTGTATGTAACGGCAGCGTACATCTCCTACCTTAGTGGTAGTCATTCCTTCTTGTTCCGGGCGCTCTAAGCACAGTATTCTCCGCGCGGAACCCAGACCGCCGGTTCCGGCTTTGGCTTAATTTTACATCTTGTGTTTGTTTTGCTGGATGTCACGTAGCCTCACCAAGTTATTATTTGTCGCTCGATAGACTGCCACTACTCTAAGTTACCATCTTGTGATCTGAATGCAACTCTTGGCTCCCTTTCTCTCTCCAGTGCCTTGAGTTCGTGTTGCTGCTCGCAGAGCCGCCGAGGCGAAGAGCAGCGATTGGAGTACCTAGGGAAGGCGGATCTGATTAGCCTTCCTGAGCTTCTAATTACTATTTTCAGCTTCTTACATTGTTAATTTCAACCAGCGTTATTTTCCTGCCTGGTGGCCGCTAACGCCCCAGTTATCTGTCCTGGGGTTCGGTGTATGTAACGGCAGCGTACATCTCCTACCTTAGTGGTAGTCATTCCTTCTTGTTCCGGGCGCTCTAAGCACAGTATTCTCCGCGCGGAACCCAGACCGCCGGTTCCGGCTTTGGCTTAATTTTACATCTTGTGTTTGTTTTGCTGGATGTCACGTAGCCTCACCAAGTTATTATTTGTCGCTCGATAGACTGCCACTACTCTAAGTTACCATCTTGTGATCTGAATGCAACTCTTGGCTCCCTTTCTCTCTCCAGTGCCTTGAGTTCGTGTTGCTGCTCGCAGAGCCGCCGAGGCGAAGAGCAGCGATTGGAGTACCTAGGGAAGGCGGATCTGATTAGCCTTCCTGAGCTTCTAATTACTATTTTCAGCTTCTTACATTGTTAATTTCAACCAGCGTTATTTTCCTGCCTGGTGGCCGCTAACGCCCCAGTTATCTGTCCTGGGGTTCGGTGTATGTAACGGCAGCGTACATCTCCTACCTTAGTGGTAGTCATTCCTTCTTGTTCCGGGCGCTCTAAGCACAGTATTCTCCGCGCGGAACCCAGACCGCCGGTTCCGGCTTTGGCTTAATTTTACATCTTGTGTTTGTTTTGCTGGATGTCACGTAGCCTCACCAAGTTATTATTTGTCGCTCGATAGACTGCCACTACTCTAAGTTACCATCTTGTGATCTGAATGCAACTCTTGGCTCCCTTTCTCTCTCCAGTGCCTTGAGTTCGTGTTGCTGCTCGCAGAGCCGCCGAGGCGAAAAGCAGCGATTGGAGTACCTAGGGAAGGCGGATCTGATTAGCCTTCCTGAGCTTCTAATTACTATTTTCAGCTTCTTACATTGTTAATTTCAACCAGCGTTATTTTCCTGCCTGGTGGCCGCTAACGCCCCAGTTATCTGTCCTGGGGTTCGGTGTATGTAACGGCAGCGTACATCTCCTACCTTAGTGGTAGTCATTCCTTCTTGTTCCGGGCGCTCTAAGCACAGTATTCTCCGCGCGGAACCCAGACCGCCGGTTCCGGCTTTGGCTTAATTTTACATCTTGTGTTTGTTTTGCTGGATGTCACGTAGCCTCACCAAGTTATTATTTGTCGCTCGATAGACTGCCACTACTCTAAGTTACCATCTTGTGATCTGAATGCAACTCTTGGCTCCCTTTCTCTCTCCAGTGCCTTGAGTTCGTGTTGCTGCTCGCAGAGCCGCCGAGGCGAAGAGCAGCGATTGGAGTACCTAGGGAAGGCGGATCTGATTAGCCTTCCTGAGCTTCTAATTACTATTTTCAGCTTCTTACATTGTTAATTTCAACCAGCGTTATTTTCCTGCCTGGTGGCCGCTAACGCCCCAGTTATCTGTCCTGGGGTTCGGTGTATGTAACGGCAGCGTACATCTCCTACCTTAGTGGTAGTCATTCCTTCTTGTTCCGGGCGCTCTAAGCACAGTATTCTCCGCGCGGAACCCAGACCGCCGGTTCCGGCTTTGGCTTAATTTTACATCTTGTGTTTGTTTTGCTGGATGTCACGTAGCCTCACTAACTTATCATTTGTCGCTCGATAGACTGCCACTAGTCCAAGTTACCATCTTGTGATCTGAATGCAACTCTTGGCTCCCTTTCTCTTCGCTCGCGAAAGTGTATTTAGTGTGACCAACACAGCGGTCGGTTCCTGGAGCACCGTCTGTCACTGCCCCTTGTGTTTTATTTTACTATTGTACTATTTAGTTACCATCATTTGTCTCACCTCTTTGGTGATCTGTTGTTTGTTTTTTAAAATTAACTTTTGCTATGCCATTCGCCGTTTGACAGTACATTTGTTAAAATTTTTTAATAATTGCCATTTTGGCGTTAAAGGCCTTCAGCCGTGATTGTGGTAACTTGCTTTACAATTCTGATTGTGACCACATTGGTTTGTTTTAAAAACTTACACTACTGGCCATTAAAATTCCTACACCGCGCAGATGACGTGCTACAAACGCCAAATTTAACCGAGAGGAAGACGATGCTGTGATATGCAAATGATTAGCTTTTCAGACCATTCACACAAGGTTGGCGCCGGTGGCGACACCTACAACGTGCTGACATGAGCAAAGTTTCCAACCGATTTCTCATACACAAACAGCAGTTGACTGGCATTGCCTGGTGAAACGTTGTGATGCCCCGTATAAGGAAGAGAAATGCGTACCATCACGTTTCCGACTTTGATAAAGATCGGATTGTAGCCCATCGCGATTGCGGTTTATCGTATCGCGACATTGCTGCTCGCGTTGGTCGTCATCCAATGACTCTTAGCGGAATATGGAATCGGTGGGTTCAGGAGGGTAATACGGAACGCCGCGCTGGATCCCAACGGCCTCGTACCACTAGCAGTTGAGATGACAGGCATCTTATCCGCATGGCTGTAACGGATCGTGCAGCCACGTCTCGATCCCTGAGTCAACAGATGGGGACGTTTGCAAGACAACAACCATCCGCATGAACAGTTCGACACCGTTTGCAGCAGCATGGACTATCAGCTTGGAGACCGTGGCTGCGGTTACCCTTGACGCTGCATCACAGACAGGAGCGCCTGCGATGGTGTACTCGACGACGAACCTGGCTGCACGAATGACAAAACGTCATTTTTTCGGATGAATCCAGGTTCTCTTTACAGCATCACGATGGTCGCATCCGTGTTTGGCGACATCGCGGTGAACGCACATTGGAAGCGTGTATTCGCCATCGCCATACTGGCGTATCACCCGGCGTGATGGTATGGGGTGCCATTGGTTACACGTCTCGGTTACCTCTTGTTCGCATTGACGGCACTTTGATCAGTGGACGTTACATTTCAGATGTGTTACGAGCCGTGGCTCTATCCTTCATTCGATCCCTGCGAAACCCCACATTTCAGCAGGATAATGCACGACCGCATGTTGCAAGTCCTGTACGGGCCTTTCTGGATACAGAAAATGTTCGACTGCTGCCCTGGGCAGCACATTCTGCAGATCTCTCACCAACTGAAAACGTCTGGTCAATGGTGGCCGAGCAACTGGCTCGTCACAATACGCCAGTCACTACTCTTGGTGAACTGTGGTATCGTGTTGAAGATGCATGGGCAGCTGTACCTGTACACGCCATCCGAGCTCTGTTTGACTCAATTGCCAGGCGTACCAAGGCGATTATTACGGCCATATGTGGTTGTTCTGGGTACTGATTTCTCAGGATCTATGCACCAAAATTGCGTGAAAAATCTAGTATAATATATTTGTGCAATGAATACCCGTTTATCACCTGCATTTCTTCTTGGTGTAGCAATTTTAATGGCTAGTAGTGTATTTGTTGTCCCTATTTTATGTATTTGTTAACTTCTAAATAATTGCCATTTTTCACGTTAAAGGCCTTCAGCCGTGATTGTTTCCTTAATTACCAGGTTTCACACTCAGTGGCTATCCTATCTGTATTTGGACCTACCGCGCTAATCATTTACATTCCCACCAATGGCGTGCGTGTGTTCGAAGTCACATTGATATCCTACCGTGTCTCTTCTGTTCTTCACTTTTCATTATCAGGCAGTGAGACGCACCCTGAGGGGTGAATGCGGATCATTGTGGTTGAGCGCTGGATGCTGGCATAGGCGCAACAGTGGTGAGTAGCCAGTGGCCACTGGGCTGTCGAGATAGCGGCGCGGCGCAACACGAAACAGATGGACACAGTGCCAGGTCAGTAGCGGGAACTGTGCGCTAAAAAAACTCTTCCTGCTGTGCTGGAAGTCGGGCTTCTGCGTCGTGTCGGAACACCAGCCACGGAGCACTGCAAGCGGCAGCGAGGCCTCTCCGTTCTCCTCTGTCTGTTCACACTGGTAGCGCGTGCAGAGTGGGCAGAAAGAACAAAAGAAACACCTAACTACTACAGAGCGAGAGAGATAAGGGGGGGGGGGGGCAGAGAGAGGGAGTGAGAGAGGGGAGTGGGAGCGTGAATGAGGGGAGGGGGTTGAAATTAAAGAATAAAAGTTTAATTTCTTGCTTTCTGCTGAGGTCGTGGTGATGAGAGATGGAGAACAAGCTAGGATTGTGGAAGAGTACGGTAGAGGCAGAACTATAAGAAGCGAGGGAGACAGGATAGGTGGAAGATAAAGAGGATGAAGTGTGGAAGGGGGACAGGAAACGAACAATGGAGACAGAGAGTGTAGAATGAATGTAGAGAGACTGCATAGGGCTTCAAGGAGAAAGAAATGGGAGAAGGAGAGGGGGAAAAGGAGGGAAGCAAAGTGTGAGGGAAAAAGGAAGGAAGTAGGGGGGAAAGTAGGGAGGAAGGAGGAAACAGAGCTGAAATGAGAAAGAAAGAGGTGGATGGAGCAAAAGGAGGAGAGCAATGGAAAGTGAAAACACGGAAAAAGTGTGAAGGGAGGAAAGGTGGAGGGAAATGGAAATGAGGGAGATGAGGGTGGATGGAGAAACGGAGAGACAGAGGGTGGAGGAAGGGAGAAAAGGAAAGAGGGAGAAAGTAGGGAGCAAGGAAAGGAAGAAAAGAGGTTGAGAAGATGACAGGAGGAAAGGAGGGCGAAGATTGGAAGGAGGGAAATAAGCATGGATGGAGATAAGGAGGGAAGCACAAAGGAGAGATCGAGATAGAAAAGGACCCTTGGAGGACGGGCGAGAAAGAAGGACTGAGAAAAGTATTCAATTTTCAGGTAAGAAATATAAAAGAAAGATATAGAGGAACACAAGTAATATACAATATGAATAATAGCCAATAGGGAACAATAAACAGTGGAAGACTAAGAACAAAGTGCTCGGATTAAAACAGCGATCTAGTCTTTCCCCATTACTGTTCAATCTATACACTGAAGAAGCAATGACAGAGATAATAAGAAGGTTAAAGAGTGGGATTAAAATTCAAGGTGAAAGGGTATCAATGATAAGATTCGCTGATGACACTGCTATCCTGAGTGAAAGTGAAGAAGAATGACAGGATCTGATGAATGGAATGAATAATGAGAACGGAAAATGGAATGAGAGTAAGACAAAGAAAGACAAAAGTAATTATAACTAGCAGAAATGAGTACAGCGAGAAACTTAACGTCAGGATTGACAGTCAAAAAGTAGATGGAGTTAAGGAATTACGTCCTAGGCAGCACAATAATCAATGACGGACCGAGGAAGGAGGACATTAAAAGCAGACTGTTGATGTTTGTTGTTGTTGTGGTCTTCAGTCCATGAGACTGGTTTGATGCAGCTCTCCATGCTACTCTATCCTGTGCAAGCTTCTTCATCTCCCAGTACCTACTGCAGCCTACATCCTTCTGAATCTGCATAGTGTATTCATCTCTTAGTCTCCCTCTACGATTTTTACCCTCCACGCTGCCTTCCAATACTAAATTGGTGATCTCTTGATGCCTTAGAACATGTACTGCCAACCGATCCCTTCCTCTAGTCACGTTGCGCCACACATTCCTCTTTTCCCCAATTCTGTTTAGTACCTCCTCATTAGTTATGTAGTCTACCCATCTAACCTTCAGCATTCTTCTGTAGCACCACATTTCGAAAGCTTCTAATCTCTTCTTGTCTAATCTATTTATCGTCCACGTTCCACTTCCATACATGGCTACACTCCATACAAATACTTTCAGAAACGACTTCCTGACGCTTAAATCTATACTCGATGTTAACAAATTTCTCTCCTTCAGAAACGCTTTCCTTGCCATTGCCAGTCTACATTTTATATCCTCTCTACTTCGACCCTCATCAGTTATTTTGCTCCCCAAATAGCAAAACTCCTTTACTACTTTAAGTGTCTTATTTCCTAATGTAATTCCCTCAGCATCGCCCGATTTAATTCGTCTACATTCCTTTATCCTCGTCTTGCTTTAGTTGATGTTCATCTTATACCCTCCTTTGAAGACACTGTCCATTCTGTTCAACTGCTCTTACAGATCCTTTCCTGTCTCTGACAGAACTGCAATGTCATAGGCAAGCGACAATTTATTTCTTCTCCATGTATTTTAATTCCTACTTTAAGTAGACTACGGCCTTGCCGCAGTGAATACACCGGTTCCCGTGAGATTACAGAAGTTAAGCGCTGTCGAGCGTGGTCGGCACTTGGATGGCTGACCATCCAGGCCGCGATGCGCTGTTGCCATTTTTCGGGGTGCAATCCGCCTCGTAATGCAAATTGAGGAGCTACTCGACCGAATGGTAGAGGCTTCGGTCAAGAATACTTTTGTGGACTGGCAAGACAGCCAATCCACTAGGACGGGAGGCTGAAAGGCACGCGTTTAAGCTCACGCGGGCTGGCGTGAGGTCTGGAACAGGACACGGAAATGAACTAGCAAAAACAGGACGTAGCTGTGGAATACTTAACTTTAATCCATAATTTGTGAACATCGGCCTGACGGTACATGCATCACAAGATAAATAGCAAATGATAATGGCGCCTTGCTAGGTCGTAGCAAATGACGTAGCTGAAGGCTATGCTAACTATCGTCTCGGCAAATGAGAGCGTAATTTGTCAGTGAACCATTGCTAGCAAAGTCGGCTGTACAACTGGGGCGAGTGCTATGAAGTCTCTCTAGACCTGCCGTGTGGTGGCGCTCGGTCTGCAATCACTGACAGTGGCGACACGCGGGTCCGACGTATACTAACGGACCGCGGCCGATTTAAAGGCTACCACCTAGCAAGCGTGGTGTCTGGCGGTGACACCACAAATACCATCATAACGACCGGGAGAGCGGTGTGCTGACCCCACGCCCCTCCTTCCGCATCCTCCTCTGAGGATGACACGGCGGTCGGATGGTCCCGGTAGGCCACTCGTGGCCTCAAGACGGAGTGCTTTACTTTAAGCAGACTAGCACTGAAAAAAAGGGCATTCCTGGCCAAAAGAAGGCTACTCTCATCAAACATAGGCCTTTATTTCGGGAAGAAATTTGTGAGAATGTACGTCTGAAGCACAGCTTTGTATCGTAGTGAAACATGGAGTATGGGAAAACCAGATCAGAAGGCAATCGAAGCATTTGAGACGTGGTGCTAGAGACGAATGTTGAAAATTAGGTGGACTGATAAGGTAAGGAATGAGCAGGTTCTGCGTAGAACAGGAGAGGAAAGGAAGAAGGGACAGAATCTACATCTACATACATACTTCGCAATCCACCATACGGTGCGTGGCGGAGGGTACCTCGTACCACAACTAGCATCTTCTCCCCCTGTTCCACTCCCAAGCAGAATGAGGGAAAAATGACTGCCTATATGCCTCTGTACGAGCCCTAATCTCTCTTATCTTTGTGGTCTTTCCGCGAAATATAAGTTGGCGGCAGTAAAATTGTACTGCAGTCAGCCACAAATGCTGGTTCTCTAAATTTCCTCAGTAGCGATTCACGAAAAGAACGCCTCCTTTCCTCCAGAGATTCCCACCCGAGTTCCTGAAGCATTTCCGTAACACTCGCGTTATGATCAAACCTACCAGTAACAAATCTAGCAGCCGACCTCAGAATTGCTTCTATGTCCTCGCTCAATTCGACCTGATAGGGATCCCAAACGCTCGAGCAGTACTCAAGAATAGGTCGTATTAGTGTTTTATAAGCGGTCTCCTTTACAGATGAACCACATCTCCCCAAAATTCTACCAATTAACCGAAGACGACTATCCGCCTTCCCCACAATTGCCATTACATGCTTGTCCCACTTCATATCGCTCTGCAATGTTACGCCCAAATATTTAATCGACGTGACTGTGTCAAGCGCTACACTACTAATAGAGTATTCAAACATTACGGGATTTTTTTTTCCCTATTCATCTGCATTAATTTACATTTATCTATATTTAGAGTTAGCTGCCATTCTTTACACCAATCACAAATCCTGTCCACGTCATCTCGTATCCTCCTACAGTCACTCAACGACGACACCTTCCCGTACACCACAGCATCATCAGCAAACAGCCGCACATTGCTATCCACTCTATCCAAAAGATCATTTATGTAGATAGAAAACAACAGCGGACCTACCACACTTCCCTGGGGCACTCCAGATGATACCCTCACCTCCGATGATAGAACATTTGTTAATATATCTGGTAATGACTTCCATGGTACCAGAAGGAGCTGCAGAGGGCAAAAAGTGTAGAGGAGGACAGAGATTGGAATGTCTATTATAATTATCCGCGCTGTTACGCCGTGGTCGGTTGATGAATTCTGTGTCGATTCCCAACGTTTCGTCTCCGACTGCGGGAGGCATCTTCAAGGGGGTCCGTAGCTCAATGGAAGGTCCAACACACCCACTGGCTCGCTACTGACTGCCGCTAAATTCCGTGTCCGCGCGCCCCCGCGTGACGTCACGTGTTTTGAAAACGTCAGTGCAATTGGCCGCTGTCCGCTGCCGTCCATCGCCGTTGCCATCACCCAGTAGTGGACGAGTGGTACACATCTTCTTCAACACCGGCATCCATATACCGTTTAATTTGACGCCCTCCTCCTTTGGGTTGAAATTATTTGGGTGTTTAGCGATTTCGATTGCCTCCCTGTAGAGCCTTTCGTAATATCCGCTTGTGGCCGTTAGTATTTGCGTCTCCTCGAAACGAATATTGTCGTTCCCTGGCTGGAAAGCATGCTCCGCAACAGCTGATCGTTCCGTTTCTCCTCTTCTACAATTGCCCCTGTGCTCTTACAAACGTTTAGAAACCGTTCTTTTAGTGGTACCCACATAAACATCACCACAGTCGAATGGGATCCTATACACTCCAGCTTTCTCCAATGGTTTGCGAGCGTCCTTGGCAGGCTTAAGGTATTCCTGTATCTTCCTGGTGGGCTTGTAAATTACGGTAATATTCCGATTCGTCAAGATCCTCCCTATTCTTTGCGTTACATTTTTAACAAACGGCAGGAAAACCTTAGATTTTGCAGTAGCCTGTACGTCAGTATGATTTCTGCGTGGCTGTCTCAACGCACGTTTTATTTCGGCGGACGAATATCCGTTCTTCATTAGTGCATTGTGGAGATGTTCCATCTCTGCGTCGAGCAACTCAGGTTCACAAATGTTCCTAGCTCTGTCCGCTAACGTCTTGAGGAGGGCGTGAAATTAAACGGTATATGGATGCCGGTGTTGAAGAATATGCGTACCAGCCGTCCACTACTGGGTGATGGCAACGGCGATCGACGGCAGGGGACAGCGGCCAATTGCACTGACGTTTCCAAAACACGTGACGTCACGCCGCGGCGCGGGGGCGCGCGGACACGGAATTTAGCGGCAGTCAGTAGCGAGCCAGTGTGTGTGTTGGACCTTCCATCAAGCTACGGACCCCCTTGAAGATGTCTCCCGCAGTCGGAGACGAAACGTTGGGTATCGACACAGAATTCATCAACCGACCACGGCATAACAGCCCGGATAATTATAATCGACATGATATTTCCGGCCGTGAAAGTCTACATTTTAGTATTAGAGATTGGAATACACCCAGCAAATAACTGAGGACGTAGGTTGCAAGTGCTACTGTGAGATGAAGAGGTTGGCACGGGAGAGGAATTCGTGTCGGGCCGCATCAAACCAGTCAGAATACTGAAGACTCCAAATAAAGAAAGTTTATAATACTACGCTGTCACATATTAAACCCTACTGAATCGGATGGAGGAAGTCCTGGGTTAGGAATAGCAGGCTATTCTTGTCCAGCTGCGCATTTAACTGCATTCGCGACACATACGACGCAAAGTCAAAATTCCGAAATAAAAGAAGGTAAGACGAAAGAGAATAACGAAGAAGAACGACGGACGTAATAAAAAATGTGGTATAGCTCTTCACAGAAAAAGCAGCTCTCGAAGGGAAACCCTTCTGTGGACGGAACTCTCTGTAAACTGCGTTTCGTTGCATGTATGTTGGGCTGCGCAGTGATGCTGCATGCTAAAGCGCGCGTCATTTACGACGGCGGCCGAGTTTAGGTTCGTTCTGCGCACCTGACGTCACAAAACACAGTCAGCCAATGAACAGAGAACGACGTTGCCAGAGCTCGACTGCAGTGCAGAGCACGGACGACTGTCTTCAGTTTTAGAAACGTTCAGTCATAAATAAAGTAACTGAACAAAAGCAATGTCTTGATAGCAGACTTCCTTTTATAGAAAGTTTGGAAAAAGCATTCTTTATACCAATTGCTTCATATTCTATTAATTAATTAAACGAAACAAGCAATAAGCCTCCTAATTCAGGCGATAGCAAGGAAAGGTGTTTGTATCATTCTCACTAACCGCTTTTTCGCAATAAAGAACAGCGGTAATTGTTTATTTCCTATTGTACTTCGACGAAACGTGAATAATTCATAGTCATACCAACAGTGTTTGTCGGTATTTTGCGTGATATTTTAAAATCCTGCGGTAGATCCATTAGACAACGAGGTGCGTTAGCGTAATGGTTAAAGCATGTGACTGCTAAACGAAAGGTTTCGAGTTCAAACCTTGTTCAGTGCTTAATATTTTCTTTATTTAAAAACAATATCGAAATGTCTTACTTCACGAATTTTATTCGTTTGAATGTAATTTTTTGAAATTTCTAGTGGCAACTAAAATCGACCATACGGAAAGTATACGCTGTGGACTTTTACCTCTGCAAACTCTTCAAAATTTCGTGCAATGGTTTACTACATCTAATGCTGCACAATAACTGCGTTGAACATCTTGAAACAAAATTAAGTCATTTATGGGGGGGAAGGTATCAGTCAAGAAGACGTGTAAAAATCAATTTTTTTGGGCCAAATAGTTTTTGTGAAATCGAATGATAAGTGTGTCAAAGCAGTCGAAACACCATGTGTCTGCACAGGCGAGCAGTGAAGTGATGACGAAATCGCGCACAGCGCGGAATGCGGGGAGCACGTCTCTGTAGCAGCGAAAGGGTTAATGCGGCCGTGGTGACTTTACTTCATAAACTGCGCGCTCCCCCCTAAACGTAAGTTTGCGAACTATACTATACTATGGCGCTGCTTCTCTTGGTGCGTGCAACTGGCAACGCAGCAATCTCCCTCGTCTGGGCTGGCATGCGCGAGCCGCCAAGATAAAAGAATTCAACTATAGTCGCACATATTGGCAAGTGGGGGCGGCTCAGCTGGCTACTGCTACGAGGCCGGCGCGCCGTTCTCGGCCACTGTTAGCAATTTCGCCCGCTATTTACCCCGCGGAGCGTGCCAATTCTTCGCAACAGCGGCTGCGACGCCACTGCTCTAAATTCTTCAGCCGAGGGTCCGAGCAGCAACAGCCCGCAACACCCAGACGTAGCGGATCGGAAAACTATGTGATGGGGTGCTTCGATTACGCGGAAAAGCAATTCGCTTGAACGCAACATCCTGGTGGACTTTGCTACGTGCATCATCAGGGCAACTTCTGTAGTAGAACTATTGATATTTTTAAAAACATGCTCGGAGCTGCCACTATCCAGCACAACGCAACTCAGTACTGAACACCTTACAAAGGAACCTCCCCATCGCACCGCCCTCGGATTTAGTTATAAGTTGGCACAGTGGACAGGCCTAGAAAAACTGAACACAAATCAATCGAGATAACAGGAAGAAGTTGTATGGAACTATGAACAAAATTAGTAAAATATACAAACTGAGTAGTCCATGCGCAAGATAGGCAACATCAAGGATAATGTGAGCTCAGGAGCGCCGTGGTCCCGCGGTTAGCGTGAGCAGCTGCCGAACGAGAAGTCCTTGGTTCAAGTCTTCCCTCGACTGAAAATTTTATTTTCTTTACTTTCGCAAAGTTATGATCTGTCCGTTCGTTCATTGACGTCTCTGTTCACAGTAATAAGTTTAGTGTCTGTGTTTTGCGACCGCACCGCAAAACCGTGCGATTAGTAGACGAAAGGACGTGCCTCTCCAATGGGAACCGAAAACATTTGATCGCAACGTCATAGGTCAACCGATTCCTCCACAGGAAAACACGTCTGATATATTCTATACGACACTGGTGACGGCATGTGCGTCACGTGACACGAATATGTTGTTGACCCACCTAACTTGTACACTTGGCGAATTGGTATAAACGTTCATCTACCTTGCCCGATTTAGGTTTTCTTGTGGATGTGATAATCACTCCCAAAAAAGTGATGAAAACATAAGAGTTTGTCACATAATCTGCAGCAAACGAATGCAACAGTTTCACAATCGCACAGTTTTTCCTGTGCTCTGTCAAAACATATGTTTTTAACGTTTTCAAATTTTTCCGTCAATTCCTGCATACGTCCAAGCAATTCTGAACATGTCCTGGAATTTGTCACATAATCTGCAGCAAACGAATGCAACAGTTTCACAATCGCACAGTTTTTCCTGTGCTCTGTCAAAACATATGTTTTTAACGTTTTCAAATTTTTCCGTCAATTCCTGCATACGTCCAAGCAATTCTGAACATGTCCTGGAATTTTGGAGCGCGAAGATGACTATGTGTGAGTGCCTGAACTTTGATAATTGTCTGAAAACAAAAAAGTAAACTTTTGACTCGAGGGAAGATTTGAACCAAGGACCTCTCATTCCGCAAATACACACGCTAACCGCGGGACCACGGCGCTCCTGAGCTCACATTCTCCTTGAAGTTGCCGATCTTGCGAATGGACTACTCAGTTTGTATATTTTGCTTATTTTTTTTTTCATAGTTCCACACAACTTCTTCCTATTTTCTCGATTGATCTGTGTTCAGTTTTTCAAGGCCTATCCACTGTGCCAGCTTATAACTAATTCTGTGGGAGGTGCGATGGGGAGGTTCCCTTCTTAGAGCCAGGTCGATCTGTAACAGCGAGAGTTTGCCGCGTGAGTTAGCACATCTATGGATTTAAGGTGCTGCCATACACCGAGGATATCTACTGGGCGGTTATAATTAAACTTTCCCTATTTAACACGTTATAACATGCAAACAGCTACCGTGAGAATAACAAACATGGTAGCATTAATGTCCAGAGTATGGGGTGCATGGTTTCCATGCGTCACAGCGCCATCGTCCAGTTCCAACTATGGCCACCAGGTGCAGTGATCACTCGTCGTGATTTAGGATAGGCGCAAAGTGAGACGCGTATAGCACATGTGACGTGACACTGGACTACAGCGCGACACGCACGTGCCGCACGAGTTGCGGGTGTCCAGCGTATATTGCGATGCGTATACCACCACACTCCGCACGCGCCGGCTGGCGACGCTCTGCGCTGACTGAACCGAAGCGCGCGCAACCTCTTATCTTTCTCCAACGATTATACAGAAACTATTCACTGAAAATATTTGATTTTTGCCTTACTTGTAGCGTTATATGTCAGCTTCCTGGCGAAGTGCCCATCACCTCGCTAATGACCATTCTTATTGTGATGTACACATTTCAGTAAGACACTACGCAAAACTCAAAAAGTTTGCAACGAAAATTTGGGGTCGCTATGATTTTGCGTTTGTTGCGTATTACACCGTATGGTGCTGCGTATGAAATTTAGCTAACATGCAGAATTTTTGTTTAGTCTTGGGAGGAGGTCTCTATCTGCCTCCGATGTCGAGAAAATGGAACCCATGTAGCGCGCTCTCTTCCGATCCCACGCCCGCGAGAATGAAATACTCGCAACATTTCTCGTATCTCCTAAACCGCTCGAGACATCGAAACGAAAGTTTGGCGAATGATAGCACACAAGGAGGAGAGTGTTTTGCCAATTCTTAAACACACGGAACTTTCTTATCTATGGCGATATATCACTACTTATACTTGTTTTTTTATTTACTTCACTCCAGTGACTAATTTTTTAAGAGCTATCGACAGCTAGCGAAAAATGAGCTTACTAGTATGAAAATAAACATGAAATTTCTTCTTTTATGTTATTGCAAAGCGAGACTATGAGGTTTTTCCTAAGCTATTGAGCTCTGTGATTGACAATTACTTGTTTTATGAGGCACTCCGTTTCGGGATTCTCTCTCAATAGCTGTGAGATGAGTTTGGCAAGTTACATTGTGACAAAGCACGTACAATTAAACCAGTCACCAAGAGAAATGTGGCCGTTACTCATAAATGGTGATGCTTCTTCGAATGAGAAAAGGTTCACAACTCACACAAAAACAGATTGCCAATTCTATTGGAATTTTGGTGGAATCCCCGTAACCCATCGTATTTTTAACACTGAGCGACTGGAATGGAAACTTACCAAAGGATTTTATTCCTTCTCTTGATCTGAGCAGTATTAAAATAATGTCGAGCGTTCCTTCACGCGGAATGATAGGCACATGCCAGATACTGTTTACTCACCTAGGGCTTGCCAAACTGACAATGCGTGATCGCGAATAAAATAGTGTTTATTGAGAAACATGAACAATTGATCTGTCGCACAACACAATGGTGAGTCTATTGTCAGCAGCGGAGGATAATGCGCGCGACAGGGATGCACGAGCTAGCCATGTGTGCCTTGTGAGATGGAGTTCGAAAAACATTGTCATGAAAGTAGATCTGCCTTTGTCAGCAGCACATTTCAACAAATTAAATATATCTAATCATAACACTCTTTTAGGATATTCCTACTTTCGTAATAATACCGACCATTTTCTTCATTTCTGTAGCTTGTTGATGTATAATTAGTTTATTAATGCTGATAATGTCCATGCAACAATTGAAATGCTTTTTCTCATCACGGCGAACCAATTAAAACATTGTTATTTGTGACTGCTTTTCGACACTTTCTAGCTTGCAGTCGAAATGTAGTACAGTGTGTCGTATTAGATAATTACATCCATATCCAAGTAATCACAGGGAGACTTCTGTACTTCAGATCTCCGACGCTATTCACCAGGAGGACAAAGGGATCACACATGTGGAGATTATCACACATGTGCAGATTATCCCTTTCCAAATTTTTGTAACAGGTCGTACAGATACGCCAGCATACTAGGCGGCGAGAAGATAACCTTGTTTTACTTTCCTGCCTTGCTTCTTAATGACATGATGTTATAATATTCCTTGCTTCCTTATTGACTACCCTCTGTCCCTTGTTGAGATCTGAAAACATCGCTAAGGCATATGATACAATTCCAGAGGCCAGCAGTTACTGAAGTATGCATTTTTCTTGACAGAAGAAAAACAAAACAAAACTGTACAGATATAAATAACAGAAAAGTATAATGTACCTACGAAGAGAGCTGGAGCGCTTAAAATGCGAAAAACGAAACACTACCCAAAGGCAATAAAATTTAGTAGACAGTAACACAAAATTTATCGTACGGGCAGTACTACCACTGCTCATATGCGCCGTTCCGATGTGAGCATACTGCCGGGCTACTTTTCCGCTCCCCGCCTCAAATTTCCCACGGTGCTAGCGAGGCAAGAGCGGCGCGAGAAACTGTGCCGCAACCGCAACGCCGCGCGACCTGGCGCAGGCGCGTGTCGCGTCCCAGTCGCGTCGCGTCGCAGTTTGCGCCGCGGTCCCATTTGACCTGTGAAGCTACCAAAACGGGCGCTGCGCTGCGTCGCGCCACACGCGCTATACCCGTTTCACAAGGGGAGGCCGCCAATTGTGAAATTCAGATTCGATTCATACTGCGCATAATAAAAGCTCATGGCCAGAGGTGTAATGTGGCGAAGCACCAAGATGCACTTCTCACCCGTTGTCGAGAAAATCGACAGTTAAAGGAAACCGTTGCGGTGGAATACTCTCGACGAATAGTAATTTTCTACAGCGTCGTGGCGCAGCGGTAAGCGCGCGGGTTCGTAATCGGAAGGTCGCTGGATCGAATCTCGCGC
Source organism: Schistocerca piceifrons (assembly GCF_021461385.2). Classification (NCBI taxonomy): domain Eukaryota; kingdom Metazoa; phylum Arthropoda; class Insecta; order Orthoptera; family Acrididae; genus Schistocerca; species Schistocerca piceifrons. The sequence goes on along the minus strand of NC_060148.1, from coordinate 80,902,128 downwards.
CATGCAATTTTTTTTATTATTAGTTTTTTGTAATTCATATGTATATATATATATAAAGTATTAATGAATTGCTTATGAATGTTGGTGAAGGCGGATCGGTCTCCAATTGTACCGCCTACATTTTTCCGTTTTTTTTTAACAGGCTGTACCAAAGCTCTCCCGTCCGCACTGATTCTCGACAATGTTATAAGTTGTGCTAGGGACCGCATCTGCCTTCTTTCGAAGTTAGCAGGCAACTACGCTGTTATGCGGCGGCTCGTTTCGGCCCATTCAGCATCTGTCATTCAAGTGTAACGAGCGAGTAACGGAGTTTATATTTCATACCTGCCACAGCAAATTTGTGTTCGTGGTGTCTCTATTCTAATTCGAACGTTTGACTTACGCTATACGTATTCGTTTCGGAATATCGTTTCTACGTCTTCCGCTAACTATACGTGGTTAACATTATGAAGACAATAACATTTGTGAAATACAACTTTGTTTGCGGAAAACATAATGATGTTCGAAGTCGCCAGTTTTTCCACCACAAACGACTTCCAACAACTTATTATATGCGTAATTGTTGCAACTGATTGCCGGGAATTATATATATATATATATATATATATACTCCTGGAAATGGAAAAAAGAACACATTGACACCGGTGTGTCAGACCCACCATACTTGCTCCGGACACTGCGAGAGGGCTGTACAAGCAATGATCACACGCACGGCACAGCGGACACACCAGGAACCGCGGTGTTGGCCGTCGAATGGCGCTAGCTGCGCAGCATTTGTGCACCGCCGCCGTCAGTGTCAGCCAGTTTGCCGTGGCATACGGAGCTCCATCGCAGTCTTTAACACTGGTAGCATGCCGCGACAGCGTGGACGTGAACCGTATGTGCAGTTGACGGACTTTGAGCGAGGGCGTATAGTGGGCATGCGGGAGGCCGGGTGGACGTACCGCCGAATTGCTCAACACGTGGGGCGTGAGGTCTCCACAGTACATCGATGTTGTCGCCAGTGGTCGGCGGAAGGTGCACGTGCCCGTCGACCTGGGACCGGACCGCAGCGACGCACGGATGCACGCCAAGACCGTAGGATCCTACGCAGTGCCGTAGGGGACCGCACCGCCACTTCCCAGCAAATTAGGGACACTGTTGCTCCTGGGGTATCGGCGAGGACCATTCGCAACCGTCTCCATGAAGCTGGGCTACGGTCCCGCACACCGTTAGGCCGTCTTCCGCTCACGCCCCAATATCGTGCAGCCCGCCTCCAGTGGTGTCGCGACAGGCGTGAATGGAGGGACGAATGGAGACGTGTCGTCTTCAGCGATGAGAGTCGCTTCTGCCTTGGTGCCAATGATGGTCGTATGCGTGTTTGGCGCCGTGCAGGTGAGCGCCACAATCAGGACTGCATACGACCGAGGCACACAGGGCCAACACCCGGCATCATGGTGTGGGGAGCGATCTCCTACACTGGCCGTACACCACTGGTGATCGTCGAGGGGACACTGAATAGTGCACGGTACATCCAAACCGTCATCGAACCCATCGTTCTACCATTCCTAGACCGGCAAGGGAACTTGCTGTTCCAACAGGACATTGCACGTCCGCATGTATCCCGTGCCACCCAACGTGCTCTAGAAGGCGTAAGTCAACTACCCTGGCCAGCAAGATCTCCGGATCTGTCCCCCATTGAGCATGTTTGGGACTGGATGAAGCGTCGTCTCACGCGGTCTGCACGTCCAGCACGAACGCTGGTCCAACTGAGGCGCCAGGTGGAAATGGCATGGCTAGCCGTTCCACAGGACTACATCCAGCATCTCTACGATCGTCTCCATGGGAGAATAGCAGCCTGCATTGCTGCGAAAGGTGGATATACACTGTACTAGTGCCGACATTGTGCATGCTCTGTTGCCTGTGTCTATGTGCCTGTGGTTCTGTCAGTGTGATCATGTGATGTATCTGACCCCAGGAATGTGTCAATAAAGTTTCCCCTTCCTGGGACAATGAATTCGCGGTGTTCTTATTTCAATTTCCAGGAGTATATATATATATATATATATATATATATATATATATATATATATATATATATATATATTTGAATTATAGAAAACAAATACTAAAAAAAAAGGTTACATAGCGCGAGATTCTATCCGGCGACCTTCGGATTAGAACCCAAGCGCTTACAGCTGCGCCACGACGCTGTAGAGAATTATTAATCGTAGAGAGTATTTCACCGCAACGGTTTCTTTTAACTGTCGATTTTCTCGACAACGGCTGAGAAGTGCATCTTGGTGCTTTGCCACATTACACCTCTGTCCATGAGCTTTTATTATGCGCAGTATGAATCGAATCTGAATTTCACAATTGGCGGCCTCCTCTTGTCAGTTTGCGCCTAGCCTCGCCCACACACCTGTCCACTCGCAGTGCACTTGTCAACGTGTCAACATGAGCTTGGACAAAAGGAGAAGGCATTATTGGTGGCGCTCTGTTACCAAAACAACAGTAATGCTGCAGCTGCACTTCGAGAATATCGCCACGTGAAAGCATTACAGAAGGGTTCTCTGTCTCCACCTGCTGTGCGGAGCATGACGAAGAAGTTCGAATCAATTGGATAATTAGGCGTCGCTCCGCTTGGTTGCACCACAGGTGGTTGATTAAATCGCTGTTGCTGTGGCAGACAACACTGCTCGCCGTTCCTGTTCGTCAGGCAGTGCGCGTGCTGTGTCACGACAGTTGAACATCCCGTGGTCCACTGTACGGAAGGTGCTTCGAACCCTTCTCAAATGGTACATGTACAAGATCCACACCGTACAGCAGCTAGCACCACAGGACACACAACGACGTCTTGTCTTCCCTCTCCACTTTCTCGCAAGGACTGAAGTTGACGAGGGCTGGCCCTGGATCTTCCTATGGACAGACGAGGCTCATTTTTCTCTGACGGTTGAGGTGAACACTCTGAATTGTCGAGTGTGGGGATCTTCACCTCCAGTCACTGTACACAAACCTCCTCAGTGTGGTGAACAAGTCACCGCACGGTGTGACTTCACGGCTACATTCATCATTGACCCATTCATTTTTGGACAGTCTGGCGCTCAAGGGTCAAAGACGTGCAGTATCACTGGCGATATGTTTCGCCAGCACATCATACCTGCCGTACGGGAGAGAGGCACATTGAAGTCAAGAGTTTTCATGGAAGATGGGGCGCTACCATACATCGCTCGTGAAGTTCACCTACTTCTCCGGAACACATTTGGAAAGAATTATCAGCCGAGCATTTCCAAATGCTTGGCCGGCACGATCACCTCACCTGACTCCCTGTAGTTTCTGGTTGTGGGGCTACCTCAAGGACAGGGTTAACCAAATGGTTCAAATGCCTCTTAGCACTATGCGACTTAACTTCTGAGGTCATCAGTCGCCTAGAACTTAGAACTACTTAAACCTAACTAACCTAAGGACATCACAAACATCCATGCCCGAGGTGGATTCGAACCTGCGACCGTAGCGGTCGCTCGGTTCCAGACTGTAGCGCCTATAACCGCACGGCCACACCGGCCGCCTGGGTTTACCAGAGGAACACTAACACATGTGCTGCTCTGAAGCGCAGGATATCAAGGGAGGTACATCTACATCTACATGCATGGCGGAGGGTACCTCGTACCACAATTAGCATCTGCTCTCCCCGTTCCAATCCCAAACAGAACGAGGGAAAAATGACTGCCTATATGCCTCTGTACGAGCCCTAATCTCTCTTATCTTCTACATCTACATCCATACTCCGCAAGCCACCTGACGGTGTGTGGCGCAGGGTACCTTGAGTACCTCTATCGGTTCTCCCTTCTATTCCAGTCTCGTACTGTTCGTGGAAAGAAGGAATGTCGGTATGCTTCTGTGTGGGCTCTAATCTCTCTGATTTTATCCTCATGGTCTCTTCGCGAGATGTACGTAGGAGGGAGCAATATACTGCTTGACTCTTCGGTGAAGGTATGCTCTCGATACTTCACCAAAAGTCCGTACCGAGCTACTGAGCATCTCTTACACTGGAGTTTATCTATCATCTTCGTAACGCTTTCGCGGATGCTAAACGATCCTGTAACGAAGCGCGCCGCTCTCTGTTGAATCTTCTCTATCAACCCTATCTGGTATTCAAGCAGTGGGCGAACAAGCGTACTGTAACCTACTTCTGTTGTTTTCGGACTGCATTTCCTTAGGATTCTTCCAATGAATCTCAGTCTGCTGAGCAGTATTCAAGCAGTGGGCGAACAAGCGTACTGTAACCTACTTCTGTTGTTTTCGGACTGCATTTCCTTAGGATTCTTCCAATGAATCTCAGTCTGGCATCTGCTTTACCGACGATCAACTTTATATGATCATTCCATTTTAAATCAGTTCTAATGCGTACTTCCAGATAATTTATGGAATTAACTGATTCCAGTTGCTGACCCGCTACTTTGTAGCTAAGTGATAAGGGATCTATCTTTCTATGTATTCGCAGCACATTACACTTGTCTACATTGAGATTCAATTGCCATTCCCTGCACCATGCGTCAATTCGCTGCAGATCCTCCTGCATTTCAGTACAATATTCCATTGTTACAACCTCTCGAAACACCACAGCATCATCTGCAAAAAGCCTCAGTGAACTTCCGATGTCATCCACAAGGTCATCTATGTACATTGTGAATAGCAACGGTCCTATGACACTCCCATGCGGCACGCCTGAAATCACTCTTACTTCGGAGGATTCAAACATTACGGGGTTCTTTTTCCTATAAATATGCATTAATTTACATTTGTCTCCATTTAGAGTGGTCTTTCCGAGAAATATAAGTTGGCTGCAGTAAAATTGTACTCCAGTCAGCCTCAAATGCTGGTTCTCTAAATTTCCTCAGTAGCGATTCACGAAAAGAGCGCCTCGTTTCCTCCAGAGACTCCCAGAGTTCCTGAAGCATTTCCGTAACACTCGCGTGTTGATCAGACCTACCAGTAACAAATCTAGTAGCCCTCCTCTGAATTGTTTCTATGTCCTGCCTCAATTCGGCCAGATACGGATCCCAAACGCTCGAGCAGTACTCAAGAATAGGTCATATTAGTGTTTCATAAGCGGTCTCCTTTACAGATGAACCACATCTTCCCAAAATTCTACCAATTAACCGAAGACGACTATCCGCCTTCCCCACAATTGCCATTACATGCTTGTCCCACTTCATATCGCTCTGCAATGTTACGTCGAAATATTTAATCGACGTGACTGTGTCAAGCGCTACACTACTAATAGAATATTCAAACATTACGGGATTTTTTTCCCTATTCATCGGCATTAATTTACATTTATCTATATTTAGAGTTAGCTGCCATTCTTTATACCAATCACAAATCCTGTCCAAGTCATCTTGTATCCTCCTACAGTCACTCAACGACGACACCTTCCCGTACACCACAGCATCATCAGCAAACAGCCGCACATTGCCATCCACCCTATCCAAAAGATCATTTATGTAGATAGAAAACAACAGCGGACCTACCACACTTCCCTGGGGCACTCCAGATGATACCCTCACCTCCGATGAACACTCACCATCGAGGACAACGTACTGGGTTCTGTTACTTAAGAAGTCTTCGAGCCACTCACATACTTGGGAACCAATCCCATATGCTCGTACCTTAGTTACGAGTCTGCAGTGGGGCACCGAGTCAAACGCTTTCCGGAAGTCAAGGAATACGGCATCCGTCTGATACCCTTCATCCACGGTTCGCGAGATATCACGTGAAAAACGGGCGAGTTGCGTTTCGCAGGAGCGATGCTTTCTAAAGCCGTCCTGATGCATGGACAGCAACTTCTCTGTCTCAAGGAAATTGATACCTACAGAAGTGGTTCCTTCTGCTGTGCAGAAGGCAATGCTGCGCTTTCAGACGCTTCTGGACACTGATGGGCGCCATATCAAGCCCATTTTCTAGCAGTAATGGTACCGGCATGTAATGGTATGAAGTACCGTTGCAGCAGATTAAAACTGTTTCAATTGAGCTAATTCTGCATTATTTCTCCCCCTCCCCCCCCCCCCCCCCATCACCTTCACATTAATGCTAACAAGTTTAGTACTCGTACGGAGATTGGTTTCCTTTTATAACGTGTTAATAGGGAAAGTTTTATTATAACTACCCGGCATGTGGTGGCCGAGCAGTTCTAGGCGCTACAGTCTGGAACCGCGCGACCGTTACGGTTCGAATCCTGCCTCGGGCATGGATGTGTGTGATGTCCTTAGGTTAGTTAGGTTTAAGTAGTTCTAAGTTCTAGGGGACTGATGGCCTTAGAAGTAAAGTCCCATAGTGCTCCGAGCCATTGTTGTTGTTGTTGTTGTGGTCTTCAGTCCTGAGACTGGTTTGATGCAGCTCTCCATGCTAATCTATCCTCTACAAGCTTCTTCGTCTCCCAGTACCTACTGCAACCTACATCCTTCTGACTCTGCTCGCTGTATTCATCTCTAGGCCTCCCTCTACGATTTTTACCCTCCACGCTACCCTCCAGTGCTAAATTGGTGATCCCTTGATGCCTCAGAACATGTCCTACCAACCGATCCCTTCTTTTGGTCAAGTTGCGCCACAAACTTCTCTTCTCCCCAATCCTATTCAATACTTCCTCATTAGTTATGTGATCTACCCATCTAATCTTCAGCATTCTTCTGTAGCACCACATTTCGAAAGCTTCTATTCTCTTCTTGTCCAAACTATTTATCGTCCATGTTTCACTTCCATACATGGCTACACTCCATACAAATACTTTCAGAAATGACTTTCTGAGACTTAAATCTATACTCGATGTTAACAAATTTCTCTTCTTCAGAATCGCTTTCCTTGCCATTGCCAGTCTACATTTTATATCCTCTCTACTTCGACCATCATCAGTTATTTTGCTCCCCAAATAGCAAACCTCCTTTACTACTTTAAGTGTCTCATTTCCTAATCTAATTCCCTCAGCATCACCCGACTTAATTAGACTACATTCCATTATCCTTGTTTTGCTTTTGTTCATGTTCATCTTATACCCTCCTTTCAAGACACTGTCCATTCCATTCAACTGCTCTTCCAAGTCCTTTGCTGTCTTTGACAGAATTACAACGTCATCGGCGAACCTCAAAGTTTTTATTTCTTCTCCGTGAATTTTAATACCTACTCCGAATTTTTCTTTTGTTTCCTTTACTGCTTGCTCAATATACAGATTGAACAACATCTGGGAGAGGCTACAACCCTGTCTTACTCCCTTCCCAACCGCTGCTTCCCTTTCATGTCCCTCGACTCTTATAACTGCCATCTGGTTTCTGTACAAATTGTAAATAGCCTTTCGCTCCCTGTATTTTACCCCTGCCACCTTTAGAATTTGAAAGAGAGTATTCCAGTCAACATTGTCAAAAGCTTTCTCTAAGTCTACAAATGCTAGAAATGTACGTTTGCCTTTCCTTAATCTTTCTTCTAAGATAAGTCGTTTTTATTATAACTACCCGCTAGTTCTAAGTTCCTCGTGTTGGCAAGTTGTTCTAGATTCTAATTCTGGAATACCTACTTCGTCCTCTTTGTTGAACGAGTTCTGAATAACTGTGTTTAGTAACTCTGCCTTAGTGGCCTTTTCATCATGAGAGACATAACGTCATCGCGCAGTGATGCTATTGATTGCGCCTTGGTGCTGGTGTACTTCAGATATGACTAGAATGTCGTTGGGTTTTCTGCCAGATTTCGAGAAAGCGTTTCGTTGAGGGAACTATTAAAAGCATCCCGCTAGAAGTCCGAGCTATATTTACGACTGTCAGCTGTAAACTCGCCAGCGAAGATTGTTTTTCCGACACTTGTTCGCCTCCCGGGAGTTGCGCAGCGCGTGCACGTCGCGGCCGCTTCCACCGCCGGGCCGTATCGCGCCGGCTGCTGGCTCGGATGGGGGCAGGATGGAGCGCGTGACGTCACATGACGTGACGGAACACACGTAGCCAGGCTGGATGCAGCTGGCCGCCGACTTCCCGGAAAGCGGCGACACGGTGTCGCCGATTACGCCCACGCCTCTGCACTCCGCCCGCAACAGCGGCCAAGGTCGCCACCCACACACAAAAGACACCGCTGCTGCAGACTGCTGAGCGCACTTTGCAGGGTCGGTTATTCTGTAACCTGGGTCGTACCTGGGGACTGCTGACGAGAATAGGACGATGTAACATTATCTGATTGCCGTACCATTTTAAATGATTCTCTAACCGAGCAGTCGCTCGGCAACAGCTGCAGTTAGCAAATATCGTCATATGACGCGACATCTTTATTGTGGAAGCGCCGTCAGAGATAACATCTACATTTAAACTCCGCCAGCCACCCAACGGTGCGTGGCGGAGGGCACTTTACGTGCCACTGTCATTACCTCCCTTTCCTGTTCCAGTCGCGTATGGTTCGCGGGAAGAACGACTGTCTGAAAGCCTCCGTGCGCGCTCTAATCTCTCTAATTTTACATTCGTGATCTCCTCGTGAGGTGTAAGTAGGGGGAAGCAATATATTCGATACCTCATCCAGAAACGCACCCTCTCAAAATCTGGACAGCAAGCTACACCGTGATGCAGAGCGCCTCTCTTGCAGAGTCTGCCACTCGAGTTTGCCAAACGTCTCCGTAACGCTATCACGCTTACCAAGCAACCCTGTGACGAAACGCGCCGCTCTTCTTTGAATCTTCTCTATCTCCTATGTCAACCCGACCTGGTACGGATCCCACACTGATGAGCAATACTCAAGTATAGGTCGAACGAGTGTTTTGTAAGCCACCTCCTTTGTCCTTGAACTACATTTTCTAAGGACTCTCCCAATGAATCCTGGCACCCGCCTTCCCAACAATTAATTTTATATGATCATTCCACTTCAAATCGTTCCGTACGCATACTCTCAGATATTTTACAGAAGTAACTGCTACCAGTGTTTGTTCCGCTATCACATAATCGTAGAATAAAGGATCCTTCTTTCGATGTATTCGCAATACATTACATCTGTCTATGTTAAGGGTCAGTTGCCACTCCCTGCGCCAAGTGCCTATCCTCTGCAGATCTTCCTGCATTTCGCTGCAGATGAATTGACTTTGAAAGCCGCTGCGCGAAAGGTGGACAAAAGAAGAACATTTTGATGTACGAGATATTCTCGATGAACAGTTACTCATTCTTCTGTCTCTCGCAATGGTTGTCGGACACGCATGTCTTGCCACCTTATTGTTTAAAAAGTATTATTCTTGTGGAACGTGAAAAAGCCATACTGCATAGCAGTTGATTCACGTCAGAAGCTGTATTTTGCGACGTGTATCCGGAAATGTTAAAAGATGAAAGTTCGTTATACACTCCTGGAAATGGAAAAAAGAACACATTGACACCGGTGTGTCAGACCCACCATACTTGCTCCGGACACTGCGAGAGGGCTGTACAAGCAATGATCACACGCACGGCACAGCGGACACACCAGGAACCGCGGTGTTGGCCGTCGAATGGCGCTAGCTGCGCAGCATTTGTGCACCGCCGCCGTCAGTGTCAGCCAGTTTGCAGTGGCATACGGAGCTCCATCGCAGTCTTTAACACTGGTAGCATGCCGCGACAGCGTGGACGTGAACCGTATGTGCAGTTGACGGACTTTGAGCGAGGGCGTATAGTGCGCATGTGGGAGGCCGGGTGGACGTACCGCCGAATTGCTCAACACGTGGGGCGTGAGGTCTCCACAGTACATCGATGTTGTCGCCAGTGGTCGGCGGAAGGTGCACGTGCCCGTCGACCTGGGACCGGACCGCAGCGACGCACGGATGCACGCCAAGACCGTAGGATCCTACGCAGTGCCGTAGGGGACCGCACCGCCACTTCCCAGCAAATTAGGGACACTGTTGCTCCTGGGGTATCGGCGAGGACCATTCGCAACCGTCTCCATGAAGCTGGGCTACGGTCCCGCACACCGTTAGGCCGTCTTCCGCTCACGCCCCAACATCGTGCAGCCCGCCTCCAGTGGTGTCGCGACAGGGGTGAATGGAGGGACGAATGGAGACGTGTCGTCTTCAGCGATGAGAGTCGCTTCTGCCTTGGTGCCAATGATGGTCGTATGCGTGTTTGGCGCCGTGCAGGTGAGCGCCACAATCAGGACTGCATACGACCGAGGCACACAGGGCCAACACCCGGCATCATGGTGTGGGGAGCGATCTCCTACGCTGGCCGTACACCACTGGTGATCGCCGAGGGGACACTGAATAGTGCACGGTACATCCAAACCGTCATCGAACCCATCGTTCTACCATTCCTAGACCGGCAAGGGAACTTGCTGTTCCAACAGGACAATGCACGTCCGCATGTATCCCGTGCCACCCAACGTGCTCTAGAAGGTGTAAGTCAACTACCCTGGCCAGCGAGATCTCCGGATCTGTCCCCCATTGAGCATGTTTGGGACTGGATGAAGCGTCGTCTCACGCGGTCTGCACGTCCAGCACGAACGCTGGTCCAACTGAGGCGCCAGGTGGAAATGGCATGGCAAGCCGTTCCACAGGACTACATCCAGCATCTCTACGATCGTCTCCATGGGAGAATAGCAGCCTGCATTGCTGCGAAAGGTGGATATACACTGTACTAGTGCCGACATTGTGCATGCTCTGTTGCCTGTGTCTATGTGCCTGTGGTTCTGTCAGTGTGATCATGTGATGTATCTGACCCCAGGAATGTGTCAATAAAGTTTCCCCTTCCTGGGACAATGAATTCACGGTGTTCTTATTTCAATTTCCAGGAGTGTATATCGACTGCCATAAATTGAAAGTTAAATGGAACATGTGTATGGACTTCAAAAATGTTCAAATGTGTGTGAAATCTTATGGGACTTAACTGCGAAGGTCATCAGTCCCTAAGATTAGACACTACTTAACCTAAACTACCATAAGGACAAACACACACACACACCCATGCCCGAGGGAGGACTCGAACCTCCGCCGGGACCAGCCGCACAGTCTATGACTGCAGCGCCTAGACCGCTCGCCTAGTCCCGCGCCGCTAACCGAGCAGTGGCTCGGCAACAGCTACAGTTAGTAAATAACGTCCTGTGACGTGACGTGTTTATTGTGGAAGCGCCGTCAGAGATAGAGTGAGCTATCGACTTTGAAAGCCGCTGGACAAAAGAAGAACATTTTTACACATTCTTTTGATGCACGAGATATTCTCGATGAACAGTTACTCACTCTTCTGTCTCTCGCAATGGTTGTCGGACACGCATGTCTTGCCACCTTATTGTTTAAAAAGTATTATTCTAGTGGAACGTGAAAATGTCAGAGACAGCAAAGGACTTGGAAGGGCAATTGAAAGGAATGGACAGTTTCTTGAAAGGAGGATATGAGATAAACATCAACAAAAGCAAAACGAGGATAATGGAATGTAGTAAAATTAAGTCGTGTGATGCTGAGGGAATTAGATCAGGAAATAAGACACTTAAAGTAGTAAAGGAGTTTTGTTATTTGGGAGCAAAATAACTGATGATGGTCGAAGTACAGGGGATATAAAATGTAGACTGGCAATGGAAAGAAAGCGTTTCTGAAGAAGAGAAATTTGTTAACATCGAGTATAGATTTTAGTGTCTGGAAGTCGTTTCTGAAAGTATTTGTATGGAGTGTAGCCATGTGTGGAAGTGAAACATGGACGATAAATAGTTTGGACAAGAAGAGAATAGAAGCTTTCGAAATGTGGTGCTACAGTAGAACGCTGAAGATTAGATGGGTAAATCACATAACTAATGGGGAGGTATTGAACAGGATTGGGGAGGAGTTTGTGACACAACTTGACTAGAAGAAGGGACCGGTTGGTAGGACACGTTCTGAGGCATCAAGGGATCACAAAGTTAGCATTGGAGGGCACCGTGGAAGGTAAAAATCGTAGAGGGAGACCAAGAGATGAATATGCTAAGCAGATTCAGAAGGATGTAGTTTGCAGTAGGTACTGGGAGATGAAGAAGCTTGCACAGGATAGATTAGCATGGAGAGCTGCATCAAACCAGTCTCAGGACTGAAGACCACAACAACAACAACAACAACAACGTGAAAGTGCATAGCAGCAGATTCATGTGAGAAGCTATGTTGTGCGACGTGTATCTGGAAACGTTAAAAGATATAATTTCGTTATATATCGACTGACATAAATTCAAAGTTAAATGGAACTTGTGTATGGACCAATTATTTAGTATAGAACCTATGTCTCACTACTTCATGACCATACGTATTTAATTTTCTTTTATGTTCCTGCAAATTTTGACGGTTCACAGTCACAATTTGTTTCGTCGAGCCGGCCGGAGTGACCGAGCGGTTCTAGGCGCTAGAGTCTGGAACCGCGCGACCGCTACGTTCGCAGGTTCGAATCCTGCCTCGGGCACGGATGTGTGTGATGTCGTTAGGTTAGTTAGGTTTAAGTAGTTCTAAGTTCTAGGGGACTGATGACCTCAGATGTTAAGTCTCATAGGGCTCAGAGCCATCTGAACCACTTTTTTGTTTCGTCGAAATCGGACGGAAGTTGCATACGGCGAAATAGTTTCTCCGCACCTATTCTACTGGTAAATGCATGACAAACTTCGGTCCCTTAGGAAATTCATGTTGAGCTATCCAAAAACAATTATATTTCAATATAGTAAATGTATTCAAAACCACTACAATAACTAGTTATGTCTATTGGCCCAAAAACAATATACAGGGCTATTACAAATGATTGAAGCGATTTCATAAATTCACTGTAGCTCCATTCATTGACATATGGTCACGACACACTACAGATACGTAGAAAAACTCATAAGAGTTTTGTTCGGCTGAAGCCGCACTTCAGGTTTCTGCCGCCAGAGCGCTCGAGAGCGCAGCGAGAGAAAATGGCGACAGGAGCCGAGGAAGCGTATGTCGTGCTTGAAATGCACTCACATCAGTCAGCCATAACAGTGCAACGACACTTCAGGACGAAGTTAAACAAAGATCCACCAACTGCTAACTCCATTCGGCGATGGTATGCGCAGTTTAAAGCTTCTGGATGCCTCTGTAAGGGGAAATCAACGGGTCGGCCTGCAGTGAGCGAAGAAACGGTTGAACGCGTGCGGGCAAGTTTCACGCGTAGCCCGCGGAAGTCGACGAATAAAGCGAGCAGGGAGCTAAACGTACCACAGCCGACGGTCTGGAAAATCTTACGGAAAAGGCTAAAGCAGAAGCCTTGCCGTTTACAATTGCTACAAGCCCTGACACCCGATGACAAAGTCAAACGCTTTGAATTTTCGGCGCGGATGCAACAGCTCATGGAAGAGGATGCGTTCAGTGCGAAACTTGGTTTCAGTGATGAAGCAACATTTTATCTTATTGGTGAAGTGAACAGACACAATGTGCGAATCTGGGCGGTAGAGAATCCTCACGCATTCGTGCAGCCAATTCGCAATTCACCAAAAGTTAACGTGTTGTGTTCAATCTCACGGTTTAAAGTTTACGGCCCCTTTTTCTTCTGCTAAAAAAACGTTACAGGACACGTGTATCTGGACATGATGGAAAATTGGCTCGTGCCACAACTGGAGACCGACAGCGCCGACTTCATCTTTCAACAGGATGGTGCTCCACCACACTTCGATCATGATGTTCGGCATTTCTTAAATAGGAGATTGGAAAACCGATGGATCGGTCGTGGTGGAGATCACGATCAGCAATTCATGTCATGGCCTCCACACTCTCCCGACTTAACCCCATGCGATTTCTTTCTGTGGGGTTATGTGAAAGATTCAGTGTTTAAACCTCCTCTACCAAGAAACGTGCCAGAACTGCGAGCTCGCATCAACGATACTTTCGAACTCATTGATGGGCACATGCTGCGCCGAGTGTGGGAGGAACTTGATTATCGGCTTGATGTCTGCCGAATCACTAAAGGGACACATATCGAACATTTGTGAATGCCTAAAAAAACTTTTTGAGTTTTTGTATGTGTGTGGCAAAGCATTGTGAAAATATCTCAAATAATAAAGTTATTGTAGAGCTGTGAAATCGCTTCAATCATTTGTAATAACCCTGTATATCATTATGTGCTTTTTTCTGCACATACATTTCCATTGCAAATTATAGCTGTATGTTAACGCACAAATGTAAATATATTGGTATAACGACATGGGCGCTTAAAACTACAACGCCAGGGAGGACAGGAATTAATGTACGTAAACAGCATAGTAACAAGGCTACGTCATTAAAGTTGTGCGAGAATGATCTTGCACAGCTGAATGACGCAACATGAAGGAATTATCCGAATGCGACGGAGATCAGTAGATAATGATACCCACTCAAGCACCAATGAAACTGGTATAAGCATGCGTATTCAAATATAGAGATGTGGAAACAGGCAGAATACGGCGGTGAGGTCGGCAACGCCTATATAAGACAACAAGTGTGTGGCACAGTTGTTAGATCGGTTACTGCTGCTACAATGGCAGGTTATCAAGATTTAAGTGAGTTTGAACGTGGTGTTACAGTCGGCGCACGAGCGATGGGACACAGCATCTCCGAGGTAGTGATGAAGTGGGGATTTTCCAGTACGACCATTTCACGAGTGTACCGTGAATATCAGGAATACGGTAATAGCCGCGCGGGATTAGCCGAGCGGTCTCAGGCGCTGCAGTCATGGACTGTGCGGCTGGTCCCGGCGGAGGTTCGAGTCCTCCCTCGGGCATGGATGTGTATGTTTGTTTAGGTTAATTAGTGTGTAAGCTTAGGGACTGATGACCTTAGCAGTTAAGTCCCACAAGATTTCATACACATTTGAACATTTTGAGTCCGGTAATACACCAAATCGCTGTGGCCGGAAAAAAATCCTGCAAGAACGGCACCAACGAAGACTGAACAGAATGGTTCAACGTGAGAGGAGTGCAACCCTACCGCTAATTGCTGCAGGTTTCAATGCTTGGCCATCAACAAGGGTCAGCGTGCGAACCATTCGACGAAACATCATCGATATGGGCTTCCGGAGCCGAAGGCCCACTCGTGTACCGTCGATGACTGCACGACACAAAACGCGGTTGATGACTTGGAACATGTTGCCTGGTCGAGCGAGTCTCCTTTCAAATTATATCGACCGGATGGACGTGTACGGGTACGGAGACAACCTCATGAACCCATGGACCCTGCATGTCAACAGGGGACTGTTCAAGCTGCTGGAGGCCCTGTAATGGCGTGGGGCGTGTGCAGTTGGAGTGATAGGTCTAGAATCTGAGCAGCCCTTTCGGTTGTTCGCAGACGACACTGTTGTTTATCGACTAATAAAATCATCAGAAGATCAAAACAAACCGTAAAACGATTTCGAAAAGATATCTGAATGGTGCGAAAAGTGGCAGTTGACCCTAAATCACGAGAAGTGTGAGGTCATCCACATGAGTGCTAAAAGGAACTCGTTAAACTTCGGTTACACGACAAATCAGTCTAATCTAAAACACGTAGATTCAACTAAATACCTAGGTATTACAATTACGAACAAATTAAATTGGAAGGAACACATAGAAAATGTTGTGGGGAAGGCTAACCAAAGATTGCGTTTTACTGGCAGGACACCTAGGAAATGTAACAGTCCTACTAAGGAGACTGCCTACACTACGCTTGTCCGTCCTCTTTCAGAATACTGCTGCGCGGTGTGGGATCCTTACCAGGTAGGACTGGCGGAGTACATCGAAAAAGTTCAAAGAAAGGCAGGACGTTTTGTATTATCGCCCAATATGGGAGAGAGTGTCACAGAAATCATACAGGATTTTGGCTGGACATCATTAAAAGAAAGGCGTTTTTCGTTGCGACGGAATCTTCTCACGGAATTCCAATCACCAACCTTCTCCTCCGAATGCGAAAATATTTTGTTGTCACCGACCTACATAGGGCAGAACGATCACAAAGATAAAATAAGGGAAATCAGAGCTCGTGCGGACAGATTTAGGTGTTTATTCTTTCCGCGCGCTATACGAGATTGGAATAATAGAGAATTGTGAAGGTGGTTCGATGAACCCTCTGCTAGGCACTTAAATGTGATTTGCAGAATATCCATATAGCTGTAGATGTAGATACGATTCTCACAGATGACACGTACGTAAGCATCCTGTCTGATCAAGTGCATCCGTTCATGCCCATTGTTCATTTTGACGGACTTTGGCAGTTCTAGCAGGACAATGCGACAACCCACACTGTTGAATTGCTACAGAGTGGCTCCAGGAACACTCTTCTGAGTTTAAATACTTCCGCTGGCCACCAAACTTCCCAGACATGAACATTATTGAGCATATCTGGGATGCCTTGCAACGTCCTGTTGAGAAGGGTTTTCCACCTGCTCTTACGGATTTATGGACAGCCCTGCAAGATTCATGGTGTCAGTTCCCCGCAACTATACTTCAGACATTAGTCGAGTGCATGCCACGTCGTGTTGCAGCACTTCTGCGTTCTTGCAATGGGCCCTACACGAAATTAGGAAGGTGTACCAGTTTATTTGGCTCTTCAGTGCGGAGAAAAATAAGATCACAATTTCACAAAAATTGAATGATTTATTCAAAAGAAAGAGCTTCAGAAATTGAGCAAGAGTGTAGCGCGTTTGCCCATCTCTCGCCCTAAGCAAGCAGCTAGTCGGCTTGGCATTGACTGATATGGTCTGCGACATCGGGCCAAATTATGTCCAATTGGAGCGTTAGATCCTGAAAACTCCGAAATGGTTAGAGGGCCCGTCCATGATGCTACATTCTGAACTGGAGAGAGAGATCAGGCGACCTTGCTGGCCAAGGCATCGTTTGGCAAGCATGAAGACACGGACAAGATACTCTCCTCGTGTGGGGGCCGGCGTTATCTTGCTGAAATTTTAGCCCTAGATGGCTTTCCATGAAGGGCAACAAAACTGGGCGTAGAATATCGTCGACGTACCTCTGTGCTGCTAGAGTGCCGTGGATGACTTCCAGAGAGGTTCTGTTATGAAATGAAATGGTCCGTCGTTAGGTTTCGTCACATATCGGATTTGTCCGAAACACTTCACGTCGACTTCCCTTGTTTTCTTTCCCGAACACCAGAGACCTACCAGTTGTAGCGTCAAAATTGCGTGGAGAAGCTAAACGTTGCAGTTTCTGGTGGCAGCACCGAGCGCCGATTACCTCAGCATTTCCCCTCACACAGACCCATCCACCGCAAAGACCAATGTTGTCAGTCAAAAAAAAAAAAGGTTCAAATGTGTGTGAAATCTTACTGGGACTTAACTGCTAAGGTCATCAGTCCCTAAGCTTACACACAACTTAACCTAAATTATCCTAAGGACAAACACACACACCCATGCCCGAAGGAGGACTCGAACCTCTGCCGGGATCAGCCGCACAGTCCATGACTGCAGCGCCTCAGACCGCTCGGCGAATCCCGTGCGGCTCAGATTTTTCCTCGTCATTTTCAGCAACTCTTTTTGAAGAATACTGACGTGAAGAAACAGTAGTCGAGTTAAAAGCAATTTTTTAACCGAACTGGTGTGCTATTTCTTCACATCGGAAATATTGTTATTCCACTCACACCGATAACGCCCAGTTCTCCTTTCTGTCACCTATACTTGCTTCGCACAGTCAAAGACAAAGATTGGACGTGACGAAAACTTAAAGTGGGTAAGTTGTCAAACTTGGAGCAGGAGAGGCACCACAGGACATTTTTTATTTATTTATTTATTTATTTAACCTGGCAAGATGAGGGCCATCAGGCCCTCTCTTACATCTAACCAGGCATTCTACTTATTTTACATTCATACGTTTTAGTAGGCATGTTAAACTACATCTAGTACAAAAAGTGAAATAAACAATTAGAAAGGTACACCTGGAAAAATGCATACATATGGAGTTTATATTCGTAGATCATAAGTACTGTTATAATAAGACATTATTGAAGAGACAGATTTTAGATAGGAGTGCTGGCAGCAGGGAGTATGAGGGAGACTCATGGTGAAGGGAGGAGAAGAATAGAGAGACATGATGAAACATAATTAAGGAAATATAAAGGAAAAGTAGATTGCCTGGCTAATAGAGATATATGAAGGGAAAGGCATCTCAGGAGCAAGATAGGAGACACTAGCTTTGCTATTTGACAGATGAGAGGATTGGCCTGGTACATTAATTTTGTGGAGAACTTTAATTTGCACTGTCTATACTTTTACAAATAAATTCATGAAACTTTGTCAGCATGAGCAGAAATGATTCAGGATTCACACGCATATCAGTGAAAGTTCAAAAACATAAGAAAAAAGTTTTTACCATGTGAAATTTCGTCATTTTTTCACTTTGTATTGACTTTTTTATAGGTAAACTTTTCTTCGTAAGTAAGAGAAATTCTTAGATGAATTTTGCACAACATACAAACCATACTTAAGATGTATTTCTTGCCGGTCGCGGTGGCCTAGCGGTTCTAGGCGCTTCAGTCGGGAACCACGCTGCTGCTACGGTCGCAGGTTCGAATCCTGCCTCGGGCATAGCTGTGTGTGATATCCTTAGGTTAGTTAGGTTTAAGTAGTACTAAGTCTAGGGGACTGATGACCTCAGATGTTAAGTCCCATAGTGCTCAGAGCCATTTTTTAGTTATGTCTTGATGCAGTAATTTACCACAGCCGTATGTATTGTAGAAATTTATTTGATGAACTTCTTATGTGCTACCAGTTTAGGCATTACATTGATGCTATCTTCAGGCCCCACACGTCACAGTCGTAAAATCACTATACACGGAAGGAGCCATATAACTGGATCGGTGAATCAAATCGTGGCCAGGCCAGCAAGAACTGTTGCAAAACGATTTGATTCAAGGATCAAGTTACATGGCTCCTTTCGTGTATAGCGATTTTACGACTGTGACGTGTGGGGCCTGAAGATGGCATCAATGTAATGCCGAAACTCGTAGCACATAAGAAGTCCATAAAATAAATTCCTACAATACATACGGCTTTGGTAAATTATTGCATGCAGAAATACATGCCAGCCATTGTCCCATGGTCCGTAATGGATCAACGTAGATTAAAGATACTTAGTGGTGAATGAAACTCTAGAGTTTATTTAATTTATGAAAAAATGAACGAGCTGTTATATTTTAAATTTCATGTTTAGGAAAGAAACTCAAATTTTATAGTTAATTGTCTGTGTTTTTACCACAGTTTTTAATAGATATGGAAAACTCTAGAATTTTGCATCGAGGAGTTCGTGTTTAATAAGCAGCGCATCCGGAAAAAATATGAAATAAAACAAAAATGTCAGCATTCGACACTGCCTTTTCGAAATCGATGTATCGTCGGGACGTGTATCGCTGACGTACAGGGTGAAAAGTATTTAAACCGACAAACTCTGGGAGGTTGTAGGGGACATCGAAACAAATATTTTTCCCTAATGTCATTTTTTCCGATGAGGATTATTTAAACCGGTGGGGGCCGTATTACGCTCTTCAGTTGTAGGCAACTGCTGTCCACCAGTGTATCAGTGGATTGTCTCTGTTTACTAATGGAGCGATACACCTGGAGTGAGTACACTGATATGGTTCGTGCTGTACTACGTAGCGCACCACAACGGACGAGCTGCACAGCGGGTTTGTCAACAACAATATCCTAATCGACGTATCCCGCATCGTACGACCTCTGCTGTTGTGTACCAACGTCTGCGTGAGACCGGGTCATTTAGCGGATTACCTGGACAGGGACGCCGTCGCACGGTAAGAACGCTGCAGTTTG
Organism: Schistocerca piceifrons; assembly: GCF_021461385.2. Lineage (NCBI taxonomy): Eukaryota > Metazoa > Arthropoda > Insecta > Orthoptera > Acrididae > Schistocerca > Schistocerca piceifrons. The sequence goes on along the minus strand of NC_060148.1, from coordinate 80,882,425 downwards.
AGGAAGCTGTCTTGCAGCATGTGGAGCGGGATCCTTCAATCAGCATTCGTGCAATTGCACGTAACATGGGGACGAATCAGACGAATGTAAGAACAGTCCTTCGAGAGCAGTTGTTACTTCCATTTCACTTACAACGTGGATTGGCAGAGGTGGTCTTGTATCATGGCCTGCTCGATCCCCAGATATGTCCCCTCTGGACTTTCTTGTGTGGGGACAGATGAGCAACCTTGTTTACGCAACTCCTGTTGCATCAGAAGAGCATCTGGTTGCCCGGATAGTAGCAGCGGCAGGAACAATTCAGGATACTCCTGGGCTTTTTGCCCGTGTCAGACAGAACATGATCCGACAGTGTAACCTTTGTTTACGTGTCAATGGAGGCATTTTTGAAAATCTACTGTAATTGAAATTGGGTTGTGTTAATGTGTTGTCTCTTGGTCATAAAAAAAATGGAAAAGTGTTTGTCGGTTTAATTAATTTGCCGCGAAAGCAATATTCCTCTACCGCTTTGAATACTCCTCATAGGAAATAATGACATTAGGGAAAAATATTTGTTTTGATGTCCCCTACAACCTCCCAGAGTTTGTAGGTTTAAATACCTGTATATCGATAACACTTCGAAGAAATATAGATGTTGTTGTTGTTGTTGTTGTGGTCTTCAGTCCTGAGACTGGTTTGATGCAGCTCTCCATGCTACTCTATCCTGTGCTAGCTTCTTCATCTCCCAGTACCTACTGCAGGCTACATCCTTCTGAATCTGCTTAGTGTATTCATCTCTTGGTCTCCCTCTACGATTTTTACCGTCCACGCTGCCCCCCAATACTAAATTGGTGATCCCTTGATGCCTCAGAACAAGTCCTACCTACCGATCCCGTCTTCTGGTCAAGTTGTGCCACAAACTTCTCTTCGCCCCAATCCTGTTCAATACTTCCTCATTAGTTATGTGATCTACCCATCTAATCTTCAGCATTCTTCTGTAGCACCACATTTCGAAAGCTTCTATTGTCTTCTTGTCCAAACTATTTATCGTCCATGTTTCACTGCCATACATGGCTACACTCCATTAAAATACTTTCAGAAATGACTTCCTGACACTTAAATCTATACTCGATGTTAACAAATTTCTCTTCTTCAGAAAAGCTTTCCTTGCCATTGCCAATCTACATTTTATATCCTCTCTACTTCGACCATCATCAGTTATTTTGCTCCCCAAATAGCAAAATTCCTTTACTACTTTAAGTGTCTCATTTCCTGATCTAATTCCCTCAGCATCACCCGACTTAATTCGACTACATTCCATTATCCTCGTTTTGCTTTTGTTGATGTTCATCTTATATCCTCCTTTCAAGACACTGTCCATTCCTTTGAACTGCTCTTCCAAGTCCTTTGCTGTCTCTGACAGAATTACAATGTCATCGGCGAACCTCAAAGTTTTTATTTCTTCTCCATGGATTTTAATGCCTACTCCGAATTTTTCTTTTGTTTCCTTTACTCCTTGCTCAATATACAGATTGAACAACATCGGGGAGAGGCTACAGCCCTGTCTTACTCCCTTCCCAACCACTGCTTCCCTTTCATGTCCCTCGACTCTTATAACTGCCATCTGGTTTCTGTACAAATTGTAAATAGCCTTTCGCTCCCTGTATTTTACCCCTGCCACCTTTAGAATTTGAAAGAGAGTATTCCAGTCAACATTGTTAAAAGCTTTCTCTAAGTCTACAAATGCTAGAAACGTAGGTTTGCCTTTGCTTAATCTTTCTTCTAAGATAAGTCGTAAGGTCAGTATTGCCTCACGTGTTGCAGTGTTTTTACGGAATCCAAACTGATCTTCCCCGAGGTTGGCTTCTACTAGTTTTTCCATTCGTCTGTAAAGAATTCGTGTTAGTATTTTGCAGCTGTGACTTATTAAACTGATAGTTCGGTAATTTTCACATCTGTCAACACCTGCTTTCTTTGGGATTGGAATTATTATATTCTTCTTGAAGTCTGAGGGTATTTCGCCTGTTTGATACATCTTGCTCACCAGATGGTAGAGTTTGGTCAGGACTGGCTCTCGCAAGGCCGTCAGTAGTTCCAATGGAATGTTGTCTACTCCAGGGGCCTTGTTTCGACTGAGGTCTTTCAGTGCTCTGTCAAACTCTTCACGCAGTATCGTATCTCCCATTTCATCTTCATCTACATCCTCTTCCATTTCCATAATATTGTCCTCAAGCACATCGCCCTTGTATAGACCCTCTATATACTCCTTCCACTTTTCTGGTTTCCCTTCTTTGCTTAGAACTGGGTTTGCTTCTGAGCTCTTGATATTCATATAGAAATATAGATATGTCGATAATTTATCAACAGCCCTAAGGGTAGAAAGGATGATGGTATTGATATTAGTGACAAATATAATGAGGAGTAAGACACGGAGGAAGTGCTGCAGCTGGATAACACGTGGAATAGCGAGGGCCTACACGTCTGACTAGACATGATTTGCTTAACCGCAGCGCGGTGGTTGGGGGGTAGGGGGTGGGGGGGGGGGGGGAGAGGTGACGAGCAGCCGCGAAGCTTCGCTGCACCACAGGTTATTTACTCGGAGAGGCTGTGTTCTACGGTGTGGGGCGATAATCCACGGAAGATGGCAGGTGTTTCCCACGGCCGAGGCCGGGACGTCGCTCGTTTATTATTGATCGACAGGTCGCGAGCTGCCTCTACCTAGCAGCTGTGCCTGACCGGTAAGGCGACTACGCAGCGGACTGGGCTCACACCTGCTCGCAGACCCACCTACCGCGCAGTCCCCCATGTTCCTGTACAGCAGGCTGTTCCAGCTTGGGCTCCGTTGTGAGCTGCGGAGCGCTCCCTGCTCCAGGGAGCCGTGTCGCTCGCTGTGACCATTCCAGTGGGCCGGCACGTGGCGTGGCTGGCTGAGGCAGGCCGCAAGGCAAGCGTTTTGACGTGCCAGCTGCGTCTTACAAGATCGACAAGCTCACACTCTTAGCTGCTAAGACGTGGTGACGTGCTACACCAGGAAATACGATCTTCAGGAAATAAATAAGAAACAAATGTTCTACAAGAAATTGCATACTAAATTTATTGGGCCTCTGTAGCTTCACATTTTCTTTTCATTGCAAGATCGGAAATATCAGGCGTCAAAGTGTTCGCAGCGTTAATGCGGAGGATGTCCTTCATTGTTGCATCCTGAAGAAGCGATCGTTCCTTACTTTATAACCGTTTTCATTGCTCAGAAAAGCTGCTCACATCAAAACGTAGATCCGAACATGCGCATGATCTGAGCGGCATTGTTGTGAAGTTTGGGAAATGTTTTTTTCTGTAATGAACACTACCATCGTGACAAATACAACGTGTTGTAGTACCTCTCTTTCAACAAAGTTGAATTTTGCAAATCAGTAATCTCCAATTGAAGCGACGATGACAAGTCATCGGTGGAAACTGAAAAAGGAGTGCTGAACACCTTAAGTTCCATTTCCAAACTAGTCAGGTCTCGGAATCGTGTTTCAAACGACGTGATGAGCGGCTTTAACTTTGCTCGGTAATCGCCGAAAGTAGTACCTTCAGGTAGTTTTAAAGAAGCAAGACGATTGAAGAACGTTAAGATGTCCATTACTCGTCTGCCTCTCAAATAAACGTAACTTTTCCATGAACACTTTGATCTGGTCGTGCATGTCAACGATTAGGTGCCCTTTGCCCTGCAATGACAGATTTAAATTATTGAGATGCATAGTTATGTCAGCTAGGAACGCCAGGTCTGATATCCATTTTATATCTTTCAGACAACGCATTTCTTCCCCTTTCATTTCGAGAAAATGGGTATTTCCTCACTACTGGCAAAGAAAACACCAAGAACTTTTCCACGACTCAGCCAACTAACTGTACTGTGGTAAGATATATCCCCATACTCCGCTTCCGCATCTTTCAGGAATCCTTTGACGCCGCACAAAATTCACACACTTCACGACATCTTTCATTACGCCACCTAGCTCTACTGTTTCAGCACACAGTGCCTCTTGGTGCATTACAGAACACGAACTATGTTGCATGTTTTGATACCCTCCGTATTACGAATCCGTTTTTAAACATACGTCTACTGGTATGTCGTTCTTAAGCCCGGCTACCAGTTCTCTGCGTGTAACGCCTTCTACCTGACTGTATTTAATTCTGTATATTGTACCTCTTCGCAGAATTAAATACTTTATGACATACGAGACACTGCGGACGACCATGCCTCTCAATGAATAGAAAGGTATCCTCCAGTAGAGGTACAGGGCTGCCGCGGCTAGTCATAGCTGTCATTGAGCACGGATTATTACGGCTGCATGCGGCCAGGGGGCAGTGGGTTCGCTTTCCCCCACCACGCGGGCTCCGAGCTGCCGCAGTGAGCGCTCCGGAGCGCTCCGGCTCCCTGGAGCTCGGTTGGAACAGCCAGCCGTACAGCCTCTCAGTCCCTGCACAGTTCTCGCATTGCGCTGCCACACAGCACGTATCCTTGGTTAATCTCCGTCTTTCCACCTACGTTTTACGATCCAGTCGCATGGACTGCGATCCGAGACGCTGTCAGTTCAGCGTAGCCCGAACGATTTAATAATCATCACGACCAAAAGCACAGTCTAATATAACAGTCGCGACACTCACTGCTGTAAAAATTGTTGCCGTTTGACAGGTGGAGCGACACTAGCGCTCCAAGCGGCAGGTAAGGTGAACGTCAGATGCGGCGTAAGCATAATGTTTGTTTGCATCCATTTCCTACGGTATTTCCGAATTATTCGAGTTAGTTTCTTGCCTCCAAGAGTTTGTGTAGTATCAGAAGGCATATATGTTTCTAAAAATGATTGTAAAATAAGCGCAAGTATGGACAAAAACCATGAATATAGTGGCAAGCTACAACACATTCGTGAAGAAACACTTGTGACATTGGACAGAATTGCAGCTTACCACGTCGATATCAAAAGAATATAAACACACAGAATCACACGTAAGAAGCACAGACATGTACCTCTACATGCAAAAGCGATGGACAGCTCGTTTATCGTTCTGTAGGCCTACTGTGTGTGTGTCACTGTCGCCTGTTGCCACAAGTACGACCTTAATCTTTACATTATTCTAAGTGGGACAAGCAACTAACAAATAGTGGGAGAAATATGCTGAAAACATTATAATGAGCTGATTATATTACATTTCACGTAAAACCAAATATTTGAATAATTTTCAAACAATCTGTCTGTAGGCACTTTCCTTGTCCCATAGTTTCGCTCGAAGTCTAGCGATCTGCACATTCTGACACTACACACGCTTTTGTAAGACACGAACAGCTGCACTTAATCTAACCACTTCATCGTCAAAGCACGTCTGTGTTGATGATTCTCACGAATCTGGCACTAATACATGGAGAGTTGAACTGGCTGCTTCTGTGTCATAGGACTGTTTTACAGCTTTAGATCGACTGTCTAACCTTTGTGGCAGTTTCCTCTTCATCGTCAGTTGAGGTGGCTTATTTGGAATGTCAAACAGTGTGAGTACTGCATTCCACACGAGTTTGTTATTGTCTGCGTTCATGAACTGGTTTTGTTCGAAATGTAGCGAACAAAACCTAATATTATTATACAAGTAAACCGGGTCTTTTTTCATAAGGTCTTCTCGTCTGCTATTAACTAGCCATTTTTTGCTCCTAAAACGAAACATTCATCATTTATACACATACAGTTTGCAAGTGAATCCTGACGATACACTTTAGTAACATGATGGTATATACCTCTCAGGAGCCTTAGGAAACCTGAAAAAGACAGCTGTGGTGTCTTCTTCCTATTGCTGCTGCAATTTATTGCGCTTCAAACGCTGCCGATGGTAAAAACCATTGTGTAAATCAAAATAAACAGTCACTATTCGATTTCACGATCGCGCCGAACTCACAGTTCAACCTACCGGCCGCTTGGGGCGCTGCTGGCGCTGAAGGCAACAAAATCCAGGCGAAGTGTCGCGACTGTTATGTTAGACTGTGACCAAAAGTAAAGTTGCGTAATTCGTACTTAATCTGTTTGTACGTACGTGGCTGCGGTCCTGATACACAGTTAAAGTTCTCTGCGCCACATTACGGTAGCAGCCCGCTACAGGTGCCAAAACAAAATGACGCAATCCACTGATCGTCCATTTTTAACGCGATTTTTTATTCTGAAACCAGGTTGGTTTTATTCAGAATTCCGATACACCATATTATTCCCTACTCTTCTGGCTGCAGAACCCTATTTCTCAGCATAATCTCCGTTCAATGCGACGGACTTACATAACCTTCCCGGGGTCGGGTCTCTATATCCACACGGTTCTACAAGGTGTTACAAAAAGGTACGGCCAGACTTTCAGGAAACATTCCTCACGCACAAATAAAGAAAATAAGTTATGTGGACATGTGTCCGGAAACGCTTACTTTCCATGTTAGAGCTCATTTTATTACTTCTCTTCCAATCACATTAATGATGGAATGGAAACACACAGCAACAGGACGTACCAGCGTGACTTCAAACACTTTGTTACAGGAAATGTTCAAAATGTCCTCCGTTAGCGAGGATACGTGCATCCACCCTCCGTCGCATGGAATCCCTGATGCGCTGATGCAGCCCTGGAGAATGGCGTATTGTATCACAGCCGTCCACAATACGAGCACGAAGAGTCTCTACATTTGGTACCGCGGTTGCGTAGACGAGAGCTTTCAAATGCCCCCGTAAATGAAAGTCAAGAGGGTTGAGGTCAGGAGAGCGTGGAGGCCATGGAATTGGTCCACCTCTACCAATCCATCGGTCACCGAATCTGTTGTTGAGAAGCGTACGAATACTTCGACTGAAATGTGCAGGAGCTCCATCGTGCATGAACCACATGTTGTGTCGTACTTGTAAAGGTACGTCTTCTAGCAGCACAGGTAGAGTATCCCGTATGAAATCGTGATAACGTGCTCCATTGAGCGTAGGTGGAAGAACGTGGGGCCCAATCGAGACATCACCAACAATGCCTGCCCAAACGTTCACAGAAAATCTGTGTTGATGACGTGATTGCACAATTGCGTGCGGATTCTCGTCAGCCCACACATGTTGATTGTGGAAATTTACAATTTGATCACGTTGGAATGAAGCCTCATCCGTAAAGAGAAAATTTGCACTGAAATGAGGATTGACACATTGTCGGATAAACCATTCGCAGAAGTGTACCCGTGGAGGCCAATCAGCTGCTGATAGTGCCTGCACACGCTGTACACGGTACGGAAACAACTGGTTCTCCCGTAGCACTCTCCATACAGTGACGTGGTCAACGTTACCTTGTACAGCACCAACTTCTCTGACGCTGGCATTAGGGTTATCGTCAACTGCACAAAGAATTGCCTCGTCCATTGCAGGTGTCCTCGTCGTTCTAGGTCTTCCCCAGTCGCGAGTCACAGGCTGGAATGTTCCGTGCTCCCTAAGACGCCGATCAATTGCTTCGAACGTCTTCCTGTCGGGACACCTTCGTTCTGGAAATCTGTCTCGATACAAACGTACCGCGCCACGGCTATTGCCCCGTGCTAATCCGTACATCAATCGGGCATCCGCCAACTCCGCATTTGTAAACATTGCACTGACTGCAAAACCACGTTCGTGATGAACACTAACCTGTTGATGCTACGTACTGATGTGCTTGATGCTAGTACTGTGGAGCAATGAGTCGCATGTCAACACACGCAACGAAGTCAACATTACCTTCCTTCAATTGGGCCAACTGGCGGTGAATCGAGGAAGTACAGTACATACTGACGAAACTAAAATGAGCTCTAACATGTAAATTAAGCGTTTCCGGACACATGTTCACATAACATCTTTTCTTTATTTGCATGTGAGGAATGTTTCCTGAAAGTTTGGCCGTATCTTTTTGTAACACCTTGTATATAAGTGTAGAGCGCTTCCATTTGTTCCTCAAGTGTAAACACATTGCCGGCCGGAGTGGCCGAGTGGTTCTAGACGCTACAGTCTGGAACCTTGCGACCGCTACGGTCGCAGGCTCGAATCCTGCCTCGGGCATGAAAGTGTGTGATGTCCTTAGGTTAGTTAGGTTTACGTAGTCCTAAGTTCTAGGGGACTGATGACCTCAGAAGTTAAGTCCCACAGTGCTCAGAGCCATTTTTTGTAAACACATAACTCATCGTAAGCGTAGGCTTCCGCGGCCGTTGTCTTCTTCAATAAAATTCTTCAGGGTATCAGACCGCATCGTCATAATTTAAAATGCGCCAACGTTTCGGCCAGCGTTGCAGCTAGCCTTCATCAGGGCCTTACGTTATCTGCTAAATGAACACACTTGATTCCTTAAATAGCTGGATGAGAAAACCGTGTCGTTACTTGATTGGCTGTAAAAGGAGGAGGAGGAGGGGTGAAAGGTATGCTTTATTGGTGTTTCCTTTATTATCTGTTATTGGCTGAAATAGCTGTTTTCTATTGGTCTTTATATTAATCCACCCCATTGGAGGAGACGGACGAATAGCGAACAGGTGATGGCTGTGACGTCACACTGTTTCCATGCTGTCCAGAAGCCGGCTGCGGCGTGCCATCGCTTTGTGTGCTCGCGACCACTACTGCGGCTCTCCGCGTGTCTGCTATTGCAGGCAGCCAAGACCTCGGAAGCTTGTACCCGTCCTCACCCCTATCGCCTATCGCAGCAGAAATTTTCATGGAGGCATTTGAGGAAACAGCCCTCCAGTCCGCACCATTACGCCCAAATTGTTGGCTTCGCTATGTCGATGATACTTTCGTCATCTGGCCCCACGGAGAAGAGGAGTTACAGAACTTCCACAAGCACCTTAACCAACAGCATAGGAAAATTCAGTTTACAATGGAAACAGAGAAGAATGGGGTGCTGCCTTTTCTCGACGTGGAAGTTTATCGAAAACCTGATGGTAAACTTGGCCACAAAGTGTACAGGAAACCAACCAATACGGACAGATACCTTTACGCCTCTTCCCACCATCACCCCACGCAGAAGAAGTCCGCCCTGCACACGCTAACGAAGAGAGCGTACAGGATAAGCGACGAAGAACATCTGAAGACAGAACTTGAACGCCTCAGGTCCATCTTCGGAACTAATGGCTATGGGAAGCAGATGATAGACAGCACCATGTCGACAAGGGAGAAGACTAATGGGGAAGAGGAGAAGGAGGCACAGAGCATTGCTGTGTTACCATATGTACAAGGGGTCACCGAACGTATTGGCAAAATTCTACGAAAAGCCGACATCAAACCAATTTTCCGAAGCAGAAACAAAATATCAGACATGCTCGGTTCTACCAAGGATGCAGTTGACAAACTACACACAGCTGGCGTGTATGAAATTGGTTGTGCGTGTGGATTAGTCTACATAGGTGAGACGGGACGTCCGATTAGCACAAGGCTCTCGGAACATGAAAGATATATCCGCCTGAAACAACACACTAAGTCAGCAGTGGCGGAACACCGAGACGAGTGCGGGAAACCAATATTTTTTCAAGAAGCCCGCGTCCTGGCGAAACAGCCTCTCACTTTCAAAAGAAAGATTAGAGAGGCGATAGAAATAGCCAAAAGACCCGCCAACATGAATAGAGAGGACGGGTACAAGCTTCCGAGGTCTTGGCTGCCTGCAATAGCAGACACGCGGAGAGCCGCAGTAGTGGTCGCGAGCACACAAAGCAATGGCACGCCGCAGCCGGCTTCTGGACAGCATGGAAACAGTGTGACGTCACAGCCATCACCTGTTCGCTATTCGTCCGTCTCCTCCAATGGGGTGGATTAATATAAAGACCAATAGAAAACAGCTATTTCAGCCAATGACAGATAATAAAGGAAACACCAATAAAGCATACCTTTCACCCCTCCTCCTCCTCCTTTTACAGCCAATCAAGTAACGACACGGTTTTCTCGTGCAGCTATGTAAGGAATCAAGTGTGTTCATTTAGCAGTTAACGTAAGGCCCTGATGAAGGCTAGCTGCAACGCTGGCCGAAACGTTGGCGCATTTTAAATTATGACGATGCGGTCTGATACCCTGAAGAATTTCATTGAAGACATTGCTCATTGGTGTCATTACTGTGCCATCATCTACACTACTGGCCATTAAAATTGCTTCCTCACGAAGACGACGTGCTACAGACGTGAAATTTAACCGACAGGAAGAAGATGCTGTGATATGCAAATGATTAGCTTTTCAGAGCATTCACACAAGGTTGGCGCCGGTGGCGACACCTACAACGTGCTGACATGAGGAATGTTTCCAAGCGATTTCTCATACGCAAACAGCAGCTGACCGGTGATGCCTGGTGAAACGTTGTTGTGATATCTCGTGTAAGGAGGAAGAATGCGTACCGTCACGTTTCCGGCTTTGATAAAGGTCGGATTGTAGCCTATCGCGATTGCGGTTTATCCTATCGCGACATTGCTGCTCGCGTTGGTCGAGATCCAATGACTGCTAGCAGAATATGGGATCAATGGGTTCAGGAGGGTAATACGGAACGCCGTGTTGGATCCCAACGGCCACGTATCACTAGCAGTCGAGATGACAGCCATCTTATCCGCATGGCTGTAACGGATCGTGCAGCCACGTGTCGATCCCCGAGTCAAGAGATGGGGACGTTTGCAAGACGACAACCATCTGCACGAACAGTTCGACGACTTTTGCAGCAGCACGGACTATCAGCTCGGAGACCGTGGCTGCGGTTACCCTTGACGCTGCATCACAGACAGGAGCGCCTGCGATGGTGTACTCGACGACGAACCTGCGTGCACGAATGGCAAAACGTCGTTTTTTTCCGATTAATCCAGGTTCTGTTTACGGCATCGTGATGGTCGCATCCGTGTTTGGCGACGTAGTGGTGAACGCACATTGGAAGCGTGTATTCGTCGTAACATTCTGGCGTATCACCCGGCGTGATGGTATGGGGTGCCATTTGGTACACCTCTCGGTCACCTCTTGTTCGCATTGACGGCACTTTGAACAGTGGACGTTACATTTCAGATGTGTTACGACCCGTGGCTCTACCCTTCATTCGATTCCTGCGAAACCTTACATTTCAGCAGGACAATGCACGACCGCAGGATAATGCATGTTGCAGGTCCTGTACGGGCCTTTCTGGATACAGAAAATGTTCGACTGCTGCCCTGGCCAGCACTTTCTCCAGATCTCTCACCAACTGAAAACGTCTGGTCAATGGTGGCCGAGCAACTGGCTCGTCACAACACGCCAGTCACTACTCTTGATGAACTGTGGTATCGTGTTGAAGCTGAATGGGCAGCTGTACCTGCACACGCCATCCGAGCTCTGTTTGTCTCAATGTCCAGGCGTATGAAGGCCGTTATTACGACCAGAGGTGGTTGTTCTGGGCACTGATTTCTCTGGATCTATGCACCCAAACTGCATGAAAATGTAATCACATGTCAGTTCTAGTATAATATATTTGTCCCACGAATACCCGTTTATCATCTGCATTTCTTGTTGGTGTAGCAATTTTAATGGCCAGTGATGTATTTTGGGGCGATGAACACGCTTAGGTTGTTTCTTCCTTCAGTTTGCTACGGCTAACACAATACATTTAAGAGTTCGTCGTTGCACCACAAACAGGAGTACACAAAGTCCGTCGCCATGACTTTACTGCTAAGTGTGCGGCTCTGAATTTTTTCTTCGTAGCAGAGGCGGTGTAACAACTCTCCTTGAATGGCCGTTCTGTTTCCGGTGATGAAATCATGTTTCATGGCCTGTGACGAAGTTCCACAAAAAACTGTCTCACGGCCAGCCTCGTAATGCGCAAGGAATTCCGCACAAATGGTCTTTATGGTCTTCCGTCAGGCGGCGAGAAACACAGAGGGCACAAACCTTTGAGTAGCCCAACTGCAGCACTACCAACAGAGAGGTCCAGCTGAGCAGCGAGGTCCGTCCATCACCTCGAGTGAGAGTGTCCACACGTCTCAACACTGCAGGAGCCATAGCCGTGTGCGGCGGCCGTCACCCCGTAAATCGGACAGGTTCACGCGGCCTTGCGACAATGGGAGACGCCTCGCACAACGAGTCTGCGTGCTTTTGTTCATTGCCACGTTTCCGTAAGCACTGTGCAAGCGCCTGCAAATACCTGTTACTACAAGCGACTCCGAACATCTGTGATGCTCTGGTTTTCCGCTAAAAGAAAGTCAATGACAGCTCTGTGCTTGGAACAGGTCTCAGTCACAGAAGCCATTTGAAGGCTACGTAAAGCGCCGCCACCTATCGCAAATTCGTAAAACTATAGAGGCTGAAGCGGCAATATTACGCAACAAACTGCCCATTCTTTCAGTTGGCCAAAAACAAATAAAAGTATTGCGTTACATATTGAACGCCCCTCCCAGTTTCACACTAACCTAACTGAAAATGGTAAGTAAAGGATGTGTACTTGTCAAACACACTTGTGGACTGCTATTGCGATTCGTCGTAGCCGCATCGAGTATTGCGAAAGTAAGGTGTGCGAAGGCGGGAATACGAAGTTTGTGGGCTTGGGAGTGTCGTTTATTTTTATCAAGTGATCGGTACATATAGGCTGAGACAAGTCGCATTTTTCAATAACGTTTACACAGCAGCTGATGGCCTGTATGTAGAGATGTGATTCATCCCACATATTAGAGGCATGGGGCAGCACCTTCCAAAATTATTTCGTACCTCCGAGACTTGTTCGAAACATCCTGCTGCATATCAAATGGGTCAAATGGCTCTGACCACTATGGGACTTAACATCTGAGGTTATCAGTCCCCTAGAACTTAGAACTACTTAAACCTAACTAACCTAAGGAGATCACACACATCCATTACCGAGGCAGGATTCGAACCTGCGATCGTAGCGGTCGCGCAGTTCCAGACTATAGCGCCTAGAGCTGCTCGGCCACTTCGGCCAGCTGCTGCATATCGACGTTAATGATATGGGTCTGTAATTTAGTGGATTGCTCCTACTACCATTCTTGAATACTTGTGTGACCTCTGCAACTTTCCAGTCTTTGGGTACGGATCTTTAGTAGAGCGAACGGTTATACATACATGAGAAAAAGTTTTGCATGACCACGGTTCCGAGAGTTCCGGAACCTATACAGAAAATTGGAATGGAGATCAACATAAACATCATTTCCGCCCTTTTTATTGTTCATGAAAACCACACATTGCATGTTGTACCACCATACAGAGAATCGTTCAGAAGTGGTGGTCCAGATTGCTGTACACACCGGTACCTCTCACCCCCACTAGCACGTCCTCTTGCATTGATAGATGCCTGTATTCGCCGTGGCATACTATCCACAAGTTCATCAAGGCAGGCACTGTTGGTCCAGATTAACCCACTCCTCAACGGCGATTCGGTGTACATCCCTGTGGTTGGTGTGTCACATCGATCCCAAACAGCCCTTTTCGACCTATCGCAGGCGTGTCAAATGGTTCAAATGGCTATGAGCACTATGAGACTTAACATCTATGGTCTTCAGTCCCCTAGAACTTAGAACTACTTAAACCTAACTAACCTAATGACATCACACACATCCAAGCCTGAGGCAGGATTCGAACCTGAGATCGTAGCGGTCGCGCGGTTCCAGACTGAAGCGGCTAGAACCGCTCGGCCAGTCCGGCCGGCGTGGGCGGATTTAGTGACATCTCTGGTCATCTGGAGTAGAGGAACTTTGTCTGTGATACAATATCCACAGTTGAATATCTTCAGGAGTTGTGGGAACCGGGGTGATGCAAAACTTTTTTTGGTGTGTTTAATCATCAAGTGCTCAAAGACGGCCCACATAGGCTGAAACAAGTCAATAATGTTTAAACGGCAGCTGATGGTGTGTATGTAGACATATGATTCAATAAACATATTAGAGGTACATAGCACCACCTTCCAAAACTTTTTTTAACATCAAGAAATAAATAAACACTTCACTCGCTGGGCGTATACCCGAAGTTACGTATACATCTTATGAAGTTTTAGGTTGGACTGCAGTACCAAATGTTACACTGAAAACGAACCCTGTCCTTTCCTTTTGTGTTATCCCACTATGTGTTTGTGTACCCTTGAGTATTTGTTTTCTTCCTGTCTCTGTGTAGTTTCATAGAATTTTTTCTTCTTTTAATATTAAGCTACATTCACTATGATGAGGAATACTGTTATCCTCGAATATAATTGGCATTAATAATATGTTATTTACTTTGTAAAGATGTTTAGACATTATTTACTCTGTTTTGTGTTAATGCTAATGTGTGAAGTTGATGTTTCAAAAGTTATTGTGATCTTTTATGTATGTACTCATGTCATAATTCCTGTAACACTGATGTATATGTTTATTTCCATTCTTTTGTAACGCCTGTTTTACTACAAATGTTATCTGTATTGTTATGTTCTTTAATGATGTATTTTGTACCTTTGTTATTGTATTCTTCTGTTATAAAATTGTAATTGTCACCAGTTCATGATATTATTAACTTGTAAGTTCCATTTCACTGCACACGTTTCTGTTGGTCATAGTATATGGACAATATGTGAGAAGTAGGGACTGATAGTGTTTGCACGTGTGTTGGTAATTCAGCAAGGGACTGGATAACAGCATTGCTGGTTCTAAGGACAATTAAAAGAAAAACTTTCTGAGTGCACAAGTGGTGGTTTATGGACTTGCTATATTCTCTGCAAGAATCTTCGATGGTGATTGTGCACCTGCACAGTCGCAACGGATGGCTGCTGGCCGTCTCTACCAGGACTACAGTGGGTCTGCACCTCTGGTGGCCCACCAATACCATTATCTCTACAAGGACTACAGTGGGTCTGCATCTATGATGACCTACCAACGCCATTATTTCTACAAGGACTGCAGTGGGTCTGCACCTCTGGTGGCCCACCAATACCACAATCTCTACCAGGACTCCAGTGGGTCTGCTCTGTGATGACCTACCTACCAATATTCTTCCAAACTTCGAATGACTCTGCTGTGGGTTTGCTCTGTTGTGGCCCATTACCTGTCTGCATGTCGAGAGTCAGCACTGTCTTTCCGTTGGAAGGTCAACACTACTTCTTCAAGACTGCATGGAAATCCACTACTTCTATGTGCATTTTCTTTTACTGCTTGGACTTTGAGAAAACCTCTGCATTTTTACTGTGATGAACAATGTGGACTGTCTTTATGGACTGTGAGAAATTTTGATCTTTTGACCAACATAATATTAATAAGTGTGTGCATTTTATATCTTTGTTACTGTAATTGTGAAAAATTTTTGTCAAATCTGTATTGGCCAGTGCCCAACACCATTTGTAAAAATTTTTGTGGGGAGCATGGGGGCTATGTAAGTAGGCTGTTTATGTTTTCTCTATGTAAGTAGGCTGTTTATGTTTTCTTATTGGCAATGTTACGTAGCGCTCAATATGAAAATCACTGGCTGTGCTGTGGGCAGTCTGTGTCTGCTTTGCATTGTTGTAATACTCGCCATTGTAGTGTTAGGCAGCTGGCTGTGAACAGCGCGTAGCGTTGCGCAGTTGGAGGTGAGCCGCCAGCAGTGGTGGATGTGGGGAGAGAGATGGCGGAGTTTTGTAATTTGTCATGAACTGCTATATTTATATATGATGATATCAAGGTAAATACATTGTTTGTTCTCTATTAATATCTTTCATTTGCTAACTATCCCTATCAGTAGTTAGTGCCTTTAGTAGTTTGAATCTTTTATTTAGCTGGCAGTAGTGGCGCTTGCTGTATTGCAGTAGCTTGAGCAGCGAAGATTTTTGTGAGGTAAGTGATTTGTGAAAGGTATAGTTTAATGTTAGTCAGGGCCATTCTTTTGTAGGGAATTTTGAAAGTCAGATTGCGTTGCGCTAACAAAGTATTGTGTGTCAGGTTAAGCACAGTCCTATATAAATTGTTCAAAGGGGATGTTTCAATCTGACAGTTTCATGTCAGTGAGAAGCCCGAAATGGAAACTTCCTGGTAACAACTCGAGTTCAGTTCTTCGCGTAGTATTCAAGGAAGAGATAGGTCCCAGCTAGTTATAACGCCTCGTAAGCACGACGACGGGAAGAAGAGAAAAAGTTAGGCTCGCATATGGAGGAGGACGACGACGTACACGCAGCTCTGCATTTACAGACGTGACCGCCTCCACGGCTGACGCAGTTCCTGCTGTGACTCGTCCGTCCGCCGCCGCCCCCCCCCCCCCCCCCCCCCACACACACACAGACTTCCCAGCTTACTAAATACGCGACGTAACGATACCAACTGGCCAGTCACGCGGATTTCCTGCGATGTGTGCATCACTCAACAGTTCGCGAGAATTGCAACACTGAAGAGGTTGGCAAGGACGAATATCGTCCACAACGTGACCTGCGCAAAACCGTCCAAACATTAGCTGGCCACACACGCGAGCGTGCTCCGGCACATTCCTACGCACCCAGCCGACACACTACAACGAGACGACCAACCCTCCGACAAGAAGACAAGAAGAAGCAGTCAATGGCCACATGGTAACTGCTGCATTACCCCCATCGCCGGACACTGAAGGCGCGAGCGTGCTCTGCGGACAATCTCACACGGCAGTCGCTTGGCTCCGTAATAACGTGCAGGCCCCGCCCGTCGGCTTCAGACTCCGAGATCTCCACCAGCGGACGCGTCCCTGCCTTTGTGGCGCAAGTACACTCCTGGAAATTGAAATAAGAACACCGTGAATTCATTGTCCCAGGAAGGGGAAACTTTATTGACACATTCCTGGGGTCAGATACATCACATGATCACACTGACAGAACCACAGGCACATAGACACAGGCAACAGAGCATGCACAATGTCGGCACTAGTACAGTGTATATCCACCTTTCGCAGCAATGCAGGCTGCTATTCTCCCATGGAGACGATCGTAGAGATGCTGGATGTAGTCCTGTGGAACGGCTAGCCATTCCATTTCCACCTGGCGCCTCAGTTGGACCAGCGTTCGTGCTGGACGTGCAGACCGCGTGAGACGACGCTTCATCCAGTCCCAAACATGCTCAATGGGGGACAGATCCGGAGATCTTGCTGGCCAGGGTAGTTGACTTACACCTTCTAGAGCACGTTGGGTGGCACGGGATACATGCGGACGTGCATTGTCCTGTTGGAACAGCAAGTTCCCTTGCCGGTCTAGGAATGGTAGAACGATGGGTTCGATGACGGTTTGGATGTACCGTGCACTATTCAGTGTCCCCTCGACGATCACCAGTGGTGTACGGCCAGTGTAGGAGATCGCTCCCCACACCATGATGCCGGGTGTTGGCCCTGTGTGCCTCGGTCGTATGCAGTCCTGATTGTGGCGCTCACCTGCACGGCGCCAAACACGCATACGACCATCATTGGCACCAAGGCAGAAGCGACTCTCATCGCTGAAGACGACACGTCTCCATTCGTCCCTCCATTCACGCCTGTCGCGACACCACTGGAGGCGGGCTGCACGATGTTGGGGCGTGAGCGGAAGACGGCCTAACGGTGTGCGGGACCGTAGCCCAGCTTCATGGAGACGGTTGCGAATGGTCCTCGCCGATACCCCAGGAGCAACAGTGTCCCTAATTTGCTGGGAAGTGGCGGTGCGGTCCCCTACGGCACTGCGTAGGATCCTACGGTCTTGGCGTGCATCCGTGCGTCGCTGCGGTCCGGTCCCAGGTCGACGGGCACGTGCACCTTCCGCCGACCACTGGCGACAACATCGATGTACTGTGGAGACCTCACGCCCCACGTGTTGAGCAATTCGGCGTTACGTCCACCCGGCCTCCCGCATGCCCACTATACGCCCTCGCTCAAAGTCCGTCAACTGCACATACGGTTCACGTCCACGCTGTCGCGGCATGCTACCAGTGTTAAAGTCTGCGATGGAGCTCCGTATGCCACGGCAAACTGGCTGACACTGACGGCGGCGGTGCACAAATGCTGCGCAGCTAGCGCCATTCGACGGCCAACACCGCGGTTCCTGGTGTGTCCGCTGTGCCGTGCGTGTGATCATTGCTTGTACAGCCCTCTCGCAGTGTCCGGAGCAAGTATGGTGGGTCTGACACACCGGTGTCAATGTGTTCTTTTTTCCATTTCCAGGAGTGTAAATCGGCAGACTCCCGCGATTTATCCGTGGATCCAGAACTACGCTGCGTGTCCGAGAGCGGCGGTTTTCAGGAACTGCGACCACACTTTGCCGAAACCACGTAGAACAGTGCGGCGTTTTTAAGACAATTTTTATTGAAGAGGTCGAAAAAAAAAACCCAGGAAGAACTTATCCAACAAGGAGCGTATCCCTCCTAAAGTTGGAGATGGCACGCTTGGTTCGGCATTCGCTGAACACTTGGTGCAAACGGCTCACGCACTCAACCCTCCGAATAATACTCAGCTCTTGCATTCCCAAGTGAAGGGTGCGAGGTTGGATATTTTGGAAGAAATGCAAATTTTTAAAATTTACTATATGACAAAAATAACCTTCTTAACGACCAGCTGCAGCAGCGAAAGAAAAACTTTTTTGAAGGTTTTCAACCGTTATTCCATGCGCCATAACTTTAGGAAGTAATCACTATACACTTGACAACATGTTTTTAGCACTCCCGTTCGCTGAATAGCTGGGATTATCTGCTATTTCAAACCCATAGTTATCTTCATGCGGTCAAGTACGATAATTAGCCCAAATATGCTAGGTTGGCTTAAAATACACTACTGTCCATTGCAATTGCTACACCCAGAAGAGATGCAGATGATAAACGAATATTCATTGGACAAACATATTATACCAGAACTGACATGTGATTAGATTTTCGCGCAATTTCGGTGCATAGATCCTGGGAAATCAGTACCCAGAACAACCATCTCTGGCCGCAATAATGGCCTTCATACGCCTGGGCATTCAGTCAAACAGAGCTCGGATGCCGGCTACAGGTACAGCTGCCCGTGCAGCTTCAACACGATACCACAGTTCATCAAGAGTAGTGACTGGCGTATTGTGACGAGCCAGTTGGTCGGCCACCAGTGACCAGACGTTTTCAGTTGGTGAGAGATCTGGAGAATGTGCTGGCCAGGGCACCAGTCGAACATTTTCTGTATCCAGAAAGACCCATACAGGACCTGCAACATGCGGTCGTGCATTATCCTGCTGAAATGTAGGGTTTCGCAGGGATCGAATGAAGGGTACAGCCACGGCTCGTAACACATCTGAAATGTAACGCCCACTGTTCAAACTGCCGTCAATGCGAACAAGAGGTGACCGAGATGTGTAACCAATGGCACCCCATACCATCACGCCGGGTGATATGCCGGTATAGCGATGACGAATACACGCTTTCAATGTGCGTTCACCGCGATGTCGCCAAACACGGATGCGACCATCGTCATGCTGTCAACAGAACCTGTATTCATCCCAAAAAATGACGTTTTGCCATTCGTGCACCCAGGTTCGTCGTCGAGTGCACCATCGCAGGCGCTCCCGTCTGTGATGCAGCGTCAAGCGTAACCGCAGCCACGGTATCAGAGCTGATAGTCCGTGCTGCTACAAACGTCGTCGAACTGTTCGCGCAGATGGTTGACGTCTTATAAACGTCCGCATCTGTCGACTCAGGGATCGAGACGTGGCTGCACGATCCGTTACAGCCTTGCGGATAAGATGCGTGTCATCTCGACTGCTAGTGATACGAGGCCGTTGGGATCCGGCACGGCGTTCCGTATTACCCTCCTGAACCCACCGATTCCACATTCTGCTAACGGTCATCGGATATCAACCAACGCGAGCAGCGATGTCGCGATACAATAAACCGCAATCGCGATAGGCTACAATCCGACCTTTATCAAAGTCGGAAACGTGATGGTACGCATTTCTCCTCCTTACACGAGGCATCACAACAACGTTTCACCAGGCAACGCCGTTCAACTGCTGTTTGTGTATGAGAAATCGGTTGTAAACTTTCCTCATGTCAGCACGTTGTAGGTGTCGCCACCGGCGCCAACCTTGTGTGAATGCCCTGAAAAGCTAATGGTTTGCATATCGCAGAATCTTCTTCCTGTCGGTTAATTTTCGCGTCTGTAGCACGTCATCTTCGTGGTGTAACTATTTTAATGGCCAGTAGTGTAGTAAACGCATTGCTCCCTTCACTTTTCACGTCTAACAAATTATTAGAAATGTTAAGACAGTCGATACAGCTTCGTTGCTTACAGGATAACGCATAGGTCAATTTCGTTAGCCGCACATGGTTATTCATAAAGTTTTAAGTTTAGGAGAACATGTTGGTACCAGTGTTAACAAGTACGCATGACACACTATCACGCATGCGCTCTCGAGGCTGTGGACAGTACCAGTACAACGTCCGTTGCTGCCGTACTGCGGTCGCGAAGTGGGACCGTGGCTGTTTCCCAGTTATTGCAACGTGACAATGTATTTCTGTACTATAGTTTTTAGTTTTTGACGTTGTCCATTATGGAGAAATCGTAGTTCCTTATAATCTGAAGAAGGTTGAAGTATCCCAACTGAAAGCCAGGTAAATCTAGGTAAACATTGCCGGCTGGTCCCGGCGGAGGTTCGAGTCCTCCCTCGGCATGGGTCTGTGTGTTCGTCCTTAGGATAATTTAGGTTATGTAGTGTGTAAGCTTAGGGGCTGATGACCTTAGCAGTCCCATAAGATTTCACACACATTTGAACATTTTTTGTAAGCATTGCAACTGTGGCTGTTGTTGATTTAAAATTAATGTTTATGTTTATCTCTATTCCAATTTTCTGTACAGATTCCGGAACTCTCGCAACCGAGGTGATGCAAAACTTTTTTTGGTGTGTGTAATAAGGCATTTTTATAAATATAGAAACCTACGTCAAGGGTTAAGTAAACCTTTGGTTTGCAGCTCGTTGGCTTATTTTCTCCAACCTGTCCAAATTTATACAGTTGCTGAATCGCAGCCAAGTTTGCGATTTTGACATTTGTTATTGTGGCAAACGTCTGTGTTTTGAAACTTCCTTGTATCGTCAAGATGAAGTTAGTACGGACGATAGTAGGAAGAAAACTGTGGCAAACGCGAGGGGTCTGTGCGCTATGGAGTCACATATTGCTCGAAAGGCCACTTTCCGGCCGTATGGGTCTTATGCATAATCACGGCCACTCCTGTGAAAATCGTGACAGTTCGATGTTCTAGGAAGACAATCCTGTGTAAAACACAGTAACTGACAGCAAAGTGCCCAATCTATCACAAAGCGAAAAAAGTGGTCCAACTAAAACATTCATATTTTTTTATGTACAACACGAATATGTAATAAAAATGGGGGGTTCGTATTTACAAGGGAACCTCCCCATCGCACTCCCCTCAGATTTAGTTAGAAGTTGGCAAGGTGGATAGGCCTTGAAAAACTGAACACAGATCAATCGAGAAAACAGGAAGAAGTTGTGTGGAGCTATGAAAAAAATAAGCAAAATATACAAACTGAGTAGTCCATGTGGCAACATAGGCAATATCAAGGACTTCTGAGATCAGGAGCGCCGTGGTCCCGTGGTTAGCGTGAGTAGCTGCGGACCGAGAGGTCCTTGGTTCGAGACTACCTTCTAGTGAAGAGTTTAATTTTTTATTTTCAGACAATTATTATGTGTCCGTCCGTCCGTCCGTCCGATGTGAGGTAACTGCGCCGTAGTATGGGGACGCTACACCTAAACCGAAAAATTTGAAAACTTTAAAAACATATGTTTTGACCGAGCACCGGGAAAACTGTGCGACTGTGAAACTGTTGCATTCATTTGTTGCAGTTTATGTGACAAACTCTTTATGTTTTCATCACTTTTTTTGGGAGTGATTATGACATCCACAAGAAAACCTAAATCGGGCAAGGTAGAAGAATCTTTTAACCCATTCGTCAAGTGTACACGTTAGGTGGGTCGACAACATATTCCTGTCATGTGACGCACATGCCGTCACCAATGTCGTATAGAATATATCAGACGTGTTTTCCTGTGGAGGAATCGGTTGACCTATGACCTTGCGATCAAATGTTTTCGGTTCCCATTGTAGAGGCACGTCCTTTCCTCTACTAATCGCACGGTTTTGCGGTGCGGTCACAAAACACATACACAAACTTATTGCTATGAACAGAGACGTCAATGAACGAACGGACAGATCATAACTTTGCGAAAATAAAGAAAGTAAAATTTTCACTCGAGGGAAGACTTGAACCGAGGACCTCTCGTTCCGCAGCTGCTCACGCTAACCACGCGACCACGGCGCTCCTTGATGTTGCATATCTTGCGCATGGACTACTCAGTTTGTATATTTTATTAATTTTTTTCACGGTTCCACACAACTTCTTCCTGTTTTCTCGATTGATCTGTGTTCAGTTTTTCAAGGCCTATCCACTGTGCCAACTAAATCTGAGGGGGGTGCGATGGGGAGGTTCCCTTGTCAGTGAACGAATTGTCACGCTAGGTGGGGTATAGGGGAAGGAAGTGTTTGCAGAATACTGAAAGTGTTGGCGTTAAAAAGGTGTGTGCCAGGTGGTTTCCCAGGATGTTGACCGAGCGAGGTGGCGCAGTGGTTAGCACACCGGACTCGCATTCGGTAGGACGACGGTTCAATCCCACGTCCGGCCATCCTGATTTAGGCTTTCTGTCATTTCTCTAGATCACTCCAGGCGAATGCCGGGATGGTTCCTTTCAAAGGGCACGGCCGCCTTCCTTCCCCATCCTTCCCTAATCCGAGCTTGTGCTCCGTCTCTAATGACCTCGTTGTCGACGGGACGTTAAACACTAATATCCTCCTCCTCCCAGGATGTTGACAGTGGCTCACAAAGAAACAAGGAAAACGGTGTGCAGCGAACTTTTGGAACAGTACGAGAATGGTGGAGATGAATTTCTTGGAAGAATTGTGACAGGTGATGAAACGTGGCTCCATCATTTTTCACCAGAGACGAAGAGGCAATCAATGGAATGGCATCGTGCAAATACACACAAGGAAAAAAAAAAATAATCAAAACCACACCTTCTGGTCGAAAAGTTATGGCTACGGTGTGTTTCGATTCTGGAGGACTCTTGCTTGTGGACAGCATGCCAAGTGGAACCATCATAAATTCTGACGCATATGTGACGACACTGAAGAAACTTCAAGCACGACTTCGTCGTGTTCGACCACATCGGCAAAAGTAGGATGTTTTGCTGTTGCGCGACAATGCACGGCTACATGTCAGTCAAAAAACCGTGGAAGCGATCACAAAACTCGGATGGACAACACTGAAACACCCGCCTTACAGTCTTGACCTGGCTCCATGTGACTATCATCTCTTTGGGAAACTGAAAGACTCTCTTCGTGGAACAAGGTTTGAAGGTGATGACTGCCTTGTGCACGCTGCATCTGTAGTTCAGTTGCAGTGCAAAGTAGAGTTCATTTCTATGCCATTTCCTGTCATTTTCAACTTGTGCTGTTAACTGTGGCTACATCGTACACCGCGTACTTTACCGCTTCTGTAATGTTGGGAAGTTCCGTCGGCGGAGTTGTGGTCCGCCGTGTTATCACAGGCAGCGTACGTGAGGCGGGGCACGCCCACGCCCCACGGCCCAGTATCGACGCCTGGCTGCCGCCTGTTTGGACACGGCGACCCGGACACCCCCCGCGTGTTTACCAACAAAGGGCGGGGCGGCCGCTGCGTCGCTTCTGCCGCCTGGCTCCGACGCGGGCCGCCCGTTTCAAGCCTAGTTCACTCCGGAAAGAAAGAAAGCGAACAGAAGCAAATGCGGATCCACACACAGTTCGCCCGCGCTAACTGGCTGGTTCAAATGGCTCTGAGCACTATGGGACTCAACTGCTGAGGTCATTAGTCCCCTACAACTTAGAACTAGTTAAACCTAACTAACCTAAGGACATCACAAACATCCATGCCCGAGGCAGGATTCGAACCTGCGACCGTAGCGGTCTTGCGGTTCCAGACTGCAGCGCCTTTAACTGCACGGCCACTTCGGCCGGCGGCGCTAACTCTATTCGTTTGTATCAAGACCGTTCAATATGTACTGCGAAACTATTTTTATTTTCTTTTGTGAACGTAGGTCGGTTTCATTCAGGATACCAACACACCATATCATTCCCCACTCTTCTGGCTACAAAACCCTGCTTTTCAACATCATATCTGTTCAATGCGACGGCCTTACGGCACCTTACTGAGACGACGAGTATGCACAGATGGTACCATTCCCTAGATTGTCTGATGATGCCTAGAACAGCCGAAATGCGTCACATTTGAAAATTAAAAATCCTGTCTTGTGCAACCAGAACTGTTCTTTTTTTCTCTATCCTAATAAATTTTTTTTAGCACTGAAAGAGCTGACAAGAAACAAGGCCCCGGAAGTAGACAACAGCCGGCCGCGGTGGTCTCGCAGTTCTAGGCGCTCAGTCCGGAACCGCGCGGCTGCTACGGTCGCAGGTTCGAATCCTGCCTCGGGCATGGATGTGTGTGATGTCCTTAGGTTAGTTGGGTTTAAGTAGTTCTAAGTTCTAGGGGACTGATGACCAAAGATGTTAAGTCCCATAGTGCTCAGAGTCATTTTTTGAGTAGACAACATTCCATCAGAACTACTGACGGCCTTGGGAGAGCCAGTCATGACAAAACTATACCATCTGGTGAGCAAGATGTATGACACACGCGAAATACCCTCAGACTTCAAGAAGAATATAATAATCCCAATCCCAAAGAAAGCAGGTGTTGACAGATGTGAAAATTACCGAACTATCAGTTTAATAAGTCACAGCTGCAAAACACTAACGCAATTTCTTTACAGACGAATGGAAAAACTGGTAGAAGCCGACGACGGGGAAGATCAGTTTGGATTCGTAGAAATGTTGGGACACGTGAGGCAATACTGGCCTTACGACTTATCTTAGAAGAAAGATTAACGAAAGACAAACCTACGTTTCTAGCATTTGTAGACTTAGAGAAAGCTTTTGACAAAGTTGACTGGAATACTCTCTTTCAAATTCTGAAGGTGGCAGGGGTAAAATACGGGGAGCGAAATGCTATTTACAATTTGTACAGAAACCAGATGGCAGTTATAAGAGTCGAGGGACACGAAAGCGAAGCAGTGGTTGGGAAGGGAGTGAGACAGGGTTGTAACCTCTCCTCAATGCTATTCAATCTGTATATTCAGCAAGCAGTAAAGCAAACAAAAGAAAAATTCGGAGTAGGTATTAAAATCTATGGAGAAGACATAAAAACTTTGAGGTTTGCCGATGAAATTGTAATTCTGTCAGAGATAGCAAAGGATCTGCAAGAGCAGCCGAACGGAATGGACAATATATTGAAACGAGGATATAAGATAAACATCAACAAAAGCAAAACGAGGATAATGGAATGTAGTCGAATTAAGTCGGGTGATGCTGAGGGACTTAGATTAGGAAATGAGAGACTTAAAGTAGTAAAGGAGTTTTGCTATTAGGGAAGCAAAATAACTGATGATGGTCGAAGTAGAGAGGATATACAGTAAAATGTAGACTGGCAATGGCAAGGATACAGTTTCTGAAGAAGAGAAATTTGTTAACATAGAGTATTGATTTTGCAAAAACAGACATAATGTCTTATGGGATAACAGCAATCAGTGATTTTGTAATGTTACTTTAAATCCGTCTTGATTGCAATTTTTTTTTTTTTTATTATTCATATGACCGGTTTCGGTTCATTCAGAACCATCTTCAGATCTGATATTTAAGTTACAGGAGTAACCCGTCCAATTCAGCAACTTTCACATGCTACGTCACATGTGACGTAGCATGTGAAAGTTGCTGAATTGGACGGGTTACTCCTGTAACTTAAATATCAGATCTGAAGATGGTTCTGAATGAACCGAAACCGGTCATATGAATAATAAAAAAAAAAAATTGCAATCAAGACGGATTTAAAGTAACATTATAGAGTATTGATTTAAGTGTCAGGAAGTCGTTTCTGAAAATATTTGTATCGAGTGTAGCCAGGTACGGAAGTGAAATGTGGACGATAAATAGTTTGGACAAGAAGAGAATAGAAGCTTTCGAAATGTGGTGCTACAGAAGAATGCTGATGATCAGATGGGTAGATCATATAACTAATGAGGAGGTATTGAATAGAATTGGGGAGAAGAGGAGTTTGTGGCACAACTTGACGAGAAGAAGGGACCGGTTGGTAGGACATGTTCTGAGGCATCAAGGGATCACCAATTTAGTATTGGAGGGAAACGCGGAGGGTAAAAATCGTAGAGGGAGACCAAGAGATGAATACACTAAGCAAATTCAGAAGGATGTAGGTTGCAGTAAGTACTGGGAGATGAAGAAGCTTGCACAGGATAGAGTAGCATGGAGAGCTGCATCAAACCAGTCTCAGGACTGAAGACCACAACAACAACAACTGAAAAATTTTGAGAAAAATGTGAAAGAGGTTTTTCTGTGGTTACGTAAATTTCATATCAAAAGTAATAATAGAGACACATATCAAATTTTTAAAAGGTAATTAGTATTGTCATAATGTCGTAAAAAACCATGTTATTAGCAGTATTTTCGTGGCACTTATTCACTTGCCGCGAAAAACAAGTTTTCCAACGCAACGCAGTCTGGGAAATCCTGCACTAGAGGGAGGGGAAAAAGAGACACGAGATAACGACCACACCCTACGATCGCTGCGTTATTGAGGATACAACACTATAGAGTTGGAGCCGTGACGGAAAACTCTGGCATTCAGACAGGGACTATTTTGCATCTCCTGCACGCTCGTTACGCCGAAGTAAGCAAAATTGCGTATGAAATGAAAAACATCATTCGTAGGTAAGGGGAGAACGCGAGGCCGTAGTGCACGTAACAATGAAGTGCAGCTCCAGCTTTTCACAGCATTGTTCCAAAATTTTGCACGTACACTATGTGATCAAAAGTATTCGGACACCTGGCTGAAAATGGCGCCCTCCATCGGTAATGCTGGAATTCAGTATGGTGTTGGCCCACCCTTAGCCTTGATGACAGCTTCCAGTCCCGCAGGCATACGTTCAGTCAAGTGTTGGAAGGTTTTTTGGGGAATGGCAGCCCATTCTACATGGGGTGCTGCACTGAAGAGAGGTATCGATGTCCGTCGGTGGAGGCCTGGCAAAAAGTCGACGTTCCAAAACATTCCAAAGCTGTTCTGTAGGATTCAGGTCTGAACTCTGTGCAGGCCAGTCCATTACAGGGATGTTATTGTCGTGTAACCACTCCGCCACAGGCCGTGCATTATGAACAGGTACCCGATCATGTTCAAAGATGTAATCGCCATCCCCGAATTGCTCTCCAACAGTGGGAAGCAATTAAGTGCTTAAAATATGAATGTAGGCCTGTGCTGTGATAGTGCCACACCAAACAACAAGGGGTGGAAGCCCTCTTCATGAAAAACACAACCACACCATAACATCACCGACTCGGAGTTATAGTGTTGGCACTACACACGCTGGTAGATGACGTTCACCGGGCATTCGCCATACCCACATCCTGCCATTGGATCGCCACATTGCGTACCGTGATTCTTCACTCGACACAACGTTTTTCCACTGTTCAGTCATCCAATGTTTACGCTCATCACCAAGCGAGGCGTCGTTTGGCATTTGCCGGCGCAATGTGTGTCTTATGAGCAGCTGCTCGACCTTGTAATCCAAGTTGTATCATCTCCCGCCTACCTCTCACAGTACTTGGAGTGGATGCTGATGCAGTTTGGAATTCCTGTGTGATGGTCTGTATAGATATCTGCGTATTACACGTTACGACGCTCTTCAACTGTCGGCGGTCTCTGTCAATCAGACGAGGTCGGCCTCTATGCTTTTGTGCTGTACCCGTCCCTTTACATTTCCACTTCACTGTCACATCGGAAGCAGTGGACCTAGGGATGTTTAGGAGTGTGAAAATATCGCGTACAGACGTATGACACAAGTGACACCCAATCACCATACCACATTCCAAGTCCGTGTGTTTCGCGGAGCGCCCCAGTCTGCTCTCTGAGGATGTCTAATGGCTACTGACGTCACTGATATGGAGTACCTGGCAGTAGGTGGCAGCACAATGCACGTAACATGAAAAACGTATGTTTTTGAGAGTGTCCGGATACTTTTCATCAGATAGTGTATGTTGGTTGGCGCTTTTCGCTAGATTCTCATCACGACTGAAGAGGAAATTTGAAAGATGAACACTAATTACCGACGACCAACATAATGTGAAGAAAGGCTGCAATTCTACTGGTTTCCAGAATGAGATTTTCACTCTGCAGCGGAGTGTGCGCTGCTATGAAACTTCCTGGCAGATTAAAACTGTGTGCCGGACCGAGACTCGAACTCGGGACTTTTGCCTTTCGCGGGCAAGTGCTCTACCATCTGAGCCACCCAAGCACGACTCACGCCCCGTCCTCACAGCTTTACTTCCGCCAGAGACGAGGTACTGGCGGAAGTAAAGCTGTGATGTCGTGCATGGGTGCTCAGATGGTAGATCACTTGCCCGCGAAAGGCAAAAGTCCCGACTTGAAGCCTTGGTCCGGCACACAGTTTTTGTAGTGTCTAGACAAGACAGCCTAGACACAATGAGAGGAAGCCGAAAGGCACGCGCCAAGCTCACGCAGAATAGAGATAGGTCTGCAACAGGATACGTAATGAATGCTATAAAGAAAAGTACGTAGGTCCTGCAATACTTAACTTTAATCCATCCTTTTGGTACATCGCTCTTGACGATACAAGTGAGACTCCATAGATACATGCAATGTTAGTAATGGCGCCTTGCTAGGTCGTAGCCATTGACTTAGCTGAAGGCTATTCTATCTGCTCTGCAAATGAGCGAGGCTTCGTCAGTGTGCATCGCTAGCTACGTCGTCCGTACAACTGGGGCTAGTGCCAGTACGTCTCTCTAGACCTGCCGTGTGGTGGCGCTCGGTCTGCGATCACTGACAGTGGCGACACGCGGGTCCGACATGTACTAATGGACCGCGGCCGATTTAAAGCTACCACCTAGCAGGTGTGGTGTCTGGCGGTGACACCACAGTTTTAATCTGCCTGGAAGTTTCATTCACAACTGGTGTTAGTTTCGCATTCCAGTAAGTGATGTATATGAGGTAGGTCCTGCAGTGCCATATGCGAAGCACACGAAGGATTTCAGTTAAGTAGGTGTAAGGAAGCTAAAGTCAATAAAATACGGTTAGTGAAATGTAAAATAAACACACCGGCGCGTGACACAGGCTACTTGATAAAATAAGCCGTATAGTTTGTTAGAGAGCAGACGGCGTGGTCCTGGATGGACCATTTTTATTTATCATCAAAAATCTCTAACTATACAGTAATGCACAGCTATGTACAAAGGTGTGCTGAAAAGTAAAGCCTCTGAGTTTTTTTATGTGATAACTCTTAAAGCTTTGTAAGTC
This sequence comes from Schistocerca piceifrons, assembly GCF_021461385.2. Lineage (NCBI taxonomy): Eukaryota > Metazoa > Arthropoda > Insecta > Orthoptera > Acrididae > Schistocerca > Schistocerca piceifrons. The sequence continues at coordinate 80,853,097 of NC_060148.1, read as the reverse complement.
AAACGAACATAAGTAACATTGTAAATCTTTATTCTTCATGTGTAGATACATGCAGCTTTCTGCCGCTACAGGGCTCCGGATTGCAGCGTGCAACGTTACGGTGTGTAAGGTAACTACGTCGGTGCGTGAGAAACAGCATGCTGTAATAGAGTTTCGAATTCAAACAATTTTTGCCGGCCGCTGTGGCCGTGCGGTTCTAGGCGCTACAGTCCGGAGCCGCGCTGCTGCTACGGTCGCATGTTCGATTCCTGCCTCGGGCATGGATGTGTGTGATGTCCTTAGGTTGGTTAGGTTTAAGTAGTTCTAAGTTCTAGGGGCCTGATTACCATAGATGTTAAGTCCCATAGTGCTCAGAGCCATTTGAACGACTTTTTCAAACAATTTTTCCCCTCAAAGAACACCCTCTCTTTCAACATGACAACGCTACACGGAAGCTGCGACATCTGCAGCAATCCAACACATCGGTTTTATCCTCCATACTGTCCCGACATGACTCCATTCGATTTCCGTCTGTTCCAAAAACTTTGATGGTGACGAAGCGGTGCAGGCACAGGCGAGGTTGTGGCTCCGTCAACAAAATTAAACAGGCCACAGTGTTGTGAGAAATGCTCAAAATGGTTCAAATGGCTCTGAGCACTATGGGACTTAACTTCTGAGGTCATCAGTCCCCTAGAACTTAGAACTACTTAAACCTAACTAACCTAAGGACGACACACACATCCATGCCTGCTCTGCCACCTCGGCCGGCTGAGAAATGCGTTCGTTGCCAGGGTGACTGTGCTGAGAAATAAAAATTTACACTTGAAGAAAAAAGATGTAGAGTGTTAATTGCGTTTGTTTCATTTACAAAGCTTTGAGAGATTTTGTTACCGCGTTAAGTCAAGCGCCGGCACGTCAGCAGGAACGATAGAGCATAGAGGTCAAGAGGTCAGCCAATCGCATGCTGACCGACCCCTTTCTAGGACGACAACGCGATAGCTGCTGGCTCTATGTGACGAGCTGCGCCCAACTAGTCGCTAACCCTCCCACTCCCCCCCCCCCCCCAAATTCTATAAGTCCCTCCAGATCCTTGAGCGCCATGCACTTCGCTCTGCCTTCCGTATACTCCTCTCATCCCCCACGCGGGTCCTCTATGACCTCATTCCTTTCCCTCATCTGCTCCTATTCCTCGAACATATCCGCATCCTCTACACCTCCCGCCGCCTCGATCCCCCTCACCCCCTGGTTGCTCCTCTCCTCTCCCATCCCCGCCCCCTGCCACGCCTTCACTGTTGTGTCCCCCCTACCCTCCATCTCTACACCCTACATCTCCTTTTCCAAGGTGGCTTCCGTCAACTCCACCTCCCGGATGATGCCCTCTCTCCCTCCATTTATCCCTCCTATCAACTCTGATCCTCACCTCCCCTTCCCTTCCTCTGTCCTTTTCCTGGGCTCCCTCTCCCCCCCTTCCATCCTGTTTTTTCCCCAGCTACCCTCTCTCTCCCTTCTCTCCCCTGCGTCCTTTTGCATTCCCCTCATCTGCCTTCCCCCACTCCCTCTCGCTGCCCTGCCTCCCCTTCTAAGTCCTCTCCCTCCGTCACTTCTCCCCACCCCACTTCGTTTATCCTCTCCTCCCCCCTTATTTTCCCCTCATCTGTCCAGGTCCCCCCCCCATCTGCCCTTGCCTGTGGTGTCTCATCTTCGTGGCAACTTTTTAGTGCAGTGTTCTAAGCGAGTGATAAGTGTTGTGTGTGTTTTCCGAAGTTTGCGAACAGAAACCAGACTGTCGCCGCGCTTTTTAATTGTCTGTCTACTATTTTACCTGTCTGCTTCCTGTGTATTTTATTAGCATCACCAACCCTTTGTTTTGTATTTTAACTTCCACAATTTTGCGCCATTTACAATTTAAGTCACCGTTTTTATTGCCTGCTTTTATTATTTATTATCTTCTTTCTGTTTTAAAAATTCTGTAGCCTGCAGATTGGCATACTAAGCTGCTGCCAGCCCGCCCCCTTCAGGGGGGAATCGAAACTCAATAAAGGAAAAAAAATTGTTTGTCTAACGATCTGACCAAGCAGGTTTCCTAGACACCCAAATTTGACAACTAGGCAGGGGTTAACAGTTTTCACATAGATAATTCGAAGGCATCAGTTTTCAGCACGCCCTTGTAATTGCAAATACCATGAACGTAAGCGATGACAATGATCAAATCTTCCGTACATTTTCAATTTTGATCAGCATAATAGATAAATACGGGCACTTGTTTATTTTTTACGATATTTATTGTGCTTTGGTTTTTTAATAAAAAGAATTACGAAGCTTGTGCTTATTCACTCTTTCCGCGCCGGCCGGAGTGGCCGAGCGGTTCTAGGCGCTACAGTCTGGAATCGCGCGATCGCAACGGTCGCAGGTTCAAATCCTGCTTCGGGCATGGATGTGTGTGATGTGCTTAGGTTGATTAGGTATAAGTAGTTCTAAGTTCTAGGGGACTGATGACCTCAGCAGTTAAGTCCCATAGTGCTCAGAGCCATTTGAACCATTTTTAACTCTTTCCGCACCTGTCGGATGCATCTAATGAATTTATCATCCTTTCGGCGATTTTCTGCCAACCATAACATTTCCTACGGCATTTTTTCTGTGTATCTCTTTCACGGCAGAAGCACGTATTGTATCTACTGTCTTCTACCAGGAACACTATATTCCCTTCACACAGGTACTTCGTTCATCCAACTGATGTCAACAACAGAAGCAGACAACACCAACATACGACAGATTTCCGTGCTGATAGCGCCGAAGTGCATACGATTCGACCTTCCTTCGTCGCTTCGCTATAAGATCGACAACCAGTGAAACACGAACGAACACAGGCGAATGCGAACCGAACACGACCGAAAAGCTTTTGTTCACGCACGCTCCTAGCGTTCACACCAGACAGAATTCGCGTTCGCTTGTGTTCGCTTCGGTGGAAAGGGGGCTTCAGATGCTAATGAACATCGATACCCCTGTCTTTGGAACGTGTCTGAAATCCGAGCTATTTGGCTATCAAATTGATAACACCCAATTCGTAAACAATAAACGCAGGTGAGTGCATTACAAAAAGAACGAAAAGAGATCGGTATTTGTACCTACTGGAAACTGCATTTCTATTTCACACACTCGTTTCGTTTCGTTTACTTAACTCATCGCTACTGGTAGCATCTTTTGTTTCATTTTCCGTTACACCTGTAAGTTTAAGAAACATTCATCTGTAAGTGAAAACCAGACGAAACATGCAACCAAAGTTGACGATTTAACTGAATGAAACGAAACGCGTGTGTAAAATAAATATGTAGCTTTTAGTAGTTGAAATGACGGATTTTAAATACTTTAAATAATTGCAAAGAAACTACGGACACTGGCCGCACAAATGATGAATAAATAAATTTATTTTCCTCCGCAAAGTTCTTATGAGTTGATGAATCTATCATCTTCCACCACCATGGAAGTCGCAATGTGAGTAGCGGCTGGTAATTTCAGCAAGGGCAGTAGTAAAGTAACAATTTGCAGAATCAGAACGAAAGACATGCAAACAGTTAAGTAGTATCCAGAACGAGATTTACACTCTACAGCGGAGTGTGCGCTGATATGAAACCTCCTGGCAGATTTAAAACTGTGTGCCGGACCGAGACTCGAACTCGTGACTTTTGCCATTCGCGGGCAAGTGCTCTACCAACTGAGCTACCCAAATCTGCCAGGAAGTTTCATATCAGCGCACACTCCGCTGCAGAGTGAAAATCTCATTCTGGATACATCCCCTAGGCTGTGGCTAAGCCATGTCTCCTCGATATCCTTTCTTTCAGGAGTGCTAGTTCTGCAAGGTTCGCAGGAGAGCTTCTGTTAAGTTTGGAATGTAGGAGACGAGGTACTGGCAGAAGTGAAGCTGTGAGGACGGGGCGTGAGTCGTGCTTGGGTAGCTCAGTTGGTAGAGCACTTGCCCGCGAAAGGCAAAGGTCCCAAGTTCGAGTCTCGGTCCGGCACACAGTTTTAATCTGCCAGGAAGTTTCAGTTAAGTAGTAGTAAGAATGGACGACCGAGAGAAACTTGGAATTGTAATGGGTGCAAGATAGGCTTGTGGTATTTCTCCCTGAACTGTTCAACCCGTACACCGATCAGCCTATGACGGAAACACAAGAAAGTTTCAGGAGTGATATTAGATTTCCGGCAGAAAGAATAACAACAATAATATTCGCAGACCACATTACTATTCGCAGAGAATAAGAGCGAGAAATGTAGGTTGTACTGAATGGAATGAACGGTGTCATGATCACAGAATACGGATTTAGAGCAAACCGAAGAAAGATGGAAGTAATGACGAATAGTGGAAATGAGATTAACGATTAATTTAAAATCCGAAATGGGATAGACGAAGTAATAGAATCCTGCTTACCTTGGAAGCAAAGCAATACCTGCGGGACATGAAACAAGGAGAAAATAAGAACTCGAATATCACAGACAAAGAGGGCATTTCTGGCCGTTACAGGTCTGCTAGTATCAAACGATGGCCTCAAATTGAGGAAGACGTTTCTGAGAATGTACGTTTGGATGGAGCACAGCATGAACTTTAGGAAAAAAAGGAAGAGAAGAGAATGAAGCGTTTGAGATGCGATTTATACAAGGAATTTTGAACATTTGATGGATTGGTAGAAGATTCTTTGCAGAATCGGCGAGCAGAGGAAGACATGGAAAGAATGACAAGACTCAAATGTCTCGAGGAAATTTTGATTATAACAGATCTATAGATTACCCACGCTGAGGTACAGGCAGGATTTCCCCATTACGTCCAATGCTGGGGTGCTATTTTGATACAAGAGAACCTTGGCAATAGTGACGATGTAAGGAGGGGAAAATAAGTTAAGATTTACTAAAGACAGCCTTCCGAAATGCCTTCACAAAAGAAGACGAAGTAAATATTCCAGAAATCGAATCGAAAACAGCTGCCAACATGAGTAACGTAGGAGTAAAGATCCTCGGAGTAGTGAAGCAACTCAAATCACACAATAAAAGTGAGTCTTCTGGTCCAGGCTGTATACCAATTCGGTTCCTTTCGGAGTATGCTGATGCATTCGCTCCATACTTAACAATCATATACAACCGTTCGCTCGACGAAAGATCCGTACCCAAAGACTGGAAAGTTGCACAGGTCACACCAATATTCAAGAAACGTAGTAGGAGTAATCCACTAAATTACAGGCCCATTTCGTTAACGTCGATATGCAGCAGGATTTTAGAACATATATTGTGTTCGAACATTATGAATTACCTCGAAGGAAACGGTCTATTGACACACAATCAACATAGGTTTAGAAAACATCGTTCCTGTGAAACACAACTAGCTCTTTATTCACATGAAGTGTTGAGTGCTATTAACAACGGATTTCAAATCGATTCCGTATTTCTGGATTTCGGGAAGGTTTTTGACACTCTACCACACAAGCGGCTCGTAGGAAAATTGCGTGCCTATGGATATCGTCTCAGTTATGTGACTGGATTTGCGATTTCCTGTCAGAGACGTCACAGTTCGTAGTAATTGACGGAAAGTCATCGAGTAAAACAAGTGATTGCAGGCGTTCCCCAAGGTTGTGTTATAGGCCCTTTCCTGTTCCTTATCTACATAAACGATTTGGGAGACAATCTGAGCAGCCGTCTTCGGTTGTTTGCAGATGACGCTGTCGTTTATCGACTAATAAAGTCAGCAGAAGATCAAAAGAAACTGCAAAACGATTTAGAAAAAATATCTGAATGGTGTGAAAAATGGCAGTTGACCCTAAATAACGGAAAGTGTGACGTCATCCACATGTGTGCGAAAAGGAACTCGTTAAACTTCGGTTACACGATAAATCAGTCTAATCTAAAACACGTAGATTCAACTAAATACCTAGGTATTACAATTACGTACAACTTAAATTATAAAGAACACATAGAAAATGTTGTGGGGAAGGCTAATCAAAGACTGCGTTTTATTGGCAGGACACTTAGAAAATGTAACAGACCTACCAAGGAGACTGCCTACACTACGCTTGTCCGTCCTCTTTTAGAATACTGCTGCGCGGTGTGGAATCCTTACCAGGTAGGACTGATGGAATACATCGAAAAAGTTCAAAGAAAGGCAGCACGTTTTGTATTATTGCGAAATATGGTAGAGAATGTCACAGAAATGATACAGGATTTGGGCTGGAAATCATTAAAGAAAAGGCGTTTTTCTTTGCGACGGAATCTTCTCACGAAATTCCAATCACCAACTTTCTCCTCCGAATGCGAAAATATTTTGTTGACACCGACCTACATAGAGAGGAACGATCACCAAGATAAAATAAGGGAAATCAGTGTTCGTACGGAAAGATATAGGTGTTCATTCTTTCCGCGTGCTATACAAGGTTGGAATAACAGAGAATTGTGAAGGTGGTTCGATGAACCCTCTGCCAGGCACTTAAATGTGATTTACAGAGTGTCCATGTAGATGTAGATGAAGTTTGTGTTATGGAGGGCATTGCACTATGGCAGGCTGTGCAGGAACGTAAACTATAGTGTTGTGGTGGTGTAATTGTTAGCATTCCTCCCTAGAAAGCAAGAAGTCATCGGTTCGAGTCCTGGTCATGGCAAAAACTTTAATTCATTTCTTCAGCTTCCAGCATTATCGTAGATAACGATGAGACTCAATGTCTCGTGGAAAATTTAATTAAATCACATCTATTGATCAGATCTATTGACAAGAAGGAAAGGCATAACAGGACATGTGTTACGACGTCAGAAAATAGCTTTCAAGGTACTAGAGGGAGCTGTAGACGGTAAGGACTGTAGAGGAAGACACAGATTGGGATACATCCAGCAGATAATTGAGGAGGTGGGAGACAAGTGCTACTCTGAGATAAAGAAGTTGGCTTTGGCGGGCTACATACAAAAGAAGCAGATACTTACGAAAGGGTAGCTCAGAAATAGCCACGACCCCTCCCACTAATCAAAGGTCAGGCTTCCGGTACGAATATTTATCGAGGACACGAACTCTGAGTAAAGGCCGCCAAACAAAAGGAATAATTTATGAGCAGGCGGTATCGCGACAGCACGAACGGCTATTTGCGTCAACGGGAACGGCCATGGCTGGAAGTGCAGATGTCGGGGCAAATTAGAGTCGCCGATGCTATCAGTATTGCCCGCTAACGGTGACAGGTGTGAGCATTACCGAAACATCACTTTAGCACGTCATGGCAGCACAATACTGACACGAATTATTAAGAGATACGTAGAAATCCTACTGTAGGAGGGATTAATGCCGCTTTCGGAGCAATGTAGGATTACGTGAGACAACACTGACCCCTGTGGTGATAACAGGGCCTAAAACACATCACCAAGGCCTTATCCGCATAAACTACACAGACCTATTGCACAGTATGTTACGAATATTCTTGGTTTATTAGTGTACAACTGTTGTTGTTGTTGTGGTCTTCAGTCCAGGGACTGGTGTGATGCAGCTCTCCATGCTACTCTATCCTGTGCAAGCTTCTTCATCTCCCAGTACCTACTGCAACCTACATACCTCTGAAACTACTTAGTGTATTCATATCTAGGTCTCCCTCTACCATTTTTACCCTCCACGCTGCCCTCCAATACTAAATTGGTGATCCCTTGATGCCCCTGAGCATGTCCTACTAGCCGATCCCTTCTTCTGGTCAAGTTGTGCCACAATTTTCTCTTCTCCATAATTCTATTCAATACCTCCTCATTAGTTATGGAATCTACTCATCTAATCTTCAGCATTCTTCTGTAGCACCACATTTCGAAAGTTTCTATTCTCTTCTTGTCCAAACCATTTATCGTCCATCTTTCTCTTCCATACATGGCTACACTCCATATAAATGCTTTCAGAAACGACTTCCTAAGACCTAAATCTATACTCGATGTTAGCAAATTTCTCTTCTTCAGAAACGCTTTCCTTGTCATTGCCAGTCTACATTTTATATCCTTTCTACGTCGACCATCATCAGTTATTTTGCTCCCAAATAGCAAAACTCATTTACTATTTTAAGCGTCTCATTTCCTAATATAATTCCCGCAGCATCACCCGATTTAATTCGAACTACATTCCATTATCCTCGTTATGCTTTTCTTGATGTTCATCTTATATCCTCAAGAAACTGTCCATTCCGTTCAGCTGCTCTTCCAGGTCCTTTTGTGTCTCTGACAGAATTACAACGTGATTGGCGAACGTCAAAGTTTTTACTTCTTCTCCATGAATTTTAATACCTACTCCGAATTTTTCTTTTGCTTCCTTTACATCGGGGAGAGGCTACAACCCTGTCTCACTCCTTTCCCAACCACTGCTTCCCTTTCATGCCCCTCGACTCTTATAACTGCCATCTGGTTTCTGTACAAATTGTAAATAGCCTTTCGCTGCCTGTATTTTACCCCTGCCACCTTCAGAATTTGAAAGAGAGTATTCCAGTCAACGTCGTCAAAAGCTTTCTCTAAGTCTACAAATGCTAGAAACGTAAGTTTGCCTTCCCTTAATCTGTTTTCTAAGATAAGTCGTAGGATCAGTATTGCCTCACGTGTTCCAACATTTCTACGGAATCCAAACTGATCTTCCCCAAGGTCAGCTTCTACCGGTTTTTCCATTCGTCGGTAAAGAATCCGAGTTAGTATTTTGCGACCGTGGCTTATTAAACTGATACTTCGGTAATTTTCACATCTGTCAACCCCTGCTTTCTTTGGGATTGGAATTATTATATTCTTCTTGAAGTCTGAAGGTATTTCGTCTGTCTCATACATCTTGCTCACCAGATGGTAGAGTTTTGTCAGGATTGGCTCTCCCAAGGCCGTCAGTAGTTCTAATGGAATGTTGTCTACTCCCGGGGCCTTGTTTCGACTTCGGTCTTTCAGTGCTCTGTCAAACTCTTCACGCAGTATCATATCTCCTATTTCATCATAATCTACATTCTCTTCCATTTCTATAACGTTGTCCTCAAGAACATCATCCTTGTACAGACCCTCTATATACTCCTTCCACCTTTCTGCTTTCGGGAGCTTTCCCTTCTTTGCTTAGAACTGGGTTTCCATCTGAGCTCTTGATATTCATGCACGTGGTTCTCTTTTCTCCAAAGGTCTCTTTAATTTTCCTGTAGGCAGTATCTATCTTACCCCTAGCGATATGCGCCTCTACATGCTTACATTTGTTCTCTAGCCATCCCTGCTTAGCCATTTTGCACTTCCTGTAGATCTCATTTTTGAGATTTGTTTAATATCTACCAGTAACTCCCCACCCTCCACTCTTCAAAGAGTCATGTGTACTGCCGGCACAATATGTTGCCAGTACATTTGGTAGGAAACAAGAAATTAAAACGCCATGGCTGATGCTCAAGTCTACTGCATGAACAGCGAAACTGTAGTAAAAGATAAAATTTCTTTTTTCATTTTTTTGTGTGGGGAGTGATATGTGTTTCTAGTGACAGTAAGTTTCGTAAAGGTTTGAAATTATATGTAAAGTTTGTTGGAAGCAACCAAGCGTTCTCATTCCCAAACCGTCGGCGAATAAAGTCTGGGTAAATTGCGCGTCGTGGCCTACGCTGCCTTAAGACATGTACATGGTTTATAACTACAGGGCTATTACAAATGATAGAAGCGATTTCATAAATTCACTGTAGCTCCATTCATTGACATATGGTCACGACACACTACAGATACGTAGAAAAACTCATAAAGTTTTGTTCGGCTGAAGCCGCACTTCAGGTTTCTGCCGCCAGAGCGCTCGAGAGCGCAGCGAGAGAAAATGGCGACAGGAGCCGAGGAAGCGTATGTCGTGCTTGAAATGCACTCACATCAGTCAGTCATAACAGTGCAACGACACTTCAGGACGAAGTTCAACAAAGATCCACCAACTGCTAACTCCATTCGGCGATGGTATGCGCAGTTTAAAGCTTCTGGATGCCTCTGTAAGGGGAAATCAACGGGTCGGCCTGCAGTGAGCGAAGAAAAGGTTGAACGCGTGCGGGCAAGTTTCACGCGTAGCCCGCGGAAGTCGACGAATAAAGCAAGCAGGGAGCTAAACGTACCACAGCAGACGGTTTGGAATATCTTACGGAAAAGGCTAAAGCAGAAGCCTTACCGTTTACAATTGCTACAAGCCCTGACACCCGATGGCAAAGTCAAACGCTTTGAATTTTCGGCGCGATTGCAACAACTCATGGAAGAAGATGCGTTCAGTGCGAAACTTGTTTTCAGTGATGAAGCAACATTTTTTCTTAATGGTGAAGTGAACAGACACAATGTGCGAATCTGGGCGGTAGAGAATCCACACGCATTCGTGCAGCAAATTCGCAATTCACCAAAAGTTAACGTGTTTTGTGCAATCTCACGGCTTAAAGTTTACGTCCCCTTTTTCTTCTGCGAAAAAAACGTTACAGGACACGTGTATCTGGACATGCTGGAAAATTGGCTCGTGCCACAACTGGAGACCGACAGCGCCGACTTCATCTTTCAACAGGATGGTGCTCCACCGCACTTCCCTCATGATGTTCGGCATTTCTTAAACAGGAGATTGGAAAACCGATGGATCGGTCGTGGTGGAGATCACGATCAGCAATTCATGTCATGGCCTCCACGCTCTCCCGACTTAACCCCATGCGATTTCTTTCTGTGGGGTTATGTGAAAGATTTAGTGTTTAAACCTCCTCTACCAAGAAACGTGCCAGAACTGCGAGCTCGCATCAACGATGCCTTCGAACTCATTGATGGGGACATGCTGCGCCGAGTGTGGGAGGAACTTGATTATCGGCTTGATGTCTGCCGAATCACTAAAGGGGCACAAATCGAACATTTGTGAATGCCTAAAAAAACTTTTTGAGTTTTTGTATGTGTGTGCAAAGCATTGTGAAAATATCTCAAATAATAAAGTTATTGTAGAGCTGTGAAATCGCTTCAATCATTTGTAATAACCCTGTACATGCTGGCCGTTGTGGCCGAGCGGTTCTAGGCGCTACAGTCTGGAACCACGCGACCGCTACGGTCGCTGGTTCGAATCCTGCCTCGGGCGTGGATGTGTGTGATGTCTTTAGGTTAGTTAGGTTTAAGTAGTTCTAAGTTCTAGGGGACTGATGACCACAGAAGTAAAGTCCCATAGTGCTAAAAGCCATTTAGAATTACATACAAGCGTCATACAGTAATTAACGAGACAAATATGTCTGGGTGGAAAACTGTTAGTAGGGCAAGTTCGGTACTTTTATGGGTTCAAGTTGGCATCACTGGCATGAGCCTTGATCAGCTGATGTATCAACATTGTTTTCTTTATAACCTCAAAAATACGTTTCAAGATGGGGAGTTCGCTTGAAACGTCCACATCAGTTATTCCTTTTTTACTTGCTGAAGGCGAGAAACCAGTGAATATATACTGCAGAGTGTCTGAAGTTTATGATGCAGGTTGTATGAATAGCGCAAATTTTTACAAATAGGTAGAGTGACAAATGATCACGACTCAGCGACTGACGAACACCGTTCTGGCCGACCAGTTGCAGTTTCAACTTCCTTATTTGAAAGCCAAATTGATGACGTTATTCGTGCCGACCACCGTGTGACTGTGGAAATGATAGTTGACAAGTTAGTACTGGTACAGCTCATACCATTATCTGTAGCAAACTGAGTACCGCAAAAACATGTGCAAGATGGGTCCCAAAGGAGTTGACGCAGCTACACAAGGTTCAAATGAGGTTATCAGTCCCCTAGAACTTAGAACTACTTAAACCTAACTAACCTAAGGACATCACACACATCCATGCCCGAGGCAGGATTCGAACCTGCGACCGTAGCGGTCACGCGGTTCCAGGCTGAAGCGCCTAGAACCGCACGGCCACACCGGCCGGCAGCTACACAAGGAAATAAGGTTGAGAGTGTGCACAGAGCTAAAGGAACGATATGAAAGAGAAGGTGAGCACTTCCTCAACATAATTTTAACTTGTGATGAAACTTGGGTCCACTATTATGTGCCAGAAACTAGAAGACAAAGCATGGAACACCAACTCACCTGTCAAGAAAAAATTCAAAACCCAAGCCTCAGCAGGAAAACTAATGTTGACAGTGTTTTGGGATGCTGAAGGCCCATTTTTTTGTGATTATTTCGAAGAGCACCGTACAGTGAACAGCCAGTACTACTAGGATGTGATTTCAAACAAGGTGAAGCCAGCCATGAGAGACAGACGTCGTGGATCTCAGAGGAGAGGTGTGATTCTCCAGCAAGACAACGCACGTCCGCATATTGCTCAACCAACCCGTGAAACAGTCGACAAAGTGGGCTGGGAAGTACTGCCTCGTCCCCCTTACAGTCCTGATTCAGCACCTAGTGATTTCCATTTGTTTGGTGCACTGAAGGAGGCATTATGTGGGAAGAGCTTCCGGGACAACGAGGACGTGGAAAAGATTGTGGGAAATTGGTTCAAACATCAAGATAAAGAATTCTTTGCACCCGGAACAAAAAAGTTTGTAGCCCATTGGAACAAGTGGATAAATATTCAAGGGGATTACGTTAAAAAGAAGAATAAGTACTGTTTCGTACGCTTTTTCCTCCAGTCCAATTTGTCTCTTTAATTATAGAATGACCCTCGTATAATACTTGACTCATTGGGTCAATCTTTAACGTAAATGTATACCTCCTAATGAGTGGATTATTACATTATCAGTTTTTTTAAAATCGTTCGTTAATTCTACTAGCGGAAGAATGCTACCATCGGAGTACAAAAAAAGCTATCTAAAAGACACTAACCGAAAAGTGGTTTATTCCCAAACATTTCGGCATGCGAACATACGAGGTGTGGCTAGAAAAAAACCGGACTAGTACTGATGAAACAATAAAACGAATGCAATAGGGCTGAAAGTCGCGTGGCCTGTCACGTGACTCTCGCTCCGCCTACTGCTCGAGTTTCATCTGCCTCCTGCACTCAGTCTGCCCGTGGCGTCTGTTTTAAGTAGTTGACGTTTTGTCTGTGCGTCGGAAAATGTTGAGTGTACAGAAAGAACAGCGTGTTAACATCAAATTTTGTTTCAAACTAGGAAAATCTGCAAGTGAAACGTTTGTAATGTTACAACAAGTGTACGGCGATGACTGTTTATCGCGAACACAAGTGTTTGAGTGGTTTAAACGATTTAAAGATGGCCGCGAAGACACCAGTGATGACACTCGCACTGGCAGACCATTGTCAGCAAAAACTGATGCAGACATTGAAAAAATCGGTAAACTTGTTCGACAAGATCGCCGTTTAACAATCAGAGCAGTGTCTGAGTTAACAGGAGTTTCCAGGATGTCAGAACAAATCATTCTTCGGCGTTCGTTCTGTTCAATTGTGAGACACTTTGGAACCATTTTTGAACACACTTTGTTCATGTTGAAACTTTCATGAAGAATCTGCCTAACACTTTCCTTGTCAACTCCTGTTAACTCAGACACTGCTCTGATTGTTAAACGGCGATCTTGTCGAACAAGTTTACCGATTTTTTCAATGTTTGCATCAGTTTTTGCTGACAATGGTCTGCCAGTGCGAGTGTCATCACTGGTGTCTTCGCGGCCATCTTTAAATCGTTTAAACCAATCAAACACTTGTGTTCGCGATAAACAATCATCGCCGTACACTTGTTGTAACATTACAAACGTTTCACTTGCAGATTTTCCTAGTTTGAAACAAAATTTGATGTTAACACGCTGTTCTTTCTGTACACTCAACATTTTCCGACGCACAGACAAAACGTCAACTACTTAAAACAGACGCCACGGGCAGACTGAGTGCAGGAGGCAGATGAAACTCGAGCAGTAGGCGGAGCGAGAGTCACGTGACAGGCCACGCGACTTTCAGCCTTATTGCATTCGTTTTATTGTTTCATCAGTACTAGTCCGGTTTTTTTCTAGCCACACCTCGTATTCCCATTCTTTTTAACATGCAACTCACCTCTCAATCCCACAAGCTCTCCTAATTCCGTCACACTCACCAGTCCACCGCTATAAGTCGCTCATACCAGCCCTGGACGAATCCCGCCTCCAATGACCTCGCCTTCAACGGGTCGCACACCTATAATCTTCCTTTAGATCACATGACTCATGCTGGAATTTTACTGCTTGTTTAGCGAAAACGTAGCAAGCAATAAGCTGTTCTCCTCTCTAATTTGCTGGGTGCATCAACTACGAATAAACGTTTAGAGTTTGTTGGAAGTCTCCAAGCGCCCTAATTCTCAAATACGAGGTCTGCTCAAAAACTCCGGAACTTTGTCCACAATATTTTCCTACGCTTACCTATTAGTTACTGTGCATGGTCTCCGAAATGTTCTCCTCTGCAACTGATACACCGCTTCCAACGCCCTTTCTATTCCGGAAGCGCCGGCCGCTGCGACCGAGCGGTTCTAGGCGCTTCAGTCCGGAACCGCGCTGCTACTACGGTCGCGTGTTCGACTCCTGCCTCGGGCATGGATGTGAGTGATGTCCTTAGGTTAGTTAGGTTTTAGTAGTTCTAAGTTCGACGGGACTGATGACCTCAGATGTTAAGTCCCATAGTGCTCAGAGCCATTTGGACCATCTATTCCGTTAGCAGTCTGGGTACGCCTCTTTCTGCATCACGCGAAGCGCCGTCTGCGAATTTTCTTTTATCTCGTCTATTCTCGCAACTGCGACCTTTCAACGGGGTTTTCAGCTTCGGAAAAAAAACCGGTGAGGCAAGGTGGTCTTGACAGTACGCAGGATGAGAAAGCACAGTGATTTCCTTTTTTGCGCAATAACAAATATCGTGTGACTAGGGTCTCCCGTCGGGTAGACCGTTTAGCCGGGTGGAAGTCTTTCGATGTGACGCCACTTCGGCGACTTGCGCGTCGATGGGGATAAAATGATGATGATTAGGAATGATAATGATACAGGGAGCGAAAGGCTATTTACAATTTGTTCAGAAACTCGATGGCAGTTATAAGAGTCAAGGGCATGAAAGGGAAGAAGTGACTGGGAAGGGAGTGAGACAGGGTTGTAGCCTCTCACCGATGTTATTCAATCTGTATATTGAGCAAGCAGTAAAGGAAACGAAAGAAAAATTTGGAGTAGGTATTAAAATCCACGGAGAAGAAATAAAAACTTTGAGGTTCACCGATGACATTGTAATTCTGTCAGAGACAGCAAAGGACTTGGAAGAGCAGTGGAATGGAATGGACGGTGTCTTGAAAGGAGGATATAAGATGAATATCAGCAAAAGCAAAACGAGGATAATGTAGTCGAAATAAGTCGGGTGATGCTGAGGGAATTAGACTAGGAAATGAGACACTTAAGGTAGTAAAGGAGATTTACTATTTGGGCAGAAAAATAACAGATGATGGTCGAAGTAGAGAGGATATCAAATGTAGACTGGCAAGGGCAAGGAACGCGTTTCTGAAGAAGAGAAATTTGTTAACATCGAATATAGATTTAAGTGTCAGGAAGTCGTTTCTTGAAAGTATTTGTATGGAGTGTAAAATGGTTCATATGGCTCTGAGCACTATGGGACTTAACATCTGTGGTAATCGGTCCCCTAGAACTTAGAACTACGTAAACCTAACTAACCGAAGGACATCACACACATCCATGCCCGAGGCAGGATTCGAACCTGCGACCGTAGCAGTCGTGCGGTCCCGGACTGAGCGCTTAGAACCGCTAGACCACCGCGGCCGGCGTATGGAGTGTAGCCATGTATGGAAGTGAAACATGGACAATAAATAGTCTGGACAAGAAGAGAATAGAACCTTTCGAAATGTGGTGCTACAGAAGGATGTTGAAGATTAGGTGGGTAAATCACGTAAGTAATGAGGAGGTACTGAATAGGATTGGGGAGAAGAGTAGCTCGTGGCATAACTTGAGAAGAAGAAGGGATCGGTTGGTAGGACGTGTTCTGAGGCATCAAGGGATCACCAATTTAGCATTGGTGGGCAGCGTGGAGGGTACAAATCGTAGAGGGAGACCAAGAGATGAATACACTAAGCAGATGCAGAAGGATGTACGCTGCAGTAGATACTGGGAGATGAAGAAGCTTGCACAGGATAGAGTAGCATGGAGAGCTGCATCAAACCAGTCTCAGGACTGAAGACCACAACAACAGGATAACACAACACCCAGTCCCTGAGCGGAGAAAAGCTCCGAACAAGCCCGGAATCGAACCCGGGCCCTTAGGATTGACGTTCCGTCTCGCTGACCACTCAGCTACCGGGGACGGACTTTTGTGCGATAGTCACGCAGCAACAGGGATGAACGTGCGGATGCATTATTGTGATGCAAGAGCCAGGAGTTGTACCGCCACATTTCAGGCCGTTTCCTTCCCACATTTTGTCGCAGGCGTCGCAAAACGTTCCGATAGTACGGTTGATTAATAGGTGGCCCTGTGTGGCAGGAATTCATGATGAACTGATCCTTCAAAGAAAACTATCAGCGTGGCTTTGAGATGTGGCCTGACTTGACGAGCTTTTTTTGGTCTAGGAGTACTTTTCCCGTTGTGAAGATTGAACTTCGGTCAGAACATCGTAACTGTAGACGCACGTCTCATCACCAGTTACGGTTCTCTTAAGGAACATCTTGTTATCATCTGCGCGATCCAAAAGCGAGGCGGTCTTTCTGGTCCTGACTCACGAACCGTGGGACGAACTTCGCGGCAATACGATGCATTCGAAGATGCTGTCTCAGGATTTCATGACATGATCCAACTGCAATGTAACATTCTGCTGCAATCTCTCGGACCGTCAGATTGCCAAACACAATGTCGTTGACGTTTCTGACAAAAACGTCTGTAGGCACGAGGGTCATCCTTAAGGTCGGACCGGCCATTTTTAAGTGAATGTCAATGTCAGTGGGGTTGGGGTTGGGTTGTTTGGGGAAGGAGACCAGACAGCAAGGTCATCGGTCTCATCGGATTAGGGTAGGACGGGGGTAGTAAGCCGGCCGTGCCCTTTCAAAGGAACCATCCCGGCATTCGCCTGGAGTGATTTAGGGAACTAACGGAAAACCTAAATCAGGATGGCCGGACGAGGGATTGAACCGTCGTCCTCACGAATGCGAGTCCAGTGTGCTAACCACTGCGCCACCTCGCTCGGTCATTTTGAAGTACGAGTACGGTTTAAGCTCTGCGTCATTTGGCGTGTGTCTGTAAAGGTTTTCTTGAGTTTCGCGCAAAATACAGACACGTCGCTCCTCTAACACTGTCATCTAGGAAATTCGGAAACTGTGCGACACAACGTTCTACTCAATACAGCACTGAACAATAAATAACAGACATACGGCAATGAAAGTTCCGGCAGTTACACACTGAACACAGGCGTGTGCAGGGATGCCAACTGCTATCTACTTCGACCATCGTCAGTTAATTTGCTCCCCAAATAGCAAAACTAATTTTCTACTCTAAGTGTCTCATTTCCTAATCTAATTCCCTCAGCATCACCCGACTTAATTCGACTACATTCCATTATCCTCGTTTTGCTTTTGTTGATGTTCATATTATACCCTCCTTTCAAGACGCTGTCCATTCCGTCCAACTGCTCTTCCAAGTCCTTTGCTGTATCTGACAGAATTATAATGTCATCGGCGAACCTCAATGTTTTTATTTCTTCTCCGTGGATTTTAATACCTACTCCGAACATTTTTGTTTCCTTCACTGCTTGCTCAACATACAGATTCAATAACATCGGGGACAGGCTACAACCCTGTCTCACTCCCTTCCCAACCACTGCTTCCCTTTCATGCCCCTCGACTCTTATAACTGCCATCTAGTTTCTGTACAAACTGTAAATAGCCTTTCGCTCCCTGTATTTTATTCCTGCTACCTTCAGAATTTGAAAGAGAGTATTCCAGTCAACATTGTCAAAAGGTTTCTCTAAGTCTACAAATGCCAGAAACGTAGGTTTGCCTTTTCTTAATCTTTCTTCTAAGATAAGTCGTAGGGTCAGTATTGCCTCATGTGTTCCAACATTTCTACGGAATCCATATAGTTCAATAATTGTTACCCTGTTCGTCTCTGTTGACAACAACGCGCTCTTGTCTGTTCGCAGTTCCTTGAGGTGTGAAAGTTTCCCAGCGGCTTTCATCTGAGGTGCGACAGCGTGCCGTAAGCTGGTGCGCAAGTTTTCCTCCCGGGAGACGTTAACGAACGGCAACAAACTGGTTAGGAGCGGCGAGTACAAAGGGAATCAGCTAGCGCCAGCTCTCCGGTTGCATGCGGCAGCATCTGTGCGATACGAACACACACACACTGACTGTGCCATCCGCAAACACGTCAGCTTCAGAGCGCAGGCAATGTATTGCGAAAGTATGGAACGTATTAGCGCTCGCCGTGTTATTATGGGGCACGTATAATTACGAAACACAAAACAACAGTTCAAATAAAAGAATTTCTTTGTGTCAGGCTGTAATGGTACTTGAATTACGTAACCATTACGGCACCTCAACCCTAACCTCTCGATACCGTCATATTCTACTGTGTTTTTGTAAACTAGTAGACATATTTCTGAGACAAGTTCAGATTTGATTTCTTTAATGTAGAGATACTTTGATACATCGATATGTTTATGTTGCAATGATATTATTCTTATGTGAATTCTTTCTTTTGTCACTATCATCTTTGTCGTAATTGTAACTCTGTGATTTTTGGGCGCGTAAGCGATTATAAGTTAGTTAGTTGTTAGAGAGTCGGACCTTGAGAAAGTCGAGTCTTGGACGTCATGTTGGAAAGACGCGTATTGTAGTCAGCTTAGGCCGGCCGTGGTGGCCGAGCGGTTCTAGGCGCTGCAGTCTGGAACCGCGCGACCGCTACGGTCGCAGGTTCGAATCCTGCCTCGGGCATGGATGTGTGTGATGTCCTTAGGTTAGTTACGTTTGAGTAGTTCTAAGTTCTAGGGGACTGATGACCTTAGAAGTTAAGTCCCATAGTGCTCAGAGCCATTTGAACAATTTTTTGTAGTCAGCTTATAAAATGTGAACTGCAACAGTGAGGAAGATGTTTTCAAGTATGTTTTGTATTGTGAAGTGATGTTTTGTGTGTTACGCGATATTTCAACAAAAGCAATAAAAAAGAAGTGTAACTTAAATTCGGAGTGCTGATTACTTTTTTACATCACCATTGTCCTGCAAAAGTGTAATCTTCAAGAATGGTTTGTGAAGCGCATCAACAAATTTTTGAATATAGCAGAATAAAACCTAGGCCTCTTTGCATCCGAGCTTGGAATCATCACCACCTAGATTTTCGACGACTGAGCCACGAGTTCACAACGAGACCAGCGTGCGTAACACGAAAAGATGGGTGCCTAGTTTATTCATTATTATATGAAATGACTTTATTAACTGTGCTCTAATGAACCTGCCACATAATTACTTTGTTGTTGCCCGAAAATGCAGTGTATAGCAGCGTGAGCAACACCACAAACATTAAATTTTGAGCCGGCCGCATTGGGCGAGCGGTTAAAGGCGCTACAGTCTGGAACCGCACGACCGCTACGGTCGCAGGTTCGAATCCTGCCTCGGGCATGGATGTGTGTGATGTCCTTAGGTTAGTTAGGTTTAAGTAGTTCTAAGTTCTAGGGGACTTATGACCACAGCAGTTGAGTCCCATAGTGCTCAGAGCCATTTGAACCATTAAATTTTGACCTTTGTTGTGGTAGGGTTGTTAGAAGGCACTTTTGATTTTCTTCCACAGCGCGTTTCGAGAGTTTATATTCCCACATCTTCAGGTGGAAAACAGCAAATATCTTGTTACATTTGTACCAGCTGGATGCAGATAGTTGTTCGTTTTCGTTTCATTTTGCAACAAAAACAGGCATTTGTTACCGTCATATGGCACTACGATTGTACATTTGAAATGGTGGAGTTACCTACAAGCTGTTTCAATGTACATAACCCAGTAGTTCGTCATAAACAAATATTTTCTTTTACTTGATATTTCACACAGAAACGTGAACCATTAATATAAATACACCATACGTTTGTAGCGATGTAAAGATAAGGTACACTATGTGATCAATGGCAATGGCAAGGAAAGCGTTTCTGAAGAAGAGAAATTTGTTAACATCGAGTATAGATTTAAATGGCAGGAAGTCGTTTCTGAAAGTATTTGTATGGAGTGTAGCCATGTGTGGAAGTGAAACGTGGACGATAAATAGTTTGGACAAGAAGAGAATAGAAGCTTTCGAAATGTGGTGCTACAGAAGAATGCTGAAGATTAGATGAGTAGATTGCATAACTAATGAGGAGGTACTGAATAGAATTATGGAGAAGAGAAAATTGTGGCACACTTTGACCAGAAGAAGGGATCGGTTGGTAGGACACGTTCTGAGGCATCAAGGGATCACCAATTTAGTACTGGAAGGCAGCGTGGAGGGTAAAAACCGTAGAGGGAGACGAAGAGATGAATACACTAAGCAGATTCAGAAGGATGTAGGTTGCAGTAGGTACTGCGAGATGAAGAAGCTTGCACAGGATAGAGTAGCATGGAGAGCTGCATCAAACCAGTCTCAGGACTGAAGACCACAACAACAACATATGATCAAAAGTATCCGGACACCCCCAGAAACGTATCTTTTTCATATTAGGTGCACTGTGCTGCCACCTACTGCCATTTATTTGATATCAGCGACCTCAGTAGTCATTAGACATCCTGAGAGAGCAGAATGGGGCGTTCCACAGAACTCACGGAATGTAGTCTGGTGATTGGGTGTCACTTGTGTCATACGTCTGTACTCTTAAACATCCCTAGGTCCACTGTTTTCGATGTGATAGCGAAGCGAAAACGTGTAGGGACACGCACAGGACGAAAGTGTACATGCCGACCTCGTCTGTTGACTGACACAGACCGCCGACAGTTGAAGAGGGTCGTAATGTGTAACAGACAGACATCTATCCAGACCGTCACACAGGAATTCCAAACTGCATCAGGAGCCACTGCAAGTACTATGACAGTTAGGCGGGAGGTGAGGAAACTTGGATTTCATGGTCGAGCGGCTGCTCGTAAGCCACACTTCACGCCGGTAAATGCTAAACCACGCCGCGCTCGGTGTAAACAGCGCAAACGTTGGACGAATGAACAGTGGAAAAACGCTGTGTGGAGCGACGAATCACGGTACACAATGTGGCGATGCGATGGCAGGGTGTGGCTATGGCGAATGCTCTGTGAAGGTCATCTGCCAGCGTGTGTAGTGCCAACAGTAAAATTCGGAGGCGGTGGTGTTAGGGTGTGGCCGTGTTTTTCATGGAGGGGGCTTGCATCCCATGTTGTTTTGCGTGGCACTACCACAGCACAGGCCTACATTGATGTTTTAAGCACCTCCTTGCTTCCCAATGCTGAAGAGCAATTCGGGGATGGCAAGCACCTGTTCATAATGCATGGCGTGTGGCTACACGACAATAACATCCCTGTAATGGACTGGCGTGCACAGAGTCCTGACATGAATCCTACAGAACACCTTTGGGATGTTTTGGAACGCCGACTTGGTGCCAGGCCTCACCGACCGACATCGATGCCTCTCCTCAGTGCAGCACTCCGTGAAGAATGGGCTGCCATTCCCCAAGAAACCTTCCAGCACCTGACTGAACGTATGCCTGCGAAAGTGGAAGCTGTCACCAACGCTAAGGGTGATGCAACACGAACTTGTAATACATTTTCAGCCAGGTGACCGGGTACTTTTAATCACATAGCTGGTTTACATTGTGGATCCGAGTTACATATAGTGCCGCGACACATATAGTCCAACACAGAGTCTAACATAAAGAGTTGCGACACTGCGTCTCCTTTTTGTTACCCACAGCTACGGCAGCGCCCCAAGCAGCCAGCAACTACCACTTCTGAATGCATCATTTGAGTGCGAATACTAATCTTTATATTGATTTGTATCATAGCTTTTGCAATAGGGAGTCTATGTCGTGCCATAAAAATCGACAATAACTATAAAATGACACCGCGTTTGTCTTTCTTTAGTTTTCTAAGTACGATGGAAGGTACAAAAGAGTACATTGCAGGCCAGTTTATGTACAGTTCTTTCGCAACGTACGAATAATGTAGTTTTCCTTTAATAACATAAAAGCTAGTAAACACCGGAACACCTGACCTTTTCCACAAAAGTGTTGTATATCTACCCAACAAAGCGGAGTTCCACTCGCTACATTTTCTGACAAATCAGTGAATTTGGAATGTATAAAAGCTACACTACCGGCCATTAAAATTGCTGCACCAAGAAGAAATGCAGATGATAAACGAGTATTCATTGGACAAATATATTATACTAGAACTGACATGTGATTACATTTTCACGCAATTTGGGTGCACAGATCCTGAGAAATCAGTACCGAGAACCACTACCCCTGGCCGTAATAACGGCCTTGATACGCCTGGGCATTGAGTCAAACAGAGCTCGTATGGCGTGTACAGGTACAGCTGCCCATGCAGGTTCAACACGGTACCACAGTTCATCAAGAGTAGTGACTGGCGTATTGTGACGAGCCAGTTGCTCGGCCACCATTGACCAGACGTTTTCAATTGGTGAGAGATCTGGAGAATGTGCTGGCCAGGGCAGCAGTCGAACATTTTCTGTAACCAGAAAGGCCTGTAAAGGACCTGCAACATGCGCTCGTGCATTATCCTGCTGAAATGTAGGGTTTCGCTGGGATCGAATGAAGGGTAGAGCCACGGGTCGTAACACATCTGAAATGTAACGTCCACTGTTCAAAGTGCCGTCAATGCGAACAAGAGGTGACGGAGACGTGTAACCGATGGCACCCCATACCATCACGCCGGGTGATACGCCAGTATGGCGATGACGAATACACTCTTCCAATGTGCGTTCACCGCGATGTGGCCAAACACGGATGCGACCATCGTGATGCTGTAAACAGAACCTGGATTCATCCGAAAAAATGGCGTTTTGCCATTTGTGCACCCAGGTTCGTCGTTGAGTACACCATAGCGGGCGCTCCTGTCTGTGATGCAGCGTCAAGGGTAACCGCAACCACGGTCTCCGAGCTGATATTCCGAGCTGCTGCAGACGTCGTCGAACTGTTCGTGCAGATGGTTGTTGTCTTGCAAACGTCCCCATCTGTTGACGTGGCTGCACGATCCGTTACAGCCGTGCGGATAAGATGCCTGCCATCTCGACTGCTAGTGATACAAGGCTGTTGGGATCCAGCACGGCCTTCCGTATTACCCTCCTGAACCCACCGATTCCATATTCTGCTAACAGTTATTGGATCTCGACCAACGCGAGCAGCAATGTCGCGATACGGTAAACCGCAATCGCGATAGGCTACAATCCGCCCTTTATCAAAGTCGGAAACATGATGGTACGCATTTCTCCTCCTTACACGAGGCATCACAACAACGTTTCACCAGGCAACGCCGGTCAAC
Organism: Schistocerca piceifrons; assembly: GCF_021461385.2. Taxonomy (NCBI): domain Eukaryota; kingdom Metazoa; phylum Arthropoda; class Insecta; order Orthoptera; family Acrididae; genus Schistocerca; species Schistocerca piceifrons. The sequence goes on along the minus strand of NC_060148.1, from coordinate 80,829,731 downwards.
TGCTGTTTGTGTATGATAAGTCGGGTGGAAAGTTTCCTCATGTCAGAACGTTGTAGGTGTCGCCACCGGCACCTACCTTGTGTGAATGCTCTGAAAAGCTAATCATTTGCATATCAAAGCATCTTCTTCGTGTCGGTTAAATTTCGCGTCTGTAGCACGTCATCTTCGTGGTGTAGCAATTTTAATGGCCAGTAGTGTAAATGTAGTGTGACTAGGGCCTCCCGTCGGGTAGACCGTTCGCCTGGTGCAGGTCTTTCGATTTGACGGCACTTCGGCGACTTGCGCGTCGATGGGGATGAATTGATGATGATTAGGACAGCACAACAGCCAGTCCCTGAGCGGAGAAAATCTCCGACCCAGCCGGGAATCGAACCCAGGCCCTTTGAATTGACGTTCTGTCACGCTGACCACTCAGCTACCGGGGGTGGACCGTGGTATGTGGGATGGTTATTAGAAATAATGCTGAGGATTTGTTGAAAATGAAGCAGGCAGTACCGGCTACCTTCTTCTACAGACTGTCAACTGATGAAAAACCAGTACACCACCTTTGCCCTGCTGGACCTCATCCATGGTGCAATTACCCAATGCCCAGTACTCAAACAGTTCATACGGCCATAAACATTGCATCCCAGCAGCAGTCATGGATATCATAAAACCTATTTACAGAGACTTGGCAAATCCTGAATTACTGAAGAAGTGTCTGCATGGTCAGACTCAAAATCGCAATCAGTCGTTCAGTAATCTTATATGGACTCGCTTACCAAAAAATGTTTTTGGTGGAATGAAGACGCTAAAGTGGAGGGTCAGTGACGCTGTTATTGATTTTAATGATGGCAACATTGGTAGGCTGGTTCAAATTGCTCTGAGCACTATGGCATTTAATTTCTGAGGTCATCAGTCCCCTAGAACTTAGAACTACTTAAACCTAACTAACCGAAGGACATCACACACATCCATGCCCGAGGCAGGATTCGAACCTGCGACCGGTGCGGTCGCGCGGCTCCAGACTGAAGCGCCTAGAACCGCACGGCCTCAATGGCCGGCTATGAAGGAGCAAGTGGTGGTATGGAAGCCTCTGCAGTTACTGAAATTTCGATCTGTGAACGAAAGGGGAGTGTGTTACAAGAGTTCTTAGGTGAAGGGGACTCAAAAGCATATAACAGAGCAGTTGCCGCTCAGCCTTATGGTGAGAATATTATCACAAAACTGGAATGTGTTGGGTCATATCCAGATGAGGATGGGCACCAGGCTGAGGAAGCTGAGACAAAGTTTGAGAGACACGATACTTTCTGATGGTAAAACCGCCGGCCGGGGTGACCGAGCGGTTCAAGGCGCTTCTGGAACCACGCGATCGCAACGATCGCAGGCTCGAATTCTGCCTCGGGCATGGATGTGTGTGATGTCCTTAGGTTAGTTAGGTTTAAGTAGTTCTCAGTTCTAGGGGACTGATGACCTCAGAAGTTAAGTCCTATAGTGCTCAGAGCCATTTGAAATATGGTAAAACCATAAGAGGCAGGCGGACAGACAAAATGATTGATAAACTGCAGCAGTATTATGGGATGGCCACTAGAAATAATACTGAGGATTTGTTGAAAATGAAGCAGGCAGTATGGGTTACTTTGTTCCACAGACTGTCAACTGATGAAAAACCAGTACATTACCTCTGCCCTGCTGGACCTCATCCATGGTGCAATTACCCAATGCCCAGTACTCAAACAGTTCATACGGCCATAAACATTCCACCCCAACAGCAGTCATGGATATCATAAAACCTATTTACTGAGACTTGGCAAATCCTGAATTACTGAAGAAGTGTCTGCATGGTCAGACTCAAAATCGCAATCAGTCGTTCAATAATCTTATATGGACTCACTTACCAAAAAATGTTTTTGGTGGAATGAAGACACTAAAGTGGAGTGTCAGTGACGCTGTTATTGCTTTTAATGGTGGCAACATTGGTAGGGTAAAAGTGCTACAGCATATTCGGGAATTAGCACTCCGTCTTCAGGCCACAAGTGGCCCATCGGGACCATCCGACCGCCGTGTCATCCTCAGTGGAGGATGCGGATAGGAGGGGCGTGTGGTCAGCACACCGCTCTCCCAGTCGTTATGATTATTTTCTTTGAACGGAGCCGCTACTGTTCGGTCGAGTAGCTCCTCAATTGGCATCACGAGGCTGAGTGCACCCCGAAAAATGACAATAGAGCGTGGCGGCTGGATGGTCACCCATCCAAGTACCGGCCACGCCCGACAGCGCTTAACCTCGGTGTATCCACTGCGGCAAGGCCGTTGCCTATATATGGGAATTAATCCTGGAGTAAACGGATGGACAAGGTTCGCACTGATAAAGCAGAGTATGCAGCACAGTTGGCCACTAAGGAGTCCTGAAAGAAGAAAACACTTGCAAAAAGATCAAGAGGATGATATACTGTATGGTGTAGGGTGCTTATCAGTGACTAAAAATAAAAAAAATTAGGCGTATATTAAGTGAGTTACAGTCTTTCGAAAATATAGAAGCCGTTCCTGAAAATTTACATTTTCTGTTGCATTTTTCCCTAAATCTTACAAACCACTTCGAGTAGAGTATTCCGATTTTCAGGGAGTAATAACATACATATTCAGAGTCTACTGAACTAAAAGAAGAACATAATTTTATGGATAATTAAAATTATTTAGGATAACGTACAACAGAAGTATACAAAGTTTTAACTGTGTAATTAAAATGTTTTACTTCCGAAAGCAGTGACTGATCGTACGGATTTACTGCAAACTTGGTACACTCGTAGTGCTCCACTAGGACAACAAAATGTGTAAGCAGTAGCGCGTACTTCTCAAGAGTTACTGTCAAAATCGTAAGATAATTTCGGTCGTCGAATATTTTCCTGTGCGTGGCCATTTTTACCACGAAGCGGCGGAGCCGAGTGGTTGACGTTCAAGCCCCGTAATCACTGGATCGAATCCCGTTTGTCTGTTTTTTTTCTTTATTTTCAACACCGTTATTTTCTTTATTATTACAATTGATATAATGGGGAAAATACGTGTAATCGGATGAACTTTTATTAAATTTACAATGTTATTTGGCAGTCTACTAATTTTTATTATCACAAATAGTCTAATATTCATAACTATCGACTAGTAAACGACCAAACGCATATAGTGATACAGAAAATGTATGCTTGTCCGTGTCTTCAAAACTGTTCGTATTTAGTCGAAAGAGAACCAGAAATTGCTTCTCGGAAGACCCTATTAAAATACACTCGATAGTGCATAAGCAATTATCAGCGCCGATTTTTAAGGAAATACTGCGTTATGCGTGGTTTGCTTCCGGATTATCGTCTGAAAGAGAGGTTTTTGAAAATGTTAACGAGCTTTGTTTTTTCCACGAAAAACTTCAAAAGACCTTGCGTATGCGGAAACGTAGCAGCTGGTGCCGTTTAATTTCATGTTTTCCATGTTTTTACGAAAAATAGCATCCTGCAACTTGTACTCGTAATGTCGAAAGCGACGATTAATTGTACATCTTGTCTGTGCCGGTCAAAACTTGAAGGTAAAAAGTCGTTTCGGCCTCCTTCCAGGTATAAGAGATGTCTCAAATCACGGACAAGCAAACATTTTCAGTATCACTATATGCGTTTCGTCGTTTACTAGTCGACAGTTATGAATATTTACATTATTTGTGATAATAAAAATTAGTAGACTGCCAAATAACATTGTAAATTTAATAAACGTTCACCCGATTACACGTATTTTCCCCATTATATCAGTTGTAATATAAATAGTAAAGAAAATGACTGTGTTGAAAATAAAAAAAAAATACTGACCAACGAAACTCGATCCGGCGATCCAGCAGCTTGAACGGCAACCCGATTTTTTTAAAAAAAAAAAAAAAAAACAGTTTGTTCTATATTGTCCGTTGAATTTGTTCAGGGCGGACGTCCTATGACACCCGTTCTGATCGTCCGCTGATCCATCGCTCAGTTATTTTTGTTTCAAAGGGTAACGAACGCTATGACTGGACACGCTGAGCTACCCTGCCGGCACCAATCGGCTGCAGCCGCTTCTCGGTAAAAATGGCCACACACAGATTTACATATTTGACGACCGAAATTACCTTGCGATTTTCTCAGTAACGCTTGAGAAGTACGCGCTACTGCTTACGCATTTTGTTGTCCTCATGGAGTACTACGAGTGTGCCAAGTTTGCAGTAAATTCGTACCAAGTTTACCGTAAATTCGCGTTCCAAACGTCGTGGCCGCCCCTTATGAGAACACACAGTTTAATGTCCTGTACAAGTTTCATGTCAATGGACGCAGTGGTCCCTGAAATACAGGGAAGCCAAGCTACTAAATTTAACATTGTCGGAATAGGGCGTTCCAACTCGCTTTAATGACAAGTTCTTGTCCGCCGTCTTGAAATTTGACGAGAAATACAACGACGGTGTAATACCTCTTTTTAGCGAGGAATTAGACGAATATTTGATCACACTTCTCGGCCAAAAAAATGTGATAGTGTAATACCGCTGTTGCTATTCCGAACGTAAAGACACACGACTAAAGCAAGCCAGAATGACATTCCAACGGACCGACACATGACACGAAGCTCAATGAAGCGGTGCATTTTTAAACTCTGCTGAAGCGTCCAGCGCAGTCCATAACATTAACTCTGGATATGGCGGAAGCGACTGGCTGTCACAGCAGCTGCACAATGAAAGCGCCCCACCACGATACGCAGCGCTCAATTGGAAGCCGGGTTACTCGCTGAAAATGCCAGCAGCCACTTTTTTGCACATCGTCTGCAGTGACGTAGTCGAAAGCATCTCTTAACAATCCACTGGTCTGCGTGTATATTTCCGTCTTTCACCAATATTTGTCAATGGCGAATAGAATGGAGCCGACGTCAGTATGTGTAGAAAAATGACGACTACGTGTGTGTGTGTGTGTGTGTGTGTGTGTGTGTGTGTGTGTGTGTGTAGACACGTCTGCAGATTTATTCCATTAGCAAATTCATTTCAACGCACTTTTCATGAAGGGGACGATATTTATTCACTATTACAGCGATGAAAAAAAATGGTTCAAATAGCTCTGAGCACTATGGGACTCAACTGCTGTGGTCATAAGTCCCCTAGAACTTAGAACTACTTAAACCTAACTAACCTAAGGACATCACACACATCCATGCCCGAGGCAGGATTCGAACCTGCGACCGTAGCGGTCGAGCGGTTCCAGACTGTAGCGCCTTTAACCGCTCCGCCACTCCGGTCGGCACAGCGATGAAAATTCCTAACCTAAACACAGAGTAAATTTTCCGGGCGAGTATGGCCTACGTTTCTAGCATTTGTAGACTTACAGAAAGCTTTTGACAATGTTGACTGGAATACTCACTTTCATATTCTGAAGGTGGGTGGAGTAAAATACAGGGAGCGAAAGGCTATTTACAATTTGTACAGAAACCAGATGGCAGTTATAAGGGTGGAGGGACATGAAAGGGAAGCAGTGGTTGGGAAGGGAGTGAGACAGGGCTGTAGCCTATCCCCGATGTTATTCAATCTGTATATTGAGCAAGCAGTAAAGGAAACAAAAGATAAATTCGGAGTAGGTATTAAAATCCATGGGGAAGAAATAAAAACTTTTGAGTTTCGCCGATGACATTGTAATTCTGTCAGAGACAGCAAAGGACTTGGAAGAGCAGTTGAACGGAATGGACAGTGTCTTGAAAGGAGGGTATAAGATGAACATCAACAAAACGAGGATAATGGAATGTAGTCGAATTAAATCAGGTGATGCTAAGGGAATTAGATTAGGAAATGAGACACTTAAAGTAGTAAAGGAGTTTTGCTATTAGGGGAGCAACATAACTTATGATGGTCGAAGTAGAGAGGATATAAAGTGTAGACTGGCAGTGGCAAGGAAAGCGTTTGTGAAGAAGAGAAATTTGTTAACATCGAGTATAGATTTAAGTGTCAGGAAGTCGTTTCTGAAAGTATTTGTATGGAGTGTAGCCATGTATGGAAGTGAAATATGGACGATAAATAGTTTGGACAAGAAGAGAATAGAAGCTTTCGAAATGTGGTGCAACAGAAGAATGCTGAAGATTAGATGGGTAGATCACATAACTAATGAAGGAGGTGTTGAATAGAATTGGGGAGAAGAGGAGTTTGTGGCACAACTTGACTAGAAGAAGGGATCGGTTGGTAGGAAATGTTCTGAGGTATCAATTTAGTATTGGAGGGCAGCGTGGAGAGTAAAAATCGTAGAGGGAGACCAAGAGATGAATACACTAAGCAGATTCAGAAGGATGTAGCCTGCAGTAGGTACTGGGAGATGAAGAAGCTTGCACAGGATAGAGTAGCATGGAGAGATGCATCAAACCAGTCTCAGGACTGAAGACCGCAAGAATATCTAAGTATTGATTTACTATTAGATATTCTGTACATCAACAAGGTGGCAGCGCGCTTATCCCCCTTAGAGCAAGAATTGAAATGAAAACGATACGCGTTCACGCTTTGCGATATCGGCACTCGAAATTGCCCTTTTGATATCGAAATATCGAGGATGAAATATAGCCGCTATCTATCCATACTTCTTGTGGAAAGTACAGGGTGATTCAAAAAGAATACCACAACTTTAGGAATTTAAAACTCTGCAACGACAAAACGCAGAGCTAAGCACTATCTGTCGGCGAATTAAGGGAGCTATAAAGTTTCATTTAGTTGTACATTTGTTCGCTTGAGGCGCTATTGACTACGCGTCAGCGTCAGTTGATGCTAAGATGGCGACCGCTCAACAGAAAGCTTTTTGTGTTATTGAGTACGGCAGAAGTGAATCGACGACAGTTGTTCAGCGTGCATTTCGAACGAAGTATGGTGTTAAACGTCCTGATAGGTGGTGTATTAAACGTTGGTATAAACAGTTTACAGATAATGGGTGTTTCTGCAAAGGGAAAAGGCAGCCCGTGACAGAGCACTTCATCACTGGCCTCCAAGAAGCCCTGATCTTACCCCCTGCGATTTTTTCTTATGGCGGTATGTTAAGGATATGGTGTTTCGGCCACCTCTCCCAGCCACCATTGATGATTTGAAACGAGAAATAACAGCAGCTATCCGAACTGTTACGCCTGATATGCTACAGAGAGTGTGGAACGAGTAGGAGTATCGGGTTGATATTGCTCGAGTGTCTGGAGGGGGCCATATTGAACATCTCTGAACTTGTTTCTGAGTGAAAAAAAACCTTTTTAAATACTCTTTGTAATGATGTATAACAGAAGGTTATATTATGTTTCTTTCATTAAATACACATTTTTAAAGTTGTGGTATTCTTTTTGAATCACCCTGTATATCGATATTTTATGAACAGCCCTAGTGTCGAGTGTGGCAAGCACGGTGAAGCGGTCTTCCCTTGTAGCAGGCTACAGGAGTCGTAACTGTTCTAGCGGTTCCGGCAGGTTTCTGGGCTGCGGGCCCAAGCACTTCAGCGATCGTGCTAGCTGTGGGCTGTGCGAGGACGCGGCCCTGCTATCAGAGGGGGCAGTTTTATGGCCCGTGGGGCGTGTTTGCCGGCGGAAACAAACAGCGCGACGTAGCCCGGCCGTCGAGCACTGGAGAGGAGGGGAGAGGCCAGCCAGAGCCAGGTCTGCTTAGCCGTCCGCGCATCGCCGCCAAACCAGCCCTATATACCACCAGCACCTACACTTCCGGCCAGTAAAATTGCAACGCCGTGTCTCATCGCCACAAAAATGGTTCAAATGGCTCTGAGCACTATGCGACTTAACTTCTGAGGTCATCAGTCGCCTAGAACTTAGAACTAATTAAACCTAACTAACCTAAGGACATCACACACACCCATGCCCGAGGCAGGATTCGAACCTGCGTCCGTAGCAGTCCCGCGGTTCCGGACTGCGCGCCTAGAACCACTAGACCATCGCGGCCGGCTCATCACCACAAGATGGTACTAACGTAGCAACTGCACCCTAAAATTCTCTACCCATGCGCCAGGATTTTCAAAAAACTACTTAAACCTAACTAACCTACAGACATCACATACATCCGTGCCCGAGGCAGGATTCGAACCTGCGACCGTAGCGGTCGCGCGGTTCTAGACTGTAGAGCCTAGAACCGCACGGCCACTCCGGCCGGCACTCCTGGTACACAATACTTTTTCTTTTTTATAAATAACTTATCAAATAATGTAATGCCATACTGTTCACTCAGTCATTGCACACACTATACACGCCGGCCGAAGTGGCCGTGCGGTTAAAGGCGCTGCAGTCTGGAACCGCAAGACCGCTACGGTCGCAGGTTCGCATCCTGCCTCGGGCATGGGTGTGTGTGATGTCCTTAGTTTAGTTAGGTTTAAGTAGTTCTAAGTTCTAGGGGACTGATGACCACAGCTGTTAAGTCCCATAGTGCTCAGAGCCATTTGAACCATTTGAATATAGTTCTCTTATAGGAAAACAGCGATCTGTAATTATTATAAATAAACTGGAAGCAGTCTTGATCGAATAACGTTTTTTTAATGTGGTGACCGGTTTCGATCTTTTTATAATATCATCTTCAGACCACGAATGTCTGCCGGAGGCGGTGGCGCATGGCAACCATCTTGCTTGTGGCTGGTAGTGTATGATGTGAAGATACAAAATGATCGAAACCGGTGACCACATTAAAAACGTTATGCGATCAAGACTGCTTCCAGTTTATTTACACTACTGGCCATTAACATTGCTACACCACGAAGATGACGTGCTACAGACGCCAGATTTAACCGACAGGAAGAAGATGCTGTGATACGCACATGATTAGCTTTTCAGAGCATTCACACAAGGTTGGCGCCGGTGGCGACACTTACAACGTGCTGACTTGAGGAAACTTTCCGACAGATTTCTCATACACGAACAGCAGTTGACAGTCGTTGCCTGGTGAAACGTTGTTGTGGTACCTCGTGTAAGGAGGAGAAATGCGTACCATCACGTTTCCGACTTTAATAAAGGTCGGATTGCAGCCTATCACGACATTGCTGCTCGCGTTGGTCGAGATACAATGACTGTTAGCAGAATATGGAATCGATGGGTTCAGGAGGGTAATACGGAGCGCCGTGCTGGATCCCAACGGCCTCGTATCACTAGCAGTCGAGATGACAGGCATCTTATCCGCACGGCTGTAACGGATCGTGCAGCCACGTCTCGATCCCTGAGTCAACAGATGGGGACGTTTGCAAGACGACAACCATCTGCACGAACAGTTCGACGACGTTTGCAACAGCGTGGACAATCAGCTCGGAGACCGTGGCTGCGGTTACCCTTGACGCTGCATCACAGACAGGAGCGCCTGCGATGGTGTACTCGACGACGAATCTGGGTGCACGAATGCCAAAACCTCATTTTTTCGGATGAATCTGGGCTCTGTTTACAGCACCACTATGGTCGCATCCGTGTTTGGAGACATCGCAGTGAACGCACATTGGAAGCCGGCCGGAGTGGCCAAGCGGTTAAAGGCGCTTCAGTCTGAAACCGCGTGACTGCTACGGTCGCAGGTTCGAATCCTGCCTCGGGCATGGATATGTGTGATGTCCTTAGGTTAGTTAGGTTTAAGTAGTTCTAAGTTCTAGGGGACTCTGACCATAGCTGTTTAGTGCTCAGAGCCATTTTTTGAGGTCCCAAAATCTCGTCGCGATACCTGACAGCAGTTAAACGTTGACGAATCAACCGTACAGTTTCATGACGAAAGGTTCGAGTGGCCAACATAATCCGTGCCCACACCATTAGTTATCCTCCTCGACCTCGGGCTCTTCCCACAATGTTAGAGAAATCGTGTTCCATGTTCCCTCCAGATGTTAATCTATCAACAATCACTCTCCAGATTAAATCGGGACTCATCTGTGGAGAGAACATTGGCTCACTGTTCGACCGCCCAGGTGGCACCACTCTAGACATTCCTTTCCGTGAAGACGCACCAGAGATACACATACTCTAAAGTCACTCTGCCGAAGCCTGAAGGATTTACTACCTTCAGATAAAGTCCGTTTTTGCCCTATGTGGGTGGTCTTTCCTCGAGAAACACTGTGTTAGGGTGCTCTTTCGGCCTCCCAAAGAAGATTGCAGCTTTACTCGGCTCTGTAAAGGACGATTTATTACTTCGTAAGGCGGATGGGTATCAGATTCCTTGCGGAAATTGTGAGAAGTCATACACAGGTCAAACAGCAAGCACCATTCATATGAGATGTGCGGAACGTCGAAGACAAACACATTTATCATAGCCAGATAAGTCAGCTGTGTTCGAACATTGTCTTGATACAGGGCTTTCCATGAACTACAGTGATGTCAACTTTTCAGCCTCCACCTCTTCCTTTTGGGATTATGTCTTCAACGAAGCTAGAGAGACTAGATTAGCTAATAATTTAATAAATAGAGATGATCGTTGATCTGGTCTTCAGTCCTGAGACTGGTTTGGTGCAGCTCTCCATGCTACTCAATCCTGTGCAAGCTTCTTCATCTCCCAGTACTTACTGCAACCTACATCCTTCTGAATCTGCTTAGTGTATTCATCTCTTGGTCTACCTCTACGATTTTTACCCTCCACGCTGCCCTCCAGTACTAAATTTGTGATCCCTTGATGCCTCAGAACATGTCCTACCAGCCGATCCCTTCTTCTAGTCAAGTTGTGCCACCAGCTCCTCTTCTCCCCAATTCTATTCAATACCTCCTCATTATTTATGTGAACTATCCATGTAATCTTTAGCATTTTTCTGTAGCACCAGATTTCGAAAGCTTCTATTCTCTTCTTGTCTACACTGTTTATCGTCCACGTTTCACTTCCATACATGGCTATACTCCATACAAATACTTTCAGAAACGACTTCCTGACACTTCAATCTATACTCGATGTTAACAAATTTCTCATCTACAGAAAAGCTTTCCTTGCCATTGCCAGTCTACATTTTATATCCTCTCTACTTGCTCCCCAAATCGCAAAACTCCTTTACTACTTTAAGTGTCTCATTTCCTAATCTAATTCCCTCAGCAACGCCCGACTTAATTCGACTAAATTCCATTAACCTCGTTTTGCTTTTGTTGATGTTCATCTTATATCCTCCTTTCACGACACTGTCCATTCCGTTCAACTGCTCTTCACAAGTCCTTTGCAGTCGCTGACAGAATTACAATGTCATCGGCGAACCTCAAAGTTTTTATTTCTTCTCCATGGATTTTAATACCTACTCCGAATTTTTCTTTTGTTTCCTTTACTGCTTGCTCAATGTACCGATTGAATAACATCGGGGAGAGGCTACAACCCTGTCTCTCTCTATCTCTCTCCCCAACCACTGCTTCCCCTTCAAGCCACTCGACTCTTATAACTGCCTTCTGGTTTCTGAACAAATTGTAAATAGCCTTTATCTCCCTGTATTTTATCCCTGCCACCTTCACAATTTTAAAGAGAGTATTCCAGTCAACATTGCCAAAAGTTTTCTCTGAGTCTACAAAACGTAGGTTTGAATGGTTTTAATTTGGACAAAGCATGGAACAGGCTCTCGCAGTAATTAAACTGCAGAGAAGTCATCATAGTGTCACCGACGCCGAACATATCTCGATAAGGGAATCGAATGTCTGTCCGCATTCGCCACAGGTGGCGCGTGTGTAAGAGAATTTCTTTGCCGCCGACCAGCATCTGTGACCCGCATGCGCAGTACCGCCGCGGTGGAACATACAAGGCCGCGCTTGGCATCTTGTCGTCAGTCTTGTGACTCACTCTGAGAATGGCCGGACGATACGCGGCCGAAATATCAGTGGAAGAAATTTTATTTGCGCGGCTACATGCCTGAAATTTAATGAACTATTCATTACGCCGCGGATAATTTATAAACAGTCAGCATTACTGTTAATAAACTATGTGATCAAAAGTACCCGCACACATGACTGAAAATGACTTACAACTTCGTGGCGCCCTCCGTCGGTAATGCTGGAATTCAATATGGTGTTGGCCCACCCTTAGCCTTGATGACAGCTTCCACTCTCGCGGGCATACGTTCAATCAGGTGCTGGAAGGTTTCTTGGGGAATGGCAGCCCATTCTTCACGGAGTGCTGCACGGAGGAGAGCTATCGATGTCGGTCGGTGAGGCCTGGCACGAAGTCGGCGTTTCAAAACATCCCAAAGATGTTCTATAGGATTCAGTTCAGGACTCTGTGCAGGCCAGTCTATTATAGGGATGTTATTGTCGTGTAACCACTCCGCCACAGGCCGTGCATTATGAAAAGGTGCTCGATCGTATTGAAAGATGCAGTCGCCATCCCCGAATTGCTCTTAAACAGTGCCATAGAAGAAGGTGCTTAAAACGTCAATGTAGGCCTGTGCTGTGGTAGTGCCACGCAAAACATCAAGGGGTGCTAGTCCCATCCATGAAAAACATGACCACACCATAACACCAACGCGTCCGAATTTTACTGTTGGCACTACACACACTGCAGATGACGTTCACCGGGCATTCGCCGTACCCACACCCTGCCATCGCATCGTCACATTGTGCACCGAGATTTGTCACTACATACAACGTTTTTCCACTGTTCAATCGTCCAATGTTTACACTTCTTATACCAAGCGAGGCGTCGTTTGGCATTTACCGGCGTGATGTGTGGCTTATGAGCAGCTGCTGAAGAATGAAATCCGAGTTTTCTCACCTCGCGCCTATCTGTCACAGTACTTGCAGTGGATCCTGATGCAGTTTGGAATTCCTGTGTGATGTTCCGGATAGATGTCTGCCTATTATACGTTACGACCCTCTTCAACTGTCGGCGATGTCTGTCAGTCAACAGACGAGGTCGGCCTGTACGCTTTTGTGCTGTACGTGTCCCTTCAGGTTTCCACTTCACTATCGCATCGGAAACAGTGGACCTAGGGATGTTTAGGAGTGTGGAAATCTCGCGTACAGACGTATGACACAAGTGACACCCAATCACCTGACCACGTTCAAAGTCCGTGAGTTCCGCGGAGCGCCCCATTCTGCTCTCTCACGATGTCTAATGACTACTGAGGTCGCTGATATGGAGTAACTGGCAGTAGGTGGCAGCACGATGCACCTAGTATGAAAAACGTATGATATTGGGGGTGCCCGAATACTTTTGATCACATAGTACCTGAAATGTGGTATTGTCAGCGCACTCTTGAGACTGTGGAACTCGAAATATCGAATCCCCTGACGATATCTGGATTGGTGTGTGCCATGGGTCTAGCTAGCCTCGCTTTGGAGCTTACTGCAGCCATTGGAACGGTTGTCTCCAGACACTCAGATTCGAAATGGTTCAAATGGCTCTGAGCACTACGGGACTTTACTGCTGTGGTCATCAGTCCCCTAGAAATTAGGACTACTTAAACCTAACTAACCTAAGGACATCACACACATCCATGCCCGAGGCAGGATTCGAACCTGCGACCGTAGCGGTCACGCGGTTCCAGACTGTAGGGCCTAGAACCGCACGGCCAGACTGGCCGGCCCAGACACACAGTCTACAGACGACTGAACTGACACGGTTTATTCGGCCGGACACCTGCAAGGAGCATTCCACTGACCCCTGGTCACAGTAGAGCCCGTAAAGCCTGGTGTCAAGAACACAGTACACGGTCATTGGAACAGTGGTCCCAGGTTATGTTCACGGACGGGTCCAGGTATAGTCAGAACAGTGATTCTCGCCGGGTTTTCATCTGGGGTGAAACAGGATCCACATACCAACCCCTTTATGTCCTTGAAAGGGACCTGTATGGAGGTCGTAGTTTGCTGTGTGGGTTGGGATCGTGATTGGTGCACGTACATCCCTGCATGTCTTTGACAGAGGAATGTAACAGGTCAGGTGTATCGGGACGTCATTTTGCACCTGTATGTCCGCCTTTTCAGTGGTGCAGTGGGCCCCACCTTCCTCCTAATGGATGATGACGCACGGCCCCACCGAGCTGCCATCATGGAGGAGTACCTTGAAACAGAAGATGTCAGGCGAAAGGAGTGGCCTGCCTGTTCTCCAGACCTAAACCCCATCGAGCACGTCTGGGATGCTCTCGGTCGACGTATCGCTGCACGTCTTCAAACTCCTACGAGACTTCAGGAGCTCCGACGGGCACTGGTGCGAGAATGGGAGGCTATACCCCAGCAGCTGCTCGACCACCTGATCCAGAGTATGCCAACCCGTTGTGCGGCCTGTGTACGTGTGCGTGGTGATCACATCCCATCTTGATGTCGGGGTACATGCGCAGGAAACAGTGGCGTTTTGTAGCACACGTGTTTCGGGACAGTTTTCTCAACTTATCACCAATACCGTGGACTTACCGATGTGTGTCGTGTGTGTCCCCTATGTACCTATGCTATCAGCACCGGTTTTGTCTACTGCCATCTTGTGTGGCCCCACATTCTGGAAGTATCCTTAATCTATGAGCATGAGTGTACATGACTGAGCCATGCACACAAATACACTACGGCCCCTGGAGCAGAGCTGTGCGGCCAGAGGTGGTGCTCCTCGAGAGAGCAGGGCGTGTGGCGTGACGCAGCAGCCGGCATCCTCCCACGCCTCGCCTTGTCGCGGCTGCCGCTGATTGGCGGACAATAAGACGGCTCGAGCTGCAGTCTGCTGCGAGCGCTGTGTCGAGGGCCGTGGCGGAAGGCGGGGGACGAAGGCCGGCAGACATTCAGCAGGTGGCGTAGCATCTCCAATACCCGCGTGCAACTCTCCTCACGCATCTACACTGTCGCACGGAAGATTTTGACCATCAGTCATTTTGAGGAAAAAATGCAAACTCGAACCAGAAATGTTGCAAATACACTACTGGCCATTAAAATTGCTACACCACGAAGGTGGCGTGCTACAGACGCGAAATTTAACCGACAGGAAGATGATGCTGTGATATGCAAATGATTAGCTTTTCAGAGCATTCACACAAGGTTGGCGCCGGTGGCGACACCTACAACGTGCTGACACGAGGAAAGTTTCCAACGGTATTCTCATACACAAACAGCAGTTGACCGGCGTTGCCTGGTGAAACATTGTTGTGATACCTCGTGTAAGGAGGAGAAATGCGTACCATCACGTTTCCGACTTTGATAAAGGTCGGATTGTAGCCTATCGCGATTGCGATTTATCGTATCGCGACATTGCTGCTCGCGTTGGTCGAGGTCCAATGAATGTTAGCAGAATATGGAATCTGTGGGTTCAGGAGGGCAATACGGAACGCCGTGCTGGATCCCAACGGCCTCGTACCACTAGCAGTCGAGATGACAGCCATCTTATCCGCATGGCTGTAACGGATCGTGCAGCCACGTCTCGATTCCCGAGTCAACAGATGGGGACGTTTGCAAGACAACAACCATATGCACGAACAGTTTGACGACGTTTGCAGCAGCGCGGACTATCAGCTCGGAGACCGTGGCTGCGGTTACCCTTGACGCTGCATCACAGACAGGAGCGCCTGCGATGGTGCACTCGACGACGAACCTGGGTGCACGAATGCCAAAACCTCATTTTGTTTTCGGATGAATCCAGGTTCTGTTTACAGCATCACGATGGTCGCATCCGCGTTTGGCGACATAGTGGTAAACGCCCATTTGAAGCGTGTATTCGTCATCGCCATACTGGCGTATCACCCGGCGTCATGGTATGGAGTGCCATTGGTTACACGTTCTCGGTCATCTCTTGTACGCATTGGCGGCACTTTGAACAGTGGACGTTACATTTGAGATGTGTTACGACCTGTGGCTCTACCCCTCATTCGATCCCTGCGAAACCCTACATTTCAGCAGGATAATGCACGACCGCATGCTGCAGGTCCTGTACGGGCCTTTCTGGATACAGAAAATTTTCGACTGCTGCCCTGGCCAGCACATTCTCCAGATCTCTCACCAATTGAAAACGTCTGGTCAATGGTGGCCGAGCAACTGGCTCGTCACAATACGCCAGTCACTACTCTTGATGAACTGTGGTATCGTGTTGAAGCTGCATGGGCAGCTGTACCTGTACACGCCATTGAGCTCTGTATGACTCATTGCCCAGGCGTATCAAGGCCGTTATTACGGCGTGAGGTGATTGTTGTGGGTACCGATTTCTCAGGATCTATGCACCCAAATTGCGTGAACATGTAATCACATGTCAGTTCTAGTATAATATATTTGTTCAATGAAAACCCGTTTATCATCTGCATTTCTTCTTGGTGTAGCAATTTTAATGGTCAGTAGTGTATCTGTCAAGTTCCACTGCTGCGCTACTTTACGATCGTGTATTCGAATCATTATCGTATCAACTCCAGTGCCTTGTTGGCGATGTCCTTGAATCGATTTCAATATGTCATCTCCTACTTTTGGCCATATTGTATTCAAATAATACAAAACCAACATCCCTTATTTAGGTTTCATTTTTAGCCTACCAGTTTCGCCTATACTCGAAACTGGTAGCCTAAAAATAAAAAATTTCGACTTTACTCGAAACTGGTAGCCTAAAAATAAAACCTAAATAAAGGCTATTGGTTTTGTATTATTGGAAATTGACCAGTCGTAGTGCCACAGTCCTGACAGAATATTGAGCTACATTCATTTTGCATTCAGTCCTCTAGTTGCAAAATCAGTCTTCTGCATTTCTTCTGTTCTTCTTCACTACCCCTTAAATCGCGAATGGTGTTTTTATATTGCTGGAAGGCCGAAATGCCGCTCAACTGCTATGTTTCCAAGTTCTTCTGCGTATTCTGTTACTTTCAGTTTACAGCCCGGATGATATGAATTCCTTTCTTCCGCTATGAAACCAGCTACAAAGAAGCCGGCCGGCGTGGCCGATCGGTTCTAGGCACTCCAGTCCGGAACCGCGCTACTGCTACAGTCGCAGGTTCGAATCCTGCCTCGAGCATAGATGTGTGTGATGTTCTTAGGTTAGCTAGGTTTAAGTAGTTCTAAGTCTAGGGGACTAATGACCTCATATGTTAAGTCCCATAGTGCTTACAGCCATCTGAACCAGTTTTGAATCAGCTACTAACAAAAATATTGGAGTGTTACCGTTTGCGCAGATCACTTTCATTTGAAGTTCACTCGCACCATAGACTGCAGGCTAGACATTATGTTCTTGGTCTGTGACGGCGGGACGGGGGGGGGGGGGGAGTGGGGGGGAGTGCTAGCAAGCTTGTGAATCCCCGCAACTCAGTAGTTTCGTCGCTTTGGCGCACTGCTGCCAGTACAATCCAATGTTGCCAAACAGAGGTTTCCCGCGGCATCCTCTGTATGGCTATTTTTAAGAAGGAGGGAATTTTAAACCAAACGCTAGACATTTTCATATTAACTTCGAGTATAAGACCCACCCTAATTTTAGTGGATATTTTTCGAAGAAAAGTGTCTGTCTTATAGTCCGCAAAATACGGTAGTCACCATCAGGAAATTAAAAAAAAGGATACCTCTCAGCGCGACCTACGAGGGAGCTACAACCATCGACTTCAATTGCAAAATGATTTAGACACAATCTGTTGAGCAAGATCTATGAGGCAGGCGATATACCCTTAGGCTTCAAGAAAAATATAATAATTCCAATCCCAAAGAAAGCAGGTGTTGACAGATGTGAAAATTACCGAACTATTAGTTTAACAAGCCACGGCTGAAAATACCAACACGGATTCTTTACAGACGAATGGAAAAACTAGTAGAAGCCAACCTCGGGGAAGATCAGTTTGGATTCCGTACAAATGTTGGAACACGTGAGGCAATACTGACCCTACGACCTTTCTTAGAAAATATATTAAGCAAAGCCAGACCTACGTTTCTAGCATTTGTAGACTTGGAGAAAGCTTTTGACAATGTTGACTGGAATACTCTCTTTCAAATTATGAACGTGGCAGGGGTAAAATACAGGGAGCGAAAGGCTATTCACAATTTGTACAGAAACCTGATAGCAGTTAAAAGAGTCAAGGGGCATGAAAGGGAAGCAGTGGTTGGGAAGCGAGTGATACAGTTATTCAATCTGTATATTGAGCAAGCAGTAAAGGAAACAAAAGAAAAATTTGGAGTAGGAATTAAAATCCATGGAGAAGAAATAAAAACTTTGGGCTTTGCCGATGACATTGTAATTCTATCAGAGACAGCAAAGGACCTAGAAGGACAGCTGAACGGAGTGGACAGTGTCTTGAAAGGAGGATATAAGATAAACATCAACAAAAGCAAAACGAGGGTAATGGAATGTAGTCGAATTAAGTCGGGTGATGCTGAGGGAATTAGATTAGGAAATGAGACAATTAAAGTAGTAAAGGAGTTTTGCTATTTGGGGAGCAAACTAACTGGTGATGGTCGAAGTAGAGAGGATATAAAATGTAGACTGCCAATGTCAAGGAAAGCGTTTCTGAAGAAGAGAAATTTGTTAACATCGAGTATTGTCGTTTCTGAAAGTATTTGTATGGAGTGTGGCCATGTATGGAAGTGAAACGTGGGCGATAAGTAGTGTAGACAAGAAGAGAATAGAAGCTTTCGAAATGTGGTGCTACAGAAGAATGCTGACGATTAGATGGGTAGATCGCATAGGTTATGAGGAGGTATTGAATAGAATTGGGGAGGAGTTTGTGGCACAACTTGACTAGAACAAGAGATCGGTTGGTAGGACATATTCTAAGACATTAAGGGATCACCAATTTAGTATTGGAGGGCAGCGTGGAGGGTAAAAATCGTAGAGGGAGACCAAGAGATGAATACACTAAGCAGATTCAGAAGGATGTAGGTTGCAGTAAGTACTGAGAGATGAAAAAGATTGCACAGGATAGAGTAGCATGGAGAGCTGTATCACACCAGTCTCTGGACTGAAGACCACAACAACGACAACAACAACATCTTTACGGTGTGAAAAGTGGCAATTCACTGTAAATACTGAAAAGTGTGACGTCATCTACACTAATACTAAAAGGAATCCGTTATATCTCGGTTGTGGAAAATCACACAAATCTATAGGCTGTTAATTGAACTACATACCTAGGAATTACGTTTACGAACAAAATTAAGTGGAAGGATCATACAGATAATGTGGTGGGGAAGGCGAAACAAAGACTGAGTTTGACTGGCAGAACGCTTAGAAGACACCATGCGTCTATCAGATATTGCCTCACCACACACCATCGTCCTCTGCTAGAGAACTGCTGTGCTGTATGGAATCCTTACCAGGTAGGACGACAGAGGGCATCAAAAAAGTTCAAAGAAGTTCAGCTCGTTTAGGCCGCGCGGCGTAGCCGCGTGGCCTACGGCGCCTTGCACGGTCCGCGCGGCTGTCCTCGTCGGAGGTTCGAGTCCTCCCTCAGGCATGGGTGTGTGTGTGTGTGTCCCTAGCGTAAGTTAGTTTAAGTTAGATTAAATAGTGTGTAAGTTTAGAGACCGATGACCTCAGCAGTTTGGTCCCATAAGCCCTTACCACAAATTTCCATTTTTTTTAGCTTGTTTTGTATTATCGCGAAATAGTGGAAAGAGAATGAAGGACATGACAAGCGAGTTGGGATGGCATTCATTAAAACAAAGGCGTTCTTCGTTGCGGCGAGATTTTTTGACGAAATTTCAATCTCCGACGTTCTCCTAAGAAAGCGAAGATATTTTTTGACACCTATCTACAATGGGAGAAATGATCATCGTAATACAAGCAGACAAACCAGAGCTCGCATGGAATGACTGAAGTGTTCGTTTTTCCTGCGCGTTGTCTTAGAATAGAACAGTAGAGAAACCGAGTTGAAAGTGATTGGATGGACCATCTGTCAGGCAATTAATTATGAGATGCAGAGTGGTCACGTGAATGCAAATGACGTCGTCAACACGTTTAGCACTGATCTTAGATATTATAGGGTTATCTATCCTTGTTATGGGTCATTATACCACATTCATCACAGATAAAAAGAGCTGCATTTGAGTATATCAAGAACAGGAATCTCTTAAAACTTATGGTGCATTCTTCTCTTCTGTCTGTAATAAAGCAGGAATTTTCTTATACAATGCCGCTCTTACAAAAAGAATTCCTAATTTTGCGAGCGCACATTTATGAGGCAGGCTAAAAGGAATACAAATGTCTCAAAAATGAGGCGGACAGGAAGTGCAAAATGGGTAACCAAGGACGGCTAGAGAACAAATGTAAAAATGTGGAGACATATATCTCTAGGGCTAAGGTAGAAACTGCCTACAGGAAAATTAAAGAGACCTTTGGAAAAAAGAGAACCTTCTGTATGAATATCAAGAGCCCAGGTGGAGAACCAGTCCTAAGCAAAGAAGGGAAAGCAGAAAGGTGGAAGGAGTATATAGACCGTCTATACAAGGGCGATGTACTTGAGGGCAATATTATGGAAATGGAGGAGGACGCAGATGAAGAAGAAATGGGAGATATGATACTGCCTGAAGAATTTGACAGAGCACTGAAAGACAGAAAAACGCGCCCCGGGAGTAGACAACATTCCATTACAACTACTGATAGCCTTGAGAGAGACAGTCATGACAAAACTCTTCCATCTGGTGAGCAAGATGTACGAGACAGGCGAAAATCCTCAGATTTTAACAAGAATATAAGAATTCCAATCCCAAAGAAAGGAGGTGTCGACATGTGTGAAAATGATGGAACTATCAGTTTAAAAAGTCGTGGCTGCAAAATACTAACATGAATTTTTTACAGACGAATGTAAAAACTAGTAGAAGGTCACTTTCGATTCTGCAGAAATGTTGGAACACACGAGGCAACACTGACCCTAAGACTTATCTTAGAAGATAGATAAGGAAAGGCAAACCTATGTTTCTAGCATTTCTGGTCTTAGAAAAAGGTTTTGACAATGTTGACTGGAATACTCTCTTTCAAATTCTGAAGGTGGCACAAGTAAAATACAGGGAGCGAAAGGCTATTTACAATTTGTACAGAAACCAGATGGCAGTTATAAGAGTCGAGGGACATGAAAGGGAAGCAGAGGTTGGGAAGGGAGTGAGACAGGGTTGTAGCCTCTCCCCAATGTTATTCAATCTGTATATTGAGCAAGCAGTAAAGGAAACAAAAGAAAAATTCGGAGTAGGTATTAAAATCCACGGAGAAGAAATAAAAACTTTGAGGTTCGACGATGACATTGTAATTCTGTCAGAGATAGCAAAGGACTTGGAAGAGCAGTTGAACAGAATGGACAGTGTCTTGAGAGGAGGATATAAGATGAACATCAACAAAAGCAAAACGAGGATAATGGAATGTAGTAGAATTAAGTCGGGTGATGCTGAGGGAATCAGATTAGGAAATGACACACTTAAAGTAGTAAAGGAGTTTTGCTATTTGGGGAGCGAAATAAGTGATGATGGTCGAAGTAGAGAGGATATAAAATGTAGACTGGCAATGGCAAGGAAAGCGTTTCTAAAGAGAAATTTATTAACATCGAGTATGGATTTAAGTGTCAGGAAGTCGTTTGTGAAAGCATTTTTGTGGAGTGTAGCCATGTATGGAAGTGAAACATCGACGATAAATAGTTTGGACAGGAAAAGGCTAGAAGCCTTCGAAATGTGGTGCTACAGAAGAATGGTGAAGATTAGACGGCTAGATCACGTAACTAATGAGGAGGTACTGAACAGAATTGGGGAGAAGAGGACTTTGTAGCACAACCTACGAGAAGGGATCGTTTTGTAGGACACGTTCTGAGGCACCAAGGGATCACCAGTGTAGTACTAGAAGGAAGCGCGGCGGGTAAAAATCGTACTGAGAGATCAAGAGATGAATACATTTAGCAGATGTAGAAGGATGTAGGTTTCAGTAGGTACTGGGAGATGAAGTTTGCACAGGATAGAGTAGCATGGACATGGAGAGCTGCATCGAACCAGTCTCTGGACTAAAGACCACAACAACAACAACGTTTATGAGATGCAGCAATGTTTGGGGAAACTGTTTTGGACGCTAGATAATTCATGCTGAGCAGCAATTCGGACGTCGTTTCTAACTTAAGCTTATCAGATAAAGTGGGGCCCTGAGACAAGCCATGCCTACACACTGTAAACACTTGTCAATACATCCCGCATACTGCCCGGGCTATCATGACGCACAAGTCTTATTCCAAACACACTTTCTGACCGTGTTAGAATAACACGAAGAGTTTGCGCGCTGTGCTGACGTGAGTTTACATCGCTGGAATGAGGAAAAGAGCTTCGCTATTAGCAAAACAAGCACACTTTTAGCGCGACGTCTATACGCAGTTTTAAATGAATTCTTAGAACTGGCGTGTTCCGCTTGCATCATGTAGGGTGTTTGGATCGTCAGATTTCTGTGTGGATGAAGATAAAAATTAAAAAATGTTACACCCACATCTACAGTTACACTCCGTAAGCCTGTTGCTGAGTAGTCCTGGTTTTCCTTACCCCCCATTCGCCAATAGTGCGTGTGAAAAATTAAAGAGTAAATGTGGCATGCCGAAAGTGCCAATAAATTGACATTTTCGTTTTTTTAAGTTAATCGCTGAATGTGCCGTGGCTAGTAACTTGTACTTCAAAATACCTCAACTAGATTTAGTAGTGTGTAAGCTCATTTGTTCGTGGCATGAGCAATGCTAATCGCGTCGTAAATATGTGATCATCTGTTCCTCGACCGCTGTCCGAAGCAATAGTACATCGTATTCAATTTCAGTTATTTTTCGGTGTGAACCTTTTGAAGCCAGTGCTTTGTGATGGGAGGAAAAGGTAAAATTATAGTCGTAAAAAAGACAGAATTTGTATTTGTTGCGATGAATGTCAGGTTGTTCTAAATTTGGAAAAATGAAAATTATTGCAGATGAGCCGGAAAAACAGTCATGTAATTTTCTTGATGCTTGGGCCTGCAGGACATTGTAAGTAAGTTTCCAGTATCCCTCCTCAAAACATTTATTGATTATCACGACAGATGTTTTGGAAGATTTTCGTTTCCAAGTACGTCTACGTTGTCCAGACGTACAGATACCATCTGGTGTGACTATATCTGATGATGGTTCAAATGGTTCAAATGGCTCTGAGCACTATGGGACTTAACATCTGAGGTCATCAGTCCCCTAGAACTTAGAACTACTTAAACCTAACTAACCTAAGGGCATCACACACATCCATGCCCGAGGCAGGATTCGAACCTGCGACCGTAGCGGTCGCGCGGTTCCAGACTGAAGCGCCTAGAACCGCTCGGCCACAGTGGCCGGCTATCTGCTGGCTGTCGTTATATTTCACGTGAAATTTACAATATTCAGACCATACGTGTCAAAAATTACACTTACAAGGGAACCTCCCCATCGCACCCCCCTCAGATTTAGTTATAAGTTGGCACAGTGGATAGGCCTTGAAAAACTGAACAAAGATCAATCGAGAAAACAGGAAGAAGTTGTGTGGAACTATGAAAAAATGAGTAAAATATATAAACTGATTAGTCTATGTGGAAGATAGGCAACATCAAGGACAATCTAATGACAGGAGCATCGTGGTCCCCGTGGTTAGTGTGAGCGGCTGCGGAACGAGAGGTCCTTGGTTCAAGTCTTCCCTCGAGCGAGAAGTTTAATTTTTTTTATTTTCAGTTTATGTGACAAACTATTATGTTTTCATCAGTTTTTTGCGAGTGATTATCACATCCGCAAGAAAACCTAAATCGGGCAAGGTAGAAGAATGTTTTTACCCATGTGCCAAGTGTACGAGTTAGGTGGGTCGGCAACAAATTCCTGTCATGTGACGCACATGCCGTCACCAGTGTCGTATAGAATATATCAGACGTGTTTTCCTGTGGAGGAATCGTTTGACCTTTGTTTTCGGTTCCCATTGGAGAGGCACGTCCTTTCGTCTATTAATCGCACGGTTTTGCGGTGCGGTCGCAAAACACAGACACTAAACTTATTGCAGTGAACAGAGACGTCAATGAACGAACGGACAGATCATAACTTTGCGAAAATAAACAAAGTAAATTTTTCACTCGAGGGAAGTCTTGAACCTAGGACCTCTCGCTCCGTAGCAGCTCACTGACTGTGACAAGAGAGCGGTGTTAATTGCTTTATTTTGCATTCTCTTGTCTTAAAAAATCGATACATATAATCTAAGTTAACTAAATTAAATATTGTCTGTGCTCTAGTGCAAATGGTTCCTTAAAGTGCCCCCCAAATTGCGAAGGCAAAGATGTACCACCTGCAGCTGAGCAATTTGTTGACGTATTTTCTTTATGTGCCATGTCATGAATCATAAGTTATTACGTATCATGTTTCACAGATTCAACATACATAAAATGTCATAAATATATACAAATACCTAAATAATATTTACATACAAGTTAAATGAAAGTGAAAAGAAAAAATAAAAACGTTTGGTTCCCCGAGGAATTGAACCCGCAAACGTCGGTTTCAAAGTCTAGTACGCTAGGACGTAGCTATACACTCTCGAGTCAATGAAATGTACCATAATACATATAGATTGAGTATAACATTCATTTCACAGTTCGTATTCACTTGTGCTTAGTCACTTAGTAAAAAATTGTTGGGCATATAGTCCATTGTTCTCTTTCATTTCAAAATGTTATTACACATGTTCATTCAATAAATAAGATTAATTAATGTTTTTGTGCATATTCAGAGATATGTGAACGTATTCTGTGTAGAATGTCACTTGTTAGAAATTGTTTATACTGTGCTAAGGTCTTTGCACTTTAAAATAAATATCACGTGTCACACGTTTTGTTTACGATGAGACGAAAGTTCTTGAAGAAAAAAGTAGTTCAATAATCCCGCAATGAAGCGTGCTTTGGAAGACGTAGTTAAAATGTGGTTTCGTCTTGGTAGGAATACATGGTGTCAGTGGTTCCATACTGACCAGTCCGTGTTACATCTACTCAATAACCTCCATATTTCGTCTTCCGAAAGGCGTATGTCGTCTCCTGGATATTGTGTCGCCGTTTCGTCGAAAAGTGTGCCGTGGTTTTGCGACTCACGTCACCTATAGTGTCCCATCATGAGCGCAGTGAACCGTTTTTTAAAAATTTGCACAGAACTTGTTCATACATTGTTCGTTGCAAAACAAAATGTTCGTTCACAACAGAGAGCACAAAACATAACAAATATCACTTCACATTGAGTACAGTTTTCTGTTACATATTTACATAGATATAAAAAATTTTCTGTGAATCATGAATCTATACATTTACATTACATTGTTTGGTAATACATACACATATTTTACATTTTCCAATTGCATTAAACTAGATATTTACAAATACATATGGGTCAGACGTAGAAAAAATTATCTTACAGGTTCAGTGTTTTTTAAGTAAAATTTTCCTTTTAAGTATATTTTCCTTTTCATCAGTACTACACAATAAGTGTTCTTCCTCATTAAATGTTTCCTGCAACATAAACTGTCATAGTAGGTTAAAAACATCGTGGAGATGATCTGTCCTGAAAAGTCATGATTACAATAAGACACGACACGTCACATCCACAATTAATTCCAAATTAGCACATGCAAATCAAGTGTCTTTCATGCTAATTAATATGTCAGGTTCAGGTCAGAAATTGTCTCCTATCATTTAGTCTGTCAGCTTGTCTGCAGGGTATTAATAAATATAATCAGTAGCTGTGCTTTGCATGAAAATTGTTAGTTCTTCCTGTGTCTTATCTTCTTGCTGCTGCTGTTATTGCTGGTGCTGTAAAATGTAGATACTTAAGATTATAGTTTATATCTTCTTCTTCTTCCAGCTTGAAGTACCAGATGTGACTTACCTTGTTTTTGTATCAGCATACTCTGCTAAGGGCTAAAAGTGCTAGGTAATGTATCCAGTTTGTGTGCTGTGTTGAGGTATAAGTTCTCATGAATCTATTTAATTCTCTAAAAATTCTCTCACAAGGGTTGGCTGATGCACGAAACTTTGGAATAAAGATACTCTTAATGTTATTGTCCTTTAGAAATTTTCTCCAGGTGAATCCTGCATAATACGTGGCATTATCAGATAGAATGGCTTTAGGTTTTCCACAGTACGGCATGTAATCAACTGTGAATCTTCTGATGGTGTTTGCTGTGGCTGACTTAATGGCAAAAGTTTGATGTGCTTAGAAAATATGTCATAAAATGGTAGAATGTATTTACAACCACCGATGCTAGTTGGATGAGGTCCGCTAACATCTGTACAAAGTATCTCTCTAGGTCCAGTAGGTAAGATAGAGTGCAAATCTGTTTTGGTGCATTGATTTTGTGGCTTGGATTTTTGACATATGACGGGACCGCGGCGCTACTGCGCTTCCGCTCTCCTTGATGTTGCACATGGACTACTCAGTTTATATATTTTTCTTATTTTTTCATAGTTCCACACAACTTCTTCCTGTTTTCTCGACTGATCTTTGTTCAGTTTTTCAAGGCCTATCCACTGAGCCAACTTATAACTAAATCTGAGGGGGGGGGTGCGATGGGGAGGTTCCCTTGTTAGTATCTACAATATTATATCAAAACATTGCGCTACACTGTATAAACAGCACAAAATCAACGTGAAATCGATATTTCAGAATTTAACGTGAAATATAACGAGAACAGTAGCACACACAGTCACACCAGATGTTATATATACACTCCTGGAAATGGAAAAAAGAACACATTGACACCGGTGTGTCAGACCCACCATACTTGCTCCGGACACTGCGAGAGGGCTGTACAAGCAATGATCACACGCACGGCACAGCGGACACACCAGGAACCGCGGTGTTGGCCGTCGAATGGCGCTAGCTGCGCAGCATTTGTGCACCGCCGCCGTCAGTGTCTGCCAGTTTGCCGTGGCATACGGAGCTCCATCGCAGTCTTTAACACTGGTAGCATGCCGCGACAGCGTGGACGTGAACCGTATGTGCAGTTGACGGACTTTGAGCGAGGGCGTATAGTGGGCATGCGGGAGGCCGGGTGGACGTACCGCCGAATTGCTCAACACGTGGGGCGTGAGGTCTCCACAGTACATCGATGTTGTCGCCAGTGGTCGGCGGAAGGTGCACGTGCCCGTCGACCTGGGACCGGACCGCAGCGACGCACGGATGCACGCCAAGACCGTAGGATCCTACGCAGTGCCGTAGGGGACCGCACCGCCACTTCCCAGCAAATTAGGGACACTGTTGCTCCTGGGGTATCGGCGAGGACCATTCGCAACCGTCTCCATGAAGCTGGGCTACGGTCCCGCACACCGTTAGGCCGTCTTCCGCTCACGCCCCAACATCGTGCAGCCCGCCTCCAGTGGTGTCGCGACAGGCGTGAATGGAGGGACGAATGGAGACGTGTCGTCTTCAGCGATGAGAGTCGCTTCTGCCTTGGTGCCAATGATGGTCGTATGCGTGTTTGGCGCCGTGCAGGTGAGCGCCACAATCAGGACTGCATACGACCGAGGCACACAGGGCCAACACCCGGCATCATGGTGTGGGGAGCGATCTCCTACACTGGCCGTACACCACTGGTGATCGTCGAGGGGACACTGAATAGTGCACGGTACATCCAAACCGTCATCGAACCCATCGTTCTACCATTCCTAGACCGGCAAGGGAACTTGCTGTTCCAACAGGACAATGCACGTCCGCATGTATCCCGTGCCACCCAACGTGCTCTAGAAGGTGTAAGTCAACTACCCTGGCCAGCAAGATCTCCGGATCTGTCCCCCATTGAGCATGTTTGGGACTGGATGAAGCGTCGTCTCACGCGGTCTGCACGTCCAGCACGAACGCTGGTCCAACTGAGGCGCCAGGTGGAAATGGCATGGCAAGCCGTTCCACAGGACTACATCCAGCATCTCTACGATCGTCTCCATGGGAGAATAGCAGCCTGCATTGCTGCGAAAGGTGGATATACACTGTACTAGTGCCGACATTGTGCATGCTCTGTTGCCTGTGTCTATGTGCCTGTGGCTCTGTCAGTGTGATCATGTGATGCATCTGACCCCAGGAATGTGTCAATAAAGTTTCCCCTTCCTGCGACAATGAATTCACGGTGTTCTTATTTCAATTTCCAGGAGTGTATGTCAGGACAACGTAAACAGGCAGAATAGGGCGCTGCGGTCGGCAACGCCTATGTAAGACAACAAGTGTCTGGTGCAGTTGTTAGATCGGTTACTGCTGCTACACTGGCAGGTTGTCAAGAGTTACGTGAGTTTGAACGTGGTGTTATAGTCGGCGCTCGAGCGATGGAACACAGCGTCTCTGACATAGCGATGAAGTGGGGATTTTCCCGTACGACCATTTCACGAGTGGAGCGTGAATATAGGGTACCCGGTAAAACGTCAAATATCCGACATTGCTGAGGCCTGGTAAATGACCCTGGAAGAAGGGACCAACGACGGCTGAAGAGAATCGTTCAAAGTCACAGAAGTGCAACTCTCCCGCAAATTGCTGTAGATATCAATGCTGGGCCATCAACAAGTGTCGGCCTGCGAACCATTCAAACGAAACATCGTCGATATGGGCTTTCGGAGCCGAAGGCACACTCTTGCGCCCTCGATGACTGCACGACACAAAGCTTTACGCCTCGCGTGGGCCCGTCAACACCAGCATTGGACTGTTGATGGCTGGAAACGTGTTGCCTGGTCGGACGAGTCCAACACCGACTCAAAGGAAGGCCTCGGCACTTGTTGGTGACGTCACGTCAGCTAGGCACGGCGAACGCCAGGTCTCTTGCAGGCAGAAACGTAATGGTGGTTGTCTCCCTCTCTGACACAGGAAAATGCGAAACTATTGGCGGTAGTTGACCAACCCACACATTGTTCTGAGAGATTTCTGCAATCAATTAATTGTGCAATTCATTACACTTCTTAACAAATAGTGTACTCCTGAACTTAAATTGCCACCTGTTTTAAGGATTGACATACAAACACAACTTCATGGTGCAGCAGCAACAGAATTCGTGCTTCTTTACCTTATTTGTAAATCTGAGGAAGTTACGTTTGTACTGGGTTGCTTTTGCAAGAAACTGTGAACATATTGGTGCTCCTCTTTAGGTATCTCGGTTGACTATGGGGTGAGGAGCACTGAATGTTAATGAAATATCTTAAGATTGTACACGTTGGGGGACGGGGTGGGGGACAGAAGAAGAGGCAAAAGAGAGATACTTGTTTTATCAAATGAATTTTTTATATCTTTATGTTTCTCCTTTCAGTTGCAAGAGCGGAATATTTATCTTTTCTAATGTGCATGTTTAAAAAAGTTTAAGCTCAGCAGTATTTTCGATGTATGAAGCTATTTTGTTTCCTGTTTAGAACTCCTTTCGTTGAAAATGACTGTAATCTAATGACTGGCAACAGTTGGACATTTACACATGTAAATTAGTTCACATTTCCAGTGCCGATGTCAAACGAAAATAAATAAATATAAATAAATAACAGGGGGTTGGGGTAAGTGTCGATAGCAAAATGGATCAAGTAAATATAGTTACTCGAATGTAAAATTTCCGAAGCTTGCAATGGGGCAAAGCACCTTCTCATATTGATTTACGTTTGTTTCGACAGGATTCAGTAATACAAAAGTATGATCTTCATTTGTAGCTTTACGATAGTAAGAAAATCTTTCATCTAAATAAAACTGCGGAATCCAAAACAATACCAAACATCTTGTCCAGAGATAAGAGATTTATAGTGATAAGCACGCCCAGGCGTTTCTGCCTCCAACAGACCTGGCGTTCGCCGTGCCTAGCTGATGTGACGTCACCAACAAACGGCGACGCCTAGCTTTGAGTCGGTGTTGACGAGTCTCGTTTCAAATTGTATCAGTGTGTACGGGTTTGGAGATAACCTCACGAATCCATGGACGCTGCATGTCAGCAGGGGGCTGTTCAAGCTGTTGGAGGCTCTGTAATGGCGTGGGGCGTGTGCAGTTGGAGTGATATGGGACCCCTGATATGTCTAGATACGACTCTTGACATGTGACACGTACGTAAGCATCCTGTCTGATCACCTGCATCCATTCATGTCCATTGTGCCTTCCGACAGACTCGGCAATTCCAGCAGCACAATGAAATACTCCACACGCCCAGAATTACTACAGAGTGGCTCTTCCGAGTTTAAACACTTTCGCTGGCCACCAAACTCCCCAGACATTAACATTATTGAACATATCTGGGATGCCTTGGGACATGCTGTTCAGAAGAGATCTCCACCCCCTCGTACTCTTACAGATTAATGGACAGATCTGCAGGATTCGTGGTGTTAGTTGCCTCCAGCACTACTTCAGACATTAGTCGAGTCCATGCCACGTCGTGTTGCGGCACTTCTGCGTGCTCGCGACGGCACTACACGATATTAGGCAGGTGTACCAGTTTCTTTGGCCCTTCATCCTATTTTTCTCGGCATGGATAAATTTCTGATTACTCCTTTATATACAGCGAAGCACATCAAGATGCAAATTTAAGATGCGAAACCTGTCGTGTTCTCCAATAAAGAACTGTAACAGTCGCAGCGGTCGTATTTGCTCGAGAGAAAGGGTGCTGCAGCTTGTGTTTAATCCCGTACGGCTCCTTAGTCTAGCTTCGCAGAAGTCTGGTTCCCTTGAAATGTCAGCCATTGCCCGCACGTGTGGGCACTAAAAGCGCCTGACGCCATTCCGTCCTGGGAGTAGTAAATCCGACCCGTGCGGTAGCGCCGTAAAGGAGCGCTTGCTCAATTGTCTGGCTCCCGAATATTGCGAAAAGCGCCGACCGCCCACATTCCCCGCCACAGAATTCAAAGTTAGCGACTCATCCTCTCTACACTCACTGCGCTCAACAAAAGTCAGCACTCGTCCTTCAGTTTCCTTATAGCCCGATCAAGGAAAAGGCGTATCAGTCCGGAACCGCGCTGCTGCTACGGTCGCAGGTTCGAATCCTGACTCGGGCATGGATGTGTGTGATGTCCTTAGGTTACTTAGGTTTAAGTACTACGTTCTAGGGGACTGATGAAAATGGCTCTGAGCAGTATGGGACTTAACTGCTGACTTAACTTCTGAGGTCATCAGTCCCCTAGAACTTAGAACTACTTTAACCTAACTAACCTAACGACATCACATACATCCATGCCCGAGGCAGGATTCGAACCTGCGACTGTACCAGTCGCGCGGTTCCAAACTGTAGCGCCTACAGCCGCTCGGCCGCTCAGGCCGGTGGGACTGATGACCTCAGATATTAAGTCCCATAGTGTTTAGAGCTATTTCAACGACTTGAGTGTCCGCCCCGGTAGCTGAGTGGTCAGCGTGACAGACTGTCAATCCAAAGGGCCCGGGTCCGATTCCCGGCTGGGTCGGAGATTTTCTCCGCTCAGGGACTGGGTGTTGTGTTGTCCTAATCATCATCATTTCATCCCCATCGACGCGCAGGTCGCCGAAGTGGCGTCAAATCGAAAGACCTGCACCAGGCGAACGGTCTACCCGACGGGAGGCCCTAGCCACACGACATTTCATTTCATTTCAACGACTTGAGTCACTCCTAGCCTTGATCACAGCTTCCACTCTCGCAGACATACATTCAGTCAGGTGCTGGAAGGT
The DNA here is from genome assembly GCF_021461385.2 of Schistocerca piceifrons. Lineage (NCBI taxonomy): Eukaryota > Metazoa > Arthropoda > Insecta > Orthoptera > Acrididae > Schistocerca > Schistocerca piceifrons. The sequence goes on along the minus strand of NC_060148.1, from coordinate 80,798,304 downwards.
TTCTTGGGGGATGGCAGCCCATTCTTCACGGAGTGCTGCACTGAGGAGAGGTATCGATGTCGGTCGGTGATGCCTGGCACGAAGTCTGCGTTCCGAAACATCCCAAAGGTGTTGTATAGGTTTCAGATCAGGACTCTGTGCACGCCAATGCGTTACGGGGATGTTATTGTCGTGTAACCACTCCGGCACAGGACGTGCACTATGAACAGGTTGAAACACTCGCCATCCTCCAATTCCTCTTCAACAGTCTGAAGCAAGAAGGTGCTTAAAACATCAATGTAGGCCTGTGCTGTGATAGTGCCACGTAAAACAACAAGGGGTGCAAGCCCCCTCCATGAAAAACACGACCACACCATAACACCACCGCGTCCGAATTTTACTGTTGGCGCTACACACGCCGGCAGATGACGTTCAACGGGCATTCGCCATACCTCTCACCCTGCCATCGGGTCGCCACATTGTGTACCGTGATTCGTCACTCCACACAACGTTTCTCGACTGTTCAGTAGTCCAATGTTTACGCTGCTTACATCGAGCGTGGCGTCGTTTGGCATTTACTGGCCTGATGTGTGGCTTATGAGCAGCCGCTTGACCGTGAAATCCAGGTTTTCTCGCCTAACTGTGGCAGTATTGCCGTGGATCGTGATGCAGTTTGGAATTCCCGTGTGGTGGTTTGGATAGATGTCTGCCTATTACACATTACGACCCTCTTCAACTGTCGGTGGTCTCTGTCAGTCAACAGACGAGGTTGGCCTGTACGCTTTTGTGCTGTACGTGTCGCTTCACGTTTCCACTTCACTATCACATCGGAAACAGTGGAGATAGGGATGTTTATGAGTATGGAAATCTCTCGTACTGACGTGCGACACAAGTGACACCCAATCACCTGACCACGTTCGAAGTCCGTGAGTTCCACGGAGCGCCCCATTCTGCTCTCTCACGATGTCTAATGACTGCTGAGGTCGCTGATATGGAGTACCTGGCAGTAGGTGGCAGCACGATGCACCTAATACGAAAAACGTATGTTTTTGAGGGTGTCCGGATACTTTTCATCAGATAGTGTCCGTCACTAGGGTACGCAGTTCAGGAGATGCGTAAAAAGCTGCCTTTTTCAGGTTACCTTCCATTCAGAAGGCTGTTCCACTCAGCGGCTGTTATATTGACTTGTATGATAGTGTATTGAGAATTGCTAGTTTCTAGTTGAAATTTAGATCTGCCAATAAAATTTAAAACGGACGACTGATAGCTGAACTCTATTATTTACAAGCTGCCTTTTCTTGGAATGGAGTGCAAGTTGCGCAGACTGTACTGATTTATGTGAGTTCCAATTTGGTACTGGAGGGCAGCGTGAAGGGTAAAAATCGTAGAGGGAGACCAAGAGATGAATACACTAAGCAGATTCAGAAGGATGTAGGCTGCAGTAGGTACTGGGAGATGAAGAAGCTTGTACAGGATAGAGTAGCATGGAGAGCTGCAGCAAACCAGTCTCTGGACTGAAGGCCACAACAACAACAACAACGATTCCTTTAAAAAAAAAAAATAGTCCGTGGTGGGTTTACCGGTTGAATTCTAAAGAGAGTTTATGCGAAAGCTCATCTACTGTGGACCCACAACAAGGTATGCACTTACTGTACGTACGGCTGATTCACGCTACCAGCAGCTGCGAGCCGTACTGTCGCCTGCCTGCTCTTTGCAGGCGGCGAGGAAAGGGAAACGGCGACAATGTGCGCCGTATGTTTTGTGTGGCAACCGTGACCTGTATACACGTACACCGGCCGCTGGTACAATTTCCGACCGTGTGAGAGCGACACAACAATAGCCTTACATACATGGCGCCACTGTCACTTTCACTGACTGCAAACCTTGTCTGTTGACTGTAGCGCTAGGACCGCTAGGCCACTCCGGCCAGCACACTATGCGATTGTAGAGATGTAAAGATAAGGTACACTATGTGATGAAAAGTATCCTGACACCGCCAAGAACATACACTCCTGGAAATTGAAATAAGAACACCGTGAATTCATTGTCCCAGGAAGGGGAAACTTTATTGACACATTCCTGGGGTCAGATACATCACATGATCACACTGACAGAACCACAGGCACATAGACACAGGCAACAGAGCATGCACAATGTCGGCACTAGTACAGTGTATATCCACCTTTAGCAGCAATGCAGGCTGCTATTCTCCCATGGAGACGATCGTAGAGATGCTGGATGTAGTCCTGTGGAACGGCTTGCCATGCCATTTCCACCTGGCGCCTCAGTTGGACCAGCGTTCGTGCTGGACGTGCAGACCGCGTGAGACGACGCTTCATCCAGTCCCAAACATGCTCAATGGGGGACAGATCCGGAGATCTTGCTGGCCAGGGTAGTTGACTTACACCTTCTAGAGCACGTTGGGTGGCACGGGATACATGCGGACGTGCATTGTCCTGTTGGAACAGCAAGTTCCCTTGGCGGTCTAGGAATGGTAGAACGATGGGTTCGATGACGGTTTGGATGTACCGTGCACTATTCAGTGTCCCCTCGACGATCACCAGTGGTGTACGGCCAGTGTAGGAGATCGCTCCCCACACCACGATGCCGGGTGTTGGCCCTGTGTGCCTCGGTCGTATGCAGTCCTGATTGTGGCGCTCACCTGCACGGCGCCAAACACGCATACGACCATCATTGGCACCAAGGCAGAAGCGACTCTCATCGCTGAAGACGACACGTCTCCATTCGTCCCTCTATTCACGCCTGTCGCGACACCACTGGAGGCGGGCTGCACGATGTTGGGGCGTGAGCGGAAGACGGCCTAACGGTGTGCGGGACCGTAGCCCAGCTTCATGGAGACGGTTGCGAATGGTCCTCGCCGATACCCCAGGAGCAACAGTGTCCCTAATTTGCTGGGAAGTGGCGGTGCGGTCCCCTACGGCACTGCGTAGGATCCTACGGTCTTGGCGTGCATCCGTGCGTCGCTGCGGTCCGGTCCCAGGTCGACGGGCACGTGCACCTTCCGCCGACCACTGGCGACAACATCGATGTACTGTGGAGACCTCACGCCCCACGTGTTGAGCAATTCGGCGGTACGTCCACCCGGCCTCCCGCATGCCCACTATACGCCCTCGCTCAAAGTCCGTCAACTGCACATACGGTTCACGTCCACGCTGTCGCGGCATGCTACCCGTGTTAAAGACTGCGATGGAGCTCCGTATGCCACGGCAAACTGGCTGACACTGACGGCGGCGGTGCACAAATGCTGCGCAGCTAGCGCCATTCGACGGCCAACACCGCGGTTCCTGGTGTGTCCACTGTGCCATGCGTGTGATCATTGCTTGTACAGCCCTCTCGCAGTGTCCGGAGCAAGTATGGTGGGTCTGACACACCGGTGTCAATGTGTTCTTTTTTCCATTTCCAGGAGTGTATCTTTTTCATATCAGGTGCATTGTGCTGCCACCTACTGCCAGGTACTCCATATCAGCGACCTCAGTAGTCATTAGACATCGTGAGAGAGCAGAATGGGGCGTTCCGCAGAACTCATGGACTTCGAATGTAGTCAGGTGATTGGGTGTCACTTGTGTCATACGTCTGTAAGTGAGATGTCGTAGTGAAGTGGAAACGTGAAGGGACACGTACAGTGCAAAAGCGTACAGGCCGACCTCGTCTGTTGACTGACGGAGACCGCCGACAGTTGGAGAGGGTCGTAATGTGTAACAGACAGACATCTATCCAGACCGTCACACAGGAATTCCAAACTGCATCAGTATCCACTGCAAGTACTATGACAGTTCGGCGCGAGGTGATAAAACTTGGATTTCACGGTCAAGCGGCTGCTCGTAAGCCACACATCATGCCGGTAAATGCCAAACAACGCCTCCTCTAGTGTAAGAAGCGTAAACATTGGACTATTGAACAGTGGAAAAACGTTGTATGGAGTGACGAATCACGGTACACAATGTGACGATCCGACGGCAGTGTGTGGGTATGGCGAATGCCCGGTGAACGTCATCTGCAGTGTGTGTACTGCCAACAGTAAAATTCGGACGCGGTGGTGTTATGGTGTGGTCGTGTTTTTCATGGAGGGGGCTTGCACCCCTTGTTGTTTTGCGTAGCACTATCACAGCACAGGTCTACAGTGACGTTTTAAGCACCTTCTTCCTTGCCACTGTTTAAGAGCAATTCGGGGATGGCGACTGCATCTTTAAACACGATCGAGCACCTGTTCATAATGGACGGCCTGTGGCTGAGTGGTTACACGTCAATAACATACACGTTATGGACTGGCCTGGACAGAGTCCTGACCTGAATCTCATAGGACGCCTTTGGTATGTTTCGCAACGGCGACTTCGTGCCAGGCCTCACCGACCGACATCGATACCTCTGGTCAGTGAAGAATGGGCTGCCATTCCCCAGCAGCTGATTAAACGTATGCCTGCGAGAGTGGAACCTGTCATCAAGGCTAAGGGTGGGCCAAGACCATATTGAATTCCAGCATTACCGACGGAGGGCGCCACGAACTTTCAGCCAGGTGTCCGGATACTTTTGATCACGTAGTGTATATGCTCCACCACGGCGGTACTGCGCATGCGGGTCACAGACGCTGGTCGGCTACACACGCGCTGCCTGTGGCGGAGGCTTGAGACATTGGATTCGCTTATCGATGCATATTCGGCGGCGGTGACACCATGACAACTTCTCTGCACTTTAGCCGGCCGAAGTGGCCGTGCGGTTAAAGGCGCTGCAGTCTGGAACCGCAGGACCGCTACGGTCGCAGGTTCGAATCCTGCCTCGGGCATGGATGTTTGTGATGTCCTTAGGTTAGTTAGGTTTAACTAGTTCTAAGTTCTAGCGGACTAATGACCTCAGCAGTTGAGTCCCATAGTGCTCAGAGCCATTTGAACCATTTTTTTCTCTGCACTTTAATTACACCAAGAGCCGGGTTCCACGCTTTGTCCGAATTAATACCATTATCTCTATTTAGCTAATCTAATCTCTCTAGCTTCCTTGAAGACACAATCCGAAAAGGAAGAGGTGGATTTGAAATCTTCACATCACTGCAGTTCATGGAAAGCCCTGTATCAAGACAACGTTCTAACACAGCTGACATATCTGGCTGTGATAAACGTGTATGCTTCGATATTCCAGGCCTCTCTCATGAACGGTGCGTGTTGTTTAACCTGTGTATGACTTCTCACAATTTCCGCAAGGAGTCTGAGACACACCCGCCTCACGAAGCAATAAACCATTCTTTACAGAGCCGAGCAAAGCTCCAATCTTCAGGAAGATCAGTTGAACACTATGCGCTTCAGTCTGGAACCGCGCGACCGCTACGGTCGCAGGTTCGAATCCTGCCTCGGGCATGGGTGTGTGTGATGTCCTTAGGTTAGTTAGGTTTAACTAGTTCTAAGTTCTAGCGGACTAATGACCTCAGCAGTTGAGTCCCATAGTGCTCAGAGCCATTTGAACCATTTTTTTCTCTGCACTTTAATTACACCAAGAGCCGGGTTCCACGCTTTGTCCGAATTAATACCATTATCTCTATTTAGCTAATCTAATCTCTCTAGCTTCCTTGAAGACACAATCCGAAAAGGAAGAGGTGGATTTGAAATCTTCACATCACTGCAGTTCATGGAAAGCCCTGTATCAAGACAACGTTCTAACACAGCTGACATATCTGGCTGTGATAAACGTGTATGCTTCGATATTCCAGGCCTCTCTCATGAACGGTGCGTGTTGTTTAACCTGTGTATGACTTCTCACAATTTCCGCAAGGAGTCTGAGACACACCCGCCTCACGAAGCAATAAACCATTCTTTACAGAGCCGAGCAAAGCTCCAATCTTCAGGAAGATCAGTTGAACACTATGCGCTTCAGTCTGGAACCGCGCGACCGCTACGGTCGCAGGTTCGAATCCTGCCTCGGGCATGGGTGTGTGTGATGTCCTTAGGTTAGTTAGGTTTAACTAGTTCTAAGTTCTAGCGGACTAATGACCTCAGCAGTTGAGTCCCATAGTGCTCAGAGCCATTTGAACCATTTTTTTCTCTGCACTTTAATTACACCAAGAGCCGGGTTCCACGCTTTGTCCGAATTAATACCATTATCTCTATTTAGCTAATCTAATCTCTCTAGCTTCCTTGAAGACACAATCCGAAAAGGAAGAGGTGGATTTGAAATCTTCACATCACTGCAGTTCATGGAAAGCCCTGTATCAAGACAACGTTCTAACACAGCTGACATATCTGGCTGTGATAAACGTGTATGCTTCGATATTCCAGGCCTCTCTCATGAACGGTGCGTGTTGTTTAACCTGTGTATGACTTCTCACAATTTCCGCAAGGAGTCTGAGACACACCCGCCTCACGAAGCAATAAACCATTCTTTACAGAGCCGAGCAAAGCTCCAATCTTCAGGAAGATCAGTTGAACACTATGCGCTTCAGTCTGGAACCGCGCGACCGCTACGGTCGCAGGTTCGAATCCTGCCTCGGGCATGGATGTGTGTGCTATCCTTAGGTTAGTTAGGTTTAAGTAGTTCTAAGTTCTATGGGGCTGATGACCTCAGATGTTAAGTCCCATACTGCTCAGAGCCATTTGAACCATTTGAACGCTGTGTTTGTCGAGGCAAAATCGCACACATAGGGCAAATACGGACTTTATCAGAAGGTAGTAGTAATTTCTTCTGGCTCCGGCTGAGTGACTTTTACTATATGTGTACCTCTGGCGCGTCTTCACAGAAGAGAACGTCTAGAGTGGCAACGAACTTGTCAGTCCATTTTCAGCCAGGTGTCCGGATACTTTTGATCACATGCTGTAGACCAGGGATTCCGAGAGTGGTCGATATCGACCCCTTGGGGTCGATATCGGTTTCCTAGGGGTCGACATAAACGAAAACTGATTTTGGGGGTCGACGAGGTCTAAAAATCGACCCCTATTAAATTAACACAAGTTCTTATTTAAAACTTTCAAGATAGGTAGGTACTGTATTGAAACTTCCTGACAGATTAAAACTGTGTGCCCGACCGAGACTCGAACTCGGGACCTTTGCCTTTCGCGGGCAAGTGCTCTACCAACTGAGCTACCGAAGCACGACTCACGCCCGGTACTCACAGCTTTACTTCTGCCAGTACATCGTCTCCTACCTTCCAAACTTTACAGAAGCTCTCCTGCGAACCTTGCAGAACTAGCACTCCTGAAAGAAAGGATATTGCGGAGACATGGCTTAGCCACAGCCTGGGGGATGTTTCCAGAATGAGATTTTCACTCTGCAGCGGAATGTGCGCTGATATGAAACTTCCTGGCAGATTAAAACTGTGTGCCCGACCGAGACTCGAACTCGGGACCTTTGCCTTTCGCGGGCAAGTGCTCTACTGGCAGAAGTAAAGCTGTGAGTACCGGGCGTGAGTCGTGCTTCGGTAGCTCAGTTGGTAGAGCACTTGCCCGCGAAAGGCAAAGGTCCCGAGTTCGAGTCTCGGTCGGGCACACAGTTTTAATCTGCCAGGAAGTTTCATATCAGCGCACACTCCGCTGCAGAGTGAAAATGTCATTCAGGTACTGTATTGTTTATGTTGTGTTACGTGTACTAAGAATAATTAATATTTTTGTAGGAAATAGCATTGTTGTAGTAATGTAAAGTCTTAAGTTCCTACAAGATGAGAAACTCGGCAAGTCTGTGTGGACAAGTTTGTGCAAGATAATGAGTTCGAGCGTACGTCTTGCAGGCGCGTTTTGACTTGCTCTCTATTTGACGCTTACGCGATTTAACACGAACGAATTCATGATCAAGTCCAAACATGTTGCTGATATTTTACTATTCAACGAGCTTGCACTTAGGTTGAAAGTTCATTTGCGTTTTGAAATTCGTTGGAGCTTGAACGATAATAACTCATTATGAATAAGGGGGTTGATCTTAAATGTAAGTAATTTCCCGAACATTGGACCACAGCTATCATCCACCCATTACACAAAAAGGGAGATAAGAGCAACCCAGACAACTACAGAGGAATCTCTCTCCTAGATTGCACATATAAAATTCTATCCAAGATCCTATATGAAACAATCAAGGAGCAATTAGAACAGGAGTTAGGGGAATATCAGGGAGGTTTCAGACCATGGAGAAGCTGTGCAGAGCAGATAATTAGTTTAAAATTGACTATGGCATACTACAAGAAACGGAACAAACCTCTGGCCATAACATTTGTAGATTTTAAGAAGGCATACGACTGTCTCCACAGACCTTCAGTATTAAAAATTTTAAGAAATCTAGGACTCCATCCAAAACTAATTAAAAAATACAACTCACTCTAACCAACACCAAATCAAAAGTGAAGTTTAGACGAGAAATTTCGGAACCATTCCTCATAAAAACAGGCTCAAGACAAGGTGACTGCCTATCACCATTACTTTTCAACTGTGCACTGGAATACAGAATGAGAGAATGGTACAAGGACAATCCAAAGAGGATACGAATTGGAGGTGCAAAAGATGATATTAGCTTAAACTGCTTGGGATTCGCTGATGATCTTGCTCTCCTAGCCAACACCGTTCAAGAAGCCAGGCAACAAGTGAAATCACTACAAGAAATAGCAGAGAAAGTAGGCCTTAGAATATCATTTGAAAAAATGGAGATTATGCTAACTGATCCACCACTAGCAAACAAAATTACAATAGGAGAACAGGAAATCAAAACTGTTGATAAATTTAAATATTTAGGCGAAATACACTCCTGGAAATGGAAAAAAGAACACATTGACACCGGTGTGTCAGACCCACCATACTTGCTCCGGACACTGCGAGAGGGCTGTACAAGCAATGATCACACGCACGGCACAGCGGACACACCAGGAACCGCGGTGTTGGCCGTCGAATGGCGCTAGCTGCGCAGCATTTGTGCACCGCCGCCGTCAGTGTCAGCCAGTTTGCCGTGGCATACGGAGCTCCATCGCAGTCTTTAACACTGGTAGCATGCCGCGACAGCGTGGACGTGAACCGTATGTGCAGTTGACGGACTTTGAGCGAGGGCGTATAGTGGGCATGCGGGAGGCCGGGTGGACGTACCGCCGAATTGCTCAACACGTGGGGCGTGAGGTCTCCACAGTACATCGATGTTGTCGCCAGTGGTCGGCGGAAGGTGCACGTGCCCGTCGACCTGGGACCGGACCGCAGCGACGCACGGATGCACGCCGAGACCGTAGGATCCTACGCAGTGCCGTAGGGGACCGCACCGCCACTTCCCAGCAAATTAGGGACACTGTTGCTCCTGGGGTATCGGCGAGGACCATTCGCAACCGTCTCCATGAAGCTGGGCTACGGTCCCGCACACCGTTAGGCCGTCTTCCGCTCACGCCCCAACATCGTGCAGCCCGCCTCCAGTGGTGTCGCGACAGGCGTGAATGGAGGGACGAATGGAGACGTGTCGTCTTCAGCGATGAGAGTCGCTTCTGCCTTGGTGCCAATGATGGTCGTATGCGTGTTTGGCGCCGTGCAGGTGAGCGCCACAATCAGGACCGCATACGACCGAGGCACACAGGGCCAACATCCGGCATCGTGGTGTGGGGAGCGATCTCCTACACTGGCCGTACACCACTGGTGATCGTCGAGGGGACACTGAATAGTGCACGGTACATCCAAACCGTCATCGAACCCATCGTTCAACCATTCCTAGACCGGCAAGGGAACTTGCTGTTCCAACAGGACAATGCACGTCCGCATGTATCCCGTGCCACCCAACGTGCTCTAGAAGGTGTAAGTCAACTACCCTGGCCAGCAAGATCTCCGGATCTGTCCCCCATTGAGCATGTTTGGGACTGGATGAAGCGTCGTCTCACGCGGTCTGCACGTCCAGCACGAACGCTGGTCCAACTGAGGCGCCAGGTGGAAATGGCATGGCAAGCCGTTCCACAGGACTACATCCAGCATCTCTACGATCGTCTCCATGGGAGAATAGCAGCCTGCATTGCTGCGAAAGGTGGATATACACTGTACTAGTGCCGACATTGTGCATGCTCTGTTGCCTCTGTCTATGTGCCTGTGGTTCTGTCAGTGTGATCATGTGATGTATCTGACCCCAGGAATGTGTCAATAAAGTTTCCCCTTCCTGGGACAATGAATTCACGGTGTTCTTATTTCAATTTCCAGGAGTGTAATAACATAGAATCTAAATGAGAAGCCATCATGGCAAAATAGAATAAAGACACTGAACTATGCAAATTACATTACCAAAACTACATACAACAAAAAAAGCCTATCTATAGATGCAAAATTAAAACACTATAAAACAGTTACACAACCAGAAATAACATATGCAGCTGAAACTATCTTCAAAACAACTAATACAGCAGAAATTGACAGAATACTAAAAATAGAAAGAAGAATAATTAGGACATGTATAAATAAACAGTATAAAATAAATGGACATTGGAGAATAGCATCAAATGAAACAGTATATAAGAAAATAGAACCAGTCATGAGCACAATCAGGAAGAAACGCATCTCATTCTTTGGACATCTGATGAGAACTCCAGAAAACAGAATTAGTAAAAAAATAATACAAAAATTGTGGAATAGCAAGAGCGACATTAAATGGATCACAGAAATTAAGGAAGATATAAAAGAACTTCAAATTACAATAGGTGACCTAAAAAACAAGACAGAGAAAACCAGAATACGGCAAGACCCGCAAACCAGACTACAAATGAAAATCAATAAAAGGAGTACAGGAAGAGTGGTCTCAAATGAAGAAAGAAAGAAAATATCTGAAAGAATGAAGAAATATTGGGCAGACAGAAGAGCAAAACATCTTTCATATAAGAATAGCCTCTAATAATTATATTACCTAAATATATTAAGTTATTGTCGAACCAAATTGTATCCATGTGTAACAACTTGTTTAGAACTTTGTATATTTGACTACAGTGGTCCAATGAAGGCCATAAAATAAATAATAATAATTTGGCCATGGGGGTGTGAGGTAACAATTCATTTAGGAAAAGGGGTCACTTGTCCAAAATAGTTTGGGGATCCCTGCTGTAGACAGGGACTGCAGCAAGACAAAGGCGTATGAACGTATGAAACTGGAAATCGAGTTCGCTAGCGCTGGATGAAGGTCTCGAAAGCGGTAGAGGACTTTCTGTCTCTGCCAGTGTGACCGGTGCGTAGGCGGCTCACAGACGGAGCAGGCTGAGCCGCAGGGGGGGGGGGGGGGCGGGAGGGGGGCGCAGTGGCGTGCGTGGGTGACTGGCGGCTCTTCCGCGCGCCTCGTGAATATTTCATGCGGCCGACTGCCTTTTATCGCCCGTTTCTCCTCCCGCGGCAGCAGCTAGTGCGGCCCTAGCCAGTCAGAGTGGGAGCAGCGGGCCGTCTCTCTGGCGTCCACCTGCCAGTGTGTCCTGCACCAGTGCACTGGCCGAAGAGAAAAGTGAAGCCGAACCACCCAGGCGACACGGCCGCATGTCAGAACCCGCACACACAGTACACACACACACCAAAGTATGTTTTGCATCACCCCGGTTCCCAGAACTCCTGAAGATACACGTCGACTGTGGATGTTCTATCATAGACGCACTCCCTTTGATTGTTCAGCGATGTCAGTAAACCCGCCCAAAGACATAGACAACCATGCATCAGCAGCGGCTGTTAGACGGAGGCGGTCTGACAGCCGACCAGTTCGAGTCATTCCACCAGGAAGGAGGTACACGGCTCGTGTTGTCTGTAGTTCAACCGTGCCTAGACGGTCAATACCGCGGTTCGATTGCATCCGCACTGTGCCACGAAGGGTTCTCAACAACAGAAGTGGCCGGGCGTCTCGGAGTGAACCAAAGCGATGTTGTTCGTTTTGTGACGGCTCCAAAACCCAAGGTCCTCGGCGGTACTTTTGGGGCAGCCACCACAAATTGTATAAAGCGTGGGTAGCGACCAGGATGTAGCTATCTCTGTTGCCCGAAAAATAAGTAATGACAAGAATGAAGAGATAACTTATATTTATTTCTGACGAAACGTGCCCCAGCAATACAAGTCCAAGTAATATCCGAGAGTGCAATTTTATAATATGATGACATGTTGGAGACCGTGGCTGTTTCTGAAGACAAATGTTGATTGTTTTAGGACAGCAACCAGCCACAAATTTTCTTTGAGTTCCTTTATTCAAAGGAAACCGTTACCGGTTTCGAATCGTTGTGATTCATCATCAGACGGTTTACACGCTTTCTTTCTTACATTTGGTGTGTTTTTATAGATTAACTGTCTTAAAATATAAATCAAACATAATTATAAACACGCCACACACAGATGGTTGCGTTACAGATTTTCGTTGCATCTGACTTACGTGAAACGTCGGTTTCGAGTCATTGTTTTCATAACGTTCGTCCAATCGATGTGAATGCATTCCCACTGCATCCTCGGTGTTGCACACGTAATAGTTCTCACTGTACACTTTAGATTTGTCGCTGAGATCGTTTCAACCACGCACCACATGTTTTGATACATACAAAGAGCTTACAAAAATATGAGTGTCACAGATGCTATGATATATCGTAACATTTGACGATGATGTCCTATGTTTGGAAAGGATCATATATTCTTTTACAAAACTGTAATGCCGTTTCCATTAGTACAGAGAGATTGAATTTTTTTAAATCTGATATTGCTAATTTAATTATAAAGTTTTTTATATATATTTAGAACTGTATAGGTAAAATTGTGTATCAAATGGTTCAAATGGCTCTGAGCACTATGGGACTCAACTGCTGAGGTCATTAGTCCCGTAGAACTTAGAACTAGTTAAACCTAACTAACTTAAGGACATCACAAACATCCATGCCCGAGGCAGGATTCGAACCTGCGACCGTAGCGGTCTTGCGGTTCCAGACCGCAGCGCCTTTAACCGCACGGCCACTTCGGCCGGCCAATAGCGTATCATTACCCACCTTGTCCACCAAATCATTTATGTATACAGAGATCAACAGCGGTCCTACCACACTTCCCTGGGGCAGTCCTGATGATACCTCTGTCTCTGATGAACACTCGCCGTCGGGGACAACATACTGGTTTCTGTTATTCAAGAAGTCTTCGAGCCACTCACATATCTCTGAACTTATTCCATATGCTCGTACCTTCGTTTAACACCCTGCAATGGGGCAGCGTGTGGAACATTTTCCGAAAATCTAGAAATATGGGATATGTCAGATGATCTTCACCTATAGTTCTCAGTATATCATGTGAGACAACGGCAAGGTGAGCATTCTCAAACTATGTTGATTCGTGGACATAAGCGTCTCAAGAAAGTTTATTACACTACTGGCCATTAAAATTGCTACACCACGGAGATGACGTGCTACAGACGCGAAATTTAACCGACAGGAAGAAGATGCTGTTATATGGAAATGATTAGCTTTTCAGAGCATTCACACAAGGTTGGCACCGGTGGCGACACCTACAACGTGCTGACATGAGGAAAGTTTCCAAACGATTTTTCATACACAAACAGCAGTTGACCGGCGTTGCCTGGTGACACGTTGTTGTGATGCCTCGTGTAAGGAGGAGAAATGCGTACCATCACGTTTCCGACTTTGATAAAGGTCGGATTGTAGCCTATCGCGATTGCGGTTTATCGTATTGCGACATTGCTGCTCGCGTTGGTCCAGATCCAATCACTGTTAGCAGAGTCTGGAATTGGTGGGTTCAGGAGGGTAATACGGAACGCCGCGCTGGATCCCAACGGCGTCGTATCACTAGCAGTCGAGATGACAGGCATCTTATCCGCACGGCTGTAACGGATCGTGCAGCCACGTCTCGATCCCTGAGTCAACAGATGGGGACGTCTGCACGAACAGTTCGACGACGTTTGCAGCAGCACGGACTATCAGCTCGGAGACCGTGGCTGCGGTTACCCTTGACGTTGCATCACAGACAGGAGCGCCTGCGATGGTGTACTCGACGACGAACCTGGGTGCACGAAAGGCAGAACGTTCGGATGAATCCAAGTTCTGTTTACAGCATCATGATGGTCGCATCAACGTTTGGCGACGTAGCGGTGAACGCACATTAGAAGCGTGTATACGTCATCGCCATACTGGCGTATCACCCGGCGTGATGGTATGAGGTGCCATCGGTTACACGTCTCGGTCATCTCTTGTTTGCATTGACGGCACTTTGAACAGTGGACGTTACATTTCAGATGTGTTACGACCCGTGGCTCTACCCTTCATTCGATCCCTGCGAAACCCTACAATTCAGCAGGATAATGCACGACCGCATGTTCATGTTCTGTACAGGCCTTTCTGGATACAGAAAATGTTCGACTGCTGCCCTGGCCAGCACATTCTCCAGATCTCTCGCCAATTGAAAACGTCTGGTCAATGGTGGCCGAGCAACTGGCTCGTCACAATACGCCAGTCTCTACTCTCGATGAACTGTGGTATCATGTTGAAGCTGCATGGGCAGCTGTACCTGTACACGCCGTCCGAGCTCTGTTTGACTCAATGCCCAGGCGTATCAAGGCCGTTATTACGACCAGAGGTGGTTGTTCTGGGTACTGATTTCTCAGGATCTATGCACCCAAATTGCGTGAAAATGTAATCACATGTCAGTTCTAGTATAATATATTTGTCCAATGAATACCCGTTTATCATCTGCATGTCTTGTGTAGCAATTTGAATGGCCAGTAGTGTACATTCGAACTGGGAATATGTTTGAGGATTCTTCACCAAACTGAAGTTGGGGATGAAGCGTAATCGTATGAGACAGCGTTATCAGCACCTCTTCCAACTACATAAAGTTTTTAGAGATATATGCAATGCATCGTGCATGGTACAGAGAACTTTCTCAGACAGGTGAAAATCGGAAATTCTTAAACCACATCATAAGAAATGTGACAAGACGGAAATAAAATATCTCCTTCCTTATACCTTTTTTTCAAAATATTCGAAAAAGTAATGAAATCATGAGTAGTCGTACACTTCAGTGGGAATAGTTTATTTAGCACATCACAGTTTGGATTCAAGAAAGGCTGCTAGAGTGAGAATGCTGTTTACGCATTCACTCATCAAACAGTACGAGCCTTAAGAAGTAAAATTGCCAGTTGGTATTTTCTGTGATATCTGCATGGACTCCAATTGCGTAGATCATGTTCGTCTCTTACTAAAACTCAAGTTTTATGGAACTGATGGCTTTAGACACAACTTATTTGAATTATACTTAATAAACAGAATGCAAAAGGTTGTGCTGAATAATTCTATATCAGAAAGGAAATTTTAGTAACTGGGGGAAATCAGAAATGCAGTCCCACAGGGTTCAATTTTGGGTCCACTCCTATTCCTTATACATTTGAATGAGTTTTCATTTAACAGGCAACAAGCAAAATTGGTACTTTTTGAACACGAAACTAGTGCTATAATAAAACCCATTAGAGAGACAACAGAAGAAGAGCGGGTATATTATATTTTCCAAAGAATTATTAAATCGATTTTTTGGGCAAAATAATCTTTGGTATTGGGATGCGTCACAATGAACTATTATGAACTATCAAAACAACTGAATTGCAGACATTTCTAACAACTTGCTGCGATCCTCTTCAGGATCGTTCACTTACGAATTTGTCTGAAAATGGGCTGTTCCTAAATTTTGTAAACACACACACACACACACACACACACACACACACACTGGATTCAGTTGTGTACAACAAACAGAGTCATACCAACAATTGATGTAGCATACGAGCAGGATCAATAAAAACGGTAGAATGCTCCAAATTTTTGGATGAGCATACTGATGAAAACTGTTACTGGAAGAAGCAAGTTACTGAGCTTCTCAAACAGTTAGGTTCAGCTACATTTGCTATTCGTATAATTGCTAATATTGAAAACAAACAAATCAATCTCCTGACATATTTTCCATATTCCCAGTCAGTAATGTCTTACGGAATAATTTTGTGGTGTAACTCACCTCTCAGAAAGAAACGATTCGTTACACAGTACGTCATGTACGTAAACTCCTCAACAGGATAGCCAATTTAACTGCGCCTTCACAATACATACAGTATATTCGCTAACAAATACGCCATAACTAATCCATCATAATTTGAGACCAGCAGTGATGTCCATACCTACAACACTAGAGGGAAAGGTGACATTCATTACCCATTGTTACAGCTGTCAGTAGCTCAGAGACGAGGTCAATAAGCAGCAAGAAAAATTTTTGATCATTTGCCCAATAACAGACAGGTAGCGAAGCAAATTTTAAATAGGTATACTTGAAAAGAGAGACAGCATTGGTCGTATATTTTTGTTTATTATCGCAAAATCGATTTTGTCACTGAGTGACCATCTTCAGCCGTAAGCTTATTGACACCAGTGCTTACTAATTTAAGTTATATAATACAGCACTGAAGATGGTCACTCAGTGACAGAAAATCGATTTTGCGATAATAAACAAAAATATACGACCAATGCTGTCTCTCTTTTCAAGTATACCGATTATCTGGTCGTAGTGCACAGGACACTATGGAGTCGCCAATCAACAAATTTTAAATGTAATTGAAAATTATTTCTCTTGGACAATTCCTGTATTCCATTGACGAATTTGTATTTTGCGTAATTTAGTCATATGACGGTTGGCAGCCATGGTCTTTAATGTTTGTCATCTGCGCTCCTTCCCATTAGTAGCCTGATAGCTTTTGTGTGGTGAGCTTTCTTGTTCATTTTCGTAATGGAGCGGATGACATCTGAGCAAAGTGTCCAAGAGATGAAAAGTTATTACAAAAACAGTGAACGTCCCACGGCAATAGTTCGTCAGTTGCGTGTGACTCTCGGACGTAATGCTGCGCCAACCGAATCATCAGTTCGGAAGTTGATCCGAAAGTCTGTGACCACGGGTTCTGTTTCAAACGTTAAGAAGACAGGACGACCGCGTTCTGTTCGAACACAAGAAAACATTGCTGTTATGGGTGACAATATGACCGCGAGCCACAGAAAATCGATTCCTTGACGAGCACAACAATTGAATGTATCACCAAGTTCACTGCATCAAATCCTTTTAAAAGGTCTGAAAACGCATGCGTACAAGATTCAACTTGCACAAGAACTGAAGCCTGCAGGTCGTGCAAAGAGACATCGACTTGCTCAGTGGGTCTTTGGTTCGACAAGCGGGGATGGTTTCAACAAGATGTCACAGACCCCTTCTCTGTTGGTCCATCATGGACAGGGGACATCAGCTGGTTAAGTAATTATTCATATCAATGATGTTCTCCAACAGCCGTGTACCTAAGATGTTATTTCATTTTATTTTGACGACAAGCAGTCTGCGCATTCCTCTATGCCGTCATGAGGTCCCATATGCATCTCACACAAATAAACGATAATGCCATAAGTGGCATGTATCCCTGGATTTCGTGAATTCAAACCGCTTCGCAGGTGCTTCACTCGAAGACTTGGTAGTAACATGTTTGTATGTCCTACAGCATTTCAATATTCGTCCATACTTCCCGGTCACCCTCAAGTAAATAGGTTAAAAAAACTGTAGTTGCATGAGTGGGTACTAAAAATAATGTGTTCGTTAATGTTAACACTAATCATGGAAAGATGGTCTGTAAACTGACTCGTTCCACATCATTTCGATTAAAGAATCACTCAACTGATCTATGCAGCATGTAGCTGACTACCTAAATAACGAGACAGGTCCAAACAAATTAGAATTATCTTCAGCTGCTGACGGGCGTTGATATACAGAGTGCTCCATTTATCGTGACCGGGCCAAATATCTCACGAAATAAGCGTAGAACGAAAAAACTACAAAGAACGAAACTTGTCTAGCTTGAAGGGGCAAACCAGATGGCGCTATGGTTGGCCCCCTAGATGGCGCTGCCATAGGTCAAACGGATATCAACTGCGTTTTTTAAAATAGGAACCCCCATTTTTTATTACATGTTCGTGTAGTACGTAAAGAAACATGAATGTTTTACTTGGACCACTTTTTTCGCTTTGTGATAGATGGCGCTGTAATAGTCACGAACATATGGCTCACAATTTTAGACGAACAGCTGGTAACAGGTAGGTTTTTTAAATTAAAATATAGAACGTAGGTACGTTTGAACATTTTATTTCAGTTGTTCCAATGTGATACATGTACCTCTGTGAACTTATTATTTCTGAGAACGCATGCTGTTACAGCGTGATTACCTGTAAATACCACATTATTGTAATAAATGCTCAAAATGATGTCAACCTCAATGCATTTGGCAATAGGTGTAACGACATTCCTCTCAACAGCGAGTAGTTGGCCTTCCGTAATGTTCGCACATGCATTGACAATGCACTGACGCATGTTGTCAGGCGTTGTCGCTGGATCACGATAGCAAATATCCTTCAACTTTCCCCACAGAAAGAAATCCGGGGACGTCAAATCCGGTGAACGTGCGGGCCACGGTATGGTGCTTCGACGACCAATCCACCTGTCATGAAATATGCTATTCAATACCGCTTCAACCGCACGCGAGCTATGTGCCGGACATCCATCATGTTGGAAGTACATCGCCATTCTGTCATGCAGTGAAACATCTTGTAGTAACATCGGTAGAACATGACGTAGGAAATCGGCATACATTGCACCATTTAGATTGCCATCGATAAAATGGGGGCCAATTATCCTTCCTCCCATAATGCCGCACCATACATTAACATGCCAATGTCGCTGATGTTCAACTTGTCGTAGCGATCTTGGATTTTCCGTTGCCCAGTGGTGCATATTATGCCGGTTTACGTTACCGCTGTTGGTAAGTGACGCTTCGTCGCTAAATAGAACGCGTGCAAATAATCTGTCATCGCTCCGTAATTTCTCTTGTGCCTAGTGGCAGAACTGTACACGACGTTCAAAGTCGTCGCCATGCAATTCCTGGTGCATAGAAACATGGTACGGGTGCAATCGATGTTGATGTAGCATTCTCGCGACATTTGTCCGCTACTGGTGCGCGGATTAGCCGCGACAGCAGCTAAATGACCTACTCGGGCATCATCATTTGTTGCAGGTCGTGATTGACGTTTCACATGTGGCTGAACACTTCCTATTTTCTTAAATAACGTAACTATCCGGTGAACGATCCGGACACTTGGATGGTGTCGTTCAGGATACCGAGCAGCATACATAGTACACGCCCGTTAGGCATTTTCATCACAATAGCCATACATCAATACGATGTCGACCTTTTCCGCAATTGGTAAAAGGTCCATTTTAACACGGGTAATGTATCACGAAGCAAATACGGTCCGCACTGGCGGAATGTTACGTGATACCACGTACTTATACGTTTGTGACTATTACAGCGTCATCTGTGACAAAGCGAAAAAAGTGGTCCAACTAAGACATTCATTTTTCTTTACGTACTACACGTATATGTAATAAAAAATTGGGGTTCCTATTTAAAAAAAAAAAAAAAACACAGTTGACGTCCGTTAGACCTATGGCAGCGCCATCCAGCCGGCCAACCATAGCGCCATCTGGTTTTCCCCTTCAAGCTAGACGAGTTTCGTTCTTTGTAGTTTTTTCGTTTGACGCTTATTTCGTGAGATATTTGGCCTGGTCACTATCAATGGACCACCCTGTATGGATATGGTGTCTGTTCTTTTGGACATGGCCCTGCAAGTATAGGTTGCAATGGGGCCCGGCTGGTCGAAGCGTGCGATGTCTAGATTTCGCGATGCCTGCGGGCAGCGAGCTAGACCCGTACTGTCTCCACGAGACGGATCGATTGTCATCAATTCTGCACGTTGCCGCCGGTGCCCGTCCAGGTGACGCTGCGAAGAGCCGATGCGGTGTTAGCCGCGGTCTCGTCGCGGTAGGGCCGGCACGAAACCGGGCGGTTAAAACCGATACCGGTATTTTAGTTCTGAAGAACCGGTGGTTTACGGTATTTCTTTGGTTTCTGTTGTAACAGGTTTTTCCATTTCATACCAACAACCAAGTAAACAACCGGCAATGTGCCTTGCCATAGCAGCAATGCTAATTTTTTTGGTTTTTAAATAAAATTTTTTTTTTTTTTTTGAAGGCGGGTAATGTTTATTCGTAAAATTTCCATTGCTCCCAAATACTGAATTATTATAGAAAATTAGAAAGGAGATTAGTGATTTTTTTTAATACTGACGCTGAGAGTAAGAAATGAGCAACAAATGTATGGCATAAGAATTGGTACAGCACTATCCTGATACTTCACGAGGGGGTGCCCAAAGAACCGGAATTATTTTTTAAAAGCTGTTGTTGTTGTTGTGTTCTTCAGTCCTGAAACTGGTTTGATGCAGCTCTCCACGCTACTCTATCCTGTGCAAGCTTCTTCATCTCCCAGTACCTACTGCAGCCTACATCCTTCTGAATCTGCTTAGTGTATTCATCTCTTGGTCTCCCTCTACGATGTGTGTCAATTTCTACCTCTCTATCTACATTATTCCACGGTTTATTAAGTTTTCAAATTTATACTGACTTTTTGATCACACGGTAGATATTGGCCACTGATGCCTCATGTAGGCTATAGGAATAGTGTTAACCCCTCAGCATCTGCTAAGGCCTGAATATGACGCACTGAGGTATCGAAACAGATAACCATACAATAAATCACAGGGTCGGCTGTAAGTGTTTCATAGTCTTACGTAAGTGAACGAGCCAAGTCCCTCAGACCTCCAATCAAGAGAATGGATATACAAAAACTTCAGATACATAAATGTCGTGCGGCTTGCAGTGACAAGATGTGGGATGTGATGGCACTGCGGCGGCTTACGTGTCAGATAAAGCCTCCTTGTCCACCAGAAAGATTTCCACATTGGAGCTTGTCATTGGCAGTGTAGGATAGGGTGTGTATGTGTTTGAGTGAACCGGGGGGCGGGGGAGTAGGAGTAGGTTTCTTTTTGGCCGCACGACAGCAAGCTCTTCAGCGCCCGCTCAGTAACAGATTGAGACGGGTGTCAAGAAAATACTCAGAACAGTAAGATAAAACAGAACGTAAAACACAGGTAGCAAGGTTCGCAGGAGAGCCTCTGCAAAGTTTGGAAGGTAGGAGGCGAGGTACTGGCAGAAGTAAAGCTGTGAGGACCGGGCGTGAGTCGTGCTTGGGTAGCTCAGTTGGTAGAGCACTTGCCCGCGAAAGACAAAGGTCCCGAGTTCGAGTATCGGTCCGGAACACAGTTTTAATCTGCCAGGAAGATTCATATCAGCGCACACTCCGCTGCAGAGTGAAAATCTCATTCTGGATACATCCCCCAGGGGTGGCTAAGCCATGTCTCCGCAATATCCTTTCTTTCGGGAGTTCTGCAATTCTGCAAGGTTCGCAGGAGAGCTTCTGTAAATTTTGGAAGGTTGGAGACGAGGTACTGGCAGAATGAAACTTATGAGGACGGGGCGTGAGTCGTGCTTGGGTAGCTCAGTTGGTAGAGCACTTGCCCGCGAAAGGCAAACGTCCCGAGTTCGAGTCTCGGTCCGGCACACAGTTTTAATCTGCCAGGAAGTTTCATATCAGCGCACACTCCGCTGCAGAGTGAAAATCTCATTCTGGATACATCCCCCAGGCTGTGGCTAAGCCATGTCTCCGCAATATGCTTTCTTTCGGGAGTTCTGCAATTCTGCAAGGTTCCCAGGAGAGCTTCTGTAAAGTTTGGAAGGTTGGAGACGAGGTACTGACAGAATGAAAGTTATGAGGACGGGGCGTGAGTCGTGCTTGGGTAGCTCAGTTGGTAGAGCACTTGCCCGCGAAAGGCAAACGTCCCGAGTTCGAGTCTCGGTCCGGAACACAGTTTTAATCTGCCAGGAAGTTTCATATCAGCGCACACTCCGCTGCAGAGTGAAAATCTCATTCTGGAAACATCCCCGAGGCTGTGGCTAAGCCATGTCTCCGCAATATCCTTTCTTTCGGGAGTTCTGCAATTCTGCAAGGTTCGCAGGAGAGCTTCTGTAAAGTTTGGAAGGTTGGAGACGAGGTACTGGCAGAATGAAAGTTATGAGGACGGGGCGTGAGTCGTGCTTGGGTAGCTCAGTTGGTAGAGCACTTGCCCGCGAAAGGCAAACGTCCCGAGTTCGAGTCTCGGTCCGGAACACAGTTTTAATCTGCCAGGAAGTTTCATATCAGCGCAAACTCCGCTGCAGAGTGAAAATCTCATTCTGGAAACATCCCCCAGGCTGTGGCTAAGCCATGTCTCCGCAATATCCTTTCTTTCGGGAGTTCTGCAATTCTGCAAGGTTCGCAGGAGAGCTTCTGTAAAGTTTGGAAGGTTGGAGACGAGGTACTGACAGAATGAAAGTTATGAGGACGGGGCGTGAGTCGTGCTTGGGTAGCTCAGTTGGTAGAGCACTTGCCCGCGAAAGGCAAACGTCCCGAGTTCGAGTCTCGGTCCGGAACACAGTTTTAATCTGCCAGGAAGTTTCATATCAGCGCACACTCCGCTGCAGAGTGAAAATCTCATTCTGGAAACATCCCCGAGGCTGTGGCTAAGCCATGTCTCCGCAATATCCTTTCTTTCGGGAGTTCTGCAATTCTGCAAGGTTCCCAGGAGAGCTTCTGTAAAGTTTGGAAGGTTGGAGACGAGGTACTGACAGAATGAAAGTTATGAGGACGGGGCGTGAGTCGTGCTTGGGTAGCTCAGTTGGTAGAGCACTTGCCCGCGAAAGGCAAACGTCCCGAGTTCGAGTCTCGGTCCGGAACACAGTTTTAATCTGCCAGGAAGTTTCATATCAGCGCAAACTCCGCTGCAGAGTGAAAATCTCACTCTGGAAACATCCCCCAGGCTGTGGCTAAGCCATGTCTCCGCAATATCCTTTCTTTCGGGAGTTCTGCAATTCTGCAAGGTTCGCAGGAGAGCTTCTGTAAAGTTTGGAAGGTTGGAGACGAGGTACTGGCAGAAGTAAAGCTGTGAGGACGGGGCGTGAGTCGTGCTTGGGTATCTCAGATGGTAGAGCACTTGCCCGCGAAAGGCAAAGGTGCCGAGTTCGAGTCTCGGTCCGGCACACAGTTTTAATCTGCCAGGAAGTTTCATATCAGCGCACACTCCGCTGCAGAGTGAAAATCTCATTCTGGATACATCCCCCAGGCTGTGGCTAAGCCATGTCTCCGCCATATCCTTTCTTTCGGGAGTTCTGCAATTCTGCAAGGTTCGCAGGAGAGCTTCTGTAAAGTTTGGAAGGTTGGAGACGAGGTACTGGCAGAATGAAATTTATGAGGACGGGGCGTGAGTCGTGCTTGGGTAGCTCAATTGGTAGAGCACTTGCCCGCGAAAGGCAAAGGTCCCGAGTTCGAGTCTCGGTCCGGCACACAGTTTTAATCTGCCAGGAAGTTTCATATCAGCGCACACTCCGCTGCAGAGTGAAAATCTCATTCTGGATACATCCCCCAGGCTGTGGCTAAGCCATGTCTCCGCCATATCCTTTCTTTCGGGAGTTCTGCAATTCTGCAAGGTTCGCAGGAGAGCTTCTGTAGAGTTTGGAAGGTTGGAGACGAGGTACTGGCAGAATGAAAGTTATGAGGACGGGGCGTGAGTCGTGCTTGGGTAGCTCAGTTGGTAGAGCACTTTCCCGCGAAAGGCAAAGGTCCCGAGTTCGAGTCTCGGTCCGGCACACAGTTTTAATCTGCCAGGAAGTTTCATATCAGCGCACACTCCGCTGCAGAGTGAAAATCTCACTCTGGAAACATCCCCCAGGCTGTGGCTAAGCCATGTCTCCGCAATATCCTTTCTTTCGGGAGTTCTGCAATTCTGCAAGGTTCGCAGGAGAGCTTCTGTAAAGTTTGGAAGGTTGGAGACGAGGTACTGGCAGAATGAAATTTATGAGGACGGGGCGTGAGTCGTGCTTGGGTAGCTCAGTTGGTAGAGCACTTTCCCGCGAAAGGCAAAGGTCCCGAGTTCGAGTCTCGGTCCGGCACACAGTTTTAATCTGCCAGGAAGTTTCATATCAGCGCACACTCCGCTGCAGAGTGAAAATCTCATTCTGGATACATCCCCCAGGCTGTGGCTAAGCCATGTCTCCGCCATATCCTTTCTTTCGGGAGTTCTGCAATTCTGCAAGGTTCGCAGGAGAGCTTCTGTAAAGTTTGGAAGGTTGGAGACGAGGTACTGGCAGAATGAAAGTTATGAGGACGGGGCGTGAGTCGTGCTTGGGTAGCTCAGTTGGTAGAGCACTTTCCCGCGAAAGGCAAAGGTCCCGAGTTCGAGTCTCGGTCCGGCACACAGTTTTAATCTGCCAGGAAGTTTCATATCAGCGCACACTCCGCTGCAGAGTGAAAATCTCATTCTGGATACATCCCCCAGGCTGTGGCTAAGCCATGTCTCCGCCATATCCTTTCTTTCGGGAGTTCTGCAATTCTGCAAGGTTCGCAGGAGAGCTTCTGTAAAGTTTGGAAGGTTGGAGACGAGGTACTGGCAGAATGAAAGTTATGAGGACGGGGCGTGAGTCGTGCTTGGGTAGCTCAGTTGGTAGAGCACTTGCCCGCGAAAGGCAAAGGTCCCGAGTTCGAGTCTCGGTCCGGAACACAGTTTTAATCTGCCAGGAAGTTTCACAGGTAACAAGGTTTGAAAAACATGTGCCTACCCACACCGAAGCGTGGGACGAAGCACACAGGAAGAAAGTGTTAGAGGGAGCTAAAACAATGTAGCAGATGGAAGTGGCTGGCTGGCCGCAAGGAAAAAATGGAGGAGCCAGCCACTCTGCAATACACTGAAACCTCCAGCCTAGAAGTTTGGGCCAGACTCCAGACACATTACAAAACTATGAAACCCTAGACACACAGGTCTCATCATTAGCTAAAACACAGGGCAGATCCCCATCAGCTTGTGCTTCTGCCCTCACATCACGGTATAAAATGCAGCCTGTTAAAATGTGCCGGACTGAGATGTGCACAGCACAGAACGGGGGATCCAGCCGCAGTAATAGAAACCTTATGTGTGAGAAGACGCGTGAGGGAACCCCACGGCCGAGTTGTTGACTTCGCCAACCGCAGTTTGTTGGCCGTCACCGCCAGCCATTCTCCCTCCCACAAACTCCGTGCACTTTCTGTGGAGCGCAGAAATGACAGACTGCAAGGGAATAGGACAACGAACCACATCCTGCTCTCTGCGGGCCTCCTTGGCAGCCCGATCGGCCTGATCATTGCCCCACATTCCTACATGACCAGCCACCCAGCAGAAGTAATTGTGTAAAATCCGCCTCGATTGCACAAACTACCTGGTGTTTACCTAGGTTTCAGCGTGGGTAACCACGCCTTCTTCAGAATAAATACGAGGGCTAACCACAAAGTACATTACGTTTTGGAATTAAAAACAAATAAAGTATTGGAATTTTTTTTATTATCTACAGATGAAAGCCACACTTAAATACTACTTTTCTACATAGTTGCTATTTAAACTAAGGCACTTACCGTAGCGATGAACGAGCTTGGAAATTCCTTCGTCGTAAAATTCGGCCGCCTGTGCTTTCAACCACGTGGTTACCTCTTCTTTTGGGACAGAAAAGGTGTGATTTTTGTGGATTTCCTGGAAAGAGGCACTACAATAAACTCTCAAAGGTATTGCCAAACTCTGCACAACCTCAGAAGAGCAATACAAAACAAGCGCAGGGGAAAGTTGGGTTCAAAGATCTTGCCGATTCACGACAACGGCCGGGCCCACACGGCAAATGCCACTCGTGAAGTTCTCGAATCTTTTAAGTGGGAGTTGTTTCCTCATCCGCCGTACAGTCCCGACCTGGCACCGAGCGACTTCCACTTATTCCCAGCAATGAAGAAGTGGTTGGCTGTGCAGCGTTTTGATGACGACGCACAGCTTCAAGAAGAGGTAACCACTTGGTTGAAGGCGCACGCGGCCGAATTTTACGACGAAGGAATTTCCGAGCTCGTCCATCGCTACGATACGTGCCTTAGCTTAAATGGCAACTATGTAGAAAAGTAGTATTTAAGTATGGCTTTCATCTGTAGATAATAAAAAAAATTTCCAGTACTTCATTTATTTTTAATTCCAAAACGTAATGTACTTTGTGGATAGCCCTCGTATAAAACATCTTGCCTAAATAGGCATAGCCAAAGGCTAAAATCAGCGCCTACACCGGCAAGAACCCATAATTTTTTTTTTGCAAATGAACTGTACATATGTACCAAGTCAATAATGTTACTTATCTCAACCGTGTGTGTGCTGCCTCGCCCCAGCCAACGTACGATGGTCACAGGCTCTCCACCGAACTCTGGGGTCTTGCCGCTGCAGGTGCTGATTTTAGCCTCTGACTATGCCTATTTAGGCAAGCTGTTTTAATTTGGCCGGCCGAGGTGGCCGAGCGGTTCTAGGCGCTACAGTGTAGAACCGCGTGACCGGTACGGTCGCAGGTTCGAATCCTGCCTCGGGTATGGATGTGTGTGATGTCCTTAGGTTAATTAGGTTTAAATAGTTCTAAGTTCCAGGGGACTGATGACCTAAGAAGTTAAGTCCCATAGTGCTCAGAGCCATTTTTTTTTTATATTTGTTCTGAAGAAGGCGTGGTTACCCACGCTGAAACCTAGGTAAACACCATGTAGTTTCTGCAATCGAGGCGGATTTTTCATAATTATTTCGATACTTACGCGCTGCAATGCTGAAAGTACCCAGCAGAAGGACAGCTCCTTACTCCGCCGGTGGAGCAGGTAGAGTTGATCAACGCCTCAGTTGGGTACAGATTCTGCAGTGATTGTAAGGCACTAAGAGAATCGGAGCAGTGGAGAAATGGATTGCCTCGAACACGATTCATCAACTCCAGACCTTCAGGATCGCGTGGAGCTCCGCTGCGAATACGGTATATTCATCAGGGAGGCGAATCCGGGTAACATGATCAGGGAACACTACAGAACAGCCAAGGAAATTCTCCTGTTTGGAGCCATCAGTGTAAACGACGGTAAAACCGTGATGCGCATCTAAAATGTTAAAAAACTGAGATTGGAATGTAAAATCTGGTGTACTATCTTTCTTAAAAGTTGTTGTTGTGGTCTTCAGTCCAGAGACTGGTTTGATGCAGCTCTCCATGCCACTCTATCCTGTGCAAGTTTCTTCATCTCCCAGTACCTACTACAACCTACATCCTTCTGAATCTGCTTAGTGTATTCATCTCTTGGTCTCCCTTTACGATTTTTACCCTCCACGCTGTCTTCCAATACTAAATTGGTGATCCCTTGATGCCTCAGAACATGTCCTACTAACCGATCCCTTCTTCTTGTCAAGTTGTGCCACAAACTCCTCTTCTTCCCAATTCTATTCAACACCTCCTCATTAGTTATGTGATCTACCCATCTAATCCTCAGTATTCTTCTCTAGCACCACATTTCTAAAGCTTCTATTCTGTTCTTGTCCAAACTATTTATCGTCCACGTTTCACTTCTATACATGGCTACCTCCCATACAAATACTTTCAGAAACGACTTCCTGACACTTAAATCTATACTCGATGTTAACAAATTTTTCTTCTTCATAAACGATTTCCTTGCCATTGCCAGTCTACATTTTATATCCTCTCTACTTCGACCATCATCAGTTATTTTACTCCCTAAATAGCAAAACTCCTTTACTACTTTAAGTGTCTCATTTCGTAATCTAATTCCCTCAGCATCACCCGAATTAATTTGACTACATTCCATTATCCTTGTTTTGCTTTTGTTGATGTTCATCTTACATCCTCCTTTCAAGACACTGTCCATTCCGTTCAACAGCTCTTCCAAGTCCTTTGCTGTCTTTGACAGAATTACAATGTCATCGGCGAATCTCAAAGTTTTTACTTCTTCTCCATGAATTTTAATACCTACTCCGAATTTTTTTTTTTCCTTTACTGCTTGCTCAATATACAGATTGAATAACATCGGGGAGGGGCTACAAACCTGTCTCACTCCCTTTCCAATCACTGCTTCCCCTTCATGCCCCTCGACTCTTATAACTGCCATCTGGTTTCTGTACAAATTGTAAATAGCCTTTCGCTCCCTGCATTTTACCCCTGCCACCTTTAGAATTTGAAAGAGAGTATTCCAGTCAACATTGTCAAAAGCTTTCTCTAAGTATACAAATGCCAGAAACGTAGGTTTGCCTTTCTTTAATCTTTCTTCTAAGATAAGGCGTAAGGTCTGTATTGCCTCACGTGTTCCAACACTTCTACGGAATGCAAACTGATCTTCCCCGAGGTCGACTTCTAGTCAAATCTATAATAAGTCAGGGTCTGCGGAGGAGCCAAGGTGGAGATATGCTCCAACTGCGACGTAAAACATGAAGATCAGCCATATCCATCGCAGAGAGGCAATCCTGTGCGCGAATCCCATAGGGCCGCGTCGCACGTTGCCGGTTATGAAATAGCCTTGCCGGAGGAAGCTGAGCAACGGTATGGGGGGAGGAGGGGGGGGGCGGGTGATAAGACTCAAGGACTGTCTTGTTGGAGAGATAAATCACTCCCGTGTCACGCTACCCGCTCAAGTACGCCCCAGCTATTAGCGCTCCTTTGCGCACAAGATGACCGCCCCGCCAACTCAACCCACTTCGAGTCACGCTGATAAGCGAGCCGCTCGCACAGTGCCTGACGTACTAAAAATACACGCGCGCCACAGATATCTGGCCTTGCGTCACACATCTGGCAGCACGGGGGTCGAGCCCCGTGTGTAATTAACAACCGCTCTTGCAGGACTGCGGGTCAAGCAGGGCCCAGTCGCACATCGGCGGTGGGTGCGGTGCCAACGCGAACGGAAGTGGCGGGACAACACTGAAAAACTTGCCAGTTCCACACTCTCACACGTACCAATAATACGGAGAGAGGATCGGACAGAAAACTGAAGACCTCTCATATAACGACCACTTTGGCTTCAGTCTTTGTTGATCCATTATGGACCATTGCACAACGGCTGGCATGTACACTACTGGCCATTAAAATTTCTACATCAAGACGAAATGCAGATGATAAACTGGTATTCATTGGACAAATATATTATACTAGAACTGACATGTGATTACATTTCCACTCAATTTGGGTGCATAGATCCTGAGAAATCAGTACCCAGAACAACCACCTCTGGCCGTAATAACAGCCTCGATAGGCCTGGGACTTGAGTCAAACAGACCTTGGATAGCGTGTACAGGTACAGCTGCCCGTGCAGCTTCAACACGATACCACAGTTCATCAAGAGTAGTGACTGGCGTATCGTGACGAGCCAGTTGCTCGGCCACCATTGACCAGACGTTTTCAGTTGGTGAGAGATCTGGAGATCTGGCCAGGGCAGCAGTCGAACATTTTCTGTATCCAGAAAGGCCCGTACAGGACCTGCAACATGCGGTCGTGCATTATCCTACTGAAATGTAGGGTTTCGCAGGGATCAAATGGAGGGTACAGCCACGGGTTGCAACACATCTGAAATGTAACGTCCACTGTTCAAAGTGCCGTCAATGCCAACAAGAGGCGACCGAGACGTGTAATCATTGGCACCCCATACCATCACGCCGGGTGATACGCCAGTATGGCGATGACGAATACACGCTTACAATGTCCGTTCACCGCGATGTCGCCAAACACAGATGCGACCATCATGATGCTGTAAACAGAAACTAGATTCATCCGAAAAAATGACGTTTTGCCATTCGTGCAGCCAGGTTCGTCGTCGAGTACACCATCGCAGGCGCTCCTGTCTGTGATGGAGCGTCAAGGGTAACCGCAGCCACGGTCTCCGAACTGATAGTCCGTGCTGCTGCAAACGTCGTCGAACTGTTCGTGCAGATGGTTGTTGTCTTGCAAACGTCCCCATCTGTGGACTCACGAATCGAGACGTGGCTGCACGATCCGTTACAGCCATGCGGATAAGATGCCTGTCATCTCGACTGCTAGTGATGCGAGGCCTTTGGGATCCAACACGGCGTTCCGTATTACCCTCCTGAACCCACCGATTCCATATTCTGCTAACAGTCATTGGATCTCGACCAACGCGAGCAGCAATGTCGCGATACGATAAACCGCAGTCGCGATAGGTCACAATCCGACCTTTATCAAAGTCGGAAACGTGATGGTACGCATTTCTCCTCCTTACAGGAGACATCACAACAACGTTTCAACAGGCAACGCCGGTCAACTGCTGTTTGTGTATGAGAAATCGGTTGGAAACTTTCGTCATGTCAGCATGTTGTAGGTGTCGCCACCGGCGCCAACCTTGTGTGAATGCTCTGAAAAGCTAATCATTTGCATATCACAGCATCTTCTTCCTGTCGGTTAAATTTCGCGTGTGTAGCACGTCATGTTCGTGGTGTAGCAATTTTAATGGACAGTAGACCTCCATTAGGACCTTGCCTAGTAAAGCGGTGCGGGTCTCCCGCATCGTTCCCCTACGGTCTGTATAGAAGCATGGGACTTCATTTCCATTTTTTTCAGTGTATTTATTATGTAGAATAAGGAACATGTGTTACCAGCCACTGAAGGTAAAAGAAGCGGCAACTGCCTTTCATATAATTGAATACACGGAACACACCTTCCGGATACAGTTTCTGGCTTCGCGTTTGCTGCGGTCAACATCGGTCACTGGCTGGATGTTGGCCGTTGATGGGAGCGGTCCCAGTCGGGCGCCTCCCCATTGTGGATGCGAGTGTGCCGCACGCAACTCGCGTGTTCTGTAGCGTTCCCCGCAGGAAGAGGCCGCCCTGCCGCGGGTTGCGTCAGCGCACAGTGGAACAGCCGCTGGCGAAGCTTCGTTACCTGCCACGGGCGGGCGCACGTTTCGCTTATGTAATGGGATTCGAATGCCGGACATCTGCCACGCTTGCCCCTTCGCCAGGTAGCTTGGGCAGCGACCCCTCAGGTAAGGGACGCCCTTCCTCGTACTACTTCTGTCCGCTTTCAAACCGCCGCCTTCACATCTTACTCGGTACAACCAGTAAGTAAGGGACCTTCTTGGGGAAATACAGAGCTTCTTCTCCGAAATCGAAACATTTATAACTTTTGGGAAACGAAAGCAATACCGACGATTGTTTCAGCCATATTAGTCTATTTCTTTGTGCTTGCCATTCGTGTGAATCAAGGAAGTCGAGTGAGTGTCAAAAATGGACGAAAAAGAATTTCGTGTGGTGATCAAACATTACTTTATGAAAGGCAAAACGCCTCACGAGACTAAAGAGAAGCTTGATAAACATTACGGCGACCCTACACCTTCGAACAGAACAGTTTATCAGTGGTTTCAAAATTTTCGGAGTGGCCATATGGCCACAAGTGATGCTGAAATTTCTGGACGCAATGTGGAGGTTACGACTCCAGAAATCATTGATAAAATCCATGATATGGTGATGGATGACAGAAGAGTGAACGTGCGTGAGATTGATAGTGCTGTGGGCATCTCCAACGAACGGGTACATAATATTTTGCAGAAACATTTGGACACAAGAAAGCTATCAGCAAGATGGGTTCCGCGATTGCTCACGCTTGACCAAAAACGGAATCAAGTGAAGTGTTGCAAGGAAGGTTTGCAGTTGTTCAGGAAGAATTCTCAGGACTTTAAGCGTCATTTCGTCACTGTGGATGAAACATGGATACATTACTACACTCCTGAGACCAAACAACAATCTAAACAATGGGTTACCGAGGGAGAATCTGCACAAAAAAAAAAGGCGCCGATTAATGGAAATAGGATTTCAACTCGTTTCACTTCCCATCCCCCCCTATTCTCCAGACTTGGCTCCCTCGGACTACTATTTGTTCCCCAATTTGAAGAAATGGTTGGCGGGACAAAGATTTTATTCACACGAGGAGGTGATTGCAGCAACCAATAGCTATTTTGCAGCTTGGACAATTCCTATTATTCGGATAGGATCAACAATTTAGAACAGCGTTGGACGAAGTGTATACGTCTAAAAGGAGACTACGTCGAAAGATAAAAAAGGTTTACCCCATTCACGTGAGTAGTTATTATTTTTGCACGCAGTTTTCAAACGCCCCTCGTAAACATAGGTCCGCAAATGTTTACTTTCGTAGTTATGGCAAGTAAAAGATTTTGCCTGAACTTTCGCAGCTTCGCTAATATGAAGCGACCGCACAATTGTACGAAATTAAAGTAAAGCACGATTTCCATTTAGTTTGTTGATATTGGTCTGGTGAATCTAATAAAACATGTCCAAGACGTGTATCTGCAGTAGTTTTCCAGAACATCCAGAGAAGCAAAGATTATAATACAAGTAAATTTGTTTAGTTTCCGTTATGAAGGTAGAAACGTTTATCTCATTTTTGGCGACTGTTAGTGAGTTGTTTCAGTCGTTTCCTTACCTTGAAAGGAGTTAGTTTTCCCCGTGACGAAACGCGCCGCTCTTCGTTGGATCTCCTCTATCAGTTCTAGCTGATAGAGATCCCACATAGGTGAACAATACTCAAGAATCGGGCGAATAATCGCCTTATAAGCCAGTTCTTTCGTGAATGAGTTACGTTTCCTAAAGATTCTTCCGACGAATCTGAGTCTGGTGTCTGCTCTTCCCACTATCTGTTTTATACGGTCATTCCACTTGATATCGCTCTGGATAGTTACGCCTTCATATTTTACGGCAGACGCTGTTTCCAGGTGTTTGTCATCAACAGTGTAGCTGTACAGTAGTGGATTTCTTTTGGTATGTATGCGCAATATGTTACATTTATTTATGTTCAGGGTCAACTGCTAGAGCCTGCACCAATCATCAAAACTCTGCAGGTCGTTCTGCAAATTCTTACTATCTTCTGGTATTGCTACTATGCTATACACAACACCATCATCTGCGAAGAGCCTTAAAGAGCATCCGACGCTTTCTACTACATCATTTATGCAGGGTGTTACAAAAAGGTACGGCCAAACTTTCAGGAAACATTCCTCACACACAAATAAAGAAAATATGTTATGTGGACATGTGTCCGAAAACGCTTAATTTCCATGTTAGAGCTCATTTTAGTTTCGTCAATATGTACTGTACTTCCTCGATTCACCGCCAGTCGGCCCAATTGAAGGAAGGTAATGTTGACGTTGGTGCTTGTGTTGACATGCGACTCATTGCTCTACAGTACTAGCATCAAGCACATCAGTACGTAGCATCAACGGATTAGTGTTCATCACGAACGTGGTTTTGCAGTCAGTGCAATGTTTACAAATGCGGAGTTGGCAGATGCCCATTTGATGTGTGGATTAGCACGGGGCAATAGCCGTGGCGCGGTAAGTTTTTATCGAGACAAATTTCCAGAACGAAGGTGTCCCGACAGGAAGACCTTCTAAGCAATTGATCGGCGTCTTAGGGAGCACGGAACATTCCAGCCTTTGACTCGCGACTGGGGAAGACCTAGAACGACGAGGACACCTGCAATGGACGAGGCAATTCTTCGTGCAGTTGACGACAACCCTAATGTCAGCGTCAGAGAAGTTGCTGCTGCACAAGGTAACGTTGACCACGTCACTGTACGGAGAGTGCTACGGGAGAACCAGTTGTTTCCGTACCGTGTACAGCGTGTGCAGGCACTATCAGCAGCTGATTGGCCTCCAGGGGTACACTTCTGCGAATGGTTGATCCGACAATGTGTCAATCCTCATTTCAGTGCAAATATTCTCTTTACGGATGAAGCTTCATGGCAACGTGATCAAATTGCAAATTTTCACAATCAGCGTGTGTGGGCTGACGAGAATCCGCACGAAATTGTGCAAGCACATCATCAACACATTTTCTGTGAACGTTTGGGCAGGCATTGTTGGTGATGTCTCGATTAGGCCCCATGTTCTTCCACCTACGTTCAATGGAGCACGTTATCACGATTTCATACGGGATACTCTACCTGTTCTCCTAGAGCATGCGCCTTTACAAGTACGACACAACATGTGGTTCATGCACGATGGAGCTCCTGCACATTTCAGTCGAAGTGTTCGTACGCTTCTCAACAACAGATTCGGTGACCGATGGATTGGTAGAGGCCGACCAATTCCGTGGCCTCCACGCTCTCCTGACCTCAACCCTCTTGACTTTCATTTGTGGGGGCATTTGAAAGCTCTTGTCTACGCAACCCCGGTACCAAATGTAGAGACTCTTCGTGCTCGTATTGTGGACGGCTGTGATACAATACGCCATTCTCCAGGGCTGCATCAGCGCATCAGGGACTCCGTGCGACGGAGGGTGGATGCATGTATCCTCGCTAGCGAGGACATTTTGAACATTTCCTGTAACAAAGTGTTTGAAGTCACGCTGGTACGTTCTGTTGCTGTGTGTTTCCATTCCATGATTAATGTGATTTGAAGAGAAGTAATAAAATGATCTCTAACATGGAAAGTAAGCGTTTCCGGACAGATGTCCACATAACATATTTTCTTTCTTTGTGTGTGAGGAATGTTTCCTGAAAGTTTGGCCGCACCTTTTTGTAACACCCTGTATATATTGTGAACAGGAACGGTCCTACACACTTCCCTGTGGTACTCCGTATATTAACTTCACATCTGTCGATTTTGTTCTGTTAAGAGCGAGGTGTTGAGTTCTATCTGCAAGAAAGCCGCGAATCCAATCGCAGGTCTGCTCCGATACTCCGTAAGCTCGTATTTTTTTCGTTAAACGGCACTGCGGGACGGCGTCAAGTGCCTTACTGAAATCAAGGAACACGGCATCTACCTGAGTGCCGTTGTCCACTGGTCCTGCGGATCTCATGGAGGAACTGAGCGAGCTGAGTTTCGCAGGGTCTCTGTTTGCGAAATCCGCGTTGACTTTTATAGAGGAGATGTCGATTTTTCCAAAAACGTCATAATTCTTGAGAATAAAACATGTTCCATAATTCTACAACAGATTGATGTCAACGATGTGTGTCTATAATTTTGTGCATCTGTCTTAGGGCCTTTCTTAAAAACGGGAAAGACCTGCGCTTTTCTCCAGTCGTTAAGTACCTTTCATTTCTCAAGTGATCTAAGATTAATTACTGCTAGAAGGGAGCAAGTTCTTTCGCACAAAAAATGGTTCAAATGGCTCTGAGCACTATGGGACTTAACATCTGAGGTCATCAGTCCCCTAGAACTTAGAACTACTTAAACCTAACTAACCTAATGACATCACACACATCCATGCCCGAGGCAGGATTCGAACCTGCGACCGTAGCGGTCGCGCGGTTCCGGACTGAAGCGCCTAGAACCGCTCGATCACAGCGGCCGGCTCTTTCGCACAGTCTTTATAGAATCTTACAGTTATCTCATCTGGCCCTTGTGGTGTCACCGCCAGACACCACACTTGCTAGGTGGTAGCCTTTAAATCGGCCGCGGTCCGTTAGTATACGCCGGATCCGCGTGTCGCCACTGTCAGTGATTGCAGACCGAGCGCCACCACACGGCAGGTCTAGAGAGACGTACTGGCACTCGCCCCAGTTGTACGGACGACTTTGCAAGGAACGGTTCACTGACAACTACGCTCTCATTTGCCCAGACGATAGTTAGCATAGCCTTCAGCTACATTTGCTACGACCTAGCAAGGCGCCGTATTCAATTGATATTGAGATTCTATTAATGTATCATCAAGAGCGATGTTCTACAAATGTGGATTAAAGTTAAGTATTCCAGAAGCTACGTACTTTTCTTTATAGCATTCATTACGTATCCTGTTTCAGACCTCACGCCAGCCTGCGTGAGTTTAAGCGCGTGCCTTTCGGCTTCCTCTCATTGTGTCTAGGCTGCCTTGTCTAGACACAACAGCCCTGAAGCCTTTCCGCTACTAAGCGATTGCAGCTGATTATCCGCGATTGGTTATCTCAATATCTGCCATTTCGACGTTCGTACGACGATTGAAAAGAGGGACAGTATTACGATCTTCCGCGGTGAAACAACTTCGGAAGACCGAATTCAGTATTTCGGCCTTCTCTCTGTCACCTTCTGTTTCGGTGGCGGTCTGGTCGCTGAGGGAATGAATAGATGATTTTGACCCACTTGCTGATTTTTACATACGACCAAACCCTCTTGGGTTTTTTTAAAAATGGTTCAAATGGCTCTCAGCACTATGGGACTTAACATCTATGGTCATCAGTCCCCTAGAACTTAGAACTACTTAAACCTAACTAACCTAAGGACAGCACACAACACCCAGCCATCACGAGGCAGAGAAAATCCCTGACCCCGCCGGGAATCGAACCCGGGAACCCGGGCGTGGGAAGCGAGAACGCTACCGCACGACCACGAGATGCGGGCTGGGTTTTTTTTACTCAGGCCGGTTGACAACGTGTTACTTTCAAAATCATTGCACGCTTCTCTCATTGCTCTCATTACGCTCATTTTCGCTTCGTTCAGCTTGTGTTACTATGTTACATTTTGTCACGTTTTTATCTTTTTTTCAGATTGGAAACATCTTTTGTAGCACAAATTTCGTGGTGT
Source organism: Schistocerca piceifrons (assembly GCF_021461385.2). Classification (NCBI taxonomy): domain Eukaryota; kingdom Metazoa; phylum Arthropoda; class Insecta; order Orthoptera; family Acrididae; genus Schistocerca; species Schistocerca piceifrons. The sequence goes on along the minus strand of NC_060148.1, from coordinate 80,762,007 downwards.
TAAATTATCGTTTGGAGTTACGATTTTGAAAGTTGGTAGCCCATACGAGTGGTCATGGGGAAATGTTCATTCGGTCGCCATGCTCCATCTGGCCGATATCTGGTGTTATTCCACACACATTTACTGCAACACGCCACTTGCACTATTCATTTTGCATCAACATGCGGTGTTTAGAGAGTGAAGTGATGCCAACTGTCACTGTGTCTTTACCTTTCGTGTTTTGTTTGTGTTGCGCCTATGGATGGTATTTTTCATTTGTTTTGTGTGTGTGTGTGTGCGTGTGTGTGTGAGCGCGTGTTATAGACATATACAGGGTGTTACAAAAAGGTACGGTCAAACTTTCAGGAAACATTCCTCACACACAAAGAAAGAAAATATGTTATGTGGATATGTGTCCGGAAACACTTACATTCCATGTTAGAGCTCATTTTATTACTTCTCTTCAAATCACATTAATCATGGAATGGAAACACACAGCAACAGAACGTACCAGCGTGACTTCAAACACTTTGTGACAGGAAATGTTCAAAATGTCCTCCGTTAGCGAGGATACATGCATCCACCCTCCGTCGCATGGAATCCCTGACGCGCTGATGCAGCCCTGGAGAATGGCGTATTGTATCACAGCCGCCCACAATACGAGCACGAAGAGTCTCTACATTTGGTACCGAGGTTGCGTAGACAAGAGCTTTCAAATGCCCCTATAAATGAAAGTCAAGAGGGTTGAGGTCAGGAGAGCGTGGAGGCCACGGAATTGGTCCGCCTCTACCAATCCATCGGTCACCGAATCTGTTGAGAAGCGTACGAACACTTCGACTGAACTCTGCAGGAGCTCCATCGTGCACGAACCACATGTTGTGTCGTACTTGTAAAGGCACATGTTCTAGCAGCACAGGTAGACTATCACGTATGAAATCATGATAACGTGCTCCATTGAGCGTAGGTGGAAGAACATGGGGCCCAATCAAGACATCACCAACAATGCCTGCCCAAACGTTCACGTTGATGCTACGTACTGGTGTGCTCGATGCTAGTACTGTACAGCAATGAGTCGCATGTCAACACAAGCACCGAAGTCAACATTACCTTCCTTCAATTGGGCCAACTGGCGGTGAATCGAGGAAGTACAGTACATACTGACGAAACTAAAATGAGCTCTAACACACACACACACACACACACACACATATATATATATATATATATGGAACGATTTGAAGTGGAATGATCATATAGAACTAATTGTTTGTAAGGCGGGTGAAAGGTTGAGATTCATTGGGAGAGTCCTTAGAGAATGTAGTCCATCAACAAAGGAGGTGGCTTACAAAACACTCGTTCGACCTATACTTGAGTATCGCTCATCAGTGTGGGATCTGTACCAGGTCGGGTTGACGGAGGAGACAGAGAAGATCCAAAGAAGAGCGGCGCGTTTCGTCACAGGGTTATTTGGTAACCGTGATAGCGTTACGGAGATGTTTAATAAACTCGAGTGGCAGACTCTGCAAGAGAGGCGCTCTGCATCGCGGTGTAGCTTGCTGTCCAGGTTTCGAGAGGGTGCGTTTCAGTATGAGATATCGGATATATTGCTTCCCCCTACTTATACCTCCAGAGGAGATCACGAATGTAAAATTAGAGAGATTAGAGCGCGCACGGAGGCTTTCAGACAGTCGTTCTTCCCGCGAACCCTATATATATATATATATATATATATATATATATGTTGGTTGATTCGGGGGAGGGGACCAAATGGCGAGGTCGTAGTCCCATCGGATTAGGGAAGGATAGGGAAGGAGGTCGGCGTGCCCTTTCAAAGGAAACATTCCAGCACTTAATTGAAGCGATTTAGGGAAATCGTGGGAAACCTAAATCATGATGGCCGGACGCGGGTTTGAGCTGTCGTCATCCCGAATGCGAGTCCAGTGTGCTAACTACTGCGCCACATCGCTCGGTAAGAAATCAGTGGACATTTGTGTGTAATTATGACTACTCCGCAACAGAAAGCGCAGTGTGTTATTTGGCCTGTGAAAACTGAGTCAGTTATAACAGTGCAACGTAATTTTAAGCGTCAGTATGGTGGTGAACTACCTATTGCAAAAACTATCCGTTACTGCCTAAAATCTTTCAAGGGAACTGCTTTCCACGAAACTGGATGGGCAGAGCTGGCCCAATACATTGGACACCACGAAGCCCAGACTTAAACCCAACCCACTAGACTTTTTCTTTTGGCGCCACATAAAAGAGGTTGTGTACAGTGAAAAGATCAGAGACATCAATCATTTACGGGAAAGAATCGTCGCAGCGGTAGGGACGGTAACACCTGAAATGTCGGTGAATACGTGCCGAGAAGTGAAATATTGTCTCGACGTGTACACGGCAACAAATGGATCCCACGTTGAAGTCTACTAACATTAAACAACACTTGAAGGAATTCTCTTTCATGGTATGTACTCATTGATGTAATTTTTCATTAATTTCCCCATTTAATTTATACTAGTTCTTTTTCAAACAATATATATATACACTCCTGGAAATGGAAAAAAGAACACATTGACACCGGTGTGTCAGACCCACCATACTTGCTCCGGACACTGCGAGAGGGCTGTACAAGCAATGATCACACGCACGGCACAGCGGACACACCAGGAACCGCGGTGTTGGCCGTCGAATGGCGCTAGCTGCGCAGCATTTGTGCACCGCCACCGTCAGTGTCAGCCAGTTTGCCGTGGCATACGGAGCTCCATCGCAGTCTTTAACACTGGTAGCATGCCGCGACAGCGTGGACGTGAACCGTATGTGCAGTTGACGGACTTTGAGCGAGGGCGTATAGTGGGAATGCGGGAGGCCGGGTGGACGTACCGCCGAATTGCTCAACACGTGGGGCGTGAGGTCTCCACAGTACATCGATGTTGTCGCCAGTGGTCGGCGGAAGGTGCACGTGCCCGTCGACCTGGGACCGGACCGCAGCGACGCACGGATGCACGCCAAGACCGTAGGATCCTACGCAGTGCCGTAGGGGACCGCACCGCCACTTCCCAGCAAATTAGGGACACTGTTGCTCCTGGGGTATCGGCGAGGACCATTCGCAACCGTCTCCATGAAGCTGGGCTACGGTCCCGCACACCGTTAGGCCGTCTTCCGCTCACGCCCCAACATCGTGCAGCCCGCCTCCAGTGGTGTCGCGACAGGCGCGAATGGAGGGACGAATGGAGACGTGTCGTCTTCAGCGATGAGAGTCGCTTCTGCCTTGGTGCCAATGACGGTCGTATGCGTGTTTGGCGCCGTGCAGGTGAGCGCCACAATCAGGACTGCATACGACCGAGGCACACAGGGCCAACACCCGGCATCATGGTGTGGGGAGCGATCTCCTACACTGGCCGTACACCACTGGTGATCGTCGAGGGGACACTGAATAGTGCACGGTACATCCAAACCGTCATCGAACCCATCGTTCTACCATTCCTAGACCGGCAAGGGAACTTGCTGTTCCAACAGGACAATGCACGTCCGCATGTATCCCGTGCCACCCAACGTGCTCTAGAAGGTGTAAGTCAACTACCCTGGCCAGCAAGATCTCCGGATCTGTCCCCCATTGAGCATGTTTGGGACTGGATGAAGCGTCGTCTCACGCGGTCTGCACGTCCAGCACGAACGCTGGTCCAACTGAGGCGCCAGGTGGAAATGGCATGGCAAGCCGTTCCACAGGACTACATCCAGCATCTCTACGATCGTCTCCATGGGAGAATAGCAGCCTGCATTGCTGCGAAAGGTGGATATACACTGTACTAGTGCCGACATTGTGCATGCTCTGTTGCCTGTGTCTATGTGCCTGTGGTTCTGTCAGTGTGATCATGTGATGTATCTGACCCCAGGAATGTGTCAATAAAGTTTCCCCTTCCTGGGACAATGAATTCACGGTGTTCTTATTTCAGTTTCCAGGAGTGTATATACTAGTGGCCATTAAAACTGCTACACCACGAAGATGACGTGCTACAGACGCGAAATTTAACCGACAGGAAGAAGATGCTGTGATATGCAAATGATTAGCTTTTCAGAGTATTCACACAAGGTTGGCGCTGGCGGCGGTGGCGACATCTACAACGAGCGGACATGAGGAAATTTTCCAACTGATTTCTCATACACAAACAGCAGTTGACCGGCGTTGCCTGGTGAAACGTTGTTGTGATGTCTCCTGTAAGGAGGAGGAATGCGTACCATCAAGTTTCCGACTTTGATAAAGGTCGGATTGTAGGCTATCGCGATTGCGGTTTATCGTATCGCGACATTGCCGCTCGCGTTATTCGAGATCTACATCTACATTTATACTCCGCAAGCCACCCAACGGTGTGTGGCGGAGGGCACTTTACGTGCCACTGTCATTACCTCCCTTTCCTGTTCCAGTCGCGTATGGTTCGCGGGAAGAACGACTGTCTGAAAGCCTCCGTGCGCGCTCGAATCTCTCTAATTTTACATTCGTGATCTCCTCGGGAGGTATAAGTAGGGGGAAGCAATATATTCGATACCTCATCCAGAAACGCACCCTCTCGAAACCTGGACAGCAAGCTACACCGCGATGCAGAGCGCCTCTCTTGCAGAGTCTGCCACTTGAGTTTGCTAAACATCTCCGTAACGCTATCACGCTTACCAAATAACCCTGTGACGAAACGCGCTGCTCTTCTTTGGATCTTCTCTATCTCCTCCGTCAGACCGATCTGGTACGGATCCCACACTGATGAGCAATACTCAAGTATAGGTCAAACGAGCGTTTTGTAAGCCACCTCCTTTGTTGATGGACTACATTTTCTAAGCACTCTCCCAATGAATCTCAACCTGATACCCGCCTTACCAACAATTAATTTTATATGATCATTCCACTTCAAATCGTTCCGCACGCATACTCCCAGATATTTTGCAGAAGTAACTGCTACTAGTGTTTGTTCCGCTATCATATAATCATACAATAAAGGATGCTTCTTTCTATGTATTCGCAATACATTACATTTGTCTATGTTAAGGGTCAGTTGCCACTCCCTGCACCATGTGCCTATCCGCTGCAGATCTTCCTGCATTTCGCTACAATTTTCTAATGCTGCAACTTCTCTGTATACTACAGCATCATCCACGAAAAGCCGCATGGAACTTCCGACACTATCTACTAGGTCATTTATATATATTGTGAAAAGCAATGGTCCCATAACACTCCCCTGTGGCACGCCAGAGGTTACTTTAACGTCTGTAGACGTCTCTCCATTGATAACAACATGCTGTGTTCTGTTTGCTAAACACTCTTCAATCCAGCCACACAGCTGTTCTGATATTCCGTAGGCTCTTACTTTGTTTATCAGGCGACAGTGCGGAACTGTATCGAACGCCTTCCGGAAGTCAAGAAAAATAGCATCTACCTGGGAGCCTGTATCTAATATTTTCTGGGTCTGATGAACAAATAAAGCGAGTTGGGTCTCACACGATCGCTGTTTCTGGAATCCATGTTGATTCCTACATAGTAGATTCTGGGTTTCCAAAAACGACATGATACGCGAGCAAAAAACATTTTCTAAAATTCTACAACAAATCGACGTCAGAGATATAGGTCTATAGTTTTGCGCATCTGCTCGACGACCCTTCTTGAAGATTGGGACTACCTGTGCTCTTTTCCAATCATTTGGAACCCTCCGTTCCTCTAGAGACTTGCGGTACACGACTGTTAGAAGGGGGTCAAGCTCTTTCGCGCACTCTGTGTAGAATCGAATTGGTATCCCATCAGGTCCAGTGGACTTTCCTCTATTGAGTGATTCCAGTTGCTTTTCTATTCCTTGGACACTTATTTCGATGTTAGCCATTTTTTCGTTTGTGCGAGGATTTAGAGAAGGAACTGCAGTGCGGTCTCCCTCTGTGAAACAGCTTTGGAAAAAGGTGTTTAGTATTTCAGCTTTACGCGTGTCATCCTCTGTTTCAATGCCATCATCATCCCGGAGTGTCTGGATATGCTGTTTCGAGCCACTTACTGATTTAACGTAAGACCAGAACTTCCTAGGGTTTTCTGTCAAGTCGGTACATAGAATTTTACTTTCGAATTCACTGAACGCTTCACGCATAGCCCCCCTTACGCTAACTTTGACATCGTTTAGCTTCTGTTTGTCTGAGAGGTTTTGGCTGCGTTTAAACTTGGAGTGAAGCTCTCTTTGCTTTCGCAGTAGTTTCCGAACTTTGTTGTTGTACCACGGTGGGTTTTTCCCGTCCCTCACAGTTTTACTCGGCACGTACCTGTCTAAAACGCATTTTACGATTGCCTTGAACTTTTTCCATAAACACTCAACATTGTCAGTGTCGGAACAGAAATTTTCGTTTTGATCTGTTAGGTAGTCTGAAATCTGCCTTCTATTACTGTTGCTAAACAGATAAACCTTCCTCCCTGTTTTTTATATTCCTATTAACTTCCATATTCAGGGATGCTGCAACGGCCTTATGATCACTGATTCCCTGTTCTGCACATACAGAGTCGAAAAGTTCGGGTCTGTTTGTTATCAGTAGGTCCAAGATGGTTATCTCCACGAGTAAGCGAGTGTAAGCAGAATATGGAATCCGTGGGCTCAGATGGGTAATACGGAACGCCATGCTGGATCCCAACGGCCTTGTATCACTAGCAGTCGAGATGACGGGCATCTTATCCGCATGGCTGTAACGGATCGTGCAGTCACGTCTCGATCCCTGAGGCAACAGATGGGGACGTTTGCAAGACCACAACCATCTCCAAGGACAGTTCACCGACGTTTGCAGCAGCATGGACTATCAGCTCGGAAACCATGGCTGTGGTTACCCTTGACGCTGCATCACAGACACATAACGACGAACCTAGGTGCACAAATGGCAAAACGTCATTTTTTGGATGAATCCAGGTTCTGTTTACAGCATCATGATGGTCGCATCCGTGTTTGGCGATATTCGTCATCGCCATACTGGCGTATCATCCGGCGTGATGGTATGGGGTGCCATTGGTTACACGTCTCGGTCATCTCTTGTTCGCATTGACGGCACTCTGAACAGTGGACGTTACATTTCAGATGTGTTACGACCCGTGGCTCTACCCTTCATTCGATCCCTGCGAAACACTACATTTCAGCAGGATAATGCACGACCGCATGTTGCAGGCCCTGTACGGGCCTTTCTGGATACAGAAAATGTTCGACCGCTGCCCTGGCCATCACATTGTCCAGATCTCTCACCAATTGAAAACGTCTGTCGATGGTGGCCGAGCAACTGGCTCGTCACAATACGCCAGTCACTACTCCTGATGAACTGTGGTATCGTGTTGAAGCTGCATGGTGAGTTGTACCTGTACACGCCATCCGAGCTCTGTTTGACTCAATGGCCAGGCGCGTCAAGGCCGTTATTACGGCCAGAGGTGGTTGTTCTGGGTACTGATTTCTCAGGATCTATGCACCGAAATTGCGTGAAAATGTAATCACATGTTCTAGTATAATATATTTGTCCAATGAATCCCCCTTTATCATCTGCATTTCTTCTTGGTATAGCAATTTTAATGGCCAGCAATATATATATATATATATATATATATATATATATATATATATATATATATAGAGAGAGAGAGAGAGAGAGAGAGAGAGAGAGAGAGAGAGAGAGAGAGAAAGAGAGGGGGGGGAAGAGAGAAAGATTCGTTAATTATTTACTCTGGTTATATTTAAGATTTCAGCTTGTTATTGTTTTCGTGGCTAACATGATAAGGGAGTTATTGCTTGTACTGATTTGGTCATTGATTGCTTTCTTTTTCATTGCAAGCGGTCTTTGTATGTCAAAGTTTTCTCGTAATGGCAGGAGTTTTTTTGTTGTGATTGTTGACTCTAATATTTTCTATGACTTGTTCCATGTTGGATGGTTCACGTCCATGTTTTATCAGGTGTTCGGCAGAGGCAAAATGACTTCCAGCTTTTTACAAGTTCTTTACACCTAGTTTTGAAGCAACTGAGGTAGGACGACGGAAAACGAAAATCAGAGAAAAAATTGACTGACTGACGTAAGAGCGCGCAGACAATGAGTTATGAAAGTCGTTTCCTGGAAGCGGCGTTACGAAACTACACTGCCTTAAAGGGAAAAAAAGAGACCTCAGTCACCTAGACGACACAGTCGGTCGTCAATGTAATTCTATACACGTGCACATCATCAGCACGTGTGTAAATGATTACAGCTGCAATTTTCTGTGACAGGTAGGATGGCCAATGGAATGCATTAGTGCTGTCCCTGTTAAAATAGTATTGTAACCAGGTTCATTCGGGTATATTAGGGGCGTGAACAAGCGTCAGATGTCGAATGATTACGGAGATGTCGCGTACTCGTGTGAGACAGCGGTATCAGCAACTGGCAGAGTTTGAAAGGGAACTCATTGGGGGTGTCCATTTGGCCGGCTGCTCGAATCTTCCAATATCCACGTTTGTGGAGCATTGAGATGTGACAGTGGTCCCATGCTTGGAAACGTGGGGACAAGCGTAAAGCTGTCGGCACACGGACCGTGCATCGGAACGTTGAGCGTTGAGCGTGTCGAGTATCTGACGTCATAGCGTGGAATAGCACGTTCGGGAGTCTTTCCGAACGTGCAGAGCGATATCTGGCGTGTCAGATATTGTGAGCGTGCGTCTGAGCGTTGACCAATGAGATGGCTGAACGTCACCTACGTCACACGCACGCCGTCTCCCTTTAGCACAGAGTTGTGAGGCGCCATATTTGCATTCATTTCAAGCTTATATGCATACATGCCGTTTCTGAGCACCAGCAAATTGAGAATCACTGCAAAACCCGTTGTTAACTGCGTGATTCGTTCCAATAAAGTAATGAGAAACATCATATTCATAGCGAAAGGATTATTGTAACTTGCGTATTATGAGAGTAGGCTATTTGAAGGCAGCGACACACTGAAGATCCACCCAAAACGCTTTGTTCTTGGTACACTTGGTTATAACAAAATTTCAATTAGTAACATATCTACGATAAGGTTTTTTGCAAGGGGTAACATACTATGATTACGGCACGGTAGCTCAGCGTGTTCAGTCAGAGGGTTACGTGCCCTCTGTAATAAAAAAAACTGAGTCCAAGGATCAACAAACGAACTTTACCGGATGTCATGTGACGTCCGCAACGACCAAACACAACGATCAACAACGAATAAACTGAAAAAAAAAAAGTTCCGTCACTGGCTTGTGTTGAGTTGTTTGTAGGGGTGTACGTTCGCGTCTTGACACCCTAAATTTTATTTCCTAGCATTCGCATTTCTTTTAGGTTCTGATACTTTGTTATTAGCCTAGTTCAATATATGGTTCAAATGGCTCTGAGCACTATGCGACTTAACTTCTGAGGTCATCAGTCCCCTAGAGGTTAGAACTACTTAAACCTAACTAACCTAAGGACATCACACACATCCATGCCCGAGGCAGGATTCGAACCGGCGACCGTAGCGGTCACGCGGTTCCAGACTGAAGCGCCTAGAACCGCACGGCCACGCCGGCCGGCGAACGCACAGAGTTGCGAGGCGCCATATTGGCATCCATTTCAAACCTGTATGTATACACGCCGTTTCTGAGCACCAGCAAATTGAGAATCACTGGAAAACCCGTTGTTAACTGTGTGACTCGTTCCAATAAAGTAATGAGAAACATCATATTCGTGACAAAAGAATTATTGTAACTTGCGCATTATGAGAGCAGGCTATTTGAAGGCAGCGACACACTGAAGATCCACCCAAAACGCATTGTTCTTGGTACAATTTGTTATAATTAAATTTCAGTTAGTAACATAAATATCTACGATTAACGTTTTTAGAAGGGGTAAAACAATGTGATTAAGTACGCGGAGCCTGTTGTTGGTTTAGCGTAATGAGTCTATATTGGGGCGGTGGTTCGCGTCTTACACTTCCAATTTTTTTCCCCTAACAATCGCGTTTTTATTACGTTCTGATACTTTATTACTAGTTTAATATAAGTATATGCTATAATATTTGATGTTATGTAAATATAAGTTCACCTTTTTCTGAGGGGTGGCTTTGTTCGATTGGCTTAATTTACAGGACAGCTTGCGCTACTTGTATAAAGATATTTTGCTCATTTTTCTTTTACGCTTCGTAATCCACATATTGCGAAGATTCTGCTACTGGGTAGGAACAGTGATCAAGTAAGACTGACCTTGAGGTTTTACTAAAATGTGGGAATGATGAAATAATGTTTGTCTTATGCGGAGAAGTATTCCAAATTTGCACCGCACTGTTTGTAATGGAACTTTTATAAGCCTGTGTCATCATTGATTGGATACGGTACTTTCCTTTTCGTGGACGATGGAGCAAATGTACGTTTTAATAGAGCTAACGTGGGAATTTTGCGCGCGCCCGTTGAGTAAACAGTGTGATTTAAGAACTAGAAACATCCCTCAACTGCCGCTGGAGTGCGTTGCGATCGCGTATACCACGTTGGGTCCCACGTACCGTGTGCACGAGTCGCATCGTTCCTGAGCGTTCAGCAGCACGTCGAACCTGCCACGCTCAGCGTTAACGTTCGACAGCGCGGTCCGTGTGACGACGGCTTGAGTCATCATTATTGCGTTCCACCACATCATAACAGCACAACCGCAGCGTAACACACAGTCTGGAGAGAAGGGATGACACACAAACTACTAAAAACAATCCCATACCGAACAACTGTAACTCTCATCAATACCATGATAAATAATAGACATATCCGCGTTTAGTTGGGAGAAAATGTGAGCGAGGAGGGGGTAATTAAGTAATGGTGTGCCACAGGGTTCCGTCTTAGCCCTCCTATTATTCCGCCAATATACCTCAGACCTCTCCAATAACAGGTCAACAAAATTCTAGTACACGGACGATATTGCTCTCGCATGCACAACCGAAGATCTCGGAGAAGCGAAGACAATTGTCACAGAAGATCTAGCTGCTATGAGCTCATATTTCACAAAGTGGCGACTTAAAACCAATAGAAGTACAACTGAACTGTGTCAATTCCATCTGAACATGCTAACACGGAGCTCAGGATCAAACTTAACGTGAACACTCCTTGCCATAACAAGTACTCAAAGTACCTTGGTGTCACCCCCGACGGCATCCTTTCATATAAAGAGCATCTTGAAAATACCGCTGCCAAGATAATGGTTCAAATGGTTCTAACAAGGGAACCTCCCCATCGCACCCCCCTCAGATTTAGTTATAAGTTGGCATAGTGGATAGGCCTTGAAAAACTGAATACAGATCAATCGAGAAAACAGGAAGAAGTTGTGTGAAACTATGAAAAAAATAAGCAAAATATACAAACTGAGTAGTCCATGCGCAACATCAGGGAGAATGTGAGCTCAGGAGCGCCGTGGTCCCGTGGTTAGCGTGAGCACCTGCGGAACGGCAGGTCCTTGGTTCAAATCTTCCCTCGAGTGAAAAGATTATTTTCTTTATTTTCGCAAAGTTACGATCTGTCCGTTCGTTCATTGACGTCTCTGTTCACTGCAATAAGTTTAGTGTCTGTGTTTTGCGACCGTGCGATTAGTAGACGAAAGGACGTGCCTCTCCAATGGGAACCGAAAACATTTAATCGCAAGTTCATAGGTCAACCGATTCTTCCACCAGGAAAACACGTCTGATATATTCTATACGACACTATTGACGACATGTGCGTCACATGACAGGAATATGTTGTCGACTCACCTAATTTGTACGCTTGGCGAATGGGTAAAAAGATTCTTCTACCTTGCCCGATTTTGGTTTTCTTGTGGATGTGATAATCATTCCCAAAAAAGTGATGAAAACATAAGAGTTTGTCACATAAACTGCAACAAATGAATGCAACAGTTTCACAGTCGCACAGTTTTCCCTGTGCTCTGTCAAAACATACGTTTTTAACGTTTTCAATTTTTTCCGTGTGTAGACCGTCAAATACTGCATATGTCCAAGCAAATCTGAACATGTCCTGGAATTTTGGAGAGCGAAGTTGATTATGTGTGAGTGCCTCAACTGTTATAATTGACACACGATCACGTAAACAATACTGCTCTGTGTACCTGTGCAAAATCATAGAAACTTTTCACGAAGTATTTCACTTGCCGAAAACCAAACACATCTAACGGTTGCACAAGAGGTGTACAACCTGGAGGAATGGTAATCACGTCTACTCCCACACTAAAAATGTACAATGCCTGATCCTTATGTCCAGTATAGCTGTCAAGGAGATAATAATTGTCAGAAAATAAAAAAAATTAAACTTTTCACCAGAGGGAAAACTTGAACCAAGGACTTCTCCTTCCGCAGCTGCTCACGCTAACCACGGGCCCACGGCGGTCTTGAGCTCATTCTATACTGAATCTTGCATACCTAGCGCCTGGACTACTCAGTTTGTATATTTTGCTTATTTTTTCATAGTTCCACACAACTTCTTCGTGTTTTCTCGATTGATCTGTGTTTTTTCAAGGCCTATCCACTGTGCCAACTTATAACTAAATCTGAGGCGGGTGCGATGGGGAGGTTCCCTTGTAAGCACTATGGGACTTAACATCTGAGGTCATCAGTCCCCTAGAACGTAGAACTACTTAAACCTAACTAACCTAAGGACATCACACACACCCATGGTCGAAGCAGGATTCGAACCTGCGACCGTAGCAGTCGCGCGGTTCCAGACTGAAGCGCCTAGAACTGCTCGGCCACCGCGGCCTGCTGAATGCAGTCAGATGCCGATTCTAGGGCCCCGGTTATGATTTTTTCTCTGTGGCAACTTGAATTTTCCAGCCGCTTTTTATTTTAGGCAACTTATCGCGGTGGTTCCCCCGAGACAAACTGTAAGAACTAAAATTATTAATAAGATTTCGCGTTTTGTGTTGAAGAAGAATCTGTGTAACTTTTAAATAAATGCAGGACTGTTTAGTTAAAAGCGTGGCGACACGAAATCAATCCATCAAGAAGAGTAGGGGCCGACTGCTTAAAGCACTTGACCTTAGATTAACACAAAAAATCACTTCAGATCAAGCTTAAATCGGAAGACAAGCTCGTATAATCGTTAATCCCAGATTATACCGCCGTGAAGTAAGATCTACTTTGCCCGGCGAAAATTCACAGGTCAGAGTCGGCTTCAAATGCAATCGCCGGTTTACAACGTAGTGACACAACAAAACAACACTTCTGTTTTATGCCAATACAAACTGAAATAATAAAAAAAGTTGTTATTGACATTTAAATATCAGACTGCTCCACTCTAACAACTGCTGAAGCTCGGAATATTTTTCGATCTGTAAGGTTAGGTTCAAGATATTATCAGTAGACCCTATGCACACTATGTCATCAACAGTATCCGGACACACCCAAAAATATAATTTTTTTCATATTAGGTGCACTGTGCTGCCATCTACTGCCAGCGACATAGTCATTAGACATCGTGAGGGAGCAGAATGGGGCGCTCCGCGAAACTCGTGGACTTCAAATGTGGTCAGGTGATTGGGTGTCACTTGTGTCATACGTCTGTACGCGAGATTTCCACACTCCTAAACATCCCTAGGTCCACTGTTTCCGATGTGATAGTGAAGTGGAAACGTGGAGGGACACGTACAGCACAAAAGCGTACTGGCCGACGTCGCCTGTTGACTGACAGAGACCGCCGACAGTTGAACAGGGTCGTAATGTGCAATAGGCAGACATCTATCCAGACCGTCACACAGGTCCAAAAATGGTTCAAATGGCTCTCAGCACTATGGGACTTCTTTGGTTATCAGTCCCCTAGAACTTGGAACTACTTAAACCTACCTAACCTGAGGACGTCACATACATCCATGCCCGAGGCAGGATTGGAACCTGCGACCGTAGCCGTCGCGCGGTTCCAGACTGTAGCGCCTAGAACCGCTCGGCCACCACGGCCGGTCATCACACAGGAATTCCAAACTTCATCAGGATCCACTGCAAGTACTATGACAGTTAGGAGGGGTGGTGAGAAAACTTGGATTTGATGGTCGAGCGGCTGCTCATAAGCCACACATCACGCCGGTAAATGCCAAACGACGCCTCGCTTGGTGTAAGGAGCGTAAACATTGGACGACTGAACAGTGGCAGGGTGTGGGTAGCCCGATGAACGTCATCTGCCAATGTGTGGAGGGCGAACAGTAAAATTTGGAAGCGGTGTTGTAATGGTGTAGTCGTGTTTTTCATAGAGAGGGCTTGCACACCTTGTTGTTTTGCGTGGCACTATTACATCACAGCCCTACACTGATGTTGTAAGCACCTTCATTCTTGCCACTGTTGAAAAGCAATTCGGGGATGGCGATTGCATCTTTCATAACGACCCAGCAGCATCTGTTCATAATGCACGGCCTGTGGCGGAGTGGTTACACGACAATGTAATCCTATAGAACATCTTTGGGATGTTTTGGAACGCCGACCTCGTGCCAGGCCTCACCGACCGACATCGATACCTCTCCTCAGTGCAGCACTCGGTGAGGAATGGGCTGCCATTCCCCAAGAAACCTTCCAGCACCTGACTGAACGTTTGCCTGCGAGAGTGGAAGCTGTCATCAAGGCAAAGAGTAGGCCAACACCATATTGAATTCCAGCATTACCGATGGAGGAGGGGGGGCAGGGGCGCAACGAACTTGTAAGTCATTTTCAGCCTGGTGTCCGGATATTTTTGACCACACAGTGTAATGGATGCAGATAATAACTGATCTCACGGAGAGACGTCCCGTAACTCATGTAATTAGCTTAAAGAGAGGCCCAAAGAAACTGGTATAGGCATGCGTTTTGAGGTAAGGAGATACGTAAACAGGCAGAATACGGCGCTGCGGTAGGCAACGCCTGTATGAGACAACAGGTTTCTGGTGCAGTACTTAGATCAGTTACTGCTGCTATAACAGCAAGTTATCAAGATTTAAGTGACTTTGAACATGGTGTTAAAGTCGGCGCACAAGCGGTGGGGCACGGCATCTCCGGGGTAGCGATCAAGTGGGGTATTTTCCCGTACAACCATTTCACGAGTATACGAGGTGCATTCAAGTTCTAAGGCCTCCGATTTTTTTTTCTAATTAACTACTCACCCGAAATCGATGAAGCTGGCATAACTTCTCGACGTAATCGCCCTGCAGACGTACACATTTTTCACAACGCTGACGCCATGATTCCGTGCCAGCGGCGAAGGCTTCTTTAGGAGTCTGTTTTGACCACTGGAAAATCGCTGAGGCAATAGCAGCACGGCTGGTGAATGTGCGGCCACGGAGAGTGTCTTTCCTTGTTGGAAAAAGCCAAAAGTCACTAGGAGCCAGGTCAGGTGAGTAGGGAGCACGAGGAATCACTTCAAAGTTGTTATCACGAAGAAACTGTTGCGTAATGTTAGCTCGATGTGCGGGTGCGTTGTCTCGGTGAAACAGCACACGCGCAGCCCTTCCCGGACGTTTTCGTTGCAGTGCAGGAAGGAATTTGTTCTTCAAAACAGTTTTGTAGGATGCACCTGTTACCATAGTGACCTTTGGAACGCAATGGGTAAGGATTACGCCCTCGCAGTCCCAGAACATGAACACCATCATTTTTTCAGCACTGGCGGTTACTCGAAATTTTTTTGGTGGTGGTGAATCTGTGTGCTTCCATTGAGCTGACTGGCGCTTTGTTTCTGGATTGAAAAATGGCATACACGTCTCATCCATTGTCACAACCGACGAAAAGAAAGTCCCATTCGTGCTGTCATTGCGCGTCAACATTGCTCGGCAACGTGCCACACGGGCAGCCGTGTGGTCGTCCGTCAGCATTCATGGCACCCACCTGGATGACACTTTTCGCATTTTCAGGTCGTCGTGCAGGATTGTGTGCACAGAACCCACACAAATGCCAACTCTGGAGGCGGTCTGTTCGACAGTCATTCGGTGATCCCCCAAAACAATTATCTCCACTTTCTCGATCGTGTTGTCAGACCGGCTTGTTCGAGCCTGAGGTTGTTTCGGTTTGTTGTCACACGATGTTCCGCCTTCATTAAACTGTCGCACCCACGAATGCACTTTCGACACATCCTTAACTCCGTCACCACATGTCTCCTTCAACTGTCGATGAATTTCAATTGGTTTCACACCACGCAAATTCAGAAAACGAATGATTGCACGCTGTTCAAGTAAGGAAAACGTCGCCATTTTAAGTATTTAAAACAGTTCTCATTCTTGCCGCTGGCGGTAAAATTCCATCTGCCATACGGTGCTGCCATATCTGGGACGTATTGACAATGAACGCGGCCTCATTTTAAAACAATGCGCATGTTACTATCTCTTTCCAGTCCGGAGAAAAAAAATCGGAGGCCTTAGAACTTGAATGCACCTCGTACGTTGAATATCAGAATTCCGGTAAAACAGCAAAGCTCCGACATCGTTGCGGCCGGAAAAAGACCCTGCAAGGACGGGACCAATGACCAATTTGAGAAAATTGCTGCAGATATCAATGCTGGGCCATCGACAAGTGTCAGTGTGCAAACCATTGAAGGAAACATTATAGACATGGGTTTTTAGAGCCGAGACACCACTCGTGTAGCCTTGATAATTGCACAACACAAAGCTTTATCCTCCCCAGGGCCCGTAAATACCGACATTGGACTGTTGATGACTGGAATCATGTTGCCTGGTCGGACGAGTCTCGTTTCAAATTGTATCGAGCGGATGGACGTGTACGGGTACGGAGACAACCTCGTGAATCCTTGTATGTCAGCAGGGTCCTGTTCAAGCTGATGGAGCGTCTGTAATGATGTGGGGCGTGTGCAGTTGGAGTGATACGGGGCCCCTGATATGTCTAGATACGACTCTGGCAGTTGACACGTACATAAGCATCCTGTCTGATCACCTGCATCCATTCATGTCTATTGTTCATTCCGACGGACTTGCGAAATTCGAGCAGGACAATTCGACATCACAAACGTCCAGAATTACTACAGAGTGGTTCTGGGAACACTCTTCTGAGTTTAAACGCTTCGGATGGCCACCAAACTCCCCAACATAAACATTATTGCAACGTCCTGTTGAGAAGAGACCTTGACCGCTTCGCACTCCTACAGATCTGTGGACAGCCCTGCAGCATTCATGGTGTGAGCTCCCTCCAGCACTTCTTCAGACATTAGTCGAGTCCATGCGGCGTCGTGTTGCGGCACTTGTGCGTGCTCGCGGGGGCCCTACACGATAGTAGGCAGGTGTACCAGTTTCTTTGGCTCTTCATTGTAAGTGTAGTGTGATGCCCTCACATTAGCGAAGCGTGACATGGCCTCGGTATTGTTAACGTGAGACCTAGGGCCATGGCACTCTACACCTACACTGTGCTCGGATTGTGAGAAAGCTAGGATATTAGTTTTACTGGAATGTTGACACCAAGTTCGCAGTTACTTCGAGACGTCCGCCGTCGACGCACCTCACCCCATATTTAATGGGCTACAGTTTGGAAAACGCTTCATCACGACGTGGTATCGTCTCGTCAACGACAAATATACTATTTGACAAAAACTGCACCGCATCGCTCTAGTGAGCTCACCCTCAAGTGGAATGTCCGTTTTACACCCTTGGGACAGCAGCTTAAGTTTGGACCTTTGTGCGGCTTTCTACCTCCGAGTACCCCCACACCACATCTCCCCTACCATGCTATCAGCCGGGCACTGTGGCCGAGCAGTTCTAGGCATTTCAGTCCAGAACCGCGCTGCTGCTACGGTCCCAGGTTCAAATGGTTCAAATGGCTCTGAGCACTATGGGACTTAACTTCTGAGGTCATCAGTCCCCTAGAACTTACAAGTACTTAAACGCAACTAACCTAAGGACATCACACACATCCATGCTCGAGGCAGGATTCGAACCTGCGACCGCAGCGGCCGCGCGGTTCCAGACTGTAGCGCCGAGAACCGCTCGGCCACACCGGCCGGCGTCCCAGGTTTGAGTCCTGCCTCAGGCATGGATGTGTGCGATGTCCTTAGGTTTAAGTAGTTCTACGTCTAGGGGACTCATGACTTCACATGTTAAGTCCCCTAGTGTTGAGAGCCATTTTTGAACCATGCTATTATATGCTGGGGCAACTTACTTTCCACTGTCAAAAGTGGCACGGTATACATGGATCAGTGGCATGGCTGTCAAGTACCTCTTCTGGGACGACATCGTCGATGCAGCAGATTCCTGGATACGTCACCAAGTTCAACACCACACCCTGAGCCGACATCGACACTATCGCGAGCTATTTACAGAATATGTTTGCCTAGCAGTCCCAGGGTGTATACGCGGACAAACAAACAAAAATTCCCGGATTTCTCCTGGATTTCCCGATTAAAAATACATTTTCTCCTGGGTGAAAACATAGTTTTTCCCTGTTAACTGACAGTACATTTTCTCTCGGAACTGTATAACTTATCCATCCTTTGAATGGTTATGAATTTATACACGTGCATAGAATTTCCCGGCGCTTTGGAAAACAAAACACAGGGGGAAAAAAACGTTTTGGAAAGATCTTTGATGTGCAGTAACATGTACGCTGCATATTTTCGTATTACGAAAGTATAAATCCGAATTCCATCAAACAGTGCATGTTACTTTCCGAAGCATTGAAATCGAGATTGCGATTCACTTTTGTAAGCCAGTCATAGCTCATGTCACGTGATTTTCACCAGACGATGATAGCAGGTATTCAGAGCTTATGACACGTGATGAAGTCAGCCAATAGCAACATCACTGTTAAGCAGTGCGAACACATGAACAGAGAAAGTTAATGGTTTAAATTAATGTACATACTCCTGCTACAAGTAAAGTAAAGCTTTCATTTATAATATTGTCTATAACAGGGCTGCCCAACCTGTGGCTCTTTCTAGGGGGTCCGCGGTCACCTTTCACCAAACCGTGTAAAATAATGAGTAAAATTATTGAATAAAAATGTGAAAATCAAATTCATCACTATTTTTTTTTCGTGTGAAAAACATGTGTACTTTCACTTTAGGTCGTGTCCCCAAGCAGCCTTTGCGGTTCCTAAGTGAGATCGTATACACAGTTTAGTGCCGGAGAATGCGGCTTCTCTGATCGACTGTTTAGCATAATTAAATGTTAAACTTGCCTTGTCAGTGCACTACCTGTTTCATAAGTCGATTTTCGACCGGTTTATTACTTCTAACATGGATCGGTGGCTGAAATCAGGATCATTGAAGAAGGCTGCAGTTTCTCCATCGCCTTCACAACAAGGGAAATTTCCAGTTGAAATGAATGGACGACCAAAGGAAGACTTTACATATATTTGAACATTTCACGAAAAACCACACACACACACACACACATGACTGTTACGAAATATACATGCTCCTTACATAACAGTAGCCAAACAGTGGAAGTGAACAGACCATAAGCGACAGCATGTCAACAGCGAACAGTTTGGACGTGACGTTGATTGCTCTTGGAGGAAGGAAGTTCCATCGCGTGAAATTTCAATAATAATTTTAATCAGGCTATAGTGTGTTGAACAAAGGGAGTAAATCCACTAGTAAGTGTCTGGAGACTGGATACAGTGGGAATTCAAATTGTTTTCATTCATCTCTAAACCAAAGCCTATTGATACTTCGGGGAGGGAGGGG
Organism: Schistocerca piceifrons; assembly: GCF_021461385.2. Taxonomy (NCBI): domain Eukaryota; kingdom Metazoa; phylum Arthropoda; class Insecta; order Orthoptera; family Acrididae; genus Schistocerca; species Schistocerca piceifrons. The sequence continues at coordinate 80,742,415 of NC_060148.1, read as the reverse complement.
GGGGGGGGGGAGGTCATTGTGAACATGACACCTGCCGGCCGGTGTGGCCGTGCGGTTCTAGGCGCTTCAGTCTGGAACCGCGTGACCGCTACGGTCGCAGGTTCGAATCCTGCCTCGGGCTTGGATGTGTGTGATGTCCTTAGGTTAGTTAGGTTTAATTAGTTCTAAGTTCTAGGCGACTGATGACCTCAGAAGTTAAGTCGCATAGTGCTCAGAGCCATTTTTTGAACATGACCATTAAGAAGCTTTCAGTTCCCACGGGTTTCGCTTTGAAATTTGAAGTTACTGTACTCTTGACTGGCTTGGGGTCCGCCATGGATTTTCGACTGAAGAAGAGGTCCGCCAGCTGAAAAGGTTGGGAAGCCCTGGTCTATAAGATTAATACGCTGGAAGAGAAGCTAAGCTTTCACATATAATGTTGGTCTTTTACGTGTGTATTACGATATATCACACAAATGTGCCATTAAAATTTTCAATAACGATATAAATGTCTGTTCTTCTGGGCTCGAAATTCGTCTAAATGGCTCGTCATTGAAGAGTTTATTTTTAAATGAGAGTCAAACGCTATTTGATTTACGAAATTCATCGTACATTCTAGCACATAGTTCAACTTGGGTAAAAGGAAATTTACTTTGAAAGTAACGCTTTTCAAATTACCATTCGCAATATTTTCCCGCGACCTGTTAGAAATAGGTTCGTTTCTGCATTTGGCAGAGAGCGCCAGATTACAGGCGTCACCGCGCATGCGCAGCTACGATGTCGTAGCGAGCCTTATGTTAGTAAGTGTAAAACATTAAAAGGTCATAAAAGAAACAAGACATTCGAACCTGCGGCTGCTTACACAGCCAACAGTCACATTTCTGTAGCCAGAAGCGGGAGAAGGTACTACTCAACTGCGCATGCGCACGATTCCGCTTGTAACTACTAAAACAAATCTAATGTAAAAAGTTGTGACGTCACGCTCATCGGAGGCAATTTGTTGTTACGAATCATTGCATATTCTTCCTAAAGCCTTTGACAAATTTTGCTGTGGCAGCCCCTTTATGAGCACTTTGTTTTGTTGATGTATATGCCACATTTACTTTGCAGTTTAAGTTTTATTTTCGTTTTTCACTCGTTCATGTTTTATTGCTGAAGTATTATTCTGCAGTAGCGGCATACAGTAATATTCTTTGTTAGAGAATCGGTTCTTACCAGTCAAAAATACAAAAATTTAACTGAAAACAATGGACAATTCCCAGAATTCTAAAATATTCCCGGGTTTTTCCCAGTTTTGTCCCGGATGAAAAAGTTCCCGGATCTCCCGGTTCGCATACACCCTGAGTCCAGGAGCTGCAATGTACGAGGTGCATTAAAGTTCTAAGGCCTCCGATTTTTTTTCTCCGGACTGGAAAGAGACAGAAACATGAGCATTGTTTCAAAATGAGGCCGCATTCATTGTCAATACGTCCCAGATATGGCAGCACCGTACGGCAGATGGAATTTTACCGCCAGCGGTGAGAATGAGAACTGTTTAAATACTTAAAATGGCGACGTTTTCCTTACTTGAACAACGTGCAATCATTCGTTTTCTGAATTTGCGTGGTGTGAAACCAATTGAAATTCATCGACAGTTGAAGGAGACATGTGGTGATGGAGTTATGGATGTGTCGGAAGTGCGTTCGTGGGTGCGACAGTTTAATGAAGGCAGAACATCGTGTGACAACAAACCGAAACGACCTCGGGCTCGCACAAGTCTGTCTGACGACACGATCGAGAAAGTGGAGAGAATTGTTTTGGGGGATCGCCGAATGACTGTCGAACAGATCGCCTCCAGAGTTGGCATTTCTGTGGGTTCTGTGCACACAATCCTGCACGACGACCTGAAAATGCGAAAAGTGTCATCCAGGTGGGTGCCACGAATGCTGACGGACGACCACACGGCTACCCGTGTGGCATGTTGCCGAGCAATGTTGACGCGCAACGACAGCACGAATGGGACTTTCTTTTCGTCGGTTGTGACAATGGATGAGACGTGTATGCCATTTTTCAATCCAGAAACAAAGCGCCAGTCAGCTCAATGGAAGCACACAGATTCACCACCACCAAAAAAATTTCGGGTAACCGCCAGTGCTGAAAAAATGATGGTGTTCTGGGACAGCGAGGGCGTAATCCTTACCCATTGCGTTCCAAAGGGCACTACGGCACCAGGTGCATCCTACGAAAATGTTTTGAAGAACAAATTCCTTCCTGCACTGCAACAAAAACGTCCGGGAGGGCTGCGCGTGTGCTGTTTCACCGAGACAACGCACCCGCACATCGAGCTAACATTACGCAACAGTTTCTTCGTGATAACAACTTTGAAGTGATTCCTCGTGCTTGCTACTCACCTGACCTGGCTCCTAGTGACTTTTGGCTTTTTCCAACAATGAAAGACACTCTCCGTGGCCGCACATTCACCAGCCGTGCTGCTATTGCCTCAGCGATTTTCCAGTGGTCAAAACAGACTCCTAAAGAAGCCTTCGCCGCAGCCACGGAATCATGGCGTCAGCGTTGTGAAAAATGTGTACGTCTGCAGGGCGATTACGTCGAGAAGTAACGCCAGTTTCATCGATTTCGTGTGAGTAGTTAATTAGAAAAAAATCGGAGGCGTTAGAACTTGAATGCACCTCAGTCAGGCATAAACAGTACAGTGTCCGACGAGGTACGTCCGCTTCACAGAACTCCACTCTCATCTAGAAAGGGTGTCGTGTGGATTGCCAACCTTTAGACTTAATTATAGTGCGTCGCTGTTTAGAACACAGTCGCTCGCTAATAGCTGTAGATAAAGACGAGCATTTTTCTACGGGAATTATCCAGATAGCGTTGTCGAAATCTTCAGGCTGTACGATTCGCCGCTTATCGGCTGCAGATAAAACGCTGGCACATCGTAAAATGAAAACGGTAGTGGGCACACGTCGTTAGGAAAGCAACTGCTATTGCGATGTCAGATAATTACGGCCGTGGCGCAAAACCTGATAAGTAGCTGGTGAACAGTATTCAGCTACACTGTAGACAAGGGCTAGTGCTGAAGTTCTCAAAGTGCTCGCTCCACATCCCCATGTTGTTCCAGCCAGTCTCGAAAGGATAGCATTGCGGGATTTTAGTTTTTACTTTGTGTCTATCCTTTCGAAACTGGCTGGAACAACATGGGGATGTGGAGCGAGCACTTTGAGAACTTCACCACTAGCCCTTGTCTACAGTGTAGCTGAATACTGTTCACCAGTCTGGAGGAGAAGTGCACACGTATCTAAAGTGGATGTCCAGCTGAGGGAGACAATGCGAATAGTCTCGGGAACACTCAGGGCCACCCCCTGTGCATGGCTTCCTCTACTAGCGAACATAGAGCCTCCAGAAATCAGGCGATCACAGCTAGCCCTAAAAACCTACAGGAAAATTATAGACAACCCGGACCTCCCTGACACCGACAAACAGGCTTAAATCCAGATCACCTTTTTTGGAAAATCGTTGAAGAACTACAAACCTTTGAGCCGAGAACGGCCTGGAACGAAGTATGGTCGGCAAGTGAATTTAAGAACAAAAATTTAGTACACGATCCGAACAAGAAGATTGATGGCTTCAACCTACCAAGAAGAGTGTGGACAGCTCTAAACCGGGTCAGAACGAGTGTTGGGAGATGTAAAGACCTGATGAACAAGTGGGGCCTGGCAGACAGCGCTGTATGTGAGTGCGGTGAAATACAGGCAATGGACCATCTACTCGTGTGCAAAGTGTATGGCTGTGGTGGTGAACTCATGGACATACACAGACTCAGTGACTCAGCCATAGAGTGGCTCAAAAACATATCTAATATAGTGTAGAATTATATTGTTTTCTTTTTTAGTATATAGTGATAAGACATGCTAGGGTTGGGTTGTTTGGGGGAGCAGACCAGACAGCGAGGTCATCGGTCTCATCGGATTAGGAAAGGATGGGGAAGGAAGTCGGCCGTGCCCTTTCAAAGGAACCATCCCGGCATTTGCCTGGAGCGATTTAGGGAAATCACGGAAAAACTAAATCAGAATGGCCGGACGCGGGATTGGACCGTCGTCCTCCCGAATGCGAGTCCAGTGTGCTAGCCACTGCGCCACCTCGCTCGGTAGTGATAAGAATATTGTAAATTATGCCTCTGTGATGCCGAACGAGTAATAATAATAATGGTAAGTAGCCGTTCCCGCATCGCTCGGTGCTCCTCGGCTGACGCGCGCAGCCGGTCCTAGGGCCAGTTCTGTGCAATGACAGAACATTATGGCCACCTACGTAACAGCCGCCATGTCCGCCTTCAGTGCGGATAACAGCAGCGATCCGAGTGGCATGGAAGCAATGAGTCTTTGGTAGTTCGCTGTAGCGAGTGCGCACCACTTCTGCACACGCAAGGCACCTGTTGTTGTTGATCTTGTGGTCTTCAGTCCTCACACTGGTTTGATGCAGCTCTCCATGCTACTCTATCCTGTGCAAGCGTCTTCATCTCCCAGTACCTACTGCAGCCTACATCCTTCTGAATCTGCTTAGTGTATTCATCTCTTGGTCTCCCTCTACGATTTTTACCCTCCACGCTGCCCTCCAGTACTAAATTTGTGATCCCTTGATGCCTCGGAACATGTCCTACCAACCGATCCCTTCTTCTAGTCAAGTTGTGCCACAAACTCCACTTCTCCCCAATCCTATTCAACACCTCCTCGTTAGTTACGTGATCTACCCATCTAATCTTCAGCATTCTTCTGTAGCACCACATTTCGAAAGCCTCTATTCTCTTCTTGTCCAAACTATTTATCGTCCACGTTTCACTTCCATACATGGCTACACTCCATACAAATACTTTCAGCAACCACTTCCTGACACTTAAATCTATACTCGATGTCAACAAATTTCTTCAAAAACGCTTTACTTGCCATTGCCAGTACATTTTATAGCCTCTCTACTTCGAGCATCATCAGTTATTTTGCTCCCCAAATAGCAAAACTCCTTCACTACTTTAAGTGTCTCATTTCCTAATCTAATTCCCTCAGCACCGCCCGACTTAATTCGACTACATTTCATTATCCTCGTTTTGCTTTTGTTGATGTTTATCTTATATCCTCGTTTCAAGATTGCGTAGTATCGAGGATAGGCTACAACCTTGTCTGACTCCCTTCCCAACCACTGCTTCCCTTTCATGCCCCTTGACTCTTATAACTGCCATCTGGATTCTGTACAAATTGTAAATAGCCTTTCTCTCCCTGTATTGTACCCCCGCCACCTTTAGAATTTGAAAGAGAGTATTCCAGTCAACATTGGCCATCTGCAGGAACAGTTCGACGACATTTGCACCAGCACGGACTACCAGCTCGGAGACCGTGGCTGCGGTTACCCTTGACGCTGCATCAGAGACAGGAGCGCCTGCGATGGTGTACTCGACGACGCACCTGCGCGCACGAATAGCAAAACGTCGTTTTTTCCGATGAATCCAGGTTCTGTTTACAGCATCACGATGGTCGCATCCGTATTTGGCGACATCGCGGTGAACGCACATTCGAAGCGTGTATTCGTCGTCCCATTCTGGCGTATCACCCAGCGTGATGGTATGGGGTGCCATTTGCTACACCTCTCGGTCACCTCTTAATCTCATTGACGGCACTTTGAACAGTGGACGTTACATTTCAGATGTGTTACGACCCGTGGCTTTAGGCTTCATTCGATCCCAGCGAAACCCTACATTTCAGCAGGATAATGGGCGACCGCATCTTGCAGGTCCTGTACGGGCCTTTCTGGATACAGAAAATGTTCTACTGCTGCCCTGGCCAGCACATTCTCCAGATCTCTCGCCAATTGAAAACGTCGGTCAATGGTGGCCGTGCAACTGGCTCGTCACAATACGCCAGTCACTACTCTCCATGAACTGTGGTATCGTGTTGAAGCTGTATGGGCAGCTGTACCTGTACACGCCATCCGAGCTCTGTTTGACTCAATGCCGAGCCGTATCAAGGCCGTTATTACGGCCATATGTGGTTGTTCTGGGTACTCATTTCTCAGGATCTATGCACCCAAATTGCGTGAAAATGTAAACACATGCAGTTCTAGTGTAATATATTTGTCCAATGAATACCCGTTTATCATCTGCATTTCTTCTTGGTGTAGCAATTTTAATGGCCAGTAGTGTACTTATAAAAAAATAAGAGACCTTCCTTTTGGGATTATTCTCGTAGATTCCACCTCTCCGTGAAACGCTGCATGGAGGCGATCATCAGAATAGCGTTAAGCTCTGTTCATGGGCATTAAGACAGTACATTTCACAAGGGAACCTCGCCATCGCACCCCCCTCAGATTTAGTTATAAGTTGGCACAGTGGATAGGCCTTGAAAAACGGAACACAGATCAATCGAGAAAACAGGAAGAAGTTGTGTGGAACTATGAAAAAGTAAGCAAAATGTACAAACTGAGTAGTCCATGCGAAGATAGGCAACATCAAGGATAATCTAAACTCAGGAGCGCCGTGGTCCCGTGGTTAGCGTGCGCAGCTGCAGGACGAGAGGTTCTTGGTTCAAGTCTCCCCTCAAGTGAAAAGTTTTTCTTTATTTTCGCAAAGTTATGATCTGTACATTCGTTCATTGACGTTTCTATTCACTGTAATAAGATTAGTGTCTGTGTTTTGCGACCGCACCGCAAAACCGTGCGAATAGTAGACGAAAGGACGTGCCTTTCCAACGGGAACCGAAAACATTTGATCGCAAGGTCATAGGTCAACCGATTCCTCCACAGGAAAACACGTCTGATATATTCTATACGACACTGGTGACGGCATGTGCGTCACATGACAACAATATGTTGTCGACCCACCTAACTTGCGCACTTGGCGAATTGGTATAAACGTTCATCTACCTTGTCCGATTTAGGTTTTCTTGCGGATTTGAGAATTACTCCCAAAAAAGGGATGAAAACATAAGAGTTTGTCATATAAACTGCAACAAATGAATCCAACAGTTTCACAGTCGGCACACTTCTCCCTGTGCTCTGTCAAAACATATGTTTTTAACGTTTTCAAATTTTTCGCTTTAGGTGCAGCGTCCCCATACTACGGCGCAGTTACCTCACGTCGGACGGACGGACAGACGGTCAGATAATAATTGTCAGAAAATAAAAAATTAAACTTTTCACTAGAAGGTAGTCTTGAACCAAGGACCTCTCGTTCCGCAGCTACTCACGCTAACCACGGCGCTCCTTCAAATAGATGGAACTTGATATTGCATATCATGCACATGGACTACTCAGTTTGTATATTTTGCTTATTTTTTTCATAGTTCCACACAACTTCTTGCTGTTTTCTCGATTGATCTGTGTTCAGTTTTTCAAGGCCTATCCACTGTGCCAACTTATAACTAAATCTGAGGGGGGCGCGATAGGGATGTTCCCTTGTCAGATCTACCAAGCATCTTGTTTAGTGATGAACCCACATTCACTGAATTATGGGCACGCAGACCGCCGAAAGATGTCCTATTGGTATGTCAGCCATCCCCATTCGGTTCGTCACGTGGAACGTCAGCGTCTTTGCAGTGCAAACGTGTGTTGTGGGACAGTGAACCATCAGTTCATAGGTCCGTGTCCCACAGATGGAACACCGATTGCGCACAAGTACCGCAGCCTCATAACAGACTACCTGTCCGCCCCCGGTAGCTGAGTGGTCAGCGCGTCAGAATGTCAATTCCCGGCTGGGTCGGAGATTTTCTCCGCTCAGGGACTGGGTGCTGTGTTGTCATAATGAACATCATTTCATCCCCATCGGCGCGCAAATCGCCGAAGTGCGTAAAATGGAATGCTCTGTAGGAATCAGCACCGGTTTCGAAAAAGACGATCGTGTGAATCCCAGCTCGCGCTATTCGTCCACGAGGGCAATAGACACGGGTTCCCAGGTAGATCCCGTGTTTCTTGACTTCCGCAAGGCGTTCGATACAGTTCCTTACAGTCGTTTAATGAACAAAGTAAGAGCATATGGACTATCAGACCAATTGTGTGATTGGATTGAAGAGTTCCTAGATAACAGGACGCAGCATGTCATTCTCAATGGGGAGAAGTCTTCCGAAGTAAGAGTGATTTCAGGTGTGCCGCAGGGGAGTGTCGTAGGACCGTTGCTATTCACAATATACATAAATGACCTTGTGGATGACATCGGAAGTTCACTGAGGCTTTTTGCGGATGATGCTGTGGTATATCGAGAGGTTGTAACAATGGAAAACTGTACTGAAATGCAGGAGGATCTGCAACGAATTGACGCATGGTGCAGGGAATGGCAACTGAATCTCAATGTAGACAAGTGTAATGTGCTGCGAATACACAGAAAGAAAGATCCTTTATCATTTAGCTACAATGCAGCAGGCCAGCAACTGGAAGCAGTTAATTCCATAAATCATATGGGAGTAGCCATTAGGAGTGATTTAAAATGGAATGATCATATAAAGTTGATCGTCGGTAAAGCAGATGCCAGACTGAGATTCATTGGAAGAATCCTAAGGAAATGCAGTCCGAAAACAAAGGAAGTAGGTTACAGTACGCTTGTTCGCCCACTGCTTGAAAACTGCTCAGCAGTGTGGGATCCGTACCAGATAGGGTTGATAGAAGAGATAGAGAAGATCCAACGGAGAGCAGCGCGCTTCGTTACAGTATCATTTAGTAATCGCGAAAGCATTACGGAGATGACAGATAAACTCCAGTGGAAGACTCTGCAGGAGAGACGCTCAGTAGCTCGGTACGGGCTTTTGTTGAAGTTTCGAGAACATACCTTCATCGAGGAGACAAGCAGTGTATTGCTCCCTCCTACGTATATCTCGCGAAGAGACGATGAGGATAAAATCAGAGAGATTAGAGCCCACACAGAGGCATACGGACAATCTTCCATTCCAAGAACAGTACGAGACTGGACTAGTAGGGAAAACCGATAGAGGTACTCAAAGTACCCTCCACCACACACCGTCAGGTGGCTTATGGAGTATGGATGTAGATGTAGACTTGCACCTGGCGAACGGCCTACCCGACGAGGTGTATTGTGCTGCCACCTACTGCAGGTACTCCATACCAGCGACCTCAGTAGTCATTAGACATCGTGAGAGAGCAGAATGGGGCGCTCCGCAGAACTCACTGACTTCGAACGTGTTCAGGTGATTGGATGTCGCTTGTGTCATCCGCCTGTACGCGAGATTTCCACACTCCTAAACATCCCTAGGTCCACTGTTTCCGATGTGATAGTGAAGTGGAAACGTGAAGGGACACGTACAGCACAAAAGCGTACAGGCCGACCTCGTCTGTTGACTCACAGAGATAAAAATGGTTCAAATGGATCTGAGCACTATGGGACTTAACATCTGTGGTCATCAGTCCCCTAGAACTTAGAACTACTTAAACCTAACTAACCTAAGGACATCACACACATCCATGCTGCTAGCACATGTGGAGCAGTCGTTCCATATCTGACTGGATGCGTGTATTGACGCTGCCGGTTGTCATTATGAACACAACCTGTGATGGTCAATTGTCTCGCAACTGGTCAGAATCCATAGAGCTAGTGTATGCATTTGCATTGTTCTTTAGTGTGTGCTAGCGTAACTACTGTGTGCCGCTGTGGGAACTTTTCAAAATACGATACATCGTAAACGACGCAGTACTAGCTAGAATCGTGCAACAAACATCACTGACATTCTAATTTACCCTAAAGTATTATTACAATCTATTTACTGGCTAACAATACCAGCCCCTGAATGCCAACTCATTCTGTGAAAACCGCACATCAATAGCACTTTCCATTTCCGCAATATTTGCGGTGCATGTTTTAGGTGATTCGCCCTGCATATACAGGGTGGTCCATTGATAGTGACCGGACCAAATAACTCACGAAATAGGCGTCAAACGAAAAAACTCCAAAGAACGAAACTCGTCTAGCTTGAAGGGGGAAACCAGATGGCGCTATGGTTGGCCCGTTAGATGGCGCTGCCATAGGTCAAACGGATATCAACTGCGTTTTTTAAAAATAGGAACCCCATTTTTTATTATATATTCGTGTTGTACGTAACGAAATATGAATGTTTTAGTTGGACCACTTTTTTCGCTTTGTGACAGATGACGCTGTAATAGTCACAAACGTATAAGCACGTGGTATCACGTAACATTCCGCCAGTTCGGTCGGTATTTGCTTCGTGATACATTACCCTTGTTAAAATGGACCGTTTACCAATTGCGGAAAAAGTCGATATCGTGTTGATGTATGGCTTGTGTGATCCAAATGCCCAACGGGCGTGTGCTATGTATGCTGCTCGGTATCCTGGACGACATCATCCAAGTGTCTGGACCGTTCGCCGGATAGTTACGTCATTTAAGGAAACAGGAAGTGTTCAGCCACATGCGAAACGTCAACCACGACCTGCAACAAATGATGATGCCCAAGTACGTGTTTTAGCTGCTGCCGCGGCTAATCAGCACGTCAGTAGCAGACAAATTGCGCGAGAATCGGGAATCTCAAAAACGTCGGTGTTGAGAATGCTACATCAACATCGATTGGACGCGTACCTTATCGCTATGCGCCAAGAATTGCATGGTGACGACTTTGAACGTCGTGTAGCCACTGGGCACAAGAGAAATTACGGGACGATGACAGATTTTTTGCACGCTTTCTATTTAGCTACGAAGCGTCATTCACCAACAGCGGTAACTTAAACCGGCATAACATGCACTTTTTGGTAACGGAAAATCCACGATAGCTGCGACAAGTGCAACATCAGCGACCTTGGCGCGGCATTATGGGAGGAAGGATGTTATGTTTGTGACTATTACAGCGCCATCTATCACAAAGCAAAAAAGGTGGTCCAACTAAAACATCCATATTTCTTTTCATACTACACGAATATGTTTTTAAAAAATGGGGTTCCTATTAAAAAAAAAAAAACTCAGTTGATATCCGTTTGACCTATGGCAGCGCCATCTAGTCGGCCAACCATAGCGCCATCTGGTTTCCCCCTTCAAGCTAGACGAGTTTCGTTCTTTGTAGTTTTTTCGTTTGATGCTTATTTCGTGAGATATTTGACCGGTCACGATCAATAGACCACCCTGTATATTTTGATGACATTACAATACAGCCTCGAAAGAAATTGTAAGTATGCAGTTTTGTGCGTGTTCACAATCAGTTATCGACAATCGCAACGACGAAAGCCCATTTATAAACACGCCGGCCGATAAGATCCTGAATCCTTATCTGCCGACTCCAACCTTGTCGCGTTGCTTGCCATCATCATTAGCCACGATGATAAGCGGACAAATTATTACCGCGTGGCACTTGGGGAAGAACTTGGCTGGCGTGACTGACTTCCAGTTGAAACTAACAGATACGACCAGGTCTCGCACACGGTGCTTAAGACATGAAGACACAGTTCTGCTCCGGTACGGAGACAGCACAGCAAAGGACTTCGAAGAGCAGTTGAACGAAATGGACAGTGTCTTGAAAGGAGGATATAAGATGAACATCAACAAAACCAAAACGAGGATAATCGAATGTAGTCGAATTAAGTCTGGTGATGCTGCGGGAATTAGATTAGGAAATGAGACACTTAAAGTAGTAAAGGAGTTTTCCTATTTGGGGAGCCAAATAACTGATGATGGTCGAAGCAGAGAGGATATAAAATGTAGAACGGCAATGGCAAGGAAAGCGTTTCTGAAGAAGCGAAATTTGTTAACATCGAGTATAGATTTAGGTGTCAGGAAGTCGTTTCTGAAAGTATTTATATGGAGTGTAACCACATATGGAAATGAAACGTGGACGATAAATAGTTTGGACAAGAAGAGAATAGAAGCTTTCGAAGTGTGGTGCTACTGAAGAATGCTGAAGATTAGATGGGTAGATCACATAACTAATGAGGAGGTATTGAATAGAATTGGGGAGGAGTTTGTGGCACAACTTGACAAGAAGAAGGGACCGGTTGGTAGGACATGTTCTGAGGCATCAAGGGATCACAAAGTTAGCATTGGAGGGAAGCGTGGAGGGTAAAAATCGTAGATGGAGACCAAGAGATGAATACACTAAGCAGATTCAGAAGGATGTAGGCTGCAGTAGGTACTGGGAGATGAAGAAGCTTGCACAGGATAGAGTAGCACGGAGAGCTGCATCAAACCAGTCTCAGGACTCAAGACCACAACAACAACAACACGAACAACACACTCATCACGGTGTGCGAGGGAAATGAGACGGCAACTGGAAACGTACTCCGAAATTGATGAAAGGGTGACCGTGCGATTCTTGTGGGCAAAACGATCATACTGACCACAGATTCACTGTGAAATTCTGGCGGTAACCGAACTAGGGTTTTGATAAAATATCGATATTATGTCCGAAACGTATCGGTGTAGTAGGCGATATCGAGTGCTGATTTTTTTATTTTGCGAGGGTCTTTCAATAACTAAAGAGACAAATTGGTCTGGAAAAAAAGCGTTTATTTTTACAAAACAATACTTTTTCTACTTTTCAACACAATCCCCTTTTAACATTTATGCATTTGTTCCAATGGGCTACAAGGAACTCTTTATCTTGATGTTTGAACCAACTCCCCACAAACTTTATCACGTCCTCGATGTGCTTCAACCTCTTCCCACGTAATGCCTCCTTCAGTGCACCAAACAAATGGAAATCACTAGGGGCTAAATCAGGACTGTAAGAGGGATGAGGCAGTACTTCCCAGCCCATTCTGTCGACGGTTTCACGGGTTAGTTGAGCAATATGCGGACGTGCGTTGTCTTGCTGGAGAATCACACCTCTCCTCTGAGATCCACGACATCTCTCTCTCATGGCTGGCTTCACCTTGTTTAAAAGCAAATCCGAGTAATATTGGCTGTTCATTGTACGATGCTCTTCCAGATAATCACAAAAAACTGGACCTTCAGCATCCCAAAACATCGTCAACAAGACTTTTCCTGCTGAGACGTGGGTTTTGAATTTTTTTCTTGACAGGTGAGTTGGTGTGCTTGCACTCCATGCTTTGTCTTCTAGTTTCTGGCTCATCACAGTGAACCCGAGTTTCATCATCAAGTTAAAATTTAGTAGAGGAAGTGCCCACCTTGTCTTTCATAAGGTTCCTTTAGCACTGTGCACACTCTCAACCTTATTTGCTTGTGTAGCTGCCGGCCGGTGTGGCCGTGCGGTTCTAGGCGTTTCAGCCTGGAACCGCGTGACCGCTACGGTCGCAGGTTCGAATCCTGCCTCGGGCATGGATGTGTGTGATGTCCTTAGGTTAGTTAGGTTTAAGTAGTTCTTCTAAGTTCTAGGGGACTGATAACCTCATTTGAACCTTGTGTAGCTGCGTCAACTCCTTTGGGACCCATCTTGCACATGTTTTGCGGTACTTCCGCTTGTTAGAGATAATGTTATGAACTGTACCAGTACTAACTTGTACCTTATCAACTATCATTTCCACAGTCATCAATTTGAATTGTGTCATCAATTTGACTTTCAAGTGAGGGAGATGAAAATGCAATCGGTCGGCCAGAACGGTGTTCGTCAGACACTGAGTCGCGACCATTTTTGAACTGCTCTACCCATTTGTAAAAATTTGCGCGATTCATACAACCTTCACCATAAACTTAAGACATTCTACTGTGTATATTCACTGGTTTCTCGCCTTCAGCAAGTAAAAAACGAATAACAGAACGATGTTGACCTTACGTGGACGTATCAAGCGGACCCGCCATCTTGAAATGTATTTTTCAATTTATAAACAAAAAAATATTGATACATCAGCTGATCAGGGCTCGTCCTAGTGATGCCACAGTAAAGTCATAGACGTACCAAACTTGCCTTACTAACAGTTATTTCCCCCAGACCAATCTGTCTCTTTAATTATTGAATGACCCTCGTACATAATATTTCTTTCGCAATTTTCGGTCAATATTTCTTCTCTTGATATTGTTATACAACATTGTTTTACTTTCACTAATAATTTTTTTGAGCTTTCATCACGTCACATTCTTTCTCTTTGACTGTGTCAAGTAAGTGCAGGTTGCACAAAGAAGAAGTCTGATTGCACTTGTGTGTGTGGGGGGGGGGGGGGGGGGGGGAAGGAAAGTACCGTGTCCAATCAATAAGGACACAGGCTTATAAAAGTTCCATTGCAAACTGTGCGGTACAAATTTGGGATACTTCTCCGCATAAGACAAACATTATTTCATCATTCCCACATTTTAGTAAAACCTCAAGGTCAGTCTTAGTTCATCACTGTTCCTACCCAGTAGCAGAATCTTCGCCATATGTGGATTACGAAGCGTAAAAGAAAAATGAGCAAAATATCTTTATACAAGTAGCGCAAGCTGTCCTGTAAATTAAGCCAATCGAACAAAGCCACCCCTCAGAAAAAGGTGAACTTATATTTACATAACATCAAATATTATAGCATATACTTATATTAAACTAGTAATAAAGTATCAGAACGTAATAAAAACGCGATTGTTAGCGGAAAAAAAATTGGAAGTGTTAAGACGCGAACCACCGCCCCAATATAGACTCATTACGCTAAACCAACAACAGGCTCCGCGTACTTAATAGCATTGTTTTACCCCTTCTAAAAACGTTAATCGTAGATATTTATGTTACTAACTGAAATTTAATTATAACAAATTGTACCAAGAACAATGCGTTTTGGGTGGATCTTCAGTGTGTCACTGCCATCAAACAGCCTACTCTCGTAATACGCAAGTTACAATAATTCTTTTGTCACGGATATGATGTTTCTCATTACTTTATTGGAACGAGTCACACAGTTAACAACGGGTTTTCCAGTGATTCTCAATTTGCTGGTGCTCGGAAACGGCGTGTATACATACAGGTTTGAAATGGATGCCAATATGGCGCCTCACAACTCTGTGCTGAAGGGAGACGGCGTGCGCCGGCCGCTGTGGCCGTGCGGTTCTAGGCGCTTCAGTCTCGAACCGCGTGACCGCTACGGTCGCCGGTTCGAATCCTGCCTCGGGCATGGATGTGTGTGATGTCCTTAGGTTAGTTAGGTTTAAGTAGTTCTAACAAGGGAACCTCGCCATCGCACCCCCCTCAGATTTAGTTATAAGTTGGCACAGTGGATAGGCCTTGAAAAACTGAACACAGTTCAATCGAGAACTACTCAGTTTGTATATTTTTGCTTATTTTTTCATAGTTCCACACAACTTCTTCCTGTTTTCTCAATTGACCTGTGTTCAGTTTTTCAAGGCCTATCCACTGTGCCAACTTATAACTAAATTTGAGGGGGGTGCGATGGGGAGGCTCCCTTGTAACTTCTAGGGGACTGATGACCACAGACGTTAAGCCCCATAGTGCTCAGAGCCATTTGAACCATTTGAGACGGCGTGCGTGTGACGCAGGTGGCATTGTGCCATCTCATTGGTCGCGCCCAGACGCTGAAATCGGTGTTTTTTTTTAAATATCCACACATCGCTTTCCCGATATTTTGAAAAATATCAACAGTCTTACGCTCAAGGCGAAAAATGGTGGTAAACGCCTTTTTTGAGTACGCTCAGGGCCGCCCACGAACTAAATTATGTCTCCACAATCCCCGTAAGGGATATCGTTAACCACAACTAACGCAAAAGAAGCCAACCGATTTCCTCTAACTGCCTAAGCAGGACGAAGTGTGTTGTATTCAGACTTTGACCCTGTACAGTAGGATATATTTATAGGCCCGTATGTCGATATAGGCCCGTATGTCGATATTTTTCCTGACATTAGTCAGGAAGAATCAATACGCAAAGAAGTGGGATACGGAAGTACTAAGGAATGACGAGATACGTTTGAAGTTCTCTAACGCTATAGATACAGCAATAAGGAATAGCGCAGTAGGCAGTACAGTTGAAGAGGAATGGGCATCTCTAAAAAGGGCCATCACAGAAGTTGGGAAGGAAAACATAGGTACAAAGAAGGTAGCTGCGAAGAAACCATGGGTAACAGAAGAAATACTTCAGTTGATTGGTGAAAGGAGGAAGTACAAACATGTTCCGGGAAAATCAGGAATACAGAAGTACAAGTCGCTGAGGAATGAAATAAATAGGAAGTGCAGGGAAGCTAAGACAAAATGGCTGCAGAAAAAATGTGAAGACATCGAAAAAGATATGATTGTCGGAAGGACAGACTCAGCATACAGGAAAGTCAAAACAACCTTTGGTGACATTAAAAGCAACGGTGGTAACATTAAGAGTTCAACGGGAATTCCACTGTTAAATGCAGAGGAGAGAGTAGATAGGTGGAAAGAATACATTGAAAGCCTCTATGAGGGTGAAGATTTGTCTGATGTGATAGAAGAAGAAACAGAAGAAGATTTAGAAGAGATAGGGGATCCAGTATTAGAATCGGAATTTAAAAGAGCTTTGGAGGACTTACGGTCAAATAAGGCAGAAGGGACAGATAATATTCCATCAGAATTTCTAAAATCATTGGGGGAAGTGGCAACAAAACGACTATTCACGTTGGTGTGTAGAATATATGAGTCTGGCGACATACCATCCGAGTTTCGGAAAAGCATCATCCACACAATTCCGAAGACAGCAAGAGCTGACAAGTGGGAGAATTATGCATCGAAGCTGCTTACAAGAATAATACACAGAAGAATGGAAAAGAAAATTGAGAATGCGCTAGGTGACGATCAGTTTGGCTTTAGGAAAAGTAAAGGGGCGAGAGAGGCAATTCTGACGTTACGGCTAATAATGGAAGCAAGGCTAAAGAAAAATCAAGACACTTTCATAGGATTTGTCGACCTGGAAAAAGCGTTCGACAATATAAAATGGTGCAAGGTGTTCGAGATTCCGAAAAAAGTAGGGCTAAGCTATAGGGAGAGACGGGTCATATACAATATGTACAACAACCAAGAGGGAATAATAAGAGTGGACGATCAAGAACGAAGTGCTCGTATTAAGAAGGGTGTAAGACAAGGCTGTAGCCTTTCGCCCCTACTCTTCAATCCGTACATCGAGGAAGCAGTGATGGAAATAAAAGAAAGGTTCAGGACTGGAATTAAAATACAAGGTGAAAGGATATCAATGATACGATTCGCTGATGACATTGCTATCCTGAGTGAAAGTGAAGAAGAATTAAATGATCTGCTGAACGGAATGAACAGTCTAATGAGTACACAGCATGGTTTGAGAGGAAATCGGAGAAAGACGAATGTAATGAGAAGTAGTAGAAATGAGAACAGCGAGAAACTTAACATCAGGATTGATGGTCACGAAGTCAATGAAGTTAAGGAACTAGTCAGTAAAATAACCAATGACGGATGGAGCAAGGAGGACATCAAAAGCAGACTCGCCATGGCAAAAAAGGCATTTCTGGCCAAGAGAAGTCTACTAATATCAAATACTCGCCTTAATTTGAGGAAGAAATTTCTGAGGATGTACGTCTGGAGTACAGTATTGTATGTTAGTGAAACATGGACTGTGGGAAAACCGGAACAGAAGAGAATCGAAGCATTTGAGATGTGGTGCTATAGACGAATGTTGAAAATTAGGTGGACTGATAAGGTAAGGAATGAGGAAGTTCTACGCAGAATCGGAGAGGAAAGGAATATGTGGAAAACACTGATAAGGAGAAGGGACAGGATGGTAGGACATCTGCTAAGACACGAGGGAATGACTTCCATGGTACTAGAGGGAGCTGTAGAGGGAAAAACTGTAGAGGAAGACAGAGATTGGAATACGTCAAGCAAATAATTGAGGACGTAGGTTGCAAGTGCAACTCTGAGATGAAGAGGTTAGCACAGGAAAGGAATTCGTGGCGGCCGCATCAAACCAGTCAGGAGACTGATGGAGAAAAAAAAAAAAAAAAAAAAAGAAAGAAAAAGAAAAAGAATGTCGATATTTTTCCCGTCGGTATATGGTTAGTCCTTTTCGATATATCGACGGCCTATGACGATATATCCTTTAAATATAGATATATCGGATTCCCGATAATTTTTAAAATATCAACAGTCCTAACGCGGCCCACATGCAGGTTCGCGTCCAGCCGTAGTAAAATGGTGGCAACACTCTGGCCAAGGCAGCACAGACGAGGGTGACAGCAGATCTGCAAGGAAGGCCATCGACATCGCTGACAGAGAAATATATCGAGGTCACCGTGGACTTGATTCACAGCGATTGATAAATGGCCAAGGAGCGGATTTCTAATGTCGAGGAATTGAACACAACGCTGCGACCGTCTCTTATAGAGGACTTGGTGACAGATGAAATGCAGTGTCATGTATTTATCCGTGTCACTTTGTAGAGCAGCATACAATAAAAGTTACTGGAGCTGCCATATTGATGAGTAACTTACTTCTTGAAGACCCCTCTTACATTGCTCCTATAATAAGGCTAATGAATGCGACTGGTCACATCTACTGAGTACTTCTATTGATAATCAAAAGGAGCTGTTTCAGTTACAGAATACCTCAGTTTCATGTTCAGTTGAATCCGACGTGGGCGCGAATTCTTGGATGACGTTGTCATTAATCGAAAGATTACAAGTACTTTCATTCCAATTAATCCGTAGCGAGGAGGTCCTCTGGGATATAAAATATGTCAGAAATACAATAATACATGACAAATTTTTACAACTAAAACAAATAAGCTACTCTAATTTCCACAGGTCTACATCTACATCTACATTTATACTCCACAAGCCACCCAACGGTGTGTGGCGGAGGGCACTTTACGTGCTACTGTCATTACCTCCCTTTCCTGTTCCAGTCGCGTATGGTTCGCGGGAAGAACGACTGTCTGAAAGCCTCCGTGCGCGCTCTAATCTCTCTAATTTTACATTCGTCATCTCCTCGGGAGGTATAAGTAGGGTGAAGCAATATATTAGATACCTCATCCAGAAACGCACCCTCTCGAAACCTGGACAGCAAACTACACCACGATGCAGAGCGCCTCTCTTGCAGAGTCTGCCACTCGAGTTTGCTAAACATCTCCGTAACGCTATCACGCTTACCGAATAACCCTGTGACGAAACGCGCCGCTCTTCTTTGGATCTTCTCTATCTCCTCTGCCAACCCAACCTGGTACGGATCCCACACTGATAAGCAATACTCAAGTATAGGCCGAACGATTGTCTTGTAAGCCACCTCCTTTGTTGATGGACTACATTTTCTAAGGACTCTTCCAATGAATCTCAACCTGGTACCCGCCTCACCAACAATTAATTTTATATGACCATTCCACTTCAAATCGTTCCGCACGCACACTCCCAGATACTTTACAGAAGTAACTGCTACCAGTGTTTGTTCCGCTATCGTATAATCCCAAGTGGAGTTTTTATTTATTTATTTTTAATGAACACTGTATGAAAGGATCATTTTACAACACTCATTCACTTAGATCAAATTAATGCACTGAATTTAAAATTAAAAGAACGTTTTTTTTATTTATAAGGTAATAAACATACGTATAATAGAACTACTACAATACCTATTTACAATGAACACATTACTGCACTGAAATGGTGCAGAAGTTAGATTTCAGTTGATTCTACTGAGAAATTTATCAACGGAGTAGGACTTCGCCATCAATAAATCCTTCAAGCTTTTCTTAAACTGAATTTCATTGGTTGTTAACCTTTTATGCCTGCTGGCAAGTTATTGAAAATGTGTGTTCCTGAATAATACACACCTTTTTGTACAAGAGTAAATGACTTTAAATCTTGTGAAGATTATTCTTATTTCTAGTATTGATTCCATGAATTGAGCTATTGGTTTGAAAAAGTGATATATTTTTAATGACAATTAAGGAAGCAGTAGTTAGTATCCCTAGTTCCCTAAACAGGCTTCTGCAGGATGTTCTTGAGTTCACACCACATATAAATCTTTGTGCACGTTTCCGTGCCCAGAAAACTTTAGCTTGGCTTGATGAATTACCCCAAAAAATAATCCCATATGACGTTATGGAATGAAAGTAAGCATAGTATGCGAGCTTTTTCATTTTTATATCCCCTATGTCTGACACAATTCGCATTGCAAATAGATATTTGTTTAGACGCTTCAGCAGTTCTATGGTGTGCTCCTCCGAGTTGAATTTATTATCAAGTTGTAATCCCAACAATTTAACACCGTCTACTTCTTCTATGTGCTTGTCATCGTATGTTAGGCATATACTCGTGGGACACCCCTTATAACTTCTGGACTGCATGTAATGTTGGCTAGGAAGCAGTGATTAATGTCCATAAATATTTTATCAGCCGATCTTTCTAAGACTACACTATCATCGGCAAACAAAACAAACTTGGCATCTGATAATGTTACTGATGAGAGGGCCCTAAGAGGGTAATGGCGTTCAGTTTAAGTAAAGGCGATCAGTCTGAATATGGGAAGAAATTTATTACGGACTAAGATAATTTTTGCGTGACGAATATTGCTACGCCTTTTCTGTGTCTCTTATCTTTGTTCGCTGAATAATATTGTCCCTCCCCGAACCTCACACGTTCCAGGATGTGGCCATCATATCTCTGCTAGTCCTATAGTGTCTGCCTTCAGGTACTGTTAGCTAAATTCCCAGCCTCATGGAACCTGTGTGCGTTCCAAGTACCAATCCTTACTTTGTTTCGGAGATTCATCTTCCTTAGCATCATTTAACGGAGTTCCCTTCTCAGATCCGATTGAGGAACAATTTATTTTGTCAAGCGCTGAAATTCGATGCTGACAGTAAAAACTATGAACAAGTTGTAGGCATTAAAGATGCGGTTACATCGAACAATCATTAAAATCCCATTGACGGCAAGGAAAATAAATGAAGATATCTCTAGAATAGTAAAAAGAGACCGGAAATTCCTAAGCACAATGAAACGTAAGAAAACAGCTTACTTAGGTCAAGTGATCCGAAATGAAAGGTTTCATTTTCTTCAATTGAGAACCGAGGGGGAGACTGAAGGCAAGTTGGACAGTAATATGCGGTTGTTTGCTGATGATGCCGTGGTGTACGGTAAGGCGTCGAAGTAGAGTGAGTGTAGGAAGATACAAGCCGACTTCACAAAATTTCCAGTTGGTGTGATGAATGGCAGCTAGCCCAAAATCTGGAAAAACGTACGTTAATGAGGATTAGTAGGAACGACAAACCGCTGATGTTTGGTTACAGTATTACTAACGTCCTGTTAGACGCAGTCGTTTAAATATCTGGACACAACGTTTGCAAAGCGATATGAAATGGAAAAGTTAGATGTGTGTTAGGGATGGCGAATGGTCGACTTTGGTATATTGGGAGAATTTTAGGAAAGAGTGGTTCACCTGTGAAGGAGACTGCATATAGGATACTGGCGCGACCTATTCTTGAGTACTGCTCGAGTGTTTGGGATCCGTATCAGGTCGGATTGAAGGAAGACATCGAAGAAATTCAGAGACAGGTGCTAAATTTGTTTCGGAAAACATGTAAGTGTTACGGAGTTGGTTCGGGAACTCAAATGGGAATCCCTGCAGGCAAGGCGGTATTCTTTTCGAGAAACACTGCCGAGAAAATTTAGAGAACCGGCATTTGCAGCTGACTGCCGAAGGATTCTACTGCCGTCAACATACAGGGTGATAGTAACCGGACCAAATACCTCACGAAATAAGCATCAAACGAAAAAACTACAAAGAACGAAACTCGTCTAGCTTGAAGGGGGAAACCAGATGGCGCTATGGTTGGCCCGCTAGATGGCGCTGCCATAGGTCAAACGGATATCAACTGCGTTTTTTAAATAGGCACCCCTATTTTTTATTCCATATTCGTGTAGTACGCAAAGAAATATGAAAGTTTTACTTGGACCACTTTTTTCGCTTTCCGATAGATGGCGCTGTAATAGTCACAAACGTATAAGTACGTGGTATCAAGTAAAATTCCGCCAGTGCGAACGGTATTTACTTCGTGATACATTACCCGTGTTAAAATGGACCGTTTACCAACTGCGGAAAAGGTCGATATCGTGTTGATGTATGGCTATTGTGATCAAAATGCTCAACGGGCGTGTGCTATGTATGCTGCTCGGTATTCTGGACGACATCATCCAAGTGTCCGGACCGTTCGCCGGATAGTTACGTTATTTAAGGAAAGAGGAAGTGTTGAGCTACATGTGAAACGTCAACCACGACCTGCAACAAATGATGATGCCCAAGTAGGTGTTTTAGCTACTGTCGCGGCTAATCCGCACATCAGTAGCAGACAAACTGCACGAGAATAGGGAACATCAGCGACCTTGGCGGGTTAATGTATGGTGCGGCATTATGGGAGGAAGAATAATTGGCTCCCATTTTATCGATGGAAATCTAAATTGTGCAATGTATGCCGATTTCCTACGTAATGTTCTACCGATGTTACTACAAGATGTTTCACTGCATGACAGAATGGCGATGTACTGCCAACTTGATGGATGTCCGGCACATAGCTCGCGTGCGGTTGAAGCGGTATTGAATAGCATATCTCATGACAGGTGGATTGGTCATCGAAGCACCATACCATGGCCCGCACGTTCACCGGATCTGACGTCCCTCGATTTCTTTCTGTGGGGAAAGTTGAAGGATATTTGCTATCGTGATCCACCGACAACGCCTGACAACATACGTCAGCGCATTTTCAATGCATGTGCGAACATTACGGAAGGCGAACTACTCGCTGTTGAGAGGAATGTCGTTATACGTATTGCCAAATGCATTGAGATTGACGGACATAATTTTGAGCATTTATTGCAATAATGTGGTATTTACAGGTAATCACACTGTAACAGCATGCGTTCTCAGAAATGATAAGTTCACAAAGGTACACGTATCACATTGCATTGGAACAATCGAAATAAAATGTTCAAACGTACCTACGTTTTGTATTTTAATTTAGAGAACCTACCTGTTAGGAGCTATACGTCTAAAATTGTGAGCCATATGTTTGTGACTATTACAGCGCCATCTATCACAAAGCGAAAAAAGTGGTCCAACTAAAACATTCATATTACTTTGCCTACTACACGAATATGTATTAAAAAGTGGGGGTCCCTATTTAAAAAAACACAGTTGATATTCGTTTGACCTATGGCAGCGCCATATAGCGGGCCAACCATAGCGCCATCTGGTTTCCCCCCTTAAAGCTAGATTAGTTTCGCTCTTTGTAGTTTTTCGTTTCACGCTTATTTCGTGAGATATTTGGCCCGGTCACGATCAATGGACCACCCTGTACATTGGGCGCAAGGAGACGGAGATAAGATTCGATGAATTAGCCATACAGACAGTCGTTTTTCGCTCGCTCTATTTGTGAGTGGAAGAGAAAGGGAAATGTCTAGTAGTGTTACAGGGCATCCACTGCCCCGTACCGTACGGTGGCTTGCAGAGTATCTATGTACACGTGGATGTAGAGGAATTGATAGGAGGAAATGCCAAGGCTTCGCAACGTCAGATAGTGGACAGGAATAACAAGTGCAGGGGACGTCATCCATACCGGAAGAGATAGAGAAGACTGACCAAATGTGACCGCAAACATGAAGAAGCAGCAGAGGAAGAAGATTGATTACCGCGACAAGGCCGGCCGCTGTGGCCGAGTGGTTCTAGGCTCTTCAGTGCGGAACCGCTCTGCTGCTACGGTCACAGGTTCGAATCCTGCCTCGGGCATGCATGTGTCTGATGGCCTTATGTTAGTTAGGTTTAAGTAGTTCTAAGTCTAGGGGACTGATGACCTCAGAAGTTAAGTCTCACAGTGCTTAGAGCCATTATTTTTATTTTTTATTTTTTTTTACCGTGACAATAAAAATGGTTCAAATGGCACTGAGCACTATGGGACTTAACTTCTGAGGTCATCAGTCCCCTAGAACTACTTAAACCTAACTAACCTAAGGAAATCACACACCTCCATGCCTGAGGCAGGATTCGAACCTGCGACCGTAGCGGTCGCGCGATTCCAGACTGTAGTGCCTAGAACCGCTCGGCCACCCGGGCCGGCTTACCGTGACAAGCACGGATAAGACCTAGCGTAAAACGTCCGAAATCTGTCCGCGGGAAGTAAAACCAACGAATGCGATCCATATACATATTATCGGTATTGCTGGCTCCATATATCGCTTCCGATGTGATCTAACGTCGGCGGAGGACGCCTTCAGCACAGTAGCTTATCTCTCTTCTGGGCGACAGCTGCTAGGGTCGAGCAAGGACAGATACGCGACTGCGTCAGCCGAGAGTTATCACAACATTTTCCACTCCCTCGTCTTCTCCTATCTGATCGGGTTGCACCAGCCCCTCTTACAACGGCCGCATTACGAACACCGGTCCCCTAATTACGTTCACACCGCACTACGTGTGTCATACACTGAAGAGCCGAAGTTACACACCTGCCTAATATCGTGAAGGACCTCCGCTAGCACGCTGAAGTTCCGCAACACGACGTGGCTTGGACTCGAGTAATGTCTGAAGTAGTGCTGGAGGGAATTGGCACCATGAATCCTGCAGAGCTATCCATAAATCAATTGAAGTACGAGGGGGTGGAGATCTCTTCTGAACAGCACGTCGCAAGGCATCCCAGATATGCTCAGTAATGTCCATGTCTGGGGAGTTTAGTGATCAATGGAAGTTTTTAACCTCAGACGATTGTTCCTGGAGCCACCATGTAGCAAATCTCGACGTGTGGGGTGTCGCATTGTCCTGTTGGAATTACGCGAGTCTGTCGGAATGCACAATGGACATGAATGGATGCAGGTGATCCGACAGGATGCTTACATACGTGTCACCTGTCAGAGTCGTATCTAGATGTATCAGGAGTCCCATATCACTCCAACTGCAAACGCCCCACACCAGTTTGAACAGTCCCCTGCTGACATGCAGGGTCCACAGATTCATGAGATCGTCCCCATAGCGGGTGTGTGTGTGTGTGTATTGAAACGGATACCTAGTAACGACGGAGAGGCTTTGTAACCCTCAATGGTTCACAACCCCACGCCACAGCAGTCCACCCACCCCACCGCCGCTTCACACCGAACTGAGGGTTACTGTGGGATTCTGCCCCAGTGCATACCCCCCCCCCCCCTGGGGGACGTTTCATACCAGACGAGTGTAGCCCCATATGTTTACATGGTAGAGTAATTATGGTGTAGATGTACATAGAGACAGTGTTTGCGCAGCAAATCCTGCAGATGTCAATGCTGGGCCACCAAAAAGTGTCATCCTGCGAACCACTCAAAGAAACATTATCGATATGGGCGTACAGAGATGAAGGTCTACTAGTGTACCCTTGATGACTGCATGACACAAAGCTTTATCCTCGCCTAGGCCCGTCAACACCGACAATTGTCTGTTGATGACTGGAAACTTAATGCATGCTCGGACGAGTCTCATTTCAAATTGCATTGAGCGGATGGACGTGTACGGAGATAACCTCATGAATCCATGCCATGGACCATGCATGTCAGCAGGGGACTGTCCAAGATGGTGGAGGCTCTGTAATGGTGTGGGGCGTGTGCAGTTGGAGTGATACGGGACACCTGATACGTCTAGATACGACTCTGACAGGTGTCACGTACGTAAGCAACCTGTCCGATCACCTGTATCCATTCATGTCCATTGTGCATTCCGAAGGATTTGGGCAGTTCCAGCAGGATAATGTAACACGCCACTCGTCCCAAAACTGATTCAGAGTGTCTTTGGGAACACTTTTCCGAGTTTAATTACTTCCGCTGGCCACCAAACTCCCCAGACAACGTTATTGAACATATCTGGGATGCCTTGGGACATGCTGTTCAGAGGAGATCTCCAGACATAGGTTCAAATTGCTCTGAGCACCCTGTGACTTAACTTCTGAGGTCATCAGTCGCCTAGAACTTAGAACTAATTAAACCTAACTAACCTAAGGACATCACACACATCCACGCCCGCGGCAGGATTCGAACCTGCGACCGTAGCGGTCGCTCGGCTCCAGACTGTAGCGCCTACAACCACACGGCCACTCCGGCCGGCCCTTCTGAAATTAATCGAGCCCATGCCACGTCGTGTTGCGGCAATTCTGCGTGCTCGCGAGTGTCTTACATGATATTTGGCAGGTGTACTAATTTCTTTGGCTCTTCATTGCAGAATGGGTGTGGTCTTCCAGCTGTAGTACAATAACTCTGCCGTGTAAAACTGAATGGAGAACGAGCGAGCTATCACGTTTTTTTTTTTTCACAGACAAATGGTAAACTACTGTTGCGATTCCGTCATGCATCAGGGGAGGGGGCATCCTTCTGGGAATTGGGGACACGTGACTGGTAAGTACACTGCTTCCATGTTGGCGTTGGGGATAAAAAAAATAATAAAAATAAAAAAAAAGGTTCAAATGGTTCTGAGCACTATGCGACTTATACTTCTGAGGTCATCAGTCGCCTAGAACTTAGAACTAATTAAACCTAACTAACCTAAGGACATCACACACATCCATGCCCGAGGCAGGATTCGAACCTGCGACCGTAGCGGTCGCGCGGTGCTATGTCCTTAGGTTCGTTAGGTTTAAGTAGTTCTAAGTCTACGGGACTGATGACCTCAGATGTTAAGTCCCATAGTGCTTAGAGCCATTTGAAGAGTACGAGAAAGATGGAAGGCATTATTTTGGCACTGTAGAGTAAATCCTTCCGGTCAAAGAAAACCATCATAACGACCGGGAGAGCGGTGTGCTGACCACACGCCCCTCCTATCCTCATCCTCAAATGAGGATGACACGGCAGTCGGATGGTCCCGATGGGCCACTTGTGGCCTGCACAGGGAGTGTAGAGTAAAACTTGATATCCATCTTGACTGCATATCAGAGCCGAAACCGCAGCTGCACCAACGAATCAAATAATTTCGCGTGAACAGACTGATTACGAAGTGAACCTGTGGCATGTAATGATTGCTAAAGCTGTAGTATTTCTCGTCTCGGTCGCCAGTATTAAATCTGCAGGTTACTGGACTGCTAGAGATTTGAAAGCATTATGTAATGAATAAAAACGTCGGAGGAGAAATATCTGAGCCATTTACGATTAAAACAGGGTTAAGACAGAGAGAGGGTTTATCGCAATTAGATTCCAACTGTGCTCTGGAGTACATGATGAGGGAATGGTACGAGGAAAATCCTAACATACAAGAACTGGAACCAAGGAAGAACAAATAAATTCAAATCGCTTGGGATTCGTAGATGATTTAAGAAGTCAGAAATCAAATAACAAGCCTACAAAATATAGCATAAAATACAAGACTCTAGAAATCATTCGAAAAGACTGAGATAACAGTAACAGGTACACTAGTAATTGACCACATAACCGTGAATAACAGAAACTTAAAAACAAAAGATTTAAAAATCAAAGAGAAATTATAACACAAAACTTGGACGAGAAACCTTCATGTCAAGAAAAAGCTCAAAAATTAACATGGTCTACATATAATAAAAACTTTACAA
Organism: Schistocerca piceifrons; assembly: GCF_021461385.2. Lineage (NCBI taxonomy): Eukaryota > Metazoa > Arthropoda > Insecta > Orthoptera > Acrididae > Schistocerca > Schistocerca piceifrons. The sequence goes on along the minus strand of NC_060148.1, from coordinate 80,715,040 downwards.
CAAAAAAACTAAAGTAACATATTTCACAATAGTGCTTCAGCCAGAGGTGACACACGGAAGTGAAACTTATTTTAAAAGTCATCCAGAAAAAAAACTGACAATATCTTATAATTAGAACATGCATACATTAGAAAAACCACAAAGGTGAACAATGGTGGATGGTGCCAAATAGCTGTGGGCGAACTGGGACCCATTACAGATACCATACGGAAAAAATGGATTTCTTTTTTGTATAACATTATGAGGACACCAGAAACCAGATTACCAAGAAAAAATACGGAGAAAGTTTGGAACATGCAAGTGGGATGGATAAAGGAAATATGGGAGGATACGAAACAGTTAGAATTAACCCTGGGCGATTTACACAACAAAACAGAAATTTTAAAGAAACTGGAAAACGTAAAAATAAGATTTACACAAAGAATAGACAAACGATAAATAAAAAAAGGGTAGCCCTTTGGGTACACTGACTAAATGATTCTTCTAATAAATACCAAATTAAGGTATTTGCTCATTCAATAGGTTATCTGTTTATACTTTCAGTAGGTGATCTGTTTATACATGCTTATAGGTTATCCAAGTCGGCGATCGCGATTCTTAAATTGATGTATTTGTTCTCTATTTTCTATGTAGATAACCTGAAGATGCCTAAATAAGGCGAAACGCGTCGTTGATAAATAAAAAAAAAACTAAAATTGCAACCAAGACTGTTTTTAACCTATACTGTTAAGCACTGTATGCCACATATGGATTGGAAGAAAAAAGGAAGTTACAGAGGAGGAACGACAGGAAACATGAGGACGAATGACAAGACTGGCTAATTCGGAAAGGAAAGCTACCGAAGAAGACGACCAGAAAATGATCGACTGGAGTGGTCGAATGACGCCGTAAAACAGAATAAGAATAAGAAAAGCCTATACCCAGGTACCAAGAGGGGGCGAGTGCCCTGTCTTGCCCTGCACGCGGCGCCAGATACGCAAAGAATCCGAAATGTGAATGGCGGCAGCGGCGTACTCACACTTCGTGAACATCTGCGCCGATTGCACGGAGTCAGCCCGGCGAAGAGGACGAACGAGCCGCAAGAGTCACGCACCGCTGGCGGACCGTTAACAACGGCGCAACAATCGCGCTTCCACTGTTTTGCTTCTGCCGTCCGCGCCCTTCCTGTCTCTCTTCCTCTCCTCCTCCTCTTCTTCTTCCTCCTCCTCCACTTCCGCCGGCTAGGCGAAATCTGCCCTCCTCCTCCACTGACGGACGTCACGAGGGCGAACGAACTTTCCCGACGCCGCTAGCACCCGCAGTATCTGCGCATCAGACTAAGAGCCACACTACACTCGGGGGCGAACAGGTGCAAAAGGGTACACCCACAGCCTGTACATCCGCTGTCAACAAAGTGCCACTACTTCAGAATGTAAACGCGTAGGAAATCCGTTACACAGATTCTCTTACACACACACGGACGTGCAGTTGCAACAATCCAACACACGCACTTTTCTCAAATACCTTACTGCAACTGGATGACAGATCACTCCCTGGTTGACGTCTCGAAAAAAATAACGAGAGAGCACACACCGCGCAAAAACGACCTCACCGAACTGCGAAAGTCGTTGTGACGCGAGCGACACCGGCAGCGTAAACGCAGTACTACAGCAGCCACGCGTCGGTTTGGCCACGCAACATCCCGGCAAGATGACGTCGGCAAAACGGAGAACGCACAAACTGCCGCGCCACGCTCAGCGGTTACCCGACGCGAACGCCACGCCGTCCCGTGACAGACTGAAAGCGGCGCGCAGTTCCGTGACCCAGCTCGCCGGCGCGCCATTGGCTGCCGCGGGCAGTGACGTCAGGCCGTGACGTCCCCTCCCGCCTGCGCTCTACGGCGCTGCGCGTTTGTCAACTTTGCGCACTCCGGCCGTTGGCTCTTCCTACCGCGCGTGGCTTTTGTTTTTTTCCCCTCTGTCATGACTGTTACGTGACGCAGCGCACGGGCGCACTCCTGCCAACTGATTATTAGCCGCGCGATCAATATCTATCAAATATACATTTCAGGAGAGCTCCGAGACGACGCTACTACGGCGCAACGCAATAATAATAATTCCGAAGCTACCGCAATCCAAACGCTTCATGCAACGTTCTCGGCGCACGAATGTACAATCAGAAACTTCGAGAATTAATTGCACTCGAAGTCTAATTTTTACTTCGGTATTGAGCCATACACGGAGGAGAGAACGACAGAGTGCACCAATGTTTATATCCCACGAATCATACTAAAGTGAGTGGCAGAGGGTGCTTAAAAATATCCCGTGTCTTAACTACTTCTCCTAGCCTATTTCACGAACCCCCCCCCATAAACCATGAACCTTCTGTTGGTGGGGAGGGTTGCGTGCCTCAGCGATACAGATAGCCGTACCGTAGGTGCAACCACAACGGAGAGATATCTGTTGAGAGGCCGGACAAACGTGTGGTTCTAATACGAATTCTTTACAGACGAATGGAAAAACTGGTAGAAGCCGACCACGAGGAAGATCAGTTTGGATTCCGTAGAAATGTTGCAACACGTGAGGCAATACTGACCTTACGACGTATCTTAGAAGAAAGATTAAGGAAAGGCAAACCTACGTTTCTAGCATTTGTAGACTTAGAGAAAGCTTTTGACAATGTTGACTGGAATACTCTCTTTCAAATTCTAAAGGTGGCAGGGGTAAAATACAGGGAGCGAAAGGCTATTTACAATTTGTACAGAAACCAGATGGCAGTTATAAGAGTCGAGGGGCATGAAAGGGAAGCAGTGGTTGGGAAGGGAGTGAGACAGGGTTGTAGCCTCTCCCCGATGCTATTCAATCTTTTCAATGCTGAAGATCAGATGGGTAGATCACATAACTAATGAGGAGGTATTGAATATAACTGGGGAGGATTTTGTGGCACAACTTGACTTGAAGGGATCGGTTGGTAGGACCTGTTCTGAGGCATCAAGAGATCACCAGTTTAGTATTGGAGGGCAGCGTGGAGGGTAAAAATCGTAGAGTGGACCAAGGGATGAATACACTAAGCAGATTCAGAAGGATGTAGGTTGCAGTAGGTACTGGGAGATGAAGAAGTTTGCACAGAATAGAGTAGCATGGAGAGCTGCATCAAACCAGTCTCAGGACTGAAGACCACAACAACAACAACAACATTTCACGAAAGGGGCATGGAGCGATTATTCAAAGAAATGTAAATATCAAGCGGCCCATAGTTAATGTCATTGGACACAGTTTCCGTTCGCGAAATAAAACTGGACATGTACAGATCAGAGGTTATACGGAAAGGCAGCACAGTCGTACTGAGGTGAATATAAAATTTTAAAATATTCGGCGCAGTGTTAGTAAACCAACGGTCAATAACAAGGGAAAAAAAACTATTTTTCCGTCTGTAGCCGTAATTGCGCAATGTTTCGTCAGTTCGTCACGAGATACGGTGAGCTCGTTTGTCACATTTATTGTTGCAGAGGATGAAGATACCGGTTCAGTTGTTTATTTATAACACGACCGATTTCGGGCTCTTATATTCCCATCGTCATGTGTTGTACCGAAACCAGAGAAGAGCTCGGAGCTAAAACTATCGGGTGATTTGAAAACTTAATAAACCGCGGAATAATGTAGATAGAGAGGTAAAAATTGACACACATGCTTGGAATGACATGGGGTTTTATTAAAACAAAAAAGAAAAAAGTTCACAGAATGTCCGACAGATGGCGCTGGACAGCAAAACGTCAGTGACTGCGCATGACAATCGTGTATAGGAGGAGCTGTAATGAGAGAGAGAATCTGATGCGTCAGCAGTCGCAGCATGTTGACGTTATCTGAAAACACGCTTTTAGTGAAGCTGTATTATCAGAATGGGGATGTGGTAGTTCAGCGTTACGATCCTATCGCCATAGGAAGGGGATTCGAACGGGTAAAGGTCCGTTGACAAATGCAGCTGTGGCGAGAATGATTTAGAAGTTCGAAGCCACGGGTTGTTTAGACGATAGACCCTGTACTGGCCGACCGAGCACAAGGCGTAATGCTGCTGAGACAGTTCAGGAAGAAATGGAGACTGTAGCGGGTTCGTCGATGCACGGGGAAGTCAGCGCTCGTGCAGTCGCACGTCGCACCGGCATTCCATACACTACTGTTTGGTTGGCACTGAGGCGTACCCTGCGATGCTGTCCTTACAAAACCCATCGGCATCATGAACTGTTACCTGGCGATTTAGTGAAGTGGAAGGCATTTGCGGTGTGGGCGTCTCAAAAGATGGCTGGAGATGACGATTGGTTGAGTAACGTGTTGTGGACCGACGAAGCTCATTTCACGCTCCGAGGGTCTGTCGACGCCCACAACTACAGAATTTGGGCTGTCGAAAATCCTAGAACTGTCGTGGAAACTCCACTGCACGACGCGAAAGTCACGTTATGGGTTGGATTTACCACATCTACCGTTATCGGGCCTTTTTTCTTCGAGGAAATGCGTGATTCTGGTTTTCTACCTGCTACCGTGACGGGTGAGAGGTACGCCGATATGTCACAGAATCGCATCATCCCCAGCCTGGCTGATAAACACCTGCTGGAACGTACGATGTTTATGCAGACGGCGCTCCACCCCATATTGCTAGACGCGTGAAAGATCTCTTGCGCGCGTCGTTTGGTGATGATCGTGTGCTCAGCCGCCAGTTTCGTCACGCTTGGCCTCCCAGGTCCCCAGTCCTCAGTCCGTGCGATTATTTGCTTTGGGGTTACTTGAAGTCGCAAGTGTATCGTGATCGACCGACATCTCTAGGGATGCTGAAAGGCAACATCCGACGGCAATGCGTCACCATAACTCCCGACATGCTGTACAGTGCTGTTCGCAACATTATTCCTCGACTACAGGTATTGTTGAGGAATGAGGGTGGACATATTGAGCATTTCCGGTAAAGAACATCATCTTTGCTTTGTCTTACTTTGTTATGCTAATTATTGCTGTTCTGATCAGATGAAGCGCCATCTGTCGGACATTTTTTGAACTTTTGTATTTTTTTTGTTCTAATAAAACCCCATGTCTTTCCAAGCATGTGTGTCAATGTGTACCTCTCTACCTACATTATTCCGTGTTTTATTGAGTTTTCAAATTTAACTGACTTTTTGATCACCCGGTAGGTTTTACACTCTTCGTGCAGATGAAAAAGAAAAAAGAAGGTGCATATAACATTTTAGAAACCGGCGGTCGGGCCAGGTGCTGTAAAACATAAGACAATGACAAATTGACTCCAGACAATACTACGGACGCTGCCTTTGTTCTGTGACCTCGAGCGCCGCGGTGGACGAGCGCAGAGCACGGAGTAGCGTATAGGAAGGGGGAAACAAACTAGCGAACCAGAGTGGGCAAGGTTGTGGGATCTGTTGACAGGAAGAAGAACGCGGGACGAGCCATCCATAATTTGAATTAGTGATGTTACTTTCAAAATGAAAAAAAAACACTACACAAAAAGTTACATGAAAGACATTAAAAGAACATTATGAATGGTAAAGGAACATTTTGAACAGCAGCGGTACAGAACTGTAGTAAAACTATCGGGAAGCCGGCGACATAAAATTTATGTACAAACAGTAAAACACAAAGAAAATTTTGCCCTTTCCACGAGTGGCACGAAAGTTTTTAATTTAGTGGCTATATATATATGGCGACTTGGAACTATGCGCCACAGTCATGAGTTAAAAGAACATTCACATTATCATATTACTGGTATTTTAAAAAAAGTAATGTATTATACTTACCATTTTTGCTGGTGGCAAAGCTTCTGAAATGGTAAAATATGCATAGAAAATTTTTGCTTGTGGATAATGAAATTATACAGGGTGGTACATTGATAGTGAATGGGCCAAATATCTCACGAAATAAGCATCAAACGAAAAAACTACAAAGAACGACACTCGTCTAGCTTGAAGGGGGAAACCAGATGGCGCTATGACTGGTCCGCTAGATGGCGCTGCCATAGGTAACACGGATATCAACTGCGTTTTTTAAAATAGGAACCCTCATTCTTTATTACATATTCGTGTAGTACGTAAAGAAATATGAATGTTTTAGTTGGACCACTTTTTTCGCTTTGTGATACATGGCGCTGTAATAGTCACAGACATATGGCTAACAATTTTAGACGAACAGCTGCTAACAGGTAGGTTTTTTAAATTAAAATACAGAACGTAGGTACGTTTCAACATTTTATTTCGGTTTATTCCAATGTGATAGATGTACCTTTGTGAACTTATCATTTCTGAGAACGCATGCTGTTACAGCGTGATTGCCTGTAAATACTACATTAATGCAATAAATCCTCGATATGATGACTGTCAACCCCAATGCATTTGGCAATACGTGTAACGACATTCCTCTCAACAGCGAGTAGTTCGCCTTCCGTAATGTTCGCACACGCATTGACAAAGCGCTGAGGCATGTTGTCGGGCGTTGTCGGTGGATCACGATAGCAAATATCCTTCAACTTTCCCCACAGAAAGAAATCCGGGGACGTCAGATCCGGTGAACGTGCGGGCCACGGTATGGTGCTTCGACGACCAATCCACCTGTCATGAAATATGCTATTCAATACCGCTTCAACCGCATGCGAGCTATGTGCCGGACATCCATCATGTTCGAAGTACATTGCCATTCTGTCATGCAGTGAAACATCTTGTAGTAACATCGGTAGAACATTACATAGGAAATCGGCATACATTGCACCATTTAGATTGCCATCGATAAAATGGGGGCCAATTATCCTTCCCCCCCATTATGCCGCACCATACATTAACCCGCCAAGGACGCTGATGCTGCACTTGTCGCAGCCAACGTGTATTTTCCGTTGCCCAATAGTGCATATTATGCCGGTTTACGTTACCACTGCTGGTGAATGACGCTTCGTCGCTAAATAGAACGCGTGCAAAAAATCTGTCATCTTCCCATAATTTCTCTTGTGCCCAGTGGCAGAACTGTACACGTCGTTGAATGTCGTCGCCATGCAATTCCTGATGCATACAAATATGGTACGGATGCAATCGATGTTGATGTAGCATTCTCAACACCGACGTTTTCGAGATTCCCGATTCTCGCGCAGTTTGTCTGCTACTGACGTGCTGATTAGCCGCGACAGCAGCTAAAACACGTACTTGGGCATCATCATTTGTTGCAGGTCGTGGTTGACGTTTCACATGTGGCTGAAAACTTCCTGTTTCCTTAAATAACGTAACTATGAGGCGAACGGTCCAGACACTTGGATGATGTCGTCCAGGATACCGAGCAGCATACATAGCACACGCCCGTTGGGCATTTTGATCACAATAGCCATACATCAACAGGATGTCGACCTTTCCCGCAGTTAGTAAACGGTCTATTTTAACACGGGCAATGTATCACGAAGCAAATACCGTCCGCACTGGCGGAATGTTACGTGATAGCACGTAGTTATACTTTTGTGACTATTACAGCGCCATCTATCACAAAGCGAAAAAAGTGGTCCAAGTAAAACACTCGTATTTCTTTACGTACTACACGAATATGTAATAAAAATGGTGGTTACTATTAAAAAAAAACGCAGTTGATATCCGTTTGAGCTATGGCAACACCATCTAGAGGACCAACCATAGCGCCATCTGGTTTCCCCCTTCAAGCTAGACGAGTTTCGTTCTTTGTAGTTTTTTCGTTTGACGCTTATTTCGTGAGATATTTGGTCCGGTCACTATCAATGGACCACCCTGTATGTGGCAACTTGGAACTGTGCGCCACAGTCATGAGTTAAAAGAACATATAGGGGAAGGCGTGGCAAGAAGGGGTGGTGGGGTAAGGCGGGGAAGGGCTATAAGCTACAGTTAGAGTGCTGCCATCTGTGGATAGCTACGTCAACATCATCAATACACAGGTCCCAGTGTGTTGACATTGGTGAAAGTTTCGCGGCGATTTCTGCGAGCTTTGCAAGGTAAGTACAATTGTTACACTGATTTGCAATGTTTCACCCCTTTCGAGGTCCTAAGACATGTGTTTCGTGAACATTTAGCCAGACTGTATATATAGCACTGAATAGTACGTCTTATTAACAGTAAACTGCTGTGTCAGTAGTCATTGTTCACTAGTGTTCATGTAGGCGTAACATAGCCTGACAGCATGGTAGGGGTCAAGACGGGGTAGGGCAAGATGGGGAGCTTCCCCGTGTGGCCCCTACTATTTGTCCAACCATTACGTTCTTACCGTCTCATGTGTTTACCACACTGCGGGTTTTGAACACGTACGTTATACGTTGAATACAGTTATAAATAGAATGGTATCCGTTATTCCAACGTTTCCTAATTCATTACAAAGTATGCCTTAGGCTATATGGTTTATTTATTTATTTACATGTCAAGTTCCGTAGGACCAAATTGAGGAGAAAATCTCCAAGGTCATGGAACGTGTCATTACATGAACTTAGAACATAAAAGCAATAACAGATAAAAATAAATGTTCATGAACCTGAAAGAAAATCAGCCCATAAGTTTAAGCAAACGCTGTCAGCATTACAATGAGAATCAGCTTAATTTTTGAAGGAACTCCTCGACAGAGTAGAGGGAGTGACCCGTGAGGAAACTCTTCAGTTTCGATTTGAAAGCGCGTGGATTACTGCTAAGATTTTTGAATTCGAGTGGCAGCTTATTGGAAATGGATGCAGCAGTATACTGCACACCTTTCTGCACAAGAGTTAACGAAGTCCGATCCAAATGGAGGTTTGATTTCTGCCGAGTATTGACCGAGTGAAAGCTGCTTACTGTTGAAAATAAACTAATATTGGTAACAAGAAACGACGATAAGGAATATACATATTGAGAGGCCAATGTCAAAATACCCAGACTCGTGAACAGATGTCGATAAGAGGTTCGTGAACTTACACTACTTATTGCCCGAACCGGCCGTTTCTGAGCCAAAAATATGGTGAATAAAAATACATAAAACGTGCGAAGTCAGCATTCTTGCTATGCTTTAACGACTGACTATTGGAAATACGGTATTTACTCTATAACATAGATTACCAGGAATGATCTGACTCAATAGTACGTTCCACGTGTTTTATTTCAGATGGTTCGCAAGTATCAGCGATAAACGTCTAGGCAAGATTGGTCATTGGAGTCAATGGAAGGTGCTGTAAATGCTGTTATTGAAGGTCATATGGGTTCTTTCAGGGTTGGTCGACAGTTCAACGTGCCACAGACAACGATTGAACGACATGTGGCAAAGAAACGTGCTAATCCTGGCTATACAGTTGTGAAACGCTTAGGACCAATCACTAGTGTGTTTACCCCAGAACAAGAGGCAGAACTTAAAGACTACTTAGCACAGATGGAAGGACAGTATTTTGGCCTAACACTTGAAGAACTTTGTGAACTTGCTTTTTCAGCTAGCTGAACGAAACAACATCAAACATACATTTAATACTGCAGCCAAATCTGCTGGAAGAGATTGGTTAAATGGGTTTCTTGCACGAAATCCTACCTTAACAATACGAAAACCAGAGGCCACATCAATCGCACGTGCAATGGGGTTTAATCGAGTTGCTGTAGATAGGTTTTTCGATCCGTTAGAAAGTCAATTAGAAACATTCAAGTTTACGGGAGACAGAATTTTCAATTGCGATGAGACTGGTTTAACAGTCATTCCAAAGGTCACACAAAGGAGGTTGCTTTGAAAGGGCGCAAACAGGTGGGAGCAGTTACTTCAGCAGAAAGAGGCCAGACTGTGCCTGCAGGAATCTGTGTTTCAGCGTCGGGGTGCTACGTACCACCTATGTTAATTTATCCTCGAAAACGATTGGAACAAGCGTCTGAGACCGGCCTGCCCCCTGGTGCCTCGGCAGAAGTCCAAGAAACTGGTTGGATGACGAAAGAACTTCAAAAAAATGGTTCAAATGGTTCTGAGCACTATGGGACTTAACATCTGTGGTCATCAGTCCCCTAGAACTTAGAACTACTTAAACCTAACTAACCTAAGGACATCACACACATCCATGCCCGAGGCAGGATTCGAACCTGCGACCGTAGCAGTCGCGCGGCTCCGGACTCCGCGCCTAGAACCGCTAAACCACCGCGGCCGGCGAAGAAAGAACTATTTTTTGACTTGGTTTAAGAAGTTTACTACATTTCCTGGAGCGTCAAAGTAAAGACCAATACTTCTCATATTGGGCGGCCACAAAACGCACACCAAGAATTTAGAACTGATAGATGTGACCCGCGAAAATGGGGTTGTCTTCCTGTGTTTGCCACCACACTGCTCACACCGTCTTTAACCATTGGACGTGGCATTTAAGAAACCTCTCAGTAAATTTTACGAAGACGAGGTAAGATCGTGCTTCGCACCCATCCTGGAAAAGTTGTTACGCTGCATCAGATCGCAAGTTTATTCGGCAAAGCCTTCATTCATTCAGCTAAAATGTCCACAGCAGTGAACGGGTTTCGGAAAACAGGCATTTGGCCTGTAAACACGATTTTCAAGAAAGTGATTACCTTCCCTGTTCAACTACAGACATTCATCAAGCTCACACGTCTGAAGTTACAGAAACGGAAGACCAAATACCAGAAATGTTGTCTAGACGTAAAACACCTGAACAATTAACAACTGACGATCAAGCATCTGATTCGTCTTTCAGGTTACCAGCCTTGAAATGGTGTTAGCTATTCCAAAGGTGGATAAAAATAAAAAAAACGAAACCATATAACTGGCGTGGAAAACCCGTTGTTTTAACTGAATCTCCTTATAGGAGTGAACTATCTGAAGAAATTAAACGAAAAGGAGTCTCCAAACGTGCTGCATGTAAACGAAAACTCTTCTCAAAGACGTTTAATAAGCCTGGGATACCACCAAAAGGACATAATGACAACGAAAAGGTGACGAACATTACTGACTTCTTAACCAGTCCTTCTTGCTCAAGGGATAATAAACTGAGGTCGAATGACAACGAGGAAGAGAGTTAAGAATGTTTATACCGCTATGACTTCTCTGAAGGAGGCTGGATACGGTGTATTAACTGCGGGCGCTGGGCCCACGACACTTGGGCAGGGACAGAAAGTGATGATGACGAGGCTATCCACACTTGTGTACTATGTGAAAGTAAGAGGCCTAAATAAAACGTAATACCTGAGTCTACAATTCGCAGAACCATGTTTCGAAACCTTATCGTCACATGATTTCGTTATTCCAGTCCTTATTTAAGCTTTAGAGATGAATTCATGCTAGTTCCCCATCTTATCCCGCATATGGGGCAAGACGGGGAATTGGTAGTTTATATTTCAAATCGAGATATTTCTAACTACACTCCTGGAAATTGAAATAAGAACACCGTGAATTCATTGTCCCAGGAAGGGGAAACTTTATTGACACATTACTGGGGTCAGATACATCACATGATCACACTGACAGAACCACAGGCACATAGACACAGGCAACAGAGCATGCACAATGTCGGCACTAGTACAGTGTATATCCACCTTTCGCAGCAATGCAGGCTGCTATTCTCTCATGGAGACGATCGTAGAGATGCTGGATGTAGCCCTGTGGAACGGCTTGCCATGCCATTTCCACCTGGCGCCTCAGTTGGACCAGCGTTCGTGCTGGACGTGCAGACCGCGTGAGACGACGCTTCATCCAGTCCCAAACATGCTCAATGGCGGACACATCCGGAGATCTTGCTGGCCAGGGTAGTTGACTTACACCTTCTAGAGCACGTTGGGTGGCACGGGATACATGCGGACGTGCATTGTCCTGTTGGAACAGCAAGTTCCCTTGCCGGTCTAGGAATGGTAGAACGATGGGTTCGATGACGGTTTGGATGTACCGTGCACTATTCAGTGTCACCTCGACGATCACCAGTGGTGTACGGCCAGTGTAGGAGATCGCTCCCCACACCATGATGCCGGGTGTTGGCCCTGTGTGCCTCGGTCGTATGCAGTCCTGATTGTGGCGCTCACCTGCACGGCGCCAAACACGCATACGACCATCATTGGCACCAAGGCAGAAGCGACTCTCATCGCTGAAGACGACACGTCTCCATTCGTCCCTCCATTCACGCCTGTCGCGACACCACTGGAGGCGGGCTGCACGATGTTGGGGCGTGAGCGGAAGACGGCCTAACGGTGTGCGGGACCGTAGCCCAGCTTCGTGGAGACGGTTGCGAATGGTCCTCGCCGATACCCCAGGAGCAACAGTGTCCCTAATTTGCTGGGAAGTGGCGGTGCGGTCCCCTACGGCACTGCGTAGGAGCCTACGGTCTTGGCGTGCATCCGTGCGTCGCTGCGGTCCGGTCCCAGGTCGACGGGCACGTGCACCTTCCGCCGACCACTGGCGACAACATCGATGTACTGTGGAGACCTCACGCCCCACGTGTTGAGCAATTCGGCGGTACGTCCACCCGGCCTCCCACATGCGCACTATACGCCCTCGCTCAAAGTCCGTCAACTGCACATACGGTTCACGTCCACGCTGTCGCGGCATGCTACCAGTGTTAAAGACTGCGATGGAGCTCCGTATGCCACGGCAAACTGGCTGACACTGACGGCGGCGGTGCACAAATGCTGCGCAGCTAGCGCCATTCGACGGCCAACACCGCGGTTCCTGGTGTGTCCGCTGTGCCGTGCGTGTGATCATTGCTTGTACAGCCCTCTCGCAGTGTCCGGAGCAAGTATGGTGGGTCTGACACACCGGTGTCAATGTGTTCTTTTTTCCATTTCCAGGAGTGTATATGTAATGTGGATGCCTTGGGCAGATGGAGGGAATATTTTGAAGAGTTGCTCAATGTAGGTGAGAATACGATCAGTAATGTTTCAGATTTCGACGTAGAATGGGATAGGAATGATGATGGAAATAGGATCACATTTGAGGAAGTGGAGAAAATGGTCAATAGATTGCAGTGCAATAAAGCAGCTGGGGTGGATGAAATTAAGTCGGAACTCATCAAATACAGCGGAATGTCAGGTCTGAAATGGCTACACAGGATAATTGAAATGGCCTGGGAGTCGGGACAGGTTCCATCAGACTGGACAAAAGCAGTAATCACAACAATCTTTAAACATGGAAACAGAAAAGATTGTATCAACTACAGAGGTATCTCTTTAATCAGCGTTGTGGGTAAAATCTTCTCACGTATTGTTGAAAGGAAAGTGCGAGTATTAGTTGAGGACCAATTGGATGAAAATCAGTGTGGGTTTAGGCCTCTTAGAGGTTGTCAGGACCAGATCTTTAGCTTACGACAAATAATGGAGAAGTGTTATGAGTGGAACGGGGAATTGTATCTATGGTTTATAGATCTAGAAAAGTCATGTGACCGGGTTCCTAGGAGGAAGTTTTTGTCTGTTATACGAGATTATGGAATAGGAGGCAAACTTTTTCAAGCAATTAAAGGTCTTTACATGGATAGTGAGGCAGCAGTTAGAGTTGACGGTAAATTGAGTTCATGGTTCAGAGTAGTTTCAGGGGTAACACAAGGCTGCAACCTGTCTCCACTGTTGTTCATATTATTTCTGGATCATATGTTGAAAACGATAGACTGGCTGGGTGAGATTAAGATGTGTGAACACAAAATAAGCAGTCTTGCATATGCGGATGACTTAGTTGTGATGGCAGATTCGATTGAAAGTTTGCAAAGTAATACTTCAGAGCGAGATCAGAAATGTAAACACTGTGGTACGAAGATTAGCGTCTCCAAAACGAAAGTAATGTCTGTGGGAAGGAAATATAAACGGATTGAGTGCCAAATAGGAGGAACAAAGTTAGAACAGGTGGACGGTTTCAAGTACTTAGGATGCATATTCTCACAGGATGGCAACATAGTGAAAGAACTGGAAGCGAGGTGTAGCAAAGCTAATGCAGTGAGCGCTCAGCTACGATCTACTCTCTTCTGCGAGCAGGAAGTCAGTACCAAGACTAAGTTATCTGTGCACCGTTCAATCTGTCGACCAACGTTGTTGTATGGGAGCGAAAGCTGGGTGGATTCAGGTTACCTTATCAATAAGGTTGAGGTTACGGATATGAAAGTAGCTAGGATGATTGCAGGTACTAGTAGATGGGAACAATGGCAGGAGGGTGTCCACAATGAGGAAATCAAAGAAAAACTGGGAATGAACTCTATAGATGTAGCAGTCAGGGCGAACAGGCTTAGATGGTGTGGTCATGTTAGACGCATGGGAGAAGCGAGGTTACCCAAGAGACTCATGGGTTCAGCAGTAGAGGGTAGGAGGAGTCGGGGCAGACAGAGGAGAAGGTACCTGGATTCGGTTAAGAATGATTTTGAAGTAATAGGTTTAACATCAGAAGAGGCACCAATGTTAGCACTGAATAGGGGATCGTGGAGGAATTTTATAAGGGGGGCTATGCTCCAGACTGAACGCTGAAAGGCATAATCAGTCTTAAATGATGATGATGATGATGATGTAACAAGTTTGCAGGTTTCTTTGGATGCTAATGGGTAAGTAAACAAATGATAATCAAACCTACCTGAATTTGTTTATTTTTGTCCCTTTTGTAAGGGTTTAAAGTTAGCTTCCCCATCTTGCCCCGCCTTCCCCTACATTATAATATTTCTGGTATTTAAAAAAAAAGTAATGTAATATTATACTTACCACCTTTGCTGGTGGCAAAGCATCGGAAGTGGTAAAATGATGCATAGAACTTTTACTTGTGGGTAATGAAATTATATAGTCCGCCAACCAGCATCAGGTTCCCATCAGATTGACGATAACGTTGACCGACAGCTGATGGAAAAAGCCGGTAAAAGAGATCTCAGGAACGCTGAAATAAACGCTTGGTAAAGTAATAGCCAATTGAACACTAGAAGCGTTTAGTTGTGGCCACCAAACAATTCGTCGGAAACTCTCCTCCGCTGCAGCCCGAAAAAGTTCTAAAATGCAGCGTAATAATTTGAGGTGTGGAATTAATGGAAAAGGAAAGTAGGTTCTTAATTGAAACACGGCTATTTTACTTAAATTAGTGTAATTATTTAACCAGAAGTTATAGATACGAGTCATCACCATCATCTTGGACAGTTTCCAGCCACTGGCTGGGTCTGTCGGGAACACAAGCCTCTCCATCGTGTTCTGTCTTTCCACCATTCCCCCTCTTCCACCTTCGTCCAGTTCTCTCCTCTTCTCGTCACACATTCCTTCACTCCCTTCACCCATCTATCTCTTGGTCTTCCCCTGGGCCTCTTCCCCTCCGGTTGCAGATCAAACATCCTCTTTGGAATTCTTCCCTCATCCATTCTCTTCATGTGTCCATACCACTGCAGTCTTGATTTTTCTATCCTGTCCTGTACTGGTTCCTCCTTTAGTCTTTCCCTCACATACACATTTCGCAATCTGTCTCGTCTTGTTACACTCAACCTGCTCCTCTGGAACTTCATTTCACTAGCCTGTATTCTACTTTTGTCGCTTTTGTGCATTACCCATGTCTCACTTCCGTATGCCAATATGGGGACAAAGTAGGTTCGGTATATAATTCCCTTGGACTTCTGTGGCACCTCCTTGCTCCAAATAAGCCCCCTAATGCATTTGAAGAACTGCCCTGCTTTTCTGCACCTTTCATTTATTTCCATTGCGTTTCCCCCCTTACTTTCAATCATGCTTCCCAGGTACTTGAAGTTCTCTACCACTTGTAGTTTTTCCCCTCCACAAGATATATCCACATTTGGCCTATTCTTCTTCCTTGTTGTGACAATTATTTCACTTTTCTTTGCAGAGAAATGCATTCCATATTGTGCTGCCGTTGCCTCCCATACATCTAACTGCTCTTGCACCTCCTTCTCGCAATTTCCCCATAACATCAGGTCATCGGCAAAAAGTACTGCTTTCATTTTATGATCTCCAATTGCATCTGATACTTGCTGTAGGATTTCATCCATAACAATAATAAACAATAAAGGCGAAAGTGCACTTCCCTAACGGGGCTCTGGTGAAGCTGCGATAGGCCTAGCAAGCCAGTAGTGGATAAATCAACTGCTTTCAAAAAGGGCACATAGATACGAGTGCGACTCTTAAATTCTGTGAAACAGCCGTCGATAACAAAGGAGAGAGAGAGAGAGAGAGAGAGAGAGTGTGAGCTCACAGCTGCTGCTTTTATATAATCCAAAAACATATTACAGCGTCTGCCTTCAGCTTGCTTTACAGTTGCGATACATAAGAACTTCTCTGGAACATTCCTTATTGGAACAGCAAAAAAATACATTCCTAACATTAAACTGTGACCTTTTCAGCTTACTTTAAGAGTTATTTACACAGAGAAAATTAATTCTTAATGTATTTTAATCTTAATTAAAAGATTGGGGCATATTCTATCAATTATTCAAAAAAAGCAACATTTCAAACATGTGCCACTCCTATTTAAAACCATCTGGCTGCTGAACAAAATGGAAGGCATCAAAACCTTACACTACACACTGCCAAAAACTACTTCGCCAATTAACAGCTAGTAGCAATAACACTAAAGGGACTAAAGGGATCAATTTAAAACATACTAACCAAATGTAATATTATACTTACCACTTTTGCTGTTGGCAAAGCATCTGAAACGGTAAAATGGTGCATAGAAAATTTTTACTTGTTCATGATGAAATTATATCGTCCGCCAATCAGCAACCAGCATTTCATTTATTTCGCAGTATTGACGCTCGCTGTATTGCAGTAGTTTGCGTAATGTAGATTTTTGTGAGGTAAGTGCTTAATGACCTGCAACAAATTTTAGATCATGAAAGACAGGTACATTTTAAATTATTGAGGACACAGATAATGACACACGTAGTCATAGGATAAAAAATTAAAAAGTACACAAAATTCTATTAAAAGAGGGTATTTTGAGGCTGTGAAAAATAAAGTGGGTGGACGTTGCAGACTTCACTATAGGAGACGGGCATATGTCATACATTCGCTAAACCTAATTAAGGGTCAACAAAATACGAGGTGCATTCAAGTTCTAAGGCCTCCGATTTTTTTTCTCCGGACTGGAAAGAGATAGAAACATGCACATTGTTTTAAAATGAGGCCGCGTTCATTGTCAATACGTCCCAGAGATGGCAGCACCGTACGGCAGATGGAATTTAACCGCCAGCGGTGAGAATGAGAAATGTTTTAAATACTTAAAATGGCGACGTTTTCCTTACTTGAACAGCGTGCAATCATTCGTTTTCTGAATTTGCGTGGTGTGAAACCAATTGAAATTCATCGACAGTCGAAGGACACATGTGGTGACGGAGTTACGGATGTGTCGAAATTGCGTTCGTGAGTGGCCTTAGAACTTGAATGCACCTCGTAATGGCGAGAAAAACTGACCCATTTAAGAAGTATACATGTGTAACGTACAATAATCGGAAAGGAGAAAGAGAAGGAAATGAGGGTGGACGCTGCTTAGAAGAAGAAAAGTTATAGGGCAGTTTGCTCATTCAAAATGCCCCACGGATCATCTAATTTCTGTTTCTTCTAAAATGTTTAAAACTGAACCCTTACATTGAATATGTAAAATGCTGCAGTTCATGTTTATATCTGAAGTGGAATGATTATGATCCTTTCGTTGGTTAGTGAGAGCGGATTTAGAACTGCTGAGGTCCAGATGCTCTGTGAACGGTGTGTCAAAGGAGCGGCCAGTTTGGCCTATGTAGGCAGATGGACGCTCACTACACTGGATGCGATACACACCCGATTGTGCGTAGCGATTGTCTTCTCTGGTTTCGTTGTGGTTCAATAGGTTCTCGACGTTATTGGGGGTGTAGAAAACGCCACTGTTTGCTGCGCATGTACCCGACATCAGTATGGGATATGATCACCGTGCACACGTACACAGGCCGCACAACGGGTTGGTATACTCTGGATCAGGTGGGCGAGCAGCTGCTGGGGTATAGCGTCCCATTGTTGCACCAGTGCCTGTCGGAGCTCCTGAAGTGTCGTAGGGGTTTGAAGACGTGCAGCGATACGTCGACCGAGAGCATCCCAGATGTGCTCGGTGGGGTTTAAGTCTGGAGAACAGGCAGGCCAGTCCATTCTCCTGATATCTTCTGTTTCTAGGTACTCCTCCACAATGGCAGCTCGGTGGGGCCGTGCGTTATCATCCATCAGGAGGAAGGTGGGACCCACTGCACCCCTGAAAAGGCGGAAATACTGGTGCAAAATGACGCCCCGTTACACCTGACCTGTTACAGTTCCTCTGTCAAAGTCATGCATGGGTGTACGTACACCAATCATAATCACACCCCGCAACATCAAACCACGACCTCCATACAGGTCCCTTTCAAGGACATTAAGCGGGTTGTATCTGGTTCCTGGTTCACGCCAGATGAAAACCCAGGGAGAATCACTGTTCAGACTATACCTGGAGTCGTCCGTGAACATAACCTGGGACCACTGTTCCAATGTGCTGTGTTCTTGACACCAGGCTTTACAGGTTCTCCTGTGACCAGGGGTCAGTGGAATGCACCTTGCAGGTCTCCGGGCGAATAAACCGCGTCTTTTGAGTCGACTGTGTGTCTGGAGAGAACTGTTCCAGTGGCTGCGGTAAGGTCCCGAGCGAGGCTGCCTGCAGCACTCCGTGGCCGTCTGCGGGCACTGATGGTGAGATATCGGTCTTCTTGTGGTGTCGTACACTGTGGACGTCCCGTACTGTAGCGCCTGGACACGTTTCCTGTCTGCTGGAGTCGTTGCCATAGTCGTGAGATCACACTTTGTGGCACACAGAGGGCCCATGCTACGACCTGCTGTGTTTGACCAGCCTCCAGTCGCCCCAGTATACTACACCTCATAGCCTCATCAATGTATGTTCTTTGAGCCATTTTCAACACACAGTCACCATTAGCACGTCTGGAAACGTCTGCACACTTACTCGCTGCACCGTACTCTGACATGCACCAACACACCTCTGCGTATGTGGACTGCTGCCAGCCCCACCGTGCGACGACCGCAGGTCAAATGCACCGCACGGTCATACCCCGAGGTGATTTAAACCCGCAAACCGCCCACCAGAGTGTAGTTTCACCATGTATCAGCATTATCCTTCATTTATGAGCATGAGTGTAGTGGTAGATATAGTAGTCGGGTACTGATTGTCAGAAGCGGCTTTAGACTGCATTTGCTGGTGAAGAACATCACCAACATTGGCTGGTATCCATGAGAATGTGGCATAAATTTAATACACTGAAGCGCCAGACAAACTGGTGCAGGGAACCATAAACAGGCAGAATACGGCGCTGCAATCGGCAACGTCTATATAAGACGACCAGTGTCTGGCGCAGTTGTTAGATCGCTTACTGCTGCTACAACGACAGGTTCTCAACATATAAGTGAGTTTGAACGTGGTGTTACAGTTGGCGCACGAGCGTTGGGACACAGCATCTCCGAGGAGCAATGAAGTGGGGATTTTCCCATACGACCAATTCACCGGTGTATCGTGAATACCAGGAATCCGGTAAAACGTCAACTCTCCGACATCACTGCGGTCGGAAAACGATCCTGCAAGAACGGGACCAATGACGAATGAAGAGAATCGTTCAACGTGACAGAAGTGCAATCCTTCCGCAAGTTGCTGCAGATTTCATTGCTAGGCCATCAACAAGTATAAGCGTGCGAACTATTCAACGAAACATCACCGATATCGACTTTCAGAGCCTCAGGCCCTCTTGTTTACCCTTGATGACTGCACGACACACAACCTTGCGCTTCGCCTGGGCCCGTCAACACCGACATTGGACTGTCGATCACTAGAAACATGTTGCCTGGTCGGACGAGTGTCGTTTCAAATTGGATCTAGCGGATGGACGTGTAGGGGTATGGAGACAAACTCGTGAATCCATTGACATCTGCATGTCATCAGGGGACTGTTCAAGCTGGTGAAAGCTCTGTAATGGTGTGTGACTTGTGCACCTGGAGTGCTATGGGACCCCTGATACGGCTAGATACGACTCTGACAGATGACACGTACGTAAATGTCATGTCTGATCACCCGCATCCATTCTTGTCTATTGTGCATCCCGACGGACTTGGGCAATTCCAGCAGGAGAATGCACTATCCCACACGCCCAGCATTGCTACAGAGTGGTTCCAGGAACGCTCTTTTGTGTTTAATCACTTCTTTTGGCCACCAAACTCCCCAGGCTTGAAGATTGGCTTGGCTTGGGACGTGCTGTTCAGAAGAGATGTCCACCCCCTCGTCCTGTTACGGATTTATCGGATTTATGGACAGCCCTGCAGGATTCATGGTGTCGGTTCCCTCCAGCACTACTTCAGACAATAGTCGAGTACATGCCACGTCGTGTTGCGGCACTTGTGCGTGTTCGCGGGGGCCCTACACGACATTGTGCTGGTGTACCAGTTTCTTTGGCCGTCCAATGTAATATCCAACACACGCTGGTGGTTTTGTTGTGAAACAGGAACTCTAGTCGCGCGTCAGAGCATCGCATGAAAAGCAGCCATTTTTTGCTTCTTTGGATGAACTGAAGAGCAATGAATAATAGAATTAGTCGTGGTTGGTTTTCTAAATACACTCCTGGAAATGGGAAAAAGAACACATTGACACCGGTGTGTCAGACCCACCATACTTGCTCCTGACACTGCGAGAGGGCTGTACATGCAATGATGACACGCACGGCACAGCGGACACACCAGGAACCGCGGTGTTGGCCGTCGAATGGCGCTAGCTGCGCAGCATTTGTGCACCGCCGCCGTCAGTGTCAGCCAGTTTGGCGTGGCATACGGAGCTCCATCGCAGTCTTTAACACTGGTAGCATGCCGCGACAGCGTGGACGTGAACCGTATGTGCAGTTGACGGACTTTGAGCGAGGGCGTATAGTGGGCATGCGGGAGGCCGGGTGGACGTACCGCCGAATTGCTCAACACGTGGGGCGTGAGGTCTCCACAGTACATCGATGTTGTCGCCAGTGGTCGGCGGAAGGTGCACGTGCCCGTCGACCTGGGACCGGACCGCAGCGACGCACGGATGCACGCCAAGACCGTAGGATCCTACGCAGTGCCGTAGGGGACCGCACCGCCACTTCCCAGCAAATTAGGGACACTGTTGCTCCTGGGGTATCGGCGAGGACCATTCGCAACCGTCTCCATGAAGCTGGGATACGGTCCCGCACACCGTTAGGCCGTCTTCCGCTCACGCCCCAACATCGTGCAGCCCGCCTCCAGTGGTGTCGCGACAGGCGTGAATGGAGGGACGAATGGAGACGTGTCGTCTTCAGCGATGAGAGTCGCTTCTGCCTTGGTGCCCATGATGGTCGTATGCGTGTTTGGCGCCGTGCAGGTGAGCGCCACAATCAGGACTGCATACGACCGAGGCACACAGGGCCAACACCCGGCATCATGGTGTGGGGAGCGATCTCCTACACTGGCCGTACACCACTGGTGATCGTCGAGGGGACACTGAATAGTGCGCGGTACATCCAAACCGTCATCGAACCCATCGTTCTACCATTCCTAGACCGGCAAGGGAACTTGCTGTTCCAACAGGACAATGCACGTCCGCATGTATCCCGTGCCACCCAACGTGCTCTAGAAGGTGTAAGTCAACTACCCTGGCCAGCAAGATCTCCGGATCTGTCCCCCATTGAGCATGTTTGGGACTGGATGAAGCGTCGTCTCACGCGGTCTGCACGTCCAGCACGAACACTGGTCCAACTGAGGCGCCAGGTGGAAATGGCATGGCAAGCCGTTCCACAGGACTACATCCAGCATCTCTACGATCGTCTCCATGGGAGAATAGCAGCCTGCATTGCTGCGAAAGGTGGATATACACTGTACTAGTGCCGACATTGTGCATGCTCTGTTGCCTGTGTCTATGTGCCTGTGGTTCTGTCAGTGTGATCATGTGATGTATCTGACCCCAGGAATGTGTCAATAAAGTTTCCCCTCCCTGGGACAATGAATTCACGGTGTTCTTATTTCAATTTCCAGGAGTGTATATTAAAGTGAACTCTAATGTACTGTCGAAATTGGAGTGTAAAGCCAGCGTGGTATTCTATCGTACTCTGAATCTTGACATGCTATCTATATCCGGATCCCGCTCCAGCTACTGCGGGATCTGGGTGCTGACGAGTCCTCTCCATTTGGTCCTCCCACCACTTTTCTTCCTCCACTTACTGCCAGGTCACACCTCTCCTTTCCACAGATATTCTCACTCCCATTTTCCACCGTGTTCTTGAGCGCCCTCTAGGTCTTTTTCCATCCATCTTTAGTTCTTCCATAATTTTGGGGAGTCTCTGTCCATGCATCCTCTTAACATGCCCATACCATCTTAATCTCTTTTTTCCAATTTCTTCTCTCATACTTTCTTGTTTAAGGTCCTTTCTGATCTCTACATTCCTTACTCTGTCCATTCTAGTTTTTCCCTTAACTCCTCTGAGAAATTTCATTTCTTCTGCTTGCAGTCTGCTCCAGTCCCTTTCTGTCATTTTCCATGTTCCTCCACCATAGGTGACAATAGGGAAGTAATAATTCTTATATATAAGGAGTTTTGCTTTTTCTGAAACTTCCTTATTCCAAATCAGATGTTTTCTTGTTTGGTAGAAATTGCCTCCCTTCTGTAACCTATTAATTTCGTTGGTTATTCTTCCATCCCTAGATGTTGCACTCCCTAAATAAGTGGAACTATCTCCTACTTTGAGGGATTCTCCATTCAAGGTAATATTTCCGTTGATCCCTTTCTCTCTTCCAAACACCATTACTTCACTCTTATCTTTATTTTTAATCCATACCTTTTCATTATTTTCTTCCACGCATCAAGTTCTGTAGTTAAAACCTCTTCTAATTTAATTGATTGTACCGTACATTTTCCGGATGTTGTTATTTTGATGACATTCATGAATAGATTTGTTCTAGGAATTATTTCTTTTTCTTCCGCTTAATCTTGTTTGCCAGCGTTTGAGCCTTCCGATAAGCAATTCTATTTCAGGATTCTTATTTGTTTGCAGCCCCCCATGAACCATGGACCTTGCCGTTGGTGGGGAGGCTTGCGTGCCTCAGCGATACAGATTGCCGTACCGTAGGTGCAACCACAACGGAGGGGTATCTGTTGAGAGGCCAGACAAACGTCTGGTTCCTGAAGAGGGGCAGCAGCCTTTTCAGTAGTTGCAAGGGCAACAGTCTGGATGATTGACTGATCTGGTCTTGTAACAATAACCAAAACGGCCTTGCTGTGCTGGTACTGCGAACGGCTGAAAGCAAGGGGAAACTACAGCCGTAATTTTTCCCGAGGACATGCAGCTTTACTGTATGATTACATGATGATGGCGTCCTCTTGGGTAAAATATTCCGGAGGTAAAATAGTCCCCCATTCGGATCTCCGGGCGGGGACTACTCAAGAGGATGTCGTTATCAGGAGAAAGAAAACTGGCGTTCTACGGATCGGAGCGTGGAATGTCAGATCCCTTAATCGGGCAGGTAGGTTAGAAAATTTAAAAAGGGAAATGGATAGGTTGAAGTTAGATATAGTGGGAATTAGTGAAGTTCGGTGGCAGGAGGAACAAGACTTTTGGTCAGGTGAATACAGGGTTATAAACACAAAATCAAATAGGGGTAATGCAGGAGTAGGTTTAATAATGAATAGGAAAATAGGAATGCGGGTAAGCTACTACAAACAGCATAGTGAACGCATTATTGTGGCCAAGATAGATACGAAGCCCACACCTACTACAGTAGTACAAGTTTATATGCCAACTAGCTCTGCAGATGACGAAGAAATTGAAGAAATGTATGATGAAATAAAAGAAATTATTCAGATTGTGAAGGGAGACGAAAATTTAATAGTCATGGGTGACTGGAATTCGAGTGTAGGAAAAGGGAGAGAAGGAAACATAGTAGGTGAATATGGATTGGGGGACAGAAATGAAAGAGGAAGCCGCCTGGTAGAATTTTGCACAGAGCACAACATAATCATAACTAACACTTGGTTTAAGAATCATGAAAGAAGGTTGTATACATGGAAGAAGCCTGGAGATACTAAAAGGTATCAGATAGATTATATAATGGTAAGACAGAGATTTAGGAACCAGGTTTTAAATTGTAAGACATTTCCAGGGGCAGATGTGGACTCTGACCACAATCTATTGGTTATGACCTGTAGATTAAAACTGAAGAAACTGCAAAAAGGTGGGAATTTAAGGAGATGGGACCTGGATAAACTAAAAGAACCAGAGGTTGTACAGAGATTCAGGGAGAGCATAAGGGAGCAATTGACAAGAATGGGGGAAATAAATACAGTAGAAGAAGAATGGGTAGCTTTGAGGGATGAAGTAGTGAAGGCAGCAGAGGATCAAGTAGGTAAAAAGACGAGGGCTAGTAGAAATCCTTGGGTAACAGAAGAAATATTGAATTTGATTGATGCAAGGAGAAAATATAAAAATGCAGTAAGTGAAACAGGCAAAAAGGAATACAAACGTCTCAAAAATGAGATCGACAGGAAGTGCAAAATGGCTAAGCAGGGATGGCTAGAGGACAAATGTAAGGATGTAGAGGCCTATCTCACTAGGGGTAAGATAGATACCGCCTACAGGAAAATTAAAGAGACCTTTGGAGAAAGGAGGAACACTTGCATGAATATCAAGAGCTCAGATGGAAACCCAGTTCTAAGCAAAGAAGGGAAAGCAGAAAGGTGGAAGGAGTACATAGAGGGTCTATACAAGGGCGATGTACTTGAGGACAATATTATGGAAATGGAAGAGGATGTAGATGAAGACGAAATGGGAGATACGATACTGCGTGAAGAGTTTGACAGAGCACTGAAAGACCTGAGTCGAAACAAGGCCCCCGGAGTAGACAATATTCCATTGGAACTACTGACGGCCGTGGGAGAGCCAGTCCTGACAAAACTCTACCATCTGGTGAGCAAGATGTATGAAACAGGCGAAATACCCTCAGACTTCAAGAAGAATATAATAATTCCAATCCCAAAGAAAGCAGGTGTTGACAGATGTGAAAATTACCGAACTATCAGCTTAATAAGTCACAGCTGCAAAATACTAACACGAATTCTTTACAGACGAATGGAAAAACTAGTAGAAGCCAACCTCGGGGAAGATCAGTTTGGATTCCGTAGAAACACTGGAACACGTGAGGCAATACTGACCTTACGACTTATCTTAGAAGAAAGATAAAGGAAAGGCAAACCTACGTTTCTAGCATTTGGAGACTTAGAGAAAGCTTTTGACAATGTTGACTGGAATACTCTCTCTCAAATTCTAAAGGTGGCAGGGGTAAAATACAGGGGGCGAAAGGCTATTTACAATTTGTACAGAAACCAGATGGCAGTTATAAGAGTCGAGGGGCATGAAAGGGAAGCAGTAGTTGGGAAGGGAGTAAGACGGGGTTGTAGCCTCTCCCCGATGTTGTTCAATCTGTATATTGAGAAAGCAGTAAAGGAAACAAAAGAAAAATTCGGAGTAGGTATTAAAATTCATGGAGAAGAAATAAAAACTTTGAGGTTCGCCGATGACATTGTAATTCTGTCAGAGACAGCAAAGGACTTGGAAGAGCAGTTGAATGGAATGGACAGTGTCTTGAAAGGAGGATATAAGATGAACATCAACAAAAGCAAAACAAGGATAATGGAATGTAGTCTAATTAAGTCGGATGATGCTGAGGGAATTAGATTAGGAAATGAGGCACTTAAAGTAGTAAAGGAGTTTTGCTATTTGGGGAGCAAAATAACTGATGATGGTCGAAGTAGAGAGGATATAAAATGTAGGCTGGCAATGGCAAGGAAAGCGTTTCTGAAGAAGAGAAATTTGTTAACATCCAGTATTGATTTAAGTGTCAGGAAGTCGTTTCTGAAAGTATTCGTATGGAGTGTAGCCATGTATGGAAGTGAAACATGGACGATAAATAGTTTGGACAAGAAGAGAATAGAAGCTTTCGAAATGTGGTGCTACAGAAGAATGCTGAAGATAAGGTGGGTAGATCACGTAACTAATGAGGAGGTATTGAATAGGATTGGGGAGAAGAGAAGTTTGTGGCACAACTTGACTAGAAGAAGGGATCGGTTGGTAGGGCATGTTTTGAGGCATCAAGGGATCACAAATTTAGCATTGGAGGGCAGCATGGAGGGTAAAAATCGTAGAGGGAGACCAAGAGATGAATACACTAAGCAGATTCAGAAGGATGTAGGTTGCAGTAGGTACTGGGAGATGAAGAAGCTTGCACAGGATAGAGTAGCATGGAGAGCTGCATCAAACCAGTCTCAGGACTGAAGACCACAACAACAACAATATATATTGACGAAAAGCACTCTGATCATTACAATATCTCCATTAGAACAACATCTGCTGTCTATCCCATCAAACAACTGCATAAAACATGGAACAAGCACTCTCCACTACGACTTCTCGACAAGAACTTTTCACTACAACATCTCAGCAAGCACTGACTACTACAAGTTCTCGACAAGCACTGCCCACCGCAACTTCTTAATAATCACTGCCAGTGGAGGCGGCGGAACAATACTCTCTAGCGCGATCTCTGGCGCTGTGGCTCAGTGTAGCCACCTTTCAGTACATATGGCACTTTCGATGTCCATCGCAAGAAATCGCATCCAACGATCGCACGAAACAAAACTCGGAGTTACCGTGCAGCCCTGTTCTGCATCGCTCTGCTCAGCCCGCAGTCTAAACGGGCACCTCGCTATGCTACTGTTCTCATACTTAAAAGGGTTAATTGAAAGCAGATTTTCACTGGTTTACTGTTTTATTTAATAAGTAATGCTGCATGTTTTCTCGGATTGTACACGTGCATTCTTGTATTTAAAATGTTTATTAAAAGCAGTTTTTCACTGGTTTACTGTTTTATTTAATAAGAAGTGCTGTATGTTGTCTCGAGTCTAGTATGACTAGTATGACCCCCCCCCCCCCCCCCCCTCCCTCAGTTCAGATCCTGGGAACGCCCTTGGGCGTTACTGAAAAGGGAACCTCCCCATCACACCTCCCTCAGATTTAATTATAAGTTGGCATAGTGGATGGGCCTTGAAAAACTCAACACAGATCAATAGACAAAACAGGAAGAAGTTGTGTGGAACTATGAAAAAAACAAGCAAAATATACAAATTGAGTAGTCCATGCGCAAGATAGGCAACATCAAGGAGAGTATTAGCTCAGGAGCACCGTGGTCCCGTGGTTAGCGTGAGGAGCTTCAGACCGAAAGGTCCTTGATTCAAGCTTTCCCTCGAGGGAATAGTTTTAAGTTCTTCATTTTCGCAAAGTTATGGTCTGTTGATTGACGTCTGTGTTCACTGTAATAAGTTTAGTGTCTGTGTTTTGCGACCGCACCGCAAAACCGTGTGATTAGTAGACGAAAGGACGTGCCTCTCCAGTGGGAACCGAAAACACTTTACCGCAAGGTCATAGGTCAACCGATTCCTCCGCAGGAAAACACGTCTAATATGTTCTATACAACACTGGTGATGGCATGTGCGTCACATGACAGGAATGACAGGAATATGTTGTCGACCTAATTTGTACAACTTGGCGAATGGGTAAAAAGATTCTTCTGCCTTGCCCGATTTAGGTTTTCTTGTGGATGTGATAATCACTCCCAAAAAAGTGATGAAAACATAAGAGTTTGTAACATAAACTGTAACAAATGAATGCAACAGTTTCACAGTCGCACAGTTTTCCCCGTGGTTTGTCAAAACATATGTTTTTAACGGCCGGCCGCAGTGGCCGTGCGGTTCTAGGCGCTGCAGTCTGTAACCGCGAGACCGCTTCGGTCGTAGGTTCGAATCCTGCCTCGGGCAATGTCCTTAGGTTAGTTAGTTTTAACTAACTCTAAGTTCTAGGGGACTAACGACTTCAGAAGTTGAGTCCCATAGTGCTCAGAGCCATTTGAACCATTTTTTTTGTTTTTAACGTTTTCAAATTTTTCCGTGTGTAGACCGTCAAATCCTTCATATGTCCAAGCAAATCTGAACATGTCCTGGAATTTTGGAGAGCGAAGTTGATTATGTGTGAATGTCCGAACTTTGATAATTGTCTGAAAATAAAAAATCAAACATTTCACTCGAGGGCAGACTTGAACCAAGGACCTCTCGTGCCGCAGCTGCTCACGCTAACCACGTGACCACGGCGCTCCTGAGCTCAGACTTTCATTGATGTTGATCTTGCGCATGGGCTACTCAGCTTGTATATTTTGCTTATTTTTTCTTAGTTCCACACAACTTCTTCCTGTTTTCTCGAGCGATCTGTGTTCAGTTTTTCAAGGCCTATCCACTGTGCCAACTTGTAACTAAATCTGAGGGGGGTGCGATGGGGAGGTTCCCTTGTGAGTCGCTATTTTTCCCGACCATCATCGGCGCTAGTTGCGCGTATCCATATATCCCCTCTGGTAGGATCCTAGCTCGGCGCCGGCCGAAGTGGCCGTGCGGTTAAAGGCGCTGCAGTCTGGAACCGCAAGACCGCTACTGTCGCAGGTTCGAATCCTGCCTCGGGCATGGATGTTTGTGATGTCCTTAGGTTAGTCAGGTTTAACTAGTTCTACGTTCTAGGGGACTAATGACCTCAGCAGTTGAGTCCCATAGTGCTCAGAGCCATTTTGAACCTAGCTCGGCTACTATTACTTCCCGGTTGCCATCTGTCGTGGAGTTAGTCGGAACGTGCGAGGGGGAGAGTTGACGGCGGCAGTTCGGATGGTTGAGTTGGGCGCTGGCAGTCAGTTGCATCGCGTCTGGAGCCAACACCGACTCAAAGGAAGGCCTCGGCGCTTGTTGGTGACGTCACGTCAGCTAGGCACGGCCAACGCCAGGTCTGTTGCAGGCATACTCGTAATGGTGGTGTCTCCCTCTCTGACACGGGAAAATGTGGGTACTATTGGCGGTAGTTGACCAACACACATTGTTCCGAGAGATTTCTGCAATCAATTAATTGTGCAATTCATTACACTTCTTAACAAAGAGTGTACTCCTGAACTTAAATTTCCACCTGTTTTAAGGATTGACATACAAACACAACTTCATGGTGCAGCACCAACAGAATTCGTGCTTCTTTACCTTATTTGTAAATCTGAGGAAGTTACGTTTGTACTGGGTTGCTTTTACAAGAAACTGTGAACATATTGGTGCTCTTCTTTAGGTATCTTGATTGACTATGGGGTGAGGAGCACTGAATGTTAATGAAATATCTTGCGATTGTACACGCTGGAGGAGGGGGTGGGGGACAGAAGAGGAGGCAAAAGAGAAATACTTGTTTTATCAAATAAAATTTTTTTATCTTATAAAGTTTCTCCTTTCAGTAGCAAGAGGGGAATATTTATCTTTTCTAATGTGCATGTTTAAAAAAGTTTAAGCTCAGCAGTATTTTTTATGTGTGAAGCTATTTTGTTTCCTGTTTAGAATCCCTTTCGTTGAAAACGACTGTAATCTAATGAGTGGCAACTGTTGGACATTTACACATGTACGTTAGTTCACATTTCCAGTGACGATATCAAACGAAAATAAATGGTTCAAATGGCTCTGAGCACTATGGGACTCAACTGCTGAGGTCATTAGTCCCCTAGAACTTAGAACTAGTTAAACCTAACTAACCTAAGGACATCACAAACATCCATGCCCGAGGCAGGATTCGAACCTGCGACCGTAGCGGTCTTGCGGTTCCAGGCTGCAGCGCCTTTAACCGCACGGCCACTTCGCGAAAATAAATAAAAGAAACGAGTTCATCGTAAGGGGGTTGGGGTAAGTTTCGATAGCAAAATGCATCAAGTAAATATAGTTACTTGAATGTAAAATTTCGGAAGCTCGCAATGGGGCAAAGCATCTTCTCATATTGATCTACGTTCGTTTCGACAGGATTCAGTAATACAGAAGTATGATCTTCATTTGTAGCTTTACGATAGTAAGAAAATCTTTCATCTAAATAAAACTGCAGAATCCAAAACAATAGCAAACATTTTGTCCAGAGATAAGGGATATATAGTGATAAGCACGCCCCGGCGTTTCTGCCTGCAACAAACCTGGCGTTCGCCGTGCCTAGCCGACGTGACGTCACCAACAAGCGCCGCGGCCTTCCTTTGAGTCGGTGTTGGTCTGGAGCGCAGCCCGGGCCAGCCAGTCGCCGGCTTGCAGCAGCTGTGTGCCGGCACCCTCGGGATAACAAGGCCGCCCAGTAGTGTTAGTGACGTCACACTAAGCGTCCCATAGCCGAGGCAGCAGTCTACGGACACCTCCTTACAGACGTGCCTGGTGCTAACGATCTTGCGTCCGTCATACAGAAAGGAGCGAATTCGAACCAAAGACCAAATTATATATATTCTTGTAAACAGCATAAAGGTTCATAACGAAATACCGATTACATGTACGGGCAGGAATAGGTTTAATCGATTGAGGAACTTTGCCACTATTTTATTATTGTCAGAACACTATTTAGCTTTAAAACTCGCGTACAGGTGGTGACAAATGCCAAAGCAGGACTTGACATTTTCAAGCTATTACACTGAAAGTAAATTATCTTAAACACTGTCATACATAGCAAAACCCTCACACCTTTCGTTTACAATAAGGTAACAAGAGTTCGCTTTATCTCATAAAACACATGACTATTGTGAATTTACCCGTATGTTCATGGTGACAGCTCTTTTCAAGAATTTTTACAAGTGTATCCCCAGTAATAAAGAATGGAAACAAAAGATAGGTATCAAATATTCTCCTTTTAACATAGACATCACTGAACACAAGATTCTGTCTTGCACTGTGATACTAAGGGACTGCTCTTTCCTTTAAGAAAAGCCTGGCAATTTGAAGCTCACTCTGCTATTGAAGATACACTTCTTGAAACAAGCCGGCCGCGGTGGCCGTGCGGTTCTGGGGCTGCAGTCCGGAACCGCGGGACTGCTACGGTCGCAGGTTCGAATCCTGCCTCGGGCATGGGTGTGTGTGATGTCCTTAGGTTAGTTAGGTTTAAGTAGTTCTAAGTTCTAGGGGACTTATGACCTAAGATGTTGAGTCCCATAGTGCTCAGAGCCATTTGAACCATTTTTTTCTTGAAACAATATTAAAAATATTATGAAAGGTAAGGAAATGAAAAACAACCAAGTGCATTACATGTAAGAAAGTGAGCAAAAGGCTGAGATTCTCTTTACTTACCATTATCAATCTCCCTACAGCTTATTTCCTTTTCCACGTAAAAATCACCAACTGCAAGTCTCATTATTGCTGTCTGTTACTAACAAAGTGCTTTTCTATTTAGAAAACCTGACAATTTGATGTTCATTCTGGCACTGAAGATAAACACTTTTCAGAGGAGTTCTAGAACCTATTCCTGCCCGTATATGTAATCGGTATTTCGTTATGAACCTTTATGCTGTTTACAAGAATATACACTCCTGGAAATTGAAATAAGAACACCGTGAATTCATTGTCCCAGGAAGGGGAAACTTTATTGACACATTCCTGGGGTCAGATACATCACATGATCACACTGACAGAACCACAGGCACATAGACACAGGCAACAGAGCATGCACAATGTCGGCACTAGTACAGTGTATATTCACCTTTCGCAGCAATGCAGGCTGCTATTCTCCCATGGAGACGATCGTAGAGATGCTGGATGTAGTCCTGTGGAACGGCTTGCCATGCCATTTCCACCTGGCGCCTCAGTTGGACCAGCGTTCGTGCTGGACGTGCAGACCGCGTGAGACGACGCTTCATCCAGTCCCAAACATGCTCAATGGGGGACAGATCTGGAGATCTTGCTGGCCAGGGTAGTTGACTTACACCTTCTAGAGCACGTTGGGTGGCACGGGATACATGCGGACGTGCATTGTCCTGTTGGAACAGCAAGTTCCCTTGCCGGTCTAGGAATGGTAGAACGATGGGTTCGATGACGGTTTGGATGTACCGTGCACTATTCAGTGTCCCCTCGACGATCACCAGTGGTGTACGGCCAGTGTAGGAGATCGCTCCCCACACCATGATGCCGGGTGTTGGCCCTGTGTGCCTCGGTCGTATGCAGACCTGATTGTGGCGCTCACCTGCACGGCGCCAAACACGCATACGACCATCATTGGCACCAAGGCAGAAGCGACTCTCATCGCTGAAGACGACACGTCTCCATTCGTCCCTCCATTCACGCCTGTCGCGACACCACTGGAGGCGGACTGCACGATGTTGGGGCGTGAGCAGAAGACGGCCTAACGGTGTGCGGGACCGTAGCCCAGCTTCATGGAGACGGTTGCGAATGGTCCTCGCCGATACCCCAGGAGCAACAGTGTCCCTAATTTGCTGGGAAGTGGCGGTGCGGTCCCCTACGGCACTGCGTAGGATCCTACGGTCTTGGCGTGCATCCGTGCGTCGCTGCGGTCCGGTCCCAGGTCGACGGGCACGTGCACCTTCCGCCGACCACTGGCGACAACATCGATGTACTGTGGAGACCTCACGCCCCACGTGTTGAGCAATTCGGCGGTACGTCCACCCGGCCTCCCACATGCGCACTATACGCCCTCGCTCAAAGTCCGTCAACTGCACATACGGTTCACGTCCACGCTGTCGCGGCATGCTACCAGTGTTAAAGACTGCGATGGAGCTCCGTATGCCACGGCAAACTGGCTGACACTGACGGCGGCGGTGCACAAATGCTGCGCAGCTAGCGACATTCGACGGCCAACACCGCGGTTCCTGGTGTGTCCGCTGTGCCGTGCGTGTTATCATTGCTTGTACAGCCCTCTCGCAGTGTCCGGAGCAAGTATGGTGGGTCTGACACACCGGTGTCAATGTGTTCTTTTTTCCATTTCCAGGAGTGTATATAATTTGGTCTTTGGTTCGAATTATAGTTGGCTCCTCTCTGTATGACGGACAGAAGATGGTTAGCACCAGGCGCGTCTGTACGGAGGTGTCCGTGGACTGCTGCCTCGGCTATGGGCCGCTTAGTGTGACGTCACTAACACTGCTGGGCGGCCTTGTTATCCCGGGGGTGTCGAGTGAACCCTGCGTGGACATCGCCCGCCCGACCGTTGCCGCCACGCATCACTCAAGCCGGGCCTGACTTTGGTGGATTGTTGGTCGGTCGGTCGGTTCGTCCGAGGACATCTCCGTGTAGGGTAGTCGACTGGGCAGCTGACGGTCTGTGCGCAGTGCCGGAGTGTGTCTGCAGCTGTCCGATCGCTACGAGTACGTCGCTCGGCGACCCGGGACGTGAAGGTTGAGTGGTTTTGAGCATTACGTCGTTGCTTCCGGCGTTCCTGTTGTGATGATTTCCTGTGAGCGACAACGAGTGAAGGGTTCGAGAGAGCCGCTCTCAGGTGGAAGTGATCAAATTAATTTATCCACCAGTGGAATTTTCTGCCTTGTGGCCGTTAGTGATCTGGTTACCTGCCCTGGCCGCTAACGTAGTTTTTAAGCAGTGTCTTTTCCTCACCTGCTGTTACTGCCCAACATGGTGTGTAGTTTTGGCAGCTCAGTTCACATACGCGTTTGTTTGGGGATGTTGTTGTGGTCTTCAGTCCTGAGACAATGTATTTAGCAGATTTTTCCTTAATCAGGTGACATCCAGTTCCAAAAATTATTGGTTTGATGCAGCTCTCCCTTCTGCTCTATCCTGTGCAAGCTTCTTCATCTCCCACTACTTACTGCAACCTACATCCATCTGAATCTGCGTAGTGTATTCATCTCTTGGTCTCCCTCTACGATTTTTACTCTCCACGCTGCCCTCCAACAGTAAATTGGTGATCCATTGATGCCTCAGAACATGTCCTACCAACCGATCCCTTCTTTTAGTCAAGTTGTGCCATAAATTCCTCTTCTCTCCAATTCTATTCAATACCCCCTCACTAGTTATGTGATCTACCCTTCTAATCTTCAACATTCTTCTGTAGCATTACATTGCGAAGGCTTCTATTCTCTTCTTTTCTAAACTATTTATCGTCCATGTTTTACTTTCATGCATGGCTACACTCCATACAAATACTTTCAGAAACGACTTCCTGACACTTAAATCTATACTCGATGTTAACAAATTTCTCTTCTTCAGAAACACTTTCCTTGCCATTGCCAGTCTACATTTTATATCCTCTCTACTTCTACCATCAGAAAGTTATTTTGCTCCCCAAATAGCAAAACTCCTTTACTACTTTAAGCGTCTCATTTCCTAAGCTAATTCTCGCATCATCACCCGGCTTAATTAGACTACATTCCATTATCCTTGTTTTGCTTCTGTTGATGTTCATCTTATATCCTCCTTTCAAGACACTGTCCATTCCATTCAACTGCTCTTCCAAGCCCTTTGCTGTCTCTGACAGAATTACAATGTCATCGGCGAACCTCAAAGTTTTTATTTCTTCTCCATGAATTTTAATACCTACTCCGAATTTTTCTTTTGTTTCCTTTACTGCTTGCTCAATACACAGATTGAATAACATCGGGGAGAGGCTACAACCCTGTCTCACTCCTTTCCCAACCACTGCTTCCCTTTCATGCCCCTCGACTCTTTTAACTGCCATCTGATTTCTGTACAAATTGTAAAAAGCCTTTCGCTTCCTGTATTTGACCCCTGCCACCTTCAGAATTTGAAAGAGAGTATTCCAGTCAACATTGTCAAAAGCTTTCTCTAAGTCTACAAATGCTAGGAATGTAGGTGTGTCTTTCCTTAATCTTTCTTCTAAGATAAGTCGTAAGGTCAGTATTGCCTCACGTGTTCCAGTGTTTCTACAGAATCCAAACTGATCTTCCCCGAGGTCGGCTTCTACCAGTTTTTCAATTGGTCTCTAAAGAATTCGCGTTAATATTTTGCACCTGTGACTTATTAAACTGATAGGTCGGTAATTTTCACATCTGTTAACACCTGCTTTCTTTGGGATTGGAATTATTATATTCTTCTTGAAGTCTGAGGGTATTTCGCCTGTCTCACACATCTTGCTCACCAGATGGTAGAGTTTTGTTCTCCCAAGGCTGTCAGTAGTTCTAATGGAATGTTGTCTACTCCTTGGGCCTTTTTTTTTACTTAGGTCTTTCAGTGCTCTGTCAAACTCTTCACGCAGTATCATATCTCCCATTTCATCTTCATCTACATTCTCTTCCATTTCCATAATATTGTCCTGAAGAACATCGCCCTTGTATAGACCCTCTATATACTCCTTCCACCTTTCTTCTTTCCCTTCTTTGCTTAGAACTGGGCTTCCAACCATATAATCGTCAATAATTCCACCAGTTCCAAAAATTATATAATCAGATGGTTCAGATGCCTCTGACCACTATGGGACTTAAAATCTGAGGCTATCAGTCCCCTAGAACTTAGAACTACTTGAAGACCGATGACCTCGTAGTCTGGTCACTGCTCCCGCCTTTAAACCAACCAACCAACTACTTAAACCTTACTAACCTAACGACATCACACACATCCATGCCCAATGCAGGATTCGAACCTGCGACCGCAGCAATCGCGCGGTTGCAGACTGAAGCGCCTAGAACCGCTCGGCCACTACGGCCGGCATTATATATCGTCTGTAAGTCCACTAGTCAAGCATTAGCAAATACATCCATCATCATTTACAGTGTATGTCCTACCTACCAGTACCAAGTCTCCATGACGGACACACGTCCAAACCGTTCGCTCGCTAATCGCCGACTGCTACCTGCTAGCTAGCTGCAAGTCCGTCCAACCACAGATTCTCTTACCGAGGGAGCAGAGCGCAGTCAGTGATATTTACACAGACCGTAGCGCTGCCAACACACAAACATATAAACGGGCTACTTACAGAACTTCTGACAGTCTTGGGAGAGCCAGCCACGACAAAACTCTACCATATGGTGAGCAGTATGTGTGAGACAGGTGAAGTACCATCAGATTTCAAGAGGAATATAATAATTCCAATCCCAAAGAAACCAGGTGTTGACAGGTGTGAAAATCACCGAACTATCAGTTTAATATGTCATGGTTGCAAAATACTGGATGATGAAAAAGTCAGTATAAATTTGAAAACTTAACAAACCACGGAATAATGCAGATACACAGGTAAAAATTGACACACATGCTTGGAATGACTTGGGGTTTTATTAGAACAAAGAAAACAAAGTTCACAAAATGTCCGAGAGATGGCGCTGGACAGTAAAACGTCAGTGACTGCGCATGGCAATCGTGTATAAATGGAGCTGTAATAAGAGAGAGAATCAGGTTCGCCAGCAGTCGCAGCATGTTGACATTACGTGAAAAGGCGCTTTTAGAGAAGCTGTGTTATCAGAATGGGGATGTGCTAGTTCAACGTGACGATCTATCGCCATAGGAAGGGGATTCGAACGGGTAAAGGTCCCGAAGACTTCCGGCATAAGAAGTCAGCCTCATTCTGCCAACGGCCTTGTCAAAGAGGGCGGAGGAGCGGATAGAGGTTCAGGGCACTCTCTTGTCCTAGGGGTGGGAAATTGCCCCTAAAGGCGGAAGAATCAGCAATGATCAACGACATGAGGATGCAGAAGGCAATGGAAACCACTGCATTAAAGACACGTAACGTGTATCCACAGGACATGTGGCCTGTAATTGCAGAAGTGTCATGATGATCTCTCCAGTGGCAAAAGATTCCGGTATAGTCCCCCATTCGGATCTCCGGGAGGGGACTGCCGAGGGGGAGGTTACCATGAGAAAAAGATTGAATAATCAACGAAAGGATAACGTTCTACGAGTCGGGGCGTGGAATGTCCGAAGCTTGAACGTGGTAGGGAAACTAGAAAATCCGAAAAGGGAAATGCAAGGGCTCAATCTAGATATAGTAGGGGTCAGTGAAGTGAAGTGGAAGGAAGACAAGGATTTCTGGTCAGATGAGTATCGGGTAATATCAACAGCAGCAGAAAATGGTATAACAGGTGTAGGATTCGTTATGAATAGGAAGGTAGGGCAGAGGGTGTGTTACTGTGAACAGTTCAGTGACCGGGTTGTTCTAATCAGAATCGACAGCAGACCAACACCGACAACGATAGTTCAGGTATACATGCCGACGTCCTAAGCTGAAGATGAACAGATAGAGAAAGTGTATGAGGATATTGAAAGGGTAATGCAGTATGTAAAGGGGGACGAAAATCTAATAGTCATGGGCGACTGGAATGCAGTTGTAGGGGAAGGAGTAGAAGAAAAGGTTACAGGAGAATATGGGCTTGGGACAAGGAATGAAAGAGGAGAAAGACTAATTGAGTTCTATAACAAGTTTCAGCTAGTAATAGCGAATACCCTGTTCAAGAATCACAAGAGGAGGAGGTATACTTGGAAAAGGCCGGGAGATACGGGAAGATTTCAATTAGATTACATCGTGGTCAGACAGAGATTCCGAAATCAGATACTGGATTGTAAGGCGTACCCAGGAGCAGATATAGACTCAGGTCACAATATAGTTGTGATGAAGAGTAGGCTGAAGTTCAAGACATCAGTCAGGAAGAATCAATACGCAGAGAGGTGGGATACGGAAGTACTAAGGAATGACGAGATACGTTTGAAGTTCTCTAACGCTATAGATACAGCAATAAGGAATAGCGCAGTAGGCAGTACAGTTGAAGAGGAATGACATCTCTAAAAAGGGCCATCACAGAAGTTGGGAAGGAAAACATAGGTACAAAGAAGGTAGCTGCGAAGAAACCATGGGTAACAGAAGAAATACTTCAGTTGATTAATGAAAGGAGGAAGTACAAACATGTTCCGGGAAAATCAGGAATACAGAAATACAAGTCGCTGAGGAATGAAATAAATACGAAGTGCAGGGAAGCTAAGACGAAATGGCTGCAGGAAAAATGTAAAGACATCGAAAAAGATATGATTGTCGGAAGGACAGACTCAGCATACAGGAAAGTCAAAACAACCTTTGGTGACATTAAAAGCAACGGTGGTAACATTAAGAGAGCAACGGGAATTCCACTGTTAAATGCAGAGGAGAAAGAAGATAGGTGGAAAGAATACATTGAAAGCCTCTATGAGGGTGAAGATTTGTCTGATAGAAGAAGAAACAGGAGTCGATTTAGAAGAGATAGGGGATCCAGTATTAGAATCGGAATTTAAAAGAGCTTTGGAGGACTTAGGTGAAATAAGCAGAAGGGATAGATAACATTCCATCAGAATTTCTAAAATCATTGGGGGAAGTGGCAACAAAACGACTATTCACGTTGGTGTGTAGAATATATGAGTCTGGCGATATACCATCAGACTTTCGGAAAAGCATCATCCACACAATTCCGAAGACGGCAAGAGCTGACAAGTGGGAGAATTATCGCACAATTAGCTTAACAGCTCATGCATCGAAGCTGCTTACAAGAATAATATACAGAAGAATGGAAAAGAAATTGAGAATGCGCTAGGTGACGATCAGTTTGGCTTTAGGAAAAGTAAAGGGACGAGAGAGGCAATTCTGACGTTACGGCTAATAATGGAAGCAAGGCTAAAGAAAAATCAAGACACTTTCATAGGATTTGTCGACCTGGAAAAAGCGTTCGACAATATAAAATGTTGCAAGCTGTTCGAGATTCTGAAAAAAGTAGGGGTAAGCTATAGGGAGAGACGGGTCATATACAATATGTACAACAACCAAGAGGGAATAATAAGAGTGGACGATCAAGAACGAAGTGCTCGTATTAAGAAGGGTGTAAGACAAGGCTGTAGCCTTTCGCCCCTACTCTTCAATCTGTACATCGAGGAAGTAATGATGGAAAAAAAAGGTTCAGGAGTGGAATTAAAATACAAGGTGAAAGGATATCAATGATACGATTCGCTGATGACATTGCTATCCTGAGTGAAAGTGAAGAAGAATTAAATGATCTGCTGAACGGAATGAACAGTCTAATGACTACACAGTATGGTTTGAGAGTAAATCAGAGTAAGACGAAGGTAATGAGAAGTAGTAGAAATGAGAACAGCGAGAAACTTAACATCAGGATTGATGGTCACGAAGTCAGTGAAGTTAAGGAATTCTGCTACCTAGGCAGTAAAATAACCAATGACGGACGGAGCAAGGAGGTCATCAAAAGCAGACTCGCTATGGCAAAAAAGGCATTTCTGGCCAAGAGAAGTCTACTAATATCAAATACCGGCCTTAATTTGAGGAAGAAATTTCTGAGGATGTACGTCTGGAGTACAACATTGTATGGTAGTGAAACATGGACTGTGGGAAAACCGGAAAAGAAGAAAATCGAAGCATTTGAGATGTGGTGCTATAGACGAATGTTGAAAATTAGGTGGACTGATAAGGTAAGGAATGAGGAGGTTCTACGCAGAATCGGAGAGGAAAGGAATATGTGGAAAACACTGATAAGGAGAAGGGACAGGATGATAGGACATCTGCTAAGACATGAGGGAATGACTTCCATGGTACTAGAGGGAGCTGTAGAGGGAAAAAACTGTAGAGGAAGACAGAGATTGGAATACGTCAAGCAAATAATTGAGGACGTAGGTTGCAAGTGCTACTCTGAGATGAAGAGGTTAGCACAGGAAAGGAATTCGTGGCGGTCCGCATCAAACCAGTCAGTAGACTGATGACAAAAAAAAGGTCGATATTTTTCCCGTCGGTATATGGTTAGTCCTTTTCGATATATCGACGGCCTATGGTCCGTTGACAAGTGCAGCTGTGGCGAGAATGATTTCGAAGTTCGAAGCCACGGGTTGTTTAGACGATAGACCCCGTAGTGGCCGACCGAGCACAAGGCGTAATGCTGCTGAGACAGTTCAGGAAGAAATGGAGTCTGCAGCGGGTTCGTCTTTGCACGGGGAAGTCAGCGCTCGCACCGGCATTCCATACACTACTGTTTGGTTGGCACTTAGGCGTACAATCCGATGCTGTCCTTACAAAATCCATCGGCATCGTGAACTGTTACCTGGCGATTTAGTGAAGCGGAGGGCATTTGCGGTGTGGGCGTTTCAAAAGATGGCGGAAGATGACGATTGGTTGAGTAACGTGTTGTGGACCGACGAAGCTCATTACACGCTCCGAGGGTCTGTCAACGCCCACAACTGCAGAATTTGGGCTACCCAAAACCCTAGAACTGTCGTGGAAACTCCACTGCACGACAAGAAAGTCACGGTATGGGTTGGATTTACCACGTCTACCGTTATCGGGCCTTTCTTCTTCGAGGAAATGCGTGATTCTGGTTTTGTAACCGCTACCGTGACGGGTGAGAGGTACGCCGATATGTTACAGGATCACATCATCCCCAGCCTGGCTGATAAACACCTGCTGGAACGTACGACGTTTATGCAGGACGGCGCTCCACCCAATATTGCTAGACGCTTGAAAGATCTCTTGCGCGCGTCGTCTGGTGATGATCGTGTGCTCAGCCCTCACTTTCGTCATGCTTGGCCTCCCAGGTCCCCAGACCTCAGTCCGTGCGATTATTGGCTTTGGGGTTACCTGAAGTCGCAAGTGTATCGTGATTGACCGTCATCTCTAGGGAGGCTCAAAGACAACATCCGACGGCAATGCGTCACCATAACTCCGGACATGCTTTACAGTGCTGTTCGCAACATTATTCCTCGACCACAGCTATCGTCGAGAAATGATGGTGGACGTATTGAGCATTTCCTGAAAAGAACATCATCTTGGATTTGACTTACTTTGTTATGCTAATTATTGCTATTCTGATGAGATGAAGCACCATCTGTCGGACATTTTTTGAACTTTTGTATTTTTTTCGTTCTAATAAACCCCATGCCATTCCAAGCATGTGTGTCAAATTGTACCTGTCTATCTACATTATTCCGTGATTTATTCAGTTTTCAAATTTATACTGACTTTTTGAACACCCGGTACTAATACGAATGCTTACAGATGAATGGAGAAACTGCTAGAAGCCGTCCTCGGGGAAGATTGGTTAGGATTCCATAGAAATGTTGGAACACTTGAAGCAATATTGATCCTACTACTTATCTTAGATGATAGATTAAGGAAAATCAAACTATGTTTCTAGCATTTGTTGACTTAGAGAAGGCTTTTGACAATCTTGGCTGGAATACTCTCTTTCAAATTCTAAAGGTGGCAGGGGTAAAATACAGGGAGCGAAAGGCTATTTACAGTTTGTACAGAAACCAGATGGCAGTTATAAGAGTTGGGGGGCACGAAAGGGAAGCAGTGATTGAAAAGGGAGTGAGTCAGGGCTGTAGTCTATCCCCGTTGTTATTAAATCTGTAGATTGGGCAAGCAGTAAAGGAAATAAGAACAAATTCGGAGTAGGAATTAAAATCCGTGGAGAAGAAATAAAAACTTCGAGGTCTGCCGATGACATTGTAATTCTGGCAGGGACAGTAAAGGACTTGGAAGAGCAGTTGAACGGAATGGACAGTGTCTTGAAAGAAGGATATAAGGTGAACATTAACAAAAGCAAAACGAGGGTAATGGAATGTAGACGAATTAAATTTGGTAATGCTGAGGGAATTAAATCAGGAAATAAGACACTTAAGGTAGTAGATGAGTTCTCCTATTTGGGGAGCAAAATAACTGATCATGGTTGAAGTAGAGAGAATATGAAATGTAGACTGGCAGTGCCAAGGAAAGTGATTCTGAAGAAGAGAAATTTGTTAACATCGAGCGTAGATTTAGGTGTCAGGAAGTCTCTTCTGAAAGTATTTCTGTGGAGTGTAGCCATGTATGGAATTGAAACATGGACGATAAATACTTTCCATGAGAAGAAAATAGAAGCTTTCGAAATGTGGTGCTGCAGAAGAATGCTGAAGATTAGATGGATAGATCACATAACTAATGAGGAGGTATTGAATATAACTGGGGAGAAGAGGAGTTTGTGGCACAACTTGACAAGAAGAAGGGATCGGTTGGTAGGGCATGTTCTGAGGCATCAAGGGATGACCAATTTAGTATTGCAGGGCAGCGTGGAGGGTAAAAATCGTAGAGGGAGACCAAAAGATGACTACACTAAGCAGATTCAGAAGGATGTAGGTTGCAGTAAGGACTGGGAGATGAAGAAGCTTGCACAGGATAGAGTAGCATGGAGTGCTGCATCAAACCAGTCTCAGGACTGAAGACCACAACAACAATAACACACATTTATGTCTCCGGCTTCCAGTTAGTTTTACCACAGATCTGTACTGCCTCTGTTCAGTATGTTCCTTTACCAACCATAATGTACTTTTAACGTTTTTCATGTAGCGTCCTGCGTAATGTATTTTTTATTTTATTTTGAACAACCGCGGTGCTAGGTGACGCAGCACAAAGTGTAAGTTTCCCAGTGTGGACTGCATTTTTCTTTACACGGGCAATCGTGCCTAGTCTGGCGTCACTTTGCCATTGACTTACGTTTTATAGCTCCTAACCCGTTTCTAAAATGTTGTACGAAATTTCTTATTTTTTTGCTTTTTTATTTGGACTACTGCGTGTAAAAAGTATTATTATATCCAGTCTCTTGTCTGTTTTCTTTATGACACCTGATGACGGGCATATAATATCCCGAAACCGATCGTGTTTTAAGTAAAAAGAACCTTACAACTGAAGCGGTATTTTCAGCCGCTGTTGTAATGCTCAGTTGCGGATGTTCCTCCGACAAGACTGTGTGTATATTTACTATCGCTATTTTGGTCCGCCTGCTTAGTTGGGTGGTAACGTCCTTGCCTTCCATGCACCGGGCCCGGGTTCAGTTCCCGGCCGTGTTGGAAATTTTTGTCCGCTCGTGGGCAGGGTGTTATGTTGTCGTCAAAGTCATCACCGGCACGCATGTTGCCATACGGTCCTTTCCATCGTTATTTTGTTGATTCGACGATGAGAGAAAAAATAAAAGGAATGAATATTCATTGTAGAATATCCCAGAACTGTGTACGAATTTGCCAGCTGTGTGATTTGTCAAAGAGAGTGAGTATAAAAAGTCAGGAGAAAAATAACAGAAGTGAAGTAACAGTAATCAAAGACTCAAGGTTCAAATGGTTCAAATGGCTCTGAGCACTGCGGGACTTAACTTCTGAGGTCATCAGTCCCCTAGAACTTAGAACTACTTAAACCTAACTAACCTAAGGACATCCCACACATCCATTTCCGAGGCAGCATTCGAACCTGCGACCGTAGTGGTCGCGCTGTTCCAGACTGTAGCGCCTAGAACCGCTCCGCCACAGCGGCCGGGCCTCTTCGTTAGTACATTATACTTTTCTGTTCTTTATATCAATATAGTTCTGTTTTGAACACTATTAACGTAAATGCATTGTTTGTTCTCTATTAAAATCTTTCATTTGCTAACTATGCCTATCAGTAGTTAGTGCCTTGAGTAGATAGAATCTTTTATTTAGCTGGCAGTATTGGCGCTCGCTGTATTGCAGTAGTTCGAGTAACGAAGATTTTTGTGAGGTAAGTGATTCATGAATGGTATAGGTTATTTATTGTTAATCAGGGCTTTTGTTTTGTAGTGATTGTTGAAAGTCAGATTGAGTTGTGCTAAAAATATTTAGTGTCAGTTTAGTGTTGATCAGAATAAGTAAAGAGAGAAATGTCTGAGTACGTTCAGTTTTGCTCAGCTGTTTCAGTATCAAATAACGTAAGAGATTTACCAGCACTGTCGTTGTTAATATTTCTAAGGGGACATTTCAATGTCAACCCTCAAAAAACGAAAACAATGATAATCAGTAAAAACAGTGTCCTTGCATGCCATATTAAGATAGGCCAAAATCACATAGGGCAAGTACATAATACACGTACGTTAGCACTACAATAAATGACCTGTGGGATCTTTCAGATGAGGTGAGAACTCGAACTGGAAAAGCCAGGGCTGTCTTCAGTAAGATGAGTAACGTTTTCAAGAGTCATGGCTCAGCAAA
The DNA here is from genome assembly GCF_021461385.2 of Schistocerca piceifrons. NCBI lineage: Eukaryota > Metazoa > Arthropoda > Insecta > Orthoptera > Acrididae > Schistocerca > Schistocerca piceifrons. The sequence goes on along the minus strand of NC_060148.1, from coordinate 80,671,319 downwards.
GACGACGAAGATCAGCCTTCTACGCTGCTACGTATTTTCCACCCTCTTCTATGGCATTGAAACATGGACTCTTGACATAATCGTCGGGTAAGCGGCTGCAGGCTTTTGAGATGTGTCTGTACAGGAGAATGTTGAGAATACTGTAGACAGCGGATGTCACAAATGTCGAGGTTCTACGAAGAATGAAGAAAGAGGAAGAAGTACTGGAAGATCCAGTACCTGCCACACATCATGCGGAACAACGATACCATCTCCTCCAGATCATCCTGCAAGGAAAAATACCAGGGAAGAGAAGCGATGGTTGGAGGAGAATATCCTGGCTTAAGGACATCAGAACGTGGACCTCTAAAACATCTACAGAGCTATTCAGAGCTGCAAGTGACAGGAAAAGCTGTGCCAAGGTGGCTGCCAACATCCCCAAGAATGGCTAAGTTTCACGGAAGCTCTAAATTTAATGCGGACGTCAATGCGAGATGCTTTTCATAGTTTTCACAATGAAAAATTGTCTTAAAATATGGTAAAAAACCCAAAGAGATTCTGGTCGTTTGTAAAGTAGACCAGTGGCAAAAACCAGTCAATACCGTCACTGCGCGATAGCGATGGAAATGTTACCGATTGTGGTGCCACTGAAGCGGAGTTACTAAATACAACTTGCCGGCCGCGGCGGCCAAGCGGTTCTAGGCGCTACAGTCTGGAACCGCGCGACTGCTACGGTCGCAGGTTCGAATCCTGCCTCGGGCATGGATGTGTGTGATGTCCTTAGGTTAGTTAGGTTTAAGTAGTTGTAAGTTCTAGGGGACTGATGACCTCAGATGTTAAGTCCCATAGGACTCAGAGCCATTTAAACTAAATACAGCTTCCCGTAATTCCTTCACGAAAGAAGACGAAGTAAATATTCCAGAATTCGAAACCAGCACAGCTGTTAGCATGAGTGGCATAAAAGTAGATATCTTAGGTGTTACAAAATAACTCACATCACTTAAGAAAGGCAAGTCTTCCGGTCCAGACGGTATACCAATCAGGTTCCTTTCAGAGTACGCAGACACAATAGCGCCTTCCTAAGCAATCACATACAACAGCTCACTTGACGAAGGGTCTGTTCCTAAAGACTGGAAAGTAGCACAGGTCACAGTGATGTTCAAGAAAGCAAATAGGAGTAACCCATTGAATTACAGACCCATATCACTGGCCTCAAGTTGCAGTAGGATTTTGGAGCATATACTGTACTCGAACATCATGAATCACCTTGAAGAAAATGACTTATTGATACATAACCAACACGGATTCTGAAAATATCGTTCTTGTGCAACGCAGCTAGCTCTTTATTCCCATGTAGTAATGAGTGCTGTCGATAAGGGATATAAGATCGATTCCATATTCCTAGATTTCCAGAAGGGTTTTGATTCCGTTCCTCACAAGCGACTATTAATCAAATTGCGTGCATATGGAGTACCGTCTCAGTTGCGTGACTGGATTCGCGATTTCCTCTCAGAAAGGTCACAGTTCGTAGTGATAGACAGTAAATAATCGAATAGAACAGAAGTAATATCTGGCGTTCGGCAAGGTAGTTTCATAGGCCCTCTGCTGTTCCTGATTTATATAAATGATCTAGGTGATAATCTGAGCAGACCTCTTAGATTGTTTGCAGATGACGCTGTAATTTAGCGTCTAGTAAAATCATCAGACGACCAATTCCAATTACAAAATGATCTACAGAGAATTTCTGTATGGTGCGAGAAGTGGCAGTTGGCACTAAACAAATAAAAGTACAAGCTCATCCACATGGGTACTAAAAGAAATCCGATAAATTTTGGGTATACGATAAATCTTACAAATCTAAGGGCTGTCAAATCTACTGAATGCCTAGGAATTACAGTTACGAGCAGCTTAAATTGGAAAGACCACATAGATATTATGTTGGGGAAGGCGAAACAATGACTGCGCTTTGGTGACAGAACACTTAGAAGATGCGACAAACCCACCAGAGAGACAGCCTACATTACACTTACTTGTCCGTCCTCTGTTGGAATATTGCAGCGCGGTATGGGATCCTTACCAGGTAGGATTGACGGAGGACATCGATGAAGTGCAAAGGAGGTCAGCTCGTTGCGTGTTATCGCGCAATAGGGGTGAGAGTGTCACTGATATGATACGCGAGTTGGAGTGGCAGTCACAGAAACAAAGGCAGTTTTCTTTGCGGCGAGATCTGTTTACGAAATTTCAATCCCCAACTTTCTCTTGCGAAAGCGAAAATGTTCTGTTGACACCAACCTATGTAGGGAGAAATGATCATCGTAATAAAGTAAGAGAAATCAGAGCTCGAACAGAAAGATTTAGATATTCCTTTTTCCCAAGCGCCATTCGAGAGTGGAATGGTAGAAAAGTAGTATGAAAATGAAATGATAATAAAATGGACATCCTGGAAATGGAAAAAAGAACACATTGACACCGGTGTGTCAGACCCACCATACTTGCTCCGGACACTGCGAGAGGGCTGTACAAGCAATGATCACACGCACGGCACAGCGGACACACCAGGAACCGCGGTGTTGGCCGTCGAATGGCGCTAGCTGTGCAGCATTTGTGCACCGCCGCCGTCAGTGTCAGTCAGTTTGCCGTGGCATACGGAGCTCCATCGCAGTCTTTAACACTGGTAGCATGCCGCGACAGCGTGGACGTGAACCGTATGTGCAGTTGACGGACTTTGAGCGAGGGCGTATAGTGGGCATGCGGGAGGCCGGGTGGACGTACCGCCGAATTGCTCAACACGTGGGGCGTGAGGTCTCCACAGTACATCGATGTTGTCGCCAGTGGTCGGCGGAAGGTGCACGTGCCCGTCGACCTGGGACCGGACCGCGGCGACGCACGGATGCACGCCAAGACCGTAGGATCCTACGCAGTGCCGTAGGGGACCGCACCGCCACTTCCCAGCAAATTAGGGACACTGTTGCTCCTGGGGTATCGGCGAGGACCATTCGCAACCGTCTCCATGAAGCTGGGCTACGGTCCCGCACACCGTTAGGCCGTCTTCCGCTCACGCCCCAACATCGTGCGGCCCGCCTCCAGTGGTGTCGCGACAGGCGTGAATGGAGAGACGAATGGAGACGTGTCGTCTTCAGCGATGAGAGTCGCTTCTGCCTTGGTGCCAATGATGGTCGTATACGTGTTTGGCGCCGTGCAGGTGAGCGCCACAATCAGGACTGCATACGACCGAGGCATACAGGGCCAACACCCGGCATCATGGTGTGGGGAGCGATCTCCTACAATGGCCGTACACCACTGGTGATCGTCGAGGGGACACTGAATAGTGCACGGTACATCCAAACCGTCATCGAACCCATCGTTCTACCATTCCTAGACCGGCAAGGGAACTTGCTGTTCCAACAGGACAATGCACGTCCGCATGTATCCCGTGCCACCCAACGTGCTCTAGAAGGTGTAAGTCAACTACCCTGGCCAGCAAGATCTCCGGATCTGTCCCCCATTGAGCATGTTTGGGATTGGATGAAGCGTCGTCTCACGCGGTCTGCACGTCCAGCACGAACGCTGGTCCAACTGAGGCGCCAGGTGGAAATGGCATGGCAAGCCGTTCCACAGGACTACATCCAGCATCTCTACGATCGTCTCCATGGGAGAATAGCAGCCTGCATTGCTGCGAAAGGTGGATATACACTGTACTAGTGCCGACATTGTGCATGCTCTGTTGCCTGTGTCTATGTGCCTGTGGTTCTGTCAGTGTGATCATGTGATGTATCTGACCCCAGGAATGTGTCAATAAAGTTTCCCCTTCCTGGGACAATGAATTCACGGTGTTCTTATTTCAATTTCCAGGAGTGTACTTCATTGGGGACACGTTGAAAATGTCTGCCCCGACCGGGACTCGAACCCGAGACCTCCTGCTTACGTGGCAGACGCTCTATCTACCTTTTTTTTTTTTTTTTTTAAAAAAAAATCTCATTTTGTTCGTTTTCGTTAGTTGCATCTGGTCAGGGCGGACGTCGTAAGGCATCCGTTTCAAGTTTGTCGTTGATCCATTAACTCAGTTTTTTTTATTACGGAGGGCAGGTCACCCTCAGATCGAACATCTACCTGATCCACCGAGGACACAGAGGATAGCGCGCCTGCAGGGACTTATCCCTTGCACGCTCCCCGTGAGACCCACATTCCCAACGTGTCCACACCACTACATTCGTAGTGCGCCTAATAGATGTTTGCCCATCATACTCATTACTCGTGGCAGATTAATCTACCAAGTCCCGTACGAGTTTGGGCATAGCGTGTGCGTTCGCACAAGAAGGTCAATGGCCAGGAAGCCATATTTCAACTATATATCACGGTAGTATCTGTTCCCGAAAGAATAGCTACCGTTGATGACCGTGCAGCTTTGCTAGAATGAAATGAGTCCAGGTCGGGGCACACATTTTCAACATGACCCCAGTGAAGTATATCAACGCCTGTTTGCAGCTAGGGTGTCCATTTAATTATCATTTCATTTCTAGCAAAGCTGCATGGTCATCAACGGTAACTGTTCTTTCGGGAACAGATACTACCGTCATATATAGTACGAAAATGGTTCGATGAACCCTCTTCCAAGCACGTAAGTGCGAATTTGAGAATAACCACGAAAATGTAGATGTTGATCCGGAACTGGACACAATGGGAAGGACCAGGCCCCTTTGTTTTTTTTTCTTTTATCACTCTTTTATTACATCAGAGAAATACACCTTTTAAGACAAAATTTAACTACATGAAATATTGCTCACAGTAAAGGTAAACATAAACAGTGACAAAACGTAGTTCTCTTAAGGGTTTCTGCTAGCAAAAAATTTTAAGGAGGCAATGTAAGGTTTATTACAGTTCAGCTCAAACACGTAGCTAGTGATTGATTCACTACACAGACGCTTCAGCAATTTCGGTAACAAATCAATAGCTGAATTTGTACTCACAGTAACCAACTAATCGACAGCCTTGCCATTGAATAAGTAGTAGGCCATTTGGAACGCATTAGCAACACCCCGCAACTGCGGCAGTTAATACCAACAGTCTTTAAATGACTTGCTCCCCATTATATAAACACAGTAATTAGATGAATAACAAATCAAACACACTACGCTCCACTCAAACTCTTCAGTGGAAGCCGAGCCAAAATGAAAATTCCATTAACTGACTGGCACTGAAGTCACACTAAAGCTCTTCTCTGTGTTCCCAGACACACATGGGGCAAACTTATACAAGACAAGATTTTGAAGGGAGCACATGAGTAAAACCGGTAGTGGAGCTAACTCGTAACTCGTGCCACTGAAAACTAACAAGGGAACATCCCCATCGCACCCCCCCCCCCCCCTCCCGCCCCAGATTTAGTTATAAGTTGGCACAGTGGATAGGCCTTGAAAAACTGAACACAGATCGATGGAGAAAACAGGAAGAAGTTGTGTGGAACTATGATAAAAATTAGCAAAATATACAAACTGAGTAGTCTACACATCGCATAGGCAACATCAAGGATAGTGTGAGCTAAGGAGCGTCGTGGTCCCGTGCCGAGGAACCTTTGCTTTATTACTTTTAAATGTCAGTTGAAAAATATGTACTACTGTGGAATGTTATCACCAATAAAAAAAAAAAAAGTGGTAGCGTGAGCAGGTGCCGAACGAAAGGTCCTTGGTTCAAGTCTTCCCTTGATTGAAAATTTTATTTTCTTTATTTTTGCATAGTTATTATAACACCGCCGCAAGCCGGTCCCAAGCCCGGGCCCATCTAAAAACAAGAGGATGGGGAAGTGTGGAGGGGGAGGAGTAACAACCTCGTAAAAAAACCAGGGTCCGTCCGGCTCCAGATGGTAGCACCCTGTCATAGGGCCCCTGCCTAGGGTTACTAGGTGAAACCCAGCCAACGGTCTCAATGGCGGAAGAGGAACAATTTCCCAACGGCAGAGAGAGCGGAAGAGCTAACTCCAGGGCTTACTACCTTGGTTTTAATTTCGGATTCGGGGCAACCCGATCCCCCAATTCATTATCCAACAATTACTGCAAAGCATGATGGGAACGTCGTCAAAGATAGACACTACTCCAAGAGGTAGACCGAATGGCAAATCCTCCGTTGTTCGTAGAAACAATGCAAAGGGGTCAAAGGATTTTGGAGGACCCCAACCAACATGTATGCAGCCCTCAACACTGAAATTTAAGAAAGCAACTATGTTTGCAACCCTAAATGTAAACTCTCTAATTAAAGTAGGAAAACTGAAATTATTGATTGAAAAGCTGAACCAGAAAGAAATTTTAATATGTGCATTACAAGAAACAAGGTTTATAGATGAAACTGCTTTAGATTTTGAAAACTATCGTTTATTTAAAGGAAAACCAGGTAAAATCTTAATGAAACAAATGCCATACCTGGGAACAGCATTTCTGGTACATCACTCAATTTTAGATTCAGTTACTAACTTCTACTCGAGTTCTGAGATACTATCCATTCTTGAGATTAAATGTAAAAACAAAGGATACTCTATAATCAACTGTCATGCACCCATAAACCAGGACAACAAAAATAACCCGGAGAAAGTTGAAGAATTTTGGGAGATACTTGAAATGGAACTGGATAGATGCTCAAAGAAGAACATAAAAATGTTAGTAGGCGATTTTAACGCACAAATAGGAAGGGAGAAAAAATACCATGGAACAGTAGGCCTCTTCCCAGGTCACAAAAGAACTTCAAAAAATGGAGAATGGCTTATAGAGGTATGTAGGCATTTCAACTTGAAAATAATGACAACACATTTCAAAAAGCTGAGCCGAAAAACTAAAACATGGAGATCACCAAATCCACTTCTCGGAGAATTCCAAATTGACCATGTGGCTATCTCACTTCATTGTCAAGAAGAAATTCAAAACACTAAAGTGCTGAAAAGCCTTGATGTTGATTCAGACCACTATTTGACTACGATTAAATTCAGACCACTCCCATTTCGAAAAGAGAAGAAAACCTTTTACAAAATTCCAAAATATAACACAGAAACTTTAAAAATGAAGAAATTAAACAACGGTTTCAAAGAGCATTGCACAAAGATAGCGATGGCATATCCACAATAAATAAGGAAGCGGGATGGGAGGAGATCAAAAACGAAATAGTTGAAATAGCAAAAGAAAATTGTCTCGTGAAAAGAGTAAGAAGACATCCATGGTGGGACAATGAATGTGATGAGAACCTGGAGAAGAGACAGAAATTGTGGCAGAAATGGAACTCCACAAAAGATCCTCAAGATCTTGACAATTTTAAAATCCAGAGAAGAGAAACAGCTAAGCTTTTCCGTAATAAAAAAAGAAGACAATTTCAGGATAACCTAGAACAGATTGAGGAAGACTTTAAAAGAAATAATTCTAGAGATTTCTACAAAACTTTTAGAAAACAGCTAACCAAATACCAATCCCCAAATTTATGTTTTAAAGATGAAGAGAACAAGCTAGGTTTGACAAACAAGACTAATTGTGAAATATTAGCAAAATATTTCGAGAATCTACTAAATTGTGAACCACCCAAAGATAAAATGAGTTTTGAAAACCACCGAAATACTAATACCGAGTCAAAACCTCCAGACGCTGAAGAAATAAAACACATAATACACAGTCTAAAAAACAATAAAGCCCCAGGTGAAGACTCCATAGTACCAGAAATCCTAAAAATAATGGATACCAACCTCCCACAAGTTTTGGAACATATGTTTAAGAAGATCTGGGACGAAGAAAGAATTCCTGAAGACTGGCAGTGTGCCCTGATACACCCACTACACAAAAAGGGGGATAAGATGAATGTTAATAATTATAGAGGGATCTCGCTACTACCAGTAGGATACAAAATTTTGTCAAGGAAATTACTTCAAATCGTGGAGCCAGTTCTGGATAATAAAATAGGTGAATATCAAGCAGGTTTTAGACAAGGTAGATCCTGTGTTGAACAAATATTTAACCTGAAAACACTAATTCGTTACAGAATCTCAAGAGGCCAGAGATTTGCAATAGTATTTGTAGATTTCAAAAAAGCATACGACTCGGTAGATAGAGAAACATTACTGAAAGTATTGGAAGAATTTGGGGTCGATAAGAAAACAATTCAAATTATCAAACAGACGCTAACAAACAGTAAGGCCAAAGTTAAATTTATGGGTGAAATTTCAAGGAAGTTCGAAATTAAAACAGGTGTTAGACAAGGTGATGGTTTATCCCCAATCCTCTTCAACTGCGTACTGGAAAAGATATTGAGAATATGGAAAGAAGAACTCAAAGGCACCAAGAATGACATCAGAATTGGAACAAAAAAAGAAAAAATAGAAGTGGACTGTTTAGCTTTTGCAGACGATCTGGCAATAGTTACAGAAAACGAAGAAATAGCTCAGAACTACCTGGAGAAACTACAAGAAGTTTCGGCCAGAGCTGGACTGCAGATTTCATTTGAAAAAACCGTGTATATGTCTAATCATAGAAATAACAAGAAAAATCTTATTACTAAATACGGCAATATTAAGAGAGTAGAAAAATTTAAGTATTTAGGTGAAATAATTCAAGTGAATGGTTTAGACAAGAGTGCAAACCAGGCGAGAGCAAGGAAAATGGAATTTGCTTTTCAAAAAACCAAAGACATATATAACAAAAAAAACATTTCGATTCAAGCTAAATTAAGACATTATAAAACTGTCATTAGACCAGAATGCCTGTATGCATCGGAGTGCCTAACTCTTAACAAAAAGGGGGAAATAGAAAACATGGAAAAGAAAGAAAGGAAAATTTTGAGAAAAATATTAGGACCGAGAAAGATTGGAGAAGAGTACAAGCTAAAGAGTAATAAGGAAATATACAAAACTATTGAGAAAGTGAGTGAGGCAATGCGTAAACGCAGACTAACGTTTTATGGTCACCTGTCGAGGATGGATGGAAACAGACTAACAAGAAAAGTGTTTGAACATAGTAACAGGAACGAAAAAACCAACAATAAATGGATACAGATGGTGAAAAAGGATTTGGCTTATTTTAATGTCACCCGTGAGTCAATCAGGGACAGGGAAAAGTTTAGACAAATAGTGAACGAAATTAAGTGTTTTCCAGAAGAAACGAAACTAAAGAATAATAACAGGAAATGGTCGGAAGAGCGGAGGAGGAACCACTCGAAAATGATGAGGAAGTATTGGGAAGAGAGAAAAAAAGATCAAAAAGCCGGGCAAGTGAATTGTTGAACGTGGTCCAAAGATGGCCGAAATCGAAAGAAGAAGAAGAAGAAGAAGCATAGTTATTATCTGTCCGTTCGTTAATTGACGTTTCTGTTCACTGTAATAAGTTTAGTGTCTGTGTTTTGCGACCGCATCGCAAAACCGTGCGATTAGTAGACGAAAGGACGTGCCTCTCCAATGGGAACCGAAAACATTTGATCGCAAGGTCATAGGTCAACCGATTCCTCCACAGGAAAACACATCTGATATATTCTATACGACACTGGTGACGGCATGTGCGTCACATGACAGGAATATGTTGTCGACCCACCTAACTTCTACACTTGGCGAATGGGTAAAAAGATTCTTCTACCTTGCCCGATTTAGGTTTGCTTGTGGATGTGATAATCACTCCCAAAAAAGTGATGAAAACATAAGGTTTGTCACATAAACTGAAAATAAAAACTTAAACTTTTCACTCGATGTAAGATTTGAACCAAGGACCTTTCGTTCCGCAGCTGCTCACGTTACCACGAGACCACGCCGCTCCTACAGTTCTACTGTCCTTGACGTTGCCTATCTTCTCATGAACTACTCAGTTTGTATATTTTGCTTATTTTTTCACAGTTCCACACAACTTCTTCCTGTTTTCTCAATTGGTCTGTTTTCAGTTTTTCAAGGCCTATTCACTGTGCCAACTTATAACTAAATCTGAGGGGGGTGCGATGGGGAGGTTCCCCTGTAAGGTACTAGACCGGGGCACAAGGTGGTATACAGTGAGGTTGCCTTTGTGCTATACTGCGCTCCAAAATATTAATTCAATTGGCCAATTCAAAATCAAGTACACATAAACCAGCATTAATTAACGAGGAGTGACATCAGGTCGCTCGAAGGGATGACAACACTTAAGTGAAAAGACGAGTGCCGGAGGCGGCAGTAACATCAAACAGCTTCTCCGAGTTGTAACCAGGAGTCACTTCCCGCTATACAAGTAAACACTTAACCGAGCTCAAGGAAGGGACCTCAAAGAGAAAATTCAAATAAAACCCCCAAAGGATTATAAAGGACAGGGAAGCCCAACTATTTAAATTTAAAGGAATTAACTCTCCCCAAAGGCAGTGTAAACGCTAAGGCCACACTTAAGAGGCCACCAAAATTGGTTACAAACGGTCTTACACATTTGCTCCTTTTCTTTAAAAGAAAGACAAGGCTGCTTAACTTCTGCTGGACGTCCGGTATGGCTCGTGTAGGATACACCAGGCAGCAACTCAAGCTAGGCGGTCGCAAGGCACGGCGAGCAAAATCAGGAGAGCAGACAGGCAGGCAGCCAACACACATCCTCCATCCTGAACCGGCAGACCGCGTACAACCCACTCCACATATACGTGGTTGCTTCCCATACTCGTACCTCGCGGCGTCTCAGCAGGCAGCCCGAGCAAACGTCAACTGCCCCTCGCCCCGCGAATGCGGAGAACAACAAGGCAAGCAAAGATAAGAAACATCGCAGGACCGATAATGGACATCCAAGAGACTGGGCCGGCCGCGGTGGTCTAGCGGTTCTAGGCGCGCAGTCCGGAACCGCGCGACCGCTACGGTCGCAGGTTCGAATCCTGCCTCGGGCATGGATGTGTGTGATGTCCTTAGGTTAGTTAGGTTTAAGTAGTTCTAAGTTCTAGGGGACTGATGACCACAGTAGTTAAGTCCCATAGTGCTCAGAGCCATTTGAACCAAGAGACTGGCGCGCCAGTAACGAGCGCCACGGCTCAAGCATGGCTCTGTATTTTTCGCTATCCACCGCCATCGTTAATTGAAGTTTCCACTATTTGCTGGAAGAATGGTGTAAGGCTCCCTTGAAAACCATACAGGACCCGAGTTTATCCATTGCGAGACGAGTAGAAGCTGTTTTGAATGCCGCCGGTTTCCTACATCGTATTACGAACGGGAAAGTGCTGTGTTTTTCGTGCTTCCATATTTTTGTCCACCGCCTGTACGTCTCTGCTGGACCCACTCGCCACGAATGCAGCCGGGTGGCTTCTGCGGTTTCGTTTGGAAACCTTTACCTGTTTACAGGAGGCGAGGGACGAGTTGACCCTGCCGTAAGCAAGGCCCCCTCTGCTGTACACACACATCCCTAATGGCCTATTAATCGCCTCGTAATGGCACTAATGGCACCCCAGACGCGTCCAACCAACAAATTACACCTTACACTCGCTGTAAGATATCGCTATATGTAAACAATGGCGTATTCCGTTTCATGCTGGACGCGTAAGTACACAATCGCCGCCTCCGGAGCGGGAAGGTAGTTCTGCCGTATGCTCACTTCGGTAGAGCGCAAATGGGCAGCGGAAGTATAGCCCATCCGAAAAATCAGCCTTACGGTATAATGAGTTTTATTGTCACCGACTGGCGTTTCGTTTTTCGCCGTTTAAGGGGGGAGGGGGAGGGGGGTAGGACGTCAAACTGGCCGACTTCGAGCAGGAGAGGCATCACAGGATATTTTAATTTCCAGTGTCTATACTTTTACAAATGAATTCATAGAAATTTGTCAGCCGGCCGAAGTGGCCGTGCGGTTAAAGGCGCTGCAGTCTGGAACCGCAAGACCGCTACGGTCGCAGGTTCGAATCCTCCCTCGGGCATGGATGTTTGTGATGTCCATAGGTTAGTTAGGTTTAACTAGTTCTAAGTTCTAGGGGACTAATGACCTCAGCAGTTGAGTCCCATAGTGCTCAGAGCCATTTGAACCATTTTGAAAACTTTGTCAGCATCACCAGGAAGGATTCAGGATTCACACTCATTGCAGTGGAAGATCGAAAACATAACAAAATAATTTTTTTTACGTGCGAAATTACGTCATTCTTTCACTTACTAATGGCTGCATTTGTTGCTATAGGTACACTTTTCTTCATAAGTTAGAGAGATTCTTCGATGAATTTTGCACGGCATACAAACCATACTTGCAGGTGTAGGAAACTCTAGAATTTATTTAATTTATGAAAAAACGAATGAGCTGTTATATTTTAAACTTCATGTTTAGAAAAAACACAAATTTTCTAGTTAATTACCTCGATTTTTACCATAGTTTTTAATAGATTTGCAAAATTGTAGAGTTTCATACACCTTTGACTATGGTTTCTATGCTGTGAAAAATTCATCGAAGAATATCTCTTAGTTATGAAGAAAAGTGTACCTATAACAATAAATGCTGCCATTAGTAAGTGAAAAAAAATGATGAAATTTCACATGTAAAAAACATTTATTTTGTTACAAACTTCCAGCCGGCCGGGGTGGCCGTGCGGTTCTAGGCGCTACAGTCTGGAACCGCGTGACCGCTACGGTCGCAGGTTCGAATTCTGCCTCGGGCATGGATGTGTGTGATGTCCTTAGGTTAGTTAGGTTTAAGTAGTTCTAAGTTCTAGGGGACTGATGACCGCAGAAGTTAAGTCCCATAGTGCTCAGAGCCTTTTGAACTTGTTACAAACTTCCATTGCTGTGAGTGTAAGTTCTGAAACCTTTCTGGTCATGCTGACAAAGTTTTATGAATTTATTTGTAAAAGTATAGACAGTGGAAATTAAAATGTCCTGTGATGCCTCTCTTGCTCAATGTCAACCCGTTTGACGTCCTACCCCCCTTAAGCCCTCCATATCTTTTCGTTAGCTCATAGTACTTTTCAGTTAAATGTATCTGTATACTTTTTTTGTTTCGTTTATTCTTTGTCAAAAGCAATGCACAGTTCAATAACCGGTGAACCATTAGCTACTGGAAATATATCTTCTACCTTAACATTGCTTTCAGATCGTAAGAAGGTACAGACATCGCGAGCGTAGTGAATAAGGAAGTATGGAATACACTACTGGCCATTAAAATTGCTACACCACGAAGATGACGTGTTCAGAAGCGAAATTTAACCGACAGGAAGAAGATGCTGTGATATGCAAATGATTAGCTTTTCAGAGCATTCACACGAGGCTGGCGCCGGTGGCGACACCTACAACGTGCTGACATGAGGAAAGTTTCCAACCGATTTCTCATAACAAACAGCAGCTGACCGGCGTTGCCTGGTGAAACGTTGTTGTCATGCCTCGTGTAAGGAGGAGGAATGCGTACCATCACGTTTCCGACATTGATAAATGTCGGATTGTAGCCTATCGCGATTGCGGTTTATCGTATCGCGACATTGCTGCTCGCGTTGGTCTAGATCCAATGACTGTTAGCAGAATATGGAATCGGTGGGTTCAGGAGGGTAATACGGAACGCTGTGCTGGATCCCAACGGCCTCGTATCACTAGCAGTCGAGATGACAGGCATTTTATCCTCGTGGCTGTAACGGATCGTGCAGCCACGTCTCGATCCCTGAGTCAACAGATGGGGACGTTTGCAAGTCAACAACCATCTACACGAACATCTCGACGACGTTTGCAGCAGCACGGACTATCAGCTCGGAGACCGTGGCTGCGGTTACCCTTGACGCTACATCACAGACAGGAGCGCCTGCGATGGTGTACTCGACGATGAACCTGGGTGCATGAACGGCAAAACGTCATTTTTTCGGATAAATCCAGGTTCTGTTTACAGCATCACGATGGTCGCATCCGTGTTTGGCGACATCGCGGTGAACGCACATTTGAAGCGTGTATTCATTCGCATTGACGGCACTTTGAACAGTGGACGTTACATTTCAGATGTGTTACGACCCGTGGCTCTACTCTTCATTCGATCCCTGCAAAACCCTACACTTCAGCAGGATAATGCACGACCGCATGTTGCAGGTCCTGTAAGGGCCTTTCTGGATACAGAAAATATTCGATTGCTGCCCTGGCCAGTACATTCTCCAGACATCTCAGCAATTGAAAATGTCGGGTACATGGTGGCCGAGCAACTGGCTCGTCGCAATACGCCAGTAACTACTCTTGATGAACTGTGGTATCGTATTGATGCTGCATGGGCAGCTGTACCTGTACACGCCATCCGAGCTCTGTTTGACTCAATGCCCAGGCGTATGCAAGCCGTTATTACGGCCTGAGGTGGTTTTTCTGGGTACTGATATCTCAGGATCTATGCACCCAAATTACGTGAAAATGTAGTCACATGTCTGTTCTAGTGTAATATATTTGTCCAATGAATACCCGTTTATCATCTGCATTTCTTCTTGGTGTAGCAATTATAATGGCCAGTAGTGTATTATAAAATCATGTGATCTAGAAGCGAGGCTGGAAAGTATAACAAGGTAATCTATTTGCTGCTTGTTGCGCTGACGTGTCTCTACGATCTGTTACAAAAAGTCGGAAAGGAGTAGTTTGTGCAGGTATGACCCCTTTGTGCTTCTGGTAAAAAAGCGTCCGAGATATTTAGTACATAAGTTTCACTATCGTTATGTGGATGTGCGTCTAATAAGAGACATTACAGGGTAGTACAAAAAGGTACGGCCAAACTTTCAGGAAACATTCCTCACACACAAATAAAGAAAAGATGTTATGTGGACATGTGTCCGGAAACGCTTAATTTACATGTTAGAGCTCATTTTAGTTTCGTCAGTATGTACTGTACGTCCTCGATTCACCGCCAGTTGGCCCAACTGAAGGAAGGTAATGTTGACTTCGGTGCTTGTGTTGACATGCGACTCATTGCTCTACAGTACTAGCATCAAGCACATCAGTACGTAGCATCGACAGGTTAGTGTTCATCACGAACGTGGTTTTGCAGTCAGTGCAATGTTTACAAATGCGGAGTTGGCAGATGCCCATTTGATGTATGGATTAGCACGGGGCAATAGCCGTGGCGCGGTACGTTTGTATCGAGACAGATTTCCAGAACGAAGGTGTCCCGACAGGAAGACGTTCGAAGCAATTGATCGGCGTCTTAGGGAGCACGGAACATTCCAGCCTATGACTCGCGACTGGGGAAGACCTAGAACGACGAGGACACCTGCAACGGATGAGGCAATTCTTTGTGCAGTTGACGATAACCCTAATGTCAGCGTCAGAGAAGTTGCTAACGGAGGACATTTTGAACATTTGCTGTAACAAAGTGTTTGAAGTCACGCTGGTACGTTCTGTTGCTGTGTGTTTCCATTCCATGATTAATGTGATTTGAAGAGAAGTAATAAAATGAGCTCTAACATGGAAAGTAAGCGTTTCCGGACACATGTCCACATAACATATTATCTTTCTTTGTGTGTGAGGAATGTTTCCTGAAAGTTTGGCCGTACCTTTTTGTAACACCCTGTATGAACGATTTGGGAGACAATCTGAGCAGCTGCCTTCGATTACTTGCAGATCACGCTGTTTATCGACTAATAAAGTCATCAGAAGATCAAAACAAACTGCAAAACGATTTAGAAAAGATATCTGACTGGTTCGAAAATTGGCAATTGACCTTAAATAACGAAAAGTATGAGGTCATCCACATGAGTGCTGAAAGGAGCCCTTTATACTTCGGTTACACGATAAATCAGTCAAATCGAAAGGCTTTAAATTTAGCTAAATACCTAGGAATTACAATTACGAACAACTTAAATTGGAAGGAACACATATAAAATGATGTGGGTAAGGTTAACCAAAGACTGCGTTTTATTTGCAGGACACCTGGAAAATGTAACAGGACTACTAAGGAGACTGCCTACACTACGCTTGCCCGTCCTCTTTTAGAATACTGCTGCGCGGTGTGGGATCCTTACCAGGTAGGACTGACGGAGTACATCGAAAAAGTTCAAAGAGGGGTAGCACGTTTTGTATAATCGCGAAATATGGGAGAGAGTGTCACTGAAATGATGCAGGATTTGGGCTGGACATCATTGAAAGAAAGGCGTTCTTCGTTGCGATGGAATTTTCTCACGAAATTCCAATCACCATCTTTCTCCTCCGAATGCGTAAATATTTTGTTGACACCGACATACATGGGAGAAACGATCACCACGATAAAATAAGGCAAATCAGAGCTCGTACGGAAAGATATAGGCGTTTGTTCTTTCCGCGCACTATACGAGATTGGAATAATGGAGAATTGTGAAGGTGGTTCCATGAACCCTCTGCCAGGCCTTAAATGTGATTTGCAGAGTATCCATGCAGAACTGTAGAAGTACTTCTTCGTGAAGTTGTGATAAAAATCCTCCCTTTCAAACTGCTTGTCTCTGTTAAAGCTGCGAGGCAGTATAAATTTTTGTGAAATCGTAAGCCAACTTTTTAAAATCAACCTTAACATTGCAATTCTATCAGAGACAGCAAAGGACTTCGAAGAGCAGTTGAATGGAATGGACAGTGTCTTGAAAGGAGGGTATAAGATGAACATCAACAAAAGCAAAACGAGGATAATGGAATGTAGTCGAATTAAGTCGGGTGATGCTGAGGGAATTAGAATAGGAAATGAGACACTTAATAAGGAATAGGAGTTTGTTCAATCCCTTGGAACTACTGACGGCCTTGGGAGAGCCAGTCCTGACGAAACTCTACCATCTGGTGAGCAAGATGTATGAGACAGGTGGAATATCCTCGGACTTAAAGAAGAATACAATAATTCCAATCCCAAAGAAAGCAGGTGTTGACAGATGTGAAAATTACCGAACTATCAGTTTAATAAGTCACTGCTGAAAAATACTAACGCGAAATCTTTACAGACGAATGGAAAAACTGGTAGAAGCCGACCTCGGCGAAGATCAGTTTGGATTCCGTAGAAATGTTGGAACACGTGAGGCAATACTGACCCTACGACTTATCTTAGAAAATAGATTAAGGAAAGGCAAACCTACATTTCTAGTATTTGTAGACTTAGAGAAAGCTTTTGACAATGTTGACTGGAATACTCTCTTTCAAATTCTAAAGGTCGCAGGGGTAAAATACAAGGAGCGAAAGGCTATTTACAATTTATACAGAAACCAGATGGCAGTTGTAAGAGTCGAGGGACATGAAAGG
This sequence comes from Schistocerca piceifrons, assembly GCF_021461385.2. Lineage (NCBI taxonomy): Eukaryota > Metazoa > Arthropoda > Insecta > Orthoptera > Acrididae > Schistocerca > Schistocerca piceifrons. The sequence continues at coordinate 80,654,221 of NC_060148.1, read as the reverse complement.
GAAGCAGTGGTTGGGAAGGGAGTGAGACAGGGTTGTAGCCTCTCCCCGATGTTATTCAATCTGTATACTAAGTAAGCAATAAAGGAAACAAAAGAAAAATTCGGAGTAGGTATTAAAATCCATGGAGAAGAAATAAAAACTTTGAGGTTTGCTGATGACATTGCAATTCTGTCAGAGACAGCAAAGGACTTCGAAGAGCAGTTGAACGGAATGGACAGTGTCTTGAAAGGAGGGTATAAGATGAACATCAACAAAAGCAAAACGAGGATAATGGAATGTAGTCGAATTAAGTCGGGTGATGCTGAGGGAATTAGAATAGGAAATGAGACACTTAAAGTAGTAAAGGAATTTTGCTATTTGGGGAGCAAAATAACTGATGATGGTCGAAGTAGGGAGCATATAAAATGTAGACTGGCAGTGGGAAGGAAAGCGTTTCTGAAGAAGGGATATGCTGAAGATTAGGTGGGTAGATCACATAACTAATGAGGAGGTATTGAATAGAATTGGGGAGAAGAGGAGTTTGTGGCACAACTTGACAAGAAGAAGGGACCGGTTGGTAGGACATGTTCTGAGGCATCAGGGGATCACCAATTTAGCGTCGGAGGACAGCGTGGAGGGTAAAAATTGTAGAGGGAGACCAAGAGATGAATACACTAAGAAGATTCAGAAGGATGTAGGTTGCAGTAGTTACTGGGAGATGAAGAAGCTTGCACAGGTTAGAGTAGCATGGAGAGCTGCATCAAACCAGTCTCAGGACTGAAGACAACAACAACAGGAGTTTGTCATGTGTGCTACATACATTTCTTCGTAACTTTTTGCAAATGTTTGTTTGAAAAAAATCTGAGATGTAGATGCCTACTGATCCCATACAGTGCTTTTAATCTCCTTTGAAGACAAAGTCTTCAAAGCTGGATTCTGTCAGTTAACCTATAGTTCATGACAATCTGTCTACATACGCCTCAGAACCTCAGAAAGTGACAGTGAACACTCCACTTCGGTAGATCGCCTCGTACAAGCAAACCACGACACAAACAACATTGAGGCTGATCAGAAGATGCTCAGAGAAATCAACAGTCTCTGTCAGAGACTCACAATAGAGTAGATCTGTCACATATAGAACGTAACGATAAAAGGAAAGAAAGTCTTGAATGAAAGTATTACACTGTGCATAAACACTGTTTGAGACACCCAATCAACTATACAAAGCAACCTGCCACATAATACATAATAATCGAGCATTCTAAAACATCCAAAAACATCCGTTTTCTCACCCCTCTCCCACTCCCACCTCCTTTCCAGTTCTTCCACTCCCTCCCTCCCTCTCTCTCCCCTTCTCATTTCACACACACACACACACACACACACACACACACACACACCACAGCATGTAACATCACATCCCCTCCCCCCCCCCCCCCCCCCCGTAGACACACCGCTTTAATTCTCAAGAAACATTCAAAATTAGCAACATGTTAAACAAAAAAATGGTTCAAATGACTCTGAGCTCTATGGGACTTAACTTCTAAGGTCATCAGTCCCCTAGAACTTAGAACTACTTAAACCTAACTAACCGAAGGACAACACACACGTCCATGCCCGAGGTGGGATTCGAACCTTCGACCGTAGCGGTCGCGAAGTTGCAAACTGTAGCGCCTAGCACCGCTCGGCCACCCTGGCCGGCCACGTTTAGCATAAGGCATACAATGAACAAGTGAGTAGCGACATCATAGCACCTCTCAATGAGCTTGGGGACAGAACTGTACGCTTATATCACATTTTGTGGAAAATATATGTGAAGTTGTGAGCGAACTTTTATAAGTAACAGCGTGGAGCAAGCGTACTCAGCAACAGTTGAAGGAAATATCCACCACCGGCCAGAGTGGCAAAGCGGTTCTTGGTGCTTCAGCCTGGAACCGCGCGACCGCTACGGTCGCAGATTCGAATCGTGCCTCGGGCATGGATGTGTGTGATGGCGTTAGGTTAGTTAGGTTTAAGTAGTTCTAAGTTCCAGGGGACTGATGACCTCAGAAGTTAAGTCCCATAGTGCTCAGAGCCATTTGAACCATTTTAGATATCCACCAGAGGTACAAAACAGGACGGAAAATGCAAATACAGTGAACTCACGTAATCACTACCCACGGAATAGTACTTCAGAAACGCACAAAGAATTTTCCTCATGACTAGTTTCTAGATGACATGCAGTAAAAAACGACAAAAATGGGCATAAAAACCCATCTATAATAACGCAGTTTCACTAGCAATGCAATTTTCAGGTGAGCAATCGAAACAGGCCAAACAAAATGCACGTGTTATAATTTTAGACCAACAATGGATAAATAATTACAAACTTTATATTATACTTTACAGAAATAAAATTTGACGCGCGGAAGATGACACACAGGTCTCGAAACATGGCTCAAATGGCTCTAAGCTCTATGAGACTTAACATATGAGGTCATCAGTACCCTAGAGTTAGAACTACTTAAACCTGACTAACCTAAGGACGTCACACGCATCCATGCCCGAGGCAGGAATCGAACCTGCGACCGTAGCAGCAGCCCGGTTCCGGACCGAAGCGCCTGAAACCGCTCCACCGGCCTCGAAGCATGTCTGGGTAAATAATAAGAACTAAATACTGCCTGCATAAGGCGCTTTTTCAAAACAACCCAAAATTTTAAATCACAGACACGGAAAAGAGTTCAGAGGAGCTCCAAACCTGAGCAAGATTATTCCTTTGCAGTGTTGTTTTAGAAACAGTTGAACAATCGTCAGGAGCACTTTCCGTCGTTTCGCGTTCCAACATTTTTGAAACTACTAGGTTCATTTGAGTCATAGACTACTCCGCTCAAACCTTATGGACAGGCTTATTCTTCAACCTTGGCATCGTAGCTTAAAAACAAAACAAAAAACACCTTAATGGCGCTTAACATCCGACTTTGATATTACCCTAACTACCCAACTCTCACTGCACATTAAAACAAGGCAAAAATAGAATTACAAAGGAGTTTATGACAGACAACTTAAATATTAATATTGGTAAGATATTATTTCTTCTTACCTTTAAATGTGACCAGATGAATGTACTTTCGTCCAGCCACAACTGTGGCTTCTTTGATTGTTCTGGGAGAATGCTCATAAAACTAGAACACGTGAAATGTTAAATCACTTTGTTGCGTAAGTGAATAAAAGATGTACTTAACTTTGACACCCTTCTTTGCCACAGCACTGCTTGATACCAGAATCTTAAACAGAAACTGTAAATCTGAAGAGCTTGAAAAAATCAGCCAACCAGTTTTAAAACAAAGGTTTATTAGCCCTTGACATACGTTTGATATTTCTAAAAATATCTTACATCACATGCTGGTACATTAGATTAGCGGAAGCCAAGTGGCTCTTGTTATACAGGGTGTCCCAGCTATCTTGCCCACCCAAAATATCTCTGGAACAATAACAGCTATTGGAAAACGACTTTCACCGGTATCAATGTAGGGGTGGGGCTCATGAATGTACATATTTGGAAACATTCTAAAACGAAAGCATATGTGTTTTTTAACACAAACTTATGTTTTTTTTAAATGGACCTCCTATATTTTTTCTTGAGCAATCCATAGCATGGCAAAGCACATACACAATGGCGTTGATTGCACCGCAATATTCCCATTACATCCCGAGATACTGAGACGCGAAGTTGACGCTTGAAACACCCGACATGCGCTGCTAGCGCATGTCCTGAGGCTCAGGCGTGAACCCCATGCTGCCCGTAATCGCGATGTGATTGACATGCGTAATCACACCTCCATACTTATCAAGAGGTCCGAAACGAATAATACGGTCTGCTACCATCCTGTATTATCGCCGTACATTCCAGCAGGTATTTACCCCATAGGCTAGGGGTGATGCAGTTCTGTAACATATCTGTGTACCGCAACGTTAGTCACAAAGTTAACTTCGCTTATCGTTAATCCGTTACTAAAAAGGTAATGCCGTTCCACGTTAAAACTTTACTTCACTGTAGATCTACCGCAAGTGACAGTTAATCATTCACTCGTAATAGTAAAATTCATGTTGATGGTTTTAGTGAAACGAGCAAGTGGACTAAAAGTTTTACCGTTGTTTAGGTAAAAATGTTTTGATTTGGGAAGTTCAGGTAGGACATACAAGATGAATATAAACATGTTTATCCAATTAGTTTTATTATCACATAATTATCAATGTTATGTTTATCTAATGCGTTAAATGACAAATTGTTGCAAACAAATGTTTCTTAACATCACTGGGTAAAATGGCCCTTTGTAGAAACTTCCACTGTGATACGAGCACTACATACTAAACATAGCGTTCACATCTCATGCTCAAAGTGATGCCCATTGGCTTGCATACATAGGGTCACTCTGCGGATGAAGGATGCCCTACTTCTTGCTACTATTTCCTCTTTGATGGCTGTACAAGCATCAATAGTGCGTTGCTTCATGTCCTCTGGTGTTGTTGGTTCGTGTTGGTAAACAGCATCCTTTACTGCTCCCCAAAGAAAATAATCCAGCGGCGTAAGATCCGGAGATCGGGCAGGCCATCTAACTGGGCCACCTCGTCCAATCCACCTACCAGGGAACTTACGGTTCAGAAGCCGTTGTGCTCGTAAGGCGTTATGTGCAGGGCGTCCGTCATGCTGATACCACATGACCATTCTCCGGTTCAGAGGTACGGTGTCCAAGAGAACAGGAAGATTGTGTCGTATAAATCTGGAGTATTGTCTGCCATTTTGGATGCCATTTATAAAGAAAGGTCCGATAATGGTATCTCCAATAATCCCACACCAAACATTAACTTTCCACGGACGTTGATGCTCTACCTGACGGAGCCATTTTGGATTGTCTGCGGACCAATAATGCATATTCCTCATATTGACAATTCCTTTGTTGGAGAATGATGCCCCGTCGGTAAAGAGAACATCTGCAAAAAAATTTGGATTTTTCAGAAGTTTTTGCTGAGCCCACCGACAAAATGTTATTGCGGAAGTCATTTCCATGAAGATCCTGGTGTAAATGAACATGGTAAGGATGAAATTTATGACGTTTAAGAATACGCTGTGCACTTGATTTCGACGCACCAACTTCAAGTTCAATTTGACTTGTGCTAATTTGAGGATTCACAGCTATGGTAGCGAGCACAGCAACTTCAGCACGTTCATCTGTGCGTGTTCCAGGACGATGTCGAGGTCTTGGATTTAAGCTTCCCGTTTCACGTAGACGAGATGTGAGATGACCAAACATCCGGCGCGAAGGCGATGGCTTGTCAGGGAATCGTCGTCTGTACAGTCGTTCTGCGTGAACAGCATTTCGTCCACCTACAACAGGGTACAGTACAGGTATGTAGAGTAGGGTCTACCCTACAGACATATTAACTTAATAATCATAATGTTTGGTAACAGTACTATCAACAAACAAGCAATCTCATAACGTATTTCCCGTCAACGTACATTCTCCATAGATCAGCAGCATTCCTACCTTATCATCATGTGTGTACATTATACTGTACAGTATAAATTCCGCAACACAACGTTTATTCACAATGTGTACTACCTCCGTGCCGTCACTAGATTACTCTGAAGCACGACTACACTGGCAAGCGGTGTACTGCACGCCAAAACAACAACAAATGGGATGCTCGGTGGGTGGTGGAGTACAGGAGTTTGCATGAGTCGCAAATCATAAACAGGGCGAAGTGGTAACTGTGGCAGTAGTGGGAACTACGTTGGACACTTGACTAGGTAGAGCCAGACCCTGCGCGACAGCCACAATGGGTCATATAACGCATTAGATAAACCTTATTTTGGGTGTGCAGGATAAATAAGACAACCTGACGGGTGTACACCGATCGGTACCGGTTCATATTGTGTACGCAGATACGTGAAACGTGCAGGAGGGAAACCATTATGTGCTTATGAGAGTTGATGGCAGCAGACCGTATTATTCGTTTCGGACCTATTGATAAGTATGGAGGTGTGATTACACATGTCGATCACATCGCGATTACGGGCAGCATGGGGTTCACGCCTGAGCCTCAGGACGTGCGCTAGCAGCGCATGTCGGGTGTTTCAAGCGTCAACTTCGCGTCTCAATATCTCGGGATGTAATGGGAATATTGCGATGCAATCAACGCCATTGTGTATGTGCTTTGTCATGTTATGGATTGCTGAAGAAAAAAAATAGGAGGTCCATTTAAAAAAAAACATAAGTTTGTGTTAAAAAACATATGCTTTCGATTTAGAATGTTTCCAAATATGTGCATTCATGGGCCCCAGCCCTACATTGATACCGGTGGAAGTCGTTTTCCAATAGCTGTTATTGTTCCAGAGATATTTTGGGTGGACAAGATAGCTGGGACACCCTGTATATAAAATTGACAAAACAAGAACTATCCCAACCCATGGATTTAGATAGCCAGATTCCATTTAGCGTGCTTCAGAGTGAATGCTGACTAGTAAATGGCCATATGTAGAGGCTCTTGTCAACATAAAATTGTAACAGATTCCAATTGTAACGAGTTCCATTTATCGTACCTCAGAGTGAATTCTCATTAGCAGATGGCCACATGTAGAGCCTCCACCTGTGGCCATTTACTAGTGAGAATTCACTCTGAAGTACGCTAAATGGAATCTGGCTATCTAAAGCCATGCCTTCGGATAATTCTTGTTTTGTCAGTTTTACATATGACAAGAACCGCCTGGCTTCAACCAATCTAATGTACCAACACGTGATGTTGCAAGGCCAACTCCTTCTCAAGATGATATTTTTAGAAATATCGAAACGTAGGTCAAGGGCTGACAAACCTTAGTTTTGCAACTGATTGGCTTATCTTTTCAACCTGTACTGCTTGATACTTTAAACTATCACTATGTAAGCATCAGTTGAGTCGCAGTTTAACAAGCTGACCTGTTGCAGTACAATGTTCGACATTTACACCAGTAAAAGTTCATCTGAAACTTTTAACTGTTGTGTAAAACTTTGTACAAAAAGGTAAGGAGAGCTGACCTACGGAGTGGTGTGGCAACTGTTGTCGTAGTAAAACTGGATGGGAGTTGAAAATGTTATGTTATGTTAACAGAGGACCTAGAAACGACAGAGAGGTTCCGTCCCTGCCGCAGCCGCAGTGGTCCACAACCCCACGATGACTACCGCAGTCCACTTCACCCCTCCGCCGCCCCACACCGAACCCAGCGTTATTGTGCGGTTCGGCCCCAGTGGATCCCCAGGCAACGCCTCACACCAGACGAGTGTAACCCCTGTGTTTGCGTGGTAGAGTAATGGCAGTGTTCGCGTACGTGGAGAACTTGTTTCTGCAGCAATCGCCGACATAGTGTAACTGAGACATAATAAGGGGAACCAGCCGACATTCGCTGAGGCAGATGGAAAACCGCCTAAAAACCAACCACAGACTGGCCGGCTCACCGGACCTCAACAGAAATCCGCAGGGTGGATTCGTGCCGGGGACCAGGCGCTCCCTTCCCGCCCAGAAAGCCGTGCGTTAGACCGCATGGCCAACCGGGTAGGCACTGAAAAGGTTAGTGAACGACTAGGACAGCAAATGGAAGACATTTTTAGCTTGTCTTTCTGCAAGCTTCTTAAGACTTATGGAGCAAGAAGTAAGTTCGGCTGTGAATGTCAACACAGAAAAGACTCTCTGTACCGAGCATGTACGACAGTGACGGAGTTGTGACTAGGAGGTACCACTGTAGCATTCTGTAGTGAAGAGGTTCCGAGTGCGAGTCGGTTGTCCGGTTGTCCTGGATTGAGGTAGCAGGTGGCACGCATTGTACAGGGCCACTGGGGGCGTGGCTCAGTGGTCGCCCACCATTGGAACTGCCAGATCCTATACGACCGCTATCGATGTCTGGCAAAAACCTGCAAGCCCACTGCCAACTTGACAACGCTGGTAGGATAACATTGGTATGTGATACCACATTAACAACTAGTCTAGTCTACACTTTGAAATAGACAGCTGTAGCTGAGGTCTAAAAACGTGGGCTGAGCTCTTGCGCTCTCGACACTATATTGACTTTGGTGTGAGGGCGCTGGTGTTGCTGAGAGCTGGAGTCTGCCGGATCCTGCACGACTGCAATCGGTATCTTGCCAAAACCTGCAAGTCTGCTGCCAGCTGGGAGACACTGGTAGGGTAACATTGGTATGTTATATCGCATTAGCAAATAGCCGATTCTACACTGTCGCATGGACAACTGTAGCTGAGGTCTACAATAGGGTGCTGAGCTCTCGTGCACTCGACATTGTATTGACCTCAGTATGAGGGCGCTGCTGTTGCTGAGAGCCGGGCTCTGGAGGATCCTGCATGACTGCTATCGGTATCTTGCTAAAACCTGCAAGTCTGCTGCCAGCTGGGAGACACTGGTAGGTTAACGCTGGTATGTTATACCGCATTAGCAACTAGCCGATTCTGCACTGTCGCATGGACAGCTGTAGCTGAGGTCTACAATAGGGTGCTGAGCTCTTGTGCACTCGACATTGTATTGACCTCAGTATGAGGGCGCTGCTGTTGCTGAGAGCCGGGGTCTGGCGGATCCTGCATGACTGCTATCGGTATCTTGCTAAAACCTGCAAGTCTGCTGCCAGCTGGAAGAAACTGGTAGGGTAACGCTGGTATGTTATACCGCATTAGAAACTAGCCAATTCTACACTGTCGCATGGACAGCTGTAGCTGTAGCTGAGGTCTACAATAGGGTGCCGAGCTCTCGTGCACTCGACATTGTATTGACCTCAGTATGAGGGCGCTGCTGTTGCTGAGAGCCGGGGTCTGGCGGATCCTGCATGACTGCTATCGGTATCTAGCTAAAACCTGCAAGTCTGCTGCCAGCTGGGAGACACTGGTAGGATAACACTGGTATGTTATACCGCATTAACAACTAGTCAATTCTACACTGTCGCATGGACAGCTGTAGCTGAGGTCTACAATAGGGTACCGAGCTCTCGTGCACTGGACATTGTATTGACCTCAGTATGAGGGCGCTGCTGTTGCTGAGAGCCGGGGTCTGGCGGATCCTGCATGTCTGCTATCGGTATCTTGCTAAAACCTGCAAGTCTGCTGCCAGCTGGGAGACACTGGTAGGGTAACGCTGGTATGTTATACCGCATTAGCAACTAGCGGATTCTACATTGTCGCATGGACAGCTGTAGCTGAGGTCTACAATGGGGTGCTGAGCTCTCGTGCACTCGACATTGTATTGACCTCAGTATGAGGGCGCTGCTGTTGCTGAGAGCCGGGCTCTGGAGGATCCTGCATGACTGCTATCGGTATCTTGCTAAAACCTGCAAGTCTGCTGCCAGCTGGGAGACACTGGTAGGGTAACGCTGGTATGTTATACCACATTAACAACTAGTCAAATCTACACTGTCGCATGGACAGCTGTAGCTGAGGTCTACAATAGGGTACCGAGCTTTCGTGCACTCGACATTGTATTGACGTCAGTATGAGGGCGCTGCTGTTGCTGAGAACCGGGGTCTGGCGGATCCTGCATGACTGCTATCGATATCTTGCTAAAACCTGCAAGTCTGCTGCCAGCTCGGAGACACTGGCAGGGTAACGCTGGTATGTTATACCGTATTAGCAACTAGCCGATTCTACACTGTCGCATGGACAGCTGTAGCTGAGGTCTACAATAGGGTACTGAGCTCTCGTGCACTCGACATTGTATTGACCTCAGTATGAGGGAGCTGCTGTTGCTGAGAGCCGGGGTCTGGCGGATCCTGCATGTCTGCCATCGGTATCTTGCTAAAACCTGCAAGTCTGCTGCCAGCTGGGAGACACTGGTAGGGTAACATTGGTATGTTATACCACTTAGCAACTAGCCGATTCTACACTGTCGCATGGACAGCTGTAGCTGAGGTCTACAATAGGGTGCTGAGCTCTTGTGCACTCGACATTGTATTGACCTCAGTATGAGGGCGCTGCTGTTGCTGAGAGCCGGGGTCTGGCGGATCCTGCATGACAGCTATCAGTATCTTGCTAAAACCTGCAAGTCTGCTGCCAGCTGGGAGACACTGGTAGGGTAATACTGGTATGTCATACCGCATTAACAACTAGTCAATTCTACACTGTCGCATGGACAGCTGTAGTTGAGGTCTACAATAGGGTGCTGAGCTCTCGTGCACTCGACATTGTATTGACCTCAGTATGAGGGCGCTGCTGTTGCTGAGAGCCGGGGTCTGGCGGATCCTGCATGTCTGCTATCGGTATCTTGCTAAAACCTGCAAGTCTGCTGCCAGCTGGGAGACACTGGTAGGGTAACGCTGGTATGTTATACCGCATTAGCAACTAGCGGATTCTACATTGTCGCATGGACAGCTGTAGCTGAGGTCTACAATGGGGTGCTGAGCTCTCGTGCACTCGACATTGTATTGGCCTCAGTATGAGGGCGCTGCTGTTGCTGAGAGCCGGGCTCTGGAGGATCCTGCATGACTGCTATCGGTATCTTGCTAAAACCTGCAAGTCTGCTGCCAGCTGGGAGACACTGGTAGGGTAACGCTGGTATGTTATACCACATTAACAACTAGTCAAATCTACACTGTCGCATGGACAGCTGTAGCTGAGGTCTACAATAGGGTGCCGAGCTTTCGTGCACTCGACATTGTATTGACGTCAGTATGAGGGCGCTGCTGTTGCTGAGAACCGGGGTCTGGCGGATCCTGCATGACTGCTATCGATATCTTGCTAAAACCTGCAAGTCTGCTGCCAGCTCGGAGACACTGGCAGGGTAACGCTGGTATGTTATACCGTATTAGCAACTAGCCGATTCTACACTGTCGCATGGACAGCTGTAGCTGAGGTCTACAATAGGGTACTGAGCTCTCGTGCACTCGACATTGTATTGACCTCAGTATGAGGGAGCTGCTGTTGCTGAGAGCCGGGGTCTGGCGGATCCTGCATGTCTGCCATCGGTATCTTGCTAAAACCTGCAAGTCTGCTGCCAGCTGGGAGACACTGGTAGGGTAACATTGGTATGTTATACCACTTAGCAACTAGCCGATTCTACACTGTCGCATGGACAGCTGTAGCTGAGGTCTACAATAGGGTGCTGAGCTCTTGTGCACTCGACATTGTATTGACCTCAGTATGAGGGCGCTGCTGTTGCTGAGAGCCGGGGTCTGGCGGATCCTGCATGACAGCTATCAGTATCTTGCTAAAACCTGCAAGTCTGCTGCCAGCTGGGAGACACTGGTAGGGTAATACTGGTATGTCATACCGCATTAACAACTAGTCAATTCTACACTGTCGCATGGACAGCTGTAGTTGAGGTCTACAATAGGGTGCTGAGCTCTCGTGCACTCGACATTATATTGACCTCAGCATGAGGGCGCTGCTGTTGCTGAGAGCCAGGGTCTGGCGGATCCTGCATGACTGCTATCGGTATTTTGCTAAAACCTGCAAGTCTGCTGCCAGCTGGGAGACACTGGTAGGGTAACGCTGGTATGTTATACCGCATTAGCAACTAGCGGATTCTACATTGTCGCATGGACAGCTGTAGCTGAGGTCTATAATGGGGTGCTGAGCTCTCGTGCACTCGACATTGTATTGACCTCAGTATGAGGGCGCTGCTGTTGCTGAGAACCGGGCTCTGGAGGATCCTGCATGACTGCTATCGGTATCTTGCTAAAACCTGCAAGTCTGCTGCCAGCTGGGAGACACTGGTAGGGTAACGCTGGTATGTTATACCACATTAACAACTAGTCAAATCTACACTGTCGCATGGACAGCTGTCGCTGAGGTCTACAATAGGGTGCCGAGCTTTTGTGCACTCGACATTGTATTGACGTCAGTATGAGGGCGCTGCTGTTGCTGAGAGCCGGGGTCTGGCGGATCCTGCATGACTGCTATCGATATCTTGCTAAAACCTGCAAGTCTGCTGCCAGCTGGGAGACACTGGTAGGGTAACGCTGGTATGTTATACCGCATTAGCAACTAGCGGATTCTACATTGTCGCATGGACAGCTGTAGCTGAGGTCTACAATGGGGTGCTGAGCTCTCATGCACTCGACATTGTATTGACCTCAGTATGAGGGCGCTGCTGTTGCTGAGAGCCGGGGTCTGGCGGATCCTGCATGACTGCTATCGGTATCTTGCTAAAACCTGCAAGTCTGCTGCCAGCTGGGAGACACTGGTAGGGTAACATTGGTATGTTATACCACTTAGCAACTAGCCGATTCTACACTGTCGCATGGACAGCTGTAGCTGAGGTCTCCAATAGGGTGCTGAGCTCTTGTGCACTCGACATTGTATTGACCTCAGTATGAGGGCGCTGCTGTTGCTGAGAGCCGGGGTCTGGCGGATCCTGCATGACAGCTATCAGTATCTTGCTAAAACCTGCAAGTCTGCTGCCAGCTGGGAGACACTGGTAGGGTAATACTGGTATGTCATACCGCATTAACAACTAGTCAATTCTACACTGTCGCATGGACAGCTGTAGTTGAGGTCTACAATAGGGTGCTGAGGTCATGTGCACTCGACATTGTATTGACCTCAGTATGAGGGCGCTGCTGTTGCTGAGAGCCAGGGTCTGGCGGATCCTGCATGACTGCTATCGGTATCTTGCTAAAACCTGCAAGTCTGCTGCCAGTTGGGAGCGCTGGTAGGGTAACACTGGTATGTTATACCGCATTAGCAACTAGCCGATTCTACACTGTCGCATGGACAACTGTAGCTGAGGTCTACAATAGGGTGCTGAGCTCTCGTGCACTCGACATTGTATTGACCTCAGTATGAGGGCACTGCTGTTGCTGAGAGCCGGGGTCTGGCGGATCCTGCATGACCGCTATCGGTATCTTGCTAAAACCTGCAAGTCTGCTGCTAGCTGGGAGACACTGGTAGGGTAACGCTGGTATGTTATACCACATTAACAACTAGTCAAATCTACACTGTCGCATGGACAGCTGTAGCTGAGGTCTACAATAGGGTGCTGAGCTCTCGTGCACTCGACATTGTATTGACCTCAGTATGAGGGCGCTGCTGTTGCTGAGAGCCGGGGTCTGGCGGATCCTGCATGACTGCTATCGGTATCTTGCTAAAACCTGCAAGTCTGCTGCCAGCTGGGAGACACTGGTAGGGTAACGCTGGTAAGTTATACCGCATTAGCAACTAGCTGACTCTACGCTGTCGGATGGACAGCTGTAGCTGAGGTCTACAGTAGGGTGCCGAGCTCTCGTGTACTCGACATTGTATTGACCTCAGTATGAGGGCGCTGCTGTTGCAGAGTGCCGGGGTCTGGCGGATCCTGCATGACTGCTATCGGTATCTTGCTAAAACCTGCAAGTCTGCTGCCAGCTGGGAGATACTGGGAGGGTAACGCTGGTATGTTATACCGCATTAGGAACTAGCCGATTCTACACTGTCACATGGACAGCTGTAGCTGAGGTCTACAATAGGGTGCTGAGCTCTCGTGCACTCGACATTGTATTGACCTCAGTATGGGGGCGCTGCTGTTGCTGAGAGCCGGCGTCTGGCGGATCCTGCATGACTGCTATCGGTATCTTGCTAAAACCTGCAAGTCTGCTGCCAGCTGGGAGACACTGGTAGGGTAACGCTGGTATGTTATACCACATTAACAACTAGTCAAATCTACACTGTCGCATGGACAGCTGTAGCTGAGGTCTACAATAGGGTGCCGAGCTTTCGTGCACTCGACATTGTATTGACGTCAGTATGAGGGCGCTGCTGTTGCTGAGAACCGGGGTCTGGCGGATCCTGCATGACTGCTATCGATATCTTGCTAAAACCTGCAAGTCTGCTGCCAGCTCGGAGACACTGGCAGGGTAACGCTGGTATGTTATACCGCATTAGCAACTAGCCGATTCTACACTGTCGCATGGACAGCTGTAGCTGAGGTCTACAATAGGGTACCGAGCTCTCGTGCACTGGACATTGTATTGACCTCAGTATGAGGGCGCTGCTGTTGCTGAGAGCCGGGGTCTGGCGGATCCTGCATGTCTGCTATCGGTATCTTGCTGAAACCTGCAAGTCTGCTGCCAGCTGGGAGACACTGGTAGGGTAACGCTGGTATGTTATACCGCATTAGCAACTAGCGGATTCTACATTGTCGCATGGACAGCTGTAGCTGAGGTCTACAATCGGGTGCTGAGCTCTCGTGCACTCGACATTGTATTGACCTCAGTATGAGGGCGCTGCTGTTGCTGAGAGCCGGGCTCTGGAGGATCCTGCATGACTGCTATTGGTATCTTGCTAAAACCTGCAAGTCTGCTGCCAGCTGGGAGACACTGGTAGGGTAACGCTGGTATGTTATACCACATTAACAACTAGTCAAATCTACACTGTCGCATGGACAGCTGTAGCTGAGGTCTACAATAGGGTGCCGAGCTTTCGTGCACTCGACATTGTATTGACGTCAGTATGAGGGCGCTGCTGTTGCTGAGAACCGGGGTCTGGCGGATCCTGCATGACTGCTATCGATATCTTGCTAAAACCTGCAAGTCTGCTGCCAGCTCGGAGACACTGGCAGGGTAACGCTGGTATGTTATACCGTATTAGCAACTAGCCGATTTTACACTGTCGCATGGACAGCTGTAGCTGAGGTCTACAATAGGGTACCGAGCTCTCGTGCACTCGACATTGTATTGACGTCAGTATGAGGGCGCTGCTGTTGCTGAGAACCGGGGTCTGGCGGATCCTGCATGACTGCTATCGATATCTTGCTAAAACCTGCAAGTCTGCTGCCAGCTCGGAGACACTGGCAGGGTAACGCTGGTATGTTATACCGTATTAGCAACTAGCCGATTCTACACTGTCGCATGGACAGCTGTAGCTGAGGTCTACAATAGGGTGCTGAGCTCTCGTGCACTCGACATTGTATTGACCTCAGTATGAGGACGCTGCTGTTGCTGAGAGCCGGGCTCTGGAGGATCCTGCATGACTGCTATTGGTATCTTGCTAAAACCTGCAAGTCTGCTGCCAGCTGGGAGACACTGGTAGGGTAACGCTGGTATGTTATACCACATTAACAACTAGTCAAATCTACACTGTCGCATGGACAGCTGTAGCTGAGGTCTACAATAGGGTGCCGAGCTTTCGTGCACTCGACATTGTATTGACGTCAGTATGAGGGCGCTGCTGTTGCTGAGAACCGGGGTCTGGCGGATCCTGCATGACTGCTATCGATATCTTGCTAAAACCTGCAAGTCTGCTGCCAGCTCGGAGACACTGGCAGGGTAACGCTGGTATGTTATACCGTATTAGCAACTAGCCGATTCTACACTGTCGCATGGACAGCTGTAGCTGAGGTCTACAATAGGGTGCTGAGCTCTCGTGCACTCGACATTGTATTGACCCAGTATGAGGGCGCTGCTGTTGCTGAGAGCCGGGCTCTGGAGGATCCTGCATGACTGCTATTGGTATCTTGCTAAAACCTGCAAGTCTGCTGCCAGCTGGGAGACACTGGTAGGGTAACGCTGGTATGTTATACCACATTAACAACTAGTCAAATCTACACTGTCGCATGGACAGCTGTAGCTGAAGTCTACAATAGGGTGCTGAGCTCTCGTGCACTCGACATTGTATTGACCTCAGTATGAGGGCGCTGCTGTTGCTGAGAGCCGGGGTCTGGCGCATCCTGCATGTCTGCTATCGGTATCTTGCTAAAACCTGCAAGTCTGCTGCCAGCTGGGAGACACTGGTAGGGTAACATTGGTATGTTATACCACTTAGCAACTAGCCGATTCTACACTGTCGCATGGACAGCTGTAGCTGAGGTCTACAATAGGGTGCTGAGCTCTTGTGCACTCGGCATTGTATTGACCTCAGTATGAGGGCGCTGCTGTTGCTGAGAGCCGGGGTCTGGCGGATCCTGCATGACAGCTATCAGTATCTTGCTAAAACCTGCAAGTCTGCTGCCAGCTGGGAGACACTGGTAGGGTAATACTGGTATGTCATACCGCATTAACAACTAGTCAATTCTACACTGTCGCATGGACAGCTGTAGTTGAGGTCTACAATAGGGTGCTGAGGGCTCGTGCACTCGACATTGTATTGACCTCAGTATGAGGGCGCTGCTGTTGCTGAGAGCAAGGGTCTGGCGGATCCTGGATGACTGCTATCGGTATCTTGCTAAAACCTGCAAGTCTGCTGCCAGTTGGGAGCGCTGGTAGGGTAACACTGGTATGTTATACCGCATTAGCAACTAGCCGATTCTACACTGTCGCATGGACAACTGTAGCTGAGGTCTACAATAGGGTGCTGAGCTCTCGTGCACTCGACATTGTATTGACCTCAGTATGAGGGCACTGCTGTTGCTGAGAGCCGTGGTCTGGCGGATCCTGCATGACTGCTATCGGTATCTTGCTAAAACCTGCAAGTCTGCTGCCAGCTGGGAGACACTGGTAGGGTAACGCTGGTAAGTTATACCGCATTAGCAACTAGCTGATTCTACGCTGTCGGATGGACAGCTGTAGCTGAGGTCTACAATAGGGTGCCGAGCTCTCGTGTACTCGACATTGTATTGACCTCAGTATGAGGGCGCTGCTGTTGCAGAGAGCCGGGGTCGGGCGGATCCTGCATGACTGCTATCGGTATCTTGCTAAAACCTGCAAGTCTGCTGCCAGCTGGGAGATACTGGGAGGGTAACGCTGGTATGTTATACCGCATTAGCAACTAGCCGATTCTACACTGTCGCATGGACAGCTGTAGCTGAGGTCTACAATAGGGTGCTGAGCTCTCGTGCACTCGACATTGTATTGACCTCAGTATGAGGGCGCTGCTGTTGCTGAGAGCCGGGGTCTGGCGGATCCTGCATGACTGCTATCGGTATCTAGCTAAAACCTGCAAGTCTGCTGCCAGCTGGGAGACACTGGTAGGATAACACTGGTATGTTATACCGCATTAACAACTAGTCAATTCTACACTGTCGCATGGACAGCTGTAGCTGAGGTCTACAATAGGGTACCGAGCTCTCGTGCACTGGACATTGTATTTACCTCAGTATGAGGGCGCTGCTGTTGCTGAGAGCCGGGGTCTGGCGGATCCTGCATGACTGCTATCGGTATCTAGCTAAAACCTGCAAGTCTGCTGCCAGGTGGGAGACACTGGTAGGGTAATGCTGGTATGTTATACCGCATTAGCAACTAGCCGATTCTACACTGTCGCATGGACAGCTGTAGCTGAGGTCTACAATAGGGTGCTGAGCTCTCGTGCACTCGACATTATATTGACCTCAGTATGAGGGCGCTGCTGTTGCTGAGAGCCGGGGTCTGGCGGATCCTGCATGACTGCTATCGGTATCTAGCTAAAACCTGCAAGTCTGCTGCCAGCTGGGAGACACTGGTAGGATAACACTGGTATGTTATACCGCATTAACAACTAGTCAATTCTACACTGTCGCATGGACAGCTGTAGCTGAGGTCTACAATAGGGTACCGAGCTCTCGTGCACTGGACATTGTATTGACCTCAGTATGAGGGCGCTGCTGTTGCTGAGAGCCGGGGTCTGGCGGATCCTGCATGACTGCTATCGGTATCTAGCTAAAACCTGCAAGTCTGCTGCCAGGTGGGAGACACTGGTAGGGTAATGCTGGTATGTTATACCGCATTAGCAACTAGCCGATTCTACACTGTCGCATGGACAGCTGTAGCTGAGGTCTACAATAGGGTGCTGAGCTCTCGTGCACTCGACATTATATTGACCTCAGTATGAGGGCGCTGCTGTTGCTGAGAGCCAGGGTCTGGCGGATCCTGCATGACTGCTATCGGTATCTTGCTAAAACCTGCAAGTCTGCTGCCAGCTGGGAGACACTGGTAGGGTAACACTGGTATGTCATACCACATTAACAACTAGTCAATTCTACACTGTCGCATGGACAGCTGTAGCTGAGGTCTACAATAGGGTGCTGAGCTCTCGTGCACTCGACATTGTATTGACCTCAGTATGAGGGCGCTGCAGTTGCTGAGAGCCAGGGTCTGGCGGATCCTGCATGACTGCTATCGGTATCTTGCTAAAACCTGCAAGTTTGCTGCCAGCTGGGAGCACTGGTATGGTAACACTGGTATGTTATACAGTATTAGCAACTAGCCAATTCTACACTGTCTCATGGACAGCTGTAGCTGAGGTCTACAATAGGGTGCCGAGCTCTCGTGCACTCGACATTGTATTGACCTCAGTATGAGGGCGCTGCTGTTGCTGAGAGCTGGGGTCTGGCGGATCCTGCATAACTGCTATCGGTATCTTGCTAAAACCTGCAAGTCTGCTGCCAGCTGGGAGACACTGGTAGGGTAACATTGGTATGTTATACCGCATTAGCAACTAGCCGATTCTACACTGTCGCATGGACAGCTGTAGCTGAGGTCTACAATAGGGTGCTGAGCTCTCGCGCACTCGACATTGTATTGACCTCAGTATGAGGGAGCTGCTGTTCCTGAGAGCCGGGGTCTGGCGGATCCTGCATGGCTGCTATCGGTATCTTGCTAAAACCTGCAAGTCTGCTGCCAGCTGGGAGACACTGGTAGGGTAACATTGGTATGTTATACCGCATTAGCAACTAGCCGATTCTACACTGTCGCATGGACAGCTGTAGCTGAGGTCTACAATAGGGTGCTGAGCTCTCGCGCACTCGACATTGTATTGACCTCAGTATGAGGGCGCTGCTGTTCCTGAGAGCCGGGGTCTGGCGGATCCTGCATGACTGCTATCGGTATCTTGCTAAAACCTGCAAGTCTGCTGCCAGCTGGGAGAAACTGGTAGGGTAACGCTGGTATTTTATACCGCATTAGAAACTAGCCAATTCTACAATGTCGCATGGACAGCTGTAGCTGTAGCTGAGGTCTACAATAGGGTGCCGAGCTCTCGTGCACTCGACATTGTATTGACCTCAGTGTGAGGGCGCTGCAGTTGCTGAGAGCCAGGGTCTGGCGGATCCTGCATGACTGCTATCGGTATCTTGCTAAAACCTGCAAGTTTGCTGCCAGCTGGGAGCACTGGTATGGTAACACTGGTATGTTATACAGTATTAGCAACTAGCCGATTCTACACTGTCGCATGGACAGCTGTAGCTGAGGTCTACAATAGGGTGCCGAGCTCTCGTGCACTCGACATTGTATCGACCTCAGTATGAGGGCGCTGCTGTTGCTGAGAGCTGGGGTCTGGCGGATCCTGCATAACTGCTATCGGTATCTTGCTAAAACCTGCAAGTCTGCTGCCAGCTGGGAGACACTGGTAGGGTAACATTGGTATGTTATACCGCATTAGCAACTAGCCGATTCTACACTGTCGCATGGACAGCTGTAGCTGAGGTCTACAATAGGGTGCTGAGCTCTCGCGCACTCGACATTGTATTGACCTCAGTATGAGGGCGCTGCTGTTCCTGAGAGCCGGGGTCTGGCGGATCCTGCATGACTGCTATCGGTATCTTGCTAAAACCTGCAAGTCTGCTGCCAGCTGGGAGAAACTGGTAGGGTAACGCTGGTATGTTATACCGCATTAGAAACTAGCCAATTCTACACTGTCGCATGGACAGCTGTAGCTGTAGCTGAGGTCTACAATAGGGTGCCGAGCTCTCGTGCTCTCGACATTGTATTGACCTCAGTATGAGGGCGCTGCTGTTGCTGAGAGCCGGGGTCTGGCGGATCCTGCATAACTGCTATCGGTATCTTGCTAAAACCTGCAAGTCTGCTGCCAGCTGGGAGAAACTGGTAGGGTAACGCTGGTATGTTATACCGCATTAGAAACTAGCCACTTCTACCCTGTCGCATGGACAGCTGTAGCTGTAGCTGAGGTCTACAATAGGGTGCCGAGCTCTCGTGCACTCGACATTGTATTGACCTCAGTATGAGGGCGCTGCTGTTGCTGAGAGCCGGGGTCTGGCGGATCCTGCATGACTGCTATCGGTATCTTGCTAAAACCTGCAAGTCTGCTGCCAGCTGGGAGAAATTGGTAGGGTAACGCTGGTATGTTATACCGCATTAGAAACTAGCCAATTCTACACTGTCGCATGGACAGCTGTAGCTGTAGCTGAGGTCTACAATAGGGTGCCGAGCTCTCGTGCACTCGACATTGTATTGACCTCAGTATGAGGGCGCTGCTGTTGCTGAGAGCTGGGGTCTGGCGGATCCTGCATGACTGCTATTGGTATCTTGCTAAAACCTGCAAGTCTGCTGCCAGCTGGGAGACACTGGTAGGGTAACATTGGTATGTTATACCGCATTAGCAACTACCCGATTCTACACTGTCGCATGGACAGCTGTAGCTGAGGTCTACAATAGGGTGCTGAGCTCTCGCGCACTCGACATTGTATTGACCTCAGTATGAGGGCGCTGCTGTTCCTGAGAGCCGGGGTCTGGCGGATCCTGCATGACTGCTATCGGTATCTTGCTAAAACCTGCAAGTCTGCTGCCAGCTGGGAGAAACTGGTAGGGTAACGCTGGTATGTTATACCGCATTAGAAACTAGCCAATTCTACACTGTCGCATGGACAGCTGTAGCTGTAGCTGAGGTCTACAATAGGGTGCCGAGCTCTCGTGCACTCGACATTGTATTGACCTCAGTATGAGGGCGCTGCTGTTGCTGAGAGCCGGGGTCTGGCGGATCCTGCATGACTGCTATCGGTATCTAGCTAAAACCTGCAAGTCTGCTGCCAGCTGGGAGAAACTGGTAGGGTAACGCTGGTATGTTATACCGCATTAGAAACTAGCCAATTCTACACTGTCGCATGGACAGCTGTAGCTGTAGCTGAGGTCTACAATAGGGTGCCGAGCTCTCGTGCACTCGACATTGTATTGACCTCAGTATGAGGGCGCTGCTGTTGCTGAGAGCCGGGGTCTGGCGGATCCTGCATGACTGCTATCGGTATCTTGCTAAAACCTGCAAGTCTGCTGCCAGCTGGGAGATACTGGGAGGGTAACGCTGGTATGTTATACCGCATTAAGAACTAGCCGATTCTACACTGTCGCATGGACAGCTGTAGCTGAGGTCTACAATAGGGTGCTGAGCTCTCGTGCACTCGACATTGTATTGACCTCAGTATGAGGGCGCTGCTGTTGCTGAGAGCCGGGGTCTGGCGGATCCTGCATGACTGCTATCGGTATCTAGCTAAAACCTGCAAGTCTGCTGCCAGCTGGGAGACACTGGTAGGATAACCCTGGTATGTTATACCACATTAACAACTAGTCAATTCTACACTGTCGCATGGACAGCTGTAGCTGAGGTCTACAATAGGGTACCGAGCTCTCGTGCACTGGACATTGTATTGACCTCAGTATGAGGGCGCTGCTGTTGCTGAGCGCCGGGGTCTGGCGGATCCTGCATGTCTGCTATCGGTATCTTGCTAAAACCTGCAAGTCTGCTGCCAGCTGGGAGACACTGGTAGGGTAACGCTGGTATGTTATACCGCATTAGCAACTAGCGGATTCTACATTGTCGCATGGACAGCTGTAGCTGAGGTCTACAATGGGGTGCTGAGCTCTCGTGCACTCGACATTGTATTGACCTCAGTATGAGGGCGCTGCTGTTGCTGAGAGCTGGGGTTTGGCGGATCCTGCATGTCTGCTATCGGTATCTTGCTAAAACCTGCAAGTCTGCTGCCAGCTGGGAGACACTGGTAGGGTAACGCTGGTATGTTATACCGCATTAGCAACTAGCGGATTCTACATTGTCGCATGGACAGCTGTAGCTGAGGTCTACAATGGGGTGCTGAGCTCTCGTGCACTCGACATTGTATTGACCTCAGTATGAGGGCGCTGCTGTTGCTGAGAGCCGGGCTCTGCCGGATCCTGCATGACTGCTATCGGTATCTTGCTAAAACCTGCAAGTCTGCTGCCAGCTGGGAGACACTGGTAGGGTAACGCTGGTATGTTATACCACATTAACAACTAGTCAAATCTACACTGTCGCATGGACAGCTGTAGCTGAGGTCTACAATAGGGTGCCGAGCTTTCGTGCACTCGACATTGTATTGACGTCAGTATGAGGGCGCTGCTGTTGCTGAGAACCGGGGTCTGGCGGATCCTGCATGACTGCTATCGATATCTTGCTAAAACCTGCAAGTCTGCTGCCAGCTCGGAGACACTGGCAGGGTAACGCTGGTATGTTATACCGTATTAGCAACTAGCCGATTCTACACTGTCGCATGGACAGCTGTAGCTGAGGTCTACAATAGGGTGCTGAGCTCTCGTGCACTCGACATTGTATTGACCTCAGTATGAGGGCGCTGCTGTTGCTGAGAGCCGGGGTCTGGCGGATCCTGCATGTCTGCTATCGGTATCTTGCTAAAACCTGCAAGTCTGCTGCCAGGTGGGAGACACTGGTAGGGTAACATTGGTATGTTATACCACTTATTAACTAGCCGATTCTACACTGTCGCATGGACAGCTGTAGCTGAGGTCTACAATAGGGTGCTGAGCTCTTGTGCACTCGACATTGTATTGACCTCAGTATGAGGGCGCTGCTGTTGCTGAGAGCCGGGGTCTGGCGGATCCTGCATGTCTGCTATCGGTATCTTGCTAAAACCTGAAGTCTGCTGCCAGCTGGGAGACACTGGTAGGGTAACATTGGTATGTTATACCACTTAGCAACTAGCCGATTCTACACTGTCGCATGGACAGCTGTAGCTGAGGTCTACAATAGGGTACCGAGCTCTCGTGCACTGGACATTGTATTGACCTCAGTATGAGGGCGCTGCTGTTGCTGAGAGCCGGGGTCTGGCGGATCCTGCATGTCTGCTATCGGTATCTTGCTAAAACCTGCAAGTCTGCTGCCAGGTGGGAGACACTGGTAGGGTAACATTGGTATGTTATACCACTTAGCAACTAGCCGATTCTACACTGTCGCATGGACAACTGTAGCTGAGGTCTACAATAGGGTGCTGAGCTCTTGTGCACTCGACATTGTATTGACCTCAGTATGAGGGCGCTGCTGTTGCTGAGAGCCGGGGTCTGGCGGATCCTGCATGACAGCTATCAGTATCTTGCTAAAACCTGCAAGTCTGCTGCCAGCTGGGAGACACTGGTAGGGTAATACTGGTATGTCATACCGCATTAACAACTAGTCAATTCTACAATGTCGCATGGACAGCTGTAGTTGAGGTCTACAATAGGGTGCTGAGCTCTCGTGCACTCGACATTATATTGACCTCAGCATGAGGGCGCTGCTGTTGCTGAGAGCCAGGGTCTGGCGGATCCTGCATGACTGCTATCGGTATTTTGCTAAAACCTGCAAGTCTGCTGCCAGCTGGGAGACACTGGTAGGGTAACGCTGGTATGTTATACCGCATTAGCAACTAGCGGATTCTACATTGTCGCATGGACAGCTGTAGCTGAGGTCTATAATGGGGTGCTGAGCTCTCGTGCACTCGACATTGTATTGACCTCAGTATGAGGGCGCTGCTGTTGCTGAGAACCGGGCTCTGGAGGATCCTGCATGACTGCTATCGGTATCTTGCTAAAACCTGCAAGTCTGCTGCCAGCTGGGAGACACTGGTAGGGTAACGCTGGTATGTTATACCACATTAACAACTAGTCAAATCTACACTGTCGCATGGACAGCTGTCGCTGAGGTCTACAATAGGGTGCCGAGCTTTTGTGCACTCGACATTGTATTGACGTCAGTATGAGGGCGCTGCTGTTGCTGAGAGCCGGGGTCTGGCGGATCCTGCATGACTGCTATCGATATCTTGCTAAAACCTGCAAGTCTGCTGCCAGCTGGGAGACACTGGTAGGGTAACGCTGGTATGTTATACCGCATTAGCAACTAGCGGATTCTACATTGTCGCATGGACAGCTGTAGCTGAGGTCTACAATGGGGTGCTGAGCTCTCATGCATTTGACATTGTATTGACCTCAGTATGAGGGCGCTGCTGTTGCTGAGAGCCGGGGTCTGGCGGATCCTGCATGACTGCTATCGGTATCTTGCTAAAACCTGCAAGTCTGCTGCCAGCTGGGAGACACTGGTAGGGTAACATTGGTATGTTATACCACTTAGCAACTAGCCGATTCTACACTGTCGCATGGACAGCTGTAGCTGAGGTCTCCAATAGGGTGCTGAGCTCTTGTGCACTCGACATTGTATTGACCTCAGTATGAGGGCGCTGCTGTTGCTGAGAGCCGGGGTCTGGCGGATCCTGCATGACAGCTATCAGTATCTTGCTAAAACCTGCAAGTCTGCTGCCAGCTGGGAGACACTGGTAGGGTAATACTGGTATGTCATACCGCATTAACAACTAGTCAATTCTACACTGTCGCATGGACAGCTGTAGTTGAGGTCTACAATAGGGTGCTGAGGTCATGTGCACTCGACATTGTATTGACCTCAGTATGAGGGCGCTGCTGTTGCTGAGAGCCAGGGTCTGGCGGATCCTGCATGACTGCTATCGGTATCTTGCTAAAACCTGCAAGTCTGCTGCCAGTTGGGAGCGCTGGTAGGGTAACACTGGTATGTTATACCGCATTAGCAACTAGCCGATTCTACACTGTCGCATGGACAACTGTAGCTGAGGTCTACAATAGGGTGCTGAGCTCTCGTGCACTCGACATTGTATTGACCTCAGTATGAGGGCACTGCTGTTGCTGAGAGCCGGGGTCTGGCGGATCCTGCATGACCGCTATCGGTATCTTGCTAAAACCTGCAAGTCTGCTGCTAGCTGGGAGACACTGGTAGGGTAACGCTGGTATGTTATACCACATTAACAACTAGTCAAATCTACACTGTCGCATGGACAGCTGTAGCTGAGGTCTACAATACGGTGCTGAGCTCTCGTGCACTCGACATTGTATTGACCTCAGTATGAGGGCGCTGCTGTTGCTGAGAGCCGGGGTCTGGCGGATCCTGCATGACTGCTATCGGTATCTTGCTAAAACCTGCAAGTCTGCTGCCAGCTGGGAGACACTGGTAGGGTAACGCTGGTAAGTTATACCGCATTAGCAACTAGCTGACTCTACGCTGTCGGATGGACAGCTGTAGCTGAGGTCTACAGTAGGGTGCCGAGCTCTCGTGTACTCGACATTGTATTGACCTCAGTATGAGGGCGCTGCTGTTGCAGAGTGCCGGGGTCTGGCGGATCCTGCATGACTGCTATCGGTATCTTGCTAAAACCTGCAAGTCTGCTGCCAGCTGGGAGATACTGGGAGGGTAACGCTGGTATGTTATACCGCATTAGGAACTAGCCGATTCTACACTGTCACATGGACAGCTGTAGCTGAGGTCTACAATAGGGTGCTGAGCTCTCGTGCACTCGACATTGTATTGACCTCAGTATGGGGGCGCTGCTGTTGCTGAGAGCCGGCGTCTGGCGGATCCTGCATGACTGCTATCGGTATCTTGCTAAAACCTGCAAGTCTGCTGCCAGCTGGGAGACACTGGTAGGGTAACGCTGGTATGTTATACCACATTAACAACTAGTCAAATCTACACTGTCGCATGGACAGCTGTAGCTGAGGTCTACAATAGGGTGCCGAGCTTTCGTGCACTCGACATTGTATTGACGTCAGTATGAGGGCGCTGCTGTTGCTGAGAACCGGGGTCTGGCGGATCCTGCATGACTGCTATCGATATCTTGCTAAAACCTGCAAGTCTGCTGCCAGCTCGGAGACACTGGCAGGGTAACGCTGGTATGTTATACCGCATTAGCAACTAGCCGATTCTACACTGTCGCATGGACAGCTGTAGCTGAGGTCTACAATAGGGTACCGAGCTCTCGTGCACTGGACATTGTATTGACCTCAGTATGAGGGCGCTGCTGTTGCTGAGAGCCGGGGTCTGGCGGATCCTGCATGTCTGCTATCGGTATCTTGCTGAAACCTGCAAGTCTGCTGCCAGCTGGGAGACACTGGTAGGGTAACGCTGGTATGTTATACCGCATTAGCAACTAGCGGATTCTACATTGTCGCATGGACAGCTGTAGCTGAGGTCTACAATCGGGTGCTGAGCTCTCGTGCACTCGACATTGTATTGACCTCAGTATGAGGGCGCTGCTGTTGCTGAGAGCCGGGCTCTGGAGGATCCTGCATGACTGCTATTGGTATCTTGCTAAAACCTGCAAGTCTGCTGCCAGCTGGGAGACACTGGTAGGGTAACGCTGGTATGTTATACCACATTAACAACTAGTCAAATCTACACTGTCGCATGGACAGCTGTAGCTGAGGTCTACAATAGGGTGCCGAGCTTTCGTGCACTCGACATTGTATTGACGTCAGTATGAGGGCGCTGCTGTTGCTGAGAACCGGGGTCTGGCGGATCCTGCATGACTGCTATCGATATCTTGCTAAAACCTGCAAGTCTGCTGCCAGCTCGGAGACACTGGCAGGGTAACGCTGGTATGTTATACCACATTAACAACTAGTCAAATCTACACTGTCGCATGGACAGCTGTAGCTGAGGTCTACAATAGGGTGCCGAGCTTTCGTGCACTCGACATTGTATTGACGTCAGTATGAGGGCGCTGCTGTTGCTGAGAACCGGGGTCTGGCGGATCCTGCATGACTGCTATCGATATCTTGCTAAAACCTGCAAGTCTGCTGCCAGCTCGGAGACACTGGCAGGGTAACGCTGGTATGTTATACCGTATTAGCAACTAGCCGATTCTACACTGTCGCATGGACAGCTGTAGCTGAGGTCTACAATAGGGTGCTGAGCTCTCGTGCACTCGACATTGTATTGACCCAGTATGAGGGCGCTGCTGTTGCTGAGAGCCGGGCTCTGGCGGATCCTGCATGACTGCTATTGGTATCTTGCTAAAACCTGCAAGTCTGCTGCCAGCTGGGAGACACTGGTAGGGTAACGCTGGTATGTTATACCACATTAACAACTAGTCAAATCTACACTGTCGCATGGACAGCTGTAGCTGAGGTCTACAATAGGGTGCTGAGCTCTCGTGCACTCGACATTGTATTGACCTCAGTATGAGGGCGCTGCTGTTGCTGAGAGCCGGGGTCTGGCGGATCCTGCATGTCTGCTATCGGTATCTTGCTAAAACCTGCAAGTCTGCTGCCAGCTGGGAGACACTGGTAGGGTAACATTGGTATGTTATACCACTTAGCAACTAGCCGATTCTACACTGTCGCATGGACAGCTGTAGCTGAGGTCTACAATAGGGTGCTGAGCTCTTGTGCACTTGGCATTGTATTGACCTCAGTATGAGGGCGCTGCTGTTGCTGAGAGCCGGGGTCTGGCGGATCCTGCATGACAGCTATCAGTATCTTGCTAAAACCTGCAAGTCTGCTGCCAGCTGGGAGACACTGGTAGGGTAATACTGGTATGTCATACCGCATTAACAACTAGTCAATTCTACACTGTCGCATGGACAGCTGTAGTTGAGGTCTACAATAGGGTGCTGAGGGCTCGTGCACTCGACATTGTATTGACCTCAGTATGAGGGCGCTGCTGTTGCTGAGAGCAAGGGTCTGGCGGATCCTGGATGACTGCTATCGGTATCTTGCTAAAACCTGCAAGTCTGCTGCCAGTTGGGAGCGCTGGTAGGGTAACACTGGTATGTTATACCGCATTAGCAACTAGCCGATTCTACACTGTCGCATGGACAACTGTAGCTGAGGTCTACAATAGGGTGCTGAGCTCTCGTGCACTCGACATTGTATTGACCTCAGTATGAGGGCACTGCTGTTGCTGAGAGCCGTGGTCTGGCGGATCCTGCATGACTGCTATCGGTATCTTGCTAAAACCTGCAAGTCTGCTGCCAGCTGGGAGACACTGGTAGGGTAACGCTGGTAAGTTATACCGCATTAGCAACTAGCTGATTCTACGCTGTCGGATGGACAGCTGTAGCTGAGGTCTACAATAGGGTGCCGAGCTCTCGTGTACTCGACATTGTATTGACCTCAGTATGAGGGCGCTGCTGTTGCAGAGAGCCGGGGTCGGGCGGATCCTGCATGACTGCTATCGGTATCTTGCTAAAACCTGCAAGTCTGCTGCCAGCTGGGAGATACTGGGAGGGTAACGCTGGTATGTTATACCGCATTAGCAACTAGCCGATTCTACACTGTCGCATGGACAGCTGTAGCTGAGGTCTACAATAGGGTGCTGAGCTCTCGTGCACTCGACATTGTATTGACCTCAGTATGAGGGCGCTGCTGTTGCTGAGAGCCGGGGTCTGGCGGATCCTGCATGACTGCTATCGGTATCTAGCTAAAACCTGCAAGTCTGCTGCCAGCTGGGAGACACTGGTAGGATAACACTGGTATGTTATACCGCATTAACAACTAGTCAATTCTACACTGTCGCATGGACAGCTGTAGCTGAGGTCTACAATAGGGTACCGAGCTCTCGTGCACTGGACATTGTATTTACCTCAGTATGAGGGCGCTGCTGTTGCTGAGAGCCGGGGTCTGGCGGATCCTGCATGACTGCTATCGGTATCTAGCTAAAACCTGCAAGTCTGCTGCCAGGTGGGAGACACTGGTAGGGTAATGCTGGTATGTTATACCGCATTAGCAACTAGCCGATTCTACACTGTCGCATGGACAGCTGTAGCTGAGGTCTACAATAGGGTGCTGAGCTCTCGTGCACTCGACATTATATTGACCTCAGTATGAGGGCGCTGCTGTTGCTGAGAGCCGGGGTCTGGCGGATCCTGCATGACTGCTATCGGTATCTAGCTAAAACCTGCAAGTCTGCTGCCAGCTGGGAGACACTGGTAGGATAACACTGGTATGTTATACCGCATTAAC
This sequence comes from Schistocerca piceifrons, assembly GCF_021461385.2. Classification (NCBI taxonomy): domain Eukaryota; kingdom Metazoa; phylum Arthropoda; class Insecta; order Orthoptera; family Acrididae; genus Schistocerca; species Schistocerca piceifrons. The sequence goes on along the minus strand of NC_060148.1, from coordinate 80,625,551 downwards.
AACTAGTCAATTCTACACTGTCGCATGGACAGCTGTAGCTGAGGTCTACAATAGGGTATCGAGCTCTCGTGCACTGGACATTGTATTGACCTCAGTATGAGGGCGCTGCTGTTGCTGAGAGCCGGGGTCTGGCGGATCCTGCATGACTGCTATCGGTATCTAGCTAAAACCTGCAAGTCTGCTGCCAGGTGGGAGACACTGGTAGGGTAATGCTGGTATGTTATACCGCATTAGCAACTAGCCGATTCTACACTGTCGCATGGACAGCTGTAGCTGAGGTCTACAATAGGGTGCTGAGCTCTCGTGCACTCGACATTATATTGACCTCAGTATGAGGGCGCTGCTGTTGCTGAGAGCCAGGGTCTGGCGGATCCTGCATGACTGCTATCGGTATCTTGCTAAAACCTGCAAGTCTGCTGCCAGCTGGGAGACACTGGTAGGGTAACACTGGTATGTCATACCACATTAACAACTAGTCAATTCTACACTGTCGCATGGACAGCTGTAGCTGAGGTCTACAATAGGGTGCTGAGCTCTCGTGCACTCGACATTGTATTGACCTCAGTATGAGGGCGCTGCAGTTGCTGAGAGCCAGGGTCTGGCGGATCCTGCATGACTGCTATCGGTATCTTGCTAAAACCTGCAAGTTTGCTGCCAGCTGGGAGCACTGGTATGGTAACACTGTTATGTTATACAGTATTAGCAACTAGCCAATTCTACACTGTCTCATGGACAGCTGTAGCTGAGGTCTACAATAGGGTGCCGTGCTCTCGTGCACTCGACATTGTATTGACCTCAGTATGAGGGCGCTGCTGTTGCTGAGAGCTGGGGTCTGGCGGATCCTGCATAACTGCTATCGGTATCTTGCTAAAACCTGCAAGTCTGCTGCCAGCTGGGAGACACTGGTAGGGTAACATTGGTATGTTATACCGCATTAGCAACTAGCCGATTCTACACTGTCGCATGGACAGCTGTAGCTGAGGTCTACAATAGGGTGCTGAGCTCTCGCGCACTCGACATTGTATTGACCTCAGTATGAGGGCGCTGCTGTTCCTGAGAGCCGGGGTCTGGCGGATCCTGCATGGCTGCTATCGGTATCTTGCTAAAACCTGCAAGTCTGCTGCCAGCTGGGAGACACTGGTAGGGTAACATTGGTATGTTATACCGCATTAGCAACTAGCCGATTCTACACTGTCGCATGGACAGCTGTAGCTGAGGTCTACAATAGGGTGCTGAGCTCTCGCGCACTCGACATTGTATTGACCTCAGTATGAGGGCGCTGCTGTTCCTGAGAGCCGGGGTCTGGCGGATCCTGCATGACTGCTATCGGTATCTTGCTAAAACCTGCAAGTCTGCTGCCAGCTGGGAGAAACTGGTAGGGTAACGCTGGTATTTTATACCGCATTAGAAACTAGCCAATTCTACAATGTCGCATGGACAGCTGTAGCTGTAGCTGAGGTCTACAATAGGGTGCCGAGCTCTCGTGCACTCGACATTGTATTGACCTCAGTGTGAGGGCGCTGCAGTTGCTGAGAGCCAGGGTCTGGCGGATCCTGCATGACTGCTATCGGTATCTTGCTAAAACCTGCAAGTTTGCTGCCAGCTGGGAGCACTGGTATGGTAACACTGGTATGTTATACAGTATTAGCAACTAGCCGATTCTACACTGTCGCATGGACAGCTGTAGCTGAGGTCTACAATATGGTGCCGAGCTCTCGTGCACTCGACATTGTATTGACCTCAGTATGAGGGCGCTGCTGTTGCTGAGAGCTGGGGTCTGGCGGATCCTGCATAACTGCTATCGGTATCTTGCTAAAACCTGCAAGTCTGCTGCCAGCTGGGAGACACTGGTAGGGTAACATTGGTATGTTATACCGCATTAGCAACTAGCCGATTCTACACTGTCGCATGGACAGCTGTAGCTGAGGTCTACAATAGGGTGCTGAGCTCTCGCGCACTCGACATTGTATTGACCTCAGTATGAGGGCGCTGCTGTTCCTGAGAGCCGGGGTCTGGCGGATCCTGCATGACTGCTATCGGTATCTTGCTAAAACCTGCAAGTCTGCTGCCAGCTGGGAGAAACTGGTAGGGTAACGCTGGTATGTTATACCGCATTAGAAACTAGCCAATTCTACACTGTCGCATGGACAGCTGTAGCTGTAGCTGAGGTCTACAATAGGGTGCCGAGCTCTCGTGCTCTCGACATTGTATTGACCTCAGTATGAGGGCGCTGCTGTTGCTGAGAGCCGGGGTCTGGCGGATCCTGCATAACTGCTATCGGTATCTTGCTAAAACCTGCAAGTCTGCTGCCAGCTGGGAGAAACTGGTAGGGTAACGCTGGTATGTTATACCGCATTAGAAACTAGCCACTTCTACCCTGTCGCATGGACAGCTGTAGCTGTAGCTGAGGTCTACAATAGGGTGCCGAGCTCTCGTGCACTCGACATTGTATTGACCTCAGTATGAGGGCGCTGCTGTTGCTGAGAGCCGGGGTCTGGCGGATCCTGCATGACTGCTATCGGTATCTTGCTAAAACCTGCAAGTCTGCTGCCAGCTGGGAGAAACTGGTAGGGTAACGCTGGTATGTTATACCGCATTAGAAACTAGCCAATTCTACACTGTCGCATGGACAGCTGTAGCTGTAGCTGAGGTCTACAATAGGGTGCCGAGCTCTCGTGCACTCGACATTGTATTGACCTCAGTATGAGGGCGCTGCTGTTGCTGAGAGCTGGGGTCTGGCGGATCCTGCATGACTGCTATCGGTATCTTGCTAAAACCTGCAAGTCTGCTGCCAGCTGGGAGACACTGGTAGGGTAACATTGGTATGTTATACCGCATTAGCAACTAGCCGATTCTACACTGTCGCATGGACAGCTGTAGCTGAGGTCTACAATAGGGTGCTGAGCTCTCGCGCACTCGACATTGTATTGACCTCAGTATGAGGGCGCTGCTGTTCCTGAGAGCCGGGGTCTGGCGGATCCTGCATGACTGCTATCGGTATCTTGCTAAAACCTGCAAGTCTGCTGCCAGCTGGGAGAAACTGGTAGGGTAACGCTGGTATGTTATACCGCATTAGAAACTAGCCAATTCTACACTGTCGCATGGACAGCTGTAGCTGTAGCTGAGGTCTACAATAGGGTGCCGAGCTCTCGTGCACTCGACATTGTATTGACCTCAGTATGAGGGCGCTGCTGTTGCTGAGAGCCGGGGTCTGGCGGATCCTGCATGACTGCTATCGGTATCTAGCTAAAACCTGCAAGTCTGCTGCCAGCTGGGAGAAACTGGTAGGGTAACGCTGGTATGTTATACCGCATTAGAAACTAGCCAATTCTACACTGTCGCATGGACAGCTGTAGCTGTAGCTGAGGTCTACAATAGGGTGCCGAGCTCTCGTGCACTCGACATTGTATTGACCTCAGTATGAGGGCGCTGCTGTTGCTGAGAGCCGGGGTCTGGCGGATCCTGCATGACTGCTATCGGTATCTTGCTAAAACCTGCAAGTCTGCTGCCAGCTGGGAGATACTGGGAGGGTAACGCTGGTATGTTATACCGCATTAAGAACTAGCCGATTCTACACTGTCGCATGGACAGCTGTAGCTGAGGTCTACAATAGGGTGCTGAGCTCTCGTGCACTCGACATTGTATTGACCTCAGTATGAGGGCGCTGCTGTTGCTGAGAGCCGGGGTCTGGCGGATCCTGCATGACTGCTATCGGTATCTAGCTAAAACCTGCAAGTCTGCTGCCAGCTGGGAGACACTGGTAGGATAACCCTGGTATGTTATACCACATTAACAACTAGTCAATTCTACACTGTCGCATGGACAGCTGTAGCTGAGGTCTACAATAGGGTACCGAGCTCTCGTGCACTGGACATTGTATTGACCTCAGTATGAGGGCGCTGCTGTTGCTGAGCGCCGGGGTCTGGCGGATCCTGCATGTCTGCTATCGGTATCTTGCTAAAACCTGCAAGTCTGCTGCCAGCTGGGAGACACTGGTAGGGTAACGCTGGTATGTTATACCGCATTAGCAACTAGCGGATTCTACATTGTCGCATGGACAGCTGTAGCTGAGGTCTACAATGGGGTGCTGAGCTCTCGTGCACTCGACATTGTATTGACCTCAGTATGAGGGCGCTGCTGTTGCTGAGAGCTGGGGTTTGGCGGATCCTGCATGTCTGCTATCGGTATCTTGCTAAAACCTGCAAGTCTGCTGCCAGCTGGGAGACACTGGTAGGGTAACGCTGGTATGTTATACCGCATTAGCAACTAGCGGATTCTACATTGTCGCATGGACAGCTGTAGCTGAGGTCTACAATGGGGTGCTGAGCTCTCGTGCACTCGACATTGTATTGACCTCAGTATGAGGGCGCTGCTGTTGCTGAGAGCCAGGCTCTGCCGGATCCTGCATGACTGCTATCGGTATCTTGCTAAAACCTGCAAGTCTGCTGCCAGCTGGGAGACACTGGTAGGGTAACGCTGGTATGTTATACCACATTAACAACTAGTCAAATCTACACTGTCGCATGGACAGCTGTAGCTGAGGTCTACAATAGGGTGCCGAGCTTTCGTGCACTCGACATTGTATTGACGTCAGTATGAGGGCGCTGCTGTTGCTGTGAACCGGGGTCTGGCGGATCCTGCATGACTGCTATCGATATCTTGCTAAAACCTGCAAGTCTGCTGCCAGCTCGGAGACACTGGCAGGGTAACGCTGGTATGTTATACCGTATTAGCAACTAGCCGATTCTACACTGTCGCATGGACAGCTGTAGCTGAGGTCTACAATAGGGTGCTGAGCTCTCGCGCACTCGACATTGTATTGACCTCAGTATGAGGGCGCTGCTGTTCCTGAGAGCCGGGGTCTGGCGGATCCTGCATGGCTGCTATCGGTATCTTGCTAAAACCTGCAAGTCTGCTGCCAGCTGGGAGAGACTGGTAGGGTAACATTGGTATGTTATACCGCATTAGCAACTAGCCGATTCTACACTGTCGCATGGACAGCTGTAGCTGAGGTCTACAATAGGGTGCTGAGCTCTCGCGCACTCGACATTGTATTGACCTCAGTATGAGGGCGCTGCTGTTCCTGAGAGCCGGGGTCTGGCGGATCCTGCATGGCTGCTATCGGTATCTTGCTAAAACCTGCAAGTCTGCTGCCAGCTGGGAGACACTGGTAGGGTAACATTGGTATGTTATACCGCATTAGCAACTAGCCGATTCTACACTGTCGCATGGACAGCTGTAGCTGAGGTCTACAATAGGGTGCTGAGCTCTCGCGCACTCGACATTGTATTGACCTCAGTATGAGGGCGCTGCTGTTCCTGAGAGCCGGGGTCTGGCGGATCCTGCATGACTGCTATCGGTATCTTGCTAAAACCTGCAAGTCTGCTGCCAGCTGGGAGAAACTGGTAGGGTAACGCTGGTATTTTATACCGCATTAGAAACTAGCCAATTCTTCAATGTCGCATGGACAGCTGTAGCTGTAGCTGAGGTCTACAATAGGGTGCCGAGCTCTCGTGCACTCGACATTGTATTGACCTCAGTGTGAGGGCGCTGCAGTTGCTGAGAGCCAGGGTCTGGCGGATCCTGCATGACTGCTATCGGTATCTTGCTAAAACCTGCAAGTTTGCTGCCAGCTGGGAGCACTGGTATGGTAACACTGGTATGTTATACAGTATTAGCAACTAGCCGATTCTACACTGTCGCATGGACAGCTGTAGCTGAGGTCTACAATATGGTGCCGAGCTCTCGTGCACTCGACATTGTATTGACCTCAGTATGAGGGCGCTGCTGTTGCTGAGAGCTGGGGTCTGGCGGATCCTGCATAACTGCTATCGGTATCTTGCTAAAACCTGCAAGTCTGCTGCCAGCTGGGAGACTCTGGTAGGGTAACATTGGTATGTTATACCGCATTAGCAACTAGCCGATTCTACACTGTCGCATGGACAGCTGTAGCTGAGGTCTACAATAGGGTGCTGAGCTCTCGCGCACTCGACATTGTATTGACCTCAGTATGAGGGCGCTGCTGTTCCTGAGAGCCGGGGTCTGGCGGATCCTGCATGACTGCTATCGGTATCTTGCTAAAACCTGCAAGTCTGCTGCCAGCTGGGAGAAACTGGTAGGGTAACGCTGGTATGTTATACCGCATTAGAAACTAGCCAATTCTACACTGTCGCATGGACAGCTGTAGCTGTAGCTGAGGTCTACAATAGGGTGCCGAGCTCTCGTGCTCTCGACATTGTATTGACCTCAGTATGAGGGCGCTGCTGTTGCTGAGAGCCGGGGTCTGGCGGATCCTGCATAACTGCTATCGGTATCTTGCTAAAACCTGCAAGTCTGCTGCCAGCTGGGAGAAACTGGTAGGGTAACGCTGGTATGTTATACCGCATTAGAAACTAGCCACTTCTACCCTGTCGCATGGACAGCTGTAGCTGTAGCTGAGGTCTACAATAGGGTGCCGAGCTCTCGTGCACTCGACATTGTATTGACCTCAGTATGAGGGCGCTACTGTTGCTGAGAGCCGGGGTCTGGCGGATCCTGCATGACTGCTATCGGTATCTTGCTAAAACCTGCAAGTCTGCTGCCAGCTGGGAGAAACTGGTAGGGTAACGCTGGTATGTTATACCGCATTAGAAACTAGCCAATTCTACACTGTCGCATGGACAGCTGTAGCTGTAGCTGAGGTCTACAATAGGGTGCCGAGCTCTCGTGCACTCGACATTGTATTGACCTCAGTATGAGGGCGCTGCTGTTGCTGAGAGCTGGGGTCTGGCGGATCCTGCATGACTGCTATCGGTATCTTGCTAAAACCTGCAAGTCTGCTGCCAGCTGGGAGACACTGGTAGGGTAACATTGGTATGTTATACCGCATTAGCAACTAGCCGATTCTACACTGTCGCATGGACAGCTGTAGCTGAGGTCTACAATAGGGTGCTGAGCTCTCGCGCACTCGACATTGTATTGACCTCAGTATGAGGGCGCTGCTGTTCCTGAGAGCCGGGGTCTGGCGGATCCTGCATGACTGCTATCGGTATCTTGCTAAAACCTGCAAGTCTGCTGCCAGCTGGGAGAAACTGGTAGGGTAACGCTGGTATGTTATACCGCATTAGAAACTAGCCAATTCTACACTGTCGCATGGACAGCTGTAGCTGTAGCTGAGGTCTACAATAGGGTGCCGAGCTCTCGTGCACTCGACATTGTATTGACCTCAGTATGAGGGCGCTGCTGTTGCTGAGAGCCGGGGTCTGGCGGATCCTGCATGACTGCTATCGGTATGTAGCTAAAACCTGCAAGTCTGCTGCCAGCTGGGAGAAACTGGTAGGGTAACGCTGGTATGTTATACCGCATTAGAAACTAGCCAATTCTACACTGTCGCATGGACAGCTGTAGCTGTAGCTGAGGTCTACAATAGGGTGCCGAGCTCTCGTGCACTCGACATTGTATTGACCTCAGTATGAGGGCGCTGCTGTTGCTGAGAGCCGGGGTCTGGCGGATCCTGCATGACTGCTATCGGTATCTTGCTAAAACCTGCAAGTCTGCTGCCAGCTGGGAGATACTGGGAGGGTAACGCTGGTATGTTATACCGCATTAAGAACTAGCCGATTCTACACTGTCGCATGGACAGCTGTAGCTGAGGTCTACAATAGGGTGCTGAGCTCTCGTGCACTCGACATTGTATTGACCTCAGTATGAGGGCGCTGCTGTTGCTGAGAGCCGGGGTCTGGCGGATCCTGCATGACTGCTATCGGTATCTAGCTAAAACCTGCAAGTCTGCTGCCAGCTGGGAGACACTGGTAGGATAACCCTGGTATGTTATACCACATTAACAACTAGTCAATTCTACACTGTCGCATGGACAGCTGTAGCTGAGGTCTACAATAGGGTACCGAGCTCTCGTGCACTGGACATTGTATTGACCTCAGTATGAGGGCGCTGCTGTTGCTGAGCGCCGGGGTCTGGCGGATCCTGCATGTCTGCTATCGGTATCTTGCTAAAACCTGCAAGTCTGCTGCCAGCTGGGAGACACTGGTAGGGTAACGCTGGTATGTTATACCGCATTAGCAACTAGCGGATTCTACATTGTCGCATGGACAGCTGTAGCTGAGGTCTACAATGGGGTGCTGAGCTCTCGTGCACTCGACATTGTATTGACCTCAGTATGAGGGCGCTGCTGTTGCTGAGAGCTGGGGTTTGGCGGATCCTGCATGTCTGCTATCGGTATCTTGCTAAAACCTGCAAGTCTGCTGCCAGCTGGGAGACACTGGTAGGGTAACGCTGGTATGTTATACCGCATTAGCAACTAGCGGATTCTACATTGTCGCATGGACAGCTGTAGCTGAGGTCTACAATGGGGTGCTGAGCTCTCGTGCACTCGACATTGTATTGACCTCAGTATGAGGGCGCTGCTGTTGCTGAGAGCCAGGCTCTGCCGGATCCTGCATGACTGCTATCGGTATCTTGCTAAAACCTGCAAGTCTGCTGCCAGCTGGGAGACACTGGTAGGGTAACGCTGGTATGTTATACCACATTAACAACTAGTCAAATCTACACTGTCGCATGGACAGCTGTAGCTGAGGTCTACAATAGGGTGCCGAGCTTTCGTGCACTCGACATTGTATTGACGTCAGTATGAGGGCGCTGCTGTTGCTGAGAACCGGGGTCTGGCGGATCCTGCATGACTGCTATCGATATCTTGCTAAAACCTGCAAGTCTGCTGCCAGCTCGGAGACACTGGCAGGGTAACGCTGGTATGTTATACCGTATTAGCAACTAGCCGATTCTACACTGTCGCATGGACAGCTGTAGCTGAGGTCTACAATAGGGTGCTGAGCTCTCGTGCACTCGACATTGTATTGACCTCAGTATGAGGGCGCTGCTGTTGCTGAGAGCCGGGGTCTGGCGGATCCTGCATGTCTGCTATCGGTATCTTGCTAAAACCTGCAAGTCTGCTGCCAGGTGGGAGACACTGGTAGGGTAACATTGGTATGTTATACCACTTATTAACTAGCCGATTCTACACTGTCGCATGGACAGCTGTAGCTGAGGTCTACAATAGGGTGCTGAGCTCTTGTGCACTCGACATTGTATTGACCTCAGTATGAGGGCGCTGCTGTTGCTGAGAGCCGGGGTCTGGCGGATCCTGCATGTCTGCTATCGGTATCTTGCTAAAACCTGAAGTCTGCTGCCAGCTGGGAGACACTGGTAGGGTAACATTGGTATGTTATACCACTTAGCAACTAGCCGATTCTACACTGTCGCATGGACAGCTGTAGCTGAGGTCTACAATAGGGTACCGAGCTCTCGTGCACTGGACATTGTATTGACCTCAGTATGAGGGCGCTGCTGTTGCTGAGAGCCGGGGTCTGGCGGATCCTGCATGTCTGCTATCGGTATCTTGCTAAAACCTGCAAGTCTGCTGCCAGGTGGGAGACACTGGTAGGGTAACATTGGTATGTTATACCACTTAGCAACTAGCCGATTCTACACTGTCGCATGGACAACTGTAGCTGAGGTCTACAATAGGGTGCTGAGCTCTTGTGCACTCGACATTGTATTGACCTCAGTATGAGGGCGCTGCTGTTGCTGAGAGCCGGGGTCTGGCGGATCCTGCATGTCTGCTATCGGTATCTTGCTAAAACCTGCAAGTCTGCTGCCAGCTGGGAGACACTGGTAGGGTAACATTGGTATGTTATACCACTTAGCAACTAGCCGATTCTACACTGTCGCATGGACAGCTGTAGCTGAGGTCTACAATAGGGTACCGAGCTCTCGTGCACTGGACATTGTATTGACCTCAGTATGAGGGCGCTGCTGTTGCTGAGAGCCGGGGTCTGGCGGATCCTGCATGTCTGCTATCGGTATCTTGCTAAAACCTGCAAGTCTGCTGCCAGCTGGGAGACACTGGTAGGGTTACATTGGTATGTTATACCACTTAGCAACTAGCCGATTCTACACTGTCGCATGGACAGCTGTAGCTGAGGTCTACAATAGGGTGCTGAGCTCTTGTGCACTCGACATTGTATTGACCTCAGTATGAGGGCGCTGCTGTTGCTGAGAGCCGGGGTCTGGCGGATCCTGCATGTCTGCTATCGGTATCTTGCTAAAACCTGCAAGTCTGCTGCCAGCTGGGAGACACTGGTAGGGTAACATTGGTATGTTATACCACTTAGCAACTAGCCGATTCTACACTGTCGCATGGACAGCTGTAGCTGAGGTCTACAATAGGGTACCGAGCTCTCGTGCATTGGACATTGTATTGACCTCAGTATGAGGGCGCTGTTGTTGGTGAGAGCCGGGGTCTGGCGGATCCTGCATGTCTGCTATCGGTATCTTGCTAAAACCTGCAAGTCTGCTGCCAGCTGGGAGACACTGGTAGGGTAACATTGGTATGTTATACCACTTAGCAACTAGCCGATTCTACACTGTCGCATGGACAGCTGTAGCTGAGGTCTACAATAGGGTGCTGAGCTCTTGTGCACTCGACATTGTATTGACCTCAGTATGAGGGCGCTGCTGTTGCTGAGAGCCGGGGTCTGGCGGATCCTGCATGTCTGCTATCGGTATCTTGCTAAAACCTGCAAGTCTGCTGCCAGCTGGGAGACACTGGTAGGGTAACATCAGTATGTTATACCGCATTAACGACTAGTCAATTCTACCCTGTCATACGGACAGCTGTAGCTGAGTTCTAAAAACGGGTGCTGAGCTCTTGCGCGCTCAACGCTATATTGACCTCAGTCTGAGAGCGCTGCTGTTGCTGAGAGTGTGGCGAGGTCTTCCGGACGCTTCCCACACGTCATTGTGGTTTGCAGTGAGCCCGCGACATGTTCTGTGGTATCGGTTCACGCTGGCGACTTTGGTGAGGCACTGCGATCTCTGGACAATAGCACAATATCTGTGCTTTATCGCATCAACTGCATGTGTCCACTGTCTCCTAGAAAACACAAGAAACTCCAAGTGTCCCATACTACTTGCCAGCCCATACTAAATGCTATTTCCCTATACTATGTCAAACCTGACATCTGATACAGTTGAGTTCCATGTCCGAATGAAGGAATGAAGTGAATTGCCAACGTTCCAGAACTTCACATGAACAGAACATGGCGTGAGAAATGGTGGTTATTTTTTCATTGAACACACTGCCATTTAATTACGATTCAGTTTTCGGCATTTTATGGTATTTTCCAGCGATTGCTCAAAGTAAAAACTGTGTATAGCAACACCATGTAACATTTCAAAATATCTAAAATTTCTTACAAAATGAATGTAATTTAGTCTATAATTACAAAATATGAACTTACAGTTCATGTTACTGACATATATTGCAGGGCATCAAGCTCAAAATTGGCCATAAATTAAGAAAAATATTCGCTACCCACGAAATGCCAGAAGTAAAATCATTTTGTAAAAAGATCAATAAATAATAACGGGAACACGTCACAATGAATAAAAACAGGTTTACTTTAGTATATGGAAGACGAACACATGCCCCAGAGTCGTAATGATAGTAGCCTAAAATCAAAGAGTATGACTATTAGAACTACTGAAAATGTTATGTACTCACTACCCTCTACATGTCCCAGTAGTTTGTAACGGAAATTTCCCACCACCCTGTATAGAAAGAACGCGATAAGATGGCTTCTGACCTTTAGTCCTAATCGTTGGAAGTCGGCACTATTCGGAACAGTTCGTGTCGACTGTCTTCTGTTGACATTGCTGCCAACCTCAGCGACCCCAAAGTTGTGACACAGTAGTTGTCTGAAGAAATGGTGTTTAGTTGTCTGTGTGAGGGGATGATTGACAGACTAATAACAATTATTTCACTGTTATGTTACTGCACTTGACTGCATTACAGACAAACGTCATAAGCTTTGTATCACTTTTTTCAATTATTTGAAAATACTGGATGGAAAGCAGGAATTACCTATCACAAGAGATGCTGAAACATTTTGCATCTATAGTTACTGAGAGTTAGGGAAAGTGAAGATGTACAGTAATTATGCGCTATTAGAGTAAGATTTCGGTTTTATTCCTAGGACAAATTTCATCGTCATTCACGTTAACTTTAGACTAGTCTTACAAAAATGTAGTATTTTTCCTGTGTTTAATGCTCTGGGTAAATTTATAACTGTCAGAAGAAAATGAGGCGTTAATAATAAGTAAAAATAATGTATATTCCAGTATTGCAGGTTTACTTTGAAATAACAAATAATGTTATTGTTCAATTTCAATGACTGTCTTCAGAAGCTGTTTTCACAATCAACGCAACTAAAGGGCAACGACAAGCCTAAGACCTTCTGCGAAGGTGGAAAGACAAAATACTAACTGGAAATCACAGACGTAGTAAAGCTGTTACTTTCGGTCGGTACAAAATAACGTAAGTGGAACACCGGCCATTTGGAACATAAGTAGTAAGCTGTGCAAATATACCCTGACTGGCAAAGTGTTTTCCTGACTGAATGCATGCAGTGTGAGACACGATCAACAATGCTTACTAAATATTTTGTATGACATGTTTTTCTTGCTCGCTACATTGTGTTACAACAGCCTTAATTAATTTAATGTTCCTTGGTACAAGATAACCGTCTGTATAATGAGCATTCCCGTTTGAAATTTATACCGTAGCAGCCGATCGCTACGAGTCAAGCACGCCCGTGAGTTGTCAGAAGCGGAAGACAAACAATAAAACATTCGGATTAATTCTAATAGTCGATTCCACTCGCAGGCTTTGAACAATGATGTCATACCTGAAGCAAAGACGCTACGTTTACGCAGTCTGTGAAAGCAGCGGATCATACTCGTAAACATAGGTATATAGCATGCGATAAAATTACAATCACGTTTCAGGCAGTTACTTACTTAGTCATGAACTGTATCGAACCGAGTTGGCGATAACGAAAATAACCAAGAACAAGAATTTAAAAAAATCCCGTCTGATGAGAATTAGTCTCATAATTTAGGAGAGTAGAAAAGCACAGAGAACCTTTAAACTGCATTACAGTAAAGCGCATGGTGGAGTCACACTATTGTAAAATAAGGTTAATTATTGAATCTAACAGGAGAAGAGTAGGAAAGGTAGGGTTTTGGGCGAGAAGAAACTACAAAGTAAAAGAAAAATGGGAAAATGAAATGAATAACACATACGAAACGCTAGCATGAAATGTGGAGAAACCGACACACTAAATTCTGAAACAAAAGTATACAATTAACGAAAATCCACAAAAAATAACGAATATTGGAAAAGATAACCGAAACGTAATAGCATTTCAACGTTCGTAAATACTCTCTAACACTACTGCGGTGAAATAACAAAAACTGGAATCGGTAACTAGAATAGACGTGCTGTATAGTATCAGCAGCTTTTTTTGCAGTTGTTTATAAGCACTTACAAGTTCAGAAGTTCTATTAGCCTACATTTTAGCGCACACATCCGCTGAAAAAACGATCTAATTAATGAACCTTTGAATGTTTGGATCGCTAACTGGAATTGACCTCTATAGGACATCAATTTTAGTTACCGATTCCAACTATTCGATGGTTCATTATTTCGGACAGTGTTGCAGTAAATCTGTGGACTATGTATTTTGTAGGATTTCTAGATTTCTTAGTGTTTTCAGAACTACCACGTACAACTCCCAAATTTTTGACTTTTTCGTAGTGGTGAAGAGAGTAATACCAAATGTAGAAATCCTGAAACACTTTAGTGCACATACTTGTTGTTAAAACGGTCCAAATAAAGAACAGTAGAATGACTTGGATCGGTAACTAGAATTAATTTATATAGGTTCCAATATTAGTCATTTTTCCGCAGAAGTTCAGAGAACAACAACAAATTCAGAAATACTATTTAATTTCAATGCACACATCTGCTGGAAAAAGGAGCTAAATTGTGTAAGATGGAATGGTTGGAATCAGTAATTGACCTGTATATCTTAATACCAGTTACCGATTCCGGTGTTTGTTAGACCGTATTTTTGTGAGTTTTCGTTACTTGTGTACTTGTCCCGTTTGAGTTAATAATTTTTATTAAAAAATAACTTTATCTCGCAATATTATGACTTCACCCCAAGGTAGTGTTATAGGCCCTTTGCTGTTCCTTATCTCTATAAACGATTTTGGAGACAATCTGAGCAGCCGTCTTCGGTTGTTTGCAGATGACGCTGTCGTTTATCGACTAATAAAATCATCAGAAGATCAAAACAAACTGCAAAACGATTTAGAAAAGATATCTGAATGGTGCAAAAGTGGCAATTGACCCTAAATAACGAAAAGTGTGAGGTCATCAACATGAGTGCTAAAACGAACTCGTTAAACTTCGGTTACACGATAAATCAGTCTAATGTAAAAACCGTACATTCAACTAAATACCTAGGTATTGCAATTACGAACAACTTTAACTGGAAGGAACACATATAAAATGATGTGGGTAAGGCTAACCAAAGACTGCGTTTTACTGGCAGGACACTTGGAAAATGTAACAGACCTACTAAGGAGACTGCCTACACTACGCTTGGCCGTCCGCTTTTAGAATACTGCTGCGCAGTGTGGGATCCTTACCAGATACGACTGACGGAGTACATTGAAAAAGTTCAAGGAAAGGCAGCACGTTTTGTATCATCGCGAAATATGGGAGAGAGAGTGTCACAGAAATGATACAGGATTAGGGCTGTACATCATTAATAGAAAGGTGTTTTTCGTTGCGACGGAATCTTCTCGCGAAATTCCAGTCACCAGTTGTCTCCTCCGAATGCGAAAATATTTTGTTGACACCGACCTACATAGGGAGGAACGATCACCACGGGAAAATAAGGGAAATCACAGCTCGTACGGAAAGACATAGGTGTTCGTTCTTTCCGCGTGCTACACGAGATTAGAAGAATAGAGAATTTTGAAGGTGGTTCGATGAACCCTCTACCAGGCACTTGAATGTGATTTGCAGAGTATACGTGTAGATGTAGATCATGTGCTATACTGTAAAGGATTTAAAGATTCTCTGTGCTTTTCTTACTCGTGTAAATCACGATAATAATTTATTTCAGACGTGTATACTTCTCTTTTCCTGTTCTTATTTGTTTTTGTTACATTCATTTCTTTTCGACATAAACTACGGCTAAGTAATTACTCACGTGAACTGTGGTTGTAATTTTGTCGTATGCTACATTCATTTGTTTACGAATACGATCGGCTTTCAAAGATTGCCTCTATGCATCGTCTCTGCCTTCATGGAGGTAAGATAGAGGGAGACGCCGTGACGTCACAGCTGTGAAGCTATGTGAAGCCGAGGGTAGCCATCTCAATCCGACCAAAACATTGCTGCTGTAAGCTTGTGTACATAGGCTTGTCGCTCGCTTTTGGAAGGACTTTGCGCTATTATGGTGACTTGTGTGGTGTTCGGATGTACGAATCGTTCTGATTGTGATGCGAAATCGAAGGGAATAACATTTCATGTGTAAGTTGTCTCGTTAAGTGTGATTTTACAACTTCATTGTGAATGAACGTGTGCTACATCGGTACTTGTACTATACCGTGTTTTTCTCCTGTATTATTTTAGATTTCCTAAAAATGAAAGTCGGAAAGCTCTGTGGGAGAATGCCGTGAGGAAGAAGAATTGGCGTGCGTCTAAATGGAGCACTATATGTTCTCAGCATTTCCGAGAAAAGGACATAGACCGAACTTCCCTTTCGACAGTAAGGCCCCGAGAAAATGCTGTACCATCAGTTTTCCCTACACACCCAAAACATTGCAAAAGGTATGTTAATTCAAAGAATTAAATTCTTAGTTTTCAAGTTCACGTTTCAGTATAAAACGTACGTAACGTCGATAATCGAAGTGTTGAGTAACTCACTTTGTCTTCATCATGTACCAAATTAAAAGCTAACACTACATTAACTGGTGTAAAGTATAGGCCTAAAAAGGACACTGTGTAGATTTGCCATTCTATGTACCGTATTTCAGTAAATATTGGTGGTAATGAAAAGTGTTTCCCAGTAGTGTAACGTAACTGAAATGTCCCAGTACGTATTACAAACAAGATGTGTTTATGGGGCTTCGGAGGGAGGGTATAGCTAACTTAGTTTTGGGTTTCTATTATTTAGTTTGTGATACACGTTTATTACTGAATTAACAAAATTGTATCGTTTACATTGAAGGCTAGCTATTCGTAATATTACATTAAAAACTATTTTTAATCGGAAGAAACGCGAAATTTCGCCTTTACGAGATTTTGTTTTAAACAAAAACTTTGAAACAACCAATCTGATGACGTTACATGCGTAGATGGTGCAATTAGCGACTGTAATACACGCAGCGCTATAGCACACTGGCAATGTTTTGGTCAGAGTGTCATGGCAGCGAGCCACGCCCCCATGGCTTCAAAACGTAGCACGGCTGAGATACGTAGCGCCATCTCCCCTTATTCTTACCTCCATGTCTCCCTTAGTGTGACGTCATTGCTCAGAGCGGACGAGTTCAGTCAACACCAACTCAAAGGAAGGCCGCGGCGCTTGCTGGTGACGTCACGTCAGCTAGGCACGGCGAACGCCAAGTCTGTTGCAGGCAGGAACACCTGGGCGTGCTTATCACTATAGATCTCTTATTTTTGGACAAAATGTTTGGTATTGGTTTGGATTCTGCAGTTTTATTTAGATGAAAGATTTTCTTACTGTCGTAAAGCTATAAATGAAGATCATAGTTCTGTATTACTGAATTCTCTTTTTGGAAAATGTAGTTCACATACCTGAAAATAATTTCGAAAGTAATGACTTACGTTGAACACTAATTCGATTTATTAGAGCTCATAACTTCGAATTTACATATCGTACTATTATTTTCACTGTAAATCTTTGCTAAAACCTGACTTGTCACAACACAGCTAACTGTATAAACTTTACTCTGAAAAGCAGTCTTTGCCTACATGCAGGTCAAATAAATCGTGCCTTCAAGTAAATAAAAAATAATGTAGAAAACGCGATGTCGTTTATTCAAGTGTGAATACTATTTGCTGAACTGACCGGTCAAAATTCGTTTACTACGTAAGACTGACGACACAAAACCAGTAGTGGTGCCTGGGTGCGATATCGTACAGGTCTTCAAAAGGTATAAATAAAGAATAAACAACTACAAAATCTGAAAACATGGAACACTATCGGATTTACTTACGTTGGAATATTTGGTTGGTGAAAATGCATCCACTTGCGACGAAGGTCGGGTCAATTCTAGTGTCCGATACCACCCGTCGGCTTTGACCAACGACGTAATATGTGCTGTTATTTTGTTTGTGTCGCATAGTGCTGTCGATGAACGTTAAATAATTTCTCTGGATTTCTTCGTTTAGCGCGAATATTAAAAATTCGATGTAGATTGGTTTGTTTTCATCTCGTAATTTGTTTTCGGCATCCTTTGTTAATGAAAGTAGTCGTGATTTATAAGTAGTTGTGCTTTACAAGGTTTTGATTTCTCACGCTGTTCGTTATGGATGAGTCAGTTGATTTTACTGCGAAAATTCTGCTTCAGAAAATGAGTGACCGTAAATCAACTATAAAATTTTTGCAATCACTGGGCGTCATTGCGGGGAAAGAGAAGGGTTTCAGTGTTGCAAGGCCATTCAGATGAATACTGTTAGAGGAAGAGTATTCCTAAAGGTTATTGATTATTTTTTGCTTTAGGAAAGTAGTCAGCAAAGGTACAGGCCTCATTTTGTTAGGTGTTGGTGGCTCTGATACTTTTTTCTTGTTTTACGTTGCGTTTTTTTTTATGTTACTGTATTGTGCGAGTGCTGCTTTTTTGGTTTCTCAGGAGGGAGGTTTTTCTGTCGCTTTAATATTTTCTGGTTACAATGGTGGGCCGAGGGGTATTGCTGTGTCTTTTAAAACTTTGCGTCTGATTGAGGGCGGGAAGAACTGATTTGAGTGGTACCTCATTCGTGCCTGGAGTTTGTTTCTTATTATTTTTTCTTTAGTTATTCTGGATTTTGGTTCTTTCATTACAGTTTGACCTTCTAACATTATTATTTCTTGTTATGTCCTTATTTCGTTCTGTCATCCTCGATCTTTGACTCTTTCGGAAGTTCGTATGCGGCAAGTTTATATTTATGTAGCCACTTTTATTTTTTCCTTTTCGATGTTTTTGTTACAATTGTCTCATTTTTACTGTCACTCCTGGTGTATCTACTTTATTGAGTGTTATTTCGACCTTCTGCAGCTGGTGTGACTTTCGTGTAGTATAGTTATCGGTTGCAAGGTTTGGTCTTTTTTCCGTTTCATTTCTTTGTGTGTGCAGTAATGTGTGCAAAAATTTTCATTTTCTGAAAGTCTAGTCGTATTCTGTAGTTCACAAACAAGATCATTTTTACGGACGTTTCTGATATAAGATTTTTGCACAACAAACGTAATATGAGAGCTGCATCAAACGAGTCTCAGGACTGAAGACCACAACAACAACAAACGTAATATTGGAATCGGTAACTAGAAATGATCTACATAGGTTGCTTCTAGTTACCGATTCCAACTATTCGACGGTTCATTATTTAGATCGTTTTTGCAGTACGTGTGGAAAATATGATAGAACAGGCTCTGCTAACGGTATACTACGCCTTCCACATCGCTGGCAACAGGTTCTACGCAACGCTGTTCTATTAAATTATATACACTCGTAATTGCTCTCGTGTTCTTCTTTATTTCAGTCATCTTCAATTCGTTTAAATGAAATTCGCGCGTAAATAGTAGTCGCGTTAAATGTATTATTTTACGGCATGCTACATTCGTTTGTTAAAGAGGATAATCCGTCCCATTCATGGATTGTCCATTGCAGCATCTTTGCCTTACGTATGACGTCATTGGTGAAAGCCGACCGGTGCTATCGGACACTAGAATTTATCCCGAAGGTCTTCGTCGCTAGGAAACGAAAACACTTGGACCTTACGTCCATTTGGACAATTCCCGTTACAGCGAGGAACACAACATTTGTACACCATGGTGAAAACTCTCACCATAACTGCTGTATTCGAAAAAACACAATAAGTAACACAAAAGGAACGGCACTGCACAACCAACACTCACGATCATACGCCATGTGACATGCCTAGGCGTTGTGACGTCACTAACGACGTAGCGCCAGGGCCTTCTATAGAGTCGGTGTTGGTTCAGTCGGACGCTGGAATTGAGCCGAGATCCCCCTGTCCCGCTCTCTAATCCTGCAATGGCCACAATGAAAGCGGCAGGCCGTACGAACACTCGGTCTGGGCGGCAAGCGGCCTGTGGTCCATAGTTTCACCATCATCGGCCTTAACTAATTACCAATCAACTGTTTCTGATGTTGCTGAGCAACAGTGATAGAATAATTCTTAAATGAACACACCACCATTTGACTGTATTGTTGTTTACTTAATTACGACCCAGATCTCGGCCTTTTATGCCATTTTCAAGCGACTGCTAAAATTTAAAGTTGTATAAGACCACGTAAAAGTCCAAAAGATGTAAAATGAATGTAAATTAGCGTATAATTACGAAATATGTACTTACAGTTTATGTCGTTAACACAGTAAGTAGGCTGTCTAGGTTTTTATATTGGTAACGCCACGTAGCGCTCTGTATGAAAATCTCTGGCTGTACTGTGTGCAGTCTGTGGCTCATTTGCATTGTTGGAATATTTGCTATTGTAGTGTGGACGTGAACAGCGCGTAGCGTTGAGCAGTTGGGGCTCATCCGCGAGCAGTGGTGGTGTATGTGGGGGGAGAGATGACAGAGTTTTGAGCGGACGATCTGGACGTGTGTCCGTCAGAAAAAAAGGAAAAAATATATAAATATTATCGACCGTCTCTCAGACCGCTACTAATTTTTGTGTCGAGATATTTCTCACACCCCTGCAAAGCCAAATGGACTCTTCCATGTACCTTCCTATTGGCTGTCAACCTACACATGGCAGCATTCTTGCATTGTTGCTGCTCTTTGTTTCGTAATTATTAGCCTTGAGAGGTCTCACAGACGTGCCATAATGTTTGCGTGCCACGTTTTTATTGCATGCTACTGTTTCTCCAGGGCGGGGAAAGTTGGGCCTTCTGTGCAACGTGTGTTATGTGAGGCAGATGTCTGCACTCAGACACCGAAAGAAGAATTCGAAAATTGAAAAACGTGCACCTTTTGCGCTCCTCGTCTGAAGAGGAAAACAAGGTATCCATGTCAACAGAGTGGTGTTCCGATTTGTTTGGAGTGTTCCAGGAAGGTCTGCGTGAAGTGTTTGCAGGCGGAAGTTGACTAAAGTATGATTCAGTGGCACACGAGAACAAGTATTTAGTTTTTACTTGTAATTTTAGAAGTAAAATGGTGGCAAAGTTTCTCCATTCATAGACTTATGGACTGAAATATTCGCTCTACATTGCAAAGTGAGTCGTAAACTCAAAGCTGACGTCGCACACAATTTATCGTAAGTCATGTCGGATTTTTCCACCTAGTTATGTTGCCAATTTGTAATATAATACTTCTGATGAGAATCTATGTGTGAGTAGAGAGCTAACTATTTGCTGTAATTTTCGTAACCCATAAAATAAAAATATACTCCAGATTTCGCTTTGTGTTAATTGTCGAAGTGTTTAAAATACCGCAGTGTTTAAAAAAAATCTAATTTCTACAAAAGCCACCTCTAAGAAGTGTAATGAATGACTGGAAGTCAAGAAACTATATATATTCAGCAAAATTCTGGTTTGATATATAAATTGGAAAAATGCGGTCTGTGAGACCCCTCCATAGTAATTGTGTTCCTGTAAATGACCATGGTAGTTAAGGGACATATATATAATGACTTTTGAACACTATTAAGGTAAATACATTGTTTGTTCTCTATCAAAATCTTTCATTTGCTGACTAGGCCTATCAGTAGTCAGTGCCTTCCTTTCATTGAGCTGGCAGTAGTGGCGCTCGCTGTATTGCAGTAGTTCGAGTAACGAAGATTTTTGTGAGGTAAGTGATTCGTGAAAGGTGCAGGTTATTGTTAGTCAGGGCCATTCTTTTGTAGGGATCATAGAAAGTCAGATTGCGTTACGCTAAAAATATTGTGTAACAGTTTACTGTTGATCAGAATAAGTAAAGAGAGAAATGTGTTGAGTACGTTCAGTTTTGCTCAGCTGTTTGAAAATCAAATAACATAAGAGGTTTACCAGCACAGTCATTCATAATTTTCCATATATAACGTCCCGTTAGAAAAACTACTGATAGGCATAGTTAGCAAATGAAAGATTTTGATAGAGAGCATACAATTTACCTTAATAATGGTCAAAAGTCATCATATATATATCAGTTCATGACACCCAGTCTTACAGATTTCGTTTTTCTGACGGACACACGTCCATATCGTCCACTCATAGTAACCTCTCAAAACTCCGCCATTTCTCTCCCCACATCCACCACTGCTGGCAGCTCTCCTCCAACTGCGCAACGCTACGCGCTGTTCACATCCAACTGCCCAACACTCCAATAGCAAATATTCCAACAATGCAAATCAGCCAAAGACTTCACACAGCACTGTCAGTGATTTTCATACAGAGCGCTACGTGGCGTTACCAACATAAAAACCTAAACAGCCTACTTACAACACATATGCAGGATATCAAGCTCAAAATTGGCCATAAATTAACAAAATTATTCGCTGCCCATGATGTAAAATAATTATCTTGTAAACAGATCAATAAATAATAGTGGGAGCATTTCAAAAATTAGTAAAAACTGGTTTAGTTTGGTGTATAAAAGATTAACACATGTCCTTAAGTCGTAAAGATACTCAAATCAAAGAGTATGGATAATAGCCTCCAAGTCAGGTTAAGGTTATCTGCATGTGGTGGAAATTCTGTCCTTCGTTAACATCCTTGTAATAAATAAGATCTCTATCTATTGTGATTACGATACACTGCACCCATACATGAATCTATTTGCGGTGTCTAACACTGAAGTAGCTTTCACTGCGAGATTTTTCTACTAAGGGGCAATTACTCCGTTTTATGCAAATGTTCGTTCCCCTACGCTCTGTAAAGAAGCATGGAACTTCATTTCCATTTCCAGTGGATTTTTACATTTTCATGACCATATTATGATTGCTATATATTTTCCTACTTACATTACACTGAAGCGCTAAATAAATTGGTATAGGCATGCGTATTCAAATACAGAGAGATGTAAACAGGCAGAATACGGCGCGCTGCGCCGGCCGAAGTGGCCGAGCGGTTCTAAGCGCTACAGTCTGGAACCGCGCGACCGCTACGGTCGCAGGTTCGAATCCTGCCTCAGGCATTTATGTGTGTGATGTCCTTAGGTTAATTAGGTTAAAGTAGTTCTAAGTTCCAGGGGACTGATGAACTCAGAAGTCCCATAGTGCTCAGAACCATTTGAATCATTTTGAACTGCGCGCTGCGATCGATAATGCCTATGTAAGACAACAAGTGTCTGGCGCAGTTGTTACATTGGTTACTGCTGCTACAATGGTAGGTTGTCAAGATTAAAGTGAATTTGAATGGGACACAGAATCTCTGAGGTAACGATAAAGTGGGGATTTTCCCGTACGACCGTTTCAGGAGTGTACCGTGAATATCGAGAATCCGGTAAAACATCAAATCTCCGATATCGCTGCGGCCTGAAAAAGATACTGCAAGAACGGGACCAACGACGACTGAAGAGAATCTTTCAGCGTGACAGATCTGCGATCCTTCCGCAAACTGCTGCAGATTTCAATGATGGGCCATCAATAAGTGTCAGCTTGCGAACCATTCGACGAAACATCATCGATATGGGCTTTGTACCCTCGATGACCGCACGACACAAAGGCGAAACCTGAATCGTAATTAAATAAACAACAATACAGTCAAATGGCAGTGTGTTCAATCAAAAAATAACCACCATTTCTCACGTAATGTTCTGTTCATGTGAAGTTTTGGAATGTTGGCAATTCACTTCATTCCTTCATTCGGACAAGGAACTGAACTGTATTTAATCTATTGGAGGCTCATAACTAGGGTGACCAGATCCAATTGTTTAAAAAGGAGGACAAGCAACTTCAAAAAGGAGGACAAAGGAAGAAAAAAGAGGACACATCAAACGGGTCAACTGCAGATGGGGATAACACCCGTCAGCTTTGGACGAGTCACGTGACTGCCGGGAATTGCCGGTAAAACTGGTAGTTAATTGTTACTGGTGGTCAGGTGATGATTCCCAGAGCAATATTTTTTTTTAATTTTAAATTAAAAAAAATTGATTGTGGTGACAGTCTGGGATCAATTGTTTTCATATTTATGCGTAGTTTTAAGATTTAACAATCTACATCTACGTTTATACTCCGCAAGCCACCCAACGGTGTGTGGCGGCGGGCAGTTTACGTGCCACTGTCATTACGTCCCTTTTCTGTTCCAGTCGCGTATGGTTCGCGGGAAGAACGACTGCCGGAAAGCCTCCGTGCGTGCTCGAATCTCTCTAATTTTACATTCGTGAACTCCTCTGGAGGTATAAGTAGGGGGAAGCAATATATTCGATACCTCATCCAGAAACGCACCCTCTCGAAACCTGGCGAGCAAGCTACACCGCGATGCAGAGCGCCTCTCTTGCAGAGTCTGCCACTTGAGTTTATTAAACGTCTCCGTAACGCTATCACGCTTACCAAATAACCCTGTGACGAAACGCGCCGCTCTTCTTTGGATCTTCTCTATCTCCTCCGTCAGACCGATCTGGTACGGATCCCACACTGATGAGCAATACTCAAGTATAGGTCGAACGAGTGTTTTGTAAGCCACCTCCTTTGTTGATGGACTACATTTTCTAAGCACTCTCCCAATGAATCTCAACCTGGTGCCCGCCTTACCAACAATTAATTTTATATGATCATTCCACTTCAAGTAGTTCCGGACGCATACTCCCAGATATTTTACAGAAGTAACTGCTAACTGTGTTTGTTCCGCTATCATATAATCATACAATAAAGGATCCTTCTTTCTATGTATTCGCAATACATTACATTTGCCTAAACGCCACTCCTGATTGGCTACTGTCATGTGACTTGTCCAAAGTTGACAGGTGGTATCCTCATCTGCAATATTGCCCATCAAACATACGTTCAATTTTAATAAATGAGTTTATTATTTATGGACATAACATACATACATTCCTTAACAATTATTGATACTTCTCGGAGGAACCAATTTTTTGCAGAAGTTTAGGATTACTTAACAGATAATTGTAAATTGACACACATGAAAATTCTTCTAAATTATGTTGGACCATCAACAGACCTTTCACTGACTCAAGGTTTAATCTATTCCTCTCAAAAAATGGTTCAAATGTCTCTGAGCACTACGGGACTTAACATCTGAGGTCATCAGTCCCCTACAACTTAGAACTACTTAAACCTAACTAACCTAAGGACATCGCACACATCCATGCCCGATGCAGGATTCGAACCTGCGACCGTAGCGGTCGCGCGTTTCCAGACTGTAGCGCTTAGAACCGCTCGGCCACCCCGGCCGGCTCTATTCCTTTCATCAGCCCACTGTGTGGTAATTAGAGAAAATATTCTTTCGGCATTAGCATTATGCCCTGAAATACTGAAAAGTATTAAGCAACTCTGAGTGACAGTCAACCCAACTTTTACTACAAGATAAAGTCCTAAATTCTGGATTATCATTATTCCTTTTTAGAAATTGCCTGTAATTGCAGAACTGATCAAAACATTTTGCATCTTCAATTTCAAAGGCTTTACATTTCTACTGCTTTTCTCCTGTTATGTCAACAACACGAAATTGTTTACAAAGCGAAAAACGTAAGACCATTCACCTCCCTTCATTTGACGCACCGCTACCAACATCTACAATTCAAGCAGCAGCTGACGACATGTTAACTACACTTTAACCTTCCGAATACAAATAAATTGAATGACTATGAAACGATGAAATAAAACCGTGACAGTTAATCTGTCGAGTTATTTCTTACCTTTATTGGCCGCTGAGACGTACGTTCCAGCTCAACATACCTTACATTCCGCTTCAAATTCATTTCTGCCTTTCTTGAAAGCCGCATATTTGCAGGAAAGGATATTAGAAAATGTACACTTTGGTTTAGGCATAGCCAAATATTTTACGTAACTGACAAATCACACGTGCACTACAGGAAGCCAAGCGAAGATACGAAACGAAAATTTTAAATAATCGATATTTGCACTCGCTTATAGGTCGATCAACGATAACATCGACGATTCTGGTGCCACCTACTAACACCGACTTCGCGTGTGTTTATCACGAAGGCTGTGCCAATAGTTAAAGTACTTAAGAAAAGAGCAATAGAACGGGACAAATTGTAAATTTAACTGTTTTACACTCAACTTCGCGAACAAGCCGGACACTGTAAAAATCCGCCCGGACCCCGCACAAAGAGCTAAAAAGGAGGACATGTCCGGATTAATCCGGACGTCTGGTCACCCTACTCATGACATATTAATTTACGTGGGTTGCCGATTAATAACAACATCGGTACATATGCGACCCGAGAAGCCACCCCACAATATCAGTATTCGCTGTGCAGCAAACAAGTTTGACGAGCACTAGTTTAGAATGAAAGAAATGTGACGCGACCTAACAAGAAAGCTCCGCGACATTTCGCTGTTCCCAGAGAGAATTAAGGGACATAGGGACATTTTTTTAAAACTGGGACCATCCCGTAAAAATTGGGATAATGGGAACGCCAACCTTTCTCAAATGGTTCAAATGGCTCTGAGCACTATGGGACTTAACAGCTGTGGTCATCAGTCCCCTAGAACTTAGAACAACTTAAACCTAACTAACCTAAGGACATCACACACATCCATGCCCGAGGCGGGATTCGAACCTGCGACCGTAGCAGTCGCGCGGTTCCGGACTGCGCGCCTAGAACCGCGAGACCAGCGCGGCCGGCGGCAACCTTTCTCCTTCGATGTTAAAGTGCTGGGCTGTAAGAACGCCAATTGACAAGCCACCGCATGAGATGTATGTGCACTCAGACCGAAATCCACTGGCGAAACTTCAGAGGTTGTTCACAGACATTTTCTGAACGTTTTGGTACAGTCAAACTGTTGTCTCTGCTAAGAAATAGTAATAGCAGTCACCATTATCCGGCCGCGATGGCCGTGCGGTTCTAGGCGCTCTAGTCCGCAGCCGCGCTGCTGCTGCGGTCGCAGGTTCGAATCCTGCCTCGGGCATGGGTGTGTGTGATGTCCTTAGGTTAGTGAGGTTTAAGTAGTTCTAAGTTCTAGGGGACTGATGACCACAGCAGTTGAGTCCCATAGTGCTCAGAGCCATTTGAGCCATTTGAACCATTTGAAAGCAGTCACCATTGGATAGTACACTGAAGCGCCAAAGAAACTGGTATACTCAAGCGTATTCAAGTACAGAGATATGTAAACAGGCAGCTTACGGCACGACAGTCGGCAAACGCCTATAAGACAACATGTGTGTGGCACGGTTGTTACATCGGTTACTGCTGTTACAATGGCAGCTTATCAAGATTTCAGTAGGTTTGAACGTGGTGTTACAGTTGGCGCACAAGCGATGGGACACAGCATCTACGAGGTAGCGATGAAGTGGGGATTTTGCCGTACGACGATTTCACGAATACGGCCATTTCAGGAATTCTGTAAAACGTCAAATCTTCGACATCGCTGCAGCCGGAAAAAAATCCTGCAAGATTGGGACCGACGACGACTAAAAGAATAGTTCAACGTGACAGAAGTGCAACCCTTCCGCAAACTGCTGCAGATTTCAGTGCTGGGCCATCAACAAGTGTCAGCGTGCGAACCATTCAGCAAAACATCATCGATATGGACTTTCAGAGCCGAAGGCCCACTCGTGTACCCTTGATGACTGCACGACACGAAGCTTTACGCCTCGTCTTGGCCCGTCAACACAGGCACTGCACTGTTGATGACTGGAAACATTGTGCCTGATCGGACGAGTCTCGTTTCAAATATTGTACCGAGTGCATGGACGTGTACGGGTATGGGGACAACCTCATGAATCCATGGACCCTGCATGTAAGTAGGAGACAGTTCAAGCTGGTGGAGGCTCTGCAATGATGTGGGGTGAGTGCAATTTGAGTGATATGAGACCCCTGATACGTCTAGATACGACTCTGACAGGTGACACGTACGTATGCATCCTGTCTGATCACCTGCATCCATTCGTGTCCACTGTGTATTCCAACTGACTTGGACAACTGCAGCTGGACAGTGCGACACCCCAAACGTCCAGAATTGTTACAGAGTTTAAATACTTCTACAAAATTGTTAAGGCCACTTGTTGACAAACTGCCTATTGGCTTCTGTCTCGGGTTCTTCGGCCGACGTTCATCTAATGATTCTTCTGACGTTTCGCCAGCACGAGTGGCTGGCATTGTCAAAGCTTCACCCTCCATTGCCGGTGGTGAACTGGAGCCGAGCTCGCGGCCGCAGACTATATGCTCTGCCACGGCACGCACTGAATGAGACCGGCCACGTAATAAAATTCGCCGACACGGAAGTTCTGGCTGTAGAGAAGCACTATCACACGCGCTTGTTCAGAGAAGCTGTAGAAATACAAAAACATGCGAACAGTTTGAACAAGAAAGAGGAAAGCCTTAAGGTAAACGGATCCTGGCTTCCCGTACTGCAGCGAGCGACCGTCGGAGGTAGCAAGAGGACATCTGCACCGGAAATGACCGCGGAGAAGCCCTCGGACGTTGTCGCGCCAGGTACATATAGTCTGCGGCCGCGAGCTCGGCTCCAGTTCACCACCGGCAATGGAGGGTGAAGCTTTGACAATGCCAGCCACGTGTGCTGGTGAAACGTCAGAAAAATCATTAGATGAACGTCGGCCGAAGAACCCGAGACAGAAGCCAATAGGCAGTTGGTTAAACACTTCTGCTGGCCACCAAAATCCCCAGACATGAACATTATTGAGCATATTTGGGATGTCTCGCAACGTACTGTTTAGAAGAGATCTCCACCCCCTCGTAGTCTTACGGATTTAAGGACAGCCCTGCGGGATTCATGGTGTCAGTTCCCTCTAGCATTACTTCAGACACTAGTCGAGTCCATGCCACGTCGTGTTGCGGCACTTCCGCTCTCTAAGTGCGACCTGAACCAACCGCCCGACTGCGAGTTACTACTACCACTAATGCTGCCGACACTGCTCTCTGGTCTGCCATTCTACTCTAGCTCACATATCGCAGGCAGCGCGTGAGCAATACATCGAAGTTACATCTGCTGGAGTGCGCTAGCAATAAATTCCTTACAAGGGAACCTCCCCATCGCAGCCCCCTCAGATTTAGTTATAAGTTGGCACAGTCTACAGGCCTTGAAAAACGGAACACAGATCAATCGAGAAAACAGGAAGAAGTTGTGTGGAACCATGAAAAAATAAGAAAAATATACAAACTGAGTAGTCCATGCGTAAGATATGCAACATCTAGGAGAGTGTGGGCCAAGGGTCGCTGTGGTCCCGTTGTTAGCGTGAGCGGCTGCGGAATGAGAGGTCCTTGGTTCAAGTCTTCCCTCGAGTGAAAAGTTTAATTTTTTATTTTCAGACTATTATTATCTGTCCGTCCGTTATGTTTTCATCACTTTTTTGGGAGTGATCATGACATCCACAAGAAAACCTAAATCGGGCAAGGTAGAAGAATCTTTTAACCCATTCGTCAAGTGTACAAGTTAGGTGGGTCGACAACATATTCCTGTCATGTGACGCACATGCCGTCACCAGTGTCGTATAGAATATATCAGACGTATTTTCCTGTGGAGGGATCGGTTGACCTATGACCTTGCGATCAGATGTTTTCGGTTCCCATTGGAGAGGCACGTCCTTTCGTCTATTAATCGCACGGTTTTGCGGTGCGGTCGCAAAACACACACTAAACTTATTACAGTGAATAGAGACGTCAATGAACGGACAGATCATAACTTTGCGAAGATAAAAAAAGTAAAGTTGTCACTAGAGGACGACTTGAACCAAGGACCTTCCGTTCCGCAGCCGCTCAGGCTAACCACGGGACCACGGCGCTCCTTAGCTCACACTTTCCTTGGTGTTGCATATCTTGCGCATAGACTGCTCAGTTTGTATATTTTTCTTATTTTTTTCATAGTTCCACACAACTTCTTCCTGTTTTCTCGATTGATCTGTGTTCAGTGTTTCAAGGCCTATCCACTGTGCCAACTTATAACTAAATCTGAGGGGAGTGCGATGGGGAGGTTCCCTTGTTAGTCGTCGATCTCTTACAGTCATCACGAAAACTACCCACTGCGTATCAAATTGTTGCGCGTTAGCACACTTGGACCGGCTTGAACTCGATCGCAAACATCCTTGGAGCTCCAGTTGGACTGTTAATGATCGCATAGTAGGCCTTCACAAACGCGGTACGCTCAGGCACGCAGGCTGTACCGTGACATTTTCACGTGTATATGGCCGACAAAAACAATGCGCGTGCGCATGCGCATACTAATTCCCATCATGCCTCGCGGCCAACGGTGCAGTTTGAACATCCTATCGCAAACCGATTTTATTTCATATGCACTACTGGCCATTAAAATTGCTACACCAAGAACAAATGCAGATGATAAACAGGTATTCATTGGACAAATACATTATACTAGAACTGACGTGTGATTACAAAAAAAAAAATGGCTCTGAGCACTATGGGACTCAACTGCTGAGGTCATTACTCCCCTAGAACTTAGAACTGGTTAAACCTAACTAACCTAAGGACATCACAAAGATCCATGCCCGAGGCAGGATTCGAACCTGCGACCGTAGCGGTCGTGCGGTTCCAGACTGAAGCGCCTTTAACCGCACGGCCACTTCGGCCGGCTGACGTGTGATTACATTTTCAGGCAATTCGGGTGCATAGATCCTGAGAAATCAGTACCCAGAACAACCACCTCTGGCCGTAATAACGGCCTTGATACGCCTGGGCATTGAGTCAAACAGAGCTGGGATGGCGTGTACAGGTACAGTTGCCCGTGTAGCTTCAACACGATACCACAGTTCATCGAGAGTAGTGACTGGCGTATTGCGACGAGTCAGTTGCTCGGCCACCATTGACGAGACGTTTTCAATTGGTGAGAGATCTGGAGAACGTGGTGGCCATGGCAGCAGTCGAACATTTTCTGTATCCAGAAAGGCCCGCACAGGACCTGCAACATGCGGTCGTGCATTATCCTGCTGAGATGTAGGGTTTTGCAGGGATCGAATGAAGGGTAGAGCCACGGGTCGTAACACATCTGAAATGTAACGTCCACTGTTCAAAGTGCCGTCAATGCGAACGAGAGGTGACCGAGACGTCTAACCAATGACATCCCATACCATCACGCCGGGTGATACGCCAGTATGGCGATCACGAATACACGCTTCCGATGTGCGTTCACCGCGATGACGCCAAACACGGATGCGACCACCATGATGCTGTAAACAGAACCTGGATTCATCCGAAAAAATGACGTTTTGCCATTCGTGTACCCTGGTTAGTCGTAGAGTACACCATCGCAGGCGCTCCTGTGTGTGATACAGCGTCAAGGCTAACCGCAGCCACGGTCTCCGAGCTGGAAGTCCGTGCTGCTGCAAACGTCGTCGGACTGTTCGTGCAGATGGTTGTTGTGTTGCAAACGTCCCCTCCTGTTCACTCAGGGATCGAGACGTGGCTGCACGATCCGTTACAGCCGTGCGGATAAGATGCCTCTCATCTCGACTGCTAGTGATACGAGGCCGTCGGGATCCAGCACGGCGTTCCGTATTACCCTCCTGAACCCACCGATTCCATATTCTGCTAACAGTCATTGGATGTCGACCAATGCGAGCAGTAATGTCGCGATACGATAAACCGCAATCGCGATAGGCTACAATCCGACCTTTATCAAAGTCGGAAACGTGACGATACGCATTTCTCCCCCTTACACGCGGCATCACAACAACGTTTCACCAGGCAACGCTGGTCAATTGCTGTTTGTGTATGAGTAATCGGTTGGAAACTTTCCTCGTGTCAGCACGTTGTAGGTGTCGCCACCGGCGCCAACCTTGTGTGAATACTCTGGAATGCTATTCATTTATATATCACAGCATCTTCTTCCTGTCGGTTAAATTTGGCATCTGTAGCACGTCATATTGGTGGTGTAGCAATTTTAATGGCCAGTAGTGTAGTTCAGTAATTGTCACCCGGTTAGTGTGACGTTTTCGGCCGTGGAACTTGACCGAAGTGTTACGGCACCAGTGGTCGTTGCTGCTGCCAGAAGGTCCCCGCATTGACTGCCCTCAGCTCGCCGCCAGCACGGCAGGCTCTCTCCCCCCCCCCCCCCCCCCCCCAACAACCACCACCACCACCACCGCAGCTCTTTTGGTTGCCGGAATCTTTTGTGATGCCGTGCCGTAAACAGAGAGGCTTTGTGGCTTTAATCAGCGACTCCGGACCCGTAAACAATGCAGTTTCATTTTCACTTGCGCGGCAGCAGCAGCAAAATGTGAGCACGTGCCTACAGACGAAGCTGAGTCTGGCACACCTGCTTGCAGAGGCTGGGATACACGTGGGAGTTTTTTTTTTTTCTCTCTCTGAGTCTTTAGTACTGGCAGAACTGTTTATACAGACAAAGCGAAAAAATGTAGACACTCTTTGATACGAGGGTCACTCCAAAAGAAATGCACACATTTCTTTTTTTTTTTAATCCATCTTTTATTCTACATGTTTGGAAGTTTTACAGTTTGTAGATCCATCCTTTAGGAACAATATCTTCGTTCCTCCCTATAATTTCCATCCCCCTCAAGTCCCTTACGCCATCTTGGAACCAGCGCCTGTGTACCCGCACGGTAAAATTGTGGACCAACCTGTTGGAGCTACTGTTTGGCAGCGTCATCATCTTCAAACCTTGTTCCACGAAGAGTCTTTCAGTTTCCCAAAGAGATGATAGTCACATGGAGCCAGGTCAGGACTGTAAGGCGAGTGTTTCAGTGTTGTCCATCCGAGTTTTGTGATCGCTTCCACGGTTTTTTGACCGACATGTAGCCGTGCATTGTCGTGCAACAGCAAAACATCCTGCTTTTGCCGATGTGGTCGAACACGACTCAGTCGAGCCAGAAGTTTCTTCAGTGTCGTCACATGTGCATCAGAATTTCTGGAGGTTCCACTTGGCACGATGTCCAAAAGCAAGAGTCCTTCGGAATCGGAAAACACCGTAGCCATAACTTTTCCAGCAGATGGTGTGGTTTCGATTTTTTTTTCCTTGGGTGAATTTGCATGATGCCATTCCATTGATTGCCTCTTCGTCTCTGATGAAAAACGATGGAGGCATGTTGCATCACCTGTCAGAATTCTTCCACGAAATTCATCTCAGCCATTCTCGTACTGTTCGAAAAGTTCGGTGCATACCGTTGTTCTTGTTTCTTTGTGAGCCACTGTCAACATCCTGGGAACCCACCTGGCTCAAACCTTTTTTGACGCCAACACTTTCAGTATTCTGCAAACACTTCCTTCCCCTATCCCAACGCAGCGTGACAATTCGTTCACTGTGATGCGTCTGCCAGCAGTCACCAATTCGTTCTCTCTGCACATTGTCTGGAGTGTGTGCAGTACGAGGCCTGCCGCTGCGAGGACAATCCTCAATATTGCCGGGCCAGCTTTCATCACGTAACCTGCTCGCCCACCGACTAACTGTACTGCGATCTACAGCAGCATCTCCGTACACCTTTTTCAACCTCTTGTGGATGTTTCCCACTGTCTCGTTTTCACAGCACAGGAATTCTATGACAGCACGTTGCTTCTGACGACCGTCAAGGGTAGCAGCCGTCTTGAAGACACGCTGTGACGGCGCCACTCACGGGAACAGGTTGAACTAAGTTTGAAAACAAGCGGGAAGGATGTATCTACACACTGTAAAACTTTCACACATGCAAAATGAAAACTGTATTTTTACAAAAATAGTGTGCATTTCTTTTGGAGTGGCCCTCGTGGTCAATACTAATGGAACAAAATGGCATACCGTTACAGGTCACGCAGGGGGCTAAGGTTGTTATGTGTTGCGTGGTTGGTTTGGGGGAAAGGAACATGCAGCGAGGTCATCGGTCCCATCGGACGAAGGAAGGATGGGAAAGGGAATCAGTCGCGCCCTTTCAAAGCAACCATCCCGGCATTTGCCTCTAGCGATTTAGGGGAATCACGGGAAACCTAAATCAGGATGGCTGGATGCTGGTGTGAACCGTCGCCCTCCCGAAAGAGAATCCACAGTGCAAAGCACTGTGCCATCTCAGTCGGTGCTTTTGTGTGTTCAAAGTGAGCCGGCCGCTGTGACCGAGCGGTTCTAGGCGCTGCTGCTACGGTCACAGGTTCGAATCCTGCCTCGGGCATGGATGTGTGTGGTGTCCTTAGGTTAGTTAGGTTTAAGTAGTTCTAAGTTCTAGGGGACTGATGACATCAGATGTTAAGTCCAGTAGTGCTGAGAGACGTTTGAAGCATTTTTTGTTCAAAGTAGCCCCACTAGTAGCCAGACAACGTAATGCCGCCGAACTGTTGACCGTGTGATAGCCGCACCTCAATAGTTTTGTTAGGTGGCTATAATTTCACACCTTACAAGCACTCATCTACATACTTTGCCGTGATTTACAACCACATTAGGTATCATTCGATAGATTGTACATCGTATGTATGAATACACTACTGGCCATTAAAATTGCTACACCACGAAGATGACGTGCTACAGACGCGAAATTTAACCGACAGGAAGAAGATGCTGTGATATATAAATGATTAGCTTTCCAGAGCATTCACACAAGGTTGACACCGGTGGCGACACTTACAACGTGCTGACATGAGGAAAGTTTCCAACCGATTTCTCATACACAAACAGCAGTTGACCGGCGTTGCCTGGTGAAACGTTGTTGTGATGCCACGTGTAAGGAGGAGAGATGCGTACCATCACTTTTTGGACTTTGATAAACGTCGGATTGTAGCCTATAGCGATTGCGGTTTATCGTATCGCGACATTGCTGCTCGCGTTGGTCGAGATCCAATGACTGTTAGCAGAATATGGAATCGGTGGGTTCAGGAGGGTAATACGGAACGCAGTGCTGGATCCCAACGGCCCCGTATCACTAGTAGTCGAGATGACAGGCATTTTATCCGCATGGCTGTAACGGATCGTGCAGCCACGTCTCGATCCCTGAATCAACACATGGGGACGTTTGCAAGACAACCACCATCTGCACGAACAGTTCGACGACGTTTGCAGCAGCATGGACTATCAGCTCGGAGACCGTGGCTGCGGTTACCCTTAACGCTGCATCACAGACAGGAGCGCCTGCTATGGTCTACTCGACGACGAACCTGGGTGCACGAATGCACGGATGAATCCAGGTTCTTTTTACAGCATCGTGATGGTCGCATCCGTGTTTGGCGACATCGCGGTGAACGCACATTGGAAGCGTGTATTGGTCATCGCTATACCGGCGTGATGGTATGGGGTGCCATTGGTTACACGTCTCGGTCACCTCTTGTTCGCATTGACGGCACTTTGAACAGTGGACGTTGCATTTCAGATGTGTTACGACCGTGGCTCTACCCTTCATTCGATTCCTGCGAAGCCCTACATTTCAGCAGGATAATGCACGACCGAATGTCGCAGGTCCTGCACCGGCCTTTCTGGATAGAGAAAATGTTCGACTGCTGCCCCAGCCAGCACATTCTGCAGATCTCTCACCATTTGAAAACGTCTGGTCAATGGTGGGGAAGCAACTGGCTCGTCACAATACGCCAGTCACTACTCTTGATAAACTGTGGTATCGTGTTGAAGCTGTATGGGCAGCTGTACCTGTAGACGCCATCCGAGCTCTGTTTGACTCAATGCCCAGGCGTATCAAGGCCGTCATTACGACGGGAGGTGGTTGTTCTGGGTACTGATTTCTCAGGATCTATGCACACAAACTGCGTGAAAACATAATCACATGTCAGTTCTAGTATAATATATTTGTCCAATAAATACCCATTTATGATCTGCATTTCTTCTTTATGTAGCAATTTTAATGGCCAGTAGTGTATTTAAAGAAGATGGACTTTGTCACGGACACCTTGTAAATAGTTGTTAACGCTCATTGGGATGAAAGGTGACGTAGTGTCCTTATTATCGAAACGGCGTAATGAATGATTGCGTATACTACACTCATGCTCATAAATTAAGGATAATTGCAGAATGTGGTGCCACACAACGTGGCACTACACAAAACTCGCGCTAATAGCATAGGCACATAGGGAACACACACGACGGACATCTGTAGGTCCACGGTATTGGTAATAAGTTGAGAAAGACGTGGTACAAAACGCCACTGTTTCCTGCTCATGTACCCCGACATCAGTATGAGATATGGTCACCGTGCACAGGTACACAGGCCGCACAACGGGTTGCCATAATCTTGAGGTCACACTTTCTACATCTACATCTACATTGATACTCCGCAAGCCACCCAACGGTGTGTGGCGGAGGGCACTTTACGTGCCACTGTCATTACCTCCCTTTCCTGTTCCAGTCGCGTATGGTTCGCGGGAAGAACGACTGTCTGAAAGCCTCCGTGCGCGCTCTAATCTCTCTAATTTTACATTCGTGATCTCCTCGGGAGGTATAAGTAGGGGGAAGCAATATATTCGATACCTCATCCAGAAACGCACCCTCTCGAAACCTGGCGAGCAAGCTACACCGCGATGCAGAGCGCCTCTCTTGCAGAGTCTGCCACTTGAGTTTATTAAACATCTCCGTAACGCTATCACGGTTACCAAATAACCCAGTGACGAAACGCGCCGCTCTTCTTTGGATCTTCTCTATCTCCTCCGTCAACCCGACCTGGTACGGATCCCACACTGATGAGCAATACTCAAGTATAGGTCGAACGAGTGTTTTGTAAGCCACCTCCTTTGTTGATGGACTACATTTTCTAAGCACTCTCCCAATGAATCTCAACCTGGTACCCGCCTTACCAACAATTAGTTTGGCACACGGAGGGCCCATGCTACGACCTGCTGTGTTTGACCAGCCTCCAGTCGCCCTAGTATTCTACCCCTCATAACGTCATTAATATGTGTTCTTTGAGGCATTTTCAACCCACCGTCACCATTAGCACGTCTGAAAACGTCTGCACAGTTACTCGCTCCACCGTACTCTGACATGCACCAACACACTTCTGTGTATGTGGACTGCTGCCAGCACCACCGTGCGACGACCGCAGGTCAAATGCACCGCACGGTCATACCCCGAGGTGATTTAAACCCACAAACCGCCCACCAGAGCGTTGTTTCACCATGTATCAGCATTATCCTTAATTTATGAGCATGTGTGTGGTGGAGGTTGGAATGCCAGTGGAAATGAAACGGCAGGCGTAACTCAAGCCGCGGGTTGAAAAGCCCACACAGGTGTGTTGGTCCTGTTTGACACAGGAAGTAGCCAAGACTGACGGACGGGGCACCTGAGCGCTGAAGCACAATTGAGTGGCGGCCGGGCGGTGTTGTACCGGGACCGGAATGAATAACCGAAGAATACTTCGGAAACTCTGAAAATCCTGGACGCAGCAGAGAGGAACGAGGAAGCGTTACCTCGGAAATTACTCAGGTTGGGTTATTTCCAAGGACGTTTAGTCTGAGAGGCGTACCATTGTATGAATTCCTAATTAACGGGGATAGGTATTTCATTGCAAACTTTCAGCGCTGGACGACAAAAGACTAAAATATGTTTGGTCAGCGTTGGGAAGAATCTGTAGAGAGTGAGAATATTCCGTGGTTTAGAGAATATGATTCGCCTTCAGCAGTTACGAGGGAGGGGAGTCGAGTTCTGCTGGGAAACCAGCTGTGAAGCGAATGAGGTCTTTCGTTTTGAGCGCCCATGTCTGACAATCGCTCATTATCAGGTTCTGATGGTACCGACGGACTTGCTGTCTTTGCTCTCAGGAGATTTTATAGTTAGAACGGTTAGGCACTGTATTGTCGCGAAGT
Source organism: Schistocerca piceifrons (assembly GCF_021461385.2). Taxonomy (NCBI): domain Eukaryota; kingdom Metazoa; phylum Arthropoda; class Insecta; order Orthoptera; family Acrididae; genus Schistocerca; species Schistocerca piceifrons. The sequence continues at coordinate 80,588,580 of NC_060148.1, read as the reverse complement.
TGTACGATTCTGGACTTCACCTCCGGGTAGGGAGTCGTTATTGAGTACGCAGCGTTCAGTGATTGAGAATACTTCTTGTGCCTATACTCACGTTCAGATGTGATATGAACTCACTCCTTGTGGGTGGGAGTTCGCGTTTCTCGTCTGTAGAACACAGAGAGGAGAACACAGTATTATAGTAGTCATAGGACCGTCTTCTGCCGTCCTGGTATTTGAATGAGCTTTTTATTTTGTGGCTGAAGTTCGTCCACCGTCGCAGACGTGTACGAGAACCATCACTCCGACACACCAGACGTAATACATACGCTGATTTTTCTAATTGCTTCGGCTTGTTAGGGCTATAAAGCTAAACAGTTGTGATCACATTAGTTTATTGCCACTGAGGTTGCACACCACTGTAGATAATCTTTGAAAGTATTGTCTTCTAGTGCTTGGTACGTAGGTGACGTCAGTCACCCCGCGTTATTCATATTAGATCGCGTAGCCATAAAAAGGGGCAGATTTGGCAATTGATCAATAGTATTAGTTAGGAAATCCATTTTAACTCTTTATGTCCATTGGACATCGATATACAGGGTGAAAAGTATTTAGACCGACAAACTCTGGCAGGTTGTAGGGGACATCAAAACAAATATTTTTCATAATGTCATTTTTTCCTATGAGCAGTATTTAAACCGATGGAGGCCGTATTACGCTCTTCTACATCTACATCTACATCTACATCTATATTCCGCAAGCCACCCAACGGTGTGTGGCGGAGGGCACTTTACGTGCCACTGTCATTACCTCTCTTTTCTGTTCCAGTCGCGTATGGTTCGCGGGAAGAACGACTGTCTGAAAGCCTTCGTGCGCGCTCGAATCTCTCTAATTTTACATTCGTGATCTCCTCGGGAGGTATAAGTAGGGGGAAGCAATATATTCGATACCTCATCCAGAAACGCACCCTCTCGAAACCTGGCGAGCAAGCTACACCGCGATGCAGAGCGCCTCTCTTGCAGAGTCTGCCACTTCAGTTTGCTAAACATATCCGTAACGCTATCACGGTTACCAAATAACCCTGTGACGAAACGCGCCGCTCTTCTTCGGATCTTGTTGTTAGAGGCCGTATTACTATCTTCAGCTGTTAGAGGCCGTATACGCTCTTCAGTTATAGGCAACTGCTGTCCGCCAGTGTAGCAGTGCACTGTCTTTGTTTACTAATGGAGCGATACACCTGGAGTGAGTACACTGATATGGTTGGTGCTGTACTACGTAGCGCACCACAACGGACGAGCTGCACAGCGGGTTTATCAACAACAATATCCTAATCGACGTATCCCGCATCGTACGACCTTTGCTGCTGTGTACCGACGTCTGCGTGAGACCGGGTCATTTAGCAGATTACCTGGACAGGGATGCCGTCGCACGGTAAGAACGCTGCAATTTGAGGAAGCTGTCTTGCAGCATGTGGAGCGGGATTCTTCAATCAGCACTCGTGCAACTGCACGTCACATGGGGACGAATCAGACGAATGTAAGAACAGTCCTTCGAGAGCAGTTGTTACGTCCATTTCACTTACAGCGTGTCCACAACCTGGAACCAGTTGATTATCCACGCAGAGCACAGTTTTCGCAGTGGTACCTGGAACAGTGTGAAATGCATCCTACATTTTCATCCTCTGTGTTGTTTACCGATGAAGCAACGCTCGGGTGTGACGGAGTCTTCAACATGCACAATTCGCATGTTTGGAGTGAGGATAACCCACATGCCACAGGTACTAGCGCTCGTCAACTGCGGTTCTTCGTTAATGTGTGGGTCGGTGTTGTTGGAGACTGTTTGATTGGGCCGTATCTGCTACCTAGGCCATTAAATGGCAGGCACTGTTACAGTTTTCTCGCCAGAGCATTACCAGAATTGGTGGAAGACGTCCCGCTCCCTAGAAGACAACGCATGTGGTTCCAACATGACGGGGCACCGGCACATTTCAGTCGTGTGCATTGACTCCTGGACCGACGGTTGCCAGAAACGTGGATTGGCAGAGGTGGTCCTGTACCACGGCCTGCTCGATCCCCAGCTGTGTCCCCTCGGGACGTTTTTGTGTGGGGAGAGATGCGCAACCTTGTTTACGCAACTCCTGTTGCGTCAGAAGAGGATCTGGTTGCCCGGATAGTAGCAGTAGCAGGAACAATTCAGGATACTCCTGGGGTTTTAGTCCGTGTCATACAGAACATGATCCTACAGTGTAACCTTTGTTTACGTGTCAATGGAGGCATTTTTTGAAAATCTACTGTAACTGAAGTTGGGTTGTGTTAACGTGTTGTCTCTTGGTCATAAAAAAACGGAAAAATGTTTTTTGTGTTAATTAATTTGGTGCCAGAGAAGTCTTCCTCTACTGGTTTAAATACTCCTCATAGGAAAAAATGACATTAGGGAAAAATATTTGTTTTGATGTCCTCTACAACTTCCCAGAGTTTGTCGGTTTAAATACTTTTCACCCTGTATGAACATTTGTAATACATAAAGGGGTTTTAATCCACAATGAATGTATAAGCAGGAAGAGAATTTATCATTTGTAGTTACTAGTTCCTTTAATTATTCATTTATGTTGATGTAATTTATATGTTAAAGAGTAAGAGGGAGGAGACAATATCACCATTAGGAGATCCTAAGATCTGCTTCAGGGCTTAGTCAGACAGGGCCAAACCTTCATTTACGCGTTCAGTTTCCATTGCGCACATTAATTTTACACCTGCTTGGAGTAGCATCTGGGAGTTTCTCGTAGCTCTCTCTGTGTAGCTGGCTTCTATTGATAAAATTCATTTTCCAAGGTCCACCACGGGTAGAAGTCAAGAGACGTAAGGTCAGGAGACCGTGGCGCGTAGTCAACAGTCCCTTTTCGAACTATCCGTTGTCTAGGTAGATTTTCATCCAAGTAGACTCTGACATTTCTGTTGGTAGCGAGGCACAGCACCATATAGAATACACGAAGGAACTTTCCCGCCTCCTTGCAGCGGTGTACCGTAGGTCTCTAAAAGAGCGTAGCGTTCCAAAAGATTGGAAAAGGACACAGGTCATCCCCGTTTTCGAGAAGGGACGTCGAACAGATGTGCAGAACTATAGACCTGTATGTCTAACGTCGATCAGTTGTAGAATTTTGGAACACGAATTATGTTCGCGTAGAATGACTTATCTGGAAACTAGAAATCTACTCTAGGAATCAGCATGCGTTTCAAAAAAGACGATCGTGTGAAACGCAGCACGCGCTATTCGTCCACGTGACCGAAAGGGCCATAGACACGGGTTCCCAGGTAGATGCCGTGTTTCTTGACTTCCGCAAGGCGTTTGATACAGTTCCCCACATCCGTTTAATGAGTAAAGTAAGAACATACGGGCTATTAGACCAATTGTGTGATTGGATGGAAGAGTTCCTAGATAACAGAACGCAGCATGTCATTCTCAATGGAGAGGAGAATTCCGAAGTAAGAGTGATTTCAGGTGTGCCGCAGGGGAGTGTCGTAGGACCATTGCTATTCACAATATACATAAATCACCTGGTGGATGACATCGGAAGTTCACTGAGGCTTTTTGCGGATGATGCTGTGGTATATCGAGAGGTTGTAACAATGGAAAATTGTACTGAAATGCAGGAGGATCTGCAACTAATTGACGCATGGTGCAGGGAATAGCAATTGAATCTCAATGTAGACAACTGTAATGTGTTGCGAACACATAGAAAGAAAGATCAAAAAAATGGCTCTGAGCACTATGCGACTTAACTTCTGAGGTCATCAGTCGCCTAGAACTTAGAACTAATTAAACCTAACTAACCTAAGGACATCACACACATCCATGCCCGAGGCAGGATTCGAACCTGCGACCGTAGCGGTCACGCGGTTCCAGACTGAAGCGCCTTTAACCGCACGGCCACACCGGCCGGCAAAGAAAGATCCTTTATCATTTAGCTACAATGTAGCAGGTCAGCAACTGGAAGCAGTTAATGCTATAAATTATCTGGGAGTAATCATTAGGAATGATTTGAAGTGGAATGAGCATATAAAATTAATCGTCAGTAAAGCAGATGCCAGACTGAGATTCATCGAAAGAATCCTAAGGAAATGCAGTCCGAAAACAAAGGAAGTAGGTTACAGTACACTTGTTCGCCCACTGCTCCAATACTGCTCAGCAGTGTGGGATCCGTACCAGATAGGGTCGATAGAAGAGATAGAGAAGATCCAACGGAGAGCAGCGCGCTTCGTTACAGGATCATTTAGCAATCGCGAAAGTGTTACGGAGATGATAGATACACTCCAGTGGAAGACTCTGCGGGAGAGACGCTCAGTAGCTCGGTACGGGCTGTTGTTGAAGTTTCGAGAACATACCTTCACCGAGGAGTCAAGCAGTATATTGCTCCCTCCTGCGTATATCTCGCGAAGAGACCGTGAGGATAAAGTCAGAGAGATTAGAGCCCACATAGAGGCATACCGACAATCTTTCTTTCCACGAACAATACGAGACTGGAATAGACGGGAGAACTGATAGAGGTTCTCAAGGTACCCTCCGCCACACACCGTCAGGTGGCTTGCGGAGTATGGATGTAGATGCAGAGATCGTTGTAGGTGAAATCTTTCATTTCCAAAACATCTCCCGGATGGCAGATAAAATCGATGAAGGTACACCTCACCTTCAAAAAAAGAATGGGCCATGACAGACCTCACCGCACTTTAACACCCAGTAGATTAACATCATTGGTCACGTGAACGCGAGAACTTTCAGGAGCCTAGTACAAGCAGTTGTGGTGGTTTACAGTACCGTTCAGTTTGAACTGTGTCTCGTCAGACCAGTTGACCATTCCTTCAAACCGTTCATCCTCGCGAAGCGTGTCTTCAAACTACTCGCAGTACTCCATCCTTCGATCCGAGTCGTCCTCGCTCATAGCGCGCGTTGACCTTGAAACGCACACTTGCCACTTTGCAGCCTTCAGAATTCGTCACACCCTCGATCGGATTACCCCGCTCTCACGCGCACACTGCTTCACAGATTTCTGAGGTGACCTGGCAAAATGTTGCAATGTAGCAGCGCTGGAAGCTGGATGAGGCGTAGTAAAAATTGTTGTTTTGAAAAGTTTTAGTGGTAAGCAGTGGCCCTTCGTTTCTGGCGGTGGCGCCGCTGTGGCAGTCGCAGCTTTGGTGTCTCCCTCTGGTGGGAAAGGGAAAAGGTTGGCTGTTCACGGGCATTTAAGGGGCGCTGTGAGCTCGCCAGTGGGTCAGTCTCGGTGTGCCTGGAGTCAGTGTAGGGTCAGTATCTCGTCCCCAGCTTGCTAGCCTGTCTCTCGTCCGCATTTGTGGCGCAGTGAGAGAACTCAACGAGTGGTCGCCCGGTCGGGGCTTAGTTCCTGCGTCTGAGTTTGCGCGTTAGGCCGCCAGTCTGCTCGAGTTTCCTCAGGCAGTGGTCATTGGCGGTTGGATCGATCGGTTGGTCGGTCGCGCACTGAGACACGAGATGACTTGTCCGCCTGGAGCGTCGGCGCATGTGATGTCGCCACGTGAGTCCAGTGGGCCGCGCCGTATAGCGAGGGGTAGTGGCTTCGCGGCCGACACGAGAGCAACAGGAGTCAACCCACGACGTCGGTCTGGCCGGCGCGAGCTGCGACGCCGTGAGACGGGAGGTCGGCGCGCCTTCCTGCGTCCGTTGAAGCGGCTGGCAGCGGACGGTCCGGGAGAGCGATTTGGTGGTGCTGCGCCAGGTCTTCTCGAAAAATTGCAGTTTATTAGAAGTTAAGTGATTGGAGATTTGTTGTTTCATTTACTTGTTAAATTCTACTTGTTTTCTTGGTGAGGTCACCAGCCGCTTTGTTTTGGGGTCGTCCCACCATTCTTCTCCGTTTTCCCACCAGCGGGAAGGTGGTTATTGTGAATTGGGTGGTCCGTTTTTCCCTTGTGGAGTTGGGGAGGTTTAAAGCAAGCTACGGTTCGGGTTGTTTAGTAACCCTCCCCCCCCCCCCCCCCCCCCTCAATCTGCCATACGTTAATAGCTGCCTCTGTCACGGTTGCCAGATGCGGTGTTGACGAATTTATTGCTTAAAGGCCGAATTCTTGAAATATGTTTCTATCTTGCTTATAATCTTGCGAGGTGGTATATGTGTAATGTAGAGCATGTTGTACATTTTATGTAAGTCTGCATTTTATGAGTTTTATTTAAATAGTTATTTTAGGTTATAAGCTTGCCACCCTTCCACCGTAAGAGTCCTTAAAAAAAAAATTGCGCTTTCGGTGGCAAATAATTTGAGGGTTGTACCATTTCTATTCCTCTTACGGGGTGCATAGTTTACATGTTTGTGTACGTTGTTAAAAACTTTTGTTTAAAGTAATCTGGTGTGTTGCAGATTTGCACCCGTGTACTCTTTCAGAGGTTGTGAGCGGTCATGACTACGGCCCTGTTGAGAGGGAGCAGGCTAGCTTCTCAGCCCGAAGGCTCCTACTGTCAATATTGTTCTTTGCCTCTAAATAAAACTGTAACTTGATATTTCGAGTGTGCTTTTCTGCTTATAATTTTAAATCTGTTTTGAAAAGGCTTTTAGGAATAAATTCACATTTGTTAAAAGTAGTTTTCCATCAGTTACTTCCTGGCAACTACTTTCACGTTTACCTAGTGTGATTAAATGTGTCAATGTTCTTGATGAATCGCTTAAACATAGTAAATTCTAAAAAAAAAAAATTTGAAAGTAAATTCACGGTTCACTGGACTTGTTGATGTTCTTGGTCGGCCAGAGCTTTCCTTACGCTCATCCTGAACAGTACAATGGCTTCAAATTTATGCCGAATAGAATAAATTGTTGTACAAGTTCGTGACTTGAGTTCCGTACACATTACGCCATTGCCGTTTTGCCTCCATCGCGTTTTCGTACTTCCAGTACCACTTCAGTGCGGTCTTTGCGTTGCTCAAATGGCAGTCTTACTTTATTCGATGCTGCCCTGTCAGGAAAAAGCGCTCCAAGATCTGTTGATAAACATTAGACCACGCTAACGAGCAAAATCGCAATATGTCATTTTGTTCCAAAGATATTAACTATCAAACAGTGTCTACATTTTTATGGACCCCTGTGTGCTAAGGGCGAATTTTGCCTGATAGTACTTTCTGTAAGCATTCTTCAGTCTTGTCAGAGCAAATGTCAGAAGCGTGTTTACGCGCATCACGCTGAGAGATCACACTCAGAAAGATTTTTCAGTTCTGCAGGGTTCGCAGGAGAGCTTCTGTGAAGTTTGAAGGTAGGAGACGAGGTACTGGCGGAAGTAAAGCTGTGAGGACGGGGCGTGAGTCATGCTCGGGTAGCTCAGATGTAGAGCACTTGCCCGCGAAAGGTCAAGGTCCCTAGTTCGAGTCTCGGTCCGGCACACAGTTTTAACCTGCCAGAAAGTTTCAAATGTAATTCTAGCTGTAGAAATGCTCTTTGTCTACAAGACTAAAATCCCATCGTTCGAGTTCGCCAACACTTTGTTAAAGAATATTGTTGACAGGAGGGAAAGGCTACACAAATCAAGAAGCTACATTCTTTATTCAATATTCATCTATTTTAAACGTCGCACAGTGCTCCCCATTCGCATATGTTTGAATTTTGAAATATTGCCACTGTACAGATGTCTTCAAGAGAGTGGTTTGCAAACCATTCTCTTCTTAATGCGGCCTGCTTCGAATAATTACTGCTGTTAATGTTAATAATTATTACTGTTAATAATTAGTGGCGTTAATGCAAAAGCGTCATCACCAACTACAACCGCATCTTATAGCACGCTGAGTGTTCTCGATTGTAATGCAAGCAATGTCATATGTAATTTCAGTTCTGGCGATAGTGCTTCATGCATTACAATATCTTCATTTCTTATCCCATAATTAACTCTATTTAGAAGGAATGTTTGAGAGGTGGCATGCCTTTACGATGCACACAGTGACTTGCCGCCTGCCATATTTATGTCTTACTCTAATTCGATTTGGGTAAGTATGACCGAGTATTGTCATTACAAGGCTAGCATTGAGAGCTCACAAAATATGAATATTTTCCTCTCTAATTGCATGCGGTGAAAAGTTGCTATTACTTCACACGCGGACTTCCCACGCAGCATCTCTCGTCACCCAGGTGGTCCAGTGACAGGCGGGTTATGTTGATCTTTAGAGGGTTAAGCCGAAGTGTGTGAGGGAGTCGAGTCGATTCTGTCCAGACGCCGACATTGTCATAAGAGCGGCGGCGACAAGCCCACTGGGGCCTGAAGGAGGGGCTGGGCTAGAGATTCCGTTACTTCGCAGAAAATTAGAGAAAACTCTTTCTGCCGGGCTACCAGCGAGGCGTGGGAGTGACTTGTGTTCCCAGGCAGTCTCGGCGGGAAATTCCCGCGTTTTCTGCAAAATCATAACTGTGATTGGCTTGCTCAGGGCATAGCTCCGTGACGTAGCAAAATCAGCGCAGAAATTGGCGCCAGGTATCTCCATTGGTGGAATAGTAGTGCTTTGGCAATAGAGTGGATTATTCCACCGGTTTTCGAGTTGCTGACTGAAACGTTTAACCACGGCCACTGTCGTGGGGGCGGGAATGTTCTGTGTTCGGTTTGTATGGGTGCTCTTGTGGGGGTCGGCTCTCGCCTTTCGGTCGGAGTAGGTTACAAGACTGAGCTCTCGCTGCTTTGGACAGCCTGCCTTCTGTTGGTTGTCTAATATACTTTTATTTGATTGTAGTTGTTTAACGAAGTTGCTGAAGTTTCGACTTCAACGTAACTTTCCGAGTACAGTTGGCAATTGAGCGTTCAGCATACAAGCGGCCTATGTTGTCTGTCTCGGGCAGTTTTGGCTAAAGTTGACTGTATCGGAGTTACTGTGTGACTTCGCTTGTTAAAATCAATCACTGTACCGTCAGTGATTGTGTGGCGAGGCTTGTTCGTCTCTCTGAGGCGTATTTGTGTTGCTAGGAAGTCTTTAGTTTGGAACAACCAGACCAGGACAATTTGTTTCGGGCTATACTCGCGACATTATCATCACCACGACGGGGCGTCGAAGCAACCAGCCATCGCCTCCGGTACGCCAGATCGTGTCCTTGCAGTTAAGAAGACAGCTTGGTAATGTATGTCCGCAGCACCGGCAGATTAGGGAATTTTGCTAGGTGATAATCAGAGCTCTGCAGAGCGCGCCTGTTCGCCTTTTCTAACGTGGTTCTGTCTTGGGTGTTCATTGTCTGTATTCTCACTACTGTAGCAGCAATTAATGTTGGGTTGGCTGGGTGTTTCTCTTAAGATTTGAGTTGCAAGGAACTGGCTCCACATACCTCTTGGTCATAAACGTCACAAGCTGGTTTACGGACAACTTCATCTTCACAGCATTTATTTAAGTATCCAATTTGACGTATTGTAAATGTTTCATGTGTTTCGTTTATTATTTTGAGTTTAGTCATAATAAATCAAATTGTTATTTTGGACAGAACTTTCATTCTGTAGATCGGTAGAGCAACCCTTTCATTTCTCACTATGTTAATGGAAATGGAAATGTCGTGTGGCTAGGGCCTCCCGTCGGGTAGACCGTTCGCCTGGTGCAGGTCTTTCGATTTGACGCCACTTCGGCGACCTGCGTGTCGATGGGGATGAAATGATGATGATTAGGACAACACAACACCCAGTCCCTGAGCGGAGAAAATTTCCGACCCAGCCGGGAATCGAACCCGGGCCCTTAGGATTGACAGTCTGTCACGCTGACCACTCAGCTACCGGGGCGGACACTATGTTAATGAAACTTTCCTTTATCAAATTAATTTCTATCAAGTTAAATTATTGCAGGTGCCAAACTCTTTTCTACTCCACTTGCAGGGTCTATTACAGTCAGTTCGCGTTTCTTCTTAATCCATATGCAACAGAAAAAGTCGGAGTTAGAAAAAGGGGGGGGGGCCCTTAGAGCATCATTTCCATATGAAGATTCTAGAAGAATTTAGTGTTAAATACACTGCTAGCCCCGGCACCTCGCACGTTAACAGTTCTGGTGACATTCTAAGATAATTAAAATAACTTCTTGGGCCTTCCATTACAAATTATTTCAGCAAGGCTGCTGAGCAACCGAGCTGACCTCTTCTCTTCATCCAGTCACGAATCGAAACACGTTTCTTATTTTTATCTTAAGCAGCGATTCCGCGCAACAAGCTTCATCACAACTCGTGCGACGTGCAGCTGCCAGAACTTTCATTTCAGACACGACTCAGGGACCCACAAAACTACGAAACTGAAGCGTATACTGGTTTCGGCGTGTCTACAGTCAAATACGAAACCACTTGCGTGCAACTAATTCCACGCAACGAGTGGCGCAACCCAATGTCGTTGCGTAAAGGTGGAACTCCTATGGCGCATTTGACACAAGAGGCAGACGTTGTGCGTCTGACGTAGTATGGCTGACGCATAGCTGGCGAGTCCTATAGAGCGGCGGCCGCACAGTGTTTAGTTGGTCTGACGCGTCGGTGCCGAAAGGGTGAGTGAGCGCGATTTGTTGTTTTATCTAATGTTATAGTTCAATTCTTTTATCTTGGCGGTTCGCGCATGCCCACCCAGACGCGGGAGATTGCTGTGTTGCCAGTTGTACCCGCCAAGAGAAGCAGCGCCATAGTATAGTATAGTATAGTTCGCAGACTTACGTTTACGGGGGGGAGGGGGGCGCAGTTTATGAAGTAAAGCCACCACGGCCGCATTAACCCTTTCGCTGCTACAGAGACGTGCTACCTGCATTCCACGCTGTGCGCGATTTCGTCATCACTGCACTGCTCGCCTGTGCAGACACATGGTGTTCCGACTGCTTTGACACACTTTATCATTCGATTTCACAAAAACTATTTGGCCCAAAAATTTGATTTTTACACATCTTCTTGACTGATACCTTCCCCCCATAAATAACTTAATTTTGTTTCGATGTTCAACGCAGTTATTGTGCAGCATTAGATGTAGTAAACCATTGCACTAAATTTTGAAGAGATTGCACAGGTCAAAGTCCATAGCGTATACTTTCCGTATGGTCGATTTTAGTTGCCGCTAGAAATTTCAAAAAATTACATTCAAACGAATAAAATTCATGACGTAAGACACTTCGATATTGTTTTTAAAATAAAGAAAATATTAAGAACCGAGCAAGGTTTGATCCCAGAACCTTTCACTTAGCAGGCATATACTGTAACCATTACGCTAACGCAGCTCATCATACAATACGCCTCCCTCATGCAAAATACCGACAAACACTGTTGGTATGACTATGAATTACTCACGTTTCGTCGAAGTACAATAGGAAATAAAAAATTACCGCTGTTCTTTATTGCGAAAAAGCGGTTAGTGAGATTGAAACAAACACCTTTCCTTGCTATCGCCTGAATTAGGAGTCTTATTACTTGTTTGGTTTAATTAATTAATAGAGTATGAAGCAGTTGGTATAAAGAATGCTTTTTCCAAACTTTCTATAAAAGAAAGTCTGCTATCAAGACATTGCTCTTGTTCTATTACTTTATTTATGACTGAACGTTTCTAAAACTGAAGACACTCGTCCGTGCTCTGCACTGCAGTCGAGCTCTGGCAACGTCGTTCTCTGTTCATTGGCTAACTGTGTTTTCTGACGTCAGATGCGCAGCAGAAAGAACCTAAACTCGGCCGGAAGAAATTCCGCCTCAGCTATGTGAGGGAAACGCTGAAACACATCCGATTTACGTCAAAAGAACGGAGGAAAGCTGTTTTGAACAACTCATCAATCGGCACTTGTTAAAAAATGACCAGAAATTTAGAGAGTATTTCAGGTTGAACATAGCGCAGTTGAACTACGTTCTCGATCTCGTCAAAGAAGATATCAGGAAGGATTCATTTCCCAGATATCCATACCCTACAACAACAGATGAAAAACTAGCTTTCACATTGAGGCATGTACAATCAAATTTGTTAATGTGTTATTGCTTTATTAATGCACACAGTGTAAAAAATTAAAATAGCACAATGCAAAAGTATGAAACTGACACTTACCGTTTCGGTCTCCGTGTTGTCAGATGGTGTGATGGCAGTGTTATCCACACTTGATTTCGTTGGAGTTGTTGAGTACGAGAAGGTACTCGGAAATGAATGAGGCACGGAAGAGTAGTATTCAGATGAACTACGATTCTCCAAATCAATAAGCATCTGCAAGGATCTAAATTTGGCTTCATTGATCAAATTATGATTGAATTTTTTTACGCTGCGGGCGATAGTTTTCTTCAGCCAGTGTTTTTTATTAAGGTTTCTCTCTCGGCCCGCCAAGAATTCAGCAGCTCCATGATTTTTTCATTTTGTCGTCGTCTGACCGACGCGATGTCTTCCACGTCTTCGGAAAAAAAAAATTCTGACAAAGTTGGCAATGTCTGGCACACCTCGTTGTTACTCGGTTCACAGAACTCGGTAGGTTTTAAGCTCCCTAGCGTTAGTGTATAACCTTTAAAAATTTGTATACACATTATAATAAATTCAACTTTTATAACATACATCAGGTTTTGGTATTCACTTTGCGTACACTTCATTATTATAATAATTGAATATTATGAGGGACGAAGCTACTTATTCTTGTTTACTAAAATATGCATTATTTGCCTGACAACTAAGTAATAAAATATGGTTGAAAAAGGCTCTGAGCGCTATGGGACTTAACATCTGAGGTCATCAGTACCCTAGAACTTAGAACTACTGAAACCTAGCTAACCTAACACATCACACATACCCAGGCTCGAGGCGGGATTCGAACCTGCGACAGTACCAGTAGAGCGGTACCAGACTGTAGCGCCTAAAGCCGCTCGGCTACCCCGGCCGGCTAAGTAATAAACATTAAGAATAAACTGAAAATACACTACTGGCCTTCAAACGCGAACATGTTTAGGTTAGGCTTTACCGTGACTGTTACTGACATTAATTGAAACAACAAGGTCACTGTTACCAGTCACCGTTTTATTTATTTCCACGACGCGTTTCGAAGGTTTAAACCTCCATCATCGGGTGGATGATGATGGAGGTTTAAACCTTCGAAACGCGTCGTGGAAATAAATAAAACGGTGACTGGTAACAATGAACTTGTTGTTTCATTTAATGACACTACTGGCCATTAAAACTGCTAAACCTCGAAGATGACGTGCTACAGACGCGAAATTTAACCGACAGGAAGAAGATGCTGTGATATGCAAATGATTAGCTTTTCGTAGCATTCACACAAGGTTGCCGCCGGTGGCGACACCTACAACGTGCTGGCATGAGGAAAGTTTCCAATCAATTTCTCATACACAAACAGCAGCTGACCGAAGTTGCCTGGTGAAACGTTGTTGTGATGCCTCGTGTGAGGAGAAGAAATCCGTACCATCACGTTTCCGACTTTGATAAACGTCGAATTGTAGCCTATCGCGATTGCGGTTTATCGTATCGCGACATTGCTGCTCGTGTTGGTCGAGATCCAATGACAGTTAGCAGAATATGGAATCGGTGGGTTCAGGAGGGTAATACGGAACGTCGTGCTGAATCCCGACGGCCTCGTATCACTAGCAGTCGAGATGACAGGCATCGTATTCGCATTTCTGTAATGGATCGTGCAGCCACGTCTCGATCCCTGAATCAGCAGATGGGGACGTTTGAAAGACATCAACCGTCTGCACGAACAGTTCGACGACGTTTGCAGCAGCACGGACTATCAGCTCGGAGACCGTGGCTACGGTTACCCATGACGCTGCATCACAGACAGGAGCGCCTGCGATGGTGAACTCAACGACGAACCTGGGTGCACGTATGGCAAAACGTCATTTTTTCGGATGAATCCATGTTCTGTTTACAGCACCACGATGGTTGCATCCGTGTTTGGCGACATCGCGGTGAACGCACATAAGAAGCGTGTATTCGTCATCGCCATACTGGCGTATCACCTCGCGTGATGGTATGGGGTGCCATGGGTTACACGTCTCGGTCACCTCTTGTTCGCACTGACGGCACTTTGAACAGTGGACGTTACATTTCAGATGTGTTACGACCAGTGGCTCTACCCTCCATTCGATCCCTGCAAAACCTTACATTTCAGAAGGATAATTCACGACCGCATGTTGCAGGTCCTGTACGGGCCTTTCTGGATACAGAAAATGTTCGATTGCTGCCCTGGCCAGCACTTTCTCCAGATCTCTCGTCAATTGAAAACGTCTGGTCAATGGTGGCCGAGCAACTGCCTCGTCAGAAAACGCCAGTCACTACTATTGATGAACAGTGGTACCATGTTGAAGCTGCACGGGCAGCTGTACCTGTACACGCCATCCGAGCTCTGTTTGAGTCAATGCCCAGACGTATCGAGGCTGTTATTACGGCAAGAAGTGGTTGTTCTGGGTACTGATTTCTCAAGATCTATGCACCCAAATTGCGTGCAAACGTAATCACATGTCGGTTCTAGTATAATATACTTGTCCAATGTATACCCGTTTATCATCTGCATTTCTTTTTGGTGTAGCAATTTTACTGGCCAGTAGTGTATATAGTACTTTCGTACTTGGTCTTTCCTCGAATTACGCTATCTCTCTCCAAGCATTATACTTCACAGTATTGCCCTTGTATACTGGTGACGATACGTCGTAGATACAAGGAAGTTTAGAAACCATTTATACTAGTTTCTCATCTTCTAACCACTGTGAACAGTAGTTTTCCCTCGGACGTGCTGTCGTGTTCTCCTTTGCAGGTGCGTCTAGACTGCCCTCAGACCGGCTGGGCCGCAGTCGCATGCGGCCGTAACGCCAGCCGCATGCAGCTGACACAACATGGAACACAGTCCCGTTTAACAAAAAATGTTCAAATGTGTGTGAAGTCCTATGGGACTAAACTGCTGAGGTCATCGGTCCCTAGTCTTACACACTACTTAAACTAAATTAAACTACCTTATGCTAAGAACAACACATACACCCATGCCCGCGGGAGGACTCGAACCTCCGGCGGGAGGGGCAGCGCAGTCCGTGACATAGCGCCTCAAACCGCTCGGCCACTCCGCGCGGCCCCGTTTAAGGGGCTGCGGAAAGGCTCAAAATCATGAAAAGTCCAATTTTTTACTTTTTTGCGTTTTCTGAATCTGCAGACTATTACCTTTTAATGGATATATAATTTATTCAATTCCGAAGACTACAACTATTTTTAATTTTTTTTAAAATGTGTTCTACATGGGCGTGACCCACTGTGGCGCTGTTAAACTGCTGTCAAATGGTTTTATTATTAACGTCCGTGTTCATCAGGTACATTTTAGTGATGTGAGATAAAGTATGTGTTGTGGCTAACCTGTGATGGTTCAATATATATCGCTCGTGTGATTGTCGATTGTTTCATGTTTATTTACTCTGTCGTTATCTCGAAAATATTCGTAATTAATTCTGTTTCTTGAGTCTCTGTTTTGTTGAAGTATAATAATGAGTAAAAGTAAAGTTATTAGAAATCCTCTGAAGGCTTTTAAGAAAAGGGGAAATGTTGGAAAGCCAATGGTATGTGTTATTACTGTAAACAATAAAGACGATAACCAAGTGAGTGAACCTAACCTCTCAAGTACACCTGCCCATAGCAGTCAAAGTGGGAAAGAAAATACTTCACAGAAGAAGCTTGGTTCAATGAGTGAAAGCTATGAATGTTTTATGGGCGAATCGGATGTGAATGAAATATTTGATATGTCGGTTCTCAAAGGAATTTTTTCAAACTGTGTAAGATGTATTCATTGTAGTGAAGTTGGTCTGGAACTCTCCATAATAAAGCACGTAGGACTTGCTAGTGAAATACAACTGAAATGTGGTAAGTGTTCATACATGACCACCTTTTGGAACAGTGTTGCGGTAACTGCAACTGAAGAAAATGGTAGCAAAATCTATGATCGCAACAACGAGCGATGCTTGCTTTAGACAAGGAACGCCTTTGGGCTGCAGACAGGGCTGTAAAGAGTCTAGAAATACAAGCAAGAGTAAACAGGAGGAGGAACAAGAGGAAGCTGGAGGAGGAGTTTGCAGAGGATGAAGATAATCCATCCTATGGACCTGGAATGCACTAAAAAGTTAATCTAATCTTTGTCGCTCGATTCCCAAAACTTTTATTTTCTCATACTAATTACATGTTTTCTAAGGATCTTCCAAACATATTTGTTTCAAACTTTCAGTAAATGTTACACAGTACCTTCTGCATAATTTAACACAGCCTTTTTCCAAAAAAACTGTATATTTTTCAATATATAAATAAAAATTGCAAAAAAATGTGAATTTTCATTACAAATGAAAAACAATCATCTTTAATAACTGAACTAAAATTTTGTAAAATCCCTGTGTTAAGTTGTAGTCCATATTCCAATAAATAATCTGTAAAAAGTTCAACTTCCTACCTCAAATACTTTGTGAGGAAAGATGTAATTTATAAGCGTTATTTTAACATTGCAAGTATAGGGCGTTCCGGAGCCCCTTAAAACCTTCTGTAGCAGCACAGTGCGTCAGACGCACAACGGCGGCCGAATGCGACAGAAGCTGCATAGGAATCCGACCTGAAACTAGGCTTTAATTTTTTAGCGCGCTGTGCGTAAGGTCGCTGTGACGCAGAAACGGGTGCGTAACGTCTATTTCCTCTCGCTTGCCAGTGACCCCAGCTGGACACATCGATAGCGGCGTGTACATCGATAGTAGGTCGCAGTGTTCGCCTCATTAGACTGCGCTGCCCCTGCGGACGCTGCCTGCCCGCCCTACAGCTCAGCAGCTGCAATTATTCACGTGACCCGGACCCGAGGCACGGCCAGACGCATTGGCTTCGCCGCTTATTACGCCAGAGTTGTCCGGCGTGACAAGTACACGTATGGCGCGCTCTTTCTCCTCTACGCAGTCGCACAGTCGGGATCACATCTATGGCCCGTGTGTCAAGGAAATAATGATGAAATATTCGTCAAATTTAACGAGTTTGTTTGTGTGGCTATCCTCCGAAGCAAGCATATAAATACTTCAAACTCCCTGGCAGATTAAAACTGTGTGCCGGACCGAGACCCGAACTCGGGGCCTTTGCCTTTCGCGGGCAAGTGCTCTACCATCTGAGCTACCGAAGCACGACTCACGCCCGGTCCTCACAGCTTTACTTCTGTCGGTGTCTCGTCTCCTACCTTGAAAAATATGGTTCAAATGGCTCTGAGCACTATGGGACTCAACTGCTGTGGTCATCAGTCCCCTAGAACGTAGAACTACTTAAACCTATCTAACCTAAGGACATCACATACACCCATGCCCGAGGCAGGATTCGAACCTGCGACCGTAGCAACAGCGCGGCTCCGGACTGGAGCGCCTAGAACCGCACGGCCACCGCGGCCGGCTCTCCTACCTTCCAAACTTTACAGAAGCTCTCCTGCGAACCTTGCAGAACTAGCACTCCCCCAGGCTGTGGCTAAGCCATGTCTCCGCAGTATGCTTTCTTTCAGGAGTGCTAGTTCGGCAAGCTTCGCAGAAGAGCTTCTGTAAAGTTTGGAAGGTAGGAGACGAGGTACTGGCAGAAGTGAAGCTGTGAGGACCGGGCGTGAGTCGTGCTCGGGTAGCTCAGTGGTAGAGCACTTGCCCGCGAAAGGCAAAGGTCCCGAGTTCGAGTCTCGGTCCGGCACACAGTTTTAATCTGCCAGGAAGTTTCATATCAGCCCACACTCCGCTGCAGAGTGAAAAATCTCATTCTGGAAATATAAATACTTGTTTTGCAAATCAAACTGCCTTACCTTGCTGCTAGTTATTTTATTTATCCTATACGCGTTTCGCCTTCTCCTGTTCTAAGTGGGATCCATAATACAGTTTTGTTAGTTACACATTATCGAACAGTTCACTTTGCGACTTTTGGTAGAAACGTAATTACTTACGATTTGCTGATCTCCGTTTCCTGACATCTGGTCTGGAGATCGCACTATCACTTTCATCACTGTTCTATATTCACATCTTCGTGTTTTCGCCATCCACACACTGTTCACCATGTTTCTCACTCTTTTTTGTGGTGGACTATCGTTCTTCTGTCACTCTATACAACTATTTCGTCGTACTCTTCTTTTCACAGCGTAAATATTGCGACTCCATTACGTGTTTCATCGTCTTGGTATGTTTACCTATTTGTTGCCAACCCAACGAAGTATATGTTCGTCACTAACTTCTGTTTATACCGTGTGTGTGCGTATGAGTGAGACAGTGGGGGGGGGGGGGGGGGGGGGATGAGCAGAATTTGTTTTTCAATATTCTGGGGAGGGGTCATGGATGAGTGAGTATATAGATGTTGGGTTCTATTATTTTTACATTGGACAGAATTATTATATTTATCCTTTTTGCAAACATCATTCTATTATTTCTGACAAAAAACAGAGAAATATACCAGAAAGCAGGTACATACCAGTTACAGAGTAACGCTTGTGAAGGCACATACCTGGGGCAAACAGGGAGAACATTTGATGTCAGATACAAGGAACACATGAGAGCATGGAAATATGGGACAAACCGCTCCACATTTGCATAACACGTAAGAGAAATTGACCACAAGCCAACCACTAGAGAAGATGACATGAGAATAATTAGAATCGACAATAAAACGTACCTTCTGACCATGCAATAAAATTACCACATACATAAAACCAAAGCAGAGGGGAAAATCCTGTTGACTGACCAAGTACACATGCCAAACAATTCATTATTTACACTAATAGATAAAATAATAGAATAATGTTTGCAAAAAGGATAAATATAGTAATTATGTCCAGTGTAATAATAATAGAACCCAAAATATTTATACTCACTCATCCATGACCTCTCCCCAGAATATTGAAGAAAAAAAAAAAAAAAAAATCGGCCATATCTCGCCCCCCCCCCCCCTCTCTGTCTCACTCATACGCGCACACACGGTATAAACATCATAAATAGAAGTTAGTAACGAACACATACTTCGTTGAGTTGGCAACAAATAGGTAAACATACCAAAGACGATGAAATACGTAATGGAGTCGCAATATTTACGCTGTGAAGAGAAGTGTACGACGAAATAGTTGTATAGAGTGACAGAAGAACGATAGTCGATCACAAAAAAGTGTGAGGAACATGGTGAACAGTGTGTGGATGGCTAAAACACGAAGATGTGAATATAGAACAGTGATAAAAGTGATAGTGCGACCTCCACACCAGATGTGAGGAAACGCAGATCAGCATATCGTAAGTAATTACGTTTTTACCAAAAATCGCGAAGTGAACTGTTTGATAATCTGTAACCAACAAAACTCTATCATTATAGATCCCACTTAGAACAGGAGAAGGCGAAACGCGTATGGGATAAATAAAATAACTAGCAGCAAGAAAAGACAGTTTGATTTGCAAAACAAGTATTCGTCAAATTTATTTGACAAAGGCCTGTGACGTGGCGCTAAAAAGGGGTACTACGCTGTCAGCAAATTTTTCGTCAAATTTCAAGATGGCGGACAACAACAATTTGTTACTATGCGCTGCAGTTGCTTGCACCACAATTCATTTGTGTGTGCATTTGGAGGAGAAGTGGCGGAAAAAAAGGGAACATACGGTAAAGTGGGATAAATCCGACCGGGTGGGTAAACCCGACCGCCCTCTATTTGTGAGAAACGGCAAAGTGGAGCGATTTAGCATTAGTGTCTCGCGTCCGTTGGCCGTCGTAATTTAATATATTATTTATTGGTAATGTTGATTGTTGCCGACTTACGTGGTGGGCCTTAATAAAAATATTTCATTCAATTTTGATTTACAATTAAATGCTTTTGTGAAGTTCTCCTTTTTCACGATATTGATCTTAAATTATTTGTTACGTTAATGAATGTTAGACTCGCTGAATCTTAAAACATGAGCATATAAATTGAACAATGGAATAAACTTTTCACATTAATTTCCTCGGCTAGTCAGCTCACTTAAAAGCAAAAACATCTTTAGTTATTAATTACAACTGCGGCCCACACACGCGCCAGAGTATTTCTTCTTACCTCCGTTAACCACTGCATTGTACTCGGAGTCCTGGCTCTGGCTCTCGGCTGTTGTACTGAAAATAAGAACCTTAAAGCTACGTATTTTCTGCAACGTCGTGCGGCTGTGGAGATAAATGTACATTATGTTAATAGCGGGCGAGTTTCTCGCTTCCGCTAATTTTTTGTAAGTTAATATCGCCACGTAATGGCGCCGTTGGCTGCATCGGCAGCTGCGATTGTTGAACTGTTAATTACTCGAATGTAGGTTAATTCAAAGGAAGGCGGACATGAAATCGGGATCACCTCTTACAAATTAAAGGTGCACAATAATATTAAATCAATATATTATTTGCTTAATTAGTACAAACATGCTTGCATTTGCCAGCACTCGCAAGATGTCCGTCTACACGCAATTGAGACAAGAAGTGAAGACGACTAAAAAATTAACAAAAGAGCTTATCTTGTCGTCTCTTTACATCATTTTGTTATCTTTCTTTGCCCTCGAAACTTACACAGAGAAATTATTATAACACGGAGAAAAATGTTTCTTCGCCTGAGCGGCTGGTGTCCACTTATTATTCAAATTTTAAATGTCTCTTCTTTAAAAATACAGTTTTTTAAGTCTTTTCTTATTATTTCACTGGGGACGCTACAAGTGTTACCATGTAGACCATTCGACATACCGAAAATGCCACCTTGACAGCTTTGCCGCATTTGACATTTAGACACGCAAAAGACAAGTGTGTTTTCGATTGTTTCAATGTAATTTTTGTGCAAATTGCATCACTAGATTCACCTTATTAAATAAAATGATCGTAAAACAAACGGTAGGTGTTTTTTGTAGTGCATTTAGTGACCTGTTCAGCGTATGCATCGTTTTTGTTGGGAACTTAGGGTAAGTTGTTTCTATGTGTGTTATATGAAAACTGGCATGGTGGGGTATATCCAACTGCTAAATCGTGGAGTAAATGCGGCAGCATATTTTTTATCGTTTATGTGTATGGAATTATTTATTTATGTAAACAAAGTGATTTTTTGTTTATTTTTAGGAAAATAGTACGAAATTACAAACGAAAAACGACATCAAAGGGATATTCGCCGAGCAGTTACTGCAATGCAAATGGGAATGTCTTATACGAGATGTCGCTCGTGATATTAACATTACGAGATCGACATTGCTGCTGCACCGCCGTGCAATGAAATCATCGTTTTTCAATTGAAATTTACATTCATTTACCTTTAAGTATATTTAGTGCTCTAAACATTTTTACTTTTTTGAATACTTTTTGTTCATATGTATAAAAAATATAATTGCTTATAATTATTTCCCAAAAAAACGTTCATTTAGAACTATTTCTGTGCAAAATGAGCCAAACAAAAAGGGGGTCACATTTACCCCACCATTTTTTGCAAACGGCAAAAATAGACGTTTCTTAAAATACGTATATCTCAAAAACTGTTGATGGTATAACAAAAATATTTTGCAAACAGTTGCTCCTTTATATTACCTATAATTTAACGTATATAACGTTAAGATCCGACCTCGGATAAGCGTTTTATAGCCACAAGAAATTACTAGGTCTAGGTCGGATTTACCCTACCTTCAGTGAAGCCGTGGGTTTTACGTCGAGACAATGAAAACATTCGGCAATTTATTTTTACGAGAGCTGCAAGTGGAGGAAGTCAAGAGTTATATATAAATTACTTACGAATGGATGACAGTGCATTTCAGTACTTGGTCACTAAAGTAGCTCCCCATATTACAAAACAAAATCCTCAGTTCCGATATGGTATATGTGCACCACACAGGTTCACCATAACGCTGCGATTTCTTGCTACAGGAGAAAGCAATTCTAGCTTCAATACAGCACTCGCATACCACAGACCGCATTAATCAAAATAATGCAAGAAATGTGTGAAGCGATTTATAAAGCGATGAAGGAGGAATATCTGAAGGTAAATAAATCTTTATCATATACAATTCGGGCCATAAGAACTACTTTTCCTTTTGAATAATTTAATGAATTGAATTAGTGTTCCAACAACTACAAACTTAATGAAAAGTGCGAAACAGGTGACGCACTTTTTAACTTTTGCCGTCCAGAGTTCAAAAATAGACAAAGTAGAAAGGACAGCTAAGAATTTATTTTCCAGACTTTTCTCCTCTTTGTTACGGCCTGCTGAAACGCTGCCTGGATGCTTTCGGATGTACGGGGTGAAAAGTATTTAAACCGACAAACTCTGGGAGGTTGTAGGGGACATCAAAACAAATATTTTTCCCTAATGTCATTTTTTCCTATGAGGAGTATTTAAACCGGTAGAGGAAGATTTCTCTGGTCGCAAATTAATTAAAGCAACAAACACTTTTCCATTTTTTTATGACCAAGAGACAACACATTAACACAACCCAGTTTCAATTACATTAGGTTTTCAAAAATGCCTCCATTGACACGTAAACAAAGGTTACACTGTAGGATCATCTTCTGTCTGACACGGGCAAAAACCCCAGGAGTATCCTAAATTGTTCCTGCTACTGCTACTATCCGGGCAACCAGATCCTCTTCTGACGCAACAGGAGTTGCGTAAACAAGGTTGCGCATCTCTCCCCACACAAATAAGTCCCGAGGGGACATATCTGGGGATCGAGCAGGCCGTGGTACAGGACCACCTCTGCCAATCCACGTTTCTGGGAACCGTCGGTCCAGGAGTCAATGCACACGACTGAAATGTGCCGGTGCCCCGTCATGTTGGAACCACATGCGTTGTCTTGTAGGGAGCGGGACGCCTTCCAGCAATTCTGGCAATGCTCTGGCGAGAAAATTGTAATAGTGCCTGCCATTTAATGGCCTAGGTAGCAGATAGGGCCCAATTAAACAGTCCCCAACAACACCGACCCACACATTAACGAAAAACCGCACTGACTGAAGAATCCTGCTCCACATGCTGCAAGACAGCTTCCTCAAATTGCAGCGTTCTTACCGTGCGACGGCGTCCATGTCCAGGTAATCTGCTAAATGACCCGGTCTCACGCAGACGTCGGTACACAGCAGCAAAGGTCGTACGATGCGGGATACGTCGATTAGGATATTGTTGTTGATAAACCCGCTGTGCAGCTCGTCCGTTGTGGTGCGCTACGTAGTACGCACGAACCATATCAGTGTACTCACTCCAGGTGTATCGCTCCATTAGTAAACAGAGACAATGCACTGCTACACTGGTGGACAGCAGTTGTCTATACAAGTGAAGAGCGTAATACGGCCTCCACCGGTTTAAATAATCCTCATAGGAAAAAATGACATCAGGGAAAAATATTTGTTTTGATGTCCCCTACAACCTCCCAGAGTTTGTCGGTTTAAATACTTTTCACCCTGTAGAGGTGGATGGCTGTAGCTCTGATGGTGGACATGAAGTCGCCTGCAGCATATCCCACCTGCCCATCAGCACACAATTAATAGCGTTCCTTCTACCCATTGCTCATCTCACTCTAATCAAATAAAGGCTACTGAGAAGACTAGGAGCACACCAAGTAAACTTCACAGTCCATGTTTACAAACACACTAGAGACGTCAAGTAGCTGTAGCGATGCCAGTGCTACAAACAGTTACATTTCAGATTCCAGTGAACAGAATACGAACAACTTGTATGATCAAATCTACGGCATTGCCCTAGATTTGATCACTTTCTTTGGCGAAAGGCGAGATTGACAAAGTTGGGTATTTCACTATCGGTTCAATCAGGTGCTGAAAGAAACTTCCTGGCAGATTAAAACTGTGTGCCCGACCGAGACAAGAACTCGGGACCTTGAGTACCGGGCGTGAGTCGTGCTTCGGTACCTCAGTTGGTAGAGCACTTGCTCGCGAAAGGCAAAGGTCCCGAGTTCGAGTCTCGGTCGGGCACACAGTTTTAATCTGCCAGGAAGTTTCATATCAGCGCACACTCCGCTGCAGAGTGAAAATCTCATTCAGGTGCTGGAAGGTTTCTTGGGGAATGGCAGCCCATTCTTCACTGAGTGCTGCACTGAGGAGAGGTATCGATGTCGGTCGGTGAGGCCTGGCACGAAGTCGGCGTTTAAAAACATCCCAAAGGTGTTCTATAGGATTCACGTCAGGACTCTGTGCAGGCCAGTCCATTACAGGGATGTTTTTGTCGTGTAACCACTCCGCCACAGACCGTGCATTATGAACAGGTGCTCGATCGTGTTGAAAGATTCAATTGCCAACCACGAATTGCTCTTCAACAGTGGGAAGAAAGAAGGTGGTTAAAACATCAATGTAGGCCTGTGCTGTGATCGTGCCACGCAAAACAAGGGGTGCAAGCGCCCTCCACGAAAAACACGACCACCATACAACAGCACCGCCTCCGTATTTTACTGTTGGCTGGCACATTTTGTTCATCGGGCATTCACCATACCCACACCCTGCCATCGGATCGTCAAATTATGTACTGTGATTCGTCACTCCACACAACGTTTTTCCACTGTTGAATCGTCCAATGTTTACGCTCCTGAGGCGTCATTTGGCATTTACCGGCGTGATGTGTGGCTTATGGGCAGCCGCTCGACCATGAAATCCAAGTTTTCTCACCTCCCACCCAACTGTCATAGTACTTGCAGTGAATCCTGATACAGTTTGCGATACCTGTGTGATGGGCTGGATAGATGCCTGCCTATTACACATTACGACCCTCTTCAACTGTCGGCAGTCTTTGTCAATCAACAGACGAGGTTGGCCTGTACACTTTTGTGCTGTACGTGTCCCTTCACGTTTTCACTTCACTATGACATCGGAAACAGTGGACCTAGAGATATTTAGGAGTGTGGAAATCTAGCGTACAGACGTATGACACAAATGACACCCAATCACCTGACCACGCTCGAGGTCCGTGAGTTCCGCGGAGCGCCCCATTCTGCAGTCTCGCGATGTCTAATGACTACTGAGGTTGCTAACATGGAGTACCTTGCAGTAGGTGGCAGCACAGGGTGTCCGGATACTTCTGATCACATAGTCTATCAACTTTGACAAACAAATATGGCACTGTAACACCCTTCTAAGTCTTTGATTTCATTCATCATGTATATGAGATCGTGGTTGTAAGAATCACTAGAATTTACGTGTTCCGAAGTGTATTGGTTACGATGAATCGTGGCAGCCTCTTGATGGGCTCCACTGAGCCACTCCAAAGAAGAATGAATATGTGTTATAATTTTTTTTAAGATATTATATGAACTCATGTACTGAAAATATTTGCTCTGTAATTGTTTCGTGATCCACAACCGAGTTCGGCAAGGTGTTCCCGTGCTGTTGTGTAGAGTGCAATGGCCGAAGCGAAGACGCCGGCACTTTAGCCCAGCGTGTACGCTCAGAAGATTAACTGCCCTCTATAATAAAATAATTGAACGAAAGGATCAACGATGAACCGGAACGGGTGTCATGGGGCGTCTGCCCCGAACAAGTAAAATGAGATGTAAAGAAAAAGCCGGCCGGGATGGCCGAGCGGTTCTAGGCGCTACGGTCTGGAACCGCGTGACCGCTACGGCCGCAGGTTCGAATCCTGCCTCTGGCATGGATGGGTGTGATGTCCTTAGGTTAGTTTGGTTTAAGTAGTTCTAAGTTCTAGCGGAC
Organism: Schistocerca piceifrons; assembly: GCF_021461385.2. Classification (NCBI taxonomy): domain Eukaryota; kingdom Metazoa; phylum Arthropoda; class Insecta; order Orthoptera; family Acrididae; genus Schistocerca; species Schistocerca piceifrons. The sequence goes on along the minus strand of NC_060148.1, from coordinate 80,563,006 downwards.
TGATGACCACAGATGTTAAGTCCCATAGTGCTCAGAGCCATTTGATTTTTGTAAAGAAAAAAGCAGAGAATGCCAGCGAATGGCAGGCAACCTGGAAGGCATTGTCGGGACTGAGTCTAATATTAAAAACCGTCTTGCTAATGAATGAAATGGGAAGCTCTATTCATTATTACACCTGTTGTGTGACTGTTAACTTTAAAATTTACACTATGTGATCAGAAGTATCCGGACGCCCCCAAAAACATACGTTTTTCATATTAGCATCATTGTACTGCCACCTATTGGCACGTACTCCGTATCAGCGACCTCAGTAGTCATTAGACATCGAGTGAGAGAGCAGAATGGGGCGCTCTGCAGAACTCGGACTTCGAACGTGGTCAGGTGATTGGGTGTCACTTGTGTCATACGTCTGTACGCTAGATTTCCACACTCTTAAACATCCCTAGGTCCACTGTTTCCGATGTGATAGTGAAGTGGAAACGTGAAGGGCCACGTACAGCACAACAGAGTACAGGCCGACCTCGTCTGTTGACTGAGACAGATCGCCGACAGCTGAAGAGGATCGTAATGTGTAATAGGCAGACATCTACCCAGGCCATCACACAGGAATCCAAAACTGCATCAGGATCCACTGCAAATGCTATGACAGTTAGGCGGGAGGTGAGAAAACTTGGATTTCATGGTTGAGTGGCTGCTCATAAGCCACACATCACGCCGGTAAATGACAAACGACGCCTCGCTCGGTGTAAGGAGCGTAAACATTGGACGATTGAACAGTGGAAAAACGTTGTGTGGAGTGATGAATCACACGGTACGCAATGTGGCGATCCGATGGCAGGGTGTGGGTATGGCGAACGCCCTGCGAACGCCATCTGCCAGCGTGTGTAGTGCCAACAGTAAAATTCGCATGCGGTGGTGTTATGATGTGGTCGTGTTTTTCATGGAGGGAGCTTGCTCCCCTAGTTGTTTTGTGTGGCACCATCACAGCACAGGCCTACATTGATGTTTTGTTCAAATGGTTCAAATGGCTCTGAGCACTATGGGACTTAAAATCTGAGGTCATCAGTCCGCTAGAACTTAGAACTACTTAAACCTAACTAACCTAAGGACATCACACACATCCATGCCCGAGGCAGGATTCGAACCTGTGACCGTAGCAGTCGCGCGGTTCCCAACTGAAGCGCCTAGAACCGTTCGGCCACGCCCACATTGATGTTTTAAGCACCTTCCTGCTTCCCACTGTTGAAGAGCAATTCGGGGATGGCGATTGCATCGTTCAACACGATCGAGCACCTGTTCATAATGCACGGACTGTGGCGGAGTGGTTACACGACAATAACATCCCTGCAATGGACTGGCCTGCACAGAGACCTGACCTGAATCCTATAGAACACCTTTGGGATGTTTTGGAACGCAGACTTCGTGCCAGGCCTCACCGACCGACATCGATACCTCTCCTCAGTGCAGCACTGCGTGAAGAATGGGCTGCCATTCCCCAAGAAACCTTCCAGCACCTGACTGAACGTACGGCTGCGAGAGTGGAAGCTGTCATCAAGGCTAAGGGTGGGCCAACTCCATACTGAATTCCAGCATTACCGATGGAGGGCGCCAGCAATTTGTAAGCCATTTTCAGCCAAGTGTCCGGACAGTTTTGATCGCGTAGCGTATGTTCTATCAGATAAGTGTCTGTTGGTGACTCTTTGTGCGTAGGAACTACTCAGAAGTCAGAGGATGTTTCTAAAATGCCGTAGTTGTGAGAATTACTTAACATGGCAATTTTTACGAGCTTGCAGCATTCTGCAAGTGAAAAATAGGACCGCAACCAGCTTTACAGTTGACAAAATCGTTGTAGACCATCATAACATGCATTGAGAAGTACCTCTTTTTATTTCTTGATGGTGACTAGCTTCGGATTCCTGTGTCCATTTTCAAACCATCCGTCTATGTGACAAATACAGCCGATAGTCCTTGTACAAAAACTGCCCCTGCAGTGATCAAAGCGGTACTATGACCGACTCAGCAACAGTAAAATACACCACATGGAACGGAAATTAGATGCCCACATAGGAGAGTACTGTAATGTCAGTCCTGTGTGATGTATTTTTCTGTTGTCAGTCGGCCACAGCACCGCTTTGATCATTGCAGGGGCAGCTTTTGTACAAGGACTATCGACTGTATTTGTCAGACTTACGGCACGGATAGTTTGAAAACGAACACAGCTATTCGAAACAAGTCACGGTTAAAAAATAAAAAGAAATACTTCTCAATGCAACTTATGACAGAGCTACTACGATTTTCTTAGTGATCATTTTTAATTTGAGACTTCCGAGTTGAAGGAAGATTAGCCAAGTGCGGTAACTTGTAACTCAGAGGAAGAATGTTGTTGTTGTTGTGGTGGTCTTCAGTCCTGAGACTGGTTTGATGCAGCTCTCCATGCTACTCTATCCTGTGCAAGCTTCTTCATCTCCCAGTTCCTACTTCAACCTACATCCTTCTGAATCTGCTTAGTGTATTCATCTCTTGGTCTCCCTCTACGATTTTTATCCTCCACGCTGCCCTCCAGTACTAAATTGGTGACCCCTTGATGCCTCAGAACATGTCCTACCAACCCATCCCTTCTTCTAGGCAATTTGAGTCATAAACTCCTCTTCTCTCCAATTCTATTCAATACCTCCTCATTAGTTATGTGATCTATCCATTTAATCTTCAGCATTCTTCTGTAGCACCACATTTCGAAAGCCTCTATTCTCTTCTTGTCCAAACTATTTATCGTCCACGTTTCACTTCCATACATGGCTACACTCCATACAAATACACTCCTGGAAATTGAAATAAGAACACCGTGAATTCATTGTCCCAGGGAGGGGAAACTTTATTGACACATTCCTGGGGTCAGATACATCACATGATCACACTGACAGAACCACAGGCACATAGACACAGGCAACAGAGCATGCACAATGTCGGCACTAGTACAGTGTATATACACCTTTCGCAGCAATGCAGGCTGCTATTCTCCCACGGAGACGATCGTAGAGATGCTGGATGTAGTCCTGTGGAACGGCTTGCCATGCCATTTCCACCTGGCGCCTCAGTTGGACCAGCGTTCGTGCTGGACGTGCAGACCGCGTGAGACGACGCTTCATCCAGTCCCAAACATGCTCAATGGGGGACAGATCCGGAGATCTTGCTGGCCAGGGTAGTTGACTTACACCTTGTAGAGCACGTTGGGTGGCACGGGATACATGCGGACGTGCATTGTCCTGTTGGAACAGCAAGTTCCCTTGCCGGTCTAGGAATGGTAGAACGATGGGTTCGATGACGGTTTGGATGTACCGTGCACTATTCAGTGTCCCCTCGACGATCACCAGTGGTGTACGGCCAGTGTAGGAGATCGCTCCCCACACCATGATGCCGGGTGTTGGCCCTGTGTGCCTCGGTCGTATGCAGTCCTGATTGCGGCGCTCACCTGCACGGCGCCAAACACGCATACGACCATCATTGGCACCAAGGCAGAAGCGACTCTCATCGCTGAAGACGACACGTCTCCATTCGTCCCTCCATTCACGCCTGTCGCGACACCACTGGAGGCGGGCTGCACGATGTTGGGGCGTGAGCGGAAGACGGCCTAACGGTGTGTGGGACCGTAGCCCAGCTTCATGGAGACGGTTGCGAATGGTCCTCGCCGATACCCCAGGAGCAACAGTGTCCCTAATTTGCTGGGAAGTGGCGGTGCGGTCCCCTACGGTACTGCGTAGGATCCTACGGTCTTGGCGTGCATCCGTGCGTCGCTGCGGTCCGGTCCCAGGTCGACGGGCACGTGCACCTTCCGCCGACCACTGGCGACAACATCGATGTACTGTGGAGACCTCACGCCCCACGTGTTGAGCAATTCGGCGGTACGTCCACCCGGCCTCCCGCATGCCCACTATACGCCCTCGCTCAAAGTCCGTCAACTGCACATAGGGTTGACGTCCACGCTGTCGCGGCATGCTACCAGTGTTAAAGACTGCGATGGAGCTCCGTATGCCACGGCAAACTGGCTGACCCTGACGGCGGCGGTGCACAAATGCTGCGCAGCTAGCGCCATTCGACGGCCAACACCGCGGTTCCTGGTGTGTCCGCTGTGCCGTGCGTGTGATCATTGCTTGTACAGCCCTCTCGCAGTGTCCGGAGCAAGTATGGTGGGTCTGACACACCGGTGTCAATGTGTTCTTTTTTCCATTTCCAGGAGTGTACTTTCAGAAACGATTTCCTGACACTTAAATCTATGCTCGATGTTCACAAATTCCTCTTCTGCAGGAACGATTTCCTCGCCATTGCCAGTCTACATTTTATATCCTCTCTTCTTCGACCATAATCAGTTATGTGGCTCCCCAAATAGCAAAACTCCTTTAATACTTTAAGTGTCTCATTTCCTAATCTAATTCCCTCAGCATCACCCGACTTAATTAGACTACATTCCAAAATCCTCGTTTTGCTTTTGTTCATCTCATATCCTCCTTTCAAGACACTGTCCATTCCGTTCAACTGCTCTTCCAGGTCCTTAGCTGTCTCAGACAGAATTACAATGTCATCGGCGAACCTCAAAGTTATAATTTCTTCTCCACGGATTTTAATGCCTACTCCGAATTTTTCTTTTGAAAATTGAATAACATCGGGGATACGCTACAACCCTGTCTCACTCCCTTCCCAACCACTGCTTCCCTTTCAAGGCCCTCGACTCTTATCACTGCCATCTGGTTTCTGTACAAATTGTAAATAGCCTTTCGCTCCCTGTATTTTACCCCTGTCACCTTCATTATTTGAAAGAGAGTATTCCAGTCAACATTGTCAAAAGCTTTCTCTAAGTATACAAATGCTAGAAACGTAGGTTTGCCTTTCCTTAATCTATGTTCTAAGATAAGTCAAAGGTTCAGTATTGCCTCACGTGTTCCAACATTTCTACAGAATCCAAACTGATCTTCCCCGAGGTCAGCTTCTACCAGTTTTTCCATTCGTGTGTAAAGAATTCGCGGTAGTATTTTGCAACCGTGACTTATTAAACTGATAGTTCGATAATTTTCACATCAGTCAACACCTGCTTTCTTAGGGATTGGAATTATTATATTCTTCTTGAAATCTGAGGGTATTTCACCGGTCTCATACATCTTGGTCACGAGATGGTAGAATTTTGTCAGGACTGGCTCTCCCAAGGCTGTCAGTAGTTCTAATGGAATGTTCTCTACACCTGGGGCCTTGTTTAAACTTAGGTCGTTCAGTGCTCTTTCAAACTCTTCACGCAGTATCATATCTCCCATTTCATCTTCATCTACATCCTCTTCGATTTCCATAATATTGTCCTCAACTACATCGCCCTTGTATAGACCCTCTGTATACTCCTTCCACATTTCTGCCTTCCGTTCTTTGCTTAGGATTGGTTTTCCATCTGAGCTCTAAATATTCATACAAGAGGTACTCTTTTCTCCAAAAGTCTCTTTTAATTTTCCTGTAGGCAGTATCTATCTTACCCTTAGTGAGATAAGCCTCTGCATCCTTACATTTGTCCTCTAGCCATCCGTGCTTAGTCATTTTGCACTTCCTGTCGATCTCATTTTTGAGACGTTTGTATTCCTTTTTCCCTGCTTCATTTACTGGATTTTTATATTTTCTCCTTTCATCAATTAAATTCAATATTTCATCTGTTGCCCAAGGATTTCTACTAGCCCTCGTCTTTTTGCCTACTTGATCCTCTGCTGCCTTCACTACTTCATCCCTCAAAGCTACCCATTCTACTATATTTCTTTCCCCCATTCCTGTCAATTGTTCCCTTATGCTCTCCCTGAAACTCTGTACAACCTCTTGTTGTTTCAGTTTATCCAGGTCCCATCTCCTTAAATTCTCACTTTTTTGCAGTTTCTTCAGCTTTAATCGACAGTTCATAGCCCATAGGTTGTGGTCAGAGATCACATCTGCCCCTGGAAATGTCTTACAATTTAAAACCTGGTTCCTAAATCTCTGTCTTACCATTATATAATCTATCTGATGTCTTCTAGTATCTCCAGGGTTCTTCCATGTATACAACCTTCTTTCATGATTCTTGAACCAAGTGTTAGCTATGATTAAGTTATGCTCTGTGCAAAATTCTACAAGGCAGCTTCCTCTTTCATTCTTTACCCACAATCCATATTCACCTACTACGTTTCCTTCCCTTTCTTTTCCTACTATCGAATTCCAGTAACCCACGACTATTAAATTTTCGTTTCCCTTCACTATCTGAATGATTTATTTTATCTCATCATGCATTTCTTCAGTTTCTTCATCTGCAGAGCTAGTTGGCATATAAACTTGTACTACTGTAGTAGGCGTGGGCTTCGTGGCTATCTTGGCCACAACAATGCGTTCAGTACGCAGTTTGTAGTAGCTTACCCGCACTCCTATTTTTTATTCATTATTAAACCTACTCTTGCATTACCCCTATTTGATTTTGAATTTATTACCCTGTATTCACCTGAGCAGCAATCTTGTTCCTGCTGCCACCGAACTTCACTAATTCCCACTATATCTAACTTTAACCAATCCATTTCCCTTTTTAAATTTTCTAACCTACCTGCTCGAATAAGGGTTCTGGCATTCCACGCTCCGATCCGTAGAATGCCAGTTTTCTTTCTCCTGATAATGACGTCCTCTTGAGTAGTCCCCGCCTGGAGATACGAATGGGGATCTATTTTACCTCCGGAATATTTTACCCAAGAGGACGGCATCATCATTTAACCATACAATAAAGCTTCATGCCCTCAGGAAAAATTACGGCTGTAGTTTCCCTTTGCTTTCAGCCGTTCGCAGTACCAGCACGGCCGTTTTGGTTAGTGTAACAAGGCCAGATCAGTCAATCATCCAGACTGTTGCCCCTGCAACTACTGAAAAGGCTGCTGCCCCTCTTCAGGAACCACACGTTTGTCTGGCCTCTCAACAGATACCCCTCCGTTGTGGTTGCACCTACGGTACGGCCATCTGTATCGCTGAGGCACGCAAGCCTCCCAACCAACTGCAAGGTCCATGGTTCAGGGGGGGGGGGGGGGGGAGGGGGGAGGGAAGAATATTAACAGAAGAAAAAAATCACAGCACCAAGAAGGAGCAGTGCGACATAAGCGAAACCTGGTGTGCCTGTTTCTATATGTGGAACATGATGTCTAAACAAATTTCTCGCCAGTCGCACAAGAGCGGCGCTAGCAGCCCCCCCCCCCCCCCCCTCCTATGAGGATGCAAATGAGGTTTTCTTTAAATACACGCCGTAACGGACATCAGCGTTAATTACATTTGAGATTGGACGTGGTGAGATGACGTTACTCGAAAAGCCTTGAACACAACAAAAGACGCCATTATCAACACCTCACTGAGTGAGTTTCAACGGGGCTGTGTAATAGGGCTACGAGAAGCTGGATATTCCTTTTCCGATATTGCATAAACACTTGTCAGTTATGTAGCCACTGTACATGATCGTTGGCAGCGGTGGTCGCCTGAACGTACTCTGGATGGCCATGTAGTGCTGCCGACAATGGAAACTCCCCGATGCAACCCCCTCAGATTTACTGGTAAGATGGTGCAGTGGATAGCCCGTCGGAAACTGAACAAGCACGAAAACAGGACGAAGGTGTACTGAACTGTGACAAAAAGCAAAACAGAAACAGTGAATGGTGCAAGCTTAACAAGTGCAGTATTAAGAAGCGCACATTCAGAGGCGCGGCGTCGTGTGTGTGTGTGTGTGTGTGTGTGTGTGTGTGTGTGTGTGTGTGTGTGTGTGTGTGTGTGTGTGTGTGTGTGTGTGTGTTAACAAGGGAACCTCCCCATCGCACCCCCCTCAGATTTAGTTATAAGTTGGCACAGTGGACAGGCCTTGAAAAACTGAACACAGATCAATCGAGAAAACAGGAAGAAGTTGTGTGGAACTATGGAAAAAATAAGTAAAATATACAAACTGAGTAGTCCATGTGCAAGATAAGCAACATAAAGCATACTGTCAATTCAGGAGCGCTGTGGTCCCGTGGTTAGCGTGAACAACTGCGGAACGAGAGGTCCCTCGTTCAGGTCTTCCCTCGGGTGAAAATTTTACATTATTTATTTTCGCAACGTTATGATCTGTCAGTTCATTCAATGACGTCTCTGTTCACTGTAATAAGTTTAGTGTCTGTGTTTCGCGACCGCACCGCAAAACCGTGCGATTAGTAGACGAAAGGACCTGCCTCTCCAATGGGAACAGAAAACATTTGATCGCAAGGTCATAGGTCAACCGATTCCTCCACAGGAAAACACGTCTGATATATTCTATACGACACTGGTGACGGCATGTGCGTCACATGACAGGAATATGTTGTCGACTCACCTAACTTGTACACTTGGCGAATTGGTAAAAAGATTCTTCTACATTCCCCGATTTAGGTTTTCTTGTGGATGTGATAATCACTCCCAAACAAGTGATGAAAACATAAGAGTTTGTCACATAAACTGCAACAAATGAATGCAACAGTTTCACAGTCACACAGTTTTCCCCGTGCTCTGTCAAAACATATGTTTTTAACGTTTTCCAATTTTTTCCGTGTGTAGACCGTCAAATCCTGCATATTTCCAAGCAAATCTGAACGTGTCCTGGAATTTTCGAGAGCGAAGTTGATTGTGTGAGTGCCTGAACTTTGATAATTGACACACGTCAATTGCTAGAAAATAAAAAAGTTAGAATTTTTACTCGAGGGAATACTTGAACCGAGGTCCTCTCGTACCGCAGTTGCTTACGCTAACCAAGAGACCACGGCGCTCCTCAGGTCACATTGTCCTTGACGTGACTTATGTTACACATCGACTACTCAATTTGTAAATTTTTTTCATAGTTCGACAAAACTTCTTCCGGTTTTCTCGATTGATCTGTGTTCAGTTTTTCAAGGCCTATCCACTGTGCCAACTTATAACTAAATCTGAGGTGGGTGCGATGGGGAGGTTCCCTTGTAAGAACCACACACACACACACACACACACACACACACACACACACACACACACACACACACACATGCACAAGGGAGGACTCGAACCTCCGTCAGGAAGGGCGACGTAATCCGTGACATGGCGCCTTAAACCACGCGGCCACTCCGCGCAATGCCGTGTCGTGGCTAAGTAATAAAAAACTGAGAGAATGGATCAACGATGAACTTGAACAAGCGTCATGGGACGGCCAACACGAACAAATACGAGGGTCACTCCAAAAGAAATGCACACATTTTTTTTTAAATCCCTCATTTATTCTATATATTCGAAAGTTTTACAGTGTGTAGATACATCCTTTAGGAACACTATTTCATTTCTCCACATAATTTCCATCCCTCTCAACTGCCTTACGCCATCTTGAAACCAGCGCCTGTATACCAGCATGGTAAAATTCTGGACCAACCTGTTGGAGCCGCTGTTTGGCAGCGTGCACAAGGGAGTCATCATCTTCAAACCTTGTTCCACGAAGAGAGTCTCTCAGTTTCCCAAAGAGATGGCAGTTACACGGAGCCAGGTCAGGACTGTAAGGCGGGTGCTTGACTGTTGTCCATCCGAATTTTGTGATCGCTTCAATGGTTTTCTGACTAACATGTGGTCCTGCATTGCTGTGCAACAGCAAAACATCCTGCTTTTGCCGATGTGGTCGAACACGGCTCAGTCTAGCTAGAAGTTTCTTCAGTGTCGTCACATATGCTTCAGAATTTATGATGGTTCCACTTGGCATGATGTCCACAAGCAAGAGACCTTCAGAATCGAAAAACATCGTAGCCATAACTTTTACAGCAAAAGGTGTGGTTTCGATTTTTTTTTCTCAGGTGAATTTGCATGATGCCACTCCACTGATTGCCGCTTCGTCTCTGGTGAAAAATGATGGAGCCATGTTTCATCACCTGTCACAATTCTTCCAAGAAATTCATCTCTACCATTCTCGTACTGTTCCAAAAGTTCGCTGCATACGGTTTTTCTTGTTTCTTTGTGAGCCACTGTCATCATCCTGGGAACCCACCTGGCACAAACCTTTTTTAAGGCCAACACTTTCAGTATTCTGCAAACACTTCCTTCCCTTATCCCAACGTAGCGTGACAATTCGTCCACTGTGATGTGTCTGTCAGCAGTCACCAATTCGTTAACACTCTGCACATTGTCTGGAGTGTGCGCAGTACGAGGCCTGCCGCTGCGAGGACAATCCTCAATATTGCCGTGCCCGCTTTCATCACGTAACCTGCTCGCCCACCGACTAACTGTACTGCGACCGACAGCGGCATCTCCGTACACCTTTTTCAACCTCTTGTGGATGCTTCCCACTGTCTCGTTTTCACAGCACAGGAATTCTATGACAGCACGTTGCTTCTGACGACCGTCAAGGGTAGCAGCCATCTTGAAGACATGCTGTGATGGCGCCACTCACGGGAACAGGTTGAACTAAGTTTGAAAACAAGCGGGAAGGATGTATCTACACACTGTAAAACTTTCACAGCTTCAGAATGACAACTGTATTTCTACAAAAATAGTGTGCATTTCTTTTGCAGTGACCCTCATACAACGACCAATAACGAACAAAATGAGATTTAAAAGAAAGTGGCGTGGTGTTGTACTCTGAAGCCAACAAGCCGTTTTCAAAATCTCTCATGCCATTTGTTTTTGTTTATTTTGTTTATCACAACATTATCAACTTCCCGTCCGGTCATTGAAATGTTTGGTCTCTTTATGTAGTCTTGGCAGTTGTCATACTATATATTGATGAAGGACGCGAGTAGAAGCAGGAAAAGGTGAAGTACTTCGGTCCTGAAACTAAAGTTAAACCATTTTCGCCGGCCAGTGTGGCCGAGCGGTTCTAGGCGCTTCTGTCTGGAACCGCGCGACCGCTATGCAACGCAACATCAAAAACATTAAAAACAAATCATTTGACAGAGCACGGAGACACTGTGTGATTGTGAAACGGTTGCGTTCATTTTTTGCATCTTATGTGTGAGAATTTAAGGAGATGGGACCTGGATAAACTGACTAAATCTGAGGTTGTACAGTTTCAGGAACAATTGACAGGAACGGGGGAAGGAAATACAGTAGAAAAAGACTGGGTAGCTCTGAGGGATGAAGTAGTGAAGGCAGCAGAGGATCAAGTAGGTAAGAAGATGACGGCTAGTAGAAATCCTTGGGTAACAGAAGAAATATTGAATTTAATTGATGAAAGGAGAAAATATAAAAATGCAGTCAATGCAGCAGGCAAAAAGGAATACAAACGTCTCAAAAATGAGATCGACAGGAAGTGCAAAATGGCTAAGCAGGGATGGCTAGAGGAAAAATGTAAGGACGTAGAGGCTTATCTCACTAGGGGAAAGATAGATACTGCCTACAGGAAAATGAAAGAGACCTTTGGAGAAAAGAGAACCACTTGTATGAATACCAAGAGCTCAGATGGAAACCCAGTTTTAAGCAAAGAAGGGAAAGCAGAAAGGTGGAAGGAATATATAGAGAGTCTATCCATGGGCGATGTTCTTGAGGAAAATATTACGGAAATGGAAGAGGATGTAGATGAAGATGAAATGGGAGATACGATACTGCGTGAAGAGTTTGACAGCGCACTGAAAGACCTAAGTCGAAACAAGGCCCCGGGAGTAGACAACATTCCATTAGAACTACTGACGGCCTTGGGAGAGCCAGCTCTGACAAAACTCTACTATATGGTGAGCAAGATGTATGAGACAGGTGGAATATCCTCGGACTTAAAGAAGAATACAATAATTCCAATCCCAAGGAAAGCAGGAGTTGACAGATGTGAAAATTACCGAACAATCAGTTTAATAAGCCACAGCTGCAAAATACTAACACGAATTCTTTACAGACGAATGGAAAAACTGGTAGAAGACCGAGCGAGGTTTCGCAGTGGCTAGCACACTGGACTCGCATTCGGGAGGACGACGGTTCAATCCCGCGTCCGGCCATCCTGATTTAGGTTTTCCGTGATTTCCCTAAATCACTCCAGGCAAATGCCGGGATGGTTCCTTTGACAGGGCACGGCCGACTTCCTTCTCCATCCTTCCCTAATCCAATGAGACCGATGACCTCGCTGTTTGGTCTCTTCCCCCAAACCAACCAACTGGTAGAAGCCGACCTCGGGGAAGATCAGTTTGGATTCCGTAGAAATGTAGGAACACACGAGGCAATACTGACCCTACGACTTATCTTAGAAGATAGATTAAGGAAAGGCAAACCTACGTTTCTAGCATTTGTAGACTTAGAGAAAGCTTTTGACAATGTAGACTGGAATACTCTCTTTCAAATTCTAAAGGTGGCAGGGGTAAAATACAGGGAGCGAATGGCTATTTACAGTTTGTACAGAAACCAGATGGCAGTTATAAGAGTCGAGGGACATGAAAGGGAAGCAGTGGTTGGGAAGGGAGTAAGACAGGGTTGTAGCCTCTCCCCGATGTTGTTCAATCTGTGTATTGAGCAAGTAGTAAAGGAAACAAAAGAAAAATTCGGAGATTAGGAAATGAGACACTTAAAGTAGTAAATGAGTTTTGAACAACAGTGTGACAAACTATTATGTTTTCATCATTTCCTTGGTAGTGATGACGTTCAAATCCTTACGAACACCTAAATTGGGAAAGGAATATCACACTCACTCACCAGTTAGGTCCGTCGATAAGAGATTCCTATCACATGACGCACGTCGTGTTTACCAGTGGATGATTCGGATCATTTTTGTCGCCTTGACATCAAACATTCGAAAGCCACTTTCTTTCGACTGCTAATAAAGTAGTTGTGCAGAATGAACTGTCATCATAGGTCCCTTTCTTACACCTCGATTTCCAAACGGACGTTACACCACGATACAGACACAAATTTGAATAGAGTAAATTTTAAAAAAATTGTAAAAAATTGATACGAGGGAGGCATGGCATACAGGAATTTTAAAACACGATACAAAGAACATATCTGGTGTTGGAAGTACGAAACAAACCATTCCACATCTGCAGAACATTTAGAACACCATAACCACCATCCTACAAACATGGAACAAGAAATGAAAATAATGAGATTAAGAACCATGAGAAACATCTTACACAAACGCAGGAAAACTTCCACATTCAGAAAGCCAACGCAGAAAACAGACATGAGATAAACGAACACACACACATCAGCACAGGCTCCTTACTACACTTAATAAAAGAAATGGTAAGATAATAAAAAAAACTCTTACCCCTTCGCCTTCTGGACACACACACACACACACACACACACACACACACACACACACACACACAGCTCACAAAAAAAAATCAAACACCAAAACACACACACGCGCGCGCGCACAACACACAATTGCATACGCGAATAGATCACAGATACTTCAATAATTAAATCGAAAGTTTGGCAATAACATTCGATCGTGGCAAAAACGTCTGAAAGTCGGCAACAGAAACCAAAACATTGCATCAAAACAAGTGTTGAGTTCATAGTGGTGTGAAATGTGGGGAAAAACCGAAAATCGGCATTTATAAGAAGCAGAACAACACCAAGAATGCAACAGGAGCGCTATTTGTAGGAAATCGCCCACGCAATCTGTAAGTACAGTTACAAAAATTACTACTTAATAGGAAATATCAACCAGCAGAGCCGGCCGGGGTGGCCAAGCGGTTAAAGGCGCTACAGTCTGGAACCGCGCGACCGCTACGGTCGCAGGTTCGAATCCTGCTTCGGGCATGGATGTGTGTGATGTCGTTAGGTTAGTTAGGTTAGTTAGGTTTAAGTAGTTCTAAGTTCTAGGGGACTGATGACCTTAGAAGTTAAGTCCCATAGTGCTCAGAACCATTCAACCAGCAGAACTGTTAATAACCTATAGGTACAGTGACCAAAATGTAAATTAAATAGAAAACATACACTACTGGACATTAAAACCACGAAGATGACGTGCTACAGACGGGAAATTTAACCGACAGGAAGAAGATGCTGTGATATGCAAATGATTAGCTTTTCAGAGCATTCACACAAGGTTGGCGCCGGTGGCGACACCTACAACGTGCTGACATGAGAAAAGTTTCCAACCGATTTCTCATACACAAACAGCAGTTGACCGGCGTTGCCTGGTGAAACGTTGTTGTGATGCCTCGTGTAAGGAGGAGAGATGCGTACCATCGCGTTTCCGACTTTGATAAAGGTCGGATTTTGGCCTATCGCGATTGCTGCTTATCGTATCACAACATTGCTGCTTGTGTTGGTCGATATCCAATGACTTTTAGCAGAATATGGGATCGATGGGTTCAGGAGGGTAATACGGAACTCCGTGCTGGCTCCCAACGGCATCATATCACTAGAAGCCATCTTATCCGCATGGCTGTAACGGATCGTGCAGCCACGTCTCGATCCCTGAGTCAACAGATGGGGACGTTTGCAGGATAACAACCATCTGCACGAACAGTTCGACGACGTTTGCAGCAGCACGGACTATCAGCTCGGAGGCCGTGGCTGCGGTTACCCTTGACGCTGCATCACAGACAGGAGCGCCTGCGATGGTGTACTCGACGTCGAACCTGGGTGCACGAATGGCGAAACGTCATTTTTTCGGATGAATACAGTTTCTGTTTACTGTATCAGGATGGCCATCAAAATTGATACACCAAGAAGAAATGCAGATGACAAATAGGTATTCATTGGGAAATTATTATACTACAACTGACATGTGATTACATTTTCACGCAATTTGGGTGCATAGATCCTGAGAAATCAGTACCCAGAACAACCACCTCTGGCCGTAATAATGGCCTTGATACGCCTGGGCATTGAGTCAAACAGAGCTGGGATGGCGTGTACAGGTACAGCTGCCCATGCAGCTTCAACAAGATACCACAGTTCATCGAGAGTAGTGACTGGCGTATTGTGACGAGCCAGTTGCGCGGACACCATTGACCAGACGTTTTCATTTGGTGAGAGATCTGGAGAATGTGCTGGCCAGGGCAGCAGTCGAACATTTTCTGTGTCCAGAAAGACCCGCACAGGACCTGCAACATGCGGTCGTGCATTATCCTGCTGAAATGTGGGGTTTCGCAGGGATCGAATGAAGGGTAGAGCTATAGGTTGTAACACATCTGAAATGTAACGACCACTGTTCAAAGTGCCGTCAATGTGAACAAGAGGTGACCGAGACGTGTAACCAATGGCACCCCATACCATCACGCCGGGTGATACGCCAGTATGGCGATGACGAATACGCGCTTCCAGTGTGCGCTCACCGGGATGTCGCCAAACACGGATGTGACCATCGTGATGCTGTAAACAGAACCTGGATTCATCCGAAAAAATGACGTTTTGCCATTCGTGCATCCAGGTTCGTCGTCGAGTACAACAAAGTAGGCGCTCCCTTCTGTGATGCAGCGTCAAGGGTAACCGCAACCACGGTCTCCGAGCTGATAGTCCGTGCTGCTGCAAACGACGTCGAACTGTTGGTGCAGATGGTTGTTGTCTTGCAAACGTCCCCATCTGTTGACTCAGGGATCGAGACGTGGCTGCACGATCCGTTACAGCCATGTGGATAAGATGCCTATCATCTCGACTGCTAGTGATATGAGGCCGTTGGGATCCAGCACGGCGTTCCGTATTACCCTCCTGAACCCACTGATTCCATATTCTGCTAAAAGTCATTGGATCTCGATCAACACAAGCAGCAATGTTGTGATACGATAAACCGCAATCGCAATAGGCAACAATCCGACCTTTATCAAAGTCGGAAACGTGATGATACGCGTTTCTCCTCCTTACACGAGGCATCGCAACAACGTTTTGTAAGTAGGCTGTTTATGTTTTCTTATTGGCAACGTTACATAGCGCTCTGAAAATCACTGGCTGTGTTGTGTGCAGTCTGTGGCTAGTTTGCATTGCTGTCTGCCATTGTAGTGTTGGGCAGCGGCAGCTGGATTTTAACAGCGCGTAGCATTGCGCAGTTGGAGGTGAGCCGCCAGCAGTGGTGGATGTGGGGAGAGAAATGGCGGAGTTTTGAAATTTGCAAGACTGGATGTCATGAACTGCTATGTATATTATGATTTTTCAACACTGTTAAGGTAAATACATTGTTTGTTCTCTATTAAAATCTTTCATTTGCTAACTATGCCTATCAGTAGTTAGTGCCTTCCGTAGTTTGAATCTTTTATTTAGCTGGCAGTAGTGGCGCTCGCTGTATTGCAGTAGTTCGAGTAACAAAGATTTTGTGAGGTAAGTGATTTGTGAAAGGTATAGGTTAATGTTACTCAGGGCCACTCATTCGTAGGGATTTTTTGAAAGTCAGATTGGGTTGCGCTAAAAATATTGTGTGTCAGTTTAAGCACAGTCGTGTATAATTTTTCAAAGTGGACGTTTCATATGGCGACCCTGTACATTCTTGCTTGTTAGTTGCACGATTACGTAACAACAATCAGGCTCACATACTTAGAACATATACCGGCACTGCTAATGAGATTTTCATGCAACATTTTGGTTTACTTGAAAAGACATTCTTTATTTGAAGTACTTTCTGTGGGATTAAAGATGACTTAGCACTTGGTTTCTTTGACAGCTACACAATTATATCACGATACTACTAATGTGTGACACAATTTACATTGTTGCTTTTGTGCTGTATCTGCTTTATATCTGCACAGTTTTTCTGAATTCTTCTGGAAAGTAAAACATGTTTAATTGTGACTTTGTGGTATAGCTACAATAAGACAGCCTTATTTTTATTAGCACAACAATACATTACAGTGTAGTACTTTCTTGATCACGGTACTGTACGTAATAACTAAGATATCTATACGCAAAGCATTTCACTTTTGTTTATCATGAGCTAAGTACATTGGCTTCTGCAGAACTTAGCTTTCAGAGGAAAATAACTACGACACTTCCACAGAGATTATCTTACAGCAAGACGCACATTTAGCGCTACAGTACACGTATTTGAGTGATTAATTTTGTACTTAAATCATTTATTTTTAAAGATATTTTAAGTACAATGATACAGAGGTTTTCCGTGATACATTTCATTCCATTGCTGTAATCTGTAACAGCTGAGGGTATAATTACATTAATCCTCAGGGGGTATACGCTTACTTTGTGTACCATGTGTTTGGCAAGCACAAGGAGCCCTAGCTAATATGGTATTTCCATATACAACTTTACACATCGGTACCATATTTCTCTAACACACAAATTACGCAGCTATCTGATCATTTAACTGAGAGATAAACATTTTTTTACTACATCAGTGACACATGTTTACGCAGTTACACAGTTGGGTAACTTCACACTTATGAAATTGTGTTTTGTCTGTACTTTGTGAACTGGTCATATTTTTTCGGAACCATTGTGATACTATGAGAGCTTTGAATGATGTATTTGGTAAGGGAGCATGATTTTAAAGTACGTTTGAGGTAGATGACACTATTGAAATGAGTAGAGAATTTTTTTTAAGTTTTGAAATTATTGCAGAAAGCTACAACGTTTTTGAGATTTGACTGGGGTGTTATGACATTATTACGACGACGATGTGTATTATGCTGCTGAGGTATGTTCATGATTAATAAGCTGATGCTATATGAGGAATTTGATTATGCTATGTATTTATTATGATGAAATATTGCAGAAGTGTCGATGAATATGTATATGTGTAATAAGGTAAGGAATAATGAGTAGTGGTTAGGGACTCTGACTTGTGAAAAAGTATGTTGTAAACCAAGAATCGTACTTTAAGAGTTATGAAATGTGTGTAAATGCGTGAATGTATCACAATGCCGACGAATATTTTTTGGACACTGTTATATTTATAGGATTTTGTTTCTACAGATTTGCAATGCAAATCCTTGAACTGTGAAATTTTTATATGAGACCGTCACTGTAGTGCAAACTGATGTCGTAAATATTTCGGTAAGAAAGTTAGGTGACCACCTGCACGTAATGCGTCGTGGGCACCCAGCTGCGCGACAATCGCCTGGAAAAAAGCATTTGTGTGTGCCTTTCAGAGGCACAGGTGGAGAAAAAAAGAGGCCATTATCCTCGCTATGAACATTCCTTTGTAGAAAGTATCGCAAATACGACACACTCAAACTTGAAAACATATGATTACATTGTGGAGCTCTTAATTTATGATATTTACTGAAATGAAATGATGAGAAACATTTTATGTCTATTGTCTTGCTAGTTGAAAGATAGTTTACTGCATTATGAAATGCCATATGGCTAGTGAATGACGTTTGATGCCTTGCTTTGCCCATTTTGTTTAATATCTAGTTTCTAGCGGCACTGCAGCATTGGTTACAATAAAATTTTATAGATGTACTAATATAAATATTTTCTGTCTACAGATCGAGTAAATAATAATTTTTTCAAAAAAATGAGGGAGCACAAAAAGACATTTACCTTCACAGGAACTGCATTCATAATTTTCTTTTCAAGTACTTGGTAATTTTTTGGTAGAATAACTTCTTGTGGTGCACCACTTTAATTACTTAGACATTAAGATGTGATTATACATTTCCCTTATCTGCATTGTTGTCTTTAGTGTACTACTTTTTATGCTTGAGCTATGTCATGTTTAGGTATAAGTTATTTCATTTTCTGCTGCTGTTTGCCAGGCATAGTGTTACTGAATTTTAATTTGTGTTCCTCTGCTAAGCCAGATCAATTTTTCTTGTTTGCTGCACATTGCCTTATATTAGTTGTAATATTGCAATTGCTTTGCTAATTTCTGTAATGCTGCTTCCTTTGCAAATCTGCATTTTTTTGTCATTGCTGTTTGTGTTAATTGTTTTATGCTGCTGCATTGCCTCGTCCCTTAGTTTAGCATCTGAGCTCAGTAGATTTAAATTAGCTTAAGAGGGGGTAGACTAAATAAGAGAATGAGTTGCGATGAATTGGAAGAAACGCATTGAGAAGTTATACGAAAAAGTACAGAAAGCAGGTATAGATAGGACCTTTTGGGAATAATGAAGAACGAAGGGAGATCTCCGAGAAGTAAAGAAAGTGTTTGTGGACCCTTGTGTATTTATGTTCTTCCTGTCTTAACATGTTTATCTGATAAGACTTATGTTGTAGAATGTTTCTAATACTCAGCTACATGAACTATGATGAGGAATACTGTTATCCTCAAATATAATTTGCATTAATAATATGTTATTTACTTTGTAAAGATGTTAGACATTATTAATTCTGTTCTGTTTTAATGCTCATGTGTGAAGTCCATGTTTCAATAATTATTCTGATCTTTTATGTATGTACTTATGTCATAATTCCTGTAACACTGATGTATATGTTATTTCGATTCTTTTGTAAAGCCCATATTACTACAAATGTTATCTGTATTATTATGTTTTTAATGGTGTATTTTGTACCTTTGTTATTGTATTTTTATGTTGTAAAATTGTAATTGACACCAGTTCATCAAATTTCTGATGGTCATAGTATATGCAAAATATGTGAGAAGTAGGGACTGTTAGTGTTTGCACGTGTGTTAATAATTCAGCAAGCGACTGGATAACAGCATTGCTGGTTCTAAGGACAATTCCAAAAACTTTTTGAGTGCACAAGTGGTGGTTATGGACTTGCTATATTGTCCGCAAGACTCTTCGATGGTGATTGTGCACCTGCACATTTGCAACAGATGGCTGCTGGCCGTCTCTACAAGGACTACAGTGGGTCTGCGTCTTTGCTGATTCACCAGTACCATTATTTCTACAAGGACTGCAGTGGGTCTGCGCCTCTGGTGGCCCACCAATACCGTAATCTCTAACAAGACTACAGTGGCCTGTTCTGTGATGACCTACCTACCAATATTCTTCAAAACTTCGAATGACTCTGCTGTGGGTTTCCTCTGTTGTGACCCATTACTTGTCTGCGTGTCGAGAGTCAGCACTGTCTTTCCTTTGGAAGGACAACACTACTTCTTCAAGACTGCATAGAAATCCACTACTTCCGTGTGCATTTTCTTCTACTGCTCAGACTTCGAGAAAAACACTGCAATTTTACTGTGATGAATGATCAGGACTGTGAGAAAATTTTAGCTTTTGACCAACATTGTATCAGTAAGTGTGTGCATTTGATATCTTTGTTATTGTAATTATGAAAAATTTTATCAAATCATTATTGGCCACTGCCCAAAACAATTTGTAAAATTTTTTGTGGGGAGCATGGGGGCTATGTAAGTAGGCTGTTTATGTTTTCTTATTGGCAACGTTACGTAGCGCTCTGTATGAAAATCACTGGTTGTGCTGTGTGCAGTCTGTGGCTAGTTTGCATTGTTGTCTGCCATTGTAGTGTTGGGCAGTTGGATGTGAACAGCGCGTAGCGTTGCGCAGTTGGAGGTGAGCCGCCAGCAGTGGTGGATGTGGGGAGAGAAATGGCGGAGTTTTGAAATTTGCAAGACTGGATGTCATGAACTGCTATGTATATTATGATTTTTCAACACTGTTAAGGTAAATACATTGTTTGTTCTCTATTAAAATCTTTCATTTGCTAACTATGCCTATCAGTAGTTAGTGCCTTCCGTAGTTTGAATCTTTTATTTAGCTGGCAGTAGTGGCGCTCGCTGTATTGCAGTAGTTCGAGTAACAGAGATTTTGTGAGGTAAGTGATTTGTGAAAGGTATAGGTTAATGTTACTCAGGGCCACTCTTTCGTAGGGATTTTTTGAAAGTCAGATTGCGTTGCGCTAAAAATATTATGTGTCAGTTTAAGCACAGTCGTGTATAATTTTTCAAAGGGGACGTTTCAGTTTCACCAGGCAACGCCGGTCAACTGCTGTTCGTGTATGAGAAATCGGTTGGAAATTTTCCTCATGTCAGCACGTTGTAGGTGTCGCCACCGGCGGCAACCTTGTGTGAATGCTCTGAAAAGGTAATCATTTGCATATCACAGCATCTTCTTCCTGTTGGTTAAATTTGGCGTCTGTAGCACGTCATCTTCGCGGCGTAGCAATACAGGGTGCGTCAAAAAAATGTATACACACTTTGAAGTGTCATAGAAAATTTATTTTCCGTTCTACAGTGTGAAATTTCTGGAAATGAAAAGCATAAATTCCAATTGGAAAAATTAATGTACTCCGCAAATGTGATTAATGTTGAAACTGGTGGCCTTCAGCAGCAATACATTTATGAGTACTAGTCACCACTGATTCCGTACATCGTACCAAAGTGTCCAATCAGATTTTTGCGCACGCCGCCTGAATCTTATTCCAAAATGTGTCCAGGTTACGTGGTTTACGTTTGTACACAACTCATCTTTTACTGTGCCCCATAAAAAGAAATCCAGCGGCGTGAGGTCTGGAGAGTGTGCATGAAGCTGGATTGGTCCCCTGCATCCTATCCACTGGCCCGGCACATTGTGATCCAGGTATGCTCGTACGTCCCTATGATAGTGCGGCGGGGCGCCATCTTGCTGGAAATGAAACTCATCATCACCGTATAATGGACGAATGGCAGGTAATATGGAGTCAGCAAGCATTGTTAAGTACGTTTCTCCAGTAACAGTACCTTCAAAGCGGAAAGGCCCAATGAGTCCCCTTGCAGACAAACCACACCACACATTTACACCAGGCAAATTCACAGCCTTTTCAACTGTAATGTGAGGATTATCTTCATCCCAGTACACACAATTGTGCCTGTTGACAGTTCCAATGAGTTTGAATTTGGCTTCATCTGACAAAATTGTGCTACCCATAAATCCCGGTTCACGTCTCACCATCTCCTGAACCCATTCACAAAATTGTAACCTTCGATATGGATCGTCGTCACTTAGCTGTTGCACCAGCGTCGGAATGTACACACGAAACTTGCCTTTCTTCAGAATGTGTAGCACACTACTATCACTTACATTACTCTCACGTCCCGCTTGCCTTGAAGATTTTTGAGGCGAACGCTGAAACAGTTCCGAGACCGCAGTTGTGGAATCGTCACTTGTAGCTGTACGAGGTCGCCCGATCGACCTTTATGCACATCACACACTGTTTCACGAATTTCGAATTCGTCTCGTAGACGTGTAATTGTTAACCTTGAAGGTGGTTCTGTACCATACTCACTTCTCCACTGTCTTCGAACCGCAGCTACATTCTCAAACTTCCAGTACCACTTAATTATCTGCTTCCGCGCTTCAAAGCTCAAACGCATGTCCGCCTTGTTGCAGTTACTTCCTTGCCACTGCTGCCACCTGTTGAAGAAACATAACATTAATTTCTCGAAGATATTTAACCTTGTAGAACGGGAGATAAATTGTCTGTGACAGTTCTAAGTGTGTACACATTTTTTGACGCGCCCTATATGTATAGTTGAGGTGGATGCACTAACATCTTCTTGAACTCAAAAATGGAGTCGTATACCTGTGGTCTCGACCAAAGTTCAATTTGAATGCATGGTGGAAAAGATGACAGAGTCACTACCCCAGGCACCGGTCGATAGACTGGATTCACATGATCATCGGACTCTGGGCGATCCGGGACACATGCGGAGAAGAATCCGAGCTACTCAAAGACGTCTCACACTCTCAAAACGAAACGTAAAAACTTTATTGGCACAATTAATGTGAACACCTTCACTAAAACAGGTAAATTAAAGTAACTCACCAACTCAGTGGGAAAATTTGACCTGAAAATCACTGCACTGCAAGACAAGATTCATGGATGAAGGACGCTTTAACACAGAAAATTACAGGATCTACAAGGGCAAACCTGCCATAAAAGTAAGAGACGAACTACCGCTTTTCGGAACTGGATTCGCCGTACACACTTCCATATTCACGCAGTGCTAAGAAGGGCAGCTCGTTTCGTGTTATTACGCAATAGGGGTGAGAGTGTCACCGATATGATACGCTAGTTGGGGTGGCAGTCACTGAAACGAAGGCGGTTTTCTTTGCGGCGAGATCTATAGGGCTATTACAAATGATTGAAGCGATTTCATAAATTCACTGTAGCTCCATTCATTGACATATGGTCACGACACACTACAGATACGTAGAAAAACTCATAAAGTTTTGTTCGGCTGAAGCCGCACTTCAGGTTTCTGCCGCCAGAGCGCTAGAGAGCGCAGTGAGATAAAATGGCGACAGGAGCCGAGAAAGCGTATGTCGTGCTTGAAATGCACTCACATCAGTCAGTCATAAAAGTGCAACGACACTTCAGGACGAAGTTCAACAAAGATCCACCAACTGCTAATTCCATTCGGCGATGGTATGCGCAGTTTAAAGCTTCTGGATGCCTCTGTAAGGGGAAATCAACGGGTCGGCCTGCAGTGAGCGAAGAAACGGTTGAACGCGTGCGGGCAAGTTTCACGCGTAGCCCGCGGAAGACGACGAATAAAGCAAGCAGTGAGCTAAACGTACCACAGCCGACGGTTTGGAAAATCTTACGGAAAAGGCTAAAGCAGAAGTCTTACCGTTTACAATTGCTACAAGCACTGACACCCGATGACAAAGTCAAACGCTTTGAATTTTCGGCGCGGTGGAAGAGGATGCGTTCAGTGCGAAACTTGTTTTCAGTGATGAAGCAACATTTTTTCTTAATGGTGAAGTGAACAGACACAATGTGCGAATCTGGGCGGTAGAGAATCCTCACGCATTCGTGCAGCAAACTCGCAATTCACCAAAAGTTAATGTGTTTTGTGCAATCTCACGGTTTAAAGTTTACGGCCCCTTTTTCTTCTGCGAAAAAAACGTTACAGGACACGTGTATCTGGACATGCTGGAAAATTGGCTCATGCCACAACTGGAGACCGGCAGCGCCGACTTTATCTTTCAACAGGATGGTGCTCCACCGCACTTCCATCACGATGTTTGGCATTTCTTACACAGGAGATTGGAAAACCGATGGATCGGTCGTGGTGGAGATCATGATCAGCAATTCGTGTCATAGCCTCCACGCTCTCCCGCCTTAACCCCATGCAATTTCTTTCTGTGGGGTTATGTGAAAGATTCAGTGTTTAAACCTCCTCTACCAAGAAACGTGCCAGAACTGCGAGCTCGCATCAACGATGCTTTCGAACTCATTGATGGGGACATGCTGTGCCGAGTGTGGGATGAACTTGATTATCGGCTTGATGTCTGCCGAATCACTAAAGGGGCACATATCGAACATTTGTGAATGCCTAAAAAAACTTTTTGAGATTTTGTATGTGTGTGCAAAGCATTGTGAAAATATCTCAAATAATAAAGTTATTGTAGAGCTGTGAAATCGCTTCAATCATTTGTAATAACCCTGTATTTACGAAATTTCAATCACCAACTTTCTCTCCCGAATGTGAAAATTTTATGTTGACACCCACCTACGTAGGGAGAAATGATCATCATAACAAAATAAGAGAAATCAGAGCTGGAACGGAAAGATTTAGGTGTTCCTTTTTCCCACGCGCCATTCGAGAGTGAAGTGGTAGAGTAGTAGTATGAAAATGGTTCGATGAACCCTCTACCAGGCACTTAAGTGTGAATTGCAGAGTAACCATGTAGATGTAGATGTATTCCCGAAATTACATTGCTCCACATTAAATATTTTTTTGTGTTGCAATTTTTTTCCCCTGAGTATAAATGGAAGTTTAAATGACAATAAATATGTTTACACATTGTATACAACAGGAAGTGTAGCAGGATCTCTGACAGTTAAAACTGCGAAAATTTAAAAATGGTTGAAATGGCTCTGAGCACTATGGGGCTTAACTTCTGAGGTCATCAGTCCACTAGAACCTGGAACTACTTAAACCTAACTAACCTAAGGACATCACACACATCCACGTCCGAGACAGGATTCGAACCTGCGACCGTAGCGGTCGCACGGTTCCAGACTGTAGCGCCTAGAACCGCTCGGCCACCTCGGCCGGCCGCGATAATTTAGACATATTATTTTACACTTCACTGATCAGTGCAAGAAGAAGCTTCGCGAAATGCAACGCTTGTTTAAGCAGCATCATAATGATGGATAATTAAATAGAAATCAACCAATAATATTACGATAGTCGTGGATTCGGTGCATGTGAGGTACGCCGAGTGAGCTGAATAGAACTAGTAACGGCACTTACGCTTTGTTGAAGGTCCCACTCGACCTAATTGTTATTTTTGAAGGTCAGTGGTGCCTTGCAAGCCACTTATAATTAATATCGGGGTGATATTCTGGCACGCCTCATTCCGATCATCAGTAAGCGTGTTATCTCTGACTGCGATTCATATCGGACGTGAACACTAACATTTAGACGCTAATAACGAGATGCAGCCGATAATATCAGTTGAAGTGAGTTGTTAAAACGCTTACGTACTCAAGAAAATGCTTATCGTCAAATACAGGGTGATTCAAAAAGATTACCACAACTTTAGGAATTTAAAACTCTGCAACGACAAAAGGCAGAGCTAAGCACTATCTGTCGGCGAATTAAGGGAGCTATAAAGTTTCATTTAGTTGTACATTTGTTCGCCATTTCAGCCAATAAAGTTTTTGGTCCCTTTTTCTTCGAAGGTGCTACTGTAATTGGACTACAGTATCTGGAGATGTTAGAGAATTGGCTGTTCCCTCAGCTCGAACAAGAAGCACAACAATTCATATTTCAGCAGGATGGAGCGCCACCACATTGGCACTTATCTGTCCGTAACTACCTGAACGTCAACTACCCGAGGCGATGGATCGGCCGCCAGGCAGCCCGTGACAGAGCACTTCATCACTGGCCTCCAAGAAGCCCTGATCTTACCCCCTGCGATTTTTTCTTATGGGGGTATGTTAAGGATATGGTGTTTCGGCCACCTCTCCCAGCCACCACTGATGATTTGAAACGAGAAATAACAGCAGCTATCCAAACTGTTACGCCTGATATGCTACAGAGAGTGTGGAACGAGTTGGAGTATCGGGTTGATATTGCTCGTGTGTCTGGAGGGGGCCATATTGAACATCTCTGAACTTGTTTTTGAGTGAAAAAAAACCTTTTTAAATACTCTTTGTAATGATTTATAACAGAAGGTTATATTGTGTTTCTTTCATTAAATACACATTTTTAAAGTTGTGGTATTCTTTTTGAATCACCCTGTACTTCCATTATAAAAGTATTTAAAAGCGGACATTAAGACCAGAGATAATCGTGTTTTTGGAACTATTGTTGGAACATGGATGTGTGGACTCGACCTTTGTTTCGTCATATTGCAAACTTTTCCCACGAACGTAATTCAACATTCAACGTCCACATTATCCATGAATCTAGTCCTTGCTAGGAAAAAGGGTCTGCTATTGAAGACTCATGTTTAAATACAGGAAGATTTGACTTACATGAACATTATTGCGGTTTCGTATGAGTCCTGTTTGAATTACGATTTGTACCTGTGGCGTGGCACAACACGGTCACACCAGCAGTTATAAATGATATAAAAGTCATTATACAACAATCAATTCCTCGCAAAGGCGAAAAAGAGCGACACACATAAAATTTGTATCCTATACTTTAGTTCATCTATTTTTTTTTTCTGCTTCGATAGTAATAGTAGAGTGAAAAATATCATTGTAGTACCAGCAACGGCGGAAAAAGCGACAGCAATAAAATGTGTGTCCCGTACTTCAGTTGACCTATACATTGATAGTGACCGGGCCAAATATATCACGAAATAAGCATCAAATGAAAAAACTACAAAGAACGAAACTCGTCTAGCTTGAAGGGGGAAACCAGATGGCGCTATGGTTGGCCCGCTAGATGGCGCTGCCATAGGTCAAACGGATATCAAATGCGTTTTTTTTAAATAGGAACCTCCATTTTTTATTACATATTCGTGTAGTACGTAAAGAAATATGAAAGTTATAGTTGGACCACTTTTTTCGCTTTGTGATAGATGGCGCTGTAATAGTCACAAACGTATAAGTACGAGGTATCACGTAACAATACGCCAGTGCGGACGGTATTTGCTTCGTGATACATTACCCGTGTTAAAATGGACCCTTTACCAATTGCGGAAAAGGTCGATGTCGTGTTGATGTATGGCTATTGTGATCAAAATGCTCAACGGGCGTGTGCTATGTATGCTGCTCGGTATCCTGGACGACATCATCCAAGTGTCCGGACCGTTCGCCGGATAGTTACGTTATTTAAGGAAACAGGAAGTGTTCAGCCTCATGTGAAACGTCAACCACGACCTGAAACAAATGATGATGCCCAAGTACGTGTTTTAGCTACTGTCGCGGCTAATCCGCACATCAGTAGCAGACAAATTGCGCGAGAATCGGGAATCTCATAAATGTCGGTGTTGAGAATGCTACATCAACATCCATTGCACCCGTACCATATCTCTATGCACCAGGAATTGCATGCCGACGACTTTGATCG
This sequence comes from Schistocerca piceifrons, assembly GCF_021461385.2. NCBI lineage: Eukaryota > Metazoa > Arthropoda > Insecta > Orthoptera > Acrididae > Schistocerca > Schistocerca piceifrons. The sequence goes on along the minus strand of NC_060148.1, from coordinate 80,535,696 downwards.
TCGTGTACAATTCTGCCACTGGGCACAAGAGAAATTAGGGGACGATGACAGATTTATTGCACGCGTTCTATTTAGCCAAAAAGCGTCATTCACCAACAGCGGTAACGCAAACCGGCATAATATGCACTATTGGGCAACAGAAAATCCACAATGGCTGCGACAAGTGGAACATCAGTGACCTTGGCGGGTTAACTTATGAGGCGGAATTATGGGAGGATGGATAATTGGCCCCCATTTTATCGATGGCAATCTAAATGGTGCAATGTATGCTGATTTCCTACGTAATGTTCTACTCATGTTACTACAAGATGTTTCACTGCATGACAGAATGGCGATGTACTTCCAACATGATTGATGTCCGGCACATAGCTCGCGTGTGGTTGAAGCGGTATTGAATAGCATATTTCATGACAGGTGGATTGGTCGTCGAAGCACCATACCGTGGCCCGCACGTTAACCGGATCTGACGTCCCCGGATTTCTTTCTGTGGGGTAAGTTGAAGGATATTTGCTATCGTGATCCACCGACAAAGCCTGACAACATGCGTCAACGCATTGTCAATGCGTGTGCGAACATTACGGAAGGTCAACTACTCGCTGTTGTGAGGAATGTCGTTACACGTATTGCCAAATGCGCTGAGGTTGCATTTCTTGCATTAATGTGGTATTTACAGGTAATCACGTTGTTCAAATGGCTCTGAGCACTATGGAACTTAACATCTGTGGTCATCAGTCCCCTAGAACTTAGAACTACTTAAACCTAACTAACCTAAGGACATCACACACATCCATGCCCGAGGCAGGATTCGAACCTGCGACCGTAGCAGTCGCGCGGTTCCGGACTGAGCGCCTAGAACTAATCACTTTGTAACAGCATGCGTTCTCAGAAATGATAAGTTCACAAAGGTACATGTATCACATTGGAACAACCCAAATAAAATGTTGAAACGTACCTACGTTCTGTATTTTAGTTTAAAAATCCTACCTGTCACCAACTGTTCGTCAAAAATTGTGAGCCGTATGTTTGTGACTATTACAGCGCCATCTATCACAAAGCGAAAAAAGTTGTGCAACTAAAACATTCATATTTCTTTACGTACTACACGAATATGTAATAAAAATGGGGGTTCCTATTAAAAAAAAAACGCAGTTGATATCCGTTTGACCTATGGCAGCGCCATCTAGCGGGCCAACGATAGCGCCATCTGGTTTCCTCCTTCAAGCTAGACGAGTTTTGTTCTTCGTAGTTTTTTTCGTTTGACTCTTATTTCGTGAGATATTTGGCCCGGTCACGATCAATGGACCACCCTGTATAGACCAACTAAAGAATAGGATACTACTGCTAGCGAAGACGAAAAAACCAGCATCTCAACTGAAGAACAGGATACTAGCGCTAGCGAAGTCGAAAAAAAGCGATATTCCAAAAATTTGTGTCCTACATAACATTTGTATCCCGTACATTAGTTGACCTATATAGGTCAACTGAAGAACAGTAGTTCAGCTGAGGTACAGGATGCCCATGTTACGTATGTCGCTTTTTTCGCTTTTGCTGGCACTAGTATCCTATCTTCAGTTGAACTATACAGATCAGCTGAAGTACGCGATACAAATTTTTCGTATGTCTGACTCTTCGCCTTAGATAGTACTAGTATCGACTGAAAAATATCGTAGGAATACTAGTACTAGCGAAGGCAAAAAAAAAGCGACAACTGTAAAATTTGTATCCCGTACTGCATTTAAGATGGATGAGACCAAACCTACAAACGAAAATCAAAAAGTAAAAATTGTCCAGAATGAAAAGCAGTTCTTCCAAAAATCTCAAACTCACAAAGAATGAAAATAAGTACCGAATGAATTGGAACGAACAAATGATTGAAATGAATACAAGCGACAAAAATCGTACACAACGTCTAGCCCTGCCTTTTAAAAACACATTCATTTGTTTCAGTTTAGGATGATGACGCTTCACCACAGAAGACAACCGATTTATTACCTATGACTCGTAAATAAAGACATTATGAGCAAACTCTGAATTCATTGGTCAAAGCTGATGTCTTGTATCCCATTCTTCATTCTACCTGAATAACTGTACAACAAACTCTAAAGTGGCTACTATAAAACATAAACGAGAACAACAAAAATAATAGTAAAATTAATTAAATTCTTAAAAAATTGAGAAAGAAACAAAATTTGTTAATTGTTATTGACTTATATTAACAACATACCTTTTAAAGAAGTGTTGATGTGTAACTAGGGTCCAGAACATGAAAATATCGTTAAGCACACTTTTATCGACACCAACGCACTTTCGGTAACGCCTACTAAAAAGGTGGAAGAGCCGGTCGGTTTGTCCGAGCGGTTCTAGGCGCTTCAATCTGGAACCGCGCGACCGCTACGGTCGCAGGTTCGAGTCCTGCCTCGGGCATGGATGTGTGTGATGTCCTTAGGTTAGTTAGGTTTAAGTAGTTCTAAGTTCTAGGGGACTGATGACCACAGATGTTAAGTTCCATAATGCTCAGAGCCATTTGAACCATTTTTGAAACGTGGAAGGGTTTACTTTGTGACCAACGCAAAAAAATAAAAAAAAAAATTCGTTAATTATTGTTGACTCTTATTTAGAACATACTTTTTAAGGAGGTACTGCAATGCAAGTAGCGTCCTGAACGAGAAACTAAGGAATATGACATTCATTGTAAAAAGAAACATATACTACTGAGATTTAAATTATGGAATAAGTTTAACTGAAAAAAATTAAAAGATTTATGTGATCTGGTAGAACACATACTTTGTCAAAATTTTAAAATATAACCATCTCTACTGAAACACTGTCTCCGTGCCCTTTGCTTCTTCATGCCTCGAACAACCTGACGTATCTGATGTCATTATTTTCGGTATTAACTGTTTTTAGCTCATCGCTCGAACCACCCAAACAACCAAACGAATGTTTGTGTGAATGCACAATTTTGTATCTATTTCCTACGGCACTGCTACTTCGCTGTCGTACATCTGTATTTATGCTCCGAAAGCCACCTTGCGGTGTGTGGTGGAGGGTACTTTGTTCACCATTGTCAGTTCCTCATATTCCTGTTCAGTTGCGAATAGTTCGCGAGGAGAATGATTGCCGGTAAGCCTCCGTGTGGTCTCGAATATCTCTAATTTTACCTTCGTGATCTTTTCGCGAGATATGCAGGGTAAGAATTATTGAACTATATGAAAAAACCGTATATTAGTTAAAAACTACCGTCTGCAAACACTTTATTCAACATGAAAACGTCACTACAGATATTAGGTTATGACATGTGCGATATGCCTGCAATCATTGACGATGATGTGGAGCAGACGAATTGCGAAATTCTGCATGATGCAGTGCAGTGTCGGAACATCGATGCTGTCGATGACCTCCTGAACAGTTGTTTTCAACTCATCAATGGTTTTGAGGTTATTGCTGTACGACTTGTCTTTAATATAGCCACACAAGAAGGAGTTGCATGTGTTCAGATCCGGAAAATACGGCGGGCAATCGAGGCCCATGCCAGTGGCCTCTGTGTACCTCAGAGCCAGAATGTGGTCCCCCAAAGTGCTTCTTCAGAACGACAAACACTGACCTGCTACGATGGGGTCGAGCTCCGATCTTGCATGAACCACATCTCGCCGAAATCACGGTCACTTTGGACAATAGGGATAAAATTATCTTCCAGAACCTTCACGTAACGTTCGGTAGTCACCGTGCCATCGAGGAATATCGCACCGATTATTCTGCGACTGGACACTGCACACTTCACAGTCACCCGCTGAGAGTGAAGAGACTTCTCGGTGGCGAAATGCAGATTCTGAGTCCCCAAATGCGCTAATTTTGCTTGTTGATGAACCTATCCAAATGAAAGCAGTTTCACCTGCGCATAGTAATTTCCATCATACTGTAGCGGCACCAGTTTAAGATAGGGAAGTTAGATTTGGTGCAGTATTTCGGAGTGCACAAGTTACAGCTGGGTGCTGTCTGGATTGCAGTAAGTTACGCTGACCAGCGGTTATGAAGTGGAATGGAGGCCACAGGGGCCATCGAACTGCTGTGAAGCGTAAACACAGCGGTTCGCATGTCGAAGCTATAGGATGAAGGGGCCCATTGGCGCAACTGTGGTGCGAGGCGTACGTGACTCGGAGCGATACATTGCGAAACAGAGCCGCGAAGCCGAGTATAAATAGGTGTGATTTTCTAACAAGATTGATTTCAAGTGTGGCAGCTCTCCTGGACGGTGGGGTGTGTCACACTACTGGCGACACACGGCAGCAGATGGGGCGACAGCATGCCAGTCCACGGCGGGTCGTCGGTTCGACCCTCTGAGGCTGACGCGGGGTCCGCAGCCAACCAGGGCGGGCCAGTCTTCGTCTCGCTACTGCGGACAGTCGTCTTAGTTCACGACACGCGCCGGAGACTGACAAGGCGAGGGCCGCAGGTTCGGACGCCGGAACGGGAGCGGTCATTGCCGCCACATTCCCAATTATGTCAGCCGAGGAAGAAGCAGCAGCGCGGCCGGCCTACGGCTCCCGGCGGAGCAGTGCGGAGTCAACGGGGACGGTGGCCGCTGAGTCGGCTGCTAGCGCAGCCATCCTGACGCAGTTGGAACTCTGCAGCTGGCGTACAAGGCCGGCTGTTGCACAGGACGCTGGGATGCTACCTCAGCACTGCGGGGCCTGTGACGCGGACCGAGATCAATGAAGCTCTGTAGTGGAAAAAATAAATTATTTGAAAAGCTCGGACGAGTTTTAATACGGCACCTCCTGGCACCCATCTACTACAATACCCTGAGGCCAACCATGCAATTTGTACGTCCTAATGCAAACCGTTCACAAGTTATGACGATATTATGTCATACAGTTCAATAATTGTCTCCCTGTACTCTTCTAGGACTGTACGCTCTCGGAACTTTAACAGTAGACAATACCATGATGGAAAACGCCTCTAAGCACTATGGGACTTAACATCTGAGGTCATCAGTCCCCTAGACTTAGAACTACTTAAACCTAACTAACCTAAGGACATCACACATATTCTTGCCCGACGCAGGATATGAACCTGCGACCGCAGCAGCAGCGCGGTTCCGGACTGAAGCGCCTAGAACCGCTCGGCCACAGCGGCCGGCGAGAACGCCTCTCTTGCAGTGTCTGCCACTGGAGTTGGCAGAGTATGTCCATGATCCCTTCGCGCTCACTAAATAAATCTGCAGCGAAACGTGCAGCTCTTCTTTGGATCGTCTCTATTTCGTCTGTCAGTCCCATCTGATATGGATCCCACACTCACGAGAATATTCAAGTATTGGTCAAAGGATTGTTTTGTAAGCTACTTCCTTTGATGATGGATTACATTCCCTGAGCATTCTTCAGTGAATCTGTCTGTCATCTGACTTGCTCACGATTAATTTTAAGTGACCGTTCCACTTCATATTTTATGGAAATAACTGCTTCCAATCATTGTTCTGCAATTTTGCATCATACAGTAAAGGGGCGTGCTGTATTTTTTTCGCAATATTTAAATTTATTATTATTATTTTAATTATTCATGGTTATGTTTTATATCAGTCATGTTAGAGGATTCTTGAGCAACGGCCTTGCTGCAGTGGATACACCGGTTCCTGTGAGATCACCGAAGTTAAGTGCTGTCGGGTGCGGCCGGCATTTGGATGGGTGACCATCCAGGCCGCCATGCGCTGTGGCCATTTTTAGGGTTGCACTCAGCCTCGTGATGCCAATTGAGGAGCTACTCGACCGAATAGTAGCGGCTCCGGTCAAGAATACCATCATAACGACCGGGAGAGCGGTGTGCTGACCACACGTCCCTCCTATCCACATTCTCACCTCAGGATGACACGGCAGTCGGATGGTCCCGATGGGCCACTTGTGGCCTGAAGACGGAGTGCTTTAGAGGATTCTTGTACGGTTATCATCAGAGTAAAGGCTTGATCTCTGAAATGTAAATTCTCTTGTTTTTTACACTGTAAATAGGTGATTGATCCTGTTTCTTGACACAGATGTAAGTCGCTCCTTGTTGCCCCAGTTTTTTTACAGCTGTGTCCGAAAAGTAACGGCAATTTTGCAACTTCGCTGTTGTATTAGTCCCCTTCGCGCGGCGTTTCGTTGTTATGTTGGTAAACGAAGACGACTAGTGCCCCGGAGGCACAATCCACCGACGAAATTCCTGAAAAAGGTGAAAGAAATTATTCTGAATGTTGGTCTAGTTACAATAACTCGGTGATCATGTTGGCATATCAGTTGGCTCGTGGTATTTAACTGTGGATATGTTTTGGGTTCGAAACGACGTGCCAGTAAAAATTGTATCGAATTGTTGAATTTCGAACAAAAACAGCCGCAAATGCAAGTTTCTGAGGAGCAATTACACGAACAATGATGAAGAACTACTGAAACACTTTAAATCAGGTGATGGAACATGAGTTTACGGATATGTCGTCGAAACGAAAGCTCGGTTGTCTCCGTAGATTCTCGATGGTCAATACAAGAAATCTCGGTAAGTGCGCTCAAATGTAAGGGTTACATACGCTGGCCTCTTCGATTTTAACGCCTTAGTGAAGCAGGATATCGTCCCACAAGGTCGAACTGTCGGTAGAAAGTACTGCTACGTAAACCTTGAAGAACCGTCGTTTAACAAGCACAGATGAAGTTTTTTATAAAAGAAGAATTGGGCAGGATTTGTGATTGGTGTAAAGAATGGCAGCTAACTCTAGACATAGATAAATGTAAATTCATGCAGATGAATAGGAAAAAGAATCCCGTAATGTTTGAATACTCCATTAGTAGTGTAGCGCTTGACACAGTCACGTCGATTAAATATTTGGGCGTAACACTGCAGAGCGATATGAAGTGGGACAAGCATGTAATGGCAGTTGTGGGGAAGGCGGACAGTCGTCTTCGGTTCATTGGTAGAATTTTCGGAAGATGTGGTTCATATGTAAAGGAGACCGCTTATAAAACACTAATACGACCTATTCTTGAGTACTGCTCGAGCGTTTGGGATACCCATCAGGTCGGATTGAAGGAGGACATAGAAGCAATTCAGAGGCGGGTTGCTAGATTTTTTACTGGTAGGTTTGATCATCACGCGAGTGTTACGGAAATGCTTCAGGAACTCGGGTGAGAGTCTCTGGAGGAAAAGAGGCGTTCTTTTCGTGAATTGCTACTGAGGAAATTCAGAGTACCAGCATTTTACTGCCGCCAACTTATATTTCGCGGAAAGACCACAAAGATAAGATAAGAAAGATTAGGGCTCGTACAGAGGCGGTCAATTTTCCCTCGTTCTGTTTGGGAGTGGAACAGGGAGAGAAGATGCTAGTTGTGGTACGAGGTATCCTCCACCACACCGTATGGTGGATTGCGGAGTATGTATGTAGATGTAGCTGAGAGAATTAAAAGCTGTACGAAAGATCCAGCTTCAGAATTGTTTCTGGGATAGGGAAAAGCACTGGCAAAAGAGTATAAGGTTTAAGGGGACTATTTGGAAGAGGAAAAAATAAAATTATTTCCAAAAAAGAGTAATTACCATGCTTAAATGTCTCGTATTTTATGACCTTTCATAGCAGTCGATAATACAGATAACAGCTCCCTAATTGGTCGAAACAGCGAAAACAAAAGTGCAGAGACTATGGAGGCAATAACACGGTCTAAGACATTAAGCCATCCTTCTGCTCAGTAGAAGTCACAACGATATTTCCAATTCACCATTCTTTTTCATAAATACATGCAGCATCTTGTTTCAGTATATTTTCGTCACTATTGTCATTATTGTGATCTTAGCCATGCCTTCAATTGTGTGGAGCATATTTCACTCCTCAACAAACTAGTTTGTTACGGAATCATAAACAGTGAAGTTGACAACATTTTCGAATCTTACCTCAACAACCGTAAACAAACTGTATTGGTAAACAGAGATCACAGCTAGCTGAAGTTAAGTGCGGTGTGCCACAAGGCTCAGTATTAGGACCTCTGCTATTTATCCAATGACAGACAATCTACCAGCTTACATAAATACTCACTCCATTCTCTATGCGGATGATACCACTTTTTTCAGTATCAGCTCAGACATGGATATGCTCCAAACTGTGGCAAATAACACAATATCACAAGCATCAGTCTGGTTTCGAGCTAACGGGTTCCTGCTTAATGAGAGTAAAACTCAAAGATTGTATTTAGTTTAAGAGATCTGCCAACACAGTCTAAGACATTAAGCCATCCTTCTGCTCAGTAGAAGTCACAGTGATATTTCCAATTCGCCATTCTTGTTTCAGTATATTTCCTTCACTATTGTCATCATTGTGATCTTAGCAAAGCCTTCAATTGTGTGGAGCATATTTCACTCCTCAACAAACTTGGGAGCCACATATTAAATACATTAGTGCAAGGCTGTCTAGAGTGGTGTATTTGTGAAGGAATTAAAAAAGCAATGTACCTGCGGCCTATGTAAGATCAGCCTACTTTGCTTTTTTCAAAGGATTATATAATATGGGCTTTTAATATGGGGCAATAGCTCACACCTTTAGGACATTTTAGTACTTCAGAAGAAAGTAATTCGAATTATCACAAACAGTGATAAACTGGCCCATTGCAAACCACTGCTTATAAACTTAAAAATATTAACTGTTATAAACATGTATATTTACACTGCCCTACTGCATATAAAGAGCAACTTATCAGAATACCAGCCTAGAAGAGATGTACACTCTCATAGAACCAGAAATAGTAGCCATCTTGACATACCTTACTACAGATTATCCAAGTCACTGAACAGCTACAAAGTGGTGGGTATGAAGATGTTTAACAAACTGCCACTAGAATGGGCAGAAGCTCCATTTGATTTATTTAAAGGCAAATTATTCAGTCGGTTAGCTGCAAATCCTTGCTACGCTCTGCAGGAATTTTATGACTGTAAAATATCGTAGTGGTACTGGTTTGGAGAGTACAACATAAATTCTTTAAGTGAGTAATTTATGGTGCAATGTTTTCATATTATTTGATTTTAAATATTGTATTTTATGGAAAACCAATAGTGACATATTGATCTTCAACCCATTTATATATGCTGTATAACTTGTATATATGTAACTTGATTTTGTCAATTGCTGTAATAGCTAAACGACAATAAAATTTAATTCAGTTCAATTAATTTTGGTGAGAAGAGATGAGGCATCATGTGAAACTCTGCTGACCTGAAATTGCTTCCGCTAAGCAGGATGCTTTAATAAGTTTTATGCATCTTCATACAGCAGATTCATTTTATTGGCCATCAAGGAGTGACAAGTGCTGCGTTCTTATTTGAGCATCATCAAAGACATCGTCTGGCCGGCAGTAATGTTTTCCTCGTGATGTTCAACATCAGATTAATGAAACAGGCAAAAAATTCAAGTGCCTTGAAGTAAACATAAGCTTAGGAACCTAAAAGTGACCCCTTCTAGCTTTGGCCTCTTGCTGTAGTAAAGAAACCCACCTGTGGCTACTGCTGCATAGCAGTCAGGTGTGGCCCCTATCACGATGGGGAAGCCGGTTTTCTCACTTTAAAAGAAATCAACACTGGTTAGGTTCCACTGGACCATAGTCTCACTTGTACAATTTTTCATCAGTGTAGTAATGTTCCATGTAAACTAAAAAATTATGTGTTTATGTGAACACAAAATATGCTATACATTAAATTGGAATTAAACTACCACATCAGTAGCATTGCACAATAAAACATATGTATTGAAAGTTCTCTATAAAAATGAATCCTTTCCAAAACATTTCAGGCAGACTGCTATGAGTTTCACCAAAATTTATACAATGTGACAATGGTGTAAAACGTGAAGGCAGTTTACATGACGTGTGTTGCAGCTATTTTGCAACTATTTTGCTATCATGATCTCCACTGCCTTCGTAATGCACAGTTAGATTTTCCGCATCAAAATTGTCCAACAGATGTTTTTCTATTGTTTCAATTAAGAGAGTGCAAAAAGTTGTACAACAAGGCCTAGTTTTGTTCCTTTAAGGTGGGTAGGATGTCCAACAGGCCAACTTGGAGCAGGAGAGGCACCACAGGACATTTTATTTTCTACTGTCTATACTTTTACATATAAATTCATAAAACTTTGTCAGCATGACCAAGAAGGATTCAGGATTCACACTCATAGCAGTGGAGGTGCAAAAACATAACAAAATAGATTTTTTTAGATATGAAATTTCATCATTTTTCACTTACTGTTGGCTGCATTTGTTGCTATAGGTACATTTTTCTTCACAAGTAAGAGAGATTCTTTGATGAATTTTGCACAGCATACAAACCATACTTACATGTGTATGAAACTAGAATTTTCCAAATCTATTAAAAACTGTGGTAAAAATTGAGATAATTAACTACAAAATTTGATTTTTTTCGAAACATAAAGTTTAAAACATAACAGCTCATTCATTTTTTCATAAATTAATAGATTCTAGAGTTTCAGACACCTGTAAGTATGGTTTGTATGCTGTGCAAAATTCATCGAACAGTCTCTCTTACTTATGAAGAAAAGTGTACCTATCGCAACAAATGCAGCCAATAGTAAGTGAAAAAAACAATGAAATTTTACATGTAAAAAAAATTATTTTGTTATGTTTTTGAGCTTCCGCTGCTACAAGTGTGAATCCTGAATCTTTTCTGGTCATGCTGACAAAGTTTTATGAATTTACTTGTAAAAGTATAGACAGTGGAAATTAAAATGTCCTGTGGTGCCTCTCCAAGTCGGCCCGTTTGATGTCCTACCCCCCTTAAGAAAAAATAGTTCCAGAGATATTTTATCTCAAAGTTGTCAAAAACACAGGGAGTGCACTGTTGATTGCTGTGGTATGGGATCAAGCATTATATTGACGAAAGTAAAACTGTACAGATGTTCAATGGGGACACGTGTGAATGTTCCATGCAAAATTTTAGGAAAATCTGTGACGGTCATGCGTAAATTTGTCACTCGATATGACATTACCGAGATAATTGACACCTTTCACACATTTGACCTTCTCTCCTTCCAGTATGGTCTTCCAAGGTATGGGTGTCCTGCTCATCTTCATTGCCACTGTCCTGTTAGTCTTAACTCTCAATTTGAATCCTCCAATTTTTTTTTATTCCAGTAATGCAGTCTTCTCCAAACCTTCATTTCTGTCTCACCTCAGATGACAATGTGATCATCAAAAGCAAAAGCATTGAGATCTTAATTTTCTATTTCCTTGATTTCTTTCACAAATGCTTCCATAAGTGTTACGGAGATAACAGGGAAAGCGAACTGTCTTGCTGAACAACTCTCTTCATCTTAAACCATTTTGATCTTCCACCTCATACTGGTGCACTGCTTTCACAACCTTTATATAGTATCTCAGCTTTTTAAATTAATGAATCAGGGACATTATGTTTCCTCCAGCATTCCCATATTTTACACCTTTGGTACACTATTGTACACTTTGTCCAAACCGAGGAACACTATTTCAGATCCTTTTCATTTTTTAAATCCATCGTCATTAAACAACAGAGGGAAAAAATGAAGTCTATCATTCCCATGTTACTTCTGAATGGATGCTGCTCATCCACAAACTGATGTTCTAGGATTTCCCTCAGTCTCTTTTCTATGATCTTTTCCATTATCTTAAAGTAGTTTCATTCCTTTGTAGTTGGTGCACTTCATTTTACTTCTTTCTTAAACAATGCTATTATAATTCCCTTTTTCCAGTCATCTGCCACTTCATTCTCTTTCCTTATTATCCCCAGTATCCGATGTAAACATTGTATGTGATGGATTCCAGCTGCCTTAATCATATCTGCTGTCACCTCATCTAATCCTGCTGTGTTCCTACCTCTGATATGTTTCATGGCAGTGCAAAGTTATTGTCAAGAATTTAAACAATACAAAGAGATGAGGCAGTTTTAGTGTGACACATTGAAAAAAATTAATGAAGTGCAACAGAAGCATGGGGAACTAGTGAAATGCTTAGTGCATCACAGGCAGGGGACTCATCAAAATTAAAGGCTTGTTTATTTATTTATATCCCATAAATCCAATACTGTGAGGCATTCGCATGGATGTAGGACGTGTCAGAATTATTACAAACAATACAAAAGGAATACATAAAAGTAGCTCTTGCAAGACAAAATACATGGTATAAATGGTATAAGACAAAATACACATTAATAGGTATAGAAAAAATTACGTTAAAAATATGGTAGATCTTAAAAGCTAAAGGAAAGACACAGTAATATTAACAGTGATTGTGATTATTGTAATGCACAATAGCACATCAAATTAGTAAATGAAAAAATCAATTACAGTTAACTCTACTGAAATAGTCTTCTACCAAATAGAAGGAATTATCTAATAAATACTGTTTGAGCTGTTGTTTAAATTTGGGAAGCTCGTGGATAAGTAATTTCAGTGATGGTGGGAGAGCACTGAACACCTTGCAGCTCATGTAATGGACTCCTTTTTGTACAATAGTAAGGTTTTTTGATTCATAATGGAGGTCCATCTTCCTCCTGGTATTGTGGGTATGGTATGAATCATTGGTTTTGTACGATTGTCCATTTTTACCAATGAAACATAACAGGGAGTAGATATATTGGCATGCAGTTGTCAGTATCACTATCATCACAACGTACATACATAAACAATAATTGAGATGAATTAAAGGTAGTACTGTAGGAATATAAACCAAACATTCTAGCAGTCAGATCATTTCCTAAAAGAATATCATATGGAGGTCTACTACTTGAAAAATTATGAAAATATAACAACATTGCATAAACGTGGTGGGGTTGCCACTTTCTCTAGCTCCAAATCAACTAAAGCCATCCAAACTACCACAAGATATACTACAGAAGTGATCTTTAAAGCTAAAGCAGTGGAAATAAAAACTGCAGGGAAGCTGTGCTGTGTATTAGGCCTTTACTGAAATAAAAGACCTTCTTTGCACAGTAGAAGATACAATATAAGAATTTCCAAAAATATGTTTATTTAATAATTATTGGGGGATTTGTCACGGACACCAGAAAATATACAGAAAACTCCAAGGCACTAATGGACTTACTGTGTACTTTCAACCTACAAATAAAGAAGATAAATCCACAATGACAACTAAGCGTAGTGAAACAACTATTGAGCAAATAATAACAAAAATTCTTTCATACTACTCTGACACGCAGATAATAAACTCCACACTAGCATACCATTTTTGCCATCTTGATGTACATTAACATACAGACTGCTGGACGTGAGCAGGAGATATGAGAGCAAATAAAGGCAGACAAACTCATAAACTCACTAAACTTGATTCCATTAAAAAAGATATTAACAGCCGAAAAATGGGAAGCAGTGCATGCAGACAATGATGTAAATACTAAATGGGACCAGTTTCTATTTTTATTTAATTGCTATTATAATCTTACATATCCATACATATAATCTTACATATCCATTACAAAAGGCTGGCAAACAAGTGCGAGGCGTGTTTTTTAAGTAAGTACTGTTTTGAAATGGAAAAATGACGTGCTAAGATATCTCAATAGTTTTATTTTTACATGAAAGCCTGTTCCTTAATCTACGCACTCCCACCATTACAGTCTGATTCTTCCTTGTTAACGTTATGTACTGAGTGTTCAAGATGCCTCCAATAATTGTGAGTCCCGCCGACTGTGAAGTACGGGCTGTTGCAAGGTTTCTTAGTGCTAAAGGCCTAAAAGTGATCAATATTCATAGTGAGATCTGTGCAGTTTACGGAGAAAACACTATGAGCAATGGAATGGTAAGAAAGTGGGTGAGAGCATTTAAAGATCGCTGCACAAATGTGTATGATGAACAACGGAGTGGGAGTCCAGTCGTTAATGAAAGTTTGGTGCAGAAAGTGGACAATAAGGTGAGAGATAACAGATGCTTTACAATTTCTTCCATGTGGGATGACTTTCCTAATGTTTCTCGTAGTGTTTTGTATGGCATTGTGACCGAGCAATTGAATTACCAAAAACTGTGCGCACGTTGGGTACCGAAAATGTTGACGGATGTGCACAAAACCAAACGTTTAGACAGTGCATTGAATTTCCTTGAGCGGCACCACAACGACGGGGATGATTTCTTTAAGTCAAATTGTTATGGGCGATGAAACATGGGTGGCCTACGTCACACCAGAATCAAAGCCACAGTCCATGGAAGTTGAGCACGGGCATCGTTTTGCTGCAAGACAATGCCCGTCCGCACGTGGCGAATCAGACCAAAGATCTCATCACATCTTTTCGAGGGGAAACTCTAGACCATCCTCCGTACAGCCTGATCTTGCACCCAGTGACTACCATCTGTTCCTGCACTTGAAGAAACATCTGGGCGGTCAGCGTCTTCAAGACGATGACGAAGTCAAAACAGCGGTGACGCAGTGGTTAACAAGTCAGGTGGCAGACTTCTACAAGGAGAGTATTCAAAACCTGGTACAACATTGTGACAAGTGCCTCAATATTGACAGAAATTATATAGAAAAGTAAATTAAGGTACAGGCTTTCATGTAAAAATAAAATTATTTAGATATCTTAGCACATCTTTTTTTAATTTCAAAATGGTACTTACTTAAAAAACATGCCTCATACAAAAAAGAGAAAAGCTGGGTGGCTGAAGAGGTTCCCCATAACCTCAAAGTGTATTATGACATTACAAAAATAAATAATACAATAAAATAAAAAATATTGAGGCATATAATACACTCCTGGAAATTGAAATAAGAACACCGTAAATTCATTGTCCCAGGAAGGGGAAACTTTATTGACACATTCCTGGGGTCAGATACATCACATGATCACACTGACAGAACCACAGGCACATAGACACAGGCAACAGAGCATGCACAATGTCGGCACTAGTACAGTGTATATCCACCTTTCGCAGCAATGCAGGCTGCTATTCTCCCATGGAGACGATCGTAGAGATGCTGGATGTAGTCCTGTGGAACGGCTTGCCATGCCATTTCCACCTGGCGCCTCAGTTGGACCAGCGTTCGTGCTGTAGTTGACTTACACCTTCTAGAGCACGTTGGGTGGTACGGGATACATGCGGACGTGCATTGTCCTGTTGGAACAGCAAGTTCCCTTGCCGGTCTAGGAATGGTAGAATGATGGGTTCGATGACGGTTTGGATGTACCGTGCACTATTCAGTGTTCCCTCGACGATCACCAGTGGTGTACGGCCAGTGTAGGAGATCGCTCCCCACACCATGATGCCGGGTGTTGGCCCTGTGTGCCTCGGTCGTATGCAGTCCTGATTGTGGCGCTCACCTGCACGGCGCCAAACACGCATACGACCATCATTGGCACCAAGGCAGAAGCGACTCTCATCGCTGAAAACGACACGTCTCCATTCGTCCCTCCATTCACGCCTGTCGCGACACCACTGGAGGCGGGCTGCACGATGTTGGGGCGTGAGCGGAAGACGGCCTAACGGTGTGCGGGACCGTAGCCCAGCTTCATGGAGACGGTTGCGAATGGTCCTCGCCGATACCCCAGGAGCAACAGTGTCCCTAATTTGCTGGGAAGTGGCGGTGCGGTCCCCTACGGCACTGCGTAGGATCCTACGGTCTTGGCGTGCATCCGTGCGTCGCTGCGGTCCGGTCCCAGGTCGACGGGCACGTGCACCTTCCGCCGACCACTGGCGACAACATCGATGTACTGTGGAGACCTCACGCCCCACGTGTTGAGCAATTCGGCGGTACGTCCACCCGGCCTCCCGCATGCCCACTATACGCCCTCGCTCAAAGTCCGTCAACTGCACATACGGTTCACGTCCACGCTGTCGCGGCATGCTACCAGTGTTAAAGACTGTGATGGAGCTCCGTATGCCACGGCAAACTGGCTGACACTGACGGCGGCGGTGCACAAATGCTGCGCAGCTAGCGCCATTCGACGGCCAACACCGCAGTTCCTGGTGTGTCCGCTGTGCCGTGCGTGTGATCATTGCTTGTACAGCCCTCTCGCAGTGTCCGGAGCAAGTATGGTGGGTCTGACACACCGGTGTCAATGTGTTCTTTTTTCCATTTCCAGGAGTGTACTTTGTACAAAATAAAAAAGAAAGAGTACTTCACTTTCATCAGAGAAACAAAGCCATTGTTCATTAAGGCAGCTGTAGATAAAGGAGAGACTTACTCAAAAGTCTTATTGTTCTTCATAAATGAAGAGAGAGGAAAACTAACAAAATCGACAGAGGACATCTGTTCAATGAAAGATGGCAAAAGTGATGCAGGTCCTCTAGAAATAACAAACACATTTAAGAGATACTATGAGTGTTGACTGAAAAGTAATGCCTCCACCTCTGTAACTCTTCAACAGTTGGCAGCATTGGTATGCGGCAGGTACTGGCTTGTTCCGTAGCCTCTTCTCTACAGCTCCAGTTGGCGGGAAGCCTTAGCATTGATCGGTTGTAAAGTATGGAAACTTGTGCAGATGGTTGGTCAATGCCATTTAAGCAACGTGTGGTCATTGAATTCTTGACAGCAGAATGTGTCACCCAAAAGAAGATCCATTAGAGAATGAAATCAATTTATGGTGATTGTGTTGGTGTGAGTACTGTGCGTCGTTGGGTGAGTATGATTAAAGATGTTGAGGTGGGAATATCTGACCTGCATGACAAACAAAGAGTTAGACGTCCTGTGACAGCAACCACTGAGTTTCACAAGAAAAACGTTGACAGATTGATTCAGGACGATTGTTGTGTCACTCAGAGAGAAACTGCAAGCACAATCAGCATTTCACAAGAACGTGTGGGTCACATTATTGCTTTGCTTGGCTATCGGAAGATCTGTGCGCGATGGGTACCCCGGGTGCTGACTCCTGAAATGAAAGCGCACAGACCTGAAATTTGCCAGGGACTCCTTTCATGTTCCGAGAATGAAGGTGATGACTTTCTCCACTCAGTAGTGACATGAGACAAAACATTGGTACACCATTACAAGTCAGAGATGAAGCGTCAGTCTATGGAATATCGATACAAAGACTCGTTACATTAGAATGCTGCGAACTGTGTAATGATGGCTAACAAGGGTCCGAAAGGAAAAGGGAAATGTTTTCCTGCAGCATGACAATGCCAAATCACACACTTCATGTGCCACCACAGCAGAACTTCAGAGATTGAATCTCACCACCGTATGGCATCCTCCATACAGTGCAGATATAGCACTGTCTGACAACCATCTGTTCCCGATAATGAAAGATGATCTGCGGGGACATCATTATGCTTCTGATGCAGATGTTGAGAGAACTGTGAGACTGTGGTTGCGGAAATGAAGTGCCAACTTCTTCTGTGACGGCTTCAGAAAACTTGGTCATCATTGGAAGAAGTGTATCCCATTGGCTGGTGATTATAAGGAAAAGTGAATGTTGGAAATTAAATATCATATCCTAAGGATTACTTCTGTGTTTGATTTATCAAAATATTCCAATCCAAATCCAATTAACGAAGGTGGAGGCATTACTTTTCATTCAACCCTTGTACATAACTGCAGCAAATGTTGTTGTTGTTGTGGTCTTCAGTCCTGAGACTGGTTTGATGCAGCTCTCTATGCTAATCTATCCTGTGCAAGCCTCTTCATCTCCCAGTACCTACTGCAGCCTACATCCTTCTGAATCTGCTTAGTGTATTCATCTCTTGGTCTCCCTCTACGATTTTTACCCTCCACGTTGCCCTTCAGTACTAAATTGGTATCCCTTGATGCCTCAGATCATGTCCTACCAACCGATCCCTTCTTCTAGTCAAGTTGTGACACAAACTCCTCCTCTCCCCAATTCTATTCAATACCTCGTCATTAGTTATGTGATCTACCCACCTAATCTTCAACATTCTTCTGTAGCACCACATTTCGAAAGCTTCTATTCTCTTCTTGTCCAAACTATTTATTGTCCATGTTTCACTTCCATACATGGCTACACTCCATACAAATACTTTCAGGAATGACTTCCTGACATTTAAATCTATACTAGACATTAATAAATTTCTCTTTGGGGTTGGAATTATTATATTCTTCTTGAAATCTGAGGGTATTTTGCTGTCTCATACAGCTTGCTCACCAGATGGTAGAGTTTTGTCAGGGCTGGCTCTCCCAAGGCCGTCAGTAGTTCTAATGGAAAGTTGTCTACTCCCGGGGCCTTGTTTCAGCTTAGGTCTTTCAGTGCTCTGTCAAAATCTTCACGCAGTATCGTATCTCCCATTTTCATCTTCATCTACCTCCTCTTCCATTTCCAGAAAATTGTCCTCAAAAACATCGCCCCTGTATAGACCCTCTATATACTCCTTCCACCTTTCTGCTTTCCCTTCTTTCCTTAGAACTGGGTTTCCATCTAAGCTCTTGATATTCATGCAAGTCGTTCTCTTTTCTCCAAAGGTCTCTTTAATTTTTCTGTAGGCAGTATCTATCTTACACCTCGTGAGGTAAGCCTCTACACCCGTACATTTGTCCTCTAGCCATCCCTGCTTAGCCATTTTGCACTTCCTGTCAATCTCATTTTTGAGACATTTGTATTCCTTTCTGCCTGCTTCGCTTACTGCATTTTTGTAGTTTCTCCTTTCATCAATTAAATTAAATTAAATTCATCAATTAAATTCAGTATCTCTTCTGTTACCCAAGGATTTCTACTAGCCCTCATCTTTTTACCTACTTGATCCTCTGCTGCCTTCACTATTTCATTCCTCAAAGCTACCCATTCTTCTTCTACTGTATTTCTTTCCCCCATTCCTGTCAATTGTTCCCTTATGCTCTCCCTGAAACTCTGTACAACCTCTGGTTCTTTCAGTTTATCCAGGTCCCATCTCCTTAAATTCCCACCTTTTTGCAGTTTCTTCAGTTTTAGTCTACAGTTCATAACCACTAGATTGTGATCAGAGTCCACATCTGGCCCTGGAAATGCCTTACAATTTAAAACCTGTTTCCTAAATCTCTCTCTTACCATTATGTAATCAATCTGAAACCTGTCAGTATCTCCAGGCTTCTTCCATGTATACAACCATCTTTTATGATTCTTGAACCAAGTGTTAGCTATGATTAAGTTGTGCTTTGTGCAAAATTCTGTCAGGCGGCTTCCTCTTTCATTTCTTAGCCCCAATCCATATTCACCTACTACGTTTCCTTCTCTTCCTTTTCCTACTCTCGAATTTCAGTCACCCATGACTATTAAATTTTCGTCTCCCTTCACTACCTGAATAATTTCTTTTATCCCATCATACATTGCATCAATTTCTTCATCATCTGCAGAACTAGTTGGCATATAAACTTGTAGTAGGCGTGGGCTTCATGTGTATCTTGGCCACAATAATGCTTTCACTATGCTGTTTGTAGTAGCTTATGTGCACTCCTATTTTCCTATTGATTATAAAACCTACTCCTGCATTACCCCTATTTGATTTAGTATTTTTAACCCTGTATTCACCTGACCAAAAGTCTTGTTCCTCGTGCCACCGAACTTCACTAATTACCACCATATCTAACGTTAACCTATCCATTTCCCTTTTTAAATTTTCTAACCTACATGCCCAATTAAGGGATCTGACATTCCACGCTCCGATCTGTAGAACACCAGTTTTCTTTCTCCTGATAACAATGTCCTCTTGAGTAGTTCCTGCCAAGAGATCCGAATGGGGGACTATTTTACTTCCGGAATATTTTACCCAAGAGGACGCCACCATCATTTAATCATACATTAAAGCTGCATGCTCTCGGGAAAAATTGCAGCTGTAGTTTCCCCTTGCTTTCATCCATTCGCAGTACCACAACAGCAAGGCTGTTCTGGTTAGTGTTACAGGGCCAGATCAGTCAATCATCCAGACTGTTGCCCCTGCAACTATGAAAAGGCTGCTGCCCGTCTTCAGGAACCACACGTTTGTCTGGCCTCTCAACAGATACCCCTCCGTTGTGGTTGCACCTATGGTACGGCTATCTGTATCATTGAGGCACGGAAGCCTCCCCACCAACAGCAAGGTCCATGGTTCGTGGGGCAAATAAACTAATAAAAAAATAAAACAGGTGAAACAAGTAAAATGTCAAAAATCCCACATATAAACCATACCATGGCATTCATCTCAGCAACTGAAATAGAAGTTTCAAATTTAATAAAGGAACTAAAAGTCAAACCTTCATCTGGCTTAGATGCTATTACACCACATCTCCTAAACAAATGTGGGGAAAGCATACTAAAACCTTTAACATATGTGCTGAATGCTGTGACAGACAAAGGTATATTTCCAGATTCGTTAAAAGTAATTAAAGCAAAGCCAATAATTAAGACAAGAAACAGGGGTGAATTAGAGAACTACAGCCCAATATCAGTGATCTCCACTTATGCTAAAATATATGAAATGATAATAAAGAATAGAACTGTAAGCTTTATAAACAAATTTAAAATACTACACTTATCAGGGACATCAACAATATTGGCATCAATATGCTTAGTTCAACATATTCTGAGTTTGCTTGACAGGCAACAGATCAACATCTAATAATAATAATTTTATTTTCAATCAGCTATTACAGCAATAGACAACATCACGCATATTATACGATACAATTGATGATTTAAAAGAAACAACATGATTGTTATTAGTGTTACAATATTATATTGAAGTTGAAATATTCATTTATGTCATAGAGTGGGTGGGTAACTAGCCAGTCGTATAGTATTTGGTTGAATGCTTGTACAGTTAATTCTTGTACAGATTGTGCAATCTTATCAAATAATTTGTAGCCCATGGGATCATAACTACTTAGTGATTTTGACAGTTTGTGGCATGAGGTATAAATGCATCTGTTCCCTCTCGTACTGTAACAATGTACATTATCTCTGCAGTTTGTTTCTGCGATGGTTTACAGTGTGTCTTATATGAAGAACCATTCGTTATCCTAAACCTTTTTTCTGCAGTATTAAGATATCATGTACACAACTAGAGTTCTCCAATGAAATAATACCATATGTTAGTATGCTTTGGAAGAATGAAAAATAGGGTGTTCTAACATACTTTTTGGATATACAGTCCATAAGTCACTGTAACAGATAAAGTACTTTTGACAGCTTACCACTAATATACTGTACATGTTGACTCCAAGATACATAATTTATCGTCTAAATATACCCCCAAAAATTTAACATAACTAGGATCAACTGATGGAAGCTTGTCTTTTAGACTAAAAGCCTCGTGCTATGTGTTGTTGTTATTCAATAAGAAGCCATTTGCTTTAAACAAGTTGGAAGCTTGGTCCACAGTCTTTGCAACACAACTTTTAAGGCTGTCGAGATCGTTACTACAATGAAGAAAAATTGTATCACCTGCATATGGAACTGTTCTTGACTTTATAAATGAAGCCAAATCATTGATCATTATTAGGAACAAATAAGTGCCCAATACCAGTCCTTTGGGTACACCTACTTTAACTTGTTCTATTCTCAGCATTTCCTTGCCAACACAGACAATTTGCCTACCGCTCTGTAGATACAATTTCATTCAGTTGTAATTCAGCTGGTGCACAAAATCAGTTATCCTTATTGCATCAGGAACCAGAATATCCGAGGACTAGGGGGTAAGCTTAATGAGTTACTTATTTGTGTTGAAGAATTAGAGTTCAGCAAACCGGTTGATATAATCTGCATCTTGGAACATCATATGACCACTGGTATAGATATGTTAAATGTTACAGGATCCAAATTAGCTTCTTACTTCTGCAGAGAAAATGTGGAGAAAGGAGAATTTGCCACATTTGCCAGAAACTGTTTTGATTTCAAGAATATTGATATTAATAAGTTTTGTTCAGAGCAGCACTTAGAAGCTTGTGCAACAGAAGTAGTATTTGATAATAAATCCTTTATAATAGTAGGTATATACACATTACCTTCAGAAAATTTTAACCTCTTCATAAAAAAAAATCTGGAAGTTCTGTTGTACCATCTCACTGTAAAAAACAAGGAAATCGTGGTTACTGGTGATTTTAATGTGGATTTATTGAAAAGCTCTGTCAGTGAACAATTATTACAGTCAGTAACACTATCATTCAAGTTAGTTCCTACTGTGAACTTTGCAACTCGGATATGTAAATGCTCTGAGACTGCTATTAATAACATCTTTGAAGACAAATCTAGGGGAAAAAGTCATATTACAAAACCAATACATCACAACATGCAGCGTCTTGTGTTAAATGTTGAAACTTGTCAGATAAAAAAATCTATTAAATCTCAGCACAGGAGGGTAATAAATAAGTCAAAAATGGAGAAATTCAGGAAATTGCTCAAAGACATGAATTGGATAGCTGTTTACAATACTTCTGACTCAAATAAAAAATACAAACCTCGACTTTCGAAAATTGTTTTCCCCTAAAGGTAACTCAAATCACACAGAAGTCAAAAAATAAAAATAAGCAGTGGATTGGGATACAGTCAAGACAGAGACAGGTGGGGCCAAAAAGGAAGAACAGATAGCTCTAAAAAAAACTCTTAAACTAGTCCTTCATGTCTGTTACTGACAGTTTGGGTTTATCAGTTTCGGTGAACATTGCAATGGAGTACCTGTGCCCCGACCGGGACTCGAACCCGGAATCTCCTTCTTACATGGCAGATGCTCTGTCCATCTGAGCCACCGAGGTTCGAGTCCCGGTTGGGGCACACATTTTCAACATGTCCCCAATGAAGTATATCAACACCTCTTTGCAGCTCGGGTGCCCATTTAATTATCATTTCATTTCTAGCAAAGCTGCATGGTCATCTATGGTAACTATTCTTTTGGGAACAGATACTACCATCACATATAGTTAAAATATGGCTTCCCGGCTATTGACCTTCTTGTGCGAACGCACACGCTATGCCTGAACTCGTACAGGACTTGGTAGATTTATCTGCCTTGAGTAATGAGTATGATGGGCAAACATCTATTAGGCGCACTACAAATGTAGTGGGACCAATGACCGTAGCAGTCTGGTCCCTTTAATCCCACAAACCAACCAAACAACGAATGTAGTGGTGTGGACATGTTGGGAATGTGGGTCTCACGGGGAGCGTGCACGGGATAAGTACCTGCAGGCGCACTATCCTCTGTGCCCTTGGTGGCTCAGATGGAGAGAGTGTTTGCCATGCAAGCAGGAGATCCCAGGTTCGAGTCCCGGTCGGGGCACACATTTTCAACATGTCCCCAGTGAAGTACATCAACGCCTGTTTGCAGCTAGGGTGTCCATTTAATTATCATTTCATCTCCAATTATTCCTAGATTTTCCAAATAAACATTTAATTGTTGATAAAATACACATTCCAGTACTTTAGAAAAAGCCCGGGACTATATAAATTGGCCTGTAACTTGAAGGTGAGTCTGTATCTCCTTTTTTATGTATTAGAACTACCCTAGACACATTTTGCTCATCAGGAAACTATCCCTTAGTTATTTGCTTGTTTATACAATATGGTAAGTGATACACAATACAATCTATTACTTTCTATAGTATGTTACGAGATATGTCATATATGTCTACACTGTCTAATGGTTTTAGGTGTTTTACTATTCTTAGGATGAGACTAGGAGAGACTTCAGAGAAGGCAGACGTGTGTATTAGCCAGTAGTTTACAAACATTTTTTGAAAGAATCTCTGATTAACTAATATCAGGGTTGATAATAGAATTTCCTACATCCTCAACTCATTTAATAAAATAATCATTGACTTTTTGGGGACATATATTAATTTCCTTGTTTCTTTCACTTTTAGCAATACTACTTATTATTTTCCATGCGGCTTTGCAGTTGTTGGTGGAATTCCCAATACTGCTGAAACTGTGTGCTTTTTCACCTTCCCCAATGGCTTTTTTATACTCGTTCCTATATTTAAGATAGACTGATCTGTCATGCAGTCTTCAGACTTTTATATACATTGTGCAACAGCTTAAGTTGGTTTTTCAGATTTGTTAGTTCTTCACTAGATCTTGGATTTTCTTTATTTGTGGCCTTGATTTTGGAGCCTTCATCAGTTATTTTGCATTTCTTTATGGGAAAGTTGTCATTAAATTGTATCAAGACAGCTTTAAAGAACCTTACAAATGTTAGCTTTGCTGACAAATCATTACATAAGCTGTAATGTGTGTCACCATAACACTGGCCAAACCAGTCTCTGTCTGCAAGGGACTTATAAAACCTGACAATTTTATCATTTATGACAGGTCTGGTTATTACAGCTTTTGGGAGAGACCTTGCAATATTGCTATTATCAGCAGAGAATCTAGTTTTACAGTTTAAGGCTACAGAATCATGGTCTGAGAATGGAAATACTATCATTTCACATGATTCTTCTGTAGTTTCAAAATTGACAAAAATGTTGTCAAGACATGCTTCATTTCATGTGCGTTTATTATTGATAAAGAGTAAATTTCACTGTCTTAGAAGTTTTTTCAGCTCAATGACACTATATTTGTGTATCGTTACATCAAAATCTGAATTCAGATCTCCATCTATTACAATGTCACAATGCAACCATTTTGGCTCTTCAAATACATGTAACAGCATGTCCAGTTTTTCTAGAAATATAGTGGTGATATCCTTAGGTGATCTGTACAAGCATATTATTACCATCTTAAAACTATCAATGATTCTATCAATAGCTTCAAAATTCTGTTCATCACACAAATATTCTAGATTCACCCTATTAATGGAGCAACTGAGTGAGTGGTTAATATCGATTGCCACACCACCTCTTCTATGCAATTTCCTACAGTAGCTATTTGCTATATTATAGTTATCAACTTTCACAACTGTATGTTCCTGCTCAGTAACCCAATGTTCACTCAAACAAAAAATATAAAAATCTATTATCTAGGCCAAAAGTATTCAAAAAATTCTTTGTCTTTTATTCCTTGAATGTTCAGGTAGCAAACTTTAATCTCAAAATTGTTATTCCCTTCGGATTGAACATTTTTGTGAGCAGCTATAAAAGCTTTTACACTATTTATCTTATGGGCTTCTCCATCGTGCTGCATTCCACTAAAAATAATTTAGACGGAGAGGAGGCACTGTTTCCCACTTACTCATAACACTTGACACTGCTTCTTTAGCTGCACTTCTCTTCTTTCTCCCTGGTGGTGCTGCAGTTCTATGGGGTGTGGCAGAACTGACTAAGCAGTTTTACAGAGCAATAAAAAGTAAATCTGAATGTATAGAGAAAAAATGTTTTTATTTTCTAAATTAGTACAGTATACCATTTTACATTCATTTAGTTTTGGAAACAATGTCCTCAAGATGGCAGCCGTTAGCATCAAAATATTGTTGTAGATGATCCCTGAGGTTTTGAGCAGCTCTTGCACACATATCACGGTGTACGGCATTCACTTTGTCGATAATCTACTCTTTCAACTCTGGTAGGGTGTGAAGGCGACTTTTGAAAACCTCTTCCTTCAGATACCCCAAAGAAAGTCGTCACAAAGTCTCAAACCTGGTGACTGCGTAGGCCACCCGACATCACCCCACAGACGAGGTGTCCCGGAAACATTTGTCTCAAAGCATCAAGTGAAATTCAAGATGTGTGAGAAGTAGCTCCATCCTGTTGGAACCACAAGTTCCCAAGTCCATGTTCTTCAACAATCTTGTCCATTCTGTGTAGCAGAAAATATTGCAACATTGAAACATAACATGAAGAATTCACTGTCGTGGTCACTCCTTCTTCATCGAAAAAAAGCAAAGGCCTACCACGCCAAATATGGCACACCACACTGTCACTTTAGGAGAATGTTGCAGTCTTCCATGAACAATTTGGGGGTTATATTCAGCCCAGTAGTGAAAGATTTGCTTATTCACATGCCCACTAAGATGAAAATGTGCCACGTCCCTACTGAAGAAAGCTGTATTCAGAGGGATCTGACCAAGCATTTGCTCACACAGATTTTGACATTTGGCATAGTCTGCTGGGCGTAATTATTGAGCAATCATTATTTCGAAAGGATGGAACTTCAAATCGCATTGCAGAATCCTCAAACTGTGGTCTGAAATCCCCAATACAACAGCATGTTGTCAAGCCGAATGTTGCGGCGATTGTCGAACTGCTGTTCTCGTCCACTGCACATGTTCTGATGTTCTGACAGATCTGCATCAGCTGTGTGTATCTATTCTTAGCGTGCTACCAGTTTCCTCCAACTGGTGAACCCAGGACCGAATTGTGTTTGCATTAGGAACGGCACTGCTGCGTGGATTGTTGAACTGGCGCCAAAAAGCTCATTGTGTAGCGATCACAGATCTGTTGTATTCATAATAAGTGTAAACGGCAAAACCATGATGTGCACCAGTTGAGACCATGTTGGCTACTGAAATGGGGTCAATGACTCAGCAAAGGCAGATCATGTGCAACTGGCTACCCCTGCCACAACCTCAGCAGTAATTGATAGAAACTGCTTAGTCGGTTCTGCCACACCCTGTATTGCTGGTGTTACTTTTTTTTAAAGGCTTGTGATGGTTCTGCTACAGCTGCTTCATTTTCTAATGTTGCTACTGATAATGCCACTGATAACTATTATGCTTCACATGCTGAACCATATAAAGCATTTTACTGCATAAATCATTCCCTGTTAATGGAAAAACTCTTACCAGCGTGGTCTTCAAGAAAAATGCTATGACATAGTCAAATTGTTCATTGTCACCAGGAAACAGCACACAGAAATCAGACATACTAATGGGGGAAATGCAGTCAATTACAGCTTTGAATTACAAGCTGCCATACATGGCGTGCCACAAGGCTCCGTGCTTGGGCTAGTACTGTTTATTCTCTACATCAGTGGTTCCCAACAGGTGGTCCTTGGACCCCCAGGGGTCCACGAGCTATGCCAGAGGGGTCCGCACGATGCTACTAGAATAAAAAATATATTAAACATATTTCGTATGATAACAGATTTTTTTTGTTTTGGCCGCTTCCTGCATGAGCAGTTTTAAGCTCAATATTTTTTTCAATAATGAATATGTCAATGTTTTTCCTAAGTACCAAAAACAGAAAACGTATTAAAAGACTCTTAATTGATACTGTAATATGACAAGGTACCAATCATGCTCAATGAGGGGGTCCTCAAGAAAATTTTGTTGGGAACCCCTGCTCTACACAAATGATTTCCTAGAATATATAGAACAGAAGCTTACAATGTATGCTGATCCCACTACAATTACATGGGCAGCTGAGGCAAAGGAGAAGCTTGAGAAGGAAGCATTCCTAAATGTTGAAACTGCAAATTAATATAAGTAGAAAACAGTCTTTTTATAAATAAAACAAAATCAATGTATGCAGTGGTTCAAACCAACCAGAGTCAAATGTATAATGTAAATATTAAGTTAAATAGTGAGGCAATTAAAGAAGTAAGCAGCACAAAACTTTTTGGAGCTATTACACTTAAGCATTTGAAATGGGGAGAGCACATATATTTACTGTGAAAAAAAATAAACACACAGAATTTCTTCAAGTGCAAAACAGCAAAAGTTGTGGATGGTTAATTACTTGGGACAATATGCTATGGGCTAGAGTTCCCACATATGTCCCACTCAATTCATACATGGATGTTACAAAAAAAGCAGTCAGAATCATATTAAGAGGAAAGACTTCTGAAAAATGCAGAAGCTGCTTCAAAAAAATA
Organism: Schistocerca piceifrons; assembly: GCF_021461385.2. Classification (NCBI taxonomy): domain Eukaryota; kingdom Metazoa; phylum Arthropoda; class Insecta; order Orthoptera; family Acrididae; genus Schistocerca; species Schistocerca piceifrons. Next base: position 80,508,060 of record NC_060148.1, on the reverse strand, counting down.
TTTAAAATTCAGAAAAGAGCTCTAAGATGTACAACCAAAGTAACACCCAGACAAACTTGTAGACAAGCTTTTGTACACCATAATACTAAAACAGTGCACTCACTGTGTATACACTCATTCTCATAAATCAAGGAAAATTGGAGAATGTGGTGCCGCACAACGTGGCACTACAAAAAAACTGGCGCTAATGGCGTAGGCACATAGGGAACACACACGACACAGATCTGTAAGTCCACAGTATCGCTGATAAGTTAAGAAAACCGTCCCGAAACACATGTGCTACAAAACGCCACTGTTTCCTGCGCATGTACCCTGACATCAATAAGGGATACGATCACCGTGCACATGTACACAGCCCGCACAATGGTTTGGCATACTCTGGATCAGGTGGTCGAGCAGCTGCTGGGGTATAGCCTCCCATTCTTGTACCAGTGCCTGTCGGAGCTCCTGAAGTGTCATAGGGGTTTGAAGACGTGCAGTGATACGTCGACCGAGAGCATCCCAGACGTGCTCGATGGGGTTTAGGTCTGGAGAACAGGCAGGCCACTCCATTCGCCTGATATCTTCTGTTTCAAGGTACTCCTCCACAATGGCAGCTCGGTGGGGCTGTGCACTGTCACCCATCAGGAGGAACGTGGGACCCACTGCACCCCTTGGTGCAAAATGACATCCCAATACACCTGCCTGTTACAGTTCCTCTGCCAAAGACATGCAGGGGTGTACGTAAACCAATCATAATCCCACCTCACATCATCAAACCATGACCACCATACAGGTCCCTTTCAAGGACATTAATGGGTTGCTATCTGGTTCCTGGTTCACGCCAGATGAAAACCCGGAGAGAATCACTGTTCAGACTATACCTGGGCTCGTCCGTGAACATAACCTGGGACCACTGCTCCAATGTCTATGTACTGTGTTCTTGACACCAGGCTTTACGGGCTGTCCTGTGACGAGGGGTCAGTGGAACGCACCTTGCAGGTCTCGGGTGAGTGAACCCTGTCTGTAGACTGTGTCCGGAGACAACTGTACCAGTGGCTGCGGTAAGGTCCCGAGCGAGGCTACCTGCAGTGCTCCGTGGCCATTTGCGGGCACTGATGTTGAGATATCGGTCTTCTTGTGGTGTTGTACACTGTGGACACCCCGTAATGTAGCACCTGGACACGTTTCCTGTCTGCTGGAATCGTTGCCATGATCTTGAGATTACACTTTGTGGCACACGGAGGGCCCGTGCTACGACCTGCCGTGTTTGATCAGCCTGCAGTCACTCTAGTATTCTACCCCTCATGACATCATAAATATGTGTTCTTAGAGCCATTTTCAACACCCAGTCACCATTAGCATGTCTGAAAACGTCTGCGCACTTACTGGCTGCACCATACTCTGACATGCACCAAAACACCTCTGCGTATGTGGACTGCTGCCAGCGCCACCTTGCAACAACCGCAGGTCAAATACACCGCACGGTCATACCCTGAGGTGATTTAAACCCGCAAACCGCCCATCAGAGCGTTGTTTCATCATGTGTCAGCATTATCCTTAATTTATGAGCATGAGTGTATATGAGAATATTGTGGCAGTGGAAATAAGTGACAAACACCTCTTAAATCAAGTTGTACATGAGCAAGCAACAAGACGAAAGGAAACTTACTACAAGGAGACAAGCAGCTTCTGTACACAGTATACCATGCTTTTTTGTAATATCAAGACCCTTTTTATTTCTTGATGTTTTAACTTCCCTCACTATCCCTCCATACTGCAGGTATTATTCGAAGGAATAATACCTGCAGTATGGAGGAGTGGTGTGGGGAAATTAAAACATCAAGAAATAAAAAGGGTCTTGATATTACAAAAAAAGCAGTCAGAATGCTATTAAAAGGAAAGGCTTCTGAAACATGCAGAAACTGCTTCAAAAGACTAGGCATTTTAACTTTTTCCTCCTCATTCATATGTAAAATTATACTACATGTCACAAAAGATAGTGCAGACTTGACTACAAACACTAGTGTACACACCCACAACACACCGAGGAAGAATGACATACAAAGCATACCTCACCAACTGAAAAGCTTGAAAAAGGACCGCACAGTACTCAGGTATCAAATTACTAAGAACTCTGCCTAAAAACTGCGTGACAATGTACATGACACTAAGTTTCCAATGAACCTAAAAGACTCTCTCGTGGAAAAGCAATTTTACAGTGTTAATGAGTACTGCTCTCATTAGATTTGTAAATATTGTTGATTATAATCAATTGTTAGAATAGTTAGGTACTATGTGATGATGAAGGTTTTTATATTTTCGAAATGTCCTATATTACATATATGTTCACTATACACCATGTAATCCTACAGAATCAAATAAAATTCAATTCAAAAGACAGTGAAATCTCAAACTGACAACGAGTGCTGCCAGTGACACAGGAAAAAGGTTCTTTAAAATCAGTTAAGGCAGTAAATAAATTTAAATTTTATATCTTACAGAGGAATGTAGGTTGGGTGTGAGTATTAGACGTGAAATACTAGTTGTTATATTCTAACAGGAAAAATGTAATAACCTTATATATGCCTATAAAACGTATTCCATTTTTCTTTATTGTACATTTATTCTACATATAAAATTGTATGATGCACCATATACTCTCAGCTGAAACTTATCAGCTAGAGTCCACAGGCAAAGAATAAGTAAATAAATAGATCTTGACTGTAGCACGTAAAACGGCATAAGGTCCTAGAAACAGCAGCCTTTAACAACACTTCGTCAAGCAAGTGCAGACAGTATTAAACAGGTAGACTTATGCTACAGTTACTCCATTGTCTCCAGGCTCATGCTGTAGATTTAAGGAGCTAAAGTGTCAGCAACCCTCCCCAGATTTAAGCAGTGTACACGAATTTCCACATGTGGTGTACCCCAAAGCGCAGCGAAATGATGTTGCTGACTGACCATCCAGCACTCATAACCGTTTGCCTCAATTTGCACCAACTGCTAACACTAATTTACCATCACATCCATAACAAAGACATTGTTCGTGAAACTCACATTGGAGAGGTTCTGTACCCTGTTCATGGATCAACATAGCCACTTGCACCAGATCCACACAGACCAGCGCACTGGAGCAACGGGTTTCTGAACCTACTCTTATAGAAAAAAAAAAAAGACACCGAAAATGCAGTGTACTCCCTATATTTGTGTGCAGGTTACTTGTGCATAAAGAAGTGCAATATTATCCTCTAACAAGCAGCAATAAAAAACCTGCTCTTTTGTGACAATAATAACTGTTTCCATTTCATCCTTTTGCCCATATAGGCCTTCATTGGAATTAGACAAAACACACACACACACACACACACACACACACACACACACACACACACACACACACACACAACCACTGTCTCTGGCTGTCCAAGCCAGATTGGCCTCGGCAGCCAAAGAGAGTGGTCATATGTGTGTGTTTTTTTGTCTAATTTCAATGAAGGCCTTTCTGGCCGAAATCTTACTCGTCTGTCTTTTTGTTGTGCCTATCTACAACTAAACATCTCTGCTATAAGGTGAGTAGCAATTATCCTTTTCATGATACTGTCATTACTCCATCCTGGATTCTATATTTGATTAATTAGATGCAGCTCTTTTGCGATGGTTTATCTAAAAACAAGCAGAAGGTGTCACTGTTTCGGGCCTGATGTGGACCGAAAAAGCTAAGAGTTTCCATGAAGAATTTAATGCCTCACCTGGATGGCTAAACAGATTCCAACATCACAGGATTTGCGAAATCACTGTGCAAGGATAGCAGCTCAGATTAGATTAGATTAGATTTACTTTCATTCCAATTGATTGAGGAGGTCCTCCAGGATGTGGAACATGTCACAAAAACAACAATACATGACAAATATTTTCAACTCAGACAAATAAGCTAATGCACCATTCCACAGGTACCAAGTGAAATGATCGTCATTTTTTAATGAACACCATATGAAAGAATCATTTTATAAATACCAATGCACTGAATTTAAAATAAAAAAAAGGTTTATTTATTTATTTATAAGGTAAAATATATCTAAAAACAAAGATGATGTGACTTTCCAAATGAAAGTGCTGGCAGGTCGACAGACACACAAACAAACACAAACATACACACAAAATTCAAGCTTTCGCAATAAACTGTTGCCTCGTCAGGAAAGAGGGAAGGAGAGGGAAAGACGAAAGGATGTGGGTGTTAAGGGAGAGGGTAAGGAGTCATTCCAATCCCGGGAGCGGAAAGACTTACCTTAGGGGGAAAAAAGGATGGATATACACTCGCGCACACACATACATAGCCATCCACACATACACAGACCGGTAAGGTAAAATATATCTAAAAACAAAGATGATGGGACTTACCAAATGAAAGCGCTGGCACGTCGATAGACACACAAACATACACACAAAATTCTAGCTTTCGCAACCAACGGTTGCCTTGTCAGGAAAGAGGGAAGGGGAGGGAAAGACGAAAGGATGTGGGTTTTAAGGGAGAGGGTAAGGAGTCATTCCAATCCCGGGAGTGGAAAGACTTAGGGAAAGGATGGGTATACACTTGCACACACACATATATCCATCCACACATATACAGACACAAGCAGACATATTCAGAGGCAAAGAGTTTGGGCAGAGATGTCAGTCGAGGTGGAAGTGCAGAGGCAAAGATGTTGTTGAATGACAGGTGAGGTATGAGTGGCGTCAACTTGAAATTAGCGGAGATTGAGGCCTGGTGGATAACGGGAAGAGAGGATATATTGAAGAGCAAGTTCCCATCTCCGGAGTTCAGATAGGTTGGTGTTAGTGGGAAGTATCCAGATAACCCGGACGGTGTAACACTGTGCCAAGATGTGCTGGCCGTGCACCGAGGCACGTTTAGCCACAGGGTGATCCTCATTACCGACAAACACTGTCTGCCTGTGTCCATTCATGTGAATGGACAGTTTGTTGCTGGTCATTCCCACATAGAAAACTTCACAGTGTAGGCAGGTCAGTTGGTAAATCACGTGGGTGCTTTCACACGTGGCTCTGCCTTTGATCGTGTACACCTTCCGGGTTACAGGACTGGAGTAGGTGGTGGTGGGAGGGTGCACGGGACAGGTTTTACACCGGGGGCGGTTACGAGGGTAGGAGCCAGAGAGTAGGGAAGGTGGTTTGGGGATTTCATAGGGATGAACTAAGAGGTTATGAAGGTTAGCTGGACGGCGGAAAGACACTCTTGGTGGAGTGGGGATAAGGTAATAAAAGTGTAATACAACTACTATAATACTTATTTACAATGAACACATTACTGCACTGAAATTGTGCAGGCGTTATATTGTACTTATATATGTATACACACACAAATCAGTTGGTTCTACTGAGAAATTCATCAATGGAGTAGAAGGAGCTGGCCACCAGTAAACCCCTTAAGCTTCTCTTAAACTGAATTTCATCGGTTGTTAAGCTTTTTAAGGCTGCTGGCAAGTTATTGAAAATGTGTGTTCCTGAATAATGCACACCTTTTTGTACAAGACTAAGTGACTTTAAATCCTTGTGAAGATTATTCTTATTTCTAGTTCTGATTCCAGTTTAAATGTTTTGGCTGGTGATTACTGCCAGGAAGAGATCCAGAAATTTGTGGGAGAGGAGAATTTCACACCAGACCTATGTTTCAGATGAAAGTGTTCTGTATTGGAAATGTCTACCAAGCAGAGTCCTTGCTTTTGAAAATAAAGTTAGCACTTTGGACAAAAGTCATCTAAAGAATGCATTTCAATTTTGCGCACTGCTAATGCTTCTGGGAACCACAAAGTGAAACTACAGGTGTTTGGAAAATCAAGAAAAACCCAAGCATTCAGAGATATGACAGCTAAGAACCTCACTGTGCTTATTACAACCAAAAGAGAGCGTGGATGAACAGTGAAATTTTTAAAAAACTGGTTCCACAGACATTTTGTACCACAATTTCAGTGATTTTTGGAAGAGAAAGGATTCTCACAGAAGCATGTTATATCCTTTGATAATGCCACTTCACGTCCCGATGAAAGGATTGTCATATCTGACGAAGGTGTCACCGTAACTAAGTTTTTACATCCTAATGTGATAGAGGCGTAATTGCATCAGTAAAATGTTGCTACCTGTCTGGTCTAGTGAGAATACTAGATGACGAGGATTATATAATTTAGTTCTGGAAGAAGTTGACAATTCTAGATGTCATGCACGGGATTTCTGATGCCTAGAAGGAAGTCAAGCCACATTGGCTAGTTCAATCACTGAGGAAAATTCTTTCAGATATATGAGAAAGCGCCAGCTGCGGTGGTCTAGCGGTTCTAGGCGCTCAGTCCAGAACTGCGCGACTGCTACGGTCGCAGGTTCGAATCCTACCTCGGGCATGGATGTGTGTGATGTCCTTAGGTTAGTTAGGTTTAAGTAGTTCTAAGTTCTAGGTGACTGATGACCACAGATGTTAAGTCCCATAGTGCTCAGAGCCATTTTTTATAAGAAAGTGATTTTAAAGGTTTCAGTGATGAAGAAATAACAACTGCAAAAATAATGAATTTGACAATGGTGTTAAATGGTTTTACAAATGTTGATGAAGAAAACTTCAATGAGTGGCTGAAGATCGATGCATGTGAATGCAGCTTCCAGTAGTCAAAACTGTGGCTGTTGCTTCACAATGAAATAGAGGACAGTGAATGTGAAAGTGAGGATGAAAACAGTGGCTTTGTCATTCATTGTAAAATATTGCAATTATTGCTGTATCTTCTCTCCCACATTATACAAATAATGAGGAGTATAGTCTACTAAATCTAAAGAACATAACAGAATTGATAAATCAGAAAGTTGAAGTTTGTGATAAATTTGAGGCTATGACTCAATCAACAGAAATGCATTTATCATCACTATAAAGGAATTTGGATCCAATAAAAAAACAACAGAAATAATTAAAGGAAATTTAACAAACACAACATCAAAAGTAAAATTTATGTGGGAACTGTCAAAACCTTTTAAAATAAAGGCAGGTGTAAAACAATGATATAATTTGTAACCTCTGCTTTCAAGCTGTCATTAGAAAAGCGAGAAAATCCTCCAGTACTATGGGTTCATTAGAAAAGGCAATGAGAGAATCGAGGAAAATCATCAGTTCTAAGGGTGTTCAATTCAAAAGAAATCCAGATAAAAACACCACAGATTGTCTAGTTTCTGTAGCTGACATGATTTGATTTACTGACTGGATAGTGAAAAAAAAAAAAACTTGAATTACAGAAACAAGCAACAAAAAAGAATTAAAAACATAACTTGGGGGAAAAAATGCAAAAAAGAACAATACACTGCAAATATCAGTGATGCCCACACCCCACTGCCCTCAGCAAAAGAATCTTAGAATTCTATCAACACAATAACTAGAAAATGTGATTGAAATACCTAGAAGAATGGATAATGAGCTACAAAAAAGAAAAGGCAGCAACAGAAAATAATCTTAAGGTATGAATTAAAAAACACCTTCAGTCACAAGTTTTCATGCTGTATTCAGTACATGATGCATTTTTGACCCGGTGGGTCCACCATCAGATGTAATTCGTCTTAATACATGCTTTGTTTTTCTCTTAAATGAGGTGAAATGCATATTCCAAATAATCCAAGAAAAGTGTTTTCAACGTTTAGCACCATCATTTTCGTATATATCACCTCTTTCAAGAGGCACATTCATATTCACAGATCTGTGAAATGATTACAAACATGTGTATATGAATGTGCCTCTTGAATGAAGGGATATGTATAAAAATGATGGAGAAAAGGACATATGCTGGTACTAAAATTTTGAAAACACTTTTATTGGATTATTTGCAATATGCATTTCACCTTATTCAAAAGAAAAAATAAAGCATGTATTAAGAAAAATTACACCTGATGATGGAGCCAAAGGGTCTGAAATGCATCATGTACTGAATAAAACACGAAAAGTTGTGAAACATGGAAAAGTTGTGACTGAAAGCATTTTTTAATTCATCCATTTACATCTACATCTACGTGATTACTCTGCTATTCACAATAAAGTGCCTGGCAGAGGGTTCTATGAACCACCTTCAAGCTGTCTCTCTACCGTTCCACTCTTGAATGGCACGCGGGAAAAGTGAGCACTTAAATTTTTCCGTGCAAGCCCTGATTTCTCTTATTTTATTGTGGTGATCATTTCTCCCTATGTAGGTGGGTGCCAACAGAATGTTTTCGCAATCGGAGGAGAAAACTGGTGATTGGAATTTCACAAGAAGATCCCGTCGCAACGAAAAACGCCTTTGTTTTAATGATTGCCACTCCAATTCACGTATCATGTCTGTGACTCTATCTCCCCTATTTCATGATAATACAAAACGAGCTGCCCTTCTTTGTACTTTTTCAATGTCATCCGTCAGTCCCACTTGATGTGGATCCCATACCGCACAGCAGTACTCCAGAATAGGCAGACAAGTGTAGTGTAAGCAGTCTCTTTGGTAGACCTGTTGCACCTTCCAGGTGTTCTGCCAATGAATCACAGTCTTTGGTTTGTTTTACCCACAATATTATCTATGTGATTGTTCCAGTTTAGTTTATTTGTAATTGTAATTCCTAAGTATTTAGTTGAATTTAGAGCCCTCAGATTTGTGTGACTTATCGTGTAATCAAAATTTAGCTGATTTCTTTTAGTACTCATCTGAATAACTTTGCATTTTTCTTTATTCAGAGTCAATTGCCACTTTTCGCATCATACAGATATCTTATCTAAATCATTTTGCAAGTCATTTTGATCATCTGATGACTTTACAAGACGGTAAATGACAGCATCATCTGCAAACAATCTAAGACGGCTACTCAGATTGTCTCCTATGTTGTTAATGTAGATCGGGAACAATAGAGGGCCTATAACGCTGCCTTCGGGAATGCCGGATATTACTTCTGTTTTACTCGATGACTTTCCGTCTATTACTACGAACTGTGAACTTTCTGACAGGAAATCACAAATCCAGTCACACAACTGAGGCGATACTCCATAAGCACACAGTTTGGTTGGAAGACACTTGTGAGGAACAGTGTCGAAAGCCTTCTGGAAATCTAAAAATATGGAATCAATTTGACATCCCCTGTCGATGGCACTTATTACTTCATGAGTATAAAGAGCTAGTTGTGTTTCACATGAACGATATTTTCTGAATCCTTGCTGACTATATGTCAATAAATTGTACAGTGTATTGAATACAGTCATGTTTGAAGCTGCGCAATATGGATAAAATTAAATAGATAACAGAGTACATAAAATGGAAAGGGCAGTCCAAATGATAAAAATACATACAACAAAAAATCTTTCCTGTGGAACACAAAATTTAGACACTATCAAGCAGTGGTATGGCTTGAAACACCGAATGCAGCAAAAACACTTATTCTAAAAAAATTCTCGAAACTTGAAAAAATTAAAAAGATGAAAGAAGAATTCTAAGAATAATACCGGGACCTAAAAGTAATAGTAACGCAGAACAGAAATTAACATTAAATAGAGAACTCTATTTGAACCTGGATAAGCTGAACAATACAATGAGGGAAAGAAAATTAGTTTTATGGCTACATATACCAAGTACACAGTAAAAGACTAACCAAGAACACTGAAGATTAGATGGGTGGAGAAGTAACTAACAATTAGGTACTAAATTCAACCACGAGGGAAATATTATGGCACAGCTTGACTAAAGGGAGTCATTAGTCGATAAAACTCTTCCTGAAGCTTGAAGGAATGGATAAGTTTGGTAATGGAGGGAAGTGTAGGATGCAAAAATTGTAAAGGGAGACTATGAGATGAATACAGTAAGTGGGTTCAACTGGAGGTAGGCTGCAGCAGTTATTGAAAGACAAAGACCACAACAACAACCAAGCATATCTTCAACTTACTATACAGCTTCAAATCTAAACCCTTGTGGTTCACTGATATTGACAGATATATAAAAACACTAGAATTAGAATCAACATAATAGATAAGAGAACAGTTTTTAGAGAAGCAATACAAAGGGCAGGGTTCCAAGAAGATAGAAGCCAGCAAATGGAAGGCCTTGGTCATAGGAAGAAAAGGAAAAATGCTCTCGAATTATGAAAGAAGTCTGGGAACAAAGAAAATTACATAAAAAGAAGCAAAGCCAAAGTTGATTTATTGTATTCTCCAAAAGGGTTATTTGAATAACAATAAATCTAAAACTAAGCACATCCATCTCATAAATTGTTTCCTTTCATTTATTACTTTATTTGGTGCAGTAGACTATTTGGTACACTGTGTGTACATATGACAAATCAAAAGCAACACAGTTAATTTATAATTACAGATTACATGCATTTGTGACTACTTATTCAACACAGTCAAATCAAATACACACATCAAAAAAAGTTTTGCTTCACCTCGGTTCTGAGAGTTCCGGAACCTGTACAGAAAATTGGAATAGAGATCAACATGAACATCATTTCTGCCCTTTTTATTGCTCATGAAAACCACGCATTGCATGTTGTACTACCATACAGCGAGACCTTCAGAGGTGGTGGTCTAGATTGCTGTCTATGTCGTTACCTCTAATATCCAGTAGCATATCCTCTTGCATTGATGCGTGCCTATATTCATGGGTGGGTCACGTAATCCATAAACAGCCCTTTTCAGTCTATCCCAGGCATGTTCGATAGTGTTCTGGAGAACATGCTGGCCATTCTAGTCGAGCGATGTTGTTATCCCAAAGGAAGTCATTCACAAGATGTGCATGATGGCGATGTGAATTGTCGTCCATGAAGACAAATGCCTTGCCAACATGCTGCCGATATGGTTGCACTATTGGTTCAAGGATGGCATTCGCATATCGTACAGCCGTCATGACGCCTTCCGTGACCACCGGTGGTGTATGTCGGCCCCACATAATGCCACCCCAAAACATCAGGGAACCTTCACCTTGCTGCACTTGCTGGACAGTGTGTCTAAGGCGTTCAGCCTGACCGGGGTTGCCTCCAAACAGGTCTCCGACGATTGTCTGGCTGAATGTACGTGCAACACTCATCGGTGAAGAGAACGTGATGCCAATCCTGAGCTGTCCATTCGGCATGTTTTTGGGCCCATCTGTACCTCGCCGCATGGTATTGTGGTTGCTAAGATGGACCTCTTCATGGACGTCATGAGTGAAGTTGCACATCATACAGCCCATTGCGCACAGTTTCATTCGTAACATGACGTCCTGCGGCTGCACGAAAAGCATTATTCAACATGGTGGCATTGCTGTCATGGTGCCTTCTAGCCATAATCTGTAGGTAGCGGTCATCCACTGCAGTAGTAGCCCTTGGGTGGCCTGAGCAAGGCATGTCATTGACAGTTTTGTCTGTCTGTATCTCCTCCGTGTCCGAACAACATCACTTTCATTCACTCCGAGACGCCTTGACACTTCTCTTGTTGAGAGCCCTTCCTGGCACAAAGTAACACTGCGGACACAATCAAACTGTGGTATTGACCGTCTAGGCATGGTTGAACTATAGACAACATGAGCCATGTACCTCCTTCCTGGTGGAATGACTGGAACTGATCGGTTGTCGAACCCCCTCCGTCTCATAGGCGTAGCTCATGCATGGTTGTTTACATCTCTGTGTGGGCTTAGTGACATCTCTGAACAGTCAAAGGGATTGTGTCTGTGATACAATATCCACAGTCAGCGTCTATCTTCTGGAGTTCTGGGAACCGGGATGATGCAAAACTTTTTTTGATGTGCAAAATAGTGTAAAGTGACATACTGGTAGTATACAGTATTTGGTAAATCAGATTTACTTGTTTATCAATGAAAATAATCAGTTTTTGAAAATACGATGTAACCTACTTGTTTGATGTTCCAGAAATTCAGAGACAGGATAGAAGTAGTGGTCAAGAAAGAACTGTTTCAGCATTAGCTTAAATGTATTTAAAATGCGTACTAATGAACTAAGAGTAAATCAAAGACTTCTGAAGTAATAGAACCCAGTGTATTGTTGTGGGTGAAGGGGGATCGTTGGAGACAAGTGTATTGGCAGGAGTACCCCAGGGATCTCTCTCTCATAGCGTATGGGGAAGTGTTGTCCCTGATGGACTACAGGAGGAATCAGGTTCACAGTATTTCTATTTGGTGTGATGAATGACAACTTCTTCCAAATGTAAAAAGAAATGTAAGTTAATACAGGTGAATAGGAGAAACATTTGTGTAATGTTCACATACAGTATTAGTAGTGTTCTGCCTGACACAGTCACACACATTAAATATTCAGGTGTAACCTTGCAACGCAATGCGACATGGAATGAGCACATAATTTTGGTAGTAGGTAAGGTGAATGGTTGACTTCATTTTATTGGGAGAATACTGGGGAGGTATACCTCCTCTATAAAGGAGAGAGCTTACAGAACACTTGTATGATCCATTCTTGAGTACTGCTCAAGTGTTTGGGATGCTGATCAGGTCAACTTAAAGGAGGGCATTAAAGCAGTTCAGAGATGTGCTGCTAGATTTGTTACGGGTAGGTTCAGTCAACATGTGAATACTAAAGAAAAACTTCATGAACTCAAATGGGAATCCCTTTCTTTTTGCAATATGCTATTGAGAAAATTTAGAAATCAGCAGTTGTGGTTTACAGCAGAACAATCCTACTGCAACCAATATACATTTTGCATAACGACTGCAAAGACAAGACAAGATAAATCAGGACTTGCATAGAAGCATATAGACAGTCACTTTTTCCTCACTTCATTTGTGATTGGAACAGGAAAGGAAATGACTGTTAGTGGTACAAGGTACTCTCCACCATGCACCATACGGTGGCTTGTGGAGTGTATATATAAAAGTAGATGAAGGTGTGTGGTAATATACCATAACTCCAGTATGATATACACCTGTTTCGCACAAATATGTTGTTACTGTGTTTACTTATAGGTTAAGCTTCTTTTAAAAGACCCCCATAAAGGTTAGTATTTCATGTACATATGAAGGCAGAGGCAGTATTTGTATAGTTCTGAATAGTGGTCTACAAGACTCCTTGCTTTTAAGTTGTTTTGTCACTTTGATAGTATTTTTCTGTACTGTCAGTGTATTTTTTTTTTCAAATTTTCGAATTCCATACATCATAGTACAAAGGGCATTTAAAAAGTTTTGCAGTCACCTCTATTTTTTTATTTTTTGCAGGAGGAGAAAGAAATTTTTTTATGAACATACTTGGAACATTTAGCTATACATTGAGCCTACTCAATATAGCCTCCATCAGCTGCGATGCATCCGGCCCTACGTTCTTTCCATGATGTAAATGCACTTTGGTAAAATTCTGGGGTTGGCTTTTACACCATCGCTTGACACAGAAAATAAGATCTTTCTCACTAGCAAATGTTTTACCATGAAGGTCGGCCTTCAGATGACCAAAGAGGTAAAAATCAGATGGAGCCAAGTCCAGGCTGTAGGGAGGATGAAGAACAATTTTCCAACCCATTTTCCTGATTTTCTCCTGCGTTATAAGGGCTGTATGGGGTTCAGTATTGTCACAGTGTAGTCTGATGAGCTGACCCTGAAGCTGTGGTCTGTGAGTCTTGATGGCATGTTGTAGCTTGTCCAATGACAAATAGTTATGCTGCCGTCAATGGTCTACGCACAACATGGATTGTGCAGTAGAGAGAAATCACCTTCTTTAAACCTCTGAACCACCGCTGGATACTGCTGTGATCAACTGTGTCCTCCCCGCAAACAGGGAGCGACTTCCTGTGAACCAATGTGGCAGAGTCATCGCCGGTTTTGAAGAGGAACTCCGTCACCGACTGTTGTCGCAACCTGACATCTACTTCACGGTCCATTATGGCTCACCTGTAAATAAAAGAAAATACTTTTATACGCCAACTTATAGCTAAATGTTCCAAGTAAGTTGACAAAAAATTTCATTCTCCTCCTGAAAAAAATAAAAAAATTATAGACGACTGTCCAAACTTTTTGAATGCCCTTTGTATGTTGTCACCACCGATGAGCAGCTTATATTTTTATTGTCTGTATTCAGCTTCTTGTAAAGATTGTTAAGGTGCATCTTCCATTCCAAATCTCCCTGAATGCATATGCGTAAAAAATTTGTTTTACTCACATTTTAGGCATTTTTTCCCTCAATGATGAAAACAGCATTTGCGGGTGGAGGTTTTATGTGGTGTGGAAGTTACGGTAGCTGCTACAGATTTATTTTCAGAATTTATGATGTGCTTATTAGTTCTGTATCACCACACTAAATTTTGCAATACTGATATTGCAGTTTCTTGCAGATTTTTTTATACTGTGAGATGTAATTAGAATATTAATGCCATATTCAAAGAGTACTGTGGTTCTTTCTTCTTTTTTCTGACCAGGTTGCTTACTTGCAGCAGAAATAGGAGAGATCCCAGAACTGACCTTTTATTTACTCACTACTGTAAAAACTAGAAATTCTGTGTATTTCACTGTTTTTATATTCTCTAACACCATATCGACTCCTAGAAGAGGATTTCGTGATCAACAGTTTCAAAGGCTCTATCAAAGTCAAGAAATATACAAAAATCAAGCAGTGAAAAATCCAGGATGGAATGTAGCAATTTTATGAAATGGAAAGTTAGAACTCACCATATAGCGGAGATGCTGAATCGCAGACAGGCACAACAAAAAGACTATCACAAATAAAGCTTTCAGCCAGTAAGGCCATGGTTAAAATAGACGACACACACACACACACACACACACACACACACACACACACACATTCACTCACAGTCGTGTATGTGAGTTGTGCTTGCGTGAGAGTGTGTGTCTGTTTATTGTCTATTTTTGAGAAAGGCCTTACTGGCCAAATGCTTTATTCGTGATAGTCTTTTTGTTGTGCCTGTCTGCGATTCAGCATCTCTGCTATATCAAGAAATATACATGTTGTTTATAAGCCACTGCTGTTAACATTTGTTTTAAAATGGTAAAAATTGCTCAGTATGTTCATTTGCTGTGTGTGCTGATTTTTTATTTTCCAGCTCTGAATCCATATTGTGTGTCAGTTATCAGCATTTCTTTAGTTAATGAGGCTATTAATTTTATGAAGAACATTTTTCTCCATAATTTTGCTGAGGCCCAAACAAACTGATTTTTGCAGTGTTTAGTCTATTTGGGAATATATACCCTCAAAACATGAGTTTAGAATGTCTACTACCGGCTTTACAATAAACATTGCATTAACTTTAATGATATACTACATAATTCATCAGCACACTCTGAAGATAAATAGGTGATCCCTTTATATAAGGGGCAATCAAAAAGTTTCCATTTGAGGGTGATGCTGCAGCATACGTGCAAGGTAGCATGACCCTGATGTGAATGGATAAACACTGACATGTAGGCACTGGATTAGTGATGCATGCATTCATGTCTTTCTGATGTGCATGCAGTACATGCAGAAATACATGACTGGCCATTAAAAGTGCTACACCATGAAGATGATGTGCTACATATGCGAAATTTAACTGACAGGAAGAAGATGCTGTGATATGCAAGCGATTAGCTTTCCAGAGCATTCACACAAGGTTGGCGCCAGTGGCGACACCTACAACGTCCTGATATGAGGAAAGTTTCCAACTGATTTCTCATACACAAACAGCAGTTGACCGGAGTTGCCTGGTGAAATCTACATCTACATCTACATCTACATTTATACTCCGCAAGCCACCCAACGGTGTGTGGCGGAGGGCACTTTACGTGCCACTGTTATTACCTCCCTTTCCTGTTCCAGTCGCGTATGGTTCACAGGAGAAATGACTGTCTGAAAGCCTCCGTGCGCACTCTAATCTCTCTAATTTTACATTCATGATCTCCTCGGGAGGTATAAGTAGGGGGAAGCAATATATTCGATACCTCATCCAGAAACACACCCTCTCGAAACCTGGCGAGCAAGCTACACCGCAATGCAGAGCACCTCTCTTGCAGAGTCTGCCACTTGAGTTTGTTAAACATCTCCGTAACGCTATCACGGTTACCAGATAACCCTGTGACGAAACGCGCTGCTCTTCTTTGGATCTTCTCTATCTCCTCCGTCAACCCAATCTGGTACGGATCCCACACTGATGAGCAATACTCAAGTATAGGCCGAACGAGTTGTGATGCCTCGTGTAAGGAGGAGAAATGTACCATCATATTTCCGACTTTGATAAAGGTCAGATTGTAGCCTATCGCGATTGCGGTTTATCGTATTGCGACATTGCTGCTCGCGTTGGTCGAGACAAAATGACTGTTGGCAAAATATGGAATTGGTGGGTTCAGGAGGGTAATACGGAACGCCATGCTGGATCCCAACGGCCTCGTATCACTAGCAGTCAAGATGACAGGCATCTTATCCGCACGGCTGTAACAGATCATGCAGCCAGGTCTCGATCCCTGAGTCGACAGATGGGGACGTTTGCAAGACAACATCCATCTGCACGAACAGTTCGATGACGTTTGCAGCAACACGGACTATCAGCTCGGAGGCCATTGCTGCTGTTACCCATGGCGCTGCATCACAGACAGGAGTGCCTGTGATGGTGTTCTCGACGATGAACCTGGGTGCATGAATGGCAAAACATCATTTTTTTCTATGAATCCAGGCTCTGTTTACAGTATCATGATGGTCACATCCATGTTTGGCAACATGGCGGTGAATGCACATTGGAAGTGTGTATTCGTCATCGCCATACTGGCGTATCACCCGGTGAGATGGTATGGGGTGCCATTGGTTACACGTCTCAGTCACCTCTTGTTCACATTGACAGCACTTCGAACAGTGGATGTTACATTTCAGGTGTGTTACGACCTGTGGCTCTACCCTTCATTCGATCCCTGCGAAACCCTACATTTCAGCAGGATAATACACGACCGCACGTTTCAGGTCCTATACGGGCGTTTCTGGATACAGAAAGTGTTCGACTGCTGCCTGGCCCGCACATTCTCACCAATTGAAAACATGTGGTCAGTGGTGGCCGAGCAACTGGCTCATCACAATACGCCAGTCACTACTCTCGATGAACTGTGGTATCGTGTTGAAGCTGCACGGGCAGCTGTACCTGTACACTCCATTCAAGCTCTGTTTGACTCAATGCCCAGGCGTATCAAGGCCGTTATTATGGCGAGAGGTGGTTGTTCTGGGTACTGATTTCTCAGGATCTATGCGCCCAAATTACGTGAAAATGTAATCACATGTCAGTTCTAGTATAATGTATTTGTCCAATGAATACCCGTTTATCATCTGCATTTCTTCTTGGTGTAGCAACTTTAGTGGCCAGTAACATTACTTCCAAATGCATCCAAACAGGACTGACATGCTGTTATTCTTTTCTGGGATGCCAAAGGACAAACCGTGGTAGACATTGATCGGAGAATGAAGAACGTGCATAGGGCAGCACGTCTGTTGGTAACCACTGTCGTGGAATGGCATGCCAAGGTCCGTGCTGCTGCTCCATGATAATGCACATCCCCATATTGCAAATATTGTAAGATAGAAGCTATGCCAGCTCGAGTGGGAGTCACCCGAGCACTTGCCCTACAGTCCAGATCTCTCCCTACATCTTTATCACACCTTTGGTGCTTTAACAATGACCTCAAAGGACCGAGGTCGGGGACGTGCAGCGGGCAGTTACGGACTTCTTCACACGGCAGGACACGGTGTCTTACCAAATGGGTATCTTCGCCCTGGTGTGTCAGAGGGATGATCGACTTCAAAGCTCATGGTGATTTTACCTGACTGGCACCAATTCTTGACTGTACAGTCTTCAAACGGATATCCCCTCATAATTTCAGACACTTGCTCAAGGGTTGCTGGATACGTGAAAAATGTTTTTGCGTGAAGTTTTTGATCTGACTGTTAGGGCACTGACAACCCCAATACCGAGAGAAATGAGAAAACACACAAACAGAACAAACAAACTGAGGAAGCAATATTTTTTCTGGAAGTAATGGCTTTCCTTGTAACTGACTAGGGTACATTTATCTCGGTTAAGACAAACAGCATTGAACAGTACAGTGATAGTTTATCATACGTAAAGTGTAAGGATTCAATTTCTGTAATTTTCTTGTCTTTTGTTAACGTTTGCATTGAGTCATTCCACATTTCTGAAGGTTCTCCTTCTTGATGCAGTCTATGGGACATGGTGACCAAATGTATGAGTGGGTGGTTATCTGACAAGCATCAACATGTGAGATTAGATTAGATTAGATTTACTTTCACTCCCATTGATTTGTACTGAGGAGGTCCTCCAGCATATAGAACATGCCAGAAAAACAATAATACATGACAAATATTTACAACTAAAACAAATAAGCTAATGTACCATTCCAAAGGTCCCAAGTGGAATGATCGTATCTTTCTCTCTCTCTCTCTTTTTTAATGAACGCTATATCAAAGGATCATTTTACAATACTGATTTTCTAAGATCACATTAATGCACTGAATTTAAAATTTAAAAAAAATGTTTTATTTATTTATAAGGTAATAAACATATAATAGAACTACTACAATACCTATTTACAATGAACACCTTACTGCACTGAAATGGTGCAGAAGTTAGATTATATATGAATATAATAGAAGGAAACATTTCACGTGGCAAAAATATATATAAAAAACAAAGATGCTGTGACTTACCAAACGAGAAAGCGCTGGTAGATAGACACAATAAAAAAACACACAAATTTCAAGCTTTAGCAACCCAAGGTTGCTTCATCAGGAAAGAGGGAAGGAGGGGGAAAGGCAAAAGTATGTGGGTTTTAAGGGAGAGGCTAAGGAGTCATTCCAATCCCGGGAGCGGAAAGACTTACCTTAGGGGGAAAAAGGGACAGGTATACACTCCCACACACACACATATCCATCCGCACATATACAGACACAGGGATATGATGTGAATATAATAGAAAGAAACGTTCCACATGGGAAAAATATATTTAAAAATGCTGTGACTTACCAAATGGGAAAGCGCTGGTAGGTAACACAATAAAAAAATAAAAAACACACAAACACACACGCAAATATCAAGCTTTCGCAACCCACGGTAGAGAGAGAGAGAGAGAGAGAGAGAGAGAGAGAGAGAGAGAGAGAGAGAGAGAGTATGTTGGTTCTACTGAGAAATTAATCAATGGAGTAGAAGATGTTGGCCACCAATAAATCCTTCAGGCTTCTCGTAAACTGAATTTCATTCATTGTTAAGCTTTTTATGGCTGCTGGCAAGCAATTGAAAATGTGTGTTCCAGAATAATGCTTATCTTTTTGTGCAGGAGTAAGTGGCTTTAAATCCTTGTGAAGATTACTCTTATTTCTAGTTCTGATTCCATGAAGTGAGCTGTTGGTTTGAAAAAGTGATATATTTTTAATGACAAATTTCATTAAGGAATAAATATATTGGGAAGCAGTAGTTAGTATCCCTAGTTCCCTAAACAGGCTTCTGCAGGGTGTTCTTGAGTTCACACCACATATAACTCTTATTGCATGTTTTTGTGCTCGGAAAATTTTAGCTTGGCTTGATGAATTGCCCCAAAAAATAATCTCATATGACATTATGGAATGAAAGTAAGCATAGTATGCCAGCCTTTTCATTTTTATACCCCCTATGTCTGACACAATTCCCATTGCAAATAGAGATTTGTTTAGACCCTTCAGCAGTTCTGTGGGTGTGCTCCTCCCAGTTGAATTTACTATCAAGCTGTAATCCCATGAATTTAACACCGTCCACTTCTTCTATCTGCTTGGAAGTTTAGTTCTGTGTTCCAGCTTTATTTTTTTGGATGTTAAAAATTCTTCACTATTGTTTGAGAGGCACTTGATATTTTAATGAAGATTACCGATGCCAGTAGGTTTCAGTATTGCAACCAGATGACCTTGACATCCTGACGATGTATTTATCCTGATGACTGTAGGGCAACCTTCAGGTGAACATTTCACACTGGAGATTGCTGGTGCACATCACTAAACTGATAGCAAAAACTAGTGAAGGCACCAATGCTTCACAGTTACTAAATATGAATGGAAACTGGATACACATCCAAATCTCTTTCTTCCCCCTCTCTCTGTTCATCTCCCCCTTCTCCTCTCTTTGTCCATTTCCTCCCCTCCTCCCTCTCTAACCATCTCCCCTGCCCCCCTTCTCTTTGACCTGGAGTATTGTTTGTTGTTACTGCAGACGAAACCTTGAGTGGGAATTGAAGTCAATTAAAATGAATGGGTAAATTGGCTATGATCACTGGTATATAGGGTATAATGTAATGACAAGGGCAGTCACCACCCACTTGTCAAATTCAAATACAAATGCTTTCTTCAGCTTTGAGAATTTTTGTAGGCAGCTGCTGCCATTCAACAAAATAACTAGGGAAAAGTCAATAAGTAAAATTGAAAAATACGAGATAGGTACATTATAACAATGAAAACAATTATTGACAAAATTATTTAGTTGTGAAACAAATAGTAACAAAGAGATAGAGGGGCTGGCCAGTGCTTACCTCGGCTCAGTACAGCCGATAGATACACAAAACAGAACAGAAAATTTACATTCCTAGCCCTCTCTGACAACCATGCCTCCATCCTTGCTACCCTCCCTGTTTACCTTTCCCTGTTGCTTCATAACCTGGGTTGTGAGTAACTGAATCCACTTTCCCTTCTTCCCTTTTTTCCCCCCTCTCTCCTCCCTGATGAAGGAACACGAAAGCCAGGAATATAAATTTTCTGTTCTGTTTTGTGTATCTATCGGCTGTACTGAGCTGAAGTAAGTACTGACCAGCTCCTCTATCTCTTTGTTAGTATTTGTTTCACATCTTTATATGAGATTTTCCATTAATCATTTAAATTATTTAGTTGAATATAATAGAGGGAAACATTCCACGTGGGAAAAATATATTTAAAAACAAAGATGATGTGACTTACCAAACGAAAGTGCTGGCACGTCGATAGACACATAAACAAACACAAACATACACATAAAATTCTAGCTTTCGCAACCAACGGTTGCTTCGTCAGGAAAGAGGTAAGGAGAGGGAAAGAAGAAAGGATGTGGGTTTTAAGGGAGAGGGTAAGGAGTCATTCCAATCCCGGAAGCGGAAAGACTTACCTTAGGGGGAAAAAAAGATGGGTATACACTCGTACACACACACACACATATCCATCCACACATATACAGACACAAGCAGACATATCAAGCATATGTCTGCTTGTGTCTTCCCCAACCAGAAGGCGAAATCAACTACACTGCGTGCAACATCCTTGAAGGTTGATTCGCGGGATCAGATACCATCTGGCTCAGGAAAACTTTTCTGGATGACCGTTGACCCCGAAGTACCTACAGATACAGTGTGTCTAATAGAGCCTTTAGAGGAAAATGAGGAATTAGATGTATCACATTGTTTTGTACGTAGGAGTGTTGTACGGGTTCAAGACGTTGAGGGAGAAAGAAAAGTACCAGTACATATTGACAATTTCGGAGTGGAGGACAAAGAGTTACATAAGGGAATATTAGTAGCTACAGTCAGTACTTTTGAAGAAGAAGATTTCATTTGGTCAGATATTAATGATGGTCAGAAACCAGATGCCTATAAAACCGCAATACGCCAGAAGATTGCGCATTTGAAAGGAAATGATAGAGACGCGATAGAAGCTGTTTTAGTTGAGTTCCAAGATTTATTTAATGCAGAAGGTCCACTGCCAGCAACAGATATCACACAGCATAGGATCCCAACAGGAAATAGCCCCCCAGTTTATAGGAAGCCTTATAGAGTTCCGCATCACTTACAGCCAGTACTGGATGAATTTTTAGAACAGCATCTAAAAGATGGAATTATAGAATATTCTGATTCGCCTTATAATTCAAATATTGTAATTATTCCAAAGAAGTCTCCCGATGGTACGAAACGATATAGATTTTGTTGTGACTACAGAATCCTTAACAAACAAACTATCTCAGATGTTTATCCTCTTCCAAACATTACAGATATCATTGACAGTTTGGGTAACAGTAAATATTTTTCAACAATCGATCTACGTAGCGGATATCATCAATTGGAAGTTGCACCTGAAGATAGGCATAAAACAGCATTTTCTACCCCTGGAGGCCACTGGCAATTTAAAAGAATGCCTTTCGGTTTGAAAAATGCACCAGCAACTTTTCAAAGACTACTCGATGGAGTATTGCGAGGACTCAAAACTCAGCAATGTTGTGTATATCTAGACGATATTATTGTATTCTCCAAAGACATTGATGAACATGCTGTGCATCTGCGTAATGTTTTTCAGAGACTTAGAAAAGCTAAATTAACATTAAATATGGAAAAATGTAGTTTTGCATTGACAGAGGTTACATACCTTGGGCAAGTCATTAGTGAAAAAGGAATTAAAACAGATCCTCGATTAATTTCGGCAGTTAAGGACTTCCCAACACCACAATGTGTTAAGGAAGTACAAAGTTTCATTGGTCTCGCATCGTACTACCGGAAATATGTTCAAAATTTCACTGAAATTGCCCGACCCTTAACCCAATTATTGAAAAAGGGTGCAAAATTTCATTGGTCTGAAGATTGTGAATCAGCATTTCAAACCCTTAAAGATAAGTTAACACACAGTCCAGTATTAGCCTACCCAGATTATAATAAAGAATTTATTTTATCTTGTGATGCAAGTGGTCATTCAGTAGGAGTTGTTTTGAGTCAGAATATTAATGGCGCGGAACACCCCATAGCCTACACTTCGAGACAACTAACAACGGCGGAAAGAAATTATTCCACAACGGAGAAAGCATTGTTAAGTGTTATTTATGGCATCAAATACTTCAAATGCTACTTGTATGGTAGGAAATTCAAGGTTATTACAGACCACGCAGCTTTAAAATGGTTGCTTGGATTAAAGGATCCATCTAGTCGTCTTAACCGTTGGGCCCTATGTCTTTCCGAAATGGATTTCGAAGTTATCCATAAACCAGGCAAAAAACACATGAATGCAGATTGCCTAAGTCGGAAAGTAGCATTTTTGGAAGCAACAGGCCGAGATACTGAGGACTGGAGAAAGGCACAAGATGAGGATACAGAATGCAAAAAATACGCAACTCAAAAACAATTTTGCTTTGAAGATGGTGTATTATGCCGTAAAACAAAACATGGACCTTGAATTGTTGTTCCCCAACACCTTAGACAAGAAATAATGGCAGAGGCCCACGATCATATCCTTGCAGGACACGGTGGACAGCGGACAACCGAAAGACGTGTAGCAGAGCGATTTTGGTGGCAAACCAGAAAGCAGGATGTTGCGCAGTACGTTGGTAATTGCATTGCGTGCGCACAACGAGCTGAACTTTCTCATTCAAAAATACCCTTACAGAGGCTCCCCGAGGCTTCATGTCCATTTCAAATCTGTGGACTGGATCTCTACGGGCCATTTCATAAAACACCTGCTGGTAATAAGTATGTTCTTACAATTATAGATCACTTTTCACGCTATCTGGTCATGGTGAGTCTCCCAGATCAGCAAGCAAATACAGTTGCCCAAGCTTTAGTTAACAACTGGATACTTAAATTTGGCATACCAGAAGCAATTATCACAGATCAGAGATCTAATTTTATGTCTGAATTAATGAAACAGCTATGACACTTACTAAAAATACGTAAATTACGCACAACTCTGTTACACCCTCAGTGCAACGGGCGCACAGAAAGAGTTCATTGGACAATTGGCAAGATGCTTAGTTATTATATTAACGAACAACATTCTAATTGGGATACGTATTTACCAATAATCGTGTCGGTATACAACGCCAAAACGCATGAAGCAACTGGCATGTCACCTTATGAAATGGTCTATGGGAGAAAAATGCCATCCCCTTTTGATGTAATCAGGCAGAAAAACGGAAAAGTCGGAGAAACAGTAAAAGATTTCAGTCGAATGATGAAGGATGTATGGAAAAAGGTTAAAAAATCTAATACAAAAGCTTTGGAACAACAGGAAAGATTAGGTAATGCCCAAGCTAAATATCCAAATTACAAAATCGGTCAGTGGGTGATGCTGTCAACCCCATACATTGCGAAAGGAAAAAGGAAGAAATTTGTAACAAACTACAGAGGTCCTTATCAAATTGTTGAGATCACGTCACCAGTCAATGTTAAACTGCAACTGTCCACCCGAACTACTATTGTCCATGCAAGCCGTTTAAAACCTTTTAAGGGCGCTCCAGATGCAATTCCTTCAACAATAGTGTCTGCTTTTCCGAAGGGTGGAGGAAGTTCCCGAAGAGGAAGAAGAGTGGCCATGCCGGCACAACATACAGACATGGCACCATACAATCTTCGATCAAGGGTGCGAATGTCCTAGTGGAATCTTAGTAGACTGTGGATAATATACAAATGTAAATAATTAATACATGATAATGGTTTATTTTTTAAGAAAGAAAAGTTGAACGTAGAAACAGGTAGCTCTTGTAGTTAACAATGTATTCCTTCTTTTCTTTGTTTTTGTTTTTACTAGGTTGGTAGGTTCATAACCATGATGTTTGCATTTCCTACACAAAACCTGTCCTACCTCAATGACTCCCTTGACAGTTCCCTTCTGAAGTCATTAGATACGTTCATAAACTCACAGCAAGGCAAAATTGATGCCAATGTTATGATGCAACATGTCTTAAAATTAAAAGGTGAACACAAAACTAAAATTATAATGCTAGGAACGGGTATATCTGGAACCTTTGTGTTGGTGTTTCTGCTTTGTACAGTTTTCTTTTATTTAAGACGAAAAAATAAGCCAAATAATAATATACCACTTCATCAAATCCCTGTTAACTGGATACCACACTCTTAACTGGTGTACTTCAGTGGTTACTTTTGAGCATTAGTGTATTAATTTTGTTTATTGTACTTCACTCTTTACTAAACAGTCTTATGTTAAAGTAAACAAAACTGAAGAATAGATATTCTTGCATTAATATAGGGTAGATTAAACAGGTGTTAGTATGTAACTTTCTAAGTGAATAATCTATTTTTGTTTATTCATTGTCATCAAGATTTGTTACACTTATTACAATGATTTATGTGTACCCTATGTGATTCATGACCATACAGTGCTTTAGTAAAGTGATAAAGTATTTTCAACATACTTAATGTGAAGCGTGTGTAATCTTCTAAGTCGAGAGTTTTCATTGCTTGTGTTAGTGATTTTGCCGTGTGAAGAGTGGAGGATTGTTGAGTGGTAAATTCGAGGTCGAATTTCTCCGAAGGGTGGAGGAATGTTGAGTGGTACTTAAGTAAATAAATTAGTGAAATCAAAGTGAAGTAGAAATTAGAATATAAGTGAAAAACTTGGTTTAATTTAGAGAGTTACATACTGGCAAACAGCGGGCAGAACAGCAGAACAGAAGAGACAATGACCATGAAGTCAGCAAGTTCCACATAAGCGGGCGCTGTCGATTCAGCTGGCAGGGCATCGCCCGACCGGCTCACGTGTTTCTCAGTTGTCGCATGTGAGCAAAGGCCCTCACCTACATTCCAAGAGCCAATGACCGACGTTAAGAAGATTCTTCGAGAAGCTTCTCAACGTGACAGAAGAGGCAATGACCATGAAGTCGTTCACCTCCAGTAAACTGAAGTGAATAAATACGCGAGACGCAGTGGGCCAGACAGACGAGACGAGAGACGAAGAAGACGATGAAGTGAAGAAGCGTAGCAGTAGTTTTCAGTCAGTTTCGGTGCTAAAGACCGTCATGCAAGAAGAGACTGCATCATGCACAGACGCACCAAGTCCGCCGCTGTAATGGAATAGCAAGCAGCAGCCTCGGCACCAGAAGACAGAAGTTAAAAGGTATTTGAAGTCTGATTTTTACATACCCGGGTGACTCGTGAGGATGGGAAGGAGACGGCCTCACATCAGCAGTCACCTGTGAGCTGGGATGAAGATCTGACAGCCGAAGACTGGCAAGCAGGAGTCCGTTGTTCGAGTTCGGGACACTGGCCTTCCCCCGCCGCGCCGCTCCGCTGGCCGACATACAACACACGCGGCAGCTTAGAGAAGAGAAACACTGGGACACCACATCCAAGGTATCACCAACCGATGCATGACTTCACTCGCAATAATTAAACGGGCCACCTCGCGCTGCGCGTCTCCGGTCAGCTGGGCGAGACGAGATACACACTGCCACGCGTAATCAGACACCGCCGCCGCCACAGCAGAAGACTTTGCAAACGACACAGCTGCCGCTCTCCAAGCCAGAGCATCAAGTAAGAAACAGTTGTACACTCTTCAATAAAAGTTATCTTATGTAAAAATGATGTTTCATTCGACCTCATACCCGAGCCAAGGAAGAACCCACCCTGGTCACATGTTGTTAAGAGAGAAAAATTAATTGGTTTAGTATTTTCATCCTGACATAATGCTTTAGAATGCTCATCCTGACAATTGACTTGCATCAAAAGAGAAAACCCAGTTACATTTAGTATCAGAACTGTTACAGAAGTACAATCATATGGTTTATTGTGTAAAATTTGAGACTGTATTGAGGATTTCTTGATAGCGAGATTGTAGCATGCTATCTTGGCTGGAGAGTTGTTGATCCATGTAGAAGTGACTTCAGGTGTACCCCTGTGAATTGTGTTGGGAGTCTTGTGTGATATTAATAAACAACCTTGCAGAAAATGGTAACTTCAGACTTGCTACAGACAATTCAGTTGTTCATATTGAAATACTGCATGAAAAAAGTTGCGCAAAGATTCAGTCGGATCTTGACAAGACTTCAAAGTGGTAGGATTGGCAACTTGCTTAAATGCACCGAAAAGTACAGGGTAATTATAATTAAATTTAAACTTTCAAACTGCTGTAGAAATAACACCACTGGTCAGAATGACACCAAATTGCAACGGATTATTATCAGAGAAGGGGGAAAACGTACGGCAGAAGAAAAATAAAGTTACAAAATGTAGGAATAGATGGTGCTGTAAGCATCAGAATTTAATAGTGATTGACTACAAATGACAAGTGAATCACACAACAATGCCTAAGGTGTATGTTTGATGTTAAACAAACTGTATTACTCAGTGTGCACAGGTGTACAAGTCTGATACTGTTAGTTACGTAAGCCCATCCACCATGGCAAGGTCATATCACATTGGATGGGAAAAATCGGTTTTCAATTGTTCTGAGACCAAAGAGCGCATAAAAACCAACACTCTCATCAGTTTTTAATTATCCTGAGGCCAAAAACTGCATAAAAAGCATCAATCACATCAGTTTTTAATTGTCCTGAGGCCAAAAACACCACAAAAGGCATCAATCAAAATCAAATCGGATTATTAATTTCCATGTGACTTGTGCAAAACATGTTCAATATGCTGTCCACTGTTTTCTGCAACAAGTTGAAATCAAGAAACAGCATGTTCCACAACTGTTCGAAGTGTTTCTGGGGTCACATTCATAATGTGTTACGTGATGCATGCCTCCAATGCAGCTAAGTTTGCAATTAGAAGATTGAACACAACATCTTTCAGACAGCCCCACAGCCAGTAGTCACACGGATTAAGATCAGGTGATCGGGATGGCTAGGCTGTAGGGAAATGGCAGCTGATAATTCTAGCACTTCTGAAGTGGCGCTTCAGCAGCTGCTTAACTGGATTTGCAATGTCCGGAGGTGCGCCATCTAGCATAAAAATGATCCCATCCGCACACCCACCCTGTTGGAGAGCTGGAATGATGTGGTTGCACAAAAGACACTGGTAGCACTTACCAGTGATGGTACAGGTAACAGGACTGGAAGCACCTGTCTCTTTGAAATAATATGGCCCTATGATAAATGATGCCGTTAACCCACACCACACAGTGCCCATTTCAGGATGGAATGGTACTGGTAACAGATGGAAGTGGGCTTCGTCTGTCCACAAAATCTTCCACAGCCAATCATTGTCCACCTCCATGCAAGAAAGAAATTCTAAAGCAAAGGTCTGTCTTGCTGGCTGGTCTACGGGAAGCAACTTGTGCACATGGGTAATTTTAAATGGATAACAAAGAAGGGTCTCAAAAATATGATTGACAGGAAGCGCAAAATGGATAAGCAGGGGTGGCTGGAGGACAAATGTAAGGATGTAGAGGCTTATCTCACTAGGGGTAAGACAGATACTGCCTACAGGAAAATTAAAGAGACCTTTGGAGAAAAGAGAACCACTTGCATGAATATCAAGAGCTCAGATGGAAACACAGTTCCAAGCAAACAAAGGGAAGCAGAAAGGTGGAAGGAGTATATAGAGGGTCTATACAAGGGCAATGTTCTTAAGGACAATGGAAGAGGATGTAGATGAAGATGAAATAGGAGATACGATACTGCGTGAAAAGTATGACAGAGCACTGAAAGACCAACCGGTAAGTTGAAACAAGGCCCCGGGAGTAGACAACATTCCATTAGAACTACTGACAGCCTTGGAAGAGCCAGTCCTGACAAAACTCTACCATCTGGTGAGCAAAATGTATGAGACAGGCGAAATACCCTCAGACTTCAAGAAGAATATAATAATTCCAATCCCAAAGAAAGCAGGTGACAGATGTCAAAATTACCGAACTATCAGTTTAATAAGCCATGCTGCAAAATACTAACGCGAATTCTTTACAGGCAAATGGAAAAACTGGTAGAAGCTGACCTCAGGGAAGATCAGTTTGGATTCTGTAAAAATGTTGGAACACGTGAGGCAATACTGACCCTACGACTTATCTTTGAAAATAGATTAAGGAAAGGCAAACCTACATTGCTAGCATTTGTAGACTTAGATAAAGCTTTTGACAATGTTGACTGGAATACTCTCTTTCAAATTGTGAAGGTGGCAGGGGTAAAAAACAGGGAGTGAAAGGCTATTTACAATTTGTACAGAAACCAGATGGCAGTTATAAGAGTCGAGCGACATGAAAGGGAAGCAGTGGTTGGCAAGGGAGTGAGACAGGGCTGTAGCCTCTCCCTGATGTTATTCAATCTGTATATTGAACAAGCAGTAAAGAAACAAAAGAAAAATTTGGAGTAGGAATTAAAATCCACGGAGAAGAAATAAAAAATTTGAGGTTCACCAATGACATTGTAATTCTGTCAGAGACAGCTAAGGACCTGGAAGAACAGCTGAACAGAATGGACAGTGTCTTGAAAGGAGGATATAAGATGAACATCAACAAAAGCAAATCAAGAATAATGGAATGTAGTCGAATATAATCAGGTGATGCTGCGGGAATTAGATTAGGAAATGAGACGCTTAAAGTAGTAAATGAGTATTGCTATTTGGGGAGCAAAATAACTGATGATGGTCAAAGTGGAGAGGATATAAAATGTAGACTGGCAATGGCAAGGAAAGCAGTTCTCAAGAAGAGAAATTTATTAACATTGAGTATAGATTTAAGTGTCAGGAAGTCGTTTCTAAAAGTATTTGTATGGAGTGTAGCCGTGTATGGAATTGAAACATGGACAATAAATAGTTTAGACAAGAAAAGAATAGAAGGTTTTGAAATGTGGTGCTACAGAAGAATGCTGAAGATTAAATGGGTAGATCACATAACTAATGAGGAGGTATTGAATAGAACTGGAGAGAAGAGAAATCTGTGGCACAACTTGACCAGAAGAAGGGATCAGTTGATAGGGCATATTCTGAGGCACCAATTTAGTATTGGAGTGCAGCGTGGAGGGTAAAAATCGCGGAGGGAGACCAAGAGATGAATACACTAAACAGATTCAGAAGGATGTAGGTTGCAGCAGGTACTGGGAGATGAAGAACCTTGCACAGGATAGAGTAGCATTGAGAGCTGCATCAAACCAGTCTCTGGACTGAAGACCACAACAACAGCAAAGAAGGATGTTTTGTAATATCTTACGCACTGTGCTCACGGGTATGTCCAATGTTTGGGCAATTCTCCATGCACTACACGTTTGCACACTACCACTCGTCTCCTCCTGCATGACTGCATGACTGTGACTGCTGCTTCCACTCACGTCGAATCAATTCATTTCCTCGCTCTACCAGGTTGCACATGAAAAGAACCTGTCTTTTCTAATTTCCAAATTGTATTCTCCAGACCCACACCAGTCATCGGACCAACACCTTTTTTCAAACCTTTCAGTGTCTGGACCTTCTGCAGTGCGATGTGTACACAGTCATCATTCTTGTAATACAGCTTTATAAGCAGAGCACGATCTTCAGTTGAGACAGTCATGGCTAACGTCGCAGAGCTAGAGGAGGAAAAACTGTGTACCATCTTCAATGGGTCATGCGCATGACAGGTGTTTTTATTTTCATATTCTGACACATACAGCACTATCTATTGATCAATTTTCACACTTTTTTTTTTTTCATCTGCCATACGTTTTCCCCCTTCTCCGATAATATCCCTTTGCAATTTTACATCATTCTGACCAGTGGTGATATTTATACAGTGTTTTGAAAGTTTAATTTTAATTATAATCACCCTGTATTATTTTCTACTTTCCCTCTCTCACCCACACACAAACACACACAAATGAGAGAGAGAGAGAGAGAGAAACCATAGTATCCTGAGGGTACAATATCAGGGTGTCACAATTGGAATCAGTAACTCATACAAATACCTAGTTGTAACAATTTGTTGGGATATGAAATGGAATTATCAACACAGGCTCAATTGTATACTAAGGAAATGCAATCAGTATATAAGTGAAATTGCTTGCAAAACACTTGTCCAACACATTCTAGAATATTGCTCAAATGCATGTGACCTGTATCAAACAGAACTGACAGGGGATATTGAATGTATACAGAGAATGAATGGAACAGGAAGAAACCCAAATAACTGGGTGAACTTCCAGTGTTTGCAGAGTATATATGTAGACACAGATGTAGATCTAGAAGTAAATTAGATTTATTCCTGTATTATTATCTGTTAATGTGATGCTGTTTTTTCCATTATTGAGAAATGACACCACCTCTTTTAGTGGAATGCCTTTAACACCATAATAATTTAATTATCCTAGTTGAACTATGTGGTCTACACAATTGAAGGCCTTGGCAGTCACAGGAAACACTAACAGTGTATTTTTTTCTTATTTAGTTCTACCAATTCGGAGTTTGTGATATGATATGTTGCATCCTCAATACTGAAGGCAAGCCAAATTGAGGTGTTGTTAAGAGATTATGAGTATTGTTTCAGCTCTAGGACAGGGCTATCCAATCAGCACAAATTTTTGTACTTCAGCTGAACTACCATCATAGAAGGGTTACTGCTTTTTACTGACCTAATGATTTTCGTGATCTATCTGTTTATTTTGGAAATCTGATGTCATGTGCTGGAGAATGCAAGGCCTGTTTTGTTTTAGTGGTCTGTATTTTTTATCCTTGCTGTTACGAAGAATTTATTGAATTTAATGGTCAATGATTTAACATAACTGTGAAAACATGTAGAAGTTGTAACGAATATACCAAAGAGCTTGTCTAAACTAACCTTGTCTGCCACCTTATGGACTATCGTAATGCAGTAAGTGTTCTCTACCAGATGGGATTGAGAGAGGACACTGAATAAGTTCAAAGAAGGCCAGCTTGTTTTGTCTTACCTTCAAACTGCAGAGAGAGTGACACAGATATGATATGCAAGCTGGGATGGCAATCATTAAAACACAGGCAATTTTCATTGCGGTGAGATCTTTTGACAAAACTTCAATTATTAACTCTCTTCTCCAAGCACCCAAATACTTTGTTGTTCCCCGCTGCACAGGGAGAAATGAGTATCATAATAAAATGAGAGTTCACACAGAAATATTGAGGTGTTCATTTTTCCCATGCACTTTCCACGAACAGAATGACTGAGAAATAGTCAGAAATTGGACAGATGAACCTCTGACCGGTACGTTAGTGGTAATTTCAAGGTCATCTTGTAGGCACAGGTGTAAAATTTGTGTCGCTGTTACTTTTATTAGGGAGTGTAATATTACTCCCGTTATCAAGTTTCTTCTTTTCATGCCTAATAAAACACCAACTTGTCTTTTATTTGTTATTGGAATTTTGTGCCTAGTATACAGTTTTTGCTTTTTTGATGACTCAGTGAAGACTTTGGCAGCAGCTGCTTATGGTCATCTTTCAAGTTTTGATTAAATATAGTCTGCTTCCTGGTGCAGAATACTTTGATCCCATATGTTACCCACCCTTTTTCTTCGTTTTTGCTGTAAATGTCCCTGGCCATCTGCAAAGGAAAACTGGATTCATGCTATTGTAAGAATACTTTTAGGGAAGAATTAAATTCCTTATCTACTGCTTTTTATCTGTCCTTAGCAGATTGGAATAATTTTGATAGATGGCAATGCATTATTGCTGTCATTTGACAATTGTGGTCAGATAAGCCATTTATCAAGGAACTCACATCTATTTCATTAAAGACAGATGAACTTAGAAATAAAATTTATTTTATTCATTATTTTTTTTTTTTTTCATTTTACACATCAAGTTATGTATGACCAAATTGAGGTGCAAATCTCCAAGGTCATGGAATGTGTCACTAAAAAGATAAAATAAAATGTCTATGAATCCAAAAGAGACAGGCCATAAGTTTACAGACAACAACCAACAATATAACATACGAATCAGCTTAATTTTTCAAGGAACTCGACAGTTTTTATTTGAAAGTAAGTGGATTACTGCTAAGATTTTCGAATTCTTGTAGTCCGTCGTTTCTAGGTCACCGGTTAACATACAATACAATACATACAATGATAAACAAACTTTTGGTAAACCTCTAAGCATCAGTGCAATTAGCCCATCATCAACTGGTTTGCCAATGCTCTGCTGTTTGTTGGCTACATCCAAGATGTGAGTAACGTAATGTTGAAAATTTCCTTCGCATTTGGATAATGTAGTATCCAGCAGAACATCCTTTAGATTCATACATCTGGTTTTATTTTTTACATCTGGTTTTTTCCAAAGTATCCCAAGCTTCCTTTGCTTTTGTTGTGTTTTCCATGTGTGCATACAGACATTTATCCACATGCAAAAGAATAAGTGCCCCACACATCTATATCCTTCGCTGCATTTGTAGCAGTACTTGCACCTATGGTATAATCCCATAATTTCTCGCACATTAGACTGAGTTTCATTCCAAACTTCCACATGTTATAATCATCCTTGTTTCTCAGTTTGTCTACCACTGGGCCGGCTGGTGTGGCCGAGCGGTTCTAGGCGCTTCAGTTTGGAACTGCGCGACCGCTACAGTCACAGGTTCGGATCCTGCCTCAGGCAGGATAGTCTACTTGTCAGCTGGCCGGGGTGGCTGAGCGGTTCTAGGCACTACAGTCTGGAACCGCGCGACCACTATGGTAGCGGGTTCAAATCCTGCCTTGGGCATGGATGTGTGTGATGTCCTTAGGCTAGTTAGGTTTAAGTAGTTCTAAGTTCTGGGGGACCGATGACCTCAGAAATTAAGTCCCATAGTGCTCAGAGCCATTTTTTTTTCTACTCGTCATACTCGACATATACGAACAAAAAAACCGAAGAGCCAGATTACCGACATAATGCTACCACTTAATCTGGTGATAATTTCAATTTATGAACAAGATACATGTGTTGCACTCTGGCAGGTGGTTGAGTTAATACATCAGCAGGCATTTCCTTTGACTGCAAATACTTAACAGCAATCTCATTTTCTTTTAACACATTGTCTAATAATATGTCATTTAGCACAAACATGTTTTAATCTAGAATGCAACACAAGATTTTGTGACAGTCTAGTAGAACTCCGGATGTCATGGAAAATGATTACAGGATTTTGGTGCTCATTATTTAACAATTCACTTATTAGCCGTCTCAAATAAAGTGCCTCTTTGGCTGCAGAATTCGAAGCTGCATATTCAGCTTTGGTGATGGAGGTAGCTACATCCTTCAGTTTCTTGCTCTCCCATGTAATTGTTTTTCCCCAAAAGAAAAACACTTCCATATTGTGACAACCCTGTAGTTAAATCATCTACAAAATTCGAATCAGCGAAACCAGTTATATTCGGATCCTTGAAATCTGCTTTGCCAAACACAATGCCATAGTCTATAGTACCCTTGAGATAACGAAGCACCCTTTTTGCTGCCTTCCAGTGAACACTAGTAAACTTACAATTTACTGGCTTAAAACACGTGCTGCATAAGATATGTCAGGTCTTGTATTAGTGCTCATATACAGCAAACAACCTGTAAGTTCTTGAACTTGAACTTTATCAGCCTGCATGTCCCAAAGCTTCAATCCAGCTTCCATTGGCGTTCTAACAGGAGCACAATCAACCATATCGAAGCATTTCAGCACATCTGCAAATAACCCATCTGATCAAATTTTAAACTACCTCCCTCCCACTTCCTGGTTATACACATACCCAGACAGGACTTTGCTTCTCCTAGTTCTTTAAGTTCAAAATTCTCAGACAATCACTGATACAACTTGTATTTCATCCCAATGTTATGACACAAGGCATAAAAATCATCTACATATGAAGCAATAATTGCAACATTTTTATGTGACCGTTTAAAAACACACAATCTTTATCGGTATTTGCAACATAACCTAGGTCTAAAAGCATGCATTTTGCCATTTCATTCCACTGTCTGGTCGATTGTTTCAAACCGTAAATGGCCTTAGTTAGTTTATAGACTTTACCTTCACTCACTTTTAAAACAAAACCATCTGGTTGTTTCATGAGAATAATTTCCTCCAAGTCCCCATACAGAAAAACAGTCTTAATATCAAAATGATAGATCTTAAGATTATGATTTACAGCTAAACTAATGAGAGCTCTAAGAGTACTACATCTCACAATGGGTGAAAAAGTCTCACAATAATCAAAACCAAATTTTTGTGTAAACCCTTTAGCAACAAGTCTAGCATGGTGGAGTGCTGTACCATCCACATTCCTTTTCAGCTTAAATACCCACTTGTTACCTACAATGCTTTTATTACTCTATGGTGTATCCACAAGTTCCCAAACACCATTGTTTTGGAAACACTTAATTTCCTCTTTCATGGCCTTTATCCAGTCTTCATTGTCACTCCTCAACATGGCATCCTCCAAGTTCACCGGATCTTCTCCCAAACTAGAAAAATCACTTACCAAATAGGTGACACAATCCGGGTACTCCTTTGGTTTGGGTACAAGGGCTGACCTCTGACTGGTTGGTCCTCTTCTGAAGCATCAGGGTCCCTTGGCTGCACCTCAGTCTCTTCTGTGTCTGCCACAGACTTGAGCATCTGGGATGTAGTGTGGGTCTCGATCTTTGTCACTTTCAGCACTGCTGACTTCTTCTTCTTCCTCTGCCTCCCCTTATTCAGTATACTGTTTATTTGACCAGAACATACAGTAATCTTCATTATTAACAGCCGGTGTCCTAGTACTGTCAGTCATGCACTCATTCTCCAGAAAAACAACGCTCCTGCCTTTCACTATTTTCTTGGGGTTCTGTGAATCAATTAGTCTGTAACCTTTGGTAATCTGGCTCCTCAGTTCTTTTGTTTGTATACGTCAAGTATGATGAGTAGGCTATCTTTGCTCTTGATGTTCACTCTCTTAACTGTGCTACATGTAATGTGTTGTTATCAGAATATAAGTATTATGAACAATCTGTTACTTATCTTTTTCAATGCCTAACCTTGCTCTGCTAACAGGTTATGGGCCCAGAACAGTAAATCTGTACAGTGAACTATGTTTGTTGTGTGGGTAGGAAGATAAAAAACTGAAGAAGCTTGTTAGGTTATGTGCCCACATTGTGTGTGATACTTGTTTTGATCTGTGTTTCATCAACTTCATCAGCATTTGAATTCTCGTTTTTCAGAAGAAATCAGCACGTATTCTAGTGCTTTAAATTCAGAGCCTCTGAAAGTGGCTTCAAATGTAAGCTTGATAAAAACCACTACTCCAGTGGTAGACAAATGGCTCTGAGCAATATGGGACTTAACATCTGAGGTCATCAGTCCCCTAGAACTTAGAACTACTTAAGCCTAACTAACCTACGGACATCACACACATCCATGCCCGAGGCAGGATCCGAACCTGCGACTGTAGCGGTCGCGCGGTTCCAGACTGAAGTGCCTAGAACCGCTCGGCCACACCAGCCAGCCCAGTGGTAGACAAACTGAGAAACAAGGATGATTATAACATGTGGAAGTTTGGAATGAAACTCAGTCTAATGTGCGAGAAATTATGGGATTATACCATAGGTGCAAGTACTGCTACAAATGCAGCGAAGGATATAGATGTGTGGGGCACTTATTCTTTTGCATGTGGATAAATGTCTGTATGCACACATGGAAAACACAACAAAAGCAAAGGAAGCTTGGGATACTTTGGAAAACCTGCTTGCTGGTAAAAATAAAACCAGATGTATGAATCTCTGGGATGTTCTGCTGGATACTATGTAATCCAAAAGCAAAGGAAATTTTCAAAATTACGTTACTCACATTTTGGATTTAGCCAACAAACAGCAGAGCATTGGCAAACCAGTTGATAATGGGCTAATTGCACTGATTATGCTTAGAGGTTTGCAAAAAGTTTGTCTATCATTGTATGTATTGTATTTTATATTAACCAGGGTTCTAGAAACGACGGAGAGTCCCCGTCCCTGCCGCAGCCGCAGTGGTCCACAGCCCCACGACGACTACCGCAGTCCACTTCACCCCTCCGCCGCCCCTCACCGAACCCAGGGTTATTGTGCGGTTTGGTGCCCAGTGAACACCCGCCCCCCCCTCCCCAGGGAACGTCTCACATCAGACAAGTGAAACCCCTGTGTTTGCGTGGTAGAGTAATGGTGGTGTACGCGTACATGGAGAACTTGTTTGCACAGCAATCACCGACATAGTGTAACTGAGGCAAAATAAGGTGAAGCGGCCTGCATTCGCTGAGGCAGATGGAAAACCGCCTAAAAACTATCCGCAGACTGGCCGTTTCAGCATACCTCAACACAAATCTGCCGGGCGGATTCGTGCCGGGGACCAGGCGCTCCTTCCTCCCGGAATGCCGTGCATTAGACCGCACTGCCAACTGGGTGGGCTTGTTTACCATACCGGATGGGTATAGAGTCCAGTACAACAGACGAAAATTTCACATCATAAAATATCAAAGCAAAATTGCTGAATGGTAAGGTATTGTTATCAAAATATAAGTATTATGAACAATCTGTTACTTATCTTTTTCAATGGCTAACCTTGCTCTGCTAACAGTAGCAACTTCCCTTTTTGTAATATTGTTACATTCCATCCTGGATTTTCCATGGTTTGATATAAAAATGTCACTCTCCTAATGTTATGGTGGAAAAGTCCACATGAATTTATGATTATTATTCTTTATGTTGTCTGTTTCACCACTGATTTATGTATATTCATCTGTATATATTCAGCAGTCTGTCTTTTGGAAACAGTTACCCCAAAAAAGGACAAGTGAAAATAAAATCACAACAGGTATCAGACAGATATCTTTATGGTTACCTTGGATGCTTCCAGAAATTAGTTGTGCAAGTAATATCTTACCATAAACTTTTAGGTGTAGGCTGTGCCATTTATGGCACAACCTGTAATTAACCTGATCTGCAGGTGTACCTCAGTATCTTATAACCTATCTTCTCAAATCATCCTTGTGTTATTAACTGTATTTATGGATATTTATTAAGGAAAATACACAGCACACAAGCAAAAGAGTTTTGATCTTTTAATTTTTATTGACACATAATCTTCTCTTTTATTGATGATCAGCTCTGAACCATGCAAGTGCCTCAATGCTGGACACAGACTAGTAAGTTACACTAAGTAAGTAACAAATATTCACAATGTTTACCAGTAGGAGACAAGCATATTACTTTTTATGACTCTAACAAAGTAATTGCACTGTATGAATAATGACAAATCAAGTGTGTGCAAGTTTAGTGTTAAGGCTTTACTGATTCACACATGGACTCAATACATTTTATACCTTATGGTAGCTAAATACAAATGCCTGAAGCTTGCACAGACCAAAAATTATGACACTTACAATTTCTCTGGTAGATCCGGACTACAAAACGCAAACTGAACTGAAAATTAGATGATGAAACGTAGATTGTTTGCACAATGGCTGCTAGCTTTCCACAGACTAAAACTCTCTGCATGACACATGATTATGGATGCGTGTAATACAGAAAATTACAAATTGACAAAATATCAGATTATTTTGTTTTAGTTATTAACTAAGAAAACAGGAAAACTAAAAGATACTAACATGCAATAGGCAAAGAAGTGAGTTTGTTTAATTAAGATTAGTATAACTAGAAAATGCAGACTAATAGATACTACTTTATGGGGTGAATTTAATGTACACAGTGATTGCAAAAGCATGCGAAAAAGTTTAGAGAAAGTGAAGCTTTCTAATTGGAACAATAAACAAAATAACGAACCATTTTAGTGGAAAATGAATTTTTGGAAACAAAAAATAAGAGCTATAAAACCATGGTACTGAATTTTGGGAATAATCGCATTTTAAGAATAGAATAGAATTGAATTGAATATTTTTATTAGCCTTTCAGTATTTTTCATACAATTGGCTTCGTCAAAGTTTACAGAGGGTTTTAGTTTCAGTACGATATTCAAATAGTTACAGAAAAGGGAGAAAAGGAACTAAAGACCTTTTCTTCAGAAATATGTAAAACAGTGTTTTATACAGTAATTAAATACATACATAAGAAAAGAATCACAGTAAATAACTAGCTTATATAATATAAAAACATTTTTTTCATAACTTAGGTAAAACATATATTTTGTTGATTAGTTTCTAAGAATTCTTCAGTTGTATAGAATTTGTTGTTTTTTAGCCAGGTTTGCAATGTATTCTTATATTTATTTAGTGGTACTGTATGAGCTGAGCATGGTAACTTATTGAAAAATTTTATGCTTAAGTACTTATAATTATTATGGACTACAGCAAATCTTGTGGAAGGCAAGTCCAGCAGGTGACTGTTTCTTGTACTGTGTGCATGCACATCACATCTCATGCTCAATTTTTTCTGATTTTCTCTGGCATATATTAGACAGTTATATATGTACATGCTTGGCACTGTCATTACGCCAAGAGATTTAAAATAATTTCTGCAGGACTCTCTGGGTGCTAACCCCTCCATGCACCTGATTGCTTTCTTCTGCCATCTGAAAATACATTCAGCCCCTGGGGAGTTACCCCAGAGCAATATTCCATATTGCAGTTGGGAATGAAAAAAAGCATAGTATGAGTGGAGTAGCAATTGCTTGCTCACACTGTTTCTTAATTTACACAATAAGAAAAGTACTTGTGCTAGTTTACTACATAGATAATTGGTGTGTCCTTCCCATGAGAGCTTTTGGTCTATGATTAGTCCAAGTAATTTCACTGTTTTGTTTTCATTTTTAGTTACTTTGAGATTAAATATTATTTCTTCTGTTTTTGTTTGATTTATGCACAGCTGGTTAGCCTGACACCAGTAATTAGCAATTTGCATCATTTCTCTATTTTTGTCCAGTACACTCTGTAAGTTCTCTCCTGTACTTATTAATGTCATATCGCCACCATATAGTATGTTCTCACACGGTATGTAATTCGAGAAGTCATTAACATAGACAATGAACAGAAAAGGTCCAAGAACAGAGCCTTGGGGTATTCCTCTTTCTATAGGGAGTATTTCTGACCTCTGCTTATTTGCATATACAAGTTGTAACCTATTGCTTGGATAAGATCTGAATAGTCGGAGTGTGTCATCTTCAATGCTATAGTATTTTAACTTTTTGATGAGTATGTCATGTGACACCAAGTCAAAAGCTTTACTTAGGCCAATAAGTGTTCCAGACATTGATACCCTTTTTTCATACCCCTCATAAACATTGCTTACCAAAGCTTCTACTGCTTTTACAGTTGATAGGTGTGACCTGAAGCCAAACTGTTGTTCATTTAAAATTTTGTTGGTTTCAAAATACCTGTATATCTGCTTATGCACACAATTTTCTACTAACTTGGAAATGATTGGTACTATTTAAATGGGTCTGTAGTTATTTGGGAGGTTTCTTTCACCTTTTTTATATACAGGCAATGTAACTGTGAGCTTAAGACAGTCGGGGAATATTCCTTCATCAAGTACTCTGTTTGATAGTGAGAGAAGTGGCATTTCAATTTCTTTTGCTATACATTTAATGATGAGATTACTCAGTCCATAATAATCTTCTGTTTTGGAATTACTTAATTTGTTTATTGACTTATGAATATCATTTAATGTGATTCAGGTCCAAGTGAACTTCTCACTTCTTGTCTGTTTTTGCACAAGTGAGCAATTCTTCTGCATCAGAGGCAGAATTGATGGGTGGGGTGGTGACGCTATTTACAAAATATTCATTCAGAATATTGCAGTCAATAGGGATACTCCTTTCTTTATTGGTATTATTAATTTCCCTTTTAATGACAGTCCAGGCAGCTTTACATTTATTTTTAGAATTTAAAATATATTCATCATTTGCACAGCACTTAGCATTTTTTATTTCTAATCTGTAAAGGTTTCTCATTTTAGTGTAATTTTCCTTGTCTGTATCACTGTTATGAGATTTGTCTTTCATAATCATCAGTAGTATTCTGAGCTTGTTAAGTTGTGGGGTGTACCACTTGTTAGTATTTTGTTGCTTATGAGTAATATTACTCTGGTACCTTTTGGTTACCAAGGGGCATGTCATTTCTACTATATGCTTGATCTCTGTCAGGAAAATGGAAAAACATTTATTAATCGTTTTCTTGTTATCCATGACTGGAACATTCTAGACCACAAACATTTTTAACACAAATAACTGTTGAAACATGAACTTTTTGGAAAAATTTGCTTGAAAAAAGGAGAATGAGGGCTTTTAAATGATCTATACCAATCTAGGAACAAACAACTGTTTTCTCATGAAAAAATTAACCTTCATGTGGTTTGTATGTATAGAAAATCATGAATATTTCCTTAGAAAAAGTATTTATGTGTGTACTAACTGTACCATTGCCATCAGTAACATGCCTCTTTATTTTTTATTGACTGGTTTTATGTGGCCTGCCACTAATTCCAATCCCTTCATCTCATCTTGGAGTAGCACTCGCATACTACATCCTCTGTCTTCCTCTGCAGTCTTTACCCTCTACAAGATGCTCTAGTACCAGGGAGGTAATTCCCTGATGTCTTCATGTTTGTACATGTCCTACTCTCCTGTCCATTCTTCTTGTCAGTGTTTTCCATATGTTCGTTTCCTTTGAGGTTCTGTGGAGAACCTCTTCATTCCTTATCTTATCAATCCACCTAATTTTCAACATTCTTCTGAAACACCACATCGTAAATGCTTCAATTTTCTTCTGTTCCAGTTTTCCCAAATCCATGGTTCACTACCATAAAATGCTCTTCTCCAAACAGACATTCTCATATATTTCTTCCTCAAATTAAGGCCTATGTTTGATATTAGTAAACTTCTCTTGGCCAGGAATGTCGTTTTTTTCAGAGCTAGTCTGCTTTTTATGTCTTCCTTGCTCCATCTGACATGGGTCATTTTGCTGCCTAGATAGCATAATTCCTCAACTTCATATACTTCATGATCCAAAATTCTGATGTTAGGTTTCTCACTGTTCTCATTTCTGCTACTTCTCATTACTTTTGCCTTTCTTAGATGTATTCTCAATCCATATTCTGTAATCATTAGACTGTTCATTCCATTCAGTAGATCCTGCAATCCTTCTTCACTTTAACTGAGGATGGCAATGTCATCATCGAATAATATCATTGATATCCTTTAACCTTGAATTTTAATTTGACACTTGACCCTTTCTTTTATTTCGATCGTTGTTTTTTCAATGTACAGACTGAACAGTAGGGGTGAAAGATAACATCACTATCTTATATGCATTGTTATCTGAGCACACTGCTCTTGGCCTTCTACTCTTGTTTCTCCCTTTTGGCTCCTGTATATATTGTATATCACCCATCTTTCCCTATAGCTCACCATTATTTTCCTCAGAATTTTGAACAACTTGCACCATTTTACACTATTGAATGCATTTTCCAGGTTGACAAATCCTATGACTGTGTCTTGATTTTTCTTTAGTCTTGCTTCCATTATCAACTGCATGGTACGCCCCCCTCCCCTCCCCCTATGTATCCACCACTGGGTTAGCCTGGTACCACATGTTAGGGTTCTTTCCATTCCAGTTGCAAATGGAATGTGGGAATAATGACTGCTTGAATGCTTATGTGCATCTCATAATTAGTCAAATTTTGTCTTTCGATTGCTATGCAACCAATAGAAACTAGAGATGTGTCATTGGTGAACTAACAGGTCCAAACGAACGGTTCACCAAGATGAATAGGACAAGCGAGGAGTGAATTCTTAGGAATGGCATTTCATAGTTCACTTCGGTCATGGCTTTCCACTTATAGTTGCCAGGAATGGGAAACGGTCGATCTCTTTTTCGCAACAGCACGTCGGCCAGTATCGTTCCAGCCTCGGTCTCGATCCCGTCTGTCTTGGTCTCGGTCCCCCTCAGCCGAACTCGTCCTTCTTTGTGTGGCCATTCGTCGCAGTTCCACTGACGACTGCTCATAGTTAGTTCAGTATCAAGTTGTTGATCATTTCGTTCACTTCACACGCCCATTCTAGATCTGTTTCGGACCTTTTTTGAACTCTGAACTTCAGGTTCTTTTCGTATTCTATTCAGGGTTCGTGACCAGTAATTAAAATGCATTTTATAATTACTTACATTACATAAAAATTACATGGTATGTAATATGTACATCTTTTCAGGTAACAAAACAGTGTATCCGCTTACTTCACTATCTGATCTGACATGTCTATATTTCTGAAACTAATAAACATATACAATGAATTTTGTTTTTCGATGAACAGGAAACTGAAACTTATTTTTTTCATACTTTTCACAGGTGTTCAATACACCCCCTTGAGATGCATGGCATATGTCAATGCGGTATACAAATTATTCCCACACCGCAGTGAGCATGTCTTGAGTTACAGCTTCCACAGCTGCTGCTATGTGATGTCTCAGTTCATTCACTGTTGTTGGCAATGGAGCCACGTAAACAGAGTCTTTTACAAACCCCCACAAGATAAAATCACATACAGTCAGGTCCAATGATCTTGAAGGCCAGTAACGTAAGGCTGAATCATTTGGTCTGCAGTGTGACCGCTCCATCGTCCAGTAATCCTTCGATTTAAAAATTCCTGCACTTTTAGATGCCATTGTGGCGGTGCCCCATCCTGTTGGTGAATGAAGTTGTTTGAATCAGTCTTTGACTGTGGGAAAAGAAAGTTCTCAAGCATATCGAGATATGTATGGCAAAGAAAAATGGACTGTAAAACTTTCCTGTGAAACTGCACAAGAAACATTAAATCTTGGAGAGTTGGAAATTTGTGGTAAGGTCTTATGGGATCAAACTGCTGAGGTCATCGGTCCCTTGGCTCACGGACTACTTAATCTAACTTAAACTAACTTACGCCACCGACAACACACACACCCGTGCCCGAGGGAGGACTCGAACACACGATGGGGGCTAGGAGAGTCTATCTCACATTGTATAGCTTCGTATGGTTGTTCTGTGCCCCATATCTCACATAATGATGCTTCACCTTTTCATTTAAATGGAATGTTGCCTCGTCATTAAACACTGAGCATGGAAGAAAACTGTCATCCTCCATCTTGCCAAGAACAAAATTACAGAATGCCATAGGTTGTTGTTTGTCATCTTTGTGAAGAGCTTGCAGTAGCTGAATTTTCTATGGTTTCAAGTGTAAACATTGATGCAACACATGCCATATGGGGGCATGCTGAGCTGTCAAGCTGCACAGTGAATGGATTTCTGTGGACTCCTTGTGAAACTATGGCAGGTGCATTTGATGTCTGTGTCAGACACTCAGGGACGGTCTGGCGATTTGCTTTACACAAACAACCTGTTTCTCGGAATTGTTCATGCTATTGTCTAATGCTCTGTGCTGTAGGAACATCCACACCATACCTTGTACGAAAGTCACACTGAACAGTAATTACTGACGCTCACTGTGCAAAACGTAGAACACAAAACGCTTTCTGTTGCCCCGACACCATTTTTACTAGAACTGAAGTGGGTGTACACTGCTGCTGCCTAGCAGGAACTGTGTAAAACTCGAGAGTTTGCTCTTTCCAACAGTAGGTTGTTCATGCATGTATCTCAAATAACATTACAGTTATGATTTTTTTAAATCAGATGATTATGGAAGTATGCAAACTTTTCGTGCCATTGGTTTCTTCTTCTGGCAGAAGGGTTGCAGGGGAGGAAGAGGGAAGAAGGAAAAGTAATGGCAAGGTTTAGGGAATGCTGAGAATTATGGAAAAGTCGCCTAGATCCCCAGGTTATGGGAGACTTACTGAGTGGGATGAGAGGGAAAGACTGATTGGCGGAGACTACACCAGATAAGATCTCGTGCAGTGCATTCGTGTAGACTGAGAACAGGAGTGGACCAATCATAGAATGGTGCCATATTTGATGTCCCTCCCCTATGAATTCAATCTTGTTCCTATCATATCATTTGCTGATGCGACACACTCTTTTCTGTTGTTTTGCTGCGACTCCACCAGTATCTGGCGAATCCATTTAAACAACACCATTTTAGTTTTCCTAGAAGAGTTTTATGATTTACGACATTTAAGACCCTGGCATGATCATAGACATTGTTAACAGGGTAATTTCTCTCGATTACTTCCACCAGAACTGAATTCACGAGATAATATATTGTGTTCTCATTCGTGAAGCCTCTCCGGAAGCCATACTGACCTGCTGTAAAAGGTTTCTTTCAGAAAGATGGTTCAGCCTTCTTTGTAAGCTAGTTTC
Source organism: Schistocerca piceifrons (assembly GCF_021461385.2). Taxonomy (NCBI): domain Eukaryota; kingdom Metazoa; phylum Arthropoda; class Insecta; order Orthoptera; family Acrididae; genus Schistocerca; species Schistocerca piceifrons. The sequence continues at coordinate 80,463,211 of NC_060148.1, read as the reverse complement.
TCAAAATGTTTTGTGAACACAGCAACGAGGGAGACAGATGTATAAATAGAGGTTGGTCATTTATCTCCACATTTGTGTATTGATGTTACTACTGCACACCTCAGACTCTCAGAAGATACTCTCGATGCATTTACAAATTATTTAGATAACTCAATAGTGGCACTGCCAAGTCAGCACAAGATTTTACTGCTCTGGCTTGGGATACCATCGTAGCTAGAAAAGTTACTATTTTTTCACGAGACAATGATTTTCACGATCTTTTTAATAGATAAGTTGGCAAAATGTCTGATAGGGGAGTATGCAATACCTCTCTAAGTGAGTTTATTGAGTTTATTTTTGATGGACAATTTTTGCCTGGTTTTCAGTCACTGTTAGGAAGAATTAATTTAATTTAGTAATCAGTGATTTGAATTTCATACCATCTGTCTTTCTGCTGCTACCATCTGGGAATTCAACATAATTTCTCTCGCTAAATTTATCTGCTTCGTGGGTAGTATTGCTTCAAATTTTCCTAGGCTAGTTCTTGGAATTTTGTGTTCAGAGTTTATGGTTTTTGGCTTTTTGATGAAACACTCAAAATTTTTCCCCTTTTTGATGACAAAGAACAATATTTTGCTTAAATATAAAAATAAGTCTGCATTTATTACATTTCTTTGAGGTACTCATTTTGCTGAGCTCCTTAATTGAACCGTCCCAAAAAACATGAAGCCTGAGCACATTCTCAACAGGAAGGGAAATAAGAAACCGTGGCTGATGCATCTGCTTTATGCTGGCTCAGTGTCCATGGAAGTAAATTACCTTCTACAGAATCACAGTCCCAATACATTTCACTCCTGTAAAGAATGCCATTATGACAAGGCCACATCTACATACACACTCTGCAATCCATGGTGAAATGAAGTGTGTGTGGAGGAGACTATTAGAACAGTCAAGGAACATTACAAGTCTAAAATAACGAAGTCAAATGTTTTCTTATATACCATTAGTTTTTAGATGATTTACACTGTTCAACAGATGTAGCTGTCAGTTTTTCTTTATTATAAGTTCATTATATAGGGTCATTCTAAATGATGGACCCATTTTCAAAACTTCATATTTATTCAAGTATAAATCCAAAATGAACAAGCCTTATATCAATGAAAAGAGGAAGTTTCAAGGTGTTTTTCATAATGGTTGATTCCAGTTTAATAATTTGTAATTAATTAGTTTTTAATGATTATTTAATCTTTAGAAATGTGATAAATGTTGTAAATGTTCACTGTGGACACTTTTGGCTGCACGGCAAACATCAACGTGGTAGTCAGAGTCACCCCTCAAATGTGAAAGCGTATGTGCTGTTACTGAGTGCACAGCAGCAGTGATCCGGTTCTGTAGATCGTTCAGAGTGGTTGGGAGAGGTGGGACGTTAACAGCTTCCTTCTCACAACCCCATAAGAAATAGTTGCAGGGTGTGAGATCAGGAGATCTCGGTGGGCAGAAGTGCAGAGCCAGGTCCTCAAGTCCCCTCCGACCGGTCGAGCGCTGAGGAAGGGTGTCATTCAAGAAGTCTTGTACATAACTGTGCCAATGAGGCAGAGCTCCATCCTGTTGAAAAATGAAGTCCTGGGAATCTTCCAAAACTTGAGGGAACAGCCATTGCTCCAACATGTCCAGGTATGTGATTCCCGTTACAGTTCTTTCTGCAAGAAAAGTGGTCCATAAACCTTTGTACAGGATACGGTACAGAACACGTCTATCTTCGGTGAGTCTTTTTCATGTTGCAATGGTGAATGTGAATTTTCCAAACCCCATGTGTGAACATTGTGTCTATCAGCTTTCCCACTAAGGTGGAATGTTGGTTCATCGCTAAAAATTACACACTGTAGAAATCTGCAAAATGGCTAAGCAGGGATGGCTAGAGGACAAATGTAAGGATGTAGTGGCATATATCACTAAGGATAAGATAAATACTGCCTACAGGAAAATTAAAGAGACCTTTGGAGAAAAGAGGACGACTTGCATGAATATCAAGAGCACAGATGGAAACCCAGTACTAAGCAAAGAAGGGAAAGCAGAAAGGTGGAAGGAGTATATAGAGGGTCTATACAAGGGCAATGTTCTTGAGGACAATATTATAGAAATGGAAGAGAATGTAGATGAAGATCAAATGGGAGATATGATACTGCGAGAAGAGTTTGACAGAGCACTGAAAGATCTAAGTCGAAACAAGGCCCCGGGAGTGGACAACATCCCATCTGAACTAATGACAGCCTCGGGAGAGCCAGGCCTAACAAATCTCTACCATCTGGTGAGCAAGATGTATGAGACAGGCGAAATACCCTCAGACTTCAAGAAGAATATAATAATTCCAATCCCAAAGAAAACAGGTGTTCACAGATGTGAAAATTACTGAACTATCAGTTTAATAACCCACGGCTGCAAAATACTAACACGAATTCTTTACATACGAATGGAAAAACTTGTAGTAGCTGACCTCAGGGAAGATCAGTTTGGATTCCGTAGAAATGTTGGAACACGTGAGACAATACTGACCCTATGACTTATCTTAGAAAATAGATTAGGCAAAGGTGAGCCTATGTTTCTAGCATTTGTAGACACAGAGAAAGCTTTTGACAATGTTGACTGGAATACTCCCTTTCAAATTCTGAAGGTGGCAGGGGTAAACTACAGGGAGCGAAAGGCTATTTACAATTTGTACAGAAACCAAATGGCAGTTATAAGAGTCGAGGGGCATGAAAGGGAAGCAGTGGTTGGGAAAGGGGTGAGACAGGGTTGTAGCCTCTCCCCGATGTTATTCAATCTGTATATTGAGCAAGCAGTGAAGCAAACAAAAGAAAAGTATGGAGTAGGTATTAAAATCCACGGAGAAGAAATAAAAACTTTGAGGTTCGCCAATGACATTGTAATTCTGTCAGAGACAGCAAAGGATCTGGAAGAGCAGTTGAACGGAATGCACAATGTCTTGAAAGGAGGATATAAGATGAACATCAATAAAAGCAAAACGAGGATCATGGAATGTAGTCAAATTAAATCGGGTGATGCTGCAGGAATTAGATTAGGAAATGAGATGCTTAAAGTAGTAAATGAGTTTTGCTATTTGGAGAGCAAAATAACTGATGATGGTTGAAGTAGAGAAGATATAAAATGTAGACTGGCAATGGCAAGGAAAGCGTTTCTGAAGAAGAGAAATTTGTTAACATCGAGTATTGATATAAGTGTCAGGAAGTCGTTTCTGAAAGTATTTGTATGGAGCGTAGCCGTGTATGGAAGTGAAACGTGGACGATAAATAATTTAGACAAGAAGAGAACAGAAGCTTTCAAAATGTGGTGCTACAGAAGAATGCTGAAGATTAGATGGGTAGATCACATAACTAATTAGGTGGTATCGAATAGAATTGGGGAGAAGAGGAGTTTGTGGCACACCTTGACTAGAAGAAGGGATTGGTTGGTAGGGCATATTCTGAGGCATCAAGGGATTACCAATTTATTATTGGTGGGCAGTGTGGAGGGTAAAAATCGTAGAGGGAGACCAAGGGATGAGTACACTAAACAGATTCAGAGGGATGTAGGTTTCAGTAGGCACTGGGAGATGAAGAAGTTTGCACAGGATAGAGTAGCATGGAGTGCTGCATCAAGCCAGTCTCTGGACTGAAGACCACAACAACAGAAATGTGTCGTCCTCCATCTTTGTTAACACATAACCACGCAATGTGTGATGCTTCTCTTTGTCATTAGGGTTGAGAGCCTGCAAAAGTTGTAATCAGTAGGGCTTGTACAGCAAACGCTGTCTCAGAACTTTCCATACAGTTGGTTGGGGTATTCCAAGTTCTTGACTGGCTCTATCGGTAGACGTACTGGGACTGCGCACAAAACTTTCTCAAATCTGTAGGACATCATCCTCTGACTCACGTGGTTGTCCTGCACTTTTTCTTTTGCATGTATGCTCAGTCTATTTAAACTGTTTAAACCAATGGCTAATGCTTTTGCAAGTTGGTGGTTGTTTATCAAATTTGGTATAAAACGCCTGCTGCATTGCAATTTGCCACTCTCTTTTTGCAAACTCAAGAATGCAGAAAACCTTGTGCTCCACAGTCGCCATCTCACTCACAACTGACAGTTAAACAGAATGATGGCCCTATTGCTGCATGAACTTTACTGGCCACTTCTGAAACCATCAGCACCTGTCCACCGCCACCCACCAAAAACTTTGAAACTTCCTCTTTTCATTGGTGTAAAGCTTGTTCATTATGGATTTGTACTTGAATATATAACAATTTTTGAAAACGGGTCCATCATTTACAATAACCTCATAATGTAACTGCAACTTGTCCCCTATCCATTCTTTTTCTTCGTATAATTATTTTATTAATGTTATTGGTCAGGCTGGACAACATGAGTCATTAAATGCTCAATTTTTCTTTGAAGATTTACTGTTTGGTTTTTGTGATACACCCAATACTGTTTCATTCTTTCCGATTATTATTTTCTCCGTTCATCTGAAATCTCTATAGCCCTTCTATGAATCGTTCCTGTTGAAATATTTTTGTTATTAAGAGGAGTATTAACTTTATGCAGAGGACATCTGCATCCATTATTTGGAGCTCAACTGCTTTAAGACCACACTGAATATCTCAGATCTGTTGTCCCCCTGCCTTCTGTCTCAGATCTCTCATTACAACTTGTAAAATACTGTTTCTTTGGTTTCATAAGATGTGAAAGAATTAAGAGATTATTTTCTTCTTCACTATTATGGTGACTGGGTCACTCTCTTGATAGGCAGTTTCAGTCGGGATGATATTCCAGACTCCATTGAGCTGGTATTTTTTATTTGTGCAAGTTCTGATGATTCTTCTAACGGTTTTCAGCAGTGACCAGTTCTTCTTTCAGTTTTAATTTGGAACAGTGTTTCACAAGTTAAAGTGACTCCTGGGTCAGTTAGAGTTTTATAGTGTTGGATCTCAGTGGCTACTGACATGCAGTTCTTACTACCTGTTGACCATGTTAGAAATTGAACTTTTTTCATTTTGTTGGTTCCATTTATCCATGTTCCTTTCTCATGTAAGTTTGAAAGGGTCCTGTAGTCCCCTTTCATTATCATTTTATTTGCTTTCCAATGATACAGAACTCTCTGGCATGCATGAGTGAATGAATGTGGGTGTGTTTCATATTGCTATACAGTGGTTTGGTCTGCTGCAGAGAATCAGAGGTAGTCGTACAGAATGGCCAACCTTTGTTGTTTTCAGGTAGGCAAAGAGGTTTGCTCCCCTCGTCTGAAAGTTACCGGTGTTAGGTTGGTGGCGGAAGCATCATCTCTAGGTTTTCCTGGCCACGGGATCGCATGGGAGATGTTGGAGTGTGTGAGACGGTCAGTCTGCTTCGAAGTCTCTTCGAAGGACAGTGAGTTGACTTAACCGTGTGGCACATTGTCTCGTAGCAAGAGGGGAGCTTTTAGCTTTTGGTCTCACGTTTCATCTTATAAAGATTGAATTGGTGGGTTGCAGCAAGGAATGCAAGGCTTTTGCAGACTTTCAGTTTGACTCCTAATGCAGGCTTGAATTTGATCCGTAAAAGGAATGTACCACAAAGGCATCACATGTGCTGAAGTGTCCTTGGTTCAGTGTGAATGTTTGTGTGTCTGCAACTGTGTGTGTATACTTTCTAATCTTGGCATTTCTTTGTGAATTTTCTTTGTCTCATCACTTTATGTCCGTTGGAAACCATCCACATGGGTTAATATTAGAGTTTGTTGGCCCTCTGCCATTATCCTTTGTCTATTCAAATGGGTCCACTGTAAAACATTAATTGTTCACGACTGAGTGGTTTGATGTTGCTAAAATTTGGCCACGCTACGTAGAAATTGTGTCTCCGCGAACCACATGGGCAGACGAGTCTGTTGTGAAACATATAGCATTTCACAAGCAATTGTACTTGTTACCAGGCAACAGTAGCTGTATAGATGCCTTACATCAACGTTTTAAGGAATAAATAATTTTACCTCCAATCTTATCCAATATACCAATGTTACGTCTCCGTTACCTACGCCATTTACCTTGTAGTTTTCCTTGTTAGCCCAACCATGGTGTTTCCCTGCACACAGGTCCAATAATTAGTGTTCCCTTTTTATTTTAAACAAATGCTTTAGACTAGATCTTGTTTTCAGGAATGTTGCTGCAAGCTGTTCTCATGCACAGTGTCCTCGCACTCTGTACTTTAGTTTAATATTTGATTCACGTGAACAATGCTACTAACATAGAGTTATGAGTGACATTATAATGAATGTTCTTTTATGAGTCTTTCTTATGAATAAATTAAGTAATTTTCTGACTCAGCCCTACCTCTTATTTGTCGTGTGGCTAGAGTTGGTGGCGACCCGATCTTTTACGTTGACTTCAATGTCAGATACCATTTTCTTATTGAAAGTGCACTTCACGCACCTTACACATAGCTTACAGTTATTCATGCTACTTACAAGTTATACTTGATAAATCTTCAAGACATGTAAACTGTAGAACTATATCAATTCTTTGACTGTTTATGAAAACTTTTCATCTCTCTTCTTTTTTCTTCTCTTAACTGTCGCTTGGGCCTCGGAGACTATACGCGTTCTCTACATTCCTCTTCCAGTGCCCTCTGTTCCTGGCTTTTGTAGTCCATTCTCCTGTACTCAGGACCATTGCCACTGTGTCCTCGTTGATGTCATACATCTGGTCTGTGGCCTTCCTCGCTTCTTTCTGCCCCCTACGGATGCAGAGAATGCTACTTTAGGTAGTAGTTCCTCCTCCAGCCTAATTAGATATCCAGCACACAGCAATGTCTTCCTCTTCATCCTTTGACTGATATCAGCCTGTTGATATAGCTGCTTCAGTTCCTGGGTTTTAAGTATTCTCCGCTCCTGTGTTTCTGGGTCTCTCTTGTGTCCAAAAATTTTCCTTAATATTTTCGTTTCAAAAACTAATAATTTTTGTTCATCTGCTTTTCTAAATGTGAAGCTTTCTGACCCATATAGAGCTACTGGCAAAATTACACTATGATATAGTCTACGTTTGAAGCTTCTGGAAACAGCTCTAATGGATAACACTTCTTGTAGGCCAAATTAAGCTTTATTCGCTGCTGCTATCCTCACTTTAATTTCAATTTCCATTTTATTCTGTTCAATGATGCTGTTTCCCAAATATTTGAAGGTGTATACTCTTTTAAAAGTGAGAGCATCAACTGTCAGTGGACTACCATCATTGGGTGCCTTGCTCACGACCATGTACTCTGTTTTCTTCTTGTTAATTTCTAATCCTACTTTCCTTGCAATGATTCTGTAGGAACTTGTCACGAGTTATAGTTCTTCTTTGTTTCCACTTATTAGAACAATATCATCCTTATCCTCGCATGGTGCATGTTCATTAATTATCACTACTTTGCCCTACAATTGTGATGTAGAAGATTCTGTTGTTAATAGATTTAAATTCTTTCACTGCTTTCATTTTTGAGCCAAGTACATAGAAACCAGTATCTAACTCATGGCACTTACCACAGTCTCCATACATTATACTCCCTTCATTCATCTTGATTGATCCTGTACCCTTCCATCTAATCTCCTGGAGGGGTACTACTTTCAGATGGTATTTCTCTAATTCTTTGGTCAAATTCTGCACACCTCCTGGTATGTATAGGCTCTTGACATTCCATGCTCCAAAGGAAAAATCTGCTGTATGTAGCTGTTTCTGATTCCAGTTGAGACATTCCTGATTCCAGGCTTTTGTAGAGTGTCCTGACCCAGATAATTTATATGTGAGTGGGGAGGTAACCCTCTGCACAACCTGGAGGACCAGGGCATTTTGTTTGGATGCCATTCCTAGAGGCGTTGCCTTCTCTACGGCTCTTCAACTGCCACTGGCCAGTAAGGTGTTAGTTTTGGTCGGCCACGAGTATTTTATTTCCTCGGTATCCACTATATCTAGTGAGCGTTCTTTGATCTGCCACCTGAGGAGGTGCCTGATGGGCAACTAGCAACACCACATGGGTGAAAACTTTTCATACAGTGAGTTCATAAGCATGTTTGCAGTTTTCTTGAAGGATATTTGCAATCCTATTTTAAGGCAGCTATCTTGATGGAAACCCCCTCGGTCCTATCATCTCCCACCCAGTATATTTTCAGCCCTCTGCCAAAGCATCTGCCCATATTTCCCCACTCCTCTTCTGTCTTGCTCCTTTTTTTCCCCAACCTCCATGCCCTACAGCCTCCTGAGACTGCACCTGTTGGCAGTCTAGTCCCTGCACACTCCACCAGAGAGCGTTCGTCTTTCTCTCCCCAACCGTACACTACCATCCCTTCCCCCTCTCCACCTCCTCCAGACTGCTGCTTGCATCCCGCATGATGTCACATTGCAGTCCGAGATGTTGGAGTTGATGGTCGTGTGTGCATGAGGTGTGCTTACGTGTGTGTGTACGTGCGTGCATGCGTGTGGTTGTGTGTGTGTGTGTGTGTGTGTGTGTGTGTGTGTGTGTGTGTGTGTGTGTGTGTGTGTGTGTTTGCCTGTGTGAATGTTGCGTGTGTGTGTGTGTGTGTCTCATTTACTGACAAAGGCTGAGACCGAAAGCTATATGTTTTGTCAGTGAGCACATCAAATCCATACTCCACGTTTCACTGAGTACTAAAAGCAAGAAAACCTGAATTCAGGGCTGTTGAGATGCACAACACTGAAGATACAATATTAAAACAACACAAACAGAATGCAGCACTCACAAGATGCACACCACCAAAAATACAGTATACAACACAAGCTGAGTGACAGAAATGGCATGACTCCACAGAATAGCAACTTCACTAGGCACTTCACAGAAGTTCACTAGGAACGTGATGACTGTGTGCATATTTTCTAAATGTTGGACCTGAATCTACACACATCAAAAAAAGTTTTGCATCACCCCAGAACTCCTGAAGATACACGTTGACGGTGGATATTGTATCACAGACACAGTCCCTTTGACTGTTCAGAGATGTCACTAAACCCGCCTAAGAATGTAAACAACCTCGCATGACCAGCGCCTATTAGGCGGAGGGGGTCCGACAGCCAATCAGTTCCAGTCATTCCACCTGGAAGGAGGTACACGGCTCGTGTTGTCTGTAGTTCAACAATTCCTAGATGGTCAATACTGTGGTTCAATCATGTCTGCATTGTTACTTTGTGCCAGGAAGGGCTCTCAGCAAGGGGAGTGTCCAGGCGTCTCGGAGTGAACAAAGGGATATTGTTCGGACATGGAGGAGATACAGAGAGACAGGAACTGTCGATGACATTCCTCGCTCTGGCTGCCCAATGGCTACCACTGCAGTGGATGACCACTACCTACAGATTATGGGTCGGAGGAACCCTGACAGCAACGCCACCATGTTGAATAATGCTATTCGTGCAGCCACAGGACGTCATGTTACGACTCAAACTGTGCCCAATATGCTGCATGATGCACATCATCACTCCTGACATCCATCTTTGCAACTACGGCACCATGCAGTGAGATACAGATGGGCCCAACAACACGTCAAACGGACCGCTCAGGATTGGCATCACATTCTCTTCACCAATGAGTGTCACATATGCCTTCAACCAGACAGTTATCATAGACGTGTTTGGAGGCAACACGGTCAGGTTGAATGCCTTAGGCACACTGTCCAGTGAGTGCAGCGAGGTGGAGGTTCCCTGACGTTTTGTGGTGGCATTATGTGGGGCTAACATACGCTACTGGTGGTCATGGAAGGTACCGTAACAGCTGTACGATATGTGAAAGCCATCCTCTGACTAATAGTGCAACCACATCGGCAGCATATTGATGAGGCATTCGTCTTCATGGACGACAATTTGCACCCACACCGTGCATACTTGTGAATGACTTCCTTCAGGATAATGACATTGCTCGACTAGAGTGGCCAGCATGTTCTCTAGACATGAACCCTATCGAACATGCCTGGGGTAGATTGAAAAGGGCTGTTTATGGATGACGTGACCCACCATCCACTCTGAGGGATCTGTGCTGAATCGCCATTGAGGAGTGGGGCAGTCTGGACCAACAGTGCCTTGATGAACTTGTGGATAGTATGGCATGACGAATACAAGCATGCATCAATGCAAGAGGATGTGCTATTGGGTATTAGAGGTACCGGTGTGTACAGCAATCTGGACCACCCCCTCTGAAGGTCTCACTGTATGGTGGTGCAACATGCAATGTGCAGTTTTCATGAGCAGTAAAATGGGTGGAAATGATTCCAATTTTCTGTACAGATTCCGGAACTCTTCAAACCGAGTTGATGCAAAACTTTTCTTTATGTGTGTATATGTTCCTTAATAAAAATTATTATCTTTGTGTCATCTATCAGTCCTCAGAGTTTGTCCTGAAACATCCTGTATATATCGTCTGTGATCTGTATGATTTTAGGGGCACAAATCTGGAGAACAGTGGCAAAGCGGCTGAGAGAAGAACAGTATGACTTCAGGCCAGGTACATCTGTGTTAGATGTTACATTTGCAGTGTGGCAACTGACACAGAGTATGGGAGGGATCTACTGATGGTCTCCCTGGATTTACAGAAAGCACATTTCCAGAAGTAAGATTCAGGCAGCAACAATGAGGAAAGGAGAAGAGAAGCTGCACTGTTCACCTGCTTCATTTCTTTGTCGATAGTCCTTGGTGTCAATGTACTGTGTTGTTATACTGGCTGAAAAATGGGTGTTGGAAGTTCAACACTGATTGCTGTAAATGATGTAACCGACAGTTGCACAGTTGTGTTTCACAGTTCTTTACTTTCACTGTTCACAACCCCCCAATATTACACAGTTATATGGCCAGCGCACTACTGTTTAAATTTTGATAAGTCTCAGTAATAGGTTGCAAGCAAACATCAACATACTGCTACAATAGTTCACTGTTGAACATCTATGAGCAGTAAATCTTAACCACACCGTTCTTGCCAAATAATACTGTATGTATTGAACAGACACTGTCGTTGTTTTATCACATGGCCTATTACACTTCTTCCGCAGTTAAATGGATGCATTGTTGTTGATCTAACCACTACGGGTTCCTCGTCTGAAACTAAGGCCATAGACTGACTGTCTTGGGACCAAAAATCGGGCCCTTATATATCTTCACAATAACAGGCACTGAAACTATATGCTGTTTGATGTTTAATTTACAGAAATTAGAACTGAAACTTAACTCATTCAATTAACTGCATACATAGAAAAATTCTGTCTTTTTAACAGCTTCTTTTACTATGAGGGTTATGCCATATTATTTGTTTAAATGATGAAATTATCAAATATAGTTATACAAACAATACTTTTGATGCTGGCATTGCTAACATGTTATCGAATACAGCGAAATAAATACTTATCTTAGTGATTCTTTTTCCAAATGTTTATATTTAGTGCAGAATTTATATTTGTTTATAAGTCAACAATAGAATTTAAGTTATGAAACAGTTACTGATTTCACCCTATAGCAATAGTATTAACTAGGAACAGTCAAAATAAATTAGGAAATTCATTACATACACAAAACTAAGCACAAAATTAGATCTGGTGCTATACTTCTCTTTTATGGAAATGCAGATTATACTCATGTATGTTATTGGTAATTAGTCAAAAATGAAAAAATGAATTTTAAGGATACAGGTGGCAAAACAAGAGGTGAAGTAAAAATATCCCAGATTGCTTCGTCACAAAGCAGACATACACAGAGAATAACAGATTTATACAGTGTCAGACTGTGAAGATAGAGAACAGAGAAATGGCCACAATCAAGCATGAACTGTCTAAATTATTTTTCATGGGGGTGATGGATGATATAATGGCGCAACTGGAAAAAGAGACAGGAGACAGAATGTCGTTTGCAGATGATTTGGTGGCGTGGGAGCACTACAAGAAGGGAGCACAGAAGACACATTTTGGAAGAAGTTGTATGGGTCTTTGATGTGAAGAACTCTAAAATGCTGATCTTGTAAAGTTACTGACCTGTTATTTTCACAAATCTTCTTCAGGTAATCAATAGGTTTGTTCGAAGCAAATAATGACTTATATCACAACACAGTCAAGTATACTTGTTTCAGTTATATGCATTTATTGCTTTAAACACACTGGAGGTAACCAAAAATGTGTAAATATTTAAAATGCAACACATTATCACACTTAATGTTGTTGTGGTCTTCAGTCCAGAGACTGGTTTGATGCAGCTCTCCAGGCTACTCTATCCTGTGCAAACTTCTTCATCTCCCAGTACCTACTGCAACCAACATCCTACTGAATCTGCTGAGTGTATTCATCTCTTGGTCTCCCTCTACGATTTTTACCCTCCATGCTGCCCTCCAATACTAAACTGGTGATCCCTTGAAGCCTCAGAACATGTCCTACCAACCGATCCCTCCTTCTAGTCAAGTTGTGCCACAAACTCCTCTTCTCCCCAATCCTATTCAATACCTCCTCATTAGTTATGTGATCTACCCATCTAATCTTCAGCATTCTTCTGTAGCACCACATTTTGAAAGCTTCTATTCTCTTCTTGCCCAAACTATTTATTGTCCATGTTTCACTTCCATACATGGCTACACTCCATACAAATACTTTCAGAAATGACTTCCTGAGACTTAAATCTATACTCGATCTTAACAAATTTCTCTTCTTCAGAAACGCTTTCCTTGACATTGCCAGTCTACATTTTATATCCTTTCTACTTCAACCATCGTCAGTTATTTTGCTCCCCAAATAGCAAAACTCCTTTACTACTTTATGCCTCTCATTTCCTAATATAATTCCCTCAGCACCACCTGACTTAATTTGACTACATTCCATTATCCTCATTTTGCTTTCGTTGATGTTCATCTTATATCCCGCTTTCAAGACACTGTCCATTCCATTCAACTGCTCTTCCAGGTCCTTTGTTGTCTCTGACAGAATTACAATGTCATTGGTGAACCTCAAAGTTTTTATTTCTTCTCCTTGGATTTTAATACCTATTCCGAATTTTTCTTTTGTTTCCTTTACTGCTTGCTCAACATACAGACTGAATAACATCGGGGATAGGCTACAACCCTATATCACTCCCATCCCAACCATTGCTTCCCTTTCATGGCCCTTGACTCTTATAACTGCCATCTGGTTTCTGTACAAATTGTAAATAGCCTTTCGCTCCCTGTATTTTACCCCTGCCACCTTCAGAATTTGAATGCCAGTATTCCAGTCAACATTGTCAAAAGCTTTCTCTAAGTCTACAAATGCTAGAAACATAGGTTTGCCATTCCTTAATCTATTTCCTAAGATAAGTCGTAGGGTCAGTATTACCTCACGTGTTCCAACATTTCTACAGAATCCAAACTGATCTTCTCTGAGGTCGGCCTCTACCAGTTTTTTTCCATTCGTCTGTAAAGAGTTCATGTTAGTATTTTGCAGCTGTGACTTATTAAACTGATAGTTCAGTAATTTTCACATATGTCAACACCTACTTTCTTTGGGATTGGAATTATTATATTCTTCTTGAAGTCTGAGGGTATTTCGCGTGTCTCATACATTTTGCTCACTAGATGATAGAGTTTTGCTAGGCCTGGCTCTCCCAAGGCTGTCAATAGTCCTCATTGAATGTTGCCTACTCCCAGGGCCTTGTTTCAACTTAGGTCTTTCAGTACTTTGTCAAACCCTTCACCCAATATCATATCTTCTATTTCATCATCATCTACATTCTCTACCATTTCTATAATATTGTCCTCAAGAACATCACCATTGTATAGACCCTCTATATACTCCTTCCACCTTTCTGCTTTCCCTTCTTTGCTTAGAACTGGGTTTCCATCTGAGCTCTTAATATTCATGCCAGTGGTTCTCTTTTCTCCAAAGGTCTCTTTAATTTTCCTGTAGGCAGTGTCTATCTTACCCCTAGCGAAATGTGCCTCTACATCCTTATATTTGTTCTCTAGCCATCCCTGCTTAGCCATTTTGCACTTCCTATCGATCTCATTTTTGAGACGTTTGTATTCCTTTCTGCCTGATTCATTTGCTGCATTTTTGTATTTTCTCCTTTCATCAATTAAATTCAAAATCTCTTCTGTTACCCAAGGATTTCTATTAGCCCTTGTCTTTTTACCTACTTGATCCTCTGCTACCTTCACTATTTCATCTCCCAAAGCTACCCATTCTTCTTCTACTGTCTTTCTTACCCCCATTCTTGTTAATCATTCCCTAATGCTCTCCCTGACGCTCTCTACAACCTCTGGTTGTTCCAGTTTATCCAGATCCCATCTACTCAAATTCCCACCGTTTTGCAGTTTCTTCAGTTTTAATCTACAGTTCATAACCAATAGATTGTGGTCAGAGTCCACACCTGCCCCTGGAATAGTCTTACAATTTAAAACCTGGTTCCTGAATCTCTGTCTTACAATTATATAATCTATCTGAGACCTTCCAGTATCTCCAGGCTTCTTCCATGTATACAATCTTCTTTCATGATATTTAATATAGCGTAGGAAACCATTGGCATTCAAAACAGCTTCCAGTGATCTCGAAATTGATAAAAACAAGTCATGTATTGCTTTCAAGAGAATATTGTACCATCCTTCCTGCAAAATAATGGCAAGGTCACATAATAATGATGAAGGTGAATAACAGTCATGCACCACTCTTGCCAAAGTAGACCAAAAAGGCTCAGTCATATTGAGATATGGTGACTGAAATGGGCGGGGGAGATGCAACAATTCATCATTGTGCTCATAAAATCAATCCTGGATGATGTGAGTTGTTTGAACTGGGGCCCCGTAATCTTGGGACACAGCATCACCATTAGGAAACAGAAACTGTACCACGGGAGGGACCTGATCAGCCAAAATGGCCACATAGTTCTTGGCAACAATGTGACTTTGCAGAATAACAACCGGCCCATGGAATATCATATGGTTGCCCAAATCACCACCGAACCCTGCACCCCTGTAGCATTTCACTCTTAGGACATAAACTTGTCCATAAGTTGGAAACAGTGTGAAACAAGACACATTTGTATGTAATGTGAGGAGGGCTATGTGAGAGGCGTTCAATGAATTCGAAAGTAAAGTTCTATGTACTGCCTTGGCAGAAAATCCTAAGAAATTTTGGTCTTACGTCAAAGTGGTGGGTGGATCAAAACAAAACGAACAAAATGTCCAGATACTCTGTGACCAAAATGATACTGAAACAGAGGATGACAGATTAAAGGCTGAAATACTAAATGTCTTTTTCCAAAGCTGTTTCACAGAGGAAGGCTGCACTGTAGTTCCCTCTCTAGATTGTTGCACAGATGACAAAATGGTAGATATAAAAATAGATGACAGAGGGATAGAGAAACAATTAAAATCGCTCAAAAGAGGAAAGGCCGCTGGACCTGATGGGATACCAGTTCGATTAAAACAGAGTACACGAAGGAACTTGCCTCCCTCCTTCTAGCGGTGTACCGTAGGTCTCTAGAAGAGCGTAGCATTCCAGAGGACTGGAAAAGGGCACAGGTCATCCCCGTTTTCAAGAAGGGACGTCGAACAGATGTGCAGAGCTATAGACCTATATCTCTAATGTCAATCAGTTGTAGAATTTTGGAATACGTATTATGTTCGAGTGTAATGACTTTTCTGGAGACTAGAAATCTACTCTGTAGGAATCAGCGTGGGTTTCGAAAAAGAAGATCGTGTGAATCCCAGCTTGCGCTATTCGTCCACGAGACTCAGAGGGCCATAGACAGAGGTTCCCAGATAGATGCCGTGTTTCTTGACTTCCCCAAGACATTTGATACGGTTCCCCACAGTCATTTAATGAACAGAGTAAGAGCATATGGACTATCAGACCAATTGTGTGACTGGATTGAAGAGTTCTTAGATAACAGAACGTAGCATGTCATTCTCAATGGAGAGAAGTCTTCCGAAGTAAGTGTGCCGCAGGGGAGTGTCGTAGGACCGTTGGTATTCACAATACATATAAATGACCTTGTGGATAACATAGGAAGTTCACTGAGGCTTTTTGCGGATGATGCTGTAGTATATTGAGAGGTTGTAACAATGGAAAATTGTACTGAAATGCAGGAGGATCTGCAACGAATTGACGCATGGTGCAGGAAATGGCAATTGAATCTCAATGTAGACAAGTGTAATGTGCTGCAAATACACAGAAAGAAAGATCCTTTATCATTTAGCTACAATATAGCAGGTCAGCAACTGGAAGCAGTTAATTCCATAAATTATCTGGGAGTAGGCATTAGGAGTGATTTAAAATGGAATGATCATATAAAGTTGATCCTCGGTAAAGCAGATGCCAGACTGAGATTCATTGGAAGAATCCTAAGCAAATGCAATCTGAAAACAAAGGAAGTAGGGTACAGTACACTTGCTCACCCACTGCTGGAACATTGCTCGCTAGTGTGGGATCCGTACCAGATACGGTTGATAGAAGAGATAAAGAAGATCCAATGAAGAGCAGCGCGCTTCGTTACAGGATCATTTAGTAATCGCAAAAGCATTACAGAGATGATAGATAAACTACAGTGGAAGACCCTGCAGGAGAGACGCTCAGTAGCTCGGTACGGGCTTTTGTTGAAGTTTCGGGAACATACCTTCACCGAGGAGTCGAGCAGTATATTGCTCCCTCCTGCGTATATCTCAGGAAGAGACCGTGAGGATAAAATGAGAGAGATTAGAGCCCACACAGAGGCATACCGACAATGTTTCTTTCCACAAACAGTACGAGACTGGAATAGAAGGGAGAACCGATAGAGGTACTCAAAGTACCCTCCACCACACACCGTCAGGTGGCTTGCAGAGTATGGCTGTAGATGTAGAGTATATTCGACCAAATGACTTTCTTCCATTGCCTGAGAGACCAGGTTTCATAGCTTCTGCACCACGTTTTTCTGTTACAGGCATTTGCGTCAATGATGATTGGTTTTGGAATTCCACTTCACTTTGCAATTCCGTGCTTATGAAGCTCTTTTTGTGTTGTTTTGTTGCCGATGGGCCTCATACCCTCACAAACAGTGGATCTCAATGCCAGTGTGGTGGCCTGTGTGCCTAGGGTAGCTGTTCCGTCAGACTCTTGGCTGCTTGGTCGATTGGAGGGGAAGGGACCAAACACTGATGTCATCGGTCCCACCAGATAAGGGAAGGGTGGGAAAGGAAGTTACCTGTGCGCTTTCAAAGGAACCACCCCAGAATTTGCCTGAAGCGATTTAGGGAAATCACAGAAAATCTAATCAGGTTGGCCAGATGCGGGTTTGAACCGATGTCCTCCCAAATGCGAGTCCAGTGTGCTATCCACTGCACCACTTCGCTCAGTAGCTGTACCGTTGGTTCAGTCACAATCGAGGGGTTTCTGCTGAGAGACCAGACAAATGTGTGGTTCCAGAATGAGATTTTCACTCTGCACCAGAGTGTGTGCTGATATGAAACTTCCTGGCAGATTGAAACTGTGTGCCACACCGAGACTTGAGAGCTCAGGATCTTTGCCTTTCGTGGGCAAGTGCTCTACCACCTGAGCTACCCGAGCACGACTCACACCCCATCCTCACAGCTTCACTTCTGCCAGTATCTCGTCTGCTACCTTCCAAATTTTACAGAAGCTATCCTGCAAACCCTGCAGAACTGGCACTCCTGAAAGAAAGGATATTGTGGAGACATGGCTTAGCCACAGCCTGGGGGAGTGCTAGTTCTGCAGGGTTCGCAGGGGAGCTTCTGTAAAGATTGAAAGGTAGGGAATGAGGTACTGGCGGAATTGAAGCTGTGAGGACAGGTCGTGACTCGTCCTTGGGTAGCTCAGGTGGTAGAGCAACTGCCCGTGAATGGCAAAGTCCCAAGTTTGAAGTTTCAAATGTGTGGTTCCTGAAGAGGGGCAGCAGCCTTTTCAGTAGCTGCAGGGTCAACAGTCTGGATGACTGACTGATCTGGCATTGTAACACTAACCAAAACCGCCTTGCTGTACTGGTACTGCAAACAGCTGAAAGTAAAGGGAAACAACAGCTGTAATTTCTCCTGTGGACAAGCAGCTCTACTGTATGTTTAAATGATTATGGCATCCCCTTGGGTAAAATATTCTAAACGTAAAATAGTCACATATTTGGATCTCTGGGTGGGGAACTACTCAGGAGGATGTTGTCATCCACAGAAACAAAACTGGTGTTCTACGGATCAAAGTGTGGAATGTCAGATGCCTTAATAGTACAGGTACGTTGTTGTTGTTGTTGTTGTCATTGTCTTCAGTCCTGAGACTGGTTTGATGCAGCTCTCTATGCTACTCTATCCTGTGCAAGCTTCTTCATCTCCCAGTACCTACTGCAACTTACGTCCTTCTGAATCTGCTTAGTGTATTCATCTCTTGGTCTCCCTCTACGATTTTTACCCTCCACACTGCTTTCCAATGCTAAATTTGTGATCCCTTGATGCCTCAGAACATGACCTACCAACCGATCCCTTCATCTTGTCAAGTTGTTCCACAAACTCCTCTTCTCCCCAATTCTATTCAATACCTCCTCATTAGTTATGTGATCTACCCATCTAATCTTCAGCATTCTTCTGTAGCACCACATTTTGAAACCTTCTATTCTCTTCTTGTCCAAACTATTTATCGTCCATGTTTCACTTCCATACATGGCTACACTCCATTCAAATACTTTCTGGAACGACTTCATGACACTTAAATCTATACTCTATTTCTCTTCTTCAGAAACGCTTTCCTTGCCATTGCCAGTCTTGTGTCTGTATGTGTGGATGGATATGTGCGTGTGTGCGAGTGTATACCTGTCCTTTTTTCCCCCTAAGGTAAGTCTTTCCGCTCCCGGGATTGGAATGACTCCTTACCCTCTCCCTTAAAACCCACTTCCTTTCGACTTCCCCTCTCCTTCCCTCTTTCCTGATGAGGCAACAGTTTGTTGCGAAAGCTTGAATTTTGTGTGTATGTTTGTGTTTGTTTGTGTGTCTATCGACCTGCCAGCGCTTTCGTTCGGTAAGTCACCTCATCTTTGTTTTTATATATAATTTTTTCCACGTGGAATGTTTCCTTCTATTATAAAGAAAAATGAAAAAGTTTGACGGCAGCAGGAACAGGACTTCTGATCAGCTGAATACATGGTTATAAATAAAAAATCAGAAAGGAGTAATTCAGGAGTAGTTTTAATGATGAATAAGAAAATAGGAATGTGTGTAAGCTACTATGAATAGTATAGTGAACGCATTATTGCAGCCAAGATAGACACAAAGCCAATACTCATGGCAGTAGCAAAAGTTTATATGCCAGCTAGCTCAGTAGATGATGAAGAGCTTGAAGAAATTTATAATGAGATGAAAGAAATTATTCAGATAGTTAAGGGAGATGAAAATTTAATTGTGATGGGGGAATGGAATTTGATAGCACGAAAAGGAAGAGAAGGAAAAATAGTAGGTGAATATGGACTGGAGGAAAGAAATGAAAGCGGAAGCTAGCTGGTAGAATTTTGCACAGAGCACAATTTAATCATCGCAAACACTTGGTTCAAGAATCATAAAAGAATGTTGTGTAAGTAGAAGAGATCTGGAGACACCAGAAGGTTTCAGACTGATTCTATAATGGTAAGACAGAGATTGCGGAACCAAATTTTAAATTCTAATACATTTCCAGGGCCAGATGTGGACTTGACCACAATGTATTTGTTATTAACTACAGATTAAAGCTGAAGAAATTGCAAAAAGGTAGGAAATTGAGGCAATGGAACCTAAATAAGTTGAAAGAACCAAAGGTTATTAAAACTTCAGAGGGAGCATTAGGCAGCGGCTGACTAAGACGGGCAAGAAATACAATAGAAGGTGAAGTAGCTTTATGAGGTGAAATAAAGAAGACAGCAGAGGATCAAATAGGTAAAAAGACCAGGTCTAGTAGAAATCCTTGTATAACACAGGAGATACTGAAAGTAATTGATGAAAGGGGAAAATTTAAAAGTGAAGCAAGTGAAGCAGATGAAAGGAATACAAACGTCTAAAAAATGAGACTGACAGGAAATGCAAAATGGCCAAGCAGGAATGGCTAGAGGATAAACATACCGATTTAGAAGCATATTTCATGGGGGGAAAGATAGATACTGCCTGCAGGAAAATTAAAGAGGCCTTTGAGGAAAAAAGAAGTGGCTGTATGAATATCAAGAGCTAAGATGGAAAATCAGTCCTAACCAAATCAGGAAAAGCTGAAACGTGGAAAGAGTATACAGCGCATCTATACATGGGAGATGACACTGAAAGCAATAGTATAGAAAGGGATAAGGATGTAGATGAGAGGGGAGATGAGATACTGTGAGAAGAATTTGACAGAGCACTGGAAGGTCTAAGTCAAAACAAGGCCCCAGGAGCAGACGACATTCCATCAAAACTACTGATAGCCTTGGGAGAGCCAGCCATGACAAAACTCTTTCATTTGGTGTGCAAGATGTATGAGACAGGCAAAATACCCTCGGACCTCAAGAAGAATATAATAATTGCAGTTCCAAAGAAAGCAGGGGCTGACAGGTATGAAATTTACCAGACTATCAGTTTAGTAAGTCATGATTACAAAATACTAACACAAATTCTTAGCAGGACAATGGAAAAACTGTTAGAAGCTGACCCTGGGGAAGATCAGTTTGGATTTTGGAGAAATGTAGAAACATGCGAAGCGATGCTGACCCTATGACTCGCTTTAGAGGACAGGTTAAGGAAAGATAAACCTATGTTTATAGCTTCTGCAGACTTAGAGAAAGCTTTTGACAGTGTTGACTGGGATACTCTCTTTGAAATTCTGAAGGCAGCAGTGGTAAAATACAGGAAGTGAAAAGCTATTTAGAACTTGTACAGAAACCTGATGGCAGTTATGAGAATCAAGGGGCATGAAGGGAAGCAGTGGTTGAGAAGGGAATGAGACAGGGTTGTAGCCTATTGCTAATACTATGCAATCTGTACATTGAGCAAGCAGTAAAGCAAACCAAAGAAAAATTTGGAGAAGGAATTAAAGTTCTGGGGGAAAAACAAGAACTTGAGGTTTGACAATGATATTTTAATTGTCAGAGACACCAAAAGACTTGGAAGAGTAATTGAATGGAATGGACAGGATCTTGAAAAGAGATTACAAGATGAAGATCAGCAAAAGCAAGACAACAATAATGGAATGTAGTCGGATTAAATCAGACGATTCTGAGGGAAATGAGACACTTAAAATAGTAGATGAGTTTTGCTATTTTGGCAGCAAAATAAGTGATGATGGCAGAGGTAGAGAGGATATAAAATGTAGACTGGCAATGACAAGAAAAGCATTTCTGAAGAAGATAAATTTGTTAACACTGAGTATAGATTTAAATGTAAGGAAGCCTTTTCTGAAAGAATCTGTAGAAGCTTTTAAAATGTGGCGCTACAGATGAATGCTGAAGATTAGATAGGCAGATCATGTAACTAATGAGGATGTACTGAACAGAATTAGGGAGCAAAGAAGTTCGTGGCACAACGTGACTAGAAGAAGAAATGAGGTGATAGAACACATTTTGAGATATCAAGGCATCACAAATTTAGTACTGGAGAGAAGTGTGTGTGTGAGGGGGTGGGGGGTTGATAAAAATCGCAGAGGGAGACTAATAGATGAAATCAGTAAGGAGGTTCAGAAGGATGTGTGTCGGAGGAGAGAAAGAGGCTTCCACAGGATAGAGTAGCGTGGAGAGCTGCATCAAACCAGTCTTTGGACCGATGACCACAATGACGACAGGGCAATTGAGTTTGACCTTGAGTTCTGCAGTGACTTTTGCAAACGTTATCCTCTTATTTGTCATTGCAATCATCTTCAGTGACCATCTGTCATGATCATTCAACACACACTTTCATCTGTGTTGTGACTTGGTGGATGATGTTTTTCCACGTTCTCTATATGTGGTATAAATTTTGGATTGGTTATGAAAGCCCTCATTCAAATGCACTGAGCTCTGACATTATGCACTCACAACTACACAGAACACAGTTCCGACCATGACTGATACTCGCAATGTATTGAGGACATTACACACATTTCGTTCACGGTCAAATACAACATCGCTACCTGCAAACTCAGACAGCATCTACATTTACCTTAAAGCACACATTTCTCGCGATGTTCCCATATTTTTGTCCACCCCCTATGATGATCAGCTCATAGGTGATTTTTTGACAGTTAATATATCACAGGCCAGGACTTCACATAATCTGCGTGGTTTAACAGAAATTTTCAAGTGACAACACGGGAAACTACCTTAGTAAATCCACACTATAATCGCTCAACAATAATTAACCCCTGCTTTGCATGCAATCTGTGTCTAGATGTGTGTAATACAAATTACAAAATGGTAAAATATATTCTTACTTGAATAATCAACAAACTAACAGGTTATTAAAAAAATAATGCATTTATTGAATCAGAAAAATTGGAGCTAGAAAACGATGGCACCAAGTCTTTGAAAGATTGGAACATTCAGGAAGATGAAAATTTTGAATACAAATAACTTTTAAAGTACTAAGTTTTCAGAAAGAATAACACATTTTCTTGATAGAGAAGAATGAACATTTCAAATTAGGTCAATTTTAAAACAAACAGTTTTTAGCAACACTGAATTTTGAAGCACACAAAGTCTAAAGATATAAAACTTCCTTGCAGATTGAAACTGTGTGCCGGACTGAGACTCGAACTCGGGACCTTTGGCTTTCGCAGGCAAGAGCTCTACCAACTGAGCTATCCAAGCACGACTCACGCCCCGTCCTCACAGCTTTAATTCTGCCAGTACCTCGCCTCCTACCTTCCAATCTTTACAGAAGCTCTCCTGCGATCCTTGCAGAACTAGCACTCCTGAAAGAAAGGTTATTAAAGAGACATGGCTTAGCCACAGCCTGGGGGATGTTTCCAGAATGAGATTTTCACTCTGCAGTGGAGTGTGTGCTGATATGAAACTTCCTGGCAGATTAAAACTGTGTGCCGGACCGAGACTCGAACTCGGGACCTTTGCCTTTCGCGGGCAAGTGCTCTACCAACTGAGCTATCCAAGCACGACTCACGCCCCGTCCTCACAGCTTTACTTCTGCCAGTACCTCGCCTCCTACCTTCCAAACTTTACAGAAGCTCTCCTGCAAACCCAGCAGAACTAGCACTCCTGAAAGAAAGGAGGCGACTGATGACCTCAGAAGTTAAGTCGCAAAGTGCTCAAAGCCATTTGAACCAAAGAAAGGATATTGCAGAGACACGGCTTAGCCACAGCCTGGGGGATGTTTCCAGAATGAGATTTTCACTCCGCAGCAGAGTGTGTGCTGATATGAAACTTCCTGTGTCTGGCACACAGTCTTAATCTGCCAGGAAGTTTCATATCAGCGCACACTCCACTGCAGAGTGAAAATCTCATTCTGGAAACATCCCCCAGGCTGTGGCTAAGCCATGTCTCCGCAATATCCTTTCTTTCAGGAGTGCTAGTTCTGCAAGGTTCGCAGGAGAGCTTCTGTAAAGTTTGGAAGGTAGGAGACGAGGTACTGGCAGAAGTAAACCTGTGAGGATGGGGTGTGAGTCGTGCTTGGGTAGCTCAGTTGGTAGAGCACTTGCCTGCGAGAGGCAATGGTCCTGAGTTCGAGTCTCGGTCCGGCACACAGTTTTAATCTGCCAGGAAGTTTCATATCAGCGCACACTCCACTGCAGAGTGAAAATCTCATTCTGGAGATTACTGGTAGTTGGCAGCTCCAACATTAGGTGCGTAATGGGGCCCCTTAGGAATATGGCTGCAGAGGAGGAAAGGAAATCAAGGGTGCACTCTGTGTGCATACCGGGAGGAGTCATTTCAGATGTGGAACAGCTACTTCTGGATGCCATGAAGAGCACAGGGTGCAGCCAAGTGCAGCTGGTGGTTCACATTGGTACCAGCAATGTGTGTCAGTTTGGACTGGAAGAGACTCCCTCCACTTTCAGGCAGCTAGCTGAAGTAGTAAAGACTGCCGGTCTTGCTTTTGAGATGAAAATGGAGCTCACTGTGTGCAGTGGCATCGACAGAACTGAGTGTGGTCCTTTGGTACAGAGTAGAGATGGGCAAACTCGTTCATCCTTGGGAACCAGCTCACTGGTGATTGCTCTTTCTTGGGAACCATTGATTTTTACTCATTCACCATTCACTTGTGTTTGTTACATGGTTCTTATGAAAAATTAGTAGCATAGATGACTGAAGATAGAAGGCGCCAAGCGGGGGCACTTGCCTCCCCCCTCCCCTCCTGGAGTACAGAGTTTTATATTCATAACAGAATTCTCACACACTTGTAATTGACCAAGCGAGGTGGTGCAGTGGTTAGACACTGGACTCGCATTCGGGAGGACGACGGTTCAATCCTGCGTCCGGCCATCCTGATTTAGGTTTTCCGTGATTTCCCTAAATCACTCCAGGCAAATGCCGGGATGGTTCCTCTGAAAGGGCACGGCCGACTTTCTTCCCCATCCTTCCGTAATCTGATGAGACCGATGACCTCGCTGTCTGGTCTCCTTCCCCATACAACCTCAACCGACACTTGTAATTTTCGTGATTCTGCAAAACGTCTCATTTAGCCAACTGTAGCCTTATGTGGCTGATTGCAGTGAATAATGGCACATGAAAAACCGGCCCCGAATACAGACTGCTTGCCAGTTACGCTCGATTTGTTGACCACTACGAGCAGAATACATAAACGTACAATAATTAGGCAGTGAAGAAATAACAAAAGAGGTAATGCAAACAACAACTTCAAAACAATAGATGACAATTGGTGAGTGACAATGAGCAGTCTAGTACTCGGGGCCAATTTTTCGTGTGTCACCCTGTACCACTGAAATAATATTGCAGAAGTTATCATATTTTCTTTACAAAATGTGACACCAGACACTCGATTATGGGGTGTGGGCTTCATTCGGTTCTCAGTGAACATGCCCTTTTACCGTGGATCCAAAAAAGACAGAAAATGGCCACTCGTGTGTGCCATGCCAACTTCCTTTGCATGTGTAACAACAAAAAAATCTTGCCTTTTTACAAATATTTCATCTGCTGTTTATCGAAATAGTGAAGTGAGCTGATGTGCCATTTTGTTAACTGAAGAGATGTACATATTACATACCACATAACTTTTACGTAATTTACGTAATTATAAAATACATTTTAATTACCAGTCATGGATGCTGAATAGAATATGAAAAGAACCAGAAGTTCAGAGTTCAAAAAAGGTTTGAAACTGATCTAGGATGAGTGCGCGCAGTGAACAAAATGAACACTAACTCGATAGTGAACTAACTATGAGCAGTCGGCAGTGGAATTGTGACGAGTGGCCATGCGAAGAAGGACAGGTTCAGCTGAATGAGACCGAGACCGACAGGAACGGGACCAAGGTTGGAACGAGACTGACTGACCAACATGCCATTGTGGGAACAAGACTGACCGTTTCCCGTTCCCGGGAACTATAAGTAGAAAGCTGGGCACCGAGACCAAGACACACAGGAATGGGACCGAGGCTGGAACAAGACTGGTCAATGTGCCGTTGCAGGAACAAGACCGGCCGTTTTCCGTTCCCAGGAACTATAAGTAGAAATCCGCGACCAAAGTGAACTATGAAAGACCGTTCCTTGCATTTTGTTCCTTGCTCATTCGTTCATTTTGGTGAACCATTCCTTTGGACCCGTTAGTTCACGAACGACCCATCTCTATTACAAAACCAAGTGGAGGGTCTGCTCAGAGGCTCAAATGTTTCTGGGAAAGTATATGTTGCAGATTCCTTGACTTGTGCCATAAGGTTGTGGGTTTCCAGGTTCTGCTAAATAGGTCAGTCATCCACAACATGCAGGAAGTGGCTACACGGGTAGTGGGGCTCCGTGGACGGGACTGGGTGGTTCCTTAGGTTAGAGGGTCTTGGGAACGCAAAATGAGCTTCTGTTTCAAAGGGTGCAGGATGAACATGGCAGAAAGAACCAGAGCTCCAAGCACTAACAGAAAACAATGAATCTCAAATCATTATAGGTATGGCTAAAGCCAGAAATAAGTGCAGCCAAAATTTTTACGAAGGACAATTTCAAATAGATACCTCGCTCATACAATTATAGTTGGTGGTGACTTCAATCTGCCCTCAATACACAGGCAAAAATACATATTTAAAATCGGTGGTAGGCATAAAACATTATCCAAAATCATACTGAAAGCCTTCTTAGAAAATTATTTGGAACAGCTAGTTCAGAGCCCACCTGAAGTGTAAATGGTTGCAAAAACAACTTGACCTCTTAGCAGCAAATAATCCTGCCCAATAGGGAGCGTCATGACATATATTGGAATTAGTAGGTAGATTAAATACTGTAACATCCAAAGCCACCAAAAATAAACACAAAATACATCTATTTTAAAAAGTAGATAAAAATTTGCTTGATGCCTTCCTAAGAGACAGTCTCCACTCCTTCCAGCCTGACTATGTAAGCAGAGATCAGATGTGGCTTAAATATAAAGAAATAGTATCAACAACAGCTGAGAGATATATACCAAATAAATTAATAAGAGATGGTACTGATCCCCCATGGTACACAAAGCAGGTCAGAATACTATTGCAGAATCAATGAAAAAAGCATGTCAAATTTAAAAGAATGCAAAATCCACAAGACTGGTGAAGTTTTACAGAAGTTTGAAATTCAGTGTGAGATGCTTTCAATAGTTTCTACAATGAAAGTCTGTCTCAAAATCTGCCAGAAAACCTGAAGAGATTCTGGTCATATACAAAGTACACCAGAGGCAAGACGGAAACAATACCTTCACTGTACGATAGCATTGGTTATGTTAATGACGGCAGCGCCACTAAAGCGGAGTTACCTACAAACAGTATTCCAAAATTCCCTCACAAAAGAAGATGAAATAAATATTCCAGATTTCAAATCAAGAACAACTGTCAACATCAGTAACTTAGAAGTAGATACCTTTGGTGTAGTGAAGCAACTTAAAACACTTAAGAAAGTCATGGCTTCTGGTTCAAATTGTATATCAGTCTGGTTCCTTTCAGAGTATGCTGACACAATAGCTCCATACTTAGCAACTGTATACAACTGCTCACTCATAGAAAGATCCATACCCAAAGAATGGGAAGTTGCACAAATCACACCAATACCCAAGAAAGGAAATTTGAGTAATCCACTGAATTACAGACCTAGTAGGGTTTTGGAACATATACAACACATACACTGTAGCTCCATTCATTGACATAAGGTCATGACACACTACAGATATGTAGAAAAACTCATAAAGTTTTGTTCAGCTGAAGCCGCACTTCAGGTTTCTGCCGCCAGAGCGCTCGAGAGCGCAGTGAGACAAAATGGCGACAGGAGCCGAGAAAGTGTATGTCGTGCTTGAAATGCACTCACATCAGTCAGTCAGTGCAACGACACTTCAGGACGAAGTTCAACAAAGATCCACCAACTGCTAACTCCATTCGGCGATGGTATGGGCAGTTTAAAGCTTCTGGATGCCTCTGTAAGGGGAAATCAACGGGTCGGCCTGCAGTGAGCGAAGAAACGGTTGAATGCGTGCGGGCAAGTTTCACACGTAGCCCGCGGAAGTCGACGAATAAAGCGAGCAGGGGGCTAAACGTACCACAACCGACGGTTTGGAAAATCTTACAGAAAAGGCTAAAGCAGAAGCCTTACCGTTTACAATTGCTACAAGCCCTGACACCCGATGACAAAGTCAAACGCTTTGAATTTTCGGCGCGGTTGCAACAGCTCGTGGAAGAAGATGCGTTCAGTGCAAAACTTGTTTTCAGTGATGAAGCAACATTTTTTCTTAATGGTGAAGTGAAAAGACACAATGTGCGAATCTGGGCGGTAGAGAATCCTCACGCATTCGTGCAGCAAATTCGCAGTTCCTCAAAAGTTAACGTGTTTTGTGCAATCTCACGCTTTAAAGTTTATGGCCCCTTTTTCTTCTGGGAAAAAAAAACGTTACAGGACATGTGTATCTGGACATGCTGGAAAATTGGCTCGTGCCACAACTGGAGACCGACAGCGCCGACTTCATCTTTCAACAGGATGGTGCTCCACCGCACTTCCATCATGATGTCCGGCATTTCTTAAACAGGAGATTGGAAAACCGATGGATCGGTGGTGGTGGAGATCATTATCAGCAATTCATGTCATGGCCTCCACACTCTCCTGACTTAACCCCCTGCGATTTCTTTCTGTGGTGTTATGTGAAAAATTCAGTGTTTAAACCTCCTCTACCAAGAAACGTGCCAGAACTGCGAGCTCGTATCAACGATGCTTTCGAACTCATTGATGGGGACATGCTGCGCCAAGTGTGGGAAGAACTTGATTATCGGCTTGATGTCTGCCAAATCACTAAAGGGGCACATATCAAACATTTGTGAATGCCTAAAAAAACTTTTTGAGTTTTTGTATGTGTGTGCAAAGCATTGTGAAAATATCTCAAATAATAAAGTTATTGTAGAGCTGTGAAATCGCTTCAATCATTCGTAATAACCCTGTACTGTACTTGAACATTGTGAATCACCTTGAAGAAAATGATTTATTGACAAACAGCAAACATGTATTCAGAAAATATTGTTCTTATGAAACATGACTCGCTCTTTATTCTCATGAAGTAATGAGTGCTATCGACTATTGCTTCTGCAATAATATTCTGACCTGTTTTTGTGTACCATGGGGGATCAGCACCATGATTCCATATTTTTAGATTTGCAGGAGGCTTTTGACACTGTACTTCACAATCAACTTCTAATTAAATTGTATGCCTATGGAATGTCATCTCGGTTGTCTGACTGGATTCATGATTTCCTATCAGAAAGATCACAGTTTGTAATGATTGATGGAAAGTCATCGAGTAAAACAGAAGTAATACTTGGTGTTCCCAAAGGAAGTTTTAAAGGCTCTCTGTTGTTCCCGATCTACATAATCAATTTAAGAAACAATCTGAGCAGTCCTCTTATATTGTTTGCAGATGGTGCTGTCATTTACTGTCATGGAATGTCTTCCGATGCTCAAAACAAATTGCAAAATGGTTTAGACAGGATATCTGTATGGAGCAAAAAGTGGCAATTGACTAAATCATGAAAAGTTTAAAGTCATTCACATGAGCACTAAAAAGAACCCCCAAAAATTTGGTTGCACAATAAATAACACAAATCTAAAGGCTGGAAACTCAAGTAAATACTTAGATATTATGATTATGAATAGATTAAATTGGAACAATCACATAGATAATTTTATGGGGAAAGCAGACCAAAGACTGCGATTTATTAGCAGAATACTTAGAAAATGTAACAGGTTTACTACAGAGGCAGCTTACATTATGCTTGTCCACCCTCTTCCAGAATACTGCTGTGCCATGTGGGATCCACATCAGATAAGATTCACATAGAAAAAGTTCAAAGAAGGGCAAATTGCTTTGTATTAGCATGAAACAGGGGAGAGAGAGTGCCATGGGTATGATACACGAATTGAGGTGGCAGTCATTAAAACAAAGGTGATTTCAGTGTGGCAGGGCCTTCTCATGAAATTTCGATCACAAACTTTCTCCTCAGAGTGTGAAAATATTTTGTTGGTGCCCATATAAATATATATTATTATCATAATAAAATAAGAGAAATCAGAGCTTGCATGGAAAGATTTAAGGGTTGGGTGTTGGTTTTTCCTGTACCATGTTCGAGGGTGGAACGGTAGGGAAGTAACTTCAGGGTGGTTCGATGAAATCACTGCTAGGCACTTAAGTGCGAACTGCACAGTAATCATGTAGATGTAGATGCTGAGTGGCCTACAGAACGCAGTAGACAAATGAGGACACATTCTTCTATTGTCAATGGTTACAACATGAAGTAAACAACTGTTAATGTTGTTACCGTAAACTGTATTCATAGTTCTGGGTATGTTCAGGACGTATGTTAGTTCTAATGGAACTATCAGAAGTTGAAAATACCACTTCAGTTGTAAATTTCTGTTACTATCACGACCGGTTTCGGGCTCTCATCAGAGCTCTGGTATAATGCTCAGTTGCAGATGTTCTTCCAACAGGATTGTTTCTAATGGAAATAGTTTGCATTGGGAGGTCCAGTGCATTGGCCATCTCATTCCCCTGATATTAGTCCTTTGAATTATTGGTTGTGGGGATATTTGAAATCTTTGATGTGTGCAAGTGCCATTAATGGTGCAGGAACAAGATAACATCATTAATGCCTGGCGACGCATCTGTGGCTAACCTGGAATTTTTCAGTGTGTGCGTGTTCCCTTAGACATTGGACAGAAGTGTGCCACACTATGAACAGGCACTGTATTGAGCAACGGAAGTGTGCCATGCTATGAACAGACACTGTATTGAGCTCATCCTTCAGTGATGGCTCAGAAGTGGAGGTCGTATGTAATAGCAAGCAGATTGCATTAGAAGCTCTGCTGTTAAAGAGCAATAAACTAAAGTATTCCCATTTGTTTACTGAATTCTACAGGTCATTTGTAATAGCAAAGATCTTGCAATAGGAGAGATGTGTTTCACAGAAGTGAAGATGGGCAAGTGCCCATAGTCTTAAGGGATATGTTTTAGAGCCCAAGTTTACTGGACTGTTTTTCTTGTTTCAGTCCATACTGCCACTTCTTTTTTAATACCCCATCCTGTTGTACACTGCAGGAACATGGGTCCTGAAGGAAAGGGAAAGCATGTGAAATGATCTCTTTGAGAAGTAAAGTAAGTATAATTAAAATGGAAAATATGAAAAATGAAGTTGTTAGGAAGATTACACATGATGAACTCTAAAAAAGAAGATTGAGGGCACAGAATTACAATGGTATGGCATGAGGTGAGTCGAGGATGTCTCAGAAGATGCTTGAGACAACAATAGAGGGCAAGAGGCCAATAAGGAAGGCTGTCATATTTTCATAATAGATTACAGGTTCTGGAGCTCCCATCAGCCCATGCTAATCACAAAATCAATAAGTATCTGATACAAGGGAAACTGGTGTACCCCAGGGTACTGCATTAGCCCCCCCCCCCCTCCCTGTTCCTTATTTATATAAATGATAATATAAATGATAAACATACCCAAGACACTACTGCAAAGATCATGTTGAATGCCGATGACACAAGTGTAATAGTAAATGACGTTATGGAATCTCTGTCCACTGCAGCTTCTAAAGGCCTTAGGTCCTTGCATTCATGGTTCAATGCCAACAGGTTGACCACAAATGTGAAGAAAACAAGCTATACAAAATTTGGGAAGAAGAGTCAAAACGAAGATGTCCATCTGGTATAGAGTGGAAAAGAGTTAGGAAGGGTATATGTACATTTTTTTTAGGAATGTATGTTGACCAAGATTTAAAGTGTGAAGACCACCCCAAAAACTCAGTTCTGCATGTTTTATTCTGGGAATTATTTCTGAAGTTTTCTCCCCAGATGTTGCCAGAATGGCTTATTTTGGTTGCTTCCAGCCCCTTGTAGCTTATGGAATAATCTTCTGGGGTAAAATTAGTAATTTTGTAATTTATTTGCATGAAACATGTAATTGGTAATACGATACAACAGTATACAATCTAATTTTACTTTATAATAGGAAGTTAAGAATGTAGTCCAAATTATTTGACATAATAATACGTTAGATTTTAATTTCTACAGTCGGCTATAGAAGCATTCCTCAATGAGCTACGATTTTAGATGTTTTTTGAATGTCTCTTCACTTATCACCTTCAGTACATTTGGCAGTGCATGAAGTATTTTTCTCCATTAATATAGGGACTGTTTGCAGTTTTTTCAGTCATGTATGGTAATTTTGTACTTGTCTAGTATTGTGATCATGAATTTCTGCATTACGACAGGTATATTTCTTATCTTCTACAGTTAATACGATTGTTTCAAACTTATACATTGAATAGATAGTCAGAATTTTAAATTCTATAAACAATTCCTTACATGATGTTCTAGCATCTTTTTTGCCTAATATTCTCAAGGCTCTTTTCTGGAGTTTAAATACTCGGTCTACAAGAGTTTTGGAAGCTCCGTCCCACAGTGCAAGACCATATGCTAGAAATGGGTGTATTAAACCAAAATACATCATCCTCATTGTTTGGGTATTGAC
This sequence comes from Schistocerca piceifrons, assembly GCF_021461385.2. NCBI lineage: Eukaryota > Metazoa > Arthropoda > Insecta > Orthoptera > Acrididae > Schistocerca > Schistocerca piceifrons. The sequence goes on along the minus strand of NC_060148.1, from coordinate 80,431,126 downwards.
ATTCTTCTTAAAACATACAGGCTAGATGATAGCCTTGCACATACATTGTCAATTTGTTGTGTCCACAATAGTTTGCTATCTATGCATATACCTAGAAATTTACACTCACTGCAGATTTTCCCTATTGATTAAATGAAATTTTTACATTACAGAAAACGGATATTCAAATCTTGACATATAGCTCAGCTAGGGATCACTGCAAGCTCCTATTTAAAAAGTTGTGTTTGTTTACTGTTCCCTTCTTGTATATATACAAATGTGTGTTGATGACAAGAGCTAGACTTTGTGACCTGCTAACTCCGACTACCGCAGTTATAATGCTGGAAACTGTGGGTCCCTCCATATAGAACAAGTTAGAACATCACTCACTCAAAGGTATGTGATCCGCTGTGGTGTCTTTCTTTATAATGCACTGCCAACACATGTAAAGAAGTTGGAGAAAGAGACAGTTTTTAGATCAGAGTTAAAATCACTTCTTGTTGAGAAGTGTTTCTACAATGTAAATGAATATGCTAGCTTATAATGGAAAAGCCAGGATGGAATGTAACAATATTATTGTATATTGGCTTATAGGATTACTACAGCTTCATTTATTGGTGAGTGTTTTTGGTTCTGTTAACTGATGAACTGTCAGTGCTGTGTTTGTCTTTACAAAGAGTGTTTCTATTGTTGGTCTTCTGTTTTCTCTATTTCAGATGCAGTGTGACACACCTCTGCTGAGAAAGGGTCTGGCGCTAACCTATGTTTCGTGTTTTACCTACATAATTGATTGACTTACTATGCCTTTTGTACTGTTATTCAGTCTCATGTATCTATAATGAGGCAAATAAGTTTTGCTTAGATTTAGGGCATTCTGATTATTGTGCTCTGTTTATGGAGTTGCCAAAAACAATAGAACCTTGCTCAAAAAAACCTACACCAAACGCCAGTTCAGCAAAGAAAATATGATGAACTTATTCCATCGTAGATTAAATACAATGGAGTGAGCTATATAGATCATAGTATTTCATCTTCTGAAAATTTTGCTGCTTTCTTGGAAAACTCCCTACATGTTTTCAATGAAACTTTCCCCCTTACTGAACATCATAACAAAGTAGGAAATAATGTAAAGTGGTTAACTGAAGGAATAAAAATCTCTAGTGCTAGAAAAAGACAGCTACGTAGGGAACTAAAATACAACTAAAGTCCAGACTTTGCTACGTATGTAAAATATTACAAGAATATTTTTAAAAAAGTTGTAAAGACAGCAAAAGAACTGGCAAATAATAGATTTATTTTGGATAGTGAAAACAAATCAAAGGCATTATGGTCAGTGATCAAAGCTGAAACAAGTGCCACGGCTACAGAGGCCATGATATTTCTGATATCAAGATAGAGGATAAATCCTGCTCAAATTTCTGAATTACTTAATGAATTCCTTATAAATGTAAACAAATCAAACATCAATGCAGAAGATTGCCATGATCAGGTGAATTTCTTCAACAGTAAACAATTTGAAGGTGAACTTCTCAGCGCATTTACCAAAACTACTGTAAAACACATAGAAAATGTGATACTATCACTAAAAAGTAAAACATCAGCAGGATGGGATAGGATATCGACAAAAGTGTTAAAAACAGTCTCTAAAATAATTGCACAGCCACTATCTAATAGTTAACCAATCCTTTCAAGAAGGTTATTTTCCAGACACACTGAAGTACGCAGTAGTTTCGCCACTATTCAAAAAAGGCACAACATAACATATGAGAAACTATCATTCACTCTGTCTTCTTCTATCACTATAAAAAATATTTGAAAAGGTAGTCACCTTACAAATTCATAATTTCATAGAAAAATTTAAAATAATCTCAAAAAAATCAGTATGGATTTCAAAAAGGCAAAACCACAGTATCTGCTATAAACCATTTTGTAGATAAAATTAGCTCATCTTTAGACTGGTCACTGCATGCCATATGAATTTTTTGTGTCCTATCACAGGCTCCTCTGTAAATGGAAAAATTTTACAATGGTTTAAGTCCTATCTAACCAACAGAAGACAAAGACAGGTTTTATCATCAGGGAGGAACTTATACTTCAAAATGGAAAACCATATCACATGGAGTACCACAAGGTTCTGGCTTAGGTTCCATTCTGTTTCTGTTTTACATAAATGATCTGCCACTTAATATTGAGTGTCACTCATCAATCCCTCAAGAACAGCATTCTAACATTCTTTCATTCGAGCTATTCCAAGAGTTTTACCAAGAGAAGGCATTTCAGGCATATGGAATAAGACATGGTATAGATCAGTAGTAAGTGTTAGCTGTCATAAATTACTACTGTAAATTCACAATTAATAATCATCACAATGTGCAGATTCCCATCACCGACAGGCTCTGCTCGAAACACAAGCCTTTCCATCATCTCTGATTTCCCAGCTGATCTGTACACGTCTTTGCCACTCTTCCCAATGTTTTTTCCATTCTTATCACCCACTTATTCATTTATTTGTTCATCCGTAGGCTATTTGGTACACTACTATCAGACAAGTCAGAAACAAACAGAAATGTATGCATATAGAACATTTTCAAAATAGGATAGGAGAAGATGAGGATAGGGCAGGAAATCAGTCATGGCCTAATCAAAGGGGCCATCCCAGCATTCACCTTTGTGACAAGGGGAAACCACAGAAAGCTGAGATCAGGATGGCCAAATGCGTAACAAACCCCAGTCCTTCCTCCTGATTGTAAATCTGGTATGTTAAGACTGGAGTAGGCACCTCGCTCAGTAAATGTTTTAAAGGTAAAAACAAAATACATCGTCTACACTGCGAGTGCAACATGCACAATAAGTAAATATATAAAGAGAAATGTTGGAAATAAAACATTACTGAAAAAGTGCAAACATATGAACAATAGAAAAGAATAGAAGTTTATTGTCTCATAACAAACAATCTCAAGTCTTTGAGTTAATGTAGAGAAGACTCATCAAAACACAAAAACTGGTTTAAAGTTTTCCTGATAATGTCAGAAATATAATACACTGTACTGAATAATTAATTAAATAAGCAATTAATAATTTTTCATGAAAAGTAACAAACTTTTAAAAACTAACAGTCCTAAGTACTTGCTCTTCCTGCTCAAATTTTCAGGTTGTCATTCATGAATTCTTCTAGTGAATAGTAACATTTCTGCACTAGTCTCTCATATAAGGGTTTTCTCAGTATTTCTAAGTTTATGCTGAGCAATTATCTTCCTTTCTCTTTGTTATAAATTTTCATATTGGTACCCTATAATGTGGAGTTTCAGCATGAAGTTTTAAACGGTGGGTGGGCAGCATTAAATTATTCTCATTTCTGGTGTCGTAATCGTGTTGAATACGATTTGTTACAAATAAATCAGGGTTACTGTGTACAAAGATAATCAGCTCATAGATGTATAGTGAGGGAACACATAATATACTCAGATTTTTTAGGAGTGGATGACATGATTTTCTTCATCCTACATTGTGCATATTTCTAATGATGGTTTTTTGAAGTTTTAATATTCAACACATATGGTTTGAGTTATCCCAAAATACAAATCCATACCTCATTGCCGACTCAAAGAAGCCGCAGTATACTACTTTTCTTATCCCCATACTGGTAGCATTGTACAATATATTGCAAATGCTAGGCTATTTAATTTATTTGCAAGGTACTGTATATATGAGCCCCATGACAGATTTTTATCCAGCTGAATTCCTAAGAATTTCATACAGATAGCTTCCTGCAAATCCTGGTTTCTGTGACTGACCTGAATATTATTTAATTTTGCTTGTTTTGTTTTAAACTGCATTAACTGAGTGTTTCACATGTTTAATTTTAAACCCGATTAAATCAAACCAGGTATCTAGTTTTCCTGATGTATTTAATACAGTTTGGGGAATTTGGTCAGTACTTTCACTTTCAATGACTACAGATGTGCCTCCTGCAAATAAAACCAATCACTTTGCAACTGTTTTGCAAACTGAAATCAACTTATTAGCCTTTTGTGCTTTATTAGCTGAGACATGCAAACACACATTCAGGGCTTACCCAACAAATACCACATAAAGCAAAGCTCCGGGTTTGAGTCCGAACATTAAACTCAGCTTTATTGAGTTTCAATATAGAGTACGCTGCAGAATGAAAAAATTATTCTTAAGACAAGTGCAAAGTGATTTTAATTAATATCCATCCTCCTGTAGTTCTTAGTCTGCCAAGATATACAGGTGAGTCTCTATAAAGTTTGGAAACTAGAAGCAAGCTATTAGCAGACTAAGTTTTTGTTTTTTAGGGCCATGAGACATGTTGCAATGACTTAGCTATATGGTATTTTAATTGGTCCAGATTTATCATACAGCACAAATTCTACAGGTGATGACAGGCAAGGGAGCTACTTGGAAAAGGTGAAGGGTCAATTTCAAGTATACTGCTGACTCAGTTTTTCAATTGGCTGAGGATCATAGTTCAATGTTTTATTTTATTTATTTATTTATCCTTTGATAAAGTACATTGTATGGATCAAGATATATTTTCATTTCATGCACCGACAGGTACATAGTTTCTACTGGCTACTGTTTAACAAAAATATAATTTATTACAAAATTATTCTACAGCTATTTCATATTAAATTAGATTTTGTACAATTTTTCTTTTGATACAATAATGGCATTGCAATTGTTTCGAACTGTAGTGCACATAAAGTCATTAACACTGTAATAACAGTTTTCTATTAGAAAATTTTTGAGAAATTTTTTGAAAATATTTTTATTGTTTATTTCTCTCAAGAACGGAGTTTTTCAAGTGCTTTTGGACCAGTGTATGATGGCTTTCTTGTGTTTTGTGGTGTTGTGTGTAGGCTCATGGAAGAGGTTCCGTTTTCTTGTGTCATGGTTGTGTTGTGTGTTGTTATCTCTAGTATCAGGAGAATATTTGAATTTTGTCCAACAGAGGAGTTCGTATAGGTATATACTGGGTAATGTTAGTATTTTGAGAGCTTTAAATGCTGGTTTACATGAATCTTTCCATTTAAGGTTGGCTATCATTCTTATGGCTCTTTTTTGTAATTACATACTTTATTAATGTTTGTTTTCGAGGTATCTCCCCACAAAATTATAGCGTAACTTAATGTCATATGAATTAATGCACAGTATATTGTTTTCATAATGCCTGTATCTTTTAGGTAGCTGAGTTTGTGCAGAACATATAGGTTTGCACTGAGTTTCCCCCTTATACATTCTACATGCTTATCCAGTTTACATTTTCATCAATAATAATAAGGAATTTTGCATATTTGGTGTTCTCTGCTATGCACTCATCTATGCATACATTGATAGCTTCACTGTGTGCAGGTTTAATTCAGTAAATCTTTGGATGGCATTATTTAGTTCTACACTGGCTTTTATTTCTAGCTTTTCTGTGTCTTTATCCTTGAACAGAAGAGTTGTGTCATCTGCATAGGTGCCTATACTACCATACCTAATCATATTTGGGATGTGATTTGTGTATAGAATGAAGAGTATTGGCCCAAGAATGGAGCCTTGTGGCACAGAGAAGTGTAAAATTCTTGCTTTAGATCTTATTTTTTCACCAGTAGTTTTTGTAATTTCACTATATTGGCTCCGTTTGTCAGGTATGAGAGAATCCAGTCTCCTGCATTTCCTCTTACGCCATATACTCCTAATATTTCTACTAAAGTTTTGTGGTCTACAGTCGAATGCCTTTGTTAGAGCTATAAATACTCCTGCACATGTATTTTTAGAGTCCAAGTTTGTTATGACACTTTCGATGAGATCTATTACTGCATCTATCATGCATTTATCTTTTTGGAATATGGCAGGAGTAGAGTATGGAGCTGATGCAAGGAGCACAGCAGCACCTTCACAATCCAAGGCATCAGCAATCAAAAATGATGTGTGAATCAAAGAATATTATACTATAGGGACTTAACGAATAAGGCAGTGTGGCTGCTTGGATACTGACCTCATTTAGAAGTTGCTCTCTCCAGCCATCCTGATTTGGGTTTTTCCATATTACTATGGCAAATGCCACATTGGCTCCTCAATCGAGGCCATGGCTAACCACCTGTCCTATCCTAATAATGTATATTATCTATGCTGTGTGTTCTATATTTTGCCCAACTGACTTGCACTGTATAACCTTGACATCATTGTGAGACAGTCTTTGGATGAATGAAGAAAAATAAATAAATGCATAAATGAATAGTAGTAAATTGCATAAAAAATCAACTGTGCACTATGGAATTAATTATTGTCCTACTGTTTGAATTATTTAATTCTAGTGTACTGTACAAAAAGCCAATGGCCTTGCCGCAGAGGTAACACCGGCTCCCGTCAGACCACTGTAGGTAAGCACTGTTGGATTTGGCTAGCACTCGGATGAATCACTGCTTGGGTCTGCTGAGTGCTGTTGGTAAGCAGTGTGCACTCAGCCCTTGTGGGGCTAATTGGGAAACTACGAGGTGCATTCAAGTTCTAAGGCTTCCAATTTTTTTTCTAATTAACTACTCACCCGAAATCGATGAAACTGGTGTTACTTCTCGACGTAATCGCCCTGCAGACGTACATATTTTTCACAACGCTGACGCCATGATTCCATGGCAGCGGCGAAGGCTTCTTTAGGAGTCTGTTTTGACCACTGGAAAATCGCTGAGGCAATAGCGCAGCACGGCTGGTGAATGTGCGGCCACGGAGAGTGTCTTTCATTGTTGGAAAAAGCCAAAAGTCACTAGGAGACAGGTCAGGTGAGTAGGGAGCATAGGGAGTCACTTCAAAGTTGTTATCACGAAGAAACTGTTGCGTAATGTTAGCTCGATGTACGGGTGCGTTGTCTTGGTGAAACAGCACACGCTCAGCCCTTCCCGGACGTTTTTGTTGCAGTGCAGGAAGGAATTTGTTCTTCAAAACATTTTCGTAGGATGCACCTGTTACCGTAGTGCCCTTTGAAACGCTATGGGTAAGGATTACGCCCTCGCTGTCCCAGAACACGGACACCATCATTTTTTCAGCACTGGCGGTTACCCGAAATTTTTTTGGTGGCGGGGAATCTGTGTGCTTCCATTGAGCTGACTGGCGCTTTGTTTCTGGATTGAAAAATGGCATCCACGTCTCATCCATTGTCACAACCGACGAAAAGAAAGTCCCATTCGTGGTGTCGTTGCACGTCAACATTGCTCGGCAACATGCCACACAGGCAACCGTGTGGTCGTCCGTCAGCATTCGTGGCACCCACCTGGATGACACTTTTCGCATTTTCAGGTCGTCGTGCAGGATTGTGTGCACAGAACCCACAGAAATGCCAACTCTGGAGGCGATCTGTTCGACTGTCATTCGGCGATCCCCCAAAACAATTCTCTCCACTTTCTCGATCGTGTCATCAGACCGGCTTGTGCGAGCCTGAGGTTGTTTCGGTTTGTTGCGATGTTCTGCCTTCATTAAACTGTTGCACCCACGAATGCACTTTTGACACATCCGTAACTCCATCACCACATGTTTCCTTCAACTGTCGATGAATTTCAATTGGTTTCACACTGCACAAATTCAGAAAACGAATGATTGCATGCTGTTCGAGTAAGGAAAACGTTGCCATTTTAAGTATTTAAAACAGTTCTCATTCTCGCCGCTGGTGGTAAAATTCCATCTACCGTACGGTGCTGCCATCTCTGGGACGTATTGACAATGAACGCGGCATCAATTTAAAACAATGCGCATGTTTCTATCTCTTTCCAGTCCGGAGAAAAAAAAATCGGAGGCCTTAGAACTTGAATGCACCTCGTACTTGATGGAGAAGTAGTGATACCGGTCACGGAAACTGACAATGGCCGGGAGAGTCGCTCTGTTTCTGCACCTGGTGACACCTAAGGGCTGAGGATTACTTGGTAGCCAGCTGATACTGTTGGGCGATCAAGGCCTATTAGCATAGTGTTTGTTTATTTTTTATATTGTATAAAATAATGGTGTAATACATCCTTTGTTAATACTGCCCATGCATGTGAAACTGCATGTTGTGGGCAGAAAATAAATCTGAAATTTGAGTAGCAGTCCAGCATATAACTGAGGATTCAGGGAAGAACTTGCTGACCCTTGATGGTGTCATTTAAATTAATGTGTGTTATATGCTGGTTAAATTCAAAGATAAAAACCTTAATACAACAATAAAAAATCATACAGATAGTGTGGTATAGTCAATGCCCACACCGTGGCGCCTGCAGCTGCGTGGCCACGGTCTTTACATCATACAGCCAATGGTCAGCACACCCAACTTATGCGCAGATCAGCACAGCTGCAGGCCTCACACACTGAGTGCCTCCGCACTGTCACGGCAACCTTGGCCTGTGTCCTCTCGAGAGACAGTTACGTGAGGCCGCGCCACCAATCGTAACAGGACATGACAAGCGGACTCGGTTACGGCAGCCATAATCCTCCGCCACTCGCCCTATATAGCCACATACGCCGCAACGCCTGGCAGTCTCGTGTCGGGCTACCTACTTGCTACGTCGTCGTCGCATCCAGGAACAACGCTACACTGTGCTACAACTGTTTACCGTACCGGACTTGGACTCTGCAGCCCAGTCGCTGCTCTTGATCGAGCACCAAGTTGTGTTAGTATTGTGGAACTGTTGGCAATAAACAGAGTTTGGAACTCACACCAATCATTATTTGTTGTTTCTCCAATTACAGATACAACATATATACCGAGTGACGTGGCGCAGTGGTTAGCACACTGGACTGGCATTCGGGAGGACGATGGCTCAATCCCGTGTCCAGCCAGCCTGATTTAGGTTTTCCATGATTTCCCTAAATCGTTCCAGGCAAATACCGGGATGGTTCCTTTTAAAGGGCACGGCCGACTTCCTTCCCCGTCCTTCTCTAATCTGGTGACCTCGATGTTTGGTCTCTTCCCCCAAACAACCCAACCAACCGCACCTTTAACAGACAGTATATCCTAGAAGTACAAAATATGGAACAAGCCTACTTGTTACCATTATATATTAAATTTGAAAACACAACAGACAGTGCCATTTGTCTAATCATAACATTGAGGATTACAATTTTCTTCTGCTGGCCTCTTCAATTTTTAGCTGTTAAGAAGTATTTTTGAAAAAGATCCTCCAGTAATGAATCAAAATGTTTACAGATGCTGTTAGTATTTAGTCGTATGGAAATATACTTGTCAACTGTTGAGCTATAGTGACAATAATTCCCCATGTTTGTGTGAGCTTTATTAGGAGAAGCTGGGGTTAACTGGACCTATTTTTTGTTCCCTTGAAACCTTACTTAAAGAGTGGGTCTTTTTAAAACTTTTATTCCTGAATCTGGAAGATACCATGTACAAAAACTACAGGCATATTCACTTTTGCATTATCTAACATAGATTTTACACAATTGGGGAAGAACTTTGACTCTACTTTTGGACCATTTAACAACAGTGGCTGCATTAAATGGGCCATATGTCAGGGTTAACTGGATCTCTCAATTAAATAAATGAATTACAGGACTGTAAATACAAAAATTTATTGCAACAACATTAGTAACAAAGCTCAACACACTTTTCTGAGTATATTAATGGAAAAAATCGTGGAAATAACAAAACTACCATACAATGAATATAGCGATATCAGTCTATAACCAGATCACCTTTTCACAGTGAGTTCTGGTTCCGTGCATTTGATTGCGTAGCTTGTCAATTATTTAATTCAAAGCAACAAAGGCATCATCTTCTTCTGCAGCTTCAGATTTTGTAGTAGTAACAACTCCAGTAAAACATTTTACGTCTCAGCTATAACTGTACATTTTAAAGGTTTGAGCACCATAATAGTGATCACCTGTGGTAGTTTTCCCTTCTGCTTCAACTACAATGAAGCCCCCCCCCCCCCCCTGTCTTAACTGTTTCATCATTTTCAGTAACACTTGTGTATAAGCCAGTATCAGAGAAATCAATGTACTGGACATAATCAGCATCTTGAGAGTTGCTGCTGGTCTCCTCCAATATTTGGTGTTTGACTGAAGGCTTTACATACTTGAATGATATTTTTTTGACAACTGCTTTGATCTTCTGTTTTTGCTGCTGTGTCTAATTGACATTCTGGTAAGGACAGGTGATCAGGTATGCTCGCATCTTCTGCCAGTGTGCCATTGGCTGTTTATTGCTGAATTGATACAGGTCTGGCCGTTGCATTTGATGACAAAAAAAGTTTTGGCCAGTATATATATGAATTGAAAGGTTCATACCCCTAACACTGAAGACTTTCAAGATGTTGGAGACAGTAAAAGCCAAAGAATATGCAACCTCTACAAGGCTGCAATGCCTTATATACTGGGTGATCAAAAAGTCAGTATAAATTTGAAAACTGAATAAATCACTGAATAATGTAGATACAGAGGTACAAATTGACACAGGTGCTTGGAATGACATGGGATTGTATTGGAACCAAAGAAATACAAAGGTTCGAAAAATGTCCGACAGACGGCGCTTCAACTGATCAGAATAGCAATAATTAGCATAACAAAGTAAGACAAAGCGAAGATGATGTTCTTTACAGGAAATGCTCAATATGTCCACCATCATTCCTCAACAATAGCTGTAGTCGAGGAATAATGTTGTGAACAGAACTGTAAAACATGTCGGGACTTATGGTGAGGCATTGGCATCGGATGTTGTCTTTCAGCATCCCTAGAGATGTCGGTCGATCACGATACACTTGCGACTTCAGGTAAACCCAAAGCCAACAATCGCACGGACTGAGGTCTGGGGACCTTGGAGGCCAAGCATGACGAAAGTGGCGGCTGAGCACACCATCATCACCAAATGATGCACACAATAGATCTTTCACGCGTCTAGCAATATGGGGTGGAGCGCCATCCTGCATAAACATTGTTCGTTCCAGCTGGTGTTTATCAGCCAGGCTGGGGATGATGCGATTCTGTAACATATCGGCTTACCTCTCACCCTTGCACCTGCCACCGTAGCAGTTTTGCTGTCCAGGGCCATTGTCATCGGACATTTTGTGAACTTTGTTTTTTGGGTTCTAATAAAACCACATGTCATTCTATGCATGTGTGCCAGTTTTTACCTCTCTATCTACATTATTCCGTGGTTTATTAAGTTTTCAAATTTATACTGACTTTTTGATCACCCGGTATTAATTCTGAGGGCACTGGCAGGTAGCTCTTTGAAATTACTTATTATATTCATTCATCAGCAGCTTTCTGGGGTTAACTGAAACTATTCCATCAAATCCCAAACTTTATTGGTCCAGTTAACCCCCCCTCCCCGCCCTAACTTTATCGAGAATCTTCAAAGTAGTGAGAAAATTGCTCCATGTGCAGCTTATATTTCATGGAGTATCATAAAACAATAAACACTGGATTTAACTTGAAGAAACGAAATTGTGTACTATTGGTAATTACAATTTTTGGAGAATTGGATAGATGCGAGAAAATTACTCTTACCACTAGATTTCACACATAGCTAACAGACAAGCCACGTACCTTCAAATGTAAGGAAACAACTTTATAGTATGAAAAAAATAATTTTCGCTCTTGAATTGTTAATTAATGTAACAATTCAATTAACTCCGAGGTTCAGTTAATACCTATCTCCCCTGCTATTTTTGTGCAATTAGCTACAATTTTAGCCTGCGGTCTGTGTGTGCGAATGTGTATTACACTTTTTAGAATTATTGGTTATGTGAGGTGTGTGTGTGTGTATTACACTTCTTAGAACTGTTGGTTTCGCACTATATGAGAAAGACAGCTTTATTTATTTACCAGCAGCGAATTGGAAGATTACTACAATCCGACCTTAATACCTGATCGTTGCGGGAACTGTTCTATTTTATAACATTCTGTGGCCTAAGATACTATGGTCACACACTTCATTTTGTGTCTTAGAATTTAATGCAGGAGATGAGGATCCATAGTTTTTGGAGAATTGGATAGATGCGAGAAAATTACTCTTACCACTAGATTTCACACATAGCTAACAGACAAGCCACGTACCTTCAAATAGTACCTCAAATGTAAGGAAACAAGTTTATAGTATGAAAAAAATAATTTTCGCTCTTGAATTGTTAATTAATGTAACAATTCAATTAACTCCGAGGTTCAGTTAATACCTATCTCCCCTGCTATTTTTGTGCAATTAGCTACAATTTTAGCCTGCGGTCTGTGTGTGCGAATGTGTATTACACTTTTTAGAATTATTGGTTATGTGAGGTGTGTGTGTGTGTGTGTATTACACTTCTTAGAACTGTTGGTTTCGCACTATATGAGAAAGACAGCTTTATTTATTTACCAGCAGCGAATTGGAAGATTACTACAATCCGACCTTAATACCTGATCGTTGCGGGAACTGTTCTATTTTATAACATTCTGTGGCCTAAGATACTATGGTCACACACTTCATTTTGTGTCTTAGAATTTAATGCAGGAGATGAGGATCCATAGTTTGGTGTTCTGCGGTGGTGATGGACACACATTCGGACTCAGGAAGTGCTAGTGCTCGTGTAGGACTCTTCATCGGCGTCAGCTGCACGGATTATAGCTTTCCTAATTTCATTTTTCAGCTTTCTTCTGACACTATCAGAGCGCAGTGTGCGTAATTCAGAGGCTACATACTCTCCAAAAATCTCATATTCGTCAGGTACCCCTTTCGTTAACACCTTGAGTGCAGCTCTTGCCACCAGGTCGTCGCTTTCTTCATGTTTCCTTTTTCTTGAACTTTTCTCCCGGGTCGGCTCTTCAACAATGTCCTGCCTCTCTGTTACGACCTCGGTAGTCTGTTCCGAAGCGCCAGTGCTTTCGACTTTCCATAATATTACAGGCTGTGAACTTGTCTCCACCTGAAATTGATCATCACAGTTATGGATGAAAAGAGATGCATTGCAGCGATACTTTGGATTGATTCGATACAACAAATGATACCGGTATGTTGTATCCGGTACCCGACGATGGTGAAGAAACACAAATGTTTTCATTCAGACATGAGAGATAAAACTCACAGTTATTACCTTAAATTTAAGTTTCATGACAGTACTAACATATCGAAATTTGACAGCAAATTTTGAAGAAAAGATTTCTACATACCAAATTGCTTTGTTTGGAAACACAGGCAGCCAAACCTGGAATTACAAACTTCAGCGCATCGAAATAAGGCCAATTGCTTTTGCAATTGTCACCTGCCCCGCTTCCGGTTCTTCTCTGCTTAATTTTCTTCAGCTCTTGTGATACCTTAAAGGATGACAGACTACTACCAATATTTTCTTTCAGGGTTTACTATTGTCCCAATCATTCATACAACACATTAACAATGCCAGTGACAGTTATTTATTACCGGTATTATATAACCAGCCTGAATTATACAGTGCAATATATACATTTACTTCTAAGGTAATTTCTGCTAACATTAAATTTTCGTACCTGATTTCTTAAATTGTGAAGTTTCCTCTGAACTTCTTCTTGCGAACACGAAAACTTCAGTCCTATTTCTTCCAAAACTTTATGTTTCTTCGTCCTATCTCTATAACCGGAACACTTTATGTTCCACAAGCATTCGTTTGCTTCGTAAAGTTGTATTAGTTCCATAATTTCTTCACGTGACCATTGTTTCCGCATATTGTACCTCACTACTGTCAGATAGCGACTCTCGGATTATGAACACTTCTCGTATTTGGCAAGCTGCTGTCAGATAGTGTATGAGCACCCTGGCCACTACAGATCGACTTGCGATTCGGCCAATCTCGGTCAGCTGCGAGTCAAATTGGGCGAGGTTTTCTCGAGAACGTCTCTCGAGAGTAACTCGCCGAGTTTATCTCAACTCTCATGCGTCGCTCTCTGGCATATTTACAGATTGCGCTCATATCGTATCTTGGTATTTGCTCGTAAAGTTCCAAACTAGTTATATTGCAAATGAGTGCAATTCCCTTTTTTTATTTTAGCAAGGCGTTCTTCCTACACTATATAGTGGGTCATTTCCTGTCAATGAACTGTTTGAGTAGTGCGATACATGCTGAATAGTGAATATGTATCTTGTTTCTTCCTTCTCCATTAAAAACAAATGTGATTCAGAGTCTGTTGCAACAGTACTGCATTGCATATCCCCTCTATGTACAAACATTGCTGCAATATAGTCATAACAAACCGATTAAATTATAGTTTACGTATGATCTCCAGGATATACGATAATATTCGCAGCTCACACCAACATTAAAGTACTCTATCGATAGATCGAAAAACCGCGTTGACGTCACTATAGGTAGCAAACGTGGCGCAGAACTTTTTGCCGGTTAGCGACGAACCGGCTACAATTTTATAAGTTCTGGTCGTAGCTGTTGTAGTGAGAAGATAGTATTGTGGGAACTTAATCATACGACAAGGAGACATGACGCGACGGTAGCTAAAGAAACTGACAGTAATTAAGAGTAAGAAGAATGATCCAAAAAATCTTAAGACCAAACAACAGCGCTCCATGACGAGAAATACCTACATTTTTAAATCGCAGCATACGTTAGTGATTTAACTCGCTCCGAAAATGTTTACGGAGGCTTACAGCTAGTTGGGAAGTGAAGTGCTGAGAGATTACGTTTGGAACTGTCGAAAAAATTAGGTTACATTTAATCTATAGATGATTGTTTCCCCTATGTTTGTAAGGCCCCTTTTACACTATAAAAGTACGTTGTCAGATGTCATTTATAAAATATTTGATGACATACTGAGATATTCTTATCATGAATAAAAATCAGAGCGTTGTCATTCCTTTTGTAAAAGAATTGTCAAAGATTTTTGACAAGTGTGATATGGGCCTAATTAATAGCAGTGAACATACGAAAAATGTCAATTGGTATTGCAGAAAATGTTCTGCTAAACTCGTAGCAGAGTAGGAACTGCCATGAAAGTGCATTGTTTGGTTGATGTTAAAAAGTTTATGACTTCGTAAGTACACTTCCTCAACTCTTGTACATATATCAACACTCGGTGCGATGTTAGCTGCGATGTTAACTGAAGCATTGAAGAAGTTTGGATTCTGCTTTATAGTGCCCCACTTGAAGGATTATCAACTTATCTTTGACCCTTCAAAATTCATTGGGCGTTTATAGTTTGATGTGTCACACACACACACACACACACACACACATTATGGTTGAAGTGTTCAGTTTGAAGACTAGTGTTACGTAACTCTCCATGCATGTCTGTTCTATGCAACCCCTGCCATTGCGTTACTACTACTGCATCCTACACCCATTTAAACCTGGTTACTGTGGTCTAGCCTAGTTAAGTGCACTTACGGTGTCGGCGGCTCTTCCGCTGTGTGGTGGAGTTAGCAGTTCGTTTCTGTTAGTCATAGCCAATTGAGTGACAGTATACAGTAGCCAGTGACAATTGCTGAATCTAGTCACTTGTTTCGGTGGAAGATATAAATTAATTGCATTTGCTTTCATCACGGATAGTGTGAGATTGACTGACAGTTCTTGATACGGGTGTTATGAATTATGAAGTTGGTTACTCGTTTTCGTCTGTATTTCTTGTATTGTGTTTCTCAGAATATGACAGAATTCCTTTGAGATATTGTTGCGTATTCCAGTGGTCATTTGGGTGATGAGTTGGTGAAGTCAATGTATGTGAATCAAGAAAAACTCGCTATGGTACTGGGCAGATCTGTTGTGTAACCCAAGGACTAGGTTAGTATGAAACGCTACAGTTTGTTTGTGAGTTGGTGAAGCCAATGAATGTAAGAAAACTGGCATGGTCGACTTCTGCAGCATAGCCCAATAACAGTTTTCAAAATCTTTGTGGGGTATTTTCGAAATGTTCTGATTTCCAAGGTTGTGATTATGCAGTGTGCTAATAGTACTGTTTGCTTTATACGACTACATTCTGCACAACATATCCCAATATGCTGTCGCACAATTTAATGGTTCACATCAGGAAGTCATTTATTGATCACTATTTTGTCATTGGTTCTACCATCTTGTCTAATCATCACACTCATCATTTGTTGTGTTCATTTCTTATCTTTCACTGTGCAAAATATTACCAACTGCAGCATGCAACGGAAAAGCCACAGACACTGTAAGTGCGCTTTAACTGTCAAGCCTTTGTCTTTCACTATAGCTCTTACCACATGCACTTCCACCCGTTGCCTAACTGATGATTCCTTCATACCTCAGGGTATGTCTTTTCACCTGAACCACATAAATTTAGTTTCACCCCAATTTGATTCAGGATCTCTTCATCTGAGCAAACACAATGTTGTACTTACACTGAAATTATGTTCTTATTCTTCCTCCTGGATCTACAGCTCTTGATGGGCCTTGACATGCTGTATGAAATCATTTCATTTGTCCCTGCCCAATGTCTTGCATCTCCATCCACTGACAGCAATAATTTTTAGATCTTCTTGTAAGCCATTCAAGTATCAAAGTCTTGGTCTTCCCCTGCTTCTTTGTCTCATTGCGTTTGTTGCAGCACTAGTTTTGTTGTGTTCCCATGTTATAATCGGTAAAGTTTAAAATTAGGTGGTCTACATTATACCCCATCATCACTGGTTGTCCCATAGATCTTGTGTAATGCCTTTTGTTCAATACGTCCTATTAGCTCTTCACACCATTGTCAGTGCCCATGTCTCTGAGCCATTTGTTAATACTGGGCATGTTAAAGTTTTATACAGCTGACACTTTGTACTTCTGGATGGATTTCTGGAGATAAGTTTTGGGGTCAGCCCATAATGGCATTTATTAGCTGAGTGGACGCAGCACTTTATTTCCATTATGTTACCGGTGGTCCCAGATAGACAAATTCAGTAACAGTCTATTTGTGCCTTGTCAATTTCTAACATTGTACTTGGTTATGGTTGTGTTATATATTTGGTTTTATGGACATTCACTTCCAGTCCCATTTTTATTGCTGCTACCAGTATCAGTGCTATCCACATCATCTGCATGGACCAGAAGCTGCAGTACTCTATTTTATATTGTACCTGTTGTGTTGATTTGGGCTGTCCTTACTACCTTCTCTAGTGCTATGTTAAAAAGCATACATGAGAGTACGTCCCTTTGCCTCACGCCACAGGTAGTTTCAAAACTTGGTGTTAACTTTCGTTGTGTCTGTATTTTACATACTACTATTTCCATAGTCAAACTTTGAGGCGTATTAAATGTTTTGGTATGCCAAATTCATTCATGCCTGCAACAAGCTTATTTCTTTTTATGGTGTCATATGCTGCTTTAAAATAAAGAAATATATGATGTGTTTTTATATTGTGTACCCTTGTTTTTTCCAGTATCTGTCTCAGAATGAATATTTGGTAAATTGTTAGTTTGCCAGAGCTAAATCTTGCATGCTATCTTCCAATTGCTGCTTCTGCTGTGATAAACCTGTAGGCTGATTTTCAGTAGGTGTTTTCCAACATGTTTATTGTTCTGCTAGTCCTTCAGTTTGCTATGACTTTTATAGCCTTTTATTTTATCAGCTGGTAAATAAGTTGCATGCTGGGTAACCGTCTGCTGTTTTTTAATTCTAGTGTCGCTTCAAATGTCACAGAAATGAAAATGTAAAGAGATAATGGAAGGTATCTGGGTTTGAGTGTGTTACGGTATTTGTCCATTGTGAGATTAAAATTACAGCTAGAATTTGTGTACCATATTGCTCAGAAATATCGTGGCACAAATATGTGACTTTTGTACCGACCAGAGTGTAAACTGCTTGGGGTCTAATAGTATGAAGTATCAGTGAGTGCATTGCTATTTAGTTTTGGGAGAAGCAGTGAATACTTTGTTTTTGCCCAGATGCCATAATCGGATTAATGGTGTTAATGAAGTAGTTAGAGTAAATTTATAATGTGATACTTTGAATTATGCTAAAGGTTTTTTTTTTTCCTGAGAACATAGAGAGTAAAATTGAGAACATAGAGAGTAAAATTTTAGTTAATGAAAATGTAACTGACTGAGTTTGCCCATTATGGCTGTTAATAAGTAATATAAATATACAGGGCTACTATAAATGATTCATTCTTTTCAAAGCTCTATATCTTCTGAAGTCCTACATGTGCAAATATGATTTATGCGCAAATGGAACTGTAAACTCACAAAGTTTGACTTTTGTGCTCTACAAATGTTCTCAGAGTGCCCCTCTGGTCACACGGATAAGTGGTAGTAAAATTCCTTCCAGCTCTAATGTAGCAACATCCTATCAGTGGTCATCACAGCAGTATTCATATGTTCTCGGAGTTGTTTCAGGTTCTTGGCATTGGGGGGTTATGCTAACATGGTCGTTAATGTATCACCGAAAAAATAGTCGCAATACATTAGGTCATGTGCCCTGGGGGAGCCAAGGGAACAGAGCCACACCACGTTCACCACAATGCCAAATTCAACAATGCAGAAATTCACCATTCAGGGGATGAACATTGATGCTGCAATGAGAATATGTTCTCTCTTGTTGGAAGATGAAATCCTCAGAATCAGCAGTCAGTTGTGGAAGCAACCACAACTGCAACATATCAATGCAAGAGATACCCATCACAGCCTTTCCACAGAATAAAAATGGCCCCTACAACTTTATCTGTGACATTGTACAGAAAACATTAATCTTCGGTGAATCTCGTTCATGCACCACAATTTTATGAGGCTGTTCAGTGCCCTTACTTTCACATTGTGATGCTTAACCTTTCCAGATAAATAGAGGTTGCTTCATCACTGAATATCTCGCATATTCCAACACACAAAAACTCTCTTCTTGCTGTGGCACCATTTTGTCAAGACAGTGCAGTGTGCTCATAACACCAACTAATGGACACAATGCAAACTCTGTGAGTTTATGATCGTAATTGTGTGTCAGTCATATTTGCACATGTAATACTTTGTAAAATAGGCCTATAGAGCTTTGAAAATGACTGAATCATTTGTAATAGTTCTCTATTTTAACATTAAATATTCTGCTCCCACAGATTTTTGAGCTTTTGAAGGCCTGGTTTGTTTATAAATAACTTTCTGCCACCAGTCACGATTTTCTTTTATTTATGTTTCACATGATGAATTTTGGGAAATGGTTCCCATTTTCAAATATGTATTTCTTTGTACTTCCATACGTCATTTTTTTGTAATGATCTCTATATGTTTTCAGTATGTGAACAAAGAAATTACACACTTGAAAATGGGGATCATTTCCCTGAGTGTGTCATGTAAAACATAAATAAAAGAAAATCTTGACTGGTAATGGAAAGTTATTTATAAACAAACCCATTGTTTTCACAGTCGCAGACTTTAAAAAAACCATTTATAATGGTCAAAATCAGTATATGGCAGCACTAAATATCATTGTGTGTTGTAGATAACTGGAGGTTAACAATGTTGTAACAGTGTTCGCAGCTTTTCATTTACTTATTCATTTACTCTGCTAATTATGTCCTTTCTTAAAGATAAACCTTCAGCGAAGAGGAGTATGTCAAGGTATACATTAATGAACTCGAGCATTAGTTTGAAACAGCAATTTTAACTACTTTTAAACTGCTGTAAACCTAAATTGAACATAGCAAAATTTACAATGATGCCACTGCTTTGAAAACAGATGCTACACCATCAGTTATATTAAATAGCAGTTGCTTGTCTCCTGTTCTGAGCTTTGTGGCCAAATTGATATTTATCATGGAGAAATGTTATCTATGTGCTACAGCTCACTGTAGGAATGTTTGAACATTGTGAGTTGTCATGCACCTTATGTTAACAAGTCCCTGAATTTAGAAAATCAGTTAATATATGGAAGCAGAGACTAATAAGTATGTTTTTAATTTTCTTTTGAACTCATAGGAATTCTCAATTTGTTGTTTTATGTTTCGTGTGAGCTTGTTAAATAACTTTGCATCAGAGTACGTAACTCCACTCAGACTCCTGGTCAAAGTAGTAGTCTACACAGATTTTGTAAAAATATCTTGTTCTATAATGAAATTTTCACTCTACAGCGGAGTGTGGGCTGGTGTGAAACTTCCTGGCAGATTAAAACTGTGTGCCGGACCGAGACTCGAACTTGGGACCTTTGGCTTTCACGGGCAAGTGCTCTACCAACTGAGCTACCCAAGCACGATTCACGCTCTGTCCTCACAGCTTGGATTCCGCCAGTACCTTGTCTCCTACCTTCCAAACTTCACAGAAGCTCTCCTGTAAAGGTCGCGAGTTCGAGTCTCGGTCCAGCCCACAGTTTTAACCTGCCAGGAAGTTTCATCTTGTTCCATGTTTGTGTAAATCACTTTTGAACCGAATAATTTTTATTGTAGTTACAAATGTAGTAAAGGAACTACTCGAAGGTACAGTAAGGAATCAAAGATCTTTGAATCAGCCCCTTGACATCTTTGGTCCTCCATATTACACAATATTATTACAGCTCACTGCTGTGTAACATACATTTTCTTTACTTAAGTTCCATTGCATTTAATCTCAAGACTATCCAATGTCGTATCAGAACAATGACATAGTTCTAAGTTCACAGCAAGTGGATTGATCTTGATTTGTTTATCTACATGTTGACTACAGTTGATTTGATTTTATTTATTGATCCAGGGATCATCTGACAATGATACAGGATTTGTGATTGTAATACAATGAAAATAAATAGCTCATAATATATACACACACACAGAATATATGTTTGCTTTTATGAGGATAGGACAGATGGTTGGAAGTGGCCTTGATGAAAGAACAATCCTGACATTTGCTCGACGTGGTTTAGCAAAATCACAAAAAACGTCAATCAGGATTGCTGGACAGAGCAAACTCCATCCTCCCAAATATGAAGTCAGTGTGTTAACAACTGCAGTACCTTATTTGTATGGTCATCATTGCACAATATTCTTCAATTTATGCGCAATTTTCACCAGATAACTTTTATTATAAAATATAGTTTTCTTCTTCATCAGTGGCCTTTGCTGCAGTGGTAACACAAGTTCCCATTACCAAAGTTAAGCACTGTCGAGCTTGGCTAGCACTTGGATGGATGACCATCCGGTCTGCCGAGCGCTGGTGGCAGCTGGGTGTAATCAGCCCTTGTGAGACCTATTGAGGATCTACTTGATTGGGAAGTAGTGGCTCTGGTCATGAAAACTGACAGCAGCTGGGAGAGCATTGTGCCATGGGCTACGGATGACATGGCAGTCTGTTGGTACCGTGGGGCCTTCGAGGCCTGTTTGGGCAGAGTTTTTTTTGTTCATCATTGCAGCACAAACTAGGGACATGTGCTGGCGACTTGTGGACCATGAACATGGGGCTATGCCCTATGCACTCCCTCCAGTCTGTTCAGAAAACTGATTCCAGGCTCATTAAAATCCAACTACAGCCCATGCACATCTTAATAGCCATGTGACAAACAGTGACAAGACATTACTATCACGCACTGTACATATTGGCATATGATTTTCGTGTAAAACCATTAAATTGTGATCATGTTTTCTGTAACGTAACAGGCTGTTGTGGTTGTCCCTTTTCATTATTAACCACTACCTTGAATCTAAGTAATCTTTGACTGTGTAGTATACATTACTTATGAAGAATGCTATAACTGCCTTTTTGAAGAGATGTATTGTGTAATCTTTTTCACCTCCTTGGGCAGTTTATTGCACACATTTACTCCCTGGTAGAAAATGCTGTTTTGAGTCACACAATGCTAAATTAGTATCATTTGATCTCTGCTGTTGGTTTTCCATCATACCACTAAGGCAATGTGTTGATATTTTGACAGAGACGATCACTTAAAGAAATATATCAAATTTCCTTAGTAGCAATAATATTCCAATTATCTTTCTAATATGAGAAGAATATGGTGGGGAACTGTAAACTGGTATTGTATCACTAGCCAAACCCTACAATCATTTCAGTAGCAAAAATTAATTCAACCAAAGTTAATTCTTAGCTTCACTTTCAGCAGTTTACATTTTTACATTTCAAGGCAAATTGTTCAACATTGAGCTCAATTAACTTAAAAAAATCATTCCTGATAGTAATCAAGGCTAAATTATGTTTCAAATTAGTTTAACTTATTTGCCTTTTTCATCACCTGTGAAGCAGGTATTTTAGACAGTAACATTTACAAAATCTAGCACTGTATTCTTGCAAAATGATACTTTGCACTAAACTGAGAATACTTCAGCAAGCTTCTAACTAACTTCACTTTTGTGGTTTTAACTTCAACTTCTGCTAAGGATAGAAGATATGGTTCCAAACACAGATTTATAGCATTTGGATTATTATTAAAATCACTCACACAAATTAACTGGTCATTGCTCTGATACATATCTGTATGCATGAAGTTAGTGGAGCAGTGGCGAAGTTGTGGTGGCAAGCAACATGGCAGCTAACTGTACTCACAGGTCTCGATGTTGGAATGCTCTATAAAATTTCTTCTTGGCGACATATTTTTAACATGTTAGAGCCATTCCTTGTTGCCGAGAATACCAAGCAACAACCAAATTCACATCCGAGGCAAAATTTCTTGCAGAGCGGCTTCCAATTGCCTCCCTTGGCACCGTCAATGTGTACTGTGCGATGGCGAGCCACTGACTGTGTACCATTCACAACAAGTAGCCACCCATTTGACCACCAAAACCACCTTCTACATTGCGCCATGCCACTTCCGTTGTGGAAGGATTTCACTACATCTTTTACATTTTACAGTACAGGTGCCCTGAGCATGAACCAGCTTCCAGTACACATTGTTTTTCTTGTAAATATACGCATAATATAAAATTTCATTATTTTTATATGTCATTTAGTTTCTTCCGTATATACATTACAGAACTCTAAAAGTTCCTGTCACAAATCAATGACCTGAACTAACAAAAAATAAAGACTTCTTAATTACACATACACAGTTACATAATATAAACCTACTCCTAATCATTGTAAGTGTTACAACCTCTGTACATTAGCGAAAATTAAAATGTGTCACCTTCAGAGTTCATTATTAACAGATTTCATTACTAACAGGATTGCACCTTACAGTACCACATATCGACTATCTTACTGTGGTGCTGTTCCCTCAGAATAGTTCATTATCTCAGCAAATTAATGCCACTGTGAGACATTTAGTGTAGTAGATTAAATTCTTATCCAGCATAAGCAGCCACAGATAGGAATTTCAGGTTTGCCTAGCTTTGACTACTCAGCTAAAGCTATTACATTCCGCTGATTTAATCAGCTGGTGTGCTCTTTCCTGTAACAGATTTTATCTGTGTTAAGTTAGTTTAAATGCAAACACTTCTCTGGGCTCATCGCTGATTGGGTGTTGTTTAATGGCTGTAGTTTCACAATGGTGTGTTTCCTGTCTGTGGTTTTCTGGAAAATTTTGCACAATTCAGCACTGTGTATCCTGTTGTGACCATATTATCATGTTGTTTTCCTCCACCATGTAAGGCTATATGTTTGTGCATACCAACATACATTTGTGCTCAACCAGTTGACGTGTGTGTGTGTGTGTGTGTGTGTGTGTGTGTGTGTGTGTGTGTGTGTGTGTGTGTGTGCGCGCACGCAGAAGGTGGAGTTTCATATAGTGTACTGGCATAATTACTTCACAGCTCTGTGTGAGTACAAATTTCCCAGAAATGTAAAATGTATTCTTAGATTCTGTACCGAAGGTGAGCTGTCACACTTCCTACCATACAGAATGCTCACAGTTTTATTATTCCCCAGTTAGTCGAGCATATCTGCACCTGTGTAGGAAGCTTGAGGGGTCCTGAATGTGTGGGAGCAAATGAGCTGTATAGAGGGCAATTGTGTGACAGGTGACCGTACCAAGTTGCCCACATTTTATTTATTTTCTCAATTTCTGTTAAAATTATTATGATGTTTATAAATTTCTTTTGCTTTTCTGTACAAATATACATGATAATGCATTGTCTTAATAAAATGCTTGTCACAAAATTATATTTCGTGGGCTCCATAGTGCAAAGGATGTGCTGCTACAGCTGAGTTATCAGTTCCTCCAAAGCAACAATTACTCCTGTGTTCAGTTAAATGCGCGTCGATAATGGTATTTCAGGTAAAGTGCACTTACGGTATCTGTTTCTGTTGCGTCGTGTGCTGCTACGGCAATTTGTCGTCATTAGTTGTAACCGATACAGCGACAGAAGCTGAGGAGAATCACTGAATCTAATGATTTCTTTTGATGGGAGGTACAAACTGATTACATAATACAATAAAATTTGATGGTCTGACTCACCTGTATTATAGCCGAAGGCCTAGGTTAGACTAGAACGTTACAGTTTGCGGATGAGATGGTGACGCTACCAAATCTCAACATGAAAATATGTTTGCTGTAATAGATTGATGTGCAGCGTAGCCCAAGATATATGTTTGTCATTGCAATAACCTACTCATATGTATTATTTTTGATTTTTTTGATAATTACAATGATATGGTTAAATTATAACATAATAGAGGAAAATACAACTGCATTTTGTTTACAAACTGTAGTGGGTTATGAACGAGCTTCTTAATAGGCTCCTCAGCCGCCCCCATCGGAGATTCGAGTCCTTCCTCGGGCACGGGTGTGTGTGTGTCGTCCTTAGCGTAAGTTAGTTTAAGTTGGATTATAGTGTGTGAGCTTAGGGACCAATGATCTCAGTAGTCTGGTGCCATAAGACCTTACCACAAATTTCCAAATTTTCCTGATAGCCTACCGACAACTAACTTGTGATTAATCATGTTCAGTTCTCATTGTTTTTCATGTGAGCTATGAACTGCAGCATGCAATACGACAGACAGGGATGTTGTAAGTATGCTTTTACCCCTCTTTCTTTATAAAATAATTTGACCTGAAAGGAAGAGGAAATTAAGATACTAACCTTGTACAGTGAAAGTAGTGCTAATGATTAATTACTTGTAATTGAAAATAATTCAACCTGTCGGATACAGTTTAATGAATTTGGCACGAAATGATGAACTGTGGTGCTGTATCCAGAGTTCATACTGTCACTATAAATTTTGGCCCCCGCCTTTCCGTGCAATTGCCGGTAATTTCCAAGAATGTTTGCCTATCATGACCGCGGGCTCCAAACGAAAGATATCGAACGTGCAATTCTAAATCGACTGTGCGACTGTGGTGGTGGCATTACGATAAATTGAGTTGCTAGGGAAACCTAATGATTTATGTCAGTAGTGAGTTGGGATGTCTGCGGTAGTAGACTTTTCTTCGGCCGATTGCCTCACGTCAGAGAATCTATTTCCATGCTTATGTAATTGTTTAATTTTTGTCGGAAATATGGACTAAGACCAGATCAGGGAACGAGGGACTGTGTAGACTGCAGTGAGGCGAAGACTATAAAAGTTTGTAAGAAGAGCTCTAATTGTGAAATACTTCTACAATTTCATTGCAGAAACTGTGGTAAATAAGTGGCTATCAGGAAGAATACATGGTTTGACTATTCAAAAATATCAATCCAGAACAGCATAATTCTTGTATCTTGCTGGATTAGAGACCACACCCTGCGAGCAACAGCATCGGAAAATGACTTGTCTGCCAATAATGTGTGCATCTATTTCGGATTTTTGCAGAGAAGTGTGTTGTGTAGTAGTGATGAACGACAGAGTACAGGGCTATTACAAATGAGTGAAGCGATTTCATAAATTCACTGTAGCTCCATTAATTGACATATGGTCACAACACACTACAGATACCTAGAAAAACTCATAAAGTTTTGTTCGGCTGAAGCCGCACTTCAGGTTCCTGCCGCCAGAGTGCTCGAGAGCGCAGTGAGACAAAATGGCGACAGGAGCCGAGAAAGCGTATGTCGTGCTTGAAATGCACTCACATCAGTCAGTCATAACAGTGCAACGACACTTCAGGACGAAGTTCAACAAAGATCCACCAACTGCTAACTCCATTTGGCGATGGTATGCGCAGTTTAAAGCTTCTGGATGCCTCTGTAAGGGGAAATCAACGGGTCGGCCTGCAGTGAGCGAAGAAACGATTGAACGCTTGCGGGCAAGTTTCACGCATAGCCCGCGGAAGTCGACGAATAAAGCAAGCAGGGAGCTTAACGTACCACAGCCGATGGTTTGGAAAATCTTACAGAAAAGGCTAAAGCAGAAGCCTTACCGTTTACAATTGCTACAAGCCCTGACACCCGATGACAAAGTCAAACACTTTGAATTTTCGGCACGGCTGCAACAGCTCATGGAAGAGGATGCGTTCAGTGCGAAACTTGTTTTCAGTGATGAAGCAACATTTTTTCTTAATGGTGAAGTGCACACACACACACTGTGCAAATCTGGGCGGTAGAGAATCCTCACGCATTCGTGCAGCAAATTCGCAATTCACAAAAAGTTAACGTGTTTTGTACAATCTCACGGTTTAAAGTTTACGGCCCCTTTTTCTTCTGCGAAAAAAAACGTTACAGGACACATGTATCTGCACATGCTGTAAAATTGGCTCATGCCACAACTGGAGGCCGACAGCGCCGACTTCATCTTTCAACAGGATGGTGCTCCACCGCACTTCCATCATGATGTTCGGCATTTCTTAAACAGTAGATTGGAAAACCGGTGGGTCGGTTGTGGTGGAGATCATGATCAGCAATTCATGTCATGGCCTCCACGCTCTCCCGACTTAACCCCGTGCGATTTCTTTCTGTGGGGTTATGTGAAAGATTCAGTGTTTAAACCTCCTCTACCAAGAAACGTGCCAGAACTGCGAGCTCGCATCAACGATGCTTTCGAACTCATTGATGGGGACATGCTGCGTCGAGTGTGGGAGGAACTTGATTATCGGCTTGATGTCTGCCGAATCACTGAAGGGGCACATATCGAGCATTTGTGAATGCCTAAAAAAACTTTTTGAGTTTTTGTATGTGTGTGCAAAGCATTGTGAAAATATCTCAAACAATAAAGTTATTGTAGAGCTGTGAAATCGCTTCAATCATTTGTAATAACCCTGTACTGATCGATGGACCAAATAAAGTTGCTGGACTAGTCACACATAGCAAAAAGGAAAAACCAGAGAGGATGACCTTTTGGTGCTATAGGACGAGAGTGCCAGAAGTGCTGTGTGGCAAGAATGTTCTCCAGAGACAAGGTGACCTTAGCCAGTTTGATAAAGCGCTTTATACTGCCCGGTGATTATAGATGACTTTGTCCTACAAGAGACTGAAAGCAAACGGATTCAACTACGAGTTTTTGAATCAGTGTGTAAAGTTCGTGTGCACACCCAGAACATGGAGCGGCTGAGGAAATCGGTGAAATCGTCTATTAAAAGAGAAGGGCGTCCAGGAGGAAGAGACCAACTCCACTTGTTTCAATATCTGTATTTCCATAAGTTGCGATTGCAAGGAAAAGTTGATGCATGTGACACTTTACACATATTTTCGCGTGACACAGGCAATCTAATCGAGGTTAGGGAAAAATGGGAATGCTTCCCGCGGCGTACACATCAAATGGACTTTCTCGTGACGACACTGTCGAGGACAAGTAAGGTAAGTCATTTCTTTCATAATTCAAAGTATTTTAGTCAACACTCTCGTTTGTGATTGCTGTGGTGACCACTGTAAACACTGCTCATAATGCCCGCCAGCACAGTCGCGGGATCGATTTACAGTCACACGTTCGATATCTATCGTTCGGAACCTGCAGCTTCGATAGACAAACATTCTTAGAAATTATTCCAATTGTCAGTATTTCACCTCCCACAGATGGAATCGAAAAACTAGCAAACAGTTTTATGCTTTGATCACATCCTCTTGGACCTATTGTTTTAACAGAAGTGAACCCCAGCTGTGACAGTCATCATTGTAGTCTCCTCTGTTTTGTGTTGTCATTGTATGTTTAACATTTCAGACAGAGTCGATTCATTAATTTTGTTTTGGCAAGCACTGCCTCGCACTGTACACTTGCAGCACGTGTTCGTCAGCACAGCACTGAGAACTGGCTCTGAGGAACTTCCTCTAAACTGGAGCTGTCTCATCCGTCATGTTATGCGGGAGAGCAGCCTTACAATTGAAGCTGAGAAAAAGTCCAAGTACGTTGCAACTGTGCGGCTGCTCTTGTGCATGCATTGTAATCCTCGGGCGCCACCGGCTTCCTAAACTGCTGCCCGAATCTCGTCAGTCCGCACCTTGAGGTATGTGCTTTCTTACATTATTTACTTGATTAATAGAACCATTCTCTGAAAGAATTTATTTTTGAAATGATGAGAGAGGCTGAGAAGCAGTTACTCACTGATGATAAAACGTTCCAAGTAGTTGGGCAGAACCATATTCGTCTTCAAACTTTTTCTGTGCTTAACTTTTCCGTGCGGTGAGATCAGCTGCAGGATTCCTTTGCTGTCCCTGGATGGCTGAACACTATCAAAAGCAAGATTGTATTGATTGGCGACTCCTTGGCGTGTTGTGTGCACCACGACCAAATGGTGGATAGAATTGGAAGGAAAATCAGCATTGGCGGTATGTTGTTGTTTTATTGTCAGCAAAATCAATTTTCGATCACTTAGTGACCATCCTCAGTGCTGTAATAAACAATTAAAATTGGTAGGCACTGGTATCAGCTATAACCACAAGCTTAGAGCGATCACATAAACTCATCAAATCATATGTGATCACACTAAGATTGTGGTTATAGCTGATACCAGTGCCTATCAATTTTAATTGTATATTACAGCACTGAGGATGGTCACTAAGTGATCGAAAATCTATTTTGCTGACAATAAAACAACAAAATACGGCCAATGCTGATTTTCCTTACATTTCTAACATTGCAAGGTTACAAGTTAATGTAAATGCGAGATATGCCACTGCAAATGTGAAATGCTGGTGCATTAATAACCAGTGTATCTGCCAGATCGCTAAAGGCAGGCACGCAAATGAGCACGCGTCGTGGTGTACAGTTGCCAGATGTCAGTTTGTGGGATAGAGTTCCGTGCCGTGCTCAGTCAATACAGGGACGGTTAATGCCGGTCGTCAGTGACATCGGAGTTGTCGTCCGACGGTGCCCCGTATGTGATGGATCGGACACAGATCTGGCCATCGAACAGGCCGAAGCGATGTGTCGATACTCTGCAGGGAATATTGGGTTACAACAGCAGTATGTTGCCGAGTGTGATCCTACTGGAAAACACTCGCTGGAATGCTGTTCGTGATTGGCTGCATAACAGGTCAAATTGCCAGATTGATGTACAGATTTGCAGTCAGGGTGTGTGGGAGAACCACGAGAGTGCTCCACGTGTAGGTCCAGTGTATCTAGCATGCAGACTGCACAGGCTCTCGACTGGCCTGCTCCTAACGAACGCACGACTGTCACTGACACCGAGGTAGATGTAGCTTTTATCAGAAAACACGACAGACCACCACCCTTCCCTCTAGTGGGCTCTCAGTTGACACCACCGAAGTTGCAGATAGCAGTGGTTTGGATCGGTGGAAAGCGTACTGCAGGGTGCCTGGCTCAGAGATTTCCCTGAAGTAACAGATTTGTAACAGTTCGCTGTTCCACTGTGGTGCCAGCTGCTGCTCAAATTGCGGTTTCAATGGCAATACGGTGCGCCAGAACAATACACCAAACACGAACGCTCTTCCCTCTCGGTAGTGCCAAGTGATCTTTTGACCGTACATTCTCTCGGCCACTGCTGCCGGCATTCGTGTACAGTGGCTGCATTTCTTCCAAGTCTTGAGATATTGCAGTAAGAACATCTACCTCCTTATAACCCTGTTACACAACTTCATCATCTTAAAGACATTTTTGAGCAACATAAACTCGCCACATCCAATGTCAAAGGTGACTAAAACTCCTGACCATTACAGCACGTATTTAAAGCAAATCCGATTTGCGTCCTCATAGTGGTGCCACTGCTGGCACTTTTATGCAACTGGTGTGGAATTTGTCTTTCAGGTGTAAAAACATACATACCAACTTTCGTTTATGTCGCACAACTCCTTATCGGTATTGCGATTTTTTTTCTGTCAGTGTGTACAAAGGTTACTCTCTTGGGCTTTTCCAGAGAAGTAAAAAGTCTCGAGGCTGCTCTTGGTGAGCTGCCTTCATTGGATAAATATTCAAAGCAGATACTAAAACAGAGGAGAATTCCAAAAGCTATATTTGTGCCACCTTGGTTGTTGATGTTCATTGATCACTGTGGCTGGATGTTTACTTCCTCAATATCCAACAAGAACAATGAGGCCGTTCCGATACAGTCTGTAAGGTTACCATTTGTTGTTAGAGTAGCCAGCCGCATATTCAGAATTCTCTGGAAGAGCGGTAAGAGATAAAAAGTCTTCGTCTGACTTACAACAGACGCTGCTGGCCACCTCCACACTGTGGAAGTACACCTTGTGATCAAAAGTATCTGGACACCTCCAAAAACACTCATTGTTCGTGTAAGATGCATTGTGCTGCCACCTAATGCCCGGTACTCCATATCAGCGACCTCAGTAGTCATTAGACATCGTGAGAGAACAGAATGGGGTGCTCTGCACAACTGATGGACTTCGAATGTGGTCAGGTGATTGGGTGTCACTTGCGTCATACGTCTGTACGTGAGATTTCCACACGCCTAAACATCCCTAGGTCCACTGTTTCCAATGTGATAGGGAAGTGGAAATGTGAAGTGACACGTAGAGCACAAAAGTGTACAGGCAGACCTCATCGGTTGACTGACAGACTGCCGATAGTTGAAGAGGGTCATTATGTGTAATAGGCAGGCATCTATCCAGACCATTACACAGGAATTCCAAACTTCATCAGGATCCACTGCAGCTACTATGACAGTTAGGCAGGAGGTGAGAAAACTTGGATTTCATGGTTGAGTGGCTGCTCATAAGCCACACATCACACCAGTAAATGCCAAACGATGTCTCGCTTGGTGTAAGGAGCGTAAACATCGGACGATTGAACAATAGAAGAACATTGTGTGGAGTGATGAATCATGGTATACAATGTGGCGATCCGATGGCAGGATGTGGGTATGGCGAATGCCCGGTGAACGTCATCTGCCAGCGTATATAGTACCAGCAGTAAAATTCAGAGATGGTGGTGTTATGGTGTGGTCATGTTTTTCACGAAACGGGCTTGCACGCCTTGTTGTTTTGCATGGAACTATCACAGCACAGGTCTACATTGATGTTGTAAGCACTTTCTTGCTTTCCACTGTTGAAGAGCAATTCGGGGATGGCGATTGCATCTTTCAACACGATCAAGTGCCTGTTCATAATGCGTGGCCTGTGCCAGACTATTTACATGACAATAACATCACTGTAATGGACTGGCCTGCACAGAGTCCTGACCTGACTCCTATAGAACACCTTGGGGATGTTTTGTAATGTCGACTTTGTGCCGGGCCTCACCGACTGACATCGATACCTCTCAGTGCAGCACTCGGTGAAGAATGGGCTACTATTCCCCAAGAAACCTTCCAGCACCTGATTGAACGTATGCCTGTGAGAGTGTAAGCTGTCATCAAGACTAAGGGTGGGCCGACACCATATTGAATTCCAGCATTACCGATGGAGGGCACCACGAACTTGTAAGTCATTTTCAGGCAGGTCTCCAGATACTTCTGATTACATATTGTATATAAAGTGTTGTGTGGTTGTGGAAAATTGCATAACAGTGAAACTGAAATTGGAAGGGCAATAAATTAACACATTAAAGGGCACAAATGCCACACACATAAAAAGAAAGTCATACCAGAGCACCATGAAGAATTTGAGCAGGTTATGGATTTTAAGAACTTCTGTGTGATAGGCAGAGAAAGTAATATTTATAGAAGGAAATTCTGTGAGGCAGTCAAAATATTTAAAAAAGTGTACAGTTACAGTAGAGACAATGGCTACAGGCTTCCGTCTCCGTAGCTACCTGCTGTCACCGGAGTAAACACACAGGCACAGCTAGTGAGGCCACCAGAAAACAACCGAGGTGCCACAGCACCAATAACATTTTGGACTGCCCCTCTCTTTCAGTATCTGCTTTCACTATTTATCCAGTGACCAACAGTAGCCTGAAGATTTTGACACAGTAACTGCTGTTCTCTGGAAAAATGTATGAAAATACCCTTTTATAAGTGAACACAAAAGCCTTTCGACAGTGTTCAGCCGTCCAGGTACACGAGTGGAATGTTAAAGCCGATGCCAGAGGTATGAAAATGCTGAGCAGTGAAGGAGCTCGAAGAGGAGGGTGACACGGCCTAACAACTCAGATGATTTACCATCAGATCAGTGACAGTGGCCGCCTCATAAGCCTGCATAGTTTTATAGCAACAACTCAGTTACGAGGGTTGAATGAAAAGTAATGCTTCCACCTTCATTAATTGGATTTGGACGGGAATATTTTAATAAATCAACACAGAAATAATCCTTAGAATGTGATCTTTAATTACCAATATTCACTTGGCCATATAATCGCCAGCCAATTGGATACATTTCTGCCAATAACGAAAAAGTTTTCTGAAGCCGTCACGGAAGAAGTCGACACTCTGTTTCCGCAACCACAGTCTCACAGTTCTCTCAACGTCTTCATCAGAAGCATAATGATGTCCCCACAGATCATCTTTCATTATCGGGAACAGATGGAAGTCAG
The DNA here is from genome assembly GCF_021461385.2 of Schistocerca piceifrons. Taxonomy (NCBI): domain Eukaryota; kingdom Metazoa; phylum Arthropoda; class Insecta; order Orthoptera; family Acrididae; genus Schistocerca; species Schistocerca piceifrons. Next base: position 80,398,571 of record NC_060148.1, on the reverse strand, counting down.
ACAGTGCTAAATCTGGACTGTATGGAGGATGCTGTACGGTGGTGAGGTTCAGTCTCTGAAGTTCTGCTGTGGTGGCACATGTAGTGTGTAGTTTGGCGTTGTCATGCTGCAGGAATACATTTCCCTTTTCCTTTTGGACCCTTGTTAGCCATCATTACAGAGTTTGCAACGTTGTGATGTAACACTCTGAATTTATTGTTGTTCCAGGATCAAGGAAATCGACACGGATAACACCATTTGCGTTCCAGAACACTCTGGTCATGGTGCGTCTTGAATTTCTTTGTCTGGAGCGAGTCTTTTTGTCGGTATTCCGTAGACTGATGTTTTGTCTCCGGGCTGTAATGGGGTATCCACGTTTTGTGTCCTGTCACAATTGAATGGAGAAAGGCGTAACCTTCATTCTCGTAACGTGAGAGGAATTCCTGGCAAATTTCAAGTCTGTGCAGTTTCATTTCAGGAGTCAGCATCCGGGGTACCCATCGTGCACAGATCTTCCGATAGCCAAGCAAAGCAATAATGTGACCCCCATGAACCGTGGACCTTGCCTTTGGTGGGGAGGCTTGCGTGCCTCAGCGATACAGATGGCCGTACCGTAGGTGCAACCACAACGGAGGGGTATCTGTTGAGAGGCCAGACAAACATGTGGTTCCTGAAGAGGGGCAGCAGCCTTTTCAGTAGTTGCAGGGGCAACAGTCTGGATGATTGACTGATCTGGCCTTGTAACATTAACCAAAATGGCCTTGCTGTGCTGGTACTGCGAACGGCTGAAAGCAAGGGGAAACTACAGTCGTAATTTTTCCCGAGGACATGCAGCTTTACTGTATGATTAAATGATGATGGCGTCCTCTTGGGTAAAATATTCCGGAGGTAAAATAGTCCCCCATTTGGATCTCCGGGCGGGGACTACTCAAGAGGACGTCGTTATCAGGAGAAAGAAAACTGGCATTCTACGGATCGGAGCGTGGAATGTCAGATCCCTTAATCGGGCAGGTACGTTAGAAAATTTAAAAAGGGAAATGGATAGGTTAAAGTTAGATATAGTGGGAATTAGTGAAGTTCGGTGGCAGGAGGAACAAGACTCTTGGTCAGGTGATTACAGGCTTATAAATACAAAATCAAATAGGGGTAATGCAGGAGTAGGTTTAATAATGAATAAAAAAATAGGAGTGCGGGTTAGCTACTACAAACAGCATAGTGAACGCATTATTGTGGCCAAGATAGACACAAAGCCCATGCCTACTACAGTAGTACAAGTTTATATGCCAACTAGCTCTGCAGATGATGAAGAAATTGATGAAATGTATGACGAGATAAAAGAAATTATTCAGGTAGTGAAGGGAGACGAAAATTTAATAGTCATGGGTGACTGGAATTCGTCAGTAGGAAAAGGGAGAGAAGGAAGCATGGGTGAATATGGATTGGGGGGAAGAAATGAAAGAGGAAGCCGCCTTGTAGAATTTTGCACAGAGCATAACTTAATCATAGCTAACACTTGGTTCAAGAATCATAAAAGAAGGTTGTATACCTGGAAGAATCCTGGAGATACTAAAAGGTATCAGATAGATTATATAATGGTAAGACAGAAATTTAGGAACCAGGTTTTAAATTGTAAGACATTTCCAGGGGCAGATGTGGATTCTGACCACAATCTATTGGTTATGAACTGCAGATTGAAACTGAAGAAACTGCAAAAAGGTGGGAATTTAAGGAGATGGGACCTGGATAAACTGAAAGAAACAGAGGTTGTAGAGAGTTTCAGGGAGAGCATAAGGGAACAATTGACAGGAATGGGGGAAAGAAATACAGTAGGAGAAGAATGGGTAGCTCTGAGGGATGAAGTAGTGAAGGCAGCAGAGGATCAAGTAGGTAAAAAGACGAGGGCTAGTAGAAATCCTTGGGTAAGAGAAGAAATATTGAATTTAATTGATGAAAGGAGAAAATATAAAAATGCAGTAAATGAAGCAGGTAAAAAGGAATACAAACGTCTCAAAAATGAGATTGACAGGAAGTGCAAAATGGCTAAGCAGGGATGGCTAGAGGACAAATGTAAGGATGTAGAGGCTTGTCTCACTAGGGGTAAGATAGATACTGCCTACAGGAAAATTAGAGAGACCTTTGGAGAAAAGAGAACCACTTGTATGAATATCAAGAGCTCAGATGGCAACCCAGTTCTAAGCAAAGAAGGGAAGGCAGAAAGGTGGAAGGAGTATATAGAGGGTTTATACAAGGGCGATGTACTTGAGGACAATACTATGGAAATGGAAGAGGATGTAGATAAAGATGAAATGGGAGATAAGATACTGCGTGAAGAGTTTGACAGAGCACTGAAAGACCTGAGTCGAAACAAGGCCCCGGGAGTAGACAACATTCCATTAGAACTACTGGTGGCCTTGGGAGAGCCAGTGATGACAAAACTCTACCATCTGGTGAGCAAGATGTATGAGACAGGCGAAGTACCCACAGACTTCAAGAAGAATATAATAATTCCAATCCCAAAGAAAGCAGGTGTTGACAGATGTGAAAATTACCGAACTATCAGTTTAGTAAGTCACAACTGCAAAATACTAACACGAATTCTTTACAGACGACTGGAAAAACTGGTAGAAGCGGACCTCGGGGAAGATCAGTTTGGATTCCGTAGAAATGTTGGAACATTTGAGGCAATACTAACCTTACGACTTATCTTAGAAGAAAGATTAAGAAAAGGCAAACCTACGTTTCTAGCATTTGTAGACTTAGAGAAAGCTTTTGATAACGTTAACTGGAATACTCTCTTTCAAATTCTGAAGGTGGCAGGGGTAAAATACAAGGAGCGAAAGGCTATTTACAATTTGTACAGAAACCAGATGGCAGTTATAAGAGTCGAGGGGCATGAATGGGAAGCAGTGGTTGGGAAAGGAGTGAGACAGGGTTGTAGCCTCTCCCCGATGTTATTCAATCTGTATATTGAGCAAGCAGTAAAGGAAACAAAAGAAAAATTCAGAGCAGGTATTAAAATTCATGGAGAAGAAGTAAAATCTTTGAGGTTCGCCGATGACATTGTAATTCTGTCAGAGACAGCAAAGGACTTGGAAGAGCAGTTGAACGGAATGGACAGTGTCTTGAAAGGAGGATATAAGATGAACATCAACAAAAGCAAAACGAGGATAATGGAATGTAGTCTAATTAAGTCGGGTGATGCTGAGGAAATTAGATTAGGAAATGAGACACTTAAAGTATTAAAGGAGTTTTGCTATTTAGGGAGTAAAATAACTGATGATGGTCAAAGTAGAGAGGATATAAAATGTAGACTGGCAATGGCGAGGAAATCGTTTCTGAAGAAGAGAAATCTATCAACATCGAGTATAGATTTAAGTGTCAGGAAGTCGTTTCTGAAAGTATTTGTATGGAGTGTAGCCATGTATGGAAGTGAAACATGGACGATAAATAGTTTGGACAAGAAGTGAATAGAAGCTTTCGAAATGTGGTGCTACAGAAGAATGTTGAAAATAAGGTGGGTAGATCACGTAACTAATGAGGAGGTATTGAATAGGATTGGGGAGAAGAGAAGTTTGTGGCACAACTTGACTAGAAGAAGGGATCGGTTGGTAGGACATGTTTTGAGGCATCAAGGGATCACAAATTTAGCATTGGAGGGCAGCGTGGAGGGTAAAAATCGTAGAGGGAGACCAAGAGATCAATACACTAAGCAGATTCAGAAGGATGTAGGTCGCAGTAGGTACTGGGAGATGAAGAAGCTTGCACAGGATAGAGTAGCATGGAGAGCTGCATCAAACCAGTCTCAGGACTGAAGACCACAACAACAACAACATTCTTGTGAAATGCTGATTGTGCTTGCAATTTCTGAGTGATGCGACGATTGTCTTCAATCAATCTGTCAACATTTGCTTGCGAAACTCGGTGGCTGCTGTCACAGGACATAGGACATCCAACTCCTTGTTTGTCACGCAGGTCAGGTCTTACCGCTTCAACATCTTTAAACGTACTCACCCAGCGACGCACAGTACTCACATTGACACAATCACCATAAACTGCTTTCATTCTCTGATGAATCTTCTTTGGGGTGACACCTTCTGCTGTCAAGAATTCAATGACTGCACGTTTCTTAAATCACACTGACCAACCGCTTGTGCAGGGTTCCATACTTTACATTGTAACAACACAACCATTCAATGCTAAGGCTTCCCGCTGACTGGAGCTGCAGAGAAGAGGCTTCGGAACAAACCAGTACCTGCCGCATACCAATGCTGCCAACTGTTGAAGAGTTACGAAGGTGGAGGCATTACTTTTCAGTCAACCCTCGTACTATCTAATGCCGTTGCATTTTGGGGGTGCTGACAGTGATGGTTTTAATGTCACTGGGTATGGTTTTCTCTGTGTAGGTTGTTTTTTTTTAGCAGAAAAGGAATTTATATCACAGTTTGATTAAAAGAAGGGGTTTATTGATAGGACACAACAAGAGGCATCGAGGAATCACCAGTTTAGTAAAGGAGGAAAGTTCGGGGGGTAAACGCTGTAGAGGGAGAGCAAGGGTTGAATACAGTAAGCAGGTTCGAGTGGGTGTAGGCCACAGTAGCTATCCAGAGATGAAGGGACTTGCACAAGATAGATTGATAGGGAGAGCTGCATCAAACCAGCCTTCGGACTGAAGAAAACGACAGCAGTCTTTTTTATGCTCTGTTCCACGTTGGAGAGCTGACTGCTTTGATTCACTCTGCAACAACTTCCTCTCTTGAGTCAACCTCTCTTCATCTCAGAGTAGACTTATACTCAACATCTTCAATTATTTGTGGGATGTATTTCAATATGTGTTCCCCTAGTACAGTTTGTACTCTCTGCAGCTCCTTCTAGTATCACAGAGGCTATTAGCTGATACCTTGACACATGTCCTATCATCCTGTCCATTCTTCTTGGTGTTTTCTTATGATTCTTTCTCCACCAGTTCTGTGGAGGACAGCTTCTTTTCTTATCATCTCAGTCCAGCCAATTTTCAACATCCTACTGTAACACCACATCTAAAATGCTTTAGTCCTCTTCCCTTAGTCCAAGATTCACACCCGTATAATACTGCACTTCAGGCTTCCATTCCAAGAGCTTTCTTCCTCAAATTATGGCCTGTGTTTGATACCAGTAGACTCCTTTTGGCCAGAAACGCCCTCTTGCCTGTGCTAGTTTGCTTCTTGCATCCACAGCTCCTTCAAATTTCTTTAAAGAAGTAATTATTCTGCACTGGGCTGGTTTATACTATAAACCATAGTTTTATTTCATTGGCAGTTATCTAATTTTGTATTTTAATTTTAATTATAAATCAAGCTGTTGCTAAACTGAATTATGGAAGTTATGTGCAGGTTCAGACAAACAAGAAATAGTAAAACACCATCCCCAGTTAGTTACATCACACACAATTTGTTTTATATGCTTCTGTTTGTCAGCATGGCATGGTCTGCTTTGCTTAATATATTTTTTGTTACTTACAAATAGTGGGAAGTCCAGGATGGAATAACAACAGTATTACAAAGAGGACACATTGCTGCTTACCATATAGAGGAGGCAGTGATTTGCAAGCAGGCACAGTGAAATGACCGCTGTATATTTAAGTGTCTGGCCAAAAGGCCTTCATCCTTTTGGCCAAAAGTGTAAATGTACTGCTGTCTTTTTGTTCTGCCTATCTGCAACTCAGAGTTACCTCTATATGGTAAGTAGCGATCTGTCCTGTTCATAATATTGTTGTTATTACTTGCACTAAGTGCTTATGACACATTATGTGTGTTCTCAATATTTTGTTGGCAAAGCTTTCTTTCGTTTTCCAATGCTGCAGTCACTTGTCTGCACACCACATGAGCTGTATAAGCATCTTTATTTCCTACTATTGTCAGCTTTGTAATGCATTTATATGTTGTTTGTGGTCGGTGACTATTTTTGACTGTGTGTTAATAATTATTTCCTGTCTGTGGCCAAATTTAATGAGTTGTTGCTTATATATGTTTGGTATTTGCCAGTGGTTTACTGTCTGCTATGCCATTTTGGATACTATAATCCTCTTGCATTATCGTAAATATTTCTTCTGTTAGTTTTCATGTCAGTGTTCTGTTTTGAATTATGGTATTTATTGTTTGTTATTCTTCATAGAGGCCTTGTTTCTTTAGAATGTTTGTTACTCTATGTGTGAGTTTGTGTGTAATGTCATTGTGTATTGTGTTCCTTTTTGTGGGATGTTTTTATTGTGTGTGTGTGTGTGTGTGTGTGTGTGTGTGTGTGTGTGAGACAGGGGGGAGAGAGAGAGAGAGAGAGAGAGAGAGAGAGAGAGAGAGAGAGAGAGAGAGAACTTTATTTTTGTGTATGAATTGTTGGTATTCCAGTTTATCCACTGGAATGGAACGCAAACAATATGACGTAGTTAGAAGGGTCTGTGATTTGTTGATACTAATGGAGCTGTATCTTCGGCAGAATACAACACTACAGGTGAGCCTCCAGGAAAATTGTAGTTGTGGCTCCGAGAGACTGAACCGAGGCTTTTCAGGTCAGTGATAGTGGACAACAAGCAGGACTTAAAGCAAAAAGATTAGACCCAACTCTTTGTGGTATAGAGTTTGCAGAGTCTGAAGGAACTGTTAGTGAACTATTTTTCTGGAATGTCTATGGAAGAAACTTTTTTTGTCAGATGTACAATTTTTAGGAGTGGAAACGAGGTTGTGACTCAAGAGTGACACGAATTGCTAACTAATAATTTGATTGGCCAGACAAAGAACCTGAAATGCCGAATAAAACATAAGAACAGACCAAGCTGAAATTTTTGCAGAATTCCAGGGCAGAGGTTAGACTTGGGTATACTCCTCCTGTGGCACACTTGACTGGTATGGCTGAAGGGAGGTTGCAAAAGGTTGCTCAGCACTTGGGTTGTGGGTGTAGGTGACCGTCGGCTGGAGTCACTGCTGCTACTGCTCGGATCAGCCCTGCCTGGTAGCAGCCATCATCTTCCATCACACGTGTGCAGTCTCATCGGCCACGCACCTCCTCGTAATATTCACAAAATCATTCCAGATTATAGTTTATACGGTAGGGACCTAATTGTTTGTTTTTTCCTTTTTTATTTTTTAATATTAGTGAGTAAGTTGTTCAGTAACTTCAATCAGTTTAGCTGTGGACCAGAATTAATGCATTTTGTGGATCTAGAAGCAAATGTAAGTCTAGAAGCAAATGTAACATAATTCAATCAAATTCTATAATTCCCCTCTCTCTTTCACAAATAATTTAATGTTATTTGTTTTACATGATTAGCAAGAAGAGGAGAAGGAATTATCTTAATGACAGGAGTGGCTTCAAAAATTTCAACATTGGATCATCTACTCTTTAGAAAGATTTTCAGTGTTTTGTTTTAAAACAACTGATATATCCAGCTCAGTTCCACTTGGATCACTTACTTCCTGGTCCTCTCCTGTCTTCAGGAAAAGCAGAAGGTAATACATGACAACAGAAAACAAAGAAAGTACAATTTTTTTTTCAATTTATTGTCTGTTGGGCTCTACCCATTCAGCCATCTCAAGAGACATGCTAATTGTGATGATATGAAAGCAAGCACAACACAACAATCAATCTCTATGTGGGGAAAAAATCTTCAATCCAGCAGGGAATCAAACTTGCGCCTCTTTGTTTCCCAATCCACTGCGCTGACCACACTCAAACGATACATGAGCTCTCCAGTACGATACATTAAGGCAGAAAACACTTCCAGCATCATGTTTCTGCTCTCGATTTCTAAAGAATATCTCAAATGTCAGAAGCTCAATAAACGTTTACATACATTTGAGTGAGCTGTTTCTCATCCTTTGACTTAGCATGACACTCGGAATGTGTTGCCAGTGATTGTAAAAGCTGCAGCCTTCAGCCACTGCGCAGTGAGGCTTCACTCCCCTCCCCCACAGCTCGGCCCTCCCCATCACTCTCACCAATCGGATCATAGGCTGTCTCACTAGCTCACTGCTCCCCACCACTCCCAGGGATCAGATTGCGAGGTAGCTCACTAGGTCACTGCTCCCCACCACTCTTATGGATCGGATTGCAAGCTAGCTCACTGCTCCCCACCACTCCCAGGGATCAGATTGCAAGCTAGCTCACTGCTCCCCAGGGATCAGATTGCAAGCTAGCTTACTGCTCCCCACCTCTCTCAGGGATCAGATTGCAAGGTAGCTCACTAGGTCACTGCTCCCCACCACTCTTATGGATCAGATTGCAAGCTAGCTCACTGCTCCCCACCACTCCCAGGGATCAGAATGCAAGGTAGCTCACTAGGTCACTGCTCCCCACCACTCTTATGGATCAGATTGCAAGCTAGCTCACTGCTCCCCACCTCTCTCAGGGATCAGATTGCAAGTTAGCTCACTGCTCCCCACCACTCCCAGGGATCAGATTGCAAGGTAGCTCACTAGGTCATTGCTCCCCACCACTCTTATGGATCGGATTGCAAGCTAGCTCACTGCTCCCCACCACTCCCAGGGATCAGATTGCAAGGTAGCTCGCTAGGTCACTGCTTCCCACTACTCTTAAGGAGCGGATTGCAAGCTAGCTCACTGCTCCCCACCACTCCCAGGGATCAGATTGAAAGGTGGTTCACTAGGTAACTGCTCCCCACCACTCTTTTGGGTCAGATTGCAAGCTAGCTCATTGCTCACCACCACTCTCGGGGATCAGATTGCAAGGTAGCTCACTAGGTCACTGCTCCCCACCACTCTTATGGATCAGATTGCAAGCTAGCTCACTGCTCCCCACCACTCCCAGGGATCAGAATGCAAGGTAGCTCACTAGGTCACTGCTCCCCACCACTCTTATGGATCAGATTGCAAGCTAGCTCACTGCTCCCCACCTCTCTCAGGGATCAGATTGCAAGTTAGCTCACTGCTCCCCACCACTCCCAGGGATCAGATTGCAAGGTAGCTCACTAGGTCATTGCTCCCCACCACTCTTATGGATCGGATTGCAAGCTAGCTCACTGCTCCCCACCTCTCTCAGGGATCAGATTGCAAGTTAGCTCACTGCTCCTCACCACTCTCAGGGATCAGATTGCAAGGTAGCTCACTAGGTCACTGCTCCCCACACTTCTTATGGATCGGATTGCAAGCTAGCTCACTGCTCCCCACCTCTCTCAGGGATCAGATTGCAAGCTAGCTCACTGCTCCCCAGGGATCAGATTGCAAGCTAGCTTACTGCTCCCCACCTCTCTCAGGGATCAGATTGCAAGGTAGCTCACTAGGTCACTGCTTCCCACTACTCTTAAGGAGCGGATTGCAAGCTAGCTCACTGCTCCCCACCACTCCCAGGGATCAGATTGAAAGGTGGTTCACTAGGTAACTGCTCCCCACCACTCTTTTGGGTCAGATTGCAAGCTAGCTCATTGCTCACCACCACTCTCGGGGATCAGATTGCAAGGTAGCTCACTAGGTCACTGCTCCCCACCACTCTTATGGATTGGATTGCAAGCTAGCTCACTGCTCCCCACCTCTCTCGGGGATCAGATTGCAAGGTAGTTCATTAGGTCACTGCTCCCCACCACTCTTACAGATCGGATTGCAAGCTAGCTCACTGCTCCCCACCACTCCCAGGGATCAGATTGCAAGGTAGCTCACTAGGTCACTGCTCCCCACCACTCTTATGGATCAGATTGCAAGCTAGCTCACTGCTCCCCACCTCTCTCAGGGATCAGATTGCAAGTTAGCTCACTGCTCCCCACCACTCCCAGGGATCAGATTGCAAGGCAGCTCACTAGGTCACTGCTCCCCACCACTCTTCTGGATCAGATTGCAAGCTAGCTCACTGCTCCCCACCTCTCTCAGGGATCAGATTGCAAGTTAGCTCACTGCTCCCCACCACTCTCAGGGATCAGATTGCAAGGTAGCTCACTAGGTCACTGCTCCCCACCACTCTTATGGATCGGATTGCAAGCTAGCTCACTGCTCCCCACCTCTCTCAGGGATCAGATTGCAAGCTAGCTCACTGCTCCCCAGGGATCAGATTGCAAGCTAGCTCACTGCTCCCCACCTCTCTCAGGGATCAGATTGCAAGGTAGCTCACTAGGTCACTGCTTCCCACTACTCTTAAGGAGCGGATTGCAAGCTAGCTCACTGCTCCCCACCACTCCCAGGGATCAGATTGAAAGGTGGCTCACTAGGTAACTGCTCCCCACCACTCTTTTGCGTCAGATTGCAAGCTAGCTCATTGCTCACCACCACTCTCGGGGATCAGATTGCAAGGTAGCTCACTAGGTCACTGCTCCCCACCACTCTTATGGATTGGATTGCAAGCTAGCTCACTGCTCCCCACCTCTCTCGGGGATCAGATTGCAAGGTAGTTCATTAGGTCACTGCTCCCCACCACTCTTACAGATCGGATTGCAAGCTAGCCCACTGCTCTCCGCCACTCTCACAGACGAGATCACATGGAGCAGACCACACGGCAACTTGAGGCGTCTTTCTTTCTCTGCACCTCTGGGACAGTGATACAGAGCTTGCAATTCACTGTCTCTACTGAGCACCTCTCAGTCTGAGTTCAGCTCTTTATTCTATGTAATTTGCTCTTTATTCTTTGTAATTTGATTTGATCTAGTCATTGTCTTCTTGTGTTGTAGTGGTTCTGTTTTCTTGTTGTGTGAGTGTTCTTGTTAGGTGTACTGTTATGTCTTCTTCTATGTCTGTTTCATTCATAGTTGCTATTGTTGGTGTGTCAGTAGCCCTTATGCACATTTTAATTACTTTGGCTGGACAGGATGCTAAATATAATTGTATGTATAACACACAATAATTTTAACACACATGATAGTCTGTGTATAAAGGCTCTCTCAGGAGGAATAGTCAATATTCAGAGATATGACAGGAATAATCATCTGAAGCAAAAAACTCAATATGGAAATATGCCCTATTCCAAATGGTTTCTGAGAGACAGAACATATTTAAAGTTACTTTTGTATGTTTTTCTTGAATAACACGAAATCTGTGATATCTAGTGAAAACTTTTTGTGGTACTAAATTAAACTACGTTAAATTTCCTTTAAAAAGGTCCTGTTCTTTCTTTCTCGAGGACTTATAGGTTGCATGAAGAGAGTGAGAGAATATGGAAAATCTTGCACAATGCGCATGGTTTGAGGTGTAGGTAAACCAGTTTGAGGTAGTTTCCTGATTTGATAGACTACGTGCCCTATATAAAATTGTTCATCTTGACTTTGCCAGCACTACTATGGTACAGTGCCACCAATGACAGAGTACTGAATAATAAGAAAATATGTAACAATGTCCATTAAATATGTTCTATCTCGGAAACCATTCAGAGTAGTGCATATGTTAACATGAAATGTGTTAGTTTTTTGCTTCAAATGATCGTTTCTGTCACATCCCTGAACACTGACCATTCATCTGGGACAATCTGTGTATTATATTTAATGTTTTATTTCTTCATTTAATCTGAACAGATTATTGCCTTCAGGAGTCCTCTTACATCAGACCAGAGTTTTACATGTAATTACAAAACTTACTAAAATTGCAGTTACATAAAAAGTCATAATGTTTTTAATATGTCATCTCCTTCTCTCTACATGTATTAGGCATTTGCCTATAACACCCTCTTGGTTGAAATTGTTGATTTTCCTCAGCCTTCCGAAATATCTTCTACCCACCCGGTTATGATTATCACCAATTTTGGTAACCTGTCCTCTTCTATTATTCTGAGGTAATCCTTTCAGTTGTTTCTGTATTCTTTAATCTGCTCATTTAAAATTTTCACTCTCACTTTTTTCTGATGTCTACATTCACTCTTCCATCAGACAGAATGATCCTGCTACTCTTGATAGCAGTCGAATCTGTATTGCTTATATTCTGATGGGAATGAGTGTTTCTGGACTGTTGTCTGGGCAAGAGCTTAAAGGTATAAGGAGCAGTAGTTATTATGAGCAGTAGTGGATGTACAATAAGCTTGATCATTTGGACTGCAATGCCGTCCTGTGCAGTAAATGCTGAGCTGAAGGATTTTTCAACAGCATTGTCAGCTCAAGAAAGAATTTGTCATGATTACCGTCATTTACCTCCACAAAATAATCAGTAAGATTAGATTAGTACTTCTTCCAGAGATCATGAATATGACACTTCGTAATGATGTGGAACGTTGTCTATACAAGATGCTACATTACACAAAATATTACATGACATATATAGAGAGAGAGAGAGTGTGTGTGTGTGTGTGTGTGTGTGTGTGTGTGTGTGTGTGTGTGTGTGAGAGAGAGAGAGAGCTTACAACATCCAAAAATTCATCTAATGTTTAGAAGGAGTTGCCATTAAGAAATTCTTTTAATTTCCTTTTAAATGCTATATGGCTATCTGTCAGACTTTTGATACTATTAGGTAAGTGACCAAAGACTTTTGTGGCAGCATAATTTACCCCCTTCTGAGCCAAAGTTAGATTTAACCTTGAGTAGTGAAGATCATCCTTTCCCGTAGTGTTGTCGTCATGTACACTGCTATTACTTTTGAATTCGTTCGGATTGTTAATAACAAATTTCATAAGTGAATATATATATATATATATATTTTGTGAGGCTACAGTGAAGATCTCTAGCTCTTTAAATAAGTGTCTGCAGGATGATCTTGGATGAGCTCCAGAAATTATTCTAATTACATTGCTTTTGTGCAATGAACACTCTTTTAACAATGATGAGTTACCCCAGAATATGATGCCATACAAAATGAGATAATGAAAATAGGTGTGGTAAGCTAATTTACTCAGTTGTGTATCACCAAAGTTTGCAATCACCCTAATAGCATAAGTAGCTGAACTCAAACGTTTCAGCAGATCTTCAGTGTGTTTTTTCCAGTTCGACCCATCATCAATGCATACACCTATAAATTTTGAATATTCTACCTTAGCGACCGATTTCTGATCGAAGTCTATGTTTATTAATGGTGTCATTCCATTTACTGTGTGGAACTGTATATACTGTGTTTTGTCAAAGTTTAATGAGAGTCCATTTGCAGAGAACCACTTAATGATTTTCTGAAAAACATCGTTTACAATTTTGCCAGTTAATTCTTGTCCGTTGGGTGTGATAGCTATACTTGTATCGTCGGCAAAAAATAGCAGCTTTGCATCTTTGTGAATATAGAATGGCAAGTCATTAATATATATTAAGAACAGCAGAGGACCCAAGACCGAACCTTGCGGCACCCCATTCTTGATTGTTCCCCAGTTTGAGAAATCACCTGTTTTTTGCATACTATGTGAACTGCTTACTTCAACTTTCTGCACTCTTCCAGTTAGGTATGATTTAAACCATTTGAGCACTGTCCGATTCAAACCACAGTACTTGAGCTTATCTAGAAGTATTCCATGATTTACACAATCAAGTCTGTGTTTTGTTTACGGTTCAATGACTGGTTTAGTTCTTTTGTTGGGACAATGGGATCAGCTGCAGCTTCTACTTTGCCTACTCTTATCCTAGAACGCAAAAGCTTTTTCATAAAGCATTTGATCTTTATGTTCGAGATTAATGTTTTGGTATGTCTTAGTCATTGTTTCTCTCAGATTGACTGCTATGTTTGGTCTCTGCTTGTAATAAATTTTATTTTCAGTGGTAGGACATTGTTTGTAAGTCCGATGTGCAGTGCCTCCGAGATTCATGAATGCCTAATTTACATAATGAATTATTTGATAAAATAAAAAAATGATTTGGGCCCTGCAAAGGCAGTGTGCCTTACATATGATGTGTGGATGAGTGTAAATAACATTAGTTTCAATGCACTCGCTGTACATTTCATAGGTGTGAGGAGTGAACTAAAGTCATACCTTTTAGATTGCTCACAATTCGAAGACAGACACAATGCAGAAAACGTCTCAAACTGGGTAAAGTCTGTTATCCCAAATACAATATCAATTTTAAAATAATTTCCATAATAAGAGAAAATGTGTCAAACATGAAATTACCTGCTACGCTTCTAAAATTTCCCCATATTATCCCAAGCTTCTTTAAACCTCACTGTGCGACATACAATTCAGAATTCCATAAAGAAAACCATTGACAATGCTAAAGATGTTGCTAGTCGCTACGTTTCTTAAGCAGAGACCCTTTGCTTTAAGCAAACTGTTGCAAAGATTTGTTTCTTGTAAAGATCACCTAATTTCGTGTCTTGCTATTTTAGTTGGAAAATTGATCACCTTAAACTTAAGATACAGACTGGGAGATAATGCTGTAGGGTTTACAGATTTTGAAAGTTTTTGATAAGGTAACCAAAGGAGGCATCCTTGGAGAAAACAGTCTCACTTTCAGAAATGAAAACTGTGCCAAGATTAGTGAAATGGCAACTAAAATCTTTTAAAGACAAAAATAAAGAATAGCCTAAAGAAATAGTCATTGGTTGATAATTTGCTTAAATGGTTATCAGATTGGTTTGGTGTTATATTCCAGCAACGAGTTGATAACTTGGGCAATGTTACTGGACTCTTGATTCAAAGGCAAGGATTTTCTTACGACAAAACATTTCAGGACTGCTAAGAGAAGGCTGTTACAGAAATTAAAGCATTGGTTTTTCAAAAAAAAAAGTAAATAAAATCTCATTTCTCAAACAGTTACCACTGTGACACGTGAGTTTTCTTCAATCTGGGAGGAGTTGAATGAAACTGTTAGTCAGCTTCAAGCAAGTCATGACCTGTAAACTGCAGTAATTGTCAGTTTGAACAAATATTTAGTGGAGGGATATTTGCGTAGAAACACTGATGTCTTAAACTGGCGGGAAACAAGAAAAAGTCTGTGGCCAGTGCTGTATCAATTGGCTCTAAAAGTAGTATGTATCACAGCAACAGCAGTGGCCTGTGAACGAATATTTTCAAAACCAGGACAGAATGCTCTGAGAAGAGAAATAGGCTCACATCAACTAAAATGGATCAATTTTTATTTATGAATGACAATATTGATTAATTTTTTCATTGTGGGAACCCATATGGTAATACTGACGGTGAATGATGACTGCCGATACACTTCAATTACAGTTGTTATAGTTTTTATACTGTATTTTTTCCAACAAAAGTATCAAAAATAACAAGAATGAATTTTTCCACTAGATAAAAAATATTTAGGGTTTTGTTGTAATATTTTCAATTTTTACAGCAGACAGAATTTAAAACTTTTGTATCTGAAAATTACTAGGCACATAACACTACCATTCTTTCAAGATAGGACCAGATCAGATAAAAATACAGGTTTAATGACCTGAATTTTAGGCAGTGTACCTTCCTTTTACTTATTTTTGTGAGTGAATGGTGAGTCATGGAAAAGAACTAGTTCCTTCCAGTTTGTGACGATCACCTGCTTTATTTCTTCGTTGATTGTCCTCGGTGTCGAGGTACTGCGTTGCTACACTGGCTGAAAAATGGGGTTTGTAATATCGACACTGATTACTGTAAATGATGTAGCCGGTAGTTGTACAGTTGCGTTTCATGGTTATTTACTTTCCCTGTTCACAAACCCTCAATATCACACAGTTATATGGCCAGTGTACTATTGTTTAACTTTTGATAAGCCTCATTAATAGTTTGCAGGCAAACCTCCACATACTGCTACAATAGTTTTCTGTTGAACATCTAGGAGCAGTAACAACCTAACCACACAATCACAGTCTTTCAGATAAATTTAACAGACACTGTCATTGCTTTAACGCATGGCCTATTGGTGTAACACTTATTTCACGGTTAAGTTGATGCATTGTTGCTGTGGTGTAACACTTATTTTATGGTTAAGTTGATGCATTGTTGTTGTTCTAACCAACACAGGTTTATTGTCTGAAACTCAGCTGTGGACTGACTGCCTCAATACCAAAAATCGGGCCCTTATATATCCTCACAATAATAGGTATTGAAACTATGCGTTGTTCAATGTTTAATTTACAGAAATTACAATCGAAACTTAACACATTCTATTAACTGAATACATCGAAAAATTGGTTCTTTTTAACAGTTTCTTCTGTTACAAGAGTTAGGCCAAATTATTTGTTTAAATGATGAAATTAACAGACATTGTTATGCAAACAGTACTTTTGACAAAACTGTTGATTACTTTGGAACTAATTAAGGACTGGCTTTGCTAACATGTTTTCGAATAAAGCCAAATAGATCCCTTAAGCGTACTGTTAGTTGTTCCTTCAAATGTTTATAATTAGTACAGAAATTATATTTGTTTATAAGTCAAAAATAGAATTTAAGTTACGAAACAATTACTAATTTCACCCTATAACAAAAGATATTAACTAGGGATAATCGAAATAGATTAGAAAATCAATTACATACATAAAACTAAGCACAAAATTGTGTTATATTCTTTAAAACTCAGGGTCAACCTTTCTCTTTTTTGGAAATGCAGATTATACTCACAATTGTTAATGGTAATTAGTGAGACATGAAAAAAAATGAATTTTAAGGAGGCAGATGACAAAACAAGAAGGGTAGTAAAAATATCCGAGCTTGCTTCGTGACAAGTTCTGATTAGATTTCTGAAAAGAACAGTTGTGGCGTCTCACCCAGAACCACACATGTGCAGTTATCTCACAAATGGCTCGTTTGTGGACCTAGGTTTATTGTAACATTTCTACTCCTATTGCTGAACAGTTGCAGTTTTTGCCACTAATAGTAATACACTCTGTACACACACACAAAGCAGGATGGTGTATATGGCATAACATCCCCTTTTATTTCCTGAACAGTTCATGATATCAAAACAAGGTTTGTGGTAGATCATAATGTTCAGAAGGGCATGTAATTCTGTTAGGTGTGTAAGTTGCCATTCCTTTTATTTAAGCTAACTCACCTACTTTGCCTGTCTGATTTTTAATAGGTAATCGGCCTTGACGATTGCAACGGCGTGGAGGATACACACATCATTTCAATAAAGTTCTTAACTGTGTGCCTGATGACATGTGCCCCATCTACATTCCCCACAGTTTTCATCAAAACACTGACCAAAATACTGTCATTAACATGGCCAGGTTAAATGAAGTTCACATTGATTTGACTGCACGTGCTTTATTGTACTCAAATCACAAGCAAGGTTATCTCTCTGAGCATAATCGCACTCACTCTGCAGTTGCATTTATGCATTTAGCACTTTTTAATCGATGTTCCCGTTGCTGGTAAGTTCCTTACAGTTGGCCATAATCTAAAACCATCTCCTGACTATTCAAATAATTTCAGGTCCTCAAAATAATGCCTTTTATTCCTGATCGCGTACTGTGTGCACACTCATGGTCCTCTCTTTAAGAAGTCTCAGATGAGACTACATCACTTACATGCCAAAGCAAATGGTGGGTGTCGAGCAGTACCCTGCTAGTACAAAGGGGCTTGCCCATCAGTGATGCTAATTCACTGGATCAAAGATGTGTAAGGGCAGATTCAATCTCTCTCTGGGACAGGATCAATATCAGTACCCTTGCAGGTGATAAATGCTATTAATTCTTCTACTGACTGATATACTGAAGCAAACTTTTTTAAGTACAATAATATACTTTTTAAAAAATAACATTCAAAAGCACTTAAAGTACGTGTATTAGTCTCTGAGTCATGCTGTAGGGCATGCTAAGCAACAGGGTTCCTGTGTCACTAACACAAATGGTTATTCTACCCCATCTGTCCAAAATGTTTTGAAAGTGGATTAATAAAAAATAGTGGAAAGTTATTACGGTTTGTTTTAATGTTTCAGGTATTGTATTCTACATAGTTTCCCCCTCCATCTGCCCCACTTAAGTACAACATACACAATGTTCATACAACTACGACACTATCAAGAAAGTACTTCTTTGGGATGTCATTCAGTTCGCACATCACTTTGGCTCAAGTGTTGGTTACATTGTCAAAGTGCTAACCCTTCATGCAGATACCTGCATCTTGTCATTTTGTGCTAGGTCTGTATTGATAACACCAAGTCTCATAACCCGTGATGATTATTTTTAGAAAATAATTGTCTGCGATTTGCAATTCAGTTGAGTTGGTGCAGTCATTCGTGTGTCATTGTTTTTGTTTGTGAATCAGGGTGTGTGGGACAAAATTTGCACGTACTTTTCTCTTTTTCAAAACATTCTGAAAAAGTCTTGAACACTTGGTTTAGAGATGTTGCTCCGTGTCGGTTTGTGACAAGTGACGTCGACACACTGTGGCCACATGCTGACCATTTAACACTGGCTTCTCGCAATTGACTGGTTGAGTGCATATGTGTTGTTATAGTTGCTAGTTGGAGCTGCCACCGTAGTTACTGCACTGACATTGCTCGTACACTAGGAATAACATCAGTATCGGAACTTTTTGAATGAACCGTGTAGAATCTCTATTGTTTACCAGCTAACGTGTGTTCACTGCACAGCTTCTTACATAGAAATGACTGGCAGTAAGCTGGCTCAGTGAATGGATGGGCACAGAAGAATTGTCTGCCTCGGGTATTGTAAGGGTACATAATTATTTTATAATTGCGGAATGGATAGGGAGCGCGCTTTTACCTTGACCTTTTAAATAACTAAGTAATTGTGCTCATTTAAATATAGGATTTGTTAAAGTGAATTAGTTATGTGTTTAATACTATTCTAGCTTTGGTCTGTGTGTTCTTTTATGTTCGAGGTGCTAGAAAGTCGTCGTGCAGCAGTGTGAGATGGCCACCCGACACACTTATGTACGTTATCACAAGTATACGTCTCGGAGCCTGCAGTGATCTGTGCTGCACCTTGGAGTTCCTTCAGTGTTGAAGTTTCACAGTATTGAGCTTCTGAAGAATGGGACACACTGAAGGTTGTTAATCAGACTTTGAACAGCAAGCTCGTAATTGCACAATTGTTAAACTGGACAGTTGTTAATATGGACAATTGTTAAATCTGGGTACACAGTTTATAAACTCATTGCTTGTGTGAAGTGTTTTCCTCCTTATTTATTTCAGTAGTGATCGATTACTGTGAGGTAAGATTGACTTCAGAGTGAGATTCCAATCAACGAATTTCAACTCCACTGTCAAGAAATTTGACAGAAACCCTTGCAAGTCGTGACAGTCAGTTTCAAGCCCGTAAGCAGTATGGAAGTAGTAGTTTGGTAGAAGAGGGCATAATATAATTATTGCAAGAAACTAGATACTCGAGACTACAAGGTACCCGCACCTTGCAAGCAGCGACCACATTATGTAAGTATAATACCAGTGAATGTATTAAAATATATGGACATTCTTCAAGTGAAGAACCTGACAGCTGCAAGCAGTTTCAATAAAGTAATTGTTTTACTGCAGAGCAGTATTAGCAACTGTGAAACATAAACGTCCATTCATTTAACACATGTAATGACAGAATTTATAGTCTACATTACCATAAAGGACATATATTCTCAAGTTGTGAATTGATTTTTTAACAAAAATATAAAAATCTAACATTAGCGACCATATTCAACAAGATGTGGCTAGGCGAATCAGCAAGAGCTTGTACGTAACAATACTGAAGCTTTTATATAAAGGACTTTTTGTAAACAACAGTATTAGCTATTGGCGATGGGAAGGGTGAAAGGCAAGTATAGTACGGCC
Organism: Schistocerca piceifrons; assembly: GCF_021461385.2. NCBI lineage: Eukaryota > Metazoa > Arthropoda > Insecta > Orthoptera > Acrididae > Schistocerca > Schistocerca piceifrons. The sequence goes on along the minus strand of NC_060148.1, from coordinate 80,379,007 downwards.
CTAATCAACCCTATTCATAAATTAAGAAATTTAAAGCAAAGGAATGTCCAGAAGGACATCCAAACTGATCCAGGGAACAAGAGGAGTATGAGTAATACTTGGCCTAATTTATACCAGAAATATACACTGAAGAGCCAAAGAAACTGGTACACGAGCCTAATATTTTGTAGGGTCCCCGCAAGCACACAGAAGAGCCGCAACACGATGTGGCATGGGCTCGACTAATGTCTGAAGTGGTGCTGGAGGGAATTGACACCATGAATCCGGCAGGGCTGAACATAAATCCATAAGAGTACAAGGGGGTGGAGATCTCTTCTGAACAGCACTTTGCAAGGCATCCCAGGGTATGCTCAATAATTTTCATGTCTGGGGAGTTTGGTGGCAAACGGAAGCGTTTAAACACAGAAGAGTGTTCCTGGAGCCACTCTGTTGCAATTCCAGTGTATGGTATGTAGCATTGTACTGCTGGAATTGCCCAAGTCAGTCAGAATCCACATTGGACATGAATGGATGCAGGTTATCAGATAGGATACTTAAGTATGCGTCACCTGTCAGAGTAGTATCATTCCAACTGCACATGCCCCACACCATTACAGATCCTCCACCAGCTTGAACAGTCCCCTACTGACATGCAGGCTTCATGGGTTCAAGAGGTTGTCTCCATACCCATACACGCCCATCTGCTCGATACAATTTGAAAGGAGACTCGTCTGACCAGGCAACACGTTTTCGGTCATCAACAGTCCAATGTCGGTGTCGAACAGGCCCAGGCGAGGCATAAAGCTTTGTGTTGTGCAGTAATCAAGGGTACACGAGTGGGTCTCCAGCTCCAAAGTCCATATCGACGATGTTTCATTGAATGGTTCACTTGCTGACACTTGTTGACGGTCCAGCATTGAAATCTGCAGCGATTTTGGGAAAGGTTGCACTTCTGCCATGTTGAACGATTCTCTTCAGTTATCATTGGTCCCGTTCTTGCAGGATCTTTTTCCGGTAGCAGTGATGTCAGAGATTTGATGTTTTACGCGATTCCTGATATTCACGGTACACTCGTGAAATAATCATACGGGAAAATCCCAACTTAATTGCTACCTCGGAGATGCTGTGTCCCATCACTCGTGCACCGACTATAACACCACATTCAAACTCACTTAAATGTTGATAACCTGCCATTGTAGCAGCAGTAACCGATCTAACAACTGTGCCAGAAACTTGTCGTATATAGGTGTTGCGATCACAGTGCCGTATTTGCCTGTTTACATATCTCCGCATTTGAATATGCATGCCTATACCATTTTTTTTAGTATTTCAGTGTATAAATATATGCTGCTGGAAAAAACCATTAGTATACCTAGAAAGACAACGTCGATTTTGATCCGAAGACGACTTATTCCACCTGGAAGATTATCGGTGTACTGATAATGGTTTCAACACCATCTGCCAACAGATAACATAATGGCATAGCTACCAGAGTGCCATCCGTGGCTACCTTTCTAATAGTGAATTCTCACAGCCAAAAGGCTCAGTGTGGTGCAAACTGCAACTGTGCCATGGAGATGCATTCATGCTTCCTGTGGCCAACTGGATGAGTTTGAAAGGGGCGAAATTGTGACCTTCCAAATGGCAGGATGGTCCTTTTGGAGAATTGCCATACATTTTGGATGTGCTATATTGGTTGTGCAGTGATGATGGTGTCAATGGTCATGTGAACATCCTGAATAAAATTATCTTGGTTTTCAAGCCACAATAATTTGAATAAAATTATCCCCTTTCGAGAAGATTTTATTCAGATATGAATCTGAGGACACGTGTGAAGATTCTCACAGCCATAGATGAGATTCTGTATGTCCACAAAGCACAGACATCCACCAGGATTGTCATATTTTAAGGGGTGGTAGGACGTGAAACGGGCCGACTTGGTGCAGAAGAGGCACCACAGGACATTTTAATTTACACTTTCTATACTTTTACAAATTAATTAATAAAACTTTGTTAGAATGACCAGGAAGGATTCAGGATTCACACTTATAGCAGAGGAAGTTCAAAAACATAGCAAAACAATTTTTTTTACATGTGAAATTTCATCATTTTTTCACTTGGTATTGGCTGCATTTGTTGCTGTAGGTGCACTTTTCTTCATAAGTAAGAGAGATTCTTTGATGAATTTTGCACAGCATACAAACCATACTTACAGGTGTATGAAACTCTAGAATTTCCCAAATCTGTTAAAAACTGTGGTAAAAATTGAGATAATTAACTATAAAATTCGACTTTTCTAGAATCCTTCCTGGTCATGCTGACAAAGTTTTATGAATTTATTTGTAAAAGTGTAGACAGTGCAAATTAAAATGTCCTGTGGTGCCTCTCCTCGATGTCGGCCCATTTGATGTCCTACCCCCCTTAAGAGCAGCAGCGGCAGACTTAACAGCTACCACAGCACAGATAAGAGGGGTTGTGAGCCCAGATGTGTCAACATGAACTGTTGCAAACTGGGTGTTAGTAGTGGGGCTATGGGCATGGACACCATAGCCAGTCTTCCACTCGTGCCTCAGATTGACGTGTACGGGTCGACTGGTGTCGTCAGAGAATCAGTTGTAAGATGAAAGCAAATTCTGCCTGTATGCAAGTGGTGGTTTGCTGCATGTACAATGTAGACCTAGTGAGCACTCGCAGAGTGCATCTGTCCAAAACACACTGGCCCTATTCCGGTCCTTAAGGTCTCGGGTGTGATAATTTACAACTCTCATTAACCTGTGATATTTTCTGGAGGAGATGCTATCCAGCACTTGGTATGAGCAGCATACTGTTGGATCCATTCTTTTGACATTCTTGCAGCAGGAAGGTGATGTGTTGTTCCCACAGGATAATGCTCACCCACACACTGCCTGTGAAACTTGATGTACTCTTGCAAGACACGCAGCAACTTTCCCGGCAAGATCTTGACTTGCCAGTCGGGCATGTGTGTGATATGATGGGATGAGAAGTGACTCGTGCGATAACTCTTGTTACAGAACTACATGAACAGTTTGAGCATGCATGACATAATGTATCCCAGGACAGTATTTGTCATCTGTACAATCAACTGGATGTTGTAGTCGGTGCCTGCGTTCTCACCCACAGAGGCTACGCCACATACTAATATGGGTGTACAGAACCGCTTGTGCTGTTGGTCTGTGAATGTAATCATTTCAAGTACTCCATATCCATTGTTGCAACAGTATATCTTGAGTGAACTGGAAACCTTTAAAAGGGTGTACTAATTTTTTTTTCTGGGAGTGTATAGGTAAATGAAGGACTCCGGAAGTTTGGTTGACGGAAATAGAATATTAGAAGCTGTTGTAGTCAACAATGGTGAATAAGGTGTTAGGGTATTTGGCTTTTAGTCTGAAGACCTGTGAGCCTGAGCTGAGGGGTGGCATGTGGAAGAATGAGTTAAAAGGTGTAGTACTGGTGTATTACTGAAGCTGTGGTCTAGACGTATGATAGGTTGCTACTAGCATTATTTGATTTCAGTAGGAATCTGAAAACGTTCTGGGTATTAGTCCGAGGGGTATGTAAGTAATAGGTGAAAAATATATCTAAAAACAAAGATGATGCGACTTACCAAACGAAAGCGCTGGCAGGTCGATAGACACACAAACATACACACAAAATTCAAGCTTTCGCAACCAACCGTTGCTTCGTCAGGAAAGAGGGAAGGAGAGGGAAAGACGAAAGGATGTGGGTTTTAAGGGAGAGGGTAAGGAGTCATTCCAATCCCGGGAGCGGAAAGACTTACCTTAGGGGGAAAAAAGGACAGGTATACACTCGCGCACACACACACATATCCATCCGCACATACACAGACACAAGCAGACATTTGTAAAGGCAAAGAGTTTGGGCAGAGATGTCAGTCGAGGCAGAAGTACAGAGGCAAAGATGTTGTTGAAAGACAGGTGAGGTATGAGTGGCGGCAAATTGAAATTAGAAATTAGCGGAGATTGAGGCCTGGTGGATAATGAGAAGAGAAGATATACTGACGGGCAAGTTCCCATCTCCGGAGTTCTGACAGGTTGGTGTTAGTGGAAAGTATCCAGATAACCCGGATGGTGTAACACTGTGCCAAGATGTGCTGCCGTGCACGGAGGCTTGTTTAGCCACAGGCTGATCCTCATTACCGACAAACACTGTCTGCCTGTGTCCATTCATGCGAATGGACAGTTTGTTGCTGGTCATTCCCACATAGAAAGCTTCACAGTGTAGGCAGGTCAGTTGGTAAATCACGTGGGTGCTTTCACACATGGCTCTGCCTTTGATCATGTACACCTTCCGGGTTACAGGACTGGAGTAGGTGGTGGTGGGAGGGTGCACGGGACAGGTTTTACACCGGGGGCGGTTACAAGGGTAGGAGCCAGAGGGTAGGGAAGGTGGTTTGGGGATTTCATAGGGATGAACTAAGAGGTTACGAAGGTTATGTGGACGGCAGAAAAACACTCTTGGTGGAGTGGGGAGGATTTCATGAAGGATGATGGATCTAATTTCAGGGCAGGATTTGAGGAAGTCGTATCCCTGCTGGAGAGCCACATTCAGAATCTGATCCAGTCCCGGAAAGTATCCTGTCACAAGTGGGGCACTTTTGTGGTTCTTCTGTGGGAGGTTCTGGGTTTGAGAGGATGAGGAAGTGGCTCTGGTTATTTGCTTCTGTACCAGGTCGGGAGGGTAGTTGCGGGATGCGAAAGCTGTTTTCAGGTTGTTGGTGTAATGGTTCAGGGATTCCGGACTGGAGCAGATTCGTTTGCCACGAAGACCTAGGCTGTAGGGAAGGGACCGTTTGATGTGGAATGGGTGGCAGCTGTCATAATGGAGGTACTGTTGCTTGTTGGTGGGTTTGATGTGGACGGACGTGTGAAGCTGGCCATTGGACAGGTGGAGGTCAACATCAAGTAAAGTTGCATGGGATTTGGAGTATGACCAGGTGAATCTGATGGAACCAAAGGAGTTGAGGTTGGAGAGGAAATTCTGGAGTTCTTCTTCACTGTGAGTCCAGATCATGAAAATGTCATCAATAAATCTGTACCAAACTTTGGGTTGGCAGGCCTGGGTAACCAAGAAGGCTTCCTCTAAGCGACCCATGAATAGGTTGGCGTACGAGGGGGCCATCCTGGTACCCATGGCTGTTCCCTTTAATTGTTGGTATGTCTGGCCTTCGAAAGTGAAGAAGTTGTGGGATACTTTCCGGGACTGGATCAGACTCTGAATGTGGCTCTCCAGCAGGGATACGACTTCCTCAAATCCTGCCCTGAAATTAGATCCATCATCCTTCATGAAATCCTCCCCACTCCACCAAGAGTGTCTTTCCGCCGTCCACCTAACCTTCGTAACCTCTTAGTTCATCCCTATGAAATCCCCAAACCACCTTCCCTACCCTCTGGCTCCTACCCTTGTAACTGCCCCCGGTGTAAAACCTGTCCCGTGCACCCTCCCACCACCACCTACTCCAGTCCTGTAACCCGGAAGGTGTACACGATCAAAGGCAGAGCCACGTGTGAAAGCACCCACGTGATTTACCAACTGACCTGCCTACACTGTGAAGCTTTCTATGTGGGAATGACCAGCAACAAACTGTCCATTCGCATGAATGGACACAGACAGACAGTGTTTGTTGGTAATGAGGATCACCCTGTGGCTAAACATGCCTCGGTGCACGGCCAGCACATCTTGGCACAGTGTTACACCATCCGGGTTATCTGGATACTTCCCACTAACACCAACCTGTCAGAACTCCGGAGATGGGAACTTGCCCTTCAGTATATCCTCTCTTCTTGTTATCCACCAGGCCTCAATTCCGCTAATTTCTAATTTCAATTTGCCACCGCTCATACCTCACCTGTCTTTCAACATCTTTGCCTCTGTACTTCTGCCTCGACTGACATCTCTGCCCAAACTCTTTGCTTTTACAAATGTCTGCTTGTGTCTGTGTATGTGTAGATGGATATGTGTGTGTGTGCGAGTGTATACCTGTCCTTTTTTCCCCCTAAGGTAAGTCTATCCTCTCCCTTAAAACCCACATCCTTTCGTCTTTCCCTCTCCTTCCCTCTTTCCTGACGAAGCAACGGATGGTTGCGAAAGCTTGAATTTTGTGTGTATGTTTGTGTTTGATTGTGTGTCTATCGACCTGCCAGCACTTTCGTTTGGCAAGTCACATCATCTATGTTTTTAGATATATTTTTCCCATGTGGAATGTTTCCCTCTATTATATTCATATAAGTAATAGGTGACTTTGAAAAGAATTACGGGAGCACCAATTTGGTATGGCCCATACAATGAGTTTGGAATTCTGGATCTTGTGGTTCAGAGAGACCATAGGATTAACACTATTGTATCAGCTGTGTTTGTTATTATGTTACCAAGTTCCTGAGTGTAGCCCTAAGTTTTGGGTGTGAAACAGTATGGCAAATTATAAAAATATAAAGCACTACAATTATTATATGTTTATTATTATGGGGTAAGGTATCTCTAACCTATTGGAGAAGTTAAAAAATTACTATGGTGGATTTCTGTAGTTTTCAACGTGAAGATACCTGTAAGTACAATAAGTACGTTGAGACTTTGACGTCAATAGCTGCCCAGAAAGTGGCAACTAATGTTATTGCAGACATATTAAATGGGTTAATTTGGGTAATTTTTCTCAAAACAATAATTGGAATACTGATAACACGTGGAGAATTTGGAAATTTTTGAAGTGCGAAGGCCTAGAGCACCATTATTTGATAATGATGACTCACTGGATGGTACGTATTCACAATTATTTAAACTGATACAACTATACATTTTACTTGAGTGTGTGGCAAACTGCACTGGATGGGGTAACTGTTTTAGAGTTTGGGGTAGTAACGGCTGACTAGCTTCCATACTCAGAGCAACGTTGCAGTGTAGGACAATATTTTGGTTAGAAGCTAAGTTTTGCCCTACAAAAGTACAAGGGACCATATAATTATAAGAGTATCACAACTCATACTAAGTAGGAACAACTAACTAGAACAAGGAGGTTAATAGCATTAGTCATTGCAAAGCTATGATGGAGAGAAATTGATAACTGGATTGAGGTCATGTGTAAGATACGTAAGCTCATTTAATGAGTGCAAATTGGATGCTGGACATGAAGTAGTTATAAATATACAGTATAACCACAGAAATACATGATTCAGATGAGATTTACTGACTACACAAAATACGAGGGTAAGCCCTAAACTAAGGTCTCCTATTTTTTTATAAGTACGTAGACCTGTTTATTTCTACAAAGGTTTACATCAGTTTATGAACCTCTTCTTTCATCTCGTCGTCGGAGCTGAACCACTTTCGAACCAAATGTTCTTTTAACCTAGGGACAGGTGATAGCCACTGGGCGCCAAGTCAGGACTATAGGGTGGCTGGGTGATTATGTTCCATTGAAACTGTTGCAGGAGAGCAATGGTTTGCCGAGCGATGTGTGGGCGAGCGTTGTCATGGAGAATGTGTACGCCCTTGCTCAACATTCCTCTTCTCTGGTTCTGAATTGCCCGTTTGAGTTTTTTCAGAGGATCTCAGTACCTGTCAGCGTTAATTGTGGTCCCAGCGATTCAGCTCCGACGACGAGGTGCAAGAAGAGGTCCGTAACTTTCTGAACAGCATGGCGGCGAGCTGGTATGACATGGGCATACAAAAACTGCCACAGCATCTACAAAAGTCCATAGACAGAAATGGTGATTATGTTGAAAAATAGCTAAATGTTCAAGCTGTAAACTGATGTAAACAATTGTAGAAAGAAACAGGTCTATGTACTTATAAAAAAAAAATAGGAGACCTTAGTTTTGGGATTATCCTCGTAGATAGTTGTTTAAGAATGATTTATATGTGGTTCATGTAGATTTTCAAAATGTATGTTGTATTATTAAGACTCAGTGTAGGAATAAGGAACAATATATTCTTTTGTTGTAGTAAATAGTCTATGAAAATAGAAGTATTATGAACTGTGACACAATTACTTAATTGTAGGGGTGCAGATGTATGGGTACAGAATTATGTTATAATTTTGCAATGTATAGGTAGAGTACGTGAACACTTGACATTTTAAATAATTCAGTAATTGTGCTCAGTGACATATATTAATTCTATTCTGCGTTTGGCTTGTGCACTCATTTTTTGTTTAAGGTGCTACAGGGGCATTGCGTGGCGACACAAGACTGCCACCCGACGTGCTTATGACATCACAAGTGTATGTCTCGGAATCTGCAGTGCCGTGTGCTGCACCATTGGGTTCTTCAGTGGAAAGTACTGTGGTGTTGGGCTTCCCAAGAATGTAGAGCTTCTCTGAGGCATTATGAAACACAGAAGCAGTGAGCAATGTTAATCAGACTTTGAATCGCAAGTACATATCTGGGAATTGTAAAAGGATTTGTTGCTTGTGAGAAATGAATTCCTCTGTACTTATCCCAACAGTAATTGACTACTTCAACTGATTGGAAATAACAGACAACCATTCGCAAAATATAGGTTTATTACATCTTGACCATAGTTTTGACAACTTTAAAATTGTCCTCTTCAGGAGATATTGTACCTATTAACAAATATTGCAACAGTGTGTGTAGAACAGTTGCGGTATCATTATGATAAAAAAGATTACAGGAAATGTTTACAAATAATTTTAGTGAAGCATACTCGTGTAGAATCGTATATTATCTATAATCAATGTGGGAACTGTTGACTTTGTCTAGCATGTGTGTGTCCTCTTAATCACGATTTAAAGTACATGATATAAAATTAGTAGCTGTCTACTTTAGAGATTTGTCTGAAAACTTTTTAAAATACCACACATTTCACAGTGGATCAAACGTGCAGTATGTCAGTTGAAAGGTGTGTGTGTGTGTGTGTGTGTGTAAATATAAAACGTGGCATTGGAGCCTACAGTGCGTATGTATGTCATGTGCAGAGCTGATGACGTGCTGACTGGCTGAAGAGAAGTGGCACTGGCCTTAAGTTGCCTCTGGTAGGTGGTATAGCCACAACAAGTAGGTGTGTGGTTTCACAAGTGCAAGTTAATTACTAGAATTAACATTTTACTAAAATGTTGATAGCGGGAGAGGAGAGGGGAGGAGCGGTAAGAAAGTATGCCAGTGAAGTCATGTGGCTTATAAAGAGCTTGCAGGCTCTGACAAACATAGCAAACTCTACAGTACCACAAAAAGGCATGAAAAGCACTTGCGTTTGTATCTGCAATTGTAACAAGCATGAGTATCAAAGCAAAAACGCTTCAAGAAAATATTATCGGTGTATAAGGGGGCCCAATACTTGATAGTTGGGTTGACCCCTGACATGAAGGAATACTGCAAAAGGATGCACCATGATGGAGAACCTGCAGATATTAAGACAAATGGAAATTGGGGAAAGAGAATGGGGAGGGGGGGATTGATCAATTGTGAAACATCATGCTAAAGAAAGTGATTGTACTGATAAAGCATGCTATATGAACAAATTATTAGAAGGGGGTGGGGTTATAAAACACCCACTAAAATAATGAATAAACAAAGGCACACTAAGCAGTGTATATATGCTTGGAAATCTCAATGTTAAAGGGAAAATAAAACACACTAAAAATGGGGGGGAGGGGGTGTCTAAGGTGATTCATTACTAAAATATTATGTTGAATATCCACTTAACTGCGGATAATGAAGTGTGCATTGTAAAATAACAAAATAAAGGACGTATTCTTACTGAACGCACAATTTTAAGGAAAACAAACAAATGTGTGGCTTCATGTATTCATTATTTTACTGTGTATTTTATAATACCCCATCACAAGTCCCATACTACCGGCATGCTGGTTGTGTGATGTTTTTGGGATGATTTTTAACATTACTTGGGTCTACTCATCTGCGCTTCAGTGGACATGAACAAGGATGCTGATTTCAACATTCTGGTGAATCAGTGTTGGCCTCTCTTCTGTATCTTGATGATGAGTATACTCCAGACACTCCTGTCTTCTTGACAACAGCGAAGTTCACAGGGCTGCGCGCATATAAGCGGTCTCCCACACAAAATGTTTGGGATATTTGGAACAGCGAATGAAACATTGCGATAACATCCTCACAGATGGGTAGCTCTGTGGACTCTAATCACCAATGAGTGGCTTCAGCTGGATATGGATTCTCCATTGTGCTATTTTGAAGCCATTATCAATACTAGAGGCAGTGTTGCAAAGTATGTCTTCAGGAAAGACTAACTGTTTCTCCAGTGAGCTCATAAACAGTGGATCAGAATATCACTTGCAAATACCAAGACAAATAGTCTCATTCCAAATGACTTCATATGGAGTCTTGAGAGTTAGTGAAAAGTGTTGTATTTTCTTGAGGATGCACACAAATCACAATCGGCTCATGAACTGAGGTGGTTTGGTTTTTGATTGGACAGATTTTCAGTTAACCTCTGATGAGATGTGTCTGCTTTAAAAATTAATGTGTACAAGACTGTATATTCAGCAAGAAAAGCAGTGTATGAGTGGCAGTCATCAAGTTTCAGTTAGGGCCTTGAAACATGAATCTTGGTGCTTGTTTCAGTTCTTCTCCTACATAGTCACCTTTCTATGGGACAATTTTTTCCCCAATATTGGATGCCTTGACAGATACTTTGCTTGTAGAAGACTGCATTTTGTCTCTTCGGGAAATGTTTGCCACACAATGCTTCCTTCATCAGGGAAAAGAAAAAGAATGTTATGAGAATATAGGATGTGAGGCAAAATTTGATGGCTCAAAGAAGCAGCACATGTGGCTGTCTTATGCAGAACGAGCTGGGGGCATTGTTGTGGAGCATAAACGTCCACTCAGACAGCTTCCATGATGTTTTTTCATGAAAGCCTTCAACTGACCTCATCAAGAGATTTCAGTAGTATGCTCCTGCCGCAGTTTGCCCATTACGATCATAATCTGTTAGCACCACACTGTGGCAGTAAAAAACAGAAACAGTTAGCCTTACCGTGGCTGATGGTGGTCGAGTCTTTACCTCTTTCAGCAGTGGTGAAGCCACAAGTTTCCACTGCTTGCTTTGCCTCTTTGTTTGGGGTCATAGTGCTGTACACTGGGTAGGTGGGTAAAGAGGTCATCTGGATTTGCCTCACACAGCTGCAGTGGAGAAGCACAGCACTTCATTTTATCGAAGGACTGCATTATTTTGTTTTGACTCCTGTAGTGGAGTGCTACACGACTGTGGCATGAGAATTTCAGCATGTGCCAGGACTGGAAATGTGTGTCTGCAACCAGACAAATTTATTTTCTTGTAGTATGAGTCCACATCTTCTATAAATCTTTTAAAGGATTTCTTCTTGCTTTCAGCTGTTAGAATTTTATTCTGTGACGAAATTATGACATTAAGCCATTTTCAAGCATGTACAAAATATAATACAATAATGAGAACAATTTACAGTAGGATTGACAGTAGGTAAAATCATTTTTTGACACTCATATGCTGTACATACAACGTTTTGACACACAGGCAGAGATAACAACATAATATGTGCTATTGCACATCAGAGAACAACTACTCAGTGATACCGGTTAATATTCCATTTTATGTACTGCAATATTAAGTGGACTATAGATGCAGGGTGTACATAGTCAGGAACACTTTCAATTATTTATTGCACAGGAACCAAACGTTGTACAGATATCATACATATGTCATTTTGAAGAGAGACTCTGATTTTTTTTTCTCCATGTATACTGCCACAGCGTAGTTTGATAATTTGCTGATAGTCAGCTTCTGCATCGATGAATCGGCCGTGCTACAGAAGAGGACAGCTGTTTTATGAAATTGTCTGCCCGATCACCAGATCGGGCAGACTTTTTTCTGTGGTGACACATTAAAGATCTGGTGTATGTACCACCTCTACCAAATGATGTAGCAGAGGTCCGGGAGAGAATACGGGAAGCGACTGCCACAGTCAACGATGCCATGCTGGGACGGGTATGGCAAGAACTCTATTACTGTACTGACGTCTGCCGCCACTCGTGGTTTGCATATCGAATGTTTGTGAAAAAAAACTTTCAGAGTTTCTCTTCAAAATTCAATATGTATGACATCTCTACAATGTTTAGTTCTTGCGCAATAAATAATTGAAAGTGTTTCCAGACTTTTTATATATATATATAATAGAGGGAAACATTCCACGTGGGAAAAATATATCTGCTTGTGTCTGCTTGTGTCTGTGTATGTGTGGATGGATATGTGTGTGTGTGCGAGTGTATACCTGTCCTTTTTTCCCCCTAAGGTAAGTCTTTCCGCTCCCGGGATTGGAATGACTCCTTACCCTCTCCCTTAAAACCCATATCCTTTTGTCTTTCCTTCTCCTTCCCTCTTTCCTGACGAGGCAACCATTGGTTGCGAAAGCTAGAATTTTGTGTGTATGTTTGTGTTTGTTTGTGTGTCTGTCGACCTGCCAGCGCTTTTGTTTGGTAAGTTTCATCATATATATATATATATATATATATATATATATATATATATATATATATATATATATATATATATATATATATATATATATAAGCGCTGGCAGGTCGATAGACACACAAACAAACACAAACATACACACAAAATTCTAGCTTTCGCAACCAATGGTTGCCTCGTCAGGAAAGAGGGAAGGAGAAGGAAAGACAAAAGGATATGGGTTTTAAGGGAGAGGGTAAGGAGTCATTCCAATCCCGGGAGCGGAAAGACTTACCTTAGGGGGAAAAAAGGACAGGTGTACACTCGCACACACACACATATCCATCCACACATACACAGACACAAGCAGACATTTGTAAAGGCAAAGAGTTTGGGCAGAGATGTCAGTCGGGGCGGATGTACAGAGGCAAAGATGAAGTTGAAAGACAGGTGAGGTATGAGCGGCGGCAAATTGAAATTAGAAATTAGCGGAGATTGAGGCCTGGCGGATAGCGAGAAGAAAGGATATGCTGAAGGGCAAGTTCCCATCTCCGGAGTTCTGACAGGTTGGTGTTAGTGGGAAGTATCCAGATAACCCGGACAGTGTAACACTGTGCCAAGATGTGCTGGCCGTGCACCAAGGCATGTTTAGCCACAGGGTGATCCTCATTACCAACAAACACTGTCTGCCTGTGTCCATTCATGCGAATGGACAGTTTGTTGCTGGTCATTCCCACATAGAACGCTTCACAGTGTAGGCAGGTCAGTTGGTAAATCACGTGGGTGCTTTCACACGTGGCTCTGCCTTTGATCGTGTACACCTTCCGGGTTACAGGACTGGAATAGGTGGTGGTGGGAGGGTGCATGGGACAGGTTTTACACCGGGGGCGGTTACAGGGGTAGGAGCCAGAGGGTAGGGAAGGTGGTTTGGGGATTTCATAGGGATGAACTAAGAGGTTGCGAAGGTTAGGTGGACGGCGGAAAGACACTCTTGGTGGAGTGGGGAGGATTTCATGAAGGATGGATCTCATTTCTGGGCAGGATTTGAGGAAGTCGTATCCCTGCTGGAGAGCCACATTCAGAATCTGATCCAGTCCCGGAAAGTATCCTGTCACAAGTGGGGCACTTTTGGGGTTCGTCTGTGGAAGGTTCCGGGTTTGAGGAGATGAGGATGTGGCTCTGGTTATTTGCTTCCGTACCAGGTCGGGAGGGTAGTTACGGGATGCAAAAGCTGTTTTCAGGTTGTTGGTGTAATGGTTCAAGGATTCCGGACTGGAGCAGATTCGTTTGCCACGAAGACCTAGGCTGTAGGGAAGGGACCGTTTGATGTGGAATGGGTGGCAGCTGTCATAATGGAGGTACTGTTGCTTGTTGGTGGGTTTAATGTGGACGGACGTGTGAAGCTGGCCATTGGACAGGTGGAGGTCAACGTCAAGGAAAGTGGCATGGGATTTGGAGTAGGACCAGGTGAATCTGATGGAACCAAAGGAGTTAAGGTTGGAGAGGAAATTCTGGAGTTCTTCTTCACTGTGAGTCCAGATCACGAAAATGTCATCAATAAATCTGTACCAAACTTCGGGTTGGCAGGCCTGGGTAACCAGGAAGGCTTCCTCTAAGCGACCCATGAATAGGTTGGCATACGAGGGGGCCATCCTGGTACCCATGGCTGTTCCCTTTAATTGTTGGTATGTCTGGCCTTCAAAAGTGAAGAAGTTGTGGGTCAGGATGAAGTTGGCTAAGGTAATGAGGAAAGAGGTTTTAGGTAGGGCGGCAGGTGATCGGCGTGAAAGGAAGTGCTCCATCGCAGGGAGGCCATGGACATGCGGAATATTTGTGTATAAGGAAGTGGCATCAATGGTTACAAGGATGGTTTCTGGGGGTAACAGACTGGGTAGGGATTCCAGGCGTTTGAGAAAGTGATTGGTGTCTTTGATGAAGGATGGGAGACTGCATGTAATGGGTTGAAGGTGTTGATCTACGTAGGCAGAGATGCGTTCGGTGGGGGCTTGGTAACCAGCTACAATGGGACGGCCGGGATGATTGAGTTTGTGAATTTTGGGAAGAAGGTAGAAGGTAGGGGTGCGGGGTGTTGGTGGGGTCAGGAGGTTGATGGAGTCGGGTGAAAGGTTTTGTAAGGGGCCTAAGGTTCTGAGGATTCCTTGAAGCTCCGCCTGGACATCAGGAATGGGATTGCCTTGGCAAACTTTGTAAGTAGTGTTGTCTGAAAGCTGACGCAGTCCCTCAGCCACATACTCCCGGCGATCAAGTACCACAGTTGTGGAACCCTTGTCCGCCGGAAGAATGACGATGGATCGGTCAGCCTTCAGATCACGGATAGCCTGGGCTTCAGCAGTGGTGATGTTGGGAGTAGGATTAAGGTTTTTTAAGGAGGATTGAGAGGCAAGGCTGGAAGTCAGAAATTCCTGGAAGGTTAGGAGAGGGTGATTTTGAGGAAGAGGAGGTGGGTCCCGCTGTGACGGAGGACGGAACTGTTCCAGCCATGGTTCAATTTGGATAGTGTCTTGGGGAGTTGGATCATTAGGAGTAGGATTAGGATCATTTTTCTTCGTGGCAAAGTGATATTTCCAGCAGAGAGTACGGGTGTAGGACAGTAAATCTTTGACGAGGGCTGTTTGGTTAAATCTGGGAGTGGGGCTGAAGGTGAGGCCTTTGGATAGGACAGAGGTTTCAGATTGGGAGAGAGGTTTGGAGGAAAGGTTAACTACTGAATTGGGGTGTTGTGGTTCCAGATTGCGTTGATTGGAATTTTGAGGTTTTGGAGGGAGTGGAGCTGGAAGTGGGAGATTGAGTAGATGGGAGAGACTGGGTTTGTGTGCAATGAGAGGAGGTTGAGGTTTGCTGGAAAGGTTGTGAAGGGTGAGTGAGTTGCCGCTTTGCTGCTATAAAATCCACCGTTTCCAGTCCACAAACAGTTCCTTTTAGCTATTAAACAACCCTTTTGGCAGTTTTAATAACTTTTGCTTTATTTCCATTTCCGTTTTTCTCACATCACCGATCATTTTTAGCCGCTTCCCACAGGTTTTAACGTCATTATTTCTTCATCAAACAATTGTTAGCTTCATTTCCATAATCTGCCACCACCAAACCACTCCTTTTAATACATCCTCACGTAGTTTTTTCGAAATTTTCCCGAATTTCTCCACCCTTTAACGTGTTTTGGCGGCAACACAACCACCTAACCTTTATGCACATCATTATCTACCTACACAAGTTCACCACAGGATCAACATAGCCCAGCCCTAGCTAACCCTTTTTCGCCTTTTTTCACACCAGATCTCCATTTGCTTTCTAATTTTACCTTTATCTCTCCCCATATATTTTTTCATATTTATTTTCATTTTCATTTCAGCCTCGTGTTCCACTTTCCACCTTCTAGTACCATGTCACCCTCACAACACCTTCCCAACGACCCCATTAAGTTTTATTTACATTCCCTCCGCAAACATGCCTTCGCCCTAGCCAGATTACACTCCCATATTTTATTTTCTCAGGCTTGTCTGACATTTGGCATCACCCCCAAAGGCCTCACACTTAAAGTTCCCATCTCTGGCTGCAACCCTTCTTTCCATCAGTCCCTATACCAGTTCCAAACCAAACAATCCATTGCCCTCACCCACCTAATCCTTCACCTACACATCCACTCAGCCAATCAACACGCCCATCAACTCCTATCCTTTATAAAAATCCTCAATCTTTCCTCTCCCACATCCACACCTGTTGTTCAGAGCATCCTCCTACAGGCCAACCGCAAATTAGAACAGCATGCCACCCTCCACCTTAAAAAACTATCCAATCTCCTGGTTTCCCACCTCCGGAAAGGTAACTCACTCACCCTTCACAACCTTTCCAGCAAACCTCAACCTCCTCTCATTGCACACAAACCCAGTCTCTCCCATCTACTCAATCTCCCACTTCCAGCTCCACTCCCTCCAAAACCTCAAAATTCCAATCAACGCAATCTGGAACCACAACACCCCAATTCAGTAGTTAACCTTTCCTCCAAACCTCTCTCCCAATCCGAAACCTCTGTCCTATCCAAAGGCCTCACCTTCAGCCCCACTCCCAGATTTAACCAAACAGCCCTCGTCAAAGATTTACTGTCCTACACCCGTACTCTCTGCTGGAAATATCACTTTGCCACGAAGAAAAATGATCCTAATCCTACTCCTAATGATCCAACTCCCCAAGACACTATCCAAATTGAACCATGCCTGGAACAGTTCCGTCCTCCGTCACAGCGGGACCCACCTCCTCTTCCTCAAAATCACCCTCTCCTAACCTTCCAGGAATTTCTGACTTCCAGCCTTGCCTCTCAATCCTTCTTAAAAAACCTTAATCCTACTCCCAACATCACCACTGCTGAAGCCCAGGCTATCCGTGATCTGAAGGCTGACCGATCCATCGTCATTCTTCCGGCGGACAAGGGTTCCACAACTGTGGTACTTGATCGTCGGGAGTATGTGGCTGAGGAACTGCGTCAGCTTTCAGACAACACTACTTACAAAGTTTGCCAAGGCAATCCCATTCCTGATGTCCAGGCGGAGCTTCAAGGAATCCTCAGAACCTTAGGCCCCTTACAAAACCTTTCACCCGACTCCATCAACCTCCTGACCCCACCAACACCCCGCACCCCTACCTTCTACCTTCTTCCCAAAATTCACAAACCCAATCATCCCGGCCGTCCCATTGTAGCTGGTTACCAAGCCCCCACCGAACGCATCTCTGCCTACGTAGATCAACACCTTCAACCCATTACATGCAGTCTCCCATCCTTCATCAAAGACACCAATCACTTTCTCAAACGCCTGGAATCCCTACCCAGTCTGTTACCCCCAGAAACCATCCTTGTAACCATTGATGCCATTTCCTTATACACAAATATTCCGCATGTCCAGGGCCTCGCTGCGATGGAGCACTTCCTTTCACGCCGATCACCTGCCGCCCTACCTAAAACCTCTTTCCTCATTACCTTAGCCAACTTCATCCTGACCCACAACTTCTTCACTTTTGAAGGCCAGACATACCAACAATTAAAGGGAACAGCCATGGGTACCAGGATGGCCCCCTCGTATGCCAACCTATTCATGGGTCGCTTAGAGGAAGCCTTCCTGGTTACCCAGGCCTGCCAACCCGAAGTTTGGTACAGATTTATTGATGACATTTTCGTGATCTGGACTCACAGTGAAGAAGAACTCCAGAATTTCCTCTCCAACCTTAACTCCTTTGGTTCCATCAGATTCACCTGGTCCTACTCCAAATCCCATGCCACTTTCCTTGACGTTGACCTCCACCTGTCCAATGGCCAGCTTCACACGTCCGTCCACATTAAACCCACCAACAAGCAACAGTACCTCCATTATGACAGCTGCCACCCATTCCACATCAAACGGTCCCTTCCCTACAGCCTAGGCCTTCGTGGCAAACGAATCTGCTCCAGTCCGAAATCCTTGAACCATTACACCAACAACCTGAAAACAGCTTTTGCATCCCGTAACTACCCTCCCGACCTGGTACGGAAGCAAATAACCAGAGCCACATCCTCATCTCCTCAAACCCGGAACCTTCCACAGAAGAACCCCAAAAGTGCCCCACTTGTGACAGGATACTTTCCGGGACTGGATCAGATTCTGAATGTGGCTCTCCAGCAGGGATACGACTTCCTCAAATCCTGCCCAGAAATGAGATCCATCCTTCATGAAATCCTCCCCACTCCACCAAGAGTGTCTTTCCGCCGTCCACCTAACCTTCGCAACCTCTTAGTTCATCCCTATGAAATCCCCAAACCACCTTCCCTACCCTCTGGCTCCTACCCCTGTAACCGCCCCCGGTGTAAAACCTGTCCCATGCACCCTCCCACCACCACCTATTCCAGTCCTGTAACCCGGAAGGTGTACACGATCAAAGGCAGAGCCACGTGTGAAAGCACCCACGTGATTTACCAACTGACCTGCCTACACTGTGAAGCGTTCTATGTGGGAATGACCAGCAACAAACTGTCCATTCGCATGAATGGACACAGGCAGACAGTGTTTGTTGGTAATGAGGATCACCCTGTGGCTAAACATGCCTTGGTGCACGGCCAGCACATCTTGGCACAGTGTTACACTGTCCGGGTTATCTGGATACTTCCCACTAACACCAACCTGTCAGAACTCCGGAGATGGGAACTTGCCCTTCAGCATATCCTTTCTTCTCGCTATCCGCCAGGCCTCAATCTCCGCTAATTTCTAATTTCAATTTGCCGCCGCTCATACCTCACCTGTCTTTCAACTTCATCTTTGCCTCTGTACATCCGCCCCGACTGACATCTCTGCCCAAACTCTTTGCCTTTACAAATGTCTGCTTGTGTCTGTGTATGTGTGGATGGATATGTGTGTGTGTGCGAGTGTATACCTGTCCTTTTTTTCCCCTAAGGTAAGTCTTTCCGCTCCCGGGATTGGAATGACTCCTTACCCTCTCCCTTAAAACCCATATCCTTTTGTCTTTCCTTCTCCTTCCCTCTTTCCTGACGAGGCAACCATTGGTTGCGAAAGCTAGAATTTTGTGTGTATGTTTGTGTTTGTGTGTCTATCGACCTGCCAGCGCTTTTGTTCAGTAAGTTTCATCATCTTTCTTTTTAGATATATTTTTCCCACGTGGAATGTTTCCCTCTATTTTTTTATATATATATATATATATATATATATATATATATATATATATATATATATATATATATATATATATATATACAAAAAAATCACACATCTAAAAGTGGCCACTTACAGTACATCAGAGTAAATGTCTAAAACAACCGAGGAAATTTTTATTTCTGAGTGCTGTTTGTTCAGTGAATATGTGTTGTGGTTGTTCTTTGAAGGCAAAGTAAATTTCGATTTTTTTCTAGAGCATCCATTAATCTGCCTTTCTCTACCCTGTATAGTACCTTAGATGATTCCTCAATGCTGTTGGTGATAAGATTATAGATTCATAGATGTGCACTAAATGAAGGTTAACAGTTCTCACTCATGTTCGTGTGCTCTCTGAATCCAGTGGAGAAACATCAAGCTGTTTGCCCCACATATAAATTTTTACATTCACCACACTTGATTTTATAAATCCCTGATTGTGTAAATTTATAGGGCCTTCGAAGAACAACCGCAGTACATGCTCAGTGAACAAACAGACTTCAGAATTAAAAATTTTCTTGTTTATTTTAGATATTTACTCTAACGTATTGTAAGTGCATACTTTTTAGTTTTGTGACAAGTATAATCTGAGCACATAAAATGGAATATTGACTAGCATCAGTGACTAGTTGTGCAATTGTGCATATTATGTTGTTATCTCCATTTATATGCCAGTATCTTTTAGTACAGTATATAAATGTTACGTATGGTATATGAATGTCAAAAAACTTCAAAATTGATTGTACCTTTTGTTAATCCCACTGTAAATTGTTCTCATTACATTGTATTGTGTTCTGTAGATACTTGAAAATGGCTTAATGTCGAAACTGCAGTTGCAAAATAAAATTCTAAGAGTTGAAAGCAAAGATGAAATCCTCTAAAAAATAATTGTGACTTGGTCTTTAGGAGATGATAATTAAATATGGTTATTCATTGTATTGTATTTACCTTTCCATTTTTTGTGGTCTTTTGTCGCCATTCTAAGGTTTTCATTGACATGTTTGCTACCGACTTAAGTATGAGCCATTAACCTACACATGGAAACTTGTAAGAGTGTGTGTATGTTACGAGACAAAATTGTGATCACACAAAACCTTGAACTTTGTCTTTTATACTTAGGTAATAGTGAGAGAAATTTAACACGTGTCAGTCACATTTGGATTATGTGATAAGCATGTGTCATAAGAATTATTTCAGACAATCTTGATAGAATATCAGTTTTAATGTCAGCATAAAGAAACTAACATTCAAACAACAGGCAAATGTACATCTTTGGCAAAGAAGAAAAAATATGGCTTTGAAAGATTTAAAAAAATTATAAAACATTAAACAGAAGATATTTAGACATTATTCATATAAAAAGCAGATCTCTATGGAAATATTAAATCAAAACCGCTAAAAAAATGCACAGTTTTGACAGTCTGTACACTCATATATTGTGTCAGCACATTCATTGCACTTTTTACTCATCTGCCTCACGACCTGCTTTTTACCTTCAGTTGCTTTCCACTTTTATGCAATGTATGTTTTATTATGAGGTCTCTTCCCTATTCCTCTTGGAGGAAATAGTTCCTTTATTATTTTTACTCTGTAATCATATAACATCATTTTACTCCCTGAATATTTGTCGTACATGTAATTCGAACTGAAAAGTAGCATGCCAGTAAGGTGGAAGATTAATTTTTTAATGGCAGCAGGCAGTCCTTCATTCACACAAATAATATGACATCATTTAGTCCTGCCTATCAATCCCCTGCATATTAGCTTTGTATTTGACAATTGTCTAACTTTTGAGACTTTTTGCTAGTGTAAATTCGTCACTTGCATCATTCTATTATGAAATTTTGTGGAAATGTAGCTATCCTCTCATTTATCCTTCCTTTTTTTTTTTATCATGCTCTGCAAATAGCTAGCAATTGTATTTCCTTTTGACAGTTTTTCAGTTTCATCTCCTTAAGTATGTTAGTCCTCTTTAACCTTAATGTTTCAGTGCAGTGTCTTTTCGGATTCAATAACATTTTTGCTAATGCTAAACTGTTGTAATAAACATCAGTGTAAATATGTTGGCCAACATGCAACTTCCCCTTTAGCAAATGTTAAACTATCTTTTCAGCTTGGCATTATCCATACATATTGTCAAGCACCTATTTATAAAACCATCTTTATTTAGTTTGTACATTTTGACTATGTGTGTATCCTATGTGTGTATATTGTCCAAAGAAAATTTTTCTCCAAAGAATCAATGATTGATCTAAAGATAGGTGTTTTCCAGGATAATACACTTGACATGTTTTCTTGTTATACTAATTTAGTATAAGTTGTATTTTGTATAATAATGTACAGAATATCGTGGTTGAGAATAACGAAGTATTCAGGAATAAAGGAGACCCAGCCACCCAGCACCACCTACTCCAGTCCTGTTGCAGGCTTATCATACCCTATCAAAGGCCAGACCATCTATGAAAGCAGCTGTGTTATACACCAGCTCTCAACCAGAATGCATGGCCATTGCCAAACTGTTGCCAAAACCAAGGTGGACCACACAATGGTGCAACATGCTGCGGAACACAAGTAAGTTTCCAATGGTTGCTTCACAATCCTTGCCATCTGGATCCTCCCCACCATCACCAGCTTTTCTGAGTTGCACGGATGGAAGCAATCCTTGTAGCACATCGCTCACCCCCTAACCTCACTGGCCTAAACCTAAGGTAACTCACTGCCCTCCCCCCCACCCCCTCCACCCCATTTTGTGTATGTGTGTGTGGACACATACACCATCCCCTGTTCCAGTATCCCTGCCTAATGTGTGTCAGCTAGTTGTGTGTTGCCATCTCGCACCCTAGTCTCTCTCCATCCCTCACCCCACCCCACCCCACCCTGCACCCCCACTCCATCCCAGTGCACTCACTGCTGAACAGGAAAGAGCTGGCAGGCAACAGCTTGAGAAAGAATTTCATTCCGAAAGCTAGCAAAGCACTGTACCTTTTGTTTGTGTACCTGTCGGTGACACAGCGCTTCAACTTTTTGATGAGTCATCTCCTTTACTCCTAAATAATTCATATTTTGTATCATCAATCAACTGGTTCTGGGTGATGTGGCTGTGAAACTTTTGCAAATGTAATGAGTTTAACATAATCATACAGCTGTTCTGCTCGTGCTCATTGTTTACTCTGTTTAAAGACAGAAAATCTTTCTTTAGTAATCTCTCTACCAATTAAATGGATTTCACGTTCCACATTGTAGCAAAATACACAAGAAGACAAGTATTTTATCTATACTAACAACTTTCCAGTTAGAAATTGTAGATTGGTCCTTTGTGTTATTGCTCAGGAATATATTCACAGCACTGTTGTTTGTGTCATTAATTATACCATGCAGTATTTCAGCTGTAGGCTGTAGCCTAGAGAGATCTGTAGGTGTATTGCCAGTAGAATGAAAAAATAAACATTCTTACTTTGGAAACAAATGGTATATCATGTCATGTGGTTCATCATGCCAAGTTTCACCTGATTTGTTAACTTTTCCAAGTGTGAGCTTTTCATCACCAACAATACCACCACCGTCACTATCACTATAACCATCACCATCACCATACATATCTTCATATTCTGCAATGTTATGAAACATATTTGAAAGCTTGTCATCACTATGGCAGGTATGTGCATTCTTGAGATTACAGCTGTCCTCCAAGTTACTATCTTGAAACTCACAATCGGTATATCAGATACATTCGGTCACTGATCAGCAGTAATTTTTTCATTCTTCCTATTTTTTTAGCATAATAAGGTGTCAGTTAATTAGCTGGCATTTGGAGCAACGCACGTTACAGACAACTAAGCACAAGAAAACAAGATTAGGCACAAAAATCTGTTGCCAGAGAGTTCACTGCTTCTACAAATAATAAATCCATGGACACACATACACTTATAAGCGACTGTCACACTGGTTCACGAGTTACGGAAATGCTTTAAAGCATTGCTGCACCAAATGTGTTAATTAGTGGAACGATTTAATCAAAGAAATGAAACAAAGATGGTCAGTATGTAGCTTACATTGAAAATGCATCTCTCTATGAAAGTGATATGTTCGTATTACTGTTTATATTTTTTCTGTAATATGAACATATTGAGTTTTCTATAGAACTGCAATTTATTTTCTGGAGAAGTATGAGGTAGTCCATGGTTCATGTTTCCCTCTTGGTTGCCATTGACATGTACTAAACATACACTACTGGCCATTAAAATTGCTACACCAAGAAGAAATGCAAATGACAAAAGGGTATTCATGGGACAAATATATTATACTAGAACTGACAACTGATTACATTTTCACGCAATTTGGGTGCATAGATCCTGAGAAATCAGTACCCAGAACAACCACCTCTGGCCGTAATAACGGCCTTGATGCGCCTGGGCATTGATTCAAACAGAGCTTGGATGGCGTGTACAGGTACAGCTGCCCATGCAGCTTCAACATGATACCACAGTTCATCAAGAGTAGTGACTGACATATTGTGACGAGCCAGTTGCTCGGCCACCATTGACCAGACGTTTTCAATTGGTGAGAGATCTGGAGAATGTGCTGGCCAGGGCAGCAGTCGAACATTTTCTGTATCCCGAAAGGCCCGTACAGGACCTGCAACATGTGGATGTGTATTGTCCTGCTGAAATGTAGGGTTTCGCAGGGATCGAATGAAGGGTAGAGCCATGGGTCGTAACACATCTGAAATGTAACGTACACTGTTCAAAGTGCCGTCAATGCGAACAAGAGGTGACGGAGACGCGTAACCAATGGCACCCCATACCATCATTCTGGGTGATACGCCAGTATGGTGGTGACGAATACAGGCTTCCAATGTGCATTCACCGCGATGTCGCCAAACACGGATGCGACCATTGTGGTGCTGTAAACAGAACATGAATTCATCTGAAAAAATGACGTTTTGCCATTCGTGCACCCAGGTTCATCAT
This sequence comes from Schistocerca piceifrons, assembly GCF_021461385.2. Taxonomy (NCBI): domain Eukaryota; kingdom Metazoa; phylum Arthropoda; class Insecta; order Orthoptera; family Acrididae; genus Schistocerca; species Schistocerca piceifrons. The sequence continues at coordinate 80,354,913 of NC_060148.1, read as the reverse complement.
CGAGTACACCATCGCAGGCGCTCCTGTCTGTGATGCAGCGTCAAGGGTAACCGCAGCCACAGTCTCCGAGCTGATAGTCCATGCTGCTGCAAACGTTGTCAAACTGTTCGTGCAGATGGTTGTCGTCTTGCAAACGTCCCCATCTGTTGACTCAAGGATCGAGACGTGGCTGCATGATCCGTTACAGCCATTCGGATAAGATGCCTGTCATCTTGACTTCTAGTGATACGAGGCTGTCGGGATCCAGCACGGCATTCCGTATTACCCTCCTGAACCCACCGATTCCATAGTCTGCTAACAGTCATTGGATCTCAACCAACACAAGCAGCAGTGTCGCCATATGATAAACTGCAATCGCGATTGGCTACAATCCGACCTTTATCAACGTTGAAAACGTGATGGTACGCATTTCTCCTTACACGAGGCATCACAGCAACGTTTCACCAGGCAACGCCGGTCTGCTGTTTGTGTATGAGAAATCGGTTGGAAACTTTCCCCATGTCAGCACATTGTAGGTGTCACCGGTGCCAACCTTGTGTGAATGCTCTGAGGAGCTAATCATTTGCATATCACAGCATCTTCTTCCTGTTGGTTAAATTTCACTTCTGTAGCACATCGTCTTCGTGATGTCCAATTTTAATGGCCAGTAGTGTATTGTATTCAACATAAATGAAAAAGGCATTGCGGCACAGAGCCTGGTGCAGGCCTTTTATGCCACTTTTGACTGTTGGTGCGTCAACTCTGTGCTTACTTTTTCAAGCAGCTTCTCATATAGTTATTTGAATGTTTATTTCACCTGGAAAGATTAGAGATTTCAGACCCTCTCTTACATCTAATCAGACATTATTAGTGAGTCAACATTACAACATAAATGGTACATAAACTAAACTCTGCCTGAACAGGCCATGAAGGCCCAATGGTACCGACCAGGCGCCATGTCATCCTTAGCCCACAGGCGTCACTGGATGTGGATATGGAGGGGTATGTGGTCAACACACCACTCTCCTGGCCGTATGTCAGTTTACGAGACCAGAGTCGCTGCTTCTCAATCAAATAGCTCCTCAGTTTGCCTCTCAAGGGCTGAGAGCACCCCACGTGCCAACAGCGCTCGGCAGACCGGATGGTCACCCGTGCAAGTGCTTGCCCAGTCTGACAGCGCTTAATTTCCGTGATCTGATGGGAACCGGTGTTACCACTGCAGCAAGGCTGTTGGCCATACATAGTACATATTGACAATAATTACTATATTTCAGGTCCATGTGTTATGTGAACAGCTGTTTCTTTAATAACTCAAACATGTTTCCCTATCTGTGTGCCATGGTCAGTGGGTATTCCTTTTTAAGTTCTGTAAAATGTAAACATGTTTTAAGTAATACTTATTCTAACAAGTTTATGCCTAAAATCAGTATTTCTGTTGTTGTCATTATCTTAATTTCTCCTATGTTTCTGGGTTATGGAGGATCCTCTGAATATTACTGTATGTTAGTAGCTTGTCATTTGCAAGGAAATAGATAGGTAATATAATGAAAAGGATCATTGCTACTCACCATATAGCGGAGATGCTGAGATGCAGAGAGGCACAACAAAAAGATTGTCAGAAAGTTATCTTTCAGCCAACAATGTGTTTGTCAAAAGTAGAACAGATAGTCTGTCACAATAGATAGATACATAGACATATTTATTTTTTCATCTCATAACATCCGGTTTCGAAGAGACATAGCAGGATTTTTACATCATTTTATGTACATTTCTCAGATATTGCTACACAATTGCTTTCAACAGAGTCCATTATACAAAAGATGATGTATAATTTCCTTGTTCAAAACATAAAATTGTCATCAAAAATTTCTTCAAAAGAAGAGCAGCATTTTTGCATCAGATGTGTGTAGAGTAATCTTTTCAGTGAACCTAACTCCATGTTAAATATATCACTGCCTTTTATTTTATTGTAAATTTTTAACCCCCCACACGCTGATGTTGGGCATAGAGTTTTAAACATTATGTTGGGAGTTACAAACGGTTAGTGCTGTACTTGTGGTCAAAATGGAAAGTGCATGTTGAATTTGGAATGACTCCTTACCCTCTCCCTTAAAACCCACATCCTTTTGTCTTTCCCTCTCCTTCCCTCTTTCCTGACTAAGCAATAAGCAACCATTGGTTGCGAAAGCTTGAATTTTGTGTGTATGTTTGTGTGTTTATCAACCTGCCAGCGCTTTCGTTTGGTAAGTCACATCATCTTTGTTTTTATTTATGAATATAAGGACAACATTACCTCATTTATGTAAAGAGAAGGAATATATACTATTTTTAACAGTGGTCAACATGATGCCCATTGTTTGGCAACAATGTTCCTAATTTTCTGGTGACATTTGATGAATTTCCCCAGAATAGTATGCCATAATGAACAACTGACTCAGAGCAACAGTGATAGGTCAGCTTTCTGATGTCAGTGGTTGTGGCACCTGACAAACAGACATTGCAAAAGCTGGGCTCTTATGTTTGTTTGCTTAGCAGTCTATGCGCATTTTCCAATTTAAATTTTTATCGAGATTTAGGCCTATGAACTTCGTTTGGTCCACTTTTGCGATATCCTGAACATTGCAAGATCACTTTGTTCTAACGATTTAGCTTCAAATGGCATCATTATGGTTTTAGTTACATTTAGCTTCAATCCATTTTGATAGAACCGAGATTAAAGTTTCTGTAAAGTATAAGGGATGTTCAAAAAGGAATGAGCCGGAGGCATAATTACAGAAACCAGTACCTGTATGTTAGAAGTATTGACTCTGGCTATTGAGACACTTGTCCCACTGTGACAAGGCGGTGAATGGCTGTCTCATAAAATTCCCGGGATGCGATGTTAACCCGTTCCACACATACAGCTGGACGTTGTCATCCGGGGTGAATCGTTTGCCCCACAGAGCCTTTTTAAGGGGACCAAAAATGGAGTAATCACAGGGGGAGAGGTCCAGACTGTATGGTGGGTGGCCGAGTACATCCCGTTTGAATTTTTGCAGGAGTGCCGCGACTGTGTTGGCCGTATGAGGCTCTGCATTGTTGTCAGGCAGAATGACCCCACAAGTGAGATTGCCTGGTCGTTTTGATTTAATCGCTTGGCAAAGGGTGGTCAAGGTTTGCGAGTAATGCTGGGCATTGGCTGTTGTTCCGTGCTGCAGGAAGTGAATCAGAAGAGGGCCATCTTGGTCAAAGAAGAACGTCAGCATAACCTTTCTGATTCACCTCCAGCTGTACATGTGGAACTGTTGAACATCGCATCCCGGGAATTTTATGAGACAGCTATTCACCGCATTGTGCCACAGTGGCACAAGTGTCTCAACAACCAGGGTCAATACTTCTAACATACAGGTACTGGTTTCTGTAATTATGCCTTCGACTCGTTTCTTTTTGAATGCCCCTCATATTTGACACTTTCGAGAATTCTTTCAGGCATCTCATTTTCAATTAGAACTGATGTCACATCAGCAAATAAAACTGAATGAGCATCAGTAGCAAATGGTAGGTCCTAAATGTAGAAAAGGAACAGGTTGGGAACCAGTATCAAACCCTGCACGACTCCTTGGCTTGACTTGTTTTCCAGTCTGAGGAGCAATGTCTTGAATTTGAAGTTAAAATTACTCTTTATTTCTTATCTGTTAAGTAAGAGGTGAACCATCGTAAAGCAGTGTCTCTGATTCCATCTATACGTAATATGCGTAGAAGTAAGGAATAGTTCACTGAATCAAAAGCTTTTGTTAGATCACAAAATATTCCTGACCTTTCCTCTGAGTAAACTCATTGATTGCATTTACAGTGCTTTTTCCTTGTTGGAATCCAAACTTGTTTGTAAAAATTGTCATTTACAGTAAAAAAAAATAAAAAATAAAATTTGAATTTGTTTTGCTGCAGTCTTTTCAAACAATTTCGAAAGTGCTGGTAGAAGAGAGAGAGGGAGTAAACCCCATATCTTCTGTCGAGCACTTTTTAAATAGTGGTTTTATCTCAGCAAATTTTAATACATTTGGAAAACATCCCTGCTCAAAGAGTTGGTTTATGATAACTGACTATGGTTTTGAAATGATATTAGGCATGCTCAAGATTACAGATGTGCATATTTCACCCCCATCCCACCCATATCCCTTTGATGATTTTTTTTCAAACTGTCTGTAAGATGTGTTTGGGTTGTTTTCCCAGCTTATGAAATTTACATTGTCTTGATAGGCTGCTATATCCTACATCCAACCTGAAGACTTCATTTAAACAATTTAACATCTGAACAGAGTTTGTTGCAGTGTCATTTTCAAATCTAATCTTTGAAGTCTCATGCCTTTCAACTTTGGCTCCTAGTTCCCTCACATCAATTTACTGCCAGATCTGAACTTTATTTATATTCTCATTTATAATCTGGTTTCTTTCTGATAATGTCTTCTGTATATGGAAGTCTTCTTCTATTGTCAGCTTACAAAATTCTGTTATTTTTAATCTGTTTCTATTTTATTTGGTGATGTTTGTTAGCTATTTCGGCAAATGTACTATGGCAGCTTTTGCTCCTTAAAGCTCTGCGGTGTTCTGAATATCATACTTTAAAGATCTTGCATTTTTGCAGTATATATTCACAATGAACCTCTGAATTAACAACTTCGAGCGATTTCAACGTAACAATGTCTCAGATGATAGCATTGCATTATAGCTATTATCCCTGAAAGCTATATATCTGTATCTATCTTATTTATTGATTTACGACATCTTTTGTATCACTTTCAATATGTAAATGTTTTATATAGGAAATGAATACAGCATCAATACCTCATATTTTGTCATACTTGTATTTTTATTTAATGAATAGGTTACCATCTTGCCAGCAACTTTATTTAAATGCCGTGTGCAAGTGCTATTAAAAAACTGTAAAAGTGGTCAGTTGCATGTGTTAGCGGACACCACCTTTGTATACGAATGCCAAAAGACACTTCTGACAAGCAGGCCTTAATTGTTTAAACTATACTTAACAACAATTCATTGTTATTTAATGTGAGCACACTTGTGCAAAAATGCTGCCATATTTATTTATGAACCGACTATTACCTATATTTATTGTAAATGGTCTGAATGTTTATAACATTTCTTTTATTTAAATATTGTATTTAATGTATTAAGTTAGTGCAGGAATCTGGTCAGGTGAGTCAAATCATGTCTGCAGAGCTCGAGAAAGATATATTTTTGGTGGGGATGGCCTTCAGCCAGCGAGAGTTGGAGAATGTTGGAACACTGCTGGGGTGACTAAAATTTTTCGAGGGAAGAGCTCAAGAGTGTGATTCTGGACACTTGGTGGACAGTCCTGGAAGAAGGCAGACCTGCCTATGGTAACATGCGTGATTCAGTCGTATGGGTGTTTGATTCTGGGCAGTGAGCGGTGTCTCTACCATACTTAGTTCCTGAGCTGACTTTGTGTTTCGAGAGGTCTGAATGTGCTCCATAGTTAGAATCCTAACTTTTTCCATTTGAAATATGGAACTGTGCATAGTATGAGTTACTGTTCCTTGTATTGCGTGTGTCAATTTGTGTATCATCATATTGAACTCTGAACTGTTTTGAGCTGGGGAATATTTCACGTATTGTGATCACGAAATGGACTTAGTTTGGGAATTGTGCTACCATTCTTGTAATGCTCTCTACATAGCTTTACTGTATTTGATAAGTGTATTTTATATTTGCTTTTTAATTGAATATCATAGGACCACTTCCTGTTTATTTGAGATGTCCTTTCTTGAATAAACATTAGTCAACTTAACTCTCTGCCACCTATATCAAATTGGAATAGAAGCCAGAAGGCTTATTATTAATTTAACTTTTTCTTTGTATTTATGTGTATTTTATTAACTCACAATTCTATCTAATGCGTAGGCTATTTGACTGCAGGGTCACAGCTTCAGGTTATTTTATTTTTTGCACTGAATTAGATGTGAGACACGAAAGCAGACTCATGGGGCTCGATGCTATGACTACATCAAGCTGTTATTTTTAAACAGAACTGTGCGTAAACCCAGTACCTAAAGTACGAGTAACTGCAGGTAAAGATGCAACTGGTTTGATCGTATAGAATGCTGTCTGTAAGAGCAACTACTCAAGCAGTAACCATTAGGTACTGTCGCAGTGTGTCATCATACGCTGCTTCGAGGTCTTGCAAAAATCCCTTGAACTGGCGGTGAGTGACACCATGGCACATTACAAAATACCCGCATTATACCAGAACCTTCAAGACTTTTCCATATTGCACACTTTCTGCGCAAAGGTTTTCTTGGTGGATGAAACAGTGTATACTTGATAAATCTTTCCCAAATACGGTCTCGATGTTTCTCTTTCACACGAGACACAAATTCTTGCTGACTATCTTCTGAGCTCCATCTGTCACCACGGAACAGAGCCTGTCCCACAACAAACACATTTTCAACGGATTCACATACCACTTCAAATACATCGCAACATGTGGTTGTGTAATCCAAGGGTATAATGTCTAATCGTACCTCAGAAACATGTAGTTTGGAGTCAACATGCCGCACAAATATTGCAAGCTGTGCATAGTCTCTTACATTGGTGATTAATCAAGTTTTAATGAATAAACAATGAAAGACTGACCTTTCTCCTTCAGTGGGTTTTCTAGATCCCCACCCATGTCTTAGATCTGGCGAGAAATTGCTTGTAGATGCAAACTCCTTCAAATCTCCTGGCACTGGTTCCATTGAAAATTACATACCACTTCGTGCAGTGATGTGTGCAACTTTGTACATTGCTCATAATGCTCAATCAATTGCTCTAAAATTAATTGCATAAAATGTATGTAAAAATTTGAATTGAAACTGTGAAGAACACGCAGAAAGTCGACATTACGATTTTTTTCTGCTTCAAAAGTATCTGTTGCTGTACGTCGCCCTTCAGGGCAGCAACGAGTTGCTTTTTTGCACAATAACCAACCTCATCAAACTGTGCGGCGTGAAGGGACACGTAGTGACACAGGATATTGTACTTCTTCATTGCAGAAAGTGTCTTGTGGCATACTACACACTGAGGCAACCCATCTTTTTCAACAAATAAAAATTGTCCTTCCCAACAAAGGGAAAAGGGCAACAGGCTGTTTCGAGGTGCTATTGATAGGCTACGTTCACCATGAAATGTGAATAAATCCAGGGATTCAAATAGTCGGGTGTGCACCCAGCGGAGCTCACTCTGTAGTTGTGTAGTGCAGTAGAACTGGCTACCGTAACTGCATCTGCATCTGCGTGTGGGTGAGCTAACAGGTGCACACAGGCACCCATGCTCAGTGAGCCAGTTGGAACAGCCTGATTTAGTGTGATCTTCATCAGTTTACAGTGGAACAGCGTGGTTTGGCGTGACCATCAGTTTATGTTGCCCATTCTTGCTGGCTGATTTTTGTGTGGACGGCATTAGAGAGAATAGCTCCATTACCAAATTAGTGCATTCTGTGCATTGATGCCTGCTTAGACATAGACCACACAAAACAAAATGTTTAAGCTATTCAGTATTAGCAACATAGGGTTATAAAATGTAGTCCAGTTAGTCAGTTTCAGTTCCATTCTTATTTTATTTCTCCACTTTTTGATGATGTGTATTTAAATCATTGAAATGACCGATTTTGGTCATATTTCTGTTTCCGTTTCTAGACTGACAGTCGATAATGAAATGAAATTATGGGTAGAATGTTTTGTACTACAGCATAATTATGTATTTGAGATAAAATTGAATATTATTAATAATGCTTGAAAAATATGACTCAACCACCCATCATGTAATAGGAAACAGCATTTCAAATTGCTGACCATGTCACTTTTCAGAATGGAGGAGTTGTGACACGTTCTTGCCTTTGTTACGTAAAATTGATTCTACATCTAATGAAAAATAGTAGTTCAGTATAATTAATATTCCTATGTAATTGGGTAGACAAAAAAATTACTCATCAAGTGGTGGAGGAGAACACATGTATAAAGATAAAGGAATTTGCAAGATTTCGGAGCCAGTGGCTTTTTCTCTGACAGAAGGGTTGAAGAGGAAGGAAGAAGTGTGAAGAAAATGGACTGGTGAGGTTTGGGAAATGGGGAGAATTTGGAAAAGTCACTCAGAACCACAGGCTAAGGGAGACTTACTTGGAGGGATGAGAAGTAAAGACTGACTGTTGGACAGATGCGTATTGCACTGGTTGCAGAATTCCTGTAAATTAAGGAGCAATGGTTTGCACGTGCAGACATGGCACATAATAGTATCCTAGATGGGCTCCAATACACTCAGGTTAAATGAATTTCATGGCGTAGACATTCGATGCGAGTTCACTCTCATGATACTTGAACCATGGTGCAGTGCAGGTTTTGAGCAGTTCACCTCGATGATGGTGTATCCAAACATGAGCATCGTCCAGATATAACGGGAAATGTGATTCATCCAACCAGGCTACATTTTTCCACTGACTTGCAGTCCAATGTTGATGATTCTGTGCCAACTGCAATTTTAATTGTCAGTGTTGTTGTACATCGTGGGAAAACATTGGGATCGACTGCTGTAGATCCCCACATTCATTGGTGTACTTCGAAACACTTGTCCCTGTGTCCCTGCACCAGCATTGTACTATCTTGTTTTATGTACCAAAGATCACTACCTATCCTGCCTTACACAGCGGGCAAACCTCCGACCTCCACATTCTGTGATGATTCGTGAATGGATGTAACCTGATCGCCTACTTGGGGTACTAATGTCTTTCAGGGACTTTCCTTAGATGCTCACGACAATAGCATGCAAACAGCTGACCGGCTTCACCATTTCTGAGATGCAGTTTCTGAGGCAGTGAGTTCTGTGTCGTGCGAACGAGACAAAGCCTGGGCAAAAGCACCACACGTGCAAAGATGCGAGCTGGTGCCTGTGCCGTAGAGACCTGCCACTTGTGCAAGTTCCACCAGCGCCACGGGCGGCTCTGAGGATGAAGATATCGACTTCACCTCTGCCAAATGCCAGCCGAGTACAATCCGAATAACCAGTTGACAATGGACAGAAGCCTAATCGGACGATAGACGAGCAGCTCTCATCCGCTTGATTGTAAATAATCAACCCAGGCTGACTTGGACAGAGAATGTCATTTAATGAACTCTTTGAAGTGAACAGACATTTGTTGTAAATTGCATTTGGTTATTTTTTATTCTTTTATTTACACGTCAAGTTCCGTAGGACCTATTAGAAAAGATTTTAATTTTGTTTTAAAAACATTTCCCGTGTATGTTCTTAGAGCTTCTGGTAGCTTGGTATACCAAATCAAACCACTGATATATGGACTTCTATCAGACATTTTTAACATTGTTCTGTTACGAAAATAGTTACACTTTGTTCTAGTGTTGTGATCATGTACATCACTGCGATTGATAGCTTCGGTTGGTTGACTTATAAAAAATACAACTATTTTGAAGATGTACAGAGAATATTCGGATATTTGTGCTGCACAAACACTTCACGACATGAGTCTCTATGTCCCATCCCATGCATATGTCTTATTGCTCTTTTCTGTAGCAGTAGTATTCTTTCTAAATGTACATCAGCTGCACAGCCCCAAAATTAAATTCCATAATTGAGAAAGGGGTAAAGTGTTCCGTAATATACTAATTTCAGTGCTTTGCTAGGAACTATCTTTGCGAGCTGGCTGAGGAGATATTTTGGCTGAGGAGATATATGGCACTACTGGCTTTTCCGCATAAGAAATTTATGTGGTATGTCCACCGCAAATTTTCATCAACATACCCACGAATTTACAGTTACCATTTTCTGTTGCAGAGATATAACACACACTATTCATGTTGTTGTGGTGAGAACTGCCTGTTTTAAATGTCACTAGTTCAGATTTGATGACATTCACCTGTAGTCCCTGATCATGGAAGTATTTTGTTACTTCTGTTAAACCACTAATTAGTAGCAAGAGATTCTAGCTCATTCGATTTACTCCTATAGAATAAGATTGACGTGTTATCTGCATAGCTTACAATATGAGAGTTAATGGGTTGTGCAATGTTGTTAATATATATAAGGAAGAGAAGGGGTCCAAGGATTGAGCCCTGTGGTACACCTTCTGATACAGGTTCATTGGTGGACTGTGTGACGTATAATTTTACATATATAAATTTTCGGTGCCTACAGTGTCATGTCTTTCAGTGTCACACAAATTTTTATTTTTAAAGGGAATCACTTAAGACTATTTCCATGGGTTCGCCCCTCAATTTTCTCCCTCATATCACAAAAATGTCGTCTGATGTAGTACAAACTGAAAAAATAAATTCCTTTTAAAGCACAGTTTTGAATATAATTTATATTCAAAACCTTACACCTGTGTCACAGAACAAATCCTACATCGAGAATACTTTACCCAAGTGTAAGGAAAGAAATGCTTCCGATAATTATTACAGTACTTAAAGAACATCAAAATATGAACAGGCAACGAACAAACATTACATGAGACTATGTTAATCAAAACAATCAGAATGGCTGAAAGAGAGCACAATAACATGACCCATAAACGAATAAGAGCTAAGCAACTAATAAAATAAGAGAACAGGCAAAAATGAGATGCCAACAAAATGAGAGCTGGCCGAACTCCGTCGGCACTTATATACGGTTGCGCTCGTGGCAGCACCTCGCGGCTCATACACAACACGTGCGCCTGCGTCTAGCAGCCCGTACGCAAGTTGTGCGAGTGCTGTCGCTGGTCGACCCTTAATCTATGATGTTACAAGTGGGAGTACCCTATGGTTTACCGTATCAAATGCTCTTGTCAGGTCCAAAAATATACCTGCAGTCTGCATCTTCTGGTCCAACAGACATTAAACTTCATGGATGAACTGTGTAACTTCTGTGGTTGTACTTAGCTCTTTTCTGAAGCCATGCTGTGAATCTACAAGCAGTTTGTTTTGTGAAAAAGGCACTTCTTACTAAAAGTGGGAATTAATGATATTGGTCTATAGTTAGACACATCTTCCTTACTTCCCTTTTTGTACACTGGTTTCACTACACTCATTTTTAGAACCATTGGATACGTGTTTTCTCTAATGCTGCAATTAATCAGGTGAGTAAGAGGTTTAGAGATTTCTTTTAAGCACACTTTAGTAATGGCACTGGATACACCATCCAATCCAAAAGAAAACTTTTTCTTTAGCATGTATATTTCCCTGCGAACATCCTGCTCATTCACTTCCACAAATTCAAATTCGACACACTGGGTGAGATGGCATCGGGTCTCTACCAGTGAACCTATAATATAGGTTCATTGTTCGACAGAAATGTAGTAGTTATTAAAAATATTACATATAGTATCTGCATTCGTTATGTTACCATCATGACTTATGCCGATTGGTTCCCATGTTAATCTTTGTTCATCATGTTTAACAATTTGTCTAGTGGTTTAAACACCTTGCTATCATAGTTAAAACTGACTGCAAGAAAGAAAAGTAAACTGCACATTTTCACAGTATATATTTTTGTTGCAATCTTGTTTAACAGAAAATGCATACAGTATCATTAGGATATATACCTGTGTGTCTGCAATTTTTTTTTACAATATCCTATTATGTCTGAATGTTTATTAAAGGATTTTGAAAATTTTTGAAGTAAACTGGTCCACAACTTTGAGTCTCAGCTTTATATAATAGTATAGACTATCAGTGTATGCTCCCTCAAACCAATACTCACTTAAGACACATGGAAGTATTTATTAATTAATGTGAAAATATAATTTTTAACTCTAATTATTTGTTTTATGTGTACTGGACAGTGTAATGAAACAGTTTAAGGTTGTGAATCACTTTTTCAAGATATTTCAGCTGCCAGTCAGTCTAACAGAAAGAAGAAGATTCTGCTGCTAGGTAGTTCACATGGTAGATGTTTGGGCCTGCAGTTGCAGGAAGTGTTGGGGAGTAAGCTCAAACTGGTGGCACTAATGTGCATTTTGTGCAGTTGTTTCAGCATCATGATTGGCCTCATCTTAATGTGACTGTTAGGCGCATTAACATGTGGCTGGAGAGGGTGCTGATGGCAGAGGGCACGGGTCAGATTTGGGTGGTGCCAGTTGGCAATAGGTATGAGAAGGGGAGGCTGGCAAAGCTAATAGGTGACAGTGTAGTGGGTGGTGGTGGGATCACTCATGGAAAAATTCCAGTGGTGGTTGGTGTTGGAGCTGCACCTATTGTTAGATTGAAATCAGCTGATAGGAATACCTGCTTAAAGGAAGTCCCTCTAACTAAGGACTCACCTTCAGAGGACGCCATGTTTCCAAGTAGAGAAGGAATTAGCATATTCATCAAAATACAAAGGGCATTCAAAAAGTTTTGCACAGTCGTCTAATTTTTTATTTTTATTTTTTGCAGGAGGAGAATGAAATTTTTTTGTGAACATACTTGGAACATTTATCTATACATTGAGCCTACTCAGTGTAGCCTCCATCAGCTGTGATGGATCTGGCCCAATATTTTTTCCAATATGTAAATGCACTTTGGTAAAATTCTGGGGACTGACTTTTACACCATCACTTGTCACAGGAAATAAGGTGTTTCTCAATATCAAATGTTTTACTGCACAGATGGGCCTTCAGACGACCAAAGAGGTAAAAATCAGACGGAGCCAAGTCCGGACTGTAGGGAGGATGAGGAACAATTTTCTAACCCATTTTCCCTATTTTCTCCTACGTCATAAGGGCTGTATGGGGTTTGGCACTGTCATGGTGTAGTCTGATGAGCTGACCCTGAAGCTGTCATCTGTTGATCTTGATGATATGTTGCAGCTTGTCCAATGACAAACAGTAACAGTCCCGGTTAATTATGGAGCCAGCTTCCAAAAAGTCAATGAAAATGACATCACACAGATCCCAGAAGAAGGAGGGCATCACCTTTTGGTCTGCTGTTCGTGAAAGTCTTGGTTTCTTCTTCCGAGAGGGACCTGGAACACTGTTTCCACTCTTCAGTAAAGGTCTTCACGAGACCCTCGCACACATTTATATAAATAAGGAACAGGAGGGGGGCCCAACAATGATCCCCGGGGTACCCCCCACTTGACAGTACCCCCACTCAGATCCCACATCACAGCTGTTATCAACATTGTGAATAATGACCTCTCTTGTCAATAATCTGGGCACCCAACGTGCACAGATTTTTCTGTACCCTAGTGACTGCACCAGTGATACCACACTACCCAATGACAAACGAGTCATTTCAGCAAGCTGTCGTGTCATCACACATCTGTCATTTTGGATGATTTGATCAATGGTCTAATTCACATCACTCACTGCCGTCGATGGTCTACTGAATCGTGGACTGTCCATTAGAGAGAAATCACCTTCTTGAAACCTCTGCAACTACCGCTGGATACTGCTGCAATATCCCCTCCCCATAAACAGGGAGCAACTTCCTGCGAATCGATGTGGCAGAGTCATCGCCAGTCTCGAAGAGGAACTCCATCACCAACTGCTGTCACAACCTGGCATCTACTTAACGGTCCATTATGGCTCACGTGTAAATAAAAGAAAATACTTTTACATACCAACTAATAGCTAAATGTTCCAAGTATGTTCACAGAAACTTTCATTCTCCTGCAAAAAATAAAAATATTACACACGACTGTGCAAAACTTTTTGAACACCCTTTGTATAAGAGATAAAGTTAGTGATCTTATATATGTTGACTATGAAATTATTGGTATATCGGAGCACCACTTAAATAATTTGACAATTCAGAGGCTTCCTTTACCAGGATACAGATTAGCTGGCTGTTTTTCGAGGAGTTCCTTGAGGGCTGGGGGAGTGGCTATGTACGTAAAAAACAGTATTCCATTTGAGTCCATAGACATAACACGACCCTGCACTGAACAGATATTTGAATGTTGTGCAGGGGCACTTGAATTTAGTGAAACTAAACTTCTAATTGTTGTTTATAGGTCCCCTAACTCTTGACTTCAGAGCATTTTTGCTCAAGCTAGTTTTCTTCCAACTAGGGTGCAGGGGAACAGTAGCACAACCATAGACAATATTTTTATTTATTCTTCATTAACAGATGGGCATTCTGTTAGTAAAAAGGTGTATGGCCCTTCAGGCCATGATGCACAAATTTTAACACTAAAAGGCTTTTGTACTGAAACAAATGTCACATATAATTACAAACTACGTAGGAAAGTTAACCCAACAGCAAGAGAGAGTTTTTTTAAAACCTTTTGAAGGAACAAGAGTGGCAGAATGTTCATAGTGCCGATAACATAGATGAGAAATACAATGCGTTCCTTAACACATTTCTCATGCTGTTTGAGAGTTGCTTTCCATTAGAACATTCTAAATAGGATACTAGCAGTAATATGCAGCCTGAGCGGATGGCTAGTGGGATAAGGACATCATGTAGAACAAAGCGGGAATTATGTTGGAAGTAGTCACAATCAAGCTACAGTAGCAAAGAGTATATGGTATGCAAATAGAATAGCTAGTTCACAGGATAAAATTAAAACCATATGGTCAGTTGTGATGGAAGTGTCCAGTCAGCAGCACAAGGTCAACAATATAAAGTCAGTTCGCAGTAAAAATGTTTGTTACTGATAAATCAGATATATGTACAGTATTTAACAATAATTTTCTGAGCATTGCTAGTGAATTAAATCAAAATTTAGTTTCTACAGGGAATCATATAACTTTCTTGGCAAATGCCTTTCAGAGACTGATGTCTGAAATACTCCTCTGTGATACAGACAAGGGGGAGATCGAGTTAATAATTAAATCACTGAAGATTAAGACTCTCATGGATATGATGGAGTGCCTAGCAGAATATTAAAGTACTGTGCTGCACATGGTAGCCCTGTATTTAGCCTTATTTGTAATTTTTTCCTTTAGAAATGGTCAATTTCCTGAACCATTAAAACACTCAGTAGTAAAGTGGCTTTATAAAAAGGGAGGAAGGGATAATGTAGACAATTTTATACCTGTTTCTATGCCATCAGTGTTTGCAAAATTTATTAAAAAGGCTGCGTATGTAAGGATAATCGATCATTTTATATCACACAATTTGCTATCAAATGTACAGTTCGGCTTTAGAAGTCGTTTAACAACTGAAAATGCTATATTCTCTTTTCTCTGTGAGGTACTGGATGGGCTAAACAAAAGGTTTTGAATGCTAGGTATATTTTTTGATTTAACTAAGGCGTTTGATTGTGTTGATCACAAAATATTGCTCCAGAAGTTGGACTATTACGGAATACGGGAAGTAGCTCAATTGGTTCACCTCTTAATTTAGCAACAGACAGCAAAAGGTCATTATTCACAATGTTGATAACAGCTGTGATGTGGGATCTGAGTGGGGTACTGTCAAGTGGGGGGTTCCCCGGGGATCATTGTTGGGCCCCCTCCTGTTCCTTATTTATATAAATGGTATGCCCTCTAATATTACCGGTAACTCTAAAATATTTCTGTTTGCTGATGACACTAGCTTGGTAGTAAGGGATGTTGTGTGCAACACTGGCTTAGTTTCAAATAGTGTGGTTCATGACTCGTAGAAAATAAACTAAAATCTCAGTAAGACTCAGTTTTTACAGTTTCTAACACACAATTCAACAAAATCTGACGTTTTAATTTAACAGAATGGGCATATGATTAGAGAAACTGATCAGTTCAAATTTCTAGGTGTTCAGATAGACGGTAAAATGTCGTGGAAAGCCCACATTCAGGACCTTATTCAAAGACTTACTGCTGCGATTTTTACTATTCGAACAGTATCTGAAATGAATGATCGTTCAACATGAAAATTAGTCTACTTTGCTTATTTTTCATTTGCTTATGTCGTATGGTATTGTATTGTATTTTGGGGTAACTCTTCCCATTCTAAAAGGATTTATTTACCTTAGAAACAGGCGGTTCGGGCAATAATTGGTGCAAGTTCACGAACCTCCTCTTAACCGCTGTTCACAAGTCTGGGTATTTTGACATTGGCCTCTCAATACATATATTTCTTACTGTCATTTCGTGTTAACAGTATTAGTTTATTCCCAAGAATAAGCAGCTTTCACTCAGTTAATACTCAGCAGAAATCAAACCTGCATTTGGATCGGACTTCCGTAACTCTTGTGCAGAAAGGTGTCTGTATACTGCTGCATCCATTTTCAATAAGCTGCCACTCGAATTCAAAAATCTTAGCAGAGATCCACACGCTTTCATATCGAAACTGAATAGTTTCCTCATGGGTCACTCCTATTCTGTTGAGGAGTTCCTTGAAAAATTAAGCTAATTCTTGATGTATTGTTGATTGCATTTACTTAAATTTATGGATTGACTTTTTTCCAGGTTCATAAACATTTTATTTTTATCTGTTATTACTTTTATGTTGTAATTTCATGTACTGACACGTTCCATGACCTTTGTGATTTGCTCCTCTATTTGGTCCTACAGAACTTGACACGTAATCTGTTTCCTCCGGTGCCACATGCTCGCTGTCCTGTGCTGCCTGTTTCGTAGGTACCTGCAAAGCATTGTCAGGTGTGGCTTGTTGCCAGCCAGCATCACTGCTCCTGCCACTACAGCCTGTCGATCGCAAAGTTATTTTAATCAATGTGTAGTGTTGATTTATTGTTAATGAGGCATACAGTTTGAATTTCCCACCATTTGCTTGTATTTTGTTAATGCACACCTCGTTGCTCGTACCTGAAGTTTCTCCTTGATGTTACATACGGGATGTGATGAACGATAAGTAAAATTGTAACATATTCAAAGCTCACGAAAACTGATATAAATACGAGACTATTGTGTGTGAAATGTGTAAAAAATGGTGGAGATAAGGACAATCTGTGCTGCTCGTGTGCTGTAAAAGTAAATAACTGTAAAGGTGTGTTTACACGATCAAAAACGAAGGACTGTGTTTTGGTGCCACATGGCGATCACGGACTCAGCATCGAAAGAGGAAATAATTAAAGTGTTGCGAGAGGATAGAAACGTTCTGTTAGCGAGAATCAGTAAGTTAGAACAAGAACTAAGCAAATATGTAAGCAGTGAAAAGTGGTGTACCGTAAAAAGTGCTTCGAACACACACAATTTAAAATTGCAACTAAAGATGCACTAGTGTTATAATGCATCTGCAATGCCAACGGTATCCAGAAAAAGTGCGTCTAAACAAGTAAGTGCACTTTCAGGTAAAGAAACTGTTCTGATGTCAGCTGGTAAAGAGCCAGTGCAATGTGCAAGTGTAACTGAACACAGTGTTTACACGGCAATCAGCAAAAACGAAACTATAATGAACGATACAAATAGTGTTCCAAAAGATAAAACACCTGAACATATGAAACAAAGTTGCGAGTTAAGGAATGCAGTACGGAATCCGAAAGTTTTAATAGTGAGTGACAGCCAAGGCACATACCAGTCTACCTGAAGTCATCAGTGTTTCACCGAATTAAATACAATGTGAAAACCAGTGCAATACAAGTGCCTAAAATGAAACAAATGCTACTTGACAAGTGGATTACCATTAGAAGCACCACAGCACATGAGAGGCAGGGCCCAGAATCCAGGGAACCAGCTAGCAAGAAAACACCACCCACACCTCAAAACAAGGAGGATTTTTTACAGCTAACAATACTAGATGTAAAAAAGAGGTAAGTGGTCAAGCAAGACACAATATAGCCCCTGCTTCATACTTTAAATTGTTCCATCAGAATGTTCAGTCTCTTTCCAATAAACTGAATGAAATACAAATTCGTTAAATGATACGAGTGATATTTCTGTTTTATGCTTTACTGAGCACTGGCTAAATAAAGACATAATAGAACTAGCACACCTACCTCAGTTTAAATTAGCTGCCACATTTTGTAGAAAAGTGCTCAGGCATGGTGGTAGCTGCATATATGTTCGAGAAGATATAGACTTCACTAACATAACCAAATTTGACAGCTTATCTAAAGAAAGAGACATAGAACTCTCAATAGAAGAATTGCCAACTAGAAATTCTGTAATCATCTGTGTGTATAGGTCACCAGATGGTGATAAAAAGCTTTTTATAATCACATGGAAGAGCTGTTAGAGGATTTCAAAAAACAGGGTGATTCAAAAAGAATACCACAACTTCAGGAATTTAAAACTCTGCAACGACAAAAGGCAGAGCTAAGCACTATCTGTCGGCGAATTAAGGAAGCTATAAAGTTTCATTTAGTTGTACACTTGTTCGCCATTTCAGCCAATAAAGTTTTTGGTCCCTTTTTCTTCGAAGGTGCTACTGTAACTGGACTCCAGTATCTGGAGATGTTAGAGAATTGGCTGTTCCCTCAGCTCGAACAAGAAGCACAACAATTCATATTTCAGCAGGATGGAGCGCCACCACATTGGCACTTATCTGTCCGTAACTACCTGAATGTCAACTACCCGAGGCGATGGATCGGCCGCCAGGCAGCCCGTGACAGAGCACTTCATCACTGGCCTCCAAGAAGCCCTGATCTAACCCCCTGCGATTTTTTCTTATGGGGGTATGTTAAGGATATGGTGTTTCGGCCACCTCTCCCAGCCACCATTGATGATTTGAAACGAGAAATAACAGCAGCTATCCAAACTGTTACGCCTGATATGCTACAGAGAGTGTGGAACGAGTTGGAGTATCGGGTTGATGTTGCTCGTGTGTCTGGAGGGGGCCATATTGAACATCTCTGAACTTGTTTTTGAGTGAAAAAAAAAAAAAAAAACCTTTTTAAATACTCTTTGTAATGATGTATAACAGAAGGTTATATTATGTTTCTTTCATTAAATACACATTTTTAAAGTTGTGGTATTCTTTTTGAATCACCCTGTATTATCATATGTGGAGATTTCAATGTTGATATCTCAAAACTCAGTAAATTTAAAGATGAAATCAAAGACTTGCTGAAGTCCTTTAACCCAAAACCAACTATAACTAACCCAACTCGTATAACCACTACTTCTGGAACAACAGTAGATCAGGCGTTTGTAAATTCAGATAAATATAGCCGCAACACGCGGACTGCAAACATTGGTTTTAGTGATCACAATGCCCAAATACTAACAATCGCTATTCCTGTAAACATGAGATCCCAGAAACTAGAGCTATTGCCAGGAAGTTTAATAATGAAAACAAGATTAATTTTTTCCTCTCTTGACAAGAGAAATCTGGACTGATATTTACAGTTCAAACAACACAGATGACAAGTTTGATAAATTTATGGCCACATACAAAGTTTTTTTGAAATAGTCTTTCCTAAACAAACGTCACTTATAAGTTCTGTACACAAATCAAATAAATGGATCACAACAGGAATAAAAATATCATGCCAGAATAAAAGGAACTTGTATGAATACTCAAAGCAAAACACAAATCCTGTATTTATCAACTACTTTAAACAATATAAACAAATACTTAGACAAGGTATAACAAAAGCAAAGAAAATGGAAAACAAAAAACAAATAAAAAATTCCAGGAATAAAACTAAAGCAACATTGATTATCATAAAAAAGAGAAACAGATACTACATCATTAGCCCACAAAAATATAGAACTTCATGAAAACAATAAAATAATCAACCCCACAGTAGTGGCTAATAAATTTAACAACTACTTTTCTAATGTAGCACACCACTTGAGTACCAAACATAACAACTCACAACCAGACAGCAATACACTCCAGTCAGATACAAAAATTCTTACAAGAACCCTATTCATGTCTCCTACAACACCCGAGGAATTATTTGTCATTATAAAAAGGTTACCCAATAAGTATTCAGCAGGTACTGATGAAATACCAGATATTATCATCAAAGCAAGTGTAACATCTATCATAGAACCACTAACCGATATATTCAATTCATCATTCGTGAATGGTATATTCCCGAAAAATCTGAAAATGGCAAAAGTGACACCACTGTACAAGAGAGGGGACAAACCTGAAGCTGCAAACTATAGACCTGTATCAATAGTGTCAGGCTTTGGTAAAATTCTTGAAAAATTATTTCTTAGAAGGCTGACAGCCTTTCTAAATAAAGAAAACATAATTAGTGATGCGCAACACGGATTCAGAACTGGCAGATCAACACAGTCAGCTACTTATACTGTCTTAAATGAAATTCTGACTGCAGTATATAATAAGCAACATGTGTCTGGCATATTTCTTGACCTTAGTAAAGCCTTTGATGTAATTGATCATAATACTCTGTTGCAGAAGCTAGGTAATTATGGAATACGAGGCCTGCCAAACAAGTGGATACATTCCTACCTTCATGACCATCAACAGATCACTTAAATAAAATACAAAGACATAAAAACACAAAAAAATTGTAATTTTTACAGTAATGCACAAAATATTACATATGGAGTTCAAGGGTCAGTCCTTGGGCCAATTCTTTTCATTCTTTATGTTAATGATTGGTCAGAAAAAATAACTAAAGGGACAACAGTACTTTTTGCAGATGACACAAATATCCTAATCAAATCATGTGGTGATGAAAGCCTACAAAAAACAGTGACAGTGAATTTCCACAATTCACAGAAACTACATCCTGCAAGACCGATTTTTAAAATTGATGAAAAACTGTCTTATCTGAGAGCGACACAAAATTTTTAGGTATACATATTCAGCAAAACCTAAAATGGGACACAAATCTTAATCATATAAATAAGAAGTTAAACACACTTACGAATGCAGTAAGAATTCTCGCACAAAATACAAACTGTGCGTCAGTGATCACAATGTACCACGGCAGTATTCAGTCACTGCTGATGTACGGCATTAT
Source organism: Schistocerca piceifrons (assembly GCF_021461385.2). Lineage (NCBI taxonomy): Eukaryota > Metazoa > Arthropoda > Insecta > Orthoptera > Acrididae > Schistocerca > Schistocerca piceifrons. The sequence continues at coordinate 80,334,138 of NC_060148.1, read as the reverse complement.
CTTTGGGGGAACTCCGTAGGTACAAACAAAACTTTTAGGCTACAGAAAAAGATTGTTAGAATATTAAACCATGCTAAGTACAGACTCTCCTGTAGACAATATTTCAAAATCTCAATCTACTGCCTCTTCCTTGCTTATATATGTATGAAATACTAAATTTCACAAAAGGAAGTATTTTAAGAGATGGAAATATTTCAAGTATAACTGTGATTACCAGCCTCCTGATATTAGGCAGAAGCATTATTTGCATGTCAATACAGTAAGTACAAACAATTGTAAGCGAGGAGTGGCATAATGCTGTACAATCACATGCCATCCTATTTGAAACAGATGCAAAATTTACAAACATTTAAAGTGAAACTGAAAGACTACTTGCTTGACCACTGCTTCTATTCTGTTTCGAGTTTTTAGAGTACCAGCAAAGTGTAGTGTAACTGCTCTATTATTCTAAACCAATCTATCATTTTATTTCATTATATTAATTTTGTCATCAGTATTCAACATATATATTGAATAATTTTTAATTATTTATCTTTTCAAAATAACAATGTGTATGATGATGTGTATACTGTACCAACCTGACTTGTCCTACATTGTTTGTGCAAAATATGTACCTAAACACTATTTACAGGACCAATAAAGAAATACAAATACATATTGGTGTGAATATTTTATGACTTATCTCATATTTTAATTGCATTGTCTCCATCACATTGTGTTAAAAGTAAATGATGTGGACATCATTGGCTTTTCTGTCAACTGATCAGTAGGGTGCTATTGTCTGCAAACAGTTTTTCCACACTTTTGACACAGTGGGGGAAATTACACAGAACACACTTCTAAACAGTGCACCTTTACTAATAATGTCTGAATCTTAAATGTTGTACAAGTAATCTTCTTGTATGTGAAAATTTAACTGACTGACCTCTGTTTTCTGGATAAGATTCAAACCACTTATTTACCATTTCTCTTATTTCTAACGTTTCTAGTTTCTGTAATAAATTTTGGCGAATAACTGCTGCGAACATAAAGACTGTGTTCAAGGTGCAGAAAACGGCCATACAGATAATGGCTGTTAGCAGAAACAAGAGTAAAACACAAATCAAGGTGTTATACCACAGACTAAAATTTTAGAATAGCCTGCCAGTAATAAAAGATTTAAATGAGTCCAGAAAATTAAGCCAAAGGCTTAAAACATTTATTAAATAAGTTGTTATACTGTTAAAGGGTATTAAATGTACCCAACCTTTAATGTTATTTAATAATAGAGACCACTGTATCAACTGCTGCTGATATTCATACTGTACATTATGCCATGAATGTATGAATAAATAAATGACTTTCACAAAAGTGCATGAAAATGGCAGGCATGACACTCTTTTCAGTTTCAAGCAGTTATTCCTCCATTTGAATTTGCCATGTCAAACTTCTAATTGGCACATTAGTGGATCACCCCGTATTGATTCACATACCTGCAAAATCCAACTACAGCATTATAACCAGGATTGTCATAAGTTTTCCCAAGGGAAATTCCCTGATTTTCAGATAATCTTTAGCAATTTTCCCCAAATTTTGAGATCTGAAGTGTAACGTAAGACCTAAGTTGACAATCTGTGTTTGCAGTTATGGTACATGAAACAATAGTGCAAACGAGGAAATATCTATTAAAAAAAAAAAATAAAAATAAAAATAAAAATAAAAAATAAAAAATAAAAATAAAAAAAATTATATATATATACTTGCAAGCAGATGGTGTTTCCTGATGTGAGCAGAAATCATAAGTACTAACATCAACATCTTTCATAATTAACTGTTTACATATGGAGAAGGCAAGCCAAATACAGGATGCCCATAAAGGAGGTATCCATTTTGCGGAAAACGTACATGTGGATTATTTCTGTTACTGGTACCGTGAAGAGACATCACAATGTTAACAATTGCCAAAAGAATCACAATTCTGGAACATCATTTATGTGGCGAAACCTATGCCGAGGTCCAGAGGAAGTATTGGAAAGATGCCCCTATAAGACTTGCCATTCGGAAGCTCGTCAAAAATTCTGGCGTACAGGATCTATAGCTGATGAGAGAGGCACTGGGCGACCAGTCAGCCCACAGTCTGTACAGTGTGAGGGAAGCTACCAAAAAAAGTCCAACAGCATCTACCCGCCAGCTGAGTCATGAACTATCCATGCAGAAATCAACACTGTGGAAAGTGCTTAACTTCATCCTTACAAAGGAGGCATATCATATCCAGGTGCTTCGCCAGCTAGAGGATGAAGACCATGCGGCACGAGCAGCCACGTGTCACGATCTGTTGGGCCTGTAGCCGAGGAGTACCTGATGAGTCATGTTATGTTCAGCAACGAGGCAACATTTCACGTCTGTGTCATTGTCAGTAAACACAATTGCCAGATGTGGGCAGAGGAGCAACCCCATGAATGCACTGGGTGGCTAAGGGACTCTCCCAAAGTCAACGTGTGTCTTGGTATCATGAAAGATAAGATCTATGGGCCATTTATGTTTGCTGAAAAGACTATTACCAGAGCAACCTACCTCTTAGAGCCACAGTTGCAACAGGATGGTATCATTGCCTCTGTCATGTATCAACAAGATGGGGCACCACCCCAATATGCAAACACTGTCCGGGACTACGTGAATGAGACCTCTCCTAACAGGTGGATAGGAAGAGCTGCAGGTTGCATGTGGGGTGTTCGCTCCCCTGACCTCATTCCCCTGGACCTTTTTTTTTTGTTTTTTTTTTTTTTGCTTGGGGTTTCATCAAGAACTGAGTTTATGCTACCAGGGTGCCACATACGAATGAACTGAACCAGTGAATATGAGAGGTATGCTTGCTAATAACCCCTCAAATGTTACAGTGCGTGTACCACGCAACCACAAGGGGATGGGAACAGTGTGTTGCCAATGAAGGTGGACATGTTGAACAGTATTAGCTACTCTCTCTGAATGTTTATTTTGTTGTAACTTATCTGGAAAATGAATACTTACTTTATGGGTACCCTGTAGTAAGTGTGGTTCATTAAGAACACTGATATTTTATTTCAATAAAACGAAACACTTTGTGATAAAAATATGCATTTCCTTGGAGTCGCAAGGCAGATTTAAAATTCTTTCACTTACTTCAGAAATAACCTCAGAAAAAAAGTAGGCTTCTTGAAAGAAGTGTATAAGGCGGGAAAGAATTGTGTAAACCAACACTGCAGGTGACTGCCAATAAAATGTTGGTTCTTCTTCCTCTTCAGAGTAACTCATTTGGAGGGTACAATGAATCAGCTTTGGCTACTCTATATTGCATTAGATTTCCTTAGTTTCCAAATTTCCTTCATCCTTTTAGTGTTGTTCCCTCTCTTTTTGAGTACACTTTTGTCTAGCTTCCTTTCTCTCCTGAAATTCTGCCTTTCTGAAATGTGTTCTGTTTTCCATTGTAATTCCAGTGTTTTGCACATCCTTTTCAGTCAATGAACCATGCAGGCTGGGATTTGTAGCTATTGAGTAATGTGAATATCTGCTCCCAGTATTTTCCTTAAAATTCTTCTTTCGACCTTCTGTGGTTTCTCAAGATCTCCATTTCTTGTTAGTTTACGTGTTTCTGCTGCATACAAGAGCTTCAGGTCTGACCACTGTTTGCACTGTTTGGTAGTGTCTTAATTTTGTGTTCCAGGACATGCTTTTTTTATGTTATAAACGTTTTTGGTCATGAAACACTTTCCATTTTGTGCACTCTAGTTTCTATAGCTGTCTTTTCTTTTGCATTGTACGAAATCCACTCTCCTAGGTACTTAAAGGAATCTGTTTTGTGTATTGTATGGTAGTCAACTGCGATATTTTGTGGAGCATCACAGATGTTTGCCATGAACTTTGTTTTTTCAAAGGGTATTTGTAGGCCTACTTGGACTGCTTGTTTTGCAGTTCTCTTATTTGTTCTTGGGCCAAGTCATCTGCGGTGGCTAAACAGTCGACAGGTATCTTGTTTGGATTTCGTCCTAGTTCAATCTCTTTAGTATTGATGGCCTTCCATTCTTGAACTACCTTCTCTAATACTCAATTGAAAAGCAGAGGTGACAAACTATCTCCATATTAATAAAACTAAACACTTTGTGATAAACATATGCATTTCCTTGGAGTCGCAAGGCAGATTTAAAATACTTTCACTGATTTATTTCAAACTATTCTGATAACTCTCCCCTAAATTTTACTTTTGATTTTGTATTTGTCAAAGTTACTTTAATTATTTCAGTTGTTTTAGTACTGAGTCTAAATTGTTTTAAGATATCAAGCCGTGTATTTATGTCAATTTAATCATAGGCTTTTTAAAACCCACAAAGGAAATTACATATTTTAATTTCCTGATTTTTCTTCATTTCTATTATATTCTTCAAGTTTAATATTTGTTCTGCACATGACCTTCCCTTCCTAAATCCAGCCTGATACACTCTTAGCAGTTCGTCAATTATTTCTTTTGCTCTTTTTAAAAGTGCCTTAGACGTGATCTTGAAGGTCACTGGTAAGAGGGTGATTCCCCTATAATTGCTAGGGCCTTTTCTTCCCTTTTTTATGTAGTGGATGTATTAATGCAGAAGTCAATTTCTGGTGGTAAGCTGTGTGTTGCCCACATGTCTGAGTATTTCTGATAGACATCGTACCATGTAGCCCCTAGAGTATTTCTATAGTTAAGTAGCTGTATTATCCTCTCTAGGCACTTTATAATTTTTAAGGTCTTTTATGATTTCTTTTGTGGTAGGCAGCTTTCAGTCCGGTGGTGTTGGGTTTGTTGTTGTTGTGGTCTCCAGTCCTGAGACTGGTTTGATGCAGCTCTCCATGCTACTCTATCCTGTGCAAGAGTCATCACCTCCCAGTACTTACTGCAACCTACATCCTTCTGAATCTGCTTAGTGTATTAATCTCTTGGTCTCCCTCTACGAGTTTTACCCTCCATGCTGCCCTCCAATGCAAAATTTGTGATCCCTTGGTGCCTCAGAACATGTCCTAACAACTGGTCCCTTCTTCTTGTCAAGTTGTGCCACTAACTCCTCTTCTCCCCAATTCTATTCAATACCTCCTCATTAGTTATGTGATCCACCCATCTAATCTTCAGCATTCTTCTGTAGCACCACATTTCAAAAGCACTTTTTGTCCAAACTATTCATTGTCCATGTTTCACTTCCATACAAGGCTACACTCCATACAAATACTTTCAGAAACGACTTCCTGACACTCAAATCTATACTCAATGTTAAAGTTCTCTTCTTCAGAAACACTTTCCTTGCCATTACCAGTCTACATTTTATATCCTCTCTACTTCGACCATCATCAGTTATTTTGCTCCCCAAATAGGAAAACTCCTTTACTACTTTAACTGTCTCATTTCCTAATCTAATTCCTCAGTATCTATCTATCTATATCCGATTCCCGCTCCAGCTACTGCCGTGTCTGGGTGCTGAAGAGTCCTCTCCACTTGCCTCGGTCCTCCCACCACTTTTCTTCCTCCACTTGCTGCCAGGTCACACCTCTCCTTTCAACAGATATTCTCACTCCCATTTTCCACCGTGTTCTTGGGCACCCTCTAGGTCTTTTCCCATCCATCTTTAGTTCTTCCATAATTTTGGGGAGTCTCTGCCCATGCATCCTCTTAACATGCCCATACCATCTTAATCTATTTCTTCTCTCATACTTTTTTGTTTGAGGTCCTTTCTAATCTCTACATTCCTTACTCTGTCCATTCTTGTTTTTCCCTTAACTGCTCTGAGAAATTTCATTTCCCCTGCTTGCAGTCTGCTCCAGTCCCTTTCTGTCATTGTCCATGTTTCTCCACCATAGGTGACAATAGGGAAGTAATAATTCTTATACATAAGGAGTTTTGCTCTTTCTGAAACTTCATTGTTCCAAATCAGATGTTTTATTGTTTGGTAGAAATTGCCTCCCTTCTGTAACAACCTATTAATTTCGTTAGTTATTCTTCCATCCCTAGATATTTCACTCCCTAAATAAGTGAAACTTTCTACCACTTTGAGGGGTTCTCCATTCAAGGTAATATTTCTGTTGATTCCTTTCTCCCTTCCAAATACCATTACTTCACTCTTATCTTTATTTTTAATCCATACCTTTTCATTATTTCCTTCCACGCATCAAACTGTAACTTTACATCTACCTCTATCACCCCATATTACCATATCATCTGCAAAAATCATCTTTTTGTCTTTTTCTTTTACTATATCTTTAACTGCCCTACTCATTCCCTCCATCACAACATTAAAAAGCGCAGGAGATAGAATACTTTCTTGCTTAAGTCCTTGTCTTATTTCGAAGTATTCAGAGTTCCCCAATGGTGTTCTAATTCTACAATTGTGGCCTCTGTACATTGTCTTTATAACATTAATGTATCCATCTTCTATATCTATCTTCTTCAGTTCTTCCCAGAGTCTTTCCCTGTCAACTGAGTCATATGCCTTTTCTATGTCTATAAAAATCATTATCACCCTTTTGTTATACTCCCAACTTTTTTCCATCAGTTGACGGATAGAAAATATCAGGTCGATCGTGCTCCTTCCTTTCCTAAACCCATGCTGTTCTTCACTCAGCTCGTTTTCTATCTTTTCACTTATTCGATTTAGTAAAATTCTTTCAAAAATCTTGGCTGTATGACTCATGAGGGTTATTCCTCTGTAGTTTTTACAAAGTCTTTTATTGCCTTTCTTGAAGATGGGAACAATGTCTCTTGTTCTCCAGTCGTCAGGTATTTTACTATTTCTCCAGACGCTTGATAGTACTCTATACAGCCACTGCATTCCCACTGGACCTGCTGCTCTTATCATGTCCACTGATACTTCATCAGGTCCTGGGGCTTTCCCCCCATTCATCTTCTTCACAGCTTTTTCCATTTCTTCCCGTGTAATTTGTCCTAATTCTGCTTCCCAACTTCTCTCAATTTCTTCATTATTTGTTGTTTCCTGATGTACCTGCTCCTCAGTGTTTAACAGCTTCTTAAAATGTTCTTTCCAGAGATCTTTTATATTCCCTGGATCTTCAATAATGGTACCATCCTCTGTTTCCATCTTTACTGGTACTTCAGAAGCCTTCCTTTTATTTTTCATCATTTTATAGAACATTTTCTTATTGCTCTTCACATCTTCAAGTTTTTTTGTTAACTCTTCCCATGCCTTTTTCTTTGATGTTTCCACTATTTCTTTGCACTTCTTTTCCTCTATATATCTTTTATGGTCTTCATCATTTTTAGTTTTCCACCATTTTCTCCATGCTCCATTTTTTCTTCTAACTGCTTGGATTGTGGTATCATCCCACCAACTTGTCTGTCTTATTTTTTCCTTTCCAGATGTTCTGCCACATACTTTTTGTGCTGCTTCGACTAAAGTGTCTTTGAATAAACTCCATTCTTTTTCTACATTGCAGAAAACTTCTTTTGGAAATTTTTGTGTTATTAATTCCCTGTACTTCTCAGCACATTCACTCTCCTTCAATTTCCAATCCCTTATCATTTTCTTCTGTTTTCTATTTTTCACACACTGATTCATTTTCCATTGTCCCACCAGTAATCTATGGTCTCCATCTGCACTCTCACTTGGAATTACCTTCACATTTGTTACTTTCTCTCCCCATTCCCTATCTACTAGAATATAATCAATTACACTCTTCGTTCTTCCATCCCAACTGTATCTGGTGATAACATGACTTTCTCTCTTCATAAACCAGCTGTTTGCTATTTTCATTCCATTCTTCTGGCACAAATCCAGGAGTCTTTCCCCTTCTTCATTTCTGCCTCCATATCCAAAATATCCCAATACTTGCTCAAATCCCTTTCTGTCTTTGCCTACCTGTGCATTAAAATCTCCCATCACTATATTAGCACACTCTATATGGTTTTCTAACACATTTTCCTCAGCATCACCTGACTTAATTCGACTACATTCCATTATCCTTGTTTTGCTTTTGTTGATGTTCATCTTATATCCTCCTTTCAAGACACTGGCCACTCCGTTCAACTGCTCTTCCAAGTCCTTTGCGGTCTCTGACGATTACAATGTCATCGGCGAACCTCAAAGTTTTTATTTCTTCTCCATGGATTTTAATACCTACTCCAAATTTTTCTTTTGTTTCCTTTACTGCTTGCTCAATATACAGATAGCTTAACATCAGGGAAAGGCTACAACCATGTCTCACTCCCTTCCAACCACTGCTTCCCTTTCATGCCCCTTGACACTCGTAACGGCCATCTGGTTTCTGTACAAACTGTAAATAGCCTTTTGTTCCCTGTATTTTACCCCTGACACCTTCAGAATTTGAAAGAGAGTATTCCAGTCAATATTGTCAAAAGCTTTCTCTAAGTCTACAAACGCTACAAATGTAGGTTTGCCTTTCCACAATCTTTCTTCTAAGATGAGTCTTAAGGCCAGTATTGCCTCACATTCCAATATTTCTACGGAATCCAAACTGATCTTCCCAGAGGTCGGCTTCTACCAGTTTTTCCATTCCTCTGTAAAGAATTCGCATTAGTATTTTGCAGCCGTGACTTATTACACAGACGGTTCGGTAATTTTCACGTCTGTCAACACCTGCTTTCTTTGGGATTCGAATTATTATATTCTTCTTGAAGTCTGAGGGTATTTCGCCTGTCTCATACATCTTGCTCACCAGATGGTGAGGACAGGCTCTCCCAAGGCTGTCAGTAGTTCTAACGGAATGTTGTCTACTCCTGGGGCCTTGTTTCAACTTGGGTCTTTCAGTGCTCAGTCAAAATCTTCACGCAGTATCCAGATAAGCCTCTACATCCATACATTTGTCCTCTAGCCATCCCTACTTAGCCATTTTGCACTTCCTGTCTATCTCATTTTTGAGATGTTTGTATTCATTTTTGCCTGCTTCATTTACTGCATTTTTTTATTTTCTCCTTTCATCATTAAATTCAATATTTCTTCTGTTACACAAGGATCCTACTAGCCCTCATCTTTTTACCTACTTGATCCTCTGCTGCCTTCACTATTTCGTCCCTCAAAGCTACCCATTCTTCTTCTACTGTCTTTCCCCCCCATTCCTGTCAATTGTTCCCTTATGCTCTCCCTGAAACACTGTACAACGTCTGGTTTAGTCAGGTTATCAAGGTCCCATCTCCTTAAATTCCCACCTTTTTGCAGTTTTAATCTACAGTTCATAACCAATGGATTGTGGTCAGAGTCCACATCTGCCCCTGGAAATGTCTTACAATTTAAAATCTGGTTCCTAAATCTCTGTCTTACCATTATATAATCTGTCTGATACCTTCTAGTATCTCCAGGATTCTTCCATGTATACAACCTTCTTTTATGATTCTTGAACCAAGTGTTAGCTATGATTAAGTTTTGCTGTGTGCAAAATTCTACCAGATGGCTTCCTCTTTCATTTCTTACCTCCAATCCATATTCACCTACAACGTTTCCTTCTCTCCCTTTTCCTACTGATGAATTCCAGTCACCCATGACTATTAAATTTTCGTCTCCCTTCACTACCTGAATAATTTCTTTTATCTCATCATACATTTCATCAATTTCTTCATCATCTGCAGAGCTAGTTGGCATATAAACTTGTACTACTGTAGTAGGCATGGGCTTTGTGTCTATCTTGGCCACAATAATGCGTTCACTATGCTGTTTGTAGTAGCTAACTCGCACTCCTATTTTTTTATTCATTATTAAACCTACTCCTGCATTACCCCTATTTGATTTTGTATTTATAACCCTGTATTCACCTGAAAGTCTTGTTCCTCCTGCCACCAAACTTCACTAATTCCCACTACACCTAACTTTAACCTATCCATTTCCCTTTTTAAATTTTCTAACCTACCTGCCCGATTAAGTGATCTGACATTCCACACTCCGATTCCGTAGAACGCCAGTTTTCTTTCTCCTGATAACGACGTCCTCTTGAGTAGTCCCCGCCCGGAGATCCAAATGGGGGAATATTTTACCTCCGGAATATTTTACCCAAGAGGACGCCATCATCATTTAACCATACAGTGAAGCTGCATGCCCTCGGGAAAAATTACAGCTGTAGTTTCTGCTTGTTTCAGCCATTCGCAGTACCAGCACAGCAAGGCCATTTTGGTTAGTGTAACGAGGCCAGATCAGTCAATCATCCAGATTGTTGCCCCTCCAACTACTAAAACGGCTGCTGCCCCTCTTCAGGAAGCACACGTTTGTCTGGCCTCTCAACAGATACCCCTCCATTGTGGTTGGTTCCATCTACAGTATGGCCATCTGTATCGCAGAGGCACACCTCTCCACCAACAGCAAGGTCCATTGTTCATGGAGGGGGGGGGGGGGGGGTGTAGTGGTGTTGGGTTTACAATATCTAAATTAAATTTTTCTTTTGGTGGATCACCATTATGTAGTTCTTCAAAGTATTCTAGTTTTCTGCGTCCATGAAAACTAGACTAGCTGGGGTGTATTTCTTTAAGCTACTTTTGGAACTTGCACGAAAGTCCTTAGCATTGTTCTGTTTGAAGTTGGAACCTATTGAGGCTAGTTGGTCTTTCATGTATTGTACTTTGATATTTGTAAGGCCTTTTGATGATTGCTTCTAGGATTCTTTTAGGGAGTTCCTATTTTTTTATCATTTTCATTCCATATGTTTCAAGCTCGTCTTTTTAGGATTAGTTTATCATTCCACCGGCATGTTTCCATTTTTTGGTTAGGAGAATGGTTCCTTCTGCTGTTTGTACTAAGTCTTTTTTAAGTTGTTCCCATGTTTTAGGTGCTCTCTTTTCAAAAAGTGTTCTGAAATTATCTTCCTTAGAAGATTTCTGAGTGACATTGTTTAGGTTGACATTTGCTCTTTTTTTATATATTGGCCTAATTTTGAATTTAATGATTGTGATCTGAATCCAAACCTACACTTTTAGCAACTTTTACATTGAGTATCTCTGATGTAGATGGTCTGCTGAAAGCAACATGGTGAAGTCGTTTCTCCCCAAAGACTGGATTTGGGGATACCCAAGTAATTTGTCTCCTAGGGAGTAATTTGAAAAAAATGTAGATTTTAGAACTATGTCACGTTCTCTGCATAAACTAGGAAGTCTTTCCATTTGCATTGGTTCTTTTACATGCAAGGAATTTGCCGACTTGAGCATTTAAGTATCCCAGCAATATTATTGTGTTTTAGATGAAATTTGGTCTGAAGTGTTTGATAGTTCCTGCAAAAAAAATTCTGTGTTGTGTTTTCTCATTTGTTGGTGCATGTGTATTTACAATGATATACAGTTTGTTTATTGATTTGAAGGTTAATGTTGAAAGTTTTTTCCATTTATAGATTTAGATTCTACTATTGAGATTAATATACTTTAGTTTACAACGAATCCTGTTCCAAATTGGGGTACTTTCATCGTAACTTTTTCCCAGCTTCCCTTTGGAGATTCTGAATCCCTCTGAATCGAATGTTCATCAGTATACCTTGTTTCTTGGAGTGCTGCTGTTATATTTTCCTGTTTTTAGAAGCAAGTTTAGGTTGAAAGTTGCCAAACAGTTTATATTTTTGTGTAATTTTTTGTTGCTTGCTTAAGGCAAGTTTCAGGATGCTCGGACTCATCCTTCACACATTGCTGTAGGCCCCCAGAATCCAAATGCCTACTTTTAATTTCCTTAGAAATTGGAGATTGGTTAATCCCTGGGGTAAAAGCTCTTACAATGTGCGTATCCATTGTTGATGGTGTTTGGGTTAAGGGAACAAGTCGCCTAAGGATTCTACGCGAGGTTGTCAGCTCCGAGGAACGGTTTTCAGCTGCACCACTGGTAGACAGACGCTGACCACTTATTTCAAGACAGACGCCACATGGATTTTCTCTTTGGTTGCCTCTTCAACTAATTCCGCCGTACCAGGAACTATTCCCTTCACCTTCATTACTGTTGAGGTCCTCACTGTAGTCCTAACAAGAAGCCCTTGGAAGTACTATGACTTGGGCAAGGTGAACCTTGCTTTATTTAATGAGGTTGTTACTCCCCTACTACATTCATTGTCAGTTATTACCCACTGTGTTATATTTTTTATTTCACTGGTATTGTGCGATTTTTCTTTCAAGAAATATATGAGTACATAGTGTACAAACCGCCAGCAACTGACAATTTTTTTCTCATTGTCCATATATTCTAACATATACACTTAGGTGCCAAAATGTACTAGAACAAATAAAATTTATATAAAATGCCACACTGCACAACGCAATTGTGGTGAGACAGTTGCAATTCCTGAAATGCATCATCCATGGCCTCTGGCCTACTGAAGCACCACAGCCCTGGGTTATGGATAAACCACGAAAATCAGCTGCAGTACACCACACACAAACAGACCCAGCCTGCAGGCTGATCAGTGAGACTATGTCCAATGGGCAGGCACGGTCTGCACATTAATGGGAATCAAATGGCTTCAGATAGACAGGCCCAATCCATTGCAGATACCTGCAGAAATGGCCTGCGGTTTTCACCCGTCTCGGAAATCCACTCAGTATCAGGGGCGGACATAAAATAATAATTGGACTCTTCCATCGCCCACCAGACTGAGCTCCTAAAGCAACTGAAAACCTTAGAGAAAACTGCAGTTCACCTGTACCTAAGTTCCCCAATCATACTGTAATCATTAGTGAAGACTTTCATCACAGAACAACTAATTGGGAAAATTAGTTTTATTAGTGGCGGGTGTGATAAATACATCCTGTCAAACAGCACTAAATGCTTTGTCTGGCAACTACCAAAAAACAGACCCGACTCTTGAGGTTGTGCGCATCGAAACTGGTATCACTGACAATGACAGTTGTGGCAACTAAACCAAGTAAAAAGATGTCTATTCAATAAACCAGTATTTTATCTCAATAAGGAACTTGAAATTTCAGAACAGGGCAGGAGCATGTAGAGGAACTAAGGCTCAAGTTTAAAAGAATAGTTGACCACATACTGGATAGATATGTACCCATTATAGCAGTCCATAATGGGAGGGAACCTTCCCAATATACAGGCACTGTAAAGAAACTTTTAAAGAAACATTACTGCATAATAGCTGTAAAAGTGTAGGGCTATAGACAGAGGGATGCTGAATGAAACATGTTTGGCTGTCAAGAGAACAATGCGTGATGCGTTCAATGACTACCACAGCAGAATATTGTCAAGTGATTTTTCACAGGACCCCACAGAAATTCTGGTCGTATGTAAAGGCTGTTAGTGGCACCAAAGTTAATGTCCAGGCCCTACCGACAGAGGGGAACTGAAACTGAGGGTAGCAGAGCAAAAGCCGAAATGCTCAAGGCCATCTTCAAATGTTCCTTTACCAAAGAAAACCCAGACGAACTGCCCAATTTAATCTTCGTACCACTGAAAAGATGAATAAAATAAGTATTAGTGTCAGTGGTGTTGAGAAACAGCTGAAATTGTTAAAACTGAACAAAGGTCCATGGCCTTCCCTCAACCGTAAGCTTTTCTGAACTGCAGAGATCAGAGTAATTCTTAAAACACATTCTCTGCTCCCGTAATTATCCCGGTCTTGACCTACAGCAACATACTGTCCCCACACCCTCCAGCCAACGGTTTCCACCCCTCTATCCCCATTCTCATCTCTGACCCTGCTTGTTTGCAGCCAACTACTAACACATCTGCCACTCTTCCCTCTCCTTTTTTGCTCGTTTTTTCTTCACCACCTTGCCCCACAACCTCTAGGCACTGTGCATGTTGACATTCAGTCCCTCCACACTTCACCAGCCAGCATATGTCGTCTCCACACACACACACACACACACACACACACACACACACACACACACACACACACACACACACACACACACACACACACTACTATCCCTTCCTCTTCCCTGCCCCCTCTAGATCGCTGCTCGCATCCCATGTGATGTTGCGTTCCAGCCCAAGATGCTGGAGTTGTGGTCTCTGTCTGTGTGTTTTTTTTTACTGGTGAAGGCTGTGGCTGTAAGCTACATGTAAGTGTCTTAATTATGCCTGTCTGCAACTTTAAATGTCTTTACAGTGAGTAGCAATCAACTTTTTCCATTTATAAGCACATCTTTGAAATCAGTTGCACGAAAATCAGGTTTACCAGATGTCCAGGTATAGCCCTAACAGTCCCCACTTTTTAGTGCTGTCCACGGCTCCAAAAAATGTTCAAATTATTGAGAATTGTGTGGCTGGCAAGAGCTTTTTTAAGCTTTACACTTATTTGTTGGACATTCTTTTAAAACCTCTCTTTTACAACTGTACCTTGGTAAGCAAGCAAAGGGAAAAGTGCTGATGGTGAGGCAAGACTACTGGTTGTACAATCCTCGTAGCAAATACAGTTGTGGTGAACCAGTTTTGATAATGTTAGTAAGTTTCAGTGGGTAAATCGTGAACTGAAATTTCCTGGTCTGATTTAGAAGAGAATTCCTAAGTTGTAATGAAATTATAAAATATTCCATAAATATGAATGACACTGTTGACGAATGTCCACTGTTGAGCCCAGGTAACTTTAAACTTAAGGGTTAGATGTGAATCATATTCTGAAGACGTATGAGATACTACTGAAGTGAAGACAATGTGGTCTGCAGAAAGGGGGGCAGACTTTCGAACTATTGTTGAAAATCAGGTAAGCGTTAAAATTCAAAACTTTTTGTTTTGAAGTTTGTGCAGCAATTAAAAGTATTTCAAAAAAGGAATGTCTAATGGAAAATACAACCGAATAACTTAAGTTTACTGTTTCAGAACTGTCCTGATTCAGATCCAAAAATATGGCAAGCCTGGTCAAAAGGAAAATTCCCTTGACCAACTGTAAACTTAAAAGGAGACAAAATGGCTGGCCAGAATATACAATAAGCAGGTAAAATTCCACTAACTGTTTGTCCTAAGAAATGCTGTCGATTGTCTCATTCCGTCCTCAACATGTAGATCACTGACCTGCCACTCCATTCTACCTTCCTCAACCTATCCTCCTCCCCAGCATGAGTTGGCAGTAATAGTTCCAAAAGTGAGGATACTTTTCCGTTCTTTTACATGAGTGCATCAAAAAAGTACTTCAAATTTTATTAGCTACACATTTTGTCTTAAAATTTGCCTTCTATCACTAATCAACTATAGTTCAAAAAGTTTTAAAGAAATTTCTCCATTTTTCAGGTTACAAATTTCACAAGTAGTAAGCTAATCAAACAAACTAACAGACCCAAATGATTTGAGTTTGTTACAGATATGCTTAATGAGTGACTATGATGTAAAATTTATGAAGAATAATGTTACTAGCAATGAGTTCGCATTACTTGTCTTATGTTCGTTGTTGTAAGGTCAGAATATGAGCTTTTGAAAATCCTCGTGTCTACATTGAATACAAACTTAACACCCCTAAGGTGATTGTGTGGTGTGCCCTGGTGCATGATAAAGTTATACGCCCATTTTCTTTGTGAAGCAGACTGATAAACATCTGCCTCAACAGGTTGCAATTGTATGCAGTGCTACGATTTCCAGAAAGTGTCATCTTTCAACGAGACAGCACTCCTCCACATTACGCCAACAATGTTCGTGGGTTTCTGTATACAAAATTTCCCCAGATGCAGTCTTATGACATGCCCGCCACAATTCCCAGGATTTTTTGTTTGATGTATTTTTGGGGTTATGTGAAGCAAGTGTGCACAGTGAACATACCAATGACAATTATTTAAAAACAGAATCACAGATACTATTCACTATAAGATACGAAGATAAACATTGGCTGAGAGTGGATATTTATTTAAATCAATGATGAAAGTTTGTGCTGGCTGGGAGTCAAACCTGAGTCTCTTGCTTACTACGCAGATTCTGTGATCATTAAGAGACACACACACACACACACACACACACACACACACACACTGTTCATTCTGTTACATCAGATGTCCTTACAAAGTGTGAGAAGAACTAGAATATCTTTTAGATGTGTGTAGGGCAACAAATGGAAGCCACATTTAACTGCATTGAACAGATATGCACACTTTGAAAGTTTCTCATATCCATCTTGCTTCATTTCTTTTCTGTGACAGATTAAAATTGCACCATGAATTTGCAGACATACTGTGTGTAGTGAATCTTACAGTTTATACAAGGTGCGTATCAAATTTATGAAAAACGTGGTCACCACTTGTGCTTATCTGTTGACTGCAATTTTCTTATATTTTCAATTTTTCCCATGACAAATAAGGATAATTTTTCCAAATAGATCTGAACAACATCCTACCGAAAGGATAATTTTTTTCCTTGGAGGTATCTCCCCTGAATATGATTCTCACTTAAATGAGAAAGCTTTTGGATGAGAAATGTTTCGTGTCATCGCTGTACTAATGAAGGCAATACAGACTGCAATCAATCTGGAATCAGTTAATAAAACTTCATTAACTTCACCACAAACATTTCTTAACACTATGCTGCAGCTGCTCCTCTTCAACATTCCAACCGATCTGGATTTTCAACCAATTCCATACCCATTTGTTTCACAAATGCACCAGCTCTTTCTAGCAAATAAAGGACCCGACATGGGAACATTGAGACCTATCTGGTTTGAACCCAATATGCAATGCACTCTCCCATCTTTCATGTTTAACTGCTCTTACATTCTCTCTAATATATGGTACTATGACACTGCCATAATTTGATCTATTTTTACTGTTTAAGTGTAGAGGTATCCCTTCTGACCTGTCTCCTCTCTACGTGAACTACCTTAAGCAAAACCATTTTAAGTGAAATAGTGATTAGTTTTGTTTCACATTTATCTGTCATTGTGGTTTAAAATTAGTCTACTGAAATGGTATTTAACAACAAAAACCAAGATTTTGAGACAAAATTTATTTTAACACAATGACGTAGCCATCACCAAATTTCCAAACTAAGTATTTCAACAGAGCTGCTATCCATAGAAAAGGATAATATAGCAGCAACAGCAGAATTGTTAACTTTGTTCAGTCTACTGGGGAAGGAAAATCAAATCTTTGTTTTGTGCTGAAAGAAACAAAATTACGAAATTGTACCTTTTCAAACCACAGTACTATTTTGTGCTAACCAATTTTTCATGTTGGACTGCATACAGAATATCAACCTCCTCAAATCGAGATTGAAGTTGAAGCAATTATTAGGGTCATACTGAGAGGCTGTGTCAGGTTAAAGAGCAGTTGTGCGAGACTGTACAGCTCATCACACAAAATCTGCCAAATTACTGCAGATAACTTGTTCTCTGAGTAATCAGAAGAACACAGCTACAGTAGCTTACGTGACCATGTCACTAATTATAGTACGGAAATTGCTAGCACAAAATAACTTGGGGGTGAATGTAACAACTCATTGAATAGTAGTAGTGTAGAGTCATTGACAGGCACACACAAAAAAAGAATGAAACACACACACACACACACACACACACACACACACACACACTTGCCTGTGGTTATGCATGCAGACTGGTGAGGGTAAGAGCTTCTGTTGGAGCGAGGGGAGGACAGAGGCAGGATGGAGGGTTGAGTAACAGTGGCTGAACAGCTCAGAGAGGTAGCAGGCGTGTACATTCCTATCTCACACACGCGCAGCTCATAAAGAGTTGTCTGAAAGTGATTTTTTCATTGTTTTGTGTGTGCCTGTTGATATCTGAACACTTACACTTCTGAAACAAGCACTGAATAAAACCTTGAACCCCTCTATCATTAAGCAAAAATGTTAAGGAGCCTCTTACAAAGATTCGATGGACTTTCAATAAGCAATGCAACACATTGTCGTTTCTGAAGGCAGGTTGGTTTTATCCAGGATTCTGATACACCACACTATTCCCCATTCTTTCAGCCACAAAATACTATTTTTCAACACAATCTGTTCAATACAATGGCCTTACGCTACCTTAATTTAATGGCCTATGCCTGCATGGCACCATTCTACTGGTCGACGTCTGAGCCAACAACTTGCTCCGTCAATAATCTCCCCGTCATACACATATACTGCTTCCCAAGTGAATCCTTCATTGGGCCAAGCAGATGGAAGTCAGAAGGTGTTGGATCCAGGCTGTAGGGCAAATGATTAAGAACAGTACAACAAAGTTCTGTGAGCTCATCTCAGGTGTGCCGATTTGTGAGAGGCCTCACGTTGCTATAGCGAAGGAGAATTTCGTTTGCACTTTTGCAGTAACAAATACACTAAAGTCATTTCTTCAGTTTTCTGATGATACCGCAGTACACTTCAGAGTTGACTGTTGTACCAATAGGGAGGACAGTACATAGAATAAGCCCTCCAGAGTCCCTGAAAACTATCGCTACGACCACTGGCTTTGAATGTTTTCTTCAGAGAAGTGGTGTGTCACAACTCCACAAATTGCCATTTTGTTCCCAGTTCGAAGTGATGAACCCATTTTTTATCATCCGTGACAATGTTCAACAAAACTTGTCCTGATCAGCCTCTTAACATGCAAGCAACTCTGCACAGATGGTCCTTCATTGCTCTTTATGATATATTAGGCAGCAAGGAACCCAGTCAGTACACATCTTTGAGTATCCCGACTGGTCCACAAGTGCGTCAGCACTACCAGAGCAGTGAAGTGATCGACAGTGGCCCATCATCAAATTGAAAGAAAGTCTTCGCACATTTCAACACTGCAGGAATCACAGATGAGTGTGGCCTGCCAGTACGTGGAAGATATGACAGGTTTGCGCGACTTGTGATAGTGACAGATGCTCTGCCAGATGACCCACCGTGCTTTTGTTCACTGCCAGCACCTACGAATATTTGTGACGCTAAAGTCGTCCATCAAAAGAAACTCCAAGGAATGAATATTTGTGACGCTAAAGTCGTCCATCAAAAGAAACTCCAAGGAATCTCTCTCTCTCTCTCTCTCTCTCTCTCTCTCTCTCTCTCTCTCTCTCTCTCTCTCTCTCTCTCACTCATTGCAATGCAACTCTGTTAAAGATGCCATTTTGAAGGTTACGTATGGTGCCACCACCTATCAGAACTTCATGAAACTGCCGGGCAGAAGCCAGAATATTCCATGGCGTTAAAGCGAATTCTGAATTTTTTCAACCAAAACTGGCCAAGAAAGAAAAAGGTCTTGCATTACTTAATGAACATCCCTCAAGTTACAGCAGCAAGCTGGTGTGGAATACTCAACCAAACCCCCCTCCCCCCTGCATTTCATCACGAGGTTCACTCGCGTATGAAATATTGCCTAAGGTTTCACCATCCACTGCTCACCTGCAGGACGTGGAACATTTCATACCCCAGAAACAGATCACAAAAAATGAGTCTTTTTCAAGGCTGAAAAGAAAATGACAGGTTGGAGATGGGCAGTAGGGTCTTATTTCTTGTGTTACCTGAATATGCAGTGTCCCATTATTCTGTATTACTGCAGTATCAACCTTACAGCTATTTTCAAACATCGTAATACATGTTACCACAAAACATCTTTCACAATTGGCAACACAATTAGACACAAATGAACAGCCACGAACATTATTTGGGTCAACATATTTCATTACAACATACTATTATCACAAATGTTACCTGGCTTACAGAACAACTTAAAACAGTTCACAGAAAAGGAAGGCTGGTTACAGTTTAACATTCCATCAATGACACGGCCATTAAATAAAGAACACAGGTTTGGATCAGATAAGGAAATCAGTTGCACCCTTTCCAAGGAACCATCATGGAATTTGCCTTAAGTACAATCACAACAGTTCATGCCACTCACATCCACAGATTAGGCCTGATTGCTGCCTACAATGCAGTATGAGGAGGGGGGGGGGCAACCTACAATTTTCGGACACATGACCATCATGTCTCCAATCCCTCCAGCCTCCATCCGTTAAAGCCGGTAGACAACTCCTGATGGCGCCGCCACTCCTGCTTTATTTGACCAGCTCCTCATTTGGCATTATGAGGCTAAGTGGATCCCATTCAAGACCTTCCTACCTCACAAAAATCTGAGGAGGTACCCAGAATCAAACCCAGACACTCCTGGACCAAAGGCAGCAGGTGGTACAGGGAATAGAACCCAGATATTTCTGCACCAAAGACAGTGGCACTAACCATTCAATTAAAAATGTGGAGTTTCCACTTGTTTAAACCTTCAGTTACTGAAGCAGTCCACCAACTCACATAATTATCTATTAATAATGTGGGAAACAGGCTGGCCACTTTAGCTTCAACAGATCAACAAGTGCAGTCATTACAAGCAATCTTAACACCATGTTTCCAGCCAACTTTTTATTTTTAAATTGTGTGTTATTTGATCCATAAACTACATACATTGCTTGGATAAAAAATTTGCATCATAAATGTCAAAAATACATATATGTCTAACAACTAGCAATTAGAAAATTATGAATGTGTATATCTATATTCTGGTAGATACCATTCTAATTAAAATATTGATTACATAATATATGTTATGTACATACAGGGTGAACAAGAGTTCCACCATCACTATCAAACATTCAGAGGTGGTAATATGGAACAAAAACAAGGAAATTTCACTAAACATGGGCTCTAGAATGTATATCTTAAAAGCTATGAGCACTTCATCTTCAGTAATGTGGAACACTTCTACTGCATGCTCTTTGCTTTCCATATTTTGGAAGGAGGTAGTATCAGCCAAAAAAAGGAAAAACTGTCAAGCAGACATGAGCTTTAAAATGCATATCTTAAGAGCTATCAGTACATTTTAGTAGAAGAGATCCCATGTTTACAGAACTTTTTCCTTGTTTACGTCTGTACCACCACCTCTGAAAGACTGAGTTCTGGTTCACACTGTATATTTCTATATAGTCTGACAACTTCATGATTAAGAACATATTTTGTAGTTTCTGTATGCTACATCTCATTTTGTACATGGTATTACACTGAAATTTGTCTTGCAATTTAGTGCACATAAAATCATTTATATTTTAGAAACAGGTACTATCAGGAATGTTTTCAGAGATTTTCTGAAAATATTTTTGTTGTTTATTCTGTTACATTTGAAGGTTTGGTCCTGCATACAATAGTTTCGATTTGAATTTCAGGTTTCTATGTCTGGATTCCTAGAAATATGTGCAGGAATTACAACAAGAGCCTAATCTAACCATTAATGTATGATTTGGAACATTATTCTGTATGTTTTAATATTTTTATGAAACATATCAATTACACAATTTTAAATGTCATGTGCGTAGGTTACAATTTCTGCAATATATGCTAGCACCTACTTGACAATGACACCACAGCATTAACAATCTGAAGATTTTTGCAACCTGTAACTGAGGCAGTCTGTTCCAAAACTTGCCTTATCCATGATAAGAAATTTTACATCAGACAAAAAACTGAAAACTTCTTAATGCTAACAGAAACTGAACCCTTTTCCTGGTAGGAATGCATAATTTTAATAAATAAAGTCATGATTAATTGGGAATATAATTATTCCCATCAAGAAATTCCAGGATTAGACAAGTTTTGTTGCAGCACACTGCAAGTGCGGTACTCAGGAATATACTTTTTGTGCATTTGTGGTAGTGCTGATGCATTCAGTTTATACTCATTTATTAGAACTTAAAAACACAGTTCATAGTAAACAATGATTCTACATAATTATTCATTGAGCAGAATTCAAATAGCTAAGTCTGTCAAATCCTCACAAGATTTCACAATATTCGTTGATAGTCTCTTCAGGGTAGTAATTTGTTTCTCCAATATTGGACACTAACAAATTCTTGTAGAAAGCCAGTTCTTTATGCACCTTCCACTCCAATCCAAAATGTTTTTGTAGCTAATGCTTTACGTCGTCCATCTTGGCTGGGTTCAAGGGCACTCTGAGGACACAACTTGTGTAACATCCATATTCATCAAACTTACCTTTCTTCATCACAGACCTTCCTGAACCACAGTCTACATTGTAATTCGGTTCTCCTTGTACTGTCACGTTTCCTTCAAACGTTTTACACAAGATGAACCGCTTTGCTGAAGAAAATTTGAAATGCCAGCTACTTGGTTTTTTCATCATATTGTCAGCAGCCTTCTTCCAGTCTCTCACTGTGCAATCCACACCCAATTTAGAAACCTGAACATGCGATGCAAAAATATCTTTATACTCTTGGGTTGCAAATTACTGGCCTGGTCCTAATGTCGTCCTCTATTTGTCCAAATACTCTGTCCGAAGGCAGAAAGGAGTGTCCTGGAATGGGAAATATCAGTTCAATACGCTTCACATTGGGGGGGGGGGGGGCGCTCACTTTTAACAGAAAATAGCTGCACATCATTATCACTGTAGAGTTTCTATTCTGTCTTCCGCAGCAATCAGCACAAAGTCGCAAACTTGAGTAGTTCGATAAATCACATTTAGAAAGTCTGTCAAATATTGCAGAAGATATCTCATTTGATCCCTTTTTGTATTCGTGTTCCATCCACGTATACGTGAAAACATTTTGTACTGTCAATTCAGTATGTGAATGACCCATTACAACTGTAAAATTGTAGGTGTATATCTGACGACTGTAGTAGGCAATTTGATCTGGTATTTTAGGTTTAACCAGATTTTCCTGACAGTCAAATGACATTGTGAGCATAGCATCCCTTTTTCTTGCAGTTTTGCGTAAAAAGTTTTAGCGTTTAAGTTATGAATGCTTTTCTGACTTATCCTTCACGTGCTCAATTTTTCCCTTAAGTTCAATGCACGTAGAACATGCATCTTTTACACGTGAACCAAAACCGATGTTGTAACCTGTTGTGAATGTTGCGAAAGAACCATCGCTTCACTCTCATCATGACAAACCTCTGCATTATAAATCCAGTGTAACTTTGCAATACTAAAGTTTCCGGGAAGATATTTTCTTTGCAACGATTTTCCTCAACAATAGTGACTTTCACAGCACTTCGAACGTTCAATAGAAGACTTTACAGATTGTCTCTTTGCATCGTACTGTGGCCTGTCTCTAGCACCACCTCTTTTCTCTTTAGGCATTTCACCAGTTTGGTAGTGATTTCTGGCAATTCTCTGAATTCTATCTTTACTCACATGTAAAATGTTGAGAAATATTTTTTGGCACACTTTTACTTGAAATTTATCGGTATTAGCAAGTTTAACGAAATACTCAATAGCAACACTCTTCCTACTGCTACCTTCTTTTGAGTGTCTCTCTTTCAGACTTTTCTGCTCTCAGATATTTCAGTATAAAAGTGTCTTGCTCAATTTTATTGGGAGAGCTGTAGAAGTTCTCATGGAACTGTTGAATGCCTAACATCCTTAATTTCCTGCATTTGTACGTTGGTCCATTATGGATATTGTGGTGGTTCCACTGGCCCATGCCTGTAACGATAAAAATAATGGCCTGAAAATAGCTCCTGATGTAAATGGGACATGAAGAGGACACTAATAATAAAAGCCTAATGTGGTGTTTGAGTAAATCAGAGGAATATAATATCGTTACATTCCCGTTTTGTGCTGGCAGCTGCTGTGTAAGAGCATACGAGCATGTAAACACCCAAAGTTTTGACACCTTGTGGATGTAGTTGTTATTAAATTCTTCGAATACTGTTAAACGTAACACAGAGTTTACGTCAATGCCACTAGGTGGCAGCACATTACGACAGACGTTTGCAAGACACATGTCCCCATTTGATTGACATAAATCCCGCTAGATGGTAGCACACTCCTCAAATATGCCAATTATTTTCACTACCATTATTACTACTATTATTATTCTCAGTGGTTGTAGCTGTATAAATTTGTTCAGACCATCATCATAACTGTTACAGAAAATGCTATTTCACACTTTGAGGTTTATCTGAATCAAAAAATTTGTATGGAGTAAATGTTTGGGCGATCTACTACAGATGATAAAACCCTGAGAGCTCTGAAACTGCTCGTCACCATAAATAAAAAAATTATCTGCGCAAACAATCTATTGTATTACTAAAAATATGTGAACACCTAAAGTTTATTTTCAGCAGCCACCACCACTATTTTGTTAACCTTTATACATCCACTGATCATTGACACCAGAGCCTAAACCAGTCGTGTAAACACACTGCATAAATTTGACGTCTTCCTTACCTTTTATATTTTTCCTTGGTTTTCTTCCATAAAGCAGGATTACTTTTACGGCATCTTGCTTTGCCTTTTGGAGCTGGAGTAATTCTTTCTTCCATTGTAATCCTATTTTGTCACAAAACTGCACATTTCTTCAAACTTTATTGACGACAGCTGTAAAAACGTGGGAAAAACATCGTGCGTTTCCTTGGACTGGAACATGAAGAATTTCAATGGCTGGTAGGATAAGGGAACTATTTGAACACGACACTTGGAATAAATAAGGCAAGTTTTGGAACTACCGATTTTTAGTTAGTAATTTCTACGGTAAAGAACAACTTTTGAGTGAATACAGACTAATCAGTCAATGCGCCGGGTACTGAAAAAATTCGGAGTAGGCTTCACTCATTCCGTAAAAAAAAAAAAAATTGGATAAGACCAGTTTTGGAACGGACCGCCTCAACTGAGACAGACATACACAAAATAAAAATCAAAGTGCGGTAAAATGTCAGAGAGAAAGAGAGCGAGAGAGCGAGAGAGCGAGAGAGCGAGAGAGCGAGAGAGCGAGAGAGAGAGAGAACAATCTGCCTGAAACCATATTTCTTTTCTGCTGTAAGTCCAAAGACTTGTTTGATGCAGCTCTCCATACTTTTTTATCCTGTGCAAGGCATAATTTGAATCTATTTACTGTACTCAGGCATTTGTCACTTTCAAAAATTGTTACACCTCAATCTTATTTTTGTCAAGTTGAGCCACACATCTCTCTTCTTCCCAATTTGAGTCATTACATCCTCAATGGTTATACGATCAACCTACCTAATTTTGTGGTGTTCTCTAGAAACTTATTTCAAAAACTTCTATTCGTTTCTTGTCTGAATTGTTTCTGCCCATTTTTCACTTACGTGCAAGGCCACATTTTTGACAAATTACCTTCTGAAGAGACATTTAATGATGTTATCTGTGCCCATTGGACACAGACTGACTGTTCACCAGTCAACTATTTTGTCATGAAGAATGCCAAGAGAAGATGAAGAATCACATCCCACACCTCTATGGCTAGATGTACCACAGCATGGAAAGATTTTAGAAACTACATTACTTGTTGAGCCATTTACCTCTGCATTCCTTTCAAGAAGCTGAATAACTTTTGGTGCAGAACTTCAACAAGGTAACATCACATCAAGTCTGTGGCAGACTGAAGAACCCAGGAACGTGCCAGTTTAGCCATGGTAGGGAAGAGAGAACACACTATTCCCTGGTGCCTTGATTTGACTAACAAAGAACTATTCAAATTACATCTACAGCTGGACAAGTTCTATTCCTTGACATGGGAATGGATTAAAGGTGTCACATGGTCTGGAGTGGACTCCGCACAAAGGTCAGTGGATATCAAAAAGTCTGGCATGTACAAGAGACGACCTTCTGATGCGACCTGTAGTACAGCCAACCAACTTGGTCAGGTTGTGGTTTCACTTCCTAAGAAGAGACTCCAAATGGTAAATCTGCACTTATCGTGGACATCAGCACAGTGAAAGAGGAAGCTGCAAGACTTCCACCTGAAGAAGTAGGTCACAAAATCTGTCACACACTAAAACAAGTCTTATGAAACTGAACATCTGTAGTAGGGAGAGGGTACCATGTGGGAACTACGAAGATTCAGATACTGCAGTCTTCCCAGCTACCGAAGGCAACACAGCTGTGGTCCTATCTCAAAGGGACTACACTGAGAAAATGCAGGCATTCTAGAAGACAGTGCTCACATGAAGATTGACACTCATCCTACACAGAGGGTGAAAAGGAAGACTATGGTGCCTCTTAAAGAATCCAACTTGAGAGAAAAGGTTGTTACGAAGCTCTGTCTGAGCACCAGGTCCACTGACACTTTGTGGACAGACTGAAGTTTTACATTCTATTTATGGTAAAACTGGTGTCTGACATACACACTACTGGCCATTAAAATTGCTACACGAAGAAGAAAAGCAGATGATAAAAGGGGATTCATTGGAAAAATATATTATACTAGAACTGACATGTGATTACATTTTCACGCAATTTGGGTGCATAGATCCCAAGAAATCACTACCGGCCGTGCGGTTCTAGGCGCTACAGTCTGGAACCGCGCGACCGCTACGGTCGCAGGTTCAAATCCTGCCTCGGGCATGGATGTGTGTGATATCCTTAGGTTAGTTAGGTTTAAGTAGTTCTAAGTTCTAGGGGACTGATGACCACAGCAGTTAAGTCCCATAGTGCTCAGAGCCAGAGCAAATCACTACCCAGAACAACCACCTCTGGCCCTAACAACGGCCTTGATACGCCTTGGCATTGAGTCAAACAGAGCTTGGATGGCGTGTACGGGTACAGCTGCCCATGCAGCTTCAACACGATACCACAGATCGAGAGTAGTGACTGGCGTATTGTGACGAGCCAGCTGCTCGGCCACCATTGACCAGATGTTTTCAATTGGTGAGAGATCTGGAGAATGTGCTGGCCAGGGAAGCAATCCAACGTTTTCTATATCCACATAGGTCCGTACAGGACCTGCAACATGCGGTCGTGCATTCTCCTGCTGAAATGTAGAGTTTCGCAGGGATCGAATGAACGGTAAAGCCACGGGTCGTAACACATCTGAAATGTAACATCCACTGTTCAAAGTGCCGTCAATGTGAACAAGAGGTGACCGAGATGTGCAACCGATGGCACCCCATACCATCACGCCAGGTGATATGCCAGTATGGCGATGACGAATACACGCTTCCAATGTGCGTTCACTGCGATGTCGCCAAACACGGATTCGACCATCATGATGCTGTAAACAGAACCTGGATGCATCCGAAAAATGACGTTTTGCCATTCGTGCACCCAGGTTTCTCGTCGAGTACACCATCGCAGGCGCTCCTGTCTGTGATGCAGCTTCAAGGGTAACCGCAGCCGTGGTCTCCGAGCTGACAGTCCGTGCTGCTGCAAACGTCGTCGGACTGTTCGTGCAGATGGTTGTTGTCTTGCAAACGTCCCCATCTGTTGACTCAGGGATCGAGACGTGGCTGCACGATCCCTTACAGCCGTGGGGATAGGATGCCTGTCATCTCGACGGCTAGTGATACAAGGCAGTTGGGATCCAGCACGGCGTTCCGTATTACCCTCCTGAACCCACCGATTCCATATTCTGCTAACAGTCATTGGATCTCGACTAACGCGAGCAGCAATATCGCGATACGACAAACCACAATTGCATTAGGCTACAATCCGACCTTTAACAAAGTCGGAAACGTGATGGTACGCATTCCTTGTCCTTACACGAGACAACACAACAACGTTTCACCAGGCAACACCTGTCAACTGCTGTTTGTGTATGAGAAATCGGTTGGAAACTTTCCTGATGTCAGCACGTTGTAGGTGTCGCCACCGGCGCCAATCTTGTGTGAATGCTCCGAAAAACTTATTTGCATATCACAGCATCATCTTCCTGTCAAATTTCGCATCTGTAGCGCGTCATCTTCGTGGTGTAGCAATTTAAATGGCCAGTAGTGTACCTAAAGGATTTGCTTAGCCCTTACATAAGGGTAAGCAACTGACACTGATTTTGTTGGACACCTTAACTTTGAGAATAAGCATACAGATATCCTTGTGAGCTTCAACAATGTCACTTTTTACCAGAGCACCTCCACAAGAATCGTAACTTATGGGCCAGAAATTTGAGAGAGAGGACCAACATTTTTAGGCAAGTCGTGATGCTGAGATTTTTCAATAGTACTTACAAGCAGACAGAGTGAGTAGCCATGCAGAAGCCACTTTACGAGTTGTCACCTACATGTATATGGGACATTTCAAGGAGGAAGCTCTGGAATCACCTCTATGGAAACCTACCAGTTTTTTCTGGTATAAACACACCACCATTGTACAGACTGGTTTGATGCAGCTGTACATGCTACTCTATCCTGTGCAAGTTTCTTCACCTCCCAGTACCTATTGCAACCTACATCCTTCTGAATCTGCTTAGTGTATTCATCTCTTGGTCTCCCTCTACGATTTTTACCCTCCACACTGCCCTCCAATGCTAAATTTGTGATCCCTTGGTGCCTCAGAACATGTCCTACCAACCGATCCCTCCTAGTGAAGTTGTACCACAAACTTCTCTTCTCCCCAATCCTATTCAATACCTCCTGATTAGTTACATGATCTAATCTTCAACATTCTTCTGTAGCACCACATTTCAAAAGCTTCTATTCTCTTCTTGTCTAAACTATTTATTGTCCATGTTTCACTTCCATACATGGCTACACTCCATACAAATACTTTCAGAAACGACTTCCTGACACTTAAATCTATACTCGATGTTAAATTTCTCTTCTTCAGAAACGCTTTCCTTGCCATTGCCAGTCTACATTTTATATCCTCTCTACTTCGACCATCATCAGTTATTTTGCTCCCCCAAATAGCAATAACTCCTTTACTACTTTAAGTGTCTTATTTCCTAATCTAACTCCCTCAGCATCCCCTGACTTAACTCGACTACATTCCATTATCCTCTTTTTGCTTTTGTTGATGTTCATCTTATATCCTCCTTTCAAGACACTGTCCATTCTGTTCAACTCCTCTTCCAAGTGCTTTGCTGTCTATGACAGAATTACAATGTCGTCGGCGAACCTCAAAGTTTTTATTTCTTCTCCTTGGATTTTAATACCTACTCCAAATTTTTCCCCTGTCTCACTCCCTTCCCACCACTGCTTCCTTTTCATATGCTTTCACTCCTATAACTGCCATCTGGTTTCTGTACAAATTGTAAATGGCCTTTCGCTCCCTGTATTTTACCCCTGCCACCTTTAGAATTTGAAGGAGAGCATTCTAGTCAACATTGTCAAAAGCTTTCTCTAAGTCTACAAATGCTAGAAATGTAGGTTTCTCTTTCCTTAATCTTTGTTCTAAGATAAGTCATAAGGTCAGTGTTGCCTCACGTGTTCAAGAATGGCTGTAAGGAGTGGGAATTCAGAAAGCATTACAATCTTCACCCACTGTACAACCAACGAAATAGAAGAGAAACCTCTGGAGTATGCAGCCATTGTATTTATTCCTTTTTGGTGCATTATCCAGAATAAGATGAGTTCTCCAGGAACAGCAAGTGAAGACTGTTCTGAACACAAGCTAAAACAAGGACAGTGTGAAAGATGACTCTGGACTACAGAAATTGGTTCTACAAGATATCCGTTCTACAAGATATCCTGCCAGTGGCACGATACATACACAGAGTCCACCAGAAAAATGTACACATACTTTAATAACTGATCACAAATGTTGTACAACCTTCAGTTTAGCACATGGTTACTTTAAATGTTCAAAATGTTCACTGTCAGTGGCTATACATGTAAGAGGACGACGAGTGGTCGCCGCAACTACGTCAGTCAATGTTACAGTGGAGATCGCTGCACATGTCACTTATCTCCTGGCGAAGTAGTTCTGGCGTGCATGGCTTACATCTATAGACATTATCTTTCACAGTTCCCCGCAAGTAGAAGTCCTTAGGTTTTAGATCTAGCGACCGTGGAGGGAAATCAATGGGTCCTCTTCGTCCAGTCCAATGCCCCAGAAACTTGTCATCCAGGAAAGCTCGTATGGCTAGGTGGTAGTGTGTTTGTGTCACATCCTGTTCATAGAAGACCTCTTCATCAGTTCCAGCAAGCACACTTCTACCTGGAAAAATTGACGTGCATAACATTTCCAGGTACATTTCTCTAGTGACAAAGAAAAAGGGTCCTACTAAGCCCCTGTATGAAGTCCACACCACACATGAACCCCTGGTAGAA
This sequence comes from Schistocerca piceifrons, assembly GCF_021461385.2. Lineage (NCBI taxonomy): Eukaryota > Metazoa > Arthropoda > Insecta > Orthoptera > Acrididae > Schistocerca > Schistocerca piceifrons. The sequence goes on along the minus strand of NC_060148.1, from coordinate 80,304,310 downwards.
TAACTGCTTTATCCACAAACATGCGGATTTTCCAGTGCCCAGTACACACTGTTATGCCGACTGACAGTTTTAATAAGTTTAAATTGTGCCTAATCATTCCACACTACCTTCGTCACAAATTGTTCGTCATCAGTTAACATTTGCTGATACCATTTGCAAAATTGCATTCGGCGATCAGGATCGTTGTCATTAATCGCGGGCAGTAATTGTGAAATGTAAACTTTCCACTTTGCAGCTTTCAGAATTATTCTTACATTTTTACTGCTAATCATCACTTCACGTGCACACTGCGTATCAGACTTCTGTGGAGAATTTACGAACATTTCCAACATGAGAGCCGATGAATCAGGACTTTTAGCTGTACACTGTCTTCCCGATCCTCCTCTGCAAATATCACACACTGTTCCATGCAATTCAAACTTGTCAATGATGCATTTAATAGTTATGAGGTTTGGCGGTTCCGTTTCAAACTGCCACCTCCACTGACATTGCACTTCAATGGCACTATCAAACATGAAAAACCACTTCACAATACATTTTCATTGCTCGATTGTCAAGTGAGCTACATCCATCTTGTTTTCTCAATACCGAGACGAAAGTATTAACATCTGTTGAACCAAAGACCGTACTACAACACACACTCAAATCGAACAATATTGATATCTCGATAGAGCCTGACAAAGTGTACATTTTTCTGGCGGACTCTGTAAAAACCAGACAGTACATACCACAAAGATTTTTGCCAAAAACTCCAACGTCGTACCAGACTGCAGTAGCCCAACAAGTCAACAATTGCAGAGCATTACCTATCTAAATTAAATGGATCAGATTATGACCATGATAAGGTTCTGACACAGGCATCTAACTTCCCCAAGATTCAGGTACACGAAATGCTAATTGATCATGATAGTTGTCACATTGTTAGTAAGGCCTGGAGACCTGCAATTAGCCTGATTAAGAAAAGGAAGGAGATGTCCACACAATGAACATATTTCCTGGTTAGTGATGGAACAGCAGAGGTTCTGGCAGCATATGTATCTGGGTACAGACCTCTGTCAGAGCAACTTTATGGCACGAGGAGTGGGGGAAGATATGCTGGGTGCGGACAACAGGCAGAATTGCAAACTGAAATGGGGAGAGGGAGGAAAGTGCTGCCCCAACCCCTAAACAGGCCAGTTTATCAGTGCACCTCACAACTGGAGCACTGGTTGCTTGCTGAAATATTGTGCCTTCAGACACTGACATCTGTCCGTTCACATCTGAACTACTCCAGCACACTAATTTGTGTTCAATGTTAAATTCCCATTCTTTCTCTCTTCTGGTTATTGCCAGTCTGCAATTTCCTCTATAATTCAGCCATTGTCAGTTATTTTGTTCCCATGTTGCAAAATTTGTATATCACTTATAGTTTTCTTACCAAATGCTTTTCCCTACCACTGTCTGATTTAATTGAACTACATTCCATTAGTCTGATATTTATCTACTAGTGATCTCTCTCCAAAAAACTATCCACTCCATTCAACTGATATGCCAAATCATGCGATTACCGACAATTACATTGTCATTGTCAAAGTGCAAGGTTTTTCTTTTCTTTTCCTTAACTTTAAATTCCCTCTCCAAATTTCTCCTCAGTTTTCTTCATAGCTTTCTCAGTGCACAGATTGAACAACACTGGGGATAGTTGCAATCCTATCTCATTCTATTCTCAACTACCACACAACTACTTTGACTCTTGAGACTGCAACTTTTAAATATAATCTTTCACTCTCTGTATTTTGTACTTGCTGCCCTCTGAATCAGAGTGTATTCAAACACATAATAAAACTTTCTAAACCTATAAATATTAGAAAAGTAAGTTTGCCTTTCTTCAGCCTACCTCCTGAGAAGTCGTGGGTTCACTGCTGTGGTGCATGTTCTTACATTTCTTTGGTGTCTAACTTCTGAGTTCGGCTTTCACTATTTTTTCTACTCTTCGGTAAATGGTTCATGACAATGTTTTTCAACCATGACTTATTAAACTGAAGATTTGATAATATTTGGTTCCTTAAAAACTGAAAATCTCTAGTTTAAACTATTTCCTCTGAATTTTTAAAGTCTTAAGACTAATGAATTACAGGAAAACAATTTATTAATTAGTTGCATGTATAACTCATCTAAAAAGACTTTCTGAAAGCTTTGCTGACACTTGACATTACTCGGCACCATGTGGTCATACAGATTGCATTTATTCCTTGCTCTGTAACTGGGTTGTGCATTCACTCTTGAGTAATTGCAAAGAAGGTTAGAATAACTTAGAAACAACATGTGTGCAACTGGCAGAAGCTTATCTAATGCAGGCAGATGCAATATCATGTATAAGAAACTTACAGTGAGAAAGCCTGGTTCATATCAGGTACAGCATAAACTCTTGCAACGGGTCTCCACTGATTCAAAATGCCTAGGCTCAACATTGTATAGTGATACAAAACAAGAAAAAACACTCAAGATCTGTTGTAGAAAGGGCAAAAGGAGACTCGGTTACTGCAAAAATCCTGGCAAGTATAGCAAATTAACGAAGAGACAACAAACAATTGAGATTATTCCTATCTTTTTGTGATGCTCACCAGACCAAACTATACATGAATGGAAGAATAATTTCAGAAGTAATACTGCTAGATTTGCAACCAATTACAGATGATACAAGACATCAGCAACAAATGCTTAAGTGTTTTGTCATAGAATTTTTTTGGCGAAAGATGCTCATTTTATGAAATGCTTCTTTATGAGTTTTGAGTGGCAATATTTAGAACATGTCCGCCCTCGTGGTCTCGCGGTAGCGTTCTTGCTTCCCGAGCACGGGGTCCCGGGTTCGATTCCCGGCGGGGTCAGGGATTTTTCCTGCCTCGAGATGACTGGGTGTTGTTGTGTCGTCTTCATCATCATTCATCCCCATTACGGTCGGAGGAAGGCAATGGCACCCCACCTCCACTAGGACCTTGCCTAGTAAGGCGGTGCGGGTCTCCCGCACCGTTCCCCTACGCTCTGTAAAGAAGCATGGGACTATTTCATTTTACATTTAGAACATGTTTTAAAATTATTCTCTTCCTTCCATACTATACCTTTCCGAGGGGACAGATTTCCTATGTAATTGCACGAGACCAAATTATTTCCCCAACACCCCAGCTACGAGTTCAGCAGGAAAAAGACATGTCCAATAATATGAAATGTACCCCCGTTTCACACACTAAACTGAAGCATTCCAAAAATACTATTGTCTCTCCTAATAATCAGATGCATTTTCTCTCATGTTGCAGATACTTAAAACTTCATTTTTGCAATGTGTAAATGAAGCCAGCACAAACAAATGCTGCTCATCATGTGTTTCTTGCAATTGTCAATTTGCTTTTGAACAACAACAAGTACAAACTTCCCATTTTTAATGGGTCACTATGTACCCTCTCATAGAGCTGCCCCAAACTAGTTTAGTATGGAATTTTGTTTAATGATCATGAAGCATCACTACTGGAGCACTGATTACACTTTGTGGTGTTCCATTCCTGCAGTACATATTGCTAATTTAAATATTGCTCCACACAGTTTTAACAACACAACACTGCCAGCAGTGGCTGGTGTCCTTTTGCCACAGTAGTGAACTAATACATGTCCTCTTAACTCTTTATTGCATTAGCAGCCAGTGAAAGAGAGATCCGTTAAGCTGACTCTCCACTTTCCACATTTATATTGCCAAAACAAAGAAAAACCATGCAATGTAGAATACATTACTCAGATTTGACGTCTTGACGAAAGGAACCTTGGAGTTCGAAATATCCAATGTTGAGTGAATCACATGATGGGTACCACTTTTTTAGGCTGGCTCCATTAACATAACACAAAACTTAAATTTCTGGTATCTACTGAAACATTAGAACACTATCAGATGAGACATCTGTTATACACCGATGCTATACTATACAAACAGTAGACAGTACTACCACTGAAAAATCTGCAACTGGCCAAGTATCCTTTATTTCCAGCAAAAATGTTAGGTAGTGAGTACTGACTGACTTTTCACAATACAAATTCCCTCTACTTACAAAAACCACCAATCCTACAAGGAGAGGTTTAATTACTTCAATATTTGTGACTTAATGCTTATTCACCCTCTTCCAAACATTTTGAGCTGATTCTGTTACAAAATGACTCCTGAATGATGCTCATCAGGTTTATTAAGCCTTCAATTTGGAACATAACACAGGACATTTAGGTTGTTTCAACTCCATTTCATAAATGGCACACAGAGAATTCTATTTTCCCTTGTAACATTGACTAAAGAAATAAAAAATTAAATGCATAATTTAGTTTCTTTCAGCTGTGGCAATTAGGAACTTCCTCTACTTGAATTAACTTTTGTTAAAATCCAACTTTAACATGAAACACTCAATTTAAGGTCTAATTTTAAACTGACAGCAAAAAAATATTTAAAGGTAAAAATAAAAACATTCCTGTGTAGATAATTCATGCCATGCAGTGTAAATAAGTCACTTATGAGAAATGCCACCTTCCATATCAACCTCTTCACTAGGCAATCACAATGCACTCCAAACCTACAAAGCAGTATCAGACAGAGCATGATGCAAGATAGTGCTATTCATAGCAAAGTAAAAAGTATTTCAGTCATTCAATGTACAAGTTCAGAAATATCTCCTGTGCATCTACGTTTAAAATCTCCTCGGTAGGAAGCAAGACTACTACTGTGAGAATCAACAACAGCTGGAGTAAAAATCATTTTAAAAAAGACCAAAATAAAACTAATCAGAAAATGATGAATGGCATAGCAGGCAGTAGTTTGAACATCCATGTACACACCTCAACCAGGAGGAAAACTCCACTGAGGCCAGTGGAACGTCAGGACGATTACATACAAGACAACACCCGCACACCTATGATGTATACGTTATCTGTATCACATCATCAGGTGTACAGGTGCACACTTGTATGTCATTTGCAAGTCTGTCCATTCTGTGGTGGTATCGATACAAATCTAACTTTTGTCAAGATGAGAGAGTAGAATATCCCTGCCCACAGAGAAATTTTGACAAATTCAGTCGCTAGGTTTGTGCACTCTTTGATCATTTCTCAAGACACTTTAATATTAACCCTTTTGACAATCCTTGAGACTTCTGTTGCTCCATTGTAGATGTGGGACAGCGATTGGTCAAATATTTAACAAAGAAATTCTAACAGTTGTGCAAATAGAGAAGTTATTTTACTTTTTCACTACCAGTTTCATCAGTACAATATGCCATCTTCAGGCCCCATAAGCATATTTTTGAGAGGTGCATACGGGGCCTGAAGATGGCCTACTGAATTGCCGAAGCTAGTAATGAAAATAACTTTGCTATTTGCACAGCTGTTTGGCGAATTTCTTTGTTAAACTCTTGAAACTGTGGCCATGCTTAGGTCACTGCATTTTCACACCTCTTGCCATGCGCCAAATTATTTTGACACACATTGTTTCGCAGCTTTTTAGTGTTCCAGGCACTGAAATGGTTAGAAATATTTATCTACAATAATTACACAGTTTTCTGCAGACCATCATAATACAGTCGCAGCATTGTACAAAGATGCAGAATCAATAAATTCCATCTATTGGGTTTACTGGAAAGTATAAAATGTAGCAAGATTCTGCCAAAAGCAAAGACACTGAACTGACAAAATCATGCTGTACACAAACATTCAATATTTTGGATTTAGAGCAAATGATAAGGTCTGATGAAAGTTCAGAAAGTACAACAGTCAACTACACCATGGGCACACCAGTGCCGAATTCTTGTGGCAGTTCACTGCACTTAAGTCACAGCACGCTTCAAACACTGTGGTGTATACTAGTCGTAAAGTTGATTTGCAACATTATCTATGTGGCAACTGTGAGATAGGGTAGAATTTGTGCAACCTTCATGACCACCACACAAAGTACTAGTATATTTCAAAACTTTTGACTGTGAATGAGTCATTCCGCATATTTGCAATTCTCACCTAACTGCAATGACATCAAGAAGTTACAAAACTTGCACAGAAGACTTCCTTTAAAGTCACTGTTAAGAGTGAGCTCCCCTTATTCAGCACATGTATGTTACCCAAAAACTTCTGTGATGAATGCCACAATCTAAGACAATTAACACTGATGTAACAGGAATTAAGAATAAAATCTCAATGGCAATTTTTTAGTTTTTCCAGAGTACTACATCTTATTTATTAACAAATTGCACAGGTTTTGACCATTTACTACTGATAGACTCCTTCAAATGCTGTATATTCATAACTTAAGTACCTCAAATCATTCAAAAAGTGAAAACCTTATGGAAGTATGCTGCTTTTTTGCTGCATTAGTTTCATTTCAAAAGAAAATAACCTGAGGTTTTAAAATGAAAGCAGCTGAAGGGATCGCTATGCCTTTGCCTACAAAAGAAGGTGTGGTCCCTATAGGAGTACCGAGAACCTAAACTCACAGCTAGAGGGACAAAGATGCTCACCCATGCAACGACAAGTGAGACTTTTACATGTTGACTATTCACTCATCACAGTCGTGCTGAAAACAAAGAACATGAAGCTAAAAAAGTAAAAAAGAAGTGAAGGGGTATGCCAATACTTAACAGCAGCAGTGCAAAAAACGGAAATTCATCCAAGAATGGTATAAATGTACAATGCAAGGGTAACGGTGCGACACGTGATTCAAGGTAGGGCAGATGTATTGGCCAGTGACACTAAGTGGAATGCTACACCACATTACTGATACAATCATCCAAGCAGGTGGATGCCCTCATTACTGCAGACTGGTGAGTTATGGTGACAGCCATTGCTCCACAGGTCACATTAAGCATCTGAATTGCTATGGACATTCAGCTGGGTTGGGTTTGTTTGGGGGAAGGGACCAAACAGCGAGGTCATCGGTCTCATCGGATTAGGGAAGGAAGTCAGCCGTGTCCTTTCAAAGGAACCATCCCGGCATTGGCCTGGAGCGATTTAGGGAAATCACGGAAAACCTAAATCAGGATGGCCGGACATTCAGTGTTCCCCGCACTACTCCTGCTGTCAGGAAATGCCTTTGCTCATCTTCTGACACCTGCACTTCTGTTTTCAGCGCTACTGTGTGGACAGTCAAGTGCACACGCTCCCCCTGTCATGACTTAAGTGTGCACCAGTGCCCTCCTAGCAATGAGTTTGGTGCCTAAAAGGTCTTACAGGGATCACACCACCTTCTGCAGGTAACGGTGTTATGGTCTCTTCAGTGGTTATCATTTTACAGCCTCCAGATCGTTGCTTTTTGAAGGCTAATGATTATTGTTTTACTGAGGAAGAAATGGACCACAGATTACACAAAGAGTTTAATAACAATTTGACTCAGCTCAATGGCCTAGTTCAAGTCTCAATTTGATGCCATGTCAGCAACTGGCATGTCCCTTTCATACTCAATTTATCCAAACAGTGAAGGGGAGTACAGTTTAACATGGCATCCAAACCGTGTGTTGTACCTGGTGATTCTTCCCACCACTGAGAGGCGAAGGCTAGATTGAAGGGAGCCTGAAAATTTTTGTGGTTCATATGGGATTTTATCCTGTGACCTATGTTTCCAGGCACACACCTTACTGCTAGATTACCAGGCTCTACAGTTTTTCCACTACCATAAATTACACAATATGAGCCGAATATGCCAATATTCAGGAAAATATGAGAAGAGTGCGTAAGACAAGTCTATCATCATCAATCAGAAGGCTGACAAGTTGCAGGTCACAGGAATCTTAGCAGATGCAGCCAACATGCCAATAACAGAAGTTCAACAATGTATGAGCAATGTATTCTGTGTCTCTCGAAGTTAGTGGGATGCCTATCTAAGCATTCTGCTTTTTTACTACTGGTTGTGCTCATGTGGAATTGCTGAAGTGTTTAAAGATGCAACCATACAAATTTTGTTATGGTCACAAGTTGTTACTTTAAGACAATGGCAAACCTCTAACTTCCTATCAGTTGTTTATATCACCTGTAACAACAGATATGGATGAACCATCATGGTTTTAGTCTGACAAGACACCATTCCAACTAGCTCAATACGCGAACACACAGAATTCATTCATTTGTGCTATGGAAAACCCACAGCAGTCACTTGAGTGGCCTCTGCACAAGTGAAGGATTTGTGTGAAAAGGCAGATATGCTAATTCATCAAACTCTCATAGGAATGTAAACAGTGAGTACAGATGGCATAACAATTTGTCAGCACTATGCCTACAGTACACATGGTTTCAGCAGGACAACACTGGCTCATACAGCTGACAACACCGTGAATTTCTTTGATCATTGTTTTCACAGACCAGTTATTCTGAATGGACTGTAGTTTCCTCATTATCCTGAATTACCACCACCTGACTTTCTTATGTGGACACCTTGTCTTAATGCCCCTTACAGAACAACACTATTCCCAAATTGCAGACAGAAATTAAATGTGTTATTTCAATTTCTCAACAACTGTTACATGTTTAAGAACCTGCAACTTAAAATTTTCCTGTGTCACTCAATGCCTCCTCTATGTGGATCATAGCAATTACACAATATATTTTTGTCCAAATTCTCATAACCAAACAAAGATGAGAAATGGGAAGTATCAAATTGACCAGCATAAGGTCTAGTTTGCAATGTAAAAAATAAGAATAATAAAAATTGCTTGAAAGTAATCAGGCTTACTAAGAAAAATTTAATTGTTTGAGGGATAATTTAAACATTTCAGGAACAGCTGCTGCTATCATTGTAAATGAAGTGAATTGAAAGTCATTTCTCCAATGCTTAACTATTTTGTGCTTAAAAAGAAAGTTGCATTGACACCACACGTGGGATTCTTTGTTTCACGTTGAAAAAATATCAAATTGCATCAATATATAAGTAATAAAACAGCAATGAATATTTACATGTTTCATGGCTTCTGGAGTAAAATATTGCCAAATGTTTTGTGAAGTGATTTGTCTGAAATTAAAAAATAAGATTAGAGATTTCACACACCTCATCTGCTGTACACTATATTTCAAGTATCATTTGAAGGTGTGTCAAAAGTTTCTCCCACTTTTAGAGAAATCATTTCTAAAACATACCACTTATGTTTTCAATTTTTTTGTTTATTATGTGCCTGACTGCTAAGCAGTGCCTCCTTTATGTGGTGAGTGACAATCTTATTTCACATTAAGGTATCTTCACAGATATGCAATTGCCTCAACATTTGACTAATAGAACTCAACCTGTTACGCTGTAAAGTTAATCTTTAAAAGAAATGACGTGTACAGGTCAATAGCGTCATAAAATTGAGTGACAATGCAGTTACCTTCAAGAAAAACTGCTGGCCACTCTTAATTTCCTAAAGGGCACCAATAGTGTTTCTTCTAACTAAATCACAGTTGATTATGAAATTTTTGTTCATTAGGTAATTGGTTTCAGTCAGCAATGACCATCTTCAGAGCTGGGTGCTGATTTGCTGCTTCAGCTTACAGAGCCTTTTAACCCTGTCTGTAAAATGAAGCAGCAAATCTGCACTGAGATCTGACAATGGTCACTGCTGATGAACCGGTAATCTAAAGATCAAAAGTCACGAGATCAGCAGCAGAAATAAAAAGTTGATTCTACACTTCCTGGATCACTGTTTTACTCTGCAACTATGTTGTAACTTTTAAATTACAGTTGTCTCAATATGTGATACAAAATGGCAGAAGTACAAAAAGCGAATGGAAGGTGCTAGCATTTGTATGCCACGTCAAGTAGGCACGACAGCAGACATAAGTTATACAGGTAAGTGCTATTGTGGTTGGAAGATGATGATAGACTTCTTATCAAGTACAAGAGGCTCAGAGCTTATACGGAAATATTTGTAAGAAAAGCGGTGTTTTGGGGAACTGTGAGGTAAATTTTGCAAATCAGTATTCAAAGATCACGAAAATTCTGTCACCATCTTAGGCAAGAACACCCCCTCCCTCAACCATCTTTTTTTTCACTCAAAACACAGATAAGAATGTCACCAATCCAAGCAACCTCCACCATGCACTGTACAGTGCATGTATACACAATAATGTAAAGCAAAAGTGAGTTATTTTCATCCACTATCAAAATCTAAAACAATGAAGAACTACTTCATTGTGGCTAGCTTGCTGGGAATACAGAGGCAGTATTTATAATATTTCATTTCAAATGTGATTACCTAGAGACAGTTTCCAAAAATTCACTTGTTTCATGCACAAGCCAACCAGTGGGCACAAGTCTTGTGGCAGGTGACGGTGCATACGCGAGAGTAGCCCATACAGCTGTGGTGTGGATGCAGGAATTTCCACATCTACAGCTGTGCGAGCTGCACATCTACGTACAACAACTCTGTTGCACAACGGATCAGACAGTAGGCCCGAGTCCTTTGACAGGTGACTACATACGCAAGATCACCCGTACAACTGTGCTGTGATTGCCGTAATTTCCACATATACAGCTGTACGCTGCACACCACATTGCACAGGGACTGAACAGGCAGCTCTGGGAGGTCGGCAGTTCCCATTTCTCGATACAATTACAGGCAGCAAGTAGTCGTGCTTCAGTCGAGGAGTGATGCCGATATCACCTGCAGCGATACACAATAACACAGCTCCTTTGATGGCCAAACTGACTATCATTTGTTGCCTAAAACAGAATACTTCAAGTAAGAAGATGCTACTTAACACCAATGTCATCAATAGTGTCATTTGCTTACTTTAAGGAGTATTATCTCCCCAGCACTCTCCTTCTGTACAGTATAGATACTGCCTTCAGACACAAATACTTCCATCCCCTACAATTGAGACAACATATATTTAACAATTTCACTTCTGACTACACAGTGTTTGAGGTAAACACCACACAGAACAAGTCTGCATACTTTTAAGGCTCCCCTTGCTTTTGGCAATGCAATCCTTACATCAAAACAGCCGTAATGTAACGTGATTGACTACATAGGAGGATCGGTAAAAAATAGGAAAACGGAAAGGAAAAATGTAAGTCTGCTCTACATCGTGATGACAAGAGATGCTAGACACTTTTAGGGATATGGGAGCGACAGTTTTAAATGCGGCACTGGGCTCTCATCACTCCGTGTCCTTCATACCTGCCAGACCTTTTAGTGTTGCCAAATTGGTGACTGATACTTATACTTCTACTGCAGTCAGAGACTGTCAAATTAGGTTACATTTTGTAATTCAGTACATTATGAAGTTTATACTGTTTGTATCTTAACGCACTACAAAACAGTGAGCAGATAGGGCACAGAAGAAAGTATATTCCATGACTTTGGGCTTAGACTCTCACCACACTATCATGAAACAAATTTTTCAATGTGTCAAAAAGCCGTATGATAAAAACAAGTGCAATCACAGTACAGGGTGTATACCCAGGCAAGGCAAAGAAATTCTCCCGGGTTTTTCCCGGCTTTCCCAGATAAACTACTTCCAGGTGAAAATACGCTTTTTCTGTGTTAAGTGACAGTATACTTGCCCTCGGGATCATAAAACTTGTCAATCCTTTGAATGGTTAAGGTTTTATGCACTGGCATAAAACCTCCCACCACTTTAGGAAATAAACCCCAGAAAAAAAATGTTTTCAAAAAATCTGATTTGCAGCAACATGTACGCTGCATATTTTCATGTTACGAAAGTATATAGTTTGATTTCCACCAAACACAGAACGTTAGTTTCCAAAGCATTGAAATCTAGATTGCTATGTGCTTTTGTAAGCCAATCATAGCTCATGTCACGTGATCTCGCCAGCCGATGATTGATATTCATCGCGTTTACATGGGGCTCCCAAAACCTTATTTCGTAAACTTATCTCCCAATACCGTTCCTGGGTGGTCACGTAAACACTTCAAAATCTATTCTGGAAATCCACTTCTGTTTGTTTTCCAGTTTCACAATCCATTTTCACTGCCATGTAAATGCAGCCGGTATCGAAATGTAATTGGGCTGTCGGGTTTCGTCTTGGTTTCAAACATTTCAGCTAATATTGAGACAGTGGCTTTTTGTACAGTGAAAGATAAGTAGAAATATTAGACAAAGTGTTTACACCTCGTCTAACTGAAGAGAGGTAGCGATTGTGCTGACTAAATCATAAACTACATCTGCTGTTTTCCTGGCTCCATAGTTAACTGGGCAAGTAAATCCGCTTCAGAACTAACATGTAAACATGGCAGCAAAAAATATTTCCAAAATTCAGTTTCTTCTTTTGGAAGATGTATCGCATGTGATGTACTCAGCCTGTAGCAACATCACTTAAGTAGCAAGAACACACACAAACAGGAAAAGTTAATGGTTTAAATTAATCTACATGGAGTAGCTACAAGAAAAGCTAAGGTTTCACATATATCATCTGTCTTTCTGCGCATGTTACACATCAATATATAACACAAATGTTATTGATTGGCAACTCCATAGAGTGCTGTGTGCACAACAACCATATACGTGAAATTAGAAGGAAGTTCAGTGTTGGCCGTAATTTTGATGGTTTATTGACAGCAAAATCTATTTTCAATCACATAGTGATTATCTTCAGTGCTGTAGTGTACAAATTAAACATTATCTTCAGTGCTGTAGTGTACAAATTAAACATTATCTTCAGTGCTGTAGTGTACAAATTAAACTTCAGCACTGAAGATAATCACTATGTGATTGAAAATAGATTTTGCTGTCAATAAACCATCAAAATTACGGCCAAGGCTGACCTCCCTTCTAATAAATGTGTCAGTAAAATTTTAAGTAGTGACGTAAATGTCTGGTCATCTGGACTCTAAATTCTTCTAAGCGACAGGCTCCCAAAGTGTTAAGCTTCAAATGAAAATCAAACGCTCTGATTTAAGAAATTCGAGGCACATTCACACAAACATAACTCATATTGTGTAAAATAAAATGCACTTTGAAAGTAGCACTTTTCAAACGACCAACTGCAATATTTTCCTGCGACCTTTTAGAATTCGTTTCAGTAGTTGTCAGGGAGTGCCAGAAAAAATGGCATTACTGTGCCTGCAAAGCCACAATGACATAGGTATCCCGTATGTTTGTACGTAATAGCAGAAAGAGATCTTACGTCATAATCTAAACAGGACATCAGAGGATATGCCAAGAGAATCTTAAACCACAGTAAAACCTGTAATTCGGCTTAAGGAGCACATTTGTATGTCCAGATTTACAACAAAGTAAGCCCCAAGCTGATACTACCCTTTTCAGTGCGGCTTTCAGAATGCAAATTTTCTTGAAGTACCAGTACTGTATTCTAATGTTTAGTTCTATGGCATACTCCCATATGTTGCGAAAGATAACAATGTGCACTTTAAATTCCACAAACAGTTGACACTGACCAACAGTGTTTCAAATAAACTGACAGCCTCTGTGGGAAAGATTAAAGAATTTTTTTTAGCATATCGAGGAGAATAAGCTCATTGTTCTGCAAGGCAATTAATACTCGACTGCCAAACACCTGGAAATAAAATAAGGAAACATACTAATTACATATTTTAGCCTTCCATAATTACGTTAATATTTTAATTCACTTTACAGCTCACAGCCACAAAAATCCGTTTTGTTTTTAGAACTGAAATCAAAGAGGAAACAGCAAACTAAATGTAAACATGGTTCACATGGAGACTATCCCTCATCCCCCTACAACTCTGCTCTGCACATGTACGGATCTGGTAGCTTGGGTGTGCCAGAAAAATGTTTCCGGGTATCATCTGGCTGCTTGTTTCTACTGCTGATACAGCTCGTGTCTAGTTACCTAGGATACAGGTAACAGCCCCACTTCAAGTAGCCAGAAGCATGAGAAGGTACTGCTCATACGCAACTCAACTGCTTATGCACATAAGCTCGCTGGCAACTTCTCAAACGAACCTAATGTTAATCATTGTGACATCACACCCATCTGAAGCAGTTTTTTGTTATGAACTATTGCAGCCTTCGTCCTAAAGCCCGAGACATTTTGCTGTTAGCAGGCACTTTTGTGCGCGCAGTGTTTCATCGCTGTAAATGGGCGCATTTCCTTTGCAACTTAAGTTTTATTCTTTTTCCTCTTTTACATTTTTGCTACAGTATTATATTGCAGTAATGAGTAAAAGTAGAATTCTTTGTTAGAGTATCAGTTCTTACCAGTCAAAGCTACAAAAATTTAACTGAAAACTAAAACAATGAAAAATTCCCAGAATTCTTAAAAGCTCCCAAATTTTTCCCAAATGATAGAATTTCCTGGGTTTTCCTGGATTTCCCTGGAGCGTATACACGCGGTAGTATACAATGAAATTAAATGAGGCGAGTACAACTATAACAGTAGGACATTAATTAAGGGTAACTACATCATAAAACTACGATACCACATTATCGCCCTTCATGTGCAAATGCACCTAGGACAGTAGCTGTTAAGAGCATATCATTACACCTGTAATGACCTGCTATTCTACATCCAGCAACATTTCACAACCAAGTGGCCACAGGTACATGCATAAGATGTGCTTCATTTGCTTGTTGTCACTGAAATAAAATTTGCGAAGATACAGAACTCAGAAGAAGAACTCAAAAATTCTCAAGCTCTGTTTGATAGGTGTCACTGAAGTAGCATTTGTGGAGATACAGAATTTCACCGAATTCAAGAATTTTCTCATAAGCATTAGGTGTGTAAATTTCCGCATCCTCGTCATTTACTGATGACAAACTGTATAGACAACTAATTTCATTACAATTTCAGGAACAATTAATTGGAAAGAAGGTGGTGGTTTATATGTAGGTGATTTTGTGTACATGTTAAAATATTTGCATTTTATTTTTATTGTTTGTGGCACTTCTTGGGCAGTGTGCAGCAAATGGAGTTCAACAACAGTAATCCCTACATCACAGCAGGTGCTGCAGGGAAATATAGAATGAAAGGAGTAGAAGTTAAACTTTGGTGGGTATTACATTGTTGCCAATTTAGAAATCATTTTGACTCCAATCTCCAGAACTGCCTTTTATATTATAGCAATCTTTGGTAGTCTATGAAATTAACATAGCCTAATTATATTGACATCGGGAAGGGAACACCTATGTTTCCCTTGTTCTGTACACAAAAACCACAGGAAAGTCTTATCTAGTTATTTATAAATGAAAAGCAAAAAATGTGGAGGTTTTACATCTCTTAAAAACACACACAGGATAACAGCATCACTATTGCTACCTCTTACAAAGATAAATTAAGACTAATTTTTATTGAAACAATTACATTAAAATAAATTTAAAGAGAGAAATTATCTAGAATCACAGTAGGTTTGTGCAAACACTTGCATAGAAAGGTAGGGAGACTATATACAGGGCAACAGAACGGCACCATTTCCACAATCCAATAAAATGAAGTGATGAAAGGGAAGAAAAATTGCATTCATAGTAATTGGAACCTTACAACTTTGCCATTTACGAAACACAGACAGCATTTATCATTTTTTTAAAAAAATTATGTCCTTCATATTCTGTCATCCTGTACAAATACATTCATGAAATCTGCAGTTGAGATTCTTCATTGAATGCTGCAACATCTCAGCTGGGATACTGTGAATTGTATCCAGAATTCTGCTTTATTAACTCATCCAGGGTTTTTGGTCAAGACGTTTAGACTTTGCTCTTGATGTAGCCCCACAAGGAAAAAATCTCAAACATAAATCTGGCAGTCTAGGAGGCCAGGAAATGTTACCGAATTATGAGATCACACAGTTACCAAACAATTCTCACACATACGCCATTGCAGTGCAGTGTGTGATGTCGCTCTGTCCTTTTTAAACAAGGCTTCTTGAACGTTTGGAAAGAAGTTCGTTCAATGCAGGTGTAACAAAGGGTCGTAACATCTCCCCGTAACGGTCGCCATTGACAGTTATTGTGTTTCCCTGTTCTTTTGCGAAAAAATACAGTCCGATAATCCCACGTGAATAAACACCGCACAATACTGTCACACACTAGCATGTAAATGGCACTCATGAATGTTTTAAGGATTTGTGTTTGCCCAGTAGTGGCAGTTTTGTTTACTAACATAACCTGTCAGATGAAAATGTGCTTCATCTGACATACACAACTTGTATGGAAATTCATTGTCATTGCTTATTTTTGCTATCATTTGTTGAAAGAATCCTAATCACAACCGGTAATAGTCTCAATTGCTGCACCATCTGTAGTTCGTAAAATGAAATTTTAAATTAAGATGAATTCTGCGAATACTTTCCCGGGGCATTCCAACCACTGCTGTTTCCTCACGAACTGAACATTGTGGGCTTTGTAAGAGACTCACATACAACATCACTGTTCTCTGGAGTATGCACACTTCTTGGTTGTCCTGTTGGTTTCTTCTTGAGGGCAGATCCAGTCTCATGAAAGTTATTAAGCCAACATGTTATTGCATGTTTCAACGGAATGGTATCATGATAAATTATAAAAATGCACAATCTCCCTTCTCTGCCACTACCAAACTATCAAATGTTTATATAAACATTTTTATGGCTAATTTACAGTTTTGTCCCTTCCACTTATCCACGATTACTGAAATGGACTGTTTACTCACCAACTGTTACAAACTGGCAGCGCTGCCACCTGCCCATGGCTGCCACTACTCATTTCAAACATTCCCATTATTCTGTGTCACCCTGTACTAGCTCTAATTGGATGCCACCTCAGAAACCACTGAGTGAAAAAGCACACAGAGGAACCCAACAAAAATGGAAAGTCTCATTACAAGCAACAAATATTGACAAAACCCAAAATTTCATAACAAAAATATGGACCAGAAGGTGTGACAGGAACAAAGCTTCACCAGTATTTGATCAATTTTCTTGCCATGACAAGCAAAGAATTTGTTCCGTTTAATTGTAGAAAACAGTACACAAATTGCATGGTCTATCTCTAATTTCAAATCACAACACAGCAAAATAAGAAATCTTTTATATGTACATTCGGGGTATTCAGTGATGAAGCCCACGGATAGGGGACCACACAAATGTGATGTGCTTTAGTAGCACCACATCAACATTTGTATGGTCCCACACCTCATGAGCTCAGACAGACTTAACACATCCAAGATATTTTTTGGATGGAAGTGCTATTCGGAAGCAACAAAGTTTGCACAGCAAAGCTGTAGCATACCACATGAAAGCTCAGAAGAAGAAATAGATTTTTTTGAAATCTAGTAGTTCTCAATTGTTGAAAAGCACAGCAGTTCCTTTTCATATATTTTTATTGATAGCATGTCACAGAGCAGCTGAATCTGTTTATGTCATCAATCAGCTTTGACCAATAAGATCAAAATAGTGGATATATATAAACTACTACTTGCAACCAAATATAAGTAAAATTTGGGCTGCAACAAGAACCTGCTCTCATATCACATTTGTCAGCTTTGCCAAATCACAAGCATACATTCACCTTCCAATTTAACTGAGGCCTTTAGATATGCTACAGATCAATGTGTAACCACAACCAATGTTCTGAAAAATACAAGAGTATGAATGACAAGCAGAAATGTCAAATGTTCTGTGTCCTTTTTCAAAAAAGGAGTTTTTCTTGGTACTAGCCTTTTCCTACAATGACCTTGCTGTAGTGGATACATCGGTTCCAGTGAGATCACCGAAGTTAAGCGCTGTTGGATGTAGCTGGCACTTTGATGGGTGGCCATTGAGCCACCATGCACTGTTGCCGTTTTTCAGGGTGCACTCAGCCTCGTGATGCCAATTGAGGAGCTACTCGACCGAATAGTAGCGGCTTCGGTCAAGAATACCATCATAACGACCGGGAGAGCGGTGTGCTGACCCCCACACCCCTCCTAACCACATCCTCTAAGGGTGACACGGTGGTCAGATGGTCCTGGTAGGCCACTTGTGGCCTGAAGATGGTGTGCTTTTACTAGCCTTTTCCTATGTGCCAAATCAAAGAGAAAATGTTTCAAACATATATTACTAGATGCTGCTTGTTCTTTGTACCAAACAATGCTTATCTCTGGATTGCAGTATCTCACTGGAAGAACGAATCCATATAAGAATCAAAAGTCAAACTTTTTTACTCTGTCATTCTCTTGTGAATGATTTAAAATAAAATGATTTTTTAGACTACAGTTTTACTATTCAAAACATCACCGTATTTCTTATTATCAAAAATAAAGCTTAGTGTCTCAATATTAATGGAACTTAAAAAAAGAAGCTACTCTATTGGCCTCAGTGGCCAGAGACAGTGATCATGTGTGTGAGCTGTGCTTACATTAATATGTATGCCTCTAACTTCAGAAGGTCTTTTGGCTGAAAGCTCAAATGTATAGCAGCTGTTTAATTGTGTCTGTTCAACATCTCCCCTATGTGGAGAGTATCAGTCTCTCCTGTTCATAATATTCTCACTACTGGCACTCACAATCAGTTCCATGGTATGGCACCTAGAATGTTCTTAACAAATTGATTTTGTTAATTTGTCCTATTTTTGCAGTGATGGGGTGAGGTAATTATGTGGTATCAGAATACCTTCAACTTTTTGGACACAAGTTATGTACAAAAAAGATACACTGTTTTTGTCTCTCCTGACAAATGTGAGATTTGGCACTTAGAATGTCTGACATTTTCACTCTTCAAATATTATCAGTTTTCTGTTTCTAAGTGTCTGCATGTGTATGACAATAGAGAGAGCAGGCAAGATGCCAGATAGACCTCTCACAGAAATTTAAACTAATAAATGGGTGTGAACTACTCTGCAACGAGGAAATCAAGAATAAAAACTTCCAAAATGGAGCACAAGAGACATAACATGTGGTATCTGTGTAGAACAAATAAGTGATATGTACATCTGGAGGTTCCTATATACTCATCACTGTTGGAAACTGACATTACACCATGACACATACACAAATTTTTTCCACTGTTCAGTACACCTTCCTGTTTTCATGCTTTGTATCCAGTTTCTAACTGGTTATCCAATGGGCCAACTTACCACTAAATCTTAACAGGGTGCAATGGCAGTTTCCCTTGTTAGGAAGTTTATTTTTTGTGTAAACACACACTTAAATAGAAAAAGGCCTATTGCCACTAAACTAAAAGTAGCGTAAGTTAGAATGACTTTTTTTTTTCAGGATTCCAGTGTAAGTAATTTACAAGATAACTCAATTCGAGACATTTCCACAACGACATTTGTTTGTGCCATTCAACCGGCATAGTTGATGGGTATGATATGTTTGCTTACAGTGTGCTTGTTTGTTACTTAGAGTGCACTGCGACTTGCAAGTCAGACATTGCGTACAGTAGGTCATGTGTAGTTGATAGGATTTACCAATGTAGAAAAAGCTGACATGTTCATGGTGTACAGAGACCGTAGGAAGAATGCAGTTCAGTTAATTATTGTCCATTTTATGCAGCACAATGTCACAACAGACAACCATCTCTAATTATTTATCAACCTCTTCAACCAGTTATGTGAAAGTTTTAGCGTAACAACTAGACAATGTAACAGCAGGAAAGGGGGAAATGCTCTTACTGCCGTTGCAGATGATCCACACATTAGCTCTTGCCCCATCGTATAAGTGGCACGAGTCAGGCAAGTGTCCTATGCATTCTCCATCAACATAGGTTCCATCCCTATCACATCTCACTCCAAACAATTATAAAAATCATGTTAACTTCCTTACCTGGGCATTACAACAATATACTCCAGGTATATCATGTATCTTTTGTAGTAGTGAAGCCACATTTACCAATGATGGTTCAGCAAGCTGTCTAAACATTCTCTATGGTCTGTTGGCAATACCCATTTGCATCGTCAGGTGGGACATCAGTGTCAATATCGTGTAAATGTATGGCATGGGATAGTGAACCATCAGCCCATAGGGACTTTTTCATAGAGTGAACACTGCAGCCTTTTAACAGACCATCTTCCACAGATGCTAGAAGACTTTCTTTTGCAGACTAGGAGGAACCTGTGTTACCAATATGGCTGTCCAGCCTGTAGTGCATGAAATATTACAGCATGTCTTCACAAATTGTTTCCAAATCACTGGACTTGACACAGAGGACCTGTACTTAGGCTAGCCTGTACCCACATTTGATGCCTGTAGATTTATCTGTGGGGAAACCTAAAGACACTGTCCACAATGAAATACCAACTACCTCAAATGATTTGCAGCCTGCTCTGACATCTCTGCTGAAATTCTAGCACATGTGCCGCAGTGGTTTCATAGCAGACTAAGAGCGTGTGATGCTGCTGCTGGTCATTTTGAACACAACTTGTGATCGCCAATTGTCTCGATACTGGTCAGAATCCACAACTCGTGTATGCACTTCTGTTTTGTGTGTTACTGCAGGTATTTTACAAGTGATGGTGCGGAACTCTCCAAAATTTCTCATAAATGACTTGGACAATAAATCTGCAACAAGCACCAGTAGCATTCTGATTTACCCTACTTTTAGTCTGTTACTGCGAACAGGCATTGCTCCATTTAAAGGAGACAATTTTTGCACAAACAATACTCTCTGTAAGTATTATTACAATCTACTGATTAGCTTACAATATGAGCCTCCAACAACCAATCCATTCTCTGAAAACTGTACATCAATAGCACTTTCCAATTCCACAATATTTACGTGGAAGATTTAGGCGATTCACCCTGTATATAAAAGTAACAAAAAATGTAGATTTTATTTTTGCAGTACACAAAACCATACGATAAGGAAGTAGTGTTATGGACCTTGGGCCTAAGCCCCAAGGGTATGCACTGGATATAGGCCACAGTGGTTAGACCTAGGATTTCCTACGAGGCCATAGTGTGGTGGAAGAAGGTAGAACAGCTGGTTGCAGCTAAGGAGCTTGCTAACACAAGCACTATTTTGCGTTCTACAAACAATGAGGCTCTACATTGTAAAATGTGGTTTGCCTGCGTCTCCTATGAACACGTGTCACAATTGATATTTCTTAAGATAATTAAAATACGATGAAATTTAACTGAAACTGTGTACTATAATAAAATATGACAATACCTACATAGATTATCACTAACAAGTATACATTTGGGGGAACATCTGCATAGCAAGCCAGGAGGCAGATATACTGACAGAGTGGGAACCTCAGGAACAATAGAGTGAAAACCAAGGACAGGGGGACCCAAAATCAGAAAAAAGAGGAACCAAAGAAGGAATGTTGCGACATAAGTAGCAAATACCGACAAAATTTAAAATCTCTTAACATCATCAAGCTGTGCACCAGATTTTAAAAGAACACAACTTCAACATTGGAATAACGGTTATTGTTAACAAGCCATTTATTTGAATGAAACGAAATGACTACTTGAACACACAACAGCATACTCTAAGTTTATAGCATCAGGTCTGTTCACATCACCCTTTGTGCTTTTAAAGAAAAGTTCTAAAGATGAATGGATAAAGTGAAATAATTATATTATCGAGAACTGGAACATGTGGCAGGCCACACAGCAATAAGAAAAAGAAGAAGTACCAGGTTTGAAATCTGGCTGGAAGTTATTCTTCACCGAAAAATGAATGAGCAGTTTGTCAATTTTCTTACCAATTACATTTTACAGGAGTGTTAAATGTATTGCAACCACCAATCAGAATTACCAGTAATATCAAAATGGTGGATATAAACTTGTCACTGGCATGTAATACATGTAAAATACGAGGGCCGTTCAGAAAGTAACCTCCGGTTGATTTAAAAAAATACACCAAGTTAAATAAAAATATTTTAATATATACATCTTACAACTACATCTTTGCACTATTTCTCTACATAGTCTCCATAGCGATTGAGGCACTTATCGTATATCTTCACAAGCTTTGAAATTCCTTCTGCATAAAAATCACCCGCTTGTGCCTGGAGCCAGCCTGTGACCGCATCTTTGAGCTCTTCGTCGTCATCAAACCGCTGTGACCCGAGCCATTTCTTCAAATGCATGAAGAGGTGATAATCACTTGGCGCCAGGTCTGGGCTGTAAGGTGGATGGTCGATAACGTCCCACTTGAAGGACTCAAGAAGGGCCGTTGTTCTGCGAGCAGTGAGGACGGGCGTTATCGTGCAAAAAAACGATACCGGAAGTCAGCATACCACGGCGTTTGTTCTGTATAGCCCGTCGTAACTTTTTTATTGTTTCACAGTACACGTCTTGATTAATGGTGGTACCACGTTCCATCAATTCAACCAACAACACCCCTTTGGCATCCCAAAACACCGTTGCCATCAGTTTTCTGGCAGAAAAATCTTGCAAGGCTTTTCTTGGTTTGGTAGGCGAATTTGAATGTGCCCACATCTTTGATTGTTCTTTTGTCTCAGGGTTCACGTACTTAATCCAGGTTTAGTCACCGGTCACGATTCTGTTTAACAATGGTTCTCCTTCGTCCTCATAACGTGACAGAAAGTCTAATGCAGAGGCCATTCTTTGAGTTTTGTGGTGGTCGGTAAGAATTTTGGGCACCCATCGTGCACAGAACTTACGGTAACCCAATCTTACTGTCACTATCTCGTACAAGAGAGTCTTAGAAATCTGTGGAAAACCAGTAGACAACTCCGACATTGAGAAACGTCGATTTTCACGAACTTTTGCATCAACTGTCTGAACGAGTTCGTCAGCCACCAATGATGGTCTACCACTCCTCTCTTCATCATGAACGTTTTCTCGTCCACTTTTAAATAAACGTACCCATTCATGGACAACTCCTTCACTCATAACTCTTGGTCCGTACACGGCACAAAGCTCACGATGAATAGCTGCTGCAGAATATCCTTTGGCTGTAAAAAACCTTATGACAGCACGCACTTCACATTTGGCGGGGTTTTCTATTGCAGCACACATTTCAAACCGCCACAAAAACTAAACTAGCGCAGGTACGACGTTCACTCGACCATGGCTTGATGCCGACTGACGTGTTGAGTGCGTGAACGCACAGATGGCGTCGCTACTCCCCCCACAACCCGCACTGTGACCAATCGGAGGTTACTTTCTGAACCGCCCTCGTATAAATCCCAACAACAAATTTAGTGATTCTCACGATGTCACACGTCAAGCTGCCACCTTAAAACATACACTCAACCGAAAACTATGCTACAGATCAACCTGTCATTACAACCAACATAAAAAAATAGAATAAATATTGCAATTTTTCTTTTCCATCTTTGGTCTGCACACATCAGGACATCAATAAGGGATGAACCCGATGTCTTATTCTTTAGTTCAGTCTACTATGTATTACTGCACTTGCTTACAATGAAGTAACATTACCATTTATTTTATTTCTATTATGGCACAGTTTTGTGCTGCTACGACTTTTTCCGATGCATTACTGGAACAATATTTCATTTTGACAAGCACCATCCACAAACTATTGCCGTAAGAATTTACATAAAGCACCAAAATGGCCACACCTTGATCAGAGCTCAGTGACTCATCTGAGAGACAGGCTGATGCAATGCAGATCCACAACACAAACTATACCGATCTCACTAATGTAATTTTAGCACATTCTAAAATTTGATTTTAGTAATTCCAGGACTTTAATAATTTGGCTATACATTATAAAACAAACAAAATGTTTGGACACTACCTACACACTCCACTTATACACAGGGTTTGACCAAGTGACAAGGGTGTTCGCAGTCTTGACTAAGAGGGAAGCATTTTGTGCCTTAGCTCCGTATCACAAATCTCCTCCCACAGATTCAATGAGAAGGTTGAAGGTGCCACACTATGAAGCAACGTGACTTAACTCACTTTTGTAACAAATGCAAATTGCTTCACAAGTCAAAACCCAGCACACAGAATGTAACTCAAACAACATGCCTACAAAAGTATCAACATACTAGCACACATTACTGGAAGCTAATGTTGGTAGCGAACATCTACATCTACATCCATACTCCGCAAGCCACCTGACTGTGTGGCGGAGGGTACCTTGAGTACCTCTATCGGTTCTCCCTTCTATTCCAGTCTTGTATTGTTCGTGGAAAGAAAGATTGTCGGTATGCCTCTGTGTGGGCTCTAATCTCTCTGATTTTATCTTTGTGGTCTCTTCGCGAGATATACGTAGGAGGGAGCAATATACTGCTTGACTCTTCGGTGAAGGTATGTTCTCGAAACTTCAACAAAAGCCCGTACCGAGCTACTGAGCGTCTCTCCTGCAGAGTCTTCCACTGGAGTTTATCATCTGCGTAACGCTTTCGCAATTACTAAATGATCCTGTAACAAAGTGCACTGCTCTCCGTTGGATCTTCTCTCTCTCTTCTATCAACCCTATCTGGTACGGATCCCACACTGATGAGCAGTATTCAAGCAGTGGGCGAACAAGCATACTGTAACCTACTTCCTTTGTTTTCAGATTGCATTTCCTTAGGATTCTTCCAATGAATCTCAGTCTGGCATCTGCTTTACCAACGAACAAGTTTATATGATCATTCCATTTTAAATCACTCCTAATGCGTACTCCCAGATAATTTATGGAATTAACTGCTTCTTGTTGCTGACCTGCTATTTTGTAGCTAAATGATAAGGCATCTATCTTTCTATGTATTCGCAGCACATAACACTTGTCTATATTGAGATTCAATTGCCATTCCCTGCACCATGTGTCAATTCGCTGCAGATCCTCCTGTATTTCAGTACAATTTTCCATTGTTACAACCTCTAAGAGAATATCACTCAAGTTCTGCACAGTCCTTTGATCTTTATTGAAATGACTTATCAGTCTCTGTGCTATTGCTCTTTAGAAAGTGAACAAGTATCTTGTGTCCCTCCACAAATGAGGGCCGTTTTATTTTCAAGCTCCGATAGGCTATAAATAAAAAACAGGTTCATAGGAAACTATTTTATTACCAAAAGTTTGGTACACTCATGGTTACTTTTCCAACAATCACCGAGAAGATTGAGACATTTATCGTACCTGTGGACAAGCTTTGCAATATTCTCTTCAAAAAATGTTGCCGCCAATGACTGCAAATGAGCACTGACACTGTTTTGAAGATCTTTGTTGGTTTGAAAGTGCTGCGCTCCTAACCACGTCTTCAGTCAGCATTCCTCGTCATTTGTTTTGAATGACTAAATTTGCATTTGACTTCAGGAATTGTGTTGATCCACGACAACACTCGTCAACACACTGCTGGCACTAACAAACGGCTTTTTAAACAATTTCAATGGGACATTTTTGATCATCCGCCGTGCAGTCCTGACCTGGAACCCAGCGACTGACCCCAATGAAGATGTGCCTAGGAGGGTAGCACTTTCAAACCAACGAATATCTTCAAAACAACCTCAATGCTCATTTGCAATCATCGGCAGCAACAATTTTTGAAAAATTTATAGCTTATCGGAGGTTTTAAAAAAACGCCCTCGTATTTATCCCCTGCCACCGGTGAAGACGACACCGTGATGTGTGTCTTAACCCATCACACTTTTGAATCAAGTTGTGGCAAATTTCTTTTTTTCACAATTTAGAACACCACGAGTTATATGACCTACCCAGCTAATGCTCAACATTTTCTGCAGCACCAAATTTCTCTTCTGTATGAGGTTACACTCAGAGCCAATCATTCAGAAATAACTTCCTAACATTACAATTTATATTCTTTCTGATAAAGAATTTCTCTCCCATAAACACCCTTGTTATTGCCAGCCTGTATTTTGTGGTAAGTTACTACAGGACCAAACTGCTGAGATCATCAGTCCCTCCAACACTTTATATCTTTTCTACTTCAGCCATTTTATCAGTTTCCTGTTGTTGACAATCTTAAGTCAATGCTAAGCAGAATTAGATTCCACCAGGGTAGGTGTACATTAAAGTAAGCACCTATCCCCACTTAGTGCCTGAAGAGAACCACTGAGCATCAGATACACCACAGTCAACAGATCATATGCCATGTAATGTAGACAGTTGTACATGAAAAGCAAAAATGTGGATGTTCTACATCTACGAACAGATATGATAAAAGCATCACAATTGCTAGTCCTTACCATAGAAAAACAAGACATTTTATTGAAATAGTATATTACAATTAAAAAATGTGAAAAGGCCATACAAATTATCTTTAACAACTGCCACTTTGAGAATACATCAGCAAAAAATGGTACAGGCTTATTAACCAATATGGAACCACAGGCTGAGAAAACCAGGCAGGATGGGGACCCAAAATCAGAAAAATGGGAACTAAAACATGGAATGTCTCATTACAAGTAACAAATACAGAAAATCTAAACTTTCAACAAAGTTGTCAACCTGAAGGTATTAAATGAACATGAAAGAATAACATTTGATGAATTTTGTTGCCAACAAGCCATGACACACACAATTTTACAATGCTTCTGCATCTCAGTTTGTTTATTTGAATGAAATACTAAATTATTAACTTGACATAAAATAACACGTAACATTTAGAGCATTCAAGATTTGTTCCAATAGCCCATTCCAACCATTAAGGAAAACTACTCTTAAAATGTTGGAAAAGAGGAAACTATATCGTAGAAATTTTCATGTCACTGCTCTAATTTTAAATATACAACAGAACAACAATCATAAATCTTCTGTTATACGTACATTCTGAACAGTCAGTGATGGTGCATGTGGATGCGAGACCATACAAATGTGATGTGCTCCATTACCACCACATCAACATTTCTATGGCCCCACACCAACATGCCAATCTCCACCCACCAAAGATTTATTACACGTCTGCACACACTGATGGCATCTTTTACAGAGGATGGCCGGCTTGATAGAAAAATGCAATACTGAAGCAAAATGTTGAAACCAAACTACTTTCATAACATTTGTGCAATGCAGTAGCTACTCTGTGATGCAACAGCTATTATCAAAGTCACGAACCAGCCTGACTACTCTTCAAACAAATTAAAAATATGAAGTTCTCAGTCACGTGAATTTGTCAAAACATTGCAACGAGTGTCACTCATCTGACAAAGAATCAATATGCCATCACCTACATAATGACAACCCTGGCCAATTTCAACATTTGGTTGAAGGGCAATGAATGACACTTTGTGAAATGTTGTGCAGTTCTGATCAAGTCAACTGGCTGAGAATTTCATATTAGTTCAACCTGCTGAGGGAATCAGGTCATAATACGAAAACTGTAGTTAAATTTCTTAAGAAAAAACATGAGCATAAAGAAATCTTTTTCTTCAAAATTAAATAGTATTTAGTGTACTACAATAAAGCTTTACTCCTGTTGCGAAGCACTGTTGCTGGTATTGCAAATATGATTAATGTTTTAAAAGTACAAAATTTCAAATCAAAGTTAATTACTACCATCATTTCTATCTACTATCAAAGACATACTTACAGTACATTTTCCTGAAAATGCAGAACTTATTGCCTCTTGTTATATGTAGACCCAGCCCCACAATTAGATTTAATGGTGCCAAGTGAGACTTTCAAACCTGTTATCAGTGAAAAAAAAAAAATCGGCATTGAAAATTAATTGTTGATATTAAGATTCCATCAAGATAATCACAGAAGGAAGATTAGCTCAGGTGGCCAAGAATGTAGAAATACTTGAGGGAAAAACCTTTCCAGCATTTTCTTAAGGTGATTTGCCTTGACATGTGGAATGATTTTTATGCAAACTAGAAGTGAAGGCAGCTTGTATACAGGGTGATCCAAAAAGAATACCACAACTTTAAAAATGTGTATTTAATGAAAGAAACATAATATAACCTTCTGTTATAAATCATTACAAAGAGTATTTAAAAAGGTTTTTTTTTCACTCAAAAACAAGTTCAGAGATGTTCAATATGGCCCCCTCCAGACACCCGAGCAATATCAACCCTATACTCCAACTCGTTCCACACTCTCTGTAGCATATCAGGCGTAACAGTTTGGATAGCTGCTGTTATTTCTCGTTTCAAATCATCAATGGTGGCTGGGAGAGGTGGCCGAAACACCATATCCTTAACATACGCCCGTAAGAAAAAATCGCAGGGGGTAAGATCAGGGCTTCTTGGAGCCCAGTGATGACGTGCTCTGTCACGGGCTGCCTGGCGGCCGATCCATCGCCTTGGGTAGTTGACGTTCAGGTCGTTACGGACAGATAAGTTCCAATGTGGTGGCGCTCCATCCTGCTGAAATATGAATGGTTGTGCTTCTTGTTCGAGCTGAGGGAACAGCCAATTCTCTAACATCTCCAGATACTGTAGTCCAGTTACAGTAGCACCTTCGAAGAAAAAGGGACCAAAAACTTTATTGGCTGAAATGGCGAACAAATGTACAACTAAATGAAACTTTATAGCTCCCTTAATTCGCCGACAGATAGTGCTTAGCTCTGCCTTTTGTCGTTGCAGAGTTTTAAATTCCTAAAGTTGTGGTATTCTTTTTGAATCCTCCTGTATTTTAGAGGCCTCATTCTCACGGGAGCTGTTATGAAGATACCTTACTAAAATCCACACACCCTTAGTCACGAAAGGAAATCTTGCCTTTACCTTTCAGATAATAAAACTATTACTTATCTTTTGCAACTGGCGAACTGATATTCTTGTTTGTGATGTCAAGATCACTGAATGAGCAACTGAAGGATTGAAGCAGATATTACCATCACTAGCTGTCAAGCACTGATTGGGTCTTCTGCAACGGCCACAAATATTGGAAAGGCTTAGCTCACTATATCGCAAAACACTGCCAGTGCTGCACTGTGTACAATTCTGCATCATACAATTTTTCTGGACGGGTGGATATCCTGACATGGCCATAATGTGAGGCTGCAGGCAGCACAATTCACCCGAATAACTTCTTCCATCACTCCATGGTTCAATCATGACAGTCCTCACCTAGTGTAAAAATATGCACGCAATTTTGCCAATGAGGACACGCACATGTAGTCTATCGGAGCCCACTACCAGTAATGCAATATTAAACAATTGTGCGTCCCACGTGTGGTCTGTTGGCAACAGTATTCAGCCAAAATCTGTTAGGTTTTTTGATGGCACCAATTAATGGCACTAAGTTACCGTATTTACTCTAATGTAAGCCGCACTTTTTTCCGGTTTTTGTAATCCTGAAAGCCGGCTGCGGCTTAGAATCGAGTGCAAAGTAAGCGGAAATTCTGAAAAATATAGGTAGGTGCCGCCACAACTAACTTCTGCCGTCGAATATATGTAGCGCTCCACAGGCATCCTTTGCAGGCACAAAGATAAATATTGGCGCCAAAACCTCTGCGTCAGCAAATAAATTTAAAAAAGGGTGGAAGACGAGCTTTTTCTCAACCCCGAGTTTCGACCACTGCATTTTTATACATTATCCAATGAAACAAATACAAATTCCGTATTGTTCATCTTCGAATGCCGCAGCATTTCAAAATACTACTAAAATCCAACTGGCAAGACTGTTTGGGATGTTTGTCAATATGTCCAAGTCTACATTATGAATTTTTTCCTACCTGTGAGAAGAGATGGTTACTAATAGGAACTTTTATGAATTGTGAATCACATACAGTATTCTCTTCACCATAAGAATAATACGAATATAAACATTTTGCCATGTATTCTTTCGTGTTTGCTGCTATCTCATTTAAATCCTGTCTGCCTAATAAACTACGAAACTAGTGAGACAACAGCAAACGTGGAAGAATAAACATATGTCATGTTTATATTCGTATTATTCTTATGCCTGACAGTCAGAAATGAAGCACGGCAATTGACTAGATTTTTAAATCTAAGATGACTGTGCAGAATGTAATGTACTAAAGAGGCGCCTGCAAAGATTTTCAAACAAAGAAAAGTTTTCGATAAACTCTCGTTGCGAGCATCTTCTGTCATACGCAGTCTATTATTTGCTCCTTGTTGATCTTTATCAAAGAAAGCAGCAGTATAAGTAACAACAAATAGTCTCTTGCCATTGTTTCGCTAGTGAGAATTTCTCTCTTTTTGTTTTTATTGTAAGCGGCGGTAGCGCGCACAAGAGCAAGCCATGCCGCAAGCAGCGACAGGTCGTAAACATTCATTATCGGAATGCGACAAACAATGCACAACACATTAAAATAATGCAGTTTCATTTTAGAGTGACGTAAACACCTATAACAAAGAGAATGGCTCTTATCGGATGAAAGAAAAATAAGTAATCAGTTCAAACCAGACAAAGCACACGAAAAAGGAAGGGTACCCTTATAAATACGGATGGAGCGCCTGACGCATAGCAGTGGCTACCTGGTAAAGCATAACTGCTAAGCTTACGACTTGAACCAAACTACTATAGCTGTATCGTCACTCATTCGACCTAAATTGTGTCTCATATTACAATGGACCAACTTTGTTTCGATTTGGAGGTGCGGCCTAATTTTTTTCTCCCCCCTTGAATTTCAAGTCTCAAATTTCAGGTGCGGCTTAGATTCTAGTAAATACGGTAACTGCTGGTGTGGACTGAAATTTAGTATCATCAGCAGTTTTAAATGCCGGCGGCAGTCTTACACGCAATATCACTGCCTTTGCAATCTTGGTACCTGTGAGGAAAGTCTGCTCCAAGGTGAGACTACAGAAGCCTCCTGACATTTTCCTAACTGAAGCTCCCACCATGCACCAGGTATCCAATTAGTCATGGCAGGTCTCCATGGAATTAAGGGCTTATTGGAAAACTAGTGCAATTTTAAGCTGGTGAAACCTCTTATTAACCTTTACAAAAAAACAGTAGCAGCCAAATCAATAAGCCCCATAGCTGCTTAAAATGCAGAGAGTGTCAGAAGTGTCCGTCAATATTCAGGGATATGACAGGAAAGAAAAACGTCAAGTAAACGTGAGCTCCAAGGACACAGAGCTATGAATAATTCTTTATCTTCAGTGGTGTGGACCAAAACAAGGAAAAAATCAAAAATCTACATCTACATTGATACTCTACAGTAAACGTGTGCTCTAAAATGCATATCTGAACAGTTATCAGCACTTGGTCATCACAAAAGTTGTGTTTCAAAGTAGCGAAGATGAATACATGCTCATAGCTCTAAAGGTATTTATTTTAGAGCACATTTTTACTAGACTCTTGTTTTGGTCCATACTACCACTCCCCAAAATATGGAAAGCAAAGAGCTTGCAGCAAAAGAGATTTGTTTCACGATATTAAGATCGAGAATTGCTCATAGCTCTTAAGGCATATGTTTTTGAGCTCATGTTGTCTTATTATCATTCCTGTCGTATCTCTGGTAATACTGCTACCCACTTCTGAAACACCCTGTATATAAGGCTGCAACAATTGACAAAGAATCTTAGCCCACACATACAACTCATAAAAGTCAGGTTATTATGAGATCTTAGGCAAGAAATATGTAAAATTTAAGTAACCATATACAATAGAAATGTTCATTTGACCAGGAATGGCAGGCCCTTCAGAGAATCTATATTTGGAAAAGTAGTCCAGTGAGGAAGAGGAAAAAATTACAGTTAATGGCCAACTTCAGAATATGTCAGTAGGGCCTACAATGTTTAGGGGAGAACTAACATAGATTAGCCACATTAAGCCTCCCATTTTCCCATTAAATTATATCTTTAAAAACAAACTGGAAAATATGTAACTATGAAGACAGTGTTTCGTTCACAAAACTGCTTTACACCATGGCCTAAGGGATCTGCATTGTGGAGATACTTGGCCCAGGTAATAAGGATACTTTAACTGGAACATAACACACTAAAATCATTTTGTTCTGAAAACATTTTTGTTTTGGACTTAGAATCTCACATTATGTTAGAAACTCAAACTAAGAAACAAAGTCATTCAAAATTACTTCAGAAAGTGGAATTAGCCATGCAAAATTTTTGGTATTTATGAGGGGCTGAAGAATCATTTGTATTTGATCCTTAACAACAATGATTTTTTCCCTCAATTGGAGGCCAATTAAACTTAGTCTGCAGTTCTTCCTCTCCTAAATTATTAACTTTAATATGGCCAGTAAAGTCAGTCACTAAATTTCTCATCTGTCTTTTCCCCTGAAATTTTACCAACAACCAATGATTGGTGACTGGCTTCCTGTTCACAACTAACATCTTCACTATGGCTTCCCTTCATTTCCATGGATGTGCTAATACTTTTAGTTGAATAAATGGTAGATTCCGTATGGCAATTCTACTGAAGTCTTCGTTTTGGGCTTCTGTAAAAGAATTTGTGCTTTTTTATTCTGTATGAAATTTTTTCACCGACTTTTCTACCTCTACATCTACATTCTGCAAACCATCGTGAGGTGCATGGCAGATGGTACATCACACTGTACCAGTTACAGTTTCTTCCTGTCCCAGTCATTCACACATGGAGTGCAGGAAGAATGATTGACTGCCTCTGTGCATGAAATAATTATTTTGCTCTTATCCTCATGATCTCTATTGAGTGATATGTAAGGGGTTTTAGTATATTCCTACAGAAATAATTTAAAGCCTGTTCTCTGAACTTTATTAGAATCTCAGCATAGTTTTCATCATGTTCAAGAGTCTTCTAGTTCAGTTCCTTCACTATCTGACACTCTCCTGAGGATTAAACAAACCTCTGACCATTCACACTGCCTCTTTCTGCTCTTTCAAGATGAGACAACTCAATTTGTAGCTTTTCTGGAGTAGAAGTTGCAAGGCAAGGATTTGGGGTAAGGTCTCACCATTTCTAGTGAAATGATGGCTTCAGTAGCTGAGGACTGAACAGAACAATGTAGAACCTGTTTTAACAGTACTTTCCACAGGGACACGACTGTGTCCTGCTGGTTACTTATGAACTCTTAAATTCATCAGTGAAAATATTTTTATTCAAGGCAAAATACCACTAACTTTAAAGTCTTTGCAATCATTCACACTTAAAGCTAGTGGATAAGCCTTACCTACTAACACATTACACTATTCAATAATATGTAATTGCCTGGTCTTTACAGACATGTTTGTGTGTGTAGTATACAACTGTTTACGTGAAAAAATTTCTGATCTACAAAACGTATTGACAGATGTAATTGGGGCATATACACAGTGCCACTATAGCTCAACTATCCCCGATCTTAGTGTCACATTTCCCCATCTTCATCAGTTTGGTTAAATCTGCTATTTCTAGATTATTTACGCAGCTATTCGAACTGCAGTAATTTCAGTCACTAAGTTTCTTTTGGTTAACACAACTGCACCAAACAAGAATTGGAAACCAATTAGATACTTATTTACTGCAGAGATGTTAACAGCAGCAAACTATCAGTAAGCTTATATCACTTAAAGACAGCTGAGGGTCTCTCCCTTACAAAATACTGATGGAAACTACACAGTGGTATCACCAATGTTAAAAACTTACCTACAGTTGAGAGAACATGAGTGGCTTATGTATCCCACATGTTCAATTATCTCTACTCTCCCCAGCTAATAAAGGAAGCAGCTGCAGCCAACGATGCATCACCCACTGGCTCTTGCTACAGTACAGATCAAGGTGACAAATTATCATTGCTACAGTACAGATCAAGCTGACAAATTATCAATCTAACAGGCTTGTGCTGCATAAAGAAAAGTTCTCTACGTTTAGGAAACTGAACTCAAGAATATTTCTTCAAATGTTATGTGCAAATCATAGCGCATTTAAAAACGACGTGTGCACATTAATTTGTTTTGATACGTTACTCAACGTACGGTTACTACTCCGTCTCAAGCAAAGAAAACTGTGTACATTTTATTAGCACCTGCATCAGAAAATACCAATCTTTCTAACTGTACTGCAATATTGCTACCAAGAAGGACCTTAGAATCAATACAGTGCTGGTACACGTTTTATTGATTTGAAACTTAACACGTCGGTTACGCAGAATCTAGTAGTAAAATGTTCAAAACTTCTCATGAAAGACAATACGATGAAATTTCGGTGCCGTATGTCAAGTGAGAATTTCTTAAACTTGCAAGTCTGAAGTCTTTATACATAAAAATATGCCTAATTTCAAATTTACTCAAGTATTACAATTTTAACAATGCTTACCTTCATAGACTCCGCAGTCCACACAGCACATCTAACAATTCACGTTGGATGCACAACACTGTCAAGCAATTGCTTCCGTCATTTACATCGCCGGTGTTAATATTCAAACCAACAAAACGTCACGTATGTTTCTTCAATGCAGTCATTAATGCAACAAAAACTGGAGACATCCAACTAAAAAAGGAACATGTTATACGACTTGTAAAGTAACAAGCAAAAATATTAACACGATTGTAATACTGCAGAAAAATCTTCAGAGAAAACTGAATGCTGATCCATATTCTTGTGAAATATCTATTTCCCTTGCTCTTCTTTAACGACCGGTTTACCGTTAAATGGGATCAAAACTGTCGCTGCTCATATGTTTCCATTCACAACGATCGAGTTTTGTTCGAGGCTACACATATCGACGGTCACAACCAATTCGACTGGAACTTTACTGCAGAGGATGAAGTCTTTAGCCTCTGCGGCAAGTTTAAATAAATTTAAAAAAATTCTCTTCCGGATAGCTTAATTGGACAGGCTTCAGGCAGGGAAACTAATCTGAAAAATCGTGAATATTATTAAACCTTTCGACTATTAACATACGTGCTATTAACAGAGCAAAATTACAGTTTCGCTACTACAGGCAGTTGAGGGAAGAAGTGGTCATAAAACTTTTGAATTAATAATCTCACATAAGCTCGCTATGCAACTACGAAAATAACCATTCTTCAGCCGAGAAAAGTCTTTGGGAGCAGCAAAAATTTAGCCAGTTACGCTGTCAGTGGCACTTCGAACACTTTGTACATATGGGATTTAACTTCTAAGGTCATCAGTCCCCAAGAACTTTAACTACTTAAACCTAACTAACCTAAGGACATCACACACATCCATGCCCGAGGCAGGATTCGAACCTGCGACCGTAGCGGTCCTGCGGTTCCAGACTGTAGCGCCTAGAACCGCACGGCCACCCCGGCCGGCTTTGTACATATAATACGGCTGAAAATGTTCTAAGAAAAGTTAGTTTACACACATGTAAAAATATGAATTCTCATTCTAAGCACGAACTCTTACAAGACTTTGCAGCAGGTTATGTTATAAATCTCTACACTGATATTTTCAGACTTCTTCAAAGACTAGAAAATTAAAAGCTAAAGAAGCAACAACTCGTACTTAACTGCTGTTGTTGGGATGAAACTGTGTGGTGTCGAGAGTATCAACTACCCACGTAACTTTATCAGTTTGGAAATTGAACAAGTTGCCTCAGCTCCTGCCATTGCTTTCATGTCACTGCTACTGTTCAATAGAAACACGTGCCAAGGCCTGTTGCCACTAACAAATATTAAAATTCAGTCCGTCGTATAGCCATATACGCCATTAACGTGGCCGGTTCGTGGTGAGTAATGAGCGGCTTCAACCGTTACAACGCATACCTTGAGCCATCTCATCAGTGCGCATGCGCAACAACGTCCGCGAACTGCGCGTGCGCGAACGAGATCCCCGGCACACTAGGAGCGACAAATCACTGGTGATCCTTGCTTATCTGTGTTCGAACCGTTTACTAAATTAACTGGGTAGAATGCCAGTGTCTTGATGTTTACTATGGAAAATCAACTGCTACTGCTGCTGAACACAGCAATTCATCTCCGTTTGTCTACCAATAAATGAAAAGAACAATAAATAAAAATATCGTAATTTATTAATTAGGACACTTTCCAGAACATATTACACATCGGTATTTCGCTAAAGGCCAACTGAGTTGTTTACATCTTCCCAGTGTGCTAATACAATTCTTTTTTTATTTATTAGTCGTCGATACTCACTTCGTTGATTAGTATAGTTTAACTGCAAGTATTTATACAATTTGTTTTGTGGATTCTATATGTTTACAGAAATGTTGTCAATAGGAGCACTGTTAATTACCGTAACTCTTGTTTCAAGTTGAATGAGGAAGAGTTATAGCTTACGAAATGATAAGGGATTTCAGTATAGCCGTGTAATAGATGTGCCCTGAACATTTTAATTAGAATGTCCCCATAACGTTATGATACATAATTTTGTTTGGACGTACAAGCCTCTAACAATGAGTGCCGTTGTTTCATAAATAACTCATCATCATCAGAGTGGTTTGTGCACCTCAAGTAACTAAAAATTCTAACACAAAGGTCTTACTCAACGCAGGCAAAGCGAATCGAAACAGAACTGTACAGTTACGCAGTCACAGGACCTATTGCCACACAGAGCAAGCGGGATTGCATGAGAATTCGTATGAGCCGCTTAAATGAGTACGGTGCAACCAGCGTTCGTTTGAAATTTGCTTCTGGTGACACAACTGATCTGTAGCGTAGCCCGAGGTCTACGTTAAATTGAAACGTGATAATTTGGGTGTGAGTTGGCGAAGCACACTAACACAAATGTCATATAAAGGTTATGGTAACAGACTGACCTCTACCATACGGTAGCCTTAATGTTTACTTTCGCGCCCTACTTAATCGATTTCAGCCGAACGGCAATTTACCATCGTATTAATTTTAGTTGCTTGTAGAATTCCATCCGATTAGCGATTGATATCTGCGATTTGCTCACACACCTGCAATCTTACACTGAGTAGCCAAAGAAACTGATACACCTGCCTAATATCGTGTAGGGCCCCGCGAGCACGCAGAAGTGCCGCACCACGACGTGGCATGGACCCCACTAATGTGCGAAGTAGTGTTGGAGGGAACTGACGCCATGAATTATGCAGGGCTGCCCATAAATCTGTCAGAGTACAAGGGGGTGGAGATCTCTACTGAAAAGCACGTTGCAAGGCATCCCAGATATGCTCTGTAATGTTCATATCTGGGGAGTTTGGTGACCAGCGGAAGTGTTTAAACTCAGAAGAGTGTTCCTGGAGCCACTCAAGCAATTCTGGCCCCCTGGAGTGACGCATTGTCCTGCTGGAATTGCCCGAGTCCCTCGGAATGCACAACAGACAGGATGCTTACGTACATGTCATCTGTCAGAACCGTATCTAGACGTAACAGAGGTCCAATATCACTCCAGCTGCACACGCCCCACACAATTACAGAGCCTCCATCAACTTGAACAGTCCCCTGCTGACATGCAGGGTCCACGGATTCATGAGGTTGACTTCATATTCGTACACGTCCATCCGCTAGATAAAATTTCAAACGAGATTCGTCCAACCAGACAACATGTTTCCAGTTATCAATAGTTCAGTGTCGATGTTGATGGGCCCAGGTGAAGCGTAAAGCTTAATGTCGTGCAGTCATCAAGGGTACACGAGCGGTCCTCTGGCTCCGAAAGCCCGTATCGATGATGTTTCGTTGAATGACACTTTCTGATGGCTCAGCATTGAAATCTGCAACAATTTGCGGCAGGACTGCACTTTTGTCACGTTGAACGATTCTCTTTCAGTCGTCGTTGGTCTCGTTCTTGCAGGATCTTTTTCCATCTGCAGCGATGTCGGTGATTTGATGTTTCACCAGATTCCTGATATTCACGGTACACTCGTGAAATGGTCGTACGGGAAAATCCCCACTCATCGCTACCTCGGAGATGCTGTCTCCCATCGCTCATGCGGCGACTATAACACCACGTTCAAACTCAGTTAAATCTTGATAATCTTCCATTGTAGCAGCAGTAACCGATCTAACAACTGTGCCACACACTCGTTGTCTTATATAGGCGTTGCTGACCGCACCGTCGTATTCTGCCTGTTTACGTATCTCTGTATATGAATATGGATTCCTATACCAGTTTCTTGGCTCTTCAGTACACCACTAGATATGAGTTGCTACATACCAACTTGTTAAAATTAGAACGTTTAATACACTTTTTTAATTGATTTCATCATCCATCATTCCTCGTCTTCTTCTGCTAGAAAGCTTACTAAGGCATTGTATGCACTTCTGGTTGTTTCTCCAACAACTCGGATAGCGCAAAGCAAGTAACCACCTTTAATGCATTAAATTATTATTGACTTAAGTACTTGATAGCACTCTGTAACGTGAATTTTTTTTTTCTTTACTGTTATTTTCATACCTTGTCCCACCAGCCTACCTTACAAAAGGTAGGCCGGCAGCAGCCTATCTACGCCGCTCTTCGGCCATAGAAAACAGTCAGTAAACAAGAAGGCAAAAAAACAGACTACATGAATGTTAAAAAACAGGAGAAATACATAAGAAACGAAAAGAAGGCGTTCGCAGAAGCCACTGGTGGGACAAGTAAGTTCAGCACTGCACACCAACGTAGACAAAACAGTTGCACACGCGAACGAAGGAGCACTGAAGGAGAAACACCGACTCACTTGGACGAAGAGAACATTGTAGCACATGGATGACGCTCTTCGGCGCACTACACACACTATTGCACAAACCGGAGGGGGAGGGGGGAGGGGACTGCCATAGGGAATAGGGGAGGATGCCAGTGAGAGAGAAGAAGGGAAGTGGAGGGGAGAGGGTAATGGTGGGGTGTGGAAGCTGGGAGGGGGGTGGAGGGACAGAGGAGGGGGAAGGGAATGAAGGGAAAGAGGGAGCCCTAGGAGGAAAAACTCAGGGGGAGGAAGGGGAGGCTCAAATCTGGTAGGAGGGGTAGATGGAGCGGACTAGGGCATCACCCAGGAGGGGGAGTTGGTTGAAGCCACCTTGGGCAAGGGTGTGGAGCGTGGTAAGATGGAGAGCGGGTGGGATGCAGGAGTACAGGCGCGGCAGCAGATGGGCGTGAGAGAGTATGGGAGAGACAAATGGGTGAGGGGGATCAAGTTTACAGGAGATGTAGAGGATCCGTATCCGAACCTGAAAATAAATTGCAGCACGTTTTATAATTTGTTTTTGATCATAAAGTATACAGTGTGGTCCATTGATCGTGACCGAGCCAAATATCTCACGAAATAAGCGTCAAGCGAAAAAACTACGAAGGACGAAACTTGTCTAGCTTGAAGGGGGAAACCAGATGGCGCTATGGTTGGCCCACTAGATGGTGCTGCGATAGGTCAAACGGATATCAACTGCGTTTTTTTTTAAATAGGAACTCCCATTTTTTATTACATATTCGTGTAGCACATAAAGAAATATGAATGTTTTAGTTGGACCACTTTTTTCGCTTTATAGATGGCGCTGTAATAGTCACAAACATATGGCTCACAATTTTAGACGAACAATTGGTAACAGGTAGGTTTTTTAAATTAAAATACAGAACGTAGGTACGTTTGAACATTTTATTTCGATTGTTCCAATGTCATACATGTACCTTTGTGAACTTATCAGTTCTGAGAACGCATGGTGTTACTGAGTGATTACCTGCAAATACCACTAATGCAATAAATGCTCAAAATGATGTCCATCAACCTCAATGCATTTGGCAATACATGCAACGACATTCCTCTCAACAGCGAGTAGTTCGCCTTCTGCAATGTTCGCACATGCATTGACAATGCGCATGTTGTCAGGCGTTGTCGGTGGATCACGATAGCAAATATCCTTCAACTTTCCCCACAGAAAGAAATCCGGGGACGTTAGATCCGGTGAACGTGTGGGCTACGGTATGGTGCTTCGACGACCAATCCACCTGTCATGAAATATGCTATTCAGTACCGCTTCAACCGCACGCGAGCTATGTGCCGGACATCCATCATGTTGGAAGTACATTGCCATTCTGTCATGCAGTGCAACATCTTGTAGTAACATCGATAGAACATTACGTAGGAAATCAGCATACATTGCACCATTTACATTGCCATCGATAAAATGCGGGCCAATTATCCTACCTCCCGTAATGCCGCACGATACATTAAACCGCCAAGGTCGCTGATGTTCCACTTGTCGCAGCCACTGTGAATTTTCCGTTGCCCAGTAGTGCATATTATGCCGGTTTACGTTACTGCTGTTGGTGAATAACGCTTCGTCACTAAATAGAACGCGTGCAAGAAAAATCTGTCATCGTCCCGTAATTTCTCTTGTGCCAAATGGCAGAACTGTACACGACGTTCAAAGTCGTCGCATGCAATTCCTGGTGCATAGAGATATGGTACGGGTGCAATCGATGCTGGTGTAGCATTCTCAACACCGATGTTTTTGAGATTCCCGATTATCGCGCAATTTGTCTGCTACTGATGTGCGGATTAGCCGCGACAGCAGCTAAAGCTCCTACTTGGGCATCATCATTTGTTGCAGGTCGTGGTTGACGTTTCTCATATAGCTGAACACTTCCTGTTTCCTTAAATAACGTAACTATCCGGCGAACGGTCCGGACACTTGGATGATCTCATCCAGGATACCGAGCAGCATACTTAGCACACGCCCGTTGAGCATTTTGATCACAATAGCCATACATCAACACGATATCGACCTTTTCCGCATTTGGTAAACGGTTCATTTTAACACGGTTAATGTATCACGAAACAAATACAGTCCGCTCTGGCAGAATGATAAGTGATACCACGTACTTACACGTTTGTGACTATTACAGCGCCATCTATCGGAAAGCGAAAAAGTGGTCCTACTAAAACAATCATATTTCTTCACGTACTACACGATTATGTAATGCAAAATGGGGGTTCCTAGTTTAATAAGTCACAGCTGCAAAATACTAAAACGAATTCTTTACAGACGAATGGAAAAACTGGTAGAAGCCGACCTCAGGGAAGATCAGTTTGGAGCCGTAGAAATGTTGGAATACGTGAGGCAATACTGACCTTACGACTTATCTTAGAAGAAAGATTAAGGAAAAGTAAAACTGCGATTCTAGCATTTGTAGGCTTCGAGAAAGCTTTTGACAAGGTTGACTGGAATACTCTCTTTCAAATTCTGAAGGTGGTAGGGGTAAAATACAGGGAGCGAAAGGCTATTTACAATTTGTACAGAAACCAGATGGCCGTTATAAGAGTCGAGGGGGGGGGGGGGGCATGAAAGGGAAGCAGTGGTTGGGAAGGGAGTGAGACAGGGTTGTAGCCTCTCCCCGATGTTATTCAATCTGTATATTGAGCAAGCAGTAAAGGAAACAAAAGAAAAATTCAGAGTAAGTATTAAAATCCATGGAGAAGAAATAAAAACTTTGAGGTTCGCCGATGACATTGTAATTCTGTCAGAGACAGCAAAGGACTTGGAAGAGCAGTTGAACGGAACGGATAGTGTCTTGGAAGGAGAATATAAGATGATCATCAACAAAAGCAAAACGATGATAATGGAATGTAGTCGAATTAAGTCGGGTGATGCTGAGGGAATTAGATTAGGAAATGAGACACTTGAAGTAGTAAAGGAGTTTTGCTATTTGGGGAGCAAAATGACTGATGATGGTCGAAGTAGAGAAGATATAAAATGCAGACTGGCAATGGAAAGGAAAGCGTTTCTGAAGAAGAGGAATTTGTTAACATCGAGTATAGATTTAAGTGTCAGGAAGTCGTTTCTGAAAGTATTTGTATGGAGTGTAGCCATGTATGGAAGTGAAACATGGACGATAAATAGTTTGGACAAGAAGAGAATAGAAGCTTTCGAAATGTGGTGCTACAGAAGAATGCTGAAGATTAGATGGGTAGATCACGTAACTAATGAAGAGGTATTGAACAAAATAGGGGAGAAGAGGGGTTTGTGGCCCAACCTCACAAGAAGAAGGGACCGGTTGGTAGGGCATGTTCTGAGGCATCAAGGGATCAGAAATTTAGCATTGGAGGGCAGCATGGATAGTAAAAATCGTAGAGGAAGACCAAGAGATGAATACACTAAGCAGATTCAGAAGGATGTAGGATGTAGGTTTGGAGATGAAGAAGCTTGCACAGGATAGGGTAGCATGGAGAGCTGCATCAAACCAGTCTCAGGACTGAAGACCACAACAACAACACATTTAAACAAACGCAGTTGATATCCGTTTGACCTATGGCAGCGCCATCCAGCGGGCCAACCATAGCGCCATCTGGTTTCCCCTTTCAAGATAGACGAATTTCGTTCTTTGTAGTCTTTTCATTTGATGCTTATTTCGTGAGATATTTGGTCTGGTCACGATCAATGGACCACGCTGTATACTTAATGATCAAAAACACATTATAAAACGTGCTGCAATTTATTTGCGTCGACGTTTGCACATAACACCGTACAAAATTCAGCTACTGTGTGAAGGTGACAAACAACAACATGTGGGGTTCTGGAATTTCGTTCTTGCGAAGATGGAGGATAACAGTTTTCTTCCGTTTAGTGACGAGGCAACATTCCATTTAAATGGAAGGGTGAACCATCCTAAAGTGAGAATATGGGGTACGGAACACCCACATGAAGTTCTGCAAAACGAGATGGACTCTCCATAATTTAATGTGTTTCGTGCAGTTTCACAGGAAAATGTGCACAGTCCATTTGTCTTTGCCGAGAATACTGTTACGAGAAGCACATATCTCGATATGCTTGAGAACTTTCTTTTCCCACAGTTGGAGACTGGTTCGAACGACTTTATTTATTAACGGCATGGTGTAACGCCACACTGGCATCTGGAAGTGCAGGAATTTTTAAATCAATGGATTATTGAACAATGGATCGGTCGCACTGGGCAAAATAATTCAACCTTACATTACTGTCCTCTGAGGTCACCAGACCTGGCTGTAAGTGATTGCTTCTTGTGGCGGTTTGTAAAAGACTGTTTTATGTGTCTTCGTTACCAACAGCAATGAATGAACTGAGACATCACATAAAAGCAGCAGTGGAAGCTGTAACTCAAGACATGCTCGCTGCAGAATATTTACTTCGACTTCTTTGGTGAGAGAATTCCGGAAAACTGTGTTTTGTAACTCTGTCTTCAATAATGTCATCATTCTTATCACGCAGTGAAAGTATTAATTACGTCTTGCCGCTGGTGTTCTTTACAAAAGACCTGCGAGGTGCCCAGCTTAACCCACAGGACAGGACAGGTAGTTTAAATTGTGGAAAGGGGCCAAAATAAGGGGCTGTAAGTTACACTCGAACATACAACTTTATTATTTGATCAAACATTACAAGAGCCCAAAAAAATTTTTTTTTTGTACACACAGCTTTAATCTTTGGGACTTACGAGGGTGAGTCAAATGAAAACCTTGAACATTTTTTTAAATATTATTTATTGTGCAGAAGTGGTACAAAACTGTATCACTTTTCAACATAATTTCCACCACGCTCAATGCAAGTCCTCCAGCGCTTACAAAGTGAATAAACGTCTTTAGAAAAAAATTCTTTTGGTAGTCAGTACAACCACTCATGGACCGCGTGGTGTACCTCTTCATCAGAACGGAACTTCCTTCTTCCCATTGCGTCTTTGAGTGGTCCAAACATATGGAAATCACTTGGGACAAGGTCTGGTGAGAGTGAAGGATGAGGAAGACACTCAAAAGTGGAAGTGGAAGTGAACCCAGGTTTCGTCCCCCGTAACGATTCTTGCTAGGAAGCCATTACCTTCTCGTTCAAAGCGCCGAATAAGTTGTTCACAAGCATCAACACGTTGTTCTCTCATTTCAGGAGTCAGCTGTGGTGGCACCTATCTTGCAGACACTTTGTGAAACTGGAGCCGCATGGGATTAGCCGAGCGGTCTGCGACGCTGTAGT
This sequence comes from Schistocerca piceifrons, assembly GCF_021461385.2. Lineage (NCBI taxonomy): Eukaryota > Metazoa > Arthropoda > Insecta > Orthoptera > Acrididae > Schistocerca > Schistocerca piceifrons. The sequence goes on along the minus strand of NC_060148.1, from coordinate 80,260,809 downwards.
CATGGACTGTGCAGCTGGTCCCGGTGGAGGTTCGAGTCCTCCCTCGGGCATGGGTGTGTGTGTTTGTTCAAAAAAATGGTTCAAATGGCTCTGAACACTATGGGACTTAACTTCTGAGGTCATCAGTCCCCTAGAACTTAGAACTACTTAAACCTAACTAACCTAAGGACATCACACACATCCATGCCCGAGGCAGGATTCAAACCTGCGACCATAGAAGTCGCGCGGTTCCAGACTGTAGCGCCTAGAACCGCTCAGCCACCCCGGCCGGCTGTGTGTTTGTCCTTAGGATAATTTAGGTTAAGTAGTGTGTAAGCTTAGGGACTGATGACCTTAGCAGTTAAGTCCCATAAGATTTCACACACATCTGAACATTTGAAACTGGAGCAAATCATGCACAGTGGGTGTGGTGACCCATGACTAATCTGTAAACATGCTGCAGTGTCATTGAGTGTCACTCGGCGGTTTTCCTTCACTATGGCTTCAACTGCTGCAATGTTCTGTTGAGTCACAACTCGTTGTGCCTGAGCTGGACGAGCAGCATCTTCCACTGAAGTCACACCATTTGCGAACTTCCTACTTCATTTGTAGACTTGCTGATGTGAGAAACATGCATTACCGTACTGAACCTTCATTCGTCGATGAATTTCAATAGGTTTCACACCTTCACTACGCAAAAACCGAATAACAGAACGCTGTTCTTCCCTGGTGCAAGTCTCAAGTGGGACGGCCATCTTTATACTGATACTGCGACGGTATGTGTGCATCTGCACTATGCTGCCACCTACAGGCCGTTCTGCCCGCTGTTTGTAGCACGCTTACCAACTTACAGGATAACGGCGTGAAATTTCGATTTGTTATTACAAATTTAAGGTTTTCATTTGACTCACCCTCGTAATTACTGGCTGAAAGCCACTTTAATTTAAAAATGGCTGAAGGCAAATAACTTAAAACGCAAGAATAACCAGGAATTTAAAAGCAAGCCTTATCTTACAACAGTTCTTTATTTAGGCTGAAGGCCCAAAGAATCTGAGATTCAAAACCGGCAGAAAGCCCAACACTTAAGGCTAAACAACATTAATTAAAAAATAAAGGTCTTCTGTAAATAGTTCTTAATTAGGCAAAACTCAACCAAAAAAGAAATTTAAAAGGCAAAGCCTCACCTTAAAACAGTTCTTTAGTTAGGCTGAAGGCCCAAAGTATCAGACCCTTCAAGAGCAAACAAGTTAAATTCAAATCGGCTGAAGGCCTAACACTTAAAACCCCATAACATAATTTTTTTTAAATACCAAAGGCCATATGTGAAACAGTTCTTTTATTTAGGCTGAAGGCCTTGAGAGCCAACTGCACACGTCCCACACCATTACAGAGACTCCACCAGCTTGAGCTTCCCCTGCTGACATGCAGGGTCCATGGACTGATGAGGTTGTCTCCATTCCCATATATGAGGGGGGACCGAAAAGTCACTGGAATCGTAATGCTGAACATTGTGTACTTGTAGTAGCAGGTTGCGCCGCCAGAGGGTTGTAGTAGGAGCTCTGCTGAGTCATTCTGCCATGCGGCGCCACGCAACAGTGAGAAGTTTAGTTTCTTTGGCAGTTCTTTGAGTGTGTGTACAGTGCAGACGTGACACGAGGAAATGGCTAGTTCTTACGAACAACGTGCGGCAGTGAATTTTGTTTCTTGCTCGGCAAGAACGCAACAGGACGTGTTGTGATGATTCAGACAGCCTACAAAGACCGTGCTCCTAGCAAAATGCAAGTGTAGGAATGGTTTTCTCGGTTTAAGAAGGGAGAAATGGTGGTTGAAGATCAGGCCCCATTCCAGTCGACCTTCAACTGCTCAAAGCGAAGACAACATCGACAAAATCCGTGATCTCATCAGTGAAGATCGACGCAGGATAATCGACCAACTCGAGAACTGGTCGGGGTTGTCCTTAAACTCAATTGAACACATCTTGACCATCGATTTGGGGATGCGAAGAGTGGCAGCGAAATTCGTGCCGAAGCTTCTTACCGGAGATCAAAGGGATCGTCGCGTTCCATCCTGTCTCGAAATGAATCGAAATGAAGGACGCGTTCTAAGACGATCGACATTTTTTCAACAAAATCACTATGGTGCTATGGGTACGATCCAGAAAGTAAACAACAGTCATCACAATGAAAGTCACCTGGCTCACCTCGACCGAAAAAAGCTCGACAAGTGAAATCGAATGTGAAAACGATGTTGATCTTTTTTTTTTATTACTTCAAAGGGATCGTACACTCTGAATTTGTCCCTGAAAGCCAGACAGTTAACCAACAATTCTACTTGGAGGTTATGAAACGGCTTCACAGAAGCATCCGGCTTTGTGGGATTCCGGCGTGTGGTTCCTGCATCACGACAACGCTCCCGCGCACACGGCTCTCAGTGTTCGCCAGTTTTTGGTCTCAACGAAGACGACTACCTTGACCCACGCGCCCTATTCGCCAGATTTAGCACCCTCGGACTTCTTCCTATTCCCGAGGATGAAAAGAGACTTGAGAGGGATGTGGAAGACGTAAAACACAATGTCATGAAAGTGCTAGCAGGTATCAAAGAGGACGAATTTGAAAGGTGCTTCGAACACTGGAATAGAAGTTTAGACGACTGTATTAATGCTAATGGAGAGTACTTCGGAGGAGATTAAGGTTGTATTTGGAAACAATAAAGTACATGCTTTCTAGAAAGAAATTCCGGTAATTTTGGGTCCCCCCTCGTTTGTCTGTCCACTCAATACAATTTGAAACGAGACTCATCCAATCAGGCAACATGTTTGAAGTCGTCAACAGTACAATGTCAGTGTTGATGGCCCCAGGTGAGGCATAAAGCTTTGTGTTGCGCAGTGATCAAGGGTACACGAGTGGGCCTTCGTCTCCGTAAGCGCATATCGATGATGTTTTGTTGAATGGTTCGCTTGCGGACGCTTGTTGATGGCCCAGCATTGAAATCTGCAGCAATTTGCGGAAAGGTTGCACTTCTGTCACGTTGAACGATTCTCTTCAGTCTTTGTTGGTCACGTTCTTACATGTTCTTTTTCCGGTCGCAAGGATATCGGAGATTTGTTGTTTTACCAGATTCCTGATACTCACGATACACTCGTGAAATTGTCTAATGGGAAAATCCAGACTTCATCGCTATCTCGGAGATGTTGTGCCCCATCACTCGTGCACAATCTGTAACACCACGTTCAAACTCACTGAAATCTCGATAACCTGCTATTGTAGCGGCAATAACAGATCTAACAACTGCGCCAGACACTTCTTCTCTTATATATACGAGGTGCATTCAAGTTCTAAGGCCTCCGATTTTTTTCTAATCAACTACTCACCCAAAATCGATGAAACTGGCGCTACTTCTCGACGTAATCGCCCTGCAGACGTACACATTTTTCACAATGCTGACGCGATGATTCCATGGCAGCGGCGAAGGCTTCTTTAGGAGTCTGTTTCGACCACTGGAAAATCGCTGAGGCAATAGCAGCACGGCTGGTGAATGTGCGGCCACAGTGAGTGTCTTTCATTGTTGGAAAAAGCCAAAAGTCACTAGGAGCCAGGTCAGGTGAGTAGGGATCATGAGGAATCACTTCAAAGTTGTTATCACGAAGAAACTGTTGCATAACGTTAGCTCGATGTGCGGGTGTGTCGTCTCGGTGAAACAGCACACGCGCAGCCCTTCCCGGACGTTTTTTTGCAGTGCAGGAAGGAATTTGTTCTTTAAAACATTTTCGTAGGATGCACCTGTTACCGTAGTGCCCTTTGGAACGCAATGGGTAAGGATTACGCCCTCGCTGTCCCATAACATGGACACCATCATTTTTTCAGCACTGGCGGTTACCTGAAATTTTTTTGGTGGCGGTGAATCTGTGTGCTTCCATTGAGCTGACTGGCGCTTTGTTTCTGGACTGAAAAATGGCATCCACGTCTCATCCATTGTCACAACCGAAGGAAAGAAAGTCCCATTCATGCTGTCATTGCGCGTCAACATTGCTCGGCAACATGCCACACGGGCAGCCGTGTGGTCGTCTGTCAGCATTCGATGCACCCACCTGGATGACACTTTTCGCATTTTCAGGTCATCATGCAGGATTGTGTGCACAGAACCCACAGAAATGCCAACTCTGGAGGCGATCTGTTCAACAGTCATTCGGCGATCCCCCAAAAAAATAATTCTCTCCACTTTCTCGATCATGTCGTCAGACCTGCTTGTGCGAGCCCGAGGCTGTTTCAGTTTGTTGTCACACGATGTTCTGCCTTCATTAAACTGTTTCACCCATGAACGCACTTTCGACCTATCCATAACTCCATCACCACATGTCTCCTTCAACTGTCGATGAATTTCAATTGGTTTCACACCACGCAAATTCAGAAAACGAATGATTGCACGCTGTTCAAGTAAGGAAAACGTCGCCATTTTAAGTATTTAAAACAGTTCTCATTCTCACCGCTGGCGGTAAAATTCCATCTGCCGTACGGTGCTGCCATCTTTGGGACGTATTGACAATGAACGCGGCCTCATTTTAAAACAATGCGCATGTTTCTACCTCTTTCCAGTCCGGAGAAAAAAAATCGGAGGCCTTAGAACTTGAATGCACCTCGTATATTCTGCCTGTTTACTTATGTCTCTGGTCGTGCGGTAGCGTTCTCGCTTCCCACGCCCGAGTTCCCGGGTTCAATTCCCGGCGGGGTCAGCGATTTTCTCTGCCTCGGGCATGGATGTGTGTGATGTCCTTAGGTTAGTTAGGTCTAAGTAGTTCTAAGTTCTAGGGGACTGATGACCATAGATGTTAAGTCCCATATTGCTCAGAGCCATTACTTATCTCTCTATTTGAACACAAAATACATATACCAGTTTCTTTGGCGCTTCAGTGTATGTTGCTGTTGTAGGCGATTTCAAGGATCGATAAAACGTTACTTCTTTTCTTTTCACTCAGAATTTCGTTTTGTTTCAGTAGACGTCCAGTGGATAACTGACGACATGGTTGGTGCAAGCCAGCAACAGCAGCAGCACTGAAAGTAGTCCACATAGTTTTCTTCTCCGTAGTACTGCATATCCGTCTATGAGCCGGTAAATGGAGGGCCTAGCTGTGCAGAGCTTTCTAAAGACACAGCAGATAAGAGGACATGCATTAATGTTCACAATAAAAAGGATAATGCTTGTTTTTCGTGGTCAGTCCTGACTCGTGAGAGAAATTATGAGAAAAAACCACAGCTTGCATCTCGATATGGTAGATACCTCGAAGTAGGTAACTGTTGTAACTTTCATGCTATCGAGTTCTTCGTCAAGATCCAGGAAATACCTAAATTTGAAGCACGGAATACCAGACTACTGGACCATGTTTATGTCCTGGAGAAGAAAGCAAATTTTCCACTGGTAATATCACATTTAAAATATTTGTCCCCCTTAACAATCTGAATAATGGGAGCTGGCTGTTGGCAAGAGATCTGCTAGGAGAAGGAGATTTTCAGATAGTTTTACTATTGGTGTTTGCAATAGATATGACGAACTGTCAGAGTCTAGTGGAGAGGAATTTCTAGTAGCTGTAGGTGTAGGAAGTATGCAGCAGACCTCAGCAGTTACAGTGGCTGGGACAGGTGCAAAGTCTAAGAGAAAGTAGAAGTTTTGCTGTTAGGTAGTTCTCATGGTAGAGGTGTAGGCCAGCAGATACAGGAAGTGTTGGGGAGTGAGTACCAGGTCACTAGCATTGTGAAGCCTAATGCAGGATTGGCTCAGGTGACTGTTAACATAGGGGGGTTATGTAGGGATTTTACTAAAGAGGATCAGGTAGTGATAGGGATGGGGAGTATGACATAGATGGTGACCTGGAAAAGATAGCCTCTCAGACTGGCAACACGAATGTGCATTTTGTGGAACTGTTTCAGCATCACGATCGGCCTCATCTTAATACAGCCGTCAAGCGTAATAACATGAGACTTGGGGGTGCGCTGATGACAGAAGGCATGAGTCACATTTCAGTGGTGTCAGTGGAGTCTGTCAGCAGGACGGGTTTCACTAGACATGGCCTGCACCTCAACAGGTATGGAAAGGGGAGGTTGGCAAAGCTTATAGAGGTGACAGCATAGGTGGGGGTGGTGGGATCACTCGTCGGAAAATTCCTGTACTAGTGGGTGTTAGAGCTGCACCTTTTTTAGACTGAAGTCAGCTGATAGGTATTCCTGCTTAAGGGAAGTCTCTCTAACAAAGAAACCACTTTCGGCAAAGCTTAGGTATCCGAGTAATGAGGGAATTAGTATATTTCATCAAAATATACAAGGTATTAGAGATAAAGTCAATGAACTGCTTATAGATGTTGACTCTGAAATTATTGGTATATCTGAACACTTCTTAAATAAGGAGACAACTCAGAGGCTTCCTTTACCAGGATACAGGTTGGCTGCCAGCTTTTCTAGGAGCTCTTTGCGGTGTGGGGGAGTAGCCATGTATGTGAAAAACGGTATCCCATTTGAGTCAATTGGTGTTTCAAAGTACTGCACTGAAAAGGTGTTTGAATGTTGTGCAGGTGTGGTTAAATTTAGTGGAGTTAAACTTCTAACTGTTGTTATTTATAGATCCCCAGACTCCGATTTCACAACATTTTTGCTAAAGCTAGAGGAGGTTCTTGGTTCGCTTTATAGGAAATACAAAAAGTTAGTTATATGTGGTGACTTCAATATTAATTGTATAAGTGATTGTGCAAGGAAAAGGATGCTGGTAGACCTCCTTAATTCATACAATCTTATGCAAACCGTATTCTTTCCAACGAGAGTGCAAGGGAACAGTAGAACAACCATAGACAACATTTTTGTTCATTCCTCATTACTAGAGGGGCATTCTGTTAGCAAAAAAGGGAATGGCCTTTCAGATCGTGATGCACAAGTTTTAACTCTAAAAGATTTTTGTGCTACAACACATGTTAAATATAGTTATCAACTTTTTGGGAAAGCTGATCAAGTTGCTGTAGAGACCTTTGTAAACCTTATCAAGGAACAAGAGTGGCAAGATATTTATAGTGTTGATACAGTAGACGATAAATATAATGCTTTCCTCAAGACTTTTCTCGTGCTCTTTGAAAGTTGCTTCCCGTTAGAACGTTCAAAACAGGGTACTAGCACAAACAGGCAGCCTGGTTGGCTGACTAGAGGGATAAGAATATCCTGCAGAACAAAGTGGCAATTATATCAAGACATTAGAAACAGTCAAAATCTAAATGCAGCAGCCCATTACAAACAGTATTGTAAGGTGCTTAAAAAAGTTATTAGGATGGCGAAAAGTATGTGGCATGCAGACAGAAAAGCTAAGTCTCAGGATAAAATTAAAACCATATGGTCAGTCGTAAAGGAAGTGGCTGGTCTGCAGAGACAGGTCGAGGATATAGAATCAGTGTGTAGTGGGAATGTCCATGTTACTGATAAGTCGCAAATATGTATAGTATTTAATAATCGCTTTCTGATTATAGCAGATGAACTAAATAGAAACCTAGTCCCAACAGGGAATCATATAGCGCTCGTAGAAAAAAGTGTTCCGAGACTGTTACCTGAAATGCTCCTCCATGATACTGACAAGAGGGAGATTGAGTTAATAATTAAATCACTGAAGACCAAGAACTCTCATGGATATGATGGGATATCTAGCAGAATACTGAAATATTGTTCTATGTATGTTAGTCCAGTACTTATCCATATCTGCCACTTTTCCTTTAGGAGCGGTCGGTTTCCTGACCAAATAAAGTACTTGGTAGTGAAGCCACTTTATAAAAAGGGAGACAGGGACAATGTTGACAATTATAGACCTATTTCCATGCCATCAGTGTTTGCTAAAGTTATCTAGATGGTTGTATATACAAGGTTACTGGAGCATTTAAATTCACATAATTTGCTGTCAAATATACAGTTTGGTTTTAGAAATGGTTTAACAACTGAAAATGCTATATTCTCTTTTCTCTGTGAGGTTTTGGACGAATTAATAAAAGGTTGCGAACGCTAGGTGTTTTCTTTGATTTAACGAAGTCTTTTGACTGTGTTGACCACAAAATATTACTGCAGAAGTTGGACCATTATGGAGTAAGGGAGTAGCTTACAATTGGTTCGCCTCTTACTTTAAGAACAGAAAGCAGAAGGTAATTCTCCGCAATATTGAGAGTGGTAGTGATGTTCAGTCCCAATGGGGCACTGTTAAGTGGGGCATTCCCCAAGGGTCGATGCTGGGGCCACTGCTGTTTCTTATTTATATAAAGGATATGCCTTCTAGTATTACATCTACATGATTACTCTGCAATTCACATTTAAGTGCTTGGCTGAGGGTTCATCGAACCACAATCACACTATCTCTCTGCCATTCCACTCCCGAACAGCGCGCGGGAAAAACGAACACCTAAACCTTTCTGTTCGAGCTTTGATTTCCCTTATTTTATTTTGATTATCATTCCTACCTATGTAGTTTGGGCTCAACAAAATATTTTCGCATCCGGAAGAGAAAGTTGGTGACAAATTTCGTAAATAGATCTCGCCGCGACGAAAAACGTCTTTGCTTTAATGACTTCCATCCCAACTCGTGTATCATATCTGCCACACTCTCTTCCCTATTACGTGATAATACAAAACGAGCTGCCCTTTTTTGCACCCTTCCGACGTCCTCCGTCAATCCCACCTGGTAAGGATCCCACACCGCGCAGCAGTATTCTAACAGAGGAAGAACGGGTGTAGTGTAAGCTGTCTCTTTAGTGGACTTGTTGCATATTCTAAGTGTCCTGCCAATGAAACGCCTTCCCCACAATATTAACTATGTGGTCTTTCCAACTGAACTTATCCGTAATTTTAACACCCAGGTACTTAGTTGAATTGACAGCCTCGAGAATTCTACTATTTATCGAGTAATCGAATTCCAACGGATTTCTTTTGGAACTCGTGTGGATCACCTCACACTTTTCGTTATTTAGGGTCAACTGCAACCTGCCACACCATACAGCAATCTTTTCTAAATCGCTTTGCAACTGATACTGGTCTTCGGATGACCTTACTAGACGGTAAATTACAGCATCATCTGCGAACAACCTAAGAGAACTGCTCAGATTGTCACCCAGGTCATTTATATAGATCAGAAACAGCAGAGGTCCCAGGACGCTTCCCTGGGGAACACCTGATATCACTTCAGTTTTACTCGATGATTTGCCATCTATTACTACGAACTGCGACCTTCCTGACAGGAAATCACGAATCCAGTCGCACAACTGAGACGATACCCCATAGGCCTGCAGCTTGATTAGAAGTTGCTTGTGAGGAACGGTGTCAAAAGCTTTCCGGAAATCTAGAAATACGGAATCAACTTGAGACCCCCTGTCGATGGTGGCCATTACTTCTTGCGAATAAAGAGCTAGCTGCGTTGCACAAGAACGATGATTTCTGAAACCATGCTGATTACGTATCAATAGATTGTTCCCTTCGAGGTGATTCATAATGTTTGAATACAATATATGCTCCAAAACCCTACTGCAAACCGACGTCAATGAAATAGGTCTGTAGTTCGATGGATTACTCCTACTACCCTTCTTAAACACTGGTGCGACCTGCTCAATTTTCCAATCTGTAGGTACAGATCTATCGGTGAGCGAGCGGTTGTATATGATTGCTAAGTAGGGACCTATTGTAGCAGCGTATTCTGAAAGGAACCTAATCGGTATACAATCAGGACCTCAAGACTTGCCCGTATCAAGCGATTTGAGTTGCTTCGCAACCACTAAGGTATCTACTTCTAAGAAACTCGTGCTAGCAGCTGTTCGTGTTTCAAGTTCTGGAATATTCGATTCGTCTTCCCTGGTGAAGGAATTTCGGAAAACTGCGTTCAATAACTCCGCTTTAGCGGCACAGTCGTCGGTAACAGTACCATCGGCACTGCGCAGCGAAGGTATTGACTGCGTCTTGCCGCTTGTGTACTTTACATATGACCAGAATATTTCTGTTTGCTGATGACACCAGCTTGGTAGTGAAGGATCTTGTGTGTAATATTGAAACATTATCAAATAATGTAGTTCATGAAATAAGTTCGTGACTTGTGGAAAATAATTTGGTGGCAAATCACAGTAAGACTCAGTTTTTACAGTTTCTAACTCACAATTCAACAAGAACTGATATTTTGATCACACAAAATGGGCATATTATAAGCGAGACGGAACAGTTCAAGTTCCTAGGCGTTCGGATAGATAGTAAGCTGTTGTGGAAAGCCCATGTTCAGAAACTAAATGCTGCATTATTTACCATTAGAACAGTATCTGAAATAAGTGACAGTTCAACACGAAAAGTAGTCTACTTCGCATATTTTCATACGCTTATGTTATGTGGTATTATTTTTTGGGGCAATTCTTCTGATTCAAAAAGGATATTTTTGGCTCAAAAACGGGCTGGTCGAGCTATATGTGGTGTAATTTCGAGAATCTCTTGTCGACCCCCATTCAATAGTCTGGGAATTCTGACATTGCCCTCACAGTATATATTTTCTTTAATGTCGTTTGTTGTTAGCAATATTAGCTTATTCCCAAGAGTTAGCAGCTTTCACTCAGTTAATACTAGGCAGAAATCAAATCTGCATTTGGAATGCACTTCCTTGACTCTTGTGCAGAATGAAGTGCACTATTGTGCTGCATCCATTTTCAATAAGCTACCACAAGAACTCAAAAATCTTAGCAGTAGCCTAAACGCTTTTAAGTCTAAACTGAAGAGTTTCCTCATGGTTCACTCCTATTCTGTTGAGGAGTTGCTGGAAGAGCGGAAAAATTAAGCAAATTCCAGTGTTAAATTGTTGATTTTCTTTATTTAAACTCACGAATTGTCGCCTGAATACGTTTCTTGTATTTCATTTTATCTGTTTCTACTATCGTGCTATAATTTCATGTATTGACTCGTTCCATGACCATGGAGACTTCTCCTTAATTTGGTCCCATGGAACAATAAATAAATAAATAAAATACATAAATAAATAAGTTCTTTTATCTCATCGAACACTGTTTCAATCTGTTCACCTGTGATGTTGGTAGGCATATAAACTTGTACCACTGTGGTGAGTGCGTTTTGGCTTTACGTTTATTTTGCGTATCAAGTTAATGGCACGTTAGAGATGGAGTTGAGTAATGTGATACTGCTTCACTGATTGTTTCATATCGCAAATTGCGAGGATCAACTGCCACAAATTTTCAGTTGTTAATAAATACCGACTGCACAAAAGGCGATGTACATTGTGTAAACTTTTAGATGGCAGACCTCTCCCTAGTCCTGAATCGGTAAACGTCGGGAGGCTTCGGTAGGCACGCAGTTTCGACTGCTGCCAACATTACGTAGCTGACTGTGTTGTACAAGGTAGCCATTGTCGTCTGCTTCGTTATTGTTTTGCGCTGTACTGTTCTCCGTGTTTTTATTGTGCAGTTGTGCTAAACATTATCAAAATGAGTGAAGAGTCAGTTGCTGGCCCATCTCGGGAGTCGCCAACAACCCCTACTGGTAGGCCTAGGGTTAGAAGGAAACCAGTATTATGCAGCGATGCTCGCAAAATTACGAGGGCCGTTCAGAAAGCAACCTCCAGTTGATTAAAAAAAATACACCAAGTTAAATAAAAATATTTTAATATATACATCTTACAACTACATCTTTGCACTATTTTTCTACATAGTCTCCATAGCGATTGAGGCACTTATCGTATCTCTTCACAAGCTTTGAAATTCCTTCTGCATAAAAATCACCCGCTTGTGCCTGGAGCCAGCCTGTGACCGCATCTTTGAGCTCTTCGTTGTCATCAAACCGCTGTGACCCGAGCCATTTCTTCAAATGCATGAAGAGGTGATAATCACTTGGCGCCAGGTCTGGGCTGTAAGGTGGATGGTCGATAACGTCCCACTTGAAGGACTCAAGAAGGGCCGTTGTTCTGCGAGCAGTGAGGACGGGCGTTATCGTGCAAAAAAACGATACCGGAAGTCAGCATACCACGGCGTTTGTTCTGTATAGCCCGTCGTAAATTTTTTATTGTTTCACAGTACACGTCTTGATTAATGGTCGTACCACGTTCCATGAATTCAACCAACAACACCCCTTTGGCATCCCAAAACCCCGTTGCCATCAGTTTTCTGGCAGAAAAATCTTGCGAGGCTTTTCTTGGTTTGTTAGGCGAATTTGAATGTGCCCACATCTTTGATTGTTCTTTTATCTCAGGGTTCACGTACTTAATCCAGGTTTCGTCACCGGTCACGATTCTGTTTAACAATGGTTCTCCTTCGTCCTCATAACGTGACAGAAAGTCTAATGCAGAGGCCATTCTTTGAGTTTTGTGGTGGTCGGTAAGAATTTTGGGCATCCATCGTGCACAGAACTTACGGTAACCCAGTCTTGCTGTCACTATCTCGTACAAGAGAGTGTTAGAAATCTGTGGAAAACCAGTAGACAACTCCGACATTGAGAAACGTCGATTTTCACGAACTTTTGCATCAACTGTCTGAACGAGTTCGTCAGTCACCAATGATGGTCTACCACTCCTCTCTTCATCATGAACGTTTTCTCGTCCACTTTTAAATAAACGTACCCATTCATGGACAACTCCTTCACTCATAACTCTTGGTCCGTACATGGCACAAAGCTCATGATGAACAGCTGCTGCAGAATATCCTTTGGCTGTAAAAAACCTTATGACAGCACGCACTTCACATTTGGCGGGGTTTTCTATTGCAGCACACATTTCAAACTGCCACAAAAACTAAACTAGCGCAGGTACGACGTTCACTCGACCACGGCTTGATGCCGACTGACCTGTTGAGTGCGTGAACGCACAGATGGCGTCGCTACTCCCCCCACAACCCGCACTGTGACCAATCGGAGGTTACTGAACCGCCCTCGTATATTGCGTGCGACTGAATGCTGCGAAAGGGAAAGGGAGCAGAAAAAATTGCTTCACCCCATTTACAAATCTTCAGTGAGAGCTGCTACATACACAGGACAAAGCATGCGTAGCATTGGATGATTTAAACAGTTTTCCAAGAATCATGCTGGCGTATCACCACACACGCCTGGCAAGAAAAGGTGAGTTTCCATTTCAGGTATTTTGTTCACGATCACTTTTAAGGAGTCCCCTATTTCGTCCGAATTACCTTATATTTCATTTTTCCTTGCTACCGTATTGCTTTGTATGGAAATACCACTACTTACGGTATTATTTCGAAACACATTCATATTACAGTACTTTTCCAAATTCAAAAAAATACATGCAGTGCAAAAGGCATTTTCTTATAAATCTTTCTCGCTTTTAACTTAGGAAAAGAAGTGGAGAAATGGAAGTAATGATTGATGATTTCAACCAGCGTGTCATTCGCGACACGTTAGCGGAATTTTATTCAGTGCAGAAGATTGTGCCGAGCCTGCGAACACTGCTTCCAGTTCGGAGAACAACTCACCAAAGTTTCATTGGAATCGGATGAATGGTTTGTGAGCGCATAGTAGATAAACATACATACATTCGTTTTTATATATATAGATTTTAATGTACATGACGATTTCAGTTTCGTTTACGAACAACATTTAAAGCGAGTTTTACTTCCAAGCTGGTGTAAGCATGACGCGCAATTTGTAGTGCCACAGCACTGCAATTGGTAGGCGTGCCGTGTCCCCCCCCCCCCCCCCCCCCCGAACGGCTCCTCTCACCTCGCCAGCCAATGCTTCCTCCTCTCCCAGCACTCCCCTCGCAACTCTGCTGTCTTACAGTTAAAACACTGTACTATTATTATGGTAAACTGCATTTAGGTACTGCAACTTTCAGTAAGAAAAGTTTTTACTAGATTAACAGCAACTTTTTGTGTTTTTCTTTATTGAATTTCAATTCCTGCCCTCAGAGGGGGGGGGGGGGGGAGGAGGGGCGGGTGCGGGCTGGCAGCAGCGTAATATGCTGCTCTACAGCCTACAGAAAAGATAAAAAACGTAATGAGAATAGAAACAAACAAGAAAAACAGGCGATAAAAAGGTGACATTGTAAAAAACTGTAAAATGGCGGAAAGTTGTGGAATTTAAAATACAAAAACGCTGCGGTGACAATGCGGATGCAGACACACTGTTGCGAGTGTTCGCAGTACTGGCAGGCGACGCACAGGTGACACGTCGGCAAAGGGAGGGGGGATTTGTCCTAGGGTAGGGTGACCGAATTATTTTCGGTGAAAACCGGGACACATTCACCCGGGTGCCAATGGACACCTCACTCCACATGTACCGAGGTTTCTTAATTTTAAATATTAATGTTTTGTTGATACATTTTGTTAACCCGATTATTATAACTAATAAGAGGATACAAAAGATTGATATAATGTAGATTATCTGTATAATTAATGACATTTAATAAACGTATACAGTAATAAAGAAATGAATTACGATTTTACAAAATTTTACAGCCATTCAACTTTTAATCAATTAATATTAACATGAGCTTTAATATTACTGAGCACTTGTAGATGGAATTGACTGTCCTTGGAGAAAAGGGTATTTTTCACTGCCTCCAGCCTTCTTGATCATGTCTTTGTTCTTTGAGACACAGTGATAAAACTCGGCACAGTCCATTTTGTAGTTGTACAGGATCTGCAGGATTGCTTCAAGAGAGTCCACCTCCATTCTGTTTCTTTCATCAGTCCACTGGATATTCATGAACGAAAATATTCTTTCCACATTGGCATTATGGGCTGGGATTGCAAATAGATACCTTGCAATTATTACCAACTCAGAGTAATGCTGAAGACAGTCACAGCTTTTAAAAAAACTCACCCACTTCTCATGACATTCCAATGGTGTTTTTATTTCATCATTCCACTTGTGAAGACTTTCTTCAACAAAATTTGCCAGTATGCCGAACTGATCAAAGAGAATGGAATCATCTATTTCAATCTCTTTACTCTTCAAATAAGAAACTGTCTCTTCAACACTTTCCCATTTTGGCACTTTCTTCAGTAACATCCAATCAAACACCGGCGATGAGGGTAAATATGAGGCGCTCCACTTGCGGAGATATTCTACACAAGTGTCATAAAACTTGTTAACTTCTTCTCTAAAACTCCTTTCCGATGCTTCTGATACTTCTGCTCTTTTAAGGACAGATTTAACATTAAAAGCAATGAACTGCGGTTCTCTCCTCTTAGTATTTTTCAAAACATCATTTACCTCTATTACACTTTTCGTGCTTCCCTCAATGTCCTTTATCCCATGCTGCAAACTGCTAAGTTGACTGTGAATGAACCATAAGTAGGCTTCACTTAAAGGGTTACTGAAAACTGAACCAATATTTTGGGGGCTTTGTCTTCATTTAGGAAAAAATCTTTTAACGGTTCAAACAGGCGGATTACTCTTTCAACTGCTGGAAACAGTGATAACCAGCGAGTTTTCGAGTGACACATTACATTCACATATTCAGTTCCCACATAATCCCAGAACTCCTTAAGCCTCTCTGTTCTAACAGAGATGTTTGGTGATGTTTTACCGTGTGGTAGGCTAGTGTAAGCTCGGCTGCTCGAACTTTC
This sequence comes from Schistocerca piceifrons, assembly GCF_021461385.2. Lineage (NCBI taxonomy): Eukaryota > Metazoa > Arthropoda > Insecta > Orthoptera > Acrididae > Schistocerca > Schistocerca piceifrons. The sequence goes on along the minus strand of NC_060148.1, from coordinate 80,245,268 downwards.
GTCTCTTCACTTGACTGATGTTTCACAAAATAATTTTGTAGAGTTTTACTGCAGCTCGGTGCACTGTATCTGTTAATGTGTTTCTTTGACCTGATGTGATCAACTATGTCCGAACGTCCACCATGACTTATACTAATAAAACAGTTACATACGGAACACTCTGCTTCGTAATCAAAACGACCTTTCTTAATGAAATTCCATTCCCTGGAATAACGGTCAATGAACTTGCGGGCACGTTTCGGTATTGCGTTTCACAGTACTGCAGCAATAATACCACTAATATGAGAAAAAACTATTGCAGTTCGCCTGAGAAAACATCAACTACTACACTGTTCTGACAATGAGTGTGTGAGTAAGCGGCGCGACAATCGAACGGTTTCATAGCTCTGTTACAATAATACAACTTACTACTTGTTGGCCAAAGTACCGCTCAAAGTAAATTATTGCCTGAGTGTATCAATACTGGTACTGTGATTACTAGTATGGGACAATGGAGGTTTTAGAGAAATAAGCTAAAATATATTAATTTCTTGTGTTGTATTTCCTTTAATATAGCGAAATCCCAAAAATTTGGGAAAGTCCCACGAAATGTATTTCAAAACTGAATTCCGGGACTTTTGAGCGTCCCGAAACAAATTTTCGGGACACCGGAACACAGGGATGAAAACCGGGACAATCTCGGTTTTCCGGGACGTTTGGTCACCCTATCCTAGGGCGATCGGTTTCCTAAATATTCATGAACAGTAATTCGTCCAGTCTGTTTATCATGAAGTAAGAAAACATGAATAATGAAATATGTGAAAGAATATATCGCAAAGAAAATAAAAACTTTGTACATCTTCACACAACTCCGTCTTTCTTTCGTTTACGTTCGTGGTATAGTTAATGAAATACATCGCACGTCTGAGTGGGTCTTCACTCACACCGTCATTGATTGCCGCTAGCGTTTGCCGGTTCCAGGTGGGGACGACAATTCCTGAAACAGACGTGTCACCGAAGAAAGCGCTTGCCACCTCCATTGGTGCGAAGCGTCCTTAATAGATACGGTGCTAGTCACTTATTTTTATCTGGCGAACACGTTATGGACACAAATTCACACATTTGACTAGCTCTTCCTTCAAAACCAGCGTTAAAAGCTGAACGGAGACGGACCGACACTGCAAGAAATGCAAGAGCGGCTACTGCGCTGCCATCTGTTGGTGGTGCCAAGCGTCAGCAAGCTGGCCTTCCCCCCCCCCCCCCCCCCCCAAACCCTCTTCGATATAAGCCAACGTGAAAGTTGCGTTTATTTTCCCAGGTCGTAGATTCGTGGACAAGTAGTTTAAGAAAATCTCAAACCACTAAAAACATATTTTTATTCTTTAATAATGATGATATAAGCGATGATGATTTTGAATTTTTTACGACGAGTATTTCATACTCGTTGTCACAATTCATTGCAAATTCTATATGTATTGCAAACATACAAGTGCACGATATCCATAATTTTATTGGTTTTAGACCTAGTGATCATCAATTTTTGAATGGCTCAGGTCAACTGGGCTTATAGATAGTTTGGGTAATGAACGTGGCAGTCAACGGGCGGGAAGTAAACCGCATGTTGTACAGATGATCGTCCTTTTAAGGTCAGAGTGTATGACATTGAATCTGAATCTCAACTGATGAATGAATGATTAAAGCTAGTGATGGGCTAAACTGCGATTTTCCGATATCAGTGATTTCTGTGAATGCTACTTTTCAGTATCTGTTATTCTTAACTGTGATTTGTCGCAGTTAAAGAGTCGCATTTAAGGAACCCAGGTCGTGTATCCCTCCGCCACTGCTATTTCTGCGATTTCTGCTACTTCCGCAATTTCTGCGACTTCTGTGATTCCTGCTACTTCCGCGATTTCTGCAACTTCTGTGATTTCTGTGACCCCTGCGATTTCTGCGACTTACCACCGTATGAAAAAGTTACATCTGACCACACAGAAAATTGCATCTCAACAAACCTGTCATTGGTAAGTATGTTTTACGTTTGTTCTTCCGTTGGCTTTAATTTTGTATTGAAGAAACAACTGTGAAAATATTAATAGTGTAATTAATATGTAAGTAGCCATACAGTAGCGTAATAGTTCGTGTTTATAAAATGAATTCTAACATATTGTTATGTTCACAGGTACGCGAACTACATTTTAGTCACTCAGTAAAGTGATAGCTCAAAATATCATTGTCAACAGATCTGGAGAAACTGCCACTGCGTCTTTAGACCGTTTTCGTCAGACGAGAGGTTAGTTTCTAAGTGTTTCGATGGACTTAATTACTTCAGTGAGATCGTTCTTGCAAATGTGAAATATACCCCATTGAGTGGCTTTTATTAGAGCAAATTTTAGCAATCTACTCTGTCAATTATATTACTTGTAATTAGTGACAGCAAAAATTGTTTAATAATCCTTGTGATTTTGCAGGCACAGTTCTGACTCTGATTACTGGTTGCTGTACGTATCTATCTACATCAAGGCTGTTGAGAGAGACTCGTGAAAATTCAAGACAGCTCTTAGAAGATTTTGCAGTTTAAAAGTGACATAATTGTGAAATAAGTGTGCAGATGAGTGATTAAACTGTGTTTTATTGAAGTTATTGTGCGATTTTAAAGGAATAATAAATGTTAAATACAGTGAGTGAATAATGAAAATCTCATTTTCCACATGTTTAAGCCGTCCTATACCCGTAATTTTCCGCCACTTATTTACTGGTAAACACTAGTTGGAGAGTGACATGCCACTCCCCCCCCCCCCCCCCTCCTCCCTGTCTCCACAATCTTGGTGTGACACTGACCTGTAACACATCCCAAAGTCTACAAAATGCATATTGAGGCTGTTGATATGAAAGTGGGAAGTACAGATCTTCCATTTAAATCAGGAATAGCTTAAGTGCATTACTTGAAAGTAACACAGGAAAAGCTTACTTATGTAGGTGGTAGTAGTGTCGGCAAAAAGTTCTTGTGTGTGAAGTTGCCATGTAGAACACCAGGTGTAAAACTTTTATCCCAAGTCTTGAACTGTGTCGGAACAAAAGTGAGGCATTCATATGACCCAATAATACTGTTTTGATTTCACTACACTTATACAGATGTCTGAGTTCCTCTGTGTTAACATTGCAAAGCCCTGTAGGCATGTGGAGTATTAAGCAAAACTGTCATATTGGAAGCAGAATCAAACACATTTGTTACGTTACTTGATATTTTCAGGAGAAAAAGGCAATGTTGCTTCTTATTAATATAATACTTTCAGAGTCACAGTTGTGTTTGACCAACCATAACTGATGCTGAAAGTGCATGTCGTCATATAATATGAAGGGCTTATTTCAATAGTGGTACAAGTCTATTACCTACACTTTTCTGTCTATAATGCTTCTGAAATTAGTGATCGAAACAAACATAAATAAAGGTTCATCTCTAGCAAGAAGCTATATGCTTGAATATTTCTGGTATCTCAACTGCAGATTTTTCAGCGCTCATGTAACTTTACGACTCTGTATCTCAAAATGAACAAAAATGGACTTGTACCACTAATGAAATAAGTCCTTCATATGCACACACAGCACACCGATCTTGTGAGACACAAGGCTCTCATAACGAAGTACGTACGTCGGTCAACAGATGGCACTAGGAAAAGAATGTTAACTGCGCTTTTTAGTTGCTACTTGCGACTCTTAGTTGCGATTTGTCACAGAAATCGCAGTTTCTCGGTAGCGAATAGCGTAGTATGAACTTTGCTCAACAGATGGCACTGCTAACTGCGCTTTTTAGTTGCTACTTGCGACTCTTGGTTGCGACTTGTCACGGAAATCGCAGTTAGACTCGATATCGTATCGCAGAGATGGACGTAGTACAAACTTTCGCCAACAGATGGCACTGTTAACTGCGCTTTTTAGTTGCTACTTGCGACTCTTAGTTGCGACTTGTCACGGTAATCGCAGTTGGACTCGACTGTGAATCAGAGAGACGAGCGTAGTACAAACTTTGGCCAACAGATGCCACTGTTAACCGCGCTTTTTAGTTGCCACTTGCGACTCTTAGTTGCGACTTGTCACTGAAATCGCAGAAAGCAGTGCTAAATTAGACCAATAGATGTCTCACGTCTTTGAATGTGAAATACTACTTGCGACTGCTAACTGTGACTGAAATCGCAGTTAGATTCTGTAAAGTTGTTATTGTGATATCTGCGACTTCTCAGTCACTGTGATTTCTAACAGATATGCGATTTCCTGCCCACCACTAATTAAAGCTCCTCCTTATATAGCATGCTTCTTCTTCTTTGTGAACATCTAGAGGGTTGGATCCCCTCCTTCGAAAGCGTGAGATTGCAAAGCCTGGGCTACTCTCAGGGTGGACTCTCCGTCTTCGAAGATTGTGTGTGTTTGTCTGTTTGTCTGTCTGTCTGTCTGTCTGTCTGGCCGCCCGCTGCTGCCGCTGTTCGTTCGCCCGTCCGTCCGTCCGCCTGCTTGCTGTCCATCGCCGTCGTCGTAACCGCCGCCGCCGCCGCCGCCGCCTGCTGTTCGTCCGTCTGTTCGCCGCCGACGCCGACGCCGCCTGCTGTTCGTCCGTCTGTTCGCCGCTGCCCATCGCCGACGCCGACGCCGCCTGCTGCACGTCCGTCAGTCCGTCGCCGTTCGTCTGCAATGAGTACTCCCACCTCCACCGTCATCTACACCTCTCCCTCCTCCTCTCCCACAGTCACTTCCTGGAGTGCCGCCTCTGGCCTCCCTCCTTCCACCTCTCCTTCCCTTCCTCCACTTACCCACCCCCCTATCTCCTCCCCTGCTGTATACCCACACCTCTACACCCTTCCTCCAGCCTCCACACCCTCAACAGCTCCCACTACTACCCCCGCCCTCACGTACGCCTCTGTTGCCGCCTCTGCTGCCGCCCCTCAGGTGGTTGGCTTCCCCTCTCTCACCGACCCCGTCGCTTCGTCTTCTGCATCTCCCGCACGCATCACGTCGCGCCGAGCCACCATCGCCACCACTGAACCAGCTGCTTCTCCCGGTGCCTCCACTACGCCACAGGGATCTGCCACCCGCCACCTCCCTCTCCTCCCCATCCCTCTCCCCTCCTCCCAGCCTCCAGTCTCCAAAAAAACCCCAAAAGCGCGTCCTTACTGACTCTGCTCCCGCCACTTCCCACAAAAAATCAACACCACCTCCCCCTCCCCCTGCCATCACCATGGACACCACCCCTCCTCCTGCCACCCCTACCTTGGCCCCCACCCTCCACACCTTTGTCCTGTCAACTCCCGATCCTAAGTTCCTCGACGCTCGTACCCTCACCAAGGAAATACGAACGTACTTACCTGGTGCTCCCATCTCCCAACTCATTCCCCGCAGGGACTCAGTCCTTATCAAGTCCCCGTCCCCATCATTTCACACAGACCTCCTGCGAAAACTCCCACGAGTTATGTTTGGCCCCCACGCCTCTCTGACACCCTTCCTTTCTGCTTCCACTCCTCGTCAGCCCCAGCCTCCCCGTCGCCCCCCCCCCCACCTACACTGCTGTGATCACCAAGCTCAGCCCAGTGATCACAGAGGATGAAGTGTTGGTAGAACTGAACTCCCACCCGGACTTGGAAATCCGCTGTGCCCGCCGTATCCACAATGCCTCTGGTCCCACCTACCTCATGCGGGTATTCTCAGAGTCCGCCCCGTCCATAGACCATCTCCTCACCCAGGGTGCCCTGATATACCACCGTCGCCACCCTGTTGAATCCTCCAAATTCCCTCCCCAATCCTACCGTTGCCAACGGTGCCTGATGTACAATGACCACCTGACTCCCAACTGCAAAAACCCCCCCACCTGTCCCCATTGCAAGGCCTCCCACTTTCTCAAGAACTGCCCCAACCTCGCTGCTCCTCCTTCCTGTAATACCTGCAATGGCCCCCATCCCACATACTCCCACAAGTGTAAAGCTAAACCCCCTCCAGCCACCCCTGAACTTACAGTCCCAGTTCGTCCCGTCGATCCTCCTGTCCGTCCTAACAATTCCCTCCGTCCACCCCCCACGGCCGAGGACATCATCCGGTTCATTACCGTTGTACTCCAAAACATTCACCCTTTTCAGCGCCCGCACACCTTCCAACAAATATCCCTTGCTGCTCGCTCTGTTTTCCACCTGAACACCTTCGCCACTTACTCCCACAACCAAGCCCACTTCACCTTCACCCGCCTCGACACCCTAGTTTAAGTCTCTTCCCTTCCCTCTCTTCCCCCCCTCCTTCCCGTCATGGCGCGGCACGAGTCTCGCATCCTCTTCCAGAACATTCGCTCCTTCCGCTCCAACAAATACCTCCTCATGCACACCCTCTCCCACCACCAGGTCGACACCTTCCTCTTGAACGAAACCTTTCTCCAGCCCCACCATTCTATCCGCACCTCCCCCTATCTCCTCCACCTCACTGACGCTCCTGGTCCTCGTGCGCAGGGTGGAGTCATGATTGGCCGCCTTAAGCATATCCCTGTCCGGCCACAACCTCTCCTCAATGACCCCACTGAACACCTTATCCTTAGCGTCTTCTTCCCCTCCCTCACCATTACCTGTGCCACCATCTATGTCCGCTCCACTGCTCCTCTTCCTTATGACTTCATCTCACACATTGACCACACCTTCTCCACCTATGTGATTGCCGCCAACCTCAACATCCATAGCCGCACTCCTGCTGCCCTTCGGCGGTGGCATCAGTTCCTCTCCACAATCCAGGGTGACCTTGTTTCCATTCCCCAGCACACCCAACCCGAAAGTAACACCACCCCCGATGTTGTCATTGCCTCCGCCAACCTCCTTGGGCGTATCACTGTCGCCGTCCTTGACCCCACAGGTAGCGATCACCTCCCTGTCCTTCTCACCATAACGTCTGCAAACCGCCCCCCTCCGGCTCCGCAACCTGCACCCCCTCCCAAGGTCGTCCATGACTATCGCCGTGCCAACTGGGATGCCTACCGGGCGGGACTCCATCTCCACCCGGGTCGAAAGCCACCCTCTTACCTATCGCCATCCTGACGACATCATCCGCGCCTCGTCCTTCCTTCAGACGGTAATTACTGACGCCGTGGAGGCCCATGTTCCTACTAAAACCATCCACCCACACCGTCCCACTCTCCCTCCGCGGGCTGTCCTCCTCCTCCGTGAATCCCGCCGCCTCTATTGCTCCTTCCTCCGCACTCGTGACAGGGATACACTCCAACGCCACCGGCAAATACAGCGACACGTACGGAACCTTATTACAGCAACGAAACGCCGGGACTGGCGCCAGACCTGCACATGACTCAATGCCACCCTCCCTATCAACTCCTCCAAGTACTGGTCCGCCTTCCATCGTCTTACTGGTTCCCTTTCCGATCCCCACTACCCCCTTCTCCATAACGATCGCCCCCTTCCAGACAACCTCAGTAAGGCCAACCACTTCGCTTCCCACCTTTCCGAGGTCTTCTCCATCCCCGATGATCCCCACTTTGATTATTCTCTTTTCCCCACCGTCATGGAACGTGCTGATGCCTCCGTCGCTCCACTTGCTCCTAGTCTCCAGTACTTGGGGCAGTTGCCCCCCTCCGACGTCAACACTCCCATCACAGCACAAGACATTAAACTTCTCCTCCAGTCCAAACGCAACACGGCCCCTGGTCACGACTGTGTCACCTACCGTCACCTTCGAGAAAGCCCCTATTCCTTCCTAACTGTCCTCGCCCATCTCTATAATGTCATCCTCTCTACTGGCTTCTACCCTAACCTGTGGAAGACCTCCCGCGTCCTCCTATTCCTCAAACCCAACAAACCCCCTTCTGCCGCCTCTTCCTATCGTCCCATCTGCCTCACCTCCGTCTTCAGTAAGGTATTTGAATCCATCCTCTCCCACCGTATCCATCGGCACCTTGCTCAACACCACCTCCTCCCCCTTACCCAGTGTGGCTTCCGACCCTCCTTCTCTGCTGACGACCAACTCCTCAACCTTGTTCACCTTCTGTCCCTCCAGCTCAACTCCCGTCGCTCCGCCATTTTTGTTTCCCTTGACCTCCAAAATGCCTATGACTGTGTATGGCATCCCGGTCTCCTCTTTAAACTCCAAACCTACGCCCTGCCTATCAATTTTGTCCGTCTGGTCGCTTCCTTCCTCTCGCACCGTCCTTCCTATGTCACCCTCCACAACACCAACTCCCGTATCTTTTATCCCACGGCTGGCGTCCCCCAGGGTTCTGTCCTCTCTCCTCTCCTTTATCTCTTGTATACAGCTGATATGCCCAAGCCACCCCCACCAGTCCACCTTCTCCAATATGCTGATGACACCGCCTTCCTGGCTCTCTATCCTACCCTTCAACGGTCTCAACGTACCCTCCAAACCCACCTTAACCAGTTCACCACTTGGTGTAACCAGTGGCTCCTCCGTCTCAACCCCTCCAAAACCCAGGCAATCATCATAGGCCGCACCACTCGCTCCTTTTGCCTCCATGATTTCTACCTCACCCTTTATGGTCGTCCTATCCAACTCACCCCCACCCTGAAATACCTCGGCCTCACCCTTGACCGACACCTCACCTGGACCCCTCATCTCCTGACCATCAAGCAGAAAGCCCATTCCCGCCTCCGCCTGCTGAAACTCCTGTCCGGCCGGACATGGGGATTGCATCCTTCTACCATCCTCCACACCTACAAATCCCTCATCCGTCCTATCCTCTGTTATGCCAGCGTCACCTGGATCTCCGCCCCCACCCGCTTTTACAAGGCCCTCCAAATCCTTGAACGCCATGCGCTCCGCCTTGCCTTCCGTATCCGCCTTCCTTCCCCCACACGGCTCCTGTATGAACTGATCCCCTTCCCCCACCTCCTCTTGTTCCTCCAACATCTCCGCATCCTTTACATTGTTCGCAGGGTTGATCCCCCCCACCCTCTGGTTTCCTCCTTCATCTCCACCCCCCGCCCGTTGCCGCGCCTCTATCGCTGTATCCCTCCCTCTCTTCACCTCCACACCCTCCATCTCCTTCATCAGGGCAATTTCCAACGCCTCCCCCTCCCGGATGACGAACTTCGCCGTGACATATACCCTTCCTTCCAACTATAAGCCGGCCTTGTTCCCCCCCCTCCCCAGGGCCCCCTTCTCCTCTTTCCTCCTTCTCCCAGAGCGGATTTTCCTCCATCCCCCCCTCCCCTGAGACCCTGCACCCCATACTTGCCTCTCTCCTTCCCACATCCCTCCCTACCTGGCCCTCTTCCGCACGCCTTCCATTTCCCTCCCCCATCTCTTCCCCTCCCTCCCTTCTTCAGGTCTCCCTCCTCTCCTTGAACCTGGCAGATCCTCTGTATTGATCCTCATCAGTGTGCCACATCAGTGTTGTGTTTAGTGCTGTTTCTCGTGTGCGTCAAGAGGTGTGATTTTAATTGTGTACTGCTTTGAGGTTCACCGTCGGTGTTACGTTGTGTGCTCTGCCATCCGTCAACACCTTTATGCTCCAGTCATACTGTGCCTTGTGTTCTTTTAATCGTCGCAGTATGTGGCTTTTTGTGTGTGCTACTTTTAAACAGTTTTGTATCTCCATTTTACAGTCACCCCGTTTTTTTCTTTGTCTATTGCCTTCCATGATGTTCTCCCTTTTTATATCTATGTTCGCCTTCTTATCTCCTTTGCTGTTTTTAAATGTCTTCTATTGTTTTGTTCTATGTCTTTCGGCTGAAGAGCAGCGCATATGCTGCTGCCAGCCCGCCCCACTGGGGAATTGAAATACAATAAAGAAAAAAAAAAAAATTCTTTGTGAACGTCTCAGTGTTCACCGTCCACTCCATCGTTCACCAGTGCCATCGTCATCTTCAGTGTTTGTGCGTCGTCTCATCAGCTAGCAGTGTGGATTATCGGCGAGTGTGAACGGCTCCATGTTTGTCTCTATGTGTCTCCTGTTTTATTGCCCGCCGTTCTGTGACTTACGTGTCTTCTCACTGTTTTTGCTCCTTGCATATTCTATGGCTGAAGAGCAGCGTAGTGTGCTGCTGACAGCCTGCCTGTTGTACAGGTTTTAAAATAACAATAAAGTAAAAAAAAAAAAAAAAGTTCTTTGTGAACGTCAATAGAAACACGATGAATATATGTCCGCAGAGGTGTGTGTTAAAGTTTTGATAGCGTCGATAGTTGTTGAGTACATGTCTTCTGTAAGTGAAGTATCGTTGTAATTTTTCTGGACGCTGCAGGTCACCAAATGAGTCGATATAGTAGACAGTCTTTCTTAACGTATGCCACCCAGCAACATCTAAATTCACAATACCACATCACCAGTTTTCCACATAGTCTTCGGTAATATGTATCCCGCATAAACACACCACGGAATCTTGGTATCTTGAATTTATCTCTAACAAACTTAAGAAGGTCTGTGTAAGTGGTCGATCTGGTAGGACCGCTAATTGGCTTTTTTTTTAATTTAAGAATAGACCAAGGCCCTTCCTGTACGGTTTCAAGTATAATCTTTTTCCGATGGCTGCAGCTTCCATCATGCAGTTACATCTTCTCGCCTCTTCTAACTGCGCTTGACAGTTTGCGCATTCTTGACTGTTCGGGCAGTAGCTGCGGATCACCAGCGAGGGAGTGCGAAGAGGGCCGGGATGAGAAAAGGAATAAAACCGCCGGATGTCTTGAGTATTGGTAGACCACAAGGTGCTTTAACGGATCCTCTTCTTCTTCAGGCATCTTTCTGATTCATTGCACTTTTAGCTGCATAAATCGCTGTCAGGATACAGTTCTTCAAACAGCCCTTCTTCTTCTTGTTTAGTGCGCAACGTGCAGCGTTCATAACTCGCTTGAAATTCATCTCTCCTAAACCCAACTTGATTTTTCCACGCATGGTTTTTCCCGTCAACTGCAAATGCTGCTATGCGTTGACCTATACCAATATCCTTTTTTCTCCGTATTGCTGTAGCCTTATCAGTTAAAATCCTATCTGCAATGTGCCGACTTGATAGATCTTTATTTGCTGCGTATGCAATGCCGTGTTCCATACGCTTCATCGAGCACATTGAGTCCCTTATCACCTCGCACTGAACGTTTCTGAAGCTTTGTCCCAGGACATAGTAGCTATACCCGGGGATGTGTAATTCCACAGGTTGTTTGCCTACAACACCACACCCTCCTCTAATGTGTCTTCTAGTGCGCATGTTACGCTACTGTGGTGGTTATGGACAATGCACGCCCATTATATAGCAAATCGCCGGCATCAATCCAACTGTTTTATGTAGCTGGAAAACCAAGCCATTTGAACATGTGGTTCATGCACGATGGAGCTCCTGCACATTTCAGTCGAAGTGTTCGTACGCTTCTCAACAACAGATTCGGTGACCGATGGATTGGTAGAGGCGGACCAATTCCATGGCCTCCACGCTCTCCTGACCTCAACCCTCTTGACTTTCATTTATGGGGGCATTTGAAAGCTCTTGTCTACGCAACCCCGGTACCAAATGTAGAGACTCTTCGTGCTCTTATTGTGGACGGCTGTGATACAATACGCCATTCTCCAGGGCTGCATCAGTGCATCAGGGATTCCATGCGACGGAGGGTGGATGCACGTATCCTCGCTAACGGAGGACATTTTGAACATTTCCTGTAACAAAGTGTTTGAAGTCACGCTGGTACGTTCTGTTGCTGTGTGTTTCCATTCCATGATTAATGTGATTTGAAGAGAAGTAATAAAATGAGCTCTAACATGGAAAGTAAGCGTTTCCGGACACATGTCCCCATAACATATTTTCTCTCTTTGTGTGCGAGGAATGTTTCCTGAAAGTTTGGCCGTACCTTTTTGTAACACCCTGTATAAGTTCTAGGATTCGTTCGTTGTACTTTTGAAACTGTAAATATCTCAGTTAACCGGTTCGGTAGGTATGATTTTTCAAATACGGTCTTGTGTTTTGAGATATGTAGCAAATAACCAACATTATATTTCTGTCTACATGGATCGAGCATCTTAATGCGAAAGTATCCGTGAGTCCATTATCACGAACATCGATTGGTCTCATTTTTATTGTGCTATGGCTATGTTTGGTTTTATTATGTTCAGCAGTTATTTCTGGGAGGATATCCGTTCATTTGTATAAGCTGCGAAGGTTAAAACGCATCCACATTCAACCTTTTATTGTTCTGTTGAGGCGCTCCACGATACTCGCCTTCAGGGAGTGAATGTTGAGTAGTGATGTATTCTATACCGCTGCACCATTGTCTTGAAATACCTATTGTAGAACTCCCCGCCGCGATCGGTTTGGAGACTGTCTGGGCATCGATTGGGTCCTGTTTGTTCTAAACGGACCATGCCAATAAGACAATTAACTATAAGTTTGTCAATTATAAGAAAATTGCACTTCACTGTAAAATGTTCAATTTGTAATGGAATAAAAACCTGATGTTTAACCAACTTACTCATACTGCCTGTAGCAGTTTGCACCTTGTAGTTTTGGATGTGAAATATTGGGAATTTGCCTCTCTTCTTCAATTCACAGAGAAATGCACTTGACATTAGGGAGGTAGCTGAACCTGTATCTAAACTTAATTGTGTGTCAGTATTAAATATTTTCACCTTAATGATTGCTTGTATTTGTTCTTCCTGGATTTTATTTGTTGTATCTAACTCATGCTGATACACATCAGCCTTCACATCACTTTGTTTGTCAAACATCATGAAACATCCAGAATGAGATTTTCACTCTGCACCGGAGTGTGCGCTGATATGGTACTTCCTGGCAGATTAAAACTGTGTGACGGGACGAGACTCGGACTTGGGACCTTTGCCTTTCGCGGGGAAGTGCTCTACGTACTGAGCTACCCAAGCACGACTCACGCCCCCTCCTCACACCTTTACTTCTGCCAGTACCTCGTCTCCTACTTTCCAAACTTTACAGAAGCTCTCCTGCGAACCTTGCAGAACTAGCACTCCTGAAAGAAAGGATATTGCGGAGACATGGCTTAGCCACAGCCTGGGGGATGTTTCGAGAATGAGATTTTCACTCTGCAGCGGAGTGTGCGCTGATATGAAACTTCCTGGCAGATTAAGACTGTGTGACGGACCGAGACTTGAAGCAGGAGAGCTTCTGTAAAGTTTGGAAGGTAGGAGACGAGGTACTGGCAGAAGTAAAGCTGTGAGGACAGGGCGTGAGTCGTGCTTGGGTAGCTCAGTACGCAGAGCACTTGCCCACGAAACGCAAAGGTCCCGAGTTCGAGTCTCGGTCCGTCACACAGTTTTAATCTGCCAGGAAGTTTCAGTATGAAACATGTTTGCAGTTTTGCTATGCCCTCCAATCCCTGAGAGGTCAGTAGCCTAGGGCTTAACTACGACTGGTTGGTGTTTTCCGACGGCGTAGGGCGACTTAATTCATTACCTGGAGTAATTTCAGTTAGTTGCACTGTGTGGGTACTTCGCCAATTTGTGTCGTTCGCTGCTGTGACGTTATCTTGCTGCCCAAAGGACGGCTGTGGTATAGCGTAAGGCACGGAATTGTTGCCGCGCGTCGGCCGCTGATGCGACTGACGTTACGTTCGGCATAGGGCTTTGTGGTAGTGGATTGTAATTCGCTCGTGCGTAGAAAATAATCCTGGGGTTATGAAAATTTCTTTTAAATCGTTTTTTTCCCATTCCCATTACCGTACCTCTGGGTATTTGCTTTGCTCTTGTGCGTACCATCATTGCTGTTTGTATAGATAACGTTTAACTGACTGATTTACGTAACTATGTTGTTGTTGTGTCCGATTTTCTATTGCTGTATTGGGTACAGGTCTCTCCTCATAGATTAAGTCGATGGAACCAAGCACTGACAGAAAATATTCGGTGTCGTGCTCTGGCGTTGTGACTACTTTGTCCCTAATGAGCGATGGTAAACCACTTTTAAACATTTTTCACACGTCTACCTGTGATATTGGGTTCGTCCAGTAGCGTGTCTTGTTCAGGTAGACCGCTGTATTTGCCCTTGAATGGTGCGGGGTTGAAAACCTCGCGTCTGAGTTTTTCTTGCACTGCCTCAGACCAGTATTTGTCGAGAGAAGCTCGTTCAAATTGAATATAATTGGTGCAACGTTCGGCCACTTCAGCTGCCCATTAAAAAACGTCACCTTGCGTATATCCCACGACAAATCTGTGCTTCTGTCCATTTGCGTGGAAATACATTACGAAAAGCACAAATAAATGCTACTGGATTCATTATTTTACCTTCAGTAGTGAATGTAGGAACCTGTCGATGTCTCAGCAAACCTTCGTCTGAAAAAATCATTGATAGACGCGTGGAATTTTAGGTCGTATTTATGTTATTGTAGTTACCTGTAATTCCGGTTGGTAATTATTCAGGTATCGGAGCTATGAGTATGTTTACATTCTGCACTATACAACTGTTCTGGTCAAAAGCTTTCTCTAAGTCTACAAATGCTAGAAACGTAGGTTTGCTTTTCCTTACTCTAGCTTCTACGATAAGTTGTAGGGTCAGTATTGCCTCACATGTTCCAATATTCCTACGGAATCCAAACCTATCTTCCCCGAGGTCCACTTCTACCAGTTTTTCCATTCGTCTGTAAAGAATTTGCATTAGTATTTTGCAGCTGTCACTTATTAAGCTGAAGGTGGCAGGGGTAAAATACAGGGAGCGAAAGGCTATTTACAATTTGTACAGAAACCAGATGGCAGTTATAAGAGTCGAGGGACTTGAAAGGGAAGCAGTGGTTGGGAAGGGAATGAGACAGGGTTGTAGCCCCCCCCCCAGAAACAGCAAAGGACTTGGAAGAGCTATTGAACAGATTGGACAGTGTCTTGAACGGAGGATATAAGATGAACATCTACAATAGCAAAATGAGGATAATGGAATGTAGTCGAATTAAATCAGGTGATGCTGAGGGAATTAGATTAGGAAATAGACACTTACAGCAGTAAAGGAGTTCTGCTATTTGGGGTGCAAAACAACTGATGATGGTCAAAGTAGAGAGGATATAAAATGTAGACTGGCAATGGCAAGGAAAGCGTTTCTGAAGAAGAGAAATTTGTTAACATCGAATATAGAGTCAAGTGTCAGGGAGTCGTTTCTGAAAATATTTGTATGGAATGTAGCCATGTATGGAAGTGAAACATGGACGATAAATAGTTTGGACAAGAAGAGAATAGAAGCTTTCGAAATGTGGTGCTACAGAAGAATGCTGAAGATTAGATGGGTAGATCACATAACTAATGAGGAGGTATTGAACAGGATTGGGGAGAAGAGAAGTTTCTGGCACAACTTGACTAGAAGAAGGGATCAGTTGGTAGGACATGTTCTGAGGCTTCAAGGGATCACCAATTTAGTATTGGAGGGCAGCGTGGAGGGTAAAAATCGTAGAGGGAGACCAAGAGATGAATACACTAAGCAGGTTCAGAAGAATGTAGGCTGCAGTAGGTACTGGGAGATGAAGAAGCTTGCACAGGATAGAGTAGCATGGAGAGCTGCATCAAACCAGTCTCAGGACTGAAGACCACAACAACAACAACTGTTCTGGTACCTGCTGTGGGGCTCGTGACAATTTGTGGATAAATACCGACGGTTTGTGGTTTGTTCCTTGTAGCCTACGTATTATTTACGTGCATATTTCGAGATCCGATAACATTTTCTTCTAAAAGATTGCTGATCTAATTTTCCATGGCTTGTAGGTTAAGTTTTGCCTTTCTACTACATCTAGGTATAACTTACAGTCTGATACTAACTTCTTATCTAACGTTCCTGCTTCAGCCTGACTAATGATATCACTCAGATTTTCATTGATCTTCTTCTCTCTGTCCTTCTTAGCACATGCTGAGTCAACTTCTAATATTGATACCTTTAAAGTAACCTCTTCTACAGCCAGAGCTACACCTTCATAGTCTTCATTTAGTTTGTTGACGACAGTGGTTACCTTTTTTACTGTCCAAACGAACTGGTTTTGTGTTGCTTCAATATTTGTGTTTGCGTCTGTGATTTTCCGTATCTGTTGCTCTACTAGATCGTTATGGTCGTTAAAAGAATCTACCTTCTGTTTTAGCTGCGTAATTTTTCTGTTAACTTCAGAAAGTACTTCATGCTTTACTTGTTTTCTCATATCATTCAATTTTTCGTCATTTTCAGTGAGAAAATTTTTGGCTAAGTCATCAAACTTCTGTGAGACCATGTCTTGCAAATTCTTGTTTTTGTTCTTGTTTCATTGTATTTAGATCTTGTGTGACGATGTTCAGATTGTGGGTCAAATTATCAAGTTTGGTACTCAAACTTCGTTTTATATCTCTGAAATTGGTGTCCATATTGTGTTTCATATCATCAAATTTCGTGTTTATGTTAGATAATAACTGCCATAGGAGAGCTTCAGTTGTACTACCGTGGTTGCTGTCAGCTGTACTTTCCAAGTTAATGTTTTTGTTGTGACCAAGTGGTGTTTGTAACTTGTTGTCGAGATTCCTATTGGAAGCGCTATCCAATGTTTCATTCGTGACCGGTATGTCGCTTTGGGAGATACGCGAAATTGTCTCGTCAATTGTAAACATTGTGTTGTCAAGATTATTATGCTGTGCAGCGTCGCTGTCATTTGTCACACCTGCGACACATCTCTGTCCTACTTAAACTTTCTGTAGTAGGTATGCATGGCGCCTGAACTTGTTCGATCGCGCTTTTCTCCGCCATCTAGGCTGATTGCGTTATCGCTATTGCTATCAACAATGGACATGTATATTTCTGCCATGTTGTATGCACATGCAAAATAAAAATTTCACAAAGATCTTAAAATTTCATATGCTAATTATTACACTGGATAATTGTAAAATACGTGATATCAGACCCTGTTTTAGTCTATAATGATGCGCAAACTATTGTATTGCAATTCTTTATGTTTTACTGACAATATGTATCACGCTGAAAATTTCTGTAAATTTTCCGCAATAAAATTCAAGGAAGTGATTAATGAAGATAAAGGTTTTATCTAAATCAAAAGAGGCGCTACCAAGCATAACCATGCAAGCAACTTGTGTAGCCGTCCTATCTTTGCTGCGCCGAACAAAACAGCTTACTATGGAAAATTTTACGTCACCTGTGTCCATTTCTTATTCCTTTCCAAAATGTTTACCTCAATTTTTGCCTTCTTGCTTTACTTGCTCCCTGTTGTGATTCATGCAAACAGAAAATACAATTAGTTTTTATGACCAATAAAAACGTCATAGAAATTTCTAACTATAACAATAGTTAACAAAACCTACTCACAACTGGTGCTCTGAAGTTCTGGCACTCAGGTCGCCAGTTGTGTTATAATAAAAATATAAATAATATAATAATAATTCATATAAATAGAAATATTAATTTAAAGTATATTACAATTGCATTATTACAAATGTCTTGCTTGTACGATTTTTGGCTAATCGGACTTCCTCTCTTACATTTCAATTATAGATGCAGGCAGCAGACTTGGACAACAGTGCGTGACAAAAATAAAAAAATCCTCCATACGTGGCTCCACTTCACTTCAATAACGATTGCTTAATACTGATATCAAATCTCTTATTTCGCAACATACATGAAACAAAACACTCGTAGCCCGTCATAGTCTGAGCCGCACTTCTTAGTTTTTTTTCATTTGTCCGCGCATTCATACATAATTAACGCCTTTGCCATCGCTTATTGTCGATCGCTGTTTCATTTTTTTTGTTTTTTTAATAAATTTTAACTTTACGATATCCTAGCGGTCTTTCACGATTTACCTACACAAGATACGTGACCGCGGAAAGCGTTTGCCGTTGCTAGGAAGTGGCCTTAATACATACGTCACTAGTCTGTTATCTTTATCTGGCGAACAAATTGTAAACCCTAATTCACACATTCAATTCGCTCTTTCTTCTATACTAGCATCAAAAACTGCAGGGAGAACGAACCAATACCACAGGAATTGCAAGAGCGGCTACTGCGCTGCCATCTGTTGGTGACGCCAGGCGACAGACAGCCATGCCCCCCCCCTTCCTTGGTGATAGCGGCCTAACGTGAAAGTCGTGTTTATTTCCGCAGTTCGAAGATTCGTGAACGGGTCGTTTAAGAAAAGCTCATCCTATTGAAAACATATTTTTGATGATGATGATGTGAGTGAGGATGAGATTGAATGATTTATGACGAGAATTTCATACTCGTTGTCAAGATTTTGCAGTAAATGCTATAAATGTAGAACTGCATTGTAGCGTTGAATTCTCCTTACTTGGTTTCACTTTGATTAATTTTTGTATGGCTCAGATAGCGTTTAAGCGATCTGAGTCCGTTAGTTTTATGAAAAGCACGGCGTGTAGTGTTGGGTTAAACACCAATTTTCTGTTATTCTAAAGTGCCAGCTAACTTGCTAAGCATGAAGCGTGAGGGCCGTATTATATGTAAAAGATGTCTGTCAACGATTTCTTTGACCAAACAATGGTAAAATTTTTCGTGGCAGTTGTTCGGGAGCAGCTAATGTTGAACAAGACTTCAGCTACAGCGAAATACGCAATGTGACGAAGTTCACAGAAGTTACCACATCCAAATCCAATTGAAGGCGAGAGTATTACCTTCTGAGACGAAATTTTTGGAAGGCAGAAGGATCTGTGTTTGTTATTGTTTTCGTTTGCTGCATTGAACTGTTGTAGTGACTCAGCAATAAACTTTGTGCTATTTTGAGTTTTAAGAGACGAAAAGCAAGATGCAAAATAGTTGGAGAGAAAACAGGAGACGTAATATACATTAACATTCTTTGAGGCAAATAAGTTGATCGGTTAAAATGATTGTGGTTAGAATATCATATTTTTCTGTAGAATATAAAGTATGCGATTTATTTAAGTAAGTGTTGTACTGATAAACGTTATAAACTGCAGATTTAGTTTCGTAGGTGTGTGCATATGAAAGGGTACACAGCTGTGTTGTATGCAACTCAATACTGTTGTAATGTTTCTTGAAAGTTAACTCCCCTTTAAACAAGTTGAGTTGTTAGGTGATGCAGTTGTTGAACTTTATTTTTAGTCACTAAAGTAAATAACGACAAAAGTCGCGAAAAACAGGAAGAGACATGCAGCAAAACTGAAGATACTGTGGGAAATTTGCATTTGCAAAACAAGATACGGAAATAGCAGGTAAGGATTTATATGAATGTCTCGGCTGACATTCAGGAAATTCGTAAATCAAATCAGTGTCTAGTAAATTTACTCTTTATTATTAATCATAAGTACCATTATGGAGTAAATGTTTTAGGGTGTGGGATTGGAATTTCAGTGTTAGAATGGATCATTTTTAGTTTTTTACCTGTGCTGCTTAAAAAGAAAATGCTGTAGGACAGATTGACTAAAAGTGTGCTGTCAGTACTGTTTGTAGGCCAGTACAGTGAGAAAGATTTCTAAGTGCAAAATAGGCTGTACTGACCTTTTTAGTTAGTACCAAAAAGATGTACACTCTGAACAAATGTTACAACATTAATTAAGCTTCATTCTACATAATTTAGTGCTGTTTTCTTGCCATTTGGCAGTCATTGTCTCATCACTATTTACCACCTGAGGCCAACATGAGGTTATTTGCACAAGGTCAGGTGCTGATGCGACACCTATCTGCTTTGACCTGTGATGTAACTTTGATGCAGTATGTGATGTCTTTTTTTGAGACTTTGTGTTGTATTTGGTGGCGCTCTCTTGTGCTGGATGTTTGTTAGTGTGTTGTTTGACGTCAATTGAATGTTTCATGTTGCTACTGGAATAATTTGTGCTGGCTTTCTGGTGAGTTATTTTAATGTGCATATTGTAGCTGATGGATTCATTTTTATGTTAGGAAATATTAGTGCTGTGTGTTTCTTGTTGTCAGAGATTTAATCTTATTTTTCTTTTTTCTTCAGTTGTGAAGAACATACAGATATTTGAGTGTTTCATTGCTTGTTGCAATGGGTGACGTTGTATATTGAAATTGGTGATGAATTTGGGTCAACAGAAGCGTCCGATCCCACGCGTCGGCTTTGACCCGTGACGTAAGGGTGTTGTCGTGTGTGACGTCATGACGGCGCGGCGTTTGGTTTGAGTGTGGCTGTCTCTAGTTCTGTTTTATCTTATTTTATTTACTTTTCTGATCTGTTCGTTCTATCTCGTGAGATTTTTTTTAAAAAAAGACAAAAAACACTAATCAGCTACTGAAGCATCTTTATCTTCTATGGGTTGCAGGGGTTACGACCCCTGGGGAGGTGGGTGGGTATTCATGCATGGCTGTCTTCACTTACACGTTGTAGCTACGCAAGGCGTCTAAATTTGTTTATATTTAATTTGCCCCCCACCCAAAACACCCCATTTCCCGCGCTTGTCCCGTTAGTGTCATTAGGCTTCTTGTGGAAAGTGTGTGGGTTTGTTTTTGTTTCCGCCATATTTGTGACGTCATGGGTTAAAGCAGACGGGTGGGATCGGACGCTTCCGTATTTCCATAATTTGTGCTGGCTTTCTGGTGAGTTATTTTAATGTGCATATTGTAGCTGATGGATTCATATTTATGTTAGGAAATATTAGTGCTGTGTGTTTCTTGTGGTCAGAGATTTAATCTTATTTTTCTTTTTTCTTCAGTTGTGAAGAACATACAGATATTTGAGTAGTTCATTGCTTGTTGCAATGGGTGATGATGTATATTGAAATTGGTGATGAATTTTTGGGATTTCCATGTTAGTGTTTGGTAACTGTGTTGTATTCTTATTGGTAGCTATCATGGGGATTGATGTACCATGGTTAGAATACATTTCTGATATTAGTCATGTGAGCATGGTTTGATTTGTTGTACTGTGGACTTTGCTTTAGGTAGAGTAAGTGAAAGTGTAGTATCTAGAGCTTTGCTTGAGCTATTTGGGTTAAGTGAAATTTGCAGCACCATGTTTTAGAGTTGTATGTCGGTTTGTGGTATCGAGGGCTTTGTTGGACCTGTGTAGGCCAAGTGAAAATTATGGAGTTTCTGAGTTGTGTATGGGTTACTGGTATTAAGATATATAGGTCACTTGAAATTTGTGACACAAATAGTTTCAGTTTCAGCAATTTCTTGTGTTAAATTTTGAGGATTTCATGTGCTTGATTTTTGGGTGAATATTTGTTTTGCAGTGATGTCAGTATTCTTACTGTCATTTATTTAGTTTGCTCTCTTCATTATCTTGTTTGTCCTCTTAATTTCATTCTGTTGCTGGAGTTAAAAAAACTTCACATGTTATTTATGTTTGTTTGCAGGTATAATGAGTGATGTCATGGTCACCATATTGTATATCCTTGAAATAGTGTACACCACGTTGATGGCATTACTGGTCAAAACAGGTGGGTGGAGTCATAATTTCATGCCAATCCACCTTCTGTAATAGAGCAATAAATCACTTCATATAGACTGATTTTGTTCTTTGGATATAGTTTGTGTGTGTTTTGATTTAACAAAATAGTGTAGATTTAACATTGGTTTTACACTCTGTGCCTTTTTTGTGTGTATGGCTACATACTGGCTATTTACAGATTGCCAGCTAGCTCATTGGTTGGAAAGTAATAATAATGAACATATTGGTTTGTCACTGCTCATGTTATTGTTATGAAATGTTTGTCTACTACTAAATAGCACAAGCAATCATTGTAGTCTTTTACGTCACAAGGTTTTTGTTAAATATCCATCTTCCGAGCAAAAGTTGCCAGAACAATCAATTTCAATTCAGATTAAAATTTTTGTAAAGGTTTGCAGCTGCCAGCTGCCTTTGGTTTTATTCTTCAGTTTCTATTTACCATGACTGGTTTTCAATTGACAAACAATTTATCATCAGATGGTACATATTTATTGCATATTTGCAGTATTGTAGTGACTTGTGTAGCTGTACCAAGAGGACGAAACATGTACACATTGAATGTGGTGATAAGTATGTAGAGTTCACTGCTGCACAACTCCAACAATCCTGCAAACATGCAATAAATATGTACCATGTGATGATAGTGATTCAAAACTGGTCGTGGTAAATAAAGATTAAAAAAAAAATACAAAATGTAGCTGATAGCAGTAATTTCTGGAAACCTTTATTCATCAGTCACAGTGTCCCACGTATATAATGGATAGATATTAAAGTTTTAAAATATTTTGGCACCTGTCATATTACATTAGTGGCTGCTGTTGAATGCTTTTGTGAGCCTTTGGCAGATTTAGTGATTATTATGTTTGCTTCTCAATTTTGATTAAAATTAATGTGTGTCAAGAAAGAACTGCAGTTGGCTCACTGCTAGCCACTGCCACAATCACAGAGTTACTTTAGTCAAGGTGTAGTGTGGTTGTGAAAAATCAGTTGAAGCTGAACTGTGATCTGCACTATCGATACAAGACAGAAATATAACTTTTGTGTGAACTTGAAATCCTTACATAAGATTTAACAAAGTTATGCACACTGGTGTGAAGACATTTGAGAAGCTCCCATCTAACATACAGCAAGTAGTTAGTTATCTAAGCAAATTCAAAAGAGAATTTAAAACAAACATCATCAGTGACTCCTTGCACTGATTATCTTAGTGCAAGGATTTGATTCCTTGTTTAGATGGATAGCAAGTAGTGTGTTCTAAATTTTTCCTGTGTAATTACATATTTAGGTTACTATTTTCTTTGAAAAATAGTTAATTAAGGAAGCAAATATTAAGTTTCTGATAAGACAGCCTTCAGCTACCTAATATAAATGAAGTAGCAGCAGCTTTCTTGCTAATTCACTAGAACATATTTCGTCATCATCATCATCATCATCATCATTTCCTTCCAGTGAGCCAGGTAGGAACTTGGTGACTGATATGCCTCCATTGGTTTCTGTCCTGGTATAACTTTGCCCTCTCCACTACGTCCCATATTTGTCTTTTCCTCTTGAGATTTTCCTTAACCTGCTCTGTCCATCTCTTTCCAGGCCGTCCAATTGGTCTTCTTCCTGGTACCTACATCTCCAAATTCAGGCGTGGATTTAGTCGGGGGGTGAATTCGCTTCACAAGACAGAATCACCTGCAGGTCTCTCCCTACATAATAATACCTGACACTCTTTCTCCTAGTTTTTCGTAGAGCTGGCCTAAGGAACTTCATTTCACATGCTTGTCTTCGACTCTTTTTCTCTCTTATTTATGACATAGGCCTCTAGACTATACATCATGATTGGCAGTAGATACGTTTCATGCATGGTCTGTTTGGCTCTCAGAGGGACTTCCGTATCCCAGATTAGATTTTATACTTGGCGGAAAAAAATCTAGATCCTTTTGTGATTCTGTTTAAGACTTCTAGTTTGGAACTTCCATTGCGTGATATGATGTTACCCAGATAATTGAAGATTTTCGCACATTCAACCTTCTCCCCCTCCAGTACGATGTTGCAAGGTGTGGGTGTCCTGCTCATCTTCATTGCTGCTGGCTTGTTCCTACTCAAAGTTAATTTGAATTTTGTAAATTTTGTGTTCAGTAATTTAGTCTCCTCTGAACCTTCATTTTCATCTCACCCCAAACGGTGATATCATCAGCAAAAACAAAAGCATTGAGATCTTCATTTTCTTCTTCCTTGATTTCTTTCATGATTGTGTTCGTAAGTGTAATGAAGAGAAAAGGGGAGAGCGAACTGCCTTGCTGAACATCTCTCTTTGTCTTTAACCATTTTGAGATCTTCCTCCTCCTACTTGTACACTGCTGTCACAACCATAACACAGTATCTGGACTTTTTTAAATTAATGAATCAGGAACATTGTTTTGTCATGCATTCCCATATTTTATCCCTTGGTACCCTGTCATGTGCTTTTTCCAAATCCATGAATACTACTGTCGAGTGCGTTTCTTTTTCCCAGTGTTCTCCAATAACTGATGGAGGGAGGAGATGAGACCTATTGTTTCCCAATTACTTCTCAACTTGTGTTGTTGTGGTATTCTAGAATTTTCCTCAATCTTTTTTCTATGACCTTTTCCATTATCTTAAGGCAGTGTGATTCCTCGGTAGTTGTTGCTTTTCTTTCTACTACCTTTCTTGAACAATGGCATTATAATTCCTCTTTTCCACTCATCTGGCACTTTGTTTTCCTTCCATATCACCCCTAGCACCTAGTGTAACCATTGTATTCCATGGATTCCTGGTGCTTTAATCATATCCACTGTCAGCTCATCTACTCCAGCCTCCTTCTCACTTTTCATCTGTTACAGGGAATTCTCAGTTTCTAACCAAGAGATTGGATCCTGCTTATCCTCTAATTCAATGACTTTGGTGTCACTTTCTTCTGCACCTTCCCCATTCAGTAAACTTTCAAAATAATTCTTCATCCCTTCTCTGATATCTTCCATGTCCCTCATAATATCCCCATCCCCTGTTTGTCACTTTTATGTCTTCTCTGTAAGATCTTTCACTTTTCAAGAACCCATATAGCAGTTTTTACTTCCCTTTGCTGTCCTGCTCTAGTGTCTGTATGAATGGTTCCCAACTCTTCTCCATTTCTTCTTTCACAATTTTCATTGTTTGGAGTTCCTTTTTTCAGTATTCCTTTTCCAGTGTTGTCACTTTGTGTTCATCTTTTGGCAACAGCCCCTGGTTCTGATTTCTTTTTTCAAATCAGTTCTTCTTTGACATATTACCTTTTTTTGTTGTGTCTTTTACTCTATTGTTCCAGCTACTGGTTTCTTTGTCGGGTTCACTTTATCTTTTTTTTTGTGCATATCTACACAGCACTGTTAACTATTGATGTTTTAAACAGGTTCCACTCTTCTTCTACACAACCCCTTTCAGGTTTGGCAATTTTTATGCTACTAGATTTTGGAAAATTTTCTTCTTTCAGTTTCCACTCCTTAATTTTTGGCATTCTTTGTACAGCATTCAAACTTTTCACCTTATAATTTATATAAACTGCGGTAACCTGTGGTCACTATCCAAGTGCTCCCTTGATGTGACTTTAGTGTCCCTTACTTTTCCTCCAATTAATTTGTCTGTTAATATATAGTCTATAACTGTCTTAGATTTGCCATCCCAGCCATATCTAGTAATCTTATAACTATCTCGTTTCTCGAAGAACATATTCTTCCTTAAAAGATGATTCCTTAAGCACAGGTTTAGAATTTATTCACCCTCAACAATTCATCTTCCATATCCAAAAGGGCCCATCACCTCCTCATATCCATTTCTATCTGTGCCTATGTGAGCATTCAGATCCCCAATTATCGTAATGTTATCTCCTGTTACTTGGTCTTCCAGTTCTTCAAAGAATTTCGTTTTTTCTTCCTCATTGCACCCATGTTGAGGTGTGTACACTTGGAGTGTAGTAAAACTATTCTTTCCAAAATTCACTCTTCCTCTAATTATCCTTTCACTTACAAAGCTCACATCTGTAACTGGGTCAGTTTCTGCTGCTTTATTGTGAACCTGCCATTGTAATTTATACCCACCTCTCAGCAGTTTAGAGTTTTTTCCCTTCCACTTGGTCTCGCTCAATCCAAGGATATGAGTCTTTCTCCTCTCCATCATATCTACAATCTCTTCAGTCTTTCCTGTCAAGGTTATTACATTTAATGTTCCCATTCTCAACTTATTTTTTGTTGGGTTTTAGTTTCTAATTCTTGTATAGTGTATCTTCTTGCATTCCTTGGTTTTTCTTCAGGTTGTGAAGCTCTACCATTTGTTCCAGGGGTACAAGAAGTGCTGTGTACATTAGGTACTGTTAATCCGAGGTTCATTCCTTTATTTGAAAACAACAACAACTTTTTCGTATCTGCTGCCCTGCTAAGCAGGTATGAGCGGTGGCAAATTGAAATTAGCAGAGATTGAGGCCTGGCGGATAACGAGAAGAGAGGATATACTGAAGGGCAAGTCCCCATCTCCGGAGTTCTGACAGGTTGGTGTTAGTGGGAAGTATCCAGATAACTCGGACAGTGTAACACTGTGCCAAGATGTGCTGGCCGTGCACCGAGGCGTGTTTAGCCACAGGGTGATCCTCATTACCAACAAACACTGTCTGCCTGTGTCCATTCATGTGAATGGACAGTTTGTTGCTGGTCATTCCTACATAGAAAGCTTCACAGTGTAGGCAGGTCAGTTGGTAAATCACGTGGTTGCTTTCACACGTGGCTCTGCCTTTGATCGTGTATACCTTCTGGGTTACAGGACTGGAGTAGGTGGTGGTGGGAGGGTGCACGGGACAGGTTTTACACTGGGGGCGGTTACAGGGGTAGGAGCCAGAGGGTAGGGAAGGTGGTTTGGGGTTTTCATGGGGATGAACTAAGAGGTTACGAAGGTTAGGTGGACGGCGGAAAGACACTCTTGGTGGAGTGGGGAGGATTTAATGAAGGATGGATCTCATTTCAGGGCAGGATTTGAGGAAGTCGTATCCCTGCTGGAGAGCCACATTCAGAGTCTGATCCAGTCCCGGAAAGTATCCTGTCACAAGTGGGGCACTTTTGGGGTTCTTCTGTGGGAGGTTCTGGGTTTGAGGAGGTGAGGAAATGGCTCTGGTTATTTGCTTCTGTAACAGGTCGGGAGGGTAGTTGCAGGATGCGAAAGCTGTTTTCAAGTTGTTGGTGTAATGGTTCAGGGATTCCGGACTGGAGCAGATTCGTTTGCCACGAAGACCTAGGCTGTAGGGAAGGGACCGCTTGATGTGGAATGGGTGGCAGCTGTCATAATGGAGGTACTGTTGCTTGTTGGTGGGTCTGATGTGGACGGACGTGTGAAGCTGGCCATTGGACAGGTGGAGGTCAACATCAAGGAAAGTGGCATGGGATTTGGAGTAGGACCAGGTGAATCTGATGGAACCAAAGGAGTTGAGGTTGGAGAGGAAATTCTGGAGTTCTTCTTCACTGTGAGTCCAGATCATGAAGATGTCATCAATAAATCTGTACCAAACTTTGGGTTGGCAGGCCTGGGTAACCAAGAAGGCTTCCTCTAAGTCACCCATGAATAGGTTGGCATACGAGGAGGCCATCCTGGTATCCATGGCTGTTCCTTTTAATTGTTGGTATGTCTGGCCTTCGAAAGTGAAGAAGTTGTGGGTCAGGATGAAGCTGGCTAGTGTAATGAGGAAAGAGGCTTAAGGTAGGGTGGCAGGTCATCGGTGTGAAAGGAAGTGCTCCATCGCAGCGAGGCCCTGGACGTGCAGAATATTTGTGTATAAGGAAGTGGCATCAATGGTTACAAGGATGGTGTCTGGGGGTAACAGACTGGGTAAGGATTACAGGCATTCGAGAAAGTGGTTGGTGTCTTTGATGAAGGATGGGAGACTGCATGTAATGGGTTGAAGGTGTTGGTCTACATAGGCAGATACGTTCTGTGGGGGATTGGTAACCAGCTACAATGGCACGGCCGGGGTGATTGGGTTTGTGAATTTTAGGAAGAAGGTAGAAGGGAGGGGTGTGGGGTGTTGGTGGGGTAAGGAGGTTGATGGAGTCAGGTGAAAGGTTTTGTAGGGGGCCTAAGGTTCTGAGGATTCCTTAAAGCTCCGCCTGGACATCAGGAATGGGATTACCTTGGCAAACTTTGTATGTAGTGTTGTCTGAAAGCTGACGCAGTCCCTCGGCCACATACTCCCGACGATCAAGTACCACGGTCGTGGAACCCTTGTCTGCCGGAAGAATGATGATGGATCGGTCAGCCTTCAGATCACGGATAGCCTGGGCTTCAGCAGTGGTGATGTTGGGTGTAGGATTAAGGTTTTTTAAGAAGGATTGAGATGCAAGGCTGGAAGTCGGATATTCCTGGAAGGTTTGGAGAGGGTGATTTTGAGGAAGAGGAGGTGTGTCCCGCTGTGACGGAGGACGGAACTGTTCCAGGCAGGATTCAATTTGGTTAGTGTCTTGGGGAGTTGGATCATTAGGAGGAGGATTAGGGTCATTTTTCTTCGTGGCAAAGTGATATTTCCAGCAGAGAGTATGAGTGTAGGACAGTAAATCTTTGACAAGGGCTGTTTGGTTGAGTCTGGGAGTGGGGCTGAAGGTGAGGCCTTTTGGATAGGACAGGGGTTTCGGATTGGGAGAGAGGTTTGGAGGAAAGGTTAACTACTGAATTAGGCTGTTGTGGTTCCAGATTGTGTTGATTGGAATTTTAAGATTTTGGGGGAAGTGGAGCTGGAAGTGGGAGACTGAGTAGATGGGAGAGACTGGGTCTGTGTGCAATGAGATGAGGTTTGCTGGAAAGGTTGTGAAGGGTGAGTGAGTTGCCTTTCCGGAGGTGGGAAACCAGGAGATTGGATAGTTTTGTGAGGTGGAGGGTGGCATGCTGTTCTAATTTGCGGTTGGTCTGTAGGAGGATGCTCTGAATAGCCGGTGTGGATGTGGGAGAGGAAAGATTGAGGCCTTTTATTTAGGATAGGGGTTGACGGGTGTGTTCATTGGCTGAGTTAATGTGTAGGTGAAGGATTAGGTGGGTGAGGGCAATGGATTGTTCAGTTTGGAACTGGTATAGGGACTGATGGAAAGAAGGGTTTCAGCCAGAGATGGGAACTTTAAGTGTGAGGCCTTTGGGGGTAATGCCAAATGTCAGACAAGCCTGAGAAAATAAAATATGGGAGTGTAATGTGGCTAGGGCGAAGGCATGTTTGTGGAGGGAATGTAAATAAAACTTAATGGGGTCGTTGTGGGGATGTTGTGAGGGTGACATGGTATTAGAAGCTGGAAAGTGTAACATGAGGCTGAAATGAAAATGAAAATAAAAATATATGGGGAGAGATAAAGGTGAACTAGAAAGCAACTGGAGATCTGGTGTGAAAAAAGGCGAAAAAGTGTTGGTTATAGCTGGGCTATGTTGATCCTGTGGTGAAGTTGGGTTGGTAGACAACGATGTGTATAAAGGTTAGGTGGTTGTGTTGCCGCCAAAACACGTTAAAAGGTGGAGCAATTCGGGAAAATTTCGAAAAAACTGCGTGTAAATGTATTAAAAGGAGTGGTTTTGTGGTGGCAGATTGTGAAAATGAGGCTAACAATTGTCTGACGAAGAAATAATGACGTTAAAACCTGTGGGAAGCGGCTAAAAAAGATCAGTGATGTGGGAAAAACGGAAAGGGAAAAAAAAGCGAAAGTTATCAGAACTAGCCGAATGGCTGTTTAATAGCTGAAAGGAACTGTTTGTGAACTGGAAATGGTGGATTTTAGAGGATACTTTCCGGGACTGGATTGGACTCTGAAAGTGGCTCTCCAGCAGGGATACGACTTCCTCAAATCCTGCCCTGAAATGAGATCCATCCTTCATGAAATCCTCCCCACTCCACCAAGAGTGTCTTTCCGCCATCCACCTAACCTTCGTAACCTCTTAGTTCATCACCATGAAATCCCCAAACCACCTTCCCTACCCTCTGGCTCCTCCATGTGATTTACCAACTGACCTGCCTACACTGTGAAGCTTTCTATGTGGGAATGACCAGCAACAAACTGTCCATTCGCATGAATGGACACAGGCAGACAGTGTTTGTTGGTAATGAGGATCACCCTGTGGCTAAACATGCCTTGGTGCACGGCCAGCACATCTTGGCACAGTGTTACACCATCCGGGTTATCTGGATACTTCCCACTAACACCAACCTGTCAGATCTCTGGAGATGGGAACTTGCCCTTCAGTATATCCTCTCTTCTCGTTATCCGCCAGGCCTCAATCTCCGCTAATTTCAATTTTCCGCCGCTCATATCTCACCTGTCTTCCAACAACATCTTTGTACTTCCGCCTCGACTGACATCTCTGCCCAAACTCTTTGCCTTTACAAATGTCTGCTTGTGTCTGTGTATGTGCTGATGGATATGTGTGTGTGTGTGTGTGTGTGTGTGTGTGTGTGTGCGCGAGTGTATACCTGTCCTTTTTCCCTTTCCGCTCCCGGGATTGGAATGACTCCTTACCCTCTCCCTTAAAACCCACATCCTTTCGTCTTTCCCTCTCCTTCCCTCTTTCCTGATGAAGCAACCGTTTGTTGTGAAAGCTTGAATTTTGTGTGTATGTTTGTGTTTGTTTGTGTGTGTACCGACCTGCCAGCACTTTCGTTTGGTAAATCACGTCATCTTTGTTTTTAGATATATTTTTCCCACGTGGAATGTTTCCCTCTATTATATTGATATTCAATAATTCATTCAATATACCTCTGATTTATTTTCAGAACAACATCGCAAATCCAGTACCACACAAGAACAGCTACAGGATTGCACAACCAAATGTTCTCTGCCATCTCCCTATGTTTTCTGGGATGGTTACTAGGGATAGGCCATGGCCAGTACCCAAGATTATTACTTTTATTTTACCATCTGTGCCAAATTAATGTGTTTGGTAATATATTAATGTAATGGGACTGTCAATAGTAGTATCATAGATAAAATTTAAGAAAATGAAATGGCTTACATTCCACAGTGAAATCCACTGTCATAAAATGTTTATTGAAGTGGATGACACTTGTATCTCATGTGTTGGAGTTAGTGTTGAAATGAATGTGATTTTTTAGTGTGTCATGTTAAAACAAGTGTAGTAAAATAAATATGCTTACTGCAGAAGGAGTTGTGTGTCTTACACATGTTATATTGTCCCATTTTATATGTGTATTGTTCACAGTCCCTGCTCTCATCCCCACCCAGAGACAGTAATTACAGAATCATTGCATAATGTTGTGTTGTGTGTGTGTCTGGAAGGAGGAGGTGGGGTTGCATGCACTTTTGAGAAGAGTTTATTGGTCCAACCACTAATGATCATACATCCAAGTATAATATTGTTTGACTGGGTTGCTTACATTTCTTCAAAAGTGAAGCTGTGAAAAGTATGAAATTAAAATATTTCATGATTGGCTCTGCATGGAATGCTGAATGTTTTGTTATAATATATTCAATTATTCAAAGTTTATTTGCTTGCTCCGAACTGTTAGCCATCAGCTGTATTACGTATAGGTGTAATATCTATTAGTGATATGAAAATTTCCACAGGACTGCGACTTGAACCCACCTTTCTCTCTTCTTTCCAAGGAAATATTTCATGTTTATGGCGTGTAGAAGAAAGCAAGTCAGATGAGCAGGACTAGCTCAGTTTTCAGTACCTGTGGCACAACAGAATCTGGCATGTTCTGTCACTCCCATGGAGCTGGAACCAGATGCAGAACACACCACCTCTCCCCCTCTTCCCCAAAGACTCCTTCTATCGCCACTGGTCATATCACATTTACAATATTTGTCCCCCTTAACTATCTGAATCATTTCTTTGAATCATTTCTTTTATCTCATCGTAAACTGTTTCAATCTATTCATCTGTGGTGTTGGTAGGCATGTAAACTTGTACAACTGTGGTGGGTGGGTTTTGGCTTTATGCCTATCTTGCTTATAAAGTTAATGGCACGTTAGAGATGGAGCTGAGTATTGTGATACAGCTTCACTGATTGTCTCAATAACAAGGGGGTTAACACATATGGTCTTTATATCGCAAGTAGTGAGCATCAACTGCCACACATTTTCAGTTACAAATAAATACCTACTGTACCAGTGATGATGTACTATCATTATGGTAAACTCCATTTACGTACTGCAACTGTCAATACTTAAACTTGTTATGGGAATCACAGCAAGTTTTTGTTCTGGGGTAATCAGTTACCTAAATGTTGTCCTCTACATAACGAGACAGGGGACAGTCATGAACAGTAATTCGTCCAGTCTGTTCATGATGAAGTAAGATAACATGAATAATGAAATGTGTGAAAGAATATATTGCAAAGAAAATAAAAACTTAGTAGATCTTCACTCAACTCCAGCTTTCTTTCGTGGGGTTCATAGTATAGTTAGCCTGTAGCTTGAGTCGATAGTCTCTCTCTCTCTCTCTCTCTCTCTCTCTCTCTCTCTCTCTCTCTTTTTAAGCTAGTAACCGCTTGTTGACTTTAGTTAGCCAGTTAGTCAGGCAGCAGCAGCTGGCCGAGACACAACCAGGAACATGGAAGTAACTGATGTTGTGACTTTTACGGGTTACTAACCAGAAGCGAATTTTATATCATCATCAATGTGATTTAGTAGTTTAGTTTCTTGAGTTTTTGAATGTTTATTTAATATCTAATAGCCACAGTTCTCGTTTGCTTTTGTGTCAGAAAATAAACGGATTTTGTGACATATTACAAGTTCCTAATCAGGGGCAAATTATTTAGTTTCACCTGAGTGCTTCAGTTGTTAGGTTTTTGAATCTCTGTGTGTTAATCTAATTTATTAGACACAGTTCCTGAGTTTTCGTCAGGGTCTACAGTGGAGTTGCGCAGCATTGCTGATAGTCCGTTTATCTGCATAGTTTAGTTTTCCATGGTCTTTAGTTTGGACAGGGACTGTGATAGTTGTATGTGGATTTGAGCCGAGTTGGTGACACACTTCACTCTAAGCTTCAGGCTGTGATGGTTTCGGTTGCACAGCTTGAGGCTGCAGTGGATTTGCACCACTGTTGTGGGCCGGCCTTGGGGATCCAATGGATGTCCAGCACGTCAGAGTCCTCCGATCGATCTTCATCGGTGGACAGTCCAGTTACTGCTCACACTGAGGTTCACTCCTTGTTGTGACGGCAGTATTTGGAATGTTTCACACCGACTGTCTTTTCTCTTCCATTGCTTCTAAGCGTAGCTGTCCTAATAGTAGTGGCTGTTTGGGAACTGGGAAAAAGTATTTCAAAGTAATCAGTGATGATAAAACCATTGCTATCCCATCGAGGTCATCCCTTACACCACCGAGAGGTGTAAGGAATTCTAGAGAAATGTGTAATTTGCAGTGGGGTGAGAAAAATAATTATTCGGATGGCGGAATTACGCTGTCTGGAGAAAAAGAATGGTCAGATAATTGTCACATTGCTACAATCGTAACAATATGCAGTGGAGGGAGTGATTAATTGATTTAATAACGAATGTAACTGAATTTATAAATGTAACACTTTATCCATAGTAAAGGCTGGTGTGGCCAACACAGTAACGTGTTTGATATGTTGTAAAAAACTTGCAGTCCAAGACCACAACCATGGACTGCAAGTTTCTTACAACGTAATGCTTCATGGTCATTCATAATTAAAAATGCCTCAAATGCCATTTTCTTCAACTCTTTGCACTAGAGCTGCATTACAACAGCCTAAACTTAATTACACAATTTTTGATAGAAATGATGCACTTTCAGTAAACACCTTCTAGTTTTGTACGTAAAATATAACTATCTTAGTCGATGGTCGGTACCAGGGGCACAGGCGTACCTGGATGACTACCACTGATCGTGAATCTTTCCTAATCACCTCCCTCTAATTACCCTACATTCTGTAGGCGCCGTGCAAACTATTTTCGCACGCCTCGTCCTGTGCCTTCTTTCCGTAACCAAACGGTACGACCCTTGTTTCGCTCTTAAAATTTTTAAATAAACATTGAGTTAATCCACAGTGTTGTCAAGCGTCAATGGATATCTGGTCAGATCCAAACGTTCGGAATCAGGATAAAGCGGCGAAAAAATGTTTGACGGCTGACGGATTTTTCCGACGGAAACTCTTCTGGATATTATGTGATTGTGTCGTGCTTTTGGTTTGCAGTTGATTTGCCTATGGACGTTTCTCTTTCATGGTGGCAGCCGTGGTGAAATTGAGCCTTGTGCACTATGCATGTGATCACAGCTTGTCCGTAGAATTCTGAAGGTTTCGTGGCGGTCCCGATGATTGTGAACCAATTCCACCTAACTCTGAGTGACGCTGCAACAGCACGTAGGAAGTGAATTGCATATTATTATTATTGATCATTATGACCTTTTTAGGTACCATGACAGTGTATGAAAAAATTATAAATAACATCTGCAACCAGTCACTTTTTAATAATATTTTATTGAAAATGTACACCTTCCTGTTGTCAATAAAAGAGAAACTGGGGAAGGAAATTATCTATGAGAGCTGCTTACTGTTTGAAACCGAGCTGTCCGTGACTAAAAGAACTTTTTTTCACGTTATTTGCTACAGGTGAGTAGGGCACGTGAACATGATCATCATAGTTCATAAAGGCTTGCTAGTTCTAAGCGTCATTTCCACTGTAGTTTAGCGATCCAATGGATTCGTGACAGAAGCTTCCACCAAGGTTAACGGAACTTTAGAATTATCGCTGGCAGCACTGGTAACTCATGGAGACACAATAATTCGGGTCCAAAGGGAAAATGCATTTCCATTGTTGTGCACTTGACATTTCGAAGAGCTTTAACGTGATATGTCAGTGAGGTGTTGTTAGCGTAGGGGGGGGGGGGGGGGGGGGAGGGTGTCTTGTGTTTTGTGTACAGCGTACAGCTAATCTTCAAAGCGCTAAAAGTTAATCTTATATGGAAAATACAAACGAATAAAATGGACAGATTTTTGAAAAACAAGCGTGCCATTGAAGAATCCGATTCTGGAAGTGAACAAACGCTAAGTGTAAATAAAAAAGCAAAACAGCTGCTTAGTAGTAAGTATAATAAAAGCTACGTTAGCTATGGTTTCACTTGGATGTGGAGTAAGATTGTCCTTTACCATTATGCTTAGTCTACGTGTATAGAATGGCAAATAAATCTCAGCTTCATAGTAAACTGAGCAAACATTTTATAAGAATGCATTCACATTTGCAAGATAAACCTGTAAGCTTTTTCAAGAGCTTATCTGAACAGCAAATAAGTTCAGCAAATTCTTTTAAAAGTGTAATGTCTGTCTCTCATAAAGCTCTGTTCGTTTCCTACCAAGTCTATGAACTTATAGCAAAGAGTATGAAATGTCATACTATAGGCAAGTAACATATTTAGCCTGCTTGCAAAAAAATGTTCATGACAATACAAGGAAATGAAACAGCTATGTAAATGAGCAAGATTCCTTTGTCGAATGATACAGTTCACAGACGTATTATAGAAATGTCTACTGATATTGAGAAAAATGGATGCAGTAATAAACTGAAGCACTCAAACTTTGCATTGCAAGTTGATGAATCAACAGACATTACCAACCAATCGCAACTCTTAGCATTTGTCCGTTTCATTAATCAATATCAAACAGTAAATCAGTTTCTTTTTTGCAAAGAGTTAAGTGTGTCTACTAAAGGTGAGGACGTTTTCAACATTTTAAATGATTATCTTAATAAGTGGTAGTCAACATGGAAGTCATGTGTAGGCATTTGCACAGGTGGCATGCCTTCAATTGTAGGCTGTGATAAAGGCCTTATTTTTTCTGTAAAAAAACAAAAAACAAAATGAAGGTGTAATCATTAGTCACTGCTTTATTCATAGGTAGGAGTTAATAGCAAAAATATTACGAGAAAATTGAGAGAACTCTTAGGGCAAGTTGTTCAGATGCTAAATTTTACTAAAATAAGACCATTCAAAACCCGTTTATTGGATAAACTTTGTATGGATATGGAGTTAGAACAGACAGTTGCTTTTACACAGCCGGCCCAAGTGGCCGAGCGGTTCTAGGCGCTACAGTCTGGAACCGCGCGACTGCTACGTCGCAGGTTCGAGTCCTGCCGCGGACATGGATGTGTGTGATGTCCTTAGGTTAGCTAAGTTTAAGTAGTTCTAAGTTCTAGGGGACTGATGACCTTAGCAGTTAAGTCTCATAGTGCTCAGAGCCATTTGAACCATTTGCTTTTACACACAAAAGTCAGGTGGTTGGCCAGCTGCAACAAGCACTTGTCATGTTTTTGGAAGAAATGAAACATTTACATTTTTGTATCCTTCTTCGGAGTGAATTTTGAGAGATTGCAGTATTTCGCCGATATTTTTCAGCAGTTCAATATTTTGAACACTTGCTTGCAAGGGAAAGAAGTAAATATCCTCACACCCACTGACAAAATTAAAGCGTTTCACAGAAAACGGCAAATATGGAAAAGAAAATCTGTTCAAGATAACTTGGAAATGTTCCCGTTGGTAAGGGGTACGTGCACAAATGAAATGCTTCCAGTAGTAATACTGTAGATCATTTAATAAGTTTAGAAGAGAAACTGAGTTCATACTTTCCGTTGTTCAACACTGAACAGTACAACTGGATTCGAAACCCATTCGTGGAAGCGTCAGGTGATTACAGAGGGAGAAGAACCTGCATCTACACTCCTGGAAATTGAAATAAGAACACCGTGAATTCATTGTCCCAGGAAGGGGAAACTTTATTGACACATTCCTGGGGTCAGATACATCACATGATCACACTGACAGAACCACAGGCACATAGACACAGGCAACAGAGCATGCACAATGTCGGCACTAGTACAGTGTATATCCACCTTTCGCAGCAATGCAGGCTGCTATTCTCCCATGGAGACGATCGTAGAGATGCTGGATGTAGTCCTGTGGAACGGCTTGCCATGCCATTTCCACCTGGCGCCTCAGTTGGACCAGCGTTCGTGCTGGACGTGCAGACCGCGTGAGACGACGCTTCATCCAGTCCCAAACATGCTCAATGGGGGACAGATCCGGAGATCTTGCTGGCCAGGGTAGTTGACTTACACCTTCTAGAGCACGTTGGGTGGCACGGGATACATGCGGACGTGCATTGTCCTGTTGGAACAGCAAGTTCCCTTGCCGGTCTAGGAATAGTAGAACGATGGGTTCGATGACGGTTTGGATGTACCGTGCACTATTCAGTGTCCCCTCGACGATCACCAGTGGTGTACGGCCAGTGTAGGAGATCGCTCCCCACACCATGATGCCGGGTGTTGGCCCTGTGTGCCTCGGTCGTATGCAGTCCTGATTGTGGCGCTCACCTGCACGGCGCCAAACACGCATACGACCATCATTGGCACCAAGGCAGAAGCGACTCTCATCGCTGAAGACGACACGTCTCCATTCGTCCCTCCATTCACGCCTGTCGCGACACCACTGGAGGCGGGCTGCACGATGTTGGGGCGTGAGCGGAAGACGGCCTAACGGTGTGCGGGACCGTAGCCCAGCTTCATGGAGACGGTTGCGAATGGTCCTCGCCGATACCCCAGGAGCAACAGTGTCCCTAATTTGCTGGGAAGTGGCGGTGCGGTCCCCTACGGCACTGCGTAGGATCCTACGGTCTTGGCGTGCATCCGTGCGTCGCTGCGGTCCGGTCCCAGGTCGACGGGCACGTGCACCTTCCGCCGACCACTGGCGACAACATCGATGTACTGTGGAGACCTCACGCCCCACGTGTTGAGCAATTCGGCGGTACGTCCACCCGGCCTCCCGCATGCCCACTATACGCCCTCGCTCAAAGTCCGTCAACTGCACATACGGTTCACGTCCACGCTGTCGCGGCATGCTACCAGTGTTAAAGACTGCGATGGAGCTCCGTATGCCACGGCAAACTGGCTGACACTGACGGCGGCGGTGCACAAATGCTGCGCAGCTAGCGCCATTCGACGGCCAACACCGCGGTTCCTGGTGTGTCCGCTGTGCCGTGCGTGTGATCATTGCTTGTACAGCTCTCTCGCAGTGTCCGGAGCAAGTATGGTGGGTCTGACACACCGGTGTCAATGTGTTCTTTTTTCCATTTCCAGGAGTGTATATCTACTGACCCTGGACTCATGATTAAGCATAAGGAATTGTCTCTTTAAGCCTTTTAGATTTCTATAAAAGAAGAATACCTTATGTGCCGATATCTCAAAAGGTTTTGAACATTTTACATCAATTTTCTATATTGTATTTATGTGAATTAGGATTTTCTGCCCTCACCGTAATTAAATCTATAAAGAGAGGAACTATTCAATGTATTAACCAGGAAATGAGAGTCTGTCTTTCAAATATATCACCAAACATTGAAGAATTCGCGAGTACACATCAGGCTCATGTTTCTCATAAACACTAGAAAGAGTAGACGTATGGTATGTTTCATTTGTACTGCATTACTACTTTTCTCTATAATTTGAATTAATGGTTACTTTTATTGCATAATTTCATTTCAATACGTTTCACTTAAGTTTCTTTTGCCTTTCGTCTTGGGAGGGTAGGAGGCAACATGGCGCTAGGCCGTCGCATTTGGATGACAATCGTGCTTGACCAATCTCTCACATTCTTCATACAAAAATTATTTTTTGACATTGTGATAATTTATGGTTTTTATTAATATAACTTGTATTTTCTCTAGTCTGAACGCGAAATTCAAAACAAAATGACTTAATTGTTACTTTATCACAGTATTTATTTCTTGTGTTGACTGTTGTAAAATATTCCACAGAAATATATATGCAGTGCGCTCACAATTATTTGCGGTCTTTGAAATGCGCCTGAAGCAGAAAAAGTTTGAAAACCACTGATTTACAGTGACATAGTAATAAAATGTCTTATATGTAAGTTGGACCTACTTCCTACAGCGGACACCAATGTACCAGAGATACAGCTGCCGGGCAGTCATGGCATTCGTGTTTGTTTACATCAGGTTTATTCTTATGATGAACGAAGCGAACAGCGCTAGGTTCTAAAACCCGACAGCCAGCAGATCACAAGTGAACACTTGCGAATGCTGCGGCGGGGCAGGGTCGGTCTGCCTTTCTCTCGTCTCTGTTCTCTCTCTCATTAAATGTCCACCTACCTCTGATTTTTCTTTTTCTCTCGACGTCCCTTCACTCTGCAGCAGTAGGTACACGCTTGGCAGTGTAAAGCAGCGTTGATGAAACCCCACAGAGGCCGCGTAGCTCACGACACAAAATCACTTCCTGTAAGTTCATCATAACAATTTTCGGTCGATAGAGTAGTGCTTTTTGACTTCATTTAAGTGTTCGAAAATTCGATAAAATGACCTTTTCTTCCTTAAAAATCTCATGAAATGGCTATCAAGTCCATATTTACTGAGATAACTGCTATATCTCCAAGTTCACAGTCAATACCATAGATTTCACATGGAAAAGTAGCCAGAATCTTTACACTTCCGACCCGATTAATCTTGCTATCTAACAGTCACTGACCCACTACTATTAGCGAGCTGATCATTCGGTCTTTTCAGTGATCTTCAATGATAGAAGTGCTCGCCTAAGTATTCCATAAAGAATTCCGGAATCTGCCACGTGGAATTTTCACTAAGGCCGAACTCTCACAAGCGCATAACTTTTCAATAAATGAACTCAGAAACATCACACTGTCCTCAAAATGTTTGTAACTTCTACTGATTTGGTTACCACACTTCCGAACCTCAATGAACTCAATAATTCTTCATTTTACATACAATTCGCACAGTGAGATCTAACTTGGTGTGACACGTACGAAAGCTAGCGAGCGACTCTCTCAATGCCTTCCCATTCCCTGCATATCTAACTTTCTGTGCACAGGAGCAGTTTAATTCTGATTGGCTGATGGGTCTGATTAACCAATCAGAATGATCCTTTCAGATCATTCTCACAGCAAAACTTGCCTAAGCCAGTCACTAATCAGAAAATCACTCACTTCATTCAACTTCCAATTTCTAATATAATGTTCAATAAAATGAATTTTGAAACTTATTCCAATTCAGACTGTTATTCTGACAGCTCTCCTACAATAGCAAGCACACAGTAACATATGTCATCAGCTTCGTGGTTACAATCCTATTTTCCCACACTTAAAATTTATCAGGTTTTACGAAAAGTAATTTTAAATTTTAACGTACACCCCACAAACACTCTCTCATTCATTTCCATGTATCCACACAACAAAATAATAGGCAAATGTAAATTTTGATTTGTTTTTTCTATTACGTAATGTATAGTAATTAAAGTTTTGAAATGAAAATCCCAGTTAAGTGATTTTATACACTGACAAGGGAACCTCCCCATCGCACCCCGCTCAGATTTAGTTATAAGTTGGCAAGTGGATAGGCCTAGAAAAACTGAACACAGATCACTGGAGAAAACAGGAAGAAGTGGTGTGGAACTATGAAACAAAATAAGCAAAATATACAAACTGAGTAGTCCATGCGCAAGATATGCAGCTGAAGGAGTATGTGAGCTCAGGAGCGTGGTTAGCGTGAGTAGCTGCGGAACGAGAGGTCCTTGGTCCAATTCTTCCCTCGACTCAAATTTTTACTTTCTTTATTTTCGCAAAGTTATGATCTGTCCGTTCGTTCATTGACGTCTCTGTTCACTGTAATAAGTTTAGTGTCTGTGTTTTGCGACCGCACTGCAAAATCGTGCGATTAGTAGACGAAAGGACGTGCCTCTCCAATGGGAACCGAAAACATTTGATTGCAAGGTCATAGGTTAACAGATTCCTCCACAGGAAAACACATCTGATATATTCTATACAACGCTGGTGACGGCATGTGCGTCACATGACAGGAATATGTTGTCGACCCACCTAACTTGTACATTTAGCAAATGGGTAAAAAGATTCTTCTACCTTGCCCGATTTAGGTTTCTTTGTGGATGTGATAATCACTCCCAAAAAAGTGATGAAAACATAAGAGTTTGTCACATAAACTGAAAATAAAAAATTAAACTTTTCACTCGGGGGAAGACTTGAACCTAGGACCTCTCGTTCTATCGCTGCTCTCGCTAACCACGGGACCACGGCGCTCCTGAGCTCACACTCTCCTTGATGTTGCCTATCTTGCGCATGGACTACTCAGTTTGTATATTTTGCTTATTTTGTTTCATAGTTCCACACTTCTTCCTGTTTTCTCGATTGATCTGTGTTCAGTTTTTCTAGGCCTATCCACTGTGCCAACTTATAAATAAATCTGAGGGGGGTGTGATGGGGAGGTTTCCTTGTGAGAACTTTGGTTATGAATTCAGATGATAATAAAAGACATTTGGTTATTGTTCCTAACGGAGTTTTGAAACACAAGTCTCGGTTTTGGGATATTTAAGTAATTTTCTCAATCTCCAGAACTATAAGAGATAAAAACCTGAAATTTTAAGAGGCTCTTCTACCTAATAACAAACGATGGTGTACAAAGTTCGAGCAAAATAGGATGATAATTACTATAGTTTATTTACATTTGTAAGGGGTATGAGTTTACACTTCTAGTAGCTGGTACTGGGGATCGTCCTCACGGCCGGTAGCGACAGCTGCGCCGTGACTCACAGCTAGGACACAATCCCGCAGCGGCCGGGCTCCACGTCTGCGTATCTTACTGCAATAAATGTTATCCCATAGTAACTTGCTACATTACAATGTGACCCGCATGGGACCGTACACCATTCGACAAACGAATGTATCAGACAGAATTCTCGTTCGTTGTTGCACGTTCCCTTGTGTTCGCTTCGGTGTAACGGGAGCTTAAATTACTAACTTGAACTCCTCGTTTCTTATCCCATATGACCGAACATCTGTTTTATTTTATTTATTTTTTTCTTCCCATAGGTACTGGGAGATGGGCTGCCATTCTTCAGCTAAAATATCTACAAACAGCTTTTTACAGTGATAAATTAAAATAACTGAATAATAAGAAATTGTGGGTTGCTTGGTGCTAAGATATGTGTATGATGTACATCTAGATCTTTACTCTGCAAATCACGATCAGGTGCATGGCAGAGGGTACTTTCTATTGCACCAGTTATTAGACTTTCTTCACATTCCATCCACATATGGAGCGCGGGAAGAATGATTGTATGTCTCTGTGTGTGCAGTAATCATTCTAATCTTGTCCTCAGGAACCATATGTCGGGGATACATATGGTGGTGTAATATATTCCTAGATTCATTATTTAAAGCCAGTTCTTGAAACTTTGTTAGCAGATAATCTCGGGATAGTTTACATCTATCCTCAAGAGTCTTCCAGTTCAGTTCCGTCAGTATCTCTGATCATTCAGTATCTGTGATCATTCATGCTGTCCTCCTCTGTATACGTTCAGTATCCTCCATTAGTCCTACCTGGTACGGTCCACACGCTTGAACAATATTCTAGAACTGGTTGCTCGAGTTATTTGTGAGCAAACTCCTTTGTACACTGATTTCACTTCCCCAGTTGAGCCGTGCTGCGGCTCGCGTTGATGCTGTTTGTAAGTTCCCGCCCTCTGTTGGAGGCCAGACGGTATCGTTTAGTTGACACAGTTGTGGTTGTTTGTCTTCTTCTCGTGTTTACTGACGCCACTCGGTTTCGCAAGCGTTGCCTGTCTGCTAGTGGCAGCAGCGGCGGTTATCGATACGTAGTAACGGTGGCCCTATCTTCGGAGCAACGTCGTCGTTTTTCCGGGTCATGTGAGTGGGCCAGTTCGGTTGGGGAGGATGCTAAGTTCACCGGACTTGGATACGATGTGACGTCATTATGACGTATACACGCTACATCGAAAACGATACAAACCGTATATCGACTATTCGACTTTTGTGTACTTTCGTAAGGTTGTGACATGGTAGCGCTGTGCTCTGCGCCATTCGTTTAAATGTGTTTTGCGTTCCTTGCGTTTAAATCGTGTATTGTACTGTGTTTGTGTCCTGTGTGTTGTTTTTCGTTTGCTCGTCTCTGATTATGTGTTCAGCATTCGAGAGACTAATAAGAGAAAAGCTGAAAGAGTTCAGCATCGATGACGACGGGCAATTGCGTGGTTATTGTGAATCTCAAGCAGAAATTGATGTACTTCTGACCCAGCTGAAGTGCGTCGGTTATTCGAACTCGGTGAGAAGAAGCACTCAGCAGCCAAAATCTTTAGATGCGTCAAGACACTAACCTTTGGTTAAGATTACACTGAGAAATCCACTTCCCCTCGTATTTCATCTCCGGTCGACGATTTTTCTTCAACAATGCCTCATATTTTTCTTTTTAAGTTCGAAATTCAATCGTTCTACACACCAGTCATTACTGGACACTAAGGTATCTCTGCGGTCAGAGTGTGAAATTACGGGGAATTATGGTTGATAAAAGACTATCTTGGAATGGACATATAAATTACTTAGCTAACAAACTT
Organism: Schistocerca piceifrons; assembly: GCF_021461385.2. Lineage (NCBI taxonomy): Eukaryota > Metazoa > Arthropoda > Insecta > Orthoptera > Acrididae > Schistocerca > Schistocerca piceifrons. The sequence continues at coordinate 80,202,547 of NC_060148.1, read as the reverse complement.
GCACGCGTTCTCTTTCAGCTATATAAATTAAGAAAAAAAAGTCAGCAAGAGTATGCTGCTACACTCTAATATGTACTGACAAGACCAATTGTATGAAACCATACTAAAATATTGATAATAAATAAATATTACTTTCGGCATAAGCGTTCAATACAACAATCACACAATCTAATCTGGTCGGGACATAAGAAGACTTCACTTTTTTACGAAACGTGTTGTCCGTGGTGTTTTCAAGGCCACGGTCAGGAATATTTCTATTAATGTCCAGCTCTTTTACTTTTATTTTGGCGAAATACATATACGCTGCCAGACTGAGCTGTTATCAGAATCGCACGTGTCAAAACAAGCCACTAGCTGACGACAGTTTAGAATCTCGAACGTTCGTAAAAGTCGATAGGTGTGTTAATCGACTAAAGCGTATATACGTCATAAAGATGTCACATCATATCCAGGTTGGGTGAACTCAAGGTTACTAAATAATAAGGTTGGGCAGTAAGCGCTCTGCTCTGCCATTGGCTGGCCTAGTGACGTCAGCGTGGAAGCAAGCGCTCACAAGCAGACGACACGGCATGCGTGTTTACGTCAAGTTTTCGGCGGAAGATTTTGTTTGTACCACAACTGAGATGTCTAAACTGCTTTTCTGCTGCTAAAATATTACAGTTAAAACTGATGAGTTATATTCTTTCGCAGATTATGCCCTACAAATCGGTAAAATATCAGATCAGAACCACACTGACACACACTTGAAATTCGAAACCTCGGCTCAAATAAATCAGAAACTATTCATTTAATCGCACTGAAATGAATTTACTTAAGAGCTCGAAGTTGCACACACTTGTTTGTAAGAACAGCATTCCTTCTTTCTAAAGCCGCTATAGTATTCATCAAAGTAACTTTATCTGTGTCTGAAAAAAAACTGTCATCTGTACATGTGCTCTTATTATGATGTTTCTTATTTGGTGACAGCTTTTCCAGAGTTTCCAGAGATCTCTTATGTAGTTCTCGTTTCTTATACCGTTTGGTTCTGTCTTCTGTTGCGGGTGACACATTGACAGTCGCACTACTGCACGGCAAATTGCACGAAGGAACTGCATCTGGCTTGAGCATTCTTTTATGGGGCAAAATAAGCAATTCAGACTGTAAATCCCTTAAGTAATCTATTTCCGCGAAATGTCGAGAGCATATTCGTGCATGCGCAACATTTACACTGTCTTTCCTACAACATTTCGGCAACCATAGTTTTTGTAATGTTTCATTACGCGGGAAACTGTATCACATTACGTCAGTTCCCTTTGTGCTCCGGTTGTACGAAAAACAGCCCGTAAAAGCAGAGCCTGGCATTGTAAAAATTAATTTTCTCACTCACTTGTAGAGTCTCCAATAAGAATTTCACAGGACGAACCATAAACTATAGAGCTGGCGAACACAATGTTGATCCCGCTGTCCACTATCGCTAACTATTTCAGTTCCGAATCAAATATCAATTACAGCAAAAACCGTTAACACTCCCGAATTCCGAATGTTTCCGCTGTTGACCGAGTACCTCAGAAGAAAGAACTCAATCAAAATACTGCTTCAAACACAAAACAACACAAGAGAAACAATCACACACAATTCGAACTGTGTACTGTTTGGCACAGCTGCTTCCACCGTGACGTCATGCGCGCAGCTGAGAAAACACGTTGCTTTCTGCGCATAGCTTTCTGCGCCCCCCTGGGTGAACTTAGCATCCTCCTTCTGCTTCCGCTAGGGGCTCAAGAGGAGCCAGGCCCACTCAGAGCCAGGACACAGGACACGCCAGGACCGCTGGTCGCACACGTGGAGTGCCGGATGGAAAGGCTGTGGTCACGAGAGTGCACGACCTCGTCGTAAAGCGGATACAGCAAGCTTTAAGGTGAGTGCATTTAAATCCGAGTAGAGAGACCTCCACCAGTGTGATGTCTCGCGATTCTCCAGTGACTTGGGCTCATGTTGCTGCTCGTAGCGTCGCCGAGGCGAAGAGCAGCGAGTGGAGTGCTTGGGGAAGGCGGAGCTGATTAGCCTTCCTCGACTTCTTATTATTGTTTACTGTGTTCAACTTGTTAACTTCAACCAGCGGTAATTTCTCTTGCCTGGAGGGCACTAACGCCCCAGTTACCTGCCCTGGGGGTAAGTGTACGTAACGGCAGTGTACGTTTCCTCGCTTTGCCGCTGCTGTCCGGTAAGGCGTGTAGTTTTGACAGCTTTCTTGATTGTAGGCCGGTTGGTAATTCTTCTACTCTGGGGGTAGTGAGTCCTTTCTCGTTCTGGGTGCTCTAATCACAGTATTCGGGGGGTGCAGACCGCCGGTTCCGGCTTTGGCGCATTATTCCACCGTTGCATTTGGTTTATCGGACATCAGGTAGCTTCAGCAAGATTATCATCAGTCATTCGTTACATGGCCACTAGTCTGAGTTACCACCTTGTGAAGTAAATGCAACTCTCGGCTGCCTATTTCATCGCTCACAAAAGTGTTTATTGCCGGACCTTCTCGGAGGTCATTTCTGGAGCACTGTCTGTGGGCCCTTGGTTCTTGTAAGACGTGTGTGTTCTAGAAGGAGGTCTTATGGCCAGCAGTTCAGTGTAACGCTCCTTCAGTCCGCGCTTTCTGCAGGTATAATCTGCCTGAGGCTCTTTAAGGAACTTATGTCCAGGTCCTTGCATTTTATTATTCTATTATTTATTACAATACCTTGTAATGAGTACATTAAAGGTTATATATGTCTAGTTAATAGTTCTGCTTGCCTTCTGGAATAATTCTAGCAGTGTAGTGTTCAGTGGATGTTAAGGGTTGTGTTACAAAGTTTACCATCATCTTATTTCATCCGTTTGGTGACCAGTTGCTTCTTTCTTCAATTAACCTTTTCTATTCAACTCAATTAACCTTTGCTATTTCTAATTTTTTGTATATATATTGTTGCCATTCTTGGCGTGTAAGGCCTTCAGCTGTGATTGTAGTCACTTGCCTTCTAATTTGGTATTTGTATTTACGCAGTAAGTACCGTCTGCTATGTGATCATTCCATTTCATGTCGCTACAAAGTGTTACACCCACGTGTTTGTATGACTTGACCGATTCCAACAGTGACTCACTGATATTGTAGTCATAGGAAACTAACTTTCTCGCTTTGTGAACTGCTATCCTTATTTACTGCCATTCCCAGCGTCTGATGCCTTCTGCTGTGTTTCTGGTGACTTGCCTTTAATATTTGAATAATTAATCTGTAGGTTGCAGCGAGTTTTAAGCAATTCTTAATTTATTGCCGTTCCTGGCGTGCAAGGCCTTCTGCCTACATCACAGTGGCTTGCTTTTAAAACATTATCTGCTGTATTTGTGTTTTATGGTGATTTGCTAAATTTTAACTCGCTGAAAACACTATTATCTACACAGTTGGTTATTCCTTCATTTATAACATGTGGTATTTTTATTTATTGTTGACTCTGGAATTACTGGTTTAAAATAAATAGTGCGTAACTGTAAAAGGCAACCAATAGTAACTGATTACCGCCCCATCCACAATCGTAACCAAATCTTAGCTTCCCTTGACTACCAGGTTTCACCAGTATTCTACCAATAAACGGAAGTCTACCACCTGCTTTACCCTCGACTGAGCCTATGTGATCATTCCATTTCATGTCGCTACAAAGTGTTGCACCCACGTGTTTGTATGACTTGGCCGATTCCAACAGTCACTCACTGATATTGTAGTCATAGGAAACTAACTTTCTCGCTTTGTGAACTGCTATCCTTATTTACTGCCATTCCCAGCGTCTGATGCCTTCTGCTGTGTTTCTGGTGACTTGCCTTTAATATTTGAATAATTAATCTGTAGGTTGCAGCGAGTTTTAAGCAATTCTTAATGTATTGCCGTTCCTGGCGTGCAAGGCCTTCTGCCTACATCACAGTGGCTTGCTTTTAAAACATTATCTGCTGTATTTGTGTTTTATGGTGATTTGCTAAATTTTAACTCGCTGAAAACACTATTATCTACACAGTTGTTTATTCCTTCATTTATAACATGTGGTATTTTTATTTATTGTTGACTCTGGAATTACTGGTTTAAAATAAATAGTGCGTAACTGTAAAAGGCAACCAATAGTAACTGATTACCGCCCCATCCACAATCGTAACCAAATCTTAGCTTCCCTTGACTACCAGGTTTCACCAGTATTCTACCAATAAACGGAAGTCTACCACCTGCTTTACCCTCGACTGAGCCTATGTGATCATTCCATTTCATGTCGCTACAAAGTGTTACACCCACGTGTTTGTATGACTTGGCCGATTCCAACAGTCACTCACTGATATTGTAGTCATAGGAAACTAACTTTCTCGTTTTGTGAACTGCAGAAGTTTACATTTGCATCAAGTTGCCAGTCTTTGCATCGCGTTGAAATCTTATCAAGATCTGTCTGAATATCTATGTAACTTCTTTCAGACGGTACTTAATTGTCGATAAGTGCATCGTCCACAAAAAGCCTGAAGTTACTATGAATGTTGTCTGCAAAGTCATTAATATACAACATGAACAGCAAGGCCTTCTGCCTACATCACAGTGGCTTGCTTTTAAAACATTATCTGCTGTATTTGTGTTTTATGGTGATTTGCTAAATTTTAACTCGCTGAAAACACTATTATCTACACAGTTGTTTATTCCTTCATTTATAACATGTGGTATTTTTATTTATTGTTGACTCTGGAATTACTGGTTTAAAATAAATAGTGCGTAACTGTAAAAGGCAACCAATAGTAACTGATTACCGCCCCATCCACAATCGTAACCAAATCTTAGCTTCCCTTGACTACCAGGTTTCACCAGTATTCTACCAATAAACGGAAGTCTACCACCTGCTTTACCCTCGACTGAGCCTATGTGATCATTCCATTTCATGTCGCTACAAAGTGTTACACCCACGTGTTTGTATGACTTGGCCGATTCCAACAATGACTCACTGATATTGTAGTCATAGGAAACTAACATTCTCGATTTGTGAACTGTAGAAGTTTACATTTGCATCAAGTTGCCAGTCTTTGCATCGCGTTGAAATCTTATCAAGATCTGCCTGAATATCTATGTAACTTCTTTCAGACGGTACTTAATTGTCGATAAGTGCATCGTCCACAAAAAGCCTGAAGTTACTATGAATGTTGTCTGCAAAGTCATTAATATACAACATGAACAGCAAGGCCTTCTGCCTACATCACAGTGGCTTGCTTTTAAAACATTATCTGCTGTATTTGTGTTTTATGGTGATTTGCTAAATTTTAACTCGCTGAAAACACTATTATCTACACAGTTGTTTATTCCTTCATTTATAACATGTGGTATTTTTATTATTGTTGACTCTGGAATTACTGGTTTAAAATAAATAGTGCGTAACTGTAAAAGGCAACCAATAGTAACTGATTACCGCCCCATCCACAATCGTAACCAAATCTTAGCTTCCCTTGACTACCAGGTTTCACCAGTATTCTACCAATAAACGGAAGTCTACCACCTGCTTTACCCTCGACTGAGCCTATGTGATCATTCCATTTCATGTCGCTACAAAGTGTTACACCCACGTGTTTGTATGACTTGGCCGATTTCAACAATGACTCACTGATATTGTAGTCATAGGAAACTAACATTCTCGATTTGTGAACTGTAGAAGTTTACATTTGCATCAAGTTGCCAGTCTTTGCATCGCGTTGAAATCTTATCAAGATCTGCCTGAATATCTATGTAACTTCTTTCAGACGGTACTTAATTGTCGATAAGTGCATCGTCCACAAAAAGCCTGAAGTTACTATGAATGTTGTCTGCAAAGTCATTAATATACAACATGAACAGCAAGGCCTTCTGCCTACATCACAGTGGCTTGCTTTTAAAACATTATCTGCTGTATTTGTGTTTTATGGTGATTTGCTAAATTTTAACTCGCTGAAAACACTATTATCTACACAGTTGTTTATTCCTTCATTTATAACATGTGGTATTTTTATTTATTGTTGACTCTGGAATTACTGGTTTAAAATAAATAGTGCGTAACTGTAAAAGGCAACCAATAGTAACTGATTACCGCCCCATCCACAATCGTAACCAAATCTTAGCTTCCCTTGACTACCAGGTTTCACCAGTATTCTACCAATAAACGGAAGTCTACCACCTGCTTTACCCTCGACTGAGCCTATGTGATCATTCCATTTCATGTCGCTACAAAGTGTTACACCCACGTGTTTGTATGACTTGGCCGATTCCAACAGTCACTCACTGATATTGTAGTCATAGGAAACTAACTTTCTCGTTTTGTGAACTGCAGAAGTTTACATTTGCATCAAGTTGCCAGTCTTTGCATCGCGTTGAAATCTTATCAAGATCTGTCTGAATATCTATGTAACTTCTTTCAGACGGTACTTAATTGTCGATAAGTGCATCGTCCACAAAAAGCCTGAAGTTACTATGAATGTTGTCTGCAAAGTCATTAATATACAACATGAACAGCAAGGCCTTCTGCCTACATCACAGTGGCTTGCTTTTAAAACATTATCTGCTGTATTTGTGTTTTATGGTGATTTGCTAAATTTTAACTCGCTGAAAACACTATTATCTACACAGTTGTTTATTCCTTCATTTATAACATGTGGTATTTTTATTTATTGTTGACTCTGGAATTACTGGTTTAAAATAAATAGTGCGTAACTGTAAAAGGCAACCAATAGTAACTGATTACCGCCCCATCCACAATCGTAACCAAATCTTAGCTTCCCTTGACTACCAGGTTTCACCAGTATTCTACCAATAAACGGAAGTCTACCACCTGCTTTACCCTCGACTGAGCCTATGTGATCATTCCATTTCATGTCGCTACAAAGTGTTACACCCACGTGTTTGTATGACTTGGCCGATTCCAACAGTCACTCACTGATATTGTAGTCATAGGAAACTAACTTTCTCGTTTTGTGAACTGCAGAAGTTTACATTTGCATCAAGTTGCCAGTCTTTGCATCGCGTTGAAATCTTATCAAGATCTGTCTGAATATCTATGTAACTTCTTTCAGACGGTACTTAATTGTCGATAAGTGCATCGTCCACAAAAAGCCTGAAGTTAGTATGAATGTTGTCTGCAAAGTCATTAATATACAACATGAACAGCAAGGCCCCAACACACTCCCCTGCGGCAGGCCTGAAGTTACTTCTACATCTGACAATGACTATCAATCCAAGATAACATGCAGCATGCCCCTGCCAAAAAGTCCTCAATCCATTCACAAATTTAACTTGATAACCATGATCGTGCTTTTGGCAATAAGCATCAGTGTGGTACTGAGCGAAATGCTTTTAGGAAACAAAGTAATGATGCATCTACCTGACTCATTTGTAGCAAAGCTTGCAGTATGTCATGTGAGAAAAGAGCGACTTCTGTTTCGCATGATCGATGTTTTCGAAAGTCAATGTGGTTGGCTCTGCTCTCTGCCTAAAGCCCGGTCCACACGCAACGATCTGTTGCGCAGACATCGGCGCAGATGTTTGTACATGCAAAAGATCGCTGAAAATGTGGTGTGTTCACACGACACAAATCCCGATCTACTACTCGCCCACCATCTGTCGGTGTAGAAAAGAAATATCAGCGACTACGCTCCCCGTAAACGTCAAAAATTTAATTCAGTTATTTTGAAATATGGAAATGGAGGAAGTTCTGTCGTGGTCTGTGTTCGCAACTTGTGTTGCAAAAAACATTCAGACCAACCGCAGGAAACAGAGAAAGCGGTCAAAATGGTGTAGACAGTGGCTGCTAAAGCGAAAGCAGTTTTCTCACGTAAATTTACTGCGAGAGTTGCAGGGCGAACCTAACCACTGGCGAAATTATTTGCGGATGGATGTCGAAACTTATAATTATATCTTAAAGCTTGTAACCCCTCATATTATGAGAAAAAATACTTGTATGAGAAGGGCAATATCTCCTCATGAACGGCTGGCGGTAACATTAAGATTCCTAGCAACAGGAAGGAGCTACAAGGATTTGGAATTTTCAACTGCAATATCGAAACAAGCGTTGAGTGAAATAATACCCAACACATGTGAAGCTATTTACGCTGTCCTGATGGATGAGTTCTTTTTATAACAGCAGTTAATTTTCTATTATGTTTGCACACAAATATATTCTTTTGAATAAACTTTTGATAAACGTATGTGAAATATATTGTTTTACATTACCTCGTGTTCCATTTCCTCGCACATTGACACTCCAATTTCATCTTCAATTGTACTCCTGCTTGGTCTTGGCGTTTCTTGTTCACTAAGAAAGCCAAGCAGATCAAAATACCATAACGTTGGCTGGTATACTTGATCTACTCCTACACCAGATCTTCTAGATTTCTGAACTTTGGATAACTCTTTTCGGTAAACAGTTTGCAACGAATTTTTTTTTTTATTACTGTTTCTCTGTTTGCCGAGGCGTCAACTGCCCGCAATTTTTCAATTAGAGAGTTGTATGCTGCTGTCTTTTTGTCTCGATCACTATATTCTTTACTTTTATTCTTCCACAAACATGGGTGGTTTTTATATATTTAAATGAATTCACTTAAAACTCTAGAGAACACTGAAGAGTATCAGATGTGATGTGCGCAGTCAGATCGTTTCGTGTGGACGGGCCTGAACAGGCTTCCGCGAAACACTCCCACTAGGGAAGGGAAACCACACACACGGTCCATCGCTGCTCTCCAGACTCGTCCGTGACCCACGCTGCGCAGTGTGGGGGCCAGTCTGCTCTAGAGCTCCCGCCTGCCATCTGTCGGTGGCAGTCTGTACTACACGAGTCCGGCTACTCTCCACAGCAGGCAGCTGCTGCTCTCTAGCGTCACCTATCCATACTACGTGCAGCTGGCTGGATACATGATCCCCGCCGTTACACCTAATGCCCTCCTGTTTTACTTGACTGGATTTCCAAAGCTGAGCGCCGGCGACGAAAGAAAAGCGTACTGTCATTTCAATACTGGAGCGAGGGAAGGCGAAAGTATGATAGGAATTTCATACAAAAAACTAAACTATCATGCAACGAACAAATAGATAAAAGTTACAGATTGGGCAGAGAAGTAAAATAAACACGAAAGTAAAAGCAAGGTGGGTGCTTTACTGTAAACTCGACATAGGCTTAAAACTAAGTTTCAGACTTCTTCGAAAGTCGAAGTTTGGAAATACTACCAGATTTGACTTTTAGCTTGAGGAGTTGGTTGTTGGGATTACTGGGAGAGACGGGAATATATAGAAATGCGTCAGGCACCAGTCCGCACTAGCAGACGTAATTGCGGCTATAATGAGGTAGTGTTGGAGGTGGGAAACATACGTAGCCAGTCGCATGGGTGTTAAACAGACGAAGATACTTTCTCACTAAAATTAATGTAATTATAGGAAAACCGTGAATGAGCACAGAACTTCTACTTCGTATGCAGGGACGAATAACATTTCCTTCCCTTCCAAAAATAGTATAGACGGAAAATACACTGGTCAATAACAACCAATGTAGTTGCAATATTTAACCTATAAAAAATACCTTACCAAGAAATTTTGTGGGTATGAAATATATTCTTCACAGACAAACCAAAGACGTGGGTCGTTATTGCTATTTTATTAGCACTATGGAAATAAATACTCGATGCAACTATGGAATTGTTTGTTACTCTCGATATTTTCATGCTGAACACGTAACGTAAAATAAGCAGCGCTTGAATGCTGGAGTGTTGCTCGGTGCTGCCAACAGATGTCAGTGCGAGGGGCCGCCTCAGAAAATATGGCGATCTAAAACAGGCCCCCACAACCGCACTAGTGGTCGACTGTGAAGAGCGGACAAATTGAATAGCTGGCCGGCGGCCATTAGAGTGCTAAACTGACGCGCGGATTTCGAATGTTTATACATCGCTTTTGGTTATAAAATGCCTTCCCTAGCGTTAGGTCACAAACATAATGCCTCATTTAAATACGTTACTACAATATAGTTTTTAATTTATGAACAAACAGCAATTAGTCACCGTTTATGAATTTATGTTACGTAGTACATGGAATCTGCCGTAGCTAAAAGTTATGCACTGGACCCCTAGCATTTTTTGTAGTTCATTTACGATAGATGTACGCAAAATGCATCAAAATAATCGAAGATTTGCCCACTATGTTAATAGATATTTTCTGACTCTACCTTGCTTCAGATTTTATGACGAAAAGTGCGTTATATATGGCGTAGTGCTTTGGCAACTCACGACCAAATTATCGAGTTTCAACCTAACCTAGACCATGAAAACACTACCGATCAGCCAGCTACAACAAACAAGACTTCAGGTAGGCATCCAGTATCGCATTAGTCACAATATTTACTTTCGAAGATGTACACTTCAGTTTATATGTGTGGTTTTTTCATATAATAAATAAAACTCAACAACTGTTCCATCGAGAGAATTTGTGAAATCAGATTACAATTACACACATTCAGTTGCATTTTATAACGATAAAAAGCCTGCTAACTCAAATTTCGTGTTGCTTGCAACTCAACTTTTATAGTTAAAATAAAATGTAGTTCGCAAAGAAAAATTTATCTTCTGCTGTATATGGTCTGGAAAACGAAAGATGGATGGAACAGCATCATCTTTCAGCTTTCTGCAATTTACGTAATTTTCAAGGAAACAACTTTCTTCAAAATGATCGGAACATATAAAATGGTATTCTGTCGGTCGGAAATCTTGCCTCCTGACAGCGTGTAACCGTTTTTGTAACAGCTGTGGTTTTGAGAAAGGAAACCTGCAAATATATGCACAGACATTATGCTAATACCGTGTTACAAAAACATTTACTAAACAAGTGCACTGACATACAAAACAACTTAAAATACCCACATACCTGTGAAATGTAATATTCGTTCCTTTCTCGAATTTATTTGTACAATTAATCGCTTCACAACTCTTTACCATTGTACTTCTTTTGATTGGAACGTACAGACAGTAGAATTACGAGTAACAAATACTGTATGTACGCCCCCAACAAATATACGACGTTGAATCAGGGTCTTCATAAACAACAATACTACACAACACATCAGACTACAACCACTACAATGGCGTCCAGCCGAAGGTTCAAATTATCTCGCGACTGCAGCGCCATCAGTGAGTCTAGTTATTTTTTACAAGGTCTTTGATCTAAAATGATCGCCATAGCCCCGTCTACAGTTCGTGATTGGCCGAAAACGAGTCGCGTTGGAGACGAACGATAAGGTTTGTCGAAACAGTCGCCGGCAGGCTGACGTGCATGCGCAAAGCTGAGGTCGTGTACGAACAGCGCCTCCCGCCTGTCAACTGTGCGAACAGCGGCAGCGTGCAGACTAGTTCGCACATGCTCGGCGTGGTCTCAGTTGTCGTCCGGGTTGGTCTCAATGTCACCCCTGTTTGTGTTTGGTGGTATTGCTGTTTTCTTTTCGTTTACAGCTCTCACGTCAAATAAAAACGACACGGATATCTCTGACTGGATGCTGTCAAATGATTTAAAATATATTTCCACCATCGTGGAAGACTGAATATCGTGTTGCGAACAGAAAACATACCGTCGCCATGTTTTTTTAAATTTTGCCCGTGCACTTACTGTATGTACGCGTCATCAACCCAGTATTTTCTCTGTTTTAACTTCTGCAACTTTCCCGCCACTTCACTGTTTTTAACAAAGTCACCGTTTTATTGTCTTTTTATATCGTTTGTAATCTTCCCATTATGTTTTTTTTTCTTTTCCACCGGCGTATTAAGCTGCCGTTAGCCCGTCCCCTACCCCTCCCCCCTCTGAGAGGCGCGGAGGGGGGTGGGGGTTTGACATTCGATAAGCGGAAAACAAACATCTCGAGGGTTGAATCCCCTCATTTCCAAGTCGGAGGATTATGCCGCCTGGGTTACTCTCGAGGTGCCTCTGCCATCTGTCTGCCAGACGCCGCCGCTGCCACCCAGTGCTCGGCACCACCGCCACAGTCACCCTCCATATTTGTTCTATTCTCCCATTTCAGCCACTCCTGTTGCCAGTGGACAACGCATTCCACCATGGACACCCCCCCCCCCCCCCCAGCACCATCATTTACACCTCTACTTCCCCTGCATCCACCATTACCTCGTGGAGTGCCTCCTCTGACCTCAACCCCTCTACTCCACCTCCCCTCCTCACAGTCTCCTCCCCTTCTATCTCCTCCCCGTCCCTGTATCTCCACCTGTACGTTGCTCCTGCCCCGCCCCTGTTCCTGCTCTGCCCCTACCCCCCCCCCCCACCAGTGCTATCACCAAGTGGGAACACTTCCCCCCTCCCCACCCACCCTGCTACAGCCACTCCTGCTTCCCCCACCAGAGTCACCGCCCGCCACACCAGAGTCGCCACCACAGAGTGCCCCACCTCCATTCCCAGTGCCGCTGCCTCATGAGAGCAGCTTGCTTTCCACCACCTCCTAATCAATCCAATCTTTACCCCTCCTCCCACGCCACACGTGCAAAAAAACTCCCAAATGCCCAAGAGGTGACCTCACTTCCACTGCGGCAGGTCAGACTAATCGGGAGTGGGTTGCAACCTTGCAAGGCCTTACTAGGGATTGTGCTTTTGAGTGTCAATGTGGTCTCCCTTATTCAGATACTATGGTACATGATGCAATTGCACAGAACGTTTCTGATGTTCGTACACAGTAATAGATTTTTAAACTAGTCAATCCCTCCCTTCAACAAGTGATGGACATATTGGATCAGCAGGACACACTTGACTTCGCTCAGGAATCATTTTAAACTTCGCCACCCATGTGTCAGGTTAAATGGCCCGCCAGGCGAGCTGCACGGAACAGTAAACAGTCCTCGCACCCGGCCGCGCCGCTGCCACCAGGCGCCGGCCGCGGTGGTCTAGCGGTTCTAGGCGCTCAGTCCGGAACCGCGCGACTGCTATGGTCGCAGGTTCGAATCCTGCCTCAGGCATGGATGTGTGTGATGTCCTTAGGATAGTTAGGTTTAAGTAGTTCTAAGTTCTAGGGGACTGATGACCACAGATGTTAAGTCCCATAGTGCTCAGAGCCATTTGAACCATTTTTTGCCACCAGGCTCTCAGCCACGTGTACTGCGCCAGCAAGAAAATGCAGTGCTAAAATCATGCCCGTGGTGTGCTACTAGACATTCGCGTGAGAATTGCCCGTCACGCCAGGCTATTTGCTTTTTCTCTAATAAAACAGGACTTGTTCAGAGTATTTGCCAGAAAAAGCTCCGATCGGAAGCTCAAAACCATTCCAGGCCCTTTGCTTCACACCGGAATCGGAATCGAACCAAGGATACTAAGGCTCGCGAAACTTCGCCCATGGAAATTCATATAGTTCATTCCACTCCGCCCAGTCCCACTCTCTCTAACAGTGTTCGTCCCACAAATAGTGTGCGTCGACATCGCCGGAACTCTCGTCAAGTCTCAAGTGATTTTGTACCAGTGTCAGTTCATGTTGCACGAGACAGTCGCTCTTGCCGTCAGCAGGGCAATAAACTTTTTGTAGACTTGGACATTAACGGCAAAGTGATACCATTCCACCTCGATACCAGGGCTGCAGTTTCACTGATCAATCAAGACACTTACAAACTGCTGGGCACACCTCTGTTGCGTGCCACAACTGTTAACTACCTATTCAGGTCACGAGCTCCCTGTGTTAGGACAGTGCAGCCTTCTTGCAACATACAAGGGACAAACAAAACTTGTGTCATTTTACATCCTTCGTTCTTCTTCTGCAGTGAACTTGTTTGGTTTCGATTTATTTCAGTTGTTTAACTTGTCTATGGTAAATCAGGTCCTATCAGTGAACCAGACTGTGCCTTCCGACAGTGTTTCTCATCTATTGCCTTTGTGTCCAAATTGCTCTCGTCTGCGCAACGCTCTTATTCACAGATCGAGAAAGAAGCATTGGCTCTCGTATTTGGTGTTACAAAGTTTCATGATTTCTTGTATGGTCGTCACTTAACCATCATCACAGACCACAAACCTTTGACATCGCTTTTTCATCCGACCAAGCCTGTACCTCCACGTACAGCGCAGAAATGCATTCGCTGGTCTATTTTCCTCGCACAGTACCGCTACGATATCTTGTATCGGTCCACTGCTAAGCACGGAAACGCCGATGCATTGTCCCGTTTGCCTGTTGCTGAGGATAGAGCATTCGTTTCCTCCAAACTTGCTTGCATGTTCATTGATTCAGAAACCGATAAGGTGGTCGAATCGTTTCCGATTGAGTTTCGTGATGTAGCTACAGCCACAGCTGCCGACCCTGTCCTTGCTACCGTTCTGCGTTTTGTTGCTACTCAATGGCCCTTGTCAAAGTCACAGACCGGGGATCCGTTAGTTCGCCGATTTTTTGCTCACAAGGGGAGACTTTTTGTATGACGTGGTGTTTTGCTGTTGCGTTCTGATAATGATCAGTCCAGGGTCGTGGTCCCACGTTCGTTACAGTCCTCTGTCTTACAGCTTCTCCACCAAGGACATTGGGGTATAGTGAGAACGAAACAACTTGCTCGTCAGCACTGTACTTGGTTCGGAATCATGCCGCGATTACGAATATGTGCTCTTCTTGCATGGTGTGTGCTGAACAACAATCAGCACCACCGCGGAAATTCTTTGCATGGCCAAAAGCCACTTCACCTTGGCAACGCTTACACATCGATTTTGATGGTCTATTCTGGAATGCTCGATGGTTGGTTGTAGTAGATTCATTCAGTAATTTTCCTTTTGTTGTCCCGATGTCTTCCACGACGTCATCTGCCACCATCCAAGTGTTATCCGCTATCTTTTGCATTGAAGGTCTTCCACAGACTATTGTTTCCGACAATGGCCCACAATTCGTGTCCGCAGAATTTCAGTCATTCTGCAAGGCCAATGGTATTCAACATCTGACATCCGCGCAGTTTTCGCCACAGTCAAACGGTGCCACTGAACGATTGGTCAGGACTTTCAAGTCACAGATGTTGAAGTTGAAAGACTCGCATTCTCGGGAGGACGCGTTATTGCTCTTTTTGTCCTCGTATCGCTCTCAGCCCCGAGATGGTCGCTCGCCCGCTGAGTTGCTCCACGGTCGCCCGCATCGAACCTTGATGTCTTTGCTACATCCGCCGCATCAGGTTCCCGTGCAGCGGCAGACACCTGCTTTTGCCCCAGGCGATGTTGTCTACTACCGCAACTATCGAGGTTCACGGCGTTGGCTCAAAGGGCACATTCTTCACTGCCTCGGCCGCGCTATGTATCTGGTTTTGGGGGCCTCTGGTGAGGTGCGTCGGCATCTCCATCAGCTGCGCCTCTGTCGTCGCACGGGTTCTGCCACTCCCCGTCTGCTTTCAGCGACGGTGCCGTCCGGTCAGTGCCCTGGGGACCCATCTACTGGCTCGCCTCAGCCCCAGGTGTTACCGACGCTGCCTTCCATTTTGCCCCATGGCGACGCGCCGCCGCCGCCGGCGACGCCCCCAGTGGACGCGTCGCTGCAACCGCCGGGCGCCTCCCTGGGTCACGTGCCGCCGATCGCTTCCCGTGAACAGTTGTCCTCCGACATGGAACTCTTGCCCGCTCCGGACCAGATGTCGTCTTCGCCCGTCAGGTGCCCCGGCCCGATGGAGGTCGACCCTTCGACCCCTCCCGTGTCTCCGCATGTTGGCGTGCACCCTGGAGCAGGTTTTCAGGCGTTTCCTAGCTCCCCGCGGTCCGAATGGCAGGGTGCGGGTGGCACAGCCTCGCCTGTTGTTCGGCTCCCCACCTCGTCGCATACGTCAACATGGGGTCCTCCCCACAGCGGGCAGAAACCTTATGCCACAACCATGCGCCGTTTTGCGGGGGAGGAATGTGGTGTCACCGCCAGACACCACACTTGCTAGGTGGTAGCCTTTAAATCGGCCGCGGTCCGTTAGTATACGTCGGACCCGCGTGTCGCCACAATCAGTTATTGCAGACCGAGCATCGCCACACGGCAGGTCTAGAGAGACTTCCTAGCACTCGCCCCAGTTGTACGACCGACTTTGCTAGCGATGGTTCACTGACAAAATACGCTCTCAATTGCCGAGACGATAGTTAGCATAGCCTTGAGCTACATCATTTGCTACGACCTAGCAAGGCGCCATTACCAGTTACTATTGATACTGATTTATGTACAGTCAAGAGCGACGCTCATCATTAATGGTTCACATGGCTCTGAGCACTATGGGGTCTTAACATCTATGGTCAGCAGTCCCCTAGAACTTAGAACTACTTATACTTAACTAACCTAAGGACAGCACACAACACCCAGTCATCACGAGGCAGAGAAAATCTCTGACCCCACCGGGGATCGAACCCGGGAACCCGGGCGTGGCATCATTAATGGATTAAAGTTAAGTATTCCACCAGCTACGTCCGTTTTTCTAAAGTCTAATTTCCTTGCCCTGTTCCAGACCTCACGCCAGCCTGCGTGAGCTAAAACGCGTGCCTTTCGGCTTCCTCTAGTACCTGGTGTTGGCTCTCTTGCCAACCCACAACAAATGTAATCACATGTCAGTTCTAGTATAATATATTTGTCCAGTGAATACCCCTTTATCACCTGCATTTCTTCTTAGTGTAGCAATTTTAATGGCCAGTAGTGTAGTATTCGAATGTCTGATTTGTCGGTAATATACATACTTGCGGAGGGGTATCCGGTCTTCAAATCGTTTCTGTGACAATAAATAGTAGGACCGCTAATACATTCCACATAGAGTCGTATTCGCAAATCGATCTGCCAACAGCAGTTCTGTCTTATCGCGGACACACTGCGATATCGATGCAGGAAATGTCCTTATAACCACAGCTACCCTCTCGCTAAGGGGCAAGGGCTCCGGCACACAACAGTGACTGGTGACAAAAACATCCCCTAACCCTGAATGTGAATTTACTAAGAAGTTTTCTGTCCATCCATAGATGGACAGAAAATTATTCCACGTGCAAAACGCTTCCACCAGTGTCCACTTCGCACTGCTTTCCACAATGAGCGTAATCCCAGTCGGTTAATAAAGCAGCCATGAACGCTTTAAAGGGCCTGGATAAGACTTTTCAACATCCCTTTTTACGTTCAGTCTCCTTATTACACTCCTCCACCTCACATTTTCACTCTACGTTATTTGTTGATGTCTCCCTTTCACAATACGGAAACACCGCTAAGTTCGCTTCATCGTGGACAGTCGCTCTGTAGAAACCATGTGTGTAAAACTATGAATCTCGGAACGTATCGCAAACGTTTGTTCCGGCTAGTAGCATCGATTAGGGTTTAACATGTAAACAGGACTACAGAAAATTGGTTTCCAAAATTGTGGTCATCTTAATGTTGTGTCCCACATGTTAGCAGTTTAGATATGATTTCCTATTGAGCTGTCCTTTACCATTAATATCCGATAAATCATAAATATGTCTCTGGATTTACAATGTCTAAGCTTCTTAATTCTCATGACACGATATTAATTATACGTTCCAGTTCTTTCAATGTCTATTCAGCACAAATTTAGTGTTTTCATGGGGACTATATCCCACGTCTCGTTTATTTCCCGAATCGCGTTGACAACGATCGGCAAAGATATTAGTATGATAAGGTCCAACTATTTTCTATATATATGAAGGTAGTATCTGTTCCCGAAAGAACAGGTACCAGTGATGGCCGTGCAACTTCTCTAGAATGAAATAATTAAATCGACACCATAGCTCCAAACAGGCATTGATCTACATGTCACCAATTATGTATATCAACACGTGTTTGCAGCTAGGGTTCGATTTAATGATCATTTCAATTACTTTCTGCCCAACATCTCAAAATAATCTATTATCCACCACTCCAATGTCTAATTCAGTTATCAGAATGATATTTAATTAGGCTTATAATCCCTAACTTCCGACTACCACTGAATACTGCGAACATGCACCATTGAAAACAAAGACTCAAAAGAGCTAACAATGCTGTGCATTGGTTTATATATTACTTTCAAAACAAAACGCAGCTCTGTTATGTCTTCCTCGTATTCCTTTTGTACTACTTCACGTTACTCTATTTAGAGTACCTACTGTTTGTAAAATTTTAGCTGACTATTACTTCGAAATACTACTACCGATTTTTGCCTCGTATGTCATTTCGTATAACAGAATTTAATCTAATATTCATTTCCGTATAGCCAGAGCGGTTACAAGGCTCACCCTTAATCAGACAGGTCAGTAGCGTATTTGTTTGCTGAATGTCTGTTTAGTATAGGCTCTAATAACATATCACTTGTCATAGACGAGGGTCACTCAATACATATCGCAACACATTTTTTTTTTATGAAAACAGATTCTTATTTTCGATTCCCAAACCCCATGCTATTCCTCACTCTTCTGGATACAAAACTTTTGAACATGATTTTCTTTCAATGGGGCACCTTACTGGGAGGTCTTGTATCCCGGCACAGTACCACTCTACAAGTCGACATCGGAACGAACGTCCTGCTGCGTCGGTAACCTCCCCATCACCCACACACTGCTTCCCGTGGAGCGCAGCCTTCATTAGGCCATTGGCTATTGATTGGTCTTGTGTTTGGCAGCGAGGAAACCAACAAACACACACCTCTGGGAACACTAACTGGTGGACAAGTGTAAACACTAGAAGCAGACATGTCCAGTTGTCCAGCGAGGTGTTCGATTTTGATCCGTCGATCACCTCGAATGAGTGTGTCCACCCGTTCCAACATTGCAGGAGTCACAGCCGACCCACACGTGGCAGAATGGACCAGGTTGTGTGACCCTGTTGCGACGATGACAGACACTTCGCCCGAAGACTCAGCGTGCTTTTGTTTACTGCTGGATTTCCGTAGACGTACTGCAAGCGCCTACAAATATCTCTGGGATGCTCGGTTTCCCCCAAAAAGAAACGCAACTACAGCTCTCTGCTTGGAACACACTTCCGTCACAGAGGCCATTTTGAATGCTACATATAGCATCGCCACGTATCAGAACTTCATGAAACAATAGGGACTGAAACGGGAATACTCCACGAAGGCCCACAATAAATACTGCAATTTCTTAACCAATATGTATTGTTGTTGTGGTCTTCAGTCCTGAGACTGGTTTGATGCAGCTCTCCATGCTACTCTATCCTATGCAAGCTTCTTCATCTCCCAGTACCTACTGCAACCTACATCCTTCTGAATCTGCTTAATGTATTCATCTCTTGGTCTTCCTCTACGATTTTTACCCTCCACGCTGCCCTCCAATACTAAATTGGTGATCCTTTGATGCCTCAGAACATGTACTACCAACTGATCCCTTCTTCTGGTCAAGTTGTGCCACAAACTTCTCTTCTCCCCAATCCTATTCAATAATTCCTCATTAGTTACGTTATCTACCCATCTAATCTTCAGCATTCTCCTGTAGCACCACATTTCGAAAGCTTCTATTCTCTTCTTGTCCAAACTAGTTATCGTCCATGTTTCACTTCCATACATGGCTACACTCCATACAAATACTTTCAGAAATGACTTCCTGACACTGAATCCTTTACTCGATGTTAACAAATTTCTCTTCTTCAGAAACGCTTTCCTTGCCATTGCCAGTGTACATTTTATATCCTCTCTACTTCGACCATCATCAGTTATTTTGCTCCCCAAATAGCAAAACTCCTTTACTACTTTAAGTGTCTCATTTCGTAATCTAATTCCCTCAGCATTACCTGACTTAATTCAACTACATTCCATTATCCCCGTTTTGCTTTTGTTGATGTTCATCTTATATCCTCCTTTCAAGACGCTATCCATTCCATTCAACTGCTCTTCCAAGTCCTTTGCTGTCTCTGACAGAATTACAATGTCATCGCGAACCTCAAAGTTTTTATTTCTTCTCCATGGATTTTAATACCTACTCCGAATTTTTCTTTTGTTTCCTTTACTGCTTGCTCAATATACAGATTGAATAACATCGGGGAGAGGCTACAACCCTGTCTTACTCCCTTCCCAACAACTGCTTCCCTTTCATGTCCCTCGACTCTTATAACTGACATCTGGTTTCTGTACAAATTGTAAATAGCCTTTCGCTCCTGTATTTTACCCCTGCCAGCTTTAGAATTTGAAAGAGAGTATTCCAGTCAACATTGTCAAAAGCTTTCTCTAAGTCTACAAACGCTAGAAATGTAGATTTGCCTTTCCTTAATCTTTCTTCTAAGATAAGTCGTAAGGTCAGTATTGCCTCACGTGTTCCAGTATTTCTATGGAATCCAAGCTGATCTTCCCCAAGGTCGGCTTCTACTAGTTTTTCCATTCGTCTGTAAAGAATTCGTGTTAGTATTTTGCAGCTGTGGCTTATTAAACTGATTGTTCGGTAATTTTCACATCTGTCAACACCTGCTTTCTTTGGGATTGGAATTATTATATTCTTCTTGAAGTCTGAGGGTATTTCACCTGTTTCATACATCTTGCTCACCAGATGGTAGAGTTTTGTCAGGACTGGTTCTCCCAAGTCCACATCTGCCTCTGGAAATGTCTTACAATTTAACACCTGGTTCCTAAATCTCTGTCTTACCATTATATTATCTATCTGATACCTTTTTGTATCTCCAGTGTTCTTCCATGTATACAACCTTCTTTCATGATTCTTAAACTATGTGTTAGCTATGATTAAGTTGTGCTCTGTGCAAAATTCTATCAGGCGGCTTCCTCTTTCATTTCTTAGCACCAATCCATATTCACCTACTACGTTTCCTTCTCTCCCTTTTCCTACTACCGAACTCCAGTCACCCATGACCATTAAATTTTCGTCACCCTTCACTATCTGAATAATTTCTTTTATTTCATCATACATTTCTTCATTTTCTTCATCTGCAGAGCTATTTGGCATATAAACTTGTACTACTGTAGTAGGCATGGGCTTCGTGTCTATCTTGGCCGCAATAATGCGTTCACTATGCTGTTTGTAGTAGCTTACCCGCATTCCTATTTTTTTATTCATTATTAAACCTACTCCTGCACTACCCCTATTTGACTTTGTATTTATAATCCTGTATTCGCCTGACCAAAAGTCTTGTTCCTCATGCCACCGAACTTCACTATTTCCCACTATATCTAACTTTAACCTATCCATTTCCCTTTTTAAATTTTCTAACCTACCTGCCCAATTAAGTGATCTGACATTCCACGCTTCGATCTGTAGAACGCCAATTTTATTTGTCCTGATAACGACATCCTCTTGAGTAGTCCCCACCCGGAGATCCAAATGGGGGACTATTTTACCTCCGGAATATTTTACCCAAGTGGACGCCATCATCATTTAATCATACAGTAAAGCTGCATGCCCTCAGGAAAAATTATGGCCGTAGTTTCCCCTTGCTTTCAGCCGTTCGCAGTACCAGCACAGCAAGGCCGTTTTGGTTATTGTTACAAGGCCAGATCAGTCAATCATCCAGACTGTTGCCCCTGCAACTACTGAAAAGGCTGCTGCCCCTCTTCAGGAACTATACGTTTGTCTGGCCTCTCAACAGATACCCTCCGTTGTGGTTACACCTACAGTACGGCTATCTGTATCGCTGAGGCACACAAGCCTCCCCACCAACGGCAAGGTCCATGGTTCATGGGGGGGCTTAACCAATACTGGCAGAGAAAAATAGTTAGTGGCATTACTTATTCCATGACCGCCGTATGTTTTAAGCATGTCTACCACCATGGACAACTTAAAATGAGGGCGAGGGACATGACGTTTTGTAGGAGCACATACTAAAAGATAAATTTATTCTCTGTCGCCATCAAGGCAACTGTTGTACTATTTTGACTCATGACCAGAAAGTGTAACGTTCCACATCACTACTTCTCGAAGGAAGATGCAACTACAAAGAAAATATTTGGGCAACATACGTTGCGCATTCGATTGTCGAGGCAGAAATTACAGTGATAAAATAACGTACATTTGACCTATTCTAAACTGCCGATTAGACGTACACCATTTACGTTTTTTAAATGTCCATTAAAGGTGTATCAGAAGCAATCTACGTCATTGAAATGCTAGAACCTCGTAAGAGGGCGAATCTTAATGGAGTTAATTGTAAATATCAATGTAGTGTTTGAAGCGTAAATCTTTACATTAGGTACACTGACGGAAAACCGAGAGATGGCACTCATGCTTTGCGGTTCTGCCAACAGAAAGGTGGCAGAGGTAAGGACGTGCGACACTAACTCCAGCTGGCACGGCCGGTAGTGTCTTGGCATTGCCGGACGACAGGGGTACTCGTCCAGTTCTTTATGTCTCGACGTGGGGGAGCAGCGCCGCAGGCATCCACACCATTCGCTGGTATGGATGTACACAAATTTCACCTACTCCCATCAATACCATTGGAGTTTTCTGCTCCTCTATCAGTTTAGTTACAGCGTATTTATTTCCATTTTTTTTTTTTTTTTTGCTGTTGTCAAGAGTTAGGAAACCAGGATGAAAGTACCGGTTTTATTGCACTTGAGCAAAACCGTATCAGAGAAGGTATGCCATGTGAAGATGTATGAGATGTTGGGAAAATTAAATCGCACATAGTACGAGGTGCATTCAAGTTCTAACAAGGGAACCTCCCCATCGCACCCCCCTCAGATTTAGTTATAAGTTGGCACATTGGATAGGCCTTGAAAAACTGAACACAAATCAATTGAGAAAACAGGAAGAAGTTGTGTGGAACTGTGAAAAAATAAGCAAAATATACAAACTGAGTAGTCCATGGGAAGATAGGCAACATCAAGGACACTAGGATTGCAGGAGTGCCGTGGTCTCGTGGTAACGTGAGCCGCTGCAGAACGAAAGGTCCTTGGTTCAAATCTTCCATCAAGTGAAAACTTTAATTTTTTATTTTCAGTTTATGTGACAAACTCTTATGTTTTCATCACTTTTTTGGGAGTGATTATCACATCCAGAAGAAAACCTAAATCGGGCAAGGTAGATGAATCTTTTTACTCATTCGCCAAGTGTACAAGTTAGGTGGGTCGACAACATATTCCTGTCATGTGACGCACATGCCGTCACCAGTGTCGTATAGAATATATCAGACGTGTTTTCCTGTGGAGGAATCGGTTGACCTATGACCTTGTGATCAAATGTTTTCGGTTCCGATTGGAGAGGCACTTCCTTTCGTGTACTAATCGCACGGTTTTGCGATGCGGTCGTAAAACACAGACACTAAACTTATTACAGTGAACAGAGACGTCAATGAACGAACGGACAGATAATAACTATGCAAAAATAAAGAAAGTAAAATTCTCACTTGTGCGAAGACTTCAACCATGAACCTCTCCTTCTGCAGCTGGTCACGCTACCACGAGACCACGGTGTTCCTGAGCTCACAGGCTCCTTGATGTTGCCTATGTGGCCCATGGACTACTCCATTTGTATATTTTGCTTATTTTTTCACAGTTCCACACAACTTCTTCCTGTTTTCTCAATTGATCTGCGTTCAGTTTATCAAGGCCTATCCACTGTGGCAAGTTATAACTAAATCTGAGAGGGGTGCGATGGGGAGGTTCCCTTGTAAGGCCTCCGATTTTTTTTTTTAATTAACTACCACCCGAAATCGATGAAACTGGCGTTACTTCTCTACGTAATCGCCCTGCAGATGTACACATTTTTCACAACGCTGACGCCACGATTCCATGGCAGCGGCGAAGGCTTCTTTAGGAGTCTGTTTTGACCACTGGAAAATCGCTGAGGCAATAGCAGCACGGCTGGTGAATGTGCGGGCACAGAGAGTGTCTTTCATTGTTAGAAAAAGCCAAAAGTCACTAGGAGCCAGGGCAGGTGAGTAGGGAGCATGAGGAATCACTTCAAAGTTGTTATCACGAAGAAACTGTTGCGTAACGTTAGCTCGATGTGCGGGTGCGTTGTCTCGGTGAAACAGCACACGCGCAGCCCTTCCCGGACGTTTTTGTTGCAGTGCAGGAAGGAATTTGTTCTTCAAAACATTTTCGTAGGATGCACCTGTTACTGTAGTGCCCTTTGGAACGCAATGGGTAAGGATTACGCCCTCGCTGTCCCAGAACATGGACACCATTATTTTTTCAGCACTGGCTGTTACCCGAAATTTTTTTGGTGGCGGTGAATCTGTGTGCTTCCATTGAGCTGACTGGCGCTTTGTTTCTGGATTGAAAAATGGCATCCACGTCTCATCCATTGTCACAATCGACGAAAAGAAAGTCCCATTCGTGCTGTCGTTGCGCGTCAACATTGCTCGGCAACATGCCACACGGGCAACCGTGTGGTCGTCCGTCAGCATTCGTGGCACCCACCTGGATGACACTTTTCGCATTTTCAGGTCGTCGTGCAGGATTGCTTGCACAGAACCCACAGAAATGCCGACTCTGGAGGCGATCTGTTCAACAGGCATTCGGCGATCCACCAAAACAATTGTCTCCACTTTCTCAATCGTGTCATCAGACCGGCTTGTGAGAGCCCGAGGTTGTTTCGGTTTGTTGTCACACGATGCTCTGCCTTCATTAAACTGTCGCACCCACGAATGCACTTTCGCCACATCCATAACTCCATCACCACGTGTCTCCTTCAACTGTCGATGAATTTCAATTGGTTTCACACCACGCAAATTCAGAAAACGAATGATTGCACGCTGTTCAAGTAAGGAAAACGTCGCCATTTTAAGTATTTAAAACAGTTCTCATTCTCGCCGCTGGCGGTAAAATTCCATCTGCCGTATGGTGCTGCCATCTCTGGGAGGTATTGACAATGAACACGGCCTCGTTTTTTAAAAAATGCACATGTTTCTATCTCTTTCCAGTCCGGAGAAAAAAAAATCGGAGGCCTTAGAACTTGAACGCACCTCGTAGTTCTGCCCTGTGTAGTCCAGTCAAGGAAGGAACTTCCAGCTAATGTAGAATGGGGAACAGCAGAAAAATTGGGCCAAGTGGCAGAGCAACGGGAGAGGATATGATATGTCTATCAGAAAGAAATGGAAGAATGGACCTCTACATTTGCGTTGAACATTGAAAGTGCTGAATATTGAATACATCAGCATGCAAAGTACTACCTGTTGGTGATGAAGCTGTATGTATGCGTGTCGTTCTAGGAGTTCTCGCCATAAATGGAAAATACTTTTTCCGTTATGGCCGTGACACCTGTCAAACGTAACATAATTGTTGTCGCTGTGTAACGCAGAATGTCGTTTATCTTGTGCTTAGCGGAAGGGGAGTAGCCGGCCAATGTGGCTGAGCGGTTCTAGGCAGTTCAGTCCGGAATCGCACGACTGCTACGGTCGCAGGTTCGAATCCTGCTTCGGGCATGGATGTGTGTGATGTCCTTATGTTAGTTAGCTTTAAGTAGTTCTAAGTTCTAGGGGGACCTCAGGTGTTGTCCCATAGTGCTCAGAGCAATTCGAACCATTTGAAGAGGAATACTGATTTCTGCGAAGAGTACTACTGTTAGTTCTGGCTGAGATTTATTTTGCTTCGCTGAACAAAATCTGGCATACTGTTCAATGCAGTTCCTCTCGGAATATTAGGTACAAACTACAGCCAACAAGCAGTCCCCATCCTGAGTATCTCAACTTGGGTGGGCGGACGAGAATCGGTGTAATCAAAGAGGTACGGCCGTCGCCGCCAGTATAAAGAAATGCCGCGCCCCAGGTAGCCATGGGCATCTCTCCAGAGACACAGGATTCACAATTGTCGGCTGAAATGGAGCCATATTTGATGCTTTGATGGCCTTCTACGGCTGTGTAGAATGCAGCAATGAAAGTATGTGCGTAAGTGATGATAAAATACCGTCGCGAACAGCGCAGATCGCGAAAAAAAAGAAGAAGCTGGTCACCCACCCAGAATTGCTTCACGGACGAGAATCGGTATATTGGAAACGGAATGGCCTCTGGCGTGAGTGTAGTGAAATGCTACGCGTCAAGACGGATTCCGCAGGCTTCACACACATAGAACAGTAATTTGCGACTGAAAGCGGGCCATAACGAATGCAAGAACGGTCTTCCTGCACTGTGTACAATGCGGCAACGAAATCACGTGTGTAAGTGATGGTGAAATGTTGGCCTGTTTCTACTGCACGCTACTCCGTCCAACCTTCGATTTGATTCAAGGGTTGATACTGCCGCTAAACGGGAGGCATGCGCTTTTTGGAAAAATGATCATAATGCAGAAATATCGCGTGTGGGCATTTAAATGAATTGAAAGGCGGTTGTCCTATTTGCTATGTCATTTTTCAAGTACTTTTGGCCATAAACATGAATGAAGTTGAGAATGTGATACACCTACTCAACTTGTGTAGTATAGGTACAACCATATTCGTTCTGTTTCTGAGACCACAGGTGTCACTTTTTCAAGACAGTGGCAGGGAATGTGTGTTGCACAGTCTGCCTATGTACTCAGTTGTAAACTGGTCTCCCGTGTAATCGAATGGGCATTACTTTTATTACTTTTTTGTACCAACATATTTTGAGTAATGAAAAGAAGTCCCTTTATGTTTAAAAGGGAATTTCAAGGAAATTCAGATTATATAGCTGAAGCTGGCAGTAGAAATTTTATAATGCAACGTAATGTTCTGTCTTAGTGTTGTAGCTAGTATTAACGACAGTAATTCTATATAGGATATTTATTAAGAAAATTTTGCCAACCTGATTAGTTGTGAGAACTGTATGAAAGGGTATATTGTTGTTATAGGTTACTGGAGCATAGTTATGCTTGGAATCTTTGTTCTCATTTATCAGACGTTAACTTCAGTTCCTCATTTTTCATTTTCACCTTTATCTAAGTGTTTTCATGCTAGCATTGCATATCGCGAGTTGTGCGCTCCAGACACGTTCCTGTGAAAAGGGATAAGATACCGTCTTGTACTGCTTATCGCTCGCAAGGGCGATGTACATCAAAAATGAAATTTGGTTTCTGACAGTTTCATCGTCATCTTAATAGTAACAGGTTGTAGAACAGACGTGCATTCCGATCGCACAGGTAGGCCAACAAATGTAATTACCATCAAAGTTCACGTCCCCTTTCAGATACAATGATTGTTGGAATGTATCTGTGAAAATATCACATCATCCCAGTGGCTTCAAATCGGTAAATGATTTCAGAAAGGCGTTGTTGTTATTGTTGTGGTCTTCAGTCCTGAGACTGGTTTCATGCAGCTGTCCATGCTACTCTATCCCGTGCAAGTTTCTTCATCTCCCTGTACCTACCGGAACCTACATCCTTCTGAATCTGCTTAGTGTATTCATCTCTTGGTCTCCCTCTAAGAATTTTGCCCTCCACGCTGCCCTCCAATGCTAAATTTGTGATCCCTTGATGCCTCAGAACATGTCCTACCAACCGGTCCCTTCTTCTCGTCAAGTTGTACCACAAACTCCTCTTCTCCCCAATTCTATTCAATACCTCCCCATTAGTTATGTGATCTACCCATCTAATCTTCAGCATTCTTCTGTAGCACCACATTTCGAAAGATTCTATTCTCCTCCTGTCCGAACTATTTATCGTCCATGTTTCACTTCCATACATGGCTACACTCCATAAAAATACTTTCAGAAACGACTTCCTGACACTTAAATTTATATTCGATGTTAACAAATTTCTCTTCTTCAGAAACGCTTTCCTTGCCATTGCTAGTCTACATTTTATATCTCCTCTACTTCGACCATCATCAGTTATTTTGCTCCCCAAATAGCAAAACTCCTTTACTACTTCAAGTGTCTCATTTCCTAATCTAATTCCCTCAGCATCACCCGCCTTAATGCGACTACATTCCATTATCCTCGTTTTGCTTTTGTTGATGTTCATCACGTATCCTCCTTTCAAGACACTGTCCATTCCGTTCAACTGCTCTTCCAAGTCCTTTGCTGCCTCTGACAGAATTACATTGTCAGCGGCGAACTTCAAAGTTTTTATTTCTTTTCCATGGATTTTAATACCTACTCCGAATTTATTTTTTGTTTCCTTTACTGCTTGCTCAATATACAGATTGAATAACATTGGGGAAAGGCTACAACCCTATCTCACTCCCTTCCCAACCACTGCTTCCCTTTCATGCCCCTCGACTCTTATAACTGCCATCTGGTTTCTGTACAAATTGTAAATAGCCTTTCGCTCTCTGTATTTTACCCCTGCACCTTTAGAATTAGGAAGAGAGTATTCCTGTCAACACTGTCAAAAGCTTTCTCTAAGTCTACAAATGCTAGAAACGTAGGTTTGCCTTTCCTTAATATTTCCTCTAAGATAAGACGTAAGGTCAGTATTGCATCACGTGTTCCAATATTTCTACGGAATCCAAACTGAACTTCCCCGAGGTCGGCTTCTACCAGTTTTTCCATTGGAGAAAGGCGTTATCTTGTGAATTTTCAAACAGTTTTAACACAAAGTACGATGCGTGAAACTTTATGTTCATTTGGTCCGTAATTACAATAACACTACTGGTAAAGAGTTTGATTGCAAGTCAAAAGATAAAGATTGACCACAGTCACGGCTAACATATTAACATGAGGCATTTGTTTTGGAGTCAGGTAGCATACGAAAATTTCATTGAAAACGCACTGCTCTCTCGCAAGCGAATTGTTTGGTGTACTGCCTTGCCCGGATTTCGCATCGGGTAGCCTATATAGCGTGTGCCTCAAAAACTTCCACTCAAAATTTAATTTTAATACAGTTCTGTTGCCCTGCACTGAGATTTACGTATTTCGATATCAAAATAAATTTTACCAATTTCTTACATACCAACCAGACGCTTACAAACACGATTGTGTGTGACATGCACACAGAGCACATGGAGCAATGACACCTCAGTTTATATCCGCCACATCTGAGGAAGATCTGGAAAAACGAAGCACTCAAGTTAACTATGATATTTCCCGATGATATTTCTCCTCCGTTTTCAGCACAGCTGCTGTTTCTAAGACTTTCATTTTAAATGAATGTACCGAATCTGTCTGGTGTAGGAGATTTAACGGGGCTGCTGTCAATGAAACGCAGGCCTGTGTGAGCGAGCGGTTCTAGGCGCTACAGTTTGGAACCGCGCGACCGCTGCGGTCGCAGGTTCGAATCGTACCTCGGACATGGATGTGTGTGATGTCCTTAGGTTAGTTAGGTTTAACTAGTTCTAAGTTCTAGGGGACCGATGGCCTCAGAAGTTAAGTCCCATAGTGCTCAGAGCCATTTTAACCAATTTTGTCAGTGAAACACGGCGGGCTGTCAGCAGGCTACCGTGACGTGAGGCACACACAGCCAGCCTGAGGTGCCCAGCAGCACCCGGGACCACTGAAGAGGCTGGGCGTTTCCTTATTTTATTTTTACAGATCCATATTCAACAGAGTACTTATGTACAACCAAGATTGTGAGTCCTGGAGGTAGTTCTTCCGCTCTCTCCGCCGTTGGGAATCTGAACTTCCTCTTCCGCCTTTGAGACCGTTGACCAGGTTTCACCTAGTAACCCTAGGCAGGGGCCCTTACAGGGTGCTACCATCCGGAGCCAGATGGACCCAGGTTTTTTTAACGAGGTGTTACTCCTTCCCCTCCTCCTTCCTCATCACTTGCGAAATGAGGCCCCGGACTTGGGACCGGCAGTGGTTGTACATTTTGTGGCCTTTGGGCCACACCCAAAATAACTTTCATCAGTCATGGAAGTGTGTGATGTAAACTATTTTACCCCAGGTGGACGATCCACCGTACGCCAGTACGTCAGCAGACATTCGCATTCTGGGGAGTCTGCAACATTGCACAAAGACAAGTCAGAGTGTCTTGGAATCTCATCCAAATTTCAATATAGGCAATCAACGTACCTAGCAACTTTCAATGCAAACTCATTGTTGAAAACTGGAAAACTAAAACATCTAACAGATACGCTAAAGAACCACAACATACTCATAACAAGTAAACACGATACATGGATACAGATACCTTCGATTCCGAAGGTTTTAGGATATACAAAGGGAAAGTGGGACCGAGAGCAATGAAAAATGTACCACATCTTGGGACAGCCTTTATAATCAACAAACAAATCTTGAGCTCAATAGTTGGCTTTGATTCCCAATCAGAAAGAATCTCAAGTCTTACATTCACAAGCACAAACAAAAACTACACAATTATCAATGCACATGCCCCTATAAACGAGGATAACAGGAAAAACAAAGAAAAAGTGGAGGCCTTTTGGAATCATCTAGATGACATTATTCAGAAAATTCCAGATAAAAACATCATCATTCTTCTAGGAGATTTTAATGCACAGATTGGTAAGGAAAAAAGATATAAGAAAATAGTTGGAAACTATCCTGCACACAAGAGAACAAACAGAAATGGTGTGAGACTAATAGAACTTTGCGAAGCACACAATTTAATTCTTAAATCCACAGCTTTCAAGAAACTACCACGAAGACAAAAGACATGGGTTTCCCCAAATCCTAGCCTTGGGGAATTTCAACGTGATCATGTGGCAATCAAGAAGATTTCTAGCAAAGAAATCATGAACGTTAGGGTACTCAGGGGTGCAAACTTGGATTCAGACCGTTACCTTTCCAAAATTAAGTTCAAAGTCATCCCAAACAGGAAACGCAGCATGAAACAAATTAAGGTTAGGAAGTATAGCACAGAAAAGATATTAAAATCAGATGAATTCACAAAAGCAACAGAAACCATTCAGACACAAAGCTGGGGGGATATCAAGGAAAACCTCATTACTACAGTTGAACGGATAGCACCTAACAAAAAAAGTAAAAAACATGCCTGGTGGTCGCTGGAGTGTGATGCCCTCATTGAAACAAGAAAACAGGCATGGCAAAATTGGCAATCACAGAAAATAGAAGAAAGTAGACTGAATTTCATTACAGTTAGAAAACTGGTAGATAAAAATATAAAAAGGATTAAGAAGACACATGAAAACAAAACTCTCCTCCAAATTGATGAAGAATTTGCTAAAAACAACACAAGGAGCTTTTACAGAACTTTCAAACAAAGGTTATCAAGATACAAAGCACCCACCCTCCAATTTCGAGATGTAAATGGGACCATCGCTCACAACAACACACGGAAAACTGCAAAATACTAGCAGGTTACTTTGAGAAACTCTTGAATTGTGAACACATCCTTGAAAAATTTGAATCCATTCCAAACAACCGTGAGAAGCCGGATTCAGAACCACCGACGACTGAAGAACTACAGAAGGTAATTTCAGAACTTAAAATCAACAAGGCG
The DNA here is from genome assembly GCF_021461385.2 of Schistocerca piceifrons. Lineage (NCBI taxonomy): Eukaryota > Metazoa > Arthropoda > Insecta > Orthoptera > Acrididae > Schistocerca > Schistocerca piceifrons. The sequence continues at coordinate 80,171,377 of NC_060148.1, read as the reverse complement.
TCCGGAGAAAATCAAATAGTGGCCGAACTATGGAAAAAGGCTGACAAAAATGCAGTTACATCCCTAAAGTGTGTTTTCGATCAAATCTGGAAAGAAGAAGAGGTCCCCGCAGAATGGAGAACAGCTCTCATCCACCCTACCCACAAGAAAGGTTTGAAGACAGACCCCAACAATTACTGAGGAATATCACTGCTGGATATAACGTACAAGATTCTTTCTAAAGTCCTTTTGAACAGGGCAGAGCCGCAATTGGATCCGCAAATCGGGGAATACTAGGGAGGTTTTAGAAAGGGTAGATCATGTTCGGAACAAATACTAAATCTCAAAAACATTATGGCATACCAAAAATCAAGGGCAAAGGCATACGTAATCTCCTTCATTGATTTCAAAAAAGCATATGATTCGATTGATAGAGAATCTCTGTTATCAGTCCTGGAAGAAATGGGTTTGGATAAGGAAACAACTAATATTATAAAAGCGACCCTTACAAATACATTTTCGAAAGTTAAATTTATGGGCGAACTATCGGAACCCTTTGAAATAAAAACGGGAGTGCGAGAGGGCCATGGGCTCTCACCGTTGCTGTTCAATTGTGCACTTGAGAAAGTAGTCAGGGAATGGAACACAAATATTAAGAGTGGTATAAGACTGGGTTGCAAAAAGAAGAACCTTAAAGTAAATTGCATTGCTTTTGCAGATGATATGGCCCTGTTTGCTGAAACAATGGAAGATGCACGGGAGCAAATCCTTGAACTAAAGAAACAAGCAGCTAAAATTGGTCTTCACATCTCCTCTGAAAAAACTAAGATATTGACAAACATCAAGCACTCATGTAAATACCTCAAAGTTCAAGAACAGAAGATTGAAATAGTAAAAGAATTCAAATATCTCGGAGAATGGATTACTTGGAATGCTGGGGAAAGCAAAGCAATGGAATCCAGAAAAAATAAACTTGAATTGGCCTTCCAACTAACAAAAAATACATACAAGAAAAAATCCCTTTTATGGGGGTCCAAAATTACACATTACAAGACAGTGATTAAGCCAGAAGCACTGTATGCAGCAGAAACACTTAACATGAATTTCAAAGGCCAAATGGAGAAACTTGAGGTAAAGGAAAGAGAAATTTTAAGAAAAATCATTGGGCCAAAATTTCAAGACAATAAAATTATATACATCAAAAATGAAACTCTCTACAAGAAAATTGAAAAACTTTCAGATTCTATGCGAAAAAGGAGAATAAATTTTTATGGTCATTTTCTCAGAATGACTTCCAACAGATTAACTAAACAAATCTTTGACTTCTTCCGTAAGCGAAAAACGAATCCCGACTGGTTTAAAGAAACTGAAAAAGACCTAGTGGAATTAAATATTTCAGAAAATTCACTTATTGATCGAACTGCTAAATTAATTACTAAAGATGAAAACATAAGGTTCCAAGACAAATCCACACAGAAGTCCAAATCCTTCATCTCGGAAGAAGAGAGGAGAAGAAGATCAGAAAGAATGAAGAAATACTGGGCCCTAAGAAAAGAACAACGCACAAAGAAATGATTGATCCAGCGTACCCCAAAGAGGATGAAACGAAAGAAGAAGAAAGAGTACTTATGTTCTACAACGAGTATCCTAGGTCCGCTTTGACAGGACCATCAATAGAAAATGAAAAAGGACAATAGTCTGGTTTTTCTAAAAACTGTTGGCCATTTTGCAGATATAAAAAGCCGGGTAAAGATCATTTAAGTAGGAGATCACTAAACACAAATACGTGATAATCGGTTTTCACTTTTACATGATATTTAGTCTCGTGTATTTCTTTTCTATTGTTTTCTTTTCCATTTTTGTTTTGTGTTAGTAGATATAATTTCAAATTCTTCTAACATTACTCTGATTTACAATTCAACAATTTTTGCTGCTTTCAGTTGTAATGCAAGAACGTTGATTTACCAGTTGATACATATTTTTGTAAAGAACGTTGGTTTTCTATTCACTTATAACGGCACAATCGGCGATGAAAGCTAAAGCGAAACCGACAGTGTTAGGGAAATAGACTGACCGTTAGAAAATCGTTCCAGAAAATGAACGTGGTTAACTGGTACGACGATAGTGAATGAGAAGCTTCCAGATTTCGGTATTGGTCTGTGGAGAGGAAGAAAGGCGCTTCAGCAGATTAAAGGTAGAAGAAGCCCTTAGGGGATGACCTGAGCAAACGCCAGAAAGACGGCCGTGGGAGCCTAAACGTGACCAATCTCTCCCTCCAGATGTGTCCGAGCGCACCTTAAAGATTGGGGACACTTCGAAAAAGGCCTCACCTGCTTGGGGCAAACAAGAATCGTGTTGGACTACCCCCTCACCGCCCCACCCTTGATATCTTCGTTATGGCGACAGTCTGATCAGTAGCTTAGCTCGAGGTCTAGGTTAGGTTGAAAAGTGATGATCTGGTTGGTTGGTTGGTTGGTTGGTTGGTTTGGGGAAGGAGACCAGACAGCGTGGTCATCGGTCTCATCGGAATAGGGAAGGATGGGGAAGGAACTCGGCCGTGCCCTTTCAGAGGAACCATCCTGGCATTTGCCTGGAGTGATTTAGGGAAATCACGGAAAACCTAAATCAGGATGGCCGGACGCGGGATTGAACCGTCGTCCTTCCGAATGCGAGTCCAGTGTCTAACCACTGCGCCACCTCGCTCGGTGATCTGGTTGAGAGTCGATGAATGCCAACTAAAGGTTGTGGTAGCAGATGGACCCATAGTTAACCTCCATAGTTAAATATTTCTCATCGTAAAAAGTAGAACTGCAGGGTAAATTCAGAAAATGTATCTTAAATAAGGACAAGGTTCCAACGAGTATTTTGATATATATTATAGGCATATAATGTACATAAACCAAGACAAATACAAAGGGGTGGGCGCTCACAGAATAACTTGTGGATACTTTTTCAACACTACAATATACATGTAAACTTTTTGCGTGTGTATCGAAATATCGCAGTTCGGCTTTTAACTGGAATATCTGTACTTCCCTGTCTTTCCATTTGCATATGATCAATGTATAACCGAATCTTTATCAAGAATTACTTGGCAGAAAATTTAGGGCTATGGAACGGCTTTAACAATTACAGATGCAAATTTCATGATGCTGTCAGAGGTTACATTCACTTATCATCCGTTTGAAAAACGCATAACGAGTTGAAAGACACAGCGAAGAAATAATCAGTTCGCACACTTTACAGGCGACAAAATGCGACTTCCGTTGCACTGAGACGGGTCACCTGGCCAGAAATAGCAGTTAGCACTAGGAATGGCGGCTATGACTGAAGCAATCGCTTGTCAGGATATCGGTATTTTCCAGGTTAACCTGACAGATAAAACCGTTCAGACTAATGTGTTCTCCTACTGATTCTAATATTTACAAATCTCTGCCCAGAAATCGTGCTGAAATTGAACAAAATACTTTCACTATTTTGGAGTCAGTGCTAAAGGCTGGAAGCTGAACCTGGAGAACTCTATTTTTCGTTTTAAGTTACGTCTCCACGAGCTTCAAGCAGGTAAATGCATATTATATTGGCACAGAGAACGGATAAAGGCACTCTGTTCCTTCTGTTCATGATTTGTTAAGTTTTTAAATTATTACTGTTTCCGGAACTTCCTTTCTCTTTCATTGTTTCATAGAAGTGACAGACAATAATAACCCTTTGTGTAAAATTTGTAGCGTTTCCTCCTTTAATTATTTCGAATGAAAAACCAATTTTTTCGTCAATTATATGCCATAAATTATTAACGAGAAATTGAAGGACACTGACTCATTATTGACAAAAGCAAAAAAGCTCTTACAAAAAATTCAAATGAACAATTCAGTTGTTGTTGGGGACTTCAGTCCTGAGACTGGTTTGATGCAGCACTCAATGCTACTCTATCCTGTGCAAGCTTCTTCATCTCCCAATACGTACTGCAGCCTACATCCTTCTGAATCTGTTTAGTGTATTCATCTCTTGGTCTCCCTCTACGATTTTTATCCTCCACGCTGCCCTCCAATACTAAATTGGTCATCCCTTGATGTCTCAGAACGTGTCCTACCAACCGATCCCTTCTTCTTGTCAAGTTGTGCCACAAACTCCTCTTCTCCCCAATCCTATTCATACCTCCTCATTAGTTATGTGATCTACCCATTTAATCTTCAGCATTCTTCTGTAGCACCACATTTCAAAAGCTCCTATTCTCTTCTTGTCCAAACTATTTATCGTCCATATTTCACTTCCATACATGGCTACACTCCATGCAAATACTTTCAGAAACGATTCCCTGACACTTAAATCTATACTCGATGTTAACAAATTTCTCTTCTTCAGAAACGCTTTCCTATCCATTGCCAGTGTACATTTTATATCCTCTCTACTTCGACCATCATCAGTTATTTTGCTCCCCAAATAGCAAAACTCATTTCCTAATCTACTTCCTTCCTTAATTCGACTACATTCCATTATCATCGTTTAGCTTTTGTTGATGTTCATCTTATATCCTCCCTTCAAGACACTGTCCATTCCGTTCAACTGCTCTTCCAAGTCTGACAGAATTACAATGTCATCAGCGAATCTTAAAGTTTTTATTTCTTCTCCATGGACTTTAATACCTACTCCGAATTTTTGTTTTGTTTCCTTTACTGCTTGCTCAATATACAGATTGGATAACAACGGGGAGAGGCTACAACCCTGTCTCACTCCCTTTTTATGCCCCTCGACTCTTATACCTGCATCTGGTTTCTGTACAAATTGTAAATAGCCTTTCGCTCCCTGTATTTTACCCCTGCTACTTTCAGAATTTGAAAGAGAGTATTCCAGTCAACATTGTCAAAAGCTTTCTCCAAGTCTACAAATGCTAGAAATGTAGGTTTGCCTTTTCTTAACCAAGCTTCTAAGATAAGTCGTAGGGTCAGTATTCCCTCACGTGTTCCCATATTTCTACGGAATCCAAACTGATCCTCCCCAAGGTCGGCTTCTACCAGTTTTTCCATTCGCCTGTAAAGAATTCGCACCCGTGGCTTATTAAACTGATTGTTCGGTAATTTTCACATCTGTCAACGCCTGCTTGCTTTGGGATTGGAATTATTATATTCTTCTTGAAGATTGAGGGTATTTCACCTGTCTCATACATTTTGCTCACCAGATGGTAGAGTTTTGTCGGGACTGGCTCTCCCAAGGCTGTCAGTAGTTCTAATGGAATGTTGTCTAATCCGGGGGCCTTGTTTCGTCTTTGGCCTTTCAGTAGTCTATCAGATTCTTCACGCAGTAACATATCTCCCATTTCATCTTCATCTACATCCTCTTCCCTTTCTATAACATTGCCCTCAAGTACATCACCCTTGTATAGTCCCTCTATATACTCCTTCCACCTTTCTGCTTTCCCTTCTTTGCTTAGAACTTTGTTTCCATCTGAGCTCTTGATATTCATACAAGTGGTTCTCTTTTCTCCGAAGGTCTCTTTAATTTTCCTGTAGGCAGTATCTATCTTACCCCTAGTGAGATAAGCCTCTACATCCTTACATTTGTCCTCTAGCAATGCCTGCTTAGCCATTTTGCACTTCCTAGCGATCTAATTTTTGAGACGTTTATATTTCTTTTGGCCTGCTTCATTTACTGCATTTTTATATTTTCTCCTTTCGTCAGTTAAATTCAGTATTTCTTCTGTCATCCAAGGATTTCTTCTAGCCCTCGTCTTTTTACCTACTTGATCCTCTGCTGCCTTCACTACTTCATCCCTCAAAGCTACCCATTCTTCTTCTACTGTATTTCTTTCCCCCATTCTTGTCAATTGTTCCCTTATCCTCTCCCTGAAACGCTGTACAACCTCTGGTTTAGTCAGTTTATCCAGATCCCATATCCTTAAATTCCCACCTTTTTTCCAGTTTCTTCAGTTTTAATCTACAGTTTATAACCAATAGATTGTGGTCAGAGTCCACATCAGCCCCTGGAAATGTCTTATAATTTAAAACCTGGTTCCTGAATCTGTCTTACCATTATATAATCTATCTGAAATCTGTCAGTATCTCCAGGCTTCTTCCATGTATACATCCTTCTTTTATGATTGTTGAACCAAGTGTTAGCTATGATTAAGTTGTGCTCTGTGCAAAATTCTACTAGGCGACTTCCTCTTTCATTTCTTCCCCCCAATCCATATTCACCTACTATGTTTCCTTCTGTTCCTTTACCTACTATCGAATTCCAGTCGCCCATGACTATTAAATTTTCGTCTCCTTTCACTATCTGAATAATTTCTTTTATCTCATCACACATTTCTTCAGTTTCTTTGTCATGTGCAGAGCTAGTTGACATATAGACTTGTACTACGGTCACAGGCGTGGGCTTCGTGTCTATCTTGGCCACAATAATGCGTTCACTATGTTGTTTGTAGTAGCTTACCCAAACTCCTATTTTTTTTATTCATTATTAAACCTACTCTAGCATTACCCCTGTTTGATTTTTTATTTATAACCCTGTATTCACCTGACCAAAAGTCTTGTTCCTCCTGCCACCAAACTTCGCTAATTCCCACTATATCTAACTTTAACCTATCCATTTCCCTTTTTAAATTTTCTATTCTACCTGCCCGATTAAGGGATCTGACATTCCACGCTCCGATTCGTAGAACGCCAGTTTTCTTTCTCCTGATAACGACGTCCTCCTGAGTAGACAATTCAGTACACAAAATCCACCGTTTTGTAGTAACACTTACATGAGAGTAGTTACCATTTCAATAATTAATTAATCCACTGGACAACATCTGTCTGTTCATAAACAATTGTTCTTTAATGTGTTAATCTGTAAGAAGAGTTCATCAGTATCATTCGAAGATGATACCAAAATTCAGAAGTCTAACACTTTTTTTTTATAAAAATAAGTTTGTTAAAAAACAAAAAATTTAATCACCACTGCCATGGCAAACAGATACATCAGTTTCACAATCAGTTATCAGTAAAAAGTAAAATACCTGTTATAACCGAGATCAAAGAAATAGCAAAAATACCAATGATACAGAACTAAAGTGCCGGTATCCATCTTGAGCAGACGGTTTTTTTCATCTTCAGTTAGCACACTTACTTGTCAGCTACTGTCAGATGCTACTTGTAACTAAATACAGTATACAACACAGTCTAACGTAACAGTTGCGACACTCACTGGTGTAAAAGTTGTTACCGTTTGATAGATGGAGCGACACTAGCGCTCCAAGCGGCGAGTAAGGTGAACATCTGACGCGTTGTAAGCATAATGTTTGTTTTGCATCCATTTGCTACGTAATTTACGAAATATTTGAGTTATTTTGTTGACTCCAAGGGTTTGTGTAGTATCAGAAGGCATATATGTTTCTAAAAATGATTCTAAAATAAGCGCAAATATGGACAAAAACTATGAACCGAGTGGCACATTACAACACATTCGTGAAGAAACACTTGTGACGTTGGATAGAATTGCAGCTTACGTCGTTGATATCAAAATAATATAAACACAGAGATTCACACGTAAGAAGCACAGACATGTACCTCTAAATGCAAAAGCGATCGACAGCTCATTTATCGTTCGGTAGGCCTACTGTGTTTGTCATTGTGGCATGTTGCCACAAGTACGACCTTAATCTTTATATTATTCTAAGTGGGACAAGCAGCTGCCAAATAGTGGGTAAAATATGTTGAAAACATTGTACTAAGCTGATTACATTACATTTTACACAAAACCAAATATTTGAATAATTTTCAAACAATCTGCCAGTGAACAAGGTGCGAACAAAATAATGTCATCACATGAAGGAAGCAAGGAAAATTAAGTGGCTAACAACAGAAGTGAATGAAACACATACCAAACGATACGCTTTTGTAAGACACGAATAACTGCACTTAATCTAACCACTTCAGCCGGCCGCGGTGGCCGTGCGGTTCTGGCGCTGCAGTCCGGAACCGCGGGACTGCTACAGTCGCAGGTTCGAATCCTGCCTCGGGCATGGGTGTGTGTGATGTCGTTAGGTTAGTTAGGTTTAAGTAGTTCTAAGTTCTAGGGGACTTATGACCTAAGATGTTGAGTCCCATAGTGCTCAGAGCCATTCGAACCATTTTTTTAACCACTTCATTGTCAAAACAAGTCTGTGTTGACGATTCATACGAATCTGGCACTGATACATGGAGACCTGAACTGGCTGCTTCTGTGTCATAGGACTGTTTTACAGCTTTACATGAACTGTCGAATCTTTGTGGCAGTTTCCTCTTCATCGTCACTTGAGGTGGCTTATTTGGGATGTCAAACAGTGTGGGTACTGCGTCCCACACGTGTTTATTATTGTCTGCGTTCATAAACTGCTTTTGTTCGAAATGTAGCAAACGAAAGCTGATATTTTTATACAGGTAAACTGGGTCTTTCTTCATAAGGTCTTCTCGTCTACTATTAGCTAGCCATTTTCTGCTCCTAAAACGAAACATTAATCATTAATACACATGTAGTTTGCAAGTGAATCCTGACAGTACAGTTTAGTAACATGATGGTATATACCTCTCGGGATCCTTAGTAAACCTAAAAAAAGACGGCTGTGCTGTCTTCCTCCTGTTGTTGCTGCAATTTATTGCGCTACAAACGTTCCCGATTGTAAAAACCATTGTAGAAATCAAAAGAAACAACCACTATTTGCTTTCACGATCGCGCCGAACTCACAGTTTAAGATACTGGCCGCTTGGGGCGCTGCTGGTGAGGTAGGCAACAAAATCGAGGCGAAGTGTCGCGACTGCCATGTTAGACTATGGTAAAAGATCTGAGATGACAGGCCGTGTTATCTTTGATACATTGCAGGAGGTTCTTTTTTCTTTATTGTTATTTCACTCCCCGAAATGGGGCGGGCTGGCAGCTGCACAATACGGCACTCTTTAGCCAATAGAGTAACAGAGGAAACAGTCAAATGAGAAATGAACAAATCGTTGATCTCTGGCGGTACTCCACAAGGTGACCACCCTTCGATTGTGCCATTCCAGCACTAATCGATGTGCTAGGTTTTTCAGGTGCCAGCCAGCCAGCCCGCCAGCCCGCCAGCCCGCCAGCCCGCCCGCCAGCCAGCCAGCCAGCCAGCCAGCCAGCCGGGCAGAGCAGCAGCGGTCCAGCAGAGCAGCAGCAGCAGCAGCAGCAGCGGCGGTCCAGCCGGCAGCAGCCAGCCAGTCCTCCTGCAGCAGCAGCAGCAGCGGCGGTCCAACCAGCCAGCCAGCCAGCCCAGCAGCAGCAGCAGCAGCAGCAGCCGCCGCCCCGGCCCCGTCTGCGGCAGCAGCAGCAGCTGCGGCGTTCCTGCCACCCGCCATCGCCGTCGCCGTCGCCGTCAGCGCCAGCAGCGTGGGACTCTGGTTTTCGTCCGTCTTCGCCTTCCTCCGTCTTTGTTTACCTCCGTCTTCGTCTGTCCCCAGTTTTTGTCCTTTCTTTTTCGTCCTTTGCGTTTTTGTTTCTCCCTGTCGTCATGTCCGCCCCCACCACCACTACCACCACTACCACCATAGCCATCATTTATACTTCCCCCTCCGCCGCCACCACCATCATAACATGGTGTGCCCAGTCACACCCCCCTCTTTCCATCCCGCCTCTTCTCACTCTCCCTTCGCCCTCGCTCTGTGTCGCCCCCTCTCCAGCTTCTTCCTCCCGCTCCTCTCGCTCTGATCCTTTCCCCCCACTCCCCCAGCCTGTCACTGCCGCTCCAGCTAGTGTGATGGCCCGTCGGGCCACTGCCCATGCCCCACTCTCCCCATCGCCTTCGCCGTCACCGTCACCGCCACCACCGTCGCCATCGCCGTCACCTTCACCGTCACCATCTCCGGCGCCGACTGCTGCATCCACGCCGGGACCTGCCCCTTCCTGTCACCTCCCTATAGCTCCCGTCCCCCATATCACCACCCACCCTTCTGCCGCCGTTAAACGCCCTAGTGGCACCACCATCTCCTCCGCTCCCAAAAAGGCCCTGCCCCGTCCTCCTTCCCCCCCTCCAGAATGAAATGGATGTTTTCCCCGCCTGGCCCCACTCCCTCCACCTCCTCCTCCTCCTCCTCCTCCTCCCCCCCTCTTTATACAAATACCTCCTCTCCCGTCCCGATCCTTCCCTTCTCGAGGCCTGGAATCTCTCCCTCCTCCGCTGCCAACACTTCCCTGGTGCCCCCATCTCTCTCCTCACTCCCCGACGGGATTCCGTTCTCATCTCCTCCCCCAGCCCAGCCCTCCATACTGACATCCTCTTCCGCCTCCCAATCACCCGTTTTGGTCCCAACACCTCCCTCACCCCTGCTCCTTCTTCGTCTCCTACCTGCCAATCCTAACCCCCTCATTGCCCGCCGACCCTCACCGCCGTGCATCACTAGGCTTAGCCCGACGATCACGGAGGAGGAGGTGATGGCGGAGCTCAAGGGGCATCCCACGCTGGAGGTGCGGGCAGTCCACCGCATTTTCAACTCGGCCGGCCCCACCCGCCTTATGCAGGTTTTCTCCGAGGACGCCCCCTCCATTGACCATCTCCTGAAGGAGGGTGCCCTCCTCTTCAACCAGCGCTACAAGGTCGACCCCTCCCATTCCCCTGCTCAATCCCTGCGCTGCCAGAGGTGTCTGCACTATAATGCACATCCAACAGCCGAGTACCGCGAGGCCTCCACCTGCCCGCATTGTAGGCAAGCGCACTTCCTCTGGCAGTGCCCTAACCCTCAATCCCCTCTCTCCTGCAATACCTGCAATCTCCCCCCTCCCACCCACTCCCAAAAGTGTAAAGCCCGACCCCCTCCGACCACTCCTGAACTCACCGTCCCTGTCCATCCTCTGGACGCCCCCACCCCTTCCAGCAATTCCCTTCGCCCATCCCCTACTGCTGAGGACATCAGATTCCTCACCATCGTCCTTCAGAATGTTCATCCTTTTCAGCGCCCCCACACCCTCCAACAGATATCCCTCGCCGCCCGTTCCATTTTCCAACTCAAAATGTACGCCACCTATTCCAACAACTAGGCCCATTTCACCTTCTCCCATCTCGACACCCTTGTCTAAATCCCTGACATGGTGCGACAGCACCGTATCCTTTTCAACAATATCCGCTCCCTTCCCACCAACAAGAACCTCCTCCTGCACACCCTTACCACCCACCGTGTGGATGCCTTCCTCCTCAATGAAACCTTCCTCCAACCCCACCACACCGTCCACACTTCGCCCTATCTCCTCCACCACTCCGATAATCCCCTCCCAATTGCGTGTGGCGGAGTTGCCATTGGTCACCACCGCCAGATCCCCGTTCGGCTCCAACCTCTCCTTCCCGACCCCACCGAACACCTGATCCTTAGTCTCTTCTTCTCCGGCCTTACCGTTACCTGCGCCACCATCTATGTCCGCCCTAACGCCCCTATTCCTTTCCACTTCCTCTCCCACATTGACCATACCTTCTCCTCCTACGTGATCGCTGCTGACCTCAACATTCATAGTCGTTCCGCCGCCCAGTTACGGCGGTGGCATCGGTTCCTCTCCTCCCTTCAAGGCGACCTCATCCCCATCCCCCAGCACACCCGCCCCAAATCCAACTCCACTCCCGATGTTATCCTTTCCTCCCCCAACCTCCTTGGCCGCATAATGGTAGATGTCCTGGAGCCTATTGGTAGCGACCATCTCCCTGTCCTCCTCACTGTTTCAGACGGTCGTCGCCCCCACCTCGACCCTCGCAATGACCCTCCCCTAAGTACATCCATGGCTATTCCCGTGCCAACTGGAATGCCTACCGGGATACCCTTTCCATCCAGGTGGATAGCCACCCCTTCACCTACCACCACCCTGACGATGTAACCCATGCCGCCTCCTTTCTCCAGCAGGCCTTGTCTGAGGCCGTGGAGGCCCACGTCCCTACTGTCGCCATACACCCCCACCGTCCTACCTTACCCCCACAGGCCGTCCTCCTCCTCCGTGAATCCCGCCGTCTCTACTGTGCCTTCCTCCGCACGCATGACCCGGACACACTACGACGCAACCGGCAACTCCAGTGACACATTCGTAATTTGCTCGCGGCTAAGAAACGCCGGGACTGGCGACAGACATGCACCCGTTTAAATGCTACCCTACCTATCAACTCGTCCATGTTCTGGTCAGCCTTCCGTCGCCTTACTGGAACTAAACCCTCCCCCTACTATCCTCTTCTCCATGATGATCACCCCTTCCCTGACTCGCTTAGTAAGGCCAATCACTTTGCCTCCTACCTCTCTGATGTCTTTTCCATCCCCGATGATCCCCAGTTCGATTACTCCCTCTTCCCGGATGTCCACGATCGAACTGACACCTCTGTTCCTCCCCTTGCACCTGGTTTCCAGTACTTGGACAACATTGCACGCACGGAACTCAATGCCCCTATCACTACACGGGATCTCATTGCTACACTCCGCATAAAACGCAACACCGCTCCTGGTCACGATCGTGTCACCTACTGTCACCTTCGTGAAGCTCCTGTCGCTTTCCTCTCCACTCTGGCCAGGCTCTACAATGTAGTCCTGTCCACCAGTTACTACCCCGACCTGTGGAAAACCTCCCGTATCCTGATGTTCCTTAAACCTGGCAAACCGCCGTCCGCTGTCTCCTCCTACCGTCCCATCAGCCTTACCTCAGTCTTCAGCAAGGTCCTGGAATCTATCCTCACCCGACGCATCCACCAGCATCTCCACCAGCACCGCCTCCTTCCCATTATCCAGTGTGGCTTTCGGCCGTCCTTCTCTTCCGACGACCTTCTCCTTCACCTCACTCATCTCCTTTCCGAACAGCTTAATTCCCGTCACTCCACAATCTTCCTCTCCCTGGACCTCGAACATGCTTATGACCGCGTATGGCATTCCGGTCTCCTCTTCAAGCTCCAAACCTTCGCCCTTCCCATTAACTACGTCTGTCTGATCGGTTCCTTTCTCTCCCACCGTCCTTCCTACGTCACCAACCTAAACACGGATTTCTACACCTTTTCCCCTCCGCCAGTGTGCCCCAAGGCTCCGTCCTCTCCCCCCTTCTGTACCTTTTGTACACGGCGGACATGCCGCCGTCACCCCCCATCCACCTCCTCCAGTTTGCCGATGACACCGCCTTCCTTGCTCTTGCCCCCAGCCTGCAGTGCTCCCACCACCTTCTCCAATCCCATCTTGACCAGTTCACCACTTGGTGCAACCAGTGGTTGCTCAAGGTCAATCCTTCCAAAACCCAGGCGATCATTGTAGGCAAAACCACCCCTTCCTTTCACCTCCTTGATTTCTATGTCACCATCTATGGCTGTCCTATCGCGCCGGATGGGCGTAACAAAGGATAGGGTGGATGAGGGATTTATAGGTGTGGAGGATGGTGGAGGGGTCCAGACCCCACGTACGGCCGGAAAGGAGCTTGAGGAGATGGAGTTGGGAGCATGCCTTGGCTTGGATTGTCCGGAGATGGGGAGTCCAGGAGAGGCGACGGTCGAGGGTGACGCCAAGGTACTTGAGGTCGAAGAATTGAACCACTGCCGCCTATGATATAGGTGGATGATTCAGTCCCATCCATGCAGTTTCTACCCCTCTCCAGGTGTGCCCCAGGGCTCTGCCCTCTCCTCTACATCCTGTACACAGCATATTCCCCAACCCCCCCTCCAGTATACCTCCTGTAGTATGCCAATGATCCCTCATCTCCACTCCATCCAATCCAAAGCCCACAACCACCTCCGACTCCTCAAACTCCTCTCTGGCTGGACATGGGAGTTGAACTCCTCTTCCATCCTCCTGTCCCAACCTCTGCTCTCCAACCCCCGCCCTCTGCCGCACCTTCACTGCTGTGTCCCCCTTACCCTCCATCTCTACACCCTTCATCTCCTTTCCCAAGGTGGCTTCCATCAACTTCCCCTCCTGGAAGATGCCCTCTCTCTCTTCATTTATCCCTCCTATCAACTCTGATCCTTACCTCATGCTCCTTTCATCTGTCCTTTCCCCAGGCTCCCTCTTGCCCCCCCTTCCATCCTGTTTATTTCCCTACCTAACCTCTCTCTCCCTCCCTTCTCCCCCCGCCTGAGTCCTTTTGCATTCCGCTCTTCTGCCTTTCCCCACTCCCTATCGCGTCTGCCCAGCCCCACCCCCCTTATGAGTCCTAGTCCTCTGTCGGCTCCTTGCCCCCTGCCCCCACTTCGTTTTTCCTCTGCTTCCTCCCTTTTTCTTTCCCATCATCTGTCCAGGTCCCCCCGTCCCCCATCTGCCATCGGCTGTGGAATGTCATATTTGTGTCAACTTTTTAGTGCAGTGTTCAAGTGAGTGTTCCGTGTTGTGCATCTTTCAAAGTGTTGCGAAAAGAATCATGCTGTCGCTGGGTGTGAATTTTTTATCTCTTGTGAACAGAAACCAGACTGTCGCCGTGTTTTTTAATTGTCTATTATTTTACCTGTCTGCTTCCTGTGTATTTCATTAGCATCATCAACCCTTTGTTTTATGTTTTAAGTTCCACAATTTCCTGCTGTTGTACCATTTGAGTCACCGATTTTATCCCCTGCTTTTATTATTTATTTTCTTCATATTTTTAAAACAAATTCTGTAGGCTGAAGAGCGGCGTAATAAGCTGCTGCCAGCCCGCTCCCCTCGGAGGGAATCGAAACTCAATAAAGTAAAAAAAAAAAGATCCCATCCGTTTGTCCTACATCACTGGGATTATCCCCGTCTAGTTGAAAATTCCCAGAGTGGGGACAGGATTTCCAGTATTTCTTGATTTTCTTCCATTTCGTCTCTGGTCATTCAAGGGTTTACTACTTGTTTCTGCCAAGATGAAGCGATCACAGAGGAGTGAATTGTGGAATCATTTCACTATTATTGATCAAGAGTATGCGAAATGTGGTTTATGCGGCAAAAAGCTGTCATACACAACCAGCATGACGAACTTGAAGAAACATATCGAAAGGTCGCATATGATGGTGAACTTTGCGACAAATTCTTCAAGATCTGTCGACCCTGTGCTGCCAGAGCCAGGTATGTTGCAACAACTGATTGTTTTATGGGATGCTTAGTTATTTTTTGTCTGCAGACTTGTTTTAAAACAGCGCTGTTAATACTAAGAAAACAACATGTTAGGCTGTGTGATATTTTAAGTAGATCATTTAGAAAATGTACTGTTGGGGCCAGGATCGTACTTTAAATTTTCTCCCTATGGTATCTGAGTTTGTAAGTGTAATAATCCCCATCGAGCTTAACTGAAATTTGAACAAGGGATTCTCGCTGTAAATGGCACTTGAAATGTGCGCTATTGTGCTGCGGTGTTGGAAATGCCACGTGGTAGCCATAGCCAATAAGAATTCGACATAAACGCTTGACGCAGCCGTTGCCAACATGCGTGTACAACATTTACTCAGGGAAACACTTATGATTTCTTCCAACACAATAATTTCCTGTGGAAATTGCGCAGTTGTTGCTAGAATACTTACATGACATTAACTGTCCGAATTATGGTGAAGATCTCAGCTTTTGATTTCATCGAGTTAAAAATATATAGCATTGTGTAACAGGCTGCAGAGCAACCCACAAGCCTGTTCTATTTGAACTAGAATGTGGATGTTCGCTTCCCTGAAATTTATGTTCTACGTCAGACACTAATTAGAAATCAGTTTACATTTTCTAGTTACACTTTTGTTGCTGTGTAGTGTAACTCAAGGCTGCGATTTGATTTTGATTGTACCAAATTAACATCGAGTGAAGTGCGATGTTATTCAAAATCTGAATGGTGAATTGTTGTATTGTATTGTATTGTATTTCACGTACCTTGTAATTACTGCTTTATAAGATTTCAAACTTGAAGTGGTGTGAGGAAAGATTTACATTGCATGTATAATTAATAGAACAGAGCAGAATCTTTATTTGCCTTTCGGTGTGTTATCCATACAGTTGGCGTCGTCAGTGTGTTGAATACATGAAAGCAAAATATAATTATGCAAGTATTCATGTGCAGGACAAATAGATAAATATGCTAAGATAATGGTAATAATAGAATAATAGTAACTACGTGGTCTACACAGTGTTAACATAACATCAGTAGTAGTAGTTAATTACATTTATCACATATCATACAAAAGTATCTATATAATTATGTGTTATCTTAAGTATCCTATAGGAAAAAGTGTGAATGCTTATGCATTACTGTCACACACCTATAGACATACTTCATTATGTAGTTACCAGCTGCTTACTGCTACTGCATATTTCATGTGTGTCACTGTATAGAAACTCATCAGTTGAGTAGCATAGCATACATTTGAACCACACTATGGGATGCTTCAGACTATTCATCGGTAGAATGCTTTCTGTTCTTATGGGTTAATGTCAGTCTTGAGTCTGAAGATCTAGATTACTATTATTTTGAATGTTATGGGCATGGACTTGGGATCTTAAATTAAAATTCTTAATGTTTCCTTTAGCATGTATTAAACAGTTGTAGGTACACATACTAGCCAGAGTCATTATCTTGACTTCTTTAAAGTGTTTTTCGCAGCTTTGTCTTAGTGCTAGACGCAATATACATCTGCTTTCTTCTACCACTTCAAGATGGTACTTGAACTCACTGAGTTACCCCAAAACAGTATTCCATACAGCAATTGTGAATGAAAGAAAGAAAAATATGCAGAAATTAATAAACGTTTACTAATAATGCATCTCATGTTGTGGAGTAGGAAGAGACTACTAGCAAGTTTGCCACTCAGATGATTTATATGCTTATCCCATGTGAGTTTTTTATGTAAATGCAATTCTAGTCATTTAACACATTTTGTGTCTTGTTTAAATGTCTTCAGGGTGAAGCAAACTACATCCGTTTTTATTTTATTTGTTGATAATTGATTGGCACTGCACCAGTCACTGTTCATTTCAGTTACAATTTTGTTGTATTCTAAGACATCTTTCTGATTTTCTCCATCAGTGATGAGTGTCATGTCATCAGCATATAGTACCTGGAAACTAAATTGTACTCTAAATGTATATCCTGCCTCTGTTGCTGACACAATCTGTATGTTGATGTTAAACTTATCGTTTTATGGGTGAAGCCTCTCTTGCAGTGGAGTTGCCAGAAGAAGGCACCACTGTGGGCAACCAGTTCCCTCCACATCACAGCATCACATAGCCATCATGGAATAAGTCCACAAAAAGATGGAACTGATTCAAAGGAAGAAGGTGGATAGCAAATTAATGGGTCTGTTCACAAAAGACTATCAACCTTTCTCTATTGTAAATGACTCAGGATTTCCTAGTTTTGTACATGCACTGCATCCCGCTTATGAAATCCCAAGTAGAAGGACTAACGAATATAATGTTGCCAGCAGCATATGCAGAAGCAAATGAGAAAGTTCAACAAAAGCTGCAAGGTATAAAGACAATCTGTTTAACAACAGATTTCTGGAGATCAGCTTCTAATTAAAGTTATATGGCTGTGACTGGACACTTCATAAATGAACACTTCAAATTAAAGTCTGTACTGCTGGAATGCAGTCATTTCAGTGGTGCCCATACCAGCTCAAATTTGTCCACAGCTTTGATTAAAATTACAGAAAAATTTAGTCTTGGTGACAAAATTTTAATGGTGGTCATGGACAATGCACCAAATATGAATAATGCAGTTTTCACCATACTCAAGTGGAAACATTTTGGTTGTTATGCCCATACACTTAATTTAGTTGTGCATAATGCACTTTAAAACGTTCAGGAAGTCCACCAGAAAGTCAAGACAATTGTAGATTTTTTTAAAGGAGCAGCAGTGTGGCAGAACGGCTCTTAACATACCAACAGAACAGTGGCAAAGTAAACATCAAGAAAGTGATACAGGACTTGCCCACAAGGTGGAATTCCACCCCGTTTATGTTGGAATCTATTGTTGAATTATCAGAGGCGGTAAAAATTACAGTTGCCCTTTGTAACAGGTCCACAGAACTTCCATCACTGTCAAATGATGAGTGGGAAATCTGCTCCAAACTCTGTTCTATTTTGAAACCATTTGAGCAGGTTTCAAGGCAGCTCAGTGCAGAAGAGTACCCAACTGGCAGCTTGGTAAGTTAATAATTTACTTTATTTGTCTCATGTAAGTTCAATGTCATTTTATTATATACTTTTCTTATATGTTGTGTAGTTTTTCGCATATTTGTCTCAATTTTCAAGTTATAGTACTGACACGTCACCTTCTGGCAGTGTCTGATGGAATAGCCAAAATGCGGTTACAAGAAGTTTCAATGAAAGTTGTTGATGCATCGAAAGAGGGGCTTACTAACTAGTTTTTGAATCTTCAGCAGAGAAAATCCATTGGCCTTGCTACTCTGCTGGATCAGTGATTCAAATCACTGGCATTTCAGAAGCAGACACCAGCAGACAACACGAAAAAACAGTTAATGAATATTGTTGCCCAGAAACTGGAAAGAAGTAGGCCTGAAGGTAATCAGCCTTCACAACAACCTGTTGAGCCAAATAAATTGGCAACTGAGTCATTCTCTGTGTGGGGCATATTTGATAAGTCAGTAAAACACGCACAGCCACAGGGGACAGTACAGTCATGTGCTATCGTAGAGGTCCAAAGGTATGTTGACTGCTTACAGTCATCAGCAGAAATGAGGATCCCTGGCATGGTGGAGACAAAATCAGTTCATTTACCCAACCATTGCTAAAGTAGTGCAAGAGAGATTCAATGTTGTAGCAACTTCTGTGCCTTGTGAGAGGGTGTTCTCGAAAACTGGACATTTAATAAATGACAGAAGAACCCGCCTCAAGCCATCGAATATAGAAAAACTAATATTTCCGAATGCCAATGGTACTTGTGATTAGACACTGTTGCTGGTAAGTAATACATCAATAAGGCACACTACATTGTTAAACTGCTCATAATCAGAATAGTTGTTTATGAAGAAGAATAATTTTCATTTTCAATAAGTTTCTTACAAGCATACACTCTGTTGCAGAAAATTGTGGACCCATGTGAGGTTTGGAAAATGTAGCGTCATTGATATAGGCAAATTGGACAGATGCCAGCATACCAAACACGGAATGCATCTAAATTATGGAGGAAAAAACTTTGTATGTAAAATGATAAATGAAATCATTGCGAACAGAGAGAGAGCGAACAGAAAAATTCCATGTACCGGTATGGGACCAGTCTCAGCAAAAGAAAAAGAAGCATCCTCAAAAGCAGCAGAATCGTCAGTGGCGGAACCAACAGCTAAAACAACATATTCAGCGGTAACTATTGCCCGTCCTACATGCATCAGAAAACAAACTCAGCGATTTTTATGGTGAGTAACACGAGAGATGAGGATTCAAAGTTGTATGAAGCATCTCTCTCGTGTGTTCAATATGAGTTTTCCACACTCCAAGCAATACTATCAACTAATGTACTGAAAAAAAGCCACTCCTAGCAAACATCACGCAAATGCAGAGGTGAGAAAAAATCAAACTTTGTCTTTATTCCACCAAAATATATGTAGCCTCAAGAATAAAATAGACCAGTTGCTAATAAATTTAGAAGACGAGTGTGAAAGTGAGCCTGATATACTGTGTTTCTCAGAACATCACGTTATGAGTGGGATCCACATGATACAGACTGAGAACTTTAGTTTAGCTACTCATTACTGTAGATCTGTTATGGAAAAAGGTGGCGTTGCAATATTTATAAAAAATAATATAGTGTAGATTTAAGCAAATACTGTGATGAACAACATTTTGAGATGTGTAGCAGTAAGTACTGGGAGATGAAGAATCTTGCACAGGATAGGGTAGTATGGAGAGCTGCATCAAACCAGTCTCAGGATTGAAGACCAAAACAACAATGTACTTTTACAATTTAGTATCATTGGTGGACACTCCAACTACACTAACTGCCAGCTCTAGCACTTTAATAGATAATGTATTTGTAGATAAGGATATTTGCAATAATTTAACCATGAAAAATATTGTAAATAGTCTCTCTGATCATGAAGGGTAATTTCTCACTCTAAACCAAATGAATGCACAAAGAAAAGAAAATTTCATTTGGAAAACATTTATGATTATGAACAGACAATCCACTAAAACCTTTAATCAGCAATTACGGCTTGTGGACTGGTCTCCTGTATATGCTACAGTTGATGTTAACTCAAAATTTAATATATTTATCAATGAAGTTACAACCCTTTTTGAAGAAGTATTTCCTAAAAAGTCAGTGAGGGAAAACCTGTTCAAATCTGGAAACAAGCCTTGGATTACTAAAGGCATCAAAATCTCTAGTAAAACAAGAAAACTATATGCTGCAGCCAGGAGTTCAAATGATAAGAGTAGGATTACACACTATAAAATCTACAATAAAGTTCTGAATAAGACAATTCAGGCAGCAAAGCACATGTGCTTGAAGGCAGAAATTGACAACTCGAGCAATAAAGTAAAAACGAGCTGGAAATTTGTAAAGAAGGAAATGGGGAAAAATGCAGTTTGTAGTGAAAATATCCAAATCAAAAGTGAGGGTGATCTTGTTAGCGATCCAAAAACAGTTGCACACATATTCAACAACAATTTTTTAACAGTAACAGAAAAAATAGGTTTACAAGGGTCCATGAAGCAAGTCATCAATCTTTTGAAAGCTAGAGTACCTGGTTCAGTACAACACATGAAGGTAAAAACAGTAACTGTTCAAGAAATTGAAAGAGTTATTAAATCCCTGAAAAGTAAAAACTTTGCTGGAATTGACAACATTCCTAACAAATTATTAAAATACTGCTCCAGCCATGTGAGTAAAGTCCTTAACCACATTTTTGATGTGTTATTTAAGCAAGGAATAGTTCCTGAGAAGCTTAAGTATGCAGTTGTAAAACCGCTGTATAAGAAGGGGGATAAGATGGATACTGCTAACTACAGGCCAATATCACTACTGACAAGCTTTTCAAAGGTTTTAGAGAAACTAATGCATGCCAGGACAGTTAAGCAACTCAGTGAACACAATAGCTTCAGCAAAAGTCAGTTTGGATTTCAGAAAGGTTTGTCAACAGAAGATGCAATATTTGCATTTACTGGCAAACTCTTGGAATCTATCAACAAAAAACTGAAAGTGATTGGCATATTTTGTGACCTAACAAAAGCAATTGAATGTGTAAATCACGAAATTCTTTTACAAAAAGCTGTACATCTCGGTATAAGTGGTGCAGCAGGGAAATGGCTTGACTCATGTCTGCCAAATAGGAAACAAAAAGTAGTAGTAGATAGTCAAGATGGTGTCCCAGTATCTTCAGAATGGGGTACCATCACATGTGGAGTGCCGCAGGGCTCAGTTCTGGGCCCCCTGCTTTTTATTATATTTATAAATGATCTTCCTCTCTCTATGGAATATTGTAGATTCACCATTTTCGCGGATGACACTACACTACGTATTGATAATTCAGTAGATAAGCTTGAGGTAACGGAAAATAAGGTTTTAAATGAAATGGTGAACTGGTTCAACATTAATGGTTTTATTTTAAATTACTGTAAAACAAACTACATTCAGTTCAACAAAACATCCAGAGATGAGGAAATATTTGTAAAGGTAGGAGGAGACAATAACCAGGGTAGATTCCTCAAAATACCTAGGCTTGCATATTAATAGCAAACTGAATTGGTCAAACCACATCGCTGATCTGTGCAAAAGACTTAAGTTCAGCAACATACGCATTGTGCACTGTTTCTTCTTATAGAAATATAGAAACCATGAAGTCAGCGTATTATGATTACTTTCATGCAGTTATGGCATTTGGAATTATATTTTGGGGAAATCAGCCACTAGCTAAAAAAGTAATGTGTGTACAAAAAAGAGCCATAAGGATCATGTGTGGAGTCCATCCTAGAGCCACATGCAGGAATCTTTTTAAGAAACTTGAAATACTTACATCCACTGCGCAATATATATTCTCGTTGATGTGCTTCATAAGGAAAGAAAAATCCATCTTTAAGCTGAATAGTGCATATCACAGTCACAATACTAGAAGGAAACATGATATCCACTATGAACAGCCAAATCTAAGTATGGTGGAGAAAGGAGTTCATTTCAGTGGCTGTAAGATTTTTAATGCCCTCTCTTCAAGAATTAAGTGTTTGGTAGATGAGGATCTCTTGTTTAAAAAAACCTTAAGGCAGTTCCTATTGCAAGGATCATTTTATACATTAGAAGAGTTCCTGAACTACAGTGTTTAACATCTCTTGTATTATAAATTGCAAATGTATGCCCAAATTTGTATTTGTAATACCGAATATTTTTATTTAAAACATATATTTTGCAATATTTATTTCTCTGTAACACTTATTATTTTGTAACCTTTATCTCTCTCTAAATTTTTTTTGTAGTGGGACCTAAGTTACTGTTTACTGTTTTTTGTCTTGTAATCTCTATCTATATCTAAAATGTATTTTTTTGTAGTGGGACCTAAGTTACTGTTTACTGTTTTTGTTTTGTTTTATATACTACCATAAATTCTGGCCAAAAGCTTGTAAAATTGACACGTTCCATATCCTGTGATACTGTCACAACATGGATCACCGGAACAAGAGATAAATAAATAAATATAATAAAATAAATAGAAATTTAACCGACAGGAAGAAGATGCTGTGATATGCAAATGATTAGCTTTTCAGAGCATTCACACAAGGTTGGCGCCAGTGGCGACACCTAAAACGTGCTGACATGAGGAAACTTTCCAACCGATTTCTCATACACAAACAGCAGTTGACCGGCGTTGCCTGGTGAAACGTTGTTGTGATGCCTAGTGTAAGGAGGAGAAATGCGTGCCAGCAGGTTTCCGACTTTGATAAAGGTCGGATTGTAGCCTATCGCGATTGCGGTTTATCGTATCGCGACATTGCTGCTCGCGTTGGTCGAGATCCAATGACCGTTAGCAGAATATGGAATAGGTGGGTTCAGGAGGGTAATACGGAACGCCGTGCTGGATCCCAACGGCCTCGTATCACTAGCAGTCGAGATGAAAGGCATATTCTCTGCATGGCTGTATCGGATCGTGCAGCCACGTCTCGATCCCTAAGTCAACATATGGGGACGTTTGCAAGACAAAAGCCATCTGCACGAACAGTTCGACGACGTTTGCCGCAGCACGGACTATCAGCTCGGAGACCGTGGCTGCGATTACCCTTGACGCTGCATCACAGACAGGAGCGCCTGTAATGGTGTACTCGACGACGAACCTGGGTGCACGAATGGCAAAACGTCATTTTTTCGGACGAATCCAGGTTCTGTTTACAGCATCATGATGGTCGCATCTGTGTTTGGCGACATCGCGGCGAATGCACACTGGAAGCGTGTATTCGTCATCGCCATACTGGCGTATCACCCGGAGTGACGGTGTGGGGTGTCATCGGTTACACGTCTTGGTCACCTCTTGTTCGCATTGACGGCACTTTGAACAGTGGACGTTACATTTCACATGTGTTACGACCCATGGCTCTACCCTTCATTCGATTCCTGTGAAACCCTACATTTCAGCAGGATAGCGCAGGACCGCATGTTGCAGGCCCTGTACGGGCCTTTCTGGATACAGGAAATGTTCCACTGCTGCCCCGGCCAGCATATCCTCCAGACCTGTCACTAATTGAAAGCGTCTGGTGAATGGTGTCCGAGCAACTGGCTCGTCACAATATGCCAGTCACTACTCTTGATGAACTGTGGTATTGTGTTGAAGCTGTACGGGCAGCTGTACCTGTACACGCCATCCAAGCTGTGTTTGACTCAATGCCCAGGCCCATCAAGGCCGTTATTACGGCCAGAGGTGGTTGTTCTAGCTACTGATTTCTCAGGATCTAGGCACCCAAATTGCGTGAAAATGTAATCATATGTCAGTTCTAGAATAATATATTTGTCCAATGAATAGCCGTTCATCATCAGCATTTCTTCTTGGTGTAGCAACTTTAATGGCCAGTAGTGTATTATTATTACTATTGTGAATAAATAATTGTATTATCAATATTACTTTAGTATGCGTATCTGTGTGCCCTGCACAGGCACAATTATGTACAATAATAATTATTGTAATTTTAAAAAAATGTATTGAACACACTGATGATGTCAATTGTATGGAAAACATACTGAAGGGCAAGTAAAGATTGTATTGTATCGTATTGTATTCTATTCTATTCAAGAAAAGCGTCCAAAAGTGACCTTCAAATGCAGCCCCACCCTCACACTGACCCCACACAGGTCTGGATTTCGTGTGTGTTGTTCATAGCGCTCCCCTATACCACTGTACAAAAATTTGCTACCGCACGAATTATTTTCTGAATTCGATATTTCTCGCCTTATTACACCATCGGCTTAATCGAGCACTTAAAAATTTGAAAACTGACTTTTATGTAAATTTTGGCTAACAATTTTATGAATTTTCACAGCACAAAATAAACGATTACACCGTCGCACTCGTCTGTTCTTCCGATTACAGAACTACTGTAAGGATTATGTTTGGATCGAACTGTCAACGTATCGATTTTGGCGTAACGTTTACAAGTCATTTTTCGTTCATCACCTTTAGTGGCACATTCAAATTAATAATGAAAATGAAATGACGTGTGGTGAGGGCCCCGCGGTGGGTACACCCGATTGCCTGGTGTGAGTCTTTTGAGATGACACTACTTCGGCGACTGGCGTGTCGATGAGGATGAAATGATGATGATGAAGACGACACAAACACACAGTCTCTGAGCGGAGAAAATCTCCAACCCAGCCGGGAATCGATCCGAGGTTCCCCGGCATGACAAGCCGGAGCGCCATCCACTCAGCTACGGTGGCGGACGAATTAATAACGTTAACGAAACAGCCGACGATGCTGGTGGTGTAATAGCCCAGTCAAGAAAGAGCAAAAACGATCGAATAATGGGAAAAGTTCGCGTCGGTCGGAAATTTTTATACAGTGATAGGAGGGAGTGTCGTGAGCAGCACACGAGAAATACCGACCGATGGGGGCTGAGTGTGGGGTGGAGTTGCGTTTGAAGCTCACTTTTGTATACTGTCGTAGAATAATTCTAAAGCTACGGCCCCTAGCGAAAACGTATCCCAGCACAAAATTTAACTCCGTTAAATCTGCTACAAAAAAGTGTCCTGTGGATGTACCCTTTACCCTGTGGCTCCTGCAAGATGAAATTTCCACCCCCACACCACTACAGAAGTCAGACAGACGCTCCTAACGTTCTAAAGAGAAATGCCTGAAAAACTTTCAGCAATAAATATCTTCTGGAGTCGTCCGCTGTAAGGAAATGACACAAAAATTCACAATATTTCTTATGTAACTAGTGGGATACTTGGGTACTGGAGTAGTGCTAGTTAGTGTAAGAAAAACATGAAACTAACGAAAATTATTATTTATTTTGCAAAAATTCTGAGAAATCACAATGGCACTTTTAGTTATGAACTGAACAAGTTATTTCCAGGTTCTTTCCAGAATGTGAAGTTACCTGTTAAGGATAGGATTCACTAATGAAATTTCTTATTGACTTGGCAGAATAGCTGAGAGCCGCACCTACTCAACTTGAATAATTATCCGTTAGAATGTTGCTAGGTGTAGTTGAGGCTGTCGCATGTGAAATGCAGTGAAGTATACTGTTGTGGAGGAAATATGGGGCTCGCAAGAGCTGTAGCGCACAATACCATAAGCTGCGATGACTGCAGTATGCGCTGCTTGTTGCTGACAAATAAGATAACTCTCATTCTATCTGGATTGACCTGCACCGATCAAACTCTCCCTACGCCTTGATGAAGTCGAGGACTCCTATTCGCCCCTAGTCTAACTATTGGCGTGGTACACCGTTCAGGTAACCAGTCCACCGTGATGCCACTCAAAAATTCGCTCGCAGGCGTTTAACTATAACTCTGTCCGTTCACACCGCACAATAAGTGTGTCGGCCAACACAGTGAGCAACGTTTAATCGCAAGCACTCAATATAGAGTCACACTCCGATTCGCTTTCGACAGAGGTGCTCTCCCGGTGAAGTACTGAGGAGAGACTTGTTCCTCGCTCTTTGAGTACACGTATGAGCGCGCACACTCTTGTTACATGTTCTCATTCCAAGAGCAACAACGGAACGGCCCCTCTCCACACCAGACGTGAAGGGGTATATCTTTCAGTCTCTTCCATTACTCCTTCAGCTCAAGGCGTCAGGAATACCGACTGCCAATCAGCATTGCTCTTCTAAAATGGGAGAATGACGTTTCGTTTAAGGCGACCAATGCGGAAATCTGTAGCATCGGCATTTGGCGTTTGCTGTCTCCTGTGAAAACCACTGAAACTGCCTGCTATGTTTGTAAAGAACGTGTAGCCTAGGTGCTCCCACACAATGTAGCGGAATTTGCTTTTAAGCCGAACACGGGGTCGTTCTCCCTTTCCCTCGGGAAAACGCTGTCTGCTCTATGGGTGGTCACCGGCCGACGTAGATAGGCTGAGTCGTCCTCTGAAGGGACCGGCCCACCGGCGTGTGGTTTGCCTCTCCCGAACTAAAAGCCCCTGCGACCGTCGAGTCTGGAATGTATGTGTGTACGCCAGCCTCGAGTATTTCAGCCACAGTGCGCACTTGCGATTTATTAGTTATTTGCATATGGTTTACATGAATTCATACAACATTGACTTTATCTTATCGAGTTTGAGTTCGAATGAAGCGTCTTGATGTGTGGAATATGATTGTGAGGGCGGAATATGTAAACAATGAAGGTCAGGAGACAACATCGTCTTACACAGGAAATGGGCTGTGATGTTATCCATGTGGCTGGGTAAGATTATTCATGGTCCATCAGGAGTTAGAAAGTGGACGAAAGCGATCGAAGGGTAGCAGTTGTAAGGACAGAGGAAACAAAAGTGCCAAAGCAAGCACCAAGGGAAAATAAACTCTGCGACAGGACGGGTAGTAAAGGCAGTAGCGACTTGCTAGCTGCGACAGTGAATGCAAGATGTGGTTATGTTAGTGTGAGGTATCGTGCATCGTTACCTTTGTCATTGAGGATGCTCGTTGTAGGGCTTGCTGCTGCTGCTGCATCCCTGTAACAGTTCAAGGTCGTCATACATAAGTGGGCGATCGGTCAAAGATCGGCTCACAGTGTAGGGAGGGGGGGTGGGGGGGGGGGTGGCTGGTTTGCGTGCTGTGTACGGCTTCCCTGCGATTGCCTGTTTTCCGGCGGGTCGAGCATCTGGGCTCACCAGTAGTGTAGCTGTGTTGCAAGGGCTCGCCAGTACTATCGTGTTAGCGTGCTATGGACCATAGATATTTAGTTCCTTGCCAGTAGTGTTTTTGGGTTGTATGAGTGTCTCGTGTTATTGTACAGTCGTGTGGAGTTTTTGGAATACCTGCAAGAGGGTTGTTATTGTTGTTGTGGTCTTTAGTCCTGAGAAAGGTTTGATGCAGCTCTTCATGCTACTCTATCCTGTGCAAGCTTCTTCATCTCCCAGTACCTACTGCAACCTACTCTGAACTTTTCTTTTGTTTCCTTTACTGCTTGCTCAATATACAGATTGAATAACATAGGGAAGAGGCTACAACCCTGTCTCACTCCCGTCCCAACCACTGCTTCCCTTTCATGCCCCTCAACTCTTATAACTGCCATCTGGTTTCTGTACAAATTGTAAATAGCCTGTCGCTCCCTGTATTTTACCCCTGCCACCTTTAGAATTTGAAAGAGAGTATCCAGTCAACATTGTCAAAAGCTTTCTCTAACTCTACAAATGCTAGAAACATAGGTTTGCCTTTTCTTAATCTTTCTTCTAAGATAAGTCGTAGGGTGAGTATTGCCTCACGTGTTCCAACATTTCTATGGAATCCAAACTGATTTTCCCCAAGGTCGGCTTCAACCAGTTTTTCCATTCGCCTGAAAAGAGGGTATGTAGGCGATATTCCCGGTGGAGATCCAAGTTGCGTGTGTAGCACGGAGCGTTGCTTATGATTCTGAGTACGATGTTCTGTATGAACTGCAGACGGTGCAGGCGTTGGGCGCAGCGTATCCCCAGATGGGCTGCAAACGTCATCAGGGGTCGAATAACTCTCATGTACATGGACCTGGACATCCTCCTATTTAGTGTGCTACGCCTGTTAAGCACAGGGTAGAGTTGTTTGAGCCTCGTGTTTGCTTTGTTGGTCACGTGAGGAATGTGGTCCCCCCAGAGTAATTTCCGGTCCACCAGACACCGAAGTATTTGACCTTCTTGCGGAAACGTATTGGGCGTGCATGTAGTGTTACTGGGTTGCAGTGCTGATGTTTGCGCAGTAGTTTCGGTCTTCTAGTGAACAGAACGGCTTCGAACTTGTCGACGTTTGCTCTAAGACGCCATTTCACCAGCCAAGGCTCTGCCGTTCTGAGTGCAGTCTGTAGTCGTGAGTTAATGTTAGACGGCTTCCACTCTTGCGCAAGGATGGCAGTGTCGTCCACGCAGATTGCCACCGTCGTGTTGTGTGTAGCTGGGAGGTCGTTAATGTAGAGGTTAAACAGTAAGGGCCCTAGGATGCTTCCTTGGGACACTCCTGCCTGGATACCGTGTCGTGTCGTTTGTTTGCCCTGCACGTCGGTGTTGAAACTCCTGTCCGTGAGACATGAGTGTATGAGACGTGCGAGCACATCGGGGAACCCTGTGTCGCTGAGTTTGCGTATGAGGCCGTTGTGTCACAGACGATCGAATGCCTTTCCGATGTTCAGGTAGACCGCCCCAGTTGCTTCGTTTGTGTTGTATCCGTGTCTTATGTAATCAACGACGCGGAGGAGTTGTTGTGTTGTCGAGTGGTGATTCCTGAAACCGAATTGCTCCGGTCTCAGGGTATCGTTTGTGATGCAGTGCCTGGTGAGTCGTTTTAATATTACCTTCTCAACGATCTTGCTGAGTGCGCTCAGCAGAGTGATGGCTCGGTAATTTGTGGGAGGGAGTGGTCTTTCCCCGGCTTCCTGAACATCAGGACCTTGGCCATCTTCCAAAAGGTGGCGAAGTGTTGATGTTTGAGGATGGCATTTGTGATGTGTGTCAGGTAGTCTACTGCTTTATCCGTGAACTCCTGGAGGACACGGTTTTGCATGCCATCGTGACCAGAGGCCTTCCAAGCGGTGGTATGCCTGATGGCCCACTTGACATCAGCTGTACTAGATAGTCGGATGATGTTGCGCGGCTGGCTGGTGTGGCCGTGCGGTTCTAGGCGCTTCTGTCTGGAATCGCGTGACCGCTACGGTCGCAGGTTCGAATCCTGCCTCGGGCATGGATGTGTGTGATGTCCTTAGGTTAGTTAGGTTTAAGTAGTTATACGTTCCAGGGGACTGATGACCTCAGACGTTGAGTCCCATAGTGCTCAGAGCCATCTGAACCATTTTGATGTTGCCCGCTGGTTGGGCCAGGATGCGTGTCACCTCCTGGTCCGTAGCAAGTGTGGACGCCGGGTCTGAGGGATCCAGGTTCGGTGAGAATGACGCTGCGAGTGTGAGGGCCATCAGTTCCGCTTTTTCTTCCGCAGAATATGCAGGTCCGTCGGGCGCTTGTAGCGTGGGTGTGTACAGTTTCTCCCTGGTGAAGTGTCGGGCCATCTGCCACACTCCAGGTCGAGTGGTGTCCAGCCCTTCGAGTTTCTAGTTCCAGTGTTGTGTTTTAAACGTCTGTCATTCGAAAGTAATGTTCTATGTACTGACTTGGCAGAAAATCCTAAGAAATTTTGAGAGTAGGCATTAGGAGTGATTTAAAATGGAATTATCATATAAAGTTGATCGTCGGTAAAGCAGATGCCAGACTGAGATTCATTGGAAGAATCGTAAGGAAATGCTATCCGAAAACAAAGGAAGTAGGTTACAGTACGCTTGTTCGCCCACTGCTCGAATACTGCTCACCAGTGTGGGATCCGTACCAGATAGGGTTGATAGAAGAGATAGAGAAGATTCAACGGAGAGTAGCGCGCTTCGTTACAGGATCATTTAGTAATCGCGAAAGCGTTACGGAGATGATAGATAAACTCCAGTGGAAGACTCTGCAGGAGAGACGCTCAGTAGCTCGGTACGGGCTTTTGTTGAAGTTTGGAGAACATACCTTCACCGAGGAGTCGAGCAGTATATTGCTCCCTCCTACGTATATCTGGCGAAGAGACCGTGAGGATAAAATCAGAGAGATTAGATAGAGCCCACACAGAGGCATACCGACAATCCTTCTTTCCACGAACAATACGAGACTGGAATAGAAGGGAGAACCAATAGAGGTACTCAAGGTACCCTCCGCCAGACACCGTCAGGTGGCTTGTGGAGTATGGATGTAGATGTAGATGTATTTTGTCCCGGATTGTTCCCTAAAGGCTGTTCATGTGCTGTTTGGAGTGCTGGCGCCTGGTACGTTGCCAATGTCTCCTGAGACGGTTCCTCATTGAGATTAGGCCCAGGATCTCCTGGGGCAGAGCAGCACTGTGTTGTTGTGGTGTGCGCATTGGTGTGGTGTCGACCGCCTGACAGCGAGTATGGGAGTCCAGCAGCGGCGGCAGTGCGCTCTGCCGGAACACTGCTGCCCCCCTTCTATAGTTCAATTCTTTTATCTTGGCGGCTCGCGCATGCCCGCCCAGACGCTGGAGATTGCTGCGTTGCCAGTTGCACACGACGCACGCGCCAATAGAAGCAGCGCCATAGTATAGCATAGTTCGCAAGCTTACGTGTAGGGGGGGGAGGGGGGGGGGGAGCGCGCAGTTCATGAAGTAAAGCCACCACGGCCGCATTAACCCTTTCGCAGCTACAAAGACGTGCTCCCTGCATTCCGCGCTGTGGGCGATTTTGTCACTGCACTGCTCGCCTGTGCAGACACATTGTGTTCCGACTGCTTTGACACTCTTTATCATTCGATTCCACAAAAACTATTTGGCTCAAAAATTAGATTTTTACCTATCTTCTTGAGTGATACCTTCCCCCCCCCCCCCCCCATAAATGACTTAATTTTGTTTCCATGTTCAACGCAGTTATTATGCAGCATTAAATATAGTAAACCTTTGCACGAAATTTTGAAGAGTTTGCAGAGGTAAAAGTCCATAGAGTATACTTTCCGTATGGTCGATTTTAGTTGCCACAATGTTGAGAATGAAATGTGGACAAGATACCTATATATTTCATTTAATTTAAGTACCACATAAGTGTCGTATGTAATGTTGAGAAATATTCCACCTTTCGCGACTGTAACAAAAGTTTTACTTACACTGGGCACGTTTGGCTTTATTTTAAAGCACTTCAATCAATCAAAAGGAAGTAGACAAAATACATTAAACAAAACTGTGGACTTACAAAAACATTAGGACTTGAATATACCGTCTGTCAGTGAAGTGCTCAGAGCTATGTCAATATAATTTTGTGTGTGGCACACACAAACAGCATTTATTTGCTAAAACACTGATGAGCCAACACAAACGTTGAATATTGTGCTACCGCAGCACAAAACTACGAAAGGTGACTTGGCAATGGAGGACACAAAATACAGTCCTCTTATGATGCTTCAAAAGAGAGAAACGCGTCTGGTCTAAATAAGTCGCTTATTACAGTTGCAGAAGAGGGATATATTTCAATACCATTGGTAAAACTGCGACTGTGGAACAAAAACAAGAAATAGAACATGAATACCATTGTGTATGTGCCATACCTTTCACCGATGGAAGTGCTTTAAAATAAAGCCAAACGCGCCGTGTGTATATAAAACTTTTATTACAGTCGCGAAAGACGGAATATTTCTCAATATTACATACGACACCTATGTGGTACTTAAATTAAATGAGATATTGTTATACAGTAAATATTATATGAAATTTAGGTATCTTGTTCACATTTCATTCTCAACATTGTGGCAACTAAAATCGACCATACGGAAAGAATACGCTATGGACTTTTACCTCTGCAAACTCTTCAAAATTTCGTGCAATGGTTTACTACATTTAATGCTGCACATCAAAACAAAATTAAGTCATTTATGGAGGGAAGGTATCAGGCAAGAAGACGTGTAAAAATCAAATTTTTTGGCCAAATAGCTTTTGTGAAATCGAATGATAAGTGTGTCAAAGCAGTGGGAACACCATGTGTCTGCACAGGCGAGAAGTGCAGTGATGACAAAATTGCGCACAGCGCGGAATGCGGGGAGCACGTGTCTGCAGCAGCGAAAAAGTTAATGAAGAGGCAAAGCACTGGAAATTTCATTCAAACGAATAAAATTCGTGAAGTAAGGCACGCCAATATTGTTTTTAAATAAAGAAAATATTAAGCACCACACAGGGTTTGAACTCATAACCTTTCATTTGGCAGCCCAACACCTTAACCGTTCCGCTACCTCAGCTCATCAAACAGTGTGACCCCATAACGACTCTAACATCTCACGCAACTACGTATAAACACTGTTGGTATGACTATGAATTACTCACGCTTCGTCGAAGTACAATAGGAAATAAACAATCACCGCTGTTCTTTATTGCGAAAAAGCAGTTCGTGAGATTGAAACAAACACCTTTCCTTGCTATCGCCTGAATTAGGAGTCTTATGTTTGTTTGGTTTAATTAATTAATAGAATATGAAGCAATTGGTATAAAGAATGCTTTTTCCAAACTTTCTGTAAAAGAAAGTCTGCTATCAAGACATTGCTTTTGTTCTATTACTTTATTTATGACTGAACGTTTCTAAAACTGAAGACACTCGTCCGTGCTCTGCACTGCTGTCGAGATCTGGCAACGTCGTTCTCTGTTCATTGGCTGACTGTGTTTTGTGACGTCAGATGCGCAGAACGAACCTAAACTCGGCCGCCAAGATATATGACGCGCACTTTAACAGCCGTGTACCGCAAGTCTCTAGAGGAACGGAAGGTTCCAAATGATTGGAAAAGAGCACAGGTAGTCCCAGTCTTCAAGAAGGGTCGTCGAGCAGATGCGCAAAACTATACGCCTATATCTCTGACATCGACCTGTTGTAGAATTTTAGAAAATGTTTTTTGCTCGTGTATCATGTCGTTTCTGGAAACCCAGTATCTACTCTGTAGGAATTAACACGGATTCTGGAAACAGCGATCGTGTGAGACCCAACTCGCTTTATTTGTTCATGAGGCCAGAAAACATTAGATACCGGCTCCCAGGTAGATGCTATTTTCGTTGACTTCCAGAAGGCGTTCGATACAGTTGCACACTGTCGC
The DNA here is from genome assembly GCF_021461385.2 of Schistocerca piceifrons. Classification (NCBI taxonomy): domain Eukaryota; kingdom Metazoa; phylum Arthropoda; class Insecta; order Orthoptera; family Acrididae; genus Schistocerca; species Schistocerca piceifrons. The sequence goes on along the minus strand of NC_060148.1, from coordinate 80,138,271 downwards.
CTGATAAACAAAGTAAGAGCCTACGGAATATCAGACCAGCTGTGTGGCTGGATTGAAGAGTTTTTAGCATACAGAACACAGCATGTTGTTCTCAATGGAGAGACGTCTACAGACGTTAAAGTAACAGCTGGCGTGTCACAGGGCAGTGTTATGGGACCATTGCTTTTCACAATATATATAAATGGCCTAGTAGATAGTGTCGGAAGTTCCGTGCGGGTTTTCACGGATGATGCTGTAGTATACAGAGAAGTTGCAGCATTAGAAAATTGCAGCGAAATGCCGGAAGATCTGCAGCGGATAGGCACTTGGTGCAGGGAGTGGCAACTGACCCTTAACATAGATAAATGTAATGTATTGAGAATACATAGAAAGAAGGATCCTTTATTGTACGATTATATGATAGCGGAACAAACACTGGTAGCAGTTACTTCTGTAAAATATCTGGGAGTATGAGTGCGGAGCGATTTGAAGTAGAATGATCATATAAGATTAAATGTTGGTAAGGCGGGTACAAGGTTGAGATTCATTGGCAGAGTACTTAGAAAATGTAGTCCTTCAACGAAGGAGGTGGCTTACAAAACACCCGTTCGACCTATACTCGAGTATTGATCATCAGTGTGGGATCCGTACCAGGTCGGGTTGACGGAGGAGATAGAGAAGATCCAAAGAAGAGCGGCGCGTTTCGTCACAGGGTTATTTGGTAAGCGTGATAGCGTTACGGAGATGTTTAGCAAACTCGAGTGGCTGACTCTGCAAGAGAGGCGCTCTGCATCGCGGTGTAGCTTGGTCGCTAGGTTTCGAGGGAAAGCGTTTCTAGATCAGGTATCGATTATATTGCTTCCCCCTACTTATACCTCCAGAGGAGATCACGAATGTAAAATTAGAGAGAATAGAGCGCGCACGGAGGCTTTCCGGCAGTCGTTCTTCCCGCGAACCGTACGCGACTGGAATAGGAAACGGAGATAATGACGGTGGCACGTAAAGTGCCCTCCGCCACACACCGTTGGGTGGCTTGCGGAGTATAAATGTAGATGTAGATGTAGAACATAGCTGCCACTCACACAGCTGCCGCTATCTTAGCACTGCTGCAAACAGTCTCATTGGATCACGTCAGGCAATACTGATCTTACGACTTATCTTAGAAGAAATATTAAGGAAAGGCAAACTTACGATTCTAGCATTTGTAGACTTAGAGAATGCTTTTGACAATGTTGACTGGAATACTCTCTTTCAAATTCTAAAGGTGGCAGGGGTAAAATACAGGGAGCGAAAGGCTATTTACAATTTGCACAGAAACCAAATGGCAGTTATAAGAGTCGAGGGGCATGAAAGGGAAGCAGTGCTTGAGAAGGGAGTGAGGCAGGGTTGTAGCCTCTCCCCGATGTTATTCAATCTGTATATTGAGCAAGCAGTAAAGGAAACGAAAGAAAAATTCGGAGTAGGAATTAAAATCCACGGAGAAGAAATAAAAACTTTGAGGTTCGCCGATGACATTGTAATTCTGTCAGAGACAGCAAAGGACTTGGAAGAGCAGTTGAACGGAATGGACAGTGTCTTGAAAGGAGGCTATAAGATGAACATCAACAAAGGCAAAACGAGGATAATGGAATGTATTCGAATTAAGTCAGGTGATGCTGACGGAATTAGATTAGGAAATGAGACACTTAAAGTAGTAAACGAGTTTTCCTATTTGGGGAGCAAAATGACTGATGATGGTCGAAGTAGGAAGGATGTAAAATGTCGACTGGCAATGGCAAGGAAAGCGTTTCTGAAGAAGAGAAATTTGTTAACATCGAGTATAGATTTAAGTGTCAGGAAGTCGTTTCTGGAAGTATTTGTCTGGAGTGTAGCCGTGTATGGAAGTGCAACATGGACGATAAATAGTTTGGACAAAAAGAGAATAGAAGCTTTCGAAATGTGGTGCTACAGAAGAATGCTGAAGATTAGATGGGTAGATCACATAACTAATGATGAAGTATTGAATAGAATTGGGAAGAGGAGGAGTTTGTGGCACAACTTGACAAAAAGAAGGGATCGGTTGGTAGGGCATGTTCTGAGTCATCAAGGGATCACAAATTTAGCATTGGAGGGCAGCGTGGAGGGCAAAAATCGTAGAGGGAGACCAAGAGATGAATACACTAAGCAAATTCAGAAGGATGTAGGCTGTAGTAGGTACTGGGAGATGAAGAAGCTTGCACAGGATAGAGTAGCATGGAGAACTGCATGAAACCAGTCTCAGGACTGAAGACCACAACAACAACGACAACAACAACAAACAGTCTCAGGTCAACGCAAGTCTCCCTACCTTTTGACTTCCGGTCAGTCAATAAAGACGAGAAAACGCTCTCTAATTCTGTATTTCCGCTACCGAGCGCAAGGTAGGGCAGTGCAAAAACATTTTGCTATGCTTGGGCTCCATCGGAAGTCGCATCCACTAGAGCAGAAAAGCAATCATTACTATTTATCTCTGTTTGAAAGAGTTTGGCGGTCAGTTTCCAGCTATGTCAGTGACTTTTCTTTCTGACCACCGTGTGACAGATAATGAACCATGAGTTTTCCTTCGTAGTTATAACGAATCAACTTTTCTTACAGGCTCTGTCATAGCTCGATGAAACTTGGCCAAAACTGTAAGAGGTCCTGGAAACTTCTATTTTGATGATCGCGAATAAGTCAGTATGACCTCTCAAAGTGGGCCAGTGTGGCCGAGCGGTTCTAGGCGCTTCAGTCTGGAACCGTGCGACCGCTACGGTCGCAGGTTGGAATCCTGCCTCGGGCATGGATGTGTGTGAAGTCCTTCGGTTAGTTAGGTGTAAGTAGTTCTAAGTTCTAGGCGACTGATGACCTCAGATGTTAAGTCCCATAGTGCTCAGAGCCATTTTTGACTTCTCAAAGAGGTTTTCCGCGAGAAAAAGAGTATCGCTTCGGTCACGTGACGCAACAGTTCGTTCCAGTACTGCTCTTCTCTTACTCTGTTTCAGTCTAAAAGGTTTCGTACTATCGAACTTCTATGTAGCGCATTTTCTAATCTGCGCCGTTTTAAGTACGACATTTCGTGATCAGTGCTGCTTCCGTGACCACCCGCTTCTCGTTTTAGCTTTTTCCGGCCTCTGGATAATCCACACTCGGAGCCTGGAGCCAAATCAGACTTCGAGAGATCCGTGCATAGCGAAAGCACTCGGCAAGCAAAACAGTTGCGCGCTTGTTTTTTGTTTGTTCCAAACAGGCAAGCCCCTTTTCGAGGTATCCCCCATCTTTAAGTTGCGCTTGGACACATCTGGATGCAGAGTCTGTTCACGTTTTCGCTCCCACGGCTGTCTTTTTGATATTTGCTCAGGTTGTGGCCTGAGGGCTTCTTCTACCTCTAAACTGCCGAATGGCTTTTTTTCCCATACCGAAATCTAAAAGCTCTTCATTCCCTATCGATATAGCCATTAAACCATGTTCAGTTTCTGGAATGAGTTCGTCGCGGTCACTCGTTTGCTCATTTCTGTGTAAAAAAAATTCGTTTTTCAAAAATATGTTCATTTCTTTCTGAACAGTTTGATATACAAAACATAATGTTCGAGGATTTGTAAGACATGTTAATCGATCTTAAGTTTACCAAAGTGCAGTGGCACGCCTCTTTACACAGCATTCTTCTGTCGCACGTCACTGTATTTCCCTCTGTGGCATTCAAAGGTGTGTATTTGTAATGGAAGCCATCAAAATATTCCGGACGGCGGAAATTAAAGTGTCCTGTGCTGCCTCTCCTACTCTCAGTCGGCCGGTTTGACATTCTACACCACCCATTTAAAAAAAAAAAAAAAAAAAAAAAAAAACCTCTCAACTAGGTGGGATTATTTGTGAGTGGGAGAGTAAGAACTTTACAGAAAATTTTTGCAGTCTTCCTTGCCGATTAGCTGATAGCTTTCTCTTTTGTTGACATAAAATTAAATACAGGGAACATAAAACCAGTGAAGACAAGAGGCAAGCAAGTCAGTACACATTTCTTCAATCCTTAGGTCCCAATAATTTTCTCTCTCTAATCTTGCTACAGCTTTACACAGCGTGCTTTTCCTTCTGCGGAAGAATCTGTTACCTCATCAAAGTTCGTCAAACGTTGTTCTACATGAAAAATCAAAATATCGTTGTCTAATGCTGAAGAAGCTCTTAATACGAATTGTACCCAAGAGAGGTGTGGTTTCTCGATTTGATTATGACCACTTTGTCACTGTCTGCTAGACAAAACGAAGTAGGCCTTTCTAATATTTCAGCAGTTGTAGCACACTCCGCACAAGAGAGACTGTTTTAGCGCAAATGGTCGGTTCTGTCTACCTCATTTACATAAATAACACGACAGAATATACACTACTGGCTATTAAAATTGCTACACCAAGAAGAAATGCAGATAATAGACGGGTATTCATTGGACAAATATATTATACTAGAACTGACATGTGATTACATTTTCACGCAATTTCGGTGCACAGATCCTGAGAAATCAGCACCCAGAACAACCACCTCTGGCCGTAATAACGCCGGCCGCGGTGGCTGTGCGGTTCTAGGCGCTCCAGTCCGGAGCCGCGCTGCTGCTACGGTCGCAGGTTCGACTCCTGCTTCGGGCATGGGTGTATGCGATGTCCTTAGGTTAGTTAGGTTTTAATAGTTCTAAGTTCTAGGGGACTGATGACCACAGCAGTTGAGTCCCATAGTGCTCAGAGCCATTTGAACCATTTTGAACCGTAATAACGGCCTTGATACGCCTCGGCATTGAGTCAAACAGAGCTTGGATGGCGTGTACAGGTACAGCTGCCCATGCAGCTTCAACACGATACCACACTTCACCAAGAGTAGTTGTTTGGTTGGTTGTTTCGGGGAAGGAGACCAGACAGCGAGGTCATCGGTGTCATCGGATTGGGAAGGACGGGGAAGGAAATCGGCCGTGCCCTTGGAAAGGAACCATCCCGGCATTTGCCTGGAGCGATTTAGGGAAATCACGGAAAACCTAAATCAGGATGGCCGGACGCGGGATTGAACCGTCGTCCTCCCGAATGCGAGTCCAGTGTCTAACCACTGCGCCACCTCGTTCGGTCATCAAGAGTAGTGACTGGCGTATTGTGACGAGCCAGCTGCTCGGCCACCATTGACCAGACGTTTTCCATTGGCGAGAGGTCTGGAGAATGCGCTGGCCAGGCCAGCAGTCGAACATTTACTGTATCCAGAAAGGTTCGTACAGGACCTGCAACATGCGGTCGTGCATTATCCTGCTGAAATGTAGGATTTCCCAGGGATCGAATGAAGGATAGAGCCACGGGTCGTAACACATCTGAAATGTAACGTCCACTGTCCAAAGAGCCGTCAATGCGAACAAGAGGTGACCGAGACGTGTAACCGATGGTACCCCATACCATCACGCCGGGTGACACGCCAGTATAGCGATGACGAATACACCCTTGCAACGTGCGTTCACCGCGATGTCGCCGAACACGGATGCGACCGTCGTGATGCTGTAAACAGAACCCGGATTCATCCGAAAAAATGACGTTTTCCCATTCGTGCGCCCAGGTTCGTCGTCGAGTACATCATCGCAGGCGCTCCTGTCTGTGATGCAGCGTCAAAGGTAACCGCAGCCACGGTCTCCTAGCTGATAGTCCGTGCTGCTGCAAACGTCGTCGAACTGTTCGTGCAGATGGTTGTTGTCTTGCAAACGTCCCCATCTGTTGACTTAAGGATCGAGACGTGGCTGCACGATCCGTTACAGCCGTGCGGATAAGATGCCTGTCATCTCGACTGCTAGTGATACGAGGCCGTTGGGATCCAGCACGGCGTTCCGTATTACCCTCCTGAACCCACCGATTCCATATTCTGCTAACAGTCATTGGATCTCGACCAAAGCGACCAGCAATGTCGTGATACGATAACCCGCAATCACAATAGGCTGCAATCCGACCTTTATCAAATTTGGAAACGTGGTGGTACGCATTTCTCCTCCTTACACGAGGCATCACAACAACGTTTCACCAGGCAAAGCCGGTCAACTGCTGTTTGCTTATGAGAAATCGGTTGGAAACTTTCCTCATGTCAGCACGTTGTAGGTGTCGCCACCGGCGCCGACCTTGTGTGAATGCTCTGAAAAACTAATCATTTGCATATCACAGCATCTTCTTCCTGTCGGTTAAGTTTCGCGTCTGTAGCACGTCATCTTCGTGGTGTAGCAATTTTAATGGCCAGTAGTGTAATTCATGAAGTACCAATATCAAATGCGTATTAGGCCTATTACATGCGAAAAGTTTTATGTTGGGAAATAGTTTCACATTTCATTCATATGCTTCGTATTCTCAAGCATGATATCCAAAAGTACTCTTAGTACGAAATTTTTATATAAATTATAAATCATTGCGTTCTTCCACGTATTTTGTGTGATGTCCTCGTTTCTTCTTCTACCTTGTTCTAAGAAACTGTCATCAATAAGTCCGTAACTATCCCTGGCACTATCAAAACTTATGCTCCAGTTAACTTCACTAACCCTGGCACCATCACCGGTTCTGTTAACCAACGTTTAATCTCCGGTTAGGCGCTATTGCTTGCTCATACAGCTCGTTTTTCGCACTGTTCCGAGAATAGAACTTAAGCGGCTACTAACCGGGACCGTACGTCTGGTGTTTAGTAGTGTAACGATCTGGCAAAAATTTTCTTTCAAAATATCACTTTCAAGATAATACGTAATCTTGCTTACCTGTTTTTACTGTTAGTCGTATATCTCCACTCTGGCAGCCTGAATCTAGGGATTTCGCTAGTAATTATGACAAAGCTTGTCACTCCTATGCCCAATCAACCACATAAACAATTAGCGATTAGTATTCAACCGTTCGACTTTATTGGGTTCAGCTCTTATAGCGTCGTCCCCTTTTGTCTGCGGCAAAGTTTTTTTATTTCTTGATGCGACGGGGATTCCCCAGGCAGAGACCTCACGTGCGCTATGCACGAATTCAAAAAGCAACTTTCGATTCGTTCAGAAATCAACTTATAATGTGTTCAAAAATGTTCAGAAACCAACAGGGATGCGTTTGAAAATCACATGAATAATAAGGATGTAGAGGCTTATCTCACTAGTGGTAAGATAGACACTGCCTACAGGAAAATTAAAAAGACCTTTGGAGAAAAGAGAACCACTTGTATGAATATCAAGGGCTCAGATGGAAACCCAGTTCTAAGCAAAGAAAGGAAAGCAAAAAGGTGGAAGGAGTATATAGAGGGCTATACCAGGGCGATGTACTTGAGGACAATATTATGGAAATGGAAGAGGATGTAGATGAAGATGAAATGGGAGATACGATACTGCGTGAAAAGTTTGACAGAGCACTGAAAGACCTGAGTCGAAACAAGGCCCCGGGAGTAGACAACATTCCATTAGAACAACTGACAGCCTTGGGAGCGCCAGTCCTGACAAAACTCTACCACCTGGCGAGCAAGATGTATGAGACAGGCGAAATACCCTCAGACTTCAAGAAGAATATAATAATTCCAATCCCAAGGAAAGCAGATGTTGACAGATGTGAAAATTACCGAACTATGTTTAATAAGTCATGGCTGCAAAATACTAACACGAATTTTTTACAGACAAATGGAAAAACTGGTAGAAGCTGACCTAGGGGAAAATCTGGTTGGATTCCGTAGAAATATTGGAACACGTGAGGCAATACTGACCCTACGACTTATCTTAGAAGAAAGATTAAGAAAAAGCAAACCTACGTTTCTAGCATTTGTAGACTTAGAGAAAGCTTTTGACAATGTTAACTAGAATACTCTCTTTCAAATTCTGAAGGCGGCAGGGGTAAAATGCAGGGAGCCAAAGGCTATTTACAATTTGTACAGAAACCAGATGGCAATTATTAGAGTCGAGGGGGATGAAAGGGCAGAAGTGGTTGGGAAGGGAGTGAGACAGGGTTGTAGCCTCTCCCCGATGTTATTCAATCTGTATATTGAGCAAGTAGTAAATGAGTTTTGATATTTGGGGAGCAAAATAACTGATTATGTTCGAAGTAGCGAGGATAGAAAATGTTGACTGGCAATGACAAGGAAAGCGTTTCTGAAGAAGATAAATTTGTTAACATCGAGTATTGATTTAAGCGCCAGGAAGTCGTTTCTGAAAGTATTTGTATGGAGTGTAGCCATGTATGGAAGTGAAACGTGCACGATAAATAGTTTGAACAAAAAGAGAATAGAAGCTTTCGAAATGTGGTGCTACAGAAGAATGCTGAAGATTAGATGGATAGATCACATAACTAATGAGGAGGTATTGAATAGAATTTGGGTGGAATTTGTGACACAACTTGAGTAGAAGAAGGGATCGGTTGGTAGGACATCTAAAGCATCAAGGGATCACCAATTTAGTATTGGAGGGCAGCGTGGAGGGTAAAAATCGTAGAGGGAGACCAAGAGATGAATACACTAAGCAGATTCAGAAGGATGTAGGTTGCAGTAGATACTGAGATATGAAGAAGCTTGCACAGGATAGAGTAGCATAGAGAACTGCATCAAACCAGTCTCAGGACTGAAAACAACAAAAACAACAACAACAACCATGAATAATCGATCGACCAACGTGCACTGGATACTAGGCGCCTTGTGAAAGAAGTTTTTTTTTTTCCTTCAAAAATATGAATTTGGCGCCCCCTGAAATGGCAGCTCGAGGCAAATACCCCGACTTGGCATCCCCGCCCCCCTCTATCCCCCGCCCCCTCCCTCGGCACAAATACGGGCCTGAACCCACGAGGATGACATATCGGGGTGATGCAAAGCTTATGTTGATGAGTGTATTAGTGAAAATCGCATCGAAAACGCTTCAACAGTTTGTGAGACGAGCGTCGACATACCGACAGACAAACGCGGCCGGGGACATCTTAATACGAGTGTATAGCGATAAGGACCCAGCTGACGTCACGCGGCCTACGTCACGCCTCGATCACGTGGGACGTCGTCGGCGGCGTGGCTGACTGGCCGTATCAATAGCCAGAGGGCGCCAGCAGAGGTCGGACGTTGCGCGTGAGAAAGGGGACCTCCGTCAGCTTGCGTCTCTCAAAGCCGGCACGCATTCGACTGCGGTGAGTACAGTCCGTACAGTTGAGCCAGACCTCGTAACACACACACCAACCGCAAGACAAATTCGACGTGTGTAGGGGCTTGTGCCGGCCGGTGTGGCCGAGCGGTTCTAGGCGCTTCAGTCCGGAACCGCGTGACTGCTACGGTCGCGGGTTCGAATCCTGCCTCGGGCATGGATGTGTGTGATGTCCTTAGGTTAGGTTTGAGTAGTTCTAAGTTCTAGGGGACTGATGACCTCAGAAGTAAAGTCCCGTAGTGCTCAGAGTCATTTGAACCATTTTTGTAGGGGCTTTTGCCAACCGACCGACCAACTTTTCTTGTCGGTATGTCGGACGGAGAGAACCACGCGACAGCGGACCCTCTCCTCCCCCTCCCCTCTCCACCACCAAAACACCACCCGACAAACTGTGCCGTTTGAATCGCTGTGGTGCCAAACGCCTGATACGAGCTGTTCTTTTGTCACTATGTACGGAATTAAAGGTTCAAATTGTTCAAATGGCTCTGAGCACTATGGGACTTAACATCTATGGTCACGAGTCCCCTAGAACTTAGAACTACTTAAACCTAACTAACCTAAGGACATCACACAACACCCAGTCATCACGAGGCAGAGAAAATCCCTGACCCTCCAGGAATCGAACCCGGGCGCGGGAAGCGAGAACGCTACCGCACGACCACGAGGTGCGGACTCGGAATTAAAGGCTGTTCTACACTGAAGAGCCAAAGAAACTGGCACACGTGCATAATATATCATGTAGAGCCTCCTCCCCCCCCCCCCCCCACCCCCCGCGGCGCAGAACTGCCACAAAACAAGACGTAATATGGACTCTAATAATGTCTGAAGTAGTGTTGGAGGGAACTGAAACCATAAGTCCTGTAGGTCTGTCCATAAATCCGTGAAACTACAAGGGGGTGGAAATCTCTTCTGACAGCATGTTGCAAGGCTTCCCAGATATGCTCAATAATGTTCATGTCTGGGAAGGTTGAAACTTCCTGGCAGATTAAAAGTGTGTGCCGAACCGAGACTCGAACTCGGGACCTTTGCCTTTCGCGGGCAAGTGCTCTACCTACTGAGCTATCCAAGCACGAATCACGCCCCATCCTCACAGCTTCACTTCTGCCAGTATCTCGTCTCCTACCTTCCAAACTATAGAAGCTCTCCTGCGAACCCTGTAGAACTAGCACTCCTGAAAGAAAGGATATTCCGGAGACATGCCTTAGCCACAGCCTGGGGGATGTTTGCAGAATGAGATTTTCACTCTGCAGCGGAGTGTGCGCTGATATGAAACTTCCTGGCAGATTAATACTGTGTGCAGGACCGAGACTCCAACTCGGGACCTTTGCCTTTCACGGGCAAGTGCCCTACCTTTCTTTCAGGAGTGCTAGTTCTGCAGGGTTCCCAGGAGAGCTTCTGTAAAGTTTGGAAGGTAGGAGACGAGATACTGGCAGCTGTGAGAACGGGGCGTGAGTCGTGCTTGGGTAGCTCAGTTGGTAGAGCACTTGCCCGCGAAAGGCAAAGGTCCCGAGTTCAAGTCTCGGTCCAGCACACAGTTTTAATCTGCCAGGAAGTTTCATATCAGCGCACACTCTGCTGCAGAGTGAAAATCTCATTCTGAGAAGGTTGGTTGCCAGCGGAAGTGTTTAAACTCAGGAGAGTGTTCCTGGTGTCACTCTCTAGCAATTCTGGACGTGTGGGGTGTCGCATTGTCCTGTTGGAATTTCCCAAGTGCGCTGCAATGCACAATGGACACGAATGGATGCAGGTGATCAGACAGGATGCTTCCGTACGTGTCACCTGTCAGAGTCGTATCTAGACGCATCAGGGGTCCCACATCACTCCAACTGCACCCGCCCCACACCATTACAGAGCCTCCACCAGCTTGAACAGTCCCCTGCTGACATACAGGGTTCATGGATTCGTGAGGTTCTACCCATACCAGTACACGTCCATCCATCCGTTCGACAGAATTTGAAATGAGACTCGTCCGACTAGGCAACATGTTTCCAGTCGCCGGCCGGAGTGGCCGAGCGGTTCTAGGCGCTACAGTCTCGAACCGCGCCACCGCTACGGTCGCAGGTTCGAATCCTGCCTTGGGCATGTATGTGTGTGATGTCGTTAGGTTTAAGTAGTTCTACGTCCTAGGGGACTGACGACCTCAGAAGTTAAGTCCCATAGTGCTCAGAGCCATTTGAACCATTTTGTTTCCAGTCATCAACACTCCAATGTTGGTGTTGAGGGGCCCAGGCGAGGCGTAAAGCTCTGTATCGTGCATTCATCAAAGGTACACGAGTGGGCCTTCGTCTCCGAGAGCCTATATTGATGATTGTTCGTTGAATGATTCGCATGCATGACACTTATTGGTGGCCCAGCATTGAAATCTGCAGCATTTTGCGTAAGGTTTGCGCTTCTGTCACGTTGAACGATTCTCTTTCAGTCGTCGTTGGTCACATTCTTGCACGATCTTTCTCCGGACGCAGCGATGTGGGAGATTCGATGTTTTACCAGATTCCTGATATTCACGGTACACTCGTGAAATGATCGTACGGGAAAATCCCCACTTCATCGCTATCTCGGAGATGCTGTGTCGTATCCCTAATGCGCCGACTGTAGCATCACTTAAATCTTGATAACCTGGCATTGTAGCAGCAGTAACCGATGCAGCAACTGCGGCAGACACTTATTGTCTCATATAGGCAGTGTCGACCGCAGCGCCGTATTCTGCCTGTTTACATATCTCTGTATTTGAATACGCATGCCTACATCAGTTTCTTTGGCGCTTCAGTGTAATATGCACGACAGAGTGCCAGGCGGACGAAACTTTAATGACAGATTTTCGGGGAAATTTGAAGATATTTAAAGATTGAATTTCTTTGTGGGACTTGTCGTGCAAGGAGTACAGCAACAGAGATGCAAGAAATGAGGCACAAGCTCCATTTCTTAACGATTCCATAATGGTTTCATGTCGCACACAGAGACAGCAGATGATACATGTTTTCTGAATAAATCCCCGTCGAGCATCTACATTTCGGATTTTAGATTTCTTTTCCGCTGCTTGTCAGAAATTGAATCTAAAAACCGTAATACAGACAAATTAGATCTTAAATTACGTTTGCAGTACATATTGGAAGCAAAACCTAAAAACCGAAAAACAGAATGCCAGTGGACACTTACGTATAAAATACACTTGCTTGCTGCTTTTTTTAAAAGAAAAAAATTATATCTTCTCCTATAAAGAGCAAAGTGAGCAAATTGTTGACTTTTTTTTTACAGTTCTCATAGTTGCCAAATACTTTATTTCCTATGTTGCTGTTGCCGTATTTATTAGACGATGTTCACCACTGTCATTTTCTGTCTTTCTTCTTCTAACCTGAAATGTATACCTTAAAATTACAGAGGCATCTTTGATGCTTCATACACAAATAAATCAATGAAGTTTACTTGAACGTCCTTTGTTCTATTTATTTTGCTTCATCATGATATGTTTCCTCGGGCAACTGCAAATCACGTTGCAGGTTTCATTGATCATTTTAGATAGTAATTATGTGGATAGAACAGCACTGAATTGGTGGCCCTCTTAATTTCTGCCAGTGGCTATAAACTGTAATGTAGCTAACAGTCTCTTCTCGCAGCTTACAGCGTCTCTCAGGATTGTATTCTTTTTAGTTAAGAATGGTCTGATGATGTTCAACAGCTTCGAAACGCACGATTCATCCAGTATAAGACAATTACGAAAATCATCGGCTCCTAGATCCCTATGTAACAGGCATTTCTTTGGCCACAGCTCTCTCTCGGCTTTTTTTTATCTTTGCATCCTCTAAAACAAACAAGGCAAGCCCCTGTTCTTTCTGTGTAAAATCAAGCGGGTTCTCCTAGGAGACAATCTCATCGTACATACGATACGCCGTGCGGGATTAGCCGAGCGGTCTCAGGCGCTGCAGTCGTGGACTGTGCGGCTGATCCCGGCGGAGGTTCGAGTCCTCCCTCGGGCATGGGTGTGTGTGTGTTTGTCCTTAGGATAATTTAGGTTAAGTAGTGTGTAACCTTAGGGACTGATGACCTTAGCAGTTAAGTCCCATAACAGTCACACACATTTGAACTTACGATACAACAGCGCAGCTCTGTAGTCGCTGAATGCAATCAAATCTAGGCTGACACGAAATTTGTCGGTCGGTCGGTCTGTCGGTCGGTCGGTTGGTCGGTCGGTCTGTCGGTTGCTCGGTTGGTCAGACTGTCTGTCGATCGGTCGGTTGGTCGGTCTGTCTGTCGGTTGGTTGGTCGGTCTGTCTGTCGGTTGCTCGGTCGGTCGGTCGGTCTGTCTGTCTGTCTGTTGGTCTGTCAGTCAGTCGGTCGGTCGGTCAGCAGCTGAACTGATGTGTGTGTAGCCGCAGAAGACATCAAAGAGGTGCAGAGACAGCCAACTTGGTTTAAATGTGTAGAAATATTAAACTGTCCGCTTCACAAAGCAAAGTATCCTACGACCACAATACGAGTGAAGCAGTTGGAATCAGACTTCGGATTATTAGTATTGTACTAGGGAAACGTGATTAGTCTAAAAAACTAGACTGTTACAAATCACTCGCATGACTCATCTCAGCGTATTGCTCAAGTGTGTGATATCCATACCACATAGCACTGAAGGAGGATGTTGAACGTATACAGAGAAGGGCAGCACTAATGGTCGCAGGTTTGTTTAACTCATGGGAGAGAGTCACGGAGATGCTGAAAGAACTCTTGAAAATACACGCAAAGAATCCAGCGTAAAGCTACTCAGGAAGTTTGAAGAACAGACTAAGGTGATGAATGTCAAGGTATACTACAACCCCTTACGTATCTCTCCCATAGCGATCCCGAGGACAATAGTGCAGTAATTACGCTTTGCACAGAAGCGCTTAAGGAGAGGTTTACCATATCCGGCACGAAAAAAGCATGTACCTTTGATAATTTTTTTTCTCCGGATGTGTTACAGATATAAATGTCAAATTTGGTCAAAATGTTTATTGATGTTTCCTCTACAAACTAGCATTTTATCGACCGGAAATGCCGAAGAGCAGAGGCGGAAGTGCCGTCGGAACGAAACAAAATTTCGCTGTAGACCTTCACGCGCGGTATGGCACAGGTCAGCCGACACGTCTGAAATCAAAATTGAGTCGACGTTAGCGAAGTATATAAGATTCTTTAGGAGTTGTACCTCGCTTAAGTTATTTGGGCCATAGGAAACGAAATGGCGGCCATTTGAAGAAAAGGGTTTTTTTCATCGATATTTCGACTTCGTCGGCCAAGTAAAAATATTTATAGTTGGTGGACCGGAATAAAAGAGGTACAACTCCTAGACAATTTAGTTAGCTTCGTCGGAAACAAAGAATCATGCCAAAAGGTTCAGTAGATTTGAAGTTACCATACCGCGCGATAAAAAGAAAGTCATTTCGAGAAAAATGCGTTTGAAGTTTTGACTACATATTAATGCAATATTATGCAACTTACGTTCAATAGGCTATTCCGGGTCCAGAAATTACCCCTTCCTCTTCCTCACAGAGGGCGTTCTGCTCGACCTGGGCCATCCTGCGCTGCTCCAGAGCCGCTCGTACGGCCGGTGACAGGCGGTTCTCGGCCGCTCGAATCCGGTGGTCGTCGAATGCTTGGTTAATGGAGTCCCAGTGTGACGTCCACCGTTGTCACGGTCTTCAGAATTGCTGAATACTCTTCGTTGAAGCTGCTCACTGCCAGGAAAGTCGCAATCTCCACAGTCTTCGCACCAGAATGCAAATCCTTGGGGGCTAAATTCCAAACGCACGCGTTCAAACTTTCATTTGAATATTGCATGTTTCCTCCGAAGGAAAAAAACTGGTGCGTGAAATAGGCTGATTTCAGGTAGGTGCATTTTTTGTTCAACCGCGAATAACAAACATTTCCGTTCCGTTTTCGGAAAAACCGTTTCAGGGGTGGATTCTAAACACTTTTATGGGTCCAAAATGCAATTTAAAAAAATCGATTTTGTGAACCAAAAGATAGTAAACTTCCCCTTAAGCACTCTTTTGGCTTTCCATGAATGTAGAGGGAATAAGTGGTAGAATAGTAAGCACCACTCTCCCTGCCATGCACTTCACAAAGGTTTGGTGACTATAGATGTAGATTGGTTGGTGGATTAGGGGGAGGGGACCAAACTGCCTGATCATCGGCCCAATCAGATTAGGGAAGGATGGGGAAAAATGTTCGCTGTGCCCCTTCAAAGGACCATCCCGGCATTTGTCTGAAGCGATTTAGCGAAATCAAGGAAAACCTAAATCAAGATCGCCGGACGCGGGATAGAACCGTCGTCCTTCCGAATGCGAGTCCAGTGTGCTAACAACTGCGCCACCTCGCTCGGTAGGTGTAGATGTGAATGTTATTTCATAAAAGTTCAGAGGAACAAATTATATTCTTTAAGATGTGACGCACGAGAAAGGCGTCGGATTGTATCGCTGTCTAAGGAGCTATATGAGACCCCCAGAGTTCCGGGGCCTATCTCTTTGACACCATATCTGAAATTAAAAAAAAGTGTTAATAAACACTGGAACAGCTATCCAACCCGTTCTCTTCCCAGCTCAGAATAATGAAGCAAGTTTTTCGAAATCAGTGGGGAAGATAAAAGCAACGACGAAAATATTGACCTGATCGTTCCCACAATATTCCGAAGCGGAAACTTGGTGGGCAGTTGCATCGGTAAATAAGAAATGTCGTTCGTATTATCTATAGAATCAAAAGGTAGCTTTTTCTCAGTTTCTTCTCACACTACGTACAGCCCTAGTCAGATCAGACATAACAGCCCTTTTAGACTACTGGCCATTAAAACTGCTACACCAGGAAGAAATGCAGATGATAAACGGGTATTCATTGGACAAATATATTATACTAGAACTGACATGTGATTACATTTTCACGCAATTTCGGTGCATATATCCTGAGAAATCAGTACCCACAACAACCACCTCAGGCCGCAATAACGGCCTCGATACGCCTGGGCACTGAGTCAAACAGAGCTTGGATGGCGTGAACAGGTACAGCTGCCCATGCAGCTTCAACACGATACCACAGTTCATCAAGAGTAGTGGCTGGCGTATTGTGATGAGCCAGTTGTTCGGCCACCATTGACCAGATGGTTGTCTCTCAAACTTTGTTTCAACTTTCTCAACCTGGTTCCCATCCTCTTCTGAACATGACCTTTATAGCACAGCAATCCGCAGCCTTCTATATAAAAAATTACCGATATATTAGATTTGTAGATTATGTTTAAAAAAGTAAAATAAAATACTTCCCATGTGTGTTTATAAGTGATATATACATCATTTTACTCGGAAAATTGCAAATTTGATAATGAGATAAAAATCTGAAAATACGCTCCTGGAAATGGAAAAAAGAACACATTGACACCGGTGTGTCAGACCCACCATACTTGCTCCGGACACTGCGAGAGGGCTGTACAAGCAATGATCACACGCACGGCACAGCGGACACACCAGGAACCGCGGTGTTGGCCGTCGAATGGCGCCAGCTGCGCAGCATTTGTGCACCGCCGCCGTCAGTGTCAGCCAGTTTGCCGTGGCATACGGAGCTCCATCGCAGTCTTTAACACTGGTAGCATGCCGCGACAGCGTGGACGTGAACCGTATGTGCAGTTGACGGACTTTGAGCGAGGGCGTATAGTGGGCATGCGGGAGGCCGGGTGGACGTACCGCCGAATTGCTCAACACGTGGAGCGTGAGGTCTCCACAGTAGATCGATGTTGTCGCCAGTGGTCGGCGGAAGATGCACGTGCCCGTCGACCTGGGACCGGACCGCAGCGACGCACGGATGCACGCCAAGACCGTAGGATCCTACGCAGTGCCGTAGGGGACCGCACCGCCACTTCCCAGCAAATTAGGGACACTGTTGCTCCTGGGGTATCGGCGAGGACCATTCGCAACCGTCTCCATGAAGCTGGGCTACGGTCCTGCACACCGTTAGGCCGTCTTCCGCTCACGCCCCAACATCGTGCAGCCCGCCTCCAGTGGTGTCGCGACAGGCGTGAATGGAGGGACGAATGGAGACGTGTCGTCTTCAGCGATGAGAGTCGCTTCTGCCTTGGTGCCAATGATGGTCGTATGCGTGTTTGGCGCCGTGCAGGTGAGCGCCACAATCAGGACTGCATACGACCGAGGCACACAGGGCCAACACCCGGCATCATGGTGTGGGGAGCGATCTCCTACACTGGCCGTACACCAATGGTGATCGTCGAGGGGACACTGAATAGTGCACGGTACATCCAAACCGTCATCGAATCCATCGTTCTACCATTCCTAGACCGGCTAGGGAACTTGCTGTTTCAACAGGACAATGCACGTCCGCATGTATCCCGTGCCACCCAACGTGCTCTAGAAGGTGTAAGTCAACTACCCTGGCCAGCAAGATCTCCGGATCTGTCCCCCATTGAGCATGTTTGGGACTGGATGAAGCGTCGTCTCACGCGGTCTGCACGTCCAGCACGAACGCTGGTCCAACTGAGGCGCCAGGTGGAAATGGCATGGCAAGCCGTTCCACAGGACTACATCCAGCATCTCTACGATCGTCTCCATGGGAGAATAGCAGCCTGCATTGCTGCGAACGGTGTATATACACTGTACTAGTGCCGACATTGTGCATGCTCTGTTGCCTGTGTCTATGTGCCTGTGGTTCTGTCAGTGTGATCATGTGATGTATCTGACCCCAGGAAAAGTTTCCCCTTCCTGGGACAATGAATTCACGGTGTTCTTATTTCAATTTCCAGGAGTGTATGAAAAAAAATTTTCCTTTCTAACTCCCCTTAAGGTGGTAGGACGTCAAACGGGCCGACTTGGAGCAGGAGAGGCACCACAGGACATTTTAATTTCCACTGCCTGTACTTTCACAAATAAATTCATAAAAAATTGTCAGCATGACCAGGAAAGATTCAGGATTCACACTCAAAGCAGTGAAAGTTCAAAAACATAACAAAATAATTTTTTTAGATGTGAAATTTAATCATTTTCTTCTCTTACTATTGGATGCATTTGTTGCTATAGGTACACTTTTCTTCATAAGTAAGAGAGATTCTTCGACGAATGTGACACAGCATACAAACCATACTTACAGGTGTATGAAATTCTAGAATTTTCCATATCTATTAGAAAATGTGGTAAAAATTAAGATAATTAACATGAAGTTTAAAATGTTACAGCTCATTCATTTTTTTCATCAATTAAATAATTTCTAGAGTTTCATACACCTGCAAGTATGGTTTATGTGCTGTGCAAAATTCATCGAAGAATCTCTCTTGCTTATGAAGAAAAGTGTACCTACAGCAATAAATGCAGCCAATAGTAAGTAAAAAAATACTGAAATTTCACGTCTAAAAAAAATATTTTGTTATGTTTTTGAACTTCCACTGCGATGAGTGTGAATCTTTCCAGGTCATGTTGACAAAGTGCTATGACCAGCATCAACACGTCACTTCCAGTCTCAAAGGCAACTAACGCTCACGACTGCTATAGCGTGTATTTATAGTAAACGTGATACACAACTCCTAGTGGCGCCACTAGCAACCACTCTTATGTGACTGGCGCAAAATTTGAATACACGCCATCTTTCGGACGTACAAACACGCCTACCAGTTTTCGTTTACCTCGCACAACTTTTTGTTGATGTGGGGATTTGTTTCCCGTCAGTGTATTTGACTGTGAGCATGTAAGCGAAAAAAATTGTAGGACAGGTCTCAAATTATGCCTAAAATTTCTTGAAAGTCACAAAATCCTCTCATCACTCAACATTGGATGAATGTAGCCTAGGAAAGTCGCGCTTCAGCGAAAGCCAATTTATGACGCTTCTAACTGTCCGTGGCGTCATATCTCTTGAACGCCGGCGTAGTTTTCCAGGTGCGTTCAGTGCTGTAGTTGGATGCTGTCTGGAAGCTGTTCTGAGAATAGTGGCGCCACTAGCAACGAAAAAAGTAACAAAATAAAAAGTCGTGCCAGGTGCCGCCGTTTTGCTGCAGGAACAGGGAAAAAGTGGGAACCGATTGACTTTTTTTGTTTTCCTCATTTACTTGGAAATGCCGACGAGAAAATGTTTCGCAAAGGTTTGAAATTACATGTAGTGATTGGGGCGAAGTCGCTAAGTGGCGTCATTCCCAGAAATGTTAGGCATAATTTGAAACCTGTCCTACAATTTTTCTCACTTACATACTGACAGTCAAATACCAAGGGTTTGTGTGCCGTCAGTTAAGCTGCCCGAAGAAATACACACAGTTTCCAGCTGTAATAGTTAACTTATTGTAATAAGTGTCGAACAGTCTTCCCACAAACACCTCAAAAACTTCACGGCCTGATGTTTCCTGCACAACCATAACTGCAGCACTAAAGTGGACTACATCTGTCAGTACAGACTGACCGTCTTATCTTTATATCAATGCATCCACAACTCAACAACTGAGCTGCTCTCCATGGTAAAATAAGCATTCATGGCTTGCTCTGCCACATGCCCTTGGATGTACTAATGGACCCGAAAATGTATGACTTGTAATAGCTACAATTATTAGTCTTCACATGATGTAAATATTGATGAAATTTTGTTCAGTACACTGCCCTCATTCAGCAACAGAAATATCTGCACTTATACCTGTCGGACCGTTTATATTAAAATACACTAATGTTTAGAAAAAACAGAACACCTTGAATGACTAGATATAGGACGTTCATACTCACAGAACAGATACAGTGGTATGTTCTGCAGAAATGATTACTATTTCAGTCACCTCAGTTCAGCACATGTCCTGCTGCCTAGTAGGCACAGGGTCTGCCATCGGTCCTGATAACTTGTTCCATGCACGATGGCATCGACGCGTATAAGGCGCAAATGGACTCGATGCTGCACTCACCTGACTGCAAAGTTCGTCTGCAGTGGTTGGCACTAAATCACAACACAGCACCCGTCGTTTCACCATATGTCACAGATTTTCGATTGGCCACAAGGCTGGTGATCTGACGGGCCGGGTCAAAAGACCGACGTCCTGTGGTACCAGGAAGGCACGTGTCTGTGCAGCAAGATGTGGCCATGCATTGTCTTGCTGAAAAATGGCGTCTGGGCTGTTGTGCAGAAAGGGTGTGGCTGCAGGTCATAGGATGTCATTCACGTAGGTCACAATGGTGATACTCCCCTGGACACACACCGACTGTGATTTGTGGTTGTACCCAGTAGCACCTCACACCATAAGGGCTCGAATTGGAGATGATTGTTTTGTGTGAATGCAGTCACTGTGATGCCACTCCCCCTGTTTGCGGCGAACCAAAATGCGGCCACCATTTTCAAACAAACAGAATAGGGATTCATCCGAAAACACTGTCTGATGGCAATCCTGTCCACAGTGACGTCGTTCCAAACACCATTACCGTCTACCATGTTAGCCGGCCAGTGTGGCTGTGCTGTTCTAGGCGCTTCAGTCTTGAACTGCGTGACCGCTACGGTCGCACGTTCGAATCCTGCCTCGGACATGGATGTGTGTGATGTCCTTAGGTTAGTTAGGTTTAAGTAGTTCTAAATTCTAGGGGACTAATGACCACAGATGTTAAGTCTCATAGTGCTCAGAGCCATTTGCACAATTTTTTTCGTCTACCATGTTACTGCACATTTGTCAAAGGTAGGTGGAGAAGTGGGCGACGCATACGTAACCCTTGCTGTAATGACCGGCGACGGACTGTCACTCCTGGTAGTGTAAAATGCGTTCCACTGTTCCACTGCTGCGCCAGAGCTGAGGAGGACGCTGGTCCATCCTGCAATGCCATTCGGATGAGGTGTCGATTTTATTGGCGGTGATCCGTTTGGTGCAACCTGACCCATCCTGTTCTGTTCTTCAGCCTTCCATGAAACATTATACACACTCCCCTTGAGCAACCAAAACACTTTGTCTCACATGATCAGCGATTCCCCAGATGGATGCATCAAATTCTCTCATGCCAATAATACGTCCTCTTGCAAACTCAATGATCTGATGATACAGTTCGTGCATACATCTGTCAGGCATCCTCCACTTCCGCGGTAGTCACACTGATCCATTACCTGCGGTTTATAGCGTCAACGAGATCCGTAGGCACATTTTACAGGTACGTAGTGTTGTGCAGTGATATTGGTCTTGACTTTGCACTCACAAGGGGGCTATGTTCAAATGGTAATCATTTCTGCAGAATATACTAATGTATATGTCCTGTCAATATGAACGTTCTATGTCTAGTCATTAAAGATGTTTTTTTTTCTGAATATGACTGTATTATATATATATATATATATATATATATATATATATATATATATATATATATCACTAAAAATATGACCTATGTCTGTCTAAGCTGTTTTATTGGACTGCTGTGTAAGACTTGGAGTATATCTGTGAACAAGTTTTCAAGATTTTTGGTAACAGTATATATCACATTTATATTCATATTAGAAAATCTATAGCCTATCTCCAATCGGATGTTCACTAGAGTATTGTGTAAAAATTGGAAGTAAATAGGTCAAATACTTTTCGAGATTTTCGTTACAACATTAAACAATAACTTGTTATTTACACTATGCGATCAAAAGCATCCGGACACACGGCTGAAAATGACTTCGTGGTGCCCTCCATCGGTAATGCTGGAATTCAATATGGTGTTGGCCCACTCTTAGCCTTGACGACAGCTTCTACTCTCAATCAGGTGCTAGAAGACTTCTTTGGCACTGGCAGCCCATTCTTCATGGAGTGCCGTACTGAGGAGAGGTATCGATGTCAGTCAGTGAGTCCTGGCACGATCGGCATTACAAAATATGCCATACGTCTTCTGTAGGTCAGCACTCTGTGCAGGCCAGTCCATTACAGGGATGTTACTGTCGTGTAACCATTCCGCCACAGGCCGTGCATTATGAACAGGTGCTCGATCGTGTTGAAAGATGCAATCGCCATCCTCGAATTGCTCTTCAACAGTGGGAAGCAAGAATGTGCTTAAAACATCAATGTAGGCCGCTGTTGTGATAGTACCACGCAAAACAACATGGGGTGCAAGCCCCTTCCATGATAAACACGATCACACCATAACACCAACGAATCCTAATGTTACTGTTGGCACTACAGACGCTGGCAGATGACGTTCACCAGGCATTCGCCATACCCACACCCTGCCATCCCGATTCGTCACTCCACACAACATTTTTCCACCGTTCAATCGTCCAATGTTTACACTCCTTACACCAAGCGACGCATGATGTGTGTCTTATGAGCCGCCGCTCGACTGTGAAATCCAAGTATTTCCACCTCCAGCCTAGCTGCCATAGTACTTGCAGTGGATCCTGATGCAGTTTGGAATTCCTGTGTGATGGTCTGGGCAGATGTCTGTCTACACTCCTGGAAATGGAAAAAAGAACACATTGACACTGGTGTGTCAGACCCACCATACTTGCTCCGGACACTGTGAGAGGGCTGTACAAGCAATGATCACACGCACGGCACAGCGGACACACCAGGAACCGCGGTGTTGGCCGTCGAATGGCGCTAGCTGCGCAGCATTTGTGCACCGCCGCCGTCAGTGTCAGCCAGTTTGCCGTGGCATACGGAGCTCCATCGCAGTCTTTAACACTGGTAGCATGCCGCGACAGCGTGGACGTGAACCGTATGTGCAGTTGACGGACTTTGAGCGAGGGCGTATAGTGGGCATGCGGGAGGCCGGGTGGACGTACCGCCGAATTACTCAACACGTGGGGCGTGAGGTCTCCACAGTACATCGATGTTGTCGCCAGTGGTCGGCGGAAGGTGCACGTGCCCGTCGACCTGGGACCGGACTGCAGCGACGCACGGATGCACGCCAAGACCGTAGGATCCTACGCAGTGCCGTAGGGGACCGCACCGCCACTTCCCAGCAAATTAGGGACACTGTTGCTCCTGGGGTATCGGCGAGGACCATTCGCAACCGTCTCCATGAAGCTGGGCTACGGTCCCGCACACCGTTAGGCCGTCTTCCGCTCACGCTCCAACATCGTGCAGCCCGCCTCCAGTGGTGTCGCGACAGGCGTGAATGGAGGGACGAATGGAGACGTGTCGTCTTCAGCGATGAGAGTCGCTTCTGCCTTGGTGCCAATGATGGTCGTATGCGTGTTTGGCGCCGTGCAGGTGAGCGCCACAATCAGGACTGCATACAACCAGGGCCAACACCCGGCATCATGGTGTGGGGAGCGATCTCCTACACCGGCCGTACACCACTGGTGATCGTCGAGGGGACACTGAATAGTGCACGGTACATCCAAACCGTCATCGAACCCATCGTTCTACCATTCCTAGACCGGCAAGGGAACTTGCTGTTCCAACAGGACAATGCACGTCCGCATGTATCCTGTGCCACCCAACGTGCTCTAGAGGGTGTAAGTCAACTACCCTGGCCAGCAAGATCTCCGGATCTGTCCCCCATTGAGCATGTTTGGGACTGGCTGAAGCGTCGTCTCACGCGGTCTGCACGTCCAGCACGAACGCTGGTCCAACTGAGGCGCCAGGTGGAAATGGCATGGCAAGCCGTTCCACAGGACTACATCCAGCATCTCTACGATCGTCTCCATGGGAGAATAGCAGCCTGCATTGCTGCGAAAGGTGGATATACACTGTACTAGTGCCGACATTGTGCATGCTCTGTTGCCTGTGTCTATGTGCCTGTGGTTCTGCCAGTGTGATCATGTGATGTATCTGACCCCAGGAATGTGTCAATAAAGTTTCCCCTTCCTGGGACAATGAATTCACGGTGTTCTTATTTCAATTTCCAGGAGTGTATTACACATCTTGACCCCCTTCAACTGTCGGCAGTCACTTCACTATCACATCGGAAACAGTGGAACTAGGGATGTTTAGGAGTGTGGAAATGTCACGTACAAACGCATGACACAAGTGACACCCAATCACCTGATGAAGTTCGAAATCTGTGAGTTCCACGGAGTTGCTCTCTCATGATATCTAATGATTACTGAGGTCACAGATGTGGAGCACCTGGCAGTAGGTGGCAACACAATTCACCTAATATGAAAAACATATGAATTTATGGGTGTCTGGATACTTTTGATGATATAGTGTAGTAGTATAGCTATGCCTTGTGCGGAGTGAGAAGGAATATACATACTTTAGGAGCAAAACTGTAACAACTGTCTGGATACTTTTGATCATATAGTGTAGTAGTCTAGCTATACTGTGTGTGAAGAGAGAAAAAATATATGTACTTTAGGAGCAGAACTGTAACAAGAGGAGGTATCCTATGTTGTAGCAACTGCATTCGTGCCAATGTTTCCAGGATGGCGCGTAGCTCTCTGCTGCAGACTGACTGCGACGCACGACCCCCCTTACCCCCTGCACGCCTCGCTGCCCTCCAGCTCAGCAGCAACTCAGCAGCTGACAGGCAGGCATGTCGCCCCCTAGTTCACCCCCCACCGGCCTACCCCCCACCTTCATGCCCGGCTTCCACGACGAGGCGGCGGTGCGCGCCATGTGCTACAACCCACTGGGCGAGACCAGCCTCTACACGTGTCTCACCTCGGCTGTGGCGGCGGCGCCCTCAGCAGCCTATATGGGTATGTCCTACCTGACACTCTGACCGCCATTTTTCATTATAAGAATAAATCAGATGTAAACAAACAGAAACGTGACGATTAGGCAGCAGCAGTATAAGAATAAATCAGATGTAAACAAACACATATTCGACGACTGGGCAGCAGCAGTAGCACATGTATGCTGGTGTTGTTTCTCTCTTTGAAGTACGTCTTATTTACGTATTGTACACCTTATTACTATGTTATGCTAAATGACGCCTTAAGATACTGTGGAGGTAAAATAGTCCCCCATTTGGATATCCGGGTGGGAACTACTCAGGAGGATGTCGTTACCAGGAGAAACAAAATTAGCATTCTGCAGAGCAGAGCGTGTAATGTCAGATCCCTTAATCGGGCAGGTAGTTTAGAAAATTTAAAATGGGAAATGGATAGGTTAAAGTTAGATATAGTGGGAATTAGTGATGTTCAGTGATAGGAGGAGTGGGACCTGTCATCAGGTGAATACAAGGCTGTAAATAAAATATCAAATAGGGGTAATGCAGGAGTATGCTTAGTAATGAATAACAAAATAGGAACATGATTTATTGATCCATTTTCATCTACAGCTGCACAATGCACAAGATATATTCTGATTTTTATGTTAATATTAACAGTTTCACATATAATATACCTTTGTACATAATAACACACATTAATATATCGATTAATGATGAATACTTAAATAAATGTTGTTTTGCTATATACGGAGAGATAAAATACAAATGTTCTTCTGAATGAGACTACATTGGGTTAACACAGAAAAATTTAGTTTTGTAGGTATTCATTTACTGTGTAAAAGCAGTGACCAACCAAGTACAACTTCAGCTTATATTTTAAGTGATCAATGTTTTGTATGTGTTTAATGGTATCTGGTAAGGTATTGTAGAGTTTGATACTAGGATGGATAAGGCCGTTTTGAAATAACTATGTGTTGGCGCTTTGAACATGTACATCCATTTTTTGTGCTTTATCATAGTTCAAAAATGGTTCAAATGGCTCTGAGCACTATGGGACTCAACATCTGTGGTCAGAAGTCCCCTAGAACTTAGAACTAATTAAACCTAACTAACCTAAGGACATCACACACATCCACGCCCGAGGCAGGATTCGAACCTGCGACCGTAGCAGTCGAGCGGTTCCTGACTGAGCGCCTAGAACTGCTAGACCACCGTGGCCGGCCATAGTTGTGTATTGTGTGATTTTGAGTGATGAGTGATCTTTTTGTATGTAAGTTTTGCCTTAAATAATTATATTTTCAAGTATATATATATGCAAGGAAGTGGCAGAATCATCCTTTTTTGAAACAATGGTCTACATGATTTGCGATTATCTACCCTTCCATTATTCTTATAATTTTTTTTTAATTTAGGATGTTTTGATGGCATCTCCAGAATTTTCCCAGAACATAATACCATACCAGAGGTGAGAGTGTACAACTGCATAATATACACACTGAGGGTGTTATAGCTGGTATAATTTTTTAATGTATTTTTTGTTCATTTGCTCAATATGTGCTTTCCATTTCAAGTTGCCTTATAGATGGAGTCAAAGAAATTTGGTACAGGCTGTTTTGGCAATTGTCTGTCCATATAGCTCTAGACTGGGTGACATCAGATTTTTTTGTTTGTGCTGTGTGTATTTCTGCTTCTGAATGTAAACTAGCTTCCCATTGGGCGAATAGTCCGCATTTATAACGCTACGTGTCGAAGGTTCTCTTTACAAGAAAACAGTAGAATATTCGCTACTTTTTTCGAACAATTGCCAGACAGAATAACGTATCGAGATCACTAGAATGGCAGCGACTTTTCTCGTAGGTATGTGTTAGCTATCTACGAGGGTATTTCGGAAAGTAAAGATAGACCATATGCCAGAGGAACGGAAGAGTTTTGGCGAGCAAGTTGGCAACACTGGTGTTAACTTTGAACCGTTAGCTTTCCCTTCACGGTCGTTTGGCAGTTGAACGTTGCTTCTGGTTGGCGTATGTCGTGTTTAAAATGGCTGCGCCGATTCAGAATCCCGCCAAATGCGAAGTGCGCTCCGACATACGTTTTCTTCACGCAAAAGGTCAGCGACCAGCGGATATTCACAAAGAAATTGTTTCTGTTTATGGGAACGTTATGAATCGACAAAATGTAACGAAATGGTGTTGTCATTTCTCTGAAGGTAGGACCAATGTTCATGACGAACAAAGAACAGGTTGGCCATCTGTGATCTCTGGTGCCTTTCTTCGGAGAATGGAGGAAACAATTCGTGCAAATAGACGTCTCACATTGAACGAATTGCATCGGATAATACCGGATGTGTCAGTGACAACTCTTTATGACGTTGTGACTGTCAAGTTAGGGTACAGGAAATTGTGTGCATGCTGGGTTCCAAACCTGTTAACGGAAGAACACAAAAAGAAAAGGATGGTCTTTGCACTTGACTGCCTCATACGCTATGCTGAAGCAGGTGATGAGTTCCTTGATCGCATTGTGACAGGTGCCGAGACGTGGGTTTATCACCATACACTCGAATCCGAGCAACAATCGATGCAATGGCGCCATTCGAATTCACCAAAAGCCAAGAAATGCAAAACGTCGAGTTCAGCGAAGAAAATCGTGGCTTCTGTTGGAATGTATGCCTCCTGAAACGACAATTAATGCTGCTGCACATTGCCAGACTTTGAAATGTCTTTGAAGGACAATTCAAAACAAATGCAGGGGAATGCTGACAAGTGGAGTCCGCTTGCTTCGTGACAACGCTCGGCCTCACACAGCGCTCGTCACCAAAGCACCACTCAGACAATTCAAATGGGACATATTGGATCATCCGCCATACAGCCCGGCCCTTGCGCCCACCGACTTCCATGTCTTCTGTTACCTGAAGTCACATCTCGGTGGAAAATCATTCCACGACGATGAAGAGATCAAAGGTGAAGTTGATATGTGGTTCCAACAACAGGCAGCAACCTTCTATGACTGTGGGATACAAAACTTGTGCAGCGACTTAACAAATGTTTGGATAACGGGGTTGATTATGTCGAAAAATAACAAATAATTCAGCTAATAAGATGTAACTGACGTTTTCTAAATAAATGTTCTATTTAAGGACTGTGAGTCATTGTATCTTTACTTTTCGAAATGCTCCCGTATGTGCCAGACAGATGACGCGGACCTGCGTGCTACGAGGGCAGTTCAATAAGTAATGCAACACATTTTTTTTTTCTGAAACAGTGGTTGTTTTATTCAGCATTGAAATACACCAGGTTATTCCCCAATCTTTTAGCTACACAACACTATTTTTCAACGTAATCTCCATTCAATGCTACGGCCTGACGCCACCTCGAAATGAGGGCCTGTATGCCTGCACGGTACCATTCCACTGGTCGATGTCGGAGCCAACGTCGTACTGCATCAATAACTTCTTCATCATCCGCGTAGTCCCTCCCACGGATTGCGCCCTTCATTGGGCCAAACATATGGAAATCCGATGGTGCGAGATCGGGGCTGTAGGATGCATGAGGAAGAACAGTCCACTGAAGTTTTGTGAGCTCCTCTCGGGTGCGAAGACTTGTGTGAGGTCTTGCATTGTCATGAAGAAGGAGAAGTTCATTCAGATTTTTGTGCCTACGAACACGCTGAAGTCGTTTCTTCAATTTCTAAAGAGTAGCGCAATACACTTCAGAGTTGATCGTTTGACCACGGGGAAGGACATTGAACAGAATAACCCCTTCAGCGTCCCAGAAGACTGTAACCATGACTTTACTGGCTGAGGGTATGGCTTTAAACTTTTTCTTGGTAGGGGAATGGGTGTGGCGCCACTCCATTGATTGCCGTTTTGTTTCAGGTTCGAAGTGATGAACCCATGTTTCATCGCCTGTAACAATCTTTGACAAGAAATTGTCACCCTCAGCCACAGGACGAGCAAGCAATTCCGCACAGATGGTTCTCCTTTGCTCTTTATGGTGTTCGGTTAGACAACGAGGGACCCAGCGGGAACAAACCTTTGAATATCCCAACTGGTGAACAATTGTGACAGCACTACCAACAGAGATGTCAAGTTGAGCACTGAGTTGTTTGATCATGATCCGTCGATCATCTCGAACGAGTGTTTTCGCACGCTCCGCCATTGCAGGAGTCACAGCTGTGCACGGCCGGCCCGCACGCGGGAGATCAGACAGTCTTGCTTGACCTTGCGGCGATGATGACACACGCTTTGGCCAACGACTCACCGTGCTTTTGTCCACTGCGAGATCACCGTCGACATTCTGCAAGCGCCTATGAATATCTGAGATGCCCTGATTTTCCGCCAAAAGAAACTCGATCACTGCCTGTTGTTTGCAACACACATCCGTTACAGACGCCATTTTAACAGCTCCGTACAGCGCTGCCACCTGTCGGAAGTCAATGAAACTATACGAGACGAAGTGGGAATGTTTGAAAATATTCCACAAGAAATTTCCGGTTTTTTCAGCCAAAATTGGCCGAGAAAAAAATGTGTTGCATTACTTATTGAACTGCCCTCGTGCACAGTAAAGTACAGCTACTCCATAACTCGATTCAGTCGAGTCGACTGACGAAAGAAACGAACGAATAGCGTGTGGGCTGACTGGAGGGGGCTGCCCGGCTGACAATGGCCCCGCAAGGGGGGGGGGGGGGGGTTCAAGGGGGGGGCGCCCCGCGCTCACCACCCATTATGTAACCGCCACCGGTTCAGCGTGCAGCTTGATAGCTCAACATGCGCCCGATGTCCGTCTGGTGTGTGCTGCGTTGACGTTTACATGTGAAACCGTACAATGTTCAGCCACTGCTATTCGTAAAGGTGACAAACAACGACGTGTGGAGTTGTGTAATTTCGTTCTTGGCAAGTTGGAGGATGACAGTTTTCTTCTATACTTAGTGTTTAGCGACGAGGCAACATTCCATTTAAATGGAAAGGTGAACCGTCTTAATGTGAGAATATGGGGTACGCAACAACCACATGAAGTTGTGCAACATGAGAGGGACTCTCCAAAATTTAATATGTTTTGTGCAGTTTCACGGGAAAAAGTGTACGGCCCATTTCTCTCTGCGGAGAACATTGTTACAGGAAGCAAATATCTCGATATGCTTGAGAACCTGCGTTTACCACAATTGGAGACTGATTCGAACGTCAGCATTTACCAATAGGATGGGGCACCGTCACATTGGCATCTGGAAAAGCAGGAATTTTTAAATGAAAGGATTACTGAAGATTCAGCCTTACATTACTGGCCCCCAAGGTCACCGGACTTGGCCTTATATGATTATTTGTTATGGGTCAAATGGCTCTGAGCATTATGGGACTTAACATCTGAATTCATCAGACTTAGATCTACTTAAACCTAACTAACCTTAGGACATCACACACATCCACGCCCGAGGCAGGATTCGAACCTGCGACCCTAGCGGTAATGCGGTTCCAGACTGAAGTGCCTAGAACCCCACAGCCACACCGGCCGGCGATTATTTGTTTTGGAGGTTTATAAAAGGCTCTGTTTATATTCATCCGTTACCAACAGCAATGAATGAACTGAAACATCGCATAACAGCAGCTGTGGAAGCTGTAGCTCAAGACATGCCCGCTGCAGTGAGGGAACAATCTGAATATCGCATTACACACGCCGTGCATCTCAAGGGGTGCAAATTGAACACCTATGAAAAGGTATGAAAAAGAAAGCTTTATGAGTTTCCCATTCATCAAAAATAAAATTTCTTGTCTATGTTTATTAGTTTCAGAAATGTAGATGTGCCAATCGGATGATGTTTTTTGATAGACCCTGTATTACCAAAATGAAAAATGGTCCTATCGTATCACAAAGGAGGCGAATGTGTCCTGGGTAGCGTTATTGATGTAGAAAAAGGGAACTAGTTTTTCGACTTGTCGTTTAACATTACACACATCTTCGAATGTGGCATCTGTTAGGTCGTGCATTATGACACAGATGCATGCATCCCACGCTGGGACACTTCCTGAGCAACAGGTAGAACACAAAACTCTCTCTGTTGTACCGACACTACTTCTACTAGAACTCAAGTGGGCGCACACTGCTGCTACCTAGCGGGAACCGTGAAAAAGTATATGTTCACGCACATGCCTCAAATAACCAAATAGTTATGATTTTTTACATCAGGTAATTCTTTTCGATACACTATATGTTGATTGAATCTGGTCGAAAGGAGAGTGCTGAGCTACAAACATGGAAAAGTGAAAAACACTAGAAAAATGTCAAACGGATATGAAACAGAATTTTGTGCTGGTGTACATAAAATGATTCACTTTCGTTAGAGGATTAAGAAACTGCAATTGGACTTTGTCTAGGCAAAGTATTTCAAGAGTTATCGACGTATCTCTATTGCTGTTTTTAATTAATTAGCAGTAATTAAGTGAAATTGAGATATTTTTGGACTCCTGCTCCGAATGAAATATAATTGCTTCAAATACTTTTCTAAAAACTGGTCAAAAGTATGGTGAGCAGTGTTCCCTTATCAGGCTTTGCAGGACTGGTTGATGTAGGCCATAACCCACATTACCAGCTGTGACGTTGCGAGTAGCAGGTGGCTCTGACTTCCAATACATGTTGCTCTGTGCATCATTTCTAAAGGACAAACCAAATACCAAAACTTCAAACACATGAAGAAAGCTGCTGAAGTGAAAAGATGGTTATTTACAGAGATAGATAACTTCAAGCAATTTATGTACTGCCCAAAAGTCTCGCCTAAGTTACATTAAAACCAACATCTATTATTTATTTATTTATTTATTTACACGTCAAGTTCGGTAGGACCAAATTGAGGAGCAAATATCCAAGGTCATGGAACATGTCAGTACATGAAATTACAACATAAAAGTAATAACAGCTCAAAATAAAATGTTTATGAATCCGAAAAAAGTCAATCCATAAGTTTAATTAAACACAATAAACAATACAACAATAATCAGCTTAATTTTTCAAGAAACTCCTCGCCAGAATAGAAAGAGTGACCCATGAGGAAAATCTTGAGTTTGGATTGAAAGCTCATGGATTACTGCTAAGATTTTTGAATTCTTGTGGTAGCTTAGTGAAAATGGATGCAGCAGTATACTGTACACCTTTCTGCACAAGAGTTCAGGAACTCCGATCCAAGTGAAGGTTTGATTTCTACCAAGTATTAACTGAGTGAAAGCTGCTTATTCTTGGGAATAAGCTAATCTTGTTAACAAGAAATGACAGTAAGGAATATACAGGGTGATTCAAAAATGCATGTAAATATTTCAAGGGTGTATTTGTGAGGTAAATATAAGACAAAAATGTTCTATACAATTTTTTCCATACTTGGCTTATTACAGAGTTATGAACAAAACAGGATAATACATTCAATACAACGTAAGGTATTTAATTCCCAGAGTTCACAGTTTAATTACAGTGCATTTGGACTAACAACGCAAACTGATAAATAAACGTGACGTAACAAACTGAAACAATTCCTCGCGAACACTGTATTAATTTAGGTCCTGTTGATTGAACTACAGCAATGCACAATAACTAAGGAAAATTGAAGCATTTTACAGACTGTACTGTACTGTACTGTACTGTATTTGCACAAATCTTAATGCAATGCATGTTCAAAATGCTGTCCCTGAACTTGCAGACAGACCCGTGCTCGTCGCATCAATGATCTCTGCACATTACACAGTCCGTTCAACTCTCCACGAATAATTTCACAACCACCTTCAATTCTTTGTTGTAGCACTTCTCTGTTCGGTACTGCAGAAGAATACACCAATGTCTTTAGTCGGCCCCATAAATAAAAGGCTAAAGGGTTCAGGTCAGGTGATCTGGCTGGCCAAGCAATTGGTCCTCCGCGACCTATCCATCGATGTGGATACGCAGAATTGAGGTACGCCCTTACGTTGCGGCTGTAATGGGCGGGAGCACCATCGTGCATAAACCACATGGTGGCTCGTGTTGCAAGAGGGACATCCTGTAACAATCCAGGCAATTCTCCCTCCAAAAATTCGCAGTACGCGTGCCCATTCAGCCTTGGAGGCAGAACATGAGGTCCGAGTAAGTAATTCCCCACAATACCACACCAAATGTTTATGGAGAATTGATGTTGATATCCACGCACAATTCTCGCGCCAGGATTCTCGACAGCCCACTGGTGCATATTATGCGAATTGATTACACCCGCACGAGTAAACATGGCCTCATCTGTGAATAATATCCGCCGAATGAACATTGGATCATTCAAATGACGCTCTTGTAACCACTGGCAGAATAGCTGACGGCGAGGATAGTCTTCAGGTGTCAATTCGTGCACTTTTTGCAGGTGAAATGGATGCAACTGTTGTCTCCGAAGCAGCCGCCATACAGTAGATTGTGGAAGTCGTACAGCTGCACTAATTTGTCTCGTACTGATAGATGGATCTTGGTCTACCAGGTCCAAAACATGTTCCTCGACGTTCACTGCATGCTCAAGTGGTCGACCTGAATGTGGCCCAGGACGAATGCCATACTCCCGCATACGTCTGTCCACAGATACAAACGTCTGATGACTTGGTAACCGTCTTCCTGGAAACAGCTCACTGTACCTTCGTCTTGCTGCAAGTGCATTTCCATCTGCTGCACCATACACAAAGTGCATATCAGCATACTCACTGTTTGAGTACATCATGTGCACGAAACCTTTAGCCTTCCGACGATGAATGAACGACAGGACGTACTTTTCCGTTACCAACAACATCAGCGCCATCTTCCGTACAGTAGGAGTAAACATCACGTGCAAACAAAAACAAACACTATTCATGCAGTTTCGAATCAACTGTTGGGAGATACGTATGTGAATTACGTACCAGAATATGGCATCCTGCTGCTTGCACTGCCGTCGTTTTGATACGGACATGACTTTCGTATTTAACGATAACTCTGGAATTAAACGTTTATGGAAAAACATTTATAGAACATTTTTGTCTTATATTTACCTCACAAATACACCCTTAAAATATTTACATGCATTTTTGAATCACCCTGTATATATTGAGAGGCCAATGTCGAAATACCCGGACTAGTGAACATGGGTCGACAAGAGGTTCGCGAACTTACACCAGTTTGCCCCAGCTGCCTGTTTCTGAGCCAAAAATATCCTTTTAGAATGGGAATAGTTACCTCAAAATACAATACCACATTACATAAGCGATTGAAAATAAGCAAAGTAGACTAATTTTCGTGTCGAACGATCATTCACTTCAGATGCCATTCGAATTGTAAAAGTGACAGCATCAAGTCTTTGAACAAAATCCTGAACATAGCCTTTCCACGACAGTTTACTATCTATCTGAACATCTAGAAATTTGAACTGTTCAGTTTCACTAATCATATGCCCAATCTGTGAAATCAAAACGTCAGGTTTTGTTGAATTGTGTGTTAGAAACTGTAAAAACTGAGTCTTACCATCATTTAGCATTAGTTTTCTTTTTTTTTTTTTTCTTTTTTTGCAAGCTATGAACTTAGGTCATAAACTGCACTGTTTGAAACCAAGCCAATGTTGCACACAGCATCCCTTACTACCAAGCTAGTGTCATCAGCAAACAAAAATATTTTAGAGTTACCCATAATACTAGAGGGCATATCATTTATATAAATAAGGAACAAGAGTGACCCCAACACTGATCCCTGGGGCACCTCCCACTTGACAGTACCCCACTCACACCCCACATCACAGTCATTCTCAACATTGTGAATAATGACCTTCTGCTGTCTGTTGCTAAAGTAAGAGGTGAACCAATTGTGAGCTACACCCCATATTTTGTAATGGTCCATCTTCTGGAGGAATATTTTGTGATCAACACAGTCTATCGCCTTAATTAAATCAAAAAATATGCCTAACGTTCGAAACCTTTTGTTTAACCCATGCAGTAGCTCTCAGAGAAAAGAGAATATAGCATATTCACTTGTTAAACGACTTCTAAAGCTGAAATGTACATTTGATAGCAAAACGTGTGAAATAAAATGATCAATTATCCTTACATACACAGCCTTTTCAATAACTCTAGCAAACACTGATGGCATATAAATGTGTCTAAAACTGTATACTTTATCCCTTTCTCCCTTTTTATAAAGCGGCCTTACTACTGAGTACTTTATTCGTTCAGGAAACTGGCCATTCCTAAAGAAAAAATTACAAATATGGGTAAATACACGGCAAACGCGCAGCACAGTACTTTAATATTCTGCTAGGCACTGCATCATATCCATGAGAGTCCTTATTCTTCAGTGATTTAATTATTGACTCAATCTCCCCCTTGTCTGTAGAATTTTTAGTCATGCCTAACAAAGGAGTTTTCATCTGAAGCAATCGTTTGGAGAAGATCGAGTTGTTGCAATCTGTCTCGGATTTATTGATGGAGCGGCGAGTTCAGTAGAATTTCAACACAATATGAGGAGTAAAATGTGGACTTTCACGGCCGGAAATGTCACAGTTATTAAAGCATTGCTGTCTGTTATACCGTGACAGAACAATAGTTCATGTACATGTACATCTATATTCCACAAGTCACGTTCTGGTGTGTGGCAGGGAGTACTTTGTGCACCAGTGTCCCTTCCCCCCTTTCCTGTTCCAGTTGCAGACGGTCCACAGGAAGAACGGTTGCTGGCGATCCTCTGTGTGAACTCGAATCTCTCTGATTTTGCCTTCACTGTCTTTTCGGGAGATGTACGTCGGACGAAGCAATGATTCACTCCTTTAAGGACATGTGGTCACAGAATTGTCCAGCAACCCTTTGCGGGCGCATTATGCTTGACTGAGTGTAGAATTTGCTGTACCTGCGATGAGTTTTACATGGTCGTTCTACACCGGTGTCCAAAATTAAAGCCACAATCTGCTATTTCCCCGTCATGTGTCTAATTCACGATATAGTCATACAAACTGTCAACAGGTGTCGTTACGATCGTGTGCTGCACAGAAGATGGCATAGATGGCATTTCAATCAACGGACAACCCCGCCAGCAATGACGTCAGGGCACCTACCAAGCTGGTAGTGTTTGCAGGGTAGTCCCACATCCACAGACACTGTGTGTACTATCGCAGACAGTGCAATATGGCACAGAGAAGACGCCTACCAGACTTTCTGCCATTGAGGGCCATATGAAGAAAGGAAAGAAGACAGTCGCAAACTGATAATATGGCCCCATGGCTTAACGTGAATCCTTCTTGGATGAGGCGACAGTTTATAGAGACTGAAACCGTATCCCGAAGACCAGGGCAGGGCCGCCTACGTGTGATATCGAAAACAGAGCTCCGTTTTTTGGCCCTAAGAGCACGACGATACCGCCTTAGTACTGCACGACAACTGGCACCTGACCTCACAGCACCCCCTGGACGTGTTGTAAAGGCAGATGGGGTACAGAAGGCTTTGGTCGAGTGCCCTTTATTGTTGGAGACCTTCTGTACATGTACTTCTGTACACAGAACTTAATGTCTAGAGTGGAGCTGTCAATGTGCCACGTGGCTGGTCGAACAGGGGGCCAATGATCTTTTCACAGATGAATCCCGATTTGATCTGCAGAATGATTCTCGACGGATTCGCGTCTGGAGGGCACGTGGAACACAATTCCGGGACCTGAACATTGTGGAAAGAGACAGATATCCAGGAGGATCCCTAATGGGCAGGGATTATGTTGACCATTCAAACAGCTCTTCATGAAATTGTAAGGGTGAATCACCAAGATTTAACTGCTGTTAGGAGCGAGAGACACTTACAAAACCACTGTAATTGATGGAGCATACACAAAGAATGAAAACCGCTGGTAGGGACCTGCCAAGGGACAGGAGGTCTGAGATGAGGGAAAAAGAGGGGAGTGGGAGGGGCAGTGGTGGTGGGGGGGCTGGAAGGGGGTGTGAGAAAAGAAAAAAAGGGGGCAGAGGCGCAGCAAGAGCGAGGAGACAGGAGGGGTGGGACATGAAGATTGACGCCAAGGCAGGAGGCAGTGTAGATACATAGAAGAGGGTCACAGGAAAGGGGGGGCATAGGAGGGAGGAAAACCACTCAGGGAAGGGAAGAGGAGAGGAGAGGGAGCCCTGAGAAGGAGGAAGGGGAAGGTGGGGTTAGAGTTGGTAGGAGGGGTAGATTGTCAGGGCAAAGCTCATCATCTGGGAGGGGTAGGTGCTCGAAGTTTTGTTGGGAAAGGAGGTGGAGGGTGTGGAGATGGAGAGAGGTCGGTAGACAATGGTAAAGGCACGGCAACTGGCTGTGGGGTGGGAGAAAGGGGGATACCAGGGTGTGGGGGGATGCAGTCAGCAGACAATGTACTGGGTGGGGATGTGTAGGAGGAAAAGGAGAAGGTGGGGGAAGGGGATGAGGTCAAACGATGCATGTGGTGGATGGAAGGCGGCAATGGAAGGTGAGGTAGAATGCATGGCGTTCTAGGATTTGAACGGCTTTATAAAATCTGGGAAGGTGGAAATCCAAGTGACACTGGCATAACAAAGGGTGGAGTGTATCAAGAATTTGTGGGTGTGAAGGATGGTGGAAGGACGCAGTCCCCATGTGTCTTCATTGCTGCTGTGGTGGCCTTATATAGCCCGTGGACAGCTTCTGATTGGTCAGCTTGTGATCGGTCAGCGATTACGTACTGCTGTTGCAGAAGGTGTCAATATCTGCGCTGGTGGTGCGACCACTTCCGTGGTAACGTTAACACTGCAAGGAATGTCTCTGCTGCTTCTCTGCATCGAGCGCTCGTATCCGTCCATCGCTCACATACTATCTGCTATGACGGTTAAAACTCTTCTCACTCATTCGCATTTCAACAGCCTCCTTAACAACAGAATCCCAGTGTGTGGAGGTATGGGACAAAATTTTTGTTTTATCAGACAGTATTTTATGTTTGTCAGCGAGGCTGTGCTCTGCAATTGCCAGTTTCTCTACTTCTCTATTTTTAATATGTCATTGGAGTTCTGCACAGTGGTCGCAAATGCTACGAATGGTCTGATCTATATAATTGCTTCTACACCCACACGGGGTACTATAAATTCCAGGGACTCTGAGGCTGAGACTGTCCTTAACAGGGCGCATCATCTCCTTTTATCCCGAATTGACGCGGCAAGAAAACCCAGAATGTTTTACATATGAGTGTTGTCAAGAAAGACTTCGTTCTCAACGTAAATCTGAATGGATGGGCGCGCGTTTGTACTGTCATCTTCCCAAATGCGAGTCCAGTGTGTTAATCACTGCACAACCTCGCACGGTGCTGTCGTCGGCTAATCCTGTAAAGCCTGATGTGATGGTTCTCCTCATCTCACTCTCCCAGACTAGCCATCACTACATTTATTAACTTACATACTTACGCCTGTGGTTATCCTACATCTTTTGCCCTTCGTAGTCAGACTGCCTCTCTCTTGATTTTCCACTCCTGTAGGAGCTGTGCGTGGCTCGTGATCCCGCCAGCATGTGTTTTACAGCCTGTTTTTAATGTACTTCCACCTCACTACGCTAATTTAAATAACTACTGTCACTAAGTTGCTGCTTTCCCAGACCATGACCGGCGCTACCAGCGCTATCGATATGTCCCCTCTCATAGTATCTTTGCTCGACTGCTATTACACTACTGCCCAGTAAAATTGCTACACCAAGAAGAAATGCAGATGAGAAACGGGTATTCATCGGACAATGTGATTACATTTTCACGCAATTTGGGTGCATAGATCCTGAGAAATCAGTACCCAGAACAACCACCTCTGGCCGTAATAATGGCCTCGATACACCTGGGCATTCAGTCAAACGGAGCTTGGATGGTGTGTACAGGTACAGCTGCCCATACAGCTTCAACACGATACCACAGTTCATCAGGAGTAGTGACTGGCGTATTGTGACAAGCCACTTGCTCGGCCACCATTGACCAGACGTGTTCAGTTGGTGAGAGATCTGGAGAAAGTGCTGGTCAGGGCAGCAGTCGAACATCTTCTGTATCCAGAAAGGCCCGTGCAAGACCTGCACCCTGCGGTCGTGCATTATCCTGCTGAAATGTAGGGTTTCGCAGGGATCGAATGAAGGGTAGAGCCACGGGTCATAACACATCTATAATGTAACGTCCACTGTTCAAAGTGCCGTCAGTGCGAACAACAGGTGACCGAGACATGTAACCAATGGCACCCCATACCATCACGCCGGGTGATATGCCAGTATGGCGATGACGAATGCATGCTTCCAATGTGGGTTGACTGTGATGTCACCAAACATGGATGCGACCATCATGATGCTGTAAACAGAACCTGGATTCATCCGAAAAAATGACATTTTGCCATTCGTGCACCCACGTTCGTCGCTGAGGACACCATCGCAGGCGCTCCTGTCTGTGATGCAGCATCAAAGGTAACCACAGCCACGGTCTCCGAGCTGATAGTCCGTGCTGCTGCAAATGTCGTCGAACTGTTCGTGCAGATGGTTGTCGTCTTGCAAACGCCCCCATCTGTTGCCTTGTTGCCTAAGGGATCGAGACGTGGCTGCACGATCCGTTACAGCCATGCGGATAAGATGCCTGTCATCTCGACTGCTAGTGATATGAGGCCGCTGGGATCCAGCACGGCGTTCCCTATTACCCTCCTGAACCCACCGACTCTGTATTCTGCTAACAGTCATTGGATCGCGACCAACACGAGCAGCAATGTCGCGGTACGATAAACCTCAATCGCGATACGCTACAATCCGACCTTTATCAAAGTCGGAAACGTGATGGTTCGCATTTCTCCTCCTTGCAGGAGGCATCACAACAAAGTTTCACCAGGCAACGCCGGTCAACTTCTGTTTGCTGCTGAGAAATCGGTTTGAAAATTTCGCTCATGTCAGCACGTTGTAGGTGTCGCCACCGGCTCCAACCTTGTGTGAATGCTCTGAAAAGCTAATCATTTGCATATCACAGCATCTTCCTCCTGTCGGTTAAATTTCGCCTATGTAGCATGTCATCTTTGTGCTGTAGCAATTTTAATGGCCAGTAGTGTACTTCCCAGTCGTCGTCTGCCGTAAGCGACTTCGAGTGGCGATTTTGTGTCGCGAGTTCGGCCTGCCAGTCAGTTGGAACGTGTCTGGAGCGCAGTCTGGACTTGCAATGCGGTACTGGTGCAGTCGGGTTGGAGCAGTGGGGTCTGCATCGACATGGCTCACCCAACCATTGCAGCCACGCATCTCTTGAGCCGGGCCACAGTCCTGGTGGATCCTCGGTCGGTCTTCCTACCGGATGGTGCGTTTTGGCTCGCCAATCGTTCATGAGTCGGCTGTGTGTGTGTGTGTGTGTGTGTGTGTGTGTGTGTGTGTGTGTGTGTGTGTGTGTGTGCGCATTGACTCCCGAATTGTCTTCGTGCATGCTTAGTTACTACGTTGTCGGCAATCTGAGAGGAGTCAGTCGGTTGCCGCAGACCAGGGATTTATCTCTGCATGGTGCAGTCGGGTGGGTCCGTTGGCCAGTTTGGTTTAAAGGTGTTATTAAATTACAATAAATTACAATTTTGAGTGCACCTGACCGACACCTTATTTGACCCTTTGCACAATCCTAATCACCTGTTCTGTGCAGTGGAATTAGCGGGCGTGTGACTGTAGTTACTTCTCCTCCAGTACATTCGGAAGAAATATTGTAACGAAGTACTCCGCTGTTTGCAGGAGCATCACAGAGGAGGAGTGCATCGCCACCATCAGAGAGGCCATCCGCCAGGGAGTCAACTACATCGACACGGCCCCCTGGTACAGACAGGGCCACTCCGAAGACATCCTGGGTAAGGTAAGCCACCGGCCAACAGTCCAGGCTGGCCCAGCCTAGCCTAGCTAAAAAAGAACAAAACATGCTAACCGAACAAGTTGTTGTTTGCAGAAGGTTGTCTGTGGAAGGCAACATTACATACACTGCCACGGTAAATTCTATATCTAAATCTAACACATAGCCCACAAACCATCTTACAGTGCACGGTGGAGGGTACCACTCAGCACCACTAGTCTTTTGCTGTTCCACTCGCAAATGATGTGGGGGAAAGACGCCTGTCTGTAAGCCTCTGTCTTTTTTGTTTTTTTTTTTTGAGGTCATCAGTCTTCTGACTGGTTTGATCTGGCCCACCACGACTTCCTCTCCCGTGCCAACCTCTTCATCTCAGAGTAGCACTTGCAACCTACATTCTTAATTATTTGCTGGATGTATCCCAATCTCTATCTTCCTGTACATACCAACTGAAATCGGGGCTCACCTGACGAGGCTACAGTTTTCCAGTAATCTAGGGTGCAACGCTGTGGTCACGAGACCAGCAGAGGCGCTGCAGGAGACGTCGTGCTGTTAGCAAAGGCACTCTTGTCGGTCGCCTGCTGCCACAGCCACATTTCGCCGCTCTGTGCTAACAGATACGTTCGTTGTTCGTCTCACATACATTTCTGCTATTATTTCATGCTGTGTTACTTGTCTGCTAGCACTGACAACTCTAAGTAAACGCCATTACTCTCAGCCGTTAAGCCTCTGTGTTGTCTGTGATGAGAGGTAATGCCTGCAATTTGTACTTACTGCTATGTACACTGTTATTAAGTAGACTACAAACAATACGTATGTCAAGTCACACAACTACACTACTGGCCATTAAAACTGCTACACGACGAAGATGACGTGCTACAGAGGCGAAATTTAACCGACAGGAAGAAGATGCTGTGATATGCAAATGATTAGCTTTTCAGAGCATTCACACAAGGATGGCGTCGGTGGCGACGCCTACAACGAGCTGAAATGAGGAAAGATTCCAACCGATTTCTCATACACAAACAGCAGTTGACCGGCGTTGCCTGGTGAAACGTTGTTGTGATGCCTCGTGTAAGGAGGAGAAATGCGTACCATCACGTTTCAGACTTTGATAGAGATCAGATTGTAGCCTATCGCGATTACGTACCGCGACATTGCTGCTCGTGTTGGTCGCGATCCAATGACTGTTAGCACAATATGGAATCGGTGGGTTCAGGAGGGTAATACGTAACGCCGTCCTGGATACCGACGGCCTCGTATCAGTAGCAGTCGAGATGACAGGCATCTTACCGCATGGCTGTAAGGGATCGTGCAGCCACGTCTCGATCCCTGAGTCAACAGATGGGGACGTTTGCAATACAACAACCATCTGCACGAACAGTTCCACGACGTTTGCAGAGCATGGACTATCAGCTCGGAGACCATGGCTGTGGTTACCCTTGACGCTGCATTACAGACAGGAGCGCCTGCGATGGTGTACTCGACGACGAACCTGGGTGCACGAGTGGCAAAACGTCATTTTTTTCGGATGAATCCAGGTTCTGTTTACAGCATCACGATGGTCGCATCCGTGTTTGGTGACATCACGGTGAACGCACATTGGAAGCGTGTATTTGTCATCGCCATACTGGTGTATCAGCTGGCGTGACGGTATGGGGTGCATTTGGTTACACGTCTCGGTCACCCCTTGTTCACATTGACGGCACTTTGAACAGTGGACGTTACATTTCAGATGTGTTGCTACCCGTGGCTCTACCCTTCATTCGATGCCTGCGAAACCCTACATTTCAGCAGGATAATGCACGACCGCATGTTGCAGGTCCTGTACGGGCCTTTCTGGATACAGAAAATATTCGACTGCTGCCCTGGACAGCACATTCTCCAGATCTCTCACCAATTGAAAACGTCTGGTCAATGGTGGCCGAGCAACTG
The DNA here is from genome assembly GCF_021461385.2 of Schistocerca piceifrons. NCBI lineage: Eukaryota > Metazoa > Arthropoda > Insecta > Orthoptera > Acrididae > Schistocerca > Schistocerca piceifrons. The sequence goes on along the minus strand of NC_060148.1, from coordinate 80,095,897 downwards.
GCTCGTTACAATACGCCAGTTACTACTCTCGATGAACTGTGGTATCATGTTGAAGTTGCATGGGCAGCTGTACCTGTACACGTCATCCGAGTTCTGTTTGAGTCAATGCCCAGACGTATCAAGACCGTTATTACGGCCATAGGTGGTTGTTCTGGGTACTGATTTCTCAGGATCTATGCACCCAAATTGCGTGAAAATGTAATCACATGTCAGTTCTAGTATGATATATTTGTCCAATAACTACCCGTTTCTCATCTGCATTTCTTCTTGATGTAGCAATTATAATGGCCAGTAGTGTACATACTACTACCATCTACCACTCTGTTAGGTCCTTGGTCAGCCATTAATTATGTTTACTCTGGCCCATGATATTCGTTTGTTTATTACTGTCATGTCCATGCTAGTACTTTAGTAAAGATCAAAAAACACGAACGAGGAAACCCTTTTCTTATTTTTTAGTGTATGTGGCTGGCCATCCCTATTATTTTCAGTCTACTTAATAATATAATAAATAACAATAAGTACTGCGTTTGTTGCATCGTAGTACGCCGTCACATCGCTATTAGAGCAACGTCGGCTTGACGCTTGCATCTCGGGATCTGTAGTAGCGCCGTGTTTCGTTTATTTCAAGCGTCAGCTTCGCATTTCAATCTCCAGAAATGTCATTAACGTATGCGAAGGAACGAATGTCATTATTTTTGTGATTTTTCATGTTATTGAAGGCACGACAAATAATACAGGTACCCCTTTTCAGAAGAAAACACAAGTTTGCGTTGAAAATAATGCTTGCTCGCGTTTTAGAATATCATATAGTATTTACTTCCATGAACCCCTGCCTTACATTCACACCTGTAGAAGTGTTTGTCTATATCTGTAGTTGTTCCAGTTGCATTTGCGCCGAAATGTTTAAGTGGTCCATCCTGTATACCGCGAGAAGAGATTCACAGAGCACTAAAGGACCTAACTCCAAACAAGGCCCATGGAGCACTACCGATATCCATGGGAGAGGCAGCCTTGACGAAAGTATGCCACCTAGTGTTCAAGACGTATGAGACAGGCACAATACCTTCAGACGTCAAGAAGAGTATAATAACTCCAGTTACAAAGGAAGCAGGTGCTCGCCGGAGTCAATATTACCTTGCTACCTGTTTAATAACAAATGGTTGCAAAATAAGAGGTGAATCAAATGAAAACCTTAAATTTGTAATAACAAATCGAAATTTCGCGCCGTTATCCTGTAAGTTGGTAAGCGTGCTACAAGCAGCGTGCAGAATGGCCTGTAGGTGGCAGCATAGTGCAGATGCACACATACCGTCGCAGTATCAGTATAAAGATGGCCGCCCCACTTGCGACTTGCACCAGGGAAGAACAGCATTCTGTTATTCGGTTTCTGCGTAGTGAAGGTGTGAAACCAATTGAAATTCATGGACGAATGAAGGTTCAGTACGGTGTCGCATGTTTGTCACAGCAGCAAGTCTACGAATGGAGTAGGAAGTTTGAAAATGGTGTGACTTCAGTGGAAGATGCTCCTCGTCCAGGTCAGGCACAAAGAGTTGTGGCTCCACAGGACATTGCAGCAGTTGAAGCCGTAGTGAAGGAAAACCGCCGAGTGACACTGAATGACATTGCAGCATGTTTACAGATTAGTCACGGGTCAGCACACCACACTGTGCACGATGTGCTCCAGTTTCACAAAGCGTCTGCAAGATGGGTGCCACGGCAGCTGACTCCTGAAATGAGAGAACGACGTGTTGATGCTTGTGAAGAACTTCTTCGAAGCTTTGAACGAGAAAGTGATGGATTCCTCGCAAGAATCGTTACTGGGGACGAAAGCTGGGTTGACTTCCACCAACCGGAAACGAAGAGAGCGAGCAAGGAATGGCGCCATTCTTCATCATCAAAACCAAAGAAGTTTCAAACAGAACCATCAGCAGGGAAAGTTATGCTGACTCTCTTTTGGGACGAAAAAGGCGTCATTTTGGATCATTACGTGCCTAGAGGGACCACTGTCACCAGTGCATCATACACAGATCTCCTAAAAAATCATCTGCGGCCTGCAATCAAATCAAAGCGACGTGGACTGCTGTCAGCAGGCGTCCTTTTGCAACATGACAATGCAAGGCCCCACACTGCCCGTACAACAGTTGCAACAATCACAGACCTGCATTTTGAGTGTCATCCTCATCCACCATACTCACCAGACCTTGCCCCAAGTGATTTCCATATGTCTGGACCACTCAAAGACGCAATGGGAGGAGAGAAGTTCCGTTCTGATGAAGAGGTACGCCACGCGGTGCTTGAGTGGTTGCGCGGACTACCAAAAGAATATTTTTCTAAGGGAATTTATGCACTTTGTAAGCGCTGGAGGACTTGCATTGAGCGTGGGGGAGATTATGTTGAAAAGTGATACAGCTTTGTATCACTTCTGCACAATAAATAATATTTAAAAAATATTTAAGTTTTTCATTTGACTCACCCTCGTACTAACACCGATTTTTGCAGAACAATGGAAAAAGTCGTAGAAGTCGATCTCAGGGAAGATCAGTTTAGATTCTGGGAAATTGTGTAGGAATACCTGAGGCAGTACTAATCCTACAACTTAAATCAGAAGCTAGGTTAAGGAAAGCAAAACCTGCACCTATAGATTTTGTAGATTTGGAGAAATTTTGGCAATGTTGACTGGAAAAGTCTGGAATTCTGAAGACAGCAGGAGCAAAATACATCGAGAGGAAGATTATGTGCGATTGTGCAGTATCCAGACTACAGTTATAAGAGTCGGGGACAATGAAAAGGGAGCAGTGGTTGGGAAGGGAGTGAGGCAGGGTTGTACACTATCCCCCATGTTATTCAATCTGTATCTTGAGCAAGCAGTAAAGGGAACAAAAGAAATATTTGGTGAAGGAGTTAGAGTTCAGGGAGAAAGTTTGCCAGTGCCGTTAAATTTCCGTCAGAGTCTGAAAAGAACTTGAAAAACAGTTTTGAATGGACTAGGTAGTGTCTTGAAAAGAGAAAACAAGATGAGTACCGACAAACGTAAAACGAGGGTAATGGAAAGTATTCAGCCGATACTGAGGGAAATAGACTAGGAAATGATACATTAAAAGTGGTAGATTAGTTCTGCTCCCTGGGCAGTAAAGTAACTGATGGTGGACGAAGCAGGAAGGATGTAAAATATAGACTGACAATAGCACTAAAAGCGTTTCTGAAGAAGACAAATTTGTTAACACCGAATATAAATTTAAGCGTTATGATGTCCTTTCTGAACATGTTCCTCTGCAGTGTAGCCTAGAATGGAAGAGATACCTGAACAATAAAGGTTCACACAAGAAGGGAGTACAAGCTTTAGGATGTGGTGCTACAGAAGAATGCTGAAGATGAGATAGGTAGATAGAGTAACTATTGAGGAGACACTGAACAAAATTGAGGGAAAGGAAAGTTGTAGCATAAATTGGCTAAAACAATGGATCAATCGATACGACACATTCTTAGATGTCAAGGGATTATAAATTTATAGTAGTCTTGGAGGGAAGTTTGGGAAATAAAAGTTGTAGAGGGGGACCAAGAGACAAATACCATAAGCAGATTCAAAAGGATGAGGTTGCAGTAGTTATTTAGAGATGAAGGCACTTGCACAGGATAAAGTAGCGCGTAGAGCAGCAGCAAAGCAATCTTCGGACTGAAAACCACAACAACAACAACAAATTTCTCTTATCATGAAACGTTTCTTTTTTGCTATTGCCAATCTGCCCTCTTTACTTCGCACATCGTGAACTATTCTGCTCCCCAAAAAGCGAAAGTCGTCTACTTGTTTTAGTGACTCATTTTCTAATGTAACGCTCTCAGCATCACTTAATTTTACTTTACTCCGTTGTCTTTATATTTATTTTGTTGATGTTCATCTTATAACCCCTTTTCAACACACAAATCATTCTGACTAACTCCCCTTCCAAATCATTTACCGTCGTTTTCAGAACTTAAATGTCGTCTGTAACCTCAAGGCTTTTTTTCTTCCCCCTGAATTTTTAATTCCTTCTCCAAATTTTTCTTTGGGCTCCTTCACAGCCTTCTCAACATAGAGACTGAATAACACCAGGGATAGGCTACAATCTTGTCTCGCTCCCTTCTTAACTACTATTTCCCTAACATGTGCTTTTACACCTATAACTGCCATTGATTATTGTAGAAGTTGTATTTTATTTGTATCTCTTACCTTCAGAATCTCGAACATTGTGCTCATCTTAAATTTTTAAAAACGTTCTCTAATAGTACAAATTTTGTAAAGATAGGTTTGCCTTTTTTTAACCCTTCTTCTAAGATGAGTCGTAGGGTCAGTACTGCGTTGCATGTTCCTACATTTCTCTGTAACCCAAATCAATCTTCCCTGAGGTCGATTTCTGCATTTTACCTGTGAATTATTCGTATCAGTAGTTTGCAGAAGTGAGTTCCCAAACTGATGGCTCGGTAATACATACACCTATCAGAAGGTGGCTGCTTTGGATTCCGGTTTCTGAAATTCATGTTTAAGTCTGAAGGTATTTCTCTTGTCTGATATGTTTTGCATACAGACATAGATATAGATGTCATTACATGTATATAAATGTAGATGTAAATGTAAATAGAGATGTAGATGTTGGTGAAGGGTCAGGTGCAGGTGTAGATGTGGATGTAGACACAGACATGGGTATAGATATAGATCCAGAAGTCTCATGTTATGCCATTAAGTTTTGCATCATTTCCATGTGGTACATTCCATGTGGTATGTTTTTGTATCCTTCGTTGCTGACTCCCTGACTGAGTGGTGCCTTTTCAGGCCCTGAAGGAAGTCCCTCGCCAGGCATACTACATAGGGACCAAGGTGGGCCGCTATGAACTGGATCCTCGCCATATGTTCGACTTTTCAGCGAGTAAGACCCGGCAGAGCATCGAGAAGAGCCTCAAGCTGTTGCAGCTGGACTATGTCGACATTTTGCAGGTGAGCGACCTTTCTGTACAATTCCTACATGTTATCAGATGAATGGATGAATGAATAGATTAGGGTGGGTGGACGGGCAGGGGATGGGTTGGCAGATGGATGTATGTATGCCTGGGATGGATGGATGGACTGATCAATGAATGGATCAGTGTGTGGTTGGGTGGGTGTGTGGATTAGTGGATATTTTTGGAAAATTGTGGTAAGTTCCCATGGGACCAAACTGCTGAGCTCATCAGTCCCTAACTTACACTAAGGACAACACACACACACCCATGCCTGAGGGAGGATTCGAACGACCGACATGGGGAGCCACGCGAACTGTGGCAAGGCGCCTCAGACAGTGAGGCTACCCCACACTGCGATTGGTGGCTGTATGGATGCATATATGGGTGGTGCATGGATGGATGGATGGATAGGTGGGATGTATGGGCAGATGGCTGGGTGCATGATATCTGTGTCATTTATGCCCTTACTGTTCTTCCATCAAGCGAGTAGCATTGAATATGAAAGGACTACTTGTTCAAACAACTTATGGGAATGTGGCCTGGAAGCGATTACCAAGGCAGCCGATATTCCGACATGTGGAAACCCAGTCATTTTCAAGGAAGAAAAAGCGAGAGAGAGAGAGCTGTGCAAAGCAATTTAAAACCTCAGTGGGAGGGCCAACAGCCAGGAAACAAGAGACAACACACGGAGAAAATACACACAATAACATGACCAAAGACAGCCAACGGCAGCCGTTATAGATAATAACACATCAACAGGGCAGTAAGTAGCACTAACCTGATCCTCTTTTGTCTGACCAAGTATAGAACAAGATTCCACACAGAATTAAAACAAAAAAACCTCTGTCTTCATTTATAAAGTCATTGGGTAATTTAATCTCAGCTGTGTCCTTTATCACATTATACCAATAAATGAAAGGCCACCCTAGTAGCTGATATGAACTTTGTTAATTCCACGACCTGTTTTGGCATGTTAAGTTACAGGAAATGAAAAACGAAGCTTACATATGTACAGTAGAAGTACAGCTAGAATATACAACTTAAATAGAGATACTGAGAAGCAACGCCCAATGACAAAAAAAAGTAAGAAAGTTGGGTAGACTTAAAAAGTAATGTATCATTGATAATGAAAGAAAAATGGGTGCATCATGATCATAAAAACTGTGGACAATAGAGAGAAGTGAGTCTGATAACCCATATGGGTACGTCATTCCCCACACCTTCGTCTCAGTGACAGAGTCCACCAGTCGTAGTGGCTGCCGAGTGGTGGCGGGCCAGTCTCTCAGCAACCTGTGACTGGATATCATCTCTGGGTGAGCAATCCGGCGTGTTGGCCAGGGCAACCGTCGAACGCTCACTGTGTTTTAATCTACCACGAAGTTTCATACCAGTGCACACTCTGCTGCAGAGGAAAACCTCATACTGGAAACATCCCCCAGGCTGTGGCTAAGCCATGTCTCCGCAACAGCCCTTCTTCCATGAGCGCTATTTCTGCAAGATTCGCAAAGAGCTTCTGTGAAGTTTGGAACGTAGGAGACGAGGTACTGGGAGAACTGAAGCTGTGAGGACGGGTCGTGAGTCGTCCTTGGATAGGTAAGTTCGTAGAGCACTTGGCCGCGAAAGATCCTGAGATCGATTATCTGGCTGGCACACAGTTTTAGTCTGCCAGGAAGTTTCATGTCAGCGCACACTCCGCTGCAGAGTGAAAATCGAATTCTGGCCATCAAAAATGTTGCAAATTGGCCAAAAACACTCTCAACAGGTCAGTATGTGCTTGAAGATGTTTCTCCTTTTTTGATGAGACATAAGAGTATCTTCTCGCAAACAAACGAAGATTTACCAATGAGAAATCCCGCTGTTAATCTCTCGTTATATACAAAACTAGTGACCCACCCTGGCTTCACAAGAGGACAGCTATAGTAAGTACCTACAACTAGATAACTTGTCTGTGATAGCGGTGATTTATTCAGCTACAAAGAAAATTCTGTGAACATTGTTGTGTAACTGAATATCTTCACTTTAACATAAGTAAGCACTACATGGCACGAACATTCTCAGGAGGTAAAAATGTTTTCTGTTCAATGTTTGATTGGTGTTTTGCATGATATCTCATGAGAGTTCTGGCTGACTGCAGTGGCAGTCTGGTGCGAGCTACTACACTTTCTATTTAAACTTTCTCCACATTTCCCTTCACACCACGTAAACATTCGCTCTACACTATGCAATTTCTTCTTGTCAGTTTAATATCCAATACGTCCTGAATCCAAGGTCATTTAGGAAGTTGGCGGTAGCCTTGTTACAGAGGTAGCTCGCGCCAGTGTGGTGCTACTGTGAGGCAGCCATACACCTATCACCACTAGATGGCAACAGAGTCATTTTCATGGCGGCTGGGTACTTGAATGAACCACACTGCAGCCAGCACGAAATGTTTATAAATCATACACATAAACCTTCCTCATGAATCAGTCTATTTGGTAGAGAAAACCACATCAAAAACCCTACAGCAGTTCCTGAGATTAACTTGAATGTACAGCCAGAAACTAAGGTGTCAAACTTTAATTTATACACTATGTTATCAAAAGTATCCAGTCATCTCCGGCGGTACTCCGCAAGGATACCACCCTTCGATTGTGCCATTCCAGCGCTAATCGAAGTGCTAGGTGTTTCAGGAGCCAGCCAGCCAGCCAGCCGAGCAACAGCGGTCCAGCCGAGCAGCAGCAGTCCAGCCGAGCAGCAGCAGCAGCAGCAGCAACGGTCCCGGCCAGCAGCAGCGATCCAGCAGCAGCAGCGGTCCAGCCAGCCAGCCCTCCAGCAGCAGCGGCGGCGGCGGCCCCGGCCGCGGCCCCGTCCGCGGCAGCAGCAGCAGCAGCAGCGCCGTTCCTGCCACCCGTCGTCGAGTCAGCGCCAGCGCCAGCAGTGTGGGACTCTGGTCTTCGTCCGTCTTCGTCTTCACCCGTCTTCGTCTTCATCTGTCCCCAGTTTTTGTCCTTTCTTTTTCGTTCTGTGCGTTTTTGTTTCTCCCTGTCGTCATGTCCACCCCCACCACCACTACCACCACTACTACCACAGCCATCGTTTATACTTCCCCCCCCGCCGCCACCACAACATGGTGTGCCCAGTCTCACCCCCCTCTTTCCCTCCCGCCTCTTCTCTCTCTCCCTTCCCCCTCGCTCTTTGTCGCCCCCTCTCCAGTTTCTTCCTCCCGCTCCTCTCCCTCTGATCCTTTCCGCCCACTCCCCCAGCCTGTTTCTGCATGTTTCGCTCCTCAGCGATTCTGCAAAGAACCTCTCACTTCTTACCGTATCAGTCTACTTAATTTTCAACATCCTTCTGTAGTACCTCATGCCGAACGCTTCGATTCAATTCTGTTCCGTTATTACCACAGTCCATGATCTGCTTCCACACAATGCTGTGTTCAGATGCACATTCCCCGAAATTTTTTCCCCAAGATAAGGTCGATGTTTGATACCAGTAAGCTTCTTTCGATCAGGAATGCCTTTATCAGCTGTGCTAGTCTGTTATTTATGCCCTCCCTGTCTCGTCCATTTTGTCTTATTTTCCGTCCAAACTAGCAGAACTCCTTTACTTCATCTGCTTCATGGCACAAAATTTTCATATTAAGTATCCCTAAGCTCATTCCTGGTACTCCTTATCACTTTTGTCGGTCTAATTCCATTACTTGGTACTCATGAGACTGTTGATTCCTTTCAAAAAGTGTTGTCATTCTTCCTCACTTCCAGTAAGGATATTATTATCATTAGCGAAAATTATCGTTGGTATCCTTTCACCCTAAATTTTAATCCCACTCCTCAAACTTCTGTATGTTTTCGTCATTGTTTGCTTCATGTATAGATGAATGGTAGTCCAAATACTACTTACCTGTATAAAACTCTTTCTAATCCAAATAGTTCTTTCTTGATCTTCCATTCTTATACCATCCCATCGAGCGAGGTGGTGCAGTGGTTAGCACACTGGACTCGCATTCAGGAGGACATCAGTTCAAACCCCCATCTGGCCATCCTGATTTACGCTTCCCACTATTTCCGTACATCACTTCAGGCAAATGCCGAGGTGGTTCCTTTGAAAGGCCACAGCCGACTTCCTTCCTCGCCCTTCCCTGATGGGACCATAGACCTCACTCTTTGAGACATGAGCCACAAGGGCATGAAGGTCCTCCTGTATTCACTCTGGGCTGGAAGTCTACAACCACTCAATGTCATCTTGAGAAATTTCTAGCCATGGCTGAAGCAGATACTGTTTCAGTTGATGAAGGATGCTGGATGGAATATGGAGTGTAAGCATATGTCTTTCTGCTGCATCCCAGACATTTTCTAAGGGACACAAAATAGGGGACCGGACAGACCAGTCTAGGTCCACTACAACCATAAAGGTGTCAATGGGCTGAGCTGCAGCGCAATGGCGTGCATTATCCTGCTGGAATATGTTGTTTGGTATGCTGTGTAAGATAGGTGTGGCAGCTGGGTTTCCCATTCATGCCAGATTCTGGCAAGTATTCAACTTCCTTACTTGCTTTCAGTGATTACCAAATCTGTCCTGTTGTATTATCCAGTAGTTCCCCATGTGAGGAGACAGTTAATTCAAGACATAAATATTCATTTAAGACACTGACTTGCTAAATATAATGCTGTAGTAACATTTTTCCTTCTTTCATTTGTCATTTTGATTTAATAAGTCAATGAGTTGGATCATTATATGATTCCTCTAGGTCAAGTTTGATTTGTGTGACCTGTGGTGTTGTTGGCTTATCTCCTTGTATGTATGTCAGAATTCTGTTGGTGATTACTGATGATGTGTCCATAGCATTTTGATCTTGTTTGTCTGAAATCTGCTGATAGGTTTGACATCTCCTTTACGATTTTCCTAGAGACTTATCTGTACATCTCCTCTGTCGGCTTTGGGTTGGGGATTTTTCTCACTATTTTGCTTTATTCCTTCAGCATTTCTGTATCACTTTTTCATATGAACTGTTAATGTCTCGTTTGCATACAGTATTTAAGGCCTAGTTACTGTGTTGTAGTGTCTAACGATTGAGTTAATGGGCATGAATTTCTTATTATATGTGTCCTGTATCTAGGCAATGACCTTGCAGCAGTGGATAGACCGGTTCCCGTTAGATCACGGAAGTTAAGCGCTGTCGGGCGTAGCCTGCACTTGGATGGGTGACCATCCAGCCGCTATGCGCTGTTGCTATTTTTCGGGGTGCACTCAGCTTCGTGATGCCAATTGAGGAGCTACTCGACCAAATAGTAGCGGCTCTGCTCAAAAAAAACCATCATAACGATCGGGAGACCAGTGTGCTGACCACACTCCCCTCCTATCCGCATCCTCAGTTGAGGATGATACGGCGGTCGGATGGTCCCGATGGGCCACTTGTGGCCTGAAGACGGAGTGCTGTCATACGTCCTGTGTCTCGCTGTACGATTTTTTCATTTTGTGTTGTCTTCTGTATCTTCTCACCTGCTGTGGTTTCGAGGATTTGACCTAGATATTTGACATGTGTAACTCGGTTCATCTCGTATTTTGAGTCTAATTTTCGTATCTTTAGTTGTGAGTAAAAGAACAGAGACTTCTGGAAAGAGGTTTCCAGGCCAACTTCTTCTGTGCATTCTTTTAGTACTTCTGTTTCAAGATGCAAAGTAATTGATGATATTTAGGCGCTAGTGGGCATTGAATTACATCAAGGGGGAAGTTAAAAATTTGTGCCGGGTCGTGATTCGAACCTAGGTATCCTGCTCACTAGATAGATGTTCTGACCACTTTTGTTATTTTTTATCTCATTTTGTTCGTTATTGTTCGTTTAGAGTGGACATCACATATGCTAGTTCAAGTTCATCGTTGACCCATTAACTCAGTTTTATTATTTTTTTTACAGAGGGCACCTAACCCTCTGACAGAACACGCTCTACACTAAGCGATCCAGACACAGTGGCCATGGTAACTGCATGGATTACCCTAGCACGCCTCCTGTCAGACCTGGACTGTCAACTTACCGACACACTACTGATGTAGTACCCCTTGCCCATTATCCCCATTACTCACTGCGTTTCGCCGTTTCCCGTAAGTGTTCGAGTGTGGTGTGCATCTGCACTGAAGGGATCATTGACTACTCTGTTCTTAATTATACAGGGTGGTCCATCTAAAGTTTAGGATGAGATTATCTCGAAAGCTACACATCGGGTAAAAATAGTGGATGAGACAAGTTCGTAAGCTCAAAGGGAGATACTACACGAGACCTCCAGCCCCCGCCCACTTGGGTGAGGCGGGGGGCAACTTTTAAATCTTAAATGGAAACACCTATTTTTTATTGCAGTTTCGGATTCTCCATAAAAAAGTAATCAAGTATTGTCTGAAACATGTTTTTAAACCATTGACAGATGGCGCTGAAATCGTGAAAAAAGTAAGATAGGGGAAAAACTCTGATTTATTAAGAATTATCCGAGAAAGACGCGCCAAATCGATAGAAAAAGTGCACCAGTTCTTTCGTTACACCAGATTAAGCCATTTTTGTACAAAATGTACTGTATCCTTCTTTTACCGTTACCCAGGAACAACGACGTGGAGGTAGTAGAATGATGTTCCCATGGGGTGCTTCATTAGCGTGAGTCCCCTTGCCTCTCACATGTTGGGGCGCTTAATCAATGAAATTAGCCACGAAGAAATTGTTCAAAATTATCCCCATTTGCTTCAATGCATAAAGTCAATCGTCTGCGAAAGTTGGCCACAGTTTTGAGCAGCACATCCCATGGTATGGCTGCACACACTCTTCGAATGCGTTGCTCCATATCGTTTCAGATTGTGGGCTGTCTTTCATAAACAGTATTTTTTAAATAACCCCACAAGAAAAATCAGGAGATGTTAGGTCTGGTGAACATGGAGGCCACTGAATTGGTCCGCTGTGTCCTATCCACCGACCAGGGTACCGTATATTTAAAACGTTCCGCGCATTTTTAGCATAATGGGGAGCTGCTCCGTCCTATTGAAACCACATTCGTTGCCTAGTTTCTAAATCAACATCTTCCATCAAATCATCGCGGAGAAGTTGTAAATAAGATTCCCCAGTTACATTTCGCACAAAAAAATACTGTCCTATCAGGTAACCGTTTAAAATTCCACACCAGACCATTAACGACCATTTGCGTTGATTGTCAACGGGTCTGTGCCAGTGTGGATTGTCAGGGGACCAACAATGACAATCATGACGATTTAGTTCGCCATCGTTTTTGGACGTGGCTTCATTAGTGAACATAACGTATCTAAAAACATCATTGTCACCTCTCACCATTTCCCAGGTCCATTGGCAGAAATGCACGCGTATTTGCATAGCTTTTGGCGTTAATGCCTGAGTCAATCTGATATGATACGCATGATATTTATGTGCCTTCAGAATCCTCAAAACAGTTGATTTCGGTCTTCCAGTTTGTCTCTGAATTGCACGACTACCAATTTATGGGTCCAGTTGAACTAATGCGAGAAAGGTAAAGGTACAAGTGACATTTTCCTTGTATTCGCGATGTTGTATCCATTTTTAGCTCGTTGAGTGCAATTTCGAATATGTTTTGACTTGGATGTCTGTTCGGGAAACGATCCGCATACAATTGCGCAGCTGCAGCGTAATTGTTGTGGCATTCAACTAAAATTAACATCATATCAACAATCTCTGTAGGAGGATAGTGAGCCATGTTTCACTAAAGAATAATTTACCTTCGTCAGTTGATGTTTACGGTCCACAATCTGAAAGTGAAGTGACGTCTGATCGCATTGCATCGAGCTTTATACTGAGCCATAGTTCGCAATTTTACCACGGTAGTAACGCAATTGTGAAGAGTTCCCTAAGGCGATTTTGATAAATGGTTCAAATGGCTCTGAGCACTATGGGACTTAACATCTGTGGTCATCAGTCCTCTAGAACTTAGAACTACTTAAACCTAACTAACGTAAGGACATCACACACATCCATGCACGAGGCAGGATTCGAACCTGCGACCGTAACGGTCACGCGGTTCCAGACTGAAGCGCCTAGAACCGCACGGCCTACGGCCGGCGACGATTTTGATACCATTCTGCCTCCTTCCATCCAAAACTGTGGCGGGTAGGATACATTTTGTACAAAAATAGCTTAATTTGGCATAATGAAGGAATTGGTGCACATTTTGTATAGATTTGATGCTTCCTTATCGGATCATTCTAAATAAATCGGAGCTCTTCCCCGATTTTAATGTTTCTCGATTTCAGCGCCATCTGTCAATGGTTTAAAAAAAATGTTTCAGACAAAACTTGATTGCTTTTTTATGGAGAATCCGAATCTGCAATAAGATTTAAATGTTGCCCCTCGCCCTACCCATGGGAGCGGGCGCTGGGGGTTACGTGTAGTATCATTTGGTGTCCCCCTTTGGGCTTACAAACTTGTCGTACCCACTATTTTTGCCCGATGTATAGGTTTCGAGATAATCTCATCCAAAATTTCAGATGGACCACATTGTACATACGGTCTCTGTTTTTTTGAACATGTCCAGAAGGACAGACACCACATACACATTTCTAATTGTTTGGTTTGAGAGTATGGCCCAGCTTTCTGCAAAATGGAGGTTTGAGATTTCTGTGTTCACTCGGGCTCTTCCTCGTTGCGTTGCTTCCCATTATCTGTAGATTTTTAGTTCTTTTTCCCTGTCCCTCATTATTTTGTCTTGGGCTGGACTGAACAATAGTCGGAATACTTCCAGAACGAAATTTTCACCCTACAGTGGAGTGTGGGCTGATATGACACTTGGAGGAAGATTAAAACTGTCTCTAGTTCTTTTTTTTATGTAGGTTTGTTTATTATTTTATCATGTCTTATATATATGTTTTTGCATGGCTGTGTTTAATTGTTTTCATTTGATTATTGTAGGCTTATTTCTTCTATTATGAGTTCTTATTTCAATTGCTCTCTTTAGTTATTTTTATTTTTTTCTGTTTGGTTGATTTATTGTAGTAGGAGTTGTTATTGTATTCGATTTTTTATTAATTTTGATTAAAAAGCGAGGATACATGCATCCACCCTCCGTCGCATGGAATCCCTGATGCGCTGATGCAGCCCTGGAGAATGGCGTATTGTATCACAGCCGTCCACAATACGAGCACGAAGAGTCTCTACATTTGAGGGTTGAGGTCAGGAGAGCGTGGAGGACACGGAATTGGTCCGCCTCTACCAATCCATCGGTCACCGAATCTGTTGTTGAAAAGCGCACGAACAATTCGACTGAAATGTGCAGGAGCTCCATCGTGCATGAACCACATGTTGTGTCGTACTTGTAAAGGCACATGTTCTAGCAGCACAGGTAGAGTATCCCGCATGAAATCATGATGACGTGCTCCATTGAGCATAGGTGGAAGAACATGGGGCCCAATCAAGACATCACCAACAATGCCTGCCCAAACGTTCACAGAAACTCTGTGTTGATAACGTGATTGCACAATTGCTTGCGGATTCTCGTCAGCCCACACATGTGGCGGTGAATCGAGGAAGTACGGTACATACTGAAGAAACTAAAATGAGCTCTAACAAGGAAATTAAGCGTTTCCGGACACATGTCCACATAACATCTTTTCTTTATTTGTGTGTGAGGAATGTTTCCTGAAAGTTTGGCCGTACCTTTTCGTAACACCCTGTATTTGCATATCTTTGTGAATCACGGCAACGGCCTCGCCGCAGTGGGTACACCGGTTCCCGTCAGATCACCGAAGCTAAGCGCTGTTGGGCGTGGCCGGGGTGACCATCCGGGCCGCCATGCGTTGTTGCCATTTTTCGTGATGCCAACTGGGGAGCTACTCGACTTAATAGTAGTGGCTCCAGTCAAAGAAAACCATCATAACGAACGGGAGAACGGTGTGCTGACCACACGCCCCTCCTATCCGCATCCTCAGCTGAGAATGACATGGCGGTCGGATGGTCCCGATGGTCCACTTGTGGCCTGAAGTCGGAGTGCTTTGTCGATCACCCTGTATAAGGGGGACGAACAGTGTCACCTGGCCAGCGGTCACTATGACGGACACGGAGATGCTGGGTGCTCGTGCAAGACAGCATTATCAGCAACCGACAGAGCTTTTTTCTGCGGGTCTCCATTTGGCCAGCTGGTCGAGTTGTACAGTATCCAGATGTGGCAGCTGTTAGGAGCTGACAGTGGCACCATCTCGGACCATAGGGGCATGTGTACACATTGTCCAGGTGCTGGTCGACAACTGTCCACCGTAAGAGGGGTCGCTGTATTGTGCACCAGATACGTTCTGACCCCTTGTCATTTGCTGCTGCCATTGGAGGACAAGCAATGAACTCCCTGCAATACTGTGTGTCATAACACGCCATTGGTTGGAGACCAGCAGCAGCTGGACTGGGGTATTACCATCTCGTGTTTAGGCTGCCAATAACACTGTAACACAAACGGTTCTGTTTGTAGCACCATGGTTGGGAAGCATGGACTGCTGTCACACTGTGCTCAGTGATGAATCACGGTCATGTACCCCCCCTTGATGACCACCTTCAGCCACTGTGTGGGGTTCCTGTGGAGAGGCACCGGTCAAGTTCTTTCTAAAGTGTCCTCGACATTGTAATTACTGATATAACTTCTCATAGTCTCTCCTTCCCTGAAGTCTCAGTTACTTTCCTCCTCCCCACCATGGTGCTCCACATGTCTTGTCAGGCAGTGTACGCAGTGTGATCAAAAGTCTTCAGACACTCCCAAAAACATACGTTTCCCATATTAGATGCATTGTGCTGCCACCTACTGCCAGGTACTCCATATCAACGCCCTCAGTACTCATTAGACGTCGTGAGAGAGCAGAATGGGGCGCTCCTCGAAACTCGTGGACCTCGTATGAGGTCAGGTGACTGAGTGTCACTTGTGTCATACGTCTGTACGCAAGATTTCCGCACTCCTAAACATCCCTAGGTCCACTGTTTCCGATCTGATAGTGAAGTGGAAACGTGAAGGGTCACGTACAGCACATAAGCGTACAGGCCGACCTCTTTTGACTGACAGAGACTACCAACATTTGAACAGGGTCGTAATGTGTAGTACGCAGACATCTATCCACACCATCACACAGGAATTCCAAACTGCATCAGGATCCACTGCAAGTACTATGACAGTTAGGCGGGAGGTGAGGAAACTTGGATTTCACGGTCGAGTGGCTCCTCATAAGCCACACATCACGCCGGTAAATTCAAAACGATGCCTCTCTTGGTGTAAGGAGCGTAAACATTGAACAGTGGGAAAACGTTGTGTGGCGATCCAGTGGCATGGTGTGGGTATGGCGAATGCCCAGTGAACATCATCTGCCAGCGTGTGTAGTGCCAAAAGTAAAATTCGGAGGCGGTGGTGTTATGGTGTGGTAGAGTTTTTCATGGAGAGGTCTTGCACCCCTTGTTGTTTTGCGTGGCACTATCACAGCACAGGCCTACATTGATGTTTTAAGTACCTTCCTGCTCCCCACTGTAGAAGAGCAATTCGGGAATGGCGATTGCATCTTTCAACACGATCGAGCAGCTGTTCATAATGCACGGCATGTGGCGGAGTGGTTATGTGACAATAACATCCCTGTAATGGACTGGCCTGCACAGAGTCCTGACATGAATCGTATAGAACACCTTTGGGATGTTTTGGAACGCCGACTTCGTGCCAGGCCTCACCGACAGACATCGATACCTATCCTCAGTGCTGCACTCCGTCAAGTATAGGCTGCCATTCCCCAACAAACCTTTGAGCACCTGACTGAACGCATGCCTGCGAGAGTAGCGTCTGCCATCAAGGCGAAGGGTGGGCCAACGCCATACTGAATTCCAGCATTACCAGCGGAGAGTCTTTTTCAGCTAGGTGTCCGGATACTTTTAATCACATAGTGTATATTTATTAATACCTTTGCCGTTACCAAAATTTCTCTTTGCTTATAAAACTGTGAATAGATGAATACGACACTAGGACCAAATACAACCTCTACAAAACGTTTGTGCAATAGTACAGAATGGAGTCAGAGACAACCTTTCAGAGTGCATTATATGTCACTTAGATATCGTGTTGAAGCTTAACATTAAATTGAAGAACTTTCCACTGATCAACTGATTATACTCCACCGTATAGCGTCTTTAGGAAAACTCTTAAATTCAGTGTCTTAAGTTATTCCATGGTTAGAATTGTCTCCATACTACAGTAGCATGAAATCATCCTTGACTAGACCCATCTCTGTGGACTGCATAGATTTTTTCGATTTTTTCAGTCATGTGACTGGTTTTGATGTGTCCTGCCATGAATTTCTCTTCTCTGCCAACCTGTTCATCTCATAGTGGCACTTACACCCAACAACCTCAAACATTTATTTGGCATATACCAATCTCTGTCTTCTCATACAAATTTTACTCGCTACAGCTCTGTCAATTACCATGGACGTTGTTCCTTGAAGTCTTAACACACGTCCGGTCATTCCTCTTCTTCTCTGTGTCAATGTTTTCCACATGTTCCCCTTCTCAGAACATCCTCATTTCTTATCTTTTCTTCTTCTTCTTCACTTCATGGAGTAGACTTGCAACCAGCTGTGTCCTCACTGAACCCAACTGTTCCTTGGTGCTCCTTCGTTTCCCATTCCTGTTGGTTTATAATTGGTTGCTTGCTTAACTAATCTGTCGTCCCCATCCTGTTGATGCGTTGTTTCCGTTTCACGGATCTGCGCCCTGATTTTTATTCACGCAGTATACATTCGAATGGTTCAAATGGCTCTAAGCACTATGGGACTGAACAACTGAGATCATCAGTCCCCTAGAACTAACTAACCTAAGGACATCACACTCATCCATGCCCGAGGCAGGATTCGAACCTGCGACCGTAGCAGCAGCGTGGCTCCGGACTGAAGCGCCTAGAACCGCTCGGCCACAGCGGCCGGCAATATACATTCGGTGTTTCTATTATAATACTGTTGTGTATTTGATCTCTTAACTTTCCATAAAAATTTCGTTGCAGGTGAGAGTGTTCATCTCTTGTCTTTCTCAGTCTATGTCTAAGATCTGCTTTCATATACGAGATATCTCAATAATTTTATTTTTACATGAAAGCCTGTACCTTAATCTACGCACTGACGCCATTACGGTCTGATGCTTCCTCGTTTACGTTGTGTACTGAGTGTTTAAGATGCCTCCGATAATCAAGACTGTTGGGCTGTTATAAGATTTCTTAATGCTAAAGGCCTAAAAGGCATCGATATGCATCGTGAGATCTGTGCAGTTTACGGAGAAAACATTATGAGTGATGGAATGGTAAGAAAGTGTGTGAGAGCATTTAAAGATGGCCGCACAAATGTGCACGATGAACAACGGAGTGGACGTCCTTCGATCGTTAATGAAAGTTTGGTGCAGGAGGTGGACAATAAGGTGAGAGAAAACAGACGCTTTACGATTTGCTCCTTGCGGGATGACTTTCCTAATGTTTCTCGTAGTGTTTTGTACGGCATTGTGACCGAGCACTCGAATTACCGATAATTGTGCGCACGTTGGGTACCGAAAAAGGTTGACGGATGTGCACAAAACCAAACGTTTAGACAGTGCATTCATTGTCTTTTCTTGAGCGGTACCACAACGACGGTGATGATTCCTCAAGCCAAACTGTTACGGGCGATGAAACATGGGTCGCCTACGTCACACCAGAATCAAAGCAACAGTCCGTGGAAGTTGAACAAGGGCATCGTTTTGCTGCAAATCAATGCCCGTCCGCACGTGGCGAATCGGACCAAAGGTCTCACCACATCTTTTCGACGGGAAACTCTGGATCATCCTCCGTACACCCCCGATCTTCCGCCCAGTGACTACCGTCTGCTCCTGCACTTGAAGAAACACCTGGGCGGTCAGCGTCTTCGAGACGATGACGAAGTCAAAACGGTGGTGATGCAGTGGTTAACAAGTCAGGAGGCAGACTTCTATGAGGAGGGTATTCAAAAACTGGTACAACGTTATGACAAGTGCTTCAGTATTGACGGAAATTATGTAGAAAAGTAGATTAAGGTACAGGCTTTCGTGTAAAAATAAAATTATTGAGATATCTTAGCACGTCTTTTTTAAATTTCAAAACGGTACTCATTTAAGAAACACGCCTTGTATAATAGGCGTAGCCATTACTTTTTAAGATATTAGCTTTGTATCCCTCCTTTTGTTGTCACCGAGTTCTTTCTGTATCGCATCACATACCATTTGATACTGATACCATTTATTATTGACATCGTTGCCATACTTGTACCTATTACCGCAGTCAGACAGTTGGTAATGTGGCACCTGTTCTTTTGTTTGTCTACTCCAGTGGTTCCCTATGCTAGAGGGGTCCGCAAGATACTATTAAGAATAAAAAATATATTAAATATATTTCGTAAGATGACAGATATTTTGTTTTGGCGGCATCCTGCATGAGCAGAGCTTTAGCGAACGCTAACTTCTGCGTCTAGCGTGTTCCTAGAGCCAGCTGACACTAGCACATTCTAGCGCAAAACTAGAATTAGATAGACGCAAATAGTTCTGCTGTATGCCGTTAGACTGCGCGCGCTGCCTATTTGCAGCTGACAACTGACAGTCACTTTACGCAAAAACTCGCATTTCCGACGACAATCGGCCATCGTTAATTTATTGACAGTGCTTTCACAGACCGTGAAAGTTTCAAGTTTGGAACCTAATATTTCAGAAATAATGCATTGAAAGGTTAGACTGATGTCATCTCATTAAAAACTGGAAATTAAAACTAACTGTATACTGATGGAGTACTCTGTTGTAACTGTATTTTACCAAGTAAATAATACCTCGTATGAAATTAGTGTTTTCTTATTTTTCACACATGTCTACTCAATGCAATCTCAAGTGTAGTACACTTGAAAGACCAATATACTCACTTTTAATTTTTTCCTGTCATTTTCAAAAAAATGGCTCTGAGCACTATGGTACTTAACATCTGAGGTCATCAGTCCCCTAGAACTTAGAACTACTTAAACCTAACTAACCTAAGGACAACACACACATCCATGCCTGAGGCAGGATTCGAACCTGCAACCGTAGCGGTAGCGCGGTTCCAGACTGAAGCGCCTAGAACCGCTCGGTCATAGCGGCCGGCCCCCTCATTTTCAGTTCATACTCAATTTTTTTAAGGAGTTTGTTATACTAAACACCCAGATTTGAAGACAAAGATTTTGAGCAATAATCAAGAATTTAACAATAACAATGATGGCAAGAAGAGAATAGAATCTTCGAAATGTGGTGCTACAGAAGAATGCTGAAGATTAGATGTGTAGATCACATAACGAATGAGGAGGTATTGAATAGATTTGGGGAGAAGTCTGTGGCACAACTTGACTAGAAGAAGGGATCGGTTGGTAGGACATGTTCTGAGGCATCAATGGATCACCAATTTAGTACTGGAGGGCAGCGTGGAGGGTAAAAATCATAGAGGGAGACCAAGAGATGAATACACTAAGCAGATTCAGAAGGATGTAGGGTGCAGTAGCTACTGGGAGATGAAGAAGCTTGCACAGGATAGAGTAGAATGGAGAGATGCACCAAACCAGTCTCACGACTAAAGACCACAACAACAACAACAAGAATGATGGCTAAATTGAAAAAGTTTTAAGCTCAATATTTTTTCAACAATGAACATGTCAATGTTTTTTCTAAGTAACAAAAATATAAAACGTGTAAAAAGACTCTTAATTTGCCTTTCATAGGTAGTTGATACTCTGATATGAGAAGGTACCAGTCATGCTGTATGAGAGGGTCTCCGAGAAAATTTTGTTCGGAACCCCTGGTCTAGTCAGTCCACCTAACTTTCACGATCCTCCTATAGCACCACGTCTCAGCACTTCGATTCTCTCCTTTTCCTGGTTTCTCTACATCCCACGGAACGTTACTGACGTAATGTAATGGCGCCTCTGAACACAGCCCAGTCCACCTCTGGCGCCTTTTGTTCCCAGAGCCAGGGTGTGGAGCTGGGTAAGCTCGCTGTCTACCACGCGCTGACGCGCGAGGGCCAGGCGACGCACATCGTAGGGGCCAACTGCAGGGAGGTGCTGCACTTGAACCTGAGGACACTGCGAGAGGGGCAGGTGCTGGAGCACGTCAGGGCAGGTGAGGTGGGGGTTCGGCCCGAGACCGAGCTTCTGGTACTTGGTAAATTACACTGCTGGCTAGTAAAATTCTAACACCATACACACTAAAGAGCCAAAGAAACTGCCACAGTATAACGTGGCATGGACTCGAGTAATGTCTGAAGTACACTACGGGCCAATAAGATCGCTACACCAAGAAGAAATGCAGATGATAAACAGGTATTCATTGGACAAATATATTATACTAGAACTGACGTGTGATTACATTTACACACAATTTGGCTGCATAGATTCTAAGAAATCAGTACCCAGAAGAACCACCTCTGGCCGTAATAACGGCGTTGAGTCAAACAGAGCTCGGATGGCGTGTACAGGTACAGCTCCCATGCAGCTTCAACACGATACCACACTTCACCAAGAGCAGAGACTGGCATATTGTGATGAGGCAGTTGCTCGGCCACCACCGACCAAACGTTTTCAATTGGTGAAAGATCTGGAGAATGTGCTGGCCAGGGCAGCAGTCGAACATTTTCTGTATCCAGAAAGGCCCGTACAGGACATGCAACGTGCTGTCGTGCATTATCCTGCTGAAATGTAGGGTTTCGCAGGGATCGAATGAAGGGTAGAGCCACAGGTCGTAACACATCTGAAATGTAACGTCCACTGTTCAAAGTGCCATCAATGCGAACAAGAGTGACCGAGACGTGTAACCAGTGGCATCCCATACCATCACGCCGGGTGATATGCCAGTATGGCGATGACGAATACACGTTTCCAATGTGCATTCACCGCGATGTCGCCAGACACGGATGCGACTACATTGATGCTGTAAACAGAGCCTGGATTCATCCGAAAAAATGACGTTTTGCCATTCGTACACCCAGGTTCGTCGTCGAGTACACGAAATGAGACGCTACTGTCTGTGATGCAGCGTCAAGGGTAACCGCAGCCACGGTCTCCGAGCTGATAGTCCGTGCTGCTGCAAACGTCGTCGAACTGTTCGTGCAGATGGTTGTTGTCTTGCAAATGTTCCCATCTGTTGACTCAGGGATCGAGACGTGGCTGCACGATCCGTTACAGCCCTGCGGATAAGATGCCTGTCATCTCCACTGCTCTAGTGATACGAGGCCATTGGGATCCAGCACGGCGTTCCGTATTACTCTCCTGAACCCACTGATTTCATATTCTGCTAACAGTCATTGGATCTCGACCAACGGGAGTAGCAATGTCACAATACAATAAACCGCAATCGCGATAGACTACAATCCGACCTTTATCAAAGAAACGTGATGGTACGCATTTCTCCTCCTTACACGAGGCAACGCCAGTCAACTGCTGTTTGTGGCCGGCCAGAGTGACCGAGCGGTTCTAGGCGCTACAGTCTGGAACCGCGTGACTGCTACGGTCGCAGGTTCGAATCCTGCCTCGGACATGGGTGTGTGATGTCGTTAGGTTTAAGTAGTTCCAAGTTCTAGGGGACTGGTGACCGCAGAAGATAAGTCCCATAGTGCTCAGAGCCATTTGAACCATTTTGCTGTTTGTGCATCAGAAATCGGCTGGAAACTTTCCTCATGTCAGCACATTGTAGGCGTCGCCACCGGCGCCAACCTTGAATGAATGCTCTGAAAAGCTAATCATTTTCATATCACAGCATCTTCTTCCTGTCGGTTAAATTTCCCGTCTGTAGCACATAATCCGCATGTTGTAGCAATTTTAATGGCCAGTAGTGTAGTTCTGGAGGGAATTGACACCAGGGATGTCCATAAGCCCGTGAGATTATGAGGACGCGGAGGTCTCTTCTGAACAGCACGTTGCAAGCCATCCCAGATATGCTCAGTAATGCTCATGTCTGGCGTGTTTGGTGGACAGCGGACGTGTTTAAACTCAGAAGAGTGTTCCTGGAACCATTCTGTAGCAGTTCTGGACGTATAGGGAGTCGCATTGTCGTTTTGAAACTGCCCAAGTCCGTCGGAATGCACAGTGGACATGAGTAGATGCAGGTAATCAGACAGGATGCTCACGTACGTATCACCTGTTCAAATGGCTCTGAACACTGTGGGACTTAACATGTGAGGTCATCAGTCCCCTAGAACTTTGAACTACTTAAACCTAACTAACCTAAGGACATCATACACATCCATGCCCGAGGCAGGATTCGAACCTGCGACTGTAGCGGTCGCGCGGTTCCAGACTGAAGCGCCTAGAACTGCACCGGCCGGCGTGTTACCCGTCATAGCCATATCTAGACGTATCAGAGGTCCCATATCACTCCAACTGCACACACCCCACACCATTACAGAGCCTCCATCAGCTTGAACAGTCCCCTGCTGACACGCAGGATCCGTGGATTCATGAGGTTGTCTCCATACCCGTACGTGTCCATCCGTTAGATACAATGTGAAAGGAGACTCGTGCGATAACACAACTTGTTTCCAGTCACCAACAGTCCAATGTCGGTTTTCACGGGCCAGGCGAGGCATAAAGCTTTGTGTCGTGGAGTCATCAATGGTACATGAGTGCCCCTTCGGCTCCGGAAGCCCATATCGATGATGTTTCGTTGAATGGTTTGCGTGCTGAAACTTGTTGATGGCGCAGCACTGAAATCTGTAGCAGTTTGCCGAAACGTTGCTCTCCTGCCACATTGAACGATTCTCTTGAGTCATCGTTGGTCCCGTTCTTGCATGATCTTTTTCCGGTCGCAGCAATGTCAGAGATTTGATGTTTTACCGGATTCCTGATATTCACGGTACATTCGTGATGTGGTTGTACGGCAAAATCCCCATTTCATCCTTATCTCGGAGACGCTGCGTCCCTTCGCTTGTGCGCCGACTATAAGAGCTCGTTCAAATTCACTTAAATCTCGATAACCTGCCATTGTATCAGCAATAACCGATCTAACAACGGCGTCAGACACTTTTTGTCTTATATAGGCGGTACTGGCATCAACGCCGTATTATGCCTGTTTAAATATTTCTGTATTTGAATACGCATGCCTATAGCAGTTTCTTTGGCTCTTCAGCGTATTTGGGACATTACTGTATCCAAACACTATTGAATACCTCAAAAAAAAAAAAACAAAAAAAAACCGATTTATTAACACACAGCGTACATTCACAACACGAGTGGCTCTTTATGCACTCAAAGTAATGAGTGCTACAGACTGTGGATGTCAAGGTGACTCCATATTTCTGTATTTACACAAGGCTTTTAACACGGTTCCTCACAAGCAGCTTCTATTCAAATTGCTTTCAGTGTTTAAGTTGCGGAGCCCGATTCGTGATTTCTTGTCAGAAACTAGTCTGTAGTAACCGACGGAAAACCATCGAGTGAAACAGAAGTGATACCTGGCGTTCCAAAAAAAAGTGTTATAGGCCTTCTGCTGCTCCTAATGTACATAAGCGATATAGGCGACAATCTGTGCAGCTCTCTTACATTGTTTGTACATCATGCTGTTCATGAAACGGTGCATGTTGCAAAGTCCTACTGCAGTTCCATGTTAGTGGTGTGTGTCTGCAATTCAGCGGATTTTTCCTATTTCCATCGTTGACTACTGATGCAACATTAGTAACTTATTAGTATTTAGGTACAGATATTTCGAAGAGCGAGCAGTTGTATATGTTTACTAAGTATAGAGCTACTGTATCAGCATACCCTGAAAGGAACCCGACTGGTATACTATCTGGACAGGTGAACCTGACTTTGTTAATTGATTTAAACTGCTTTTTTACACCGAGGATATATACTTCCATCTTACTGAACTTGGCAGCTATTTTTGATTCGATTTCTGGAGTATTTACTTCGTGTTCTTCGGTGAAGAAATTTCGAAAAGCCGTGTCTAGTATCTCCGTTTAAGTATCACTATCATCGGTAGTAGTACCACCGCTGTCGCAAAGTGTATGTGTTGGCTGTGTGCTGCTTCTGGTGAACTTTACATATCTCTTTGGGTTTACTGCCAGATTTCGAGACAGTTTCGTTTGCGGAAACTATTAAAAGCATCTGGCGTTGAAGTGGGCTTCGGTAAAACATCGCCAGTCGTGGAGATTTTGCGTCCTTTTCAATCTGGCATGCTTTTTTAGTTGCTAGCACAAGTGTTCTGACCTTTTTTTGTGTATTGTACCTTCTCTTATTAATTCATTTGGTACTGCTCCATTAAGTTTCGGGAATGCAGCCGCATAAATTCTGCTTCTTCTTCTAATATTTCGGCTGCATACCTTTCAGCCATCTTCAGAGAGAGCCGTACGACTGACGCTCCAGCGGATCTTTATTGTATTTCAATTCCCCAACGGGGCGAGCTGGCAGGAGCATATGCGCTGCTCTTCAGCCGAAAGACATAGAACAAAACAATAGAAGACATTTAAAAACAGCAAAGGAGAGAAGAAGGCGAACATAGATATAAAAAGGGAGAACATCATGGAAGGCAATAGACAAAGAAAAAAACGGGGTGACTGTAAAATGGAGATAAAAAACTGTTTAAAAGTAGCACACACAAAAAGCCACACACTGCGACGATTAAAAGAAAACAAGGCACAGGATGACTGGAGCATAAAGGTGTTGACGGATGGCATAGCACACAATGTAACACTGACGGCGAATCTCAAGGCCGTACACAATTAAAATCACACCTCTTGACGCACACGAGAAACAGCACTAGACACAACACTGATGAGGCACACTGATGATGATCAATACAGAGGATCTGCCAGGTTCAAGGAGATGAGGGAGACCTGAAGAAGGGAGGGAGGGGAAGAGATGGGGGAGGGGAGTGGGGGGCGCGCGGAAGAGGGCCAGGTAGGGAGGGATGTGGGAAGGAGAGAGGCAAGTATGGGGAGCAGGGTCTCAGGGGAGGGGGGGATTGAGGAAAATTCGCTCTGGGAGAAGGAGGGAAGAGGAGAAGGGGGCCCTGGGGAGGGGGGGGGGAACAAGGCCGGGTTATAGTTGGAAGGAAGGGTATATGTCACGGCAAAGTTCATCATCCGGGAGGGGGAGGCGTTGGAAATTGCCCTGATGAAGGAGATGGAGGGTGTGGAGGTGGAGAGAGGGAGGGATACAGTGATAGTGGCGCGGCAACGGGCGGGGGGTGGAGAGGAAGGAGGAAACCAGAGGGTGGGGGGGATCAACCCTGCGAACAATGTAAAGGATGCGGAGATGTTGGAGGAACAAGAGGAGGTGGGGGAAGGGGATCAGTTCATACAGGAGCCGTGTGGGGGAAGGAAGGCGCTCCAGCGCTCGCTCCATCCTTTTAAACTCGTGGACCGCGCCACTGCGCATGCGGCCACACATAAACAAGGCGCCAGTGATGTTGACCGGCGGCAAAGACGTAACATATGCATGAGTTATGTCTGTGGCTGCGCATTTGATCCAGGCTGGGAGGTCGATGTATTACTGGGAACTGAACTGTATCGACGTCTTTGTAAGTTCAATATTGAAAGTGTCGATTTCCATGATTTATCTAACGTGAAACCGCTGTCTCTATTAATTAAATTCTTCGCCAAGCGGATTTCAATGGCCTCTTTTACTACGGAGTCCCAGAAAGATGAAACAGAAGTAAATCGGCTGTGGCAGAGCATTGTATTGATTCTGGTCACTCTATGGTATATGAAAATGTCGAAATTCTGACTTCTGTTTCATCTTTCAATTGCTTCAATTGTTTCTGGGACTCCGTAGTAAAAGAGGCCATTGAAATTCGCTTGGCGAAGAATTTAATTAATAGAGACAGCGGTTTCACATTAGATAAATCATGGAATCCGGCACTTTCAATATTGAATTTACAAAGACGTCGCTACAGTTCAGTTCCCAGTAACACATCGACCTCCCAGCCTGGATCGAATGCGCAGCCACAGACGTAACTCATGCATATGTTACGTCTTTGCCGCCAGTCAACATCACTGGCGCCTTGTTTATCTGTGGCCGCATGCGCAGTGGCGCGGTCCGCGAGTTTAAAAGGATGGAGCGAGCGCTGGAGCGTCAGTCGTACGGCTCTCTCTGAAGATGGCTGAAAGGTATGCAGCCGAAATATTAGAAGAAGAAGCAGAATTTATGCGGCTGCATTCCCGAAACTTAACGGAGCAGTCTTTGCGCCGCGAAAACCTGAAGATTCACATCATTTGGTACTATCTCTCAGTTGACACCTGCTTAACTACATTATGCAAAGAATGTGTACAAATAAAAAGTGCGAGTTTGAACAAAAATATAAACCTCTTAGCTTTCTTTATTTTATACAACGATCTACTTTCTTTGTGAACTGTTATAGTCTTCTCCTGCGACCCTTTCTCTAAATGATCCGCTGGACATTAGTTTTGCAAAAATTAACTTCCTTTGTATGCCTTTTCACATTAATTTACTTTATCTATCAGTGCTGCAAATGTTGTGCTTAATGCATTGGTGACTATTCTCCAGTTCTCACATCAATTACTTCCATTTGATAGGAACTCTCACTATGAACTGCTACTTCACAACTTCACGTCTGCCAAAGTTGACCACACGGCAAAGTAAAGGGTGTATCAAAAAGAATCATCCAACTTGGTACGGTATGTCTGTATTTCTGGCACTAACAAACATACACTATGAATTTTGTTTTTTGCTGAACAGGAAACTCAAAAAGTTGTTTTCATAGCTTTTCAAAGGTGTTTACTGTGACCTCCTTGAGATGCACAGCATGTGTCAATATGGTACTGAAATTGTTCCCACACTGCAGCGAGCCTGTCTTGAGTAATAGCTTCCACAGCTGTTGTTATGCCATATCTCAGTTCATTCATTGTTGTTGGTAACAGTGGCAGATAAACAGAACCTTTTATAAACTTCCACAAGAAATAAGGATATACAGTCATATCTGGCGACATTGGAGGCCAGTAATGTAAGGCTAAATCATTTCCTCCAGTGCGACCGATCCATCGTTCAGTAATCTTTTGATTTAAAAATTCCCGCACTTCCAGATCCCAGTGTGGCGGTGCCCCATCCTGCTGGTAAATGAAGTCGTTCGAATCAGTCTCCACAACTACCCAACTGTGTGAAAAGAAATTTCTCACGCATTTCGAAATATGTGCTTCCTGTAACAGCGTTCTCAGCAAAGAAAAATGGACCACACACCTTTCCCCATGAAAATGCCCAAAACACATTAAATTTTGGAGAGTCCTTCTCATGTTGTTCAAATTCATGTGGTTGTTCCATACCCCATATTCTCACATTATGACAGTTTACCTTTCCATTTAAATGAAATATTGTCTCTTCATTAAACACTAAGCATGGAAGGAAACTGTCATCCTCCATCTTCCCAAGAACTAAATTACAGAACTCCACATGTTGTCGTTTGTCACCTTCACGAAGAGAAAGCAGCAGCTGAATTTTCTACGGTTTCACGTGTAAACGTCGACGCAACACACGCCAGACGGACATCGGGGTCATGGGGAGCTCCCGAGCTGCACAGCGAACGGATTGCTGCGGACTTCTGGTGAAACTACAGTGGATACATTCGACGCCTGTGTCAGACACTCGAGGACGGCCCAGCCATTTGCCTTTACACAAACAGCCTTGTTTTCCCGGAATTATTCATTTCATTGTCTAATGCTCTGTGCTGTAGAAGGATCCACGCCATAGCTAGTACGAAAATCGTGCTGAACAGTTGTTACTGGCCTGCACTGTGCAAAACGTAGAACACATAACGCTTTCTGTTGTCGGGACACCATTTTTATTAAAACTAAACGGGGCGCACAGTGCTGCTACCTAGCGGGAACCGTGTAAAACTCGAGAGTTTGCCCGTTCCAAATGTATGATGTTCACCTGTATATCTCAAATAACATAACAGTTATGATTCTTTTTTTAAAAAAATCGAATGGTTCTTTTTGATAGACGCTGTAATTGAGTGATTTAGCAACTGATTAACTGTTGCATTTACAGACTTTTTGATTTTCCGAAAATGTGATACATCATATTTTATTTATTGTACCCACTTTGTGAGTGTCTTTCAGTAATTAAACAGACAAATTCTTGTACAACAAAAATGCAGGCGATCATCATAGGCCGCACCACCCTCTCCTTCTGTCTCCATGATTTCTACCTCACTATTTATGGTCATCCCATCCAGCTCACTCCTACCCTCAAATACCTTGGCCTCACCCTCGACCGCCACCTCACCTGGACTCCCCATCTCCTTACCATCCAAAACAAAGCTCGCAACAGACTCCGCCTCCTGAAACTCCTGTCCGGCAGGACGTGGGGTCTGCATCCTTCCACCATCCTTAACACCTACAAATCCTTGATCCGCCCCATCCTCTGTTATGCCAGTGTAGCTTGGATTTCCGCCCCTCCCCGGTTCTATGAAGCCCTCCAAATCCTCGAACGCCATACGCCTCGCCTCGCCTTCCACGGCCACCTTCCGTCCCCCACACACATCCTCTATGACCTCATCCCCTTCACCCACCTTCTCCTTTTCCTTGAACACATCCGCACACTCTATATTGTTCGCCACCTTGATCCCCCTCACCCACTGGTGTCTCCCTTCCTCTCCACCACCGACCCACTGCCGTGCCTTTACCGCTGTGTCCCACCCTCTCTCCATCTCCACACCCTCTCTCCATCTCCACACCCTCCGCCTCCTTTCCCAACTCAACTTCCACCATCTACCCCCTCCCAGATGATGAACTTCGCCCTGATGTCTACCCTTCCTATCAACTCTAACCCCACTTTCCTCCTGCCTCCTCCTCAGTGCTCCCTCTCCCTGCTCCTGGGTGGCTTTCCCCTCCTCCTCCCCCTCCCTCTCCTGTGCTCCCCTTCAGTGTCTCTGCAATCCCCCCTGCCTTGTCTTCCCTCTTCGTCTGCCCCACCAGTTTCCTGCCTCTTGGTGTACCTGCTGATGCCCCGCCTCCTTCCTTCCTGCCGCCTCCCCTGCTGCACCTTGCTCTCCCCTCCTTTTCCATCCTATCCGGCCTCTCCCTCGGCAGGTCCCACCTGGCACTTTTATGCTTCACTGTGTTTGCTCCAAGTGGGTTTAAAGTGTGTTGTTCTGGAGTGTTTTCAATACTTCTAACCTGTGCATGTGCCTTCAGTGTCTTCTTTGTGTTTTAAGAATCCCCAACTATGTTTTTTTTAAACTTTATTTCGACTTTTTTAATTGTCCCCCATGAATGTCTCTATTTCAGTGTATTTTTACCTCCATTATCTCCGCTTACTCTGTTTTATACATCCATTTTTATCGTCTTATGTATAACATTTTATTCTTGTATTAGTTGTCATGTCACTTGGCTGAAGAGTGGCGGATTGTGCCGCTGACAGCCCTCCCTGAACATATGGGGCAGGGGAATGAACTCAAAATAAAGAAAAAAAACAAACAATTTTTTCTTTACCTCTTCATAGCCATTGGGCACGGGTTCTTTCATCGAGCCAAACACAAAAATCCGAAGGAACAACTTCAGGGATGTAAGTAGGATGATGTAGGAGCTACAACCTGATCTGCTACAGCCTTCCAGCCACAGTTGGCCCGTACGACTTTGAGTGTTGTCCTGTAGAAGAAGCAGGACACCTTTCCTTTGCAGGCCTGAACATTTCCCCTCTTCATCACGGGCTTGACTTTTTTCTCAGTTGCAGCTCAGTCTGAAAGGCTGTTGATGATGTGTTCATAAAAGAATCCCAGATAACTGGAATGGGTTCACTCCAAAAGATGATCAATATGAAACATGATGTTATCAGCCGATGGCTGCATTTGTAATTCAGGGTGTTTAGATTGCATGCTTTGACGGTTACCTGGTGGCTTAAAATGATGTATCCAGTTTTTGTAGCAGGTGAAACTTCTGTTCAATGGTGCCATCACCTTCGCTACTGCTAAGGATTTCTGAACTCGTCTCAGAGGCAAAGTGTGTGTCCCTTGCGATCAACGGTAAGCTCTCTGGGAACCCACCATGCAAAATATATAAATAATGTCGTGTGACTAGGGCCTCCCGTGGGGTAGATCATTCGCCGGGTGCAAGTCTTTCTATTTGACGCCACTTTGGCGACTTGCGTGTCGATGGGAATGAAATGATGATGATTAAGACAACACAACACGCAGTCCCTGAGCGGAGAAAATCTCTGAGCCAACCAGGAATCGAACCCGGGCCCTTAGGACTGACATTGTGTCGCGCTGAGCACTCAGCTACCAGGGGTGGACTGTGGTGCAGTGAGCTGTGCCGACGCTAACTCGCGTTTTTCAGCTGATTGTTTAACTGTGAGTTGTCGGTCGTCTTGGATAAGTGGATCAGTCAGTAAGAGCTGGCAGTGCTGAGTCAGACGCTGGTATCACACGCCCTGAGCTGTGGACATGGTTGCACGTTCGAGACCTCTTTTGAATTTTCCCACCCACGCGCAAATACTCGGAGGGTTCAAACAACTACTGCCGTACTGTTTGTTCATCCGAGAGCATATTTCCGTTGGCTGTACACTTTTCCAAATCTTTCGCATCAAACATTTTTGCATGAATGTACGCAGCAGGAGGTAAAATTATTGCTTTCAGGGTTCCATGCCTCAGTCTCTAGAAATGGAACCGCGACGGAATCACTTTGCTGTCCGCCTGTCTATCTATCTCTGTCTATCTGTATGTCCCCACAATAGAAACGGTCGAATATTGGGCATAGTTCGTGTAGACGGAAATTTTTGTACAGTGCGTTTCTCCTCAATAGTCCTGAAACTACTGCCTCTAGCGAAAACATAACCCAGTACAAAATTTAACTATATAAAATTTCCTACAAAAATATCTTGTTCATTTCTTTCTGTAGCAGTAATAGTTCACACATAGCGGACAATATAATATGAAAAATCGCACCTGGTTTTTGAAGGGTAGGTAGAACATTGCAGGTAGGAGCAGCTGAATCAATCTATTCGGAGAACGTGGAATGCATCACTCTTACCTGCCCTGTGTTGCTGCACGAAACTGCTAATCAATTGCAGCTCCAAGCGTGTAGTGCACTTCATGCCAGCCTGGTGTTTGTTGTACGACGACGCCATGGTTCTGCAGTACTAATAGCCAGCAGTGTACTTACAGCCAGTTGGGGCTTTCTTTTGAGATGTGGCACGTATACACATGTACCAATATTATCATACATGTCACGTTCAAGTAATGGGTGGAGTCATAGTCAGTGATGTCAGTTTCAGGTTCTTTGCTGACTTGAAGATGAGGCACTGGGAAGGCAAGGAATTACGAGAGAGGGAAGCAATACTGAAAGAGTTGGCGGAAAAGGTAAAACTAGAAGGCAAGTCCTGATGAAAACGCCAGCGCACCACGAAGATGCGGACAATGGGTCATTTGGGTCGGTAATCGTACTGATGGTACAGTGCACATCCAATGTAGGTAGGCATTGTGCCACGCTTTTCGTCTACTTAGTAATTACTTGTAATGGCTAAAAAGGGTTCTGTATCTGTGAGAGAAGATTCTGAAGCAAAGTGAATCAGACAACTGTGTGTTCAATGATAAATTGCTTCAAACACCATTACTGGTAAACAGCGTTTTGTAATTGTAAACAATATCCACTCTACAATAAATGTTAACGTTAAAAGCAATATTATTACTTGGAAAATACTTCCTGGAGTTTCTTACAGTGGTGGTGGTGGTTAGTGTTTAACGTACCATCGACAACGGGGTCATTAGAGATGGAGCACAAGCTCGGGTTAGGGAAGGATTGGGAAGGAAATCGGCCGTGCCCTTTCAAAGGAACCATCCTGGCATTCGCCTTAAACGATTTAGGGAAATCATGGAAAACCTAAATCAGGATGGCTGGAGACAGGATTGAACCGTCGTCCTCCCGAATGCGAGTCCAGTGTGCTAACCACTGCGCCACCTCGCTTGGTAGTTTCTTACAGTTGATGTCAGACACATACTGTCACTCATGATAGTTTCATTTTCCTGGTCTACTGAAACCTGATCATGGCAGTAGGCCCTTGCTGTGGTTTGATTTATTATGATTCTACATTTAACAGTTAACCAAGGAACTGTATATGGCCAATACACCAACAACTCCATGGTTGTTAAGCCTATACATTTTACGAATCTACTGATGGCTATTCACAGACTTAAACACAAGAAATGAGCTGCTTATTAAGTTGCTAGGCAACTGCGCTAACTTTTGTGCTCAACTAGAACCATACTGATATTATTTTCAAACTGACAGTATCATTCTTGCAGTACATATGCTCAGGAACTGTTCTTTCTTTCCTTTTCTATAAGTATTTATGGGGGAACATTAATTCTTGAAGAAAGGCAAATAGCTCTCTACAATTTAATTACTTTATACATTTTTTGGAAATAGAGAGACCAGTGAGATACCACAAATTTTTGAGATGTAGAGCTTTTTGTAACAGTTTGTTTCACTGGTATAGATTATATTTACAATTTACAAGAAACGTTCAGATTACTTCTTGTTTAGTATCAGAAATTCACCATCTGTTTGTAGTGAATCAATCTCAAAAATTTCATTTCAAATGTACTGAAATCTGTTGTTCATATTTGAATCACTATACAAACACTTTCATGTAAACTACATACATAATTATTATTGGTAAAAATAGTGCTTCAAAATATCTGTAACTCTAATGTGGAAAACTCTTCTGAACAGGTACAGAATTTATGACAATTATTTTGAATAGCAAGATGAAGAAAATGTGTTACTGAGTTTATAGTAATAAAGAGACTCGTAACAGTGTTGATAGATTTGTGGTGATATCGCTAGCCTTTACCACTACTGTGCTTTACTAATAAATGTTTGTGTGAATAGTCAATTTAGTGTTTAGCCAACTCAGTTCATTTTAAACTTAAAACAATGTTTACACATCTCTATGACAACAAATTTGACTGCCAGTTCTTCTCTCTTAGATTTTGCTTAGCTTTTTTTATGTCAGATTTAATCCTTATGTCTTCCTGATAAATGCCTATGAACTGTTGGAAATGAGGAAATAGTAAACTGTAACAAATATTAAAGTCATGCTTTTTATGTGCCAATATTATATATATTGCTTAACTATAGTTTGGATTACTTTTTTCTGAAATGAATGAAAATAAATTATTTCTAGAAAGGTGAATCTACTCCAAGTCTTTTATTTAAAATAAAGTTGATCTTTGGTTGTGTATAACTTTCCTATCTAGCTGCAACGATTAAGTTCAGTATAAAAAAGAATTACCCTCACAACATGACCAACAAGAATCTCTTAAGTATATTAATGATCAGTGAAATATCAAATATTTTATTTCCATTGACTTTAACTGATTTAAGAATGACCGCCAAGCAACGTAGTATTGAAACTAATTTTTAAAATCTTTCGTTTTTATTTTACACACAGCGCTTTT
This sequence comes from Schistocerca piceifrons, assembly GCF_021461385.2. Lineage (NCBI taxonomy): Eukaryota > Metazoa > Arthropoda > Insecta > Orthoptera > Acrididae > Schistocerca > Schistocerca piceifrons. The sequence goes on along the minus strand of NC_060148.1, from coordinate 80,061,498 downwards.
CTCATACAGAATTACAGTGCAAAAAATATCTTCTCGTGCATTAATGTATTCTTTATAGTTCTAATAATGTAAAACAAAAATGCTGTGGCATTTGTTTTTTAAATGATGAAAGATATAGGTACAAAAAATACAGTCATTAAGGTTATCAAGACAAAAATATTGACTACAGCCTTGAAAGAAATATTGCCACAACCATAGGCTGTTAAACTTTATGCATTTCTCCACAGAACTAATACATCCTGCTGCAACGACTACAGCAATATTTATGGTGATGCAATGCTAAAAACAAACGAATATTGATCATATCGGAGTCTACAAGTGTGTAATACATTAGACATTAATAAAAAGGAATGATAGTTAATTCTCACTGTATTTAGACGTAGACAGATGAATAGTATTCTTAGGGACACATTTAATAAAAGCAAATGAGGAATGACCTCTTTCCTGATACACCATTTTCATCAGTTTGAGGTGGCATTTTTTCATCTTGTTTATGAGCTGCGATGAAGAAATGTTGATATGTTGTGTATTAACTGAAATTCTTTACTCAAACTTTGCAATTTAAGGCACACAGGTAACAATTGTATGTTCCAACCCTAAAATGTATAGTTCCCTGATATAACCACAGTTTTTGCCCAATGCATCCTGCAACCACCACACAGAAAGAATTCAGAGCTATGATTAATAGAGATTTGATTAAACACAAGGAATGCAGCCTGTGAAATAACTGGTAAGTTCTCTTTTGTTGGACTTTGCTTCTTTGGCGTTAGCAGTTCATATTTTCCGATTTTATAACTTTTTCTGTACTAAATTATTATTTTTTATTTTATAATGAAATTAGATCCACAAAATGTCTTCGATCAAACAGTCTTCTCTTTCACAATTCATGAATATCACAGCCATTGATTATAATGCACAGAAAAAGTGATTGTATTAGTCAGACACCTTCTCTTAAACAAAAACTAATAGATCAACATATTAAAAGTGCATTATAATAATACATGCTACGAGACCACAGAAAAACTGAAGTAGAAGCAAAAAACTTACAGTTTTCATAGAGCTAATTTCATAGATTTGGTTTGACTGGAAGTTAAATTCAAGCATGGCAGGAAAGCCTTATTTCCAATATTGTGAGACAATTATATTTGAAATTTGTTGCAATGGTTCAGTATTTATATAATATTTTTCTTTCTTTTTACCATCCATTATCAATGCAATCTCCAATCAGTGAAATAAATTAACATATAGTCCACTTTTTCTTGTTAATAGTTGTCTGAAACATAAGGCTTTAGTGGATAAGAACAAAAGGTTTCAGGCAATTAGCTAGGAGCAAGTTACACTACCAAATCTGCCGAAAAATAGCATGTAACAAATTTTCATTGAAACTTGCTCATTGTATTACAATGATGAGAGGTAAACATTGGTACCAAGTCTCAAAGAATGCTTCTGAAATGTAATTATTTATATAAAGTGTGTGTTCCAGCATGTTTCTGGAATGCCTGGAGAAATTTCAGCATGTGAGAGACATGACTAAGGAGAGAACTGGTCTGGTAGTAAGATACTCCTAGCAATTGTGGTGGCACAAATCTGAAACACATAAAAATAATAAAAAACGAATATATTAGTCTCAGTCCAAAGTATTCTGTAATTAGGCCGATTATTGACAGTCATGATGACATTTGACTAATAGGAGTTATGGTGAGAGTTGAGGGAGGGAAGGGGATGACATGTGTAATGTGGGCTGTTCGGGTGTGTGGAGCAATTTCAACACATCACACATCCTATCTGGAGATACACTGGGAGAACCAACCTCCTTGCATCTCTACATGAGGTGTGAAAGTGATGACATGGAAGATTATTGGAAATATTTGTACCACCTACCATGGATTCTGGGGTCGTTGGCTAATGCATGACAGTCCTGATGACATTTCAGCCCTACTGGTTGGGTGTGGAGAAGGAACAGGGTCACTTAAAAATATGTAACTGGGCAACAATGAATAATCAGCTATAAGCTGGTTGTTGGAAGATCGTTCGGAATTTCATTTCTCACTTGTTACCATAGTTTCAAAGCGCCAGAAGGTAGTGTCCCATTTTTTTTACGAAATGAACACAAGTCGAGTTCTGCTGGGCGCAGTAGCTTCACAAACTGGGGGAAGCAGCAGAAGTGAAGCTTCAGGCATTGACGATCACAAAATTCTTCTAGATAAATTTAAGTATTGTGGTATGAATGGGACAGCGCACAAATGGTTTAATTCGTATGTAACTGGAATGGAGGAGGTTAAAATTAACAGTACAGATAGTCTTCAAAAATCAGCAGAGTGCACTAGCTGGGGACGTATCAAGAATGGTGTCCCACAGGGTTCGGTCTTGGGTCCCTTATTGTTCTTAATATACATTAATGACTTGCAACTCTATTTTCATGAAGATGAAAAGCTAGTTCTTTTGTTGATGATACAAATATAGTAATCACACCCAACAAACAAGAATCAGCTGAGGAAATTGTAAATAATGTCTTTCAGATAATTGTTAAATGTTTCTTTGCAAATGGACTCTCACTAAATTCTGAGGAAACACAGTTTATACAATTCTGTACGCTAAATGACATAACATCATTGATAAATACAGACTGTGAACAGAAAAGTGTTGCTAAGACAGAATATTCAAAATTTCTGGGTGTGTGCATTGATGAGATATTGAACTGGAAGAAACACATCGAAGATCTATTGAAACAGTTAGGTTCAGCTACTTATGCTATTAGGGTTATTGCAAATTTTGGTGATAAACATATCAGTAAATTAGCTATGCCTATTTTCATTCACTGCTTTCATATGGCAGCATATTTTGTGGCAATTCCTCACTAAGAGAAAAAGTATTCATTGCACAAAAGCATGTAATCAGAATAATAGCTGGAGTCCACCCAAGATCACCTTGCAGACTTTTATTTAAGGAACTCGGGATATTCACAGTACCTTTGCAATACATATATTCATTTATGAAATTTGTCATTAAAAACACATCTCAGTTAAAAAATAACAGCAAAGTGCATAGCTACAACACTAGAAAAAAGGATTATCTTCACTATTCTGGATTAAATATCAGTTTGGCACAGAAAGGGATGAATTATGCTGCCATAAAAATCTTTGGTCATTTGCCAAATAGCATTGAAAGTCTCACAGGTAGCCAAACAACATTTAAAAGCAAATTAAAAGAATTTCTGAATGTAAAGTCCTTCTACTAAATAGATGAAGTTTTAGGTATGAAGTAGTAACTGTAAAAAAATTAATTAATTATTTTGTGTAAAGAAAATTTATGTTAAAGTGACACTTTCCACATCATTACTAACTGTCGTGTTCATGATCTATGGAACAAGGATTAACGTATGTATGTACAACATGTGAGCAAAAGTATCCATACACTCCCAAAAATGTACGTTTTGTACGTTTTTCATATTAAGTGCAATGCGCTGCTACCTACTGCCAGGTACTCTATATCAGCGACTTCTGTAGTCATTAGACATCGTGAGAGAGCAGAATAGGGCGTTCCAAAGAACTCACGGACTTCGAACGTCGCCAGGTGATTGGGTGTGATTTATGTTGTATGTCTGTATGCGAGATTTCCACACTCCTAAACATCCCTAGGTCCACAGTTTCTGATGTGATAGTGAAGTGGAAACGTGAAGGGACACGTACAGCACAAAAGAGTACAGGCAGACATCGTCTGTTGACTGACAGAGACCACCGACAGTTGCATAATACGCAGACATCTATCGAGACCATCACTCAGAAATTCCAAAGTGCATCAGGATCCACTACAAGTACTACGGCAGTTAGGTGGGTAGTGAGAAAACTTGGATTTCATGGTCGAGCGGCTGCCCATAAGCCACACATCACGCCAGTAAATGCCAAACGACGCCTCGCTTGGTTGAAGGAGATTAAACACTGCGCGATTTAACCGTGGAATAACGTTGTGGTGGAGTGACGAATCACGGTACACAATGTGGCGATCCGATGGCAGGGTGTGAGTATGGCAAATGCCCGGTGAACGTCATTTGGCAGTGTGTGTAGTGCCAACAGTAAAATTCGGAGGCGGTGGTGTTATGGTGTTTTCACGGAGGGGGCTTGCACCCCTTGTTGTTTCACGTGGCACTATCACAGCACAGGCCTACATTGATGTTTTAAGCACCTTCTTGCTTCCCACTGCTGAAGAGCAATTCTGGGATAGCTATCGCATCTTTCAGCACGATCGAGTACCTGTTCGTTACGCACGGTCTGTGGCGGAGTGGTTACCTGACAACAACATTCCTGTAATGGACTGGCCTGCACAGAGTCCTGACCTGAATCCTACAGAACACCTTTGGGATGTTTTGGACGGGCAACTTTGTGCCATGCCTCAACTGATCGACATCCGATACCTCTCCACAGTGCAGCACTGCGTGAAGAATGGGCTACCATTCCCCAATAAATCTTCTAGCACCTGACTGAACGTATGCCTGCGAGAGTGGCGTCTGTCATCAAGGCTTAAGGGTGGGCCAACATCATATTGAATTCCAGCATTACCGATCGAGCGCGCCACAAACTTGTAAGATATTTTCCGTCTGGTGTCTGGATATTTTTAATCACATAGTGTATGCATGACGACAACCGTAATGTGGACACGGGTCTCGATGAGCTGTGTGATGCGCACATCGATCCGGACTCACGAGTCGGCGCATTGGCCTCTGGCTGGCTCCATAGCAGGGGCGGCCGCACCAGTTATGTGTGCAGAGGCACTAAACACCATCCGAACAGGCCTTGGAAGGCCCAACGATACCCATCGGTCTCCGTGTCATTCTCAGCCCACAGGCGTCACTGGATGCGGATATGGAAGGGCATGTGGTCAGCACACCGTTCTCCCGGCCGTATGTCAGTTCACGAGACCGGAGACGCTACTTCTGAGTGAAGTAGGTCCTAAGTTTGCCTCACAACGGCTGAGTGCACCCCACTTGCCCACAGCACTGAGCAGACCGTATGGTCACCCATCTCAGTGTTAGCTGTGAAGGCATTGCTAATTACACATATAATTTTTTTCGTGATTTTCTTTAGATTTTTATTCTTTTTATTTTGTTCATATGGGCATTTCTAATTGTGATTGTGTAACATTCTACTGTGGTTTTTAAAAGTAAAGATGTAATTGTGATTATTTCGTTTGCCAATGGATAAATATGTTTCTTGCTTTGTACCTGTGGTAAAGTTTGTAAAGTTCTCTTCTGGAATATTATTAATTGTGAAAAATGCAGTCAATAACATTTATAATGATTTATGTAATTTACGATAACGATATAACATCTATAGACGGGGGACATCGATAGTGATATCGATAGTCGAAAGGTTGTTGTGTGGTAGAGGGGATGGTGGATGGTTTGTCTGTGAAGCGTGCGCGGAAAAATAGTACTGTATTTTATGAAAAGCATACGTAATTGTATGGACGGTGACACCGAACTATCAGATTGTTAATCCTCTTTACCACTGCGGGATGTAACGCCATCGCCAGCGAACTTTAATAGGAAATAAACCGGACTGTGAATGTGCCGCTAACAATAATTTGTTGAGGCCGACACGAACAATGCTTTTATGCGAATGAACTTTGCTGGTATTGGTCTTGGGTGGTGGAACTGTTGTCTATCACATTCTATCAAGCCGCGAAACAGAAGACTTTAATTAACTGTGCAATATAAATGACTTTCAGTGACGTTGTCGAAGTTTGAAATGCGAGAACAGAGTGGACATTGTTTACGGTGTGCTTCACACTCGAGAACAATTCAATGAACTGTGTATTTGTGGCTAAGACTATATGAATGTAACGAACTGTGTAATTACGGACGATAGCGTCACGGACAGTGCATAAAGTGTAAAAACGAGCGATGTCTACGTCATGTACTTTGAAAGAGAGGACTCGTATACTGGCGTCTTGTGGTTTGTTAAACACCACGGGGTTAATGATACAGCTGTGCCGGAACTTTATTTGCGTTTCGCCGGAGAAGCTTAACCAGCGGAACTGCCTGTATCCTGCTCTCATCATCGAAACCCGCCGACATCGTGCTGCCCAACGCAACGCTTCGTATGCAACAAAAGAGATTTCGCCGAACGCTATCCCCTGATCTAGAAACTTTCTTTCTCTATTAAAAGTATAAGAATTACAGACTCTATTCAAATAAATTCTTTATTTAGTTTATGTTTCCTCTCTAATGAAAATAAAATTACAATCAGTGAATTAAAAGTTGCCTGGTAGTCATTGTTGAAACACCAGGAAATATAAACTTCTTCCTCTCATTAGAACTTATTCTCCTTGCATGTCAACATTATTGTAGTTAATTAATGTAGTTTTCTGTATTGTTATGAGACTCGATATATATGACAGTGACAATTGCTTGCGTTCTGACCAATAACGTAAAAGCTGCTATTCCCGTATTGGTGCATTTCCTGACGTGAGTGTGAATTATAAATGTCAGCTGTCAAATCACGTAGGGACAGTTTAGCGAGTAATAAAAGTTTTTGATATTGTGTTGCTACAAGTCGTAGTATTAAGAGACACTGGTTACACTCAAAAGTGGGTAGATGTATAGTTCCCCCCCCCCCCCCCCAGTGTTCATGCGATTATTAACAGTATTGTGTGTGATTCACGAAATTTTGTCACTTTTTCTAATTCCTTGCAGATATTGTCATAGATGTCTTTGAAGTTTCAGAGAATATATACACAATTTTGTCGGTTCAGGTTAATTTCAGAGCAGTTTCTCGTGAATATTAGAGTTTTCAGTTCATAAACAAATTGGGATCGTGACCAATTGAGAAGTATAACAAAGAGTGTGGTTTCCCAACTACAATTTTCGACCACCATTGACCAGACGTTTTCAATTGGTGAGAGATCTGGAGAATTTGCTGGCCAGGCCAGCAGTTGAACATTTTCTGTATCCAGAAAGGCCCGTACAGGACCTGCAACATGCGGTCGTGCATTATCCTGCTGAAATGTAGTGTTTCGATGGGATCGAATGAAGGGTAGAGCCACGGGTCGTAACACATCTGAAATGTAACGTCCACTGTTCAAAGGACCATCAATGCGAACAAAAGGTGACTGAGACATATAATCAATCCCACCCCATACCATCACGCCGGGTGACATGCCAGTATGGCGATGACGAGTACATGCTTCCAATGTGCGTTCACCGCGATGTCCCAAACACGGATGTGATCATCATGATGCTGTAAACGGAACCTGGATTCATCCGAAAAAATGACGTTTTGCCATTCGTGCACGCAGGTTCGTCGTCAAGTACACCATCGCAGGCTCTCCTGTCTGTGATGCAGCGTCAAGGGTAACACAGCCGTAGTCTCCGAGTTGACAGTCCGTGCTGCTGCAAACGTCGTCAAACTGTTCCTGCAGATGGCTGTTGTCTTGCAAACGTCCCCATCTGTTGACTCAGGGAGCGAGACGTGGCTGTACGATCCGTTGCAGCCATGCGGCTAAGACGCCTGTCATCTCGGCTGCTAGTGATACGAGGCCGTTGGGATCCAGCACGGCGTCACGGCGTTCCGTATTACCCTCCCGAACCCACCGATTCCATACTCTGCTAACAGTCATTGGATCTCGACGAACGCGAGCAGCAATGTGGCGATATGATAAACCGCAATCGCGATGGGCTACAATCCGACCTTTATCAAAGTAGGAAACGTGACGGTACGCATTTCTCCTCCTTACACGAGGCATCACAACAACGTTGCACGAGGCAACGCTGGTCAAATCATGAGAAATCGGTTGGAAACTTTCCTCATGTAAGCACTTTGTAGGTGTCGCCACCGTCGTCAAACTTGTGTGAATGCTCTGAAAAGCTAATCATTTGCATATCACTGCATCTTCTTGCTGTCGGTTATATTTCGCGTCTGTAGCACGTCATCTTCGTGGTGTAGGAATTTTAATGGCCAATAGTGTAATATGAAGTGGTTTGCAAATGTGGTGCACGGTATGTATTTCCATTTTTTAAGTGCTTTAGGTTCTCGAATATGAAACAGAATGGGGTTCGGTGCTGTCTGCTGGCTGTCATTTCGTCGCCATCCGTCCACCATCGTCCATCAGCACCCGGGACCACTGCAGAGGCTGGGCATTTTCTTATTTTATTTTTACAGATATAAATACAACAGAGTACTTACGTGCTCCTACGAGACTCCGAGGTCTGCTTTGACAGGACCATCAATAGAAAATGAAAAAGCGCAATAGATTGATTTTTCTAATATATGTAGGCCATTTTGCAGATGTAAAAAATCGGGGGAAGATCATTTAAGTAGGACTATAACTGAGGTCATTAAACACAAATACATGATAATCAGTTTTCACTTTTAAGTCATATTTAGTCTCGTCTACTTCTTTTCTATTGCTTTTTTTCATTTTTGGTTTGTCGTATAAGATATAATTTCTAATTCTTTTAACATTACTCTGATTTCTAATTCAACAGTTTTTCATGATTTCAGTTATAATGCAAGAAGGTTGATTTACCAGTTGATACATATTTTTGTAAACAGCGTTGGTTTTCTATTTTGTTATAATGGCACAATCGGAGAAGAAAACGAAAGCAAAAGCGATAGCGTTAGAGCAATAGACTGACCACGAGGAAATCGTTCCAGAAAACGAACGCGGTTAACGGGTACGTCGACAGAAATAAGTAGCTTTCAGATTGCGGTATTGGTCTGTGGAGGGGAAAAAAGCGCTTGAGCAGTTTAGAGGTAGAAGCAGCCCTTAGGCGACGACCTGAGCAAACACCAGAAAGACGGCCGTGGGAGCCAAAAAATGATCAATCTCTCCCTCCAGATGTGTCCGAGCGCACCTTAAAGATTGGGGACACTTCGAAAAGGCCCTCGCCTGCTTGGAGCAAACAAGAGTGATGTTGTACTACCCCCTCACCGCTCCACCCTTGATTCGCCCTGTTACCTCCGTTGTGGGGACAGTCTGATCAGTAGCATAGTTCGAGGTCTAGGTTAGGTGAAAAGTGATGATCCGGTTGAGAGTCGATGAATGCCAACTAAAGGTTGTGGTAGCAGATGGACCCATAGTTAACCTCCATAGTTAAATACGCACAACGTACTCCTCATCATAAAAAGTAGAACTGCAGGGTAAATTCGGAAAATGTACATTAGATAAGGACAAGTTTCCGACGATATACATTATAGGCATATACAGTATATAAACCAAGGCAAATGGAAAGGGGTGGACGTTCACTACTTAACTTACAGAACTTCTTTCAACACTACAATGTACGAGTAAACTTTTGCGTGTGTCTCGAAATATCGCAGTTCGGCTTTTAACTGGCATATCTGTACTTCTCTGTCTTTCCATTTGCATTGATTAATGTATAACTGAATCTTTATCAATAATTACTTGGCAGAAATTTTAGGGCTACGGAACATTAACAAGGACAGAGCGGAAATTTCATAATGCTGGCAGAGTTTATATTCACTTATCATCCGTTTGAAAAACGCATAGCGAGTCGAAAGACACGGCGAAGAAATAATCAGTTTGCACACTTTACAGGCGACAAAATGCGACTTCCGTTGCACGGAGACGGGTCACCTGGCCAGAAATAGCAGTTAGCACTAGGAACATCGGTTATGACTGAAGCAATCGCTTGTCGGGTATACCGGTACCTTTCATCTCCAGTTTAACCTGACAGATAAAACCGCTCAAAATAACCGATATCTGAAATACATGATTTTCGGTTAGTTAGTGCTGCCATTAAGAGCAATAAACGTAGACATTGAAGGAAGATGGTAAAATTCTAAGACTCTCTTTTGCGTTATTCGTTCCAAGGTACATATAACCAATTTATCAAATAAAATAGGTAAATACAAGAATACCTAGTCCATCCATCGTTCGCTACTTTTCTCCAAAAGCAAGGAGGGGTTGACTACTGCTAAAAACTCATGTTTTCTCCTACTGATTATAATTTTTACAAATCTCTGCCCAGAAATGGTGTTGCAATTGAAGATCATACATTCAATATTTTGGAGTCAGTGCTAAAGACTGAAAACTGAACCTGGAGAACTCTCTTTTTCGTTTTAAGTTTTAAGTTATGGCTCCACGAGCTTCTAGCAGATAAAAGCATATTATATTGACACAGAGGGCGGATAAAGACTCTTTATTTCTTCTGTAAACTTTTCATGATTTACAAAGTTTTAAAATTATTGCTGTTGCCGCAACTTCCTTTGTCTTTCATTATTTCGTAGAAATGACCCCTTTTGTAAAATTTTCCTTTAATTCTTTTGAATGAAAAAGGAATTTTTTCTTAAATATATGGTTTTAATTTTTAAACGGAATTTGAATGCAACAGATTTTTTATTGACAAAACGAAAAAAGCTCTTACAAAAAAATTCAAATGAACAATTCAGATAGTAGACAAAATTCAGCAATTTGTAGTAACACTTAAATGACACTAGTTAACATTTCAATAATTAATTAATCCACTGGACAACATTTATTGTCTGTTCATAAATACCCGTTCTCCAATGTGTTGATCTGTAAGACGAGTTCATCAGTATAATTCGAAGATGATACCAAAATGCAGAAGTCAAACTCGCTTTTTTTTTAGAAAAAAAAAGTTTGTTTAAAAATATAAAATTTAACCACCACTGCAATGGCAAACAGATATATCGGTTTCACAATCGGTTATCAGTAATAAATACCTGTTATAATCGAAATCAAAGAAATACTGAAAAATATAGAACTAAAATACTGGTATCCATCTTAACCAGACGGTTTTTTGCATCTTTAGTTAGCACACTTGTTAGCGCCCGTCAGATGCTACTTGTAACTAAACACAACGTTAAGATCTGCGATGAATGGCCGTGTTATCCTTGGCAGAATACTGGAGGTTCTGTATACTGTATTCATAACCTACGCAACTACTAGAGTTGTGGCGATTCGTGAATGAGTCGTTCATTTGAACGACTCTAAATAAAGAATCGTAAGAATCGAATCGTGATACGGACGAATCGTCGTTCAAAAGAATCGTAAGAACGATTGCGTGTTTCCGAGTTGTGACGATTCCAAGTTCCAACGATTCATCGATTCTTAGTACGCTATGCTTCGAAGGCAACTTCCGAATCATGCCGAGTCGTGCCGAATGATTACGACCGCCAGATGGCAGTCAAGTGGAGGATGCGTGTGAACAAAGGAAGCTCGGAACGAACAAACGAAGTTCGTGGGCCGTAATATTACTCGTGAAAACCAAGTTGACACTTGGCGCTAGCTGACGGGAACGAGCGTAAAGGCATTTCCCCATTTACTATCGTTACCATCAGCCACCGCGCAGACGTCAGCTCAGTTTGCGCGAGTAACACACGAACTAGTGATGACAGAAACGATATACAGCGAGTACACAGCTCCCAATACACACGATTAAAATCAAGAAATGCAAGTATGATGAATAAATACGCACTTCTTATTTGTTGCAGATGCAATGCAAAACACACACACCATCTTTACACACGAGCGGTAGCACTTGGATTATGTATTATATTTCGCGTATCTCGAAAACGGTCCTAACGATTTGGATGAAATTTTATATTTAGCATGGTTTTTGTTTTTTTAGTTCACCTACATAGTTCCATTCTTTCGTAAGAAGTCAATTTTACAATATATATATCCTACATAGTTCCATTCGTAAAAATGCAATTTTATATACCTTTCTTGGCGGATCGGCGTGTAATACCGTCTTTAAACAAAAGCTTTTTAATTAATATTTTCGAGTTCGAGTTTTCGACTGTCGCGGTATACGATTGAATCCTACTGTTTAGAAGTATGTCGTCTTCTCACGTAAATAGTAGTGACAGCGGCAAGTTCTCAGACAAATTAAAAGCAAAATACCTATTCTTTGTATTTAGAAGAAATGAAAGCTAAGCTAAATTTGCTGCGTGGGAGGGCTGTCAGCTGCGTTATGAATTACAAGGGTGATGTGGACTTGGAAAGACATCTTAGCATAGAAAAACATAGGATGATGTGAGCCAAACCACGTCTGCCTCACTGCTAGATTTTGTTACTGTAAAACAGACGTCTGTAGTTTGATACGTTCAAGCCACACAACCAAACTGGCATACCACGTAATTTGGCATACCACGTAATTTTGCATCACCTTTCACACAAATCGAATCCTCTTTCCTGGCATACTGAAATAAAACAATAGATGCAATCAAATCAAACGTGACCTTTCATCAATTAAGGCATTACTCGTATAAATCGAGAATCACACTTGTAACGCCATATGCATGTTTACTCATAAATAAACTATTTCTGGCATATCTTATCATGACACAGTTTGATTCTAACCCCATTGACAATTTCAAGACATGTCCTGCGATCTGTGAGTAAGATGTAGAACTTTTTGCATTCCGTAAGAATCGTGCCATCGCAGACTAGAATGAATCGTGAAAGAATCGTGAACGAATCGTAGGAATCGATTCGCAATGTGAGATTGAATCGTAGGAATCGAATCGGGAAAAAGAATCGTGTTGCCCAACTCTAGCAACTACTATCCACATATTCATAAATTGGGTGACACCAACCACACGTTCGTGAAGATTAATGAGTCGAACGGAGATATCGAATATAATATTACATACTTATCATGAAGCTTGATTAATCTACTTCGAAACCAAGCTTTCCAAAAATTTGTTGATTAAGGTAACAAAGCAGCATTGCGCACATCAGATGATAAATAGAGTTGCACAGTATATATAGCATTCATCAGAGAATGCATCAACGAGTGTGAAATATTTTTGTCGTAAATCGCTCAAGCGCAAGATGATTCATAGGAAGGTAATCAAACAATTAAAAATATATACCTATTGGTCTCAGCTTTAGTTCAATTATTCTCCCCTGAAACGTTGAACTGCGGAAAAAACTCGACTGCCACAATAGGCTATTATCGAACGATGCAACGGCCACGACGCTTGTGCTTGGCGCTACCAACAGATGGCAGCGCGGTAGCTGCTCTTGCAGTTACTGCAGTGTCCGATTGTGAGAGTGCAGTTTTTAACGTTAGTTTAGAAGAAAAAAAAAAAAAAAAAGAAGCGAGCTGAATGTGTGAATTAGGGTCTTCAACGTGTCCGATAGGTAAAGATGACAGACTAGCGTCGTATGTATTAAGGCTGGTTCCCAGCAACGACAGTGGTAAGCGTTTTTTGCGGTGACGCGTCTTCTGGAGGAATTGCGTTCCCACCTGGAAGTGGTAGACGCTAGCGGCAGCCAATGGCTACTTTGTTTGCGACATATCCTTCCATGTGTTTCATGATTCATGTACACTATTTTCACCGTAAAGAGACTGGATGAAATACAGCTCATGATTGATCCCTGTTTCATTATGTAGTCGATAACATTTAGAAAACTAATGGCCACAAACAGAAACTTGCTGTGACCCCTATAACAACTTTTAGTATCGACAGTTGCAGTACCTAAATACAATTTACTAGAATTATAATACTTTACGCAGCAGACATTTACCATCACATCAGGTCGAGTTCGCGATGCCGACGAGCGAGGACGATGCGCGCGCGGCCGGGGCAGCCGCCTCGGACGCGCTGGAGTCGGCCGCTGGTCGGTCGGTTGGGCCTGGCCCGCCGGACGCTCCAGCGGCCGCTCCACACAGGACGGATCCCAGGTTGACGACCCAGGCTACGGCACCGATTCATGACAGGATAGAACGACGATCGACAGGCGCTATTCGACAGCAGAAGACTACACACCACACGACGAAACCGTATTCGGACGTCGGCCATACATCACATCACGACGGACGCAGCAATGAAGACGACCGCCAGGACTACGCCAGAAGGCTCGATATAAGTCGGGAGGAGGACAAAGAAACGCTGAAGGACATACAACGCCTTATCCGCTATTCACGGGAAACGCAAGAGCAGGATACCGACACCTGTCTGGCATCTCCATCTGTTGACTCAGATGTCGAATCACAGCACTCCCGCCAAACGGTCGACGACGCGGAGATGGCAGCGGCCTTTCCGGCAGACAACGACAACGACTCCCTACACGCAGAGGGGGACTTTACGCTCGTACACAACAAACGGCGCAGAAGCAACGCATTAGCCAAGGACTTAGCCAACCCGGCTAAGAGACGAACGGAGACCATCCCGACAACGAACCGATTCGCCCCACTGACACCTCAAGCTGCGCCTCCATCAACCACCAACAAGCCGCAGGCACAAACTTCTAATGCCGCAGAAGCCGTGGACAGAGACAAGAATGTGCTTCGCAAAGTGCCCCCAGTCACAATTTATTACACAAAGGATTACGTTCACCTCAATGAAACGCTCAACGGACTTCTAGAGGGCAACCTTAAAGCTATATACCAAAAGGACCGCATCAAATACCACTTTGAGTCCTTCGAAGACCAAAGGCGTGCAATAAAATTCTTCACGAACCACAACTTCTCCTATTTTACACATCAAGCACCAGACGACAGGGAACTGAAAGTAGTTGTCAAACGCCTTCCGGCGGAAGTTACCGAAGAACAACTTTACTATGCCCTCAAGGAAAAAGGCTTCTGTTATGTCCTAGCCAGTAATGCCACCCGAGCCCGCTGCCAAAAGGTTGGCAGCATCAAAGTCCGGACGCCGTCCGCGTAAGCAGCGCCAGCGAGACAGCAAATCGCCGCAAGTCTGCGCGCGCCACCGCTGGCTTCTGGCTTCTTAAGCGCTGGAGTCGCGAGCGCTAGGACAGTTCTGTATTCGCCGCTCAGTTGTATACTCGCCACCGAAGTGTGTACTTGCTAGTCAGTTGTGTGTTCATCGCAGCAGAGTTGTTGTTTGTCGTCAGCCGACGCTGACCTAGCCGCTCCGACTCGAACTAGACAGATCTCTGTAGACACGGAGTTCACTATTGTGTTTCTGTATCTTCATCAATAAAAGATAAGTACCGACTTTTATTTAATCAGAGTGTTTGGGCTTTCATCTTTCTGTTCACTGTTCCAGCGGACCGGTCGGCCCGCTATTAAAAGTGTGGCGGTGACTTCGTAAGCCATTTCTACAGCCAAGTGTTTGTCGCTACGAACACCGCCACAAAACTGGCGACGAGGTCTTCCGAACTCGTGTGCAGGGCTGGTTCAACTTGTTCTTGTTATACTAATTATAGCGATAAACTTTTGGGGGCTGGTTTAATTTGTGTTCACTATGTCTGCCGAATTACAACAGTTGATCTTGTTACAGAGTCAGCAAATACAAAGTCTGGTGGAAGCAATCGCCAAACAAGCGGCTAATCCTCCAACACAAAAGGAACAAGCACAGGCAGCACCACCGTTCCGGGCTTTTGATGAATCCAGAGAAGAATGGCAAGAATATTTCGCGCAGTTGCAGGCGCACATGACAGTCTACAATATCACAGGTACTGAGCGGCAGCTTTATTTAATTTCCACTGCAGGCGTGGAAATCTATCGACTCCTTTGTAAGTTGTTCCCGGAATCCCAGCCAGAAGCTTTAGACTATGACGTTGTTGTTAACAAGCTTGCTGAGTATTTCGAGTCGCGAGTTCATGTGGCAGCAGCCAGATTCAAGTTCTTCAGATTAAAGAAACTGCCACATCAATCTAATAAACAGTGGTTAACAGATTTACGGGGCCTCACCCGTCAGTGCCGATTTAATTGTGTGTGTGGAGCTTCCTACAGTGATGTCATGTTACGAGACGCTATTACTCAAAACATTGCAGATTCTCGTATTCGTGCTGCTATCTTAAAGTTGCCGGACCCATCATTAGAGACTGTGATGAACATCATTGAAGCCCAAGATACTTTTGACTATGCTGAGTGTGAGTTAGATCAGCCATGTATTTCTCAAATTGCCTGTGCTAAGCAAGTTCTGTCACGCCCGCGGCCCCACCGGCAGTCAGACTGTAAACACTAGCCGGCCGCGTCATGTTAAACACATTCGTCAGCCGCGTGTGCAAAATGATAGAGTTAAGTCTTGCCCTAAGTGTGTTCTTGCTCATCCTCGTGAACGTTGCCCGTTAAGAAACGCGGTTTGTCACTTTTGTCAAAGGAAAGGACACATCCAGACTGTTTGTTTGCGTAAGCGCAAGAACAATTCTAGTGCTGCCCAGCCCATGGATATTCATGTTCTTCAAAGCCAGCCCGCCCAGAAGGTCGTGTTTAAAGACTCTTCCACGGTTCGTGTGGGTAATAAACTTGTTCGCACTAAGCCACCCACCCAGCCCTCTGCTATGCGACCCAAGCGTAATATAAACGCTGTAAAAAGTAATGTACAGTCTGCAAGTGAAGCGGGAGTTGTTGTTCCACCCGCCCAACCCACGAGATGTCGTAAGCAGCGAACACGCGCTAAACGCGCTGATTTGGTGTCTTCCGTCTCCACTGCACCGATCCAGAGACAGTGTAATAAACTATTTGTGAAGCTACGCATCCAGGATAAGACCTTCAATTTTCAATTAGACACTGGTGCGTCTGTGACTCTCATAAATAGTGCTACGTATGCGGCTATCGGCCGCCCTAAACTTTCAGCGGCAAAACATTCTTTGGCTACTTATAGTGGAGAACAAATTCCTGTGTTAGGTGTATGTAGCGTGCCAGCCACATTCCGTGGCAATACAAAAACAGTTTCATTCACAGTGCTCCGCGCTACAGACAGTGTAAACATTTTCGGATTAGACTGTTTTGACTTGTTTGGCCTGTCTATCCAAGACAATGTGTTGCAAATTAATTCTGTTGTTGTTTCCTCAAGACAGCATAACCGATTTGTGTAAACGATACAGTGACATATTTAAAGACGAACTAGGTTGTGCTGCGAACTTTGCCGCTCATATTACGTTAAAAGATAATGCTCAGCCTCGATTTTGTCGTGCTCGTCCAGTGCCTCACGCCCTCCGGGCACCTGTAGAAGATGAACTTCGTCGTTGGCAAAACAACGGTGTTATTCAACCCGTTTCAGCGAGCCAGTGGGCTTCTCCCTTAGTTATTCTAAAGAAACCGTCTGGCAAGTTACGTTTGTGCGCTGATTTTAAGTCGACAGTTAATCCTCAGACTGTCATTGATTCTTTTCCTTTGCCTAGACCGGACGAGCTGATGGATAAGTTAGGGGAAGCTCGTTTCCTTTCCAAAATTGATCTCCGTGAAGCATATTTGCAATTGCCCCTCGACGAGCAATCACAACAGTATTTTGTCATAAACACGACGTTGGGGTTGTTCCGTTTTCTGCGTTTGCCTTTTGGTTGTGCGTCAGCTCCAGCTGCTTTTCAGCGTTTTTTGTCACAACTTCTGGCTAATGTGCCATCGTGTTGCAACTATTTAGACGATATTGTTGTGTCCGGTCGGACGCCTGCTGAACATTTCCGTAATTTGGAGTGTTTGTTTAAAGTGTTGTCTCAGGCAGGCCTACGTTGCAACATCGATAAATGTTCATTTTTCCTTACGGAGATGGAGTATCTGGGACATGTTATTAATGCTCAAGGCATTCATCCCTCCCAGTCACATTTAGCAGCTATTCGTGATTTGCCCGCCCCTCGCAATCTGCGTGAATTGCAAGCAGTTCTTGGCAAATTGACATATTATATTAGGTTTATACCTAATGCATCACAGATTGCTGCACCGTTGCATCGTCTCCGCCGTAAGAATGTTCCGTTTGTGTGGTCAGCTGATTGCCAATCAGCCTTTCAGCAGCTTAAAGAGGCTTTATTGAATGATCGTTGTCTGGTCCATTACGACCCTAACAAGCCTCTGGTATTAGCTTGTGATGCCTCTTCTTTCGGCCTCGGTGCTGTGTTGTCTCACCGAGTCGGTAACACCGAACGTCCTATTGCGTTCGCATCTAAATTGCTAAACAAAGCTCAGTGTAATTATAGCCAATTGGACAAGGAAGCGTTGGCTATTGTGTTCGGTGTCACAAAATTCCATCACTACCTCTATGGTAGACCATTCTATTTAGTCACAGATCACACGCCCCTGACGTCACTGTTTCATCCGTCTAAACCAGTTCCTCAGCGGACAGCTCAGAGACTACAACGTTGGGCTCTTTTGTTATCACAATACCAGTATGAGATACTGTATCGCCCTACAGCTCAGCATGCAAACGCTGACGCGCTTTCTCGATTGCCGATTGCTGCGGATGATGTCTTCGATTCCTCTGAAGACTCTTGCCATCAGATTGACGCCGATGAGCATCAATCCCTCCGGGATTTTCCGATTGATTATCGCCAGGTGGCACGTGAGACAGCTACGGATCCTCATCTGAGTTTACTATTACGTTTTGTTCAACGTGGTTGGCCGTCCAAGGCAAAGGACATATTGGATCCTGTGGTTCGTCGCTATTATCCGCAACGTCATCTGTTGTCTGTTTCGCACGGAGTTTTGCTGTTACGCACCGAGAATGACCAGCTTCGTGTAGTGGTTCCCCAAGTGCTCCAATCAAAGGTCCTCGACTTGTTGCATCAAGGTCATTGGGGAGTGGTCCGCACCAAGCAGCTTGCCCGCCGTCATTGTACATGGATCGGCATTGATAAGCAGATTACGCAGATGTCTACAGATTGTTCGACGTGTGCTGAACACCAAGCTGCTCCGCCTCAACGCTATTTTGAGTGGGCTCGTCCTGCCGGTCCCTGGCAGCGAGTACATATTGATTTCGCTGCTCCATATTGGAATTCTCGTTGGCTCATCGTGATAGATGCATTTAGTAATTTTCCGTTTGTTGTGCCCATGCAGTCTACAACGTCTGCACAAACTATACGGGCGTTGACTTCCATTTTTTGTATTGAGGGTCTTCCAGAAGTTTTAGTGTCTGACAATGGTCCACAATTTACCTCTGCTGAATTTGAAAGTTTTTGTTCTGCCAATGGCATTCGCCATGTTCTTACTCCGCCGTTCCACCCTCAATCGAATGGTGCAGCGGAACGTTTTGTACGCACATTCCAGGATCATATGGACCGCCTTCGTGCTACGCACTCTCGTCAGCAGGCCCTCATCACGTTCCTGTCGTCGTACCGGACCACGCCACGCGACGGCCCTTCGCCTGCGGAGCTTCTCTACGGCCGTCGTCATCGCACCCTACTACAGTTGTTGCACCACCCGGATCGACCCGCCGCTTCTGAGCATCGCACGCGTTTTCAGCGCAACGACGCCGTTTTTTTCAGAGTTTATCACGGTCGCCGT
Organism: Schistocerca piceifrons; assembly: GCF_021461385.2. NCBI lineage: Eukaryota > Metazoa > Arthropoda > Insecta > Orthoptera > Acrididae > Schistocerca > Schistocerca piceifrons. The sequence continues at coordinate 80,042,321 of NC_060148.1, read as the reverse complement.
CGTTGGGAACGTGGTACCGTGATAAGTGTCCAGGGTCGAGGTTTTTATACTGTTCAAGGTGCTACTGGGGTGCACAGGAGGCATCAGAACCAGTTGCGCCGCGCTGGCCGCCCGGATTCTGCCGCTCGTTCTTTGTCCACAGATTTGGTCCGCAGCGGGTTCCAGCCGCGCCTTCCGACTTCGCTGCCGCCCCCGGGGCAGCAGCAGCAGCCGTCGCCGCTACCACGCCGACAGCCCGTCCCGTTGATGCCTCCCGCGCAGCTTCCTCCGGGAGCGCCTGCGGTCCCTCTTCAGTCGCCACCGCCTTCGGAGCTGATGGACGTCGACCCCTCAGCCGGGCCGCCTTCCCAAGCGGTGGCTGTGCAGCCTGTCCTGCAGCCGCTTTCCTTGGGCTCCCCCAAGGAGTCTGACACCGCAGCGCCTTGTCCGGCGCCCACTCAGCAGCCGTCGACGCAGCGTCAGGAGACGCTGCCTCTCTTCGTGGGTCCCGACGCCCCGTCGCGTCCAGTACCAGAAGCTGCGCCCGTGGTCACAGGCGTGCGCCCTGACCTCGGTTTTCAGTCGGTGTTTCCCGAGGCCCCTCGCAGCCAATGCTGGGGTGCGGACCGGGGACTGCCACCGACAACAGTCCCCGCCCCGGTCTCTTCTGCTACGCCTGCGGCCAGCCCCCTCCCCCGCCGTCGACGCTCGCCACGTCATTATTCACCGACGGTGCGGCGATTTGGGGGGGAGGAGTGTTATGTCCTAGCCAGTAATGCCACCCGAGCCCGCTGCCAAAAGGTTGGCAGCATCAAAGTCCGGACGCCGTCCGCATAAGCAGCGCCAGCGAGACAGCAAATCGCCGCAAGTCTGCGCGCGCCACCGCTGGCTTCTGGCTTCTTAAGCGCTGGAGTCGCGAGCGCTAGGACAGTTCTGTATTCGCCGCTCAGTTGTATACTCGCCACCGAAGTGTGTACTTGCTAGTCAGTTGTGTGTTCATCGCAGCAGAGTTGTTGTTTGTCGTCAGCCGACGCTGACCTAGCCGCTCCGACTCGAACTAGACAGACCTCTGTAGACACGGAGTTCACTATTGTGTTTCTGTATCTTCATCAATAAAAGATAAGTACCGACTTTTATTTAATCAGAGTGTTTGGGCTTTCATCTTTCTGTTCACTGTTCCAGCGGACCGGTCGGCCCGCTATTAAAAGTGTGGCGGTGACTTCGTAAGCCATTTCTACAGCCAAGTGTTTGTCGCTACGAACACCGCCACAAAAGCTTCAAAGTGCTACAAGTCTACCAATTTAAGGAACGCGACGAGAAGACGAAACAATTGATACCGCAACCTGTGTACCGAGTCACCCTCCCATCCGGAAAAGACAGTGACAAGATATATGATGTCAAATACCTGCTCTACACACGAGTGATAATCGAAACCTATAATAGTAAAGAAGGACCAGTCCAGTGCCGACATTGCCAACGTTTCGAGCATACAGCGAACTACTGCAGCATGCCAACACGCTGCGTCCGCTGCGGTGGATCCCATAAATCATCGAATTGTACCCATCCTAGGACGGCGCCCCCAAAGTGCGCCAATTGTGAACAAGAACATCCAGCGACCTTCCGTGGCTGCCCCAAATTTCAAGAACTCCTACGGAAATATACTAGAAGGACACCAAAGAAGTCGACCCCACAACGGCCTATAATTTTTACGAACTCGGGCATGGCAGCGATTCCGGCCACCCAACAACAAGCGGCACCTCTCCCTGTGGAAACAATCGCCTCTCGACCACAACCGGCACCCAGAGTGACTCTACGACAGACGAGACAACAGCGCTCGTACTCCGAAGCAATACATGCCCATCCACCGACGCCAACACCAGCGGAGACGTCATCTGCCTGGTCGACCACCCTTACACCAGCGTTAACAGATATTCTTCAACTACTCACCGCCCTCCAGCAGAAGCTGACGTCTATCCTCTCGCTTGTAGAAAGCGTACTGACAGCTTTTCAAACACCCTAAATGGATAGACGGCATCACGCGAGGAATCTTAACTTCTGCATTTGGAATGCCAACGGCCTGAAACTGAAGAAAATAGAATTCACGGACTTCTTACATCGCCACAAGATAGACGTAGCATTTGTCTCCGAAACACATCTCCGTGATTCAACCGACCTCCGCTTGAGGAACATGCACATCTACCGGACGGACAGACGGGACCAACGGGGTGGAGGGACCGCAGTTCTGATCAAAAAATGTATTCGTCACCACCAAGAACGTTTACCCCAACTCCAGACTTTAGAGGCCACGGCAGTAACAATCCACACGACGCTCGGAAACATTATCTGTATTGCGGCTTACCTTAGCCCAAAGAAGCCTCTCCATCCAGAAGATCTTTACTCCGTTACAGAGGGTTACGACAAGATCCTCCTTGGAGGGGATCTTAATAGTAAACATGTTGCCTGGAATTCCTGTAAGACTAACCCAAAAGGACATATGTTGTTTGCACTGGCTGAGAATTTACATGTTTCCGTCCATGGACCACGGGAACCGACGAGGATACCTTACGTCCAGACACAAGACGCTGATGTTCTAGACATCGCCATAATCAAGAACATCAACCCGAATCTCCATATGCGGACGCTGGATGATCTTTTGTCGGACCACAGACCGGTGTTAGAAACTCATAGAGAGGGCTACTTTGCAACTCCCACTGCCGACGACAAGAACTTACGACTGGCAGCAGTTCCAAGCTTACCTCAACAACAATGTGCGACCAACCCAGGTTGTTACTACCAGAGAAGCGATTGATGTGGCAGTCGCAGTACTCACGAAGAAGATTACCAGTGCGAAACAACGAGCACTCACGGAGCACCTGCAACCAGAAGTCAATTATGATGAGTTTCCACCACCACTGCAGGAGCTTAAGACAAGGCGCAATCGCTGTCGGAAACGATGGGTCCGTACCGCCATCCGGACGATAGACGGGAAACTCACAGACTAACCCGAGAACTCTGGCGGAAGGTTCAGGACTGGAAGCAACACACGTGGGAACTCAAAATGGACAACTTTCTATTACGCACCAAAGATGAATGGCGAATAGTTAAAAGTCTCAGACAGCAACGGCCCCCCAAAAGGGCAATTCGAGGACCCCATGGCCTCTTGTACGACTCACTGGCGCAGGCGGAGCTGTATGCAGATACATACCAACAACAGATGACTACACCCCCCACGGAGGATGGAGATGATGCACTCCACCGTGCAGAGGAGGCCACAGCGGCGGGATGGGAAGCTATTCGGGACGCCCCGACTAACACTATGCCCCGGCTGACAACGCCGGAGGAAATTCGGAGGATTATCAAGTATAGCAAACACACCTCACCTGGAGCAGATAGAATCAGCAATACGGAATTGAAACACCTACCAAGAAAGCCTGTTGTGCTTCTCACCCGGATAGTGAACAGCTGCCTCAGGACTGGATACTTCCCAGAGGCATGGAAGATTGCCAGAATAGTGCCAATACCAAAACCGGGCAAGGATCTCTCACACCCTGGCAGCTACAGACCCATAAGTTTACTGCCGACGCTGGGAAAGGTCCTGGAACGTGTCCTACTGAAACGCATGCTGGACATCCTTGTGGCACACAACATCATCCGACCGGAGCAGTTTGGCTTCCAGGCGAAGCTATCGGCTGAGTTACAACTACTGCGCATCACGGAATCTATCCAAGACAATTTCAACAAGAAACGACATACTATTGGAGTCTTTCTCGATATAGAGAAGGCTTACGATAAAGTATGGCGGCGCAACTTGATCGTCAAGCTCCGACGTACCACTCCCCTACCAGACTGCTATTTAAAACTTCTCGACAATTTTCTTCAGGATCGCAGATTATATGTTCGCATTGATGACAAGAATTCAACAACACGGCCTGTCCCTGAAGGACTTCCACAAGGATCGGTCATCTCTCCACTGCTGTTTAATTTATATATTAACGACTTCCCAACGGTGCCACATGTTACTGCCAGTTTCTATGCCGACGACACAGTGCTCCTGACTGCAGGCACCAGAATGGACCACCTTGTCACACGGATGCAGCGCCAACTAGATTTAGTGGACCACTGGACCCACATGAACAAAATAACGGTCAATGCGGAAAAAACCAAAGTTATTGTCTTCACACGTCGGAGACCCATCGTCAATGACCGCCTGCGGATATCAGACCAGCCACTCCCCTGGGCAACAACTGTAAAATACCTGGGAGTGCATCTAGACGCCAAACTGTTGTATAGTCATTACATTATGCAGAAGATGGCGTCTGGCCTCAAAATGCTGGGAGCTCTCCTCCCCTTTTTGAAGAGCTCATACCTCAGCCAACGCACGAAACTCCAGTTGTACCATGCCACAGTCGAACCATCTAATTTGTATGGATCGACCTCTTGGGGTACTACGTGTGCCACTAACTACAAGAAGTTACAGGTTGTACAAAGCAGATGCCTACGATGGATCACAGGAGCCCAATGGTGGATCCGAAATCATGACATTCATCGAGCCTTAAGCGAATCTTACCTCTCAGACAAGGTCAAGGAGAAGGCACGAACTTTATTTCGGAAGGTGGACATGATACGTGACAGTACACCACAGCTCACCACAGTAGGTACGGTAGAACCCTTACGCAACCACAAATATAAAGTACCGAAGGCGATAGTATTTGAGCCTCCGTAAATGATATCCCTACGAAATTCTCCATAATTTAAGGACATATCGTCCTTTAGCACTTCTACACACATGTTTTCAAACACATACCAAAAGCAGCGAGTTAAAGGACCCTTCTGTGTGCCCAAACTAAAGCTGAAAGAAGAATAAATAAACAAAGAGAAAATTTTTACCCCTTCCATTCCCTACAGAAGTAAAAATCAACGAAGTTGATCAGACTTCAGCACCACCACACACACACACACACACACAAAAAAAAAAAGGGCCGTACACGTTGTTCGTTTAAAAGGGAAGGTCTAGTGTATTTTCGTTATGTTGGGTAAACAAACAGTGCTTCCCCCAGACTAGGAATGTGGGAAACATATGGCGTTCCTTCTGAAGAGACAGATGCAGCAAGAAGTCCTCCTGACGAAAATGTGCAAAGCAACCTGGTAGCAGACAAGAAAACTCTGTTGTGTGCAGTAAGTACAACTTTCACCTTTAAACGAAAACAACAAAATTTAAGGTACACCGAGGAGTACAGCACATAGTAAAGACACGAAGCATGTTAACTTCAACTAATATGAGACAAAAGATGCAATAAATGAGACGTATGACTGAGCCAACAAAACAGACTGTCATGTCCCTTTATAGTACGATGTCTAATTCCTGAAACACGCTTTTATCATTTGTTTACTTGCGTTTGGTGTATTATTAAAGGAAACAAGGAACGGCAACAAGATATGAAAACCATAACAGGAATTCAAATGTAATGCTTTTATATTACAGCAAACGATGTCAATTGCATATAGTAGGTACATCACCTGTGCAAAATGTTGTTATACATGACAGTTAACTAAAATTGCACACCGAGGAATGAACCTTTGATACGAGGTACTTAATGAAAGGTTAAATTATTTTCAAGATCAGCAAGTAGTATGTCACCGATGAGAAAGTGTCATTGTGTTTTACTCAGACATTGAGTGTAGCCACTAACAGTAATATTAATAAAGTTCTGTTGTTTTACATTTGCTATCTCACCATCTATGGCCGTTCTATCGCATCCGTCTCCCCTCCCCCACGCGGATCCTGTACAATCTCATCCCCTTCCCCCACCTCCTCCTTTTCCTTGAAAGGATACGGATCCTGTACACCTCCCGCAAATTCGATCCTCCTCACCCACTCGTCTCCCCGATCCTCTCCCACCCCCGCCCACTGCCGCGCCTGTATTTGCACGTCCAACCCGGTCTCCATCTCTCCACCCTCCCTACCCTCTCCCAAGGTGGCTTCCGCCAGCTCCCCCTCCCTGATGATGCCCTCTTCCCCTCCATCTACCCCTCCTACCAACTTTGATCCTCCCACCCTCCTCCTGTGCTTGCTCCTCTGGACACCCTCCCTCCCTTCTCTCCCTTTTCCCTCCCTCCTCCATTTCTCCCCCCTCCTGCCCCGGGCTTCCCCTCCCCTGTCCCTCTCCTACTGCCCCCATCTCCTCAGCCATTGGCATCCTTTTTCTCCCCTCTCCCCCACCTCACCCCTGTTCCCCTCTTGGCAGGTCCCCGGACTCGCACACGCTAAGTGGACATTCGCGCGCCGGAGATCACCGCCATCAGTGTTTCGTGTGTGCCGTCATGTTTAGTGTTCAGTGTTCACCGTCACACTCCATCGTTCACCAGTGCCGTCGTCTTCTTCAGTGTTTGTGCGTCGTGTCAACAGTTCGTTGAGTGGATTGTCATCGAGTGTGAATGGCTTCATGTTTTTTTATGTTCATGTGTCTACTGTTTTCTCCCGCCGTATTTCCAAGTGATGTATCTTCTCTGTTTATATCATTGTACTCTCTTCAGCTGAAGAGCGGCGTATTGTGCCGCTGCCAACCTACCTGTTCCACGGGTTTTAAAATCACAATAAAGAAAAAACAAAAAAAAGTTTTACATTTGCATCTTCAGCGGTAATCCGGAAGGATACCGACCTTTGATTGACCTTTTGGTTCTAATCGAAGCGTTAGGAGTATTGCAGGTGCCAGCCAGCCTGCCGTCCAGCTGTCCAGCAGTAGCAGCAGCGGTCCCGGTCCCGGTGTGCAGCAGCGGTCCAGCCAGCAGCAGCCAGTCAGTCCTCCTGCAGCAGCAGCAGCAGTGGTCCAGCCAGCCAGCCAGGCAGCAGCAGCAGCAGCAGCAGCAGCAGCAGCAGCCCCGGCCCCATCCGCGGCAGCAGCAGCAGCAGCTGCGGCGTTCCTGCCACCTGCCGTCGCAGTCGCCGTCGCCGTCGCCGCCGCCGTCGCCGTCCCTGGTCTTCGTCCGTCTTCGTCTGTCCCCAGTTTATGTCCTTTCTTTTTCGTCCTTTGCGCTTTTGTTTCTCCCTGTCGTCATGTCCACCCCCACCCCCACCACCACCACCACCGCCACCACTACCACCACAGCTATAGTTTATACTTCCCCTTCCGCCGCCACCACCACTATAACATGGTGTGCTCAGTCACACCCCCCTCCTTCCATCCCACCTCTTCTTACTCTCCCTTCGCCCTCGCTCTTTGTCGCCCCCTCTCCAGCTTCTTCCTCCCGCTCCTCTCGATCTGATCCTTTCCACCCACTCCCCCAGCCTGTCACTGCCGCTCCATCTAGGGTGGTGGCCCGTCGGGCCACTGTCCATGCCCAGCTCTCCCCATCGCCTTTGCCATCACCGCCGCCACCATCGCCGTCGCCGTCGCCTTCACCTTCACCGTAACCATCTCCAGCGCCGACTGTTGCGTCCACGCTGGGGCCTGTCCCTTCCCACCACCTCCCTCTAGCTCCCGTCCCTCATATCACCACCTGCCCTTCTGCCGCCATAAAACGCCCTAGTGGCACCCCCACCTCTTCCGCTCCAAAAAAGGCCCCGCCCCGACCTCCATCGCCCCCCCCCCCAGGGTGCCATGGATGTCTCCCCGCCTGGCCCTGCTCCCTCCTCCTCCTCCTCCTCCTCCTCCTCCTCCTCCTCCTCCTCCCCTGTTTATAAAAATATCTCCTGTCCCATCCCGATCCTTCCTTTCTCGAGGCCCGGAATCTCTCCCTCCTCCTCCGCCAACATTTCCCTGGTGCCCCCATCTCTCTCCTTACTCCCAGACGGGATTCTGTTCTCATCTCCTCCCCCAGCCCAACCCTCCATACTGACATCCTCTCCCGCCTCCACATCACCCGTTTTGGTCCCAACGCCTCCCTCACCCCTGCTCCTTCTCCATCTCCTACCCGCCAACCCCAACCCCCGCGTCGCCCGCCGACCCTCACCGCCGTGATCACTCGGCTCAGTCCGTCGATCATGGAGGAGGAGGTGTTGGCGGAGCTCAAGGCGCATCCCACGCTGGAGGTGCGGGCGGTCCTGCACATTTTCAACTCGGCCGGACCCACTCGCCTTATGCGGGTTTTCTCCGAGGACGCCCCCTCCATTGACCGTCTCCTCTTCAACCAGCGCTACAGGGTCGACCCCTCCAGTTCCCCTCTTCAATCCCTGTGCTGCCACAGGTGTCTGCGCTATAATGCACACCCAACAGCTGAGTGCCGCGAGGCCCCCACCTGCCCGCATTGTAGGAAAGTGCACTTCCTCTGGCAGTGCCCTAACCTTCAATCCCCTCCCTCCTGCAATACCTGCAATCTCCCCCATCCCACCTACTCCCAAAAGTGTAAAGCCCGACCCCCTCCGACCACTCCTGAACTCACTGTCCCTGTCCGTCCTCTGGACGCCCCCACCCCTCCTGGCAATCCCCTTCGTCCCCCCCCCACCCGCCGCTGAGGACATCATCAGGTTCCTCACAATCGTCCTTCAGAATGTTCATCCCTTTCAGCGCCCCCACACCCTCCAACAGATCTCCCTTGCCACCCGTTCCATTTTCCAACTCAAGATGTACGCCACCTACTCCAGCAACCAGACCCATTTCACCTTCTCCCGTCTTGACACCCTCGTCTAAATCCCTGTCATGGCGCGACAGCAACGTATCCTTTTCAACAATATCCACTCCCTTCCCGCCAACAAGAACCTCTTCCTGCACACCCTTGCCACCCACCGCGTGGATGCCTTCCTCCTCAATGAAACCTTCCTCCAACCCCACCACTCCATCCACACCTCACCCTATCTCCTCCACTGCTCCGATAATCCCCTCCCAATTGCGCATGGCGGAGTTGCCATTGGTCACCACCGCCAGATCCCCGTTCAGCTCCAACCTCTCCTTCCCGACCCCACCGAACACCTGATCCTTAGTCTCTTCTTCCCCAGCCTTACCATTACCTGCGCCACCATCTACGTCCGCCCCAACGCCCCTATTCCTTTCGACTTCCTCTCCCGCATCAACCGTACCTTCTCCTCCTACGTGATCGCCGCCGACCTCAACATCCATATTCATTCCGCTGCCCAGTTATGACGGTGGCATCGGTTCCTCTCCTCCCTTCAAGGCGACTTCATCCCCATCCCCCAGCACTCCCGTCCCGAATCCAACTCCACTCCTGATGTTATCCTCTCCTCCCCCAACCTCCCAGGCCGCATAACGGTGGATGTCCTGGAGCCTATTGGTAGCGACCATCTCCCTGTCCTCCTCACCATTTCAGACGGTCGTCGTCCCCGCCCCGACTCTCGTCATTACCCTCCCCCCAAGTACGTCCATGACTATTCCCGTGCCAACTGGAATGTCTACCGGGATACCCTTTCCACCCAGGTTGATTGCCACCCCTTCACCTACCACCACCCTGACGATGTCACCCATGTCGCCTCCTTTCTCCAGCAGACCTTGTCTGAGGCCGTGGAGGCCCACGTTCCTACTGTCGCCGTCCACCCCCACTGTCCTACCTTACCCCCACAGGCCGTCCAACTCCTGCGTGAATCCCATCATCTCTACCGTGCCTTCCTCCGCACGCGTGACCCGGACACACTACGACGCCACCGGCAACTCCAGCAACACATTCGTAATTTTCTCGCGGCTAAGAAACGCCAGGACTGGCGACAGATATGCACCCGTTTAAATGCTGCCCTACCAATCAACTCGTCCAACTTCTGGTCGGCCTTCATTCGCCTTACCGGAACTAAACCTTCCCCATATTACCCTCTTCTCCATGATGATCACCCTTTCCCTGACGCCCTTAGTAAGGCCAATCACTTTGCCTCCTACCTCTCCAATGTATTTTCCATCCCCGATGATCCCCAGTTCGATTACTCCCTCTTCCCGGATATCCGCGATCGCACTGACACCTCCGTCCCTCCCCTCGCTCCTGGTTTCCAGTACTTGGACAACATTGCACACACGGAACTCAATGCCCCTATCACTACACAGGATCTTATTGTTACACTCCGCACAAAACGCAACACCGCTCCTGGTCACGATCGTGTCACCTACCGTCACCTTCGTGAAGCTCCTGTCTCTTTCCTCTCCACCCTGGCCAGGCTCTACAATGTAGTCCTGTCCACCGGTTACTACCCCGACCTGTGGAAAACCTCCCGTATCCTCATGTTCCTTAAACCTGGCAAACCGCCATCTGCCGTCTCCTACCGTCCCATCAGCCTTACCTCGGTCTTCAGCAAGGTCCTGGAATCTATCCTCACCCGTCACATCCACCAGCATCTCCGCCAGCACCGCCTCCTTCCCGTTATCCAGTGTGGCTTTCGGCCATCCTTCTCTTCCGACGGCCTTCTCCTTCACCTCACTCATCTCCTTTCCGAACAGCTTAATTCCCGTCGCTCCGCAATCTTCCTCTCCCTGGACCTTGAACGTGCTTATGACCACGTATGGCATTCCGGTCTCCTCTTCAAGCTCCAAACCTTCGCCCTTCCCATTAACTACGTCCGTCTGATCGGCTCCTTTCTCTCCCGCCGTCCTGTCTATGTCACCACCCATAACACAGATTCCTACACCTTTTTCCCCTCTGCCGGTGTGCCCCAAGGCTCCGTCCTCTCCCCCCTTTTGTACCTTTTGTACACAGCGGACATGCTGCCGCCGTCAGCCCCCGTCCACCTTATCCAGTTTGCCGATGACACCGCCTTCCTTGCCCTTGCCCCCACCCTACAGCGCTCCCAACACCTTCTCCAATCCCATCTTGACCGATTCACCGCTTGGTGCAACCAGTGGTTGCTTAAAGTCAATCCCTCCAAAACCCAGGCGATCATTGTAGGCAAAACCACCCCTTCTTTCTGCCTCCTCGATTTCTATCTCACCATCTATGGCCATCCTATCGCCCTCACTCCCACCCTTAAGTACCTTGGCGTCACCCTCGACCACCGCCTCTCCAGGACTCCCCACCTCCGGACAATCCAAGCCGCGGCACGCTCCTGACTCACTCTCCTCAAGCTCCTCTCCGGCCATACGTGGGGTCGGGACCCCTCCACCATCCTCCACACCTATAAATCCCTCATCCACCCTATCCTTTGTTATGCCCATCTGGCTTGGATCTCCGCCCCACCTCCCTTTTATAAATCCCTCCAAATCCTTGAACGTCATGCTCTCCGCCTCGCCTTCCGCATCTGTCTCCCCTCCCCCACGCGGATCCTGTACAATCTCATCCCCTTCCCCCACCTCCTCCTTTTCCTTGAAAGAATACGGATCCTGTACACCTCCCGCAAACTCGATCCTCCTCAGCCACTCATCTCCCCGATCCTCTCCCACCCCCGCCCGCTGCCGCACCTGTATTCGCACGTCCCACCCGGTCTCCATCTCTCCACCCTCCTTACCCTCTCCCAAGGTGGCTTCCGCCAGCTCCCTCTCCCTGATGATGCCCTCCTCCCCTCCATCTACCCCTCCTACGAACTTTGATCCTCCCGCCCTCCTCCTGTACTTACTCCTCTGGGCACCCTCCCTCCCTTCTCTCCCTTTTCCCTTCCTTCTCCTTTTCTCCCCCCTCCTCCCCTGGGCCTCCCATCCCCTGTCCCTCTCCTCCTGCCCCCGTCTCCTAAGCCATTGGCATCCTTTTTTTTTTCCGCCCCTCTCCCCCGCCTCACCCCTGTTCCCCTCTTGGCAGGTCCCCAGACTCGCACACACTCAGTGGACATACGCGCGCCGGAGATCACCGCCATCACTGTATCGTGTGGCCGTCATGTTTATTGTTCAGTTTCGCCGTCACACTCCATTGTTCACCAGTGCCATCGTCTTCTTCAGTGTTTGTGCGTCGTGTCAACAGTTCGTTGAGTGGATTGTCATCGAGTGTGAACGGCTTCTTGTGTTTTTATGTTCATGTGTCTACTGTTTTTTCCCGCCGTTTTTCTAAGTGATGTCTCTTCTCTGTTTATTTCCTTGTACTCTCTTCGGCTGAAGAGCGGCGTATTGTGCTGCTGCCAGCCTACCTGCTTGTTCAGGTGTCAAAATAACAATAAAGTAAAAAAAAAAAAAAAAAAAAAAACAAACGATGCTAGGTTCGAAGTATTGTCCTCATTAATTGGTGAGAGAATTTCGTGATTGTAGTATCAGGCTGAAAACAAGTAATTTTTAGAGTGAACAGACTGTTTCTCACTTCTAACGTGTCCCAGAAAAACTTCCAATAGCAGAGTGAAATCAAATTGCTTGCAGCAAAACACTGGTCGAGACTGTTGCTTGGCGTCGCCGACAGATGGCAGCTGGACACACGTGCTGGAAAGTATGGCCGTTCACTCGACCACGCCTCCCCCTACAGTCGGCAGTGCCCGAATATTTGTAGCCACACAGGTCGTACACGTTGTTCGTTTAAAAGGGAAGGTCTACTGTATTTTGGCGTCGCCGACAGATGGCAGCTGGACACGCGTGCTGGAAAGTATGGCCATTCACTCGACCACGTCTCCCCCTACAGTCGGCAGTGCCCGAATATTTGTAGCCACACAGGTCGTACACGTTGTTCGTTTAAAATGGAAGGTCTAGTGTATTTTCGTTATGTTGGGTAAACAAACAGTGCTTCCCCCAGACTAGGAATGTGGGAAACATATGGCGTTCCTTCTGAAGAGACAGATGCAGCAAGAAGTCCTCCTGACGAAAATGTGCAAAGCAACCTGGTAGCAGACAAGAAAACTCTGTTGTGTGCAGTAAGTACAACTTTCACCTTTAAACGAAAACAACAAAATTTAAGGTACACCGAGGAGTACAGCACATAGTAAAGACACGAAGCATGTTAACTTCAACTAATATGAGACAAAAGATGCAATAAATGAGACGTATGACTAAGCCAACAAAACAGACTGTCATGTCCCTTTATAGTACGATGTCTAATTCCTGAAACACGCTTCTATCATTTGTTTACTTGCGTTTGGTGTATTATTAAAGGAAACAAGGAACGGCAACAAGATATGAAAACCATAACAGGAATTCAAATGTAATGCTTTTATATTACAGCAAACGATGTCAATTGCATATAGTAGGTACATCACCTGTGCAAAATGTTGTTATACATGACAGTTAACTAAAATTGCACACCAAGGAATGAACCTTTGATACGAGGTACTTAATAAAAGGTTAAATTATTTTCAAGATCAGCAAGTCGTATGTCACCGATGAGAAAGTGTCATTGTGTTTTACTCAGACATTGAGTGTAGCCACTAACAGTAATATTAATAAAGTTCTGTTGTTTTACATTTGCTATCTCACCATCTATGGCCATTCTATCGCATTCGTCTCCCCTTCCCCACGCGGATCCTGTACAATCTCGTCCCCTTCCCCCACCTCCTCCTTTTCCTTGAAAGGATACGGATCCTGTACACCTCCCGCAAATTCGATCCTCCTCACCCACTCGTCTCCCCGATCCTCTCCCACCCCCGCCCGCTGCCGCGCCTGTATTTGCACGTCCAACCCGGTCTCCACCTCTCCACCCTCCCTACCCTCTCCCAAGGTGGCTTCCGCCAGCTCCCCCTCCCTGATGATGCCCTCTTCCCCTCCATCTACCCCTCCTACCAACTTTGATCCTCCCGCCCTCCTCCTGTGCTTGCTCCTCTGGGCACCCTCCCTCCCTTCTCTCCCTTTTCCCTCCCTCCTCCATTTCTCCCCCCTCCTGCCCCGGGCTTCCCCTCCCCTGTCCCTCTCCTACTGCCCCCATCTCCTCAGCCATTGGCATCCTTTTTCTCCCCTCTCCCCCACCTCACCCCTGTTCCCCTCTTGGCAGGTCCCCGGACTCGCACACGCTACGTGGACATTCGCGCGCCGGAGATCACCGCCATCAGTGTTTCGTGTGTGCCGTCATGTTTAGTGTTCAGTGTTCACCGTCACACTCCATCGTTCACCAGTGCCGTCGTCTTCTTCAGTGTTTGTGCGTCGTGTCAACAGTTTGTTGAGTGGATTGTCATCGAGTGAGAACGGCTTCATGTTTTTCTATGTTCATGTGTCTACTGGTTTTTCCCGCCATTTTTCCAAGTGATGTATCTTCTCTGTTTATATCATTGTACTCTCTTCGCCTGAAGAGCGGCGTATTGTGCTGCTGCCAGCCTACCTGTTCCACAGGTTTTAAAATCACAATAAAGAAAAAAAAAGAATTTTACATTTGAACATGTCATTTTGCTTCTAAAGGTAATGGTCATGAACACTTAGGAAATTTGAGGACGTTCAGTGACATCAGACATAAGGAGATCTGGTAACACTGATTATAAAAGGACACAACATATTCACTTCGGCACATGTAGCAGTACTGCATCATTGATTAGTGTAACACACAGTCAGGAAATTTAAATAGGATTGGAAACCTAAAATTCATACGTGTCTGTAGTGATGAAAATTTAAATTGGAATGAGGACATTTTGGAAAACAGCTTAGCTCAGTCACATTTGCAGTTAGAATCAATGCAAATCTTGCGCACAGACTAATCCATACGTTGAGACATTTTTAAACACGGTTTTAAAAAATCATTGTATGTCTTAACTCACCGATGAAACTGACATTTACGCCGTTTGGTTTGCAGACGAGAAGCTGTCAGTACAGGACACAATACGGTAGGTCCTGCAGAATCATATAATGTAAAATCACGGTAAGAAGGAAAACGAACAAAAACTTTCTCTAGGTCGCACTTCTTTAAATCGTTTATAACCTAAATACTTCATTTTTAAAACTTTGCTGATCATCTCCTTCTAGAGGAAATTGATTTTAAAATTAGCACAGATTGTGTTGCCTCATGGTTTACTTTCTGTTACTTTTTCTAATACTGATGTGAAATGATTATAAAAGAAATACAGACGCACCAAGGGAGAACTATAAAACGATATTACGTTGCCACTGATATCTTTGATTTCAAATGAGTGAGAGTCGTAAAGTCCGGAAGTGGAGCTACAACACTGTCTCTTACAAATGTGCAGCTCCCTCCACCTATGAAGACTTTTGTTGACGAGTGATGCACTAGTCTGAATTGTCATAACGCATATCTGATCTTTTTTTGGTTTTGTAGCAAAAATCCTCCTCCTTTGTTGCAGGAGCCCTTGGCTTTGTGTTAGCACTTCCTGCGGCTGATGTTCTGGGTGCCTGTGCTGTGGCTGATAACGTCTGCTGTTGATAGAGCTGTTGGAGTTGGTGATGCAGATGCGCATGGGGGCTTAATTAAATATTAATTAATGCAAATACCTTTTAATTTTCAGTCGCTGTATGTCCGATTACGAAGTCTCGTAAACGGTTGGCCCTGACTAGTTTTTGTACGCAATCTGACTGCATAGAACAACAACAAAGAATGAAATGAAAATTCTCGTTAACACAATTAATTAGTTAAGTCCCCAGCAACTATAAAACCTATGAAACCAAAGCACAAGTATAACTGTTCTGTGTGTGGAAGTATGACTCAACGTACACATCTGGCACGGTTCTTCTTCAATAAGACAAGAAATTTTAAATACCATTTATACTGAAGTAATTAAAAGAAAATAGAAATACTATAATTGCGCAAGAAAACCAGAATTACACTCTAATACAAGAACACAAGCCAGATGCTTTGTTGACTGAACCTGTAATGACGCATTATTCAGGACATTGAAATAATGAGAAAAAAAGCGAGTTTTGTTACCTCCATATATATTTATGAAAAGTACTCTGATCATTACAATATCTCCATTAGAACAACATCTGCTGTCTATCGCATCAAACAACTGCAACTCTCGACAAGAACTTTTCACCACGACATCTCAGCAAGCACTGCCTACAACGAGTTCTCGACAAGCACTTTTCACTAGCACATCTCAACAAACACTGACTACTACGAGTTCTCAACAAGCACTGCCAGTGGAGGCGGCTGAATAATACTCTTTGGCGCAATCTCTGGCGCTGTGGCTCAGTGTAGCCACCTTTCATATGCCCTTCCTCCACGGGCAAGAATTTGATGGTATTTTTGCCAGCATTGGTGGTGAAAATACCACCAAATTCGTCCACAAAAATACAGACAAAAATAAAAGATAATATTAATACGTAAGTATCACATAATTAGATAAAATTTTGGCTTTGCACTGACCTTTCAATAACCTAATATATGAATTACAGTAAGCAATACAAATTCTTTCATACATGTGACTTTACATAATAGATAACACAATACACAAAAAATCAGTTTATACAAATGTTCACATAAAATGCTTTCAATGATTAAAAAAAAACAAGTAGTTGATAGTTCCAGCAGTAGCACCCAGCAATGGTCAACAGGTGCAGACACCAACAAGTGACATCATTCAGCAGAAACAGTCCCATTAGTGGCACCCAGCAATGTTGAATAGATACACACAGCAACAAGTCACATTATTTCAGTAGAAACAGTCCACCAGTGGCACCCAGTAATGTTGAGCAGGTGCAGACACCAACAAGTGACATCATTTCAGTAGAAGCAGTCCGTCAGTGGCACCCGGCAATGTTGAACAGGTGCAGACACCAACAAGTGACATTATCTCAGTAGAAGCAGTCCATCAGTGGCACCCAGCAATGTTGAGCAGGTGCAGACAGCAACAAGTGTCATCATTTCAGTAGAAGCAGTTCCATCAGTGGCACCCAGTAATGTTGAGCAGGTGCAGACACCTACAAGTGACATCATTTCAGTAGAAGCAGTCCATCAGTTGCACCCAGCAATGTTGAGCAGGTGCAGACAGCAACAATTGACATCATTTCATTACAAGCAGTTCCATCAGTGGCACCCAGTAATGTTGAGCAGGTGCAGACACCAACAAGTGACATCATTTCAGTAGAAGCAGTCCATCAGTGGCACCCAGCAATGTTGAGCAGGTGCACACACCAACAAGTGACATCATTTCAGTAGAAGCAGGCCATCAGTGGCACCCAGTAATGTTGAACAGGTGCAGACACCATCAAGTGACATTATGTCAGTAGAAGCAGTTCATCAGTGGCACCTAGCAATGATGAGCAGGTCCAGATAGCAGTCCATAATATTCACTATCACTAATCACACTGTTCATCAGAGTTTATAAGCAGAAATTAAACATGTCCTAGTGGCACCAATCATGTAGAAAAAGTGCAAGTAACAGTCCATAATATTCACTATCACTAATCACACAGTTCAGGCATGAACATTAGTTAGAATGCACACACAATTGCTTTTACAAAATTATTATCAATGCTCTTACACTAAACATACAATTTATAACAAACACACAAATGATATCAGATAATTGTCATATTAACTATTACAAATACACAAATATCAGTAAACCTATAATATTTATGGGTGTCAGTGCAAGCCACAACAAACAAGTAAAATAATATTTAGGAGATAAGTCGGCACCAATTTGGGATTGGGAAAGGAAAACACACAAAACACACTCACTCATCTTTCATCCACATTAAGTACTACTGTGTAATTGAATAGTGTTAACTGTGTAAATGCAATTCTGTCAAAATTTGATGTTCATCATGTGTATCAAGTAGTAGTGGCAGCAATGTATAACAGTCAATAATAGTTAGTCAACATCATAGTCATCCTGTCAAGACCAATGTTTGCCAAGCCAGATCAAAATGTACGGTTGCTGAACAACTGTCAGTGAGCCAGGATATGCAATTACTTCCTCTCTCCAAAAAAAAAAAAAAAAAAAAAAAAAAAAAAAAAAAAAAAAAAAAAAAAAAAAAAATATGTACTGCTTATTGACTTAACAAAGTGCGTGTAGACAATCTTCCTTCCACTTTAGTGTTCTAGTCTGCTATCTTCATCCTCCTTGTTCCATATAAACCAACAAAAAAAATATGCTCCTCACTTACTTTACCTCTTATCCATCAAAACTCCAATAATCATCAGCATCACATAATCTCAATACTTCAATAATACCTCTTACGTCGATACATATAAACCTTATCATCAATATCATTTACCTTTTCTCTTGTCCACCAAAACTCCAATAATCATCAACTTCACGTAATCTCAATACCTCATTAAATAAAAGAAATGCATACATGACCTCTAACAGACTTTAGTTCGAATAACTCTCAGTAATTAAGTACAATTACGGAGTGTGAATGATCATAATATTTCACAGTGTGTACACCACTTCAAGAATCATGGCAGAAGCAAACATGTGGAGTATTTTTGTGTCAAATGTCACTTCCTATTTCAATTGCTCACGAAGAATGCAGTGTAATAACCGTCAATGGTCTAAACCTAATGTTGGTATATCATGTCGTTAGCTTCCTTCCTATTAGCATTAATTTATACAGTTTTCATAAAACCTCCAGCTCATGTGACTTCTATGAAGTTTCTTGTACTAATGTCGTTCGTCGAATTATAGCAGTTCATTTTCTTATCTTAAAAATATAAGGCACTGAGCGTAAGCAAAACATGCAATAGCGTGTAAATATACCAGTAGAGAACGGAATGTCAACAAGTGGATGCAGCACAATTCCTACAACGAGGCTCTGCCAAGCGAACAATCTATAATTAATACCACAGTGTAACCTAAACTCTATGTTCGTACACTGTACATCAGCATTGCTATATTCTAAATTGTAGAGTAGTTATGACAACAAAAGAGAAATGTGTAAATATGCAATCCATACGCAAAGCAGCAAATATGTATCTTACATAATAAACAGGTCATTCGCATCATATCAGCATAAGCAAATAAATGTTCATATGTAATCTTAATAAGTAAACATGAAGGCGCAAGCAGGTAAATCACAAAGTATAACTTACATACATAACCACAGTCAGCACAATTAATCAGGTGACAATTATAATTTAAATAAATAAGCATAGCAGGCACATAATAAAAAGATATGACATCAGTGAAAAAGCATAGCAGCCAAGCGATGCATAATATACGCAAGTAATGACACTGTTCATTAATAAAACATTGTCAAAATCAGTTAATGTACGCAAGCACGTCGCTTCACAAGTAAATTCATAGAACATGAAATTTAGCACAAAGTATGAATCACGTAATCGCGAGCAGCAAATTACGTCTAAAGTACGTACCTAAGTGGAAATATGTTACCTGAAAAATAAATTCAATTAATAGTTACCTTTTTAGTTTATTAGTTTCTTCTTCGAAATTACATTCTTCCTGAAATTTTCTCGATAGCAAGTCGTCTTAACGTCGAACACACACAGAATTTACCTGAAGTTCTTAAATATTTTATAGAACCGTATCCTGAAAAATACTGAACGTTAATAACATAATTCATCAAGTCACTATAGCTTTATACTGAATTTAATCGGAGAAATTAGACTGTGTATTTGTTTACGGCTGTCAGTGCATTCGCACCGAGCGCTCGATCAGCTGTAGGCGCGTGACGTGGGAAGTGATTGTTTGCGGTCAACGACTGCCTAGTGCGGCGCGCAGACTTGACTGTTGCTTTGAGTATCTTCCGCCGCCAAAACACAGCGCGGTATCCTTGTACTCTCCGCATGTTTACATGTAGCTGTTAGTTTCTCACAAGTATGTCATTCCACAAGAATTTTTCAAAAGTATATCATTTCACAAAAATTTTAACGTTAGATATATGATGTATTCCCTTAGAGCGTCGAGATTTAAGAGTTTCTACTTCGACAGTGTTATCATGAATAATTTTGCGAACTCTATATGGACCGTTATAAAGCAGAAAAAATTTGCGACACAAGCCTTTTCCTTTATGAGACAAACGATGAGACTTAATTAACACCTTCTGACCAACTGACAAGATTTTTAAACGACCAGGACATTTAGCTGATTTCTCTCTTCTAGCAGCCGCAGATGCAATATTTTGCAGAGCCAGGTTGACAACTTCAGAATGCCGCAGTTTCCATGGAGGCGGAAAAGGAACGATTTCAGAAATGCGATTTGTCGGTGCTTTGTTTTTTAATATCAGTATAGGCGGTAAAGAAGTTGAATCATTAGGGAGTTCACTCAGAATGTTTTGAAAAATATGAAGATACTGATCCCACATTCTGTGATTTTGATGACAATAAAGTCGACACAATTTATTGATTTCCTTCATCCATCTCTTTGAAGCGTTAGATTGAGGGTGAAAAAGTGAAATGAAAATTGGTTTAATCTTCCGACGCCGTAGAGTATGAAGCCAAATTTTAGAGCGAAACTGTGATCCATTATCTGATATAACCTTATCAACATGTCCCACTTCTTTAAGAAAATGTTTGATGAAAGCATTAGATACTGAACGAGCTGTTGCTTTGCGTAAAGGTGTAAAACACACATATTTTGATGTCAATTCCACTGTTACCAAAATGTACGCAAAACCATTAGTAGAACGAACCACTGGACCGAACAAATCGGCTGCAGCCATGTCCTTCAATTTCGCTGGAATGATAGGAAACAACGGTGCTCTGTGAGAAATAGTTGGCGGCTTAGCCTTTTGACATAATTTGCATTTGGCAAGAACAGATCGGCTACGTTTTTCCATATTACTGAAGTAACAATTTTCTCGTAATTTATGAAAGCATTTTCTGGGACCAAAATGTGCATAACTGAAATTTGTGTACCAAATCAATTTATTGACCCACTCATCAGGAATACAAACTAACCAAACAGAGTTGTCGACCGATTTTCGTTTTAAAAAGAACTTTCCAGATAGTTTGCAAAAACGAGGTGTGGCCAAATTGTCCAATTTAACAAAGCGTCTAAGAAAATTACAGACACCAAGGAAACTACGAACATCACGTTTGGTGGTAGGAACAGTATAATTACGAATAGCGTCTAATTTCTCTGGATCAGGAAGAATACCTTCAGTAGAAATAATGTGACAAAGAAATTTCACCTGAGAACGACCAATTTCAGATTTTTCCAAGTTCACAGTAATGCCAACTCTTGCAAAGATACGTAATAATGAATCCAAAATTTTGTTGTGCTCACTCCAAGAATGTTTAGCAATAAGAATGTCTTCAACATATGAAGTAATATTGTCACGAAGATAAACAGGTAAAATTCCGTTTAAACTACGAATGAATGCTGCAGAAGATACAGTAAGTCCAAAGGGTAATTTCCGAAATCACTTTTGGGTAAAATAGTCATATCCAGTTATTGTTTACTTACTCTCTAGATAGATTGATAGTCGAAGAGTTGTTTTGACAGATGCAAAGAATAGTAAAAGAGTAGGCAGCGGTGCAGAAAACTAAAAGGGAAATAGCACCACTACAGCTCGGGGTCCTATGCACGCTATGGCACATATTCATTTAGTGTAGTGAATCCCCTGAGGACATTAATAGCCGCACATAATTTCCAGTTTGTGACTTAGTGGCCAGTTTGGTGAAAGTGCGTACATAAATTGATCTAGCCATAAACATGGATGTATGTCATTCTTAGAATTACGAAAGATCTTAAATTTCCGAACAGTCAAAAAGTGTTTATAGTCAAAGTTTTCGCCTCATGGCGACAAAGACCTACCGCGACTGTTTCAGTCCGACTGTCGATTATTGTCAAGTTCACGCGCCTGGCGCTCTCTTGTTGCATCCCGTAAATGAAACAAATTATTTTCTTCAAACCCCTCTTCTATTTGTGTTTCTAAATTTCTTTTGCTGTCTTTTCCTACAATTTCGCTTTCAATTTGTTTGACTTGCTTTTGTAATGCTTCAGATTCCCTTTTAACGCATTCATTGAATTTTCCCTGATTTTCAACATGCTTATTTATGTTCTGGTACTCTTCGGTTTCTGCAAATGGTAATAGAGCTGTATCATCTGAATCTCTGTCCCCATGTAAACTAAGATTTGTCAATTTATCTGAAATCTCCTCCACTCTTTCCGATAAATCACCTATTTGTTCTTTCTGTTTATTTACGTCTTCTGTAAGTGTCGCGACTCGGGTTTCAGTATTGACACATTTATTAGTTAACTGTTCATATTGTTGTGTTAGGTTATTTATTCTATCATTTGGTACGGATTCCTCGATTCTTTCATATATTTCCTCCTTATCGTGTGCACGTTGTAAATTTAACTCTGAAAACTTTTGTAATATCACGCGATCTTTTTTTTCCTGTTCTCTGTCCTGTTCCTCTTGTCTAATTTCTGTTGAAATTAAACTATTATTGTGAGCATTCAAAATCGTTTGTACTTCTTCTCTAATTTCTTTCTTTGATTCATCTTTCATGTTTTTGAAACATGTCCCTATTCGTGAGTCTAACCGTGTTGTCATTGCTTTCATCTTGGTTTTTAATTCAGATCCCAAAGTTCCCATCTCGGTTTTAATTGTTCCTATTTGTGATCCCAGTGAGTCTAACCGTGATCCCAAATTTAATATTGAACCCATCAACTGCTCCGTATCAACTAGTTCAAAATTCCTTTCGCCCCTAAGATTTCCCACAAAACCAGCTTCCTTCGTCAGAGCTGTAAGGCTATCTGTGTTCGATACTATTACAGAATCTTCTGTCGTTAATCTCGTATTCTGTAAATTTTCTGATTGAGAAAAATTTTGAAATGGTTCCGGACTATTTTCCCGACTTATGAAATTGTTTTCCACTTCATTATTCATCACACTGTTCTCCTGTGTTGGCGAGTTCGCCATGTTAACAATTTCGTCATTCTCACTATTCATCATTTTTGCCTTTTTCATTGATCGCGTAATCATTTACAAAATATACAAAACTCGTCACTATATGAAAATTACACACAATGGCACTTTATCATCAACAATATCATTCACACGAAATGTTTCCCTCAAACACGATTAACGAACAATTGAAATAATTGCACTAAATTGTCAAACCCGTAGACAAGACAACAAAAATTAAATTTTGCAAAATACCATTAGAAGAATCCCAATTACCAAATCTACCCATGCAATATAGACTATAATTACTAGACTACAAATTACTACAACAATACTACTGTCTACTAAATTTACGATCAGAAGAATTTCAAGGGACGATCTGAAGCAGCGGTCGCCACGTGCATGGGGGCTTAATTAAATATTAATGAATGCAAATACTTTTTAATTTTCAGTCGCTGTATGTCCGATTACGAAGTCTCGTAAACGGTTGGCCCTGACTAGTTTTTGTACGCAATCTGACTGCATAGAACAACAACAAAGAATGAAATGAAAATTCTCGTTAACACAATTAATTAATTAAGTCCCCAGCAACTATAAAACCTAGGAAACCAAAGCACAAGTATAACTGTTCTGTGTGTGGAAGTATGACTCAACGTACACATCTGGCACGGTTCTTCTTCAATAAGACAAGAAATTTCAAAAACCATTTATACTGAAGTAATTAAAAGAAAATAGAAATACTATAATTGCGCAAGAAAACCAGAATTACACTCTAATACAAGAACACAAGCCAGATGCTTTGTTGACTGAACCTGTAATGACGCATTATTCAGGACATTAAAATAATGAGAAAAAAAGCGAGTTTTGTTACCTTCATATATATTGATAAAAAGCACTCTGATCATTACAATATCTCCATTAGAACAACATCTGCTGTCTATCCCATCAAACAACTGCATAAAACATGGAACAAGCACCCCCTACTACGACCTCTCGACAAGAACTTTTCACTACGACATCTCAGAAAGCACTGCCTACTACGAGTTCTCGACAAGCACTTTTCACTAGCACATCTCAACAAACACTGACTACTACGAGTTCTCAACAAGCACAGCCAGTGGAGGCGGCTGAATAATACTCTTTGGCGCAATCTCTGGCGCTGTGGCTCAGTGTAGCCACCTTTCAGATGGTCTTGCTGCTGCTAATTACGGAAAATTCTGCCTTAGCTGTCCTTCATGGAATTTTTTTGTGGTACTGTTAATGTTGCTCTTCTTGATGGTTTCATTCGATATCAGTTTCTTGTACAGAATCCACTTCTGCATATAAGGGTGTCTGTGAGAAACTGTCCTGTAGTTTTTATTTGTTTCTGTCGCTGTTTCCTGTGCTATCCTTGTCAGCGATATATGTGATGATAATACTGTTTACTTCTGGTTCTGTTGCTGTTAGCAACTCGTCAGATGTTTTTCTTTATATGCGTGGTGCGTCTTCTATTGGATATCTTCGAAACTACAGGCATCACACACGTAAATACATATACAGTGTCACAGCCATTAAAGATTATTTCCGTGCGTATGCACTCTCTCTCTCTCTCTCTCTCTCCAAAGCTTTTGGGGTAATCGGGGTTTGGCTGAATATGCTGGGCAGGGGCGCTACACAAGTAGTGTGCAACAGAATTGGATGAAACCCATGCTTCGATAGCTGCAGCAGTTAAGACAACTGCTCATTTAAAGTGAGAAATAAGAGTCTGACCGCCAGTCTAGCACAGGTCTTCACTTCTTGCCATTTAATTATTTTTAGTCTGTCTGCAGCTGATGTCATGATTTCCGTTTCGTCATGTGAATGTTTTATGTGCAGAAAGTAGTTTAGGCTGTATTGTTGTTATTACTGTGAATAATCGCGAAATTTTTCTTGTAGTTAAACACTAAGTGCAGCCCATATTTTTTGTAGCCACTTCATGTGAGGAAGACATAGACGTCCGCTATATTAGCATGGTTATATGATAACACTGCTCCTGCTAAATAGCTGTTCATTGGAGAAATTGTGCCTCTCCATTCTGGTATGTCATGTCTGTAAGGAATAATGCATACAATCATTTTGGTGTGCATCGCCATTTTAAGGATGTCTGTCGTCACCATTTTTAAGTCTGTGCCTGCATTCATCATACCATACAGGCTGCCTAAAAGGATCAGACTGGCGGTCTTTTTAGACTTTTGTGTTCCTCTCGATGTTACGTGCAACGTTCTTCAATTGCGCAACGACAATTAGAAGCTGATTTGATTTTGATTTTTGTGAAGTTTTGGGCCTTAGGAGAATTAAAAACCACATTCATTTAGCTTTTAATGCAGTTTTAGGCCACAGGACGATTAAAAACCAATCCGGTTTTGTCTCAGGACAGTTAAAAACCCATCCGATGCTGTACGACCTTGTGTAGGGGATGGGCTTACCTAACAGCGCCACATTGTACAGAAAGGTTCGGGTAATGTGCAACACAATCCACAGCCATCGTATTAGGATACATCAGTCATTTGTAGTTGACTCCATTTACATTAACACACTTACAGGGCCTTCTGTTGGTAAAAATTTTCGTTACTTCCTTGTCTCAATAACGTGCAGTTCAAATTTGACATCATGCTGAGCAGTCGTTCTCATATGGCAGCGTTTTGAAACTGGAACTTTAATCACGGACACTCTGTATGTAAACAGTCTCGCATGGAGTATATAGCTGACGGAATCAGTTCTTTTTGCAGAAGACACTGGTATTGTTATTAATCCAAGCGTACATACAGAAACAAAAGAATGGTAAACAGTGCTCTTAAAAGTATCATTGACTGGTTTTCTGTGAATTCCAGAATGAGATTTTCACTCTGCAGCGGAGTGTGCCCTGATATGAAACTTCCTGGCAGATTAAAACTGTGTGCCCGACCGAGACTCGAACTCGGGACCTTTGCCTTTCGCGGGCAAGTGCTCTGTGAATTGTCTCACCCTCAACTTTAAAAAGGCGCGATATATTCACTACTACTCATCTCGGGCTACTACACCAATTATGAGTGTAACACATAGTTGGAAAATAATCAATGATGTGGAAGCTTCAAAAGTGTCCTTCTTGATGAAAATATTGACGGGAAAAGAACATTTTGGAGCTCCAAAGCTTCTTAATTCAACCATGTTTGCAGTTAGAATCATTTCAATTCTTGGGAAGAGACACATCAGTAATCTGACATATATTATATGTATTTATTCATTAATGTAATATGGAATAGTGTTCTGAGATAACTCAACTTTAACAAAGAAAGACTTCATAGTCTAAAAAAGTGCTGTAAGAATAATATATGGTGCTCAACCGTTGTTATCACGTAGACAGCTGTTTAAGGCCTGACTGTGGCATCACAGTATTGTTTTTATGCCCTCATGAAGCTTCGTACACATAGGCCACAGGAGGTCAAAAGTAAAAATAACGTATACGCTTAAAACACTAGAAGAAAAAAGGACGCTGATTTATGCACATTAAGGTTGCCTTTAGCAAAAAAGGCGTGCACAAGGGTGCAACAAAAAGTTTTGATAACTTACTCAGTCATACAAAAAGTGTGACTGAGGGCAAAGTAAAATTTGAAGATAAACCTATAAAGATTTTCATGACAACTCGTTCTGTTCAAGAGAAGAATTTCTATTATTGTGGTGGTAGGAACTGCTAACTCTTATCTGCTTGTCTTTACTTTTATTAATACAAATTGTAGTCAGTGGTCAGGATGTCGACGTATTTACAAAATAATTTGCGACGAAACTTTTAAATGATTTGCTCCATATCATTACGTTTTATGATGCAAATTATCCATGGAATATGAATACTAGGGTAAGATGCCCAGAGTAAGTGCAGCTTTCAGTCTATCTGTGTTCTTCACGTGCATTGGATTCCGGTTAATTTTTTTTAAAAAAAGATTGTTTTTTACAAAAGAATAGCGATGATAACAGGCACAATATCTCACACCTCGAGACGTCACGTGATCGCTGAGGAAGTCTGAGGAATCACACTGTGGGACCCTGTGGGGGGGGGGGGGGGGGGGAGAAGAACGGGATTATCAAGCCTGCTGGACAAGCTTCAACAGGGAAAGGGAGGATACTGTGTTCTCTCAGTTGCTACAGAGGTGTCGAGACGGAGGTTTTGTAGCAGTTTTCACCACGATTAAGCACCACACCAACTTCAGAGCGGCGAACAAGATAAAACGTCGACTGAGCGTGGCACTTGCGAGAGGGAGGATTCGACACATGGCGCCTCAGGCTAGGTGTGGTAGCCAGGGAGCTTTTACATCTTCCCCTGTACATGACAGTCTCCTTAGAAGCTGGGACAGGGTAGCCAGTGTCTCTCGGTCTTGGCCTGTAGCGGAGAGTGCCAAGAGGATTGCCTCAGAACACCAGGCTTTCAAGTTTGTCAGCATGTGTAAGAAAACACAGCAGGAGGAGGATTCTCATATAGTGATTAACCACTTTGATGACATCACTTTGAAAGTACTCAGCAGCAGTTCCGACTTTTGCAGCAACTCCTAGAACTGCGCTCATTTCTGGTTTCATCAGTACAGTGGACTAAGAAACCAACACACTTTCACCAAATGTGGGAGAAGAAACTCGATGGGAAGCCAGCAGGATGGTCACCAGAACAAAACCTACAAACTGGAACATATCAAGTGATGAGAAGCGTGCACTCAATAGGCATCGGGAAGAGAATAGCATCATGTTGTTTACAACAAAGGAAGGGATATCTACAGTCTTTTTGCTGCAGACTAATTATGAACAGAAGCTGAGTTAGTTGCTGCAAGGCCCTGGTTACATACTTTCCTAACGTGACTCTACAGACAAAGTGAACAAGAAAACTAGGGCTCTTTTCAAGACCAATGAAGGTTATGAATCAGCTATGAGAGTGCCACTTCTGCCTAGATTATATGGACTGCTGAAAGTACACAAGGAGAGTGTGGTCAGGAGCATTGGTAAATCAGTGTACCCAACAGCCAAGAACTTGAAGAAAAACCTGTTCCTACATACTTCTGGACAAGACTATTCATTACATGTGCATCTTTGGGGCATTCTTGCAACATCTCAAGCAACCACATCTCATAGGTAACTGATACAATTGTCAGCTTTGATGTTCTACCTCTGTTCGCTAAGGTACCAATGAAAGTCTCATTGGAACTTATTCAGAGATATTTGATGATGCTCTGTTCAAATTTTCAGGCATATACTGAACTCTACTCACTTTCTGTATGGGAGCCAATATCATGAGGAGACAGGAGGTGTAGCCATGGGCAGTTCTCTGTCTCTAACGATTACCAATATGTTCATGGAGAAATTTTGAGAAGAGGCATAGCTAGATACAAAACTACTTTAGGTATGTTGATGATAAAATTGGGATCATGCCACATCGGAGGGAGAGGGGTAATGAGTTTTGGAACGTATGAACTTACAGCACCCAAACATAATGTTCAGCATAGAACTGGAAAAGGGTGGCCACCAGCTGTTCCTGTGTTGTCGTTGTTGTTATGGTCTTCAGTCCATAGACTGCTTTGATGCAGCTCTCCATGCTACCCAATCCTGTGCAAGGTTCTTCATCTCTGAGCTGCTTAGTATATTCATCCCTTGGACGCCCTATGCGATATTTCCCTTCACACTTCCCTCTAGTATTAAATTGGTGATCCTTTGATGGCTTAGAACGTGTCCTACCAACCGATCCCTTCTTCTAGTCAAGTTGTGCCACAAATTCCTCTTCTCCACAATTCTGTTTAGTACCTCTGCATTCGTTATGTGATCTACCCACCTAATCAATCAGCATTCTTCTGTAGCACCACATTTCGGAGGCTTCTATTCTCTTCTTGTCTGAACTATTTATCGTCCATGTTTCACTTCCATACATGGCTACGCTCCATACAAATACTTTCAGAAACGACTTCCTGACACATCTATACTCAGTGACGTAGCGAGTCAATACGCGATAAATTTACTGCAGTAGCATTGGAGCCATTAGCTGTGAAGGAGACAGCCAATTGTGTCTTAGCAACGACTCATTCGCACCTGTCGCTATGCTAGCCATGCGAAGCGGTATGTGTGTCACTCCGAGCGACTGAATATTCAAACTCTTAAGAATCTCAATAAACTATATGTGGAATGAATGAGAATGAGTGAGAGTGTGTAAGTGGGACATACGTAGAACTTAAATATCGTATATTGTACCATATTATGTAACTGTGTAGTGGAAAAGTTGTGTTTTCCCCTCATTTCTGATGACGTATGTCTAAGAGTACTTGCTTTTGTAAGAGGGCAGCCAGAATAGCCGTTTGCAGAGTAATAGTTTTCTAAATAAATTCCCAGATTACTTTTCTTTTCTTTTGGGTTTGTTAAACATTATATTAATATTTGCATATTGAATTGACGTGATTGCAACTGCGAATAATGATTGGCGTAGGACAGTTTTGGCGCGAGAATGATCTCGAATGATTGTTCTGATTGGCTGGTCATGTTGATCAACTAATCAGTGTTTAGCAGTTCCCGCGTACTGCCAGGTAGTTATAGGCTGTGGAAGGAGCAGCATTGAGGATTCG
Organism: Schistocerca piceifrons; assembly: GCF_021461385.2. Taxonomy (NCBI): domain Eukaryota; kingdom Metazoa; phylum Arthropoda; class Insecta; order Orthoptera; family Acrididae; genus Schistocerca; species Schistocerca piceifrons. Next base: position 80,013,226 of record NC_060148.1, on the reverse strand, counting down.
CTGAGTAGCTATTGAATGGGCAGGTCGTGTTGAACGTGTCCGTCTGCATAATGTGTAAAATGATAAAGTTATTGGAATTTCGTGTCTGGATTGTGTTGCCGTACAAGCAGTTGCATTTACGGACAGTTTTGTGAAGTTCGGAAGTTCTAGAAATATTTTGTTGGAAAGATAAACGCGTGTGAACTTTTGGCCTTTGTAAAAAATTCCGTGTGGCATGTTTCGTATCCGTATATGGAATATTTGGCGGGCAATTTCTTTAATAGATATCCACTGACAAGGACTGAATGTGAAACTCAGATATTGTAACGGAGTACTGACTGTGAAATCGCGTAATTCTTCGGGTTGGACTTGAGTACATTTCTGGCTTCCTTGCGTGTGTACTGGGTTGCATGAACTGTGAACGGAGGACAGTTATGTTGCTCGCTAATTACATATGGGCTGATGGCAGGTATTTTATTTTTAAACTGAAATGGAATAAAAGACTCGCTTCAAAATTATGACATTTCACTGAGAGAACGAAGCAACCACTTTCCGCTCGAAAAGTATTATAGGAACTTACAGGATAGATTGCTACCAGAGTTTTCACGGACCTTGCAACCTAAGTATTTGATGGCGTTTTCTTGAAGGCTGCTTTTACGTCGTCAGCGCGGTACGTACTTATGCAGAGAAACGGGCTGGTAATCTGCTGCTGCACTGAGGCAGGTGCAACAATCATCAGTTATTTTGCTCCCCAAATAGCAAAACTCATCTACTACTCTGAGTGCCTCACTTTTGGAGTGTACAGTACGACGAACGAGCAAACATTAATAGCCCCGCCCCGCCGCAATTGGTGCTTTTTCGGCCGGGAAAATCAATACTAAAGATCGGATGTGTAGGAACTTCATAAAAGCAGCAGTGTCAAGTAAACTCGTGAAGTATTCACATGTGTGGGTAAAGGAACTATAATAGGACAATAGGCGCGAGTAAAATGAACTATCGTCTAGAAACGGCAGCAAGTGGAATTTGGAGGCAAGCGACGTCAGCGGCTGCTGAACTTCGAGAGACGGCGTTTCTGCAGTAGCAGTCAGTCAGCAGCCGTGTATGGAGTGCTGACCAGCAGAACTATATCGGTGGAAGCAGGGCCTGGCGTACGGACCCACTGTTGCATCCCGCCATGTTAAAGACACGAAGAAAAAGAGTTTTGTCTGTGTGTGACAAGAAACTTTGCAAAATGGCTGAAAATAATCAGGCTATAGTAGGTGAGAAACTGAAGGTATATTTGGGACATGTAAACTATGAAGATGCTCCCATGACAACAGGTAATTTCAGTTTTGACATATCACTAGCTAATTATAGTGGTTTACCTGAGCCAGTGTCTTCTAATTATGGAATCGAAAACGAACTGAGTACGGTGAAAGCTGATGCTAAATTTATACCTGTAACTGTAAAGAAAAGAAACAGGAACCAGTGTCAGTTGTGGGGGAATCAAGGGCTAGTGTGTCGGAAAAGTTAATGAATATTATGGCAAAAATGAATGGATTGGGCTCCGAAATTAAAACGTCATTAAGTTCTGATAAAGTCGATAAGATAAATAAACTGGGTGTTGAGATGGATTCCAAAATGAATAAAATGGGGTCTGATATCGACACTGAAATGAGTAAATTAGGTTCATATATTAAAACCTCATTAAGTTTTGAAATAAATGAATTGCATTCTGAAGTTGATCAGGGATTTAATAATTTGTCAGTTGAAATGGAATCCAAAATGGAAGATAAAATTTCGAATGTGAGACATTCGTAGAAAAATGACCTGCCTTTGTTTAGTAATAATATTAAAAGAGAAGTTCATCATGTAAATTTCGAATTTAATACAGCTATTGTAACAGTGAAAAGTGAACTGGCTTCACAGATTGAGCAAGTTGCTGAGAACAATCAGCAGTTAAAGCAACAATTACATTCAGAAACAGATAAAATTCAGGAACAGATTCAAAATGTAGAAAAATGCTGTGAAGATAGTCATGTTGTCTTATAAATTAAGTTAAAGGAGGAAAAGATGTATGTGCAAAGTTTGGTTTGCAAGTTGCTAGTAAAATTACCAACATTGAACTAACATCCAGCAATTCAGTACCAGCGTGAATAAGCAATTGTGTAACCATGAAAATAGACTAACCAAAGTACAGCAGCATATTAACAGCAGTAATAGTTGTGTGGTATCTAATGGTGTCATAGAGGCATCTGAAATTGCGTATTTACATCATAGTCAATTTTTGAAATTTGATCCAAGTAAAAGTGTTCACCCTAAAGAATTTTGCCAAATGTATGGAGAGATATGCAGAAGATTGGATTCATTACTTCAAATTTGATGGGAGAGGCAAAATTTGGAGAAACTTGGCCTCAGATAAATACGTCTTTTTTGACGAGTATTGGGAAAAACGGAAACAAATGAAGAATTTAAACAAATTTTGATCACAGGAAAAGTATGCTCCCCAGATAGAGGGCATTAAAAGATTTGTACAGAAATGGGTAAATACTATATCATATTTAAATGTCGAAGTTGAAACAGAACAAATTATTATGTGAATTGAAAACAAATTCCCATTTTATTGGAGGAACAAGATCATATCAGCTCCTCGGGATGATACTGATAGGTTCATTCATTATCTTGAGAGAGTAAAAAACATTTTAAAAGAGGAAGAAAATAATAGAAGAGAATATAGGCCTCCTATTAGATCTAAAGAAAACAGAGCCGATGTAAAGGTGAACCGTATAGGGATGCAAAGGGTAATGGTTACAGAGGTAGAGGTCGAGGGAGAGGTACTGTTGTGAACAGGTTCAAAGACCACACTCAATAGTTCGACTGCGGAGAGGTGCAGTCACATGTAACAAATAGACGCAGCCCATTCGGTGACCAGAATGTCAGAGGCAATGACGTCATACAGGAGGGAAACGAATAGCAGTCTGTAATAACGCTAGCGTTTGCAGACTGAAGCAGTACAAATTACCCACTAGTGACGCCATTTGTAAGAGTGGTATCTACGGAACACCATAGGAATATCGTTATAGAAATGGGGAGAGCAGAGAATGACACTGCAAAACAATTTGGCTATTTGGGAAATCACGTAGCATTTTGAGAAAGGGAAAGTACCAATAAAGATTACAGGAACCATGTTAAAGAGGTATATACAGAAAGTGAAGACTCAGGATGTGGGGGTGAATCAGCACTGCAAAGCAGACGTAGATTTACCCGTAAACTGTGGAAGTAATATAATAACTGGTGAAGCCAGGCCAGAAGTGCAGAGGGGAGAATATAATAGGGCAGAAGCAGCAGTGAACAGATTAAATGAAGTAATCTTAGAAAAGGAGGAAGAAGAGTCGGAAGAGGAAGAAGAATGACATCATTTAAATAATTCTGACAACCCCTTGTACAGGGTTGCAGGAACAAAAATTATTATGGAAGGTGTGAAGTTAGAGAGGTGTTGTGATTTATTTATAGTGGAAAGGATGGTAAAAGCCGACGCTACTAATGGAGTGAAAGAGGATCCAGTTAAGGTATGTGCACTTTCCACGGAAGGGGTATGTTTTGACAGGCATGAACTACAGCAGGATTTGTTAAAAGAGCCTGAGTCTGTAAAAAGAAGAGAATATATTGGGTAACCTATCATTGAAGTAACTGTATTTAAAGAAACGGTTCCTTGTTTAATAGATACTGGTTCTGAAGTTTGCGCAGTGTCTCAGAATTTGTTTAATGCTCTCCCTGAAAGTAAGCAAATAGTCATAATGACAGTAAGAGGGCTGAAAATTAATGTGGCTACTGGGAAAAGCAAGAAGGTGGTTAAACAGGAAATATTGTTACCAATCATTCTCAGTGGAGTACAAATAGAACTAATTTTTTGATAATTAATGGACTCAGTGTTCAAATGTTGGTAGGTGTCGAATTCTTACATAAATATGAAGAATGGTTTAATTTTGGGACAAATGATGTGATTATTAGAGTAAACTAAACACTGGTAGTTAACCCCTTTATAGGATAAAGACAATGTGTAGACGACGAACAAAGTGATATTCCGATAAGATACTGTAGGGCCGCAAAGTTGACTGATGGTTACAATGAACATGGAGAAAGGAAGGAAGTGGATCCTTCTGAGATGAAAAATGTCAGGATTAGGATCAAGGAAAAACTAAAGGAATTAATGGAATTGACAGAAGTACAGAAACAATGTTTGAGACAAATTTTGAACAAGCATTCTGACCAACTCAGGTTAGTGAGGAATTATGAGTGTTAAAGAGGCTGCACATTTTTTCCGAAAACCATTCGCTATTCCAGAAGTACATAAGAAAGTAGTTCGAGACTTCATACAGAAAACGCTCGAATGGGGAATAATAGAAAAAGCGATTAGTGTATATAATAACCCATTGGTTGTTGTACCTAAGAAGGATGACACTATTAGGCTTGTCTTAGACGCTAGGGCATTGAATAAAATTATATTACCAGGGAGTGACAGGCCTGAAAATATTGAGGAGCTATTACAAAATTTGAAAGGGGCATTTTTTTTTTGTACTTCTATGGATGTAAAGTGTGGTTACTTTAATCTATCTTTGGCTAATGAATCTAGAAAGTACACAGCATTCCTGTTTGAATGGCGATGTTATCAACTTTTTGGTTTAAACATCAGTGTTTGTGCAATTTCACAGGTTTTAGGGGATCAATTATTAAAGAGGATTACTGTTTATGTGAACGATGTATTGCTCTCAACTCTCACTTGGGAAGAACACTGCCTATTGAGAGGCAAAGAATTAGACGCAATTAAAATGGGGGAATGAAACTGGAAGTGGACAAAACAGAATTTGTTAAGAAAGAAATTAAATTCCTGGGATATATAGTTAGTGGTGAAGGAATTATGCCCGCTCCAGGAAAGATAAAGGCTATTAGTGATTATGCTGCACCAACAACTTTTAAAGAATTAAAAGAAACGTTTGGGTTTTTGGGTTTTATCGCAAATTTGTGTTTGGGTATTTATTTAATGCACCTTGTCTGAAGGAATTACTTAAGAAAAATATTCCCTATACATGAACCCAGGAGTGTCAAATAGCATTCGAAGAACTTAAAGAAGCACTGGTGAATAGTCAAATGTTGAACCATCCTGATATTTCTAATCCTTTTTGTCTGGGAGCAGATCCATGTGGTTATGGTCTGGGGGTAGAATTATTCCAGATCGAAACATTGGGAGAAGAGCAGGTCCATAAAACGATTACATTTGCAAGTCGATCGTTGCAACAAGCAGAGAGGAATTATAGTATTTCTGAACTGTAAGCATTAGCCGTTATTTTCGGTTGCAGAAATTTGATCAATAGCTTTTTGGGACATAAAGTTTTTACTGATCATAGTGCTTTGATCTATTTAAATACTTGTCAACTTAAACTCAGCAGACTGAGGAAGTGGTGTATGTATTTACAGCAATTTGATAATGCAATGAAATACATAAAAGGTTCTGAAAACATTGTGGTGGATGCTTTATCCAGAAGCCTAATAGAAAAGGAGCAGGAGGTAGATCCATTAAGGAACTGGGAATGTGGTGAAATTTTGCTCACGGTCATTCAACCGCAGGAAGAGGGACCAAGAGGGTGCATCTGTAAAAGTCTCAGATGGGAACAAAATAACGATGACAATCTGAAATTGGTAAAAAGCAGGATAGGTCACTCTGATTTTCCAAAATTAGCTGAATATTACCAGATACACAAGGATATTCTGTTTAGGAGAAGAAAGAAAATGAATGAAGATCGATGTATTTGTTTCCCAGAACAACATGTAGATTTATTAATTGATTTTTTACATGGGAAAAAAGAAGCACTCCGTCGTCAGGCCACGAATGACCTACCGGGACCATCCGACCGCCGTGCCATCCTCCGAGGAGGATGCAGATAGGAGAGGCGTGGGGTCAGCACACCGCTCTCCCGGTCGTTAGGGTGGTATTCTTGACCGAAGCCGCTACTATTCGGTCGAGTAGCTCCTCAGTTGGCATTACGAGGCTGAGTGCACCCCGAAAAACAGCAACAGCGCATGGCGCCTGGAAGGTCACCCATCCAAGTGCCAGCCACGCCCAACAGCACTTGACTTCGGTGATCTCACGGGAACCGGTGTATCCACTATGGCAAGGCCGTTGCCTATTTATACATGGGAAATATGGACATTACCGGGTCCATAAGTGTATTGCTAAATTATGCAAGGTAGTGGTTTTTGACAACATGTGGTGTAGAGTTCAAAAGAGGCTAGAATCCTGTGACAAGTGTCAAAAAGTACGAGCAAGTAACATAATTGAACAGGAATATATGTACTCTGTGGAACCTCAGAATAAACTAGATTTAGTAGCTGTGAATCTTTTCGGCCCTCTGCCAGTTTCAAGGGAGGTTGTGAATATGTGTTTGTATTGGTGGATGGATTTTCAAATCATGAGAGGTTTTATCCTAGTAAGAAGGCTAATTCCAAAGTAATTGTGAGTAAACTGGAGAAAGATTATTTTGTAAACGTTGGGATGCAGAAAGCCATTTTATCAGATAGTGGGACACAATTTATATATAAACGATTTGAAGAATGTTTGAATAAGAGAAACATACAAAGTGCTAAAATTTCGGTCAATTTTCCACAAGGGAATATGTGTGAAACGATAACGAAAGAGCTAAACCATCTCTGTAGAACATGCTGTCACAAGAAGCACTCCTCTTGGGCCAATTACTCAGCATATTTCGAAGAAGACAACGCTATCGGCAAAACACTTCCAGGACCCAGCAAGCTGAAATGACTGGCTACACTAAGTTTGTTGGTCCCCTTTTGGAAAATTATTGTGCAGTTTAGGATCTTTACCATATGGCATTGACTGAGGACATCCAATAAATTCAAAGAACGCAGCTCGTTTTATATTTATGCGAAATGGACTCGTTGGAAGAGATGGTCATTAACACGAACGTATTTCGACGAAAACTTAGTCGCCAGCTGACTTCTCAAAAAGTGAAAATACTTTCAAAGCGAGAAACTACGGCGGTAATGAAATAAGAGAGATTAGAGCTCGCACAGAAAGATCAGTGTGTTCGTTTTCCCTGTGCACTGTTTGAGAGTGGAACCATAGGCAAATGGTTCCAAAGCAGTTCGATGAGCCCTTCTGTCTGGCACTGAAATGTGAACGGCAGAGTAGTCATGTAGATGTAGGTGTAATACTTCTCCAAACTACTGGAAGGTGCGTGGAAGAAGTTACTTGGCCGTTGTACCACTGTTAGGCAGAGTGATGTTGTTGGATCCCCCCCCCCCCCCTTAACACAACTTGATATCTTTATTGTGGCGACAGTTTGGTCAGTAGCATAGCTGATGTCTAGGTTAGGATGAGAAGTGGTAATCTAGTTGAGAGTTGATGAATGCTAACTAAAGGTTGTGGTGGCAGATGGACCTATAGTTAGCCTCTACAGTTAAATATGCACAATGCACTTCTCATCATAAAAAGTAGAAGTGCAGGGTAAATTCAGAAAATCTATATTAGATAATGGACAATGTTCCGACAAGTATCTTGATATGTATTATAGGCATATACAGTACTTAAATTAAGACAAATGCAAAGGTGTGGGCGTTCACTACTTATCTTACAGATACCTTCGCCAACACCACAATATATATGAAAACTTTTTGCGTGTGCCTCCAAGTATCGCAGTTTGGCTTTTAAATGGAATATCTGTACTTCCCTCTCTCTTCTTTTGCATATGATCAATGTATAACCGAATCTTTATCAAGAATTTCTTGGCAGAAAATTTAGGGTTATGGAACGGCTTTAACAACGACAGAGTGCAAATTCCAATGTGCTGTCAGAAGTTGGTCAGTTACCAATTTGAAAAAAGCATAACTAGTTGAAAGAAACAGGGAAGAAGTAATCAGTTTTCACCCTTTACAGGCGACAACATGCGAGTTCCGTTGCACTGAGACGGATCACCAAGCTAGAAATAGCAGTTAGCACAAGGAATGTCGGTTATTACTGAAGCAATCGCTTATCAGTTACACCAGTATTTTTCATCTCCAGTTTAACCTGACACACAATACTGCTCAAAATAACCAATATCAGAAAGAACTTTCGATTTTTGATTGTTACCATTTCGAGCAATAAACGTAGACATCGAACAAATATTCAAAAATTCTAAGACTCTTATGCATTATTCGTTCCAAGGTACACACAATCGTTATATCAAATGAAATGGGTAAATGAAAGAATACTTAGTCCATCCACAGTCCGCTGCTTTTCTCGAAAAGCAAGGAGGGGTTGACTACTTACTGATTTAAGTTTTTAAATGATTAGTGTTGCCACAACATCCTTTCTGTTTCATTATTTCATAGAAATGACAAATAATAATGCTTTGTGTAAAATTTTAGCGTTTTCCTTTGATTATATCGAATGAAAAACCAATTTTTCATCAAATATGTCTCTAATAATTAAATGGAATTTGAATGCAACTGATTTTTGACAAAACCAAAAAAGCTCTTACAAAAAAACTCAAATGAACAATTCAGATAGTAGCCAAAATTCAGCATTATTTAGTAACACTTACGTGACAGTAGTTAACAAAACAATAATTAATTAATCCACTGGACAACATTTAATATCTGTTCATAAACACTTGCTCCCTAATGTATTGATCTGCAAGACGAGTTAATCAATATCATTGGAAGATGATAAAAACCTGTTATAAGCCAAACTGGTTTTTTAAAAAAAGTTTATTTAAAAATGCAAAATTTTACCACCACTGATATGGCAAACAGACATATTAATTTCACAATTGGTTATCGGTAAAAAATAAAAATACCTGTTATAATCGTGATCAAAGAAATACCGGAAAAATAAGTTATACGTAACTAGAATACTGGTATCCATCTTAACCAGACGGTTTTTTGCATCTTTCGTTAGCACACTTACTTGTCAGCGCCTGTCAGATGCTACTTGTAACTAAATACTGTGATGAAAGGCTGTGTTACTTTGGTACGATGCTGGACGATGTGGATAAGGTATTCATATCCTGCACCACTACTAATCGCGTCGAAGCAACCGGATGTTGACAGAAGTAATGTCACAGACCACGACGCCACGTTCACATCTCAAATACTTAACATACTCATCGTGATTCACGAATGTACAGACAACGCCCATCAAAGCTTGTGAATATTGGTATACAGTACATCCACTACTCATATATTAAATGAATTGAACTTGATTCACTAGTGCGCAAACCAATCCCGGCATAAATTTCAGATTGATTAAGAACAGTGGATGAACATAACAAACATCGAACGTGACAGATTTATAGCAGTCATCATGGGACAAGATAAAGAGTATGAGACTTTTTTGTCGTAAATCGCTCAAGTGCAAGATGATTCATATGTATGTTATCAAATAATTAAAAACGTATAGCCGTTCAGATGAGCTATAGTTCTACTATTCTATCACGAAACTTTAAACTGCGGTAGTAAACTACTGCCACGATAGGCTATTAGCGAACGGGCGAGGCGGCCACGAAGCTTTCGTTTGACGTCACCAACAGATGGCAGCGCGGTAGCTGAACGACAGCGGCAATCGTTTCTCGCGGTGGCGCGGCTGCTGGAGGAATTGGCGTTTCCACCTGGAAGCGGTAGACGCTAGCGGCAGCCCATGGCTGCTTTGTTTGCGATATACTCTTCCATGTCTTTCACGATTCATGTTCACTTTTTTCACCGTGAAGAGACTGGAAGAACTACAGCCCATGATGTTCACGGTCTCATTATGTGGTGGATAACATTTAAAAAACCAATGGCCACAGAACAGAAACTTTCTCTGGCTCTAATATCAACTTTTAATATTGACAGTTGCAGTACCTAAATACAGGTCACTAGAATGAAAATACATTCGCCCCGCAGCTCCTCTCCCCTTTGACTTCATTTCCCATGTTGACCGTACCTTCTCCACCTATGTGATCGCCGCTGACCTCAACATCCACAGCCGTGACCCTGCCACCCCTCGGCGGTGGCATCAGTTCCTTGCCACTCTTCATGGTGACCTTGTTCCTCTCCCACAGCGCACCCGTCCTGAAAGTAAATCCACCCCCGATGTTATCCTCGCTTCCCCCAACCTCCTTGGTCGCATTGCCGTTGATGTCCTCGATCCCGTCGGTAGTGACCATCTCCCTGTCCTTCTCACCATCTCCTCTACCTGTCCTGCCACTGTAGCCACCCGCCCACCTGCCCCTCCAAAATCTGTCCATGACTACCACCGTGCCAGTTGGGATGCCTACCGGGAATCCATTGCCTTACAGGTCGAAAGCCACCCCCTCACTTTCCACCACCCTGATGACGTCACCCATGCCTCTTCCTTCCTTCAGAAGACCATCACTGACGCTGTGGAGGCTCATGTCCCTACAAAACTCATCCACTCTCACCGCCCTATGCTTCCTCCACAGGCCGTCCTTCTTCTGCTTGAATCCCACAGGCTCTACCGCTCCTTCCTCCGCACTTGTGACCGGGATACTCTCACCCGCCACCGGCAATTACAGCGACATATCCGGAACCTCCTTACAGCAAAGAAACGCCGGGACTGGCGTCAGACATGCACGCGCCTCAACTCCACCCTCCCTGTCAACTCCTCCAAGTACTGGTCAGCCTTCCACCGCCTTACTGGTAGCCATCCCACCTCGCATTACCCCATCCTCCATGACAATCGACCCTTTCCTGACAACCTCAGTAAGGCTAACCATTTTGCTTCCCACCTGTCCGAGGTCTTCTCCATTCCTGATGATCCCCATTTTGATTACTCCCTCTTCCCCACTGTCCTTGACCCCACTGACACCTCTGTGCCCCCACTTGCCCCTAGCTTCCAGTACTTGGATTGGCTACCCCCCTCCGACATCAACAGTCCCATCACCATGCAAGACATCACACTCGTCCTCCGCTCCAAACGAAACACCGCCCCTGGTCATGATGGCGTCACCTACCGTCACCTCAAGGAATCCCCTCCATCCTTCCTGTCTGTCCTTGCTACCCTGTACAATGTCCTCCTCTCCACTGGATTTTACCCTGACCTGTGGAAGACTTCCCGTGTCCTGCTGTTCCCTAAGCCTAACAAACCCCCCTCTGCTCCCTCTTCCTATCGTCCCATCTGCCTCACCTCCGTGTTCAGTAAGGTCTTTGAGGCCATCCTCTCTCGTAGTATCCACGGCCACCTTCACCAGCACCGCCTCCTTCCTCTTACCCAATGTGGCTTCCGGCCTTCTTTCTCTGCTGACCACCAGTTCCTTAACCTTACCCATCTTCTTTCCCTCCAACTTAACTCCTGTCGCTCTGCTATCTTTGTTTCCCTTGATCTCCAGAATGCCTATGACCGTGTCTGGCATCCCGGGCTCCTTTTCCAACTCCAGACCTATGCTCTCCCCATCAACTTCGTCCGTCTCGTTGCTTCCTTCCTCTCCCATCGTCCCTCCTATGTGACTATCCACAATTCCAACTCCCGTACTTTCTACCCCTCTGCCAGCGTGCCCCAAGGTTCTGTCCTTTCCCCTCTCCTCTATCTCCTGTACACAGCTGATATGCCCAAACCTCCCCCTCCTGTTCATCTTCTCCAGTTCGCTGATGACACCGCCTTCCTAGCCCTTTATCCTACCCTTCAACGGTCCCAATGTACCCTCCAAACCCACCTTGACCAATTCACCGCTTGGTGCAACCAGTGGCTCCTCTGTGTTCATCCCTCCAAGACCCAGGCGATCATCATAGGCCGCACCACCCGCTCCTTCCGCCTCCATGATTTCTACCTCACCATTTACGGCCATCCTATCCACCTCACTCCTACCCTCAAATACCTTGGCCTCACACTTGACCGCCACCTCACCTGGACTTCCCATCTCCTTACCATCCAAAACAAAGCTCACAACCGCCTCCGCCTCCTGAAACTCCTGTCCGGCCGGACGTGGGGTCTGCATCCTTCCACCATCCTTCACACCTACAAATCCATGATCCGCCCCATCCTTTGTTATGCCAGCATCGCTTGGATTTCCGCCCCTCCCCGGTTCTATAAAGCCCTCTAAATCCTCGAACGCCATGCACTCCGCCTCGCCTTCCGCATCCGCCTTCCGTCCCCCACGCGCATCCTCTATGACCTCATCCCCTTCCCCTACCTTCTCCTTTTCCTTGAAGACATCCGCACACTATATATTGTCCGCTGCCTTGATCCCCCTCACCCCCTGGTGTCTCCCTTCCTCTCCACTCCCAACCAGTTGCCGCACCTTTACTGTTGTGTCCCTCCCTCTCTCCATCTCCACACCCTCCATCTCTTTTCCCGACACAACTTCCGCCGTCTACCACTCCCGGATGATGAGCTTCGCCCTGACATCTACCCTTCCTACCAACTCTAACCCCCTCTTCCTGCCTCCTCCTCAGGGCTCCCTCTCCTCCCCCTCCCTCCTTCTCAGCTGATTTCCCCTCCTACTCCCCGTCCATCTCTTGTGCCTTCTTTCAGTGTCTCTGCGCTCCCTCTTGCCCTGTCTTCCCTTTTCCTCTCCCGCCCCATGTGTCTCCTGCCTCTTCGTGAACCCACGGTTGCCCCTCCTCGCTTCATCCCGCCGCTTCCCCTGCTGCCCCATGCTCTCCCCTCCTTTTCCATCCTCTCTGACCTTTCCCTCGGCAGGTCCCGCCTGGTAGTTTTATTCTTCGTCGTGAGTGCTCCAAGTGGGTTTTAAGTGTGTTGTTTCGGAGTGTTTTCAATACTGTGGCCAACTTTTAACCTGTGCATGCGTATCCAGTGTCTTCTCTGTGTCTTAAGAATCGCCAACTGTGTTTTTTAACTTTCTGGTGACTTTTTTAACTGTCCCTAATGAACTTCTACATGTCAGTGTATTTTTACCTCGATTTTCTCCCCTTACACTGTTTTATGTTCCCCTTTTTTACCTCCTTATGTATGTATTATTTTATTCTTGTTTTAGTTGTCATGTCACTCGGCTGAAGAGCGGCGGATTGTGCTGCTGACAGCCCTCCCCTGCCCATGTGGGGCAGGGGCATGAAATCACAATAAAGAAAAAAAAATGATAATACATTACCTTTTATACAGCAGACATGGATTTATTATTGAAGACGAATTACAGTTGATCCTCAGTGTTTGCGATATTAAGATCATATATTCTTACCGCTTTCAGTCAGTCAATGAACTACTATGACCATACTCAGCTCCATCTATAAACTGACATTAACGTTGTCACAACGAAGGTAACATATTATTCAGATAGTTAAGGAACAGAAAAATTTAAAATGTAATGAGAGACTAGAATTCTGCAGCAAAGACCGGTAGAGAAAACAGTACAACATACGCTCGGGGTAAGGAATAAGAGTGTAGGGCAACTGGCATTTTTTGCACAGAGCATACCTTCATCATCGCTAAAATTTGCTTAAGAATCATGAAAAGGGATGCATACCTGGAACAGTTTTCGAAACCAGATTTTTAATTGTATTGCACGAGCAGATGCTGACTGACGATAATTTGTTATAAAGTGTAAAATATAACCACAGAGGTAGCAGAAGGTAATAAATTCAGGTGCTGCAACGTGAATAAGTTGTCGATACCCTTAAATGGATCATTGGGCAACGACTGACAGAAACACAGGAAGGAAAACACTACGAGACGAATGGGTTCCTTGGAGAGAAGTAGTGAAGACAGCAGACGTAGAAAATGGAAAACCGGCACAATAGACATCCTCAGACAACACACGGTGTACTGAATTTAATTGACAACACGGGAAGATACTAAAACGAAGTAATACGGAACACAGATGTCTATAAAGACGACTTGGACCGAAAGTGCAAAACCGCAAATCACGAATAACTAGGAGAATTCAACAGTCTTAAAGTTTCCTCTTACCCTTCTTGCTTCGCGATTTTGCACCTGGGAAAGATAAAATGACGTATATAGGAAATTTAAAATTAGAAAAGCTTACGGGCGAAGAGGTGCAACGGTGTAAATATCAAGAGCTTAGTTGGCATGCCAGAAGTACGCATGGAAGTGAAAGCTGGAAGCTGTAGGGTGGGAGTATATTGGCGAGGGGCGCTATACAAACGAACTTGAGCACAAATTTCATACCTGAGATAAATCTGAACACGAGAATCAGTACTGATCCTTCCACTTATCTCAGTAGATAGACAGAAGAGAAACACACCTATGTCTTTAGGACTTCTAGATTTAAAGTAAGCTCGAGACAAATCGGTGATAAAACACAGGGACACAAGATTTTCTGTAAATAGTACAGAAACTGGAGTAGAGTTGTAGGAGTTCAAGGACTCGAAAGGGAAGCAGTAGCTGAGACAACAGAAGCAGAGAGGGTATAAAATGCAGACTGGCAATCGTTAGAAAAGTGTTTCTGAAAAGGAAAAGCTTGTTGACATTGATTATAAATTTAAAAGCTGGGAAGTATTTCACGAAGATATTTGCATGGAGTATAGCGTTACATGTAAGTGAAACGTTCTGACGAGAAGACAAGGGATGATTTTGAAAGTGACGCTACAGAAGGATATGAGAGACTGGATATGTAGATCGCATAAGTAATTAGAACATACTGATGCTAATTGGGGAGAATGAAACTTCGGCACAACTTGTCTAAAAAAAAATAAGTTCGAGTACCACTGGCTGGCCAGTGCTGTCCAAGTTTAATGCTCCGGTATAGCTGTTGTCCCACATTATCGCTCAGTCTATATGTGCGTGTAACACAGCATAAAACGTATCCTTATGATCGTACTTCACTGTACCGGTCTCAGCTTGGTTTCCGCTCCACGTGAAACGAAACCCAGTTATATTGAAGCAAACGTGCAAGAATTCATGGCGTAATGGTTACATCAGTTTTATTCTTATGATGAACAGATTATAATTACGTTGTGCTGTCTTCCAGCATCGTCATTATATCAGACCAGCGAGTGCGTTGATAGACGACATTCTTTGGAGGCAAACGACCGATCTGAATACTAGACGGTTCGCGTTATAACATTGCCCCGATTTTCAGAGAAAAACATAGATAAAAATAATCTCAGGTACTTATGAATTAGAATGTGAATGATTAAACTGCGAATGAACGCTAACAGTGTTCGGCCATGACCCCCAAACAATGCCACAAACAACTTCTCTCTGATGCAGCCCGAAACTGGACTAAGAAATGCATACTAAAGTCATATGTAACGTGAAAAGCAAGGAAAAGGATCCATAAATGAAACACGGCTACTTAAGATGAAATTGACATAATTATTTCACAAAAGCATACAAGTGATGCCAGACAGCTCTCATGGTACCGGAGGACAAAAGGGAGAGAGGGAAAACAAGTCGCCTTCCGCTTTTCTTATATCGTTCGACAAACGAGCGTACTTACTACATTTTGTTTCACAGAATATCTTTCCAATATTTTAACTTAAAGATACTTCTTTACAGGAAGCGAGCGACCGCTATGGTCGCAGGTTCGATTCCTGCCTCGGGCATGGATGTGTGTGATGTCCTTAGGTTAGTTAGGTTTAATTAGTTCTATGTTCTAGGCGACTGATGACCTCAGAAGTTAAGTCGCATAGTGCTCAGAGCCATTTGAACGATTTGAACTTCTTTACGAAATAATCCATAAACAACTAGAAATACATCATCTTATTAGTACATCGTTTCTTTCATTCATATACAAATTTATTTTTATATGTAAAGTTATTTACTATATTTTCAGGCGATAATTAAAACTAGGGCTACTTCTTTATACGTTTGTAACGTAACATTTCAGCACGCTATCTGAGCGTTCCTGAGGGGATGCCTCGTGACCGCATGCGATAGCCAGTTATGAAAGACAATGCAGCGCTGTGGGCGATCGGACATACAGCCACCTACGTTATTGAGAACCGGGATGCTACATTCTCCGAACATCTGTCCGACGTTGAAGGGGAATATTTTCGGTTGGCGCGGGATGACAATCATCGGAAAACATTTGGCAACGTGCTGCATATCATGATCATGGAATCCCCGCAAGTGCTCTCCATTGCGCCACTTAACACATAATCGACAACGCGTAAAAGCAGACGCTACAGAAGAATTTCTTACAACGCTATAGCCGTTTCATGTTGGTGATAGAGGTGCGAGACTAGTAGTAGAAGTTGACAACAGAGGAGAAAGAAGTACATGAATCAAAGGCACTTCATTAAAAATAGAAAAAAATGAAATAAAATCACTATCGACTTTCAAACATTTTTAAGATGAAGCTATAGCGATAAAAGATTGCTTTTATTTAACTAGAATAACAAAAAATTCTTTTCATGCAGATATAGTTAATTTTGCCCACTATGTCCCGATGTCGAGAAGAGTGTTTCTTTTTTTTTCCTTATCGGTGATGAAATATGTGGTGTCACCGTCAGACACCACACTTGCTAGGTCGTAGCGGTTTGTTAGTATACGTCGGACCCGCGTGTCGCCACTATCAGTGATTGCAGACCGAGCGCCGCCACACGGCAGGTCTAGTCTAGAGAGACTCCCTAGCACTCGCCCCAGTTGTACAGCCGACTTTGCTAGCGATGGTTCACTGTCTACATACGGTCTCATTTGCCGAGACGACAGTTTAGCATAACCTTCAGCTACTTCATTTGCTACGACCTAGCAAGGCGCCATATTCACTTACTATGTCTTCTGAACAGATAATATTGTGAATCATGTACCGTCAAGAGCGACGTTCATCATTAATGGATTAAAGTTAAGTATCAAACTAATTACGTCCGCTTTCTGAATTCTAATCCCTTGTCATGTTCCAGACCTCACGTCAGTATAGTCATTTCCTCCTCACGCCAGCCTGCGTGATCTAAAACGCGTGCATTTCGGCCTCCTCTAGCAACACGGTGTTGGCTCTTCTGCCAACACAACAAAATACATTTCATTCAATCAAGCGTGATAGATGCTTAAGTTCATATGTCACCCTGACGGTGACGATGGAGGCTAACGTCGAAAGCTCGCGATTTTATCCCGCATTAAGCGGTAACAAAACCGAGAATGTTTTACATATAAGTGCCGTCGCGACAGACTTCCTCGTAATGCTTAAATTCGGTTCGCTATTTATGTAAAACTAAGGAATTTTGTTACTAAGTCAGACGAACGACGAAATCCGATTTATTTCTTCATTTCTATATCATTATTTAAAAAAATTGGGCAGTTGAACGTCACATGGTACAAGGCTGTCCAAGTACTACATGTGCGTATATGGGAGAATTAATCAAATTAGTAGTTACCTTACTATATAGAGCGGTGTGAAACATGCAGACACATTTTACACTGTGAGAGGGAAAAAAGAAGAAACAGGTGCACCACAAACAACTTATGCAGATTGGTCAAAAATTGAAAAGAATACAGGTATCGGCAAAAAATGCAAAATTGTTAACTTTGGTGGCCGATGAATGAATGTGTGACGCTGGAGAGAATTTCAATGCGCAACTGGCGAAGCTAGTAAACGAGGGACATGTCGACAGCAACAAATACAGTCTTTACGAATTTTGTTCTGTGTACTCTTCTGGACAGTAACTATGCCTGGCAGACAGTTGCGTGGACGCTATATGCAGATGTCATCATTTGGTAGACTTGTTGGGCTCAATGAAGGCAGTTGGAGTAATCGGCGAATCGCGCGACATCTGAGAGGGAGTGATGCCACTAATTTCCGATGTTAGCAGGAATGGGTAAACAGTGGCCAAACACAGCGTAAAGAAGGAAGTGCTTGACCTCGAGAGATGACAGAACATGAGGTCGGAGCAATCATACGTGTGGCACTCAGAGCCCTGGATTCATCATTATTGTCGAGCTGGCGTGCAACTGGTGCTTCAGTTTCTGCAGGGACCATTAACAGGCGGCTCACAGAAAGGGGGCTGTGTTCACGTCGCACCTTACGCCGACTACCAATGAACCCTGTACAGCAGGCTGTTCCAGCTCGTCGGCTCCGTTGTGAGCCGCGGAGCGCTCCCTGCTCCAGGGAGCCGTGTCGCTCGCTGTGACCATTCCAGTGGGCCGGCACGTGGCACGGCTGGCTGAGGCAGGCGGCAAGGTAAGCGTTTTCATTTGTCAGCTGCGTCTTACAAGATCGACAACCTCATACCCTTAGCTGCTAAGACGTGGTGACATGCTACACCAGGAAATACGATGTTCAGGAAATAAAAAAGAAACAACTGTTTTAGAAGAAATTGCATACTAAATTTATTGGCCCTCTGTAGCTTCACATTTTTTTTTCATTACAAGATCGGAAATATCAGGCGTCAAAGTGTTCGCAGCGTTAATGCGGAGGATGGTCTTCATTGTTGCATCCTGAAGAAACGATCGTTCCTTACTTTTTACTCTTTTCATTGCTGAGAAAAGCTGCTCACAACAATACGTAGATCCAAACGTGCACATGATCTGAGCGGCAGTGTTGTGAAGCTTGGGAAATGTTTTTGGCTGTAGTGAGCGAGACCATCGAAACAAATTCAACATGTTGTAGTACCTCTCTTTCAACAAAGTTGAATTTTGCATATCAATTATCTCCAATTGAAGTGGCGCTGACAAGTCATCGGGGGAAACCTAAAGAGGAGTGCTGAACACCTTAAGTTCCATTTCCAAACTAGTGAGGTCTCGGAATCGTGTTTCAAACGACGCGATGAGCTGCTTTAACTTTGCTTGGTAATCGCCAGAAGTAGTACCTTCAGGTAGTTTTAAAGAAGCAAGACGACTGAAGTACATTAAATGTCCATTACTCATCTGCCTCTCAAATGAACGTAATTTTTCCATGAGCGCTTTGATCTGGTCGTGCATGTCAACGATTAGGTGCCCTTTGCCCTGCAGTGACAGATTTAAATTATTCAGATGCATAGTTATATCAGCTAGGAACGCCAGGTCTGATATCCATTTTATATCTTTCAGACAACACATTTCTTCCCCTTTCATTTCGAGAAAAAGAGATATTTCCTCACGAATGGCAAAGAAAACATCAAGAACTTTTCCCCGACTGAGCCAACGAACTGTTCTGTGGTAAGGTATATCCCCATACTCCGCTTCCATATTTTTCAGGAATCCTTTGAATTGGCGATGATTCATACCGTGACGCCGCACAACATTCACACACTTCACGACATCTTTCATTACGCCACCTAGCTCTGCTGTTTCAGCACACAGTGCCTCTTGGTGAATAAAACAATGAAGAGTCAAAATGTCTTTCCCGAATTCGTCCCTGAGTTTATTTTTCAAACGAGAAGCAAAATCTTGGTGACGCCCGATCATTTGTGGTGCACCGTCTGTCGCTACACAATGGAGCTTATCCCACGGCAAATTCATATTGTCCACTGATTCACAAACAGCTTCAAGAATGTCACATCCTGTTGCGGTGAAATCGAGTGGAGCCATATCCGAGAGTTCTTCAGTTACTTATAGCTCCATGTCGACACCACGCACAAAGGCTGCAAGCTGAGCACAGTCCGATATGTCGGTGCTTTCGTCAAGCGCTAGCGAAAATGCAACAAAGCTCTCCGCCTTTTTCCTGAGCTGTGTCCCTAAATCCGCTGCTATGTCCAGGATTCGACGAGACATTGTTTGCTTCGACAGGCACACCCCTTCAATTGCCTGTACCTCCATTGGAAACAAACATTCTGCAACTGCTACCATGCACGATTTTACGAGAGGTCGCACCGAAAATAGGTTGCCACTTGTCGCAATGATGTGAGCGACTCTGTAGCTTGTTTTGATACCCTCCGTATTACGAAACTGTTTTTGAACATACGTCTCCTGCTATGTAGTTTTTAATCCTGGCTACCAGTTCTCTGCGTGCAATGCCTTCTACCTGATCGTAGTGCGCTGTGTGAAGAAATATATAATGTCGTTGTATATTGTACCTCTTCGCAGAATTAAATACTTTATGACATACGAGACACTGCGGACGACCATGCCTCTCAATGAATAGAAAGGTATGCTCCAATAGAGGTACAGGGCTCTCGCGGCTAGTCATAGCTGTCATTGAACACGGATTATTGCGTCAGTTGCGGCTGCATGCGGCCAGGGGGCAGTGAGTTCGCTTTCCCCGTCCACGCGGGCTCCGAGCTGCCGCAGTGTGCGCTCCGGAGCGCTCTGGCTACCTGGAGCTCGATTGGAACAGCCTGCTGTGCGGCATCAAGCTCGTAAGCAGTGGCGTCGGGCACATTCAGCCTGGAATCTCATTGAGCTGAGTAGAATTGTCTTCAGTGCTGAGTCCCACTTCGAACTGAGCCCCGAAGACCAACGAAGACTTGTCTGGAGATGCTGCAGACAGTGGTGGGATGGCAGACACATTTCCGCCATAGGGGAGGACAACCAGGAGTTATTGTCTCGGGTGCTATTACATTTCCCAGTAAGACCCCTTTAGTTGACTTCTGTGGAACACGTACAGTGCAGCGGTAAGTCAACGATATTCCATTCCCAGTTTTGTTGGCCACCATGGCCTGGACGTACTTTTCAGCAGGATAACGCCTGATCGCAAACGACGAGAGTTTCTACTTCTTGCCACTCCACACCTTGACCAGCAAGGTCACCAGAGCTCTACCAACGTTTCGAGCATTATTAGCAGGGCCCTTCTGTCAGTATGGTATATTGATGATCTAACATGCCAATTGCACAGAATTTGGCAAGCTATCCTTCAGTAAGACATCCAACAACTCAATCAACCAATGACAAGTCGAATAACTGCTTGCATAAGGGGCAGAGGTGGACCATCGAATCATTGGCCTCCTTAGTTTACAGAGCTCATTCTCCTGAATAAATAAACTTTTCCTGGAATTGTGATGATTTGTTTGTCTGTACATGTATATCACATCCACTGATATCCGTCCCATTCGAATAACTCCTTCGTGGTATGTCGTTGTTTTTGTCGCAGAGTGTATGGTAAATTAAGAGCAAAAGAAAAAGTGTCAACTTTTCTGTGGTGAATAACACCTCAGTGTTGTGCAGTAAAATGCTGTTTGAGAGCAGAGCGTTGTGGTCCGTTTCACTGAATTACAAAAAGCGATACAAATTCGAAATTATGCAAAATATGGCTACATCGAATTGGAACGAAAGATACATTTTCAAACGAGTCTGCTAGACTAGATGAAGTAAATATACATTTCCCTCATAGTGGATTATTTAACATAGGAATGGTATGTAACATTATTTGGGAGGAGAAGCAAGCGTTTTTTGTAGTTCATCTAGCAATGTGATGGGTTTCAGATGTAAACCTAGCAAGACTAATTCACACCGAGTGCAAAAAAATTTTTTTTCTTCCTCCTGTCTTCGATGAATACTGCTGTCTTGCAAAGGTTATGTTATTCGTAATAAAGTTGTGTAAGGGCTTTAAACTCTATATCACATAACGTTTTAATACGTATTTTCATTTGTTAGCATACTTTTACGTATGATCAGTTTGAGATGAAGCTGGGACATGGTGTTAAGAAACTATATTTCACACCTAAGGCAGTGGCGTAGTTACGTAGTTCGGCAGCAAGCACGGTGTTTTAACTTGTCGGACACATAGTGATGGGGAGCTCGTGAATGAGTCGTTCAAATGAATGCTTCAATCCAGTGAAGTGTGAACTAACCGCGCAATTTCAATGAACTGGTACTTCAAACTCTTCACAGATAGCACAATCCACACTTTTTTCTAGTTCTTTCACTCACTCTCTTGCCCTCTCCCTCCCCCTCTACATCGGCGCTACGTCACTCATTCTCCCTCTCCCTTCAGTCCTCCCTCTACTGCCTGTCGACGAATCGCGCGCTGTTTGTGGAAAACGATAGGTTTGCGAGGGGTTGTGGTGGTGAGGGGCGAGGGGAAGGCAGCGTCAGCTGCTTCCTGCAGTGCTGACGTCATTACCCATGACTATTTGTGCAGTTGTTCTTCGCGTCTACCGTTGGCAGCGCTTGCAGACAAATGAATATTAAAGAGACAAACGAAGAGGCTGGCTGTGTGAGCACGCACAGCCAACATGAGTACACATTATTGAAATAATTATACTAAATGTCAATGTCAATTTGAGGATTGTCCTAATTAAATCAAAAAATACATATATATTTATGAATTAACATTAACGTATTTGGCGAATGTTCAGAGATTTCCGTTTAAAAACATGATTTGTTCCACATTTTTTTTCCTGTCAGGCGACTTGTTCTGTCAGTTATAAGGTGTCCTGCCTTCTAGAACACGCTTTCAGACGGCGTGCAGGTTGCAACAGTACACAGTCGTATTTTTGCAAGTTCAAAGAGCGAGGGGTATACTGACAGCCTTGTCTCTGTAGTAGGGGCTCTTGTAAATATTTGTCCACTTCCACTATTGCAGCAGCTCTCGGGTGTGGATTACTCTGCAGCCTGGAAAACACTTCGTCAAATTCGAGACAGAGACTAGAAGTAGATTCAGTGGTTGGAACTGAGATTGTTGCAGTAGTAGTGGATGTGTTCGTCACAAATTTCTCACAGTGCCTGATCAGGTTTAATTTCACCTTCTCAGCAGAATTTTTATCAGGAAAACCATGTAATTTGAATTGGGGATCCGATGAAGTTGCTTCTACGGAAATGGAATTTTCCTCTATATTTCGAAATCGTCGTTTTAGGTCTTCAGCTAACTTTTCGGCCAACTGTTGCACGTCTACATGAATTTCAGTGTTATTAACACACCTGTAACACCGTTTTTTCAACGATAGTATAATTTTAGAAGCAGTGACAACATTTTCACCTGACATTTCCTCGGTGCAGTCTTTGAAAACTTTCAACAGGTCACATGCTTGTGTTACACTTGCAATGTCCTCAGTAGTCAGATTTGGAAGATCCGGATAATTCAGAGTGATAACTGTCATTAGGGAATTCTTAACCTCGATTATTCTTCGCAGCATATATTAGGTTGAATTCCATCTTGTAACAGTGTTCTGTTTTAGTGTCAGAACTGGCTCTTTTAACTGTACCTGCATCTTTTTCAGTTTCGTGCAGGCCTGCGAGCTCCTTTTAAAAAATTAAACAATTTTATTCAGAATGAGTTGAATGTGCGGAAGCCCATTCTGAACAATTAAATTGAGTGTGTGTGCAAAGCAGGGGATGTTTCCAGGCTGTGAGTCTTATAGCTGCCCAATATTAGCAGCATTGTCACTAACAACACGCACGACTTTTTCTTGAATGCCCCATTCCCTCGTGACACGTCGCAGTTCTTCGGAGAGTTTTTCTGACGCGTGCTGTGCCTTTCGTCGTATTTAAAGCACTCTAGGAGGGAAGACGCCATTTCCAGGTCTTTAACGTAGTGTGCTGTCACCGACAAGTAACTCTCATTTGTGGTTGAAGTCCACCCATCCATTGTCAGCACAACCGCTTCTGCAGAATTAATATTGACTCTCACAATTTCTTTCATCAAGGCGTACTGTTGCTGTAGTAGTGCATTGGAAATGGTCTTCCGAGCTGGCATTCTGTAAGCATCATTCAGTTTGCTTACGAAACTTTGGAAATGTTTGCTTTTCACTATGCTGAAGTGCAAATAATCCTTTACAACAGTCTCCAGAAGTGCGAAATCTATCTCCTGATTTCTTTTGTCCGAAAGAGGTTTAGGAAAATACATAGGTAATGTTACGTGAAATTGATGTCTGCTGTCTGATAATGAAGTGACACTATTATTTTCTGGCACCGACTGCTGTTCGCTTCTGGCAATTGCTGATGTTGGTTCCGGACTGTCCGGGTTATTTGTCCAAGAAACATCGGAAGATGTAGATGCAGGGGCGCTAAGTGCCTAACTGACAATGACACAGTTGGATGCAGCACTCGAACATGACGCGCTAGGTTAAATGTATTTCCTCCTTTATCTGAAGTACACTTAGAACAACAGTTGCACTTTGCTTTCCCATCACCTAAATCGGCGAAGAAACCCCAAATTTCACTACTTTTACGCGATCGCGAGTTGCTAGCCACTGTATAAGAGTGAACAGACACAAAAACTGCTTTCCGAATAAAATAAAGAGGGATTTTACCTGAAATCGCACCAATGACTACAGGTCACAGTTTATGTTTTGAATTTGGAGGATTATTATTCTCAACAAAAATAAAATCTACAGGAAAACTTCTGGATAATTACTTAACGTGGGTATATAGACTTTGTGACAGTGCTAATCATGCTCATTCTATTTTGAATTAAATTTTGAAAGGAACATAAAATTGGACTCCATTTCGTTGGTAGCCCTAGTTTTCAGTCCATGAATACAACAAATAAGGTTTCACTTGGCAGATAAAGACTTTTTTGGGCGCTTCATGAGAAAATGTCGAGCAAGATTAAATGTAATACCTATTTTATACGTGACAGGTTTCTGTGTTTATCTTTCCTTTGTCCCCTCCGACCATGCTCTATTTAAGTTAGCTCAGACGCTGTAAGAGTGTAAAACGTTACGTGCACGTTACTGCATAGTTCGGCCATCTGTTGGTAAAATTATGAAGTATTACGAAGCTTTATTGTACGAGCGAGGCGAAGCGAGCTTAGCCGAGGCTGAGCGCCGAACTGGGCAACTTCGCCAAACTTCCGTACTTCATTAAAGAACTACTTCATTTGGACGCTTCACGGCACAGATTCACGGGTGCGAACGCCTTCGACCCATTTCCACTAGACTCCCATGAGTACCTCACAAACGATGCTAGGTTCGAAGTATTGTCCTCATTAATAGGTGAGAGAATTGCATGATTGTAGTATCAGGCTGAAAGCAAGTAATTTTTAAAGTAATCAGACTGTTTCTCACTTCTAAAGTGTCCCAGAAAAACTTCCAATAGCAGACTGAAATCAAATCGCTTGCAGCAAAACACTGGTCGGGACTGTTGCTTGGCGTCGCCGACAGATGGCAGCTGGACACGCGTGCTGGGAAGTATGGCCGTTCACTCGACCGCGCCTCCCCCTACAGTCGGCAGTGCCCGAATATTTGTAGCCACACAGGTCGTACACGTTGTTCGTTTAAAATGGAAGGTCTAGCGTATTTTCGTTATGTTGGGTAAACAAACAGTGCCTTCCCCAGACTAGGAGCGTGGGAAACATATGGCGTTCCTTCTGAAGGGACAGATGCAGCAAGAAGTCCTACTGACGAAAATGTTCAAAGCAACCTGGTAGCAGACAAGAAAACTCTGTTGTGTGCAATAAGTACAACTTTCACCTTTAAACAAAAACAACAATATTTAAGGTCCTTGGAATCCATCCTTTCCCGGCGCATCCATCTCCACCTCCACCAAAACCACCTCCTCCCAAACACCCAATGGGGCTTTCGACCTTCCTTCTCTGCTGATGACCAACTCCTCCGCCTCACTCATCTCCTCTCCCTCCAGCTTAACTCCCGTCGCTCCGCCATTTTTGTCTCACTTGATATCGAAAAGGCCTGCGACCGTGTCTGGCATCCCGGTCTCCTGTTTAAACTCCAAACCTATGCCCTTCCTATCAACTACATCCGTCTGGTGGCCTCCTTCCTCTCCCACTGCCCCTCCTATGTTACCATCCATCATGCCAATTCCCACACCTTCTACCCCTCTGCCGGTGTGCCCCAGGGCTCTGTCCTCTCCCCTCTCCTCTACCTCCTGTACACGGCAGATATGCCCCAACCCCCCCTCCAGTACACCTCTTGCAATTTGCTGATGACACCGCATTCCTCGCCCTCGCTCCTACCCTCCAACGGTCCCAACGCCTTCTCCAGAATCACCTTGACCTTTTTGCTGTATGGTGTAACCAATGGCTCCTGAAACTCAATCCTTCCAAGACCCAGGCAATCATCGTAGGTCGTACCACTCGCTCCTTCCGGCTCCTGGATTTCTCCCTTACTGTCTGCGCACGTCCTGTCCGTCTCACCCCCACCCTCACCTACCTGGGCCTCACCATTGACCGTCACCTCACCTGGATCCCTCATCTCCGCTCCATCCAATCCAAAGCCCACAACCGCCTCCAACTCCTCAGATCCCTCTCTGGCTGGACATGGGGGTTGTACCCCTCTACCATCCTCCACACCTACAAATCCTTAATTCGTCCCATCCTCTGTTATGCCAGTCCTGCCTGGATATCTGCCCCCCCCCCCCAAATTCTATCAGTCCCTCCAGATCCTTGAGCATCATACACTCTGCCTCGCCTTCCGTATCCGCCTCCCGTCCCCCACGCGGATCCTCTATGATCTCATTCCTTTCCCCCATCTGCTCCTATTCCTCGAACATATCCGCATCCTCTACACCTCCCGCCGTCTTGAACCCCCTCACCCCCTGGTTGCTCCTCTCCTCTCCCATCCCCGCCCCCTGCCACGTCTTCACCGTTGTGTCCCCCCTACCCTCCATCTCTACACCCTCCATCTCCTTTCCCAAGGTAGCTTCCATCAACTCCCCCTCCCAGATGATGCCCTCTCTCCCTCCATTTATCCTTCCTATCAACTCTGATCCTCCCTCCCCCTCCTTTCCTCTGTCCTTTCCCTGGGCTCCCTCTTCCCCCCCCCCTTCCGTCCTGTTTTCTCCCCACTAAACCTCTCCCTACCTCCCTTCTCCCCCCAGTCCTTTTGTATTCCCCTCCTCTGCCTACCCCACTCCCTGTCGCGTCTGCCCCCTACCCCTCTTATGGGTCCTCATCCTCCATCAGCTCCTTTCCCGGTTCCCCCCCTTCGCTTTTACTCTCCTTTCCCCCCTTTTTTAATGTTTCCCATCCTCTGTCCAGTTTCCCCCCACCTGCTCTCGACTGTGGTGTCACATTTGCCAACTTTTTAGTGCAGTTTTCCAGTGACTGTTCAGTGTTGTTTGTCTTTCTCGTGTTGTGACCAGAAACCATGCTGTCGCTAGGTGTGAATTTTATGTCTTTTGCGAACAGAATCCAGACTGTCGCCGTGTTTTTTAATTGTCTATTGTTTTCCCTGTCTGCTTCGTATGTATTTTTATTAGCATCATCATCCCTCTGTTGTTTGTTTTAAGTTCCCCGATTTCTTTTCGCCTTGTTACT
Source organism: Schistocerca piceifrons (assembly GCF_021461385.2). NCBI lineage: Eukaryota > Metazoa > Arthropoda > Insecta > Orthoptera > Acrididae > Schistocerca > Schistocerca piceifrons. The sequence continues at coordinate 79,986,287 of NC_060148.1, read as the reverse complement.
CTCTAAGTCTCCGATTTTATAGCCTGTTTTTTATTATTATTTGTTCTCCTGATCTTTGTCACAAAATCTGTAGGCTGAAGAGCGGCATACTAAGCTGCTGCCAGCCCGACCCCTTCGGGGGGAATTGAAATTCAATAAAGAAAAAAAAAAAGAAAAAAAAATTAAGGTACACCGAGGAGTACAGCACATAGTAAAGACATGAAGCATGTTAACTGCAAATACTATGAGACAAAAGATGCAATAAATGAGACGTATGACTGAGCCAACAAAACAGACTGTCATGTCCCTTTATAGTACGATGTCTAATTCCTGAAACACGCTTTTATCATTTGTTTACTTGCGTTTGGTGTATTATTAAAGGAAACAAGGCACGGCAACAAGATATGAAAACCATAACACGAATTCAAATGTAATGCTTTTATATTAAAGCAAACGATGTCAATTGCATATAGTAGGTACATCACCTGTGCAAAATGTTATTATACATGACAGTTAACAGTTATGTTCCTTGCACAGTTATGTTCCTTGCACAGCAAGGAATGAACGTTAGCTACGAGGTACTTAATGAAAGGTTAAATTATTTTCAATATCAGCAAGTAGTATGTCACCGATGAGAAAGTGTCATTGTGTTTGACATTGAGTGTAGCCATTAACAGTAATATTAATAAAGTCATGTTTTTTTTACATTTGAACACTTATAAAGACAATTGTCATGTACACTTAGGAAATTTGAGGACGTTCAGTGACATCAGACATAAGGAGACCTGGTAACACTGATTATAAAAGGAGACAACATACTCATTTCGGCGCATGTAGCAGTACTGCATCAGTGATTAGTGTAACACACAGTCTGGAAATACAAATAGGGTGGAAAACTAAAATTCATACATGTCTGTAGTGATGAAAATTTAAATTGGAAAGATGACATTTTGGAAAACACCTTAGCTCAGCCACATTTGCAGTTAGAATCAATGCAAATCTTGCGGACAGACTAATCTATACGTTGGCACATTTTTAAACACGGTTTTAAAAATGAAACTGACATTTACATCGTTTGGTTTGCAGATGAGAAGCTGTCAGTATAGGACACAATACGGTAGGTCCCTCAAAATCATATAACGTAAAATCACGGTAAGAAGGAAAATGAACAAAAACTTTATCTAGGTCGCACTTCTTTAAATCATTTATAACCTAAATACTTCATTTTTAAAATATTGCTGATCATCTCCTTCTAGAGGAAATTGATTTTAAAATTAGCACCGATTGTGTTGCCTTTGCTTTACTTTCTGTTACTTTTTCTAATACTGATGTGAAATGATTATAAAACAAATACAGGCTGGCCAAGGGAGAACTACAAAACGATATTACGTCGCCACCGATATCTTTGATTTCAAATGAGTGAGAGTCGTATAAGTCCAGATGTGAAGCCGCACACTGTCTCTCACAAATGTGCAGCTCCCTCCATCTATGAAGACTTTCGTTGACGAGTGATGCACTAGTCTGAATTGTCATAACTCAACTGATTGTATTTTGAGAGACCTCATGAAGTGTTCAGCAATTCACAGGATTTGGGAATCTGACAGTTCACTGTTGATAGTCATTAAAAGCTCTAACTCGTTGAGCTTATTTTTAAGCCAGTTTATGTTATGAAAATAGATTTCGGGCACAGTAATGTTTCATACTAACATACACTTCACGAGAACATTGTGGCACTGCTTCATTAGTTATAACAATGTCTGGATTTTTTAATAGCATTACTGCAACTTTGCAATTTATTGAAGTTGTTATATCCGATCTTTTTTATTTTGGTTTTGTAGCAAAATTCCTCCTCCTTTGTTGCAGGAGCCCTTGGCTTTGTGTTAGCACTTCCTGCGGCTGATGCTCTGGGTGCCTGCGCTGTGGCTGATAACGTCTGCTGTTGATGGAGCTGTTGGAGTTGCTGATGGTTTTGCTGCTGCTAATTGCGGAAAATTCTGCCTCAGCTGTCCTTTATGGAATTTTTTCGTGGTACTGTTGATGTTGCTCTTCTTGATGGTTTCATTCGACATCAGTTTTTTGTACAGAATCCACTTCTGCATATAAGGGTGTCAGTGAGAAACTGTCCTGTAGTTTTTATTTGCTTCTGTCGCTGTTTCCTGTGCTATCCTTGTTAGCGATATGTGTGATGATAATACTGTTTACTTCTGGTTGTGCTGCTGTTAGCAACTCGTCAGATCTCGTCAGATGTTTTTCTTTATATGCGTGGTGCGTCTTCTATTGATCGGACATGTTCGAAACTACAGACATCACACACGTAAATACATATACACTGTGACAGCCTTTAAATATTATTTCCGTGCGTATGCACTCTCTCTCTCTCTCTCTCTCTCTCTCTCTCTCTCTCTCTCTCCAAAACTATTGGGGTAATCAAGGTTTGGCTGAATATGGTGGGCAGGGGCGCTACACAAATAGTGTGCAACAGAATTGGATGAAATCCATGCTTCGATAGCTGCAACAGTTAAGGCAACTGCTCATTTAAAGTGAGAAATAAGAGTCTGACCGTCAGTCTAGCACAGGTCTTCACTTGTTGCCATTTAATTAATTTTAAAGTCTGTCTGCAGCTCATGTCATGATTTCTGTTTCGTCATGTGAATGTTTTATGTGCAGAAGATAGTTTAGGCTATATTGTTGTTTTTACTGGTGATGTGGAGATGGGAATTTCTGAAAACTGTGAGTAATTGCGAAATTTTTCTTTTCATTAAACACTAAGTGAAGCCCTTGTTTTTTTTTTTTGCAGCCACTTCATGTGAGGAAGACATAGACGTCCGCTATGGTTATATGATGACAGTGATCTGACTAAATAGCTGTTCATTAGAGAAATTGTGCCTCTCCATTCTGGTATGTCACGTCTGTATGGGATAGTGCATACAATCATTATGCTGTGCATCGCCATTTTAAGGATGTCTGTCATCACCATTTATAAGTCTGTGGCTGCATTCGTCATACCATACATGCTGCCCAAAAGGATCAGACTGGCAGTCTTCAATTGCGCAGTGACAATTACAAGCTGATTTGATTTTGCTTTTTAAGAAGTTTTGGGCCTTAGGAGAATTAAAAACCACATTCATTTAGCTTTTAATGCGGTTGTAGGCCACTGGACGGTTAAAAACCAATCCGGTTTTGCCTCAGGACAGTTAAAAACCCATCCGATGCGGTACGACCTTGTGTAGGGGATGGGCTTACCTAACAGCGCCACAACTTGAGCAATCATCCACATTGTACAGAAAGGTTCAGGTAATGTGCAACACAAACCACAGCCATCGTATTAGGATACATCAGTCATTTGTAGTTGACTCCAGTTACATTAACACACTTACAGGGCCTTCTGTTGGTAAAAAGTTTCGTTACTCTCTGTTCCTTGACGTTTTCCTTGTCTCAATAACGTGCTGTTCAAATTTGACATCATGCTGAGCAGTCGTTCTCTTATGGCAGCGTTTTGAAACTGAAACTTTAATTACGGACACCCTGTATGTAAACAGTCTCGCATGCAGTATATAGCTGACAGAATTATTTCTTTTTGCAGAAGACACTGGTATTGTTATTAATCCAAGCGTACATACAGAAACAAAAGAATGGTAAACATTGTTAAAAGTATCATTGACTGGTTTTCTGTGAATGGTCTCACCCTCAACTTTAAAAAGACGCGATATATTCACTGCTTCTCATCCTGGGCTGCTACACCAATTATGAGTGTAACACACAGTTGGAAAATAATCAATGAGGTGGAAAGTTCAAAGTGTCCTTATTGATGAAAGTATTGACCGGTAAAGAACGTTTTGGAGCTCCCAAAGCGACTTAATTCAGCCACATTTGCAGTTAGAATCATTGCAATTCTTGGGAAGAGACACATCAGTAAGCTGACATATTTTACATGTGTTTATTCATTAATGTAATCCGGAATAGTATTCTGAGATAACTCATCTTTAACAAAGAAAGACTTCATAGTCTAAAAAAGAGATGTAACAATAATATATGGTGCTCACCCGTGGTTATCACGTAGACAGCTGTTTAAGGCCTGACTGTGGCATCACAGTATTGTTTTTATACCCTCATGAAGCTTCCTGTACATAGTCCACAGGAGGTCAAAAGTAAAAATGACATATACGATTAAAACACTAGAAGAAAAAAGGACGCTGATTCATGCACATTGTTGCCTTTAGCAAAAAAGGCGTGCACAATGGTGCAACAAAAAATTTTGATGACTTACTCAGTCATACAAAACGTGTGACAGAGGGCAAAGTAAAACTTGAAGATAAACCTATAAAGATTTTCATGACAACTCGTTCTGTTCAAGAGAAGAGTTTCTATTATTGTGGTGGTAGGAACTGCTAACTCTTATCTGCTTGTCTTCACTTTTATTGAAACAAATTGTTGTCAGTGGTCAGGATGTCGACGTATTTACAAAATAATTTGCGTCGAAACTTTTCAAACATTTGCTCCATATCATTACGTTTTATGATGCAAATAATCCATGGAATATGAATACTAGGGTAAGATGCCCAGAGTAAGTGCAGCTTTCAGGCTATCTGTGTTCTTGAAGTGCATTGGATTCCTGTTAATTTGAAAAAAAGAAAAGATTGTTTTTCACAAATCCAATCGTGCAAGAATAGCGATGATACCAGGCATAATATCTCACACCTCGAGACATCACGTGATCGCTGAGGAAGTCTGAGGAATCACACTGTGGGACCCTGTGGGGGGGGGGGGGGGGAGATGCACTGGATTATCAAGCAGCTGGACAAGCTTCAACAGGGGAAAGGGAGAAAGGGAGGATACTGTGTTCTCTCAGTTGCTACAGAGGTGTCGAGACGGAGGTTTTGTAGCAGTTTTCACCACGATTAAGCACCACACCAACCAGAGCGGCGAACAAGATAAAACGTCGACTGAGCGTGGCACTTGTGAGATAGAGGATTCGACACATGGCGCCTCAGGCTAGATGTGGTAGCCAGGGAGCTTTCACATCTTCACCTGTACATGACAGTCTGCTTAGAAGCTGAAGACTGGGACAGGGTAGCCAGTGTCTCTCGGTCTTGGCCTGTAGCGGAGAGTGCCAAGAGGATTGCCTCAGAACTCCAGGCTGTCAAGTTTGTCAGCATGTGTAAGAAAACACAGCAGAAGGAGAATTCTCATATAGTTATTAACCACTTGGATGATATCACTTTGAAAGTACTCAGCAGCAGTTCCAATTCTGCAGCAACTCCTTGAACTGCGCTCATTTCTGGTTTCATCAGTACAGTGGACCAAGAAGCCGACACACTTTCACCAAATGTGGCAGAAGAAACTCGATGGGAAGCCAGCAGGGTGGTCACCAGGACAAAACCTACAAACTGGAACATATCAAGTGATGAGAAGCGTGCACTCAATAGGCATCGGGAAGAGAATAGCATCATGTTGTTTACAACAAAGGAAGGGATATCTACAGTCTTTTTGCTGCAGACTAATTATGATCAGAAGGTGAATTAGTTGCTACAATGCCCTGGTTACAGACTATTCTAACGTGACTCTACAGACAAAGTGAACAGGAATACTAGGGTTCTTTTCAAGACCAATGAAGGTTATTAATCAGCTATGAGAGTGCCACTGCCGCCCAGATTATATGGACTGCTGAAAGTACACAAAGAGAGTGTGTGTGACCACACTCAATTTTCAGGAGCATTGGTAAATCAACGTACCCAACAGCCAAGCACTTGAAGAAATAGCTGTTCCTACATACTTCTGGAGAATAGTATTCATTACATCTGCATCTTCGGTGCATTCTTGCAACATCTCAAGCAACCACATATCGTAGGTAACTGATACAATTGTCAGCTTTGATGTTGTACCTCTGTTCGCTAAGGTACCAATGAAAGTCCATTCAGCGGGGTCAAGGATTTTCTCAGCCTCGTGATGACTGGGTGTTGTGCAATGTCCTTAGGTTAGTTAGGTTTAAGTAATTCTAAGTTCTAGGCGACTGATGACCATAGATGTTAAGTCCCATAGTGGTCAGAGCCATTTGAACCATTTTGGAAGTCTCATTGGAACTGAGAACTGGAATCAGAGATATTTGATGATGCTCTGTTCAAATTTTCAGGCGTATACTGAACTCAACTCACTTTCTGTATGGGAGCCAATATCACGAGGAGACAGGAGGTGTAGCCATGGGCAGTTCTCTGTCCCTAACGATTACCAATATGTTCATGGAGAAATTTGGAGAAGAGGCATAGCTAGATACAAGTCTACTTACTTCTTTAGGTATGTAGATGATGAAATTGGGATCATGCCACATCGGAGGGAGAGGTTTAATGAGTTTTGGAACATAGGAACTCACAGCACCCAAAAATAATGTTCAGCATGGAATTGGAGAAGGGTGGCCACCGGCTGTGTTGTTGTTGTTGTTGTTGTGGTCTTCAGTCCAGAGACTGGTTTGATGCAGCTCTCCATGCTACCCTATCCTGTGCAAGGTTCTTCATCTCTGAGTAACCACTGCAATCTACATTCTGCTTAGTGTATTCATCCCCTTGATGCCCTATGCGATTTTTTCCCTTCAGACTTCCCTCTAGTACTAAATTGGTGATCCCTTGATTTCTCGTAACGTGTCCTACCAACCGATCCCTTCTTCTAGTTAAGTTGTGCCACAAATTCCTCTTCTCCACAATTATGTTTAGTACCTCTGCATTAGTTACGTTATCTACCCACCTAATCATTAGCGTTCTTCTGTAGCACCAGATTTCGGAAGCTTCTATTCTCTTCTTGTCTAAACTGTTTATCATCCATGTTTCACTTCCATACGTGGCTACGCTCCATACAAATACTTTCAGAAACGACTTTGTGACACTTAAATCTGTACTCTGTAACGTTGCGAGTCAATGTGCGATAAATTTACTGCAGTAAGCTACTTTGCAGAACAGCCCGTAGCTTTGGAGCCATTGGCTGTGAAGGAGACAGCCAGTTGTGTCTTAGCAACGACTCATTCGCACCTGTCGCTATGCTAGCCGTGGGAAGCGGTATCTGTGTCACTCCGAGTGACTGAATATTCAAACCCTTAAGAATCTAAATAAACTATATTAAATATTATTTAATGTAGTTTAAAGTCGATACACTGCCTTTTGTTATTTAAGAGAATATGGTATATAAATTCCAGCCTTCTATCTCTCATAGTTTCGGATCTAGTAGAAATTACCTAAAACACCCCAAACCGACACTTGGACTAAAAAACTCAAATAGGAATAATAACAATTTGGCTTTTAGCATCATTTGAAATCATTACTGGAGTTCACAAAATGTCAGGTCAATTTATTTGGATTTTCATATTAAAAATGTTAACTACTTTTCATTTTCATTACATTACATACAGAAAAGATTATTATTTAAGTAATATCTATTTGTTTTGTTGTTGTGGAATGAATGAGAATGAGTGAGAGTGTGTAAGTGGGACATATGTAGAAATTAAATATTGTACCATATTATGTAACTGTGTAGCGGGAAATTTGTGTTTTCCCCTCGTTTCTGATGACGTATGTCTAAGAGTACTTGCATTTGTAAGAGGGCAGCCAGAATAGCTGTTTGCAGAGTAATAGTTTTCTAAATAAATTCCCAGATTATATTTCTTTTCGTTTGGTTTTGTTAAACATTATATTAATATTTGCATATTGAATTGACGCGAATGCAACTGCCAATAGTGATTGGCGTAGGACAGTTTGGCGCGTGAATGATCTCGAATGATTGTACTGATTGGCTGGTCATGTTGATCAACTAATCAGAGTTTAGCAGTTCCCGCGTACTGCCAGGTAGCTACAAGCTGTGGAAGGAGCAGCATTGAGGAGTCGCTGGGTAGCTATTGATTAGTCAGGTCATGTTGAACGTGTTCATCTGAATAATGTGTAAAATGATGAAGTTATTGGAATTTCGCGTCCGGATTGTGTTGCCGTAGAAGTAGTTGCATCTACGGACAGTTTTGTGAAGTTCGGAAGTTCTATATTTGTTTCGTTGGAAAGATAAACGCGTGTGAACTTTTGGCCTTTGTAAAAAATTCCGCGTGGCATGTTTCATATCCGTATATGGAATATTTGGCGAGCAATTTCTTTAATAGAAATCCACTGACAAGGACTGAATGTGAAACTCACATATTGTAACGGAGTACTGACTGTGAAATCGCGTAACTCTTTGGGTTGGACTTAAGTATATTTCTGGCTTCCTTGCGTGTGTACTGGGTTGCATGAACTGTGAACTGAGGACAGTTATATTGTTCGCTAATTACATATGGGCTGATGGCAGGTATTTTTTTTTTAAACTGAAACGTAATAAAAGACTCGCTTCAAAATTTTGACATTTTACTGAGGGAACGAAGCAACCACTTTCCGCTCGAAAAGTGTTATAAGAACTTACAGGATAGATTGCTACCAGAGTTTTCACGGACTTTGCAACGTAAGTATTGATGGCGTTTTCTTGAAGGCTGCTTTTACGTCGTCAGCGCAGTACATACTTATGCAGAGAAACGGGCTGGTGACCTGCTGCTGTACTGAGGCAGGTGCAACAATCATCAGTTATTTTGCTCCCCAAATAGCAAAACTCATCTACTACTCTAAGTGTCTTACTTTTGGAGTGTACAGCACGACGAACGAGCAAACATTAATAACCCCGCCCCGACGCAATTGGTGCTTTTTCGGCCGGGAAATTCAATACTAAAGATCGGATGTGTAGGTACTTTATAAAAGCAGCAGTGTCAAGTCAACTCGTAAAGTATTCACATGTTTGGTAAAGGAACTATAGTAGGACAATAGGCGCGAGTAAAATGAACTATCGTCTAGAAACGGCAGCAAGTGGAACGAGGTGGCAAGCGATGTCAGCGGCTGCTGAACTTCGAGAGACGGCGTTTCTGCAGCAGCAGCCAGTCAGCAGCCGTGTATGGAGTGCTGACCTGCAGAACTGGATCGGTGGAAGCAGGGCCTGGTGTACGGACCCGCTGTTGCATCCCACCGTGTCAAAGACACGAAGAAAAAGAGTTTTGTCTGTGTGTGACAAGAAACTTTGCAAAATAGCTGAAAATAATCAGGCGATTGTAGGTGAGAACTGAAGGTATATTTGGGAAATGTAAACTATGAATATGCTTCCATGACAACAGGTAATTTCAGTTTTGGCATATCACTAGCTAATTATAGTGGTTTACCTGAGCCAGTGTCTTCTAATTATGGAATCGAAAACGAACTGAGCACGGTGAAAGCTGATGCTAAATTTATACCTGTAACTGTAAAAGAAAAGATACAGGAACCAGTGTCAGTTGTGGAGGAATCAAGGGCTAGTGTGTCGGAAATGTTAATGAATATTATGGCAAAAATGAATGGATTGGGCTCCGAAATTAGAAATTCATTAAGTTCTGATAAAGACGATAAGATATATAAATTGGGTGTTGAGATGGATTCCAAAATCAATAAAATGGGGTCTAATATCGACACTAAAATGAATAAATTAGGCTCATATATTAAAACCTCATTAAGTTCTGGAATAAATGAATTGCATTCTGAAGTTGATCAGGGTTTTAATAATTTGTCAGCTGAAATGGAATCAAAAATGGAAGATAAAATTTCGAATTTGAGAGATTCGTGAGAAAATAACTTGACTTTGTTTAGTAATAATATTAAAAGACAAGTTAATAAGTAAATTTCGAATGTAATACTGATATTGTAACAGTGAACAGTGAACTAACTTCACAGATTGAGCAAGTTGCTGAGAACAACCAACAGTTAAAGCAACAATTACATTCATAAATAGATAAAATTCAGGAACAGATTCAAAATGTAGAAAAATGCTGTGAGGATAGTCATGTTGTATTATAAAGTAAAGTTAAAGAAGGAAAAGATGTATGTGCAAAGTTTGGTTTGCATGTTGCTAGTAAAATTATCAACATTGAAACTAACATCCAGCAATTCAGTACCAGTGTGAATAAGCAATAGTATAACCACGAAAATAGACTAACCAAAGTAGAGGAGAATGTTAACAGCAGTATTGATTGTATGGTATCTAATGGTGTCATGGAGTCATCTGAAATTCCATATTTACATTGATTTTGACGAGGTTTTGCCAAAAGTATACAGTGATAAACAGAAGATTGGATGTAGTACTTCAAATTTGATGGGAGAGGCAAGAATTTGGAGAACCTCGGCCTCAGATAAATAAGATGAATTAGTTGAGTTTAAGCAAGTCTTTTTTTAAGAGTATTGGGGAAAACGGAAACAAATGAAGGTTTTAAACAAATTTTGGTTAAGGGAAAAGTATGATCCCCAGTGAGAGGGCATTAAAAGATTTGTACAGAAATGGGTAACTACTTTGTCATATTTAAACGTCAAGGTTGAAACAGAACAAATTATTATGGGAATTGAGAACAAATTCCCATTTTATTGGAGGAACAAGATCATATCAGCTCCTCGGGATGATATTGATAGGTTCGTTCATTATCTTGGGAGAGTGGAAAACATATTAAAAGAGGAGGAAAATAATAGAAGAGAATATAGGCCTCCTATTAGATCAAATGAAAACAGAGCCGAGGTACAGGTGAACTGTATAGGGATACAAAGGGGTAATGGTTACAGAGGTAGAGGTCGAGGGAGAGGTACTGTTGTGAACAGGTTCAAAGACCACACTCAATACTTCGACTGCCGACAGGTGCAGTCACATGTAACAAATAGACGCAGCCCATACAGTGACCAGAATGTCAGAGGCAATGACGTCATACAGGAGGGAAACGAAAAGCAGTCTGTAATAACGCTAGCGTTTGCAGACTGAAGCAGTACAAATTACCCACTAGTGACGCCATTTGTAAGAGTGGTATCTACGGAACACCATAGGAATATCGTTATAGAAATCAGGAGAGCAGAGAATGACACTGCTAAACAATTTGGCTATTTGGGAAATCACGTAGCTTTTTGTGAAAGGGAAAGTACCAATAAAGATTACAGGAACCATGTTAAAGAGGTACATCAACATCTACATCCATACTCCGCAAGCCACCTGACGGTGTGTGGCGGAGGGTACCTTGAGTACCTCTATCGGTTCTCTCTTCTATTCCAGTGTCGTATTGTTCGTGGAAAGAAGGATTGTCGGTATGCCTCTGTGTGGGCTCTAATCTCTCTGATTTTATCCTCATGGTCTCTTCGCGAGATATACGTAGGAGGGAGCAATATACTGCTTGACTCTTCGGTGAAGGTATGTTCTCGAAACTTTGACAAAAGCCCGTACCGAGCTACGGAGCGTCTCTCCTGCAGAGTCTTCCACTGGAGTTTATCTATCATCTCCGTAACGCTTTCGCGATTACTAAATGATCCTGTAACAAAGCGCGCTGCTCTCCATTGGATCTTCTCTATATCTTCTATCAACCCTAGCTGGTACGGATCCCACACTGCTGAGCAATATTCAAGCAGTGGGCGAACAAGCGTACTGTAACCTACTTCCTTTGTTTTTGGATTGCATTTCCTTAGGATTCTTCCAATGAATCTCAGTCTGGCATCTGCTTTACCGACGATCAACATTATATGATCATTCCATTTTAAATCACTCCTAATGCGTACTCCCAGATAATTTATGGTATTAACTGCTTCCAGTTGCTGACCTGCTATTTTGTAGCTAAATGATAAAGGACCTATCTTTCTGTGTATTCGCAGCACATTACACAGCATCATCTGCAAAAAGCCTCAGTGAACTTCCGATGGCATCCACAAGGTCATTTATGTATATTGTGAATAGCAACGGTCCTATGACGCTCCCCTGCGGCACACCTGAAATCACTCTTACTTCGGAGGACTTCTTTCCATTGAGAATGACATGCTGCGTCCTGTTATCTATAAACTCCTCAATCCAATCACACAATTGGTCTGATAGTCCATATGCTCTTACTTTGTTCATTAAACGACTGTGGGCAACTGTATCGAACGCCTTGCGGAAGTCAAGAAACACGGCATCTACCTGTGAACCCGTGTCTATGGCCCTCTGAGTCTCGTGGACGAATAGCGCGAGCTGGGTTTCACATGACCGTCTTTTTCGAAACCCATGCTGATTCCTACAGAGTAGATTTCTAGTCTCCAGAAAAGTCATTATACTCGAACACAATACGTGTTCCAAAATTCTACAACTGATCAACGTTAGAGATATAGGTCTATAGTTCTGCACATCTGTTCGACGTCCCTTCTTGAAAACGGGGATGACCTGTGCCCTTTTCCAATCCTTTGGAACGCTATGCTCTTCTAGAGACCTACAGTACACCGCTGCAAGAAGGGGGGCAAGTTCCTTCGCGTACTCTGTGTAAAATTGAACTGGTATCCCATCAGGTCCAGAGGCCTTTCCTCTTTTAAGCGATTTTAATTGTTTCTCTATCCCTCTGTCGTCTATTTCGATATCTACCATTTTGTCATCTGTGCGACAATCTAGAGTAGGAACTACAGTGCAATCTTCCTCTGTGAAACAACTTTGGAAAAAGACATTTAGTATTTCGGCCTTTAGTCTGTCATCCTCTGTTTCAGTACCATTTTGGTCACAGAATGTCTGGACATTTTGTTTTGATCCACCTACCGCTTTGACATAAGACCAAAATTTCTTAGGATTTTCTGCCAAGTCAGTACATAGAACTTTACTTTCGAATTCATTGAACGCCTCTCGCATAGCCCTCCTCACTCTACATTTCGCTTCGCGTAATTTTTGTTTGTCTGCAAGGCTTTGCCTATGTTTATGTTTACTGTGAAGTTCCCTTTGCTTCCGCAGCAGTTTTCTAACTCGGTTGCTGTACCACGATGGCTCTTTTCCATTTCTTACGATCTTGCTTGGCACATACTCATCTAACGCATTATGTACGACGGTTTTGAACTTTGTCCACTGATCCTCAACACTATCTGTACTTGAGACAAAACTTTTGTGTTGAGCCAACAGGTACTCTGAAATCTGCTTTTTGTCACTTTTTCTAAACAGAAAAATCTTCCTACCATTTTTAATATTCCTATTTACGGCTGAAATCATCGATGCCGTAACCGCTTTATGATCGCTGATTCCCTGTTCTGCGTTAACTTTTTCAAATAGTTCGGGTCTGTTTGTCACCAGAAGGTCTAATATGTTATCGCCACGAGTCGGTTTTCTGTCTAACTGCTCAAGGTAGTTTTCAGATAAAGCACTTAAAAAAATTTCACTGGATTCTTTGTCCCTGCCACCCGTTATGAACGTCTGAGTCTCCCAGTCTATATCCAGAAAATTAAAATCTCCACCCATAACTATAACATGATGGGGAAATCTACTCGAAATATTTTCCAAATTATCCTTCATGTGCTCAGCCACAACAGCTGCTGAGCCAGGGGGCCTATAGAGACATCCAGTTACCATGTCTGAGCCTGCTTTAATCGTGACCTTCACCCAAATCATTTCACATTTCGGATCTCCGTCAATTTCCTTCGATACTATTGCACTTCTTATCGCTATAAACACGCCCCCCCCCCCCCCCCCCTTCACTGTCCAGCCTGTCTCTGCGGTATACATTCCAATCTGAGTTTAGGATTTCATTACTGTTTACGTCTGGTTTCAGCCAACTTTCTGTCCCTAGTACTATATGGGCGTTGTGACCGTTTATTAATGAGAGAAGTTCTGGGACCTTTCTATAGACGCTCCTGCAGTTTACTATTAGCACATTAATATTGTTATTCCCTGTTGCATTTTGCCTACTCCTACCTTGCCGCGTCTCAGGAGGCGTCTTGTCGGGCCTAGGGAGGGAATTCTCTAACCTAAAAAACCCACATGTGCACTCCACACGTACTCCGCTACCCTTGTAGCCGCTTCCGGCGTGAAGTGCATGCCTGACCTATTCAGGGGGACCCTACATTTCTCCACCCGATAGCGGAGGTCGAGAAATTTGCACCCCAGATCTCCGCAGAATCGTCTGAGCCTCTGGTTTAAGCCTTCCACTCGGCTCCAAACCAGAGGACCGCGATCGGTTCTGGGAACGATACTACAAATAGTTAGCTCTGATTTCACCCCGCGAGCGAGGCTTTCCGCCTTTACCAATTCCGCCAACCGCCTGTACGAACTGAGGATGACCTCTGAACCCAGACGGCAGGAGTCATTGGTGCCGACATGAGCAACAATTTGCAGTTGGGTGCACCCAGTGCTCTCTATCGCCGCCGGTAGGGCCTCCTCCACGTCTCGGATGAGACCCCCCGGCAAGCAGACAGAGTGAACACTGGCCTTCTTCCCCTACCTTCCCGCTATTTCCCTAAGGAGCTCCATCACCCGCCTAATGTTGGAGCTCCCAATAACTAATAAACCCCTCCCCCCGTGTGCCTGCTCGGACCTTGCTGAAGGAGCAGCCATATGTCCACTCACAGGCAGAGCGGGCGACGCCACACGGCCAGCCTCCACATTGACCCTCCGCCTCGTGCGCCGCAAACGCCGCTGAACCCGCCACTCCCCTTGGGGAGAGGGGGGCCCAACCGCGCCCGGTGCCCGCGAAGATGTCTCGACAACAGGGACAGTGGGTGAAGCATGTAACACCTGGGGTGTACCTTGCGACGCACCGGACTCCCCACTGCCGCTACACTCCGAGGCAGCAGCCTGAAGACGGCTGACCGCGGCCATCAACACGCTCAGCTGTTCGCGAACAGTGGCCAGCTCCTCCTGCGTCCGTACACAGCAGTCACACATCCTATCCATCCTAGGGAATCAATTTACTGAAGAGAGTTAATCAACCTTTAACTAGACTGCTAATTCACTAAAGGAGGCTGTTTATTCACTAAACTGTGGTTGCTAGCCACTTCTTGTAGAAAACAATGAAAATAGCACTACCTGTCTCTGGACTGTATTGAAAACAAACACTAGCACTACTGGCACTATGGTTGACTAAAGGGACTCTCTCTGACTGTATTCAAAACAAACACGAAATCTATGGAACTATTAATAGCACTCGACAATTAAAGCTTCCTAAAAGCAAAAACACACGAAAGAAGAAGTGACAAGTAACAAAAATACAGTTAATACTTAAATTAAGGTAGCTCGCTGCACAGCAGACGTGAAGCAGACGGCAATTACGACGACACTGACTCTACTGGCACTATGGCTAACTAAAGGGACTCTCTCTGCATACGTGGAACAGTTTTCGAAACCAGATTTTAAATTGTATTGCACGAGCAGATGCTGACTGACGATAATTTGTTATAAAGTGTAAAATATAACCACAGAGGTAGCAGAAGGTAATAACTTAAGGTGCTGCAACGTGAATAAGTTGTCGACACCCTTAAATGGATCATTAGGCAACGATTGACAGAAACACAGGAAGCAAAACACTACGAGACGAATGGGTTCCTTGGAGAGAAGTAGTGAAGACAGCAGAAGTAGAAAATGGAAAACCGGCACAATAGACATCCTCAGACAACACACGGTGTACTGAATTTAACTGACAACACGGGAAGATACTAAAACGAAGTAATACGGAACACATATGTCTATAAAGACGACTTGGACCGAAAGTGCAAAACCGCAAATCACGAATAACTAGGAGAATTCAACAGTCTTGAAGTTTCCTCTTACCCTTCTTGCTTTGCGATTTTGCACCTGGGAAAGATAAATGCCGTATATAGGAAAATTAAAATTATAAAAGCTTTCGGGCGAAGAAGTGTAATGGTGCAAATATCAAGAGCTTAGTTGGCATGCCAGAAGTACGCATGGAAGTGAAAGCTGGAAGCTGTAGGGTGGGAGTATATTGGCGAGGGGCGCTATACAAACGAACTTGAGCACAATTTTCATACCTGAGATAAATCTGAACACGAGAGACAGTACTGATCCTTCCACTTATGTCAGTAGATAGACAGAAGAGAAACAGACCTATGTCTTTAGGACTTCTAGATTTAAAGTAAGCTCGAGACAAATCGGTGATAAAACACAGGGACACAAGATTTTCTTTAAATAGTACAGAAACTGGACTAGAGTTGTAGGAGTTCAAGGACTCGAAAGGGAAGCAGTAGCTGAGACAACGTAAGCAGAGAGTGTATAAAATGCAGACTGGCAATAGTGAGAAAAGTGTTTCTGAAAAGGAAACGCTTGCTGACATTGATTATAAAATTAAATGCTCGGAAGTGTTTCACGAAGATATTTGCATGGAGTGTAGTGTTATATGTAAGTGAAACGTTCTCACGAGAAGACAAGGGACGATTTTGAAAGTGACGCTACAGAAGGATATGAAAGACTAGATATGTAGATCGCATGAGTAATTAGAACATACTGATACTAACTGGGGAGAATGAAACTTGGGCACAACTTATCTAAAAAAAAAAAATAATAAGTTCGAGGACCACTGGCTGGCCAATGCTGTCCAAGTTTAATGCTCCGGTATAGCTGTTGTCCCACATTATCGCTCAGTCTATATGTGCGTGTAACAGAGCATAAAACGTATCCTTTTGATCGTACTTCACTGTACTGGTCTCAGCTCGATTTCCGCTCCACGTGAAACGAAATCCAAATATACTGAAGCAAACGTGCAAGAATTCATGGCGTAATGGTTACATCAGTTTTATTCTTATGATGAACAGATTATAATTACGTTGTGCTGTCTTCCAGCATCGTCATTATATCAGACCAGCGAGTGCGTTGATAGACGACATTCTTTGGAGGCAAACGACCGATCTGAATACTAGACGGTTCGCGTTATAACATTGCCCCGAATTTGAGAGAAAAACATAGATAAAAATAGTCTCAGGGACGTATCAATTAGAATGTGAATGATTAAACTGCGAATGAACGCTAACAGTGTTCGGCCATGACCCCCAAAGAATGCCACAAACAACTTCTCTCTGATGCAGCCCGAAACTGGACTAAAAAATGCATCCTAAAGTCATATGTAACGTGAACAGCAAGGAAAGGGATCCACAAACGAAACACGGCTACTTAAGATGAAATTGACATAATTGTTTCACAAGAGCATACAAGTGACACCAGACAGCTCTTTTGGTACCGGAGGACAAAAGGGAGAGAGGGAAAACAAGTCGCCTTCCGCTTTTCTTATATCGTTAGACAAACGAGCGTACCTACTACATTTTGTTTCACAGAATATCTTTTCAATATTTTAACTCAAAGATACTTCTAAACAGGAAGCGAGCGACCGCTGTGGTCGAAGGTTCGATTCCTGCCTCGGGCATGGATGTGTGTGATATCCTTAGGTTAGTTAGGTTTAATTAGTTCTAAGTTCAAGGCGACTGATGACCTCAGAAGTTAAGTCGCATAGTGCTCAGAGCCATTTGAACCATTTGAACTCCTTTACGAAATAATCCATAAACAACTAGAAATACATCATCTTATTAGTACATCGTTTCTTTCAATTATATACAAATTTATTTTTATATGTAAAGTTATTTACGATATTTTCAGGCGATAATTAAAACTAGGGCTACTTCTTTATATATTTGTAACGTAACATTTCAGCACGCTATCTGAACGTCCGTGAGGGGGATGCCTCGTGACCGCATCCGATAGCCAGTTATGAAAGACAATGCAGCGCTGTGACGACCGGACATACAGCCACCTACGTTATTGAGAACCGGGATGCCACGTTCTCCGAATATCTTTCCGACGTTGAAGGGGAATATTTTCGGTTGGCGTGGGATGACAATCATCGGAAAACATTTGGCAACATGCTGCATATCATGATCATGGAATCCCCGCAAGTGCGCTCCATCTCGCCACTTCACACAAATCGACGAAGCGTAAAAGCAGACGCTATAGAAGAATTCCTTACAGTGATATAGCTGTTTCATGTTGGTGATAGAGGTGCGAGACTAGTAGTAGAAGTTGACAACACAGGAGAAACAAGTACATGGGTCAAAGGCACTTCATTAAAAATAGAAAAAAATGAAAAAATAAAAATCGCTATCGTCTTTCAATCATTTTTAAGATGAAGCTATAGCGATAAAAGATTGCTTTTATTTAACTAGAAGAACGAAAAGTCTTTTCATGCAGATATAGTTAATTTTGCCCACTATGTCCCGATGTCGAGAAGAGTGTTTTTTTTTCTTTTTTTTTATCGGTGATGAAATATGTCGTGTCACCGTCAGAGACCACACTTGATAGGTCGTAGCCTTTAAATCGGCCGCGGTCCGTTAGTATACGTGGGACCTGCGTGTCGCCACTATCAGTGATTGCAGACCGAGCGCCGACACACGGCAGGTCTAATCTAGAGAGACTCCCTAACACTCGCCCCAGTTGTACAGCCGACTTTGCTACCGATGGTTCACCGTCTACATACGCTCTCATTTGCCGAGACGACAGTTTAGCATAGCCTTCAGCTACTTCATTTGCTACGACCTAGCAAGGCGCCATATTCACTTACTATGTCTTCTGGACAGATAATATTGTGAATCATGTACCGTCAAGAGCGACGTTCATCATTAATGGATTAAAGTTAAGTATCAAACTAATTACGTCCGCTTTCTGAATTCTAATCCCTTGTCATGCTCCAGACCTCACGTCAGCTAGGAACGCCAGGGCTGATATCCATTTTATATCTTTCAGAGAACACATTTCTTCTCCTTTCATTTCGAGAAAAAGAGATATTTCCTCACGAATGGCAAATAAAACATCAAGAACTTTACCCCGACTGAGCCAACGAACTGTTCTGTGGTAAGGTATATCCCCATACTCCGCTTCCATACCTTTCAGGAATCCTTTGAATTGGCGATGATTCATACCGTGACGCCGCACAAAATTCACACACTTCACGACATCTTTCATTACGCCTCCTAGCTCAACTGTTTCAGCACACAGTGCCTCTTGGTGAATAAAACAATGAAGAGTCAAAATGTCTTTCCCGAATTCGTCCCTGAGTTTATTTTTCAAACGAGAAGCAAAACCTTGGTGACGCCCGATCATTTGTGGTGCACCGTCTGTCGCTACAGAATGGAACTTATCCACGGCAAATTCGTATTGTCCACTGATTCACAAACAGCTTCAAAAATGTCACGTCCTGTTGCGGTGTAACCGAGTGGTGCCACATCTGAGAGTTCTTCAGTTACTTATAGCTCCATGTCGACACCACGCCCAAAGACTGCAAGCTGAGCACAGTCCGATATGTCGGTGCTTTCGTCAAGCACTAGCGAAAATGCAACAAAGCTCTCCGCCTTTTTCCTGAGCTGTGTCTCTAAATCCGCTGCCATGTCCAGGATTCGATGAGACATTGTTTGCTTCGACAGGCAAACCCCTTCAATTGCCTGCACCTCCATTGGAAACAAACATTCTGCAACTGCTACCATGCACGATTTTACGAGAGGTCCCACCGAAAATGGCTTGCCACTTGTCGCAACAATGTGAGCCACCCTGTAGCTTGCTCGATTTGCAGATTCAGTAGTGTTTTCTCCGCTGTTATTCACCTGAAAATTATAAACGCTTTACAGAACATGAACTATGTTGCATGTTTTGATACCCTCCGTATTACGAAACTGTTTTTGAACATACGTCTCCTGCTATGTCGTTCTTAAGCCTGGCTACCAGTTCTCTGCGTGCAACGCCTTCTACCTGATCGTAGTGCGCTGCGTGAAGACGTATATAATGTCGTTGTATATTGTACCTCTTTGCAGAATTAAATACTTTATGACATACGAGACACTGTGGACGACTGTGCCTCTCAATGAATAGAAAGGTATCCCCCAATAGAGGTACAGGGCTCCCGCGCTAGTCATAGCTGTCATTGAACACGGATTATTGCGTCAGTTGCGGCTGCATGCGGCCAGGGGGCAGTGAGTTCGCTTTCCCCGTCCACGCGGGCTCCGAGCTGCCGCAGTGAGCGCTCCAAGCGCTCCGGCTACCTGGAGCTCGGTTGGAACAGCCTGCTGTACCGCATCAAGCTCATATGCAGTGGCGTCGGGCACATTCGGCCTGGAATCTTATTGAGTTGAGTAGAATTGTCTTCAGTGATGAGTCCCACTTCGAACTGAGCCCCAAAGACCAACGAAGACTTGCCTGGAGATGCTGCAGACAGTGGTGGGATGGCAGACACAGTTCCGCGATACGGGAGGACAACCAGGAGTTATTGTCTTGGGTGCTATTACATTTCCCAGTAAGACCCCTTTAGTTGACTTCTGTGGAACACTTACAATGCAGCAGTGAAGTCGACGATATTCTATTCCCAGTTTTGTTGCCCTCCACGGCCTGGACGTACTTTTCAGCAGGATAATGCCCGATCGCAAACGACGAGAGTTTCTACTTCTTGCCACTCCCCACCTTGACCAGCAAGGTCACCAGAGCTCTATCAACGTTTCGAGCATTATTAGCAGGGCCCTTCTGTCAGTATGGTATATTGATGATCTAACACGCCAATTGCACAGAATTTGGCAAGCTATCCTCCAGTAAGACATCCAACAAGTCAATCAATCAATGACAAGTCGAATAACTGCTTGCATAAGGGGCAGAGGTGGACCATCGAATCATTGGCCTCCTTTGTTTATAGAGCTCTTTCTCTTAATAAATCATTAACAATTCCTGGAATTGTGATGATTTGTTTGTCTGTACAAGTATATCACATCCCCCAATATCCGTCCCATTCGAATAATTCCTTCGTGGTATGTCGTTGTTTTTGTCGCAGAGTGTACGGTAAATTAAGAGCAAAAAAAAAAAAGTGTCAACTTTTCTGTGGTGAATACCACCGCTGTGTTGTGCAGTAAAATGCTATTTGAGAGCAGAGCATTGTGGTACGTTTCACTGAATTACAAAAAGCGATACGAATTCGAAATTATGCAAAATATGGCTACATTGAATTGGAACGAAAGATACATTTTTCACACGAGTCTGCTAGACTAGATGAAGTAAATATACATTTCCCTCGTAGTGGATTACTTAACATAGAAATGGTATGTAACATTATTTGGGAGGAGAAGCAAGTGTTTTTTGTAGTGCATCTAGCAATGTCATGGGTTTCAGATGTAAACCTAGCAAGACTAATTCACACCGAGTGCAAAAAATTTTTTTTCTTCCTCCTGTCTTCGATTAACACTGCTTTCTTGTGAAGGTTATGTTATTCCTAATAAAGTTGTGTAAGGGCTTTAAATTCTATATCACATAACGTTTTAATGCGTATTTTCATTTGTTAGCATACTTTTACGTCTGATCAGTTTGAGATGAAGCTGGGACATGGTGTTAAGAAACTATATTTCACGCCTGAGGCTGTGGCGTAGTTACGTAGTTCGGCAGCAAGCACGGTGTTTTAACTTGTCAACACATAGTGATGGGGAGCTCGTGAATGAGTCGTTCAAATGAATGCTTCACTCCAGTGAAGTGTGAACTAACCACGCAATTTCGATGAACTGGTACTTCAAACTATTCACAGATAGCACAATCCACACTTTTTTTCTAGTTCGTTCACTCACTCTCTTGCCCTCTCCCTCCCCCTCTACATCGGCGCTACGTCACTCATTCTCCCTCTCCCTTCAGTCCTCCCTCTACTGCCTGTCGACGAATCGCGCGCTGTTTGTGGAAAACGATAGGTTTGCGTGGGGTTGTGGCGGTGAGGGGCGAGGGGAAGGCAGCGTCAGCTGCTTCCTGCAGTACTGACATCATTACCCGTGACTATTTGTGCAGTTATTCTTCGCGTCTACCGTTGCCAGCGCTTGCAGACAAACGAATATTAAAGATACAAACGAAGAGGCTCGCAGTGTGAGCATGCACAGCCAACATGGAAATAAAATGCTTACCTTGTGAGTCTGGAATCAACGCTTGAAAGCGTTCATGTTGGAATGTTTATCTCGTACACATTATTGAAATAATTATACTAAATGTCAATGTCAATTTGAAGATTGTCCTAATTAAATTTTTATATATATATATATATATATATATATATATATATATATATATACACACACACTCCTGGAAATGGAAAAAAGAACACATTGACACCGGTGTGTCAGACCCACCATACTTGCTCCGGACACTGCGAGAGGGCTGTACAAGCAATGATCACACGCACGGCACAGCGGACACACCAGGAACCGCGGTGTTGGCCGTCGAATGGCGCTAGCTGCGCAGCATTTGTGCACCGCCGCCGTCAGTGTCAGCCAGTTTGCCGTGGCATACGGAGCTCCATCGCAGTCTTTAACTCTGGTAGCATGCCGCGACAGCGTGGACGTGAACCGTATGTGCAGTTGACGGACTTTGAGCGAGGGCGTATAGTGGGCATGCGGGAGGCCGGGTGGACGTACCGCCGAATTGCTCAACACGTGGGGCGTGAGGTCTCCACAGTACATCGATGTTGTCGCCAGTGGTCGGCGGAAGGTGCACGTGCCCGTCGACCTGGGACCGGACCGCAGCGACGCACGGATGCACGCCAAGACCGTAGGATCCTACGCAGTGCCGTAGGGGACCGCACCGCCACTTCCCAGCAAATTAGGGACACTGTTGCTCCTGGGGTATCGGCGAGGACCATGCGCAACCGTCTCCATGAAGCTGGGCTACGGTCCCGCACACCGTTAGGCCGTCTTCCGCTCACGCCCCAACATCGTGCAGCCCGCCTCCAGTGGTGTCGCGACAGGCGTGAATGGAGGGACGAATGGAGACGTGTCGTCTTCAGCGATGAGAGTCGCTTCTGCCTTGGTGCCAATGATGATCGTATGCGTGTTTGGCGCCGTGCAGGTGAGCGCCACAATCAGGACTGCATACGACCGAGGCACACAGGGCCAACACCCGGCATCATGGTGTGGGGAGCGATCTCCTACACTAGCCGTACACCACTGGTGATCGTCGAGGGGACACTGAATAGTGCACGGTACATCCAAACCGTCATCGAACCCATCGTTCTACCATTCCTAGACCGGCAAGGGAACTTGCTGTTCCAACAGGACAATGCACGTCCACATGTATCCCGTGCCACCCAACGTGCTCTAGAAGGTGTAAATCAACTACCCTGGCCAGCAAGATCTCCGGATCTGTCCCCCATTGAGCATGTTTGGGACTGGATGAAGCGTCGTCTCACGCGGTCTGCACGTCCAGCACGAACGCTGGTCCAACTGAGGCGCCAGGTGGAAATGGCATGGCAAGCCGTTCCACAGGACTACATCCAGCATCTCTACGATCGTCTCCATGGGAGAATAGCAGCCTGCATTGCTGCGAAAGGTGGATATACACTGTACTAGTGCCGACATTGTGCATGCTCTGTTGCCTGTGTCTATGTGCCTGTGGTTCTGTCAGTGTGATCATGTGATGTATCTGACCCCAGGAATGTGTCAATAAAGTTTCCCCTTCCTGGGACAATGAATTCACGGTGTTCTTATTTCAATTTCCAGAAGTGTATATATATATATATATATATGAATAAACATTAACGGATTTGGCGAACGTTCAGAGATTTCCGTTTAAAAACATGATTTGTTCCTCATTTTTTTTCCCCGTCAGGC
This sequence comes from Schistocerca piceifrons, assembly GCF_021461385.2. Classification (NCBI taxonomy): domain Eukaryota; kingdom Metazoa; phylum Arthropoda; class Insecta; order Orthoptera; family Acrididae; genus Schistocerca; species Schistocerca piceifrons. The sequence continues at coordinate 79,962,879 of NC_060148.1, read as the reverse complement.
GATTTCGTCTGTCAGTTATAAGGTGTCCTGCCTTCGAGAACACTCTTTCAGACGGCGTGGAGGTTGCAACAATACACAGTCGTATTTTTCCAAGTTCAAAGAGCGAGGGGTATACTTACAGCCTTGTCTCTGTAGCAGGGGCTCTTGTAAATATTTGTCCACTTCCACTATTGGAGCAGCTCTCGGGTGTGGATTACTCTGCAGCCTGGAAAACACTTCGTCAAATTCGAGCCAGAGACTAGAAGAAGATTCAGTGGTTCGAACTGAGATTGTTGCAGTCGCAGTGGATGTGTTCGTCACAAATTTCTCACAGTGCCTGATCAAGTTTAAATTCACGTTCTCAGCAAAATTTTTATCAGAAAAAACCATGTAATTTGAACCGGGGATCCAAGGAAGTTGCTTCTACGAAAATGGAATTTTCCTCTATATTTCGAAATCGTCGTTTTAGGTCTTCAGTTAACTTTTCGGCCAACTGTCGCACGTCTACATGAATTTCAATGTCATTAACCCACCTGTAACACCGTTTTTTCAACGAGAGTATAACTTTAGAAGCAGTGACAACATTTTCGCCTGACATTTCCTCGGTGCAGTCTTTGAAAACTTTCAACAGGTCACAGGCTTGTGTTACACTTGCATTGTCCTCTGTAGTCAGATTTGGAAGATCCGGATAATTCAGAGTGATAACTGTCATTAGGGAATTCTTAACCTCGATTATTCTTCGCAGCATATATTAGGTTGAATTCCATCTTGTAACAGTGTTCTGTTTTAGTGTCAGAACTGGCACTTTTAACTGTTCCTGCATCTTTTTCAGTTTCGTGCAGGCCTGCGAGCTTCTTTTAAAAAATTCAACATTTTTTTTTACTTTATTCAGAATGGGTTGAATGTGCGGAAGCCCATTCTGAACAATTAATTGAGTGTGTGTGCAAAGCAGGGGATGTTTCCAGGCTGTGAGTCTTATAGCTGCCTCAATATTAGCAGCATTGTCACTAACAACACGCACGACTTTTTCTTGAATGCCCCATTGCCTCGTGACACGTCGCAGTTCTTCGGAGAGTTTTTCTGACGCGTGCTGTGCCTTTCGTCGTATTTAAAGCACTCTAGGAGGGAAGACGCCAGCTCCAGGTCTATAACGTAGTGTGCTGTCACCGACAAATAACTCTCATTTGTGGTTGAAGTCCACCCAACCATTGTCAGCACAACCGCTTCTGCAGAATTAATTTTGACTCTCACAATTTCTTTCATCATTGCGTACTGTTGTTGTAGTAGTGCATTGGAAATGGTCTTCCGAGCTGGCATTCTGTAAGCATCATTCAGTTTGCTTACGAAACTTTGGAAATGTTTCTTTTCACTATGCTGAAGTGCAAATAATCCTTTACAACAGTCTCCAGAAGTGCGAAATCTATCTCCTGATTTCTTTTGTCCGAAAGAGGTTTAGGAAAATACATAGGTAATGTTACGTGAAATTGATGTCTGCTGTCTGATAATGAAGTGACACTATTATTTTCTGGCACCGACTGCTGTTCGCTTCTGGCAATTGCTGATGTTGGTTCCGGACTGTCCGGGTTATTTGTCCAAGAAACATCGGAAGATGTAGATGCAGGGGCGCTAAGCGCCTAACTGACAATGACACAGTTGGATGCAGCACTCGAACATGACGCGCTTTGTTAAATGTATTTCCTCCTTTATCTGAAATACACTTAGAACAACAGTTGCACTTTGCTTTCCCATCACCTAAATCGGCGAAGAAACCACAAATTTCACTACTTTTACGCGATCGCGAGTTGCTAGCCACTGTATAAGAGTGAACAGACACAAAACCTGCTTTCCGAATAAAATAAAGAGGAAATTTACCTGAAATCGCACCAATGACTACAGGTCACAGTTTATGTTTTGAATTTGGAGGGTTATTATTCTCAACAAAAATAAAATCTACAGGAAAACTTCTGGATAATTACTTAACGTACGTATATAGACATTGTAACAGTGGTAAACATGCTCATTCTATTTTGCATTAAATTTTTAAAGGAACATAAAATTGGACTGCATTTCGTTGGTAGCCCTAGTTTTCAGTCCATGAATACAACAAATAAGGTTTCACCTGGCAGATAAAGACTGTTTTGGGCGCTTCATGAGAAAATGTCGAGCAAGATTAAATGTAAAACCTATTTTATACGTGACAGGTTTCTGTGTTTATCTTTCCTTTGTCCCCTCCGACCATGATCTATTTAAATCTCAGACACTGTAAGAGCGTAAACCGTTGCGTGCACGTTACTGCATAGTTCGGCCATCTGTTGGTAAACTTATGAACTATTACGAAGCTTTATTGTACGAGCGAGGCGAAGCGAGCTTAGCCGAGGCTGAGCGGCGAACTGGGCAACTTCGCCAAACTTCCGTACTTCATCAAAGAACTACTTCATTCGGACGCTTCACGGCACAGATTCACGGGTGCAAACGCCTCCCACCCATTTCTTCTAAAAGACCATGAGCACCTCACATTAATCATCCTCCTCAGGCTCAGGCCAAGTTGCCTGTGCCTTCCAAAAATTGAACAAAGATTAAAATACGAACTACAATCAGCGGAAGGTTGTCTTATATGTAGAACGCTAAAACACAAATGATGCTAGGTTCGAAGTATTGTCCTCATTAATTGGTGAGAGAATTGCGTGATTGTAGTATCAGGCTGAAAGCAACTAATTTTTAAAGTAAGCAGACTGTTTCTCACTTCTAACGTGTCCCAGAAAAACTTCCAATAGCACAGTGAAATCAAATCGCTTGCAGCAAAACATTGGTCGGGACTGTTGCTTGGCGTCGCCGACAGATGGCAGCTGGACACGCGTGCTGGAAAGTATGGCCGTTCACTCGACCGCGCCTCCCCCTACAGTCGGCAGTGCCCGAATATTTGTAGCCACACAGGTTGTACACGTTGTTCGTTTAAAATGGAAGGTCTAGTGTATTTTCGTTATGTTGGGTAAACAAACAGTGCTTTCCCCAGACTAGGAGCGTGGGAAACATATGGCGTTCCTTCTGAAGGGACAGATGCAGCAAGAAGTCCTCCTGACGAAAATGTTCAAAGCAACCTGGTAGCAGACAAGAAAACTCTGTTGTGTGCAGTAAGTACAACTTTCACCTTTAAACGAAAACAACAAAATTTGAGGTACACCGAGGAGTACAGCACATAGTAAAGACACGAAGCATGTTAACTTCAAATACTATGAGACAAAAGATGCAATAAATGAGATGTATGACTGAGCCAACAAAACAGACTGTCATGTCCCTTTATAGTACGATGTCTAATTCCTGAAACACGCTTTTATCATTTGTTTACTTGCGTTTGGTGTATTATTAAAGGAAACAAGGCACGGCAACAAGATATGAAAACCATAACACGAATTCAAATGTAATGCTTTTATATTAAAGCAAACGATGTCAATTGCATATAGTAGGTACATCACCTGTGCAAAATGTTATTATACATGACAGTTAACAGTTATGTTCCTTGCACAGCAAGGAATGAACATTAGCTACGAGGTACTTAATGAAAGGTTAAATTATTTTCAATATCAGCAAGTAGTATGTCACCGATGAGAAAGTGTCATTGTGTTTGACATTGAGTGTAGCCATTAACAGTAATATTAATAAAGTCATGTTTTTTTACATTTGAACACTTCTAAAGACAATTGTCATGTACACTTAGGAAATTTGAGGACGTTTAGTGACATAAGACATAAGGAGACCTGGTAACACTGATTATAAAAGGACACAACATACTCACTTCGGCGCATGTAGCAGTACTGCATCAGTGATTAGTGTAGCACACAGTCTGGAAATATAGATACGGTGGAAAACTAAAATTCATACGTGTCTGTAGTGATGAAAATTTAAATTGGAAAGAGGACATTTTGGAAAACAGCTTAGCTCAGCCACATTTGCAGTTAGAATCAATGCAAATCTTGCGGACAGACTAATCTATACATTGGCACATTTTTAAACACGGTTTTAAAAATGAAACTGACATTTACATCGTTTGGTTTGCAGATGAGAAGCTGTCAGTATAGGACACAATACGGTAGGTCCTGCAAAATCATATAATGTAAAATCACGGTAAGAAGGAAAACGAACAAAATCTTTCTCTAGGTCGCACTTCTTTAAATCGTTTATAACCTAAATACTTCATTTTTAAAATTTTGCTGATCATCTCCTTCTAGAGGAAAATGATTTTAAAATTAGCACAGATTGTGTTGCCTCATGGTTTGCTTTCTGTTACTTTTTCTAATACTGATGTGAAATGATTATAAAAGAAATACAGGCTGGCCAAGGGAGAACTACAAAACGATATTACGTCGCCACCGATATCTTTGATTTCAAATGAGTGAGAGTCGTATAAGTCCAGACGTGAAGCCGCACACTGTCTCTCACAAATGTGCAGTTCCCTCCACCTATGAAGACTTTTGTTGACGAGTGATGCACTAGTCTGAATTGTCATAACTCAACTGATTGTATTTTGAGAGACCTCATGAAGTGTTCAGCAATTCACAGGATTTGGGAATCTGACAGTTCACTGTTGATAGTCATTAAAAGTTCTAACTCGTTCAACTTATTTTTAAGCCAGTATATGTTATGAAAATAGATTTCAGGCAGAGTAATGTTTCATACTAACATACACTTCACGAGAAGATTGTGGCACTGTTTCATTAGTTATAACAATGTCTGGATTTTTTTATAGCATTGCTGCAACTTTGCAATTTATTGAAGTTGTTATATCTCATCTTTTTTTTTTTTGTTTTGTAGCAAAATTCCTCCTCCTTTGTTGCAGGAGCCCTTGGCTTTGTGTTAGCACTTCCTGCGGCTGATGCTCTGGGTGCCTGCGCTGTTGCTGATAACGTCTGCTGTTGATGGAGCTGTTGGAGTTGCTGATGGTTTTGCTGCTGCTAATTGCGGAAAATTCTGCCTCAGCTGTCCTTTATGGAATTTTTTCGTGGTACTGTTGATGTTGCTCCTCTTGATGGTATCATTCAACATCAGTTTTTTTGTACAGAATCCACTTCTGCATATAAGGGTGTCAGTGAGAAACTGTCCTGTAGTTTTTATTTGCTTCTGTCGCTGTTTCCTGTGCTATCCTTGTTAGCGATATGTGTGATGATAATACTGTTTACTTCTGGTTGTGCTGCTGTTAGCAACTCGTAGTTCTCGTCAGATGTTTTTCTTTATATGCGTGGTGCGTCTTCTATTGATCGGACATGTTCGAAACTGCAGACATCACACACGTAAATACATATACACTGTGACAGCCTTTAAATATTATTTCCGTGCGTATGCACTCTCTCTCTCTCTCTCTCTCTCTCTCTCTCTCTCTCTCTCTCTCCAAAACTATTGGGGTAATCAAGGTTTGGCTGAATATGGTGGGCAGGGGCGCTACACAAATAGTGTGCAACAGAATTGGATGAAATCCATGCTTCGATAGCTGCAACAGTTAAGGCAACTGCTCATTTAAAGTGAGAAATAAGAGTCTGACCGTCAGTCTAGCACAGGTCTTCACTTGTTGCCATTTAATTAATTTTAAAGTCTGTCTGCAGCTCATGTCATGATTTCTGTTTCGTCATGTGAATGTTTTATGTGCAGAAGATAGTTTAGGCTATATTGTTGTTTTTACTGGTGATGTGGAGATGGGAATTTCGGAAAACTGTGAGTAATTGCGAAATTTTTCTTTTCATTAAACACTAAGTGAAGCCTTTGTTTTTTTGCAGCCACTTCATGTGAGTAAGACATAGACGTCCGCTATGGTTATATGATGACAGTGATCTGACTAAATAGCTGTTCATTAGAGAAATTGTGCCTCTCCATTCTGGTATGTCATGTCTGTATGGGATAGTGCATACAATCATTTTGCTGTGCATCGCCATTTTAAGGATGTCTGTCATCACCATTTATAAGTCTGTGGTTGCATTCGTCATACCATACATGCTGCCCAAAAGGATCAGACTGGCGGTCTTCAATTGCGCAGTGACAATTAGAAGCTGATTTGATTTTGCTTTTTAAGAAGTTTTGGGCCTTAGGAGAATTAAAAACCACATTCATTTAGCTTTTAATGCGGTTGTAGGGCACTGGACGGTTAAAAACCACAGCGCCACAGCTTGAGCAATCATCCACATTGTACAGAAAGGTTCGGGTAATGTGCAACACAAAGCACAGCCATCGTATTAGGATACATCAGTCATTTGTAGTCGACTTCATTTACATTAACACACTTACAGGGCCTTCTGTTGGTAAAAAGTTTCGTTACTCTCTGTTCCTTGACGTTTTCCTTGTCTCAATAACGTGCTGTTCAAATTTGACATCATGCTGAGCAGTCGTTCTCTTATGGCAGCGTTTTGAAACTGAAACTTTAATTATGGACACCCTGTATGTAAACAGTCTCGCATGCAGTATATAGCTGACAGAATTATTTCTTTTTGCAGAAGACACTGGTATTGTTATTAATCCAAGCGTACATACAGAAACAATAGAATGGTAAACAGTGTTCTTAAAAGTATCATTGACTGGTTTTCTGTGAATTGTCTGACCCTCAACTTTAAAAAGACGCGATATATTCACTGCTTCTCATCCTGGGCTGCTACATCAATTATGAGTGTAACACATAGTTGGAAAATAATCAATGAGGTGGAAACTTCAAAAGTGTCCTTATTGATGAAAGTATTGACCGGTAAAGAACGTTTTGGAGCTCCCAAAGCGACTTAATTCAGCCACATTTGCAGTTAGAATCATTGCAATTCTTGGGAAGAGACACATCAGTAAGCTGACATATTTTACATGCATTTATTCATTAATGTAATATGGAATATTGTTCTAACTCATCTTTAACAGAGAAAGACTTCATAGTCTAAAAAAGTGCTGTAACAATAATATATGGTGCTCAACCGTGGTTACCACGTAGACAGCTGTTTAAGGCCTGACTGTGGCATCACAGTATTGTTTTTATGCCCTCATGAAGCTTCCTGTACATAGGCCACAGGAGGTCAAAAGTAAAAATGACGTATATGATTAAAACACTAGAAGAAAAAAGGACGCTGATTTATCCACGTTAAGGTTGCCTTTAGCAGAAAAGGCGTGCACAATAGTGCAACAAAAAATTTTGATGACTTACTCAGTCATACAAAACGTGTGACAGAGGGCAAAGTAAAACTTGAAGATAAACCAATAAAGATTTTCATGACAACTCGTTCTGTTCAAGAGAAGAGTTTCTATTATTGTGGTGGTAGGAACTGCTAACTCTTATCTGCTTGTCTTCACTTTTATTGAAACAAATTGTTGTCAGTGGTCAGGATGTCGACGTATTTACAAAATAATTTGCGTTGAAACTTTTCAAACATTTGCTCCATATCATTACGTTATATGATGCAAATAATCCATGGAATATGAATACTAGGGTAAGATGCCCAGAGTAAGTGCAGCTTTAAGTCTATCTGTGTTCTTGAAGTACATTGGATTCCTGTTAATTTGAAAAAAAGAAAAGATTGTTTTTCACAAATCCAATCATGCAAGAATAGCGATGATACCAGGCATAATATCTCACACCTCGAGACGTCACGTGATCGCTGAGGAAGTCTGAGGAATCACACTGTGGGACCCTGTGGGGGGGAGATGCACGGGATTATCAAGCAGCTGGACAAGCTTCAACAGGGGAAACGGAGGATACTGTGTTCTCTCAGTTGCTACAGAGGCGTCGAGACGGAGGTTTTGTAGCAGTTTTCACCACGATTAAGCACCACACCAACTTCAGAGCGGCGAACAAGATAAAACGTCGACTGAGCGTGGCACTTGTGAGAGAGAGGATTCGACATATGCGCCACAGGCTAGATGTGGTAGGTAGCCAGGGAGCTTTTACATCTTCACCTGTACATGACAGTCTCCTTAGAAGCTGAAGACTGGGACAGGGTAGCCAGTATCTCTCGGTCTTGGCCTGTAGCGGAGAGAGCCAAGAGGATTGCCTCAGAACACCAGGCTGTCAAGTTTGTCAGCATGTGTAAGAAAACACAGCAGAAGGAGGATTCTCATATAGTGATTAACCACTTGGATGATATCACTTTGAAAGTACTCAGCAGTAGTTCCAACTTTTGCAGCAACTCCTAGAACTGCGCTCATTTCTGGTTTCATCAGTACAGTGGACTAAGAAGCCAACACACTTTCACCAAATGTGGCAGAAGAAACTCGATGGGAAGCCAGCAGGGTGGTCACCAGAACAAGACCTACAAACTGGAACATATCAAGTGATGAGAAGCGTGCACTCAATAGGCATCGGGAAGAGAATAGCATCATGTTGTTTACAACAAAGGAAGGGATATCTACAGTCTTTTTGCTGCAGACTAATTATGATCAGAAGGTCAGTTAGTTGCTGTAGGGCCCTGTTTACAGACTTTTGGAACGTGACTCTACAGACAAAGTGAACAAGAAGACTTGGGCTGTTTTCAAGACCTGTGAAGGTTATTAATCAGCTATGAGAGTGCCACTGCCGCCCAGATTATATGGACTGCTGAAAGTACACAAAGAGAGTGTGTGTGACCACACTCAATTTTCAGGAGCATTGGTAAATCAGCATACCCAACAGCCAAGCACTTGAAGAAATAGCTGTTCCTACATACTTCTGGGGAATAGTATTCATTACATCTTCAGGGCATTCTTGCAACATCTCAAGCAACCACATATCATAGGTAACTGATACAATTGTCAGCTTTGATGTTGTACCTCTGTTCGCTAAGGTACCAATGAAAGTCCATTCAGCGGGGTCAGGGATTTTCTCAGCCTCGTGATGACTGGGTGTTGTGTGATGTCCTTAGGTTAGTTAGGGTTAAGTCTACTTACTTCTTTAGGTATGTAGATGATAAAATTGGGATCATGCCACATCGGAGGGAGAGGTTTAATGAGTTTTGGAACACAGGAACTCACAGCACCCAAAAATAATGTTCAGCATGGAATTGGAGAAGGGTGGCCACCGGCTGTGTTGTTGTTGTTGTGGTCTTCAGTCCAGAGACTGGTTTGATGCAGCTCTCCATGCTACCCTATCCTGTGCAAGGTTCTTCATCTCTGAGTAACTACTGCAATCTACATTCTGCTTAGTGTATTCATCCCTTTGATGCACTATGCGATTTTTTCCCTTCACACTTCCCTCTAGTACTAAATTGGTGATCCCTTGATTTCTCGTAACATGTCCTACCAACCGATCCCTTCTTCTAGTCAAGTTGTGCCACAAATTCCTCTTCTCCACAATTATGTTTAGTACCTCTGCATTAGTTACGTTATCTACCCACCTAATCATTAGCGTTCTTCTGTAGCACCAGATTTCGGAAGCTTCTATTCTCTTCTTGTCTAAACTATTTATCATCCATGTTTCACTTCCATACGTGGCTACGCTCCATACAAATACTTTCAGAAACGACTTTGTGACACTTAAATCTGTACTCTGTAACGTTGCGAGTCAATGTGCAATAAATTTACTGCAGTAAGCTACTTTGCAGAACAGCCCGTAGCTTTGGAGCCATTGGCTGTGAAGGAGACAGCCAGTTGTGTCTTAGCAACGACTCATTCGCACCTGTCGCTATGCTAGCCGTGGGAAGCGGTATCTGTGTCACTCCGAGTGACTGAATATTCAAACCCTTAAGAATCTAAATAAACTACATTAAATATTATTTAATGTAGTTTAAAGTCGATACACTGCCTTTTGTTATTTAAGAGAATATGGTATATAAATTCCAGCCTTCTATCTCTCATAGTTTCGGATCTAGTAGAAATTACCTAAAACACCCCAAACCGACACTTGGACTAAAAAACTCAAATAGGAATAATAACAATTTGGCTTTTAGCATCATTTGAAATCATTACTGGAGTTCACAAAATGTCAGGTCAATTTATTTGGATTTTCATATTAAAAATGTTAACTACTTTTCATTTTCATTACATTACATACAGAAAAGATTATTATTTAAGTAATATCTATTTGTTTTGTTGTTGTGGAATGAATGAGAATGAGTGAGAGTGTGTAAGTGGGACATATGTAGAAATTAAATATTGTACCATATTATGTAACTGTGTAGCGGGAAATTTGTGCTTTCCCCTCGTTTCTGATGACGTATGTCTAAGAGTACTTGCTTTTGTAAGAGGGCAGCCAGAATAGCTGTTTGCAGAGTAATAGTTTTCTAAATAAATTCCCAGATAATATATATCTTTTCGTTTGGTTTTGTTAAACATTATATTTAATAGAAATAGCATTAAGCACAAGGAATGTCGGTTATTACTGAAGCAATCACTTATTAGTTATACCAGTATTTTTCATCTCCAGTTTAACGTGACACACAATACTGCTCAAAATAGCCACTATCAGAAAGAACTTTCGATTTTTGATTGTTACCATTTCGAGCAATAAACGTAGACATCGAATAAATATTCAAAAATTCTGACTCTTATGCATTATTCGTTCCAAGGTACACACAATCGTTATATCAAATGAAATAGGTAAATGAAAGAATACTTAGCCCATCCACAGTCCGCTGCTTTTCTCGAAAAGCAAGGAGGGGTTGACTACTTACTGATTTAAGTTTTTAAATGATTAGTGTTGCCACAACTTACTTTCTATTTCATTATTTCACAGAAATGACAAATAATAATGCTTTGTGTAAAATTTGTAGCGTTTTGCTTTGATTATCTCGAATGAAAAAGCAATTTTTCGTCAAATATGTCTTTAATAATTAAATAGAATTTGAATGCAACTGATTTTTGACAAAACCAAAAAAGCTCTTACAAAAAAACTCAAATGAACAATTCAGATAGTAGCCGAAATTCAGCATTCTTTAGTAACACTTACGTGACAGTAGTTAACAAAACAATAATTAATTAATCCACTGGACAACATTTAATATCTGTTCATTAACACTTGCTCCCTAATGTATTGATCTGCAAGATGAGTTAATCAATATCATTGGAAGATGATACAAACCTGTTATATCTTTAATAGAAATCCACTGACAAGGACTGAATGTGAAACTCACATATTGTAACGGAGTACTGACTGTGAAATCGCGTAACTCTTTAGGTTCCACTGAGGCAGGTGGAACAATCATCAGTTGAACGACGAACGAGCAAACATTAATAACCCCGCCCCGACGCAATTGGTGCTTTTTCGGCCGGGAAATTCAATACTAAAGATCGGATGTATAGGAACTTTATAAAAGCAACAGTGTCAAGTCAACTCGTGAAGTATTCACATGTTTGGGTAAAGGCGCGAGTAAAATGAACTATCGTCTAGAAACGGCAGCAAGTGGAACGAGGTGGCAAGCGACGTCAGCGGCTGCTGAACTTCGAGAGACGGCGTTTCTGCAGCAGCAGCCAGTCAGCAGCCGTGTATGGAGTGCTGACCCGCAAAACTGGATCGGTGGAAGCAGGGCCTGGTGTACGGACCCGCTGTTGCATCCCACCGTGTCAAAGACACGAAGAAAAAGAGTTTTGTCTGTGTGTGACAAGAAACTTTGCAAAATGGCTGAAAAAAATCAGCCGATAGTAGGTGAGAAACTGAAGTTATATTTGGGAAATGTGAACTATGAAGATGCTTCCATGACAATAGGTAATTTCAGTTTTGACATATCACTAGCTAATTATAGTGGTTTACCTGAGCCAGTGTCTTCTAATTATGGAATCGAAAACGAACTGAGCACAGTGAAAGCCGATGCTAAATTTATACCTGTAACTGTGAAAGAAAAGAAACAGGAACCAGTGTCAGTTGTGGGGGAATCAAGGGCTAGTGTGTCGGAAATGTTAATGAATATTATGGCAAAAATGAATGTATTGGGCTCCGAAATTAAAAATTCATTAAGTTCTGATAAAGACGATAAGATATATAAATTGGGTGTTGAGATGGATATCGAAATGAATAAAATGTAGTCTAATATCGACACTGAAATGAATAAATTAGGTTCATATATTACATTCTGAAGTTGATCAGGGATTTAATAATTTGTCAGTTGAAATGGAATCCAAAATGGAAGATAAAATTTCGAATGTGAGAGATTCGTGGAAAAATGACCTGCCTTTGTTTAGCAACAATATTAAAAGAGAAGTTAATCAGGTGAATGTAATACTGCTATTGCAACAGTGAAAAGTGAACTAACTTCACAGATTGAGCAAGTTGCTGAGAACAGCCAGCAGTTAAAGCAACAATTACATTCAGAAATAGATAAAATTCAGGAACAGATTCAAAATGTATAAAAATGCTGTGAGGATAGTCATATTGTCTTATAAAGTAAAGTTAAATGAGGAAAAGATGTATGTGCAAAGTTTGGTTTGCAAGTTGCTAATAAAATTACCAACATTGAAACTAACATCCAGCAATTCAGTACCAGTGTGAATAAGCAATTGTGTAACCATGAAAATAGACTAACCAAAGTAGAGGAGAATAGTAACAGCAGTAATGGTTGTGTGGTATTTAATGGTGTCATAGAGGTATCTGAAATTATGTATTTACATCATAGTAAATTTTTGAAATTTGACCCAAGTAAAAGTGTTCACCCTAAAGAATTTTGGAGTTATTTTGACTAGGTTTTGCCAAATGTATGGAGTGATAAGCAGAAGATTGGATTCATTACTTCAAATTTTATGGGAGAGGCAAGAATTTGGAGAAACTTGGCCTCAGATAAATACGATAAATTAGTTGAATTTAAGCAAGTCTTTTTTGAAGAGTATTGGGGAAAATGGAAACAAATGAAGGTTTTAAACAAATTTTGGTTAAGGGAAAAGTATGATCCCCAGAGAGAGAGCATTAAAAGATTTGTACAGAGATGGGTAAATACTTTGTCATATTTAAATGTCAAAGTTGAAACAGAACAAATTATTATGTGAATTGAAAACAAATTCCCATTTTATTGGAGGAACAAGATCATATCAGCTCCTCGGGATGATATTGATAGGTTCGTTCACTATCTTGAGAGAGTTGAAAGCATTTTAAAAGAGGAGGAAAATAATAGAAGAGAATATAGGCCTCCTATTAGATAAAATGAAAACAGAGCCGAGGTACAGGTGAACCATATAGGGATACAAAGGGGTAATGGTTACAAAGGTAGAGGTCGAGGGAGAGGTGCTGTTGTGAACAAGTTCAAAGACCACACTCAATAGTTCGACTTCCGAGAGGTGCAGTCACATGTAACAAATAGACGCAGCCCATTCGGTGACCAGAATGTCAGAGGCAATGACGTCATACAGGAGGGAAACGAATAGCAGTCTGTAATAACGCTAGTGTTTGCAGATTGAAGCAGTACAAATTACCCACTAGTGACGCCATTTGTAAGAGTGGTATCTACGGAACACCATAGGAATATCGTTATAGAAATCGGGAAAGCAGAGAATGACAGTGCAAAACAATTTGGCTATTTGGGACATCACGTAGCTTTTTGTGAAAGGGAAAGTACCAATAAAGATTACAGGAACCATGTTAAAGAGGTATATACAGAAAGTGAAGACTCAGGAGGTGGGGTGAATCAGTACTGCAAAGCAGACGTAGATTTACCTGTAAACTGTGGAACTAATGTAATAACTGGTGAAGCCAGGTCAGAAGTGCAGAGGGGAGAATATAATAGAGCAGAAGCAGTAGTGAACAGATTAAATGAAGTAATCTTAGAAAGGGAGGAAGAAGAGTCGGAAGAGGAAGAAGAATGAGATCATTTAAATAATTCTGACAACGCCTTGGACAGGGTTGCAGGAACAGAAATTATTATGGAGGGTGAGAAGTTAGAGAGGTGTTTTGATTTGTTTATAGTGGACAGGATGGTAAAAGCCGACGCTACTAATGGAGTGAAAGAGGATCCAGTTAAGGTATGTGCACTTTCCATGGAAGGGGTATGTTTTGACAGGTGTGAAGATGAGAGGTGGCATGAGCCCCCTCTCATATTTCTATCTTACGATTCTCCTCTCTAATTGCATGCGGTGGAAAGTTGCTATTCCCTCACACGTGGACTTCCCACGCAGCGTCTATCGTCACCCAGGTGGTCCGGTGACAGGCGGGCTCTGCCGATCTTGAAAGGGTAAGCCGACGGGTGTGAGGGAGTCGAGTGAATGCTTTCCAGACGCCGACATTGTCAAAAGACACGCCCGGAGGGGCCTGAAGTAGCGGCTGGGCTAGAGGTTCCGTTACTTCGCAGAAACTTAGCAAAAACACTTTCTGGCAGGCTACCAGCGAGGTGTGGGAATGACTTGTGCACCCAGGCAGTTGTGGCGGGAAAATTCCCGCGCTTTCTGCTAAATAGTAACTGTGATTGGCTTGCTCAGGGCATAGCTCCGTGACGTAGCAAAATCAGCGCAGAAATTGGCGCCAAGAATCTCCATTGGTGGAATGGTACTGCTCCGGCAATAGAGTGGAATTTTCCGCCGGTTTTCGAGTTGCTGATTGGGTTTTAACCACGGCCACTGTCGTGGGGGCGGGAATGTTCTGTGTTCGGTTTGTACGGGTGCTCTTGTGGTAGTCGGCTCTCGCCTTTTGGTCGGAGTAGGTTACAAGACTGAGCTCTCGCTGCTCTGGACAGCGTGCTTTCCGTTGGCTGTCTAATATACTTTTATTTAATTGTTACTGTTTGACGAAGTTGCTGAAGTTTCGACTTCAACGTAACTTTCCGAGTGCTGTTGGCAATTGAGCGTTCTGCGTACAAGCGGCCTATGTTGTCTGTCTTGAGCAGTTTTGGCTAAAGTTGACTGTATCGGAGTTACAATCAATCACTGTACCATCAGTGATTGTGTGGCGAGCCTTCTTCGTCTCCCTCAGAGGCGCATTTGTATTGCTAGGAAGTCTTTAGTCTGGAACAACCAAACCAGGATAATTCGTTACGGGCTATACTCGCGACATTATCATCACCACAACAGGACGGCGAAGCAACCAGCCATCGCCTCCGGTACGCCAGATCGTGTTCTGGCAGTTAAGAAGACAGTTTGGTAATGTATGTCCGCAGCACCGGCAGATAGGGATTTTCCTAGGTGATAATCAGAGCTCAGCAGAGCGCGCCTGTTCGTCTTTTTCTAACTTTGTTCTGTCTTGGATAGCAACAATTAATGTTGGGTTAGCTGTGTGTCTCTCTTAAGATTTGAGTGGCAAGGAATTGGCTCCATGTACCACTTCGTCATAAACCTCACAATCTAGTTTAGGGACAACTTCACCTTCACAGCGTTTGTTTGAGTATCCAATTTGAGCCAATTTGATGTATTATAAATGTTTCATGTGTTTTTGTTTATTATTTTGTGCTTAGTCTTAATAAATCATATTGTTATTTTGGACAGAACTTTCATTCTGTTAATCGGTAGAGCAACCCTATCATTTCTCACTACATTAATGAAACCATTCTTTATTTAACTTATTTATCAAATTAAATTATTGCAGGTGCCAAACTCTTTTCTACTCCACTTGCAGGGTTGATTACAGTCAGTTCGCGTATATTTTTTAATCCATGTGCAACAGCAAAAGTCAGAGTTAGAATAGGGGGGGGGGCTTAGAGCATCATTTACATATGTAGATTCTAGAAGAATTTAGTGTTAAATACACTGCTAGCCCCGGCACCTCGCAAAGAACTGCAGGATTTGTTAAAAGAGCCTGAGTCTGTAAAATGGAAGAGAATATATTGGGAACCTATCATTGAAGTAACTGTATTTAAAGAAAAGATTCCTTGTTTAATAGATACTGGTTCTGAAGTTTGTACAGTGTCTCAGAATTTTGTTAATGCTCTCCCTGAAAGTAAGCAAATAGTCATAATGACAGTAAGGGGGCTGAAAATTAATGTGGCTACTGGGAAAAGCAGGAAGGTGGTTAAACAGAAAATATTGTTACCAATAATTCTAAGTGAAGTACAAATAGAACTAATTTTTTTAATATTAATGGACTCTGTGTTCAAATGTTGGTAGGTGTCGAATTCTTACGTAAATATGAAGAATGGTTTAATTTTGGGATAAATGATGTGATTATTAGAGTAACCGAAACACTGGTAGTTAACCCCTTTATAGGATAAAGTCAATGTGTAGACGATGAACAAAGTGATCCTTCCGATAAGATACTGTAGGGCCGAAAGTTGATTGATGGTTACAATGAACATGGAAAAAGGAAGGAAGTGGATCCCTCTGAGATGAAAAATGCCAGGATTAGGATCGAGGAAAAACTAATGGAATTAACGGAATTGACAGAAGTACAAAAATAAGGTTTGAGACAAATTTTGAACAAGGATTGTGAAGTGTTTTCTGACCAACTCAGGCTAGTGAGGGATTATGAGTGTTAAAGAGGCTGCACATTTTTTCTGAAAACCATTCGCTATTCCAGAAGTACATAAGGAAGCAGTTCGAGACTTGATACAGAAAATGCTCGAATGGGGAATATAAGAAAAAGCGATTAGTGTATATAATAACCCATTGGCTGTTGTACCTAAGAAGGGTGACACTATTAGGCTTGTCTTAGACGCTAGGGCATTGAATAAAATTATATTACCAGAGTGTGACAAGCCTGAAAATATTGAGGAGCTATTACAAAAATTTAAAGGGGCATTTTTTTTACTTCTATGGATGTAAAGTGTGGTTACTGGAATCTACCTTTGGCTAATGAATCTAGAACGTACACAGCATTCCTGTTTGAAGGGCGATGTTATCAATATAAGGTGGTGCTTTTTGGTTTAAACATCAGTGTTTGTGCTTTTGTTAGGGCAATTTCACAGGTTTTAGGTGATCAATTATTAAAGAGGATTACTGTTTATGTGAACGATGTATTGCTCTCAACTCTCACTTGGGAAGAACACTGCCTATTGAGAGACAAAGAATTAGACGCAATTAAAATGGGGGAATGAAACTGAAAGTGGACAAAACAGAATTTGTTAAGAAATAAATTAAATTCCTGGGATATATAGTTAGTGGTGAAGGAATTATGCCCGACCCGGGAAAGATAAAGGCTATTAGTGATTATGCTGCATCAACAACATGTAAAGAATTAAAAGAAATATTTGGGTTTTATCGCAAATTTGTGTCTGGGCATTTATTTAATGCAACTTGTTTGAGGGAATTACTTAAGAAAAATATTCCCTATAAGTGAACCCAGGAGTGTCAAATAGCATTCGAAGAACTTAAAGAAGCACTGGTGAATAGTCAAATGTTGAACCATCCTGATATTTCTAATCCTTTTTGTCTGGGATCAGAACCATGTGGTTACGGTCTGGGGGTGAATTATTCCAAATTGAAACATTGGGAGAAGAGCAGGTCCATAAAACAATTGCATCTGCAAGGCGATCGTTGTAACAAGCAGAGAAGAATTATAGTATTTCTGAACTGTAAGCATTAGTCGTTATTTTCAGATTGCAGAAATTTGATCAATAGCTTTTGGGACATAAAGTTATAGTTTTTACTGATCATAGTGCTTTGATCTATTTAAGTACTTGTCAACTTAAACTCAGCAGACTGAGGAGGTGGTCTATGTATTTACAGCAATTTGATAATGCAATGAAATACATAAAAGGTTCTGAAAACATTGTGGTGGATGCTTTATCCAGAAGCCTAATAGAAAAAGAGCAGGAGGTAGATCCATTAATGAACTGGGAATGTGGTGAAATTTTGATCACAGTCATTCAACTGCAGGAAGAGGGACCAAGAGGGTGCATCTGTAAAAATCTCAGATGGGAAAAAAATCAAGATGACAATCTGAAATTGGTAAAAAGCAGCATAGGTCACTCTGATTTTCCAAAATTAGTTGAATATTACCAGATACACAAGGATATTCTGTTTAGGAGAAGAAAGAAAACGAATGAAGATTGGCATATTTGTTTCCCAGAACAACATGTAGATTTATTAATTGATTTTATACATGGGAAATATGGACATTACCGGGACCATAAGTGTATTGCTAAATTATGCAAGGTAGTGGTTTTTGACAACATGTGGTGTAGAGTTCAAAAGAGGTTAGAATCCTGTGACAAGTGTCAAAAAGTACGAGCAAGTAACAGAATTATACAGAGACATATGTACTCTGTGAAACCTCAGAATAAACTAGATTTAGTAGCTGTGGATCTTTTCGGCCTTCTGCCAGTTTCAAGGGAGGTTGTGAATACGTGATTGTATTGGTGGATGGATTTTCAAATTATGTGAGGTTTTATCCTATTAAGAAGGCTAATTCCAAAGTAATTGTGAGTAAACTGGAGAAAGATTATTTTGTAAACGTTGGGATGCCGAAAGCCATTTTATCAGATAATGGGACACAATTTATATATAAACGATTTGAAGAATGTTTGAATAAGAGAAACATATAAAGTGTTAAAATTTCGGTCCATTTTCCACAAGGGAATATGTGTGAAACGATAATGAAAGAGCTAAACCATCTCTGTAGAACATGCTGTCACAAGAAGCACTCCGCTTGGGCCAATTACTCAGCATATTTCGTAGAAGACAACGCTATCGGAAAAACACTTCTAGGACCCAACAAGCTGATATGACTGGCTACACTAAGTTTGTTGGTCCCCTTTTGGAAAATTATTGTGCAGTTTAGGATCTTTACCATATGGCATTGACTGAGGACATTCAAGAAATTCAAAGAACGCAGCTCGTTTTATATTTATGCGAAATGGACTCGTTGGAAGAGATGGTCATTAACACGAACGGATTTCGACGAAAACTTAGTCGCCAGCTGACTTCTCAAAAAGTGAAAATACTTTCATAGCGAGAAACTATGGTGGTAATGAAATAAGAGAGATTAGAGCTCGCACAGAAAGATCAGTGTGTTCGTTTTCCCCGTGCACTGTTCGAGAGTGGAACCATAGGCAAATGGTTCCAAAGCAGTTCGATGAGCCCTCCGTCTGGCACTTAAATGTGAACGGCAGAGTAGTCATGTAGATGTAGGTGTAATACTTCTCCAAACTACTGGAAGGTGCGTGGAAGAAGTTATTGGCCGTTGTACCACTGTTAGGTAGAGTGATGTTGTTGGACTACCCTTCCTCCGCCCCCCCCTTATCAGTCCTTGATATCTTTATTGTGGCGACAGTTTGGTCAGTAGCATAGTTGATGTCTAGTTTAGGATGAGAAGTGGTAATCTGGTTGAGAGTAGATGAATGCCAACTAAAGGTTGTGGTGGCAGATGGACCTATAGTTACCCTCAACAGTTAAATATGCACAATGCACTTCTCATCATAAAACGTAGAAGTGCAGGGTAAATTCAGAAAATCTATATTAGATAATGGACAATGTTCCGACAAGTATTTTGATACGTATTATAGGCATATACAGTACTTAAATTAAGACAAATGCAAAGGTGTGGGCGTTCACTACTTATCTTACAGATACCTTTGCCAACACCACAATATGTATGCAAACTTTTTGCGTGTGTCTCCAAGTATCGCAGTTCGGCTTTTAAATGGAATATCTGTACTTCCCTCTCTCTTCATTTGCATATGATCAATGTATAACCGAATCTTTATCAAGAATTACTTGGCAGAAAATTTAGGGCTATGGAACGGCTTTAACAACGACAGAGTGCAAATTCCAATGTGCTGTCAGAAGTTAGTTACTTACCCATTTGAAAAACGCATAACTAGTTGAAAGAAACAGCGAAGAAGTAATCAATTTTCACCCTTTACAGGCGACAACATGCGAGTTCCGTTGCACTGAGACGGATCACCTGGCCAGAAATAGCATTAAGCACAAGGAATGTCGGTTATTACTGAAGCAATCACTTATTAGTTATACCAGTATTTTTCATCTCCAGTTTAACGTGACACACAATACTGCTCAAAATAGCCACTATCAGAAAGAACTTTCGATTTTTGATTGTTACCATTTCGAGCAATAAACGTAGACATCGAATAAATATTCAAAAATTCTGACTCTTATGCATTATTCGTTCCAAGGTACACACAATCGTTATATCAAATGAAATAGGTAAATGAAAGAATACTTAGCCCATCCACAGTCCGCTGCTTTTCTCGAAAAGCAAGGAGGGGTTGACTACTTACTGATTTAAGTTTTTAAATGATTAGTGTTGCCACAACTTACTTTCTATTTCATTATTTCACAGAAATGACAAATAATAATGCTTTGTGTAAAATTTGTAGCGTTTTGCTTTGATTATCTCGAATGAAAAAGCAATTTTTCGTCAAATATGTCTTTAATAATTAAATAGAATTTGAATGCAACTGATTTTTGACAAAACCAAAAAAGCTCTTACAAAAAAACTCAAATGAACAATTCAGATAGTAGCCGAAATTCAGCATTCTTTAGTAACACTTACGTGACAGTAGTTAACAAAACAATAATTAATTAATCCACTGGACAACATTTAATATCTGTTCATTAACACTTGCTCCCTAATGTATTGATCTGCAAGATGAGTTAACCAATATCATTGGAAGATGATACAAACCTGTTATAAGCCAAACTCGTTTTTTAAAAAAAGTTTATTTAAAAATGCAAAATTTTACCACCACTGATATGGCAAACAGACATATTAATTTCACAATTGGTTATCGGTAAAAAATAAAAGTACCTGTTATAATCGTGATCAAAGAAATACCGGAAAAATAAGTTATGCGGAACTAGAATACTGGTATCCATCTTAACCAGACGGTTTTTTGCATCTTTCGTTAGCACACTTACTTGTCAGCGCCTGTCAGATGCTACTTGTAACTAAATACAGAGTAAGATCTGTGATGAAATGCCGTGTTACTTTGGCACGATGCTGGAAGATGTGGATAAGGTATTCATAACCTGCACCACTACTAAACGCGTCGAAGCAATCGGATGTTAACAGAAGTAATGTCACAGACCACGACGCCACGTTCACATCTCAAATACTTAACATACTCATCGTGATTCACCAGTATACATGATACATTGAACCTGATTGACGAATATACAGACAACGCCCATCAAAACTTGTGAATGTTGTAGTGATGGGGAGCTCGTGAATGAGTCATTCAAATGAACGCTTCACTCCAGTGAAGTGTGAACTAACCATTCAATTTCAATGAACTGGTACTTCAAACTCTTCACAGATAGCACATTCAACACTTTTCTCTAGTTCACTCACTCTCTCCCCCTCCCCCTCTCCCACTACATCGGCGCTACGTCACTTATCCCCCCTTCACTTCAGTCCTCCATCTACTGCCTGTCGACGAATCGCACGGTGTTTGTGGGGAACAATAGGTTTACGATGGTTTTGAGTGGTGAGGGGCGAGGAGAAAGCAGCGTCAGCTGCATCCTGCAGTGCTGACATCATTACCCGTGACTATTTGTGCAGTTAAATATCGCGTCTACGGGTAGACTACCGTTGGCAGCGCTTGCAGACAAGTGAAAATTAAAGATACAAACGAAGAGGCTGGCTGTGTGAGCACGCACACCCAACATGAAAATAAGACGTTTGTTAATTACACTGAAAGAGGGATTTTACCTGAAATCGTACCAATGACTACAGGTGACAGTTTACGTTTTGAATCTGGAGGGTTATTATTCTCAATAAAAATAAAATCTACAGGAAAACTGAATAATTACTTAACGTAAGTATATAGACTTTGTGATGGTGGTAAACGTACTCATTCTATTTTGGATTAAATTTTAAATGGACATAAAATTGGACTGCATTTCGTTGGTAGCCCTAGTTTTCTGTCCATGAATACAACAAATAATGTTTCATTTGACAGATAAAGACTTTTTTGGGCGCTTCATGGGAAAATGTCGAGCAAGATAAATGTAATACCTTCTTTATATGTGACAGGCTTCTCTGTTTATCTTTCCTTTGTCCCCCTCGACCATGCTCTATTTAAATTAACTCAGACGCTGTAAGAGCGTAAAACGTTGCGTGCATGTTACTGCATAGTGCGGCCATCTGTTGGTAAAATTATGAAGTATTACGAAGCTTTATTGTACGAGCGAGGCGAAGCGAGCGTAGCCGCGGCTGAGCGGCGAACTGGGCAACTTCGCCAGGCTTCCCTACTTCATGAATGAACTACATTGGAACGCTTCACGGCAAAGAGTGAAATGAATGAAGTAGTTGACGGGAATGAACGAGTTCGACCCATCTCTAAAATGTTGGTATGCAGTACGTACGCCATGCAATTACTGAATAACTTGAACTTGATTCACCAGATAGTAAACCAAGCCCGGCAAAAATTTCGGTTTGAATCAGATGATTAAGTTAATCCCGCACAGTTCGAACGTGACATATTTATAGCAGTCATCATGGGACAAGATAACGAGTGTGAGACTTTTTTGTCGTAAATCGCTCAAGTGCAAGATGATTCATATGTATGTTATCAAATAATTAAAAACGCATAGCCGTTCGGATGAGCTGTAGTTCCACTATTCTGTCATGAAACTTTAAACTGCGGTAGTAAACTCTACTGCCACAATAGGCTATTAGCGAACGGCGAGGCGGTCACGAAGCTTTCGTTTGACGTCACCAACAGATGGCAGCGCGGTAGCTGAACGACAGCGGCAATCGTTTTTCGCGGTGGCGCGGCTGCTGGAGGAATTGGCGTTTCCACCTGGAAGCGGTAGACGCTAGCGGCAGCCAATGGCTGCTTTGTTTGCGACATACTCTTCCATGTCTTTCACGATTCATGTTCACTTTTTTCACCGTGAAGAGACTGGAAGAACTACAGCCCATGATGTTCACGGTCTCATTATGTGGTGGATAACATTTAGAAAACCAATGGCCACAGAACAGAAACTTTCTCTGGCTCTAATATCAACTTTTAGTATTGACAGTTGCAGTACCTAAATACAGGTCACTAGAATGATAATACATTACCTTTTATACAGCAGACAGTGACTTGTTATTGAAGACGAATTACAGTTGATCCTCAATGTTTGCGATATTAAGATCATATATTCTTACCGCTTTCAATCAGTCAATGAACTACTACGACCATACTCAGCTCCATCTATAAATTGACATTAACGTTGTCACAACGAAGGTAACATATTATCCAGATAGTTAAGGAACAGAAAAATTTAAAATGTAATGAGAGACTGGAATTCTGCAGCAAAGACCGGAAGAGAAAACAGTACAACATAGGCTCGGGGTAAGGAATAAGAGCGGAGGGCAACTGGCAGATTTTTGCACAGAGCGAAACTTCATCATCGCTAAAATTTGCTTAAGAATCATGAAAAAGGATGCATACGTGGAACAGAGTTTTCGAAACCAGATTTTAAATTGTGTTGCACGTGCAGATGCTGACTGACTATAATTTGTTATAAAGTGTAAAATATAACCACAGAGGTAGCAGAAGGTAATAAATTAAGGTGCTGCAACGTGAATAAGTTGTCGATACCCTTAAATGGATCATTAGGCAACGATTGACAGAAACACAGGAAGGAAAACACTACGAGACGAATAGGTCACTTAGTGAAACACCGTCAGACAATGAATGAAGTATTTTAATATTATGCATTTTGATATAACTCATCAGCAGATATAAGATGCATTGAGTTGTACAGATGAACTGAACTTACATAACTGCCTGTGACAGCTGCGTGTGTAACATACAAGTTCAGAGCATCTGTACACATTGATTATCTGATACTGATGACGGGTTATCCTGAAATACACAATATTAAAGTCATTCCTTCACCATCTGATGACTTCTTCTAACTGACTTGTCAGCATCTGTGCAGTACTGTTCCAATTAAACTGACACTGTCCGTGTGGTCACAGCCACCATCACTTACGCATCACCTCGACAGCGCATTCCATTTTAGCTCTTGTTACAATTTATATCATATGGCAATTCCAGTAACAACAGATGAATATGAATAATTTCACATATGACATCCATCTCAGCAGAGAACATGGACATCTTTTAAATAAACTGTTTCCTTAAAGGCAGAACCTTTTTTGGCCAGATTTTGTACGATGAATATTTTTAACAGTTAATGATACAATATGTGAGTTTTCATTAAAAACAAATTAATATAACTCACCTACAGTAGTGGCAACTCTAATGCTAAGGATTTTTTGTTGTATACAACAGGCACCATTCCAGCTCATACTGAAGACTAATAAACTAAAAGTCGTGTACTTTACGAACAATCAGTTTTGTTAAATGAAATTGTTTTCATTAATTCCTTTCTTTCACGAAGTAATTATGGTACCACTGTACAAAGATTAGTGTTGAAAAGTACATGTATGTTTACACAAAGAAATTGTGTATCACAAATTCCATTAAAGCTCGGTCCACCTCCTGAGGAGCTTCCGAATGCTGACCCGGCACAGAGCTCAGATTCTTGCAGGAGCTTCTTTGACGGACTGGAAAGGTGACAGTCATTTGGAGCCAGGTCAGGACTGTGTGCCGTGAGCTACAGCAGCTCGAAGCAGAGCTTTTGTGTGCAATAGATTCCTTTCCCAGCAAAATGACACATTTGAAATTTTTTTCTCTGCTCTTCACTTTGATTTTGGGTTTCTGATCTCGTAGTAGTGTCATCATCCTCTGTTTGAACTAAAGGAGAGTAATGACTCAGCAGTGGACCTTCCATATCACGAAAGTCATCAGCTTTCCTACAGAAGCTTGCCTCTTGGTTTCTTGCATATGCATACACTCGCAACCCATGTACAGTGCACGGTGTAGCTACTCTGTACTATCATTTGCGACCTCCTTTCCTGTTCCCTCTCGCTTACAGAGTGAGGGAGAAGCAACAGTCTATATGCCTCTCTATGAGCTCTGATTTCTCTTATCTTCATGGTCTTTACACCAAACGTATGTCAGTGGCAGAAGAATTGTTCTGTAGTCCACTTCAAATGCTGGTTCTCTGAATTTTTTCAATAGTGTTTCACAAAAAGAATGTCATCTTCCCTTCAGGGATTTCCTTTAGGATTCGTGAAGTATCTTTGTAATACTCGTGGCTTGTTCAAACCTACTGGTAACAAATCTAGCAGCTCGCCTCTGAATTGCTGTGATGTCTTTCTTTAATTCGAATTGATAGGGATTCCATACACTCGAGCAGTATTCAAGGATGGGTTGCACTAGTAGTCTATATGTGGTTTGCTTTACAGATTAGGTACACTTCTCTAAAAGTTCACCCAATAAACAGAAGTCTGCCAACTGCCTTCCCTACAACTGTCCTTAGCTGCTCATTCCATTTCATACTGCTGTGCAATGTCGTGCCTAGACATTTAAGCGACATGACTACACCGTGCGGAATACTTACTAATGCTGTTTTCGAACATCAGGCCTATGGGATTGTTTTCTTAACAGTCTGCATTAATTTACATTTTTCTACATTTGGAGCACGCTGCCACTCATCAAAAATGACTTCATGTTACCAATCACCACCTCTCTCAGTGAAAGCATCTACTGTTCACGTGATACATAGGAATGTCAGAAATCCTTCTTGCATGCCGTGCAGTTGCCTGCTGCCACATTTCAGAGTTAATGGCCTGACTAACGTGGAAAAAAAAACCAAGGAATAGCATTTGGAAGTGCAGGAGTTGCGGTATGCTAATTATTTAGTAACACTGCTTTGCAGAATACTCGGGAAATCCACAGAAGGTGTAAAACAGGTGAGGTATTATGAAATGGCAATTTTGGCAAATTTTTGTACCAGTTTATCACTGACTGCAAATGGACTGCCACTTCTTCCATCTTCACAAACATTGTCCTTCCTCTCTCAAACGAAAGATGCTGTTGACAACAGACTAGGCCGATAAGAATAATAACAAAAAATAATAACTGATCTCATTTAAAAACATATGTTTAAACCATTACGGATTTTTACTTCACCATGTCAGTGCATTCACCAATTACCGTAGCCATCCACATCAACAATAACCTTGATAATTACTGCATAAAAAGCTCTATTCGCTGCCATGGAACAACAAGTCTAGACTTAAATCTACCAAGAAATAATTAAGTGCAATTCATATACCAACATCTTATCTTTTTTCTGAGCTCAAGATATCACTCATTATGGAGACACATTGACCTTTTTTTTCTGGGTGAGCAATCGCGGCACCCACCTCGCACAAAGCTTCTTTGTAGCCAACTCTCCATGCTGTATATTAAGCACTCAATCAGTTGAGATGCCTACAGTATCAGAAATCTCACGAATTTTTATTCAGCAATTCCGCATTACCATATCGTGGATTTTATCAATGGTTTCCTTTGTGGTAACTTCAACAGGAGAGCCAGAGCACGCGTTGTTTCGGTGATTGTCTGACCACGTTTACATTCATAAATACAAAAGTAAACAGTCTTCAGTGATGGTGCAGAGACCGTGAGAAGTTCACCCAGTTCTGTTTTGACTTGTGCGGCAGTCCAACCCTTCAAATGAAAATGTTTGATAACACCACAAAACTCGATTTTCTCCATTTTCAGTCGCAGTCAACACACTGAACAATCCAGACAGCTATCAACAATGAACTGTACACTGTACATTGTTGAAATTCTTTATACAACCCTTGAAATAATCCAGCTTACCAACCATGAAGGCACAACAAAAATGTTCATTTCTTTCAATGAAATTTACCAGACATGTCAAACTGTCCTTGTATAAGGCCACACAGCTGACTAATTGACCCATTCTGGTCAAATTAGACCAGTAAGTCTGTAAATGCCCCAGCATATAATTTTTTTAACTAATTTCAAGATGTATTATAAAAAAAAAGTCATCAAAGGATGAATGAAACTACTACCGCTACATATCAGCTCACCAAATTCAGCCTCTACATAGCACAAATTTCATAATTAATGTCAAGAGATTTAGAAATTTTTTGCCACTAGAAATCATATTAGAAGGCAAACAAAAAGCAGTGGCTTCCTCACTATTGCCTCTTAAGCTCACTACCCCACCTGCACGGCTGTTCTGCCCCTGCCCCTGCCCCTGGCCCTCACCCTCCCTCCCATTTTTCCCATGCTACATCAACCTGAGGTCACTTTCTGGACAGCCCTGATAAATGTTCTTAGTAGTCATTTGCTGGTAATCCTAAGTTATCGCACCAATGTGTATCCAGTTTGTCAAGTTCCTTTTAAGAAGATCATGCGTGTCGTTAGACCTAGAGTTGTTGCTGCTGGCATTATTTGTTTTCTGGAATCCTGCTGCAAATATGGAGCAAAATATAACACTTTTTATAACAAAGTGGTCAGACTTGAAAAGTATTTATATTTTTCTCACCACTTTAAATTGTTACACTGAAATCAGTAACACAAATGAAGTAATCATAAAATATTTTCTGATGTTTATTTCTGTACAAAACAACTTTTCTGTCCATTAGTCAGCTATTGCTGACTAACACCTCAAATAAGACTTAGTGCATAAAAACACCTGCTCAGCGGCCTTGATCGTGTGTTCCACATCTCGCTACCTGCAATTCTATCATTACTGCAATCATGAAATCCTCCGACGGCGTGTTTTCTTCCTTCGCGCCCACCTCTTCGACTGAGATGTTGCCACAGCTCGCTGAGGACCTGAAAATTTTCAAAGTTCCATCTATGATTTGCGGACAGATGCTTCAGAAATGTGGTAAAAATTGATCTCAAACGAGCATATTTCCGTAGTCATCTTGAAGGGTCATAAAGATTTCATTAGTTCTTTTCGAACTCACGCGGGGACCTTAAAGACTGCTTGCCCTCTTCCGTTTTCTTCATACTTGCAGAATTTGAAGGTCAGTCCCAGACCTAATTTTCCTAAAGCAGTCTGGTGGTGATGGTGGGGGAGGCAGGGATGACCTACCTTTGAAGATTCGGAGCGTTTCGAGCATTGTTAATCGTAAGAAATTTGAGCATATTAAAATATTTGCTAGTAGCTGAATGCATTGTGTGCAAGTCTTGTGAGCATGGTATCGCTGGTTTGATTATCACTACTAGCAATTATATACATCAGTAATACTGTTCACTGTGTGGAAATTAAAAAGTATTTCATTTGCTATTTGATGTTAGGCATTTTTGTACCAAATTATAATTTATTTTGAACACTCATTTTGATGTGATAGATAATTAAAAATAAAACGATGTCATTTTTTATTAAAAAATTGGAGCTCGATGTCCATTAACATTTCCATTTCACAATAAATATAAAACTTACTACTAGGGGAACCATGCAAAACTTTTGCACTTTTATGATAATGACAGTATCTGGAATAAGTGTAGTCGCCGGGATGAGGGTAGTTGTGGGAATGAAGTGAAACCATTTTTAAAAATGAACTGAGCAATGTGAAATAATAATCACGAATTTATGATACATCCTTGCATATACATTTCCACGTGTCCAGAAATGCGTTTTGCATTTGGAATGCTTGTCACAGCTTGTACGATGGGGAGAGATCAGGGACTGACAACAGGGCAACATAACCTATAACTTTAACTTCACAAACATTTTCACTTACAGTAAGCATGTTACAGCACAGTAGCAATAGGTAACTCACAATTCAAAGTGACAGTGTTGAATGTGTTTGTCATTTTGAGAGTTATATTCATTTAGTAAAGTCAACTTATACGACAGGCAGATGGTTTGGTTTGGTTTGGTCGGTCTGGGGGATGGAACCAAACAGTGAGGTCATCGGTCCCATCGTATTAAGGAAGGATGGGAAAGGGAGTTGGCCTTGCCCTTTCAAAGGTACCATCCCAGCATTTGTCTGAAGCGATTTTGGGAAATCATGGAAAACCTAAATCAGGATGGCCGGACATGGGTTTGAACCATCGCCCTCCTGAATGTGAGTCCAGTGTGCTAACCACTGCGCTACCTCGCTTGGTCAGGCAGATGAAATGGACTACTGCAGTAGTCACAGTTAGTATCTATGACAATGCTGTATACAGATTATCCAGTAATGGGTACTTTAAGACAAATGAAACTGTATTTATAATAAGATAATACGAAAAGGAAGTCTCTTATTCATGATTAATTATCATAAATTATAGGTATGAATCTGGGCATCCGTGATGCACATTTGCCTATTGTAGTTAACACTTATGTTAAAAATTTTCCACAACTATTAAGTTTAAGTGCAAAATCAGTATGCAGTATCAATAGCCAGTTAAAAAACCTTTCTAACAATACATCATTAATCCCTGTACGTTTAGTATATGTAGAGAAAAAGGTATATTGAATTGAGAAATTAACTAGTGATAATCGAACAAACGACTTCACAATCACAAGACTTCTATTCACCTACTGCTGGAAGTGTTTTGTAGTTATAATGACTTGAAAATCTTCTAATTTTCAAAGAAGATTGTGTTGTACTGCTTTAGGAATTTGATGTTTGGGTGCTGACTTACAAATCCTGCAAGTATGAAAAAAAAATCAAAGAGGACCAGTCCACTTGTCAAATGATCTCAGCAAGCCTATGTATCTATGATAACACAATAGTAGTGTCGCGACATAATTAAACCACTGCCAAAGATCACAGAGTTCACTTTATTTAGTACTGATGCCCAAATGTGTTTAATTATGGATCTCCTCCTTTTCTGTCCTAGCTGTTCCTGTATTTTGAATTTCTGGGGCATCTGTACATTCTAGCATAGTAACGATCAGAACTCAATAAAACCAAAGTATGAAATTTTGTGCTTCTGTGATCCCAATGAAAGATCTGCGACAGCTCTCATGTTCCGTAAGACAGATTATGATGTTACAACCTGACCACTGTGCAGTTAAAAATAAATGGTTTGAGTTGCTGACTCATCTTAGATCAAAAGTGAACTAACAAAGTTTTTGTAACCTCTCCACATTACAAGATTAAATGTTAAGCACAGAAACACACCTCAGGTCACAGCCTAAGCCCATATAAACAACCATATGTGAAAACCCGCACTGTATACTCGAGAAATGTTCTGTACCGACACATATCACCTAGTGCATGTGGGCTTAGATTTGAGGGGAGCACAAACGATAGAAGTACTATGAAACCAAAATAGTAACTTTACTGTAAAATAAAAAACAGAGTACAGGAGGGCAATGATAATCCAGCACGCTCAGGGGTCTGTCAATGCTCGACTATCAAATGTGCTGGATTATCAAATGTGCTGGATTATCAAGGACATTTTAAAAAACTCATTTTACAAAAAAATGATATAAGCAAAACCTATTGTTTTCACTCAGAAAAACAAGTAATTATTATTTATTAATAAGAACTTGAGAGAGTATACAAAAAATTAAAAGCATGTACTACTTTTCTATAAAAACAAAATTCAATTAAAGAACACTGTACTGCTCTATTCAATCAGTTTAAGGCTCAAAGTTTCAGAAAAGTTCAATGTACGTAAACAATTTTTTATACACCAGTTATGAAATGAAATACCTACAATGGATATATACAAATAAGCACCACTGATTTGAAAAGATCCAGAACAAGACAATTAATAAAAATTGTTACCAATAAACTGGCGCAATTTAATTAGCATCATTGGTTTTAGGAAGAGCACAGATATCTCACGTTATCTAGGATGTGGAATACGTTGGACTGGTATCTAACAATGATGGCTTCTGAATCCTCAGGAACAATGCAGGAATGCTAAATTGTTTCTTGGATTTAACACTTGAAAAAAAAAAAAAACAGTAATGATGTGCCCATTCATAACGTCAGAAGCATTGTACTTTTGGCTGCTCTCACCATTTTTTATGAAAATCTTTAAGGATTCTGAAGCCCCAGGCCAAGACATGTGAATTGTAGGCATTTCTTCTTCATCACTCTCAGTTTCTGGTGCCTCCCGTGGGTTGAAAACATTTTGTAATATCACAAAATCAGTCAACTCTTCTTTGATGGCTAAATTTCTGTCAATGTTTATCTATTTGTCAACTACTTCCGTTGAAAATGCACGCAGTTGATCAGTGAATGCAAGATTTATCACTCGTGCAATTTAAGAGTGAATACTTGTCGACTAATAATTATTTACACTGCGTTCCACCTCGGCTCCTTTAACCAGCTTAGGCTATAGTTTTCTCCAGAGGCTGTGCAATGTAGTATTTTTAACATACGTCCAAGCAATTTCAGCTGGGAAAATAGCATCTTTGATGTTATAATTGCTTTGGAACTCTTTGACACTGCAATCTGAGCTTACCAGCTGTTGCACAAAAATACCACTGAATCAGCACTTGAGATTCTGTATGATCCCTCAGACCATTCCGGACTATTGGGTCTGGCGATTATCACAGAATTACTGTAATACCTAAAGTGAGGACTGTCTGCTTTTGGATATCCTTTCTCTTGCGCCCCACAAACTTGACATCAACCAGCGCATAATTTCACCTGCCACCCGTTATCAGCGTACTCCCGAAACCTTGACACCTTCACAAGCTCCACGTCAAATCACAACAAAACTTCAGCCACCTCCCCACTACCTGTTGTCTTTAATAATAGAAAACTTCTCTTTCTTTATTTACCACATCTTTCTTCTCCACACACTCCTCTTTTTCTTTCCAAAAGCTTGGTTCAGGACCCTCATTCGCATTTTGTCCGTGCCTCTCCCCCTCCCACAATCATCCTCATCTACTGCTCACCTCCTACAACTTAGTGCAGCGAAAAACAGTGTTCTGGATTTTTTAAGTGTACCATGATTTAAAAAGGAAGACTTCCAACTTTTACTTTAAATCTTCCAACCATACCAATAACCTGAAAATCATATATACAGGGTGGTCCACTGATCATGACTGGGCCAAATACCTCACGAAATAAGCATAAAACAAAAAAACTACAAAGAACGAAACTCATCCAGCTTGAAGGGGGAAACCAGATGGCACTATGATTGGCCCACTAGATGGTGCTGTCATAGGTCATCGGATATCAACTGCGTTTTTTAAATAGGAACCCCCATTTTTTATTACATATTCGTGTAGTACATAAAGAAATATGAATGTTTTAGTTAGACCACATTTTTCGCTTTGTGGTAGATGGCGCTGTAATAGTCACAAACATACGGCTCAGAATTTTAGATGAACAGTTGGTAATAGATAGGTTTTTTAAATTAAAATACACAACGTAGGTACATTTGAACATTTTATTTGGTTGTTCCAATGTGATACATGTACCTTTGTGAACTTATCATTTCTGAGAATGCATGCTGTTACAGTGTCATTACCTGTAAATACCACATTAACGCAATAAATGCTCAAAATGATGTCCATCAACCTCAATGCATTTGGCAGTACGTGTAACGACATTCCTCTCAACAGCAAGTAATTTTAATTTGCCTCCCGTAATGTTAGCACATGCATTGACGCATGTTGTCACGTATTGTCGGTGGATCACGATAGCGAATATTGTTCAACTTTACCCACAGAAAGAAATCCGGGGATGTCAGATCTGGTGAACGTGCACGCCATGGTGCTTCGACGACCAATCCACCTGTCATGAAATATGCTATTCAATACTGCTTCAACCACACGTGAGCTATGTGCCGGACATGCATGATGTTGGAAGCACATCGCCATTCTGTTATGCAGTGAAACATCTTGTAGTAACATCGGCAGAACATTATGTAGGAAATCAGCATAAACTGCACCATTTAGGTCACCATCGATAAAATGGGGGCCAATTATCCTTCCTCCCATAATGCCACACCATACATTAACCCGCCAAGGTCGCTGATGTTCCACTTGTCGCAGCCATCGTGGATTTTCTGTTGCCCATTAGTACGTATTATGCCAGTTTACGTTACCGCTGTTGGTGACTGTCGCTAAATAGAACACGTTCTCTTGTGTCCAGTGGCAGAACTGTACACGACATTCAAAGTTGTCACCACACAGTTACTGGTGCATAGAAATATGGTACGGGTGCAATCGATGTTGATGTAGCATTCTCAACACTGACATTTTTGAGATTCCAGATTCTCGCACAATTTGTCTGCTACTGATGTGCGGATTAGATGCGACAGCAACTAAAACACCTACTTGGACAATCATCATTTGTTACAGGTCGTGGTTGACGTTTCACATGTGGCTGAACACTTCCTGTTTCCTTAAATAATGCAACTATCTGGCGAACGGATGACACTTGGACGATGTCGTCCAGGATACCGAGCAGCATACATAGCACACGCCCGTTGGGGATTTTGATCACAATAGCCATACAGCAACACGATGTTGACCTTTTCCACAATTTGTAAATGGTCCATTTAACACGGGTAATGTATCATGAAGTAAATACTGTCCGCACTGGCGGAATGTTACGTGATACCATGTACTTATAGGTTTGTGACTATTACAGCGCCATCTACCACAAAGCGAAAAAAATGGTCCAACTAAAACATTCATATTTCTTTACGTACTACACGAATATGTAATAAAAAAATGGGGGTTCCTATTTAACATGACGGGGGACCCAAAAGTAACCGGAATCGTAATGCTGCACATCGTGTACTTGTAGTAGCAGGTTGCGCCGCCAGAGGGTTGTAGTAGGAGCTCTGCTGAGTCATTCTGCCACGCGGCGTCACCCAACAGTGAGAAGTGTGGTTTCTTTGGCAGTTCTTTGAGTGTGCATACAGTGCAGACGTGACACGAGGAAATGGCTAGCTCTTACAAACAAGGTGCGGCAGTGAAGTTTTGTTTCTTGCTCGGCAAGAACGCAGCACATACTGTTGATGATTCAGACAGCCTACAAAGACCTTGCTCTTAGTAAAACGCAAGTGTACGAATCGTTTTCTCGGTTTAAAAAGGGAGAAATGGTGGTTGAAGATTGGCCCCGTTCCGGTCGACCTTCAACTGCTCGAAGCGAAGACAATATCGACAAAATACGTGATCTCATCAGTGAAGATCGATGCAGGCCAATCGACCAACTCAAGAACTTGTCTGGGAGCTCAATTCAGTGCATCTTGACCATCGATTTGGGGATGCAAAGATTTGCAGCAAAATTCACACCAAAGCTTCTTACCAGAGATCAAAAGCTTCTTACCGGAGATCAAAGGGATCGTCGCATTCGAGCCTGTCTCGAAATGAAGGACGCGTTGAAAGATGATCCACATTTTTTCAACAAAATTGTTACAGGTGATGAGTCATGTTGCTATGGGTACGATCCAGAAAGTAAACAACAGTCATCACAATGGAAGTCACCTGGCTCACCTCGACCAAAAAAAGCTCGACAAGTGAAATCGAATGTGAAAACGATGTTGATCTGTTTTTTTGACGTCAAAGGGATCGTACACTCTGAATTTGTCCCTGAAAACCAGACAGTAAACCATCAATTCTATTTGGAGATTATGAAACGACTTCGCAGAAGTTTGTCGCGAAAACGTCCAGCTTTGTGGGATTCTGGCGTGTGGTTCCTGCATCACGACAACGCTGCCGCGCACACGGCTCTCAGTGTTCGCCAGTTTTTGGCCTCAATGAAGACGATTACCTTGACCCACGCTCCCTATTTGCTGGATTTAGCACCCTCGGACTTCTTCCTATTCCCGAGGATGAAATGAGACTTGAGGGGGAAGCGTTTTGCGGATGTGGAAGACTTAAAATGCAATGTCATGAAAGTGCTAACAGGTATCAAAGAGGACGAATTTAAAAGGTGCTTTGAACACTGGAATGAACGTTTGGAAAAGTGTATTAATGCTAATGGAGAGTACTTCAAAGGAGATTAAGGTTGTATTTGAAAACAATATAGTATATGCTTTCTAGAAAGAAATTCCGGTTATTTTTGGGCCTCCCCCTCGTATATATATATATTTTTTTTTACAAAACTATGCTCAAGACGAGCATTCCTTGGGTTTCAGGATTTTAGACAGATGACGTCGACATCATGCCACAATGTTGCGGCTGACAACCGGGCAGCCACCTTCAAATGAGTTATATACCAAATGTTGCCAAGTTTATGCCTGAGATTGGCGTGCATAGATCTCAGCTCCACTACCCCCTCTGTTGAATGTTGTTATCATCTCGGCCACGCAGGCAAACAGCAGAGTTCAAATTGAGAGGCAAAGGTGAAGAAGTTAACTGTTCATATGTAGATATGGCACTAGGAGTAAAATTTCGTCTTTGTCAAGAAATCAAAGAAATCAACTAGTCTCATGTATTATCCAGTCCAAAACCACCATTACAATTAATAAGAACTTCTGCCGAATGTGTTTCCAAAGAGTCTTTAATAGCTAAATCCCAGAATGTACTCATCATGTCCAAGCTTTTTGTGGCAGAATAACCTACTAAATTTCCTGTGGAAATAGAGGGCTCAGCTATGGCGGATTTACTGGGCTTTTCAAAAAATTCCGCAACATTCATAATTTCACACCAATGGTCTGTTGGAGCAAAATGTGGTTGGCATCCCTGCAAACGCCTGTGTTTACTGTATAACTGCCAGAAGTTTCATTGTTGTAGGTCTGTTAGTTACTGTTCACTGCTTTATTGAGTACAGCGTTGTGTCGCACAGTTTGCAAATTTCAAGATGGCAGAGTTAAGAGGACAACGTGTCTGCATGAAATTTTGCATAGAACTCAAGAAAACCTTTACAGAGACACAATAATGATGCAGGAAGCCTACAATGATATGTACTTAAGCCGTCCTCAGTCTTACCAATGGTTCACACAGTTTACAAATGGCCAGACGGAAATCTAAGATGGCCTTCGACATCTACCGACAGTGCTCACGTCTGGAACATCGACGAACTTGTGCGTGCCATTTGAAGACTGACTATCCGTGAGGTTGCAGAAGAATGTAACATTTGAGTTGGATCGTGCCATAAAATCCTGACAATGCATCTCAGAATGTATCGTGTTGCCACCTAGTTCGTCCCACGGCTCACGAGTCGAGACCAGAAATACCTTTTTCTTGCGATCTGTGAAGAGCTTTTAGATCGTGCAAATGAAAATGTAATGTTCTTTAAGAGAATCATAATTGGTGATGAGACATGGGTCTACAATTAGGGTGTTGAGACCAAGGTTCAAATTTCACAAGAGCTCGGGAAAGGTTCTCCACGACTAAAACAGCTTGTCAGGTCAGGTCAAATGTCAAAGCCGTGCTGACAGTTTTCTTTGACTTTGTAGGATTAGTTCATCATGCCACCTGTTAATCGGTGGTACTATCGGACGAGCTGGAATGCCCGCAAGAAAATGTGAGAAGGAAACGGCCTGAAATGTGGCGAGACAATTCGTGGCTTTTGTGTCGTGATAAAGCAGATGCACAATCGTCCCTGTTCGTGTGTGGCTGTTGCACAAAAAACGAAATCACTGTGCAGCCTCATCCTCCTCACTCTCTAGACCTGGTCCCTGGGGACTTTTTTTATTTCCAAAGTGTCCTCTGATGAAAGGACAAGATTTGCAACAATAGACGAGATAAATGTAAATCCACAAACGGTACTTCAGGCGGTCCAGGAAGAGGAAGTGCAAACAGTGTTGAAAGCGGAGATCAATTGTGGAGCGAGTATTTCCGAAGAGACAATGCACAATAAGTAAAAGTATGCGCAGAAAAAGGATTTTTCTGAACAGACCTCGTACGTCAATTGTGTTCCGCATACATTTTACGCATTCTGCCTGTGGTCTGGATAGTGTGTGGTTTGTCACACTGGCATGCAATTCACCTGAAGAAGGTTGCTCGGTTGGCAGCCAAAATATCGTGCCAGGATGTTGCTGTCGTCTGGCCGCAATCCTGACACCTCACAGAATACGCTAGAATGCTTTGACAATACTCTCAGCTGGATAGCAGCATTGTTCTGCTGCTGAGCCACCGTCACTCATCAGGAAGATGTGATAAAATGAAAATTATGGACCTTTTTACTACCAAAAGTAATGGCAAAGTAGAGAATAATCTTATTTGAACATATCTACAGAATGAATGAGATCAGGCTAACCCAGATCATGTATTTCTTGTCAGAAAAGTCAACAACAGTACAGATTACAGAAGTAGGCAAAGAACTGCAGTGCGATGAACAAATTGGGAATATGAAAATAAATGTGTATGTCAATAAAAGTTATATAAAAAACAAAAATGGATGGAAGCTGGTAGATGTGATGTACAACAATTTCAGAAAAAATAGAGGATTTATTGATGAGAAAGAGTGTCACAAACTGAGCAAGTGAGTAACGTGTCGGTGCACCTCTGGCACTTATGGAAGCATATATTCAGCTGGGCAATGACCGACAGAGGTTTTGATGTCCTCCTGAGGGATCTCGTGCCAAATTCTGTCCAACTGGCATGTTAGATTTTCAACATCCTGAGATGGGTTGAGGGTCCTGCCTGCAATTTTCCGAACATTCTCATTTGGGAAAAGATCTGGCAACCTTGCCGGCCACGGTAGGGTTCAGAAAGCACGGAGACCGGCAGTAAAAACTCTCATTGTGGGCAGGTGAGCATTATCTTGCTGAAATGTAAGGCCCGGGTGGCTTGTCGTGAAGGGTAACAACGGGGCACAGAATATCACAGACGTGCTGCTGTGCTGTATGAGTCTCACAGATGGCAACCAAAGCGGTCCTGCTATGAAAAGAAATAGCACCCCAAACCATTACTCCTGGTTGTCAGACCATATCACAGGCAACAGTCAGGTCGGTATCCATTAGCGTCCAGGACATCTGCAGAGACACCTTCAGCCTGTAATCTCACCGAATGGAATAGAATTGCCTTCAGTGACGAGTCCTGCTTCGGAACTGAGCCTCGACGATCGGTGAAGGTGTACCAGGGACACTGTGGCCGGCAGTGGGTTACCGACCTGAATGTGACCGCCAGTTTTTTTATTAGTGCGCTGGGGCAAGCAAACTGACTTTCACTTTTTTTTTGGAGGGGAAGGGGGGGAGCAGGGGCGGGGGGGGGGGGGGGTGGGGGGGGGAGACAAACAAACCTACATTACTGGCCATTAAAATTGCTACACCACAAAGATGACGTCCTACAGACGCGAAATCTAACTGACAGGAAGAAGATGCTGAGATATGCAAATGATTAGCTTTTCAGAGCATTCACACAAGGTTGGCGCCAGTGGCGACACCTACAATGTGCTGACATGAGGAGAGTTTCCAACCAATTTCTCATACACAGACAGCAGTTGACCGGCGTTGCCTGGTGAAACGTTGTTGGGATGCCTCGTGTAAGGAGGAGAAATGTGTACCATCACATTTGCAACTTTGACAAAGGTTGGATTGTATTCTATCGCGATTGTGGTTTATCGTATCGCGACATTGCTACTCGCGTTGGTCGAGATCCGATGACTGTTAGCAGAATATGGAATCGGTGGGTTCAGGAGGGTAATACGCAATGCCATGCTGGATCCCATCGGCCTCGTATCACTAGAAGTCGAGATGACAGGCATCTTATCCGCATGGCTGTAACAGATCATGCAGCCACATCTCGATCCCTGAGTCACATCTCGATCCCTGAGTCAACAGATAGGGACGTTTGCAAGACAACAACCATCTGCACAAACAGTTCGACGACATTTGCAGCAGCATGGACTATCAGCTCGGAGACTGTGGCTGCGGTTGCCCTCGACGCTGCATCACAGACAGGAGCACCTGCGATGGTGTACTTGACGACGAACCTGGGGGCACAAATGGAAAAACATCTTTTTTTCGGATGAATCCAGGTCCTGTTTACAGCATCATGACGGTCACATCATTGTTTAGCGACATCGAGGTGAACGCACATTGGAAGCGTGTATTCGTCATCGCCATAACTGGTGTATCACCCGACGTGATGGTATGGTGTGCCATTGGTTACATGTCTCGGTCACCTCATGTTCGTACTGATGGCACTTTGAACAGTGGACGTTACATTTCAGATGTGTTACGGCCCATGGCTATACTCTTCATTCGATCCCTGCGAAACCCTACATTTCAGCAGGATAATGCACGACTGCACGTTGCAGGTCCTTTCTGGATACATAAAATGTTCGACTGCTGCCCTGGCCAGCACATTCTCCAGATCTCTCACCAATTGAAAACGTCTGGTCAATGGTGGCCGAGCAACTGGCTCGTCACAATACGCCACTCACTACTCCACCAAAATTGTGTGAAAATGTAATCACATGTCAGTTCTAGTATAATATATTTGTCCAATGAATACCCGTTTATTACCTGCATTTCTTCTTGGTGTAGCAGTTTTAATGTCCAGTAGTGTATTCACTGATTTCCTCTAACATGAATGTAAATTAGGCACAGATCTTTCAGTGAAGCTGTTAAGCACACAGCAGGGTGGGAAGGGGTGTTAGGCAGTCAGTGCTATGTGTCCCCCCCCCCCCCTTTCCCTCATCAGTCTTCTGATTGGTTTGATGTGGCCCACCATGAATTCCTCTCCTTTTGTTCTATAAAGAGAAGCAATTCAATAATGTTAAAAATTAAATATGAGCCTAAGTTTATAGGTCCAGCTTCATGGAAAGAATTTTGTTCTTTTAATTTCGAAAAAGAAACATAGTGGAACTTTGCTCCGAGACCAGTCACAAACTGGGGCTCAGATCTCCTCTAAGTTGCAGTATCGAGCGGTCACAGATAAACCTATTGTTGTTGTTGTTATTTATTATAACTATTATCATTATTTTTGATTATTCCATTTTAAAAGAGCGTCTGGACTTGAGCAGTCACAATGTTTTCTTCTTCCTTCGCTCATCCCAAATTATCTTCATAAGCTCACTGTGTTCTCTCTTGTGCTCTTCCAATTTATTTTATGTCCTTTTTTGTGTTCTTTATGATGTTTCTGAACTGTTCTTGATTGTTATGTTGTTTTTTGTGACTCAGTTCTTTAATGCCTTCTTCTGTTTCAATGATTGATTTTATTTTGTTTTTTCTAGTATTTGCTATCTCAAAAACTTGCTCTGTGAGCCTGTTCTTGTTCACCCTGCTGATCTGTCCATAAAATTTCAACCTTCTCTTCCTAAAGGTATCAATTACGGTTTCTCTCTTGATTGTCTCTTTATCCCAATTCTTTCATGAAAAACTTGTCTGAATATTTTCCTTAGAATTTTCCTTTCTCTTATTAATGTATGACCATGAATCACTGTGGTTTCTGCAGCGTGGAGTGCTTCCGGTAGAACTATTGTGCTGCAGTGCCTTAGTTTTGCACTGAGAGAAAAATATATTTTTTTTTATTATTACGATTCCAAATGAGATAATATGCTTTTTACAATGGGAAGATTCTTTCTTTATTGTCTATTGTGTTCAGGCTGGATGGTTGGATAATCTCTCCCAGACATCTGAAGCACGTGTCTTATCACTTTTCTGTACTGGGTTGTAGTGGGGAGATTCTCT
Source organism: Schistocerca piceifrons (assembly GCF_021461385.2). Classification (NCBI taxonomy): domain Eukaryota; kingdom Metazoa; phylum Arthropoda; class Insecta; order Orthoptera; family Acrididae; genus Schistocerca; species Schistocerca piceifrons. Next base: position 79,922,779 of record NC_060148.1, on the reverse strand, counting down.
GCAAGTCTGCTTCTTGATTTTTCTGGTATGAAATTTGTAGACCAGTTTTCTACAAGATTTCATGAAGTTTTTCCATTGCAAGTTTGGTTGCTTCTCTATCACTGCTTAGAATGCCGACATCATCCACAAAAGCCAGAAGCTTCACATTGATTCTCTGCTCTTTTTAGCCGTGAGTTGAATTCCCTTTATTTTATTTTCCCATGTCCTCACAATTTTTTCCACAACTGTGTTTAAAGACATTTCTCCCATGAATTTAACACTGGAGTTTGTACCAGTTAATGTCTATTGGACAACTGACCTGCTTTTCCTGTCACCCTTGAATTCCTCTAAAGTATGGAATAAAACTTTTTAAACTTGACAAAAGTTCACAGTATTTCTACACCTTATTTGCAAAATTATCTTTAGGTTGCATATCAGTTCTATACATGATTGACCTTTGTGTGATCCTGCCTGATACTCTCCTAGTAATGGGTCTGTCTGTTCTTTAATGGACTTAACAGGGTTTGTGAAAGAATTTTTATACTACAGGAAGCAATGAAATTTGCCTGTGATTATTTGGATTGGTTTTATCTCCTTGTTTGTGAAGAGGATTAATTAATGCACATTTCCATTCTGGAGGTACAATTCTTTTTCCCAAATGTTTCATATACTTTTGTGACTTCCCTTTGTGAGATTACTGCCATCCAATTGCCATATTTCTGCTATTATTCCATCTTTTCCGGGATACTAGTTGTTTTTCATAGAGTTGATAATTTCCCCTCCTTCCTTAAGAGGTGGTGGTTTTGGATCAGGACTGGGGAGAGGGGGATGGGGGGGGGGGAGATTTTTCAAAATCTAGTTGTTGTATAGAGGGTTCACAATTGAGAATTGAGTGAAAATAGTTGGGTAAAGTTTGACAGTTATTTCTCGTTCTCGGTTTCCAGTGATTGGTCAAACTGATGAAAGCACAGATTAGGTAGTTGATACTGTATTATGTCTTCTCTGATAATTTTGTGTTTCTCGTGTTCTATGTATTTTGGTCTCTTGGTTAATTTCTTTAAGCCCATTTGTATCATATCTATGCCATTTTTCTTGAGTTTTGTTGCTACCGAAACTTTTCCAGGCTTGTATTTTTCTCTTATATTCCTTGATCACAGGCACTGTTCCACCAATTGTATCTTCTCTTTGTTGGGACTTTGCCTAATCTCATACTGCTTTTCATTAATTCTGCAAGTTCCTTCAAATTATTGGTATTTGATTGCCTAACTTCCTAAACTTTGGTTGAGTTTCAGGTATTCTAGATCAATCCTGAATATTTTGTTCATTTTTTTGCTTTTTTTCTGTTATGTTGAAATCTAATCTTCATTTGCAGCAGAGATGATGACCTGACTCAAAAAATCCCTTCCTTATTTGTACGTTGAGTATTTCTTTGGTGTGCATATTAGATATAGCAAAATGGTCTATCCGACATTTGTCTAAAATCGAGTTTTGTGATTTCCATATTGTAAGTTTGTTTTCAGGTTTAAGAAATGTGATTTTAGGGTCAAAATATTTGCAGAATTTTACTAGCCTATACATTTTTTATTTGTTCTCTTCTGAACCGTGTGAATTCCTGGTTTTACCCCGAATTTTCTCTCTTTGCCGATGTGGCCATTGAAATAGAATTTTCTCATGATGTTTACGGGTTTTATTTGTGGTTGCCTCCAGTAGTTCCCAGATGCCATTATTGCCCGTGGGTCTTTTTTTATTGCAGTCACTTGTGGCATGTGCATTTAACATGGTTACGCCTTGATTCCAGATTTTACTGAGATTATGGAGATTCTTTCTGATGTTGAGTGGAAGTTTATTACTGAATCTACAATGGATTTGTGCACAATAAAAGCTGTATCAAAGTTATTATTATTATTCTACAAACACTGTACACTGGATCTTAATGGAAAAAAGAAAAACGTAAGTCCTTTGAAGAACAAGAAAGCATTTGAAACTTCCTGGCAGAATAGAACTGTGTGCCGGACCAAGACTCGAAATTTGTACCTTTGCCATTCGTGAACAAGTGCTCTACCAACTGAGTTACCCAAGCATGACTTGTGACCTGACCCCACAGCTTACTGGCAGAAGTAAACCTGTGAGGATGGGACACGAGTCATGCTTGATTAGCTCAGTTGGTAGCGCACTTGCCTGCGAAAGGCAATTGTACAGAAATCAAGTCTCAGTTTGGCACATAGTTTTAAGATGCCAAGAAGTTTCGTATTAGCACACGCTCCACTGCAGAACAAAAATGTCTTGCTACAAGGCATTTACTTAGTTTCCTTTTAGACTCCAAAAATTTTACAAACAATTCCCAAAAGCGGTTTTCCCCTCCACATTTCTTGAAGCAAATTCTTTTGCGACATACACTAAGATTACCTTTTCCAGCCCTGTCTTGCTGAACACTTATTAGGAGTGGCTGGGTGAGACGCGACAGTGTCACTGTTGATCTGAGGAAAGTTTTAAGTCGTCACAAGGCGCCAAATGACCTCTCAAAGAACTCTGGAACTAGTGCAACTATAGAAATGTTTCTTGGACGAGACATCAGATGCCGTCATGAAATCCCCCAATATTTCATCGGTGCAACTGACATATATCTTCAGGTAGGAAGAACATATTGCTGAGCTTATGACTGAAGTCTCCTATTTATGCCAATCTAAGTAATAAAATGCGTAGGCACAAAGATGCCAAATGTGGTGGCTAACAGTGAAGGTAAGACTGAGTTTTCAAGGTGCATGTGGGTTCTGCCTTTATGGACACCTTCATTAAGGAAAATGGTGCACCTCAGCGTCATCTTCTTTGCTATCACCTTTAACCCTATAATGGCCTGCCTCTCACCGGGCATATTCGGCTCCCTTTCTGTAGATGATTTTTGCCATTTATTGCAGTTCTTCACGGACCTGTCTCACTGAGTGGCGTCTTCAGCGCTGTCTCGATCGTCTTCACTCCTGGGGCTATGCCAATGACTTTCGCTTTTCCACTGACAAAACTGTCTGTATGAATTTCTGGTGGCGCAAGTGGTTTCTCCCACCATCTCTACATCTTGGGCCTGTTGCTCTTCCATTTTTTGACGCTACGAAATTCCTGGGGCTCACGCTATATAGGAAACTGTCTTGGTCGTCCCGTGTCTCTTACCTGGCAGCCCACTGTATGCAGTCCCTCAATGCCCTACGTGTTGTCAATAGTACAACTTGGGGTGCCGATCAAACCACCATCCTCCATTTGTACCGGTTCTTTGTCCGTTCGAAACTCGACTATGGGTGCTTTGTTTATGCATCTGCACGCCCATCCCTTTTACGCCATCTCAACACTGTCCATCATCGTGGCAATCATTTGGCCACGGGTGCCTGTAACACCAGCCCGGTTGAGAGTCTGTATGCTGAAGCTGCTGAACTGCCGCTGTCCTACCGCTGTGACTTTCTCGTCAGCAGGTACGCATGCCATTTGTCTGCCACGCGTGGCCACCCTTCCTACACCTCCTTCTTTGACAACTCCTTAGATCGTCAGTATGGGGCTCATCCCTCTTCTCTGTTACCTCCTGGAGCCTACTTTTGCCACTCGCTACAGTGGCTTAACTTCACGCTACCTGCAACTTTTGCTGTGGGTGTGAACCCTTTACCATCTTGGCTTCGTGAAGCGGCCCGTGTTAACTTCGGCATTCATTTGCCTCCTAAGGACACTACTCCAGCCTCGGTCTATCGCCTTCAGTTTCACGACCTTCGCACAGAACTTAGCGCTAGTACCTTTGTATACACTGATGGCTCACGGACTGACCGTGAGGTTGGGTGTGCATTCGTCACTGTGACCCGTGTCTTTCAATATCGGCTTCCGGTCCACTTCTTGGTATTGCTGAGCTTTTGACTTTGTATCAGGCCGTGGAGTACATCCGGTGACACAGCCTTCCCAATTGCGTCCTCTGCTTAGACTCAGTCAAGCCCTCCAAAGTCTCTGTGTTCTGTACACTGCTCACCGCTCAGTGCAGTGCATCCAGGAAAACTGTCAGTTGCTCACTCTTGGTGGCGCCAATGTCACGTTTCTGTGGGTCCCCAATCATGTCGGTCTGCCAGGAAACGAGGCTGCTGACGCTGATGCCGAGGCTGCAGTCCTCCTACCTCATCCCGCAAGTACCTCTATTCCCTCTGACGATCTCTGCATCGCCATCTGTCAGGAAGTGGTGTCCCTTTGGCATCGCCTATGGTCCACCCTTCACAGGAATAAGCTTTGGCTTATTACGCCTCTCCTGGCACCCTGGATGACCTCCTCTCGGCCCTCCCACCGGGAGGAGATTATTTTAACTTGGCTGCGTATTGGGCACTGCCTTTTTAGCCACCGTCATTTGCTCACACGCGTTGTTTAGGTGTCTCCTATTCTGTGCATTGGGACTGACATATAGTCGTTTCCCTTGTCTCTGTGTTTGTGTTCTATAGTTTTGACTTGGGCACGTACGAGGGCTATCCACAAAGTACACTACGTTTTGGAATTAAAAATAAAGTATTGGAAATTTTTTTTATTATATACAGATGAAAGCCACACTTAAATACTACTTTTCTACACAGTTGCCATTTAAATTAAGGCACTTATCGTAGCGATGGACGAGCTCGGAAATTCCTTCATCGTAAAATTCGGCCGCCTGCACCTTCGACCACGTGGTTACCCCTTCTCGAAGCTGTGTGTCGTCATCAAAATGCTGCATAGCCAACCACTTCTTCATTGCTGGGAATAAGTGGAAGTCGCTCGGTGCCAGGTCGGGACTGTACGGCGGATGAGGAAACGACTCCCACTTAAAAGACTCGAGAACTTCACGAGTGGCATTTGCCATGTGGGCCCGGGCGTTGTCGTGAATCGGCAAGATCTTTGAGCCCGACTTTCCCCTGCGCTTGTTTTGTATTGCTCTTGTGAGGTTGTGCAGAGTTTGGCAATACCTTTGAGAGTTTATTGTAGTGCCTCTTTCCAGGATATCCACAAAAATCACACCTTTTCTGTCCCAAAAGAGGTAACCACGTGGTTGAAGGCGCAGGTGGCCGAATTTTACGCCGATGGTATTTCCGAGCTCGTCCATCGCTAAGATAAGTGCCTTAATTTAAATGGCAACTATGTAGAAAAGTAGTATTTAAGTGTGGCTTTCATCTGTATATAATAAAAAAAATGTCCACTACTTTATTTATTTTTAATTCCAAAATGTAATGTACTTTGTGGATAGCCCTCGTATAACCTCAGTTGTTTTTTGTGCCCTAAAACGGAACAAAACAGAACAGTGAAGATTTCCCGATCAGTAGCGTGAAGGGCACCTGTGCCAAATGTCAGATGATGAACTGAGAGCTCTAGCACACATACAAAACCTATCATTCATACAGTGCTCAGCTATCAGCTGTCCCGGTGCCCTCTATCAGAAGCCGCATGTCAAAATACGTGTCCACCTCGTTGTGTGACCATTCTCATCACTGTCATCCAAATATTTAAGTATCCACAAAAGCATTATCCCTTGTACGACAAATAGTTCCTCCTTGTGATCACTGAGACTTTAGTATTGCCAGAGCTGGATCCCGTGCAGTCCTAATTTCGAACCCTGTTTCTCCATTCATAAAATTGCCAAGCTGCAAATTTCCACCACTTCCTTCAATATGCTGTCCCATTACAAAGTCGACAATGAAAGAACTTTGGCGTCACTAATATTCGACACATCTGTCTTCCGAGATGAGACAAATTTGTCCGATGTAGGACTTCCTGCAGCTACAAGGAATCTTATAAACACAAGGCCTTCTCAAACCGAGACTGTCCTCCACTGAGCCTAGAAGAGATCTCAGTTTTGTTGGTGGAGGGAAGATGCATTCAACTTTGTTTTCTTCAGTAATTTTCCTATTTTCAAAGAAACACTGCTGACACATGACAAGAAGGCCATGCCTCTTTGTTCTTCTCTTTCTTCTAGTTCCTCACATTGTCTAACATACATCAGGTTTAAGGCACAACAAATCTCTCATTCGGAATATCCATTTTGCAGGAGTACAGTACGGATGCGGCATAGCTTGTGGGACAAGCTGTCTGAATCTGATACGGCTCTCGCTCTGTGGACCGACGTCCTCGATATGCCACTTCTTTCCAAAGGATGGTGACAGCTCGTGGCTGATAACTAGAAGTTTTTGTGTACTGATTTATGGTACACATCATGATCCGAGGTACGGTCCCCTTACCTACAAACCAACACATTCACAAACAGTAGTTCAACATTTTTCTTCATCTCCGTTGTAAACTGAGAATATAGAGAATTTAGATGTTGTGCAAATATATCCAGCCATGCAGTGCCAGTACCAGAGTACAAAAGTGCCATTCACATATCGCCACAAGCATGTAGGTTTTAACTCTGCCAACTGAATTTTTCACTCCTTGAAGCACTGAATTTGGCACCTTCACACCTGTGTGTTACCTACTAAGGCTGGTACAGAGAGGAGGCTGCATTAGCTCAGCAGTGTGTCTGTCACACTCGAAGACATTGGTCAGCTGAAACACTGTGGGGACTTCACGACAACATCTGACATCTTACCCGAGAATCACTTCTACGACTAACATGTCGGGAAAGACTCAGTCACACAGCACAGAAATTGTAACAGCACAGAAATTGTAATCAGAATGACAAGGTAAATAATTCCCCAAAACAAGTTCTTTAAGATGTATTCCACAGACGATACATTAACATTATACAGTCCTACATCAGTTGTAATGTTTCACAGGATTTCAAGTCGTGCACAAAGCCTGTACACGTTAGAGTCTGCTGTGTGTGTACTCTGAGCAACTCTTCCAAATGTCATGAAGATGGAGGATTTGTATGGGAGGACACAACAAATCTCTCTTCAAGATGCAACAGTCAGTTTGGGTCCCCTTCGTTGGACCTTACAATAAATCTTATTTAGAAAGAGGTCTGGCATTTTAAACACATTTTTTTAACATCCAATCAGGAGACAATTCTCTGGGAATAAACAATGTTTCTGTGTTTTAATCACACTTGTATTTTTCTTGACCACAAAATATTTGGGTCTTTCAGACTTCGATTCTCAGAATGATCTTCGACTTTCTCTAACAGCGTATCAAATATTTCTGCATTATTAAGATTAGCAAGAGCTGCTTTTAGAATGTCTACAGAATGTTCTCATCCAATTTCTCATGGCCAGCCAATATTTGATTTCTTAGTTGCTCAGTGCACTTTCCATTCAACTCGTGAAACTGATTGTGACCGATTCTAGATTTTTCCTGATCAGGCAGCAGGTACTGCATGACCAGGGTGATCAAATGTATCCTATCTTCACTTTGCTGAATATGTGCAACTGAATCTTGATGAAAAAGATTCGTCTTATCCTTTTTGAACTTCTCCCTAACTTTTTTTCCTTACTTCTATCTTTCCGTGGTCTTCTGTCGCTTACTATGTGGATAGACCTAATACTGCCACAGCATAGAACACTGTCGCTCTTTTGTTTGTAACGTAGCCACAGATAAGACACTAACTACTCCAATTTACCCCAGTATCCATTTGTTTTTTAATCTTACGATAATACAGGACACATTATATTTCAAGTAATAAGCCAATTTAATGTTATCTGTTAGATAGTACCATTCAAGGATGGGACAGTTTGTCTGCTGTCAACCAACACACTAATTGCTTATTTGCATAATTTTTATCACTGTCTCTGCCCATAGATCTTTTACACCTCTAAGTTAACTTAAGGGAGAGGGACAGAAACCATATCTTGCCCCCACCCACAAACTTCCAAGGGGGGGGGGGGGGGGGGTTGCATCACTGCTCCATCTCCACCCTCTTCTCAATTAGCACTGTAAACAGACCACACCCATTGATGGAGGTAAAGATCACAACCGAGATCAAGAACATCAATGTCAATGTGTTTCACATGTGCACATGGTAAAACAAGTTTGTGATTTTACTAAACAGGGAAATCATTTTGAGCATATTTTATAAGCAGTGTGTGTGGAGTTATGAAATAAAGTACATACGATACACACACACACACACACACACACACACACACACACACACACACAGGAACAGCATGGCGAGAAGGTGGGAGTACTGAGAAAAGAAGAAATACAAAACGAGAACACGAGATGAAGTTCTGTGTGATACCAGAACACAATCATGAACAGTAAATAAGTGACAGCTTCAAACAGGAAAGATAGTTCTTCAAGAATATTTTGCAGCTACGGGCCCAGCACAAAAAAGGTTGTTTACTTCTCTTTGGTGACGTCCTCGTAGAAACGGCTGCAACTGTGTGGCGGGAATCAGGGGTCGCCGATACCTGCGGCTGCGGTTGTGGCACACCAGACTGTTTCGGCAGACTGAACAGTTTCGGCACGCTGAAAGGTTTCCTGAGCGCAGCCCGTATGTGGCCGAGGCGATGCCGCATGAGGTGCTCCAACCGGTCGAATGCCTCACCACAGTCTCCGCAGGTGTGCTGTGCCCTCAGTGTCCAGACAGGTTTCGGTTTGAGTTTCACCTGTTTCGCTTCCCGCAACTCACGCCAGATTGTGGTACGGCCTGTGTGTGTGAGGGTGTGCATCTGCATCTGGCCCTCAGTAGGGAACCATTGGCTGCAATACCCGCACTGGAAGCTCTTTGTCGGCACACGTGACACATCCGTTATCTCCACACATTCGTCGTCGGTGTCCCTGTCGGGGGCAGCTCCGTCATTCTCGGAAATTTGCACCAATTCATCACTCCCTGTCAGGTTGTAGAGCTCTCCGCTATCGACACTGGTCGTGGGCTCTCGTGCGATTCTGTAAAAGGAAGTTGAAAAGGTGTATCTTAAATTTTGTTCAGTGTCTCAATTTTGTAAATTTATGAGGATAGGTCACTAAATAAGTTGCAAAACAGGATAGAGGTAGTAATATTCGATGTAACTTCGTGGAATTTATTTCACTTTTCCACATATTCACCCTGGACATTCATTCGGACACATATCCCATCTCTTTATAGTTGGTAGAGTGCTTGCCCACAAAATACAAAGATCCTGGGTTCGAGTCCCAGTGCGTTAATCTGCAACAGAGTTTCGTATCGTCGTACACTCCACTGCAGAGTCAAAATTCATCCTGGAAACCGCTCTTCACAAGACCTCAATAGCTGGCAGCAATGAAGACTTTTAGTTGTTGTCACAGCCAATGTGTCTGGGCATGACATCTATTATGATAAGTTAGTTGGCTGCCAAGCCCCTGCCAAGTCTTCCATTGTAAGGCAACACTATTAGTCATCAAATACTCAATACAGCTGACAACATTAATGATTAGTTGGTTGAAAACTCAAAAGATGGTAAAGATTTCACTATTCAGTTGAATTACACTACAGACAGCTAAGATGATGCACAGCTAGCTTGTTACGTGCCGTGTATATGTGACAACAAATTTCATGAAGAACTTCTTTTCTGCAGGAAAATAACTCTTGGAACAAAATCAACAGACCTCCTTGGAATACTTTGTTCTTTTATGGGAGAAAACAACATCAACTGGGAAAACTGTGTATGTGTGTTTACAGATGGAGGTTGTAGTATGGCTGGCTGCAAACTCTGATTCTCATGTTATTGGAGCACACAGTTTATTCATCGAGAGAAACTGGCATCGAAAAGCACGAGTCCTGTCCTTTGTGTGGTTTTGCAATCAGTTACCAAAGTGATGAACTTCACATAAGTCGAGATGTTTTCAACAAACGTGAGTTGATGTGGGGACTGAGCACATTTTCCCAATTTGTTACAGTAACTCTTACTGGCTTTCACACGGTAATGTCTTGCAAACGGTGTACGAACTCGGGAATGAACTTTTTACTATTGAGTTCCACGAAGTTTGCAAACTGTGTTTTGAGCTGGTGAATCTTCCTGATACTGTTGAAAAACTCTGTTCACTGAGTGTATCCAGGGTGTATACGTGGACAAGGAAAAAAACCTTCCCCGATTTTTCCCAGTTAAAAAATACACCTTTTCCCCGAGTGAAAATACTTTCTTTTTCCTGTGTGTTAGTGACAGTATACTGCCCGAGCTATAAAACTTGTTAATCCTCTGAATGGTTAACGTTTTACACGTCATTGGCATAGAACTTCCCGCTGCCCCTTAAAAAAAGGCCTCTGAAAGATCTTTGATGATGTGCAGCTACATGTACACTGCATACTTTCGTATTACGATACGCTGCTTGTTTTCGTATTACGAAAGTGTAAATTCGAATTCCACAAAACACAGCACGTTAGTTTCCAAACCATTGAAATCGAGATTGCGATGTCCTTTTGTAACTCAGACTGTTCTGCAAATACGCCTATCTGGCAGCTCGGGCATACCAGAAAAATTTTTTGCGGTTAGCATCTGGCTCGAAGTAGCTGGAGAAGGTACTGCTCCTACGTGACTGAAATGTGCTCGCGCACGATCCCACTGGCAACTGCTCAGACGAACCTAATGTAAACAGTTGTGACGTCACGCTCATTAGAGGCAGCTCGTTGTTACGACATATTGCAGTCTTCATCATAAGGCCTTCAACACATTACCCTGTTGGCAGACGCTTGTGTGGGCAAGGTGTTTTGTTGTTGTAAATGGCGCATTTCCTATGCAACTAAAGTTTTATTTTGGTATTTTTCTCTCGTTTATGTTTTATTGCTGCAGTATTATTCTGTAGTAGTGGGATACAGTATTTCCCAGATGAAAAAATTCCCAGGCTTTTCCCGGATTCCCCGGGGAGTATACACCCTGGTACCCCTTAATGATACCACCATTCTGCAACTGTCACACAAAATGTCAGCCCTAGGAAAGAAACTGCTGTTGTGGAAGAAAAAGTTGGATGATAAGGATATAAGTTATATTCCCCCTGCTCTTAAAAAGGTTTTAGAAGACAATAACTTCCAGCTGAAAGAAGAATTGAAGTTTGTGTTTGTGGATTACTTAATTTAGCTCAGTGATTAATTTCTGAAATATTTTCCAGAAGAAGTTGATCAAACCAACTGGATCTGAGATCCTTCATAACAGAACTTCACTCTTACCACTGAAGAACAGCAGCAATTTATTGATGTGTCTTCAGAATCCACACTAAAATCCAAGTTTGCTTCTACATCACTGCTGGAGTTTTGGCACACAGTGCAGTAGGAGTATCCACAGGTACAAGGCCGTACAAGTTTTGATACCTTTTGCAATGTCCTACTTATGTAGGGTAGATTTTTCAGCACTGGCAGCCATCAATATAAAATACAAACTTTCACTGAATGTGGACAAAGAGACGGGAGTTGCAGTTTCCATTCTTGTGCCGAGATTGGACGGACTGATGATAATGAAGAAATCTGAACCTTCTCATTGATTTCTTTGCAAGATGAAATAACCTATTAATTTGATTAAAATGTGTTATGTCAACAGTTAACAAAGAAAGAACAACTCTCCCTCAACTTATGTTTAGCCCACACTTCGAGTTGGAAGTCTTGTGCGAAAGGAATGACGTCTGTTCATATTCAGGTCAAGGGAGGTGTGGGTCCAAAAAGTTTGAGTCAGAGTACAGTCAGTACCGTCAAATGTGGTGAAGCTGACCGCTGGGGTTGAAGTTGACTGAAAAGTTCAAAATACATTTTATATTAAATAACTACATGTTGGCAATGAAAATTCCTTTATTTTAATCTTCGTTGATCCATTATGGAACATGGGACGACGGATGGCATGAACTTCTTGATGCAATGATTTACCAACAGCTGTATGATTTGTAGAAGTTTATTTTATTTTATGAACTTCTATGTGCTACCAGTTTCGGCATTACATTGATGCCATCTTCAGGCCCCACTCGACATAGTCGTAAAATCGCTATACACGGAAGGAGCCATATAACTGGATCTGTGAATCAATCGTCCTTTATTTTAGTTTACTTAATGTCCAAAAGTTCTTAATTCACGCAATGGCAAACTGTACAGTATTCTGAACTTCCAAATGAATACTAATTGTTTTCAGGAGGAAAAATTCAGAGCATCTAAAGGCCGGTTAAATCCTTATTTAAAAAAAAGGTCAAAATCTGTTTTTTCGAAGCGTAGGGGGAAAAAGTGAGACTCTGGTCATAGAAAGTATAAACTATTGGAAGAACATAACATTGCCATGCTTGGTAAGGGTTATGAGCCCAATGCTGATGACAAGTGGCATCTTTTATAATATACTTCCTGCAAAATCATATTCTGTGAAGGGAGGAAAATGCCATGGAGATTAAAGCAGAGAAAGGATATGGCACTATTGTGTAGACAAAACAGTCATGGAAGTGAAAAGTTTATGTCACTATTAATGCACAGGTATTTTCGAAACATGAAAACTCTATTTTGTACTTCAAAGTACAAAAACTTTCTCAGGTGCTTAAATGCCGTGAAGAGTGTTACAAGACAGAAAAATTTACTTATTATTGACCTATGCCCAGTACATCCCAAGGAAAAACAATTTCCGAGAAATGTAAACATTGTGTATCTTCCCCTGAACTGCACAAGTCATCTGCAGTCTCTGGACCAGCACATAATACGCTCTGTTAAAGGGAGTATGTACAACCTATACCTACAGTGTTAAATATGCAATACTCATGACCCATTATCTCAGAACCTTTGACAGATAGAGATCTGAAATTTTTGGGAGTATAGTTTCACTCCTTTTCACATTACTGATCCAGAATCATAATATACAGACAAATAATTAGCTGGTTATCATTTTTTTAAATTTATGTTCAACTGTCTAAAAATCCACTTTTGCATCTGTAAGTAAAAAACCATTATAGGTAGAAATGTTTTTGTGGTTCAGGAGCAGCAGTATACTAGGAGGTAACAGTGTAAAATTAGATAAATGTATCTGTCATAGTTCCTGAGATAATGGGTCAAATATTTAAAGAAGTAATTTTTGGGAAATAAAGTTTAAATGTTTCATTTTATATTAACTCACACATTGAGGCATGCCAGTTCCTAGAAACAGCCAGGTTCATGATCAGCATTGTCTGGATCCTGTTCTTGATCATCCTGCAAACCTAAAAGCTTCTTGCGTTTCCTGCATCTTGCTTCTTTAGTCACTTCCTTTGTTGCACACTGGGCTTTCATACTTCTGAGTCAATCCATTCGCTGGAAGGCTTGCAGTGTGTTGGCTCCTCGAGTGATACTTAGCTGCTCAAGTACCCTAATTCTTTCCTTTTACCATTGTGGGAACAAGAGAGTGGTCAATGACGTGCATTGTTTGTTTTCTGGACGAATGGCTTATTTCTATGGTTTTTTTAGCTGTACTTCCGACATTGTTGTTGATGTGGTCTTCAGTCCAGAGACTGGTTTGATGCAGCTCTCCATGCTACTCCATCCCGTGCAAGCTTCTTCATCTCCCGTACCTACTGCAACCTACATCCTTCTGAATCTGCTTAGTGTATTCATCTCTTGGTCTCCCTCTACGATTTTTACCATCCACGCTGCCCCCCAATACTAAATTGGTGATCCTTTGATGCCTCAGAATATGCCCTAATAACCGATCCCTTCTTCTAGTCAAGTTGTGCCACAAATTCCTCTTCTCCCCAATTCTATTCAATACCTCCTCATTGGTTACACATTATCCAAGTAAAATAAATATTTCTAAGTATATGTGGGTTTGATTTCTGACCTACATAATTGGTGACCCTGACGTGATATGAACATGCAACCTTCTGATCTGGAGTCAGATGCACTACCGTTGCGCCACGGAGTCTCGGCCAATGGGATCCGAACTTAGCCAGAAAAGGTTGCCACATTGCGTAATCTACCAAAGCCAACAGACTATATGCACCCTAGATGATTTTTACGCATAGTAAATTTTTACTGTCGTCATTTGCCAGTAATAGCTGCCACCCATGTACCACTAAGAGACGCGCTTGAGGGTAAGTAAGCCAAGCACAAGAGACTATTAAAATGGACACCAGAAATGAGTAACGCTTTCAGCCAACTCAAACCATCCTTAAAGACAGCAGTTATTACACCTTTTGACCTGTTTGAGTTTTTGTTTATGCCATTTGGTCATAAAAATGCAGCCCAAACCTGCCAGAGATTCACTGAAACTATGTTACAAGGCCTGTCATTTTGCTTTGCATATTTATATGACATATATTAATATATTCAGCTGATGCACAAGTTCACAACAAGTCAAATTCAAGTACCTGTACATCCGTACATCCCAGGTGTTCCGCACTTTAAGGGGGATTGTGTGGGAACAAGAGGCCGACCAGTGAAGTGCACTGTTTGTTCTTTGGACAAGTTGCTGATTCCTATGGTTTGATGTTTATTCTTTGTTTTTAATTTTTTTGTTTGTTCAGAGCTGTACTTCTGACGTTAATCCAGGTAAGTATATGTGTGTTCCATTTCTGACCTACACCATCATTAAACGTTATCACAGTGTCACAAACACCCAAGCATAGAGTTCTCATTCCTACAAACAAATTTTTTGTTATGTGGGTCAAAATAAAATTATTTAAAGACTCATTCCAGTTTTGCATTTGACTATGGAGACATTTGAAAAGGTCAGGATAAGCTAATTCTCTATACATCAGTTTAATAGCTTCCATCACTGCAGAAGGTTTGCTGTTATTGTGCCTGAATCATTCTCTGGACCCACTGCCTGAGCTTAGCAGTACTTGCACCATGAATCAGCACCAGGTGGGCAAAGATGATACATAGGTGTATCATCAGTGGATAATATGTGGAAGAATGTAGCCCGAGCTGCTCTTTTCATCCCTTGTAGGTCATGAGTATTGTTTCTTACTGCCATTTCATAACAATGTTGGGGTTCATCAATGTTTTTGTCTATAAGTCCTCCTTTACCATTTATAGTCTCCACAAAATGCATATGCAGTACCACCATTCCTGTTTACACACTGCATCCAATCTCGTAACATGAACATTGACTTGAATTCAAGGAGTCGTCATCATCATCATCATCATCATCATCAGTTATCTGCTATATTAGCAGGTCCTTTGCCTCTCCATTTTCTGCGACCCATTGCTTCCTTCTTAACGCTGCTGTACGTTGTACCGTCCATCATGTCATCCAGTATCTGGAATCTCTTCCTTCCTTGCTTCCTTTTCCCTTCTACATAACCTTCTAAAACTGTTTTTATCAGTCTGTCATTCTTTATTAATGTATGCCCTATCCAATTTCTTTTTCTTCTCTTTATTACATCTAGTAACTGTCTTTTCTCTCCCAATCTTCTCAATACCTCTTCATTTTTTACCCTGTCCATCCAACTTATTCTTTCCATCCTCCGCCATGTCCAGATCTCAAAAGCCTCCAGCCTCTCTCTGTCTTTCTTCCTCATAGTCCATGTTTCAGCGCCATATAGGAGAACACTCCATACAAGACATTTTATGAGTCTCTTCCTGAGTTCTCTGTCCAGACCGCTGCAGAAAATTCTCCTTTTCTTATAAAACACCTATTTTGCAATGGCAAATTTGTTTTAATTTCTGTGGTGCACTTCTAGTCGGTGTCTATCCTGCTTCCAAGATACTTAAAATTTTGCACCTGTTCTAGTATTTCTCCATTCAGCATAATTTTTACTTCCTTATTTCCCCCTAGTGCCAATACTTTTGTTTTATTTGTGTTAATTTTCATTCCATATTTTTTTCCGTTAGTTTCAATGGTGTCCACCAAATCCTGTAATTCTTTTTCCCCTGTGGCTAGAAGCACCATGTCATCAGCAAACCTCAAACACCCTACTCTTCTTCCTCCAATTTCTATGCCTTTGTCATCTAATGAGCATTGGTCAATCATATTTTCCAAGTAGAGGTTGAAAAGAGTAAGTGATAGACAGCATCTTTGTCTTACTCCTTTTCCTAGTCCGATCCAGTTTGTACTTTCTCCTCTCACTTTAATTGAAGCTTTTTGATTAAGATATAATGAGTTTACAAGTCTTCTGGTTTTCCAGTCTACTCTCTTTTTCCCTCATTATAGTTGCCAGCTTGTCCAAAACCACATTGTCAAATGCCTTTTCTAGATCTCTCCCTTTTTCAATAAACCTTTCTCCCAAGATTTGTAAGAGCGCCACTGCATCTATGGTGCCTGTATTCCATCTAAAGCCGAACTTACTTTTTCAAGTCTTTTATTATTCTTAACATCACTTTGGCTGCATGTGAAATGAGGCTGATTGCCCTGTGATCACTGCATTTCTTGGTTCCTTGTTTTTTCAGTAATGGAATCATTAGTGTTGTCAGAAAGTCCTCAGGCCATTCATCACTGTCATATATTTTATTACATAATCTCAATATTTCTCTTATTCCATCTTGGTTCAAGCATTTTAATATTTCTTCCAGTATCATATCTGTACCTACCGCTTTGCCATTTTTCATTGCAGCTATGGCAGACTTTACTTCTTCCATTATGATGGTTGGTCCTTTCTCATTTGAATTCAAGGAGTAAATAGCTGAAAATCACAGCTTTCTAGACTGAATAGTTCCGGAGATAGAGATACTTCAGGAAGTCGGTGCAGAATGACTGAATTTTTTTACACTGGCACTATTAACTTTGAAATAATAAAAAATACAATTCCAATTGGAATTAATTGGCAAATGATGCATCAAATTATTCAGGAGAGATCAAATATTAAGAGATAATAAACAGAAAATTTCACTTTTTGACCAATTTCACCATGCGTACTTCCCTTAAAGCCAAAAAGAGTAGCAGTTGTGTAACATCCTATTTCATTCTTTGGGAGAAAGGAAGGAACTGTTGGGGCTCAGTGTTGTACATATGTTTGTAGCTGCCTGGAATTCTGTAACACAACAGACTGTGTTAAGCTGTTCCACAATGGCTGGCTGCAGTATATCAGGTGCAGTTGAAGACAACGTTGTTCCAGAAGAATGGAGTAACAAAACTAATATTTCTGAAAATGCAACATTCTAGGATGTCGTTTGTTGTGATGATGACATCCCGACTTTCATAACTGAGACTGATGCAAGTAAAATGCTTATTACGGATTACAGGTAGGAGCTGTCGGTGACAAATACGAATAAGACAAAGAACACGAGGGCTTTGCATCAAGTTTCACAGCTGTTGTGCAAGGAATTTATACTGTCAGGAACTTGTTTCTCCTCTTTTGATGTAGATAAATCAATTCTAGCTTATGTCAACCAGCTACAGTGACAACTTCTTTCGGTACAGTATGCTGAAAGGACAAAGGAAACAAGACTAACTGATTTAGAAAAGAAAGATGTATCCTGTGAAAAGTATAACAACTACAAAACTCTAAGGGGGGAAAAATTATAAAAAAATCTTGTTGCCAGTGATATTTGAATGTATACTGGGTATACTTGGCATGCTGAATCTGAAAACATATTTCCCCAATTGGCTTTAGTTTCTTAGATACAGGGTATCCCCATTTACAATCAGCAAGGCGACCTGTGCCACATAGCGATGACATTCCCATATTGGTGTTCACCACTCTGCCACAACTACTTCCTTAAGATAATGATGATTTGCAGAACTTCAACACTAGTAGTAGTGAATCTGAATACGAAGGAAGTTCCACATGACATTAGCTCTTTAGTCAGGAAGAGCTTAATGATTTGATAAGAGACCTTGGACTTTATAAACAATCTTCTGAACTCTTGGCATCTAGACTAAATGAGACAAATTGTCTACAACCAGGAACTACAGCCACAACTTACCGGACAAGAGAAGAAGATCTACTTCTGTACTTCAGTCAAGGTGCACTTGTTTACTACTAAAAGTGGGACTACCAAAATATCAACCTCAAGACTGGAGGCTTTTTATCAACTGCTCAACCAGTAGCCTAAAACGTGTTTTGCTCCATAATGGTAACTGCTAAGCATCCATTCCAATTGGCCACTCAATGAATCTTCATGAGGAATATGAAAATATCCAGAACATTATCCACAAACTTCGTTATAGTCAACACTGGTGGCCTACTATCTGTGTTGATTTAAAAATTATTAACTTTTTGCTTGGACAGGAAAATGGATACACGAAATTCCCTTGCTTTGTTTGCATGTGAGACAGCAGAGCAAATCATGATCACTGGGTAAAAGTTTCATGGTCATCAAGAGATAGCTTTACTGTAGGAGCAGCTAATATCTTAAAAATACCATTCTTTGACAGGGACAAAATCATTCTTCCACCACTTCATGTCAAGCTTGGTCTAATGAAACAATCTGTGAAAGCACTGGACAAAAATAGTGGCTGTTTCCCTGGACTCGGTAATGAAAAATTAAAAGCTGGTATAGTTGATGGTCTCCAAAATCGGGAGCTTGTATATGATTTGGAATTCATTAAAGTTATGAATGGCATTGAAGTGTCTGCCTGGAGCAGTTTTGTCTCTGTTGTCAAGAATTTATTGGGTGACTACAAAGCTCATAATTATGAGGAACTTGTGCAAAACATGCTCAGAAACTTTAAAAGCTTGGGGGCTAATATGAGGATTAAGATTCATTACCTCCACGGCCATCTCGATAGATTTCCGGACGATCTTGGTGGCTACAGCGAGGAACAAGGTGAAAGATTCCATCAACATTTTCAGGTGATGGAAGAACGATATCGAAGTAGATGGGACAAGCACATGATGGACGACTACTGCTGGAATCTCCTGCATGACTGTCCTGACGATCAAACACAAGAGAAAATCATACAGGTGGAGTTTTTCCATATGCTAATTGTAATGTTTTTAAAAGACTGTCTGTTTTTTTCTGTTCTTATTCTAATACGAGGGTTGACTGAAAAGTAATGCTTCCACCTTCGTAACTCCTCAACAGTTGGCAGCATAGGTATGCGGCAGGTACTGGCTTGTTCCATAGCCTCTTCACTACAGCTCCAGTTGATACGAGTACTGTGCGTCATTGGGCGAGTAAGTCTAAACATATTGAGGCAGGAACATCTGACCTGCCTGACAAACAAAGAGTAACAGCAAGCACCGAGTTTCACAAGCAAAATGTTGACAGACTGATTCAGGGCAATCACTGTATCACTCAGAGAGGAACTGCAAGGACTATCGGCATTTCACATGAACATGTGGGTCACATTATTCTTCAGAAGATCTGTGCACGATGGTTACCCCAGATGCTGACTCCTGAAATGAAAGTGCACAGACTTGAAATTTTCCAGGAACTCCTCTCGCATTACGAGAATAAAAGTGACGCCTTTCTCCATTTAACTGTGGCAGGAGACGAAACTGAGGTACACCATTATGATCCGGAGACGAAACATCAGTCTATGGAATATTGACACAAAGACTCACCCCAGAGAAAGAAATTCAAGACACAGCCCTCAGCTGGAAAAATCCTGGTCGCACGTTCTTGTGAAATGACGATTGTGCTTGCCATTTCTCTCTGAGTGATATGACGATCATCTCGAATCAATCTGTCAACATTCTGCTCGTGAAACTCAGTGGTTGCTGTCACAGGATGTCCAACTCTTTGTTTGACATTCAGGTCAGATGTTCCCGCCTCAATATCTTTACTCTTACTCACCCAACAATGCACATTACTCACATCAACACAATCGCCATACACTCCTTTAATTCTCTGATGAATCTCCTTTGGGGTGACACCTTCTGCTGTCAAGAATTCAATGACTGCACGTTGCTTAAATCACATTGACCTACTGTCTGCGCAGGGTTCCATACTTTACACTGTAACGACACAACCTTTTAATGCTAAGGCTTCCTGCCAGCTGAAGCTGTAGAGAAGAGGCTTTAGAGCTGCACATTTTCACACTGAAGTCAGCTGATAGGTATACCTGCTTAAAGGAAGGCCCTCTAACTAAGGGCTCACCTTCTGAGGATGTAATGTTTCCAAGTAGAGAAGGAATTAGCAAATTTCATTAAAATATAAGATGTATTAGAGATAAAGTTAGTGAACTGTTTATAGATGTTGACTCTGAAATTATTGGTATATCAGCATTCCGTCTTCAGGCCACAAGTGGCCCATCGGGACCATCCGACCGCCGTGTCATCCTCAGCTGAGGATGCGGATAGGAGGGGCGCGGGGTCAGCACACCGCTCTCCCGGTCGTTAAGATGATTTTCTGTGACCAGAGCCGCTACTACTCGGTCGAGTAGCTCTTCAATTGGCATCACGGGGCTGAATGCACCCCGAAAAATGCCAACAGCGCATTGCGGCTCGGATGGTAAGCCATCCGAGTGCCGGCCACGCCCGACAGTGCTTAACTTCGGTAATCTGACGGGGACCGGTGTGTCCACTGTGGCAATTGCTTTATCAGAGCACCACTTCAATAATTCAACAATTCAGAGGCTTTCTTTACCAGGATACAGATTAGCTGGCTGTTTCTCAAGGAGTTCCTTGCAGGGTGGGGGAGTGGCTATGTACGTAAAAAAGAGTATTCCATTTGAGTCCATAGACATATTACGACACTGCACTGAACACATATTTGAATGTTGTGCAGGGGCAGTTGAATTTAGTGAAACTAAACTTCTAAATTGTTGTTGTTTATAGGTCCCCTAACTCCGACTTCAGAGCATTTCTGCTGAAGCTAGAGAGGATTCTTGATTCACTTTTTAGGAAGTACCAGAAATTAGTTATATGTGGTGACTTCAATATTAATTTTGTATACGATGGTGCAACAAAAAGGACGTTGGTAGATCTCCTAAATTCATATGATCTCATGCAGACTGTGTTTTTTTCCAACTAGGGTGCAGGGCAACAGTAGCACAGCCATAGACAATATTTTTGTTCATTCTCCATTACTAGATGGGCATTCTGTTAGTAACAGTGTGAATGATGCACAAATTTTAAGGCTTCTGTACTCAAACCAATGTCGTATTTAATTACAAACTATGTAGGAAAGTTAATCCAACAGCAATGGAGAGTTTTTTAAACCTTGTCAAGGAACACGAGTGGCAGAATGTTTATAGTGCCGATAACATAGATGATAAATACACTCCTGGAAATTGAAATAAGAACACCGTGAATTCATTGTCCCAGGAAGGGGAAACTTTATTGACACATTCCTGGGGTCAGATACATCACATGATCACACTGACAGAACCACAGGCACATAGTCACAGGCAACAGAGCATGCACAATGTCGGCACTAGTACAGTGTATATCCACCTTTCGCAGCAATGCAGGCTGCTATTCTCCCATAGAGACGATCGTAGAGATGCTGGATGTAGTCCTGTGGAACAGCTTGCCATGCCATTTCCACCTGGCGCCTAAATTGGACCAGCGTTCGTGCTGGACGTGCAGACCGCGTGAGACGACGCTTCATCCAGTCCCAAACATGCTCAATGGGGGACAGATCCGGAGATCTCGCTGGCCAGGGTAGTTGACTTACACCTTCTAGAGCACGTTGGGTGGCACGGGATACATGCGGACGTGCATTGTCCTGTTGGAACAGCAAGTTCCCTTGCCGGTCTAAGAATGGTAGAACGATGGGTTCGATGACGGTTTGGATGTACCGTGCACTATTCAGTGTCCCCTCAACGATGACCAGTGGTGTACGGCCAGTGTAGGAGATCGCTCCCCACACCATGATGCCGGGTGTTGGCCCTGTGTGCCTCGGTCGTATGCAGTCCTGATTGTGGCGCTCACCTGCACGGCGCCAAACACGCATACGACCATCATTGGCACCAAGGCAAAAGTGACTCTCATCGCTGAAGACGACACGTCTCCATTCGTCCCTCCATTCACGCCTGTCGCGACACCACTGGAGGCGGGCTGCACGATGTTGGGGTGTGAGCGGAAGACAGCCTAACGGTGTGCGGGACCGTAGCCCAGCTTCATGGAGACGGTTGCGAATGGTCCTCGCCGATACCCCAGGAGCAACAGTGTCCCTAATTTGCTGGGAAGTGGCGGTGCGGTCCCCTACGGCACTGCGTAGGTTCCTACGGTCTTGGCGTGCATCCGTGCGTCGCTGCGGTCCGGTCCCAGGTCGACGGGCACGTGCACCTTCCGCCGACCACTGGCGACAACATCGATGTACTGTGGAGACCTCATGCCTCACGCGTTGAGCAATTCGGCAGTACGTCCACCCGGCCTCCCGTATGCCCACTATACGCCCTCGCTCAAAGTCCGTCAACTGCATATTCGGTTCACGTCCACGCTGTCGCGGCATGCTACCAGTGTTAAAGACTGCGATGGAGCTCCGTATGCCACGGCAAACTGGCTGACACTGACGGCGGCGGTGCACAAATGCTGCGCAGGTAGCGCCATTCGACGGCCAACACCGCGGTTCCTGGTGTGTCCGCTGTGCCGTGCGTGTGATCATTGCTTGTACAGCCCTCTCGCAGTGTCCGGAGCAAGTATGGTGGGTCTGACACACCAGTGTCAATGTGTTCATTTTTCCATTTCCAGGAGTGTACAATGCTTTCCTTAACACATTTTTCACGCTCTTTCATAGTTGCTTTCCATTACAACATTCTAAAACCGAGTGAGGTGGCGCAGTGGCTAGCACACCGGACTCGCATTCGGGAGGACGGCGGTTCAATCCCGCGACCGGCCATCCTGATTTAGGTTTTCCGTGATTTCCCTAAATCGCTCCAGGCAAATGCTGGAATGGTTCCTTTGAAAGGGCACGGCTGACTTCCTTCCCCGTCCTTCCCTAATCCGATGAGACCGATGACCTTGCTGTCTGGTCTCCTCCCCCAAAAACAACCCAACCCAACCCAACCCAACCCAACCCAACCCAACCCAACCAATTCTAAACGGAGTACTAGCCCAGGTGGCTGACTAGTGGGATAAGAATATCTTGTAGAACAAAGCGGGAATTATCTCAAAATGTTAGAAGTAGTCCCAATCAAGCTACAGTAGCCCATCACAAACAGTATTGTAAGGTGCTTAAAATGTTATTAGGAAGGCAAAGAGTATGTGGTATGCAAATAGAATAGCTAATTCACAGGATAAAATTTAAACCATAATGGTCAGTTGTGAAGGAAATGTCTGGTCAGCAGCACAAGGTCAACAATATAAAGTCAATTCGCAGTAAAAATATTTCTGTTACTGTTAAATCAGATATATGTACAGTATTTAAAATCATTTTCTGAGCATTGCTGGTGAATTAAATAAAAAAATTAGTTTCTACAGGAAATCATATAACTTTCTTGCAAATGCATTTCCAGATTGATGTCTGAAATATCATCTGTGATACAGACAAGATGAAGATTGAGTCAATAATTAAACCACTGAAGACTAAGGACTCTCATGGTTATGATGGAGTGTCTAGCAGAATATTATAGTACGGTGCTGCACATGTTAGCCATATTTGTAATTTTTCCTTTAGGAATGGTCAGTTTCCATGAGCGATTAAAGAACTCAGCAGTAAAGCCGCTTTATAAAAAGTGAGAAAGGGATAATGCAGATAATTTTACACCTATTTCTATGCCATCAGTGTTTGCAGAAGTTATTGAAAAGGCTGTGTATGTAAGGATAATTGATAATTTTATTTCACATGATTTGCTATCCAATGTACAGTTCAGTTTTAGAAGTCGTTTAACAACTGAAAATGCTATATTCTCTTTTCTCTGTGAGGTACTGGATGGGCTGAACAACAAGTTTCGAACGCTTGGCATATTTTTTGATTTAACTAAGACATTTGATAGTGTTGATCACAAAATATTGCTCCAGAAGTTGGACCATTACTGAATACAGGGAATAGCTCACAATTCGTTTACCTCTTACTTTAGCAACAGGCAGCAAAAGGTCATTATTCACAATGTTGTTGATGGTTGTGATGTGGGGTCTGAGTGGGGTACTGTCAAGTGGGGGGTGCCCCAGGGATCAGTGTTGGGGCTACTCATGTTCCTTATTTATATAAATGATATACCCTCTGGTTTACAGGAAACTCTAAAATATTGCTGTTTGCTGATGATACTAGCTTGGTAGTAAAGGATGTTGTGTGCAACATTGGCTCGGTTTCAAATAATGCAGTACATGGCCTTAGTTCATGGTTTGCAGAAAATAAACCAACACTAAATCACAGTTAAGACCCAGTTTTTACAGTTTCTAACACACAATTCAACAAAACCTGACATTTTAATTTCACAGAATGGGCGTATGATTAGTGAAAGTGTCCAGTTCAGATTTCTAGGTGTCGAGATAGTAAGCTGTCGCGGAAAGCACATGTTCAGGATCTTGTTCAAAGACTCAATACCCGCCAATTTTACTATTTCAACGGTATGAGTGATATTTGACATGAAAATTAGTGTACTTTGCTTATTTTCATTGGCTTATGTCGTATGGTATTATATTTTGGGGTAACTGTTCCCATTCTGAAAGGATATTTTTGGCTCAGAAACGGGCGGTTTGGGCAATAAGTGGTGTAAGTTCACAAACCTCTCGTCGACCCCTGTTCATGAGTCTGGGTATTTTGACATTGGTCTCTCAATATATATATTCCTTACTGTCATTTCTTGTTAACAATATTAGCTTATTCCCAAGAAGCAGCAGCTTTCACTCAGCTAATACTCGGCAGAAATCAAACCTGCATTTGGATCAGACTTCCTTAACTCTTGTGCAAAAAGGTGTGCGCTATACTATTGCATCCATTTTCAATAAGCTACCACTAGAATTCAAAAATCTTAGCAGTAATCCACGCACTTTCAAATCAAAACTGAAGAGTTTCCTCATGGGTCACTCCTTCTGTTCTGTTGAAGAGTTCCTTGACAAATTAAGCTGATTCTCATTGTATTGTTGACTGCGATTACTTAAACTTATGGACTGACTTTTTTCAGGTTCATAAACATTTATTTTTATCTGTTATTACTTTTATGTTGTAATTTCATGTACTGACACATTCCATGGCCTTGGAGATTTGCTCCTCAATTTGGTCCTCCAGAACTTGACGCGCGCGCATATATATATATATATATATATATATCTAAAAACAAAGTAGATGTGACTTACCAAATGAAAGTGCTGGCAGGTCGACAGACACACAAACGAACACAAACATACACACAAAAATCAAGCTTTCGCAACAAACTGTTGCCTCATCAGGAAAGAGGGAAGGAGAGGGAAAGACGAAAGGATGTGAGTTTTAAGGGAGAGGGTAAGGAGTCATTTCAGTCCCGGGAGCGGAAAGACTTACCTTAGGGGGAAAAAAGGACAGGTATACACTCGCACACACACACATATCCATCCGCATATACACAGACACAAGCAGACATTCAGGTCTTTAAATATGTCTGCTTGTGTCTGTATATGTGTGGATGGATATGTGTGTGTGTGCGAGTGTGTACCCGTCCTTTTTTCCCCCTAAGGTAAGTCTTTCCGCTCCCGGGACTGAAATGACTCCTTACCCTCTCCCTTAAAACTCACATCCTTTCGTCTTTCCCTCTCCTTCCCTCTTTCCTGATGAGGCAACAGTTTGTTGCGAAAGCTTGATTTTTGTGTGTATGTTTGTGTTCGTTTGTGTGTCTGTCGACCTGCCAGCACTTTCATTTGGTAAGTCACATCTACTTTGTTTTTAGATATATTTTTCCTTCGTGGAATGTTTCCTTCTATTATATATATATATATACTGCCACATACCAATGCTGCAACCTGCTGAAGAGCTACAAAAATGAAGGCATTAGTTTTCAGTCAACCCTCGTAAATGCTGAATCAACAATGAAACGGCATTTTTGTGATCCTTTTTATATGTTTCATGTATCTCAATTGATATTTTGAATTTTTGTTTGTTTATCTACATATTGTACATTACCACAACAAATTGAGCCAATGTAGCAAAATGAGTGACATATTCAAATTCATGGCCATAAAGTTACCCTAAATTGACTGTCAATTAATTGGCAACAAAATCACTGTTGCCCAGTGTTATTTATCATCATCATCATCATCATCATCATCATCATTTAAGACTGATTATGCCTTTCAGCGTTCAGTCTGGAGCATAGCCCCCCTTATACAGTTCCTCCATGATCCCCTATTCAGTGCTAACATTGGTGCCTCTTCTGATGTTAAACCTATTACTTCAAAATCATTCTTAACCGAATCCAGGTACCTTCTCCTCGGTCTGCCCCGACTCCTCCTACCCTCTACTGCTGAATCCATGAGTCTCTTGGGTAACCTTGCTTCTCCCATGCGTGTAACATGACCCCACCATCTAAGCCTGTTAGCCCTGACTGCTACATCTATAGAGTTCATTCCCAGTTTTTCTTTGATTTCCTCATTGTGGACACCCTCCTGCCATTGTTCCCATCTACTAGTACCTGCAATCATCCTAGCTACTTTCATATCCGTAACCTCAACCTTGTTGATAAGGTAACCTGAATCCACCCAGCTTTCACTCCCATACAACAAAGTTGGTCGAAAGATTGAACGGTGCACAGATAACTTAGTCTCGGTACTGACTTCCTTCTTGCAGAAGAGAGTAGATCGTAGCTGAGCGCTCACTGTATTAGCTTTGCTACACCTCGCTTCCAGTTCTTTCACTATGTTGCCATCCTGTGAGAATATGCATCCTAAGTACTTGAAACCGTCCACCTGTTCTAACTTTGTTCCTCCTATTTGGCACTCAATCCGTTTATATTTCTTTCCCACTGACATTACTTTCGTTTTG
This sequence comes from Schistocerca piceifrons, assembly GCF_021461385.2. Classification (NCBI taxonomy): domain Eukaryota; kingdom Metazoa; phylum Arthropoda; class Insecta; order Orthoptera; family Acrididae; genus Schistocerca; species Schistocerca piceifrons. The sequence continues at coordinate 79,896,270 of NC_060148.1, read as the reverse complement.
GCGATGCTAATCTTCATACCATAGTCCTTACATTTCTGATCTAGCTCTGAAATATTACTTTGCAAACTTTCAATCGAATCTGCCATCACAACTAAGTCATCCGCATATGCAAGACTGCTTATTTTGTGTTCACATATCTTAATCTCACCCAGCCAGTCTATTGTTTTAAACATATGATCCATAAATAATATGAACAACAGTGGAGACAGGTTGCAGCCTTGTCTTACCCCTGAAACTACTCTGAACCATGAACTCAATTTACCGTCAACTCTAACTGCTGCCTGACTATCCATTAAAGACCTTTAATTGCTTGCAAAAGTTTGCCTCCTATTCCATAATCTTGTAGAACAGACAATAACTTCCTCCTAGGAACCCGGTCATATGCCTTTTCTAGATCTATAAATCATAGATACAATTCCCTGTTCCACTCATAACACTTCTCCATTATTTGCCGTAAGCTAAAGATCTGGTCCTGACAACCTCTAAGAGGTCTAAACCCACACTGATTTTCATCCAATTGGTCCTCAACTAATACTCGCACTTTCCTTTCAACAATATCTGCGAATATTTTACCCACAACGCTGATTAAAGAGATACCTCTGTAGTTGTTACAATCTTTTCTGTTTCCATGTTTAAAGATTGGTGTGATTACTGCTTTTGTCCAGTCTGATGGAACCTGTCCCGACTCCCAGGCCATTTCAATTATCCTGTGTAGCCATTTAAGACCTGACATTCCACTGTATTTGATGAGTTCCGACTTAATTTCATCCACCCCAGCCGCTTTATTGCACTGCAATCTATTGACCATTTTTTCCACTTCCTCAAATGTGATCGTATTTCCATCATCATTCCTATCCCATTCTACCTCGAAATCTGAAATATTACTGATCGCATTTTCACCTACATTGAGCAACTCTTCAAAATATTCCGTCCATCTGCCCAAGGCATCCACAGGATTCACAAGCAGTTTTCCTGACCTGTCCAAAATACTTGTCATTTCCTTCTTACCTCCCTTTCGAAGACTGCTAATTACACTCCAGAATGGTTTTCCAGCAGCTTGACCCAAAGTCTCCAACCTGTTTCCAAAGTCTTCCCACGATTTCTTCTTGGATGCTGCAATTATCTGTTTGGCTTTGTTTCTTTCTTCAACATAACTTTCTCTGTCTACATGGGTTCTGGTATGTAGCCATTTTTGATACGCCTTCTTTTTCCTTTTACAGGCTGCCTTGACTGTATCATTCCACCAAGCTGTTTGCTTCATCCTACTTTTACACACTACTGTTCCAAGACATTGTTTAGCCACTTCTAGTACTGTGTCCCTGTACCTTGTCCATTCCTTTTCCAATGACTGTAATTGACTACATTCAACTAACTGGTACCTTTCTGAGATCGCTGTTATGTACTTGTGCCTGATTTCCTTATCCTGAAGTTTCTCCACTCTTATCCTCCTACATATGGACCTGACCTCCTGCACTTTCGGCCTCACAATCCCAATTTCACTGCAGATTAAATAATGATCAGTGTCATCAAAGAATCCCCTGAATACACGTGTGTCCCTCACAGCCTTCCTGAATTCCTGATCTGTTATTATATAGTCAATGACAGATCTGGTTCCCCTGCCTTCCCAAGTATACCGGTGAATGTTCTTATGTTTAAAAAAGGAGTTTGTGATTACTAAGCCTATAGTGGCACAAAAAACCATGAGTTGTTCCCCGTTCCTGTTGGCCTCCATATCCTCTCCAAATTTACCCATAACCTTTTCATACCCTTCTGTTCGATTTCCAATCCTGGCGTTAAAATCACCCATGAGCAGAACACTGTCCTTGTCCTTTACTCTAACAACTACATCACTGAGTGCCTCATAAAAACTATCCATCTTATCTTGATCTGTCCCTTCACAATGCGAATATACTGACACAATCCTAATTTTCTTGCTAGCCACTGTCAAATCTATCCACATCAGTCGTTCGTTTACATACCTTATTGCAACTACACTGGGTTCCATTTCTTTCCTGATGTAAAGCCCTACACCCCATTGTGCTATTCCTGCTTTGACTCCTGACAGGTAGACCTTGTATTCTCCCACTTCCTCTTCTTTCTCACCCCTTACCCGAATATCACTAACAGCTAAAACGTCCAGCCCCATCTTACTTGCAGCCTCTGCCAGCTCTACTTTCTTCCCAGAGTAGCCCCCATTGATATTAATAGCTCCCCATCTCATTACCATTTGTTTGCCAAGTCGTATCTTAGGAATCCCTGGTTTGTCAGTTAGAGGTGGGACTCCGTCACCTCCAAAGGTCCGAGGCATTTTGCTCTGATTGTTGCCAGCATCATATTTAAAGTACCAGGGAATCAGGTTGCTAGCCTTACTTGCCCCGAGTCCCATTGGGTTTTACCCTTAACGGCTGAGGGACTAACCGGTGGATTTGGTAGTCTTTGCCGTATGAGCACAAAGGTGACCACGACTCAGAATATGTCCGAGATGCCCAGCCTTATTCCAAAGTAACTGGTATCCCGACTGTCGGGACCACTAACTTGGCCACTCATACGTTGCCCGTGGTTCATGAACTAGGACATGACTACAGGAACCCACACCATGAACCACCCAGTGTTATTTATTGTATTTACATTTGTAGCACAGTATATCAGTAAATTTTTAATTAAATGGCACTTTTATCACCTAAACATGTTTCAATTATGATTTTGGGTCACTCCTTCCATGTATTCTGGCAAGACCCTATTTAAGGAAAAAATATTTGCATCCCCAGAGATTAAGTAACAAGGGATTTTACGATAAGTGTGTGAATAATTTTTGGGTTGTGTAAGTCATACTTTGGATTGCAATATTCATCACATATTGGAAATAAGATCAATATGATTTTATTATTCTGTATACCAAAAATGTCACATGACAGAGAAAACCTTGTTGCACCTCTGAATACAGCATCCTAAAATTGGACAAATCTACCCACACAGAAACCAAATGCAGAAAAAAAGTTTCAATTTGTTGACCTGATGTGATTATGGATCATTTGCTGAACTCCACTTTTTGTACTGGTGTTACTATGGCATAATTCAGTCTTTCATTAAATACACCATGACTCATTGACAGATTACAGAGGTAATCAAGTCGTGGCCCTAGTGAGTTGGCACAAGATATTTAGTACTTCCACCAAGACTTCACTACAGCCGGAAGAGTTATTGCTTTTTAGTGACCAAATGAATTTTGTGATCACTGTAAAAGATAATATGTCAAAACTGTTGTCAATTTCATTGTACCTTAAATGAAATGCAAGAGCTATTCTGTAATATTCAGCTTTTTAGGAGCATAGAATAAGGAAAACAGTATAGAATCTTTTATTTTAAAAAAGGTTGATCAGGTTTTAATTTTCTAAATTACTTTATACCATGGCTTTGTGTATATGACAGAGTCAGCTAGTGAAGGACACCTGTTGAAGAGCCCTTCTCTAATGTGGATGCTTGAAGTTGCCATTCACTGACCTACATGTTAGTTAAAATGCTGTGAAAGGTTGAAAAATTTTCTCCCAAATTAAAAAAAAAAACTGTTGTTAAGTTGTTCTGGCCCACAGTTCAATGACAAAATATTAAAAATTCTGGAAGTGTGCACTTCACAGTTCCTGTGGCATGCTGACAAAGTGATTTTGAGAAGAAAGACAGGTGGAGTATGGCAAGTTGCTACAAAGAACACGTGACTGTTCTGACAATATGATCTGGAGGCATGGCTTTTTGATAGAAGTAAAGATTATGACAATAACAACAAATGTGATAGAAGAGGATAGGTTGCAGACAACAGCGGAGGAAACTGAAAATAAAAACTTTCTATTCACAGCACTGCCACGGAAGAGAAGAGCTGCTCATAGCGAGCACATTTATTTACCACATGTATACTTATTTGGCAGTCTTCGATTCACCAGTGTAGTGGAATCTTAAGATGAGCCGATAAAATCTCAGAAGAAGTAATTGCTTTTCTCATCACTGTGTTCCGCTTCATTAATTTCTGTTGCACGAGGTCCGGTATGAACCGATAATTATATTCGCTCAACTTCAATTATTCGTCCTCTGAAATAAGTTATTTCTGAAGAAATGTCACGCTTCCCTTTCCTCCCCCACTTTTTGTCAATAATGATCATGGCACATAATGTAACAGCGACAGAGAAAGCGACAATTGCCAATTTGCTATCGGCACTCAGAGTCACGATAGCTAATTCTGCGTACGCAGTATTGTGTGCTTCGTGGCCTGTCTGACCACTCACAACTTTTACCGTTCACTTTACCACACAATAAGTTGCGCACTTCGAGGAACGTGTAAACAGATACTTACGAAATCGCCCGGCAACTGAGATTCACGTCGAAAGAAAATCAGAGGCGGTCAGTCTGTGGATTCCCTTGTGAGATATGAAATACCCGGAAATTGAACTTGCAATACCGGGGAAAAAGCCACTCGAAGTTCATTCTGATTTAGTGAGGAATGAAGTACTCCAGCTTCTCGAGAATGGTGAGTTTAGTAAACTGTCCCCTGGCACGAAGAACTGTTTGTCAGAACCAGTCCACAATGAACATAGCCTCTCCCATATTTGTAATGTGTTCAGATATAGTAGCTGCACTTTGTATGCAGCCATTCTTTATTTGGTAAGAGTCACTCACTTCACTACGTTGACGGATATGGCTCTTTTGTCCTCTCAACACAAATTCACCTTTCTCCTCTTAGGCTAGTCCTCACTGTCCTTAAATGAATACATTTTAAAACTATTTCAGTGAAAAGACAGTAAAATTCTCATACAATCAATGTGTCACTAGCTAAATAGCAATCCCACAGATGTTAATGACTCTTGATAAGTACCAAATTCTGCCTCACTTGCTACAACAGGCTCATCATCATCTCACACACTTCCTCGCCATTGGCAAGGTCTATGTGGCGTGCGTACTGTAAGACCTTCGGTACACACACCATCAGATTATTTGACTTGTCGCTCTAACGAAGTAGGCGAGTGTCAGCAATATGTCTCGTGGTCTTATCGTGGCGTGTTTATCTTCTGCCGTTAGGTCAGACGATAGAAATGCCATGCCACTTGCACGCTTAGAGTAGCAGATTGACAGTGACCAACTTTAAACAGAACTTGCTTAATTTTCACACACATTTATTAAAATATACTTGACAAGTGTCTATACATTTCTCTTCACGGCTACGTACAGGAATATGACAATCTTATTAGGCGAAACTTGACTATAGACTGAAACTTGACTATAGACTGGTATAGACTGGTGCAGACAAATGCAGACTAATGCAGAAAAATGCAGACTGGCTGATCGGAGGTCTGTACACTAGTTATAACACCTTGCGCATTCAGGTATCACTGCACGAGTGTGATCCGCGAGGAGAAAAGGTTCTACGTTAGCAGCAATCTCATTGGCTGTGTTACATATTAATACGCGGATCGGCAGAAGCAGAATTTGGTCCGTCTCTAAGACAGCGCCATCTCGTAGTGCGGAGACGGACGAGTGCTGCGCCTGCGCTCTTGTGGTTAGCGGGGCGTGCTCTAGTGGGAAAGTTGTGTACGCACTGACTATGCGCAACTATGTACACAACAGTCTGTTAGAATCACAAGCTTCTACTCTCCTCTCTGCTGCTGCACTGACCCAGTACCCTTCTCCGTTCCTCTATTTTCAGTCAATCGCCTCTCAACTCCCTGCTCAGTCTCTCATCGTCCATCTTCACCTCGAACATCTTCCTAGTCATCCTCATCTCATCCATTCCATACTGTTTTCAATTCTTTTCCCTCAATTTTTGTGTAGTATCATCCAAAAATTGCAGTGCCATAAAAAAGTACGCACCTTGCACCAATGACACATACGTTCACATCGTCTCGCCAAATTCCGCAATGACGATTGGTAGGCGCTGGCAAAGCCACGGCCTCTCTTTTAGTGCAGCAGTGCCACTGTGTGGAGGTCGAAGCACAGACGGTGATAGGAGGGCCCAGTCCAGTTCGTGACCTTCAGTCGAGCAGACGACATCGTCTAGTCAGAACACGTGGTAACTGAGCTTTTTATCATTAGGAATACGATAATGAACAACTAGTATGTCTCTTCAAATTGAGTCTCTATGGGCCGCACTATTGGAACGGGCATTTTATGGGAGTCACGAATACAGCGTATATTGCAAACAGAGCTGCAAATCCTTGTTTGTTTTATAGTAAATACGACAAAAGCAGATTTCATGTGCCGATTTATGTTGATGATGGTCTAATTGTTGGCAATGATGAAGAAGAAATTACAGCTTTTCTGAACACTTTACAATGTGCATTTGATGCAACAGTGGAGCCCTTTGACAATTTTCCTGGGATAAAAATTAATCAAAATGAAGATGAAGCAATTACAGTAAGTCAAGTGAAATAAGTGAAACAAATATTGGAAAGATTTTGAATGGCAGAATACAATATGATTTCAACTCCAGTTGGAGATGAAGAAAATTATTAGGATGAAGCAGTTTCGTCATCCGTCCCCTGTCACAAGGCAGTCAGATGTCTTACGTATCTCACAATATCAACTCATCGAGACATAACTTTTGCAATGAATAAAGTTGCTAGAGCTGTGGAAAACCCAACCAGTGAAGACTGGGATTGGGCGAAACACACTTATCGCTTTATTTATGATACGAAGAAAATTTGAGAATTTACAGTGGTCCTAATTTCACTGGGGACAAGTGGACAAAACATTCGACAACCGGCATTGTGGCAAAGTACTCTGGTGGGGTAATACCATGGACAAGTCAGTTGGAGAAGGTGGTGGTGACATCTGCAACTGAAGCACAAATTGCTGACATGCAGGGACAACCTCCAACACTTTACACCGACAATGTCAGCGCATTAAAATTGGAAAAAAAAAACCACCTGAATATCATTCTCAATTAATACATGTAGAGACCCTACACTTCTATACGCGTGGAAGATTTCTGAATGGTGAAAATATGTTGGAATGTGTAGATGAAAAGCACCAGTTAGTGGATCTTCTAACAAAGCCTTTTGTAGCAAGTAAGGCCGAATTTGGTACTTATGCGTGCAGAGATTGGCATGTAGGAAGTCAAACAGTAATCCCTCACTTGTTTATTTGACTGCTATTATTAAAAAATTTTTAAGGTGGTGTTGCAATAAATGGAAATGATAAATGGAAAAATGTTTTAGTGTTCACTGTTAAGTCTTATCCCTTGATATTTATTTAAATATCATTGTTTTTATACAATCTCTGAAGTTCATTTTTAGTAATGAAGTAAAGCTGTATGTGGCTGTGCCCTGAGAAAATATACCGTTCATAAATCAAACTGTGTCGTTCAGATTTAAAAATTCTTGTAATAAGGTGAATTAATATTTCACGTGTTGTAGTTCCACTCCACCAGCTCGCGGAGCAATCAACCTGCACTTCCGAGGTACAAGTCTTTCATCCCAAGTACAGCATGGTTCACTACCACTTCACTTGTAGGAGCCTCACAGGTTTTGCTTCTGGATATAGAGCCATATGCTTTTTCTAAATCCATGAAGACCGTCAGTAGATCCCTCTGGTACTCAGAGTGGCATTCCTGCAGCTGTTAGTTGCACCACTGTAGACATGAAATCTACTGCACATCTTCCTGGCCCGAAGCCACGCTGTTCTTCTCTCGACACATTTTTCACTGTTCTCTGGATTCGCCTCCCCTGAATCTTCACACAAGTGGAAAATCTACATCCACATCATTGTTGTTGTTGTTGTTGTTGTTGTCTCCAGTCCTGAGACTGGTTTGATGCAGCTCTCCATGCTACTCTATCCTGTGCAAGCTTCTTCATCTCCCAGTACCTACTGCAGCCTACATCCTTCTGAACCTGTTTAGTGTATTCATCTCTTGGTCTCCCTCTACGATTTTTACCCTCCACGCTGCCCTCCAATACTAAATTTGTGATCCCTTGATGCCTCACAACATGTCCTACCAACCGATCCCTTCTTCTAGTCAAGTTGTGCCACAACCTCCTCTTCTCCCCAATCATATTCAATACCTCCTCATTAGTTATGAGATCTATCCATCTAATCTTCAGCATTCTTCTGTAGCACCACATTTCGAAAGCTTCTATTCTCTTCTCGTCTAAACTATTTATCGTCCACGTTTCACTTCCATACATGGCTAAACTCCATGCAAATACTTTCAGAAATGACTTCCTGACACTTAAATCTATACCCGATTTTACAAATTTCTCTTCTTCAGAAACGCTTTCCTTGCCATTGCAGTCTACATTTTATATCCTCTCTACTTTGACCATCATCAGTTATTTTGCTCCCCAAATAGCAAAACTCCTTTCCTACTTTAAGTGTCTCATTTCCTAATCTAATTCCCTCAGCACACCCGACTTAATTCGACTACATTCCAATATACTCGTTTTGCTTATGTTGATGTTCATCTCATATCCTCCTTTCAAGACACTGTCCATTCCGTTCAACTGCTCTTCCAAGTCCTTTGCTGTCTCTGACAGAATTACAATGTCATCAGCAAATCTCAACGTTTTTATTTCTTCTCCATGGATTTTAATTCCTACACCGAATTTTATTTTATTTTTTTTTTTTACTCAATATACAGATTGAATAACGTCAGGGATAGGCTACAACCCTGTCTCACTCCCTTCCCAACCACTGCTTCCCTTTCATACCCCTCGACTCTCATAAATAAGGGGTCCTGCTCGTAAACAAGTCGCATTTTCATCCCGTACTTTCAGAGTTTGTTACTCTTCATCTGTATCACTTGGAATGCCGGTGTTTTATGCCAACACTGTACGACACTACGTTAAGTAATAGAATAAATTATATGAGGGGTCTCCAATAAGTAAGTAACAACACTTGTTTCCTGAAAACAGGTCAGTTTTATTCAGGATTCCAATACACCATATTTTTCTGCATTATTCTGGATACAAAGCCCTGTTTTTCAACGTAATCTCTGGTCAATGCAGAGCCAACATCTTGCTTCATCAATAACCTCCCCATCATCCGCTTATTGCTTCCTGCAGAGTGCCTCGTTCATTGGGCCAAACAGACGGAAGTCAGAAGGTACGAGATCCGGACTATAGGGTGGGTGAGGAAGAACAGTCCAATGAGACTCTGTCAGCTCCTCCCGGGTGTGCAGACTCGTGTGACGCCTCGTGTTGCCACGGGGAAGGAACCGTCGGTTTCCAGTTTTTTGGTGGCGAACACAGTGAAGCCATTTCTTCAGTTTCTTGGGAGTAGCACTATACACTTCCGAGTTGACCATTGCCTCGCAAGGGAAGACATGAAACAGAATGACCCCTTCAGAGTCTCAGAAGACTGTTGTCGTGACTAACTGAGTAAGGGCACAGCTTCGAACCTTTTCTTCGCAGGAGACGGTGCTGTGGTGTCACTTCACAGACTGACATTTTATTCCCAGTTCGAAGTGACGAACCTACGTTTCATCGTCTGTGACGACGGTAGACAAAACGTTGTCACGATTGGCCTCGTAACACACGAGCAATTCCGCACAGACGGTCCCGAGTTGCTCTTTACAGTCTTCTGCTAGGTGTCGAGGAACCCAGTGTAAGACATCTCTCAGTACCCTTACAGGTGAACCAACACTAACAACACAGACATTCAGTCGAGCAGCGAGGCGTTCGACTGTGTTATGTCGATCACCTCGAATGAGAGTATCCGCACGTTCCGACACTGCCATAGTCACAGCTGTGTGTGGCCGGACGGCATACTAGGATCTGACAGGTTTGCACGACCTTGCCGGGATGATGAGATGCCTTGCCCGATGACTCACCTGTATCTCTATGGAGATTCTACGAGCACCTACGAGTATCTGTAATGCTCCGATTTTCCGCCACAAGAAACTTGATGACAACTCTCTGCTCGGAATACACCTCCCTTTACAGACGTCATTTTGAAGGCTATGTATAGCACTACTACCTGTTTGAACGTCACATAAATGTGCTGAAGTGCAAATATTCCACAGTACCCCGCAACAAATGTTGATTTTCTCAACCAAAATTGGATGAGAAAATAGATGTGTTACACTACTTATATTTGAACCCCTCTCTTATTTATTTATCTATAAATAGTTTAAGTACAAGAACAACTTGTTTATACAATCAATTTTGAATACACGTTTAGTTTTCAGCACCATTATCTAATATCACTCGAACTGTGTCGTGCCTCTCTCGAAACTCGAAGAATTAGTTTATGCCTCACATTTTATAATTAGAAGTATGTCTGAGGAATTTTAAAAGAACTGTTTCACCTAATCATTATTTTCTTTAAGAACGATCATCAATAATTATATAATGTGACACACAAAAATAATTTGATGAACACCGAGACAAGTCTGACACAGTTTTGGCGATATTAGACGCACGGTGTCCTAGACAGTGGTTCCTGAAACAAAATTTATCTTCAAAATTCATCGCGCAACAGACTGTTGTAAAATTTAAATTATAAATACAATTTAACCTAATGCCATTCAGTGTCGGCATAATCCTGCAGCATCCTAAGGCTATAGCTCAAGAGTAATACACTTCTGAAGTATGGGATGAAAATGCTACATGTTCGTGACTGTTAAACCCGTGTATTCGGCTGAGGTCCCCCAGAAACACTTTCAGGCTATTCCTCTACCACTTCACTCTTGGAAAGCTCATGGTCCATCTTTCAGAGGCCCAAGGATATGGAAGAGTTAAGGCCCTAAATTGGGGCTGTACGGTGGATGTGGTATGACGGTCCAGCCGAATTTTGCAATAAGTTGTGTAGTCACAAAACTGGTGTATTATCATGTTGCAGTTGAAAGTTGTGTTCCGTGCAGGCTCCAATTTCTCTTATTTTAGCACAACGGCCATTTCTCCCTATGTGGGTGGGAGTGAACAAAATATTTTGCTGTGCGGAGGACAAAGTTGGGGATTGTAATTTCATGAAAAGATCTTACCACCACGAAGAATGTCTTCATTGTAATGTGATCAAAACAGCAACTATCTATCGCATCTGTGACACCCTCTCCCCTATTTCGCAATAACATAAAATGATTGGCCTTCTTTGAACTGTGACAATGTTCTCCATAAATCCTATCGAGTAAGGACTCCGTACCATCCAAAAGAAGAGGGACAAGTGTACTGTAAACAATCTCTTTAGTACTTTCGTTGCACCTTTTAAGTGGTGTGCTAATACAACAGTCTTCTAATCGCCTTCCCCACAAAATTTCCTATGTGACAGTTCCAATTTAAACGGTTCGTAATTGTATTCTCTCGGTATCATTTTAATTGACATCCTTTAAATTTATTGCGCATCTGAAATTTAACAAAATCTTTTTGTATGTGGAGGACCTCTCACTTTTTATTGTTCAGGATCAAATGCCAATTTTTTTTAATGTGCAGATATTTTTGTCTAAATCATTCTGTAATTCATTTTAATCTTCTGACGGTTTTACCAGACGGTAGTAGTACTCAAGTCAGATAATCTCCTAAATTGTTTACAAAGAGTAACGACAGCAAAGAGCACGTAACACTTCCTCGGATAATGCCATATATCACTACTGTTTCACTCGACGACTTTCCGTCATTTACTACGAACTGTGATCTTCCTGACAGGAAATCATTAATCTGTAGATGTGCAGTTTGATCAGAAGCTGCTCGGAGGGACGGAGTCCAAAGCCTTCCGGAAATCTGAAATACAGAATCGACTCGAGATCCCCGACGGATATCACTCGTTACTTTGTGTGTACAGCCACTTATATTTCACAAGAGTGATATCTTCTGAATCTGTGCTGGTTGTGCATCAATAGACCACCAGTAGAAAAATACTCCTTTCAGAGCACAAAACAGGCGAATACTCTCTTATTTTAAAGACTGACTAAAAAGTGGGGTAATAGCTGCCTCATTCTCTCTTCCCAGCACCTTTAAAAATTTTCCCTGATATTTTGGCATGCGAACGTAATCACACTCTTTTTAACACGCAACTCACTTTTCACTCCCACAGGCTCCCCTAACTGTAACTCGCTCACACCCTCTATTTGATCACTGCAAGTCGCTCGTACACATCCACTCCCTCTTGCCCATCCTCTCTTACTCGTTCGGCCCAACTCATTGTCATTATCTCTTTGTGTCTCTCTGTCACTGTCTCCTGTCTCACAGCCTCATTCTCCTTCATCCTGTCCTACTACTACTGTCTGCTCTCACTGTCACTTTCTCCCTCACATTCTCTCTTACTGCTACTATCTCATTCATTCCTCCCCACAGCTATCTCTCTCTTCCTCATTCTCATTGACTCTGTGTCTCATTATATCTGGCTCTCACATACTTAACTTTTTCTTTCTCTTTATTCCTCTCCCACTGGCACTGTCTCCTTCACTCTTTTCCTAGGACTGCTATGTTCCACTGCCACTGTGTCCCTCTCTTTCTCTTACACCACCACTGTCTCCTTCTCTTTTTCTATACAACCACCACTGTCTACAATATTTCAGTATTTATTACATCTCTGTCTCTTTCCAACTGCTATTGCCTTTTCTCTCAACATACAGAAACATAAAGTTTTTGGAAAAATTATTGAAGGTGCTGAAGGAGGTAGAATGAGGTACCTGGTACTCCCTTTTCAGTCAGTGTTTTAATAACAAGGTGCACCTTTGCCTTTTTTGTACTCCAATAGAAGCATTTTTCCACCGGTTCTCTTATTTTCACTGCTACAGCAGGGCATGTCATTCATATGAAAAGAACTTTACGAGTACGTAAAATTTTGGTAGTTTACTTATGTAAAACTGAAACCGTGCAAAACTAATTATACACCTGTGACCAGATTTTATTTGCACAGAAATTTTGTATACTTCAGTACTACAACATGGGGTTCCCAGAACCCTACTGATGATAACTGACACACTTTAAAACATATTTCTTCATGCTCGGTTAATTTATAAACTACATTTTTACCTCACACTAGATTTTAGGTGCATATTTTACATGTACAAGTTAGGCAACTTTGAACTTCTGTATTTGGAAACGGATAAAGATATCAAGAAAATTTTCATGTCTGTTAGATATCGTGATCTTAGGAATATATCGTAAAAAATTTAGCCATCTGCTGTGCACAGCTGTCTTGGAATCTATGGCTCGGTTTTGGTCTCGATAAGAGATAAGGATTTATCAAAACAGGAAGATATCACTTCTAGATAAATGCCTAAAGCAGCAGTTCCCAGGGCGCGCGCGCGCGCGCACACACACACACACACACACACACACACACACAAAAAGGTTTGTATTATCATAGAGTTTACTACAATGGCTTCCTGTAGTACACCCATTGAGGTATGTACAGTATCTTATTAACAAAATAAACATAATTTCTTCTGAAAACAAGAACAATTTTGGTTAATTACAAAAAATCATTACAAAACAAAGCAAGCAACATGATGTGATTATCAGTCTTTCGTATGTCCTCCCCGCACAGGGACGAGTTCTTCCACTCTGCGAGGCATAATCTGGATGAGACCGTCGAGTTTATCTTGGGGTATGAGGTCCCTTTCCTCCATGGCAGCTTCAGTGAGGCCCTGAAGATTGCCAAGTGGATTTGGATGCCATGCAATGGCTAATGCACTCTATTGATGAAGCATCTTTGAGGATACCGAGACACTGCTAGAGTATGGTGTGACCTCACACTGTCACTGACTAGGATGAAGTTGTCACTGACTTCACATCTGTAGGGTCTTGCAATCGTTTTGAAGACCTCTCGGAGCTATCAGAAACCAGTCAAACTGATGCAGGTGTCACTTACGGGGTACACCATCCCATCATTATTGCCGTTCAGAACATTATACTCCCACCTTCAAACGGATGAGATTCCTGAACATATCAGCATCCTGGTGCCATCTAACACTCCTCCACGCCATAACATGTTTAGTGTCTGGTCACAAACCAATCCTGGTCTCATAAGCAAACATGACATTACTCCTTTCTCCAATGGTCCAATGTTGACGTGCAAGAGCCCACGTCCCTCAATTGCATCAGTTTTGTTGGCTCAGTGCAAAACTTCTCACTGCTCTTCTCGAATGAAGACCACCCTGATGCAACATTCTACGCACTATTTGGTCTGAGATAAGAATGCCTGTTGCCTGAGAGAAGTCATTTCCATTATTTCTGGCAGCTGACGTACGGTGCCTGCAGCTCGACAGCTCGAGGTAATAACCTTGCGTCGGTGTTGTCATACGAGGACAAACACTGCGAGGTCTGTCCTTTACATTTCCCATCTCTCCGTGCTTTCTCCACACCTTAGACCACTTTAAGCGACATGTAACTGATCGGCAACATCTTGCTATGTATGGCCTGCTCAAAGTAAAGCCACTACCCTGACTCTATCAAAGTGCTGTATGCCTCAACATGGCATATTACTGCAGTGCTGAACACAAAACTGAATGTAGCTGTTGTTGACACTGGATTGCTTGCAGAGCGATGCTGCAGCAACAGATTGTTTACGAGATCTGTTCAAAAAACATTCATAATTTCACACCAATGGTGTGTTGGAGTGATATGCTGTTGGCATCTCTGCACACGCCTGTGTTTAATATGTAAGTGCCAGAAGTTTCATAGTTGTATGTCTGTTAATTATAGTTCAGTGCCGTGTTGAATAGAACGTTATGTCATATAGTTTATGAAGTTTGAGATGTCAGAGTCAGAGGAGCAATGAATGCATCTGCATGAAATTGTGTGCGAAACTCAAAAAACCCTTAACAGAGACACACTAAATGATGCAGGAAGCATACGGTAATGACAGCGTAAGCAGTATTAATGTGTTACAAATGGTTCAAACAGTTAAAAAATGGCGGGACAAATGTTAAAGATGACCCTAGTTCAGAACACCCTTCGATTTCTACCGACAACGCTCACATCAGGAATTTCAACGAAATTGTGCGTGACAATCGAAGATTGATTGTTCAAGAGGTTGCAGGAGAATGTAGCATTTCAGTTGTCATGAAATCCTGACACAGCATCTTGGAACACATTGTGTTGTCGCCTAGGTCGTCCTGCGACTCACGAGTCAAGACCAGAAAGACATTCGCCTCGCTATCTGTGATGAGCTTTTGGATCGTGCAAATAGAAATGAGATGTTCCTCGAGAATCATGACTGGATGGTGAGACGTGGGTCTACAGTTAGGATGTTGAGACAAAGATTCAATCTTCACAATAGGTCGGGAAAGGTTCTGGGAGGGGTGGGGGGTAGGGGGGGGGGGGGGGGGGTAGGTTGTCAGGTCAGGTAAAATGTCAAAGTCACGCTGATAGTTTTCTTTGATTTTGAAGGATTACTTCATCATGAATTCGTGCCATAGGGGGACGCTGTTAACTGATGTTACTAACGGGACATACTGCGATGCTGGTGAGAAAATGTGAGAGCGGCCTGAAATGTGGCGAAACAATTCACGGCTCTTACATTACAATAACACACCCACGAGACTATTGCACAAAAAACGAAATCACTGTGCTGCCTCATCCTCCGTACTCTCCAGACCTGGCTCCTGTGTACTTTGTTCTATTTCCAAAGTTGAAAACTCCACTGAAAGGACAACAATTCGTAACAATAGACGAGATAAAAGAAAATTTGCAGAAAGTGCTTCATGCAATCCAGCTAGGGATGTACCAAGGCACCTTCCAGAAGAGCAGATGGCATTGGGAGTGGTGTATTGTGGAGGAGAGTATTTCGAGGGCGATCGCGCACAATAAGTAAAAGGTAAGATTAGAAAAATTTTGTGGACAAAGTTCCAGAATTTTCTGAACGCACCTCCTACATGACTGGGAAACAGCCAAAGAACATGCCAATAGTAAACACCATCCAGTATATACAGGGTTATTACAAATGATTGAAGCGATTTCACAGCTCTACGATAACTTTATTATTTGAGATATTTTCACAATGCTTTGCACACACATACAAAAACTCAAAAAGTTTTTTTAGGCATTCACAAATGTTCGATATGTGCCCCTTTAGTGATTCGGCAGACATCAAGCCGATAATCAAGTTCCTCCCACACTCGGCACAGCATGTCCGCATCAATGGGTTCGAAAGCATCGTTGATGCGAGCTCGCAGTTCTGGCACGTTTCTTGGTAGAGGAGGTTTAAACACTGAATCTTTCACATAACGCCACAGAAAGAAATCGCATGGGGTTAAGTCTGGAGAGCGTGGAGGCCATGACATGAATTGCTGATCATGATCTCCACCACGACCGATCCATCGGTTTTTCCAATCTCCTGTTTAAGAAATGCCGATCTGGCATTCTGCTTTAGCCTTTTCCGTAAGATTTTCCAAACCGTCGGCTGTGGTACGTTTAGCTCCCTGCTTGCTTTATTCGTCGACTTCCGCGGGCTACACGTGAAACTTGCACGCACACGTTCAACCGTTTCTTCGCTCACTCCAGGCCGACCCGTTGATTTCCCCTTACAGAGGCATCCAGAAGCTTTAAACTGCGCATACCATCGCCGAATGGAGTTAGCAGTTGGTGGATCTTTGTTGAACTTTGTCCGGAAGTGTCGTTGCACTCTTATGACTGACTGATGTGAGTGCATTTCAAGCACGGCATACGCTTTCTCGGTTCCTGTCGCCATTTTGTCTCACTGCGCTCTCGAGCGCTCTGGCGGCAGCAACCTGAAGTGCGGCTTCAGCCGAACAAAACTTTATGAGTTTTTCTACGTGTCTGTAGTGTGTCGTGACCATATGTCAATGAATGGGGCTACAGTGAATTTATGAAAACGCTTCAATCATTTGTAATAGCCCTGTATGGGCTCTAACTGGATAGTGCATGAAGTGCCTAGGTCAATGATACCTTTAGCAAAATAGACTACATTTTATGATAGTATTCCAAACTTCTGTTGGGCAGTACTGGCTAATGCTCTCAGCTCACAGTTGAGAGACTAAGGTTGAATTCTCTTACAATTAGATGAAAACTCAAAATTGTATGATCAATGTTAAAGAGAACTCGGTGGTATTTTTGACATTGTAATCTGCAAGACCACCAATATCTGGATTACATCTGGTTAGTTTTAGCCTCAAATCATTATCTAGATTCAATCTATTCCTGTACTTAATTTTAAAAAGACATAAAACTTAAAAGGCTCATTCACATAGATAGTTTGTTGTAAAACCCAATCACGTGTCTCAGTGAATAGTAATTCAGCAACTTCTCCATGAGGACTAAGTTAAGCAATGTAGTGGCTAAGGTACTCGACTCACATTTGAGAAGCTAGGGTTCAATTCTCAGGTCGGCCATCCAGATAATATGTTTCCTGCGGTCATCCACATCACTCCATATAAAAGCCGAGAGTGGACGAGACGCAAACACCAACCATCTTTCCTTCTTCTTGTGTCACAATATTAACTGAGCGAAATTCAAGGGAGCCATTCTTGTGAACACCTGCGTCCAAGAAACTATCAACTCAACAAATTACATTGGATTGTGGCACACACTTTGTTTACACCACAAGCAGGCAGCTACAGCCTCTTACCAGCTCTGTAGTGCTGTCAGTAGGAGTGTACACTTCTAGGCACCTGGTGGCCTACAATACTACAAATTTTCAATATAAAAAAATACTGGCAGTCCACCTAAGCAGTCTTTTTTCATCTATTATTTCTGCATTTTTCTTTTTCTTTTTTTAATTTATGTTTTAGCTTTTTTAAACTGGGTAGTTTCTGACATGACAATATGGACCACCCGATTGTCATTTTTTATACGAGAGCGATGTGGCATTTCAACTCTTATTTGGTTCTGCACTTGCCGATCTTGATGACCGACGAGTGAAACCCTGAAACTCCTGATAATTTTCATCTTGTCTTCAATTATCGGTCCAGCACTAATGGCCCACTGCCACAGCCCACAACTCAGCCACAGCCCAGGGGCTGGGAACCTCTGGCCTAAGGAATATACTGTTCAAATATGAGCATTTTGCTGCATTAGTTATTTAGGTGTCTCCTGCCAACCGCGAAGAAATTGTAAAAAGTACTTTTTTGGGTTTTCTCAGGAACTACCCATGAACTAAATGGTGTTTCCACGAGCTCCTTAAGGTACAACAGAGACCATTTTTAGTGCAGAAAGTACCAGCTGATTTGCTCCATTTGCATATGCTGGAGGACATGTATAATCTCCAAACTTTGACCCTGTAAAGTACAATAGTTACAGTAAGATGATCCTTCCGTTGGGTATACAAACGGTTCCTTGCCCAAATGCTATCCACAATACGTGACTACCTTTCTATCATAAATAGAACCCGATGTACGAGTCCCGGACAAATCTTGGTTTTATGTGTGATGTTGTGGAACATATTGGAAGCACATGCTGTCACACACATACTGATTTTGTTCAAGATATTTCATAATGTTGAAATACAGTGGAGAACTGCATTACAAATCTATGTGAACGATCTAGTTATACAGTTCTGTGGATTAATTCTATTTCCTTACTTGCATATTGGTGTGACCTGTGTGACTTTACAGTCTTTAGGTCTGCTGAGCGAGCTGATGTGTATGACTGCTGAAAACATAGCTAATTATTTTAACAGAAACTTCCATCAGTTTTTGGTAGAACAACATTATAATAAATGAAAAACGCCAGTTAGCTTTTATTTTACAGTATTTATTAATTTTTATTGTGTTAAGGCCTTCTGTTCACTGGTACTTATATTCATGGCCATGTTTAACACCTCCTGTTGTTGTCTCATCAAATATTGTTAATATTTTACTTGGTTCATTTATTTAATGCAAACTGTTACATAGCCACAGTTTTGAATGTAATGTTAATGTTAAAATGCAGTACCACCACACTCTAAAAGATTGCATTTGCAATTTGTTCCCTGAAACTCCTCCATTTTTTTGCATTTATTTATTTCTGTTTATCTTATTGATGTTGCTTAAATTCCTTATGTATTCTGTAGTTACATTGATAATTGTTTCTTCTTTTAATTGGTTTATGTATCACTTTCCATGTTTTGTACCTCCTGAATTAGCCTTGTCAAGTAATAATTTTATTTTATTAGTTTTGTTTATTAATAGAAACTTATGTAGGCATGCCGTTCCTATTTTGTGTTAAAAGTTTTTCCTGTCTACTCCATTTTTATCTATTTACTGTTCAATTTCTTTGCTTTTTCATTACATTACCACTACACTGTCAAATATGTTACTTACTGTATGTTTCTGCTTGAGTCTAGATATGTTAGTGCTCTTCCAATGTTGTTTGCAAACATTGTACCTTCTTTGGTGACAATACTCGGTAAGTGTCTGAAGATGGCCTTTTACGCCGAAAACCGGTTAACAAAATAAAAATTAATACTGTAGAACAAAAGCAAATTGGTGCTGTTCATTTATTAACACAGCATATTCATTAGCGCACTCTAACAGGTACACAATCTGGACTGGAAGACTCGCCTTTTTTAAGTGACATGACTTTGCTACACTGAGTGAGGTTATCTGCTTGAAAATTACTCATGCTAGCAACTGTGCTCGACATGAATTCTGGAATATTTACAGTGTCTTTTTTGATTAAAGAATGCCCCCATAGTTATTTTTTTAGATGGGTAAAATTATTCCCTCCTCCAGAATTTCAAAAGTTGTTCTTCAGCCACTGAACCCGCATCTCTTCTCCTGCTCTAGTCACTTCCACACTTAATTCGTCCAATGTTGGTCTCTCTCTCTCTCTCTCTCTCTCTCTCTCTCTCTCTCTATCTATCTCTCTTTCTGTCAGTGCCTATGCCACTTCTATCAACCTTACATCTTTTTCCACTTGCAATTCATCCTCTCAATCTACCTCCAATTCTTTGTCAACAGCCACAATACCCACAAAATTTTTCTGTTGTAGGCAATGTTAGGGGAAAAAAAACCAATGTTTTGAAGTGGCCTTCACTACCAAGACATGTAATATTGTTTTAACACCACTTTAACACATACAAGTTGTATGCTAGGTAAGTGCGGTACCTCAGGGGTGAAATGAAGTTTGACAATTTCCCTATGCTCTTGTTAAGAGATTACAGGGGCGCATCTGTGGACACAAACACACTATTCATTGCAACTGTTTATATTTCACAGCAACAACAGAACTGTTAGTTCAATCCAACATCATATATTTGGTTACAAATTGTTGGATGCTGATGATACACACAATAAAGACAGTCACATACACACGTTAACTGGTGGGAGACCACCGATACCACTACACATACAGCTTCAGGGTGCCAGCACGTATCTCGAGCAGCACTGACCCAATAGTCCTACATACCTTGCCCGTTAATTACTTTATTTATTATCTAAAATTACATTAGTATAAATTGAATGACATAATCATGTTAAATTTTTTTTTATTATCAGCATAAATCTACTACAACTTAGTTTATATCACCATTGAAGAAGCACTGTTGTGTAACTGACGCTCTGTCAATTTGCTGGGTAAATACAAAAGGACACACAGACACAGCACGATTTTGCTGCTCGTTACGCATCTATCTGTGTCGGACACCAGTTCTCTAGAAAAAGCTTTGGCTGATGGGAATAAACAGTGATTCACAAGACAATCTTTTTATTCTGAGATAAATCTGGCTCATTTGAAAGTCGTGTGCAAAGGTTGAGATTTGTTTTTGAGAGTGATGTACACCAGCTAGAAACTGTTCAGATATCGAAACTCTGCGGCCTTCCTTCATTTCACTGTCTTCCCACATTGCAGCCACCCTATAGACAACAGTATCAACAGCAAACAATCTCACTCCAGTTACACAGTATTTCATTATTATTATTATTATTATTATTATTATTATTTTCGATTATTCCCATTTAAAGAGAGCGTTTGAACTTGAATTCCTTTATGATGATTGTTTATGTTTTTTCTGAGCCCAAATTTTCTTCATGTGTTCACTGTGTTGTTTCTTTCGCTCCGCTGTCCATTTGCATCCTGGTCTCTCCTATGTTATGGTGTCAAATTTATGTTTTTTGATGATGTTCCTGAATTCAGTTCTATTTTCTGCATCATTTACTGTTATGTGGGCTTGTCTGAGGTTCTCTTCAACTTCTTTTATCTATTTTGTTTTTCCCTTGCCTGAGTTGATGACTTTAAGAAATCGCTTTGAAATTCTGTTTTCATTCATCCTGTGGATATGTCCGTAGAACTGCATTCTTCTTTTCCTTATTGTATCCGTTATCATGTCTGTGTATTTATATAATTCTGATGTTGGTCTCTTCTTCCAGATTCCTTGCTCTTGTATTGAGCCAAATATTTTCCTGAGAATTTTCCTTTCTTGTTTCTCTATTTCTTTGATTTTAGTTTGCCCACCTATTTGTGTTGTTTCAGATGCATACAGCGCCTATGGAAGTACGACAGTGTTGTAGAGCCTCAATTTTGCGTTAATGGATATGGACTTTCTGTTATAATAGTTCCACGTGAGTTTATATGCTTTCTGTAGTTTTTTTATTCGTTCCTCATTGGCCTTTAGGTTGATCCCTGACGGCTGGATGATTTCTCCCAGGTACTTAAAATGTGATCCTTGTACGATTTTCCCATGGGTTGTCACAATAGGCAATTTGTCTTGTGGCACTCTTTCTATGTACTGGGTTTTCTCATACGAAATTTGCAGGCCAGTTCTTTGTGCAATTTCGTGTAACTTCTCTATGGCGTTAGTGGCTTCTTTTCTATTATTTGTGAGGATTGCAAGGTCATCTGCAAAAGCTAAACACTTCACATTGAATCTATTATCTTTTCTAATGCCAATTTGGATTCCTCTGACTTCTTTCTCCCATGTCCTGATAATTTTTTCAAGAATGACAATAAAGAGTAATGGTGAAAGTCCGTCACCCTGTCGCACTCCAGATTGGATTTCAAATGGCTCAGAGATATCCCCCATAAATTTGACCTCGGAGACTGTGTCAGTTAATGTCTGCCGAATGATTGCTCTTGTCTTTCTGTCAATGCTGAATTCTTCCAGCGTGTTGCAGAGCGCTACTCTGTCTATTGAGTCGTAGGCCTTTTTAAAATCTACAAAAGTGACCACTGTGTTTCGGGTGTTTCTCATCTGCAGAATCAGTTTCAGATTCCAGATCTGTTCTATGCATGATCGTCCCTTGCGAAAACCAGCCTGGTATTTTCCTATTTGTGGGTCAGCTTGTTCTTCTAATCTATTCATGCTATTTCATTATTGTTATTATTATTATTATTATTATTGCAGTTGTGCAGAATTTACACCTTTTTTTAATCTTCTCTGACTTGTCTGGATTTTTTTAAAATTTTTTTAATTTTTTATTTTTTATTTATTTTTTTTTCCCCAGCTCCATTTCCATTGTAATGAACTGAAATTTGTTATACCCAGTCTAACACTGGGTGCATTGCGTCAAGTAGGCCAACTGGCCTAAATCTGAAGGCAGTTACACAGTATTAGTTATTCAACAGCAATATATTAAACCTTGAAACGAGGAGTGCACAGAGTTAGAGTAGTAGTTGTTGAAGCACGAGATGGAGACTGCTGCTGAGATGTTCGTGCACTTCTGTGAAAACACCACCACACATGGATTACACCTTAGGTACGTTCTGACTGGCTGACTACTGCCTACGAGAGGCAATGCTAGGGAAAAGCGAATGCCACGTCGCCAATCCCTCCAGCTGATACTACCAACATACGAATGCCAGTAGTCTCGTTGCTCCTCTATTCTAGCAACTCCTCATCTGGCCTCACGAGGCTGAGCGAAAGCTGTTCCAGACCTCTCTACCTCGGGGAAAATCTGAGGAGGTACCGCAAAGAGAATGCAGGTTCTCCCGCACCAAAGACAGATACGCTAACTGTTTGGCTAGGGATGTATTGTTTAGTATTTGATCAGTGTGTGGCATTTTAAACTGTAAGTAGTACTTGCCACTTAAGGTCGGATAAAAGCTCCTGTGATGCTCACGGGCAGAATTCTGCACACCATTTTAGATTTCGCATTTTGTCACAATGGCACCTCAGTTTAGGAACACACTCTCTATCTCACATCAGTCAATAGATCGAGTCCCACTCAGCGAATGCTACTGTTCAATTCTTTGATGCAAAATCGAATCCGGAGTGGTACAACCATCATTAAACGAAAGTTTAATCAACTTTATTTGTTGCTCTCCTAACAAAGAGATATTATACAGCTATGCTATAAGAAACGAGATATGCAGTGACATATTTTGAACTTACGGTGCAGGATCTTACCGTAAAGGGCGCGAAGAGACTTCTGAGGAAGTTGCACCCTGAAACAGAGAAAAAAACTTTCTAGAATCTGGCGACATGCCTACAACCACATAGATAGTCTGGAAGACACTGTACAGTGCACGGCAGAGGGAGAGAGATTGGACCAATTTTTCCCCAAATGGAAGGTTTTGTGAATCAACGTGTCAAGACAACAGATGATCATGGAAATATAAACAGTAGCCTTCTGTGCACACGGCGTCAACCTCGTTAAAATGCGTCTCGCTGCACCACCACACCATCCTACAGAGTTTACAGGCTGAGAGAGAGGTAGTAGCAGCCAACTTCCGACTGGCAATATTGTGATGATATGTAGATTTCAGCTTAATGTTTAATGTCTCTTAGACTTTAAGGGTGACTTCCTGTATATTCTGCCTTGAAATGGGACAACTATCATTGAATCCCCTTGAATCTACATCTACATCTACACGGATACTCTGCAAATAACATTTACATGCCTGGCACAGGGTTCATCGAACCACCTTCACAATTCTCTATTATTCCTATCTCGTATAGCGCGCGGAGAGAACAAATACCCATATCTTTCCGTACGAGCTCTGATTTCCCTTATTTTATCATGGTGATCATTTCTCTCTATGTAGGTAAATGTCAACAAAATATTTTCGCATTCGGAGGAGAAAGTTGGTGTTTGGAATTTCAGGAGAAGATTCCGTAGCAATGGAAAACGCTTTTTTTTAAATTATGTCCAACCCAAATCCTGTATCATTTCAGTGACACACACTCCCATATTTCGTGATAATATAAAACGTGCTGCCCTTCTTTGAACTTTTTCGATGTACTCTGTCAGTCCTATCTAGCAAGCATCCCACACCATGCAGAAGTACTCTAAAAGAGGATGGACAAGCATAGTGTAGGCAGTCGCCTTAGTAGATCTGTAACCTTTTCTAAGTGTCCCGCCAATAAAACAAAGTCTTTGGTCAGCCTTGCCCACAACATTTTCTGTGTTCCTTCCAATTTAGGTTCTTCGTAATTGTAATTCCTAGGTATTCAGTTGAATTCACAGCCTTTAGATTTGACCGATTTATTGTGTAACCGAAATTAAATGAATTCCTTTTAGCATTCGTGTGGATGACCTCTCACTTTTTAGTTATTTAGGACCAACTGCTAATTTTCGCACCATTCAGATATCTTTTCTAAATCGTTTTGCAATTTATTTTGATCTTCTGATGACTTTATATTAGTCGATAAATGACAGCGTCATCTGCAAACAATCTAAGACGGCTGTTCCGACTGTCTCACAAATCGTTTATATAGATAAGGAACAGCACAGGGCCTATAACACTACATCGGGGAATGCCAGAAATCACTTCTGTTTTACTCAATGACTTTCCATCAATTACTACGAACTGTGACCTTCTGGATAGGAAGTCACACACACAGTCGCATAACTGAGATGATATTCCATAAGCACGCAATTTCACTACAAGTCGCTTGTGTGGTACAGTGTCAAAAGCCTTCTGGAAATCCAGAAATATGGAATTAATCTTAAGTCCCTTGTCAATAGCACTCAACACTTTATGCAAATAAAGAGCTAGTTGTGTTTCACAAGAACGATGTTTTCTAAACCTGTGTTGACTGTATGTCAATAGACAGTGTTCGAACAAGTAATGCTGCCCATTTTTAAGCACAACCAGATCTGAGTATCATTCCAGGTAAGGAAATTATTATAAGTTATCGCAAAAAAGAGAGAGAGAGAGAGAGAGAGAGAGAGAGAGAGAGAGAGAGAGAGAGAGAGAGAAGAAGAAGAAGAAGAAGAAGTTATATTACACACACACACATGAAAAAACAGTAGCTCACATATTACGAGGCACTAGTATTGACCAAAACAAGGCAAAAAGGTCCAGTAAACATGTGCTCTAAAATGCATAGCTTAAGAAGCAAGAGCATTTGTAATTTCAGTACTGTGAGTAATATCTCTTCTACTGCAAAATCTTTGCTATTAAGAATGAGCTACAGAATGCGGTAAACAATAAGGACACATTGCTCTCTTACTGTGCACGGAAACATCTGTTAGTGTTATTATTATAACCCATTTTCACAATTCTGGGCAAGTGCAATGCCTACATTAGTGCTAGTGAAACCAGTTTTTGTTTTAATAGGCTTGCGAAATGCTAGTTTCTGGAAAAGACTGATGAATAACTGCACCGATGGTATCCAGAAGTCCAGATATTTGCCAATATACGAGACGTGGGCTTCACAGATGCTTCCATTTGCTAGACCACAACAAATCATGACATCTGCTATTTCCCACGTGGAATAACAGACTTCCGTTATGCTGATAAGTGCAAAGACAAAACTAATATGTAAAACAATTTCTCAAACTTTTCAGAACATTAACTGGTTCCATTAGAACTAATGTATGTGCCGCAATTACTCAGAACTGTGTACGACCAAGCGAGGTGGTGCAGTGGTTAGCACACTGGATTCGTATTTGTGGGGACAACGGTTCAAACATTTCGTCTGGCCATCTCGATTTAGGTTTTCGATGGTTTCCCTAAATTGCTTCAGGCAAATGCTGGGATGGTTCCTTTGAAAGGGCATGGCCGATTTCCTTCCCCATCCTTCTCTAATCCAAGCTCTACTCCATATCTAATGACCTTGTAGTTGACGGGTTGTTAAATGCTAATCTCCTCCTCCTCCTCCTCCTCAGAATTGTGTATGCGGTGTACAGTAATAAACAATTGTCGAGGTACCTCATTACGAAATAAGATCATAGAGCTACCTTTCTATACTATACTCCAAGATCAGGGCACTCGAACCTTTGCTGCATTGCATTTCTTGAATATGCAGCAATAGGTACAAAGAAAGGGTTTTGCACCAGGTGGAGGGTTGGGGGTAGGGGGGAAGGAAGTCTGCTGGCAAAAAAATATTTTATATGTTTAATTAGTGCATCTATGAAAATTCACTTTCTGAAAAATGTGCAAATGGTCCAGATGGAAGCTGGCCACAGTTGTCAACAATAACAAAAAACAACGAATAACGAGCTGAAAGCACACACTGAGTACCCCCTTCTGTGCACGGGCACATTACTGATGCCTAGTGCTCGTGGGTGGATCAAGCAGTTCAGAAGTGCTGTCCATTCTGTACATCAGTAATGTCTCTGTCCAGTTCCGTAAGTCACTCATTCTACCGCCAGACGGCAACAGAACTAGAGCTGTTAAGTTCGTGGCGAATCATCGTGTAATTCTGTATCTCACAGTAACTCACGTGCCAGTCCTCTTCAATTGTGCTGCACGTAGCATCAACACTTTCTGAAACAATGACCAATTTTGGATGAGCTTTACAAAATTCATCACTGATTGAAACATGACCCCGTGGACTTCTTCGTACTGATTCCAAATAATCTTTTCTGAAGGTGGTTGCTTACCAAAAGTTGAATGAAATGATCCAAGGCAGTGTTACTGAGTTAAGACTTTAAAAGTATCTCAAGAAAACAAAAAATTATCTGACAACAATCTTCATGTAAAATTTCCATTTTTTTATGACAGTTTTTTTAAATGCTTATTGCAAAAAACTAAGTCAGCCAGTTTCTGAATTACCATTATTTAACAACAGAAAATTACAAATTTTCAACATCAGCAATCATCATCATCATCATCATCATCATGTACAGTTTCCAGTCACTGTCTGGGTCTGGTTTGGAACAAAGGCCTCTCCACTGTTCTCTGTCTTCCCAGAATCTCTCTGGTCATCACGTATTACTTTCTGATTATTCTCGTATCATCCATTCGCTGAACATGTCCGTACCATCCAAGTCTCAAATCCTCTATCCCAGAGATCAGAACTGGATGTTGCATGTTACATACTTTATAAATCGAGGTGACTAGTGGGCTTCCATCCACGAGTATGGCGAGACTCAGAAGAGTGACATTGCAGTCGATTCGTGCTCACCGACTCGTTCCCTCTTACTGAGCTGTGCAGAAGTATAAGGCTAGCCATTACTCATTGTCAACAGCGAAGATGAGTACACGATCTTGCTTCTCTAAAGCACCACTGACAAGGGGAAATGACCAAATGTCGAGATCAGATGGCCTTCACAGAAGCTGTGTTTCATGAGACATATGTGTTCCATTACACACGGGGTGAAGTACAATGTAAGTTTCATGCTATAGTCGAGAAGAAAAATATACAAATTTTGTTGAACAAAAACAAAATAGTTGTAGTCCTGTCTACCGTATTTACTCAAATTTAAGCCGCACTTTTTTTCCGGTTCTTGCTGCATCAACAATTTCCCCATAAACCAGGTGCTGCTTCCTGCGGCATGCATCCTTCATTGAGCCAAAAAGTTGAAAGGTGCGACATGTGGACAATCGAGTGGATGAGAAAAAAAGTCCACTGAAGTTTCGAGAGCTCCTCTCGGGAAGCCAGACTTGTGTGAGGCCTAGCATTCACACGGAGGAACAGGAGTTCACTGGCATTTTGTGGCAACAAACGTGCTGAAGTCATTCCTTCAATTTTCTGAGGGTAGCACATAGTTGATTGTTGCACTATGAGGAAGGATATCAAAAACAATAAACCCTTCAGAATCCCGGAAGACCGTCGCCACGACTTTACCAGCTGGGGGAGCAGCATTTTCTTCAAAGAAGAGGTAGTGTGACGCCACTCCATGGATTGACATTTTGTTTCCGGTTCAAAGTAATAAAGCAACGTTTCACCACCTGTGACAATGCCCGACAAAAAATTGTCACGATCAGCCTCGTAATGCGCAAGCATTTCCACACAAGTTGTTCTTTTGTGCTCTTTACAGTCTTCTGCTGGGCACCGAGAAACCGAGTAGGCACACACCTCAGAGTACCACAACTGGTGAACGAGTGGATCTGCACGACCGACAGAGACATCCAGTCGAGCGGCGAGGTCTTTGTCTGTGACCTGTCAATCTCCTCAGATGAGAGTGTCCGCGCATTCGAGCATTGCAGCTGTGTGCGGCCGGCCGCCACGTGCGAGATCGGACAGGTTTGCACAACCTCGTAGTGACGGTGACAGACACTTTGCCCGACGACACACCGCGCTCTCGTTCACTGCCAGCTCTCCGTAGACATCTGCGAGCCCCTACGAGTAAGCGATGCTCTCGTTTCCACAAAAGAAACTGAATGTCGGCTCTCTGCTCAGAATGCACCTCTGTTACAGATATCATTTTGAAGACTACATACAGTGCCGCCACCTATCGGAACTGCACAAAACTGTAGGAGCTGAAGCAGGAATATTCCACAATGTCTCACAACAAATACTGCATTTTTTCAACTAAATTTGTTAAAAAATGTGTTTCATTACTTACTGAAAGCCCCTCATTTAGCAACTTCAACTGAAAGAGTCACCGAAACTATTTCACGGCATATATGGACGCACAGACACACTATTATCGTAACAATTTTCATTTACATGAATAAAGAATCAGATGTAAAACTATTGCAAGACCAAACACTGTGAACTGAATAATTTTTATAGCTACATAAATATAAAACAACATAAAAATTGGAAAAAATATTGTAAGTGTAGACTCACCAAGTCCACGAGGACAGGTTCGCCAGTTTCCACATATTCGACATATGATGCATTTGCCTGTAGAAAAAGAGGAAAAACTAACTAACCGGCACCTGTCTGTTAAGGTAAAAATACAAACTGTAAAAGTAACCAGTATGTGCTTCCATTACACTACTCATGTAAGATAGACACCAGGTGATCTATTCTTAATACAGATTAATATACAGTTTCTGATGTTTTTGAGGCACAATTGAAAAGCCTCTGGGAGAGTTATGCAGAGGATATCTACAAAGATAATGGCATACTGAATGATAGTGCAATCAATTCTACAATACTGCTTCATTAGGAAGAAGGAAAAATAACAGACATCAAAGTAATGCAGAGATATACGACAAGGATGACAACAGGTCTGTTAGGAAAGTGTGACAGGTATCTTTAAGCGACTTCAGTCGGAAATGTTCGAAGGAAAGGCAACACTGATCTTACTGTACGACTGAACCGATACTCGACACAGGCTGCGTAAAATTCAACTGTCACCATTGTATATCCCGTTTAGAGAGCACGGGTATAACATCTGTGCTTAGTGTGTGCATAAGGACAGCTGCTTGCCCCTCATTCTGTATGCAGTTGGCATAGGAGAGAAAGTTATTGATACTGGTACACACTACAGTCCACCACTTGCTGCACAGTCGAATGCAAAGTACACGCACAGATGCAGATGGATGGCACATTCTTTCAGATTTCCAGCCTTCACAAGGATGGGAAATCTGAAAACATCCCAGCAGTATCCAGAATGAAATTTTCACTCTGCAGCGGAGCGTGCACTGATACGAAACTCCCTGGCAGATTAAAGCTGTGTGCCAGCCTGAGACACAAACTCAGGACCTTTGCCTTTTGTGGACAAGTGCTCTACCGACAGCTACCAGAGCACGACTCATTACCTGCCCTCACTGGTTCACGCTTTCACGAAAGGCAAAAGCCTCGAGTTCAAATCTGGGCCCAGCAAACAGTTTTAATCTGCCAGGCAATTTCCTATCAGCACACACTCCATCACAGAGCAAAAATTTCATTCTGGAAAAATCCCCCATGTTGTGGCAAAGCTATGTCTCTGCAATATTGTTTCTTCCATGAATGCTAGTCTTGCAAGATCTGCAGGAGTGCTTTTGTGAAGTTTGGGAGGTAGAAGATGAGGTGCCTGGCGGAAGTAAAGCTGTGAGGACAGGTTGTGAGACGGGGTCATGTAGCTCAGTCGGCAGAGCACTTGCCCGCGAAAGGCAAAGGCCCGAGTCCAAGTCTCAGTCCAGCACACAGTTTTAATCTTCCAGGAAATTTCATTTCACTCCAGCAGTAACACCCCCCCCCCCCCCCCTCTCTCTCTCTCTCTCTCTCTCTCCTGCACCTCGGGCAAAGGCCCGAGTCCAAGTCTCAGTCCAGCACAGTTTTAATCTTCCAGGAAGTTTCATTTCATTCCAGCAGTATATTCATAGCAGTAACACCCCCCCCCCCCCCCCACCTCACCACGATTCTTTAAACAATCCAAGTCCATATTTTAAGAAAAGATAGTTTTTTGCACGTCTTACTGATTATAACATCATGTCTCAAGAACTGCATGTTGTACAATGATGTAATTTTGCAGATACATTCAATAAAAAGGATAGTTGCTACTCATCATATGGTGGGGATGCAGATACGACAATAAAAAGACTGTTGGAAAGTGAGCTTTCAGCCAACAAGGCCTTTCTTGCAAACAGACAAAACACACACACACACACACACACACACACACACACACACACGAGACCATAGCCTCTGGCAGCTGAAGGCAGACTGGCTTCAGTTACCGGAGACTGTGGTCTTGTGTAAGTGAGTTTCATTTGCATGAGAGTGTGCATTCGCATGTGTTATCTATTTTTGACAAAGGTCTTGTTGGCCAAAAGCTCACTTTCCGATATTCTTTTCGTAGTGCCTACCTGCAGCTCAGCATCCCTACTATATGGTGAGATTAGCACCTATTCTTTCCATAACTGTTACATTCCATCCTGGATTTCCCAATGTCTGATTTTGCAGATACATTCAACTGCAAAATTTGTTACAGGTAAAATTTGGTGTGTGTGTGTGTGTGTGTGTGTGTGTGTGTGTGTGGGAGGGTGGATGAGTGGGTGGGTGGGAAGGTGGGGGGAAGATTGGGGTTGGGGTTTGGGGGGGGGGGGGGGGGAATGTCAGAAAGAAAATGTTTGGAAAAGGTTTGAAATTACGTGCAAAGTTCACTGGAAGTTGCAAAGTCCTCTCATTTTCAAATACTGGATGAATAAAATGAGGGTACTTTGGGTGCTGTGAATTTCACTGAATCAAGACCTACACAAAGCATCCACCTTCTGTACTTGACCTGTTGTGTTAAACCTTTAACATAAGATTAACTTCTTAAACAGTAGATTAAGACAGCACTTAAAATTTTAAATTCAGTCAACAATATGTATAGTATTTTTGTTGCCCCTGGAAGCCATTAGATACACTGAGACTGTGCACTGTTTTGTAATACTGATAATCAGATTTACGAACGAAGATGGACAAGTTTCAGTTAGTTCTCGGAAAATAATGTGACACAATCCGTAAAAGCCATGTAATCATCAGTTACCTCCAGACTGTTCTGTTCGTGTGGAATCAGGTGCATCAGAAAGTATATTTTGTGCACATTTCTCGTAACCTGGATGTAAGCACAAATTTCAAAGAGCCAGCATAAAGGAAGGGAAAATAAAGAAGTCGACAGTATTAATACTAATTTATAGACGAACAACACATAAGCAAGAACTGTCCAGTAATTTAAAGTACTAATTTGCATGCTCTGTTTGCCTTTGCATGTGCAAAGGAAATGTCTTCCTTCTTAAATCTATACACTCACACTACAGGCCGAAAGCTGTGGAGCAAAGAGTATCAGAGAAGCAACTGTTCTGTTCCAGAAACAAGACATTCTCCTTCTCATTCACTATTGGAAAATTTTAAGTGGCACAGTAAAACTCTCATTCTTCTGTACACATGATATGGAGGAGAAATAACAAAATGTTCAATTCTTTTGCAAAGCTCAATTTTTATGGAAAAAAATACATGTTGCTGTTTTGCAATGTTGTGCTATTAGGGCCCAATTTTTAGACAGGAAGTATTCCATTTTTGGATTTTTCCTAAATATTAAATTTCTTTAAGCACGATACCGTACTCTTCACACACAATCTGTGCATAAACTATACATTTAGGGTCAGTCCATACTAGTCAATAACCAACTTGATCCTGATATACAGGTATTTGTGGCACACACTGTGGGGCCTTTGTGTTTCATTGCTCAAATACACTATTCTGCTGAGCCCCTCATTTTTCTGCTTCCAGATGCTCTTGTTTCCTCAATACTTCTTCCAAGTGAAGTTGTAATTCTGATTAATTCATTGTTTGCTGATGAGGTACTGTATATCTGTGGATAGACTCTAAAGATGACATTCAAGATCAAATAAACATCTGGCCAAAAGCAGCTGCAGTAAGAGGTCTGTTAAAAAATTCTGGAACTTCGTCCACAAAATTTTTCTACGCTTAAATTTTACTTATTGTGCACGGTCTCCTTCGAACTACTCTCTTCCACAATTGATACGCTGCTCTCGACACTGTCTCGACTTCCGGAAGCAGTCTCGATACGTACATCTCTTGCCGGAATGCACGAAGCACCATCTGCAAAGTTCCTTTTATCTTGTCAATCATCGTAAATCTTTGTCCTGTCAATGGGGTTTTCAACTTTAGAAATAAAACAAAATCTGCATGGTCCAGGTCTGGAGAGTGCGGAGGATGAGGCAGCACAGTGGTTTTGTTTTTTGTGCAATAGTCACACACCGACGTGGACGAATGTGCAGGTGCGTTAACGGGATGCAAAAGCCACAAACTGTCTCACCACATTTCAGTCTGCTCTCACACTTTCTCGCAG
Source organism: Schistocerca piceifrons (assembly GCF_021461385.2). NCBI lineage: Eukaryota > Metazoa > Arthropoda > Insecta > Orthoptera > Acrididae > Schistocerca > Schistocerca piceifrons. Next base: position 79,863,569 of record NC_060148.1, on the reverse strand, counting down.
GCGTCACAACACGTCCCGATAGTACCACTGATTAACAGTTTGTCCCTGTGGCACGAATTCATGATGGAATAATCCTTCAATGTCAAAGAAAACTAGCAGCACGGTTTTAACATTTGATCTGACCAGACAAGCTTTTTTTGACCTTGGAGAACCTTTCCTGAACCACTGTGAAGATTGAACCTCGGTCTCAACATCATAACTGTAGACCCGTGTCTCATCACCAGTTATGATTCTCTTAAACAACATCTCGTTCTCATTTGCACGATCCATATACTCTTCACAGACTGCGAGGCCAAGGTCTTTCTGGTCTCAACTCACGAGTTGTGGGACAAACTTGGCAGCAACACGATGCATTCCAAGATGCTGTGTCAGGATTTCATGACATGATCCAACTGATATACACAAATGACCTTGTGGATGATTTCGGAAGTTCACTGAAGCTTTTTGCGGATGATGCTGTATTATATCGAGAGGTTGTAACAATGGAAAATTGTACTGAAATGCAGGAGGATCTGCAACGAATTGACGCACGGTGCAGGGATTGGCAACTGAATCTCAATGTAGACAAGTGTAATGTGCTGTGAATACATAGAAAGAAAGATCCTTTATCATTTAGCTACAATATAGCAGGTCAGCAACTGGAAGCAGTTGATTCCATAAATTATCTGGGAGTAGGCATTAGGAGTGATTTAAAATGGAATGACCATATAAAGTTGATCGTCGGTAAAGCAGATGTCAGACTGAGATTCATTGGAAGAATCCTATGGAAATGTAACCCAAAAACAAAGGAAGTAGGTTACAGTACACTTGTTCGCCCACTGCTCGAATATTGCTCACCAGTGTGGGATCCATATCAGATAGGGTTGATAGAAGAGAGAGAAAAGATCCAACGGAGAGCAGCGCACTTCGTTACAGGATCATTTAGTAATAGCGAAATCGTTACAGAGATGATACATAAACTCCAGTGGAACTCTCTGCAGCAGAGATGCTCAGTAGCTCGGTATGGGCTTTTGTTCAAATTTCGAGAACATACCTTCACTGAGGAGTCGAGCAGTATATTGCTCCCTCCTACGTATATCTCGTGAAGAGACCGTGAGGATAAAATCAGAGAGATTAGAGCTCACACAGAGGCATACCGACAATATTTCTTTCCGTGAACAATACGAGACTGGAATAGAAGGGAGAACCAACAGAGGTACTCAAAGTACCCTCCGCCACACACCGTCAGGTGTCTTGCGGAGTATGGATGTAGATGTAGATATGTTACAGTCTTCTGCAACCTCTCACACAGTCAGGCTTCAATTGGCATGCACAATTTCGTTGACGTTCCTGACAACTGTCATCGGTAGCCATCGAAGGGCGTCCTAAATGGGGGTCATCTGTAACATCCGTCTGGCCATTTTTAAACTGTGAGAACCATTTGTAATACTGAGTATGGCTTCAGCACTCATCACAGTATGCTTCTTTGATCATTTGATGTGTCTCTGAAAAGATTTTCTTGTGTTTCACACAAAATTTAGTCCAGATGCTTTGTTCCTCCAACTCTGCCATCTTGAAATACGCAAAACTGTGCGATACAATTTTCTACTTGATGCAGCACTTAACAATAACTGACAGGCATACAACAATGAAACTTGTGGCAGTTACACATTAAACTCTGGCACGTGCAGGGATGCAACCACATTTCGCTCCAACACACCATTGGCACGAAATTTCAAACATTCGATAATTTTTCGAACAGACCTTGTATACGATTTCATTTTCTGCCAGAATAAAAGTGAGGTGATGATAATGAAAAGATGGAAAACCCATGCGACACATTGAAATTGGTGGGTATCAGCTACAGACGAGCCATATTTCAAATATCATGGTAGTGTCATCTCTGATACTGGTTCTCTAGACAAAGAAATCACTCACAAGATTCAAGTGCGAAGCAGCTTCTATCAAACTATTAAATACCTAACAGAGAACCAAAAATTATCACTAAAATATAGGAGTGTCATCTATGAAATCAATCTGACATATGGTTGTGGAACACAGCCCACGAGAAGTAAAGACACAGGCGGATAGAATCCAGAATGAGGCAGTCCAAAAACAGGTTCCAGAAAAATAGCCTTGTAGGGACTGAGATAGTATGGAGATATGTGACAAATGGATGTTAACAGGCTACCAAAACTATGTATTAACTGAAACTTGGAGACAAAAGACCAAGAAGAAGATCCAGACTAAGGTACAAGGATGTGGTGAAATTGGACATCAAGGAGAGAGAACATACATAGGACAGCATCAAAGAAAGAGAGAAGTTTAAGGGTCGTAACTGATGGAGGTGGTTTGCTGATCCATTGAATAAGAGGGAATGAAGTGGGATATGACGATGATGATATCAGGAAAACCATCTATGACATATTTTGCTCCTTAAGAGTATTTTGTATCTCGCACACAGTTCCCTAACGCTGTGCCAATTAAGATTCACAGACCCTGCGTGGCCTGTCAATGGAAATATACTTCCTCTTAGATTTATCACACCACTGCAACTGTAATTTATGCAAGTCCCCTGCAAATGTTGATGCCTAATTAACTATCTTACTGCCCTCAACTAACCACAGAAACTTGTGCACCATTTATGTTCTGTTTTCTGCATGTCCATCACACCTGGTATTTTACAACTTTGAATTCGGTTTCTTCTAATAGTACCTAGGACAAGTATGCCCTTTGGTGCAGGTACTTTAACAAAAGAACTGATATAAAGTAATAATTAAAAGACAGATGATAATTCTGACATCTTGAAATATCCCTCACCAGGCATACAACTACACACATCAAAAAAGGCTTTTCCATCACCTCAGTTCGAAGAGTTCTGGAACCTGTACAGAAAATTGGAATAGAGATCAACATAAACATCATTTCCGCCCTTTCTATTGCTCATGAAAACCACACACTGCATGTTGTACCACCAAAGCGAAACCTTCAGAGGTGGTGGTCCAGATCGCTGTACGCACCGGTACCTCTAATACCCAGGAACACGTCCTCTTGCACTGACGCATGCCTGTATTCATTGTGGCATACTATCCACAAATTCATCAAGGCACTGTTGGTCCAGATTGTCCCACTCCTCAACGGCAATTTGGTGTAGATCCCTCAGAGTGGTTGGTGGGTCACGTCATCCATAAACAGCCCTTTTCAATCAATCCCAGGCATGTTCGATAGGGTGTGGTTGCAAAGAAGGACCTCACAATGGATGTCTGGAGTGAAGTTGCGCATCCTGCAGCCTATTGCGCACAGTTTGAGTCGTAACATGACGTCCTCTGGCTGCACAAAAAGTATTATTCAACACATGATGGCATTGTTGTCAGTGTTCCTCCGACCCATAATCCATAGGTAGTGGTCATCCACTGCAGTAGTAGCCCTCGGGCGGCCAGAGCGAGGCACGTCACCGACTGTATCTCCTCCATGTCCGAACAACACCACTTTGGTTCACTCTGAGATGCCTCGACACTTTCCTTGTTGAGAACCCTTCCTGGCTCAAAGCAACAATGCAGATGCGATCGAACCACGGTAATGACTGTCTAGGCATGGTTGAACTACAGAAACATGTTCTGTGTACCTCCTTCCAGGTGGAATGACTTGAACTAATCGGCTGTTGGATCCCTCCATCTAATATGCGCTGCTCATGCATGGTTGTTTACATCGTTGGGCTGGTTTAGTGACATCTCTGAACAGTCAAAGGGACTGTACCTGTGATACAATATCCACAGTCAACATCTATCTTGAGGAGTTCTGGAAACTGGTGTAATGCAAAACTTTTTTTGATGTGTGTGTATTTGAGAAACTCCCCATATCTGGTCCTCCTTTTCTTACAATGTTTTCTGTGCCTCTCTCATCCACAAACTTGAAATCAAACTCTGATATACCACTAAGCACAAAGATCTTATATACCACTCATGCAGTTTGTTTGGCATATACTGTTTCACACAGTTAGGAGATTCTCGTGAGCACACTTGTTCCTCAACAGCCAGAAATCAACTGTGTGGAATAACACCTACGAAGTGAGATACAGTCAGAACGATCACTGAGAAGTTCTTGCTGGTGTCCTTTTGTACACTGTAAAGATTTGTTTGATCCCTAACCATTTGCATAATTTTGCCTGTAAATAAGTACTAGAAAACTGGACTGGGGTGTCTAACTCTAAGAGTAACTGTTGGCAAGACTGTACTAGCGACAAACAACAACTGTGTTTCATTTACAATTAACCCTTGCTTAATGTAGAGAATGTCTTTGTTACAAACACATTCAGGAGTGAACACTGAATTCTACTGAGATTCTCCAGCCTGCTCAGGACAGGAATCATATTCAATTTTTCCGGCTTCCACTAAATAATCAAAATGTCTCATAATTTTCATCATTTGTTTAATGAGCTGTTTCATCGTCTGAAGCAAACTATGGCAAGCAAGAAGAATCTTCAGATCTAGCAGATCTGTCATCATCTGACAAATTCACGTTATCTTCACTCCCCTCCCAGCTGTTCCGGCGATCCTCGATTTCATGGAGTGTTAAGCCTCTAGCCATTCTGCAAAATGAATACCCACAGTGGCTACATTACTAAGAAAAATGAAGTTTGTTATAATATCAAATGTCTAGTTGGTTTACAGTGACAGTATTTACCGTATTTACTCGAATCTGCGCCGCGCTTTTTTTCCGGTTTTTGCAATGCAAATAACCGCCTGTGGCTTAGGATCGAGAGCAAAGCAAGCGGAAGTTCTGAAAAGTGTTGGTGGGTGCCACCACAACTAACTTCTGCCATCGAATATATGTAGCGCTACACAGGCATGCTTTGTAGGCACAAAGATAAATACTGCCACCAAAACCTCTGCGTCAGTAAATAAATTAAGAAAAAGGTGGAAGACAAGCTTTTTTCTCCGCCCCGAGTTTCGACCACTGCATTTTCATACATTATCCAACGAAGTAAATACAAATTCCGCATTGTTCATCTTCGAATGTAGCAGCATTTCAATGTACTACGAAAATCCAACGGCGACTGGCAAGACTGTTTGGGATGTTTGTCAATATGGCCAACTCTACTTGTCAATATGGCCAACTCTACGTTCTGAATTTTTTCCTACCTGTGAGGAGAGATGGTTGCTAATAGGAACTTTTATGAATTGTGAATCACATGTAGTATTCTCCTCACCATAAGAATAATACGAATATAAATATTTTGCCATGTATTGTTTCGTGTTTGCTGATATCTCATTTACATCCTGTCTGCCTAATAAACTACGAAACTAGAGTGAGACAACAGCAAACGCGGAAGAATATACATATCATGTCATGTTTATATTCATATTTTTCTTATGCCTAATAGTGATACAGTCAGAAATGAAGCACAGCAATTGACTAGATTTTTAAATCTAAAATGACTAATTTCTGTGCAGAATGTAATGTACTAAAGAGGCGCCTGCAAAGATTTTCAAACGGAGAAAAATTTTCGCTAAACTCTCGTTCAGAACATCTTCTATCATACGCAGTCTATTATTTGGTTCTTGTTGATCATTTTCAAAGAAAGCATCAGTGTAAGTAACAACAAATAGCAGTCTCTTGCCATTGTTTCGCTAATGAGACGATTCCTCTCTTTTATTTATTTTATTATTTTAATTGTAAGCGGCGGTAGCGCGCACAAAAGCACCCCATGCCGCGAGCTAGACAGGCCGTAAACACGCACTATCAGAATGCGACAAACAATGCATGACACAGTACAGTAATGAATTTTCAGCTTAGAGTGACGTAAACACCTATAACAAAGAGAACAGCACTTATAAGATCAAAGAAAAATAAGCAATCAATCCAAACCAGACGGAGCACGTGAAAAAGGAAGGGTACCCATATAAATATGGACGGAGCGCCTGACGCATAGCAATGGCTACCTGGTAAAGCTTAACTGCTAAGCTTACGAGTCAAACCAAACTACTGTAGCTGTATCATCATTCATTCGACCTAAATTGTGACTCATATTACAATGGACCAACTTTGTTTCGATTTGGAGATGCGGCCTAAAACTTTTCTCTCCCCTGGAATTTAGAGTCTCAAATTTCAGGTGCGGCTTAGATTTGAGTAAATACGGTATACAAACGTGCATTTCTGGAACAAAGAAATAATTTCCCTTACATATGTAAAACATAATAATTTAACAAATAAAAGAAGCACATTGAATAAAACGGAAGCGTACATGTTAAATAACATACCAGTTTTGCCTTATGTAACACTTCTTTCCGAGTCAGATGCTCGTGTGTGTGTGTGTGTGTGTGTGTGTGTGTGTGTGTGTGTGCGTGCGTGCGTGCGTGCCTGCGTGCCTGCGTGCTGCGTTTTTCTATATCTGATGAAGGACTTTATCCGATAGCTTAGCCTACCGTATTTACCTGTCCACCACTCAACACCTAAGTAGCAATTTATCCTATTTCATATTTGCTATGATTTATTATTGTTGTCTGTCAAAGAAATTAAGAGAAAATGGTCAAAATGTACCTTTAAAACAGTCAGTTATCATTTCATTTTCTATGGACAATATATGAACCAAAATTTTAGCATTTAATATTGCACGCATTAAGCTGAAATACCAAAATATGCGAAACCTTTACTGACCCTCTGAACGTCAAGGTAATGATCTATTGTTACCCACTACTGATGCCAGTACTGTCAGTGCTGATTCATAGGTACTCTGCTTCCTTTCACTTAGCGTGTAAAATTTGCTGTTGGATGTAGCTAGAGTGCCCATTATTACGTTGGAACATTTAAGTTTACATATATGGCTTTTGAGTGTCACTGGAGTGAAATATCAATGATCGATAACTCTGCTACTGCGTCATCTGTTTGTTGACATTGTGCTCCGTAGCAAATAGTTTACATTTTGTTATTTCATCTAACAGTGTTGTTACTTAATATTTTTCTTTTTTGAGTAAATGTTTCCAGCTTGTTTACAAGGCTCATCCACAAAGTAAGTTCCATTTCTATTTCTATCCGCGGCAGCACTACGATCGCAGTTCCCAGCATGTGTGGCAGTTACTCTGACTCAAGGAGAAGACACGTACGCCAGTTTCAGATCGCTGCTGCCGACGTGTGCTTTGTAGTGCTTCTTTATAATTGAAAACACCGCCGCGTGCGAAATCAGATCTGTGATTCATTTTCTAAATGCAAAAAAAGGTAAACCAAAGGAAATTCATTGACAAATCTGCGAGGTTTATGGACATAATGCTATTGGTGATTCAATGTTTAGGAGCTGGGTCAGACTGTTCAATGAGGAACGTGATCAAGTGGATGATGAAGTACGAAGTGGACACCCGTCTGTGGTTACTGATGAATTGGTTCACACAATTGAAGAGAAGATTAAGCACAACCATAAGTTTACACTTAGTGCCCTTGCTTTGGAAGCTCCACAAATCTCACCATCACTAATTCATGAAATTCTTACTGAAAAACTGAAATTTCGAAAACTTTGCTCATGCTGGGTACCCAAAATTCTTACTTAATAACGCAAAACAACAGGTGGGCAGTGCACTTCAGTTTCTGAAATGCTACAATGAAGAAGATGATGGTTTTCTTTCTCAAATAGTCATGGGTGAAGAAACTTGGGTACTGTACAACACCCCTGAAACAAAACAACACTCAATGGAATGGACGCACACTGCAGCCGAAACGACGGTTAAGCCTAAGCAAATCTTGACACTTCGAAAAGTCATGTGCACCATTTTTTGGGACAGAAAAGGCATTTTGCTGATTGATTTCTTACCACGAGGCCAAACAATCAATGCACGCGGCTCCAGCGAGACCATTAAGAAATTGCGCCGCGCAATACAGAACAAGTGCCGAGGATCACTGTCAAAAGGAGGTGTTTTTTTCCACGATAATGCCCGACCTCACACGGTGTATGTGACCAAACAACTCTTACGGGAATTTAACTGTGATGCGTTTGATCATCCTCTGTACAGCCTGGACCACGCTCCTAGAGACTTTCATCTCTTCTTACACCTAAAATCCTTCCTTGGTGGTCAACACCTCAACAATGATGACAGGCTGAAAGAACATGTTACCACACAGTTGAATACACAGGTGGCAACCTTCTATGAAGAAGGCATACAAAAACTTGTGCCTTGCTATGACAAGTGCCTACAAAATTTCGGAAGCTATGTAGAAAAGTAAAAGACAGTTGTAGATTTTTGTACAATAACTATTTTTTCTGTATCTGTACATATTTGTTTTTCTGAAAGTATTTGTATGGAGTGTAGCCATCTATGGAAGTGAAACATGGACGATAAATAGTTTGGACAAGAAAATAGAAGCTTTCGAAATGTGGTGCTACAGAAGAATGCTGAAGATTAGATGGGTAGATCACATAACTAATGAGGAGGTATTGAATAGAATTGGGAAGAAGAGGAGTTTGTGGCACAACTTGCAAAAAAGAAGGGATCGGTTGGTAGGACATGTTCTGAGACATCAAGGGATCACCAATTTAGAATTGGAGGGCAGTGTGGAGGGTAAAAATCGTAGAGGGAGACCAAGAGATGAATACACTAAGCAGATTCAGAAGGACGTAGGTTGCAGTAGATACTGGGAGATGAAGAAGCTTGCACAGGATAGAGTAGATTTGAGAGCTGCATCAAACCAGTCTCAGGACTGAAGACCACAACAACAACAACATATTTGTTTTATATAACCAAATGGATCTTACTTTGTGGATGACTCTCATATTTCATTTACTTCTACAATTTATTTTTTTAAGAACGTGAGCAACAATGAAATTCGTACGTTACTGGAAACTGGTAGTGACACAGGGTATTTCAGTGAAAGTAGCAGCAGGTGTAGTGACTGAAAGTGAAGACAGAAAATGGAAGAGACACAGTACATTGAAGTCACTGCACCTGAAACACTACATCTATTTTCATGAGTTGGCTGTGCCACCAATCCACCGGTGGGACCTTCTGCTATTGAATATATCAATTTATTTTTCACCGCAGCTTTACTTCAACTAATTGTCACTGAAACAAATCACACCACTAAGCAATTTATATCTAAACATGCTGCTACTTTGTCCAGCCTATACGAAAAATAGAAGAATGTCACAATAGCTGAGGTAAGAGGTTTCATAGTATGCTTACTGCATATGGGACTCAACAAACGCCTATGTTTTCATACCGGAGTACAAATCCTTCTAAGGCATTTCTATGTTTTGGCAAAATGTATTCCGTTCCAACACATAATTGTTAGGTGATAGAGAACTGCAAATATTCAGCAGACTGTTATGGACTGTCCAATTGCAGGGTGTTCCATTTATCTCATGACCGCCTGCCCGGGGTATTGCAGGCCGGCCATGAAAACTGTGCCCGCTGGTTAAATGGGTCCCACAGGACAGCACTATGCTACCCCCTCCCCCCCCCCCCTTTTTTGTGGGTTTTAGCCTGAAGGTCGTACAGACATGCGCGCCTTGTCGTCCAGTGTCATTTGCGTAGTGAAACACGCATCAAGAATGTAATAGTGAAGTTTGCAAATGCAACAATGGCAAGAGCGAATTATTCAATTCCACAAAGAGTGTTTGTTTACGATTCGTCTGTACGTACAGAGTCTGCAACTTCTGTTCAGAGATTGTTTGAACAGAAGTTTCCAGGTGTTCGAGTTCCTAGTGTGTTGTGGTTCAGAAATTAGTGAATAAATTTTGTGAAACGGGAACTGTTCAGGACCTATTGTGTGCTTCATGAGGAGCCCCTTCACGATCAGAAAATAGGGGTGTGGTGCACAGTGAGTTACGACAGAATAATAGGCCCAATTTATTTTGATGACACAGTTACAAGTGAAAGACGTGTGCAAAACATTTTGTGACTGTTTTTTAAAGAAATGGGTGGAAGAAAATGAGGCTTCGCATTTTTTCAAAAGGATTCGGAAAGGCTCATAGGACCCGTGTTTCTTTGCACGCACTTCACGATTTGTTCAATGAAAGAGTGATTAGTAACAATATCTGGCCCACTGGAAGTCCCGAGTTAACTACGAGCGATTTTTATTTGTGGGGTGCACTGAAGGACTAAGTGTTCATAACAAATCCTCACATGATAGAGGAACTAAAGGATAACATCTGTGAATTCAATATCTCAGAAGGAATTATACAATGTGACTAATAATTTCTTGGGTAGAAGTAAGAAATGCATGGAAAATAATGGCAGGCAGTTCCAGCATCTCCTTGCATGACACGAGTGAGCACAAAATTTATCTGCTTATATTTTAAATGGAGTCATGTCATACTGCAGCAGTAGACGGGTGAGATGGCATCCGATCGCCGGGCCACAGAGTGCTCACTGCCCGGCATCTACTACACCACACAGGCAGTCATCAGATAAATGGAACACCCCGTACTATAATCATTATCTCTGTACATACAATTAAAAATTCAAATTTCTTGTGTCATTTTACTCAGAAATTTGTACAGATTTAATTGACATTAGTGACCTTTCTTTAAACCAAGGTAGAGTTAATTATATGGAAACAAAATCAAATTTATATCGTTTTTCAAAAAATATTTTTTATTTCATCACTTACGAGGGAGTACCCAAAAAAGCCGGAATTACATTGCCACGTGCAGAGCTTGCATAGTACGCATTTTCCCACTAGTCGTGTACAGCACAACTCATTGCCAGTTCAGTGCCACCTGTTTAGTCGACCTGGCTCGTTTTAGAGATGGGTCGTTCGCAAACTAATGGGTCCAAAGGAACGGTTCACCGAGATGAACGGAAGGAGCGACGAATGAATTCTAAGGACCGGTTTTTCATAGTTCACTTCGGTCATGGCTTTCTACTTGTAGTTCCTGGGAATGGGAAACGGTCGGTCTCACCGCCGCAACAGCACGTCAGCCGGTCTCGTTCCAGCCTCGGTCCCGACCCGTCTGTCTCAGTCTCTGTCTCGCTCGGCCGGACTCGTCCTCCTTCGCGTGGCCACTCGTCACAGTTCCACTGCTGACTGCTCATAGTTAGTACAATACAGGGTTGTTCGTTTTGTTCGCTGCGCACACCCATTCTAGATCTGTTTCATGCTTTTTTTGAACTCTGACCTTCTGGTTCTTTTCGTATTCTATTCAGTGTCCATGACTGGTAATTAAAATGTATTTTATAATTATGTAAATGACATAAAAATTACGTGGAATGTAATACACACATCTTTTCAGGTAACAAAAAGGCATTTCAGCTTACTTCACTAAGGCCTACTTATAAAAAGGCGAGGTTTTTTGTTATCACATACAAAGGAAGTCGGCACAGTGCACACGAGTGGCCATTTTCTATCCTTTTTTGAGCCAAGGCAAACGACTTACAACTGAATAAAGCCCAAGCTCTATAATTGAGTGTCTGGTGTCACATTTTGTAAAGAGAATACAATAACTTCTACAATATTATTTCAGTGGTAGAGGGTGGTGCACGAAAAATCGGCCCGAGTACTAGACTGCTCACTGTCGCCCACCAATCGTCATCTATTGTTACGAAGTAGTTGTTTGCATTAGCTTATTTGTTATTTCTTTGCTGCCAAATTATTACATGTTTATCTATTCTGCTCGTAGCAGTCAAAAAATTGTGCGTAACTGGCGAGCAGTCTGTACCCGTGGCCGACGTTTCATGTGCCACCTTACATTACTTCACTGTGATCAGCCACATAATGCTACAGTTCACTAAATGAGAGGTTTTGCAGAATCACAAAAATTACTTCAACAAGCACGTGAGAATTCTGTAATGAATAAAACCTCTGTACTCCAGAGGGGAGGCAAGTGCCCTCTCTTGGCGCCTTCCATCTTCAGTCACCTATGCTACTAATTTTCAATTTTTCATAAGAAGCATATACCACGCACACATGACCGGTGAACGAGTAAAAATAAACGGTTCCCAAAAATGAGTGATCACTGGTGAACTAGCTTGTTCTGTTCATCTACAGTGATTTTTTTTGCTAGCACCCCCCCCCCTTTTTTTCCCCCAGGTTTAAATGAACAACATGCAGCTGTGAAATTTTGTTTTCTACTCAGTAAAAATGCTGCTGAAACTGTTTTAAAGTTGAAAACAGCTTACCAACATGATGCTATGGGGAAAAACTCAAGTGTACGAGTGGTCTGCTCGATTTAAAAATGGTGACATGTCGATTGATGACAAATCTCATTCTGGACTTCCATTAACTGCAAGAATAGGTGAAAATATTGAAAAAATATGAGAGCTTGTACTCTCACACCATTGACGGGCAATTGATCAGCTGTCAGAGATTGTTGGGTTACCTTCGAGTTCAGTTCCTGCAGATCAGACCCAATTTGTGGCAGACTGCAGACTCGTTCTTCCACCACGAGAAGATATCTCTGTTAAGTTTTTGGCTAAAAATGGCATGGTTCCACTACCCCACACACCTTACTCGCATGACCTGGCCCTGTGCAACTTTTTATTATTTCCACGCATGAAAAGGGGCATGAAAGTATGCCGATTTGACAATAATAAGAGGTCAAGGAAAAAAATTAGGGTGGAGCTGTCAGCCATTTCTAAATACGAGGTGCATTCAAGTTCTAAGGCCTCCGATCTTTTTCCTCTCCGGACTGGAAAGAGATAGAAACATGCGCATTGTTTTAAAATGAGGCCGCGTTCATTGTCAATACGTCCCAGAGATGGCAGCACCGTATGGCAGATGGAATTTTACCGCCAGCGGCGAGAATGAGAACTGTTTTAAATACTTAAAATGGCGACGTTTTCCTTACTTGAACAGTGCACAATCATTCGTTTTCTGAATTTGCGTGGTGTGAAACCAATTGAAATTCATCGACAGTTGAAGGAGACATGTGGTGATGGAGTTATGGATGTGTCGAAAGTGCGTTCATGGGTGCGACAGTTTAATGAAGGCACAACATCGTGTGACAACAAACCGAAACAACCTTGGGCTCACACGAGCTGGTCTGACGACATGATCGAGAAAGCGGAGAGAATTGTTTTGGGGGATCGCCGAATGACTGTTGAACAGATCGCCACCAGAGTTGGCATTTCTGTGGGTTCTGTGCACACAATCCTGCATGACGACCTGAAAATGCGAAAAGTGTCATCCAGGTGGGTGCCACGAATGCTGACGGACGACCACACGGCTGCCCGTGTGGCATGTTGCCAAGCAATGTCGACACGCAACGACAGCATGAATGGGACTTTCTTTTCGTCGGTTGTCACAATGGATGAGACGTAGATGCCATTTTTCAATCCAGAAACAAAGCGCCAGTCAGCTCAATGGAAGCATACAGATTCACCGCCACCAAAAAAATTTCGGGTAACTGCCAGTGCTGAAAAAATGATGGTGTCCATGTTCTGGGACAGCGAGGGCGTAATCCTTACCCATTGCGTTCCAAAGGGCACTACGGTAACAGGTGCATCCTACGAAAATGTTTTGAAGAACAAATTCCTTCCTGCACTGCAACAAAAACGTCCGGGAAGGGCTGCGTGTGTGCTGTTTCACCGAGACAACGCACCCGCACATCGAGCCAACGTTACGCAATAGTTTCTTCGTGATAACAACTTTGAAGTGATTCCTCATGCTCCCTACTCACCTGACCGGGCTCCTAGTGACTTTTGGCTTTTTCCAACAATGAAAGACACTCTCCGTGGCCGCACATTCACGAGCCGTGCTGCTATTGCCTCAGCGATTTTCCAGTGGTCAAAACAGACTCCTAAAGAAGCCTTCACTGCTGCCATGGAATCATGGCGTCAGCGTTGTGAAAAATGTGTACGTCTGCAGGGCGATTACATCAATAAGTAACGCCAGTTTCATCGATTTCGGGTGAGTAGTTAATTAGAAAAAAAATCGGAGGCCTTAGAACTTGAATGCACCTTGTATGATTACAAAAAATGTTTAGAACAGTGGAAGAACTGGTGGGGCAAATATATTAGTTGAGATAGAGAATATTTTGAAGGGGATAAGGCTGTTTTGTAAAAAATTTGAAAATATATAGCTTTTAAAAAGTAATACCAGTTTTTTTTTGGGTACTCCTCGTGTAAGCAATTTGCAGTGAATGGCAATCTGGATACACCATAATAAACTACATAGTTTTGTGGAAAGTGGTATGTTTTCATACTTCTATACTGAATGTGGCATCGTATACAGCAATTTAAATAGAACATTGCATGACATCATAAAAATGTTTGATATTTTTAGCATTTACCACTCAAAATCACTGACTGCAAAAGGGTTAAATAATGATGGTGTATTTATCACCTGCAAGATTACTATTTTCAGTACATCAGGAAAACTGTTATATTCTGGATTCCATTACTGATGTCTACATAGACCACAATACTTCAAGACTTATTCTACAAAATTCAATTGCTGGGAACGCAGCCAGTGGATTTTGTTCACTATAAGTTTACTGCTGTCATACGGTCAAACTGTTTTAATGAAGTGATGAATTCTTTGACAATAGCCTCTGTGTGAAATTTCCATTTTTTCGCAACACTGTTTCTTCAAACACACTCTGTAAATGAGCTCCTTGACCGATTTCTAAGCTGTTATTTTTTAAAAATTTAAATGCAATAATCATATAATGAATAAAATTTACAACATTCAGTATTTTAAAATTAGTTATTTATAAAGTACAACGAAATTAAATTACAATGGGATGTTAAAAATACAGACTTCTCTCGGATATTTGTGAATTCCCCGTGATTTCACTGATTTTTACGCATAAAATGTAATTCCCTGAGAACTTCAGGTTTTCTGTAAAAATGACCACCCTGGTGTGTGTTCTCTAGCTCGTTAAAGAACTCGTCTGAAAGTTAGAGAATTTTTCATTCTTTCTTGTTGTCTGCTGACAATTCAAAATGATAGTAGTGTCTGATTTCAACAGTACCATCTCAACATCGTTCGTAAAACCCTAAAAGGTGACCATCATAAGATGAGTGTTGCCTCTGCTTTCATAAAAGCACAGGACACAGGCAATGGTGCTAACATTGTAAGAGGGAATCTCTACTCCCCTAGTGGTAGTCCATATAAAGGCCAAGTTTCCTTCTGATAGCCACTACGTAAAGAACCTGCTTCGTGTTCAGCTGCATCATTCACAAGCATTCAGCATTTCCACTGCAGCCTGTATGTCAGTATTTCACAGACACTTGGACAATAAGAAGTTCCAACAAGAAGAAAACAGAAGCTTTTGAAACGTGGTACCACAGAAGAATGCTGAGGATTTGATGGATAGATTGTGTAACTAATGAGGAGGTACTGAATAAGTTTATGGGACAACTTGACTCAAAGAAAGGATCAGTTGACAATAAGACACATTCTGAGGCTTTAAGGAATTGTCAGTCTTTTAATGCAGGGAAGTCTTAGCAGTAAAAATTGTAGAGGGGGACCGAGCGATGGATGTAGTATACAGGTTCAAAAGGATGTAGGCTACAGTAGTTATGCAGAGATGAAGAAGGAAGGAAGATTAGGGGTTAACGTCCCAACAACATCGATATTATTGGAGACGCAGTGCGAGCTCAGAATGTTCCGAGAACGGAGAAGGAAATCGGCCACGCCCATTCAAAGGAAACATCCCGGAATTTGTCTGGAGCAATTTGGAGAAATCGTGGAAAACTAAATCTGGATGGCCGGGTGCAGATTTCAACCACGGTCCTGCAAATAACAGTCCAGTATGCTGACCACACCACCTCACTCAGTCAGAGGTGAAGAGACCTGCACGGGTTAAATTGGTATAAAGAGTTGCAATAAACTGGTCTTCAAACTGAAGATAACAGCAACAGCATTTCAGAAACACAGTTTATCCAGAGTCACACTTCATCTGTGCAAGTTTCAAAGTGAAATCCTACACAGAAAGCAAGTAATAATTGTCTCAAACGCAAAGATATCTGGAGATCATATCAAGTACATGGAATGTCTTCTGGTAATACTTATTCTAGTAACACACACAAAGAGAAGAAAAATGCAATGCATACATAAAGTTTTCAAATATAAATATTTGGCACAATAGTTGTATGTCACTTCTTTGTTGAAACACTGTTAGCTTCAGTTGAACAACAGACCGTCCATAGGTATCTACATCTGAGGAAAAAGATCATACAGTGAAACCCCGTTTTTCAATTGACATTAAAAAAAAAAAGTGTAAAATGTGGTAAAACGTAAAATGTGGGAAATAATGCTTTAAACTGTAAAAGTTACATATAGGATATCCCCTTGCACTTTATGTACGATATATTTACATAACAGGCATCAAAAGACTTGTCAGAGACTTGTTTATTATCTAATGAAGGTTTATTACCTAATAAAAACTGCTGATGTAACTGGAACTGATAACTGTCTGGGAAGTACGAACGTTTGACTAAATTTCACATGTCATAATCTATGTTTTTGAAAGTCTACAGCTTCATTCATTATTTAAATAATGAATAATGCACTAGTCACATATTTTTTCATGCTTAGCACGTTGTGTTTCAAGAATTTATTCGGGTTGTCAAGTGCAAATATGTAAATAAGTATTTTGCGTGGTGTTGGAATTTGCATTATTCTGCTCTCTTGCACTGTAGTCATCTTTTTGAGGTTATCAGGTACTGTGTTTCAAAGTATGCTGACCACAAAACCTCACTCAGAGGTGAAGAGACCTGCACGGGTTAAATTGGTATAAGGAGTTGCAATAAACTGGACTTCAAACTGAAGATAACAGCAACAGCATTTCAGAAACACAGTTTATCCAGAGTTACACATACTCCGTGCAAGTTTCAAAGTGAAATCCTGAACAGAAAGCAAGTAATAATTGTCTCAAATGTATAACATCACAAAATATACATATGTAAATACTGCATTTGACAACGAGAATAAATTCTCAAAAAACGTTTTGCTCAGCACGAATAAAATACATAACTGGTGCTGTGTTTAAACTAAAAACATTTGAGCATCGGAAAAGTGAATGACTGTGTCAACTAGCGCTCCAAGGGGTTATACGCCGAAACGTGCTAAATACGGTTCGACAAAGGTGTAACGACGATCACAATAATCACGAAACTGCATTTGCGCGGCAGAGACAGTTTGGAAATGGTTGTGATTGTTCATGATCTCTTCATTCAAATTAACCTAGTTATTCTCATCAGCCACTACGCCAAGTAGAACTTGGCACAGACGAGATACGGCACAAATTGTTCCAACTTTTACACATTTACCGGTTCAAATCCACTGAGTAGAGTGCCCTCGTGTCAAGAAACTTAATCAATAACATTTGTAAACACTACTGGACCGCCAGCTTCATGCCGGCGACTTTTTTTCTCCCCAAACATTTTTTTGTAATGTGTAAATTGTGGGGAAATTATATATATGTTAACGCAAAATAAGTGCAAACTAACTTTTTCGGCAAAGGAAATTTGACACGACTGACAAAAGATGTAGTCAATGGCGGGAAAACGTTAATTCTGGGAACGTAAAAGTGGGGTTATACTGTATTTAGGAAAAATGTGTTCAATGATCAAAAACTCATAACAGTTATAACCCACTACCTGATCATATATATACCAGATATCGCTCTGTAATGCGGAATTGGTCCCTAGATGTCACACGAGTTGAACCCACCAGTATGCGAGGGAGTGGGGAGTATTGTATTGTCAGTAGGGAGGCAGTAAGAGCAGTATGTCTGACTTCAAATATGGACTAGTCGCTGCATGTCACCTGAGTAACAAATCCATCACAGACATTTCAACTCCCTAAATCTGCCCAAATCGACTGCCAGTGCTGTGATTGCAAAGTGGAAACGCAAAGGAACGACTGCAGCTAGACCACCGAGACTGGGAAGACCTTGAGGACTGTCGAGCACTGCGGACTGCGGTCGTAGAAAATTAGCACGAAACCAGTAAAGGGCACAGTACCGACAATTCCGCTAATGTGTCCGTGCATCGGGAGCTAAAAAGAAGGGGTCCGAAAGTCGAGCGGCTCCTCATGAGACACACTTTTCTGTAGCCATTGCTAACCGATGTGTGAGGTGGTGTAAAGAGTGACACCACAGTGCAGCAGACGAATGAAAACACGTGATTTGGAGTATAAATCACACTGTATCCTGTACCGACGAGATGGAAGGGTTTGGGTTTGGCAAATGCCTGGAGAATGTCACCTGGCACGACACGTGCTGCCAACAGTGGCGAACAGAGGGGGCCGTGTTAAGGCGTGTGGGTGTTCTTCACAGTCGGGCATCGTGTCCCACTGTTGTTCGTAAGGAAACACTAAATGCAGATGAATACGAATACATTTTACAGCACTATGTACCGCATACAGAAGAGGAGCAGTTAGGAGATGATGACTGTTTGTATTGGCACGACAACACACCCTTCCGTAAAGCTGCATCCGTGAGGCAATGGCGTACAGACCGTAAGATTCGTGAAATAGACTGACCTGCTCCGAGTCCTGAACCAAATCCAACGAAACAGCTCGGGAATGAGTCAGAATGTCAACTTTTCACCAGACACCAGCATTCAACGTCACTACCTTCTCTGGTTTTGCCTCTCTAAAGGCCCCCATAAATGATCAAACATTCAATAAAATTTTTCTGGGTTTGTGACTGCATTGTAAATATATATAAAACTAGGGACGTTTCGGTCCCTGTTGCAACTGACCTCCTTCAGGGTGTTTTCGTTTACTGCCGAATGAGAAAACTTTGTTTCATTATATACCTGCAGACGTGGCTGTTATCTAATTCTGATAGGGTGTTTAGGATGAAAGGGAGGGATGTTGGAAGTCCTTATTGGAGTTTTTGTTATTTCTTTTCATTGGTGGAAACCTGACAATTTGATTGGTGTTTGCATCACTGCTTGTGGTCGGTGGAAATCTGCGAATGGAAAACCAGGCGGCAGCTGCAATGTGGCGCCATTTTCCCGCTTTCTAGTGCCAGCCAAAGCACGAGTACTCTACATACCTGCGGCCGCTGCTGTCTCCCGTGCACCTGTATGTGCTGCATCACGTGAGCTATCGTCCCGTAACACGGTTATTGCTGGCAGCTGAGACGTCGGAAGTTGGTACCCGTCTTCTCTGTTCGGGTTGGCCGGTCGCTTGGCTCTTTCTATTGCCTCTCTGATCTTCCTCCTGAAAGAAAAAGGCTGTTTTGCCAGTACACGTGCTTCAACAAAATCAGTCTGTTTGCCGCACTCATCCTGGTGATCTGCTACCGCTGACTTGGCGTGCTGTCGTAGTCGGATAATCTTTCATGTTCAGATATCCGTGTGCTGATGGGTCTCGCCTATATACGCTAATCCACATCTGCACCTAATTTCGTTAACTCCAGCAGCATATAGTTTGTCAACTGTATCTTTCATTGTGCGAAGAACTTCTTTTATTCTGTTGCTGCTTTGGAAAATTGGTTTGATGCCTGGTTTTTGCCCACCCATTCAGTGACACCTTAAACATATGCTAAATAGAGCGATGTTTAGTGCTTTCTTTTGCTCTCTATTGCCTTCGTTCTTTGTCACCACAGTTTCTTCATCTTTTACTTTCATTCCATAACCACTGCCACAAAAGAGAAAGAGCTACAAAATTTCCACCATCACTTCAACCAGCAGCACAGCAGAATCCAATTAACTACGGAGATGGAAAAGAATGGGGTGCTGCCTTCCCTCGACGTGGAAGTTTACAGAAAGCCTGACGCTAAACCGAGCCATAGAGTACATAGAAAGCCAACCAGTACTGACAGGTACCTGCATACCTCCTCCCATCATTACTCTATGCGGAAGAAATCCACACTGCATGCTTTAATCAAGAGGGCTCACAGGATCAGCGATGAAGAACATCTGAAGGGTGAACTACAAACCTTAAGTCCATTTTTTGTGCCAATGGTTATGGAGAAAGTTTTATTATTATTTATTTTATGGCCTTCATTGGACCACTCTAGTCAAAAATACAAAGTTATAAACAAGTTGTTACACAGGGATACAATTTGGCTCAGCAATAACTTGTATGATATTTAAGTAATATAATTATTAGCGTTTATTCTTATATGAAAGGTGTTTTGCTCTTCTGTCTGCCCAATATTTCTTCATTCTTTCAGATATTTTCTTTCTTTCTTCATTTGAGACCACTCTTCCTGTACTCCTTTTATTGATTTTCATTTGTAGTCTGGTTTGCGGGTCTTTCAGTATTCTGGTTTTCTCTGTCTTGTTTTTTAGGTCATCTACTGTAATTTGGAGTTCTTTCATATCTTCCTTAATTTCTGTGATCCATTTAATGTCGCTCTTGCTATTCCACAATTTTTGTATTATTTTTTTTACTAATTCTGTTTTCTGGAGTTCTCATCAGATGTCCAAAGAATGAGGTGCATTTCTTCCAGATCGTGCTCATGACTGGTTCTATTTTCTTATATACTGTTTCATTTGATGCTATTCTCCAATGTCCATTTATTTTATACTGTTTATTTATACATGTCCTAATTATTCTTCTTTCTATTTTTAGTATTCTGTCAATTTCCGCTGTATTAGTTGTTTTGATTACTGGAGAAAGTAATAGATAAAACTGTGGTGACAAAGAATGAAGGCAATAGAGGAGAGCAAAAGGAAGCACAAAACATAGCTCTGTTTAGCATATGTTCAAGGTTTCACTGAACGGGTGGGCAAAATTCTCCACTGAGCATACATCAAACCGATTTACCAAAGCAGCAACAGAATAAAAGACCTTCTTCGCACAACGAAAGATACAGTTGACAATCTACATGCTGCTGGAGTTAACAAAATCAGGTGCAGATGCGGATTAGAGTATCTAGGCGAGACCCATCAGCACACGGATATCTGAACACGAAAGATATATCCGACTAAGACAGCACGCCAAGTCAGCGGTAGCAGAACACCGGGATGAGTGCGGCAAACAGACTGATTTTGGTGAAACACGTGTACTGGCAAAACAGCCTCTTTTTTTCAGGAGGAAGATTAGAGAGGTAATAGAAATAGCCAAGCGACCGGCCAACACTAACAGAGAAGACGGGTACCGACTTCTGATGTCTCGGCTGCCAGCAATAACAGCATTACGGGATGTAAGCACACTTGAAGCAGCACATACAGGTGCACAGGAGACCGCAACGACTGCAGATAAGTAGAGTACTCGCGTGCTTCGACTGGCCCTAGAAAGCAGGAAAATGCCACCACGTCGCAGCTGCTGCCCGGTTTTCCATTTGTCGATTTCCACCAACTGCAAACAGTAATGCAGGCACCAGCCAAATCGTCAGGTTTCCACCAATCAAAAGAAATAATAATAACACCAATAAGGACTTCTAACATCCCTCCCCTTCATTCTAAGCAGCCTATCAGAATTAGATAACAACCACATCTACAGGTATATAATGAAACAAAGTTTTCTCACTCAACAGTAAACAACAACACCCTGGAGAAGGTCGCTTGTAACAGGTATCGAAATGTCAGTAGTTTTATATATATTGACAATGTGGCGACAAAGCCAGAAAAATTTTATTGTACGTGACAATGGCCACAGAAGCCTACATTTATATCAAACATATTTGACAAAATTGCACTTATTTAGCCACGGATTTGCCAACCGAGTCCATACATGACACGTGGAATAATCGGGTCTACTGCCGGATGTTTGTGTCTCTCTGGCACCATATTTTGGCCACCTAACTCGTTGCCTTCTTTAAGTGCTACCTGAGACTGCCGTATTGGAGGATGTTGTCCAGTATTTATGCTCAGAGGGCGCCGGGGGGTGCTCCCTCTGTCGTCCGCACGCACCTGGCGCTGTTTGTAACGTGTCGTCTCTTCCCCGGTGCTCCCTCGGACGTCCGCGCCCGACTCGGTCGCTATCTGTGACAGCTGTCTGAGGCCCGTCCCGTGTTGGGCGTTCCGTTCACAGTCCGCGCCCACCTGGTGCTGCTCGTGAGGTTTCAACCCTTCCCTGGTGCTCCCATGGACGTCTGCGCCCGGCTCGTCCACCATCTGTGGTAGTGTCAGCTGTATGGGGCCGGACCCGCGTTTGGCATTCCGTTTGTGGTCCACGCCCACTTGGTGCTGCTCCTGAGGTGTCAGCACCCCCCCTGGTGCTCCCACGGACGTCCGCACCTGCCTCATCCACCATCTGCAGTTCGCGGTCCGCAACAAGAAGACCCGGAAGTAGCTGAAGGAGACAGGTCTACCTGACACAGGTCATCAAGAAGCTTCATCCCAAAGCACCTGTACGACCCAGACTCTATGGACTCCCCGAGGTCTACAAGGAGGGGGTCCCTCTTCGACCTATTGTCAGTAACATTGGCGCAGCGACATACCTCGCTGCACAATACCTGAAGAAGGTATTGGCACCATATGTGGGCAAATGTGCACACCACATTCGGAACTCCGAAGACTTTCTACAATGGCTAAGGCAGCTACACACTGTGGAGTATGACATCGTGGTCAGTTTCGATGTGGTGTCGCTCTTCACTCGAGTGCCACTCACCAGTTCACTCAGTATCACTGGAGAGAAGTTCGACGGTGCCCTGCTCGACCTGTTCGAGCACGTACTGACCTCGACATATTTTCTTTACGGGGGTCAATTTTATGAGCAAACGGAAGGAGTGGCAATGGGCAGCCCTTTATCACCACCGGTAGCCAACCTTTTCATGGAAAAGTACGAGGAGAAGGCACTTGCATCAGCCACTTACCAACCCAAGTGCTTTCTTAGATATGTCAATGACACTTTTGTCATTTGGCCCCGTGGCAGGGAGAAGCTAGATGACTTTTTGGAACATCTAAATTCAAGCCACCGAAGTATAAACTTTACTATGGAGCTAGAGAAGGATGGACAGCTCCCATTCTTGGATGTCCTGGTCAAGAGGAAGGCAGATGGCACTCTGGGGCACAGTGTGTATTGTAAGCCCACCCACACTGACTTATACCTACAAGCCAGTAGCTGCCACCACCCGGCACAGAAGAATGGAGTCTCGAAAACATTAGTTTACAGGGCTCGGGCTCGGGCTCTGTCGGATACGGAAAGTCTGGCCACAGAGACAGAACATCTACAGCTGGTGTTCAGCAGAAATGGATACTCCTCGTCAGACATCCAAAGGGCACTTTGTGCTACCAGCCAACCACAGGGTACAGAAGAGGAGCCAGAGGAGGCGAAGAAGGTGGCATACCTGCCATATGCTCGACCTATTTTGGCAAAGATCAGCAGAATTCTTTCAAAATATGATATAAAGAGTATCTTCTGTCCACCCTCCAAAATTGGGACAATGCTAAGGAGTGTGAAGGACAACCTGGGGCTACGTAAACCA
Organism: Schistocerca piceifrons; assembly: GCF_021461385.2. Taxonomy (NCBI): domain Eukaryota; kingdom Metazoa; phylum Arthropoda; class Insecta; order Orthoptera; family Acrididae; genus Schistocerca; species Schistocerca piceifrons. The sequence continues at coordinate 79,840,327 of NC_060148.1, read as the reverse complement.
GGCATTTACAACATCCTGTGCCAGTGTGGAAAATCATACATTGGCCAGACGACCAGGACGGTGGACGTCAGGTGCAAAGAACACCGAAGGCATACCAGACTCGGACAGGTAACCAAATCTGCCATAGCAGAGCACTGTCTGGAGCTCGGTCACTCAGTGGACTACAACAGCACCAAAATTGTGACACAGACTCCAAGATTTTGGGACAGTGTCATAAAGGAGGCCATCGACATCAAGGTCACAGACAACCTAATAAACCGAGACAGCGTTTACCAGCTCAGCTCGGTGTGGAGTCCGGCTCTGGATCTTATCAGGGCCCAACGAAAGGAACCGAGAAACTCCTCAAGAAGTAGTAACACCGCAGGAGCAGCGCCAGGCAGGTGGACTGCGACCGCAACTCCTGATGCAGGACGGGCCTCTGACAGCCGCCACGGCCACAAATGATGCACGAACCGAGTGCGGACAACCGTCGGAACTTCAGGGAAGTGCCAACACCTCAGGAGCAGCGCCATGTGGGCGTGGACCGCAAATGGAGAGCCCAACAAAGGACGGGCCTCAGTGAGCTGCCATAACTGCAGATGGTGGATGAGGCAGGTGTGAACGTCCGTGGGAGCACCAGGGCAGTGCCAACACCTCAGGAGCAGCACCAAGTGGGCGCGGACCACGAACGGAATGCCAAACGTGGATCCGGCCCCAGACAGCTGACACGACCACAGATGGTGGACGAGCCAAGCGCAGACGTCCGTGGGAGCACCAGTGAAGGGCCAAAACCTCAGGAGCAGCACCGGGCGGGTGCGGACCGCGAACGGGACGCCCGACACGTGACGGGCCTCAGACAGCTGCCACAGATAGCGACCGAGTCGGGCGCGGACGTCCGAGGGAGCACCGGGGAAGAGACGACACATTACAAGCAGTGCCAGGCAGGCGCGGATGGCAGAGAGAGCACCCAGTGCCCTCTGGGCATAAATACTGGACAAGATCCTCCAATACGGCAGTCTCAGGTAGCACTTGAAGAAGGCAACGAGTCACGTGGCCAAAATATTGTGCCAGAGCATCACAATCATCCGGCATCCACATGTCAAGATATCGCTGGGAAAGCCTGAAGTGTTACAAGCCCGTATATGTTCAAACAATGTTTGTCAGTTTAACCTCACTTCGAAGCAGATGCTACTCGTGTTCGTTTGTATTTTGAAAGTAGTGAGAACGACCACAAATTCAAACAATACAGTCCTGGCATTGACTTTGGCACTGTGTTTATAGAAGACGAAGAAGAAGAAGAAGAAGATGATGATGATGACGATGATGAAAATGAAAATGAGACTCTGGTTCAGAGAATGCCTCAAAGTGAGAGATTCACCCATGAAAGTATGCTAAAGGAAATACTACTCTCAGAATCTGACGATTACATCAACTTACTTCGAATGGACAATGAAGCTTTTTAAGACTTGCCTCTCAAGCTCGCTCTTATCTAGCCACGGATGTGCCAAACAAGCCTGTCCACGTACTAGGTGAGCTTGCCAATTTAATCTTACTTTCGAAGCAAACAATGTTCGTGAATATTGTATTTTGGCACTAGTGAAAATGGCTACAAACCCAGATAATGCAATTCTAACATTTTATCCAGCACTGTGTTGAAAGAAAAAGATAACACTATGCTTGTCCAGGGAATAGTTTAAAATGAAAAATATACAACTGGAAACCTGTTAATGGGAATGTTTCACTCAGAATCCAACGATTACATTAGCTTTCTGCAGATGAACATTGATACGTTTAATAACTTGTTTATCATTACTTCATCCTGACAGTGAAATCATTACTTCACCCTGGCAGTGAAAAAGAAGACACACAAGTAAACGAAAATTTATTTTCTCCTACTTGGTCCTTTAATGAAAAGTCGTTAAAATACCGCAACCTGGAAACCTATAACGCACACTGTCCACAGAAGAACCGGATAACTTCAATTTCTTTATTTCATCCCACTCCACTTGCCTATGTCACCGTATGCATAAAATATTCATTTTGTTCATAACCCTTCATGCCTAATCTTTGGCTATGAAAGATTTGGTATATCTCTACCACTTTGGTAATTGTTAGTACTATTTTGTTTTTATACTCTATCATAGTTTTCACAGTAGTGGAAACTCATGATACTGTGAGATAAATCGTAATAAACCAATTTTTCAATAAACACTTGCTGTGAAATGTTGACACAAATGTCATCTGATATCTTGTCAAACTTTCTGTCGATCAGAATTTCTCCCAACACATCAAACAGGATCTATGCTTGACAAACACATCAAACTGCACCGTACATGTCAAATATTTGGCAAGCATAGTTAGGTTGGTGAAAATGTTTGAACATTTACTGGGAATGGGCTGTCATTCCTTCACAGACATTCAGACACCTCACTGAAAGTGGTCCCAGCAGAGTTCAAGCTATCATACAGGTGGAGGGTGGACTTACCCCATTTTAATGTTCACTAACGAGTGTCCAGATACTACTGCTCAGAGAGTGCGTAACCACAAAACATTTTTCACTTATGCTTATTGAGGATGGCATTAATTACATATCACACGTCCAAAAATGATCATTTGCATTGAAATTGCAGGATCAAAATCATACCGACAGAGTTACACTATGTTTCCAGGGCAAAACACAGAGACTGACTGAAGTGGCTTGTTCTCTCATATATATATAAACGCAGAAGTCAACCCAAAAATGCTCCCCAGAAATAAATTGATACTCATACATGGTGTATCTCTGATGTCACAACACCAACAACAAAAATATTGGAATGCAGTGTAAAGAAACATGAAAAAGGGAGTACATGCACACTTCAAGTAATACACACAGTTATTTTCAACTGTTACATATTTAAAGTTATGAAAACACAAACATATTCAATATTTGCAAAGTATAACAACTGGTTCTATGCATAGTTACAAATAAGTATAAATATATGAACATATAGTTTGAGGAACATGAGCAGAAAACAGTTAACAGTATTTCACCTTTACAAACTGCCCATTGGCTTCCGTCTCTGGTTCTTCGGCCAACCTTTGTCTGATGATTTTTCTCATGTTTCGCCAGCATGAGGGCTGGCAGTGTCAAAGCTTCACCATCCATTCCTGGTGGTGGACAATGCAGGCAACATGACAGAAGAATTATTAAAAAAACATCGTCTGAAGAACCTGAGACAGAAGCCAATAGGCAGTTTGTCAACAAGTGGCCACGAAAGTCTTAACAATTTTGTATTTCATCTTTAAATAAAAGAAAAAGAATAACAATTACCATTGGTTATAACCTCCAAGGTATGTAAGACCACTAGTGCTGCAATATATTATGTCATATGTCATATTTATAAAACATATTAGGTAACATTCAAAATTGCTCAGCAAACTGTACCCACAATACGCTGCATACAGATGCCTGGAAACTGTCTACGTCACCAAAAAACACAGTGTTTCGATAAAAATGTGACATATAACCACTGTTCCAAACCAGAATACTGAAAAAGTACTTAAAAGCTGTCAATCATTGTGTTCTCAAAATAATATGAATAAATGAGAGTCAGTTTATGAACTCACCGCAGTTTGTTCTATTGCCAGTGGATCGCTGTGGTTACTCCAGTCCTCTGATGAAGAATTTTCCTGTAAAAGAATCGATGGAAGTTATGGGCTTATGAGCTAAAAAACATTACACTCCTCATATTGCAGGTGTGTGGTAGGTAGGAATATACAGAGGTTCAAAATAGGGGAAACACACTAAAAGACAATACTGTAGGAAGAGGAGTAAATGGAGATGAAATAGGAGACATGATACTGCCTGATCAATTTGACAGAGCTCTGAAAGATATAAGCCAAAACAAGGCCCCTGGAGTAGGTAACATACTATCTGCATTACTGAGGCCCTTGGGAGACCAAGCCACGACAAAACTAGTCCACCTTAACTGTAAGATATAACAGACAGATGAAAAACCTTCACACTTCAAAAAGAACATAATCATCCCATTCCAAAGTAAACTGGCACTGACGGGTGTGAATATTACTCAGCCATCAGTTTAACAAGTAATGGTTGCAAAATACAGACATGAATTACATACAGAAAGACTGGAAAAACAAGTAGAAGTTGAGTTTAGGAAAGACCAGCTCAAGTACTGAACAAATGTAGAAACATGCAAGACAATACTGACACTACAACTTATCTTAAAAGTTCCACTGTCCAGTCACAACAATGTGACAATCTGTCAAAGGCCTGAAGAACCACCTTTCACAGTGCGGATCTCAGCGAAGTATGCAGGAAGAGAGGTAATGAGGTTCTGGATGGTATCAAACTCCAGTGCCACAGTCAGCTGCGCTAGGTTTCTCGGTTGAGGGTCCGCAGCGTGAATAGCCCGATCGAGTGGTCCGACAGATTCTCAATTGGATTTAAATCTGGTGAGTCCGGTGGCCAGGGGAGTACAGTAACCTCATCCCGGTGTTCTCTGAACTACGCGCATATACTGCGAGCCGTGTAGCACGTCGCACGGTTCTGCGGTAGATGCCACCGAGCCGAAAAAAAAAAAAACTGCGTGTAGGGACGGACAGGGTCCTTAAGGACAGATGCATAATTTTGTCGATCCACTGTGCTTTCCAGAATGACGAGATCACAGAGATAACATCCTGAAAACATTCTCCAATCAATAACGCTCCCCCCTCCGGCGCAGGGTGTTTGCTTTGAGACGTTTCGTGCCACACGCAGCAATGGTCAATTATCAGATCGAGCATAAAACACATTTCGTCCGAAAAGGCAGCCTGTCACCACTCGGTGGACATCGAGTTGCAGAACGTACGTGCAAATTCCAGCCTTCGTCGCCAATGAGCAGCAATCGATACGGGTGCACGTACCGGGCGTCTGCTACGCAACGACATTTGCCGAACAGTCACTGAGGAGACACTGTCGGTACCCCCCGGTGCACCTGCGCGGTCAGTTGTTCAATAGTTGTACGTCTATTCGACTCTACAAATCTCCGCAGCTGTCATTCAGCCCGGTCGTCTGTGGCCCGCGGTGCAACACGACAGCCCTCGGTCAGGTTTCAGATATTGCCATTTGCCACGAATGGTATATACTTCGACAGTGGCGGCACACAAACAGTTTACAGACTGAACCGTGTTGAAAATGCTTCTACTCTTGGCCCGAATGTGAGTGACGGAGCAGGCCGAGGCATCATGTCGATACACTGTAGAGGATGTCGGGCTACAACAGCCGTATGTGTGCGAGTGTTATCCTGTTGGGAAACACCCACCGGAATACTGTCCTATAAATGGCAGCACAACAGGTCGAATTATCAGACCGATATACAAATTTGCGGTTGGAGTATGTGTGATAACCATGAGTGTGCTCGCGATGACGTACGAAATCACAAACCGGACCGTAACTCCAGCTCTAGGTCCAGTGCGTGTAGCACATAGAGTGGTTGCAGGCCCTCAACTGCCTCCTTATAACCTCCATATTGTCATCATCACCACAGAGGCAGAACCAGCTTTCATCTGAAAACACAAAAGTCCATTTCTGCATTACAATAACGATTGCACTGTTTTCCTGGACCCCCGAAAAGCCGTACATACCCTCCACTGCTAGTGCTGCCATCTGCTGCCTGTGAGTGGTTATTGCATGTTGGCATCAAATGTAGGTAGCAGTCAAATTAATGTGAATGGACTGTGTACAATGAAGAAAGGCAAAACTATGCATACAGCAATTACACAGTTAGTTTTTGAAAATGCTGACTGGAACAACCTTTTGAAATTATGAAGGGAGCAGTGGTAAAATACAGCGAGTGAAGGGCTATTTACAACTTGTACAGAAACCAGACTTCAGTTATACGAGTGCAAAGTTCAGAGAGGAGAAATAAAAATTTTAAGCTTTGTCGATGACATTTTAATTCTGTTAGAGACGGCAGGGGACTAGAAAGAGCAGCTGAATGGAATGACTAGTGCCTTAAGAAGAGGTTATAAGATGAATAGCAACATCAGTAAAGTAAGGGCTAAGAAATATAGTCGAATAAGTGATTGGTTGATAGGACAAATCCTGAGGTATCAAAAACTTGACAGTTTGGTAATATAGGGAAGTGTGTGGGATAGAAATTGTACAGGGAGACCAGGACTTTGGCACACATCTAAATTTGATCCAATTTAGAAAATTATTATGGTGTTTATAAATCTCAATAGCCGCTCTACGAACGCAAGCTCGAAATGCGATGTTTTCGATATGGCACTTGCCTCACTGAACTTTATTTCACAACCACCCTTTCAGTAAACTTGTTCAGCTACAGTTGATTTACCTGTATGTCCCAGGAGGCAATTCTTGTGTTCAACCAGATGGGTGTTAACATTTCTTTCGTGGTACCAATATAAACGATTCCACATCTACAAGGAATTTTATATATACCCACTGTAGCCAAAGCAAGTCTTACACCTTTTTCCAATCATAACATTGTTTTATCTTCCTGGTGGGTCCGAAGATAGTTTCCAAGCCATACTTGTTCAACACTTTCCCAATGCAATGTGTAATCTTACTAATGAACAGTAGGAAAACTTTCCCTTGTGTGGCCACTGATCCACACTGATCCTGATTCTCTCCACAAGGTGAAGTACTTGATGTATCTCCTTGTTAAAATAACCATTCTTCTTGAATTAGATAGCTTCATTCACTGTAATCATAATAAATAATGATACAACATCAAAACTAACAAGGATATCGTCTGAGCCCATATGAATAGCAATACTTTTCGAACACATACAGTTGGATTATTCAGACGTGGTCTCATCGCAACCTATTTTTAATACAATAATGATTTTTATGAACAGATGGATGGGGTAGCTATGGGCAGTCCTCTCAGTCCGGCTGTGTCCAATTCGTTTATGGAGACCTTTGAGAAATCGATCAGCCAGGTGGTACCATTGTGTCGAGATACTTTCATGGTACGGACACACGGTGCCGAGGAGTTGGATGCCTTCCTGATAAATCTCAACAATATAAATCCGAAATGCGTAACTTTTGGTAATCGAAAAAGATTTCCCAAAGAACAATACAAGAAACTTTTATAAAACATTCAAAAACAAAACTAACCGGTTACCAACCTCAAAGTCTTTGCTTCAAAGAAGAAAATGGCATTTGGCTGTTAACAACCAGGAAAATTGTAAGGTACTTGCTACTTACTTTGAAAAACTATTGAACTTTCCAGAACCAGCGAATAATTTCCAATCACAGCAAACTAATAACACCAACCCTAACTCTAAAGTATCTGATGAAATAAAAATAACAAAATAAACTAAGATACTTCAAAACAATAAGGCATCCGGAGAAGATGGTATAATCACAGAATTACTAAAATCAGTTGGCCCTAACACTATAAAAGAGATCACTTGACTAATAGGACATATATGGGAAACAGAGAAAATACCTGACGACTGGAAAACTGCCCTAATTCATCCACTGCAGAAAAAGGGGATAGAACCGATGTTAATAATTACCGAGGAATCTCTCTTCTCCCAGTCACATACAAAATTCTCTCACAGTGTTTACTTGATCGAGCCCAAGAACAGCTAGAACCTAAAATTGGTGAATACCAAGCAGGCTTTAGACCAAACAGATCCTGGCCGGAACAAATTCTTACTTTAAAACTAATCCTCAGACACCAAAGGATTTCTAGTAACAATATTGCATGTACATTTATGGATTTTAAAAAGGCTTATGACTCAGTTGATAGTGAATCTCTTTTCCAAATTTTAAAGGAACAAGGGCTAGATAATAAAACTCTAACACTGATTAAGGAAACATTAAACGACACTAGATCTAAAGTTAAAGTCATGGGAGACATTTCTGAACCATTTGAAATAGAGACTGGTGTCAGACAGGGAGATTACTTTTTAACTATGTTTTGGAAAAGGTAATTAGAGAATAGAGAGAGCAAAAGTAGATTCAAAATATGGACTAATCAATCAGGTCAGGTAGAGGTGATATTAGAGTGGATTGCCTCGCCTTTGCAGATGATCTGGCAATTATAACTAGGAATGTTACCCCAGCTCAAAAACGAATTGAAACACTTAAAGAAGTCATGCAAAGTTTTTGAACACGAAATATAGAAAAATAAAAAGTGTATCTCAGTTGAAACACTTGGGGGAAATCATGCAATAAAATGATCTGGAAAAAACTGGAAATGAAGTTCGCTGTCAAAAGATGGCAACTACATTCAGATTAACACGTTGTTGTTGTGGTCTTCAGTCCTGAGACTGGTTTGATGCAGCTCTCCATGCTACTCTATCCTGTGCAAGCTTCTTCATCTCCCAGTACCTACTGCAACCTACATCCTTCTGAATCTGTTTAGTGTATTCATCTCTTGGTCTCCCTCTACGATTTTTACCCTCCACGCTGCCCTCTAATGCTAAATTGGTGATCCCTTGATGCGTCAGAATATGTCCTACCAACCGATCCCTTCTTCTAGTCAAGCTCTGCCACAAATTTCTCTTTTCTCCAATTCGATTCAATATCTCCTCATTAGTTATGTGATTTACCCATCAAGATCCCATCTCTGTGATCTAAACTAACCTGCAGTCCCTCATTAAAACCTCAGGCTTCTCATTAGGACTAACACTTCAATCCACAGGACTTCTTACCCCACCCAAAGCATACACACCCAACTTTTTACCTTCTACCTAAGATCCACAAACCCAAACATCATGGCTGTCTTACTGTCGCTAGCTTCAAAGCACCCACCAAATGGATATCTGCCTTGGTCAATTAGCACCTGCAACACATAGTACAAAGACTTCCCCCCTATATTAAAGACACCAACTATCTCCTAGACCATCTGAAAACTTTGTCTGGCAAACTCCCATCACAGACCTTGCTTGTCACCATTGATGCTACGTCGCTTTATACCAACATCCTCCCACATACACGGTCTGACTGCTGCTGAACATTTCCTCAGTCAGCACCCATCTGATTCTAAACCTGCTCACCTTAATCAACTTTATACTAATCAGTAACCAACAACTACTTCACCATTGAGGGAGTAGACATAAACAGATTGGATACAGTCATGGATACTGGGTTGGCTTCTTCCTATGCCAGCCTCTGCATGGGTCGCTTGGAGGACTTTCCTGGGATCCATAAACCTTCAGCCCCTCGTTTGATTTAGATACATTGATGACATCTTTGCCATACGGACTCACGGAGAGGTTGACATGTTAAAATTTTTAGGATCTTTAAATACCTTCTCGCAATTAAATTTCACATTGTCTTATTCTGAATACCGTGACATTTTCCTCGATGTTGATCTCCTCCTCACTGAATGCGAACTACACACTTCTGTCCACATTAAACTTCCTAACAAACAATAGTACCAACATTCTGATAGTTTTCGTACTTTCCATGTGAAAAGTTGCCTCCCATACAACCTTGGCATTTGAGGCAAACTGTTTTGTTCAGATGCAGACACTTTACAGCAATACACCACCATTCTCACTTTAGCCTCCACTGGACACAATTACCCCAACAGCATACAAAAGCAGACTTACTAGGCCATCGCATCCAGTCATAGTACTGCAGATCCCTCCAAAATACAACTTCACAGCACACCACTTACCACTCACTATTATCCTGGTCTTGTATGTATTAATCAGCTACTTTGACAAGGCCACGACTTCCTGAAAGGAGGTCCATTCTGTTAGAGATTTTGCCCACCACACCTAAAATAGGTTTCTCATCGCTCTCTCAATCTCTGCAATACCCTTGTCAGACCCCATAATCCTTCTGCATGTGCCTCCCTACCCTACGGCTCCTACCCCTGTGACTGTCTCCACTTTAAGACTTGCCCTATATACCCTCCTACCACCATCTATATCAGCCCTGTAACTGGCAAAACATACACAATCAAAGGGAGGGCCACATGTGAAACAACACGTGATATAGGCTATTATATACCGAGTGTTATGTAAACATTGTTCACCCTTTTACATGGACATGACTACCACTAAGTTATCAGTTAGGATGAACGTGAATAGTCTGAGGGTGAATACTGGTGACACACAACATCCTGTTGCAGAGCATGCTCTACAACATAACAGTCATGACCTCAGGGCTTCTTTCACTGCCTGTGCCATGTGGATTTTTTTCTCCAGACACCAGTTTCCCCCTTCACTCTCCAAGCCAACCAACCAACAATACCAGTTTCTTACAAGGGAACCTCCCCATCGCACCCCCCTCAGATTTACTTATAAGTTGCACAGTGGATAGGCCTTGAAAAACTGAACACAGATCAATCAAGAAAACAGGAAGAAGTTGTGTGGAACTATGAAAAAATAAGCAAAATATACAAACTGAGTAGTCCATGCGCAAGATAGGCAACATCAAGGAATGTGTCTGGTCAAGAGAGCCGCGGCCCCGTGGTTAGCGTGAGCAGCTGTGGAACCAGAGGTCCTTGGTTCAAGTCTGCCCTCGAGCGAAAAATTTTAATTTTTTATTACAGACAACTATTATCTGTCTGTCCGTTATGTTTTCATCACTTTTTTGGGAGTGATTATCACATCCACAAGAAATCTTAAATCGGGCAAGGTAGAAGAACCATTCTACCCATTCGACAACATATTCCTATCATGTGACGCACATGTCGTCACCAGTGTCGTATAGAATATATCAGACGTGTTTTCCTGTGGAGGAATCGGTTGACCTATGATGTTGCGATCAAATGTTTTCGGTTCCCCGTGGAGAGGCACATCCTTTCGTCTACTAATCGCACGGTTTTGCGGTGTGGTCGCAAAACACAGACACTAAACTTATTACAGTGAACAGAGACGTCAATGAACGAACGGACAGATCATAACTTTGCAAAAATAAATAAATAAAAGTTATCATTCGAGGGAAGACTTGAACCAAGGACCTCTTGTTCAGCAGCTGCTCATGCTAACCACGGGACCACGGCGTTCCTGGGCTCACACTGTTCTTAATGTTGCCTATCTTACGCATGGGCTACTCAGTTTGTATATTTTGCTTATTGTTTTCATAGTTCCACACAACTTCTTCCTGTTTTCTCGATTGATCTGTGTTCAGTTTTTCAAGGCCTATCCACTGTGCCAACTTATAACTAAATCTGAGGGGGGTGCGATTGGGAGGTTCCCTTGTTAGAACTTTGCAGATGGGAACTAATGCTACACCGTGTCCTCAGTTCTCACCACCAAACTGGCCTTAATTTACATCAATTTCTTCTGTCTCAGCATTTCTCCACAGTAACTACTCCTTTCTTCACTCCATTTTCATTTTCTACATCTTTCATTTTCTGACCTGTCTATTTTTTGCCGTCCCTCTCCCTTCCCTGTTACGTACAATGCACTTAGCTTTCCACTCTTAATAACTCGTCCAGTAATCTCCATCTTGCATATTATCCGATCTTCCACCTTTAAGCTTTCAGGTTTTCAAATCTAGTCCGGTGCAGTTCCCAACAATTAGTCAATACAAGCAAGTGACCCTCATTTTTTTAGTGAGCCTCTCAATGTTCATCAGAAGAGTTAAGGTGCATTTACACATGTGCTCCTCACACCTGGTTGCTGTGCGACCACACTCACTGCCCACACAGTAAGATTCACGCGTGTAGATGCGTGCCTTTTTTTCAACACATCTACATCTACATTTACGCTCAGCAAACAACCGTGATGCCACTTGCATGCTTAGAGTAGCAGACTGATGGTGACCAACTTTAAACAGAACTTGATTAATTTTCACACACGTTTATTAAAATAATAACAATCATAAACCTTACTTAATTTCATTCAGGATGCTATTTACAATTGACAATCTGAAGTTCCTTTGGTCTTGGTACGTTAATCTTATTCTGACATATCTCTGATACTTGACAAAGTGTCTATACATTTATCTTCATGGCTATGTACAGGAATACGATAATCTTATTGGGCGCAGACTGAAACTTGACTATAGACTAATGCAGACTGGTACAGACAAATGCAGACTGACTAACTGGAGGTCTGTACACTCGTTATAATACCTCGCGCGTTAATGTGTGATCCGCAAGGAGAATAGGTTCTACGTTAGCAGCAATCTCATTGGCTGCGTTACATATTAATACACGGATCGGGGGAAGCTCTAATCTCTAAGACAGCGCCATCTCGTAGTGCGGAGACGGACGAGCGCTGCGCCTGTGTTGTTGTGCTTAGCGGGGTGCGCTCTAGTGGGAAAGTTGTGTACGCGCTGACTACGCGGAACTATGTACACAACACCATCACTTGTGAACTATGGAGCACAGGGAAAATGATTGTTTGAATGCCTCTGCCTGTGCTGTAATTATTCTTATCTCACCCTCTCGATCTTTACGTGAGCGATACTGTGGTGGTTATAGTAAATTCCTAGAGTAATCATTTAAAGCCAGTCCTTGAAAGTTTGTCAGTAGACTTTGTTGGGATAGTTTACGTCTATCTTCAGGTCTTACAGTTCAATTCCTTCAGTACCTCTGTGACACTCTTCCACGGATCAAACATATCTGTGACCATTCATGCTGCCCTTCTCTGAATACATTCAACATCCTCTATTAGTCCTATCTGGTATGTGTCCCACACACTTGAACAATTGTCTACAAGTGGTCACACAAGTGATTTGTAAGTGATCTCCTTCGTAAATGGATTGCATTTCCCCAGTCTCCTGCCAAAAAACTGAAGTCTACATCTGTTTTACCCATCAATGGAACTATTTGGTCATTCCATTTCATATCCCTCAGGGCATACGCTTTCCAGGACAACTGGGAAATTCGTGATGATACCGGAAAAAAAACCAGTAATTTTTTATAATTCCAGAAATTTTTCATTGTCTTAGCTTTGAGTTAAATTTTTATAATTTTGATGGTAAGAACTGACACTCTTACAAAGAATTTTACTTTAGCCCACTACTGTAGACTAATACTGCAGCAATAAAACATAAATGAGAGAACACCAATGTAAAATGTAAGTTGCTAAGAAAACATGCCATTTACAACAACAACAAAACACAGTGTGCCCATAAGCATTTGCCGATAGCAAAATGAGTCAAAGGCTTTAGGAGAAATGCTATGTGATACCTAATAACAACTGCCTTCGATGAGCGTGGCATTGCAAATGTTTTTCTTAAAGGTCTTGGGAACATATTGCAAATGGTGGTTTGAGAGGTGTTATATTCAAAGTAAATTTCCTTTTATACAAGATGAATCATGTTAACCACAAACTTTTCCCCTTTGGGTATTTGCTCTGCATAACAGTTATGTTGCTATTGGCTGACTGCATCACGTGTCATATGCTCTGAATGTCTGTTTTCATTTGTTCACAAGATTATGTGACATGGGCTATCAGTGGCTGACAAAAGCACATCGCAATCTCGATTTGCATGCTTCGGAAACTAATGTGTTATATTTTGTGAAATTCATATTTATACTTTTGTGATATGAAAATGTGCAGTGTACACACTGCTACACATCAAAGGTGTTTCCAAAACGCATAACTTTTTTGCTGGGTTTCGTTTCCTGAAGTGCCAGGCAAAATATAATGTCACTTAACACAAATAAAGCATATTTTCACCCAAAAAAATATGTATTTTCGCCCAGAAAAAAGTATTTTTATGTGGGGAAAAATCCAGGAATTTTTTTCCTTGTCTGCGTACACATTCCGTCCCTAAAAGGTGTTGCAGCCAGGTATTTGTATGACTTGGCCAATTCCAATAGTGACTCATTGATATTATAGCAATACAATATTATGTTATTTTGTTTTGTAAAGTGCAAAATTTTACATTTCTGAACATACAGAGCAAGTTGTCAATATCTGCACAAAACTGAAATCTTATCAAGATCTCACTGTATATTTATGCAGCTACTTTCAGACATTACTTCATTATGGGTAACTGCAAAAATCCCTATTTTACTGTTAATATTGTCTGCAAGAAAAGAAGGAAAAGCTGGAAGGTGGAAGGAGTATATAAATGGTCTAATACAAGGGCGATGTACTTGAGGGCAATGTTATGCAAATGGATAAGGACATAGGTGAAAATGAAATGGGATATACGATACTGCATGAAGGATTTGACAGAACACTGAAAGACCTAAGTCAAAATAAGGCTCCAGGAGTAGACAACATTCCATTAGAACTACTGATAGTCTTGGGAGAGTCAGCCAAGGCAAACCTCTACCATCTGGTGAGCAAAATGTATGACACAGGCAAGATACCTTCAGACTTTAAGAAGAATATGTTGTTGTGGTCTTCAGTCCAGAGACTGGTTTGATGCAGCTCTCCATGCTACTCTATCCTGTGCAAGCTTCTTCATCTCCCAGTACCTACTGCAGCCTACATCTTTCTGAACCTGTTTAGTGTATTCATCTCTTGGTCTCCCTCTACGATTTCTACCCTCCACGCTGCCCTCCAATGCTAAATTTGTGACCCCTTGATGCCTCAGAATATGTCCTACCAAACGATCCCTTCTTCTAGTCAAGTTGTGCCACAACCTCCTCTTCTCCCCAATTCTATTCAATACCTCCTCTTAAGTTATGTGATCTACCCATCTAATCTTCAGCATTCTTCTGTAGCACCACATTTCAAAAGCTTCTATTCTCTTCTTGTCTAAACTATTTATCGTCCACATTTCACTTCCATATATGGCTACACTCCATACAAATACTTTCAGAAACGACTTCCTGACACTTAAATCTATACTCGATGTTAACAAATTTCTCTTCTTCAGAAACGCTTTCGTTGCCATTGCCAGTCTACATTTTATATCTTCTCTACTTCGACCGCCATCAGTTACTTTGCTCCTCAAATAGCAAAACTCCTTTACTACTTTAAGTGTCTCATTTCCTAATCTAATTCCCTCAGCATCACCTGACTTAATTCGACTACATTCCATTATTCTCGTTTTGCTTTTGTTGATGTCCATCTTATACCCTCCTTTCATGACACTGTCCATTCTGTTCAACTGCTCTTCCAGGTCTTTAGCTGTCTCAGACAGAATTACAATATCATCAGTGAACCTCAAAGTTTTTATTTCTTCTCCATGGATTTTAATTCCTACCCAGAATTTTTCTTTTGTTTTGTTTACTGATTGCTCAATATAGGGATTGAATAACATTGGGGATAGGCTACAACCCTGCCTCAATCCCTTCCCAACCACTGCTTCCCTTTCATGCCCCTCGACTCTTATAACTGCCATCTGGTTTCTGTACAAATTTAAATAGCCTTTCGCTCCCTGTATTTTACCCCTGCCACCTTTAGAATTTGAAAGAGAGTATTCCAGTCAACTTTGTCAAAAGCTTTCTCTGAGTCTACAAATGCTAGAAACATAGGTTTGCCTTTCCTTACTCTTTCTTCTAAGATAAGTCGTAAGGTCAGTATTGCCTTACGTGTTCCAACATTTCTATGGAATCCAAACTGATCTTCCCCGAGGTCGGCTTCTACCAGTTTTTCCATTCGTCTGTAAAGAATTCGTGTTGGTATTTTGCAGCTGTGACTTATTAAACTTATAGTTCTGTAATTTTCACATCTGTCAACACCTGCTTTCTTCGGGATTGGAATTATTATATTCTTTTTGAAGTCTGAGGGCATTTTGCCTGTCTCATACATCTTGCTCGCCAGATGGTAGAGTTTTGTTAGGGATGGCCCTCCCAAGGCTATCAGTAGTTCTAATGGAATGTTGTCTAATCCCGGGGCCGTATTTTGACTTAGGTCTTTCAGTGCTCTGTCTAATTCTTCACGCAGTATCATATCTCCTATTTCATCTTCATCTACATTCTCTTCCATTTCTATAATATTTTCCTCAAGAACATCGTCCTTGTATAGACCCTCTATATACTCCTTCCACTTTTCTGCTTTCCCTTCTTTGCTTACAACTGGGTTTCCATCTGAGCTCTTGGTATTCATACAAGTGGTTCTCTTTTCTCCAAAGGTCTCTTTAATTTTCCTGTAGGCAATATCTATCTTACCCCTAGTGACATAAGCCTCTACACCCTTACGTTTGTCCTCTAGCCATACCTGCTTAGCTATTTTGCACCTCCTGTCGATCTAATTTTTGAGACGTTTGTATTCCTTTTTGCCTGCTTCATTTACTGCATTTTTATATTTTCTTCCTTCATCAATTATATTCAATATCTCTTCTGTTACCCAAGGATTTCTACTAGCCCTTGTCTTTTTACCTACTTGATCCTCTGCTGCCTTCACTATTTCATCTCTCAAAGCTACCTATTCTTCTTCTACTATATTTCTTTCCCCCATTCTTGTCAATCATTCCCTAATGCTCTCCCTGCAACTCTCTACAACCTCTGGTTCTTTCAGTTTATCCAGGTCCCATCTTCTCAAATTGGCACCTTTTTGCAGTTTCTTTAGTTTTAATCTACAGTTCAGAACCAATAGATTGTGGTCAGAGTCCACATCTGCCCCTGGAAATGTCTTACAATTTAAAACCTGGTTCCTAAATCTCTGTCTGACCATTATATTATCTATTTGAAACCTGTCAGTATCTCCAGGCTTCTTCCATGCATACAACCTTCTTTTATGATTCTTGAACCAAGTGTTAGCTATGATTAAGTTATGCTCTGTGCAAAATTCTACCAGGTGGCTTCCTCTTTCACCCGTCACCCCCATCCCATATTCACATACTACATGTCCAAGAAGAATATAATAATTCTAATCCCAAAGAAAGCAGGTGTTGACAGGTGTGAAAATTACTGAACTATCAGTTTAATAAGTCATGGCCGCAAAATACAAACACAATGCCTTTACAGACGAATGGAAAAACTGGTAGAAGCCAACCTTGGGGAAGATTAGTTTGGATTCCGTAGAAATGTTGGAACACGTGAGGCAATACTGACCCTACGATTTATCTTACAAGATAGGTTACGGAAAGGCAAATCTACGTTTCTAGCACTTGTAAGCTTAGAGAAAGCTTTTGACAATGAAGTGATAATTAAATCAAGACCCTAAGCTGTCGACAGGCATTGATATATATCAACAACATTCTAAAAGAGCTGCATTGTCACCAATGGTATCTGTTCTTTAGGACATGTCCAAAAGAACAGATACCATCTTCATATAGCTTTTGACAATGTTGACTGGAATACTCTCTTTCAAATTCTGAGGATGACAGGGGTAAAATACAGGGAGCGAAAGGCTATTTACAATTTGTACAGAAACCAGATGGCAATTATAAGAGTTGAGGGGAATGAAAGGGAAGCAGTGGTTGGGAAGGGAATGAGACAGGGTTGTAGCCTATCCCCAATGTTATTCAATCTGTGTATTGAGCAAGAAGTAAAGGAAACAAAAGAAAAATTTGGAGAAGGAATTAAAATCTATGGAGAAGAAATAAAAACTTTTATGTTTGCCCATGACATTGTAATTCTATTAGAGACAGCAAAGGACCTGGAGGAGCAGTTGAACGGAATGGACAGTGTCTTGAAAGGAGGATATAAGATGAACATCAACAAAAGCAAAACGAGGATAATGGAATGTTTTCTAAATAAATCAGGCGATACTGAGGGAATTAGATTAGGTAATGAAACGCTTGAAGTAGAGAAATTTGAAGTTTGGGGAGAAAAATAACTGATGATGGTCAAAGTAGAGAGGATATAAAATGTAGACTGGGGATGGCAAGGGAATCATTTCTGAAGACAAGAAATTTGTTAACATTGAGAATAGATTTAAGTGTCAGGAACCATTTTCTGAAAGTATTTGTATGGAATGTAGCCATGTATGGAAGTGGAACATGGACGTAAGTAGTTTAGACAAGAAGAGAATAGAAGCTTTCGAAATGTGGTGCTACAGAAGAATGCTGAAGATTAGATGGGTACCGTATTTACTCGAATCTAAGCCGCACTCGAATCTAAGCCGCACCTGAAAAATGAGACTCGAAATAAAGGAAAAAAAAATTCCCGAACCTAAGCCACACTGGAAATTTGAGACTCGAAATTCAAGGGGAGAGTAAAGTTTTAGGCCGCACCTCCAAATCGAAACAAAGTAATATCGAAACATTGTAATATGAGAGACAATTTAGGTCGAATGAATGACGATATAGCTACAGTAGTTTGGTTCGAGTCGTAAGCTTAGCAGTTAAGCTTTACCAGGTAGCCGTTGCTACGCGTCAGGCGCTCCGTCCGTATTTATACGGGTACCCTTCCTTTTTCACATGCTTCGTCTGGTTTGAATCGATTGCTTATTTTGCTTTGATCTGATAAGTGCTGTTTTCTTTGTTATAGGTGTTTGCGTCACTCTAAGCTGAAAATGCATTACTGTACTGTGTCACGCATTGTTTGTCGCATTCTGACAGTGCGTGTTTACGGCCTGTCGCCGCTCGCGGCATGGCTTTGTTTTGTGCGCGCTACCGCCGCTTACAATTAAAAAAAAAAAGAGAGTAATCGTCTCATTAGTGAAACAGTGGCAAGAGACTGCTATTTGTTGTTACTTACACTGTTGCTTTCTTTGATAATGATCAAAAAGAACCAAATAATAGACTGCGTATGATAGAACATGTTCTGAACGAGAGTTAGGCGAAAATGTTTCTCCGTTTGAAAATCTTTGCGGCCGCTTCTTTAGTGCATCAAATTCTGCACAGAAATTAGTCATTTTAGAATTAAAAATCTAGTCAGTTGCCATGCTTCATTTCTGACAGTATCAGTATTAGGCATAAGAATAATACGAATATAAACATGACACGATACGCATATTCTTACGCGTTTGCTGCTGTCTCACTCTAGTTTCGTAGTTTATTAGGCAGGCAGGATTTAAATGAGATAGCAGCAAACACGAAAGAACACATGACAAAATGTTGATATTCGTATTATTCTTATGGTGAAGAGAATAATGCATGTGATTCACATTTCATCAGGTTCCTATTAGCAACCATCTCTTCTCACAGGTAGGAAAAAATTCAGAAAGTAGAGTTGGCCATATTGACAAACATCCCAAACAGTCTTGCATGTCGGATTTTCGTAGTACATCGACATTCTACTACATTCGAAGATGAACAATACGGAATTTGGATTTACTTTGTTGGATAATGTATGAAAGTGCAGTGGTTGAAACTCGGGGCGGAGAAAAAAAAGATCGTCTTCCACCTTTTTTCCTTCCTTTTTTTTTTTTTTTTTTTTTAATTTATTTACTGACGCGGAGGTTTTGGCGCCATGCCTGTGTAGCGCTACATATATTCGACGGCAGAAGTTAGTTGTGGCGGCACCTACCAACATTTTTCAGAACTTCCACTTGCTTTGCACTCGATTCTAAGCCACAGGCGGCTTTTTGGATTACAAAAACCGGAAAAAAAGTGCGGCTTAGATTCGAGTAAATACGGTAGATCACATAATTGGTAGGACATGTTCTGAGGCATCAAGGGATCACAAATTTAGTATTGGAGGGCAGCATGGAGGGTAAAAATTCTAGAGGGAGACCAGAGATGAATACACCAAGCAGATTCAGAAGGATGTAGATTGCAGTAGTTTTGTGGGTGCTGAATGACAAATTTTCAGAAAGCCACTGAATGTGGAAACTGATATGTTGAGCTGATGTTCTTGTGTATGTTTCCCTACACCACTTCCTTCGAGGAAATGTTGCTTTATCACATCTTCACTGGCCTACTGCATAGTGAAAATAGAAAAGAAAGAGTAATATCAAGAAAATGGAGGGCAGATATTGTGTGTAAGTTGGGACATTTTGGTCTTTAAAGAACTCCGAGGACTGTCAAATCTGAGACAAGAGCTTCCCAGAAAAATAACTTTATGTCTGGTGACAGATATGTCACCTTGTAAGACAAAATTTGTGTAACCTTACTCATAAATAACACTAGCTTTTACTCATTGTAGTACTGTGTTGAGTAATTTACATTTTATAATGAGAATAAGTAAGTGTGTTTAAGTAAAGTTGTATTGCTCCAAATAGCATTTTTCTTTTGAGTAAAGTTTTTACACCCCAATCACAAGATTTGATATACAAACTCTAAAAACTCTTAAATTCTCTGTAGACGAAGGAAATATCACATCTTCAATGGCCTACTGCATAGTGAAAATAGAAAAGAAAGAGTAATATCAAGAAAATGGAGGGCAGATATTGTGTGTAAGTTGGGATGGTTCACATACAGGAATGGACAGTATCTGTTCTTTGTCTGATGGTTGATTAACTTCAATTGCTTTATCGGAGACTGAAGAAGGTGCCAGGGCCTCTGGTGGAACTGCATCTCTGTTAAAAGGGCATTATAACAGAAAAGCAACTGGAATCACTCAACAGAGGAAAGTCCACTGGACCTGATGGGATACCAATTCGATTCTACACAGAGTACGCGAAAGAACTTGCCCCCCTTCTAACAGCCGTGTACCGCAAGTCTCTAGAGGAACGAAAGGTTCCAAATGATTGGAAAAGAGCACAAGTAGTCCCAGTCTTCAAGAAGGGTCGTCGAGCAGATGTGCAAAACTATAGACCTATATCTCTGACGTCGATCTGTTGTAGAATTTTAGAACATGTTTTTTGCTCGCGTATCATGTCGTTTTTGGAAACCCAGAATCTACTCTGTAGGAATCAACACGGATTCCGGAAACAGCTATCGTGTGAGACCCAACTCGCTTTATTTGTTCATGAGACCCAGAAAATATTAGATACAGGCTCCCAGGCAGATGCTATTTTCCTCGACTTCCGGAAGGCGTTCGATACAGTTCCGCACTGTCACCTGATAAACAAAGAGCCTACAGAATATCAGACCAGCTGTGTGGCTAGATTGAAGAGTTTTTAGCAAACAGAACACAGCATGTTGTTATCAATGGAGAGACGTCTACAGACGTTAAAGTAACCTCTGGCATGCCACAAGGGAGTGTTATGGGACCATTGCTTTTCACAGTATATATAAATGAACTAGTAGATAGTGTCGGAAGTTCCGTGCGGCTTTTCGCGGATGATGCTGTAGTATACAGAGAAGTTGCAGCATTAGAAAATTGTAGTGAAATGCAGGAAGATCTGCAGCGGATAGGCACTTGGTGCAGGGAGTGGCAACTGACCCTTAACATAGACAAATGTAATGTATTGTGAATACATAGAAGAAGGATCCTTTATTGTATGATTATATGATAGCGGAACAAACACTGGTAGCAGTTACTTATGTAAAATATCTCGGAGTATGCATGCGGAATGATTTGAAGTGGAATGATCATATAAAATTAATTGTTGGTAAGGCGGGTACGAGGTTGAGATTCGTTGGGAGAGTCCTTAGAAAATGTAGTCCATCAACGAAGGAAGTGGCTTACAAAACACTCGTTCGACCTATACTTGAGTATTGCTCATCAGTGTGGGATCCGTACCAGGTCGGGTTGAAAGAGGAGATAGAGAAGATCCAAAGAAGAGCGGCGCGTTTCATCACAGGGTTATTTGGTAACCGTGATTGCGTTACGGAGATGTTTAGCAAACTCGAGTGGCAGACTCTGCAAGAGAGGCGCTCTGCATTGCGGTGTAGCTTGCTCGCCAGGTTTCGAGAAGGTGCGTTTCTGGATGAGGTATCGAATATACTGCTTCCCCCTACTTATACCTCCCGAGGAAATCTCGAATGGAAAATTAGAGAGATACAAGTGTGCACGGAGGCTTTCAGACAGTTGTTCTTCCCGCGAACCGTACGCGACTGGAACAGAAAAGGGAGGTAATGACAGTGGCACGTAAAGTGCCCTCCGCCACACACCGTTGGGTGGCTTGCGGAGTGTAAATGTAGATGTAGATGTAGGTTTACTTGACAATATTCTCCACCATTTTAGCACCATAATAATTAATGAACAATGTTGGAAAAGACAGATTGCTACTACCTTGAAGATGACAAATTAAGTTGTAGACAGGCACAAATAAACGACACTTACATGTAAGCTTTCGTCAGAAAAAGAAAGAGAAACACACACACTTCATTCATAAAAGCAAGCACACCTCACACACAGATGACTGCCTACTCCTGCAGCTCGAGCCAGTGTCTCTTAATTGTGCCTGTCTGCAACTTAACACGTCATCTTTATGATAAGTCGTAATCTATCTTTTCCTAAACTGTTGATATTCCTATCTGGAGTTTGCACTATCTAATAATTGATGAAAATTGTAAGTTTACTTGCCTATACACTTCAGAGAGTATATATGTATGTGTAGTATCATTTTATGAACTACAGTAGAGCGTCGATTATCCGAAGTAATTGGGGGACGTGGGTGTTCGGAAAACTGGTTTGTTCGGATAATCGAACTGTACATGTTTACTTGACAAAAAGAAGTACTGTACAGTAAATTAATTCATAAAAACAGGCATATTTTTTTTTTCATCTCGGGCTTCAAACCATCGCAAGGCAGTATCTAAACAAGTGAATGCCTCAGAAGCTGTCGGTATACTTTCATCTTCACTTTCTGGAGCACTGATTGATGAGATGCTGGCAGCGTCATCTTTATCAGTGATGACATTTACAATCTCTCTGTCCTGCATGATTTGATGTCCTGGATCTGCATCATCGATATTCAGCCATTCATGAACGTCTTCTTCATCACATTCGTGTCAATCTATTTCTTTTAGCATACCGAGAATTCCGGACATATCATTCTGTTCATCATTTTCAATCATACCTTGTGAATTTTCTTCTGTGTCCAAAATTTTATTCTATTCTTTCTTCAAATTCTCTTCCTTTACACTATTCCATGCTGCGCTGATCATGTAGGACGCGACTTTCAAGTCAATACTCTTATGATTTCTTAAGAGACTTTATTCTCCATCCTCTTCTCTTTCTAACAATAACTTATGCAACAATTCTTTCCTGAAATATCGTTTGAAAGTCTCAATAACGCCTTGATCCGTGGGCTGTAATAAGGAGGTTACGTTAGGTGGAAGAAATATTACCTTTATGAACTAGTCTTTCTCATTTAAAATATCACATGACGGATGGGTTGGTGAATTTTGAAGGAGAAGTAGTGTTTTCTCCCTCTTCCCATTCTTTAGCTGATGAGCTTTTACAGAGGGTACGAAAACATCCAGAAACCACTTCATAAAAATCGTACTATCCATCCAGGCAGTGAGGGGGATGACGGACGGTAGGGTGGGAGAGTAACAGGTGCGCGAGTGAGTACACAGTTCGGTTAAGCGGTCGTTCGGTTGACCGATGTTCAGATAATCGATGCTCTACTGTATTTTATTTAATCACTTCTTTTGTCTGCATTTACATGGCAACCCTGGTACTGTACAAAATCAAAAATAAAGCACAATATGGGATAGCAGACAGCAGTAAGCACGAGATTATTATAAAAATAACACGCATCGATTCTCAGTATATTTATTGAGTATAACGTTTTTACACTGATGTTTACCTCTCAGTTCATTATTTCTTCAGCAGTGCTCACAAAGCAAAGACATTACTGAGCATTTCACTAACTTTCACTGCACAACACGTGCTGAAGTCATCTCATCACAACTTCAACTGACGGAGCCTAGCACGGAGGAGGGCTGCTGTATGAAGATCACGGTATTGGGAGTATTATGAGGCATCCTTACACCACGAAACCTGAGCAAGTGCAAACACGTGTGAACATTATAGGGCCTTCAGTTTGGTAACTCGTGCCTCCAAAATCCTGACCTTTATCATTCTGAGGAGGATCGAAGGCAGGGTAGATGCAATGATCTACATCTACATGACTACTCTGCAATTCACATTTAAGTGCTTGGCAGAGGGTTCATCGAACCACAATCATACTATCTCCCTACCATTCCACTCCCGAACAGCGCGTGGGAAAAACGAACACCTAAACCTTTCTGTTCGAGCTCTGATTTCTCTTATTTTATTTTGATGATCATTCCTACCTATGTAGGTTGGGCTCAACAAAATATTTTCGCATTCGGAAGAGAAAGTTGGTGACTGAAATTTCGTAAATAGATCTCGCCGTGACGAAAAACGTCCTTCCTGTAATGACTTCCATCCCAACTCGCGTATCATATCTGCCACACTCTCTCCCCTATTACATGATAATACAAAACGAGCTGCCCTTTTTTGCACCCTTTCGATGTCCTCCGTCAATCCCACCGGGTAAAGATCCCACACCGCGCAGCAATATTCTCACAGTGGAATTGTTGCATCTTCTAAGTGTCCTGCCAATGAAACGCAACCTTTGGCTCGCCTTCCCCACAATATTATCTATGTGGTCTTTCCAACTGAAGTTGTTCGTAATTTTAACACCCAGGTACTTAGTTGAATTGACAGCCTTGAGAATTGTACTATTTATCGAGTAATCGAATTCCAACGGATTTCTTTTGGAACTCCTGTGGATCACCTCACACTTTTCATTATTTAGCATCAACTGCCACCTGCCACACCATATAGCAATCTTTACGAAATTGCTTTGCAACTGCTACTGGTCTTCGGATGACCTTACTAGACGGTAAATTACAGCATCATCTGCGAACAACCTAAGAGAACTGCTCAGATTGTCACCCAGGTCATGTATATAGATCAGGAACAGCAGAGGTCCCAGGACGCTTCCCTGGGGAACACCTGATATCACTTCAATTTTACTCGATGATTTGCCGTCTATTACTACGAACTGCGACCTTCCTGACAGGAAATCACCAATCCAGTTGCACAACTGAGACGATACCCCGTAGGCCCGCAGCTTGATTAGAAGTCGCTTGTGTGGAACGGTGTCAAAAGCTTTCCGGAAATCTAGAAATACGGAATCAACTTGACATCCACTGTCGATAGCGACCATTACTTCGTGCGAATAAAGAGCTAGCTGTGTTGCACAATAACGATGTTTTCTGAAACCGTGCTGATTACGTATCAATAGATCGTTCCCTTCGAGGTGATTCATAATGTCTGAATACAGTATATGCTCCAAAACCCTACTGCAAACCGACGTCAATGATATAGGTCTGTAGTTAGATGGATTACTCCTACTATCCTTCTTAAACACTGGTGCGACCTGCGTAATTTTCCAATCTGTAGGTACAGACAACTAATTTGTCTTTAGAAGAGGTGTGGGCACATGAGAAGCAACATTTGGCATACCATTAATTCTTGGTGAAAGAACTTAGGAAAAGCATTTGACGGAGTAGACTGGTGACAGGTTCTTGAAATGCTGAAAGAGAAAGAGAGAGAGAGAGAGAGAGAGAGAGAGAGAGAGAGAGAGGCATAAAGTGCAAGGACAAAAGACTAGTGCAGAGACTGTATAAAGTTGTGGCTGTGATAAGGTGAGGAGAACATCAAAAAGCAGCTACTATTAAACAGGGTGCCAGACAGGGATTTTGACTGTCTCCTGTCTTGTTCCGTGGATACATTCAGAGGGCAACAGACGAAGTTAGGGAGAAACTAGGAGTTACAGGAGCAATTAAAATTTATGGTAAGAAAATGGACACAGCGAGATTTGCTGGTGGTATTGCAGTTTTAAGTGAGGATATGGAAATACTGAGGGGGTCAGCAAAAGAAAGTGTGAATCCTCAAATTGGTAAGGATTTGTCTTAGCATATAATCAGACAAGTTTTCTAGTGCAGCCTACCCCAGTAAAAAATAAATCACTACGTACTGCTAAAAGACACTGTCCACTACATCAACTGCTTGGTCTTATTTTATATTTCTGTCATCTTCCAATTTAATCGAACAACGTGCAATAACTCAAATTACGCTACCATGAGTTAGCACTTTCTTCCACCAATCCCTTCAATTAGAAGTGATGCTGGCCCAGATCAAACCACACTCAGTTTTTCTTATAACGTGGAAATTAATGAAGCTAAAAAAAATCTTTGTGGTGCGTAAACAAAATACCATTGCTCAAAGCTCAGTGAGCAACCGGAAACCGTCGAATCCTTCACCTACCGAGGGAGTAAAATTACATCAAATGGAAGATCAAAGAAGAATATTGCAAGCCAAATCTACCACACAAAAACTGACTTTAACAAGAGAAGAAACTTTCTAATATTGTCCATTTTAAGGACCAAAGGTAGCTGTTTTTAAGGTAACCTTTATACATATTTTAGCATACAACCAATAATTTTAGGAATATAATCTACAGAAACATTTTTTCGGAGTCAAGCTGTCGTTACCTGGCTTCAAAATTAATCCTACATAAAATGTACTTCTAAAGCACTCAAGGTCAAAATAGAAAAACAAATAAAATTACTCAGATTTGAAGTCCTCGTCTTGCTTGAAAAATAGTAGCATCAGATTCCCTGCTTCCTTATCCATGTTATGGCACATCCTTCAAAGTGCAGCTTCTTTAAGGCAACATTTGTTTGTAAACGTGTGCAGCTCTGATGTGCACAGAGAGGCAGCTGGTGTGACTGATGTTTACTGCCTTACATCAGCAATGTTTTGGAGAATATGCAGATGCTGGTGTTACCATTTTTAAATTAAGATGATGTCTTCATGTCTGAATAATTTTATATTTTGACCTCCACTGCTTCTGAAGTGCATTTTATGTAGGGTTAACTTAGATAACCTTACGATGAGAGAGCGACTCTTGAAACACATTGCTGTGGACATGTTCCTAATATTAGTGACTCTATGCTAAAATATAGATAAAGTGAGGAACCTTTTCACGCCCAGCTGCATACAGATATTTCAGGAAAGACCTCATAAAGGCATGTTTGGGGTGTTTCGCTATACAGAAGTGAAAAACGGGCACTCGGAGTAGGAGAAAATACAAAATAATAGCCTTTGAGTTGTGGTGCTGCCGGAGAATGCTAAAGATTGTTTGGGTAGGAAAGATATCAAATGAAAAGGGCTCCACAGGGTGGAGGAAAAGAAGCCATAACTTTGGAAGCTTACCCAACACAGAATGCACACACAGGTCAGCCATGTGCTAAGACATGGTAGTGTCATTACATGTATCATTGGACGAACAGTACAAGAGAAGAACACAAGTGGCAGACCGAGACTTTAAATACTTTGCCTAGATCAAGGACAATAACAACTGCACCACATACCACTCTCAAGATGTCAAGATGAAGGCCCAAGAAAGAAAAGCATTGTGAGCTGCCGACAACCAACCCGGTGATTGAAGAACTAAGAAGAAGAAGAAGAAGAAGAAGAAGAAGAAGAACAGAATCACAATTCCCTTGAGAAAATGAGTTGCAGTCAGGCCTTCTTACTGAGTTTACTGCAATTTTGTATTCTACTTGTAAGCAGTAAAATATTATAAAACTTAGTGACTCACCAGATTTATTACCAATGGACCACTGCCCTCTTCAAAGTCCTCCGGTGATTCATTAACCTGGAAAAATTTACGACAGATGTCAGATTTATAATGTATCAGTATAAAAAGTAGGTGACGGAAATTGCGTTTAAAAGGTTTAATTCTCTGTTTCATTACGGTACATTACTGAATTTTTTTGGCACTTCACTTTTCACTTCAAGTAATCATAACAAGGGCACACATTTTAATGGCAAGTCATACTTTTTCCTGAACTTCATGGTGAATTTAACAACAATTTATGCAAAAATTCAGATGTTAAAGTGTAAAAAAAATGTACTTTTATTGTGCATACAAAGTCATATTTAATCCTTTTTAAGTAACAGGTCATATTTCCGCCCCATTTTGCAAAAGTACATATATTTGTTGTATCTTTATGGACACAAGAATAAAAACATGAAAATGTTGCTCGTATGACAATGTTTCAGATGATATTGTCACACCTAAACACAACAATTACAGGGTGTATACAGGGACAAGGAAAAAAAATTCCCGGATTATTCCCGGATTTCTCCCGGATATCCCGTTTAAAAAATATGCTTTTTCCTGGGCGACCTACTGTCACTTAGCACAGAAAAAGTTCCCTCGGAACTGTAAAACTTATCAATCCTTTGAATGGTTAACGTTTTATATAATCGCGTAGAACTTCCCGGAAAAAAAAAGAAAAGCCGGAGCAGAGAAGTTTTGGAAAGACCTTTGATTTGCAGCAACATATACGCTGCATATTTTCGTATTACGAAAGTATAAATTCGAATTGCACCAAACACAGCTTGTTAGTTTCCGGAGCGTTGCAACCGAGGTTGTGATGTCCTTTTGTAAGCGAGTCATATCTCAAGCCACGAGATCTCGCCAGCCGATGACAGCAGCTATTCAGAGCATAGGACACGTGTTATAGTCAGCCACTAGCAAGATTACTGGTTACATAGCGCGAACACACAAGAGGAAAAGTTAACGGTTTACATTCATGTACACAGTACCGTATATCTAGAAGAAAAGCTAAGCTTTCACGTGTAATATTGGTCTTTTTTTGGTGTGATATACTTTAAGATACATCACACAAATGTGCCAGTAAATTTAAAATTGTGACATAAATGCCTCGGCTCGAAATTCTTGAAGTGGCTGGTCCTCAAACTGTTCAGTTTCGAACGCTCTGTGATTTAGATATCCATCCCACTTTCACACACGAAACATAATTCATCTTGCGTAAAAAGAAATTTACTTTGAAAGTAACGCTTTTCTAACCACCGTTCACAATACTGTTAGTTATAGGTTCGATTTACCAGTTGCCAGAGAGCGCCAAAAACGAATTATTGTGCGTGTGCAACTGCAGTGGTGTAGGAAGCCCGCATGTTCGTGTGTATAAAGCACTAAGAGAGCTTACACTACACCATAAAAGAAACAGGGCATCAGAGGATACTCCAAAAGGCATCAAAATTTTGTGAATCATACTAAAATGCATAATTCGGCTCGAAGTGCACATTGGTTTTTTCCAGATTCACAATGAAGTAGGTCCCATCTGATATTAAGCTTTTCAGTGTGGTTTTTGGGATGTAAATTTTCTTGGAGTACCAGTACTCTACGATCTCATGTTTGGTTCTTTATTATGGCATAATGCCATACATGGCAGAAGATGATAACGTGCACTTGAAATTCACCGAACAGTTGGAAGTACCCAAAATTGTTAAATGAAACACTTCATTTCAAACAAAATGATTGCCTCAGCGGAATTTCTTTAGCAAACTTGCAAAAATAACTTCATTCTTCTGCAAGGCGATTAATGCTTGACTGCTACTAACTTGGAAAGAAAATAAAATCAGAAACTGAAATTAATAATATATTTTTGCCCTCTGTAATTATGGGAATGCATTTTAATTCACTTGATAGCTCCCGGCCACAGGAATCCGTTTTGTTTTCATTTGACGTGGGAGCTGTACACGAAGAGAAGCAGCGAAATCACTTAACGTAAACACGGGTCACGTGGAGACTAATCCCCTCCCCACCACAACTCAGACAACTCTGTGCAAGCACGAATCTGGCAGCTAGGGAGCGCGAGAAAAATTTTTCTCGTTTGCATCTGGCTGCTTGCTGCTACTACCGATGCAGCTAACAGCCAAACTTCAAGAAGTGGGAAGCGAGAGAAGGTACTGCTTATATGCGAGTCAAATGCGCATGCGCAACAGACCGCTGGCAACTGGTCAAACGAACCTAATGTGAACAGTTGTGACGTCATGCTCATAGCAAGCAGTTTATTGTTACGAAGAATTACAGTCTGCGCCCTACAGCCTTTAACATATTTTTGCTATCTGTAGACGCTTGTGCGTGCACGGTGTTTTGTTGTCGTAAAATGCACATTTCCTTTGCCACTACAGTTTTATTTTTTTCCCTCTCGTTTATATTTTATTGCTGCAGTATCATTCTCCAGTAGCAGGATACAATAACATTCTTTGCTAGAGAATCAATTCTGCAGTCAAAACTACAAAAATGTAACTGAAAGCTAAAACAATGAAAAATCCCCGGAATTCCGAAAAATTCCCGGGTTTTTCCCGGTTTTCTCCTGGATGAAAAAATTCCTGGGTTTTTCCCGGAATTCCCGGTTGTCCCGGGTCGTATACACCCTGAATTACTACAAAGCTTTATTTATCAGTACTATAGCAGACTGGTAGAAGCCGACCTTGGGGAAGATCAGTTTGGATTCGTAGAAATGTTGGAACACGTGAGGCAATACTGACCCTACAACTTATCTTAGAAGACAGATTACGGAAAGGCAAACCTACGTTTCTAGCATTTGTAGAGAAGGCTTTTGACAATGTTGACCGGAATAACCTCTTTCAAATTCTGAAGGTGGCAGGAGCCAAATGCAGGGAGTAAAAGGCTATTTATAATTTGTACAGAAACCAGATGGAAAGACATGAAAGGGAAGCAGTGGCTGGGAAGGGAGTGAGACAGGGTTGTAGCCTATCCCTTATGTTATTCAATCTGTATATTGAGCAAGCAGCACAGGAAACAAAAGAAAAATTTGGGGAAGGAATTAAAATCCATGAAGAAGAAATAAAAACTTTGAGGTTTTCCAAGGACAATGTAATTTTGTCAGAGACAGCTAAGGACCTGGAAGAGCAGTTGAGTGGAATAAACAGTGTCTTGAAAGGAGGAGATAAGATGAACATCAACAAAAGCAACATGAGACTAATGGAATGTAGTCGAATTAAATCACGTGATGCTGAGGGAATTAGACTAGGAAACGATACATTTCAAGTAGTATATGAGTTTTGCTATTTGGGGAACAAAATAACTGGCGATGGTCGCAGTAGAGAGGATATAAAATTTAGACTGGCAATGACAAGGAAACTGTTTCTGAAGAAGAGAAATTTGTTAACATTAAGAATAAATTTAAGTGTCACGAAGTCTTTCCTGAAAGTATTTGTATGGAGTGTAACCATGTATGGAAGTGAAACATGGACGGTAAATAGTTTGGACAAGAAGAGAATAGAAGGTTTCGAAATGTGGTGCTACAGAAGAATGCTGAAGATTAGATGGGTAGATCATTCAACTAATGAGGAGGTATTGAATAGGATTGGGGAGAAGAGGAGTTTGTGGCACAACTTGACAAGAAGAAGGGATCGGTTGGTAGGACATGTTCTGAGGCATCAAGGGAACACCAATTTAGTTTTTGAGGGCAGCGTGGAGAGTAAAAATCGTAGAGGAAGACCAAGAGATGAATACACTAAACAGGTTCAAAAGGATGTAGGTTGCAGTAGGTACTGGGAGATGAAGAAGCTTGCACAGGATAGTGTAGCATGGAGAGCTGCATTAAACCAGTTTCTGGACCGAAGACGACAACAACAACAACAACAACAGTAGACAAGCAGCATTACACATTAGTCAGTTTGCTGATGTAATACATTGTTGGGCGGGGTCAACAAAACACTCTCAAAACCAACAAAGGCAGCTTCCAACGTAATAAACATCACG
This sequence comes from Schistocerca piceifrons, assembly GCF_021461385.2. Classification (NCBI taxonomy): domain Eukaryota; kingdom Metazoa; phylum Arthropoda; class Insecta; order Orthoptera; family Acrididae; genus Schistocerca; species Schistocerca piceifrons. The sequence continues at coordinate 79,809,142 of NC_060148.1, read as the reverse complement.
CATATGGTCACACTGTTCAGTTAGAATATAAACTCAAGTGCTTCAAGTAAAGCGGTCCACCAGCATGGAGTTGCATGGTTTCGTTCGTGATTTTTATGATAAGTTCTTCAGTACTGGTGGGGAAATGTTATTTTGTTAATTAAGTGAAGTCAAAATTAGTAGAGAAAAGCACTTTTATGTGCAACAACAATGTAATAGCACCAAATACAGCAGCTGTGTGAAGAGAAGTGCAGAAAATGGCAGCAGACAAATGCTGTTAGTTGAGCAGACAAGTTCATCTTAAACTATACAATCATTCAAAGATGTGGTGAAATGATGGTGTCCTGCAACATCCCATCGGAGAAGCTGCAGAATCCACATTTCAGACAGTTCTTGAGAGGTACACAAAACATCCTGTTCCAGGCGAATCTATACTGAGAAAAAACAATTTATTTGTCTGCTATGAAGAGTAGCTCAAAAAATATGAATTAGTGTTGCTGGCTGAAAGATCAACGTCCCTATGCAAAGTTCTCAATGTGGGTCGACATTGTGTTGAAAATGTTATGCTACAAATGTTATGGTGGTGTTCTAAAAGTTGACAGGCCAGGAAAAATGTTTCTCCTAACATGTGAATCTCTCGAGAGAGTACAAAATTCAACAGTTTCCATTTTTTTTCACAACTTTATGTAACTACTGTGGCCAGATGTTGTGAACAGAGAAAATGTTTTGCTGCTGGTAACAGATGGTACTTAACACATGGCTAAAGCTGCCAAGGGCTTCAAATTCTCTACCGTAGTATGGTTTGAGTCACTTACCTCAAGCATGCGGAGTTGCAGAAGATGTGCAATCAAATTGCTCTGATGTGGGCAAACAAATTTCTTGGGGGCCAGACAATTAATGCGAACGCCCCACTACGGGTGCAGAAATTCAAGGAACGAGCACCGTCACTGCCCTTCTTCCCTCACCCTGATTGAATTCTTGGCTTAATGCTGCTGAATATTACTGGACGATACACATTAAAAGAAAGGTAATCTTTCGTGAGCTCAACAGCTATGAATCAAGTGCTATCAAAACTGTGAAAGAGGTCTTTACACACACACCTTGTCTGGAAACTTGGCATCACCAATGCCAACTTTCCAGTGGTAACAAAAGCCATTACAAGATTGAGAACTGCTGGTATTCAACTGCATTTTGGAAAATGATGTCAACAATGAAACAGGTCAGCAGTTATTGACCTCTCCTATAACCTTACTTAAAGAGGAGTTAACAATGGTGTATTTCAGTTTCTCTGGAAGAAAGTCTTGAATCAGTGATGCATTACATATTTACAATAATACCAGGCTTACTGTGTGGGAATAAATCTTTAGTGCTCTACTGAAACACCATCAAAACCATATAAGCTTTTATCGATGAATAAACATATGCCACAAGGAATTTACTACATTTGCACCCATGCTGATTTTGATGATGCCAGTTCAAAATGGAATGAAATTTTAATCATGATCAACATCACCATGACGGTTGACAAGTATCAGACTGGTGCTTCACGATATAACACTTCCTCTTTCTGTGAGTGATTTACTTCATTACACTGTCAATTTTCAAAGAAAACAGCTGCAGATGCTAATAACGAAATCTATTACTGTGTGCTACCAACCATTCTGCTGAACTGTCAGTTCCATTTTATGCACAAGCCATCTTCCACAGGTGCTGTAAGTTTTGCTGTTACTCACTTCCCAGACTCCATCCAGAATGTGTGGAGTGGAGTCCAGCCAGTGAGTGCACGAAACAGTAAAACTCACAGCACCTAAAGAAGACGTCTCGTCCAGTTGAAATATTGTGCACGAGATGGAAACGACAACTCGGCAAAACACCTGGATGTACACCTTTGATCAATCATGCTGAGAGAACGTCAGGGGTCCCAACACAGCGCTGTTTAAAACAAAAAAATGTTTGTCACGCAGCACTCCATACCCCTAGATTTCTGTAAAGCATCTGACATGGAACCACAATGCCGAATGTTAATTAAGGTACAAGCATACAGAATTGGTCCCCAGGTTATGTGAGTGGCTCAAAAACTGCTTGAGTAACAGAACCCAGTACGGTGTCCCTGATGGCGTGTGTTCAGACAGGAGTGCCTCGGAAAAATGTGACAGGAAAGTTGTTATTTTCCTACATATGTAATTGATTTGGTGGACAGTAATCTGCAGTTGTTTGCTAATGCTGTGTACGGTAAGGTGCCATTGTTGAGTGACTGTAGAAGGATACTAGATGACTCGGACAAAATTTCTAGTTGGTGTGATGAATAGCTGCTACCTCTAAATGTAGAAAAATGTAAGCTAATGCAGACGACTAGGTAAAACAAACCCATAGTGTACAAATAGTGAGATGCATGACACAGTCACGTCAATTAAATATCTAGGCATGATGCAAAGCGATACGAAACTGAATGAGCATATAAGGACTGCAGTAGGGAAGGCGAATGGTCCACTTTGGTTTATTGGGAGAATTTTAGGAAAGTGAGGTTCATCTGTAAAGGACACCACATGTAGGACACCAGTGCAACCTCTTCTCGAGCACTGCTCGAATGATTGGGATCCGCACCAGATTGGATTGAAGGAAAACATTGAAGCAATTCAATTCAGAGGCGGGCTACTAGATTTGTTACTAATATGTTTCAACAACTATCAAGTATTATGGAGATGCTTTGAGAACTTAAATGGAATCAACGGAGGAATGGCAACATTCTTTTCAAAGGGCACTATTTAGAAATGTAGAGAACCACTATTTGAGGCTGACTGCAGAGCAATTCTACTGCCACCAGTGTAAAGTTCACGGAAGGACCACGAAGATAAGATCAGAGAGATTAGGGGCCATAAGGAGGCATACAGAGAGTTGTTCTTCCCTCACTATATTTGCAGGTGAATGAGGAAAGGAAATGACTAGTCATAGAACAGGGTACCTTCCAACACACACCATACAGTGGCTAGTGGAATCTGGATGTAGATGTAGATTCCAATGAACACTGTTGCTTGTCATGTAGCTAACATGAATTTTCTATTCTTGAATCTACAGATTAAGATAATTTTAGAAGGAATGGCCAACAAGGAACGTTTTCGATTTTCTTATCAACTGCCAAACATTCCTGCCCAAACATCTTTCTTTATGTCTGGTAGGATATGTTGAAATACTTTGCACCAGAGTACGTAACTTAACTCTGTATACTAGACCAGAAGGAAAAGCGTCAACATGAAAATTATTTGTGTGTCATTTAGTGACTGTGCAAATCACTTTTCAGCTGAAGGCAATTTTTATTATAAGTAACAAAAATTGTTGCGAAGTAAATATACCAGGATGATAGCGGATAATTTTGATATCCTTAAAGCAGCCCCTGCAAGGCGTATCACTGTCTACTTTACACAATGTTCTTGCTGCTCAGTTCTCCTGAATAAAAACTTTATTTATTTTAACAATATTATGAAAAGAATACATTGCTATTCTTCCTATAAAGGACACACACACAGCTGTGGCTGAGCTGAGTCATATATGTGCCTGACAGGAGCAGGAGCAGCTGTTCAGTTGTGATGGTAAGGTTGTTTTTTTTTTTTTTCTTTTTTTTTTTCTTTTTTTTTGGGGGGGGGGGGGGGGGGGGGGGAAGGGAGGAGGGGAGACCAGACAGCGAGGTCATCGGTCTCATCGGATTAGGGAAGGATGGGGAAGGAAGTCGGCCGTGCCCTTTCAAAGGAACCATCCCGGCATTTGCCTGGAGTGATTTAGGGAAATCAGGGAAAACCTAAATCAGGATGGCCGGACGCGGGATTGAACCGTCGTCCTCCCAAATGTGAGTCCAGTGTGCTAACCACTGTGCCACCTCGCTCGGTCTGTGATGGTAAGGAGGTGGCATGGGTTGCAGAGGGAGGACAGCAGGGTGGGATGGGGGAAGGTGTCATCCTGCTTGTGGGAGCATGCGTGGGCACAGGGGGGTGGGGGGGGGGGTGGTAGGGCATTTAGATGCAGCTGGGAGGTGTGCCTAGTGACTAGCAGGTGGAATAGAAGACACTGTAGTGCTGGAGCGTGAGCAGGGAAGGGGATAGGTACGTGGTGGACAGGGACTCGGGAAGGCTGGGGCCAGGGGGGTTACAGTAATATAGGATATATTGCAGGGAGAGTTCCCACCTGCACAGTTCAGAAAAGCTGGTGTCAGTAGCAAGGACCCTGATGGTACAGACTGTCAAGCGATCACTAAAGTAAAGCATGCCGTGTCAGGCAGCACGGTCGACAACTGGGCAGTCCAGTTGGCTCTCGGCCAAAGGTTGCCGTTCGTGTAGACAGACAGCTTTCTAGCTGTCACACCCAAGTAGAAAGTGGCACAGCAGTTGTAGTTCAGGTTGTAGATAAAATGACTCCTTTCACAGGTAGCCCTGCCTCTGACAGGGTAGAAGATGCCCGACTGGAGTACGTGTTCGGGAGGATTTATGAGATACGTCTTACCTCGAGGTCTATTCCAGGGATACGAGCATCGAGGCAGTGGATTGTGGGCGAGGGTGGAAGGATAGTGGGTAGAATATTCCTCATTTCGGGGCACAGTGAGAGGTAGTCGAAACCTTCTCTCCCGTCCTGCACGGTACCAAGGCACGAGAGGAATGCTCCTTCGTAGCCAGACGGCTGGTAAGCAGGAGGTGGTAGATGGCTGGAGAGACCGGGCAAGAGAGATCCGTTTCTGTAAAATGTTGGGAGGGTAATTTTGGTCCGTGAAGGCCTGGGTGGGCCACTCACTATATTTACAGACGGACTGCTCGACACTGCAGACGTGATGACCACAGGTGGTTAGTCTGTATGGAAGCGATTTCTCAATACGAAAGAGATGGCAGTTGTCGAAGTGGAGGTACTGTCGGTGTTCGGAAGGTTTGATATGGACGGAGGTACCGATGAAGCTATCCTCGAGGTGGAGGCCGACACTGAGGAAGATGGCTCTAGTTGAGCAGAACAGGGTTAAGCAAAGGGGGAGAAGGCGTTGAGGTTCTGGCAGAATGTGGCTAGGGTGGCCTCACCCTCAGTCCAAACATATGTCAGCAATGAATTTGAACAGGTGAGGGTGTGTGACCATTATTGTGTACTTCTAGTGCCACCTCATTTGACTGCAGTATACATTTCCAGAACTAAGTGCAGCACTATATACAAAATGGCCTAAAACACTTCTTGAAACAGTTCACACATTTTAAGCATCCACTAGTTACACTATAGTTAGGAAAATTATGGGGATTACACTCTCTTAATTTGAACTTCCATACAAAATTAAGGTTTCAAAGCTGCTGTGGTCCACAGCGCAAGTCTATCTTTGGCAGACTTCTTTCTTCATCACAGTATACGTATCACAACCTACATCCACTTCAATATTTGATTAATGTATTGAAGCGTTGATCTTTCTCTACAATTTTTAATCCCCCTCTCTCCCCTCCATCAGCAAATTTACAATTTCTTGATGCCCTAGAACATGGCCTTTTTTAGTCAAGTTGTGAGATACATTTATTTTCTTTCAAATTTGATCCAGAATTTCTCGATTAATTATCCAGTACCATATAATCTTTGGCAATCTTCTATAGCATGACATTTCAAAAGCTATTCCCGTCTCGTCTTAAATGATGACTGTCCCAATTTCTCTTCCATACAACAACACTGAATACTAACACCTTGACAAAAGACTTCCTAAGATTTAAATTAATATTCAGTGTTAAAGAATTTCTTTATTTGAGAAATGCTTTGCTTGCAACTTTCACAACGCATTTAATTTCTTCCTTACTTCATCCATCGTCAGGTATTTTGCAGCCCAAATAACAAAACTTATCGACTACTTTTGGAGCATCTTTTTTTTTAATCTAATACCCTCAGTGTCACTTGATTTAATTTTACTACAGCCATTAATCTTGATGATGTTCACCTTATAACCTCTTCTCAAATACTGCCCATTCCATTCAACTGTTCTTTTAAGTCCTTTACTGAATCTGAGGGAATCATAATGTCTTAACCACACAGGCTTCTGCAGCCAGTGTTGCAATGATTAAAATTCTTCTGGGTGTTGTACCATGTCATTGTACAGGGGGTGGAGCAGAGGAAATGCATATTTTTCACCAGTGAATAACTTAAACCTGGTTTTATTTTTAAAATTTTTCCTCTCAATAATAGTACTTTTATTGCATTTTTGGTATCTATATATCCAGTGCTTTTTTTTCTAAAAAAAAGTTTGAGGGTACTCCGACATGGGATATAATGCAGCGAAAATTAGTTATAACTGAAGCATGGGATACCACCCATCAGCTTTTAGCCATGACGTCATCAACATGTCGAGCTAAAAAAAAAAAAAAAGTATCTGACTCCTCAGTTGACTTTGCTCAAATAAAGCAGGCAATACCAAGAAACACATGAACATACAAGACAACGTGGTATCGAACACTTCAGTTTGTTGTTGTTGTTGTCGTAGTCTTCAGTCCCGAGACTGGTTTGATGCAGCTCTCCATGGTACTCTATCCTGTGCAAGCCTCTGCATCTCCCACTACCTACCACAACCTACAACCTTCTGAATCTGCTTAGTGTATTGATCTCTTGGTCTCCCTCTACGATTTTGACCCTCCACGCTGCCCTCCAATGATAAATTTGTGATCCCTTGATGCCTCAAAACATGTCCTACCAACCGATCCCTTCTTCTAGTCAAGTTGTGCCACAAATTTCTCTTCTCCCCAATCCTATTCAATGCCTCCTCATTAGTTACGTGATCTACCCACCTTATCTTCAGCATTCTTCTGTAGCACCACATTTCGAAAGCTTCTATTCTCTTCTTGTCCAAATTGGTTATCGTCCATGTTTCACTTCCATACATGGCTACACTCCATACAAATACTGTCAGAAACGACTTCCTGACACTTAAATCTATACTCGATGTTAACAAATTTCTCTTCTTCAGAAACGCTTTCCTTGCCATTGCCAGTCTACATTTTATATCCTCTCTACTTCGACCATCATCAGTTATTTTACTCCCTAAATAGCACAACTCCTTCACTACTTTAAGTGTCTCATTTCCTAATCTAATCCCCTCAGCATCATCCGATTTAATTTGACTACATTCCATTATCCTCGTTTTGCTTTTGTTGATGTTCATCTTATATCCTCCTTTCAAGACACTGTCCATTCCGTTCAACTGCTCTTCCAAGTCCTTTGCTGTCTCTGACAGAATTACAATGTCATCGGCGAACCTCAAAGTTTTTACTTCTTCTCATGAATTTTAATACCTACTCCGAATTTTTCTTTTGTTTCCTTTACTGCTTGCTCAATATACAGATTGAATAACATCGGGGAGAGGCTACAACCCTGTCTCACTCCTTTCCCAACCACTGCTTCCCTTTCATGCCCCTCGACTCATATAACTGCCATCTCGTTTCTGTACAAATTGTAAATAGCCTTTCGCTCCCTGTATTTTACCCCTGCCACCTTCAGAATTTGAAAGAGAGTATTCCAGTTAACGTTGTCAAAAGCTTTCTCTAAGTCTACAAATGCTAGAAACGTAGGTTTGCCTTTTCTTAATCTTTTTTTTTTAGATAAGTCTTAAGGTTAGTATTGCCTCACGTGTTCCAATATTTCTACGGAATCCAAACTGATCTTCCCCGAGGTCAGCTTCTACCAGTTTTTCCATTCGTCTGTAAAGAATTCGCGTTAGTATTTTGCAGCTGTGACTTATTAAACTGATAGTTCGGTAATTTTCACATCTGTCAACACCTGCTTTCTTTGGGATTGGAATTATTATATTCTTCTTGAAGTCTGTGGGTATTTCGCCTGTCTCATACATCTTCCTCAACAGATGGTAGAGTTTTGTCATGACTGGCTCTCCCAAGGCCATCAGTAGTTCTAATGGAATGTTGCCTACTCCCGGGGCCTTGTTTCGACTCAGGTCTTTCAGTGCTCTGTCAAACTCTTCACGCAGTATCTTATCTCCCATTTCATCTTCATCTACATCCTCTTCCATTTCCATAATATTGTCCTCAAGTACATCGCCCTTGTATAAACCCTCTATATACTCCTTCCACCTTTCTGCCTTCCTTTTTTGCTTAGAACTGGGTTGCCATCTGAGCTCTTGATATTCATACAAGTGGTTCTCTTTTCTCCAAAGGTCTCTTTAATTTTCCTGTAGCCAGTATCTATCTTACCCCTAGTGAGACAAGCCTCTACATCCTTACATTTGTCCTCTAGCCATCCCTGCTTAGCCATTCTGCACTTTCTGTCGATCTCATTTTTGAGACGTTTGTTTTCCTTTTTGCCTGCTTCATTTACTGCATTTTTATATTTTCTCCTTTCATCAATTAAATTCAATATTTCTTCTGTTACCCAAAGATTTCTATTAGCCCTCGTCTTTTTACCTACTTGACCTTCTGCTGCCTTCACTACTTCATCCCTCAGAGCTACCCATTCTTCTTCTACTGTATTTCTTTCCCCCATTTCTGTCAATTGTCCCCTTATGCTCTCCCTGAAACTCTCTACAACCTCTGGTTCTTTCAGTTTATCCAGGTCCCATCTCCTTAAATTCCCACCTTTTTGCAGTTTCTTCAGTTTCAATCTGCAGTTCATAACCAATAGATTGTGGTCAGAATCCACATCTGCCCCTGGAAATGTCTTACAATTTAAAACCTGGTTCCTAAATCTCTGTCTTACCATTATATAATCTATCTGATACCTTTTAGTATCTCCAGGATTCTTCCAGGTATACAACCTTCTTTTATGATTCTTGAACCAAGTGTTAGCTATGATTAAGTTATGCTCTGTGCAAAATTCTACAAGGCGGCTTCCTCTTTCATTTCTTTCCCCCAATCCATATTCACCTACTATGTTTCCTTCTCTCCCTTTTCCTACTGACGAATTCCAGTCATCCATGACTATTAAATTTTCGTCTCCCTTCACTACCTGAATAATTTCTTTTATCACGTCATACATTTCATCAATTTCTTCATCATCTGCAGAGCTAGTTGGCATATAAACTTGTACTACTGTAGTAGGCATGGGCTTTGTGTCTATCTTGGCCACAATAATGCGTTCACTATGCTGTTTGTAGTAGCTAACCCGCACTCCTATTTTTTTATTCATTATTAAACCTACTCCTGCATTACCCCTATGTGATTTTGTATTTATAACCCTGTAATCACCTGACCAAAAGTCTTGTTCCTCCTGCCATCGAACTTCACTAATTCCCACTATATCTAACTTTAACCTATCCATTTCCCTTTTTAAATTTTCTAACCTACCTGCCCGATTAAGGGATCTAACATTCCACGCTCCAATCCGTAGAACGCCAGTTTTCTTTCTCCTGATAACGATGTCCTCTTGAGTAGTCCCCGCCCGGAGATCCGAATGGGGGACTATTTTACCTCCGGAATATTTTACCCAAGAGGACGCCATCATCATTTAATCATACAGTAAAGCTGCATGTCCTCAGGAAAAATTACGGCTGTAGTTTCCCCTTGCTTTCAGCCGTTCGCAGTACCAGCACAGCAAGGCCGTTTTGGTTAATGTTACAAGGCCAGATCAGTCAATCATCCAGACTGTTGCCCCTGCAACTACTGAAAAGGCTGCTGCCCCTCTTCAGGAACCACATGTTTGTCTGGCCTCTCAACAGATGCCCCTCCGTTGTGGTTGCACCTACGGTACGGCCATTTCTATCGCTGAGGCACGCAAGCCTCCCCACCAACGGCAAGGTCCATGGTTCATGGGGGAAGCACTTCAGTTTCCATCACCTTAATGAAGCATGCGATTTTAGTGTACGCATATCCGTTTAGCACCACTATCGCCCACTATTAGCGGGCAAGGGCACTACATGCTTGTCGAACTGGCTGCCAGCGATTCAGTTGCCGAGAAAGGTTGCCGCAGCTGCGAAATGCTCGAAACAGTCAATGACATCGATTTTCCCACCAAAAACTGCACTAGTATCATTCGTATTGCAATTACCAACACGAAAAAATTAAATAAAAAATTTACGTCCATGAAATAAATCTTTGGCACTCTTCCAAGTTCTCAACATCGTAAAAAAATTACTTTGTCAACGAAAAAGTTTAGGGGTACGCATCCCCCAGCGTTCCCCCAGATAAACAGCACTGTATATATCTTAATTAGGTTCTGCAAATACAAGTTATGCAAGGCTCTCTCCAACAATTTCTTTGGCACAGCTTCAATCCCTGATGAATGGAAGTCTTGAATCGATTGTGCAGGACTTTTTCACTCACACTTTTGATTTCAAGTAGCCCCACAAAAAGAAGCACGGGGGCCAAAGAACATCACCGTATCGTGAAATTACGTGTCCTCGGAACATCTGCTGAACTGTTTCCGTGGGTGCTCTCATAGTGTGAGCTGTAGCATTGTTCTCCTGGAACCAGATTTCTCCCACATTCACTCGACAAAGTTCAAGTTCTGGATGAAGAAAGCTGTATAACATTTTGACATAACATGCTGATGTCACTGTATAACTGTGGTTCCTCCCTCTTCAAGAAAGTCACGTCCAACAAGCCTATCTTAGATATACCAAACCACACTGTTACTTTTAAGCTATGGAGAGGTTTTTGGTGTAGTTCCTGTGGGTTTTCTGGCATCTAGTACCATCAGTTCTGTACATTAACATAACAATCCAGATGAAAATGGTCTTTGTCGTTCACAAATACTGGGACATTTGCATCTTCCATAAGAATAGTGTTGGGGTTGTTTTTGGGGAAGGAGACCAGACAGCGAGGTCATCAGTCTCATCGGATTAGGGAAGGAAGTCGGCTGTGCCCTTTCAGAGGAACCATCCCAGCATTTGCCAGACGCGGGATTGAACCGTCGTCCTCCCGAATGCGAGTCCAGCGTCTAACCACTGCGCCACCTCGCTCGGTCTAAGAATAATGTCCATTATGCCAAAAACTTCTCTGCATTTCACAAAATCCATTTCACTTAGATGCAAGACAATCTTTATTTTGTAGGGGTGAAACTTGAGATCATTGCCCAAGATACACTGAAGTGAACAAAGTGACATACCCAGTGATACAGCCAGCCTGTCACCTGGCAGATCCTTTCAGACTAGGAAGAACTGCCATTCTCACTCTGTCTACATTTTATGGAGTTCAAGCTGAACCAGTGCTTCTTAATGCTACAACCCATCAGAGTACAGTATTTCGATCTGGGGCTGCACTAAACTTTCAATGGAAAAAACATTAGACTGTACCACAGAATCTTTTCTAAAGAACTGCTCGACCGCACACACAATCTGCATTGTCTGAGCTGTTGCCAACCATCACTCAAGATCAATACTCTCAATCGTTACTGAGTACTAGCAGTTTAAAAAAATTGTTTCCTCTGCTCCATCCTGTGTAAACTACTTTAAATGCTGAACTATAACACTGACATTTCAACTGTACTGCACTGGCCTCCCACAGGGTTTTCCCTGGTTTTGCAGGAGGAAATGCTCCCCACACAGATGACACAGACTTAATAATCAGCCACAGAGGAACTCTCAGTGCATTTCCACATGCACTAGGCAGAAAACATACCCACCAGAAAACAAGTGCCGAAATACGAACTGTCTCCAATCGTCAACGAGCCGTGTAGTTCACGAGTAACTTCCTTCCTACCCTCTCCCTTTTGCCATAATTAGCTTATTATATTCTAGGATTAATAAAGTTTCACAAATGTGATGTACTGACACCAACTGTCTGCAATAAACAGATGCATATTTCCTCCTGCAGTATCAGGATAGGCCTAAACAAGGCCATTGAAAAATGGTCAAAATGTCAGTTTTATAGTTTATATTTAAAGTATTTTATACAATAATGCAATACAATGAGGAGAATTTTAATCATCAGAATGACAAAACCACTGGCAAACTTCAAAGTTTTTATTTCTTCTTATTGAACTTCATAACTTTTTCCATATTTCTCTTTGGTTTCCTTTGCTATTTGATGAGTATACAGGCTGAACAACAGGAGGGATAGGCACGTACCCTAAACTGGAAAAATATTTACTGACACCATTACGTTGAATGCACACAGTTTTGAGCCTTTAGAAAACATTAACAACAACACTTTAAAATGCTTCTTGAAGTGTCTTCCAAAACCTAATCAATTAACACCATAGAAATTAAATATTTCTTCAATAAATTGCTGTGGCAAGAAGAGCTATTCTTTGACACTGTAGTAAACAACACAGTCTCGCAAAACATCAATAACTAGAAAATAAATAATCAAGTCCCTTGCTGGACAATATAATTAGCAGAACAAAAGTTAAAGTTCCGACAAGCGACTGTAGAGCACACTTGTCGTGAACACAAAGTCTGCGCCGAGTACGAGTAACGAAAAAGTTAATACTCCTAGCTGCCAACACTGAAACGATGACTAAGTCTAGACACGCCAAGCTGGCAGAGGCCGGTCCTAGGGTGTGCGACATCTCAGTCGCGAGTGGCAGTGGACAGCAAACTGGACGGCAGTGGCTGTGGTGAATTCAACGGTTCCGGACTGGCAATGTCACTGCCTTCAGCTGCCCTAGCGCGAGCTTAAATCCTCAGTGTGCAGAGTACCACAGCTTTTCGATTGGCTGCTCGGTTGGGTCACAGAAGCAGAACACGGTCTCAATCGGCTCACACCAATGCTAACAGCGTGCAGCGAGTGACGTTTTGGTGCGGCCACCGGCAACGCCCTCTGACAAAACTACTTGTCGACTTCTCGGCCCTGCCGTGGTTTGTGCAGCTGGCAGACACTCGGCTGCCAGCACTCCGCGGTAGGTGCGCTGCAGCAATTTGCTTCTTACAACTGAAGTCTTGTTTCTGTACAAGTTACAGATGTCTTTTGGCTCCCTCTATTTCATGCGTGACAACTTAAGAATTCCACATAGTGCATTCTGAGCAGTGGCAGCAGGAGAAAACAAATATAAACATATTGAAATCTGCACGAATTCCAATTCAGTGGCTCGTCCTCTCCAGTGCCTAAAGCTCACCAGACCTTTTCCTTCACCCCTCTTTCCATCCCCTTCAACACTTCTGTCAGCGGAATGAGCCACTTGGTCTGAAAGCTTGCAAATTTCAATCTCTTTGTACGTGTTTTCTCCTGCCAGCACTTGGTGAGTGGATTTTTTATCTATTCAATTACATTATATTTACAAAAATTGATTAATTTTGTTGATATATTAAATATAAATATTAAATATATATTCCAGTCAACAGTGTCGGAGACTTACATATCCATCTAAAATGTATGATTCAATATATCTTCTATGATACATCATGGGTTCATTATTGTCTCCACTTAAGCCAGTTCATCACCAAATGCAAATGTCTTGATAACAAAACTTACCACATGTTCTTCTTTGGGAAGCACTGGGACAAGTGAAACCAGTACAGGCTCTTCTGCCTTACAATACGCCTGAAAAAAGAATTGAACCTGTATTTCTGTACACTAACTATTAAAAGTGACTAGTTAGCATTAACTTTAATCCAAACAAAAGTGAGCTCCATCACAACTAAAATAAAACAAGGAAAGTTAAGCAACCTATGCAATTACACATTGAGCAACACCCTCAGTCCTACCAATGCACAATAGGTACTAACTGTACACAATTTTGACAGGAGAGTGCGTGACCCCATTTGTGGTTTGGCAACCAGTCCAACTCCACAACAGAGTCATGTGAACTTACCCTACATTAGGTCTCATAGCATTACAATGGCTGAGCTAACAGCATTACTTACCCTGTGCCAACCATCTCGGATTCCAGAAGGATCAGCAGTGAAAAGCCCAACTTTCATTCTTTTCTTATGACATTGTGAGAGCCACAGATTGGGCCAAACAGCTGAACAGATTATTTCTAAACTTCCAAAACGCATTCAAGTTGGTACCACGACAATGCTTATGGACTGCAGTACAACTGTATGTGATATCAAACAATATTTGTGACTTCATTATATGTTGTTGTTGTGGTCTTCAGTCCTGAGACTGGTTTGATGCAGCTTTCCATGCTACTCTATCCTGTGCAAGCTTCTTCATCTCCCAGTACCTACTGCAGCCCACATCCTTCTGAATCTGCTTAGTGTATTCATCTCTTGGTCTCCCTCTACGATTTTTATCCTCCACGCTGCCCTCCAATACTAAATTGGTGATCCCTTGATGCCTCACAACATGTCCTAGCAAACTGTCCCTCCTTCTTGTCAAGTTGTGCCACAAATTCCTCTTCTCCCCAATTCTATTCAATACCTCATTAGTTATGTGATCTACCCATCTAATCTTCAGCATTCTTCTGTAACACCACATTTCGAAAGCTTCTATTCTCTTCTTGTCTAAACTATTTATCGTCAATGTTTCACTTCCATACGTGGCTACACTCCATACAAATACTTTCAGAAACGACTTCCTGACACTTAAATCTATACTCGATGTTAACAAATTTCTCTTCTTCAGAAACGCTTTCATTGTCATTGCCAGTCGACATTTTATATCTTCTCTACTTCGACCATCATCAGTTATTTTGCTCCCCAAATAGCACAACTCCTTCACTACTTTAAGTGTCTCATTTCCTAATCTAATTCCCTCAGCATCATCCGACTTAATTCGACTACATTCCATTATCCTCATTTTGCTTTTGTTGATGTTCATCTTATATCCTCCTTTCAAAACATTGTCCATTCTGTTCAACTGCTCTTCCAGGTCTTTAGCTGTCTCAGACACAATTACAATGTCATCGGTTAACCTCGAAGTTTTTATTTCTTCTCCATGGATTTTAATTCCTACCCAGATTTTTTCTTTTGTTTTGTTTACTGATTCCTCAATATAGAGATTGAATAACATTGGGGATAGGCTACAACCCTGCCTCAATCCCTTCCCAACAACCGCTTCCCTTTCATGCCCCTCGACTCATATAACTGCCATCTGGTTTCTGTACAAATTGTAAATAGCCTTTCGCTCCCTGTATTTTACCCCTGCCACCTTTAGAATTTGAAAGAGAGTATTCCAGTCAACATTGTCAAAAGCTTTCTCTAAGTCTACAAATGCTAGAAACATAGGTTTGCCTTTCCTTACTCTTTCTTGTAAGATAAGTCTTAAGGTCAGTATTGCCTCACGTGTTCCAACATTTCTATGGAATCCAAACAGATCTTCCCCGAGGTCAGCTTCTATCAGTTTTTCCATTCGTCTGTAAAGAATTCGTGTTAGTATTTTGCAGCAGTGGCTTATTAAACTGACAGTTCGATAATTTTCACATCTGTCAACACCTGCTTTCTTTGGGATGGAAATTATTATATTATTCTTGAAGTCTGAGGGCATTTCGCCTGTCTCGTACATCTTGCTCACCAGATGGTAGAGTTTTGTCAGTACTGGCTTTCCCAAGGCCGTCAGTAGTTCTAATGGAATGTTGTCTACTCCCGGGGCCTTGTTTTGACTCAGGTTTCTCAGTGCTCTGTCAAACTCTTCACACAGTATCATATCTCCCATTTCATCTTCAACTACATCCTCTTCCATTTCCATAATATTGTCCTCAAGTACATCTGAGCTCTTGATATTCATACAAGTGGTTCTCTTTTCTCCAAAGGTCTCTTTAGTTTTCCTGTAGGCAGTATCTATCTTACCACTAGTGAGATAAGCCTCTACATCCTTACATTTGTCCTCTAGCCATCCCTGCTTAGCCGTTTTGCACTTCCTGTCGATCTCATTTTTGAGACGTTTGTATTCCTTTTTGCCTGCTTCATTTACTGCATTTTTATATTTTCTCCTTTCATCAATTACATTCAATATTTCTTCTGCTACCCAAGATTTCTACTAGCCCTCGTCTCTTTATCTACTTGATCCTCTGCTGCCTTCACTACTTCATCCCTCAGAGCTACCCATTCTTCTTCTACTGTATTTCTTTCCCCCATTCCTGTCAATTGTTCCCTTATGCTCTGCCTGAAACTCTGTACAACCTCTGGTTTAGTCAGTTTATCCAGGTCCCATCTCCTTCAATTCCTACCTTTTTGCAGTTTCTTCAGTTTTAATCTACAGTTCATAACCAATAGATTGTGGTAAGAGTCCACATCTGCCCCTGGAAAAGTCTTACAATTTATAACCTGGTTCATGAATCTCTGTCTTACCATTACATAATCTATCTGATACCTTCTAGTATCTCCAGCGTTCTTCCATGTATACAACTTTCTTTCACGATTCTGGAACCAAGTGTTAGCTATCATTAAGTTATGCTCCGTGTAAAATTCTACTAGGTGGCTTCCTCTTTCATTTCTTAGCCCCAATCCATATTCACCTACTACGTTTCCTTCTCTTCCTTTTCCTTCTCTCGAATTCCAGTCACCCATAACTATTAAATTTTCGTCTCCTTTCACTACCTGAATAATTTCTTTTCTCTCATCATACATTTCATCAATTTCTTCATCATCTGCAGAGCTAGTTGGCATATAAACTTGTACTACTGTAGTAGGCATGGGCTTTGTGTCTATCTTGGCCACAATAATGCGTTCACTCTGATGTTGGTAGTAGCTTACCCGCATTCCTATTTTTTTATTCATTATTAAACCTACTCCTCCATTACCCCTATTTGATTTTGTATTTACAACCCGGTATTCACCTGACCAAAAGTCTTGTTCCTCCTGCCACCGAACTTCACTAATTCCCACTATATCTAACTTTAACCTATCCATTTCCCTTTTTAAATTTTCTAACCTACCTGGCCGATTAAGGGATCTGACATTCCACACTCCGATCCGTAGAACGCAAGTTTTCTTCCTCCTGATTAAACGACGTCCTCTTGAGTAGTCCCCGCCTGGAAATCTGATTGGGGGACTATTTTACCTCTGGAATATTTTACCCAAGAGGACGCCATCATCATTTAACCATACAGTAAAGCTGCATGCCCTCGGGAAAAATTACGGCTGTAGTTTCCCCTTGCTTTCAGCCGTTCGCAGTACCAGCACAGCAAGGCCATTTTGGTTAGCGTTCCAAGGCCAGGTCAGTCAATTATCCAGACTGTTGCCCCTGCAACTACTGAAAAGTCTGCTGCCCCTCTTCAGGAACCACACATTTGTCTGGCCTCTCAACAGATACCCCTCCGTTGTGGTTGCACCTACGGTACGGCCATCTGTATCGCTGAGGCATGCAAGCCTACCCACCAACGGCAAGGTCCATGGTTCATGAGGGGTTTATATACAATTGCATTAGCCACAAAAAATCTAAAGTTACAATTACTACTGTCTTCCAGGTAATTAATATACAAGACAAACTGCAAGGGTCCCAAGACTTTCTCTAGCTCATGTCTGAAGTTACAACAAAAATGTCATATGAACTTATGTCCTGTTCTTAACAGTTTCTGAGGAAACTAAGAAAAGCAAAGGGGAACAGGACAAATGCAGTTGATACTAAATGTTCTAGTGTTTTGCTGAACTGTGTGTACTTCCTCACAAAAGATGATCAAAAGTCCGTCACCAACTGCGATGATTTTTGTAGCTCTTGTAGACAGCTGTTGTGTTTCTGATCTGAGCTTATTCACATAGTCCTTTATTTGAGCACACACGTACAAGATGCAAGTGAGAAGTTCCTCCTTTATGTCCACTCTGTGCTTGTAGACTTTGCTCTTAAACCAACATACACAATTAAACAAATTACTAAATCACTATGCTTCATTTACTATCACATGTATGTGTCCTGTTCCCCACTGTTTTAATTAATTTCTTTGGAAACTTTTAAGAACCCGACACATGTTTGTAGAACTTTTTTGTTCAAAATGACTAATACTATCACTCCTCAAAGCAGGTATCTTTCCTCCGGACCCAACGCACGTGTGTGTGTGTGTGTGTGTGTGTGTGAGGGGGGGGGGGGGGGGGGGGGGGGCACGTCACCCACCACAGCAGTACAAGTTTATATGCCAACTAACTCTGCAAAAAATGATGAAATCGAAAAGAATTTTTGATGCACCAAAGAAAATCCAGGACGGAATAATGATAATATTATGAAAAGGATAGATTGCTACTCATCATGTAGCAGAGATGTTGAGTCACAGACGGGAAACACAAAAAGACTACTCAACACATAAGCTTTAGGCCAGAAGGCCTTCTTCTGAAATAGACAACACACACACACACACACACACACACACACACACACGCACCCTCCCTCTCTCTCTCTCTCTCTCTCTCTCTCTCTCCCTCCCTCTCTCTTCGTGCTGTCATGGAATGGGGCACACACCTGTTTGGTTGAATTTGGTGCATGCCGGGTTGCTGAAAGTGAGTGATGCTGTATCAAGTTGGAAAGGGCATAAGCTGCTCATTCAGTTTTGCCACACAGGTGCCGTGCTCTACTGTTTAATGTAGCCGAGTCTCAGTCTCCCTCAACAATACAATCCTCTGTACTTTCTTCCATTACCAAACTGCTGATTTTTTGGTGCCTTGGGGTGTGTCATGCTGATAAATCCCTTTAGTCAAATTCTGCCATCAATTTCTTTTCTCCTTAACTCAGTTCTGTACCTTCTCATTACTTATTTGATCTATTCATTTAATCTTCTGCATTACCTGTAGCACCACATTTCAGAAGCTTTTGTCATCTTGAAACCTACTGGCAGATTAAAACTGTAGGCTGGACCGAGACTCGAACTCGGGACCTTTGCCTTTCGTGGGCAAGTGCTCTACCATCTGAGCTACCCAAGCACGACTCACATCACGTCCTCACAACTTCACTTCTACCATTACCTCGTCTCCTACCTTCCAAACTTTACAGAAGCTCTCCTGCAAATCTTGCAGAACTAGATGGTAGAGAACTTGCCCACAAAAGGCGAGGGTCCTGAGTTCGAGTCTGGGTCTGCCACACAGTTTTAATCTGCCAGTAAGTTTCACATTAGCCCACACTCTGCTGCAAAGTGCTAACTTTCAGCAACCTGGCATGAGCCAAATTCAACCAAACAGGTGCGTGCCCCATTCCATGCAGCTCGTGACACACAGCACGAAGAGAGAGAGAGAGAGAGAGAGAGAGAGAGAGAGAGAGAGAGAGAGAGAGAGAGACAGAGAGAGAGAGTGTGTGTGGGGGGGCGTGTGTGTGTGTGTGTGTGTGTGTGTGTGTGTGTGTGTGTGTGTGTGTGTGGGTGGGTGGGTGGGTGGGTGGGTGGGTGGGTGGGGGTGGGTGTGTGTGTGTGGGTGTGTGTGTGTGTGTGTGGGTGTAGGTGTGTGTGGGCATGTGGGCATGTGGGCATGTGTGTGTGTGTGTGTGTGTGTGTGTGTGTGTGTGTGTGTGTGTGTGTGTGTTGTCTATTTCAGAAGAAGGCCTTCTGGCCAAAAGCTTGTGTGTTGAGTAGTCTTTTTGTGTTTCCCGTCTGTGACTCAACATCTCTGCTACATGATGAATAGTAATCTATCCTTTTCATAATATTATCATTATTCTGTCCTGGATTTTCTTTGATGCATCACACATTCTTTTCGATTTCATCATTCTTTGCAGAGCTAGTTGGCATATAAACTTTTACTGCTGTGGTTGGTGACGCGCCACACACACACACACACACACACACACAAATATGAGATTACAAAATGGAAGAAATTAAATCACAGTTAATACAGAACAATAATCAAAATCACACGAACAGAAATTCCTAGTGGAAAAGGACTGAAAGGACAAAAAACGAGCAAATAATGAAGTTAATACAATGACTAATATGACGTAAGAAAGGAACAGAAATAAAAAAGATACTTTCAAACCAAATAATTGAGTAAAAATTATAATCAGAGTCATTTTGATACAGATTTAAAAATAAAAAGTTTCAAAGCATCTGGAAAAACAAAAGAGACTTAAACCCAAAACCTTTAGCATGGAAGGACAGTACCTTAACCATTTGGTTATGCAACCAGTCTGTATGTTGTTTTAAATCTGTAGAGTACCATGTGAAATTCAATTTTTTTTTTCTCGATTACTCTCAAATGAGAACCCACTAGAGTGAATGGCTGCAGGGTGTGATACCTTGGACCTTGACCCACATCACCGTACAGACGGTTTCAGAAAGTTAATGCCACTGCTGGGGACCTCTCCTTATGAGCCAGACCACCAGATACAGAGGCAGGTGTGTGTAGACACACTGGACAGATGAGGAGTCTCAAACTCCAGTTTTTGAACTTGCTTG
This sequence comes from Schistocerca piceifrons, assembly GCF_021461385.2. Classification (NCBI taxonomy): domain Eukaryota; kingdom Metazoa; phylum Arthropoda; class Insecta; order Orthoptera; family Acrididae; genus Schistocerca; species Schistocerca piceifrons. The sequence goes on along the minus strand of NC_060148.1, from coordinate 79,789,033 downwards.
TAATATAGGAATACAGACTCCTTTCCTTGCAGTCACACTACACCATCCAGTATAACTCTTCCGGCTAAGTCCCACCAAAAAGTGACGGTATGCGACCTCGACGAATTATGTTTTCTGGGCATTAGCCTGAGACCTGAGGCATATTTCTGTGGCCAATGTTTTGCCTCCTTGTGCTGCAGACTTCATCAGAGGCTATAGGGATTTGGATATCAGTTTTGAATTTAAACACGCTCAGCAAGTACAACTGTTTAGGTGCAGCCACACTACAGTTGGTTTGTGATGTTGCCCGACTGCTACATAAGATATGTTATGGAGCCTGTAGAGGTGAAGAAACCAACTGAAAGAGTTGCAAATGAGTTAAGTTACGAAGTCTGCATGGAATCCCAATTTGGTTTTACAAAGACTACTCTAGGACACTGGTCCCTTACTAAGCTTGTGTTTATCGTGAATCTCCTGCTCTGCACAAAGTTCCAAGTGACTGTAAGAAAGCACAAGTGACTCCAGTATATAAAAAGGATAAAGAACAGAGCCACAAATTTACAGAATAATATCCTGAACATAGGTTTGCTGTGAGAACTCTAGAACATATTTTGAGTTCGAATATAATAAATTACCTAGAGACCAAAAAGCTATGTCCACAAACCAGCACAGTTATAGGAAGCAAAACTCAGCTTGCCCTTTTCTCATGTCATCATATCCCACAAACTATGGATGAAGGGCAACAGGTAGATTCCATATTTCCAAAAAGCATCTGGCACAGTATTCCACTGCAGACTATTAAGAAAGGTATGAGCACATGGAATAGATTTCCAACATGCGAGTGGCTTGGAGACTTTTTTAAGTAACAGAACCCAGTATGTTGTTCATGACAGTGAGTATTCATCAGAGACAAGGGTATCATCAGGAGTGCTCCAGGGAAGTGTAATAGGGCTGCTGTAATTTTCTATATACATAAACCATCTGGTGGACAGGGTAAGCAGAAGTCTGCGGCTGTTTCCTGAGTATACTCTGGTGTACGGGAAGGTGTCGTCATTGTGTGACTTACGCAAAATGACTTACGCAAAATTTCTAGTTGATGTGATGAATGGCAGCTAGCTCTAAATGTAGAGAAATACAAGTTAATGGGGATGAGTAGGAAAAACATATCCATAATATTCGGATACCGCATTAGTAGTTTCCTACTTGATACAGTCACGTCGTTTAAATATCTAGGTGCAGCACTGCAAAGCAATATGAAATGGCAAGGGAATGAGCATGTGAAGGTTGTGATAGGGAATGCAAAATGGTCATCTACAATTTATTGGGAGAATTTTAGGAAAGTGTGGCCCAACTGTACAGGAGGCAACATATAGGGCACTAGTGCAACCTATTCTTGAGTATTGCTCGAGTGTTTGGGATCTGTACCAGGTCCAGTTGAAGGATGACATCAAAGCAATTCAGGGGTAGGCTGCTAGATTTGTTACCGGTAGGTCCGAACAACACCCAAGTATTACGGGAATGCTTCAAGAAATCAAATGGCAATCACTGGAGGGAAGGTGACATTCTTTTTGAGAAGCACTACTGAGAATTTGTAGAGCCGGCATTTGAGGCTGAATGCAGAATGATCCTACTGCCGTCAGAGTACATTCTGTGTAAGGACCACAAAAGATAAGACGTGAGAGATTAGGGCTCATACAGCGGCATATAGACAGTCATCTTTTTCCTTTGGTCTGTCTGCGAGTGGAACACGAAAGGAAATAACTAATAGTGATACAGTGTATCCTCTGGCATGCACAGTACAGTGGCTTGTGGAGTATTTATGTAGATACAGATGATTAGTGCAGTTAGCTTTATTAGCACTACGGCCCGCATGACTTGCGCAAATTTCAGCCCTTCTTGCGTTCTGTTAAAGCTGTTTTTGTGCTTTTCAATTCTTACGGTCTCTGTACATCCTAATATAGTAACAATCAGACCTCGATACAACCACAGTATTGGAGAAACGACTATGGTATTTCCCTGGCCCCAGTGCAAAACCTAATAGAACTTTAGGGCACGAAGTCTACAGACAGCCCACTCACACAGATAGATACCTTCACAAAATCTCCAATCACTGTCCCTAGCAGAACAGAGCAGCAATTAACACACTTGGTCACCATGCTGAAAGAATCTGCGAATCACGGTACATGAGGGAACAAAGGAGCTTGGTCATTCAAGTACTAAGTTACTTTCAAAAGAAATTGCTAATCTCTTAGAGACACAAATAGGAAAATACATCCTTAAAGTTACTGATGAAAAGGTGGTATTGCTCCAGTTCTTAAAAACAGTCACAGGTCACATCAGCAGAGTATTAAGAAGACATGCAATGTAAGCCAACACAAAAGACATACAAATATTTGAACGCTGCAAAGGAACAACACTTGCCACATGACAAAGAAAAAGTTTAAAAAATACCTTGCAAATGCAGTCAGATGTATATAGAAACCACAAAAAGAATCAGTAACACGCGGTTCATGGGAGCAATAGGCTGCATGCGAATATAGGCTGTATCTAAAATATGACACTATATTATAGTAAAAACCACACACACACACACACACACACACACACACACACACACACACACTTAACTGTACCTCCTGACAGGTGTGTTCGATTACAGTCAAAGAGCAATGATACCCTTTCACTTTATTTACCATTTACATTACATCATTTGTCAGTCCTTGAACGATGTGAAAATCATCTTCAAGACTCACTACATTTAACAATAATTTCCTAACAATATGAAATCCCTGTACACAATGGCAACATTTGCTACGAGCTTCACGTAGCTAGCAAGTTAGCCTACCTGTACATTTATGCAAAGTACAACTGTGACTCATTATAATGTGTATTCTCAAATTCACCAACTATCAACTGTAGTAGATAAGAAATAGCATCCACAGGCCTTCTCTGCTACAGGCAAAGGACATGCAATTAATAGTTATCTCACTGGTTCCGAGTGTAGATGAAAGTCAATACTTCAGAAATACTTACACTCTCTTCTTCTTTGAGAAATACCTGGACCGGTGAGAGAGGCACTACTTCCTCTAATTGGTCACGTATCTGCAAGCGGAAAAAAAAAAACAGTCAATAATCTTCCACTTATTATAACTTCATCAATATCAACTGTATGTTGTTGCGGTCTTCATTCGAAAGGCTTTTGTTTCACACCGGTCCCCTACGGTACTGACAATGTTACACCACTAGTGGTCAAATGTGTCTTATTTTTACCACAACACATATATCAATAAATTGCAACACTATACGTAGTGACCCATACAAAAATATTTACAACGGCCCATAGTGTAACAGCTGTGCTATTAGGCATCATCATCAATAGCAAAAGGCAGCAGCAGACATGCACCGCCAAACATAAAACTTTTCCTAGAACATCTCATGTTAGCATGTTATATTCTCAAGGCACAGTTGCTAAACTAAATCTGCTGCTGTCACCTACCAAAAATAGCACTTTCCTGCAAAGCATATGTCAGAGCACCCAACAATGCTACTGTCTATCATAAAATTTATGAACATTAAAAGTTCTAAAAATTCTAAAAACAAGTACTACACCTATGTTTCATTGTGTGCATCCATATGGAAGACAACTGAAAACATTAAACCTAATGCCGCCGATTCGAATAAATCGGTGGCTGTTCGCTGAGGAGACATCGCTAAATTGGACCCAAGAATGGCCCTCAGACACTACTGTCTTCCAATTTCACATGAAAACTGTGCCACAAGAGTGTAACACGCAAATATGAGATATTCTACAAAGAGTTTTATGTATGACAATGCACATTTGCTGCTGGATTTTACTGCTTATGATGCCTAATGGCATAGAAGCTTTATGTTATGTTACATTACAGGGCAATACAATAATTTTTGACTGGTTTCCTTGTTTTATCCTCAGTACCGATTCACACGATTGCTGTATGATGGCTTCGCAACAGGTAAGCAGCCCCCCAAATTGGTGTATCCTGAGCAAGCCTCTTTTTCATGCACAACAACCACAATCTATAGCTTTTCCGACCTGCTTCCCGTAGTTACACCTAGGTTTTTTACTGCTTATGATGCCTAATGGCATAGAAGCTTTATGTTATGTTACATTACAGGGCAATACAATAATTTTTGACTGGTTTCCTTGTTTTATCCTCAGTACCGATTCACACGATTGCTGTATGATGGCTTCGCAACAGGTAAGCAGCCCCCCAAATTGGTGTATCCTGAGCAAGCCTCTTTTTCATGCACAACAACCACAATCTATAGCTTTTCCGACCTGCTTCCCGTAGTTACACCTAGGTTTCCCTCTACAATTCTTACCCTCCACACTTGCTTCCATTACCAAACTAGTGGTCCTCAATAACACAGGACATGTCCCATTAACCTTTCTGCTCTCCTGAAAAGAGCAGTGGCCGAAGACTCCCTTATGAGATTTGGAGAACAGACAAAGTGTTTCAATCCAGACAGTCCACCCTTGCCTTAGCACCAAGTCAACTGAACCTCTAGAAAATAACTGGACCAACTAAAAATGACCGCATCCAAAATCGGATTCTGGAAAACTGTTCCTCAGTAGATCAGGAATCTATTGCATACTTCCGACATCCTGAATTTTGAATATAGGATTAATATGAATTTGAGGTTTGGATGAAAACAAAATGAAATAGATAACATCACGAGTAAATTCAACAGTGAATCAGTCGTCAGGAATGGGTCTGAAATCTGCAATAATTATGTACAGAATGTTAATTATTTGGGCTCTCTTTCTTTGTTACAGACCTCGAGCAAACACACACGTTAGTTGCATTACAACGATCCTGTGTGTTCAATTTTGTCCGATTCATCTTCACCACTTCTACTGATTCTTCTTCCTCACACCAGAAGGCTCTCTGTCAAAAACAGACAGCTGGGTCGAGATGTGGAGTGCTGAATACATGAGGCATCTAAAACTCTCCAAATTTTGCACCTGAACCTGATAATGAATACAGACTCCTTTTCTCACTGTACGTTCCCACAGCAACATTACACTGTCGCTACTGGAAATAACAATGCTTGAAATTTTGTTTCATATCTAAACTGGACATTTTATTAGACTACTTTGAGGTCACTGTTGTTGGATTTCAATCAGTTGGCATCCAGTGTTATAGATCCAAAATTGTGACACTGGTGCTGCAAGTATTGTATGGAAGCAACTGCCACATGATCTTTGTGGTGAAAAAAAGTCAATTTGAAGTTTCTATCTCCTACAAAATTCATCTGAATTTCATGTTAGGTAGAGATTGCTCCAGGTTCACTCAGTATCTAGAAAAGCTTTTCATTATAATGAACAGGGCCTGAGATACGGTAACTATTTTTTCAACTCTTGAGTATTTTTTCAACTCTTGAGATTTCCCAGCCAGAAAAGGCTTCAAAATTATTACACATATGTTGAAAACTATTGACCTCAATAAAATACTTCTTTCCCCAAATGACCACCAAAATACCTCACACAGCAACAGATATTTAATGTTGGGTATCAGATTGATACGTATAACCAGAATTATTATCTAGGCTACAAACTAGGGGCTAGCAGCAAATAAATTTTAAATATTTTTTTCAAAATAATGTTGTTGATTTAATGCTGTGACATGGGTCCTTCCATAATAATAAAATAAAGAAACATAATTATTTTCTACAGGCTTATTCAGCTGAATCTTTCATTTTTCTACAGGCTTATTCAGCTGAATCTTCCATCGGGCAGCTGATTCGAATTAAGTCAGCACACACCTCTCAAAATCAGCACCCCCCTCACGTCAAATTCCCAGCGGCGTCCAGTAAGATATGTAGCTCCTCAACTGAAAAAAATCATTAAGGCTTCCAAAAGAATGGCTGATGAAACCTTGGCAGTTTAAAGTCAGTTCAATTTTGCAGGAAGCTAATTCCTTACATACTTCAATTCATTTGAACCAGAACACTTTAATGTTTGTACTTACTATTGCCAGATGAGGATACTTGAGCTCTTGAGTGCAGTGAATACCCTTTTTGAATAATTTAACTGGTTAACAAGATATTAAGAGATTAACAAGATATTAAGATATTAACAAGATATCTGGCAGATAGCTTACTGATTCTTCACATCATAGGAGGTTACATAATTACTGTGTGTGTTTCAGTGGGAAATCTGAAAGTCAAATACGAGTAAACAAATGTCTTTAAGAAACTAAGATTACACTTTTATCATCCACCTAATTTCCAGTTTGGCTCGAGAGACTACACACATTCGCTACATTCCTCTGCCACTCATTTCTGTTCCCGACTTTCACGGCCCATTCTCCTTTTCTTTGGCCTGCTGTCTCTGTATCGTTTTTGACAGTGTCCTTCCCCTCATCCAGTGCCTTCCTCACCCCCTTCTGCCCTAAAAGGATCCTGTCTTTCCTCTTCTGTCGTAATTAGGTGCCTTGTCCACATCAATGTTCCTTTCTTCATCCTTCAGCCAACGTCAGCTTGTGAGTTCAGCTCTGCCAGTTCCTGTCTTTTTGTTCCTTTCTTTTTTCAGTGTCCTCCAGTCAAGCGACTGGTCAAATATTTTCCTCACCACCTTTCGCTCGAGGACAAATGGTTTCTGTTATTTTGCTGTTCCACGTTTCTGACTTGCATATAACTTTTAGTGAACATACCACTCTGGCACAGTAATGTACTGCACAATGCTTTTAGTACCAACAAATGATGACTGAAAAATGACTAATTAATTTTCATTAGTTGGTTTAGTGAGTTTGAACAACAATACTGTATAGAGATTTCGTATCATCTGTCTGTGTAATCAAATGAGAATGGACGCAGAGTTTCTGCCATACGGGACAATACTGGCAGTTCAGTCACGCTTTGCAGTACCCGCCGGTTTGGGAATTACTCCGTGCACCTGCACCCCTGCCGCGGAGACAGGCTGCACTCCGTAGAATAGTGCACCGTGGACTGTACTCCGAGAAAGGAATCAGTCAGCTACGAACTGTCACACGATCTGTACTACTCAATCCAACAGCTGAGTTGTTGCTGCAGACAATTACTGTGAGACGTTTCAACGTTGTACGAGCTGGAATATTTGTGCACATCTTACAGGAGTTGCTTCTTTTATTTGGGAGCTTATTTGAAACATATAAACAGGAATGCATTTCCAGAACAGGCCATACTGCTAAGGAGATGAAGTCTACAAAGAAAAGAAATAAGATATCAAGAGGGGGAAATGAAATGATCGAATGGTAACACTGGCTGGGAGACCCGTTCGGGGTCATCCGGCTGCCTAGTACGAGGCCTTTTATTTGACGCCACTCTGGCGACTCGCGTGTCAGTGACGACGAAGATGAGATGACGACCGGCCCAAAACAGATGAAATCTCTAACCCGGCCGGAAATCAAACCCAAACCTGGCAATCCCCCCTCCCCCTCCACACAACTGCTGGAGATTGCGGTCTTCCCAGCACTGGTCGTTCGCGATGTAGCCGACAGATAGTCGAGTGACCTGCGAGCTGTCACTACACCACACTACCACAGGGACTTTTAACTATGGATATTTGCTGGCTTTAAAAAGAACCACAGTTTCCTTCCATAATGCGTTTCTGTCGGGGCCGGACGATGGCGAGTCAACTAGTGTTGCGAGGTGGCTGCTGCGCCTGGATGTTTGGTAGCTGGTCAGTTTCCAGGGGCACCTGACAGCTCTGAATGCCACTGCAGTGCTGCCGGCCGACAGCAGCTGTACGTACCCACTCTCCTTCAACTATGGGTTTTCATTCTCTACACGGAGTCAGCCATCTGCAGATTTACTCACAGCATTTTGCGCAGCCCGGTATACGGAAGGACTGCCATACGTGGACTCGGACCTGCACTGGCTGCCAAATGTGCAAAGTAACATGGCAGGTATGAGCTCTGCCAAAAAATTTTGACATTCTGGAGGCACGATTCTCACACGTCCAGCTGGATTCGGTAGGACCGCTCCCACCTGCACTTAACTACCGGTACCGTCTCACAGTGATCGACAGGTACACCTGGTGGCCGGAGGTACACTAACTGGAGACACGAAGTGCCGAGAACGTGACGTATGCCTTCACTAGTGGTCGGATTTCACGTTCCGGCTGCCGATGACAAATGACTTCCGACCAGGATAGGTAGTGGGAGGTAGATATCTTTCGTGGAATAGCCCGCTCGTACGAGATACACCTGACGAGAGCTCCGCCCTGTCACGCAGCTGTAAATGGCACTGTGGAGCACCTACACCTTTCCTCAAAGACACGGTGGATTCACGGATTATGCCCTCCCGGTACTGCTATTGGGACTTGCACAGTCACTATAAGACAACCTGCAGGCCTCCCCAGTGGAGATGCCATGTAGCAAACTCTGCATTTATCAGAAGAGTTTTTCAAACTACAACCTGAACCCCTCCACTCTACTCTACATTTCCTCACAGGTCTCCAAAACCTAATGGAGGCCATGCGACCGAGTGGAACAACACGGCACTGAAAACAGGCTACCTTCATTCTCACAGAGCTGGTAATGACGCAGCACGTTTTCCTCCGACACGGTCCACTGCGTAGAGCACTAGAGCCGCCCTTCCGAGGCCCAAACGTATTCACGGGACGGAACACTAGCACACTCACTGTCCACATTAAAGGGGGAGACACAGCACTGTCCACGTCCTGGTGCAAGCCAGCCTACCTAAATGCAGAAGATACTACTGAAATGCAAGCTACCACTAGACACAGAGCTTCCGCCACATTGCAGCCCTCAACACTGCAAGTCTTCCAAAACAGTGCGGCCCACATGCAAACTGATGGGTCACCACACTCCCAGATGCGGCAGTCGTTTAGCAACACAACCCGAACCACCGACATCCAGCCACAACAGAAACATATTACGGGAGGGAACTGTGCTTCTGTTTCGACCCAGCATGCATCAATAGCTCAAGCCAGTAAAAACTATATTATTGTCTAGATCTTGTACAGTATAAAACATTAAAATGCGATGACTAATTTTAGTCGACTACACAATCATCTTCAGATCACTCGTGGTGAAATATGTATCAGCAGATAGCATATTGAAAACCCTGCATCATCTGGAGTATTTACATAATTATAAGAAGAGGCTTTATCCCAAATTTGTCATTCAAAAACTACAGGGTCTTCTTACATTGGCAGATTAAACTACTGTGGTGATGTCAACATTTTCACATTGTTTAGTAATGTGCACAGGGGTTGTATGAGGTTAAGTCAATTATTATCAACAATTTACTTATATTTTTGTTTATTTTGGTAGTAATGCTGTTTTAAATAGATGACACATGCTTTTTTTTATTTGTTGTTATATCTTTGCAATTTTCAACCTGCTAGGTTAGTTTCATTATCGCTGCAGTGCTGTTAATCGTGGCTGCTCCGCTGTCTATTTGCACCAAAAAAGAGCAACATTCAGTGAACAGTTTCTTGTGGTCGGAAGGCGTATCAAGGGCCAAAACTCATCGAAGATTTTCAGTACAGTACGGGAACAGTGTTTTGCCACAATGGAGTGTCTACGAATAGATTGAAAAATTTCAAAATGGTCGCACAAGTGTTACGCACTATGAAAGAGCCGGATGACCGTTACTGCCACAAACGAAGAAACGATTGACCGTTCACGTGAAATGATTCTCAGACAGACAATTAACTATTGGCGAAGTGGCACATCGTCTGCAAATTAGTCACGGTTCTGTCTATGAAATCATCCACAACAGACTTGGGTTTCATAAAGTTTGAGGAAGATGGGTCCCAAAACATAAACAAACGTGCTTGGACATTTGCTAAAAACATTTGGATCGCTATGGTAACAAAGGGGACAACTTCTTAAACAGGATCATTACTGATGACAAAACATGTATCCATCATTATGAGCTAGAGAGTAAACGGCAAAGTGTGGAATGGAACTATCCAAATTCGCTGTGCAAGAAAAAGTTCAAGACCCAATCATCTGCAGAAAAACTGATGCTTACAGTTTTTCAGGATGCACAAGGTCCAATACTGGAACATTATGGGGAAAGGGGCACAACAATAAACAGTGTACTTTACAGTGAGATGCTTACCACCAGCCTAAAGCCTGCAATTCGAAGCAACCACCGAGGATTGCTGTCAAAAGATGTTGCGATGTTGCATGACAATGCCCATCCGCATACTGCTGCCCACACTGCTGAAACGCTCCAGAAACTCAAATTTGAAGTACTGGATCACACTCCATATACTCCTGATCTTTCCCCTTCTGACTATGACTTGTTTGGTCCACTCAAACAGGCATTAAGGGGCCATCGATTTGCTTCGGACAAAGCAGTGAAAGAAGCGGTGCATTCCTGGCTCGCAGCTCAACCGAGAACCTTCTTTTATGAGGGTATCTGGAAGCTTGTACAACAATGGACCAAGTGCATTAAAACCCATGGAGACTATGTTGAAAAATGATGTTCTTATAAGTTTAGTATTTGATTACAATAAAATTTTATAACTACTTTGCGGATAATAACTGACTTACCATCCTATTGCATTTACAGCTGTCATCAGAAAGATGAAACTTTGGTTACTGAGGCCATAAGCAGATTTATTTTAAATAATTGTCAAGGGCAGGGCTTGGCAAAGGATACATTCCCAAGGGTCAAGACTTCCCGATACACCAAAGTGCTCGATACAGTATCGACGTTACTCGAACTATCACATGACACTGACTATCACTGCGCAAATGCAAGAGATAAGCAAGAAATTATGAACTAGCCACAACGTTCTATTGCACTGATCAGCATTTGACAGTTCTGTGAAGCACAGGAGGAAATAGAATTAAAGTCTATCAACTTACAGACTTTTGTTGTATTTTAACAGGTTTGCAATAAATGTTCTCATACATGTATAAGTACTATATACAAACATTAATGTCATTTTTTTAAGTAAAGCTAACATTCAAATACAGAAACTTTTGTCCTTCAAAGAACATAAGTTGATTCAGAATCCAGACCAAAATCTTATTTGGTTATGAGAGACTGTAATGATTTACTATGTAGGTTGCAAATGATAAATTTGGCCACTGTTCATGTTTTACAATACTGTGTAAAAACATTACCAGGTTTTAATCAGCTGTAGAACATGATGATGAAATTCAGCTGAAACAAGGAGGAAAATTAATCTAGAACGACATGGTTAAGAAAGAAAGTAGATCATATTAAACAGACTGTAATTGTTATAGCAAAAATAAATTACAGTGGCAAGACCTGTTGTGGAGATAGCAACGACAAATGTCAGTAGATCATGGGATGAGCAAAAGTTCAAGAGTGGGGTGGAACCTTAATTGCAATGTTTTATTTATGTATTAGTTGGTGTTGTTACAGATGACCTGCACACTAGCACATATTGCAGTCTGTTTTTGACAGTCGCTCAAGCTTAGCACTGTTGAAGGCTTCGAAGGAGAACAGTGACATGAGCTTGGCTGAGAGCTACGATGATTGCACTGAGGAAAGCAATGAGCCTGCAGCAAATTTCATCGTGTTGTTACACGTGGGAATGTATACTACATACTTTGTCTTTCTACAATGAAGAGCCAAAGAAATTGATCTATCTATAACTATCGCTTGAGCCTTGTCCCGCAGTTATGCAGGGTCAGCCATTGTTAATCGGATTTGGCATGTTAATGGTTAAGGGGTGGCCAGATGCCCTTCCTGCCACCACCCCGTACCCGCCGGGACGGAATTAGTGTATCCTGACTGTCTGCGTCGAGTGTAATCCATGGAATAGTGCGAATGTGTTCAGATGCCTGCACACTGTGTAACTGAGGCGGAACATGGGGACCAGCCCGGTATTCACCTAGCGGAATGTGAAAAACCGCCTAAAAACCACATCCAGGCTGGCCGGCACATCGGCCCTCGTCGTTAATCCGCCGGGCGGATTCAATCCGGGGCCGGTGTGCCCACCCGAGTCTAGGAAGCAGCGCGTTAGCGCTCTCAGCTACCCTGGCAGGTAGCCAAAGAAACTGGTACACCTATCTAATATTGTGTAAGACCCCTGCGAGCACACAGAAGGGTCGCAACACAACATGGCATGGACTCGACTAATGTCTGAAGTAGTGCTGGAGGGAACTGATACCATGAATCCCGCAGGGCTGTCCATATATCCGAAAGAGTACAAAGGGGTGGAGCTCTTCTGAATAGCATGTTGCAAGGTGTCACAGATATGCTCAATAATGATCATGCTTGGGGTGGCTGGCAGAAGTGTTTAAACTCATAAGAGTGTTTCTGGAGCCACTCTGTAGCAATTCTAGGCATGTTGGATGTCGCATTATCCTGCTGGAATTACCTCCTATTGATCCGCTGGAATTGTCCAGTCTGTTGGTATCCACAATGGACATGAATGAATGCAGGTGCTCAGACAGGATACTTACATATGTGTCACCTGTCACAGTCGTATCTCGACTTAACAGGGGTTCTGTATCACTCCAACTGCACATGCCCCACACCATTACAGAGCCTCCATGAGCTTAAACAGTCTCCTGCCAACATGCAGGGTCCGTGGATTCATAAGGTTGCCCATTCGCTTAATACAATTTGAAACGAGACTCATCCGACCAGGCAACATGTTTCCAGTCATCAAAAGTCCAATGTTGGTGTTGACGGCTCCAAGCAAGGCATAAAGTTTTGTGTCATGCAGTCATCAAGGGTACACGAGTGGGCCTTTGGCTCCGAAAGCTCATATCAATAATGTTTCATTGAATGGTTCACACGCTGGCATTTGTTGATGGCCCAGCATTGAAATCTGCAGCAATTTGTGGAAAGGTAGCACTTCTGTCATACTGAATGATTCTCTTCAGTTGTTGCTGGTCCTGTTCTTGTGGGGTCTTTTTAGGCTATTGCGATGTCAGAGATTTGATGTTTTACCAGATTCTGTTATTCACGGTACACTCGTGAAATGATCGTGCAGGAAAATCCACACAGCATCGCTACCTCAGAGATGCTGTGTCCCATCACTCATGTGCCAACTATAACACCACGTTCAAACTCATTTAAATCTCGATAACCTGCCATTGTAGCAGCAGTAACTGATCTCACAACTGCGACAGACATTTGTTGTCTTGTAAGGGCAATGCCAACTGCAGCGCCGTACTCTGTCTGTTTACAAATGTCTGTATTTGTTTAATATGCATCCCTATACCAGTTTCTTTGGCTCTTCAGGGTATGAACATCTACTGTGTTTAAACTGGAGTTTGCCTAAAAGCATTTGCAGTCAGAATTGAACTGACTTCAAAATTAAAAAATACTCAACAATGGTATTCAATAGTATTAATTTCTGCGTGAGACAGTAAAAGTCTAGATACAGCCAAGTTGTGTATTTACGTGTTTCTTGCTGCAATGTTGTCAACACTCTCCATGACATATGACAAGAATAAAAGGAGGGTATATCAGCTGGTTCTACACAGAGTGGGGGGAGGGGGGGGGGGGGATTTGACATGTTTGGAAGCAAGAGACATTGTAACATCCTCATGTCAGGATAGAGGTGACATCTGATATGTATTCAGAAAAAAGCAGCTGTGTTCTCAAATTCCACTATAGCAACAACCTCAGATATAGCCATGTATTCTGAAGAAACAGCCATATGTTTGTGACAATGAAGGTATAAATTTCATGGCTGTGCTGTTAGGATGATGATGGTAATGACTCAAAATAGTGGTAGCACACACTACAGGGTTTGTAAGCATAAAAGGTGGAAAAGAAAACAGTCTAAAAATTAATGTAAACCATTTCTTTTTTTTTTATTTTATTTCTCCAATTGTTACAAAAATTTAGACAATCAATAAATGACAAAAGTTTTGAATAGTTATAAGGTTATCTTTTTGGCACATACTTTATGTCAATAAAACAGTTTGTAATTTTAATTAATCAGACACTGTTAAAAATAAATTTTTATCGAAGAGCTTCTTTCTTTTTCTTAAAAAAAAAAAAAAGAAAAAATGGGGGCCATTTTATATTCAGGGGTGTCTTACACTCAAATAAATACATTATACAGCTGGGAGCATGCCAGTATGAGAGACACCTTTGCAGCTGCCATATTTACTCGAATCTAAGCCGCACCTGAAAAATGAGACTCGAAATCAAGGAAAAAAAAATGTTCCCGAATCTAAGCCGCATCTGAAATTTTAGACTCGAAATTCAAGGGGAGAGAAACGTTTTAGACCGCACCTCCAAATCAAAACAAAGTTGTCCCATTGTAACATGAGACACAATTTAGGTCGAAAGGATGAAGTTACAGCTACAGTAGTTTGGTTCGAGTCGTAAGCTTAACAGTTAAGATTTATCAAGTAGCCAGCGCTCTGACCGTATTTATACGGGTACCCTTCCTTTTTCTTGTGCTTCATCTGGTTTGAATCGATTGCTCATTTTGCTTTGATCTGATAAGTGCCGTTCTCTCTGTTATAGGTGTTTACGTCACTCTAGGCTGAAAATGCATTACTGTACTGTGTCATGCATTGTTTGTCGCATCCTGATAATGAGTGTTTAAGACCTGTAGCCGCTAGCGGCATGGCTCTCTTTTGTGTGCGCTACAGCTGCTTACAATAAAAAAAGAGAGGAATGTTCTCATAAGCGAAACAAAAGCAAGAGACTGTTATTTGTTGTTACTTACACTGCTGCTTTCTTTGATAATGATCAACAAGAATCAAATAATAGACTGCATATGATAGAAGATGTTCTGAACTAGAGTTTAGCGAACATTTTTCTCCGTTTGAAAATCTTTGTAGGCGCCTTTTTAGTACATTACATTCCGCACAGAAATTAGAGTCATCTTAGATTTAAAAATCTAGTCAGTTGCCGTGCTTCATTCTGTATCACTATCCAGCATAAGAATAATATGAATATCAACATGATATGATATGTATATTCTTCCGCGTTTGCTGTGTCTCACTCTAGTTTTGTAGTTTATTAGGCAGACAGGATTTAAATGAGATAGCAGCAAACATGAAAGAATACACGGCATAATGTTTACATTCTTCTACCTTTTCTTTTAATTTATTTGCTGACACAGAGGTTTTGGTGCCAGTATTTATCTTTGTGCCTGGAAAGCATCCCTGTATAGCGGTACTTATATTCGAAGGCAGAAGTTAGTTGTGGCGGCACCTACCAACATTTTTCAGAACTTCCGTTTACATTGCACTCGATTCTAAGCCGCAAAACTGGAAAAAAAGTGTGGCTTAGATTCGAGTAAATACGGTACTCAAACATTACACTACACTTCGAGATAATGATGTTTTATTAGTCAGCACAGCAACAATATAAGCAACTGATACCACATGTAATATCGTAGTCCCGCTTGCTATTTTACGTAATGCACATCCATTAACCGCACACACACTGATGCTCACGTCACGGCAGGTAAAGGGGTACTGACTGCTGGAGTACACCGTCTTTCCACTGTCGGTCGTTCGCCACATTGCTGACAGATAGGTGGGAAGTGGTGCAAGAGCTGAGGTCGCTACAGGTTTTTATTTATCATTTATCACTTCTTTCACCTCCTAATAGATCTGTTATTGTGAAAAATGGCAAGTTCCATCACAGTTTGGAGTTGACATTAAACTGTAGGTAGTCCTATAAGCAAATAGATGAACGAGTTAAAAGGTCAGAGGAGGGCAATGGTATATGGCCTTGAGTAGGACTGTGCTGTTCAAACCCACCTTCAGGTTGATGAAAGCTTACAACCTTTTCAAAACTGCACTAAAATGCTATTCTTGTGTCTTTGTAATCACTAGAGACCAAATTATATGCATCATAAAAACCTTAAAATATGCATGCAAAATGCTTAAAAAATGCATGAAAAGTGTCGAAATATGCAAGTCCAAATAATAAAAAAACATGGTAGTTACTGCGTACATTATATCTCAAATTCACACCTGGAATACTTTCTGGTAGAGATAAGGAAGGGGGGCCTTTCTGGGATTATTTTCTAAAACTTTGCAAAATGGGATGCATACCGTGTTTCAAGAATTGTTCATTCTTTACTATTGTTGTCGGTAACAAGAGGGTGCAATGTGAGTGAGTCGCATCGAAACAATCGATATGTACAGGACCAACTTCGAGATATATTGCAAGCAGAGCGGCATGATCAAAAACTCTGTAATATTTTGTTTAAAAAATGATGATTTTTTGAATAGCTTTAAATTTTAATTAATACTAATGGACCAAAGCACATTTATAATTTATTTTCCATTTTTCTACTTCTGTAAACATAAACAACCAAGTACTGCTCCAAATGTTTGGTAGTAAGACTGTGTCTTTGATCACTCAAAACATTTTTATAAGCAGAAAAGGAGTGTTCTATATCAACTGTGGTAACTGGGCAGTATTTGAATTTGGGTGCTATGTTGGCACTTATTGCTCCTGGTAAAAGTTCACCCGTCCCATTAATAAAACTATCAATTTGGCACAAGGGTTCAAACCCTGGGTTATTGTTCAAAATGTTTTCAAACTTTTCTTTAAGTTTTCTTGGAAATATCTCTGGCAATGAGCAGTTCACTAGAATAATTTTATTCAGCAACTGAATAGATTCATTCAATGCCAAACCTTGAGTTTCAAGCTTTTCAATACTTGCAGGTGTATGGGAAAATGAGTGCTAATCACAGAAATGTGTGTTTTTTAATATTGGAATCATTAAAACCTTCCTTACACTGGCAAATTCCAAAGTTTCTGCACTACTGAAGTCATTTACTAACCCTCTAATGGCCTTAAAATTTTCACTGTAAAACAACACAGCTTCAACCCACATACCCCAATGAGTTGCGACTGATTTGGGAGGTAAAGGCACCTTTGGTAGTTTTTCTTTGTAGGTCTTGATGCGAGCAGGAGCCTTTAGAAATACTTTCTTTGTGAATGACTTCAGTTTATTTACATTCACAAACATGGAATGTACTACTTCAGCACGGCGACGTACTCAATAAGCGAAGCACGTCACGTGAATCAAATTGGAATAACGTACTCGGGAGGGCTCTTCCTGTTTTGATCATATCGGGAGCAGCATCTAAAATTAACACAAACACCCTTTCATCTGCAGAAGATTCTGGAAATATTTTTCTAATACCCGCATCCACAAATCTGGCGATCATAGGATGATTTACTTTTTCAAGTTCTTTGTAGGCCACTAAATAGGAAGGAGGTGGCTCATCCTTTACAGCATCAAAAATTAAATTTGCACTAACAGCCATAAGTGTGTGTAGTTACGTCAACTGAAATGCAGATAATGCTTTCCTCGAGTTCATTGCATATTTCTTCCAGAACATTTCCGTAAATTATCGGTATGTGATTTTTACGCAATGTTGATTCGTGTGGTACATTGATTTAAGCGATATTTGTGCAGGAAGCCTTTGAAGATAGAGTTTGTAAATCTGTGAAACCGAATATTGCTTGCAATGAATGCTTCACACAGATCCACGTTAAATCAACTTTTTTGGTTCCTTCGGACAAGTTCCTGCTACTGCAATTTGCTGTCGTCAGAAGTTTTTGCCGTCGTACTTTCTTCTGCATTCCTGCGATACGAAGATTTGTCTGGACATGCTGATCTAACTGAAACTTTTTTTTTGCACGAAACATTTTTCTCGCAAACTTGACGACATAAAACAATTTTGTCATATGTAAATGTTCCGGGACGGTCAGCTATCACGAAACAACATCTCTTTTTTTCGGGTGGTATGGTGCACAACACATTATACACTACACATCGTTAACACGTTCAACTGTGTACAAGTAGGCAGAGAGCTAAACTGAAACAATGTATGCGCGACTAAAAGCTTGCGTAATTTAATTCATTTGTTGCGAACGCATACGGTGGGACAGTGGGGGGAATTAACCGAGGGCACAGGCACAGGAGCATTGACTCTGTATGCCTCTTCCTGTTCCTATTCTGTAATGATTTCACTAGGCAGTGGCCTTTCGGTTAGCTATTACTTGCGGTTTTAGGTGCGGTCAATCTGTGAGACATAAAAACTAGATCGAACTAGAGACCACCCATCTCTAGTTTTAAAATACTGTAAACGTAGAGTGAAAATATGCATCATCACCAGTTTTTACCATATTTACTCGAATCTAAGCAACACTCGAATCTAAGCCGCACCTGAAAAATGAGACTCAAAATCAAGGGAAAAAAAAATTCCCGAATCTAAGCCGCACCTGAAATTTGAGACTCAAAATTCAAGGGGAGAGAAAAGTTTTAGGTTGCACCTCCAAATTGAAACAAAGTTCATCCATTGTAATATGAGTCACAATTTAGGTCGAATGAATGACGATACAGCTACGGTAGTTTCGTTCGAGTCGTGAGCTTAGCAGTTAAGCTTCACCAGGTAGCCATTGCTATGCGTCAGGCTCTCCGTCCGTATTTATAGGGGTACCCTTACCCTTCCTTTTTCACGTGCTTCATCTGGTTTGAATCGATTGCTTATTTTTCTTTGATCTGATATGTGCCGTTCTCTTTGTCATAGGTGTTTACGTCACTCTAAGCTAAAAATGCATTACTGTACTGTGTCATGAATTGTTTGTCGCATTCTGATAATGAGTGTTTACGGCCTGTCGCCGCTCGTGGCATGGCTTGCTTTTGTGTACGCTACCGCCGCTTACAGCGAAACAATGGCAAGAGACTGCTACTTGTTGCTCACACTGCTGCTTTCTTTGATAATGATCAAGAACCAAATGATAGACTGCGTATGATAGAAGATGTTCTGAACGAGAGTTTCGTGAAAATTTTTCTCCGTTTGAAAATCTTTGCAGACGCCTCTTTAGTACATTACATTCTGCACAGAAATTAGAGTCATCTTAGATTTAAAACTCTAGTCAATTGCTGTGCTTCATTTCTGACTGTATCACTATTAGGCATAAGAATAATACGAATATAAACATGACGCGATATGTATATTCTTCCGCGTTTGCTGTTGTCTCACTATAGTTTAGTAGTTTATTATGCAAGCTGGATTTAAATGAGATAGCAGCAAACACGAAACAATACATGGCAAAATGTTTATATTCATATTAATCTGACGGTGAAGAGAATACTGCATGTGATTCACAATTCATAAAAGCTCCTATTAGCAGCCATCTCTTCTCACAGGTAGGAGAAAATTCAGAATGTAGAGTTGGCCATATTGACTAACGTCCCAAACAGTCTTGCCAGTCGTATTTTCGTAGTACATTGAAGTGCTGCTATATTCGAAGATGAACAATATGGAATTTGTATTTACTTCGTCGGATAATGTATGAAAAATAGAGTGGTCGAAAATCGTGGGCGGAGAAAAAAAGCTCGTCTTCCACTTTTTTTCAAAAAATTTATTTACTGACGCAGAGGTTTTGGTGCCAGTATTTATTTATCTTTGTGCCTACAAAGCACGTCTGTGTAGCGCTACATATATTCGACGGCGGAAGTTAGTTGTGGCTGCACCTACCAACATTTTTAAGAACTTCCGCTTGCTTTGCACTCAATTCTAAGCCACAGAATATTTTTGGATTACAAAAACTGGAAAAAAAGTGCGGCTTAGATTCGAGTAAATACGGTAGATCAAGCTAGAGACCACCTGTCTCAATTTTTAAAATATTGTAAACATAGAGTGAAAATATGCATCGTCGCCAGTTTTTAGTTAAAATATGCAACAACCGGTGAAAAGGAGCCAAATATGCAAATGCATATGCAGCACAAAAATTCGTATAATCCTGTCTCTAGTCATCACCAAATATCCCTCGGCAGGGATCGCGCCACAGCCGCAGCGTAAGTCGTCTATAGACCCTCGTGTGTAATCCTCAAGGATGGCATCGTTTTGCAATTTTGTCAACATTTAACTCTTAACAAGTATTAAGTTTGATGTCTGTATTTCCTACAAAAACCACATAAAAATTCTCTAAGTTGACTACGATCTAGACCCCCGTAGTGCTCTTCTGGTCATTACGGCCAAGGTTACATTTTTTCTTAATTTAGACAACAATTTTGCATTAAAATACATTTGCTACCAGTAGGCACAACGATTCACACAGAGGAATTGGCAACAGGGTTGTAGCCGGCAAAACCAGGACAGGTTCTATTCGTGTATTGCCGGTGGGAGCTAACTGACAACTACTTTATATACAATAATATACTGTTGTGAAAAAGTTAACATATTGCGAATATGTGCCGATGACGGGCTAAAGTGACAGCATACCATTTGTCTCCCTGTGCGAGGATCACAAATTGGCAAGTGTACAGGATGTGACTGCACAATATATGGAAGTCCGGATCAGTCCCGGAGGAACATTCGGAGAGCTGAAGCGGTTAAGGTGAGCGCTCGTAACGAGTGGAAAATTGAAGTTCGAGTCTTGGTCCGACACAAATTTTCATGTGTGGCAAACTACTGACATTGATGCAAATATGCAAGAAGTATATTTATTTCACAATGTTAATCCACAGCTTCCAGGCATGCGAGTTTGAAAAGCACTATATTGTGATGATGCAGACACTGTATAAACGCAGACATTATATGATACTGCAGTGTCTGTGTTGTTAAAAGTACGATGCTATGTTCCTTCGAACACGCACGCGTGCCCAAAAGAACAAGCACTGGTACGACTACAGCCCACATGGAATACACAAAACATACTTGTAGCTGCAAATATGGACAACCATTAGCTGTATAATGGAATAAAGACAATTAGAATTTGTGCCATACTGGAACTGGAACCTATGTTTCCTGCTTTACACGAGCGGTCACCTTAACTGTTTTGGCTATCTGTGCACGACTCTTGGCCAGGCCCAAACATCCATATGTAGCCCCCCGTATTGGAATTACACTACACAGGGACTGGAAAATGTAGCATCTATTTTGGCAAAATTCTCATATATTTTTTGCAAAATTCACATCTATTTTTGTTGAGATTCATATTTCTTTTAATGATTAGAAGCACCTATCTCAAAAATTGTCACATGAGGGAAAACAAACAAAGCCTTAGTTCTTTGAAACCGACTGCTACAGAAAGGTGCTGACTGGGAACTTTGTGACCCTGATGTTTGCTTTTGCAAAAACTTCCAACACCTTTTTCTTCCAAAATAGCCTTTGCTTTTTTCATCTGACCGTTTTTAAGCATTCAAAATGATTGTTATGTTGAAAAGTTGCGGCATTTTCCTGCCGGTGAACTGAATGCGTCTCTAATTTAAGGTGTTTCTGGAAATTACGTATCTTCCCCACCCAATTTGATGATAACAAAATCTAAAAACTATTAATTCCAATCTTTTGTGGGCATTCGTATCTGTTTGACTCATGCTTTACAATGCTACAGACGGAACAGACAAGGCAGTTAGCGTAGAAACAGAACTGAACATATCATAACACTATGTTAACATTAGGAAAAGAATTTCGGCACAGCCGAAAAACGTTACAAATCTTGTTTTCCAATTGCTATAGCACAGAGTGCAGACACTATAGGCTATATATACACACACTAAGATGGTATCTGTTCTTTCGGACATGTCCGAACCATCTTAGTACCATCTTAGTATATATACGAGGGCTATCCACAAAGTACATTACGTTTTCGTTCGTGTCCGTTAGGGGCGGGGCTAGCGCGGCCATCTTGGTGTCATGGCATTCCGGCGCTCAGTCGGCATCTTGCCGTGCTAGTGAGAGATTCGTGCTGTACTCCGTTGAGTTACTGTGACAGTTTGAAATGTCAGCGTTAATTGAAAATGCTGCGAAGTGTGAAGTGCGTGCTGTAATAAGGTTTCTGACTGCAAAAAAATGTACACCGATAGAAATCTATCGGCAGCTTTGTGAAGTGTATGGGGACAACATAATCACTGAAGGTGGAGTGTGTCAATGGGTCATAAAATTTAAAAATGGCCGAACTAACATTCACGACGAAGAGCGAAGTGGAAGACCCAGCATAGTGACTGCCGAACTTGTCGAAAAAGTCGATGCCGCGGTCCGTGAAAGCCGTTATTTCACAATAACAGAACTCTCTATGAGTTTTCCACAAATTTCATGAAGTTTGTTGCATGAAATCATTACCGAAAAGCTTGGTTACCACAAGTTTTGTGCAAGATTGACAGAGATTCACAAAAATCAGCGAATGGCTGCAGCGTTAACGTTTTTGGATGCTTACGAGAAAGATGGCGACTCATTACTCGATCGCATCGTTACTGGTGACGAAACATGGGTTGAGCATGTGAACTGCGAGACAAAATTGCAGTCAATGCAGTGGGGGCACACAAATTCCCCCCAAAAACCCAAGAAATACATGCAAACAATGTCGGCAAGGAAGGTGATGGCGACTGTCTTTTGGGACAGAAAAGGTGTGATTTTTGTGGATTTCCTGGAAAGAGGCACTACAATAAACTCTCAAAGGTATTGCCAAACTCTGCACAACCTCAGAAGAGCAATACAAAACAAGCGCAGGAGAAAGTTGGGCTCAAAGATCTTGCCGATTCACGACAACACCCGGGCCCACACGGCAAATGCCACTCGTGAAGTTCTCGAATCTTTTAAGTGGGAGTCGTTTCCTCATCCGCCATACAGTCCCGACCTGGCACCGAGCGACTTCCACTTATTCCCAGCAATGAAGAAGTGGTTGGCTATGCAGCGTTTTGATGACGATGCACAGCTTCAAGAAGAGGTAACCACATGGTTTAAGGCGCAGGCGGCCGAATTTTACGACGAGGGAATTTCCAAGCTCGTCCATCGCTACGATAAGTGCCTTAATTTAAATGGCAACTATGTAGAAAAGTAGTATTTAAGTGTGGCTTTCATCTGTATGTAATTAAAAAAAATTCCAATACTTTATTTATTTTTAATTCCACAACGTTATGTATTTTGTGGATAGCACTCGTATATGCAGAAATAAAGCTATTTCAAACTATCTCTCATAAAATAGTTCACATCTGGATATAATTCACTACAAAATAGCACCTAACATGTAATTTCACATTATGAAGCAGAATTTGTGTCTATTTCACATTTAGCATAAAATGTACATGAAATACAGTTAACAGTTATCTCATTACTTCAGTGCATAACTGACAGTCAGTATTTCAGAAATACTTACACCTTCCTCTTCTTTGAGGAATATCTGGACCGGTGAGAGTATGGCTGCTTCATCTACTTGGTCATTTATCTGCACGTGGAAAACAAATGTTAGTCACTGAACTTCATAGAAAACAACACAAGGAACTTTTATAAGACTTTTAAACAAAATAACCAAATACAGCCCACTGAACTTGGAAACTGAAGACAAAAGTGCAAATATTGTCCCAACAAAAGAGATAATTGCAAACATTGGCAGAATATTTACGAAACCATCTCAACTATGAATAACACACAAAAAATGGTCTTGAAGACCTCAACAACCAACCCTAACTCTGAACCACCCACCACTGAGGAATTGCAGTCATTTCAAATCTCAAAAACTATAAGGTTTCAGAGAAGACCAAATGAAGCTAAACTTTGGGGACACTCACCACAACATCTTTGAAGAAATATGAATACATGAAAAAACCCTGATGAATGGAAGACGGCCCTCGTCCACCCACTCCATAAGAAAGTGGCCCAAGCATATCAGAACTATGGAGGGATCTCACACCTAGACATAACATACAAGCTATTCTCTAAAGTCTTACTAAACAGACCAAATTCCCAGATAGACAATTAACAAAAAGTTACAAAAGTACAAAAAGTTGGCTTCAGGAAAGGAAGAGCCTGCCCAGAATAAGCCCTAAACCTCAAAAATCTCATGGTCTACCAAAAATCAAGAGTAAAATGATATGTTATGACAGCCACTGACTTTTTAAAATCGCGCAACTCGCAACTTAACAGGCCGGGACTTCATCTCTATACTAAAAGAATACAACAACAACAACAACAACAACAATACAACAGATAACAAAAAATATAAATCCAATCACAGAAACCCTTACCACCACACATTCATTCATGGGAGAACACTCTAACACTTTTGAGATAAAAACTGGTGTAAGCTAAGGAGATAGACTCCCCCACTGTTAGTTAACTGCTCCCAAGAAAAAGTGGTCAGGGCTGGAACACAGAGATCCATAGTCGAATCTGCCTAGGAGCACAAAACAAAAGGCATCAAAGCCTACTATCTTGTCTTTGCAGATATATAGCCCTACTAGCTGAGAACTGCAATGAAGACAAAAAACAGACTCTCAAACAGAAAAACAAGTACAAAAAACAGGTCTCAAAACTTTCAAAAAGACCACTGTAATGACAAACATAAAAAACCACCAAAACATAAAGTGGGAGAACAAAAGTAGAGATAATCAACGAACTCAAACACCTTGGAGAATGCATCAGCTGGATTGAGCTCGAGGAAAAAGGCAATGAAAATTAGAAGAAGTAAAGCTGAACTGGCCTTCTATCTCACAAAAAACGCATACAACAAAAAGTCCCTCTCATGGAATGCAAAAATGAGACATTTTAACAGTGCATTAATCTAACCAGAAGCACTGTATGCAGCCAAAACACTGTCTACCACCAACCGTGGCCCACTTGAAAGACTGGAGACACAAGAAACAAAGATATTACAAACAATTCTTGACCCCAGATTTCACAACTAATCCACACCAAAAATGAAACCTTTTACCAAACTACCGAAAAACTCTCAGACAATTAGGACAAAAAGAATTGATTTATTGATTTTTTATGGATACATCTTCAGAAAGAACCAAAATAGATCAACTGAAAAAATTATGACTACTACTTCAGGAAAAAAATGGTCTAGTGAAATGGAAACGGACTCATGAGAAATCCAAATCACAAGAATTATGTTCAAAAATAAAACTGAAAAAAAAGAGAGAGGAGGAAAAGGGGATAGAGGGGGGAGAGAGAGAGAGAGAGAGAAGTAGGTCAAAACCAAACAAACATACACATCTCTGAAGAAAATAGGAAAGCAAGGTCAAAAGAATGAAACAATACTGAGCTGCTAATAGAAAGACGCGGAATATTAAAAAGGGATTGATTTAATAAATCCAAAGTCAGGTGAAACAAAAATAAAAAGAAGAATCTGACATTATTATAATGTGTGGCTTCTAAATTTCCTCAATATTAAGTGTGTTGTTGTTGTCGATGTAGTCTTCAGTCCGAAGGTTGGTTTAATGCAAATATCCATGCTACTCCGTGCTGAGCAATCCTCCTCATCTATGCACGATACTGCAACCTACATCCATTAGAACCTGCTTGCAGTAGTCAAACCTTGGTCATCCTCTCCAATTCCTAACACCCCCCCCCCCCCCCAGTTACTTTCCATTACCAAATTGATGATTGCTCAGTGTGTGTATTATTAACCATACCCTTCTTTTAGTGAAACTGAGCCACAAATTTCTTTTCTCCCCAGTTTGATTAGTTATTCTATCTATCCACCTGACCTCCAGCATTCTTAAACAGCACCACATTTCAAACATTTCTACTCGCTTCTTGTCTGAACTGTTTATCAACCATGTTTTATTTCGGTACCAGTCTACACACCAGACAAATACCCTCAGAAAGGGCTTCCAAACACTTATATTTTTATTTTGATGTTAACAAATTTCTCTTTTCTCAAAACACTTCTCTTGCTACTAACAATCTGCATTTTATATTCTCCCTCACTGACCATAGTCAGCTATTTTGTTGTCCAGACAGAAAAACACATTATTTCATTTCCTAATGTAACTCCCTCAACATCACGATTCGCCTACCTTCCACTGACCTTGTTTTACCTTCAGTGATGTTCATCTTACAGCCTCTGTTGAAGACATTCGACAAAACTGCTCCTCCAACTCACTTGTCAACTCTGATGAAATTACAATGTCTTTGGTAAACCTCAAGTTTTCTTTCTTCTTCCTGAACTTTAATTTCCTTTAAGAATTTCTCCTTGTTTACCTTTACTGCACGCTCTACATACATACTGAAACACATCGGGGATAGGCTACAATCCTGCCTCATTCCATTACCGACCACTGCCTCCCTCTCACGTTGTTCAACTCTTTATGACTGCCATCTAGTTTTTGTAATAGTTGCAGATACCTGTTTGGTCAGTATAACTTATCCCTGTTACCTTCAGAATTTCGAAGAGTGTATTCCAGTCAACTTGTCAAAAGCATTCTCTGAATTTGCAAATGCTTTAAATCCAGGTTTCCCTATCTTTAACCAATCTTCTAATATAAGTTGCAGGGTCATTTTTTCCTCACGTACTCCTACATTTCTCCACAACCTACACTTATCTTCCCTGGGATCAGCTTTTACCAATTTTTCCATTCTTCTGTAAATTATTAGTGACAATATCATGAATTATTAACCAGAACAAATTTTCAATCTGCAGTGGAGTGTGCGCTGTTATGTAACTTCCTGAGGAAGGAACCATGTCTCTGCAATACCCTTTCTTCCAGGAGTGATAGTGCCACAGGTTTTGAAGGAGAACTTCTGTGAAGTTTGGAAGGCAGGAGATATAATGGCGGAAGTAAAGCTCTGAGAACGGGTCACGAGTCATGTTTGGGTAGCTCAGTTGGTGCAGCACTTGCCCACGAATGGCAAAGATCTCTGGTTAGAATCCTGGCCAGCACACAGTTTTGATCTGCCAGGAAGTTTCTTGAATTATTAAACTGACAGTTTGTCTGTCTCGTATCTTGCACACCACATGCAATAATTTTATAATGACTGGTTCTGTCAAACATCTCTGTAATTCTGGGGCAATGTTGTCTCGAGGTACAGACCTGGACAAGAAAAAAAAAAAGAAAAAAAAAATCCTGGGTTTTTCTCCCGATTTCCCAGTTAAAAACACATTTTTCTCCCAGGCTAAAATAAACTTTTTCCATGTTAAGTGACAATATACTTTCCCTTGGAGCTGTAAAACTTACAAATCCTTTGAATTGTAAAGGTATTATAAACCAGCGTAGAACTTCCCGGTATTTTATGAAACGAAACCCAGCAAAAAAAATAAAGTGTTTTGGAAAAATCTTCGATGCGCAGCATCGTGTACACGGCATATTTTCAAATTATGAAAGCATAAATATGAATTCCACCAATTAAGGCATAGCAGCTTTCAAAGCACTGAAAATGAGATTGTGATGATCTTTTGTCAGCCAGTCATAGCTCATGTTACAGTACTACCCAGGCAATGACAGCAGAAATTTAGAGCACAGGACTTGTGATGTAGTCGACCAATAGACACATCACTGTCATGTAGTCGGCCAACAGAAACATCACTGTTAAGTAGCACGAACACACAAACAGGAAAAGTTAATGGTTTAAATTAATATACATTCAGTATAACTACATGAAAAACTAAGTTTTCACCTATGATATACTGGTTATCAAAAGTTTTTTTACTGTTCTTTTCTCAAGTTGTGGTTAGGGAGGATCCTAAAAGAATATCTTACAATTGCAGCAGCTGAATATTCCTAACAAGCACAATTACAAGTTTCACTGCTCTGCACAAAATTTTTTGCGGGTGAGCTGGTTGAATAAATATTCTGTCGAGCACTTCGACTTTTCCATAGAAAAGCCAATTATATGTGAAATTGCTCAAGAATTCACCTCAGACTTTTTTCGAAGGATAATTATACGTTTTGCCAGTGTTATTGAATGATCTGTAATCTACCGTATTTACTCAAATCTAAGCTGCACTTTTTTTCCGGTTTTTGTAATCCAAAAAACCGCCTGCAGCTTAGAATCGAGTGCAAAGCAAGCGGAAGTTCGAAAAATGTTGGTGGGTGCCGCCACAACTAACTTCTGCCATCGAATATATATAGTGCTACACAGGCATGCTTTGTAGGCACAAAGATAAATACTGGCATCAAAACCTCTGCGTCAGTGTGTGTGTGTATATATATAGATATATATATATATATATATATATAAACAAAGATGAGGTGACTTACCGAACAAAAGCGCTGGCAGGTCGATAGACACACAAACAAACACAAACATACACACAAAATTCATGCTTTCGCAACAAACTGTTGCCTCATCGGGAAAGAGGGAAGGAGAGGGGAAGACGAAAGGAAGTGGGTTTTAAGGGAGAGGGTAAGGAGTCATTCCAATCCCGGGAGCGGAAAGACTTACCTTAGGGGGAAAAAAGGACAGGTATACACTCGCACACACACACATATCCATCCACACATACAGACACAAGCAGACATATTTAAAGACAAAGAGTTTGGGCAGAGATGTCAGTCGAGGCAGAAGTGTAGAGGCAAAGAAGTTGTTGAAAGACAGGTGAGGTATGAGTGGCGGCAACTTGAAATTAGTGGAGATTGAGGCCTGGCGGATGACGAGAAGAGAGGATATACTGAAGGGCAAGTTCCCATCTCCGGAGTTCGGATAGGTTGGTGTTGGTGGGAAGTATCCAGATAACCCGGACGGTGTAACACTGAGCCAAGATGTGCTGGCTGTGCACCAAGGCATGTTTAGCCACAGGGTGATCCTCATTACCAACAAACACTGTCTGCCTGTGTCCATTCATGCGAATGGACAGTTTGTTGCTGGTCATTCCCACACAGAATGCATCACAGTGTAGGCAGGTCAGTTGGTAAATCACGTGGGTGCTTTCACACGTGGCTCTGCCTCTGATCGTGTACACCTTCCGGGTTACAGGACTGGAGTAGGTGGTGGTGGGAGGGTTGAATTTTGTGTGTATGTTTGTGTTTGTTTGTGTGTCTATCGACCTGCCAGCGCTTTTGTTCGGTAAGTCACCTCATCTTTGTTTTTATATATAATTTTTCCCACGTGGAATGTTTCCTCCATTATATTGATATATATATATATAAAAACAAAGATGCGGTGACTTACCGAACAAAAGCGCTGGCAGGTCGATAGACACACAAACAAACACAAACATACACACAAAATTCAAGCTTTCGCAACAAACTGTTGCCTCATCAGGAAAGAGGGAAGGAGAGGGAAAGACGAAAGGATGTGGGTTTTAAGGGAGAGGGTAAGGAGTCATTCCAGTCCCGGGAGCAGAAAGACTTACCTTAGGGGGAAAAAAGGACGGATACACACTCGCACACACACACATATCCATCCACACATATACAGACACAAGCAGACATATTTAAAGACAAAGAGTTTGGGCAGAGATGTCAGTCGAGGCAGAAGTGCACAGGCAAAGATGTTGTTGAATGACAGGTGAGGTATGAGTGGCGGCAACTTGAAATTAGCGGAGATTGAGGCCTGGTGGATAACGGGAAGAGAGGATATATTGAAGAGCAAGTTCCCATCTCCGGAGTTCGGATAGGTTGGTGTTAGTAGGAAGTATCCAGATAACCCGGACGGTGTAACACTGCGCCAAGATGTGCTGGTCGTGCACCAAGGCATGTTTAGCCACAGGGTGATCCTCATTACCAACAAACACTGTC
The DNA here is from genome assembly GCF_021461385.2 of Schistocerca piceifrons. Classification (NCBI taxonomy): domain Eukaryota; kingdom Metazoa; phylum Arthropoda; class Insecta; order Orthoptera; family Acrididae; genus Schistocerca; species Schistocerca piceifrons. The sequence goes on along the minus strand of NC_060148.1, from coordinate 79,759,662 downwards.
TGCCTGTGTCCATTCATGCGAATGGACAGTTTGTTGCTGGTCATTCCCACATAGAATGCATCACAGTGTAGGCAGGTCAGTTGGTAGATCACGTGGGTGCTTTCACACGTGGCTCTGCCTTTGATTGTGTACACCTTCCGGGTTACAGGACTGGAGTAGGTGGTGGTGGGAGGGTGCATGGGACAGGTTTCACAAACCCAATCATCCCGGCCGCCCCATTGTAGCTGGTTACCAAGCCCCCACAGAACGTATCTCTGCCTACGTGGATCAACACCTTCAACCCATTACATGCAGTCTCCCATCCTTCATCAAAGACACCAACCACTTTCTCGAACGCCTGGAATCCTTACCCAGTCCGTTACCCCCAGAAACCATCCTTGTAACCATTGATGCCACTTCCTTATACACAAATATCCCGCACGTCCAGGGCCTCGCTGCGATGGAGCACTTCCTTTCACGCCGATCACCTGCCACCCTACCTAAAACCTCTTTCCTCATTACCTTAGCCAGCTTCATCCTGACCCACAACTTCTTCACTTTTGAAAACCAGACATACCAACAATTACAGGGAACAGCCATGCGTACCAGGATGGCCCCCTCGTACGCCAACCTATTCATGGGTCGCTTAGAGGAAGCCTTCTTGGTTACCCAGGCCTGCCAACCCAAAGTTTGGTACAGATTTATTGATGACATCTTCATGATCTGGACTCACAGTGAAGAAGAACTCCAGAATTTCCTCTCCAACCTCAACTCCTTTGGTTCCATCAGATTCACCTGGTCCTACTCCAAATCCCATGCCACTTTCCTTGATGTTGACCTTCACCTGTCCAATGGCCAGCTTCACACGTCCGTCCACATCAAACCCACCAACAAGCAACAGTACCTCCATTACGACAGCTGCCACCCATTCCACATCAAACGGTCCCTTCCCTACAGCCTAGGTCTTCGTGGCAAACGAATCTGCTCCAGTCCGGAATCCCTGAAGCATTACACCAACAATCTGACAACAGCTTTCGCATCCCGCAACTACCCTCCCGACCTGGTACAGAAGCAAATAACCAGAGCCACTTCCTCATCCTCTCAAACCCAGAACCTCCCACAGAAGAACCACAAAAGTGCCCCACTTGTGACAGGATACTTTCCGGGACTGGATCAGATTCTGAATGTGGCTCTCCAGCAGGGATACGACTTCCTCAAATCCTGCCCTGAAATGAGATCCATCCTTCATGAAATCCTCCCCACTCCACCAAGAGTGTCTTTCCGCCGTCCACCTAACCTTCGTAACCTCTTAGTTCAACCCTATGAAATCCCCAAACCACCTTCCCTACCCTCTGGCTCCTACCCTTGTAACCGCCCCCGGTGTAAAACCTGTCCCATGCACCCTCCCACCACCACCTACTCCAGTCCTGTAACCCGGAAGGTGTACACAATCAAAGGCAGAGCCACGTGTGAAAGCACCCACGTGATTTACCAACTGACCTGCCTACACTGTGATACATTCTATGTGGGAATGACCAGCAACAAACTGTCCATTCGCATGAATGGACACAGGCAGACAGTGTTTGTTGGTAATGAGGATCACCCTGTGGCTAAACATGCCTTGGTGCACGACCAGCACATCTTGGCGCAGTGTTACACCGTCCGGGTTATCTGGATACTTCCTACCAACACCAACCTATCCGAACTCCGGAGATGGGAACTTGCTCTTCAATATATCCTCTCTTCCCGTTATCCACCAGGCCTCAATCTCCGCTAATTTCAAGTTGCCGCCACTCATACCTCACCTGTCATTCAACAACATCTTTGCCTGTGCACTTCTGCCTCGACTGACATCTCTGCCCAAACTCTTTGTCTTTAAATATGTCTGCTTGTGTCTGTATATGTGTGGATGGATATGTGTGTGTGTGTGTGCGAGTGTGTACCCGTCCTTTTTTCCCCCTAAGGTAAGTCTTTCCGCTCCCGGGACTGGAATGACTCCTTACCCTCTCCCTTAAAACCCACATCCTTTCGTCTTTCCCTCTCCTTCCCTGTTTCCTGATGAGGCAACAGTTTGTTGCGAAAGCTTGAATTTTGTGTGTATGTTTGTGTTCGTTTGTGTGTCTGTCGACCTGCCAGCACTTTCATTTGGTAAGTCACATCATCTTTGTTTTTTTTATATATATAAAAATTTAAAAAAAATAAAAATAAAAAGAAAGATAAACATTTTGCCATGTATTGTTTCGTGTTTGCTGCTATCTCATTTAAATCCTGTCCGCCTAATAAACTACGATACTAGAGTGAGACAACAGCAAATATTCATATTACTCTTATGCCTAATAGTGATACAGTCAGAAATGAAGCACGACAATTGACTAGATTTTTAAATCTAAGATGACTCTAATTTCTGTGCACAATGTAATGTACTAAAGAGCGCCTGCAAAGATTTTCAAACGGAGAAATATTTTTGCTAAACTCTCGTTTAGAACATCATCTATCATACGCGGTCTATTATTTGGTTCTTGTTGATCATTATCAAAGAAAGCAGCGGTGTAAGTAACAACAAATAGCAGTCTCTTGTCATTGTTTTGCCAATGAGACGATTCCTCTTTTTTTTTTTTAAGCGGCGGTAGCGTGCACAAAAGCAAGCCATGCCGCGAGCGGTGACAGGCCGTAAACACGCACTGTCAGAATGCGACAAACAATGTACGACACAGAACAGTAATGCATTTTCAGCTTAGAGTGACGTAAACACCTACAACAAAGAAAACGGTGCTTGTCAGATCAAAGAAAAATAAACAATCAATTCAAACCAGACGAAGCACGTGAAAAAGGAAGGGTACCCGTATAAATACAGACGGAGAGCCTGACGCATAGCAATGGCTACCTGGTAAAGCTTAACTGCTAAGCTTACGACTCGGACCAAACTACTGTAGCTGTATCGTCATTCATTCGACCTAAATTGTCTCTCATGTTACAATGGACCAACTTTGTTTCGATCTGGAGATGCGGCCTAAAACTTTTCTCTCCCCTTGAATTTCGAGTCTCAAATTTCAGGTGCGGCTTAGATTCGGGAAATTTTTTTTCCCGTGATTTCGAGTCTCATTTTTCAGGTGCGGCTTATATTCGGGTGTGGCTTAGATTCGAGTAAATACGGTATGACAGAAATAAAATAGATATGAAAAACCAATCCTGAAGCTTGGTGTTTTTTAGTGCGTTACCTTTCAACATACATCAAACACAAATATGCTGGAAAGTTTTTAAAAAAATGGCATAAATAGCTGGTCTTCTGGGTTCGCAATTTTTCTACACAGCTGTTCCTCAAAGCATTAAGTTTTGAGTGAGAGTCAAATACACTGTGATTTAAGAAATTACTCACACATTCTAACACATAACATAAAGTAACGCTTCTCAAACCACCATCCTCAATATTTTCCCGTGACCTGTTATAAGAGTAAACTGTTGTGACATCATACTCAATGAAAGCAGTTTGCTGTTACAAAATATAACACAGTCTTCATCCTAAAGCCTTCAACACATTTCACTGTTGCCAGATGCTTGTGTGCGCAGTTTGTTTTGTAGTAAATGGCGTACTTCCTTTGCAACTAAAATTTTATTTTGGCATTATTCTCTCATTTATGTTTTCTTTCTGCAATATTATTCTGCAGTAGTGGGCCAAAGTAAAATTTTTATTAAGAATATCAGTTCTTACCAGTCAAAATTATAAAACTTTAAATAGAAACTAAAACAATGACAAATTATCATAAATCTAAAAGATGCCTGTGTTCTCCCCGGATTTCCCAGTTAGCCTGGGGTATATACACCCTGCATCTATCCAGCAACCTCGTTTCAACTTCAGTGTTTCACTGTAGAAGCTATGATATGAAACTGCATCCATACAGCTTCTCTGCGATAGCTAAACGGAACAGAAGTAATATTCATTTCTTGAGAAAAACTTTCAAATATCCAAGATCACATAAATTAGTCTTTAATGTGGACAACTGGTTGCAACTGTTCTGTCATCTTCTGGTCTTCAAAAAAGGTTTGTTATAAAATGTGTTCCAGTGTGAGTTTGTACCTTATGCCACACTGTCATTGCACTGGATAAAATGCAGCACATTATACATAATACTGTCAAAAATTAAACCATTTACAGTTAAAAAGCACCTCGTGCACACGGGCGCATTTGCATACATAGTGCACGCAGAGGCTTGTTAATTCTTGAAGCACTTGATATACAGTAAAATTCACATTTTGTACATCTGTTTATGTTTGCAGAAATGTTCCACACACCGTAGATCCACCTCAGCCGAAGTATATGGTGCAACTGCAGTTTACTGTATACTGTATGTCCTACGATTTTGTTGCCTCTGTGTGTGCTATGTATGTGAGCATGCTCGTATGCACAAGGTTTTTTTTTAACTGTAAATGGTTTTGTTTTTGACAAACCTATGTATAATGTGTTGCGTTTTGTCCAGAAGTTACAAATTCATAATGGCACATTTCGTCAAAGAAATTTTGTAAGACGAGAAGATGACAACTACAAGTGTTGACACCTATTGTCAGCAATACAGACTAACTTCTGTGATCTTTGCTACTGAAAGCTTTTTCCCTCATGAAACACAGACTGTTTCATCCACGTTCTCAATATGACAGAATTCAGTCAATATTCACTGTTACTACAGTGCATACTCGACAGTCAATATTTCAGAATACTTACAAACTGCTCTTCTTTGACAAATATCTGGACCGATGTAAGTGGTACAACTTCATCTGACTGGCCAGGTATCTGAAAGCGGGAAAAAAAACTGTCAGTCAATTACCTGTCCCATTTTTTCTTTTCTTTTCTTTCTTTTTTTTTTAACGGTTTTTGGTTTTATCCATACAGCCATCTTAGAAACGGTTTAGGTATTATTCTTTTTTTAAAAAAAATTCAACATTATACAATATTATACGGGAATTTAGATATGCAATTACAAATTTTCATACACAGCGTTCAATGGGTAAAGTGGTTAAGAATGATTGTTATTGTTTATAATTATCAAAAGAACAATTGTATGGGGTATCAAGTAAAATTTATGACTGGATTGAGGACATTTTATAGGGAGGACACAGCATATTATCTCGGAAGGAGAATTATCATCAGATGTAGTAGTAACTTCGGGTATGCCCCAGGGAAGTGTGTTGGGATCCTTGCTGTTTGTGTTGTACATTAATGACACTGCAGACAATATAACAACGAAAATAATCAATTATTGATCCTATAATGTAATGCCACTGGCTCCAAAAGCTCATTAAAGTCAAATCCTTTTGTGCGTACGCCCCCTGCCGCCACTTGGTCAGTAGGCAAAATCAATAGTAACATCAGACTTTTTGCAGAAGCTGCAGTTACCTATGTTGAAGTACTGTCTGAAAGAAACTTCATAAATATTCAGTCAGATCTTGATAAGATTTCAAAGTGATGCAAAGATTGGGAACTTGCTTTAAATGTTCAGAAATGTAAAATTTTGTACTTCACAAAATGAAGAAAACTTAGTATTCTATGACTATAATATCAATATGTCACTGTTGGAAATCAGTTAGCTCATACAAACACCTGGGAGCAACACTTTGTACGGATATGAAATGGAATGGTCACATAAGTTCAGTCACGGGTAAAGCAGGTGGCAGGATCCTGAGGAAGCGCGATCAGTCTACAGAGGAGATTGCTAGCAAATCACTCGTGCAACTGGTTCTAGAATATTGATCACGTGTGTGGGACGTATACCACAGAGGACTAACAAGGGATAATGAATGTATACAGAGAAGGGCAGCACGAATGGTCACAGATTTTTTTAATCCACGGGAGTGTGGCACAGAGATACACGAGGAACCGAAGTGGCAGATTCTTGAAGATATACGTAAACTATCCCTAGAAAGTCTATTAAGAATGTTTCAAGAACCGGCTTTAAATGATTACTCTAGGGACATACTATAACCCACTATGTATCACTCACACAGGGATCGTGAGGATAAGATTAGAATAATTAGTGCACACACAGAGGCATTCAAACAGCCATTCTTCCCTTGCTACATATGTGAATGGAACAGGAAGAAACCCTAATAACTGATACAATGGGACATGCCCTCTGTCATGCACCTCACTGTGGTATGCAGAGTACAGATGTCGACGACAAATATGAGGCCCAGTAGTCTGATTGGCAGCATTGTATTAATTGTTGAAATATTCTTCTTATATTCCATAGGTTTCTTCCATCTCATTTGACACTCAAAACACCTGAACTTACAGGACTGAATATTTTAGTTGCTCTGACAAAGGCACTGGCATATCTAAGGCAAGGCTATCATTCTCGTAACGAGCCAGCTGATTACTCACCACCGCACAGTTATTTATTTATGCACGTCCTCTATTAAACGAATTTTGAAAAGTACAAGTACTGTCTACCAATTATAAGGCAAGACATTTTACATCTTCAATGCACTATAACATAAAACTTGACTATAAACAAGATTTTTAGATTCCTCTCTGGGAGAATAATATATAAATTTTTGGGCAATTTAATTTTACATAAGCAACATGTTGCTGTTGGGGTCATCAATCTGGACACTGGTCTGATGCAGATCATGCTACTCTATCTTGTGCAAGCCTCTTCATCTCCCAGTACCTACTGCAACCTACATCCTTCTGAATATGCTTACTGTATTCATCTCTTGGTCTCCTTCTACGATTTTAACCCCCCCCCCCCCCCACACACACACACACTCAAGTGATTCCCTGATGTCTCAGAATGTGTCCTCTCAAGTCAAGTTGTGCCACAAACTTCTTTTCTCCCCAACTCTATCCAGCACCTCCTCATTAGTTACATCATCTACTCGTCTAATGTTAAGCATTCATGTGTAGCACCACATTTCAAAAGCTTCTATTCTTGTCTAAACTGTTGACAGTTCATTTTTCACTGCCGTATATGGCTCCACTCCAGACAAATATTTTCAGAAAAGACTTCATTACACTTAAATCTATATTCGATGTTAACAAATTTCTCTTCTTCAGAAAATCAAACAATGGAAAATCTAGGATGGAATGTAACGATGCAGGGCGAGTCAAAAGTCCGTGGACACCTTCATAAGTTGGAAGATTAAAGGGAAAATTGAAATGTGATGATGGGAACATAGGTTTGACGTGGGGCCACAACTTTTGGAGTGAATGTCATTCGTGGCCGCCATCCTGAAATCTGCCATTTTGGATTCAAGTCATTTTTTTTTAATGGGAAGGGGAGTGTATGACACATCAAATAATACTCACTTGAGCTCTGGAATTGAGTGATGTAATTTGTTTTTGTCCATCTTGTACAGTTTAGATGTTATTAATGTTCAAAGTTACCTTGATACCGACTCCAGGTGATCTAAAATGGGTCTGACACGTGAACAGAAGATCAAAATCATCCTTATATCAGGGAAATGTAGCTACCAAACAGTAGCAGCTGACTACAACAGACGGCACCCAGACAGGGAACCGGTATCGCACGGCACGGTCACTCACGTGATCACAAAATTCCGAGAGACGGGCTCTGTTCACGGTAGGGCACGTAGTGAGCGACCGAGGACTGCCACCAAAGATGAAACTGAAACTGAGGATGTTGCATCATTTGTGAAAAGTCCTAAACGAAGTACCCGTCGTGTGGCCCTAGCAAGTGGAACAAGCCAAACCTCCATTGTCCAGATATTGCACACCAATAAGTGGCATCCTTTCAATCTGCAGATGCAACATTGACTTAACAAGGATGACCCTGATCGCCGGTTGGAGTTCTGCCTGGGGGCTACTGAACAACACGAACAGGATCCTTCGTTTTCCGAGGGCATACTATTCAGTGATGAGGCATATTTCACTTTGAACGGGGAGGTTAATCGGCATAATTGTCAATACTGGAGTGATGCAAATCTGAACTGGGTTGCCCCAATTCGAGAACATAGTCCAGCGAAGGTGATTGTGCGGTGTGGCAGATGGGTCACCCGCATCAGAGGGCCATTTTTCATTTACAACACCTTAACTGCACCACAGTATCTAATGCTACCTACTGCAGGACCTTGTGTTTCCCATCTTATTTTCAGCACGATGGAGCCCCTCCATACTATGGCTTTGGTGTCCGTGAATTGTCAGAGGAACAACTGCCAGGGAAGTGGATCGGTCGCCGTGGTCCCGTGGAGTGCTGCCGAGATCCCTTGACTTGACGCCCCTCGATTTTTATCTATGGGGACATCTTAAGCAGATAGTGTATGCTGAGATCATCCGTGATTTGAGACACCTGGAGGAACGCATACAACATGCCTGTGACCAAATTGCAGGAGACACTCTCCTGCGGTGACTACAGTTGTGCATTGCACGGGATGGACAACATATTGAACATGTGTTGTAGCAGGCGGTATGAAGGTAATTTCCCAACTTTGAACATTAATAACCTCTAAACTGTACAAGACAGACAAAAACAAAACACCACTAAATTCCAGAGCTCAAGTGAGTGTTATTTGGTGTGTCGTACACCCCTTCCCATTTAAAAAAAAAGACTTGAATACAAAATGGTGGATTTCAAGATGGCGGCCACGAATGACATTCACTCCGAAAGTTGCGGCCTCACATCAAACCTATGTTCCCATCATCACATTTCAATTTTCCCTTTAATCTTCCAACTTATGAAGGTGTCACAGGACTTTTGACTCGCCTTGTATTATGAAAAGTTGCTACCCACTATATAGCCAAGATGCTTTATTTATTTGTGACAGTCTTTATGTTGTGCCTATTTGCAACTCAGCACCTCTGCTATATGGCGAGTAGCAACTTTCCTTTTCATAATCTTCTTTAGAAAAGCTTTTCTTGCCATTGCCAGCCAACATTTTATATCCTCTCTAGTATGACAGTCTTCAGTTATTTTGCTGCCCAAATAGCAAAACTTATCTACTACTTTCAGTATCCCATTTCCTAATCTAATTCTCTCACCATCACCTGATTTAATTTGACTACATTTAATTTCCTCACCATCAACTGATTTAATTTGATTATATTTCATTATCCTTGTTTTGCTTTTGTTGGTGTTCATCTTATATCCCACTTTCAAGACTCTGTCCATTTCATTAAACTGCTCTTCCAAGTTATTTCTGTTTCTGACAGAATTGCAATCTCATTGACAAAGTTCACGGTTTTTATTTCTTCTCCTTGGATTTTAATTCCTACTCCAAATTTTTCTATGGTTTTCTTTACAGCTTGTTCAATGTACAGACTGAATAACATCAGAGGTAGGCTACAAAACTGTCTCACTCCCTTCCCAACTACTCCTTCCCTCTGATGCCCCTAGGCTGCTCTCTGCCTTTTTTTTTTTTTATTTTTTTATTTTTTTTTTTTGTATAAGTTGTAAACAGTCCTTTGCTCCCTGTATTTTATCACTGCTACCTTCAGAATCTCAAAGTGAGTAGTCCAGTCAACACTGTCTAAGTCTACAAATGCTATAAATGTACATCTGACTTTCCTTAACCTATCTTCTAAGATAAATCATAGGGTCAGTACTGCCTCATGTGTGCCTACATTTCTCCCAAATCCAAACTGTTCTTCCCCGATGTAGGCTTCTACCAGTTTCCCCATTCTACTGCAAAGAATTTGTGTTAGTATTTTAAAACTATTACTTATTAAATTGATATTTTGATAATTTTCTCTCCTGTCAGTAGCTACATTCTTTGGAACTGCAATTATTACATTCTTCTTGGAGTCTGAGGTTATTTCGCCTGTCTCGTATCTTGCACTCCAGATAAGAGTTTTGTCATGTGTGGCTCCCACAAGGCTATCAGTAGCTGGATGTCATCTAATCCCAGGGCCTTGTTTAGAATTAGGTCTTTCAGTGCTCTGTCAAATTCTTCTCGTTGTATTGTATCTTCCATCCCATCTTCATCTACGTCATTTTCTGTTTCTGTAATACTGCCTTCAAGTTCACCTCCCTTGTAGAGACCCTCTGTATAACCCTTCGCCTTTCCCTTCTTTGCTTAGGACTGGCTTTCCATAGTTGTCCACATAAACCAACCTCTCCACTTAATTATAGTTTCTTGTTTAACACAGACCCCATATCAACTACATGTAATATAAATGTAGGTTTACCTATGCCTGTGTGTTTAGGAAGATGAACACTTTCTCAGTAAATACCAAAATAGAAAAAAAAAGAAAAAAGCATCTACATTTCAGCATCAGCACTTCTAGAACGTTGTCCATAGCTGTAACAAAGTGCAATACATCAGCCCCCAAGTACTAACAGACAATAATCAGGGTTGCCACAAATTTCCTGATATTTCACTGATTTCCAGACAAGTTTTGGAATTTTTCCATGACAAATTTTGAGATCTCAAAGGCAAGTTAAGACGTAAGTTGACAATCTGCCTTTGCAGCTTCGGTACAATAGTGCAAATGAGGAAATATTTAAAAAAGCTAGCAACCAGACGGGGTCTCCTTATGTGGGCAAAAATCTTAAGTACTAATATCAACCTCTTTTGTAATGAATTGTCTTTAAATGGAGAAGGCAACCCAAATGGTAAATGAGTTTTATTAAGACCACTGATGTTATTTTATTTCAATAAAACAGAACACATTTTGTGATAAAAATGCTTATTTTCTTGGAGTTGCAAGACAGATTTAAAACACCTTCACCGATTTCAGAAATAACATCAGAAAAAGTAGGCCTCAAGAAAGAAGTGTAGAGGAGAAGACTAGTGTTTAATGTCCCGTCGACAACGACGTCATTAGAGACGGAGCGCAAGCTCGGGGGAGGAAAGGATGGGGAAGGAAATAGGCCGTGTCCTTTCAAAGGAACCATCCCGGCATGTGCCTGAAGCGATTTAGGGAAATCACGGAAAACCTAAATCAAGATGGCCGGAGACGGGATTGAACCGTCGTCCTCCCAAATGCGAGTCCAGTGTGCTAACCACTGTGCCACCTCGCTCGGTAAAGAAGTGTATAAGGTGTGAAAGAATTGTGTAAACAAACACTGCAGGGGACCGTTAATAAAAGATTGGTTCTACGATGTTCATTATTGTCAGTCGTTACCCACTGTGCTAAATCTATTATTTTAGAGATATTGTGTGATTTTTCTTTTGAGAAATATATGAGTACAAACCGTCAGCAACTGACATAATTTTCTTCTTCTTATTTTCCATGCTTTCTAATATATACAGTACTCCTGAAGTGCCAAAATGTACTATAACAAATAAAATGTCTATAAAACGCCACACTGTACAACGTACTTGTGGTGAGAGTCATAATTCCTGAAATCCATCGCCCACGGCCTCTGGCCTGCCGGGGAACACCACACTCCCGGGACCGTGGGTAAAGCGTGAAAATCTGCTGCATTACATCACACACAAACAGACCCAGCCTGCGGGCAGATCGGTGAGACTAGATCCGACAGGCAGGGCCTGCACATCGGTGGGCACCAAATTTAGGTCGGCAGGCCCGATCCATTACACATACCCGCAGGAGCAGCCTGCGCTTTTGGCCCGTCTCAGAAATCCACTTGTGTGGCCAGCTATTCGTGAGCCACAGACAGCTAGTTGACGAAATGAGACCACGATGATCAATCCGTGCAGCACATAATTTGTAACTCGAGTCTCCCATAACCTCCATCTCTGGCCACTGCATCTGCCGTCTCTGAGAATCAGATCCAAACAAACCAATCCTCTTGCCTCCCTGGTTCTCATTGGCAGCTGCTAGGCTAGCGGCAAGAAGTGGTGGCAGCAGTGACTACAAGCTGGGGAGGGGGGGGGGGGGGGAGGGTGTTGGTAGGAAGGTGAGAAGCAGTAGTAATGAGGGAGTAGGGAAGTGGCGCACGTACTCAGCTGCACCCAGCCAGTGATGATGCACGACACCTCAATGAACAAACCATTTCATCTACTGAGACAAAAATGAGAATTTTTTTTTTTTTTTTCAATTTCCCTGTTGCGTTTGAAATTCCCCAATTTCCATAACCTGTGGCAACCCTGATAATACTGCTAATATTGGAGTTTTCAATTACCTTTACCCCGCCTCCCATCTCCCATCCTCCTACTGATGGTCATCGTAGCCTCTACACCCGTTCACAAACTCACAGCCTGTGAGGTCCCTCTGTGCTCTTAAGGCTCACTGAAAATCAAGTGCTGTTTGTCACATCCTTTTCAGAAACTTTAGAAAACACACATCGCATAGGAATAGATCTAAAACTGTCTACATTATCCTTTTCTCCTTTTTTTAATAGAGCAGTTCATACAACTGACCATCCCCACAGCAAAAATTACAAATGTGGCTAATTACTGGGCTAACATACGTGACACAACGCTTACATATTCTGCTGACATCCCATTATAATCCACAGGAATCGTTAGTCTTCATCGATTTAATTACGGGACTCGATCTCCCCATTGTCAGTACCACAGACCTGTAATTCCTGTAGCAGTCGTGGAAAGCTATTTTCTAAGAGTTTGAATTACACCCTACAGAAACTAAATTTTAATTTAATTCACCAGCTATTTTCAGAAAGTGACTTTGTAAGATAACAGGCGACAGTGTCACATAATAACAAGCTATCAGAGTTGTGGCACTGCTGTCTGCTGACTCTGTGTACTTTGGGAAAATTTTACTGAGAATTTTCCGACAAGAGTAGAGTAAACTGATTTCAAAATTTAAGTGCGAAGACAAGTCATCTATCAAGAAACAGTTACAGTTCTGCATTAACCCTTACAAGATTTGACTGTATGTTTATTGAACGAAAATTTGGAAACTGGTATTACAAAGATAATATTTGAATAATGCAGTGTGGAAACTGCATGAGTAAACACAGTAAGGACTTTTAGAAATGTTTGAGAACACCTCTCGTGGAGAAACAGCAGACTGGCTAACAGTATTTTTAAAAAAAAAAAAAAAAAACAGTTTCAACCATAATAAAACATTTATTTAAAATTGCTACCGGTTTCAGTCAGAATGTGACCATCTTCAAACCATTTATACGACAACAGTAGGAGGCAGTGCTGAACGAGACAGGTGTTGTGACTCCACAAAGTGAGTAATTGACATTCGTGGAGTCATAACACCAGCTCCATTCACCGCCACTACCTAGCAACATGGTATAAATGTTCTGAAGATGGTCACATTGCAACCGAAACTGACAAACATTGCAAACAAATGTTTTATTGTAATCAAAACTGTTTTTAATTCATTTTTAAAGTAAGAGTTTTGTCTATTGTGTGTACTCCAGTTATATAATGACACAAAAAGTAAGTGAGTTTCATAACAATTATTCATGAAATGAAAGGATGTTTTAATGTTTGCAATAAATCATTTTCAATGGACAGACTATAAATTAAATGTTAAGCATAAATGACTTTTGCAACCAAATGTGGTGACCACAGTGGACTTCTGACTATGGCAGTTTGCTCAGGTGACTTGCTGAGACGAGAGCATGTGAGGTGTTTTGGCGTCATTTGTCGGTGGACACCAATCTGGTAATGTTGTTTAGGCAGCAAAATGCTGCTCCCGCACGAGTGTTGAGTAAAGAATTTGGAAGTTAATGTTTTTATGTTCAAACTGAAACATATCTGAGTGTTTCGTTCAATGGTTTTGAGATATCAGTAGATGGTATCCTTTTCAGCACGACGTAATTTTTTTTGGATTCACGTGTATAGTTTGTCCAAAGGCTGCTCTACATGCACTGCTAGACATGTGGCCAATTTAATTTGTTCTTGATATAATAATGAAAAGTTCCAGATTCTTGATATCAAAGGAACGCATATTTCAGTTTATATTTGGTGTCGATGAATCCTGTGTCGAGTTAGAGCTCGAAATCTGAAATATTGTGAATATATCAAGTGTTTCAAAAGTCTGGTTTACATTAATCAGAATTGCTCTGATTCCAGCTGTTTATTCACTGACTGAATTTCATTGGCTACTTGTTTAAAATTAAAATGTGCACTTAAGGACATAACTGCAATGGTGGACAACCACTCCCCTCAGTAGAAGAGCCAGCTGTTAATGATTAGGTTGTTCAGTCACCCCTTCGGTGAGAAAGTAAGGTCGGTTCTTTTGGCATGCACATGGGGTACTTATTAGGGCATGCTACTACTACTTGCATTGCAACTTTAGCACTGTACATGTACCTGACTTAACAGTAACAAAATCAATAGATACGTAGATGGCACATTCATAATATATAATCAAACTGAAGAGCAAATAGAAATGTTATTACATAGATTCAACAGTTTGCATAAAAACATCGATTTCACCGCAGAACACCAGAAAGGTAACAATATAAACTTCTTTGACACGACAATAACCAACATACACACCAAACTCGTGCAAAAAAAATCTGAATTCAGTCCTTTCTTAAACAGAATACAGAAATTCCCACTTCATGCTGACAACAATGACCCATAAATACACACAATCAAATAGATTTCACAGAACAATGGCTATGATGAATATGAACTAGGTGCGCTATTACAACACATATCAGAAAACAAAACCAAACAAACTGACAGGGCCATCAGCCAACATACAAAAACCCAACTATATAGCTATACCATAATTAAGAAATTCTTCTAATCCATATGTGGCATACAGCAAACCAGTGCTTAACAGTACTGGTTAAAAACACTCTTGGTTGCAATTTTAGTTTTTTTTATTTATTCAACGACGCATTTCACCATATTTAGGCATCTTCAGGTTATCTTTTCTAGATGGACGCGAGAGGCACCAAGATCTGCATAACGCGTTCCCATTCACAGGAGTGAAGGGGAACGCGTTATGCAGATCTTGGTGCCTCTCGCGTCCATCTAGAAAAGATAACCTGAAGTTGCCTAAATAAGGCGAAACATGATGTTGGGGGGGGCAAAAAAAAAAAGGAGACACACACTAAAACTGCAACCAAGACTATTTTTAACCAATACCATAATTAAGAGCCATTTTATACAAAATAGCCAAGCTGTTCAAAACCAAAGGTATCAGGATCACTTCTGCAGCAACAATGTAATGGAGAATCTGGTTCATGACATCTCACAACCAACAGAAGAACAGAGCAAATTACAAGCAGTCATTGCAACTACTGTAATACTACATCGATTAAATGGGCAGAAATTCTAAAACCCGTTATAAAGAACACACTGACTTGACGAATCTAAGAAGTCAGTCATTGCAAAACACATAAACAAAATGGACACAGTGTTGCAACAGACAGCAACCTTATTATCTGACAGGAAGTTTCGAATCAGCGCACACTCCGGTCAGTGAAAATCTCATTCTGGAAACAACCTTATAGTACTGTATAATTTCGAAAAGAGCTGGAAAATGGCCATCTTGAAGGAAATGGATGACTCATCCAGGATAAAAGTTGAAAAACGAAGATCGTAAATAAAACAGTGGAGTTTAAGAGCTCACATTCCTTGATCAATTTCAATTCAATAGAAAACACATACAAATTAACATCATATACAAATGCAGGTTCCAGAAATATCTTTGTAATTCTTTGAAACAACATTTTATACTGTCTTTTGTAATATAAAATTGTCACGGTCTCTCATTCTGTAATATATGTTGTCCAGCAATGAGTGATGTGGCAGTATATCACGCAGACCACACCGCAAGTGACTGCGAACAGTAGGATCGACATATTGATAGTTAAATTGAAACACAATCTGTTTGACTGCCATCTTGTTTTGCTCCACAGTTGAGTTCTTTTGTGATATTGTTTTTTGAGTTACCTTCAGGAATTTATGAATGATGGCTACCAAATTCATATAAATGTGCTTAGAAATGGAGGTTGCTGAACACATCGTAAGAAGACAGCCACTTCAGATGAACAAAGTGAGTTGTTATTTAAACTTTTTCATGTGAACAGCCCGTCAACAGACAAAGAGTCATCACCTCTTATTAAGCTATCCTTCTGTTTCTCTGCAGGACGCCCACAGCAGCTGCCAAGACTACACACATAAACTTGTGTTAAATATTTTTCTACTGCCACTGCAGCTTGATGATAACGTCTAACCTCAAAGTATGTTGCTAATTAAATTATTTAAATAGTCAACAAATTTTGTGACTGGTAGCAGTATTTTAAAAACCTTATCATATTTAAGAAACACACAGTAGCAAAAAGGCTTGTTGCGTATCATTTCCTGGCCACATATGTGTCCTTGTCGTGTTCGCCATTGTGGGTGCTACACTAGGTTTCTGGTATTCTGGCGATGGGGGCTACGGTTCCCCAGGGAGAGGGCTGAGATATCCTTAAACCTTCTACACGTACAAGCAGAGTGAGGGAAAAATGACTGTCCGTATGCCTCATTATGGGTCCTAATTTCTCTTATCTTCGTGGTCCTTACATGAAATGTGCATTTGTGGCAGTAGGATCATTGTGCAGTCAGCTTCAAATGCCGGTCCTCTAAATATTCTCAACAGTATTCCTCAAAAAGCATGTCAACTTCCCTCCAGGGATTCCCATTTGAGTTCCCGAAACATCTCCATAATACTTGCAGGCTGATCGTACCTACTAGTAATAAATCTAGCAGCCTGCATCTACATTGCTCCAACGTATTCATTTAATTCTTCCTGGTGCACATCCCAAACACACTACAATATGTCACTCAAGAACAGGTCGCACTGATGTCCTATATGCTGTCGCCTTTACAAATGAACCACACTTCCCCAAAATTCTCTCTATAAACTTGAGTCAAGCATTTGCCTTTCCTACTACAATTCTTACACGCTCATTCTATTTCAGATCACTTTGCAATGTTACACCTTGGTATTTAAACAACATGACTCTGTCAAGCAATGTACAACTAATGCTGTAATCAAGCATTACACATTTGTTTTTCTTGCTCATCTGCATTAACTTATATATTTCTACTTCTAGAGGTAGCTGCCTTTCATCACACCAACTAGAAATATAGTCTAAGTCATTTGTATCCTCCTACAGTCACTCAATGATGACACTCTCCCACACACTACAGCATCATCTGCAAACAGCCACAGATTGCTGCTCACCCTATCTTCCAGATATTTTTGTATACAGAAAATAACATAGCTCCTATGACACTTCCCTGGGCCACTCCTGACGATACACTCACCATCGAGAACAACATACCGTGTTCTGTTACTTATGAGCCACTCACATATCTGAGAACCTATTCCATATGCTCGTATCTTCGTTAAGAGTCTGCAGTGGGGCACTGTCTCAAATATTTTTCAGAAATCTAGGAATATGGAATCTACTTCCTGCCCTTCATCCACAGTTCAAAGGATATCATATGGGAAAAGGAAAAGCCGAGTTTCACGTGTGTGATGCTTTCTAAAACTATCTGATTCATGGACAGAAGCTTTTCAGTTCAGGGAATTTATTACATTAAAATTGAGAATATGTTCAGGAACTCTGCAGCAAATCAATATTAGGATATTAGTCTGAAATTTTGTGGATCTTCTTTTACCCTTCTTATGTACAGGAGACATTTGCGCTTTTTTGTCTTTGGTCATTGGACAGTGCAGGAGATTCGTGACGAATGCAAGCTAAGAAAGGGACCAATGCCATAGAGTACTCTTTGAAGCTAAACTGGGTTTCCATCTAGACCTGGTGACTTATTTGTTTTCAACTGTTTCACTTGTTTCTCCATGCCAGAGATACACTACCACTCATTAATTTCAATACACCCTGGTATTTCAGATTTACAACACAAATCAAACGTTATTTTTCACAAAAGATAATATAATTGTCTTCCACATATATAATACAATCACAGTCATTATATTTTACTTTCATCAAAGTAATGACTGCCTAACAAACTCGAGGCAAGTGGTCAATCAGTTTTTGTAGGTATCGTGAATCTATACGATTCCATACACCCTTAACAAAATTACAGATATGTTCCTTGCTGCATATACTAACTTCCCTAATACATTTGTCTAGTTCATCCCAGACCATTTCAATGGGATTACAATCGGGGCTTTGGGGTGGCCATAACATATCACTGATTACGTTCTGTTTTTCCTTTGATGCAATGTATTTGGTGCAGTATGCCGACCGATGTTTGGGGTCATTATCCTGTTGTAAGGTGAACCCTTTCCCTGTTCCCTATTAGCCTGTCATCATTTGTGTGTTCTCTTTTTAACCGAGAGTGCAACAGCCTTTGCTTTCTCACCACTTTCCGAATTTCATTGCTAAACCATGGTGGGTGTTTTCCATGATTAATTCACCTACTCGGCATATCTGTTTCAACTTTGCCCATAATTCCTGTATGTCCAACACAATGGTGTTAAATGATGTCACTTTTTCTAAGTGGGATGCTAACAAAATTCATTTTCTAAGTGGGATGCTAACAAAATTCATTTTCTAAGTGGGATGCTAACAACTGCTTATCTGCTCTTTCTACCA
This sequence comes from Schistocerca piceifrons, assembly GCF_021461385.2. Taxonomy (NCBI): domain Eukaryota; kingdom Metazoa; phylum Arthropoda; class Insecta; order Orthoptera; family Acrididae; genus Schistocerca; species Schistocerca piceifrons. Next base: position 79,741,273 of record NC_060148.1, on the reverse strand, counting down.
GAAATACTCTCCTAGCCTTCTTGACTCATTTATTAACTTTAGTAACCATATTCACTATGGGATATTCCATGTAAAGGAGGACACACTCACAATATTTAAAAGTTTAAAATGTGGTACTTTTTATATTTTTTTGAAAAGGCTGGACCTTTTACTGTATGGCAACAGTGGTTTGTGTGCCATTACTGCTTTTCATCCATAATTTGAAGCCATTTTGTAATGCCGTATTTTTTTCATATGATGAGAATGTGAACTATTGGAGATTTTGGACATTCATTTCAACTAACTGGCAGGTAAAAAATTAGCATATTATTATTTACAATACTGTTACATACCCTAATGTATAGTATAAAGACTATAAAACTGAAGTAGGTAGATTATAGGTTAGGGTAAATAATATAATACAACAGCATGAACTTTCATGTAGACCTAATATGAGTCCCTTTAATGTAATTAAGTTTTTATATGACAAAAGATATTAGAGATAACTTTATCTTGTTCAGTAGTTACTTCTTAGTGTGAATGTGTAACTAATATCACTACTAAAAATTTCCCAATTTCAACCAATATTGTAAAAACAGAAAATTAAATGTGTGACATGAGACATAATTTAAGTCACAGTGGTATAATTTTAAGGTTAGAAGAAGAGGATGCCCTTAGCAACTGCAGAAGGACAGAGTAGGAGGAGGGAACAGTTAAAGACTGAAGGAAGATAAGAAGAATTTAAGAAGCAGCATCTGGAAGAAGCTATAAAAAGCCAGCAGAAGCAGAAACAAAAGCTTCTACAGTCGAGTCAGGTAATGACTGTTATTAGAAAAAAGAAGAGCTGAAAACAATGAGAGAGTTAGAAAATAGACAACATAAGATGCAAGAGGAGCAATGGAAGCATCCGATTCCACCCGTCTGCTTTGACCCATGACATAAGGGTGCTGTGGTGTGTGACATCATTAAGGCGCAGAGATTGAGTTGGTTGTGTTTGTAGATGTCGTCTTGTTGTGTTTGATGGTGCCCTCTGTGTGTGTGTGTGTGTGTGGGGGGGGGGGGGGGGGGGGGGGGAGGGGGATTGCCATGCGCTTTTTTGTTTTGGGATGGCCGACCTACTTTGCAGTGCTGCAATTTGTTGGTGGTAAGTAACTGGTTTGCCTCCCCCCCCCCCCCCACTCAAGTTGTAATGTTTTGTGCATTGATTGTGCACTGAATGTGTTTTAATTAACGTAGGGATGTTTGGCTTTTGAATTTTTGAGGTGGTGGTGTTTTTCGTATTTGTAGGTGTTGGTTTTTTTCGTATCAATAGTTATGGTTCACCTTTATAGTTCAAGGGAAATGTCTGATTCTAATTTCCATAGTTTTTGCTGTAGGCTTAGGTTTTTCGGTATCGTCAGCTGCGGCTGACGTACACAGGTCAAGGGAAGTGTCCGATTCCTGTAGATTTTTGTTTTTTTTTTGTTCGTTACTTTGTGTGTTTTGGGATCATGGTGTGTTTTTTACTGTTATATTTAGCTTGTACCCTCCCTAAAAGCCAAATATCCCACTGTTGTCACGTTAGTTTGATTGTATTTTAGGAGGGCGATGCTATTGTCCTATTTATACACATTTTGGTGCTTGTTGCTGTGTGTATGTGGTGACATCATAGGCGCCATATTGGAGACACTTAGAATAGCCATTTCCGACATATTGATGACATCATGGGTCAAAAGCAGACGGGTGGAATCGGACGCTTCCGTAATCCTGATGCGAGATCACCAACCTAGTAAAGCAGGTTTGTCACTGTGTAAGTCACATGGTGCTCTGGATAAAGCCATGGCTCGAGTGTTGCAATTGCTTACACTAGAAAGGTACTATCAACTATACCTGAAAATGTGAAGGTAGTTTCAATCTGGTCAGATGGACCTGCCTCACAATTTAAAAACAAATTATTTCTGCTGCTGAACCTCAATTTCAATTATTTCATAATGTGGAAATCTATTGAAACTTATCTGCTACATCCCATGGTGTGTGTGTGTGTGTGTGTGTGTGTGTGTGTGTGTGTGTGTGTGTGTGTGTGTGTGTGTGGTTTGAGGTTTTCGGGCACTAAACAGCATGGTCATCAGTGCCCAAACGCATAGAAACAGGAACACATGCGGTGAAGGGACGAAGACGGACAGCGAACAAGGAGAACGGCTGAAAGACACAGATCTGATGCAGTTCCAAATCCTCACATACAGAGGCAAAACAAGAGGAGAAGAAATGCACTAAAAAAGGAAAGGAAACATAAGGAAAAGAGAACAGAAATCGAAGTGAAACAAGTTAGGTAATCGTGATTGGCGGACCTCTTACATTAAAATCCTCTCCCTAAAATCCGAGGCAACAATTTGGACAGGACACAAAACCGTAAGACCTTAACCACAGTCGTTGCGTCGTCTTGCAAAATAGAGGGCAAATCCGGTGGCAAGAAAACCACCGCCCTCCGGTCAGAGAATAAAGGACAGTCAAGTAAAATGTGGCGGACAGTAATCTGGACGCCACAAGCACTGCAGATTGGGGGGTCCTCCCGCCAGAGTAAAAAACCGTACATTAAGGGACTGTGCCCGATGTGGAGACGAGTGAGGAGAACCTCATCCCGCCTGCATGACTGGTAGGACGTATGCCACGGCCGCATGGTGGCCTTGACCAGACGCAGCTTATTTTCACCGACTGCCAACCACTCCTCTTCCCATTGACATGAAACCGCAAAAGGGAGGTAACAGCATGGAGGGGGACGACACATTCAACAACGTGAGGGAGGAACATGCATCTTTGGCAGCCACATCCGCCAGTTCGTTTCCCCTAATACCCACGTGCCATGGTAAAGGAGCCGCAGATGGAATTGGTCCAGCTGCAGATTTACTGGTGTGGAATGCAGCAAAAAAGTGAAAATTCATAGCAGGTGATGCATCAACTTTCACTCAGGTAGCTCCAACTATGGAGGTTTTTCATATGTCCATTGATGAAATTCAAATAATCAATGTGAAAGTTCATCTGGCTCAAATATTTTCTTCAGCACAATCAGTACCAAACATAAAAAGCATTCACTGCTTTCACTATAAGAGAGAAGTACTACAAACATATCTGCTGTCTCTAAAGAATTTCACTGCTGCATATCATCATACTGAAGAAACCACAGAAAGTGTGAAAACTGGAGACTGGTACAAAGCAGAGTATGACACTAAATTCAATTCTGGGGAAGTATGTGCAGTGTTTGGAAATTCTTACCTAATCAGTGCAATGGAGTGTGTTTGTCACTATTTGAAATGGCCTGTAAAATGTGATGAAATTATAAAGAAAATTAATCGGCTTGATGTTGTCAATACAAGAGGATGTTTTCAGTTCTCTGACTTAATTGAATTTACGGTTCATTTTCCCAGACGTCAAGCTCTTTTAATTTTTCATAGTGTTTGAAAAGTGAAATGTTAGTGTAAAGTTTATCTTACTTGGCACATAATGTCATATTTTCGTTTCTCTGCTTGCAGGAAAAAGTTTTTCCAACAAGAAGTAGCAAGTAACGTAAGTCATATGTAACACTGAGTCACACGCCTATTTCGATATATTACAATATTTCACATGGTACAAACATTTTTTGAAATCTGTAACTCTGTCATTTGAATGCCAACATAATATACATTTTCTGTGATAAAAACCAGAACCATAATCCAGGTTAGAGAACACTTTGGACCCAAAATGCACATTAGGAACAGGATGTCCCAAATTTGTAACATGAGTAACAACATAAATTAAATACTTGTTCTTTAGTTTTAATGCTCTTCCCTGCTTAAATAACACATCAAGATCTTTGCCTGAATAACACAATTTATAAAGATTTATAAAAGAAAAAATGGGGGAAACACGGAAGCGTCCGATCCCACCCGTCTGCTTTGACCCACGACGTCACAAATATGGCGGAGACGACCATAAACCACGATTCCAATAGGGTGCACATAAAGTCGGTACGTACACATTATAAAGATGAAAATACATCGAAAAACAAACACACACACTTTCCACAAAAAGCCTAATGATATTAACGGGACAAGGGCGGATAATGGGATGTTATTGGGTGGGGGGCAAACTAAATATAAACAAATTTAGACACCCACCCCAATACAAAACCACACAAAACGACGAAAAAACCGACTTCACAATACTCCCCAAATACCACTAAACACAATATCATCTGGAATCGGACACTTCCCTTGACCTATATAGCTCAACAGCAGCTCCCGATCCCATAAATTAGGATCCAACACTTCCCTTGGCCTATATAGCTCAAAAACATCTCCCGATACCAATATCAACATACACAGCCACACATTGGTATCGAACACTTCACTTGACCTGCGCACTGTTAATTTTATCCATCATATCAATTCCTGAACAGAAACAACAATCAATTAATTTTACTAAAATTACCACACGATGTACAGCGAACAGCACTAAATTAACCTTCACACAAAATTGTTAACTCACTGAAACAAATTCCACTACAAACACAGCCGACACTTGAACAATTCTGGATAATGAGCAAAAGCAAACTGAGCCCATTACACCACACAAACGAAAATCCTGAACATACCACCAGAAACAACAACAAACCACAACACGACGTCATCTGCAGACACGCCACACTCACAAACCAAACTCCGCGCTGTCATGGCGTCACGGGTCAAAGCCGACGGGTGGGATCGGACGCTTCTGTCGATCCAAAATGGGTTTATAGGTTGATAAAAAGTCAACATAATAAAATACTGATTTCAAAATGTAACTTAAATCACAATGGAATCTTCCACAGGCAATCTATTCTTTGAGAGCGAGATCACTATTGAACGGAAAACATCACTGTACTGCATTTTACGTATTTTGAAATGTCTATGCATAATTCATGTATTTGAGTTGAGTATTATCCCCACTACAGTATTCAACCAATGGACGCATTGTGGATTGGTCGACAGTCCAGCAACAGGACTAAATTTCAAATATCAAAGCACAAATTAATACTTTTCATCAAAATTATGGGTTATGGGAACTTGTGCCTCTTGTGAGTCATTCTGCATTGTAAGGAAACTGTTTGACCCTTTACACACCAAACACAAATTAATACAAAAAGTGACATCAATTAATTTAAAAGCCAGTCTCAGTGATACTTAAATTAATGGCATCACTAAGTATGTTGGCTAAATGAATAAACTCACACTTGAGTGGTTAAAACTCTGTACTGCACGCAGCACACTCAATAACATACCAGCATAACTATAACCTTAACAGCCGAATAGAAGCTCTAACAAAAATTCCACTCTTTATTATTGATGATCCTTTGCAATTTGGAAAAAATAATGTGAAGCAATAGGCTTCTATTTTTAAAAATTAATTCCACTTTCTACTCATCCTGTCCCCACATTCAAATTTTATCAGAAACATGGCAGCAATAAACATATTTTTCTGAGAAAAATAAAAAGGGTGTTTTTGAGAGTTTCAAACAGATCTTTTCTTTAGTTTTTGCATAGTTCAAGAGTTTTTAACTGGCACGAGAGTCAACTATTTAGTTTCAATAGTTTTGGAGTCATACACAGAATTATTTCTCAAAACGTTTGGCAAATGAGGCAGTTTCCCACGATTTCGAAGAAAAAAAATCTGGCATAGTGAAACGCTGTTGGAGTTTGCAGTATTTGTCAACTACCTGGGTGCGGTCAGACGCTAAAAAAATCAGACACATCTGAGACATCACGGTCCAAAACTTTACCAAATTTGTCTGATCTGATACAGACTACGCCGGGAGCAGAATTAATGCACTGGATGAAGTGTTGGAGAAGTGGTATCGGTGAGATGAAGTTCAAATGTATATTATGAGCTTCAATTACAGCAAAACAGAAAGCATCTCTAATGTCTCTGCAACGTTTATATGCATTTTTCAATGTAACGTGACGTAGCTGATACAGTCTTATAAATAAACAAATAACAAGGATGACAAATACTAACATCGCACTCCATGCTCATTCTTCCAGATATTGTGTTATTTGTTCACTGGCCTTGATTAACAGCAAAAGTGTACACTACTGATGCACAACCAATGACAACCCTCAATTAAAATGTATAAAAACTGCATATACCTTTATAGGATCTTCTGTAACGTTTTTTGAATTCAAATCGTGCATGATTGATCACAGTAATCCCGTTAACACACTATTATTATTAATTTGTTTGTAACCAATAACAAACATGTCCCTCCACATAATACCACGCAATAACCCCAAAACAAACGAACAGAGAACAAAGCTACCAACGTAGCATTGGCGACAAAAACAAAATTATCGATTTTTAGCCAACAGCTGCAGGCAGATCAAAATTGAGAAAGTGTCACTACATTCTCCTCAATATCACAAATTTCTATTTTTATTTTGAATCAAACATAAATGGTAATTCTACAGGGGTTGAAATTACATGAACCTATTGTATCTTCATTTTACATCTTCGAACAGCACTCTCTCACTGACATGGAAGCGAGAATGTTTTTGTCGAGACTGTTTTTTCAAATTCTTTCGAGTCCCTATTTACTGCTTCTGTTACGCATGGCAGGGTAACTTCCTATGTGTATAGCAAACGTCATGTATTTCACACTTTCACAGCGGTTTGCAGACTGTCACACTTTCGCAGAGTATGGGTGTGAACGTAGTTGTACTCGACACCGTGTGCTCGAAATGTTCGTGGGTCATGTCTCGTGCTCGACCTTCTGATCAGAAACTTCAAAGTTGAAAGCATAGGACCTGTGACAGAATTGCTAGCCAGTGGTTACAGTAGAAACAGCATCTTCAGAAGACGAAATGTTCAGTTCAAGTTCGGTCAATCACGGTGTGACCAGCAATCCTCTTATACTGTTTTTCTGAGCTCTTGGTCATGCGTAAATAAATTAATAGAATAAATGAACGGAGAGATGAATAAAGTGCACAGAAAACTTCTATAGGTGAACTTGAAAGATGTAATTATGTTAGATAAATCCACGCATACCGGCCACGGCTTTCATGTGTTACAATGGTAAATAATTGTTGACTAAAAGAAGTCTGTCATTTAGTCAGCATGGGTTAGAGGCATAGCATGAAAGCAGCTCGAAGTATTTTGGAGTATTGGGTCATTAAGAAAACTTCTAACTCTTACTAAAAGGTTGAACAATATTATGGGGGATGTAAACTGTATCATAAAAAAAGTGTTGCAGAATTAAACGATGCACACACACTGGGATTGTGCACCAGAATGTACTGCCATTTGCAAATAAAGTTGCCGATATAAACAATAGTTCTTAGCAGCAACGAATGGAAGTATGTTACAATTCTCTTTTTTGTGAACATTGGCAACAGAATGAGTATTTCCAGTGCAAAAAATGTATACAGACTGGTTTTGCAGAATAAAATGAAAACATGAAGGAACTTGTTTTGTGTAAAAGAAAGCTTAGATTATAAGAGTAGCCTCTATATGCATGCTGCGATTTTTATATCAATTTTATTGTAACTTTATGTGAATGTAATAACACACATACATAGACTCAAAGTAAAAAAAACACTAGACACACTTGATATGTTGCTATGTCAACCTACCTTACAGATATTTTTTAAGCACACACAGTAAACATTGTATTTTACTTGCTCCTTTCGACAATCTCCCTTAAAGTACAATGTTTCTTTTTAATGACTAAATCACAAGTTTCACAAATTTAGTTATCACACAGTCATAGTAATTGTTTCATAATAGCATTTCTAAATTTCTCAAACTTTGATCTTTGTAGAGCTTTGGTCAGTATGTCTGCTAATTGTTCTTCCGTATTACAATATTTTATCTCGAACAAACCTTCTCTCTATTGTTCGCTGACATAGTGAAATTTTACATCTATTTGTTTGCTTCATCTAACCAACTGTCCTGATTTGGTCATTAGGATAGCACTTTGATTGTCTACATGAAGAATGTTTTTCACTTTTCTTCTGGCTAACTCTTGTATTAGGGTATTGATGTGTTTTATTTCTTTGGTGCATTTTGCTGCTGAAATGTATTCTGCTTCAGTTGATGAAGTAGCTGTCACACTTTTCTTCTTGGAACACCAACTAATGGGAGCACCATTATAAAGAACTATGTTGGATTGGCACACGAGGTGGAGGGTCAATGTGGAGGCTGGCCGTGTGGCGTCACCCGCTCTGCCTGTGAATGGACATGTGGCTGCTCCTTCAGCAAGGTCCGAGCAGGCACACAGGGGGAGTGATAGGGAGCTCCAACGTTAGGCAGGTGATGGAGCCCCTTAGGGAAATAGCGGAAAAGTCGGGGAAGAAGGCCAGTGTTCACTCTGTCTGCTTGCTGGGAAGTCTCATCCGAGATGTGGAGGAGGCCCTGCCGGCGGCGATAGAGAGGATTGGGTGTACCCAACTGCAAATTGTTGTTCATGTCGTCACCAATGACTCCTGCCGTCTGGGTTCAGAGGTCATCCTCAGTTTGTACAGGCGGTTGGCGGAGTTGGTGAAGGCAGAGAGCCTCGCTCGCAGGGTGGAATCTGAGCTAACTACTTGTAGTATCGTTCCCAGAACCGATCGCGGTCCTCTGGTTTGGAGCCGAGTGGAAGGCTTAAACCAGAGGCTCAGACGATTTTGCGGAGATCTGGGGTGCAAATTTCTCGACCTTCGCTATCGGGTGGAGAAATGTAGGGTCCCCCTCAATAGGTCAGGCATGCACTACACGCAGGAAGCGGCTAGAAGGGTAGCGGAGTACGTGTGGAGTGCACATGCGGGTTTTTTAGGTTAGAGACAAGACACCTCCTGAGACGCGGCAAGGTAGGAGTAGGCAAAATGCAACAGGTAATAACAATATTAATGTGCCAATAGTAAACTGCAGAAGCGTCTATAGAAAGGTCCCAGAACTGCTCTCATTAATAAACGGTCACAATGCCCACTTAGTACTAGGGACAGAAAGTTGGCTGAACCAGATGTAAACAGTAATGAAATTCTAAACTCAGATTGGAATGTATACCGCAGGGACAGGCTGGACAGTGAAGGGGGAGGGTGTTTATAGCGATAAGAAGTGCAATAGTATCGAAAGAAACTGACGGAGATCCGAAATGTGAAATAAATGGGGGAAGGTCACGGTTAAAGCAGGCTCAGACATGGTAATTGGATGTCCCTATAGGCCCCCTGGCTCAGCAGCTGTTGTGGCTGAGCGCCTGAAGGATAATTTGGAAAATATTTCGAGTAGATTTCCCCACCATGTAATAGTTCTGGGTGGAGATTTTAATTTTCCGGATATAGACTGGGAGACTCAAACGTTCATAACGAGTGGCAGGGACAAAGAATACAGTGAATTTTTTTAAGTGCTTTATCTGAAAACTACCTTAAGCAGTTAAGCAGAGAACCGACTCGTGGCGATAACATATTAGACCTTCTGGTGACAAACAGACCCGACCTATTTGAAACAGTTAATGCAGAACAGGGAATCAGCGATTATAAATCGGTTACTGCATCGACGATTTCAGCCGTAAGTATAAAATATTAAAACAGGTAGGAAGATTTTTCTGTTTAGCAAAAGTGACAAAAAGCAGATTTCAGAGTACCTGACGGCTCAACACAAAAGTTTTGTCTCAAGTACAGATAGTGTTGAGGATCAGTGGACAAAGTTCAAAACCATCGTACAATATGCATTAGATGAGTATGTGCCAAGCAAGATCGTAAGAGATGGGAAAGAGCCACCGTGGTATAACAAGCGAGTTAGAAAACTGCTGCGGAAGCAAAGGGAACTTCACAGCAAACATAAACATAGCCAAAGCCTTGCGGACAAACAAAAATTACGCGAAGCGAAATGTAGTGTGAGGAGGGCTATGCGAGAGGCGTTCAATGAATTCGAAACTAGAGTTCTATGTACTGACTTGGCAGAAAATCCTAAGAAATTTTGGTTTTATGTCAAAGCGGTAGGTGGATCAAAACAAAATGTCCAGACACTCTGTGACCAAAATGCTACTGGAACAGAGGATTACAGACTAAAGGCCGAAATACTACATGTCTTTTTTCAAAGCTGTTTCATAGAGGAAGACTGCACTGTAGTTCCTTCTCTAGATTGTCGCACAGATGACAAAATGGTAGATATCGACATAGACGACAGAGGGATAAAGAAACAATTAAAATCGCTCAAAAGAGGAAAAGCCGCTGGATCTGATCGGATACCAGTTCGATTTTACACAGTGTACGTGAAGGAACTTGCCCCCCTTCTTGCAGCGGTGTACCATAGGTCTCTAGAAGAGCGTAGCGTTCCGAAGGATTGGAAAAGGACACAGGTCATCCCCGTTTTCAAGAAGGGACGTCGAACAGATGTGCAGACTATAGACCTATATCTCTAATGTCGATCAGTTGTAGAATTTTGGAACACGTATTATGTTCGAGTATAATGACTTTTCTGGAGACTAGAAATCTACTCTGCAGGAATCACCATGGGTTTCGAAAAAGACGATCGTGTGAAGCCCAGCTCGCGCTATTCGTCCACGCGACTCAGAGGGCCATAGACACGGGTTCCCTGGTAGATACCGTGTTTCTTGACTTCTGCAAGGCGTTCGATACAGTTCCCCACAGTCGTTTAATGAACAAAGTAAGAGCATATGGACTATCAGACCAATTGTGTGATTGGATTGAAGAGCTCCTAGATAACAGAACGCAGCATGTTATTCTCAATGGAAAGAAGTCTTCCGAAGTAAGAGTGATTTCAGGTGTGCCACAGGGGAGTGTCTTAGGACCGTTGCTATTCACAATTTACATAAATGACCTTGTGGATGACATCGGAAGTTCACTGAGGCTTTTTGCGGATAATGCTGTGGTATATCGAGAGGTTGTAACAATGGAAAATTGTACTGAAATGCAGGAGCATCTGCAGTGAATTGACGCATGGTGCAGGAAATGGCAATTGAATCTCAATGTAGACAAGTGTAATGTGCTGCAAATACATAGAAAGAAAGATTCCTTATCATTTAGCTACAGTCTAGCAGGTCAGCAACTGGAAGCAGTTAATTGCATAAATTACCTGGGAGTACGCATTAGGAGTGATTTAAAATGGAATGGTCATATAAAGTTGATCGTCAGTAAAGCAGATGCCAGACTGAGATTCATTGGAAGAATCGTAAAGAAATGCAATCCGAAAACAAAGGAAGTAGGTTACAGTACGCTTGTTCGCCCACTGTTTGAGTACTGCTCAGCAGTGTGGGATAAAAAAAAAAAAATACCAGTTAGGTTTGATAGAAGAGATAGAGAAGATCCAACAGAGAGCAGTGTGCTTCGTTACAGGATCATTTAGTAATCGCAAAAGCGTTACGGAGATGATAGACAAACTCCAGTGGAAGACTGCAGGAGAGACGCTCTGTAGCTCGGTACAGGCTTTTGTTGAAGTTTCGAGAACATACCTTCACTGAGGAGTTAAGCAATATATTGCTCCCTCCTACGTATATCTCGCGAGGAGACCATGAGGATAAAATCAGAGAGATTAGAGCCCACACAGAGGCATACCAACAATCTTTCTTTCCACAAACAATACGAGACTGGAATAGAAGGGAGAACCGATAGAGGTACTCAAGGTATCCTCCGCCACACACCGTCAGGTGGCTTGCGGAGTATGGATGTAGATGTAGATGTAGATGCACTTGTACTTTTTCTGTCTCTTAAATCTTGTGCATAATTGGCATCACAATTAACATTGAGATGAATACTGTTATCTTCTTCACTTTCTTTTTTCTTATAGAAAATACCATAATTCTTAGAACATTGTAGATACTTAAGAGTTCTTTTTACATTTTTGTAATCACTTTTTCTTGGTGTTTTCTGTGAAGCGGCTCTCATAGTTTACTGTAAATCCAAGATCTGTTCTTGTTTTACATTAAAAATAAAGACGGCTTCCTGTGGCTTCATGATATGCACATTCAATGTGTTCATTTTCTTGATTTTCTTCATTTGTCTTTCCCTCTGAAACTCATGGAGTCTTCATGGCCTTACAGTCAGTCATATTGAATTTTCCTAGTACTTTCTTTGCTTACTGTTCTTGGTGTAAAAATATTCCATCCTCTGTGTTCATTATTTGTATCCCTACGTATATATGGATTTTCTACCACAACCATTTCAGATTTCTTCTTAAGTTTCTTTAGGATATTTTCAATTTTCTCCAAGTCTTTTCCTATTACGATTCCATCATAAACATGTATAACCATGTACATTTCTTCAGTTGCATCTTTAATTGTGCTCTGATCTGATTTCAATTGAATTAGTCCTTCTGATTTTTAGGAAATCTGTCGAAGTTTTATTCCATCTGGACGGGGTTTCTTTAAGTCCATACAGAGCTTTCTTCAAAACACAGATTTTTCCAGCTTCTTTGTATCCTTCAGGTATCTTCATAAAAATAGAGAAATGTCGTTTCGACATCAAACACTCTCATATGGAAACTTTTCTCTGCTGCAAGTGCAAACAGTCTCAATGAACATATAAATACGACTGGGCTGAATAATTCCTTGAAATCTATATCTTTTTCTTGTTGACAACCTCTGATAACCGGTCTGACCTCATATTGTCCATCATCTTTGACTTTAAAGATCCATTTGCTTGTTAAGATTTCTTCTCCTTTTGCTTCCTCTGGACTAACCAACTTCCATGTTTCATTCTGTCGAAGAGATCTCTTTTCTTCTTCAACTACTGTTAACCATTTTTCTTTGTATGGACCACTCATACATTCTTCATAGGTAAGTAAAGCTGTTTCATAATCATTATATTATACAGGTTTTTTCAAACTAGTTCTTTTCCTAAGGTTGTAGTTTCTTGTGTCTTCATTGCATGTTATTACTTCTTGATTTTCTTCTCCTTGATTTTTATGGTCTTCTATTTTATTTTCTTGATTGCTAGTATCATTTGATAGTTCACCAATAACAAGATATTTCTGTAGAGTTTCTTTTTTCACTTTCTGCTCAAATTCAACATCTCTTGACACAACAATATTTCTTCTTTCTGCATCAAACAGTCTGTAGCCATTTGGTGCATAACAAACAAAAATGTATGCACTACTTCTTACATCCAGTTTCTTCAAATAGCCTAAATTTTTGGCAAAAACTCTTGAGCCAAAAATTTGAAGTCTTGACAGATCTGGTCTTTTCCCAAACCATTTCTCTGCAGTTGTGGCACTTTGATTGATAGTTGGGATTCCATTGATTAAGTATGTATCTGTGAGCACTGCCTCTCCCCATAGCTCTTTCTTTAGTTTGCTATCGAATATCATAGCTCTTGCCTTGTTCATTATTGTCAGATTTATTCTCTCTGCTTTCCCATTGACCTGAGGGCTATAAAAAATACTATAGTCTAGCACGATTCCTTTTTCTTCACACCAATTCTTAAACTCACGGCTGGTTTATTCACCACCTTTATCACATCTTATTTTTGACACTTTTGTATTGAACCTATTTTCTCTTTCTAACACATATTTTCTTATGAATCTTTCGGTCTCTGCCTTATATGTTAACAAGTAGGTTACACAGAAATGAGTGAAATCATCTAACACTGTCATGTAGTACCTATATCCATTAAATATTGGGGGTTCTGTCTCTCCACAGATATCAGTATGTACGATTTCAAGAGGTCTTGTTGCTCTTTCTCTCACAGTAGAAAATGGTTTTCTTGTTAATGTAGCTCTCACACAAGCTTCGCACAATTGTTCTTCTGAGCATAAACTATTAGGAACTCTATATGTGAAGACAGTAACTGTTCTCGAAACAACAGAATACTGTTGATGACCGTGCTAGCTTTTCCCTGGAATAAATGATGACTAACTGAAACCCTCAGCTGCCGACAGGTGTTGTTGATATACCTTGATGTGGAGAGTTGAAAATGTGTGCCCCCACCGGGATAAGTCCCTGCAGTCACGCTATTCATCTGTGTCCTCGGTGGCGCAGATGGATAGAGCGTCTGCCATGTAAGCAGGAGATCCCGGGTTCAAGTCCTGGTATTGAGTATAGATTTAAGTATCAAGAAGTCGTTTCTGAAAGTATTTCTATGGAGTATAGCCATGTATGGAAGTGAAACGTGGACGATAAATAGTTCAGACAAGAAGAGAATAGAAGCTTTCGAAATGTGGTGCTACAGAAGAATGCTGAAGATTAGATGGGTAGATCACATAACTAATGAAGGGGTATTGAATAGAATTGGAGAGAAGAGAAATTTGCGGCACAACTTGACTAGAAGAAGGGATCGGTTGGTAGTTGGTAGGGCATCTAGGGATCACCAATTTAGTTTTGGAGGGCAGCATGGAGGGTAAAAATCTCTGCGACCAAGAGATGAATACACTAAGCAGATTCCGAAGGATGTAGGTTGCAGTAGGTACTGGGAGATGATGAAGCTTGCACAGGATGGAGTAGCATGGAGTGGTGCATCAAACCACTCTCTGGACTGAAGACCACAACAACAACAATAATGTCTTATTACCGGAACATTTCCAGACTAGTTAAAATATGCCGAAAAGTAAGGCTCTTTACAAGAAGGGGGATAAAGAGATACCATCAAACTATCGACTAGTTTCTTATTTGCCAGCTTTGTAAAAAATATTTAAAAAGGTTCTGTTCAAGCGCCTCCCAAAGCATCTGACTGCAAATACTGAATTGTCCAAGTTATGATTTGGATTTGTTAAGGATCCTAATATAGAGAAAGCCATTTACACTTACAGTGTGAATGTACTTAATTCATTAAATAATAAATTGGAGGCTAGTGGCATTTTCTGGGACGTTTCAAAAGCGTTTAACACTCTCTTACGTAAATTAGAATATTTCTGCGAAATGGTATGAGTCTTATCTCTTTAACAGGCAACAAAGAGTGTCGTTGCAAAATACCTGTGCAGTAAGCAGGCAGCCTTCATCTGATTGGGAATTAAATACACGTGGTGTTCGTCATGGTTCCATCTTGGATCCATTGTTTTTTCTTGTGTACATTAATGACCTCTCGTCTGTTACATTGCCAGATGACAAGGCTGCTTGCCTTAAGTAGCAAGTCAAGTACAGATTTAGAAATAGCTGCTAATCAAATTTTCACTGACATTAATAACTGCTTTAAAGCTAATCCACTGTCATTAAACTTCAAGGAGACCCACTACATGTAGTTCAGGACCTGTAAGAGATTTCCATCCAACATGTGTATAACATATGAAGACAAGCAGATGGAAGAGGTTGACAGTGGTAAATTTCTGGAACTGCAGCTCGATAATAAATTCAGTTGGAAGGATGTACAACAGAATTGCTTAAGCGGCTAAACAAGTCTGTATTTGCTGTGAGAATGATGTCAGATGTAGGAGATATAAATATTAAAAAAAACTTGCATACTTTGCTTACTTTCATTCTATTATGTCATATGGATTCATATTCCAGGGTAACCCATCAAACTGAGAGGAAGTTTTTAGGGAGCAAAAGCGAGTGATTATAATAATTTGTGGTGTAAATTCAAGATCATCATGTAGAAACCTGTTCAAGGAACTTGGTATTCTAACCACTGCTTCTCAGTATATTTCTTCCTTAATGAAATTTGTTTGCAATAATATAGCTTTATTTCCAACCAATAGCTTCACACATAGTATCAATACTACGTATAACAAAAATATACATAAAGACCTAAAATCACTTATGTTGGTTCAAAGAGGGGTCAAATACTAAGGAACACATATTTTCAATAAATTGCCAGCAACCATTAAAAGCTTGTTTTCCGATAAAGCACTAAACAGAGTTAGAAAGACTTTTTAATAGTCCACTCCTACTCTATAGATAAATATCTTAACAGAGTGTGTTAAGCCAGATGAAGTAAAAGTGCCTCTTAGGTTCCAATTTTGACAGCACTTTGTCACAACAGTCTAGACGAGGTATTTTTATGATAAATTTATTGATAAAGCATAACAATGTTGCATTCTGACAGCGTGCTAATTCTGTAAATATTAGCTGTTCCCGTTTACCGCAGTTTATTCATCTATTTCAACAATCTCCTGTTAAATTGTATGGGTAGTTATTATTATATCGAAATCTTTTTTGTTTTTATATTATACTTTCCCACGAGAATCATCTCAATTTTTGTGTCTATGGAACGAAAACCGAATCTAATCTAATTTAATCTAATCTGATCTGCGCTACTGGGGTAGACGGCGCGTCTCTTCGTGTTACAAAACATGTCGCATAAATGGCCATAACTCCTGATTGCCTTGGCTTACAAGTTTAAAAATTGTACACCGTCAAGCGGCCATTGACCTTAGTACGTGATGCACATTTAAGCTTGATACAGCGAACTGTCCCGGACAAAAACGCTCGCAAAGGCGGAAATACAAACCAAAAAACACATAAAAACAGACAAAAGTTATTTTTTGTCTTATATAACTACAAATTAAAAACTTTCCAATACTTCCCTTTAATTGTACTGTGAAACATTGCTTCTTCCTATGTCTCATGGTTCCAGGTCAACACACAGTACGCTACTACTGCTGAACATGCGTGTTTTCGAGTATCATAACATGTCACAAAAGTGGCCTAACTTATGACTGACTTCACTGAAAGGTATAAAACTTTTACAACGCCTACGAACCATCGACCTTAGTGTGTGAAAAATTTCAGCTTGATACGCCAAACTGTACCATAGAAGAAGGGTCTCCAAACGGAAATACAAAACGAATAACGGATTAAAAAATTAGAGCAAAGGTATTTTTCGTGTTATATAATTACAAACTAACGGAAACCAAGCCACCTCCAGAAACAATCCCGTTCAACCCCGCTATCAAGTCATGCTCTGCGCTGGAGGAGGTGATCCTGTTCGAAATATCTCTTTGTTTGACTCAAGATGTGTTCTAAGATTCTACAACAGATCGATGTCAAGGATAGTGGACGTTAGTTTTGTGAATAACTTCTACTGCCCTTCTTGTAGACGTGTGTCACCTGTCACTTTATTAGAGAACTGGGCACGGTGTTTTGTTCAAGGGATCTACAATAGATTACAGTTAGGAGACGGGCTAACTCATCCGCAAATTCTCTATAGAATCTAGTACGGATTCCATCCTATCCTGGAACTTTGTCGAGTTTTGTCGATTTCAGGTGTTTCAACCCCTCGTGACATACTTCTTTCACTCACCTTTTCGGTGGTACAAAGACTTAATTGGAGCATTTCTCCTGGGGTTTAATTTCTAAACGAAAATTTGAGAACAGAGTTAACCATTTCAACTTTCGCTTTGCTATCCTCAATTTCAGTTCCTATCACATCTGCTAGGGACTGGGTACTGACTTTGGTACCGCTAACAGCCTTTGCGTACGACCAAAATTTCTTTGGGTTTCGTGAAAGATAATTTAACGATATTCTACTACAGTAGTCACTGAAGGGATCACGCATTGCTCTCTTGACAGCCAAACGCATTTCATTCGGAATTTCTCCGTCTATTGCCCTACGCTTTGGTTCACACCTATTATGCAGTAATCTCTTTCTCGACTCGCTAAAACGGCAGTCAGAAAGTAATTGCAATCTGAGTATAATGTGTTTCGAGAATTTATTTTCATTATCAACAGCAAATATGTACTTAGGTATTTTGTAAGATGCTTGAATGTGTGTGTTCTGCCGTTTCTGCTGTGCAGTTTTTTTTATGGTTTCTTTTAAGAGGACAGACTTATTTTATCCGATTTTTCCGAACCATCACATGAAATACCTCTGCAATCCTTTGCACTTCCTACTGGGAATAAATTCTCAAAGTGTCGTGCTCAGCGCGAAACAGTACGTACCTGCTGCAGTGCTTCATTATTTAAATCATCACTGTCAGTTCTGCCAAAGATCGTCTAATGGTTAGGTTAAGTATATTAACCAAATGAGAAAGCTATTTCAGCTCGTGATATAGCAATCGAATCCCACAGTGTAACATTTCAGATGTTATTTCACCCAATATATGAATCAGTTGAGAGGAAGTTTATGAAAGTTAGTTTTGGTTATTTAGAGTAGGTTCAGTACACTTATTTCACTTATGTACATTTTACAGACAACATACGATCTTTCCACATCTCTGTCGACTCTTCTTTTTTCCTTTATTGTCATTTTGAAAATTCATACAAGGCAGGCTGGCAGCGGCAAGACTACGTCGCTTTTCGGCCACAGAGAATACATTCAGTTACAATTGGAGACGTCGAAACACGAAACACGGTGGATAGGCAACAGTAGACACACAGATTTAAAATACATGAAGTTGTTCACAGGTTCAACGTCCAACTAAAAACGTTCAGCACTCGGACACGAACAGAGACGACAGAAATGGCACACGCGAACGAAGGAGCACAATGACGAAACACTGAATCACTAACACAACGACACACACAAACAATGCCGACGATCTCCGGCGCGTGAATGTTGACTGTACGTGTACGAGTCTGGGTACCTGCCAAAAGGGGAAAAGGTGGGGGAGGAGGGAGAGGGGAGGGTGCAGATGCCAGGAACAGAGAAGGGAGGGGGAGGAAAGAAGGTAGGGGGTAGGAGAAGCCCAGGGGGAGAAGGGAGGGAGGGAGGAAGGGAGAAGGGAGAGGGCGTCCTAGGGAAAAAACATGTGGGGGGAGGGGAGGATCAGGGTAGAAGGGAATGAGGGCATCATCAGGGAGTGAGAGTTGGTGGAAGCCACCTTGGGTGAGGGTATGGACAGTGGAGAGATGGAGAGCAGGTGGGACGTGGGAATACAGGCGCAGACTGGGGTGGGAGAGGATGGGAGAGACAAGCAGGTGAGGGGGATCAAGTTTACGGGAGGAGTAGAGGATCCATATCCATTCGAGGAAAAGGAGGAGGTGTGGGAACAGAATGTGATCATACAGGATCTGTGTGGGGGAGGGAAGATGGATGCGATAGGCGAGGCGGAGCAGAGCGTATGGCGTTCTAGGAATTGATGGGATTTGTAAAAGGTAGGAGGGGCAGAGATCAAGGTAAGGTGGGTGCAGCATGGGATGGCAGATGAGGGATTTATTGGTGTGGAGGATGGTGAAGAGTTGGGTCCAGACCCCATGTGCGGCCAGAAAGGAGCTTGAAGAGACAGAGTCGGGAGCGTGCCTTGGCTTGGATTGTCCAAAGATGGGGGTCCAGGTGAGGCGACAGTCAAGGGTGACGCGAAGGTACTTGAGAGTGGGGATGAGGGTGACAGGATGGCCATAAATGGTCATACAGAAGTCGAGGAGACGGAAGGAAGGGATGATTTTGCCTACAATGATCACCTGGGTCTTAAAAGGAGTGATCTTCAGCAACCACTGGTTGCACCATATGGTGAACCGGTTAAGATGGGATTGGAGAAGGTGTTGGGAGCATTGCAGAGTGGGGGCGAGGGCAAGGAAGGCAGTGTCGATGGCATACTGGAGAAGGTGGATGGGGGGTGAAGGTGGTGGCATATCCGCCGTATACAGAAGGTAAAGAAGAGGGGAGAGGACGAAACCCTGGGGCACACTGGTGGAGGGGTAGAATGTGTAGGAATCCGTGTTATGGATGGTGAGATAGGAAGGATGTTGGGAAAGAATGAACCCGATCAGATGGACATAGTTGATAGGAAGGGCAAAGGTTTGGAGCTTGAATAGGAGACTGGAATGCCATACACAGTCTTAAGCATGCTCAAGGTCGAGGGAGAGGAAGATGATGGACAACGGGAGTTGAGCTGTTCAGAGAGGAGATGAATGACGTGAAGGAGAAGGTCATCGGCAGAGAAGCATGGTCAAAAGCCACACTGGGTAGCAGGAAGGAGGTGGTGCTGGTGGAGATGCCGGTGGATGAGTCGGGTAAGGATGGATTCCAGGCCCTTGCTGAAGACTGAGGTAAGGCTGATGGGATGGTAGGAGGAGACAGCAGATGGTGGTTTGTTGGGTTTGAGAACATCAGGATCTGGGAGGTTTTCCACAGGTCGGGGTAGTAGCCGGTGGACAAGACCACATTATATAGCCTGACCAGGGTGGAGAGGAAGACGGCGGGAGGTTCAGGGAGGTGGCAATAGGTAACACAACCGTGACTGGAAGTGGTGTTGCATTTCGTTTGGAGTGAATTAATGATATCCTGAGTAGTGATGGGGGCATTGAGCTCGTTGGGTGTAATGTTGTCCAAGTACTGGAAGCCAGGAGCGAGTGGAGGGACAGAGGTGTCAGTTCGATCGCGGACATCTGGGTAGAGGGAGTAATCGAACTGGGGGTCGTCAGGGTGGATAAAGGTATCGGAGAAGTAGGAGGCAAATTGATTGGCCTTACTAAGGTTGTCAGGGAAGGGTTGGTCATCCTGATGGAGAGTGTAGTAGGGGGGGGGGGGGGTTAGATCCGGTGAGGCAGAGGAAGGCTGACCAGTACTTTGACGAGTTGATAGGAAGGATAGCATTAAGATGGGTGCATGTCTGTCACCAGTCCCAGCGTTTCTTAGCTGTGAGCAAGTTTCTGACGTGTCGTTGTAGTTGCTGGTCGTGTCTAAGTGTGTCCGGGTCACACGTGTGAAGCAAGGCACAGTAGAGATGGAGGGATTCACGGAGGAGGAGGAAGAGGAGGAGGAGGGTGGCCTGTGGGGGCAAAGTTGGACGGTGCGGGTGGATGGTGACAGTAGGGACATGGGCTTCTGCGGCCTCAGACAAGGTCTGCGGGAGAAACGTGGTGGCGTGGGTAGCATCATCAGGTTCGTGGTAGGTGAGGGGGTGGCTATCGACCTGTGTAGGCATTCCACTCGACACGGGAATAATTATGAACGTATTTCGGGGGAGGGCCGATGCGAGGATCGGGATGGGGTCTATGACTGTCTGAATCATGAGGAGGACATGGAGATGGTCACTACCAATAGGGTCAAGGACTAACACCGCTATGCAGCCAAGGAGGTTAGGGTAGGAGAGGATGACAGCTGGAGTGGTATTGGATTCGGGACGGGTGTGCTGAGGAATGGAAAGAGGTCACCTTGGAGGGTGAAGATGTACCAATGCCACCGCCGCAACTGGGTGGAGGAACGAGTAAGGATGTTGAGGTCGGCGGCAATCGCGTAAGTGGAGAAGGTACGGTAGACGTGGGAAAGGAATTCAAAAGGAATGGGGACATTTGGTAACCGTGATAGCGTTACGGAGATGATTAACAAACTCAAGTGACAGACTCTACAAGAGAGGCGCTCTGCATCGCGGTGTAGCTTGCTCGCCAGGTTTCGAGAGGGTGCGTTTCTGGATGAGGTATCGAATATATTGCTTCCCCCTACTTATACCCCCGAGGAGATCACGAATGTAAAATTAGAGAGATTAAAGCGCGCACAGAGGCTTTCAGACAGTCGTTCTTCCCGCGAACCATACGCGACTGGAAAAGGAAAGGGAGGTAATGACAGTGGCACGGAAAGTGCCCTTCGCCACATACCGTTGGGTGGCTTGCGGAGTATAAATGTAGATGTAGATGTAGATGTAGATTAGGGTGGACATAGATGGTGGCACAGGTAATGGTAAGGCCAGGGAAGAAGAAGCTGAGGATCAGGTCCGTGGGGTCAGGAAGAAGGGGTTGTAGCCGAACAGGGGTCTGGCGGTGGTGGTCAATGGCTACTCCACCACATGCTATCAGGAGAAGATTATCAGAGTGGTGGAGGAGGTAGGGTGATGTGTGGACGGTATGCTGGGGCTGGAAAAAGGTTTCATTTAGGAGGAAGGCATCCACACAGTGGGTTGTGAGGGTGTGCAGGAGGCGGTTTTTGTTTCCAGAAAGGGAGCGGATGTTAGTGATCAAGATACGGTGCTGTCGCGCCATGATAGGAATTTAGACAAGGGTGTTGAGATGGGAGTAGGTGAAGTGGGCTTGGTTATGGGAGTAGGTGGCATAGGTGTTAAGGTGGAAAACAGAACGGGCAGTGAGGAAGATCTGCTGGAGGGTGAGGGGTCACTGGAATGGGTGGACGTTCTGGAGGACGATGGTGACATCTGTCGACTCCTTGCATAGTCCATATAATTTGTGCCTTACCTCATCCACTGTGCAGCCACTTTAAATACAGCAGTGAGATTTTTGCAGAGGTCGTGATGGTGGGGGGGGGGGGGCATGCTCAAAACATACAACGGGTGTAGAATAAGAAATGCCACTAACTATTTTTCTCTGCCAGTACTTTCTGAAAAAATGTAGTATTTATTGTGGGCCTTCGTGGAATATTCCCGTCTCAGTCCCTATAGCAGGGGCGGGCAAACGTTGCACGTGGCTCATGAGCACACAGCGCTGCACGTGTGCTGCTCGCGTGCAATCGTCGAATGGGACTGTGGTGACAGCTGGCAGGGTGCGGCAATGTAGTACCAGGCTAAGCTGTGGACGTTGAAGCGAAGCGACCACTACGTAGTCAACGTTGTATTTCAAGAACCGGAAAATGCAGAGTGAATCAAGGAAACGAAGAAGTGGAGATTTGCTATCTTTTAAAAAGGAATTGCTATCTTTTAAAAAGGAATGGAAGAATCATTTTTTCTTTGTGCAAAAACGTGAAAATTCGAAATGACAGTATTCTCGCTGGTCAGCGGAAGTTTAATATTGAACGCCATTATAATAAATTTCAATATGTTCCCGTACTTAGTGCAATAAAAGAGGAAATTCTCAAGCGATTTGGGGATATATCATACTTATCCCAAGGTTTTGAATAGTTCTCGAGACAATTTGCTGTTTCTGTAGATGATATTCATCCCAGTTTGCAAATGGAATTAAAAGATCTACAATGTAGATTCTACAGCGTAATTCTCGTATGAGAGACAAGTTCCTTTTGGCAAGAGGTGTAATAGATTTTTATCACAACTTTTCACAGCAAGAGTTTCCTCCTCTGCATCGTGAAGCCGCGAAGATAATATGTTTGGCTCGACATACGTTTGCGAGAGATTTTTTTCTGTTATGAAAATTAATAAGTCTCGGTTAAGAGTAAACATCAGTAATGAAAATTTACGTAACTGTTTGCGTTTGTCTGTATGTAGAAATTTTGTTCCATACATTAAACGTATTGTAAACTCCACCTGTGATAATTAAATACAACGTATCGTAGTTAATAGGTACTCTTTCAAACCATGATTTGTTTCACGCACTCGTACTAACCTTATTCCTTCATTCAATAAAGCAGGCCAGGAAACAAGTCGCATTACGGAGGAAGAAGCGGAGAGACGGTAAGGTGGGGAGAGGAGAGAAGCGGATGGCCAGCTTGCCCCTGTGTGCACGCAGAACACCTGTTTACTGCACACGTGCAAGTGCACCGCACACGTGCAGGATTCCTGCCCGCCCCTGCCCTATAGTTTCACGAAGTTCCGATAGGTGGCGATGCTATACATAGCGTTCCAAATGGCGTCTGTGACGGAAGTGTGTTCCAAGTAGAGAGCTGTAGTTGCGTTTCTTTTGGGGGAAAACCCAACATCCCAGAGCTATTCGTAGGCGCTTGCAGTATGTCTACGGAAATCCAGCAGTAAACAAAAGCACGTTGAGTCTTTGGGCGACGCGTCTGTCATCGTCTCAACAGGGTCGCACAAACTTGTCCGGTCTCCCGTGTGTGGGCCGGCTGAGACTCCTGTAATGTTGGAACGTGTGGACACACTCATTCGAGGTGATCGACAGATCAAAATCGAACAAATCTCTGGACAACTGGACGTCTCTGCTTCTAGTATTGACACTCGTCCACCAGTTAGTGTTCCCAGAGGTGTGTGTTTGCTGGTTTCCTCACTGTCAAACAGAAGACCAATCAATAGCCAATGGCCTAATGAAGGCTGCGCTCCACGGGAAGCAGTGTGTGGATGATGGGGAGGTTACTGACGCAGCAGGACGTTGGTTCCGATGTTGACCAGTAGAGTGGTACTGTGCCGGGATACAAGACCTCCCAGTAAGGTCCCCCAATTGAAAGAAAATCATGTTGAAAAGTTTTGTATCCAGAAGAGTGAGGAATAGCATCGGGTTTGGGAATCGAAAATAAGAATCTGTTTTCAGGAAAAAGAAATGTGTTGCGATATGTATTGAGTGATCCTCGTCTATGACAAGTGATATGTTACTAGAGCCTGTACTAAACAGACATTCAGCAAACAAATACGCTACTGACCTGTCTGACGAATGGTGAGCCTTGTAACCGCTCTTTAGAGAGTGGCTATACGGAAACGAATATTAGATTAAATTCTGTAATACGAAATGACATATGAGCCAAAAATCGGTAGTAGTATTTTGAAGTAATAGTCAGCTAAAATTTTACAAAGAGTAGGTATTCGAAATAGAGTAACTCGAAGTAGTACAAAGGGAATCCAAGGA
Source organism: Schistocerca piceifrons (assembly GCF_021461385.2). NCBI lineage: Eukaryota > Metazoa > Arthropoda > Insecta > Orthoptera > Acrididae > Schistocerca > Schistocerca piceifrons. The sequence goes on along the minus strand of NC_060148.1, from coordinate 79,717,026 downwards.
AGACATAACAGAGCTGCATTTTGTTCAGAATGTAATATATAAATCAATGCGCAGCATTGTTAGCTCTTTTGAGTCTTTGTTTTCAATGGTGCATGTTCGCAGTCTTTCGTAATGCCGCGTGGGATTAGCCGAGCGGTCTCAGGCGCTGCAGTCATGGACTGTGCTGCAGATCCCGGCGGAGGTTCGAGTCCTCCCTGGGGCATGCGTGTGTGTGTTTGTCCTTAGGATAATTTAAGTTAAGTAGTGTGTAAGCTTAGGGACTGATGACCTTAGCAGTTGAGTCCTATAATATTTCACACACATTTGAACATTTCTCTTCCATGGTAGTCGGAAGTTAGGGATTATAAGCCTAATTAAATATCATTCTGATAACTGGATTAGACATTGGAGTGGTGGATAATAGATTATTTTGAGATGTTGGAGAGAAAATAATTGAAATGATAAATCGAACCCTAGCTGCAAATAGGCGTTGATATACATAATTTGGGACACGTAGATCAACGCCTGTTTGGAGCTATGGTGTCGATTTAATTATTTCATTCTAGAGAAGCTGCACGGTCATCAATGGTATCTGTTCTTTCGGGAACAGATACTACCTACATATATAGAAAATAGTTGGACCTTATCATACTAATATCTTTGCCGATCGATGACAACGCGATTTTGGAAATAAACGAGACGTGAGATATAGTCCCTGTGAAAACACTAAATTTGTGCTGAACAGACATTGAAAGAACGCGAACATATAATTAATATCGTGTCATGAGAATTAAGAAGCTTAGACATTGTGAAGCCAGAGACATATTTATGATTTATCAGATATTAATGGTAAAGGAGAGTTTCATGGGAAATCATATCTTTGGTGATAGTAGCGCGAAGGAATATGGTACGGACTGACAGTTACTATACCGAAACGACACACACTAGGATCAACTCATCCATCGATTCTCCAGTGCCATCTCTCATTAATTTAAGAAGTGAATAGTGTCAATAAAACAGAATATATACGAGACTTTCTCCATGTTTTATAAATCCCAAAAATCAGTTAGTACATAGACAATTAAATCTGTGAACATTCAAGTGTTATGAGAAAAGCTGATCAACCTGTTATAAACAGAAAATAGGATATAGCGAAGGCATATTGACAATAAAGGTAATTAAATCAAATTATTTTGGGGAACAAACATTAGAAAAAAATAGACTGGAACCTGATTGTTATGTTACGCCCGAGTAATAAATAAAATCACTGTATTTGGATCCGTCGTGGTTGAAAGTGAATGAAATATCTCTAGGAAAAAAAAAAGAGTTCAATTTTCAACTGCTAATTGATACAATTAGATTCACAACGTGATTCATAGATTTTTATGCGCGACCCACATGGGAGGTACTTGTTTTCTACTAGCCAGGACAATATATATATATATATATATATATATATATATATATATATACTTACTTGTGAAATCAGCTCCGCTGCCAAAGGGGAAACGTGGAAGCGATATCAGTGCAGTTGCGACGACGGTGGGTGAGCGGGCATAGCCTCCTAACCTGTGTATAACTCCTGATCCTACATCCATTTGAATCTGCTTGCCTTTGTTAAGCCCTGGCGTCCCTCTACAATTGCGGCTCCATTACCAAACTGACGATACTTTGATACCTCAGAACATGTCCTGTCAATCGAACCTATTTTTTTATGCCGAAGTTTCATTCTCCCCAGTTAGATTCAGTATGTCCTCATTACTTATGCGATCAACATATCTAGTCTTTCATATCCTTCTGTAGCGTCACTTTCAAAATCATCCATTGTCCTCTAGTCAGAACGTTTCACTTTCATATAACGCTACACTCCATGCAAATATCTTCGTGAAATACTTCCCAGCATTTAAATTTATAATCAATGTCAACAAGCTTTTCCTTTTCAGAAACAGTTTTCTCGCTAATGACAGTCTGCATTTTATACCCTCTCTGCTTCCGTTGTCTCAGCTACTGCTTCCCTTTCGAGTCCTTGAACTCTTACAACTCTAGTCCAGTTTCTGTACTATTTATAGAAAATCTTGTGTCCCTGTGTCTATCCCGGATTTGTCTGGCGCTTACTTTAAATCTAGAAGTCCTACAGACATAGGTCTGTTTCCCTTCTGTCTATCTACTGAGAAATGGTAGCATCAGTACTGTCTCTCGTGTTCAGATTTATCTCAGGTATGAAAATTGTGCTCAAGTTCGTTTGTATAGCGCCCCTCACCAATAAACTCCCACCCTACAGCTTCCAGCTTTCACTTCCATGCGTAGTTCTGGCATGCCAACTAAGCTCTTGATATTTGTACCGTTGCACTTCTTTACTCCAAAGCATTTATAATATTAATTTTCCTGTATACGGCATTTATCTTACCCAGGTGCAAAATCCTAACGCAAGAATGGACAAAAGAAAACTTTAAGGCTGTTGAATTCCCCCCCTAGTTATTCGTGATCTGCGATTTTGCACCTTCTGTCCAAGTCATCGTTAGACATCTGTGTTCCGTATCACTGTGTTGTAATATTTTCCAGTGTTGTCAGTTAAATTCAGTATATCGTTGTTGTCTGAGGATTTCTACTGCGCCGATTTTCCATTTTCTACTTCTTCTGTCTTCACTACTTGTCTCAAAGGAACCCATTCGTCCCGTAGTGTATTCCTTCCTGTGTTTCTGTCAATCGTTGCCAAATGATCCATTTAAGGGTATCGGCAACTTATTCACGTTGCAGCACCTTAATTTATTACCTTTTGCTATCTGTTGTTACATTCTGTACTTTATAATCAAGAAATTATCGTCAGTCAGCATCTGCACGTGCAATACAATTTAAAATCTGGTTTCGAAAACTCTGTTCCACGTATGCATCCTTTTTCATGATTCTTAAGCAAATTTTAGCGATGATGAAATTTCACTCTGTTAAAAAATCTGCCAGATGCCTTCTGCACTTATTCCTTACCCCAAGGCTATGTTGTTGTACTGTTTTCTCTTCCGGTCTTTGCTGCAGAATTCCAGTCTCTCATTACATTTTAAATTTTTCTGTTCCTTAACTATATGAATAATATGTTACCTTCGTTATGACAAAGTTAATGTCAGTTTATAGATGGAGCTGAGTATGGTCATAGTAGTTCATTGATTGTTTGAAAGCGGTAAGAATATATGATCTTAATATTGCAAACACTGAGGATCAACTGTAATTCGTCTTCAATAATAAGTCACTGTCTGCTGTATAAATGGTAATGTAGTATCATTCTAGTGGCCAGTATTTAGGTACTGCAACTGTCAATACTAAAAGTTGATATTAGAGCCAGAGAAAGTTTCTGTTCTGTGGCCATTGGTTTTCTAAATGTTATCCACTACATAATGAGACAGTGAACAATCATGTGCTGTACTTCTTCCAGCCGGCTGGAGTGACCGAGCGGTTCTAGGCGCTACAGTCTGGAACCGCGCGACCGCTACTGTCGCAGGTTCGAATCCTGCCTCGGGCACGGATGCGTGTGATGTCCTTAGGTTAGATAGTTTTAATTAGTTCTAGGGGACTGATGACCTTAGAAGTTAAGTCCCATTCTCTTTACGGTAAAAAAAAGGGAACATGAATCTTGAAATACATGAAAGAATATATTGCAAACAAAGCAGCCATTGACAGCCGCCAGCGTATGCCGCCTCCAGATGGGAACACCAAATCCTCCAGCAGCCACGCCACCGCGAAAAACGATTGCCGCTGTCGTTCAGCTACCGCGCTGCCATCTGTTGGTGACGTTAAAAGCTTCGTGGCCGTCCCGGCATTCGATAATAGGCTATTGTGGCAGTAGAGTTTATTACTGCAGTTTAAACTTTCATGAAAGAATAGTTGAACTAAAGCTCATCCGAATGGCTATGTAATTTTAGTTATTTGATGAACTACATATGAATCTTCTTGCACTTCAGCGATTTACGACAAAGTCTCTCACTCGTCATCCCGTCCCATCATGACTGCTATAAATGAAGTGTAACGATACGTGAATTGTACAAGCTCTCAAAATATCCACAATTTTTGAGGGGCTTGATTAACATGTTTGTGGATCAAGCTCAATAAATCAAGTAACACAGATGCTGACAAAATTTCACAGGCTTTAGTGGGCTTGGTTTGTATATTCGTAAATCAGACTCAACACGTCAACTGTCACGTAATTGAGATATAAATATAGTATTGAGCTCTGTGATAGAGTTTAAGTATGTTAACCTCCGGTTGCTTAAACGCGATTGGTAGTAGTGATGGGGAGCTCGCGAATGAGTCGTTCAAACGAACGCTTCACTCCAGTGAAGTGTGAACTAACCACTCAATTTCACTGAACTGGTACTTCAAACTCTTCACAGATAACACACTCCACACTTTTTTCTAGTTCACTCACTCTCTTCCCCTCTCCCTCATTCCATTACATCGGCGCTACGTCACTCATTCTCCCCTCTACTGCCTGTCGACGAATCGCGCGGCGTTTGTGGGAAATGATACGTTTGCGGTGGGTTGTGGATGTGAGGGGCGAGGGGAAGACAGCGTCAGCTGCTTCCTGCAGTGCTGACATCATTACCCGTGACTATTTGTGCAGTTAAGTTATACTTCGCGTCTACCGGTAGCCTAACGTTGGCAGCGCTTGCGGACAAATGAATATTACAGATACAAATGAAGAGGCTGACTGTGTGAGCACGCACAGCCAACATGAAAATAAAAGGTTTGTTAATAACACTCAAAGAGGGATTTTACCTGAAATGTGCTAATGAGTACAGGTGCCAGTTTACGTTTTGAATCTGGAGGGTTATTATCTCAACAAAAATAAAATCTACAGGAAAACTTGTGAATCATTACTTAAGGTAGATATATAGACTTTGTGACAGTGGTAAACATACTCATTCAATTTTGCATTAAATTTTGAAAGGAACATAAAATTGGACTGCATTTCGTTGGTAGCCCTAGTTTTCAGTCCATGAATACAACAAATAATGTTTCACTTTACAGATAAAGACTTTTTGGGCGCTTCATGAGAAAATGTCGAGCAAAATTAAATGTAATACCTTCTTTATATGTGACAGGCTTCTCTGTTTATCTTTCCTTTGTCCCCTTCGACCATGCTCTATTTAAGTTAGCTCAGACTCTGTAAGAGTGTAAAACGTTGCGTGCACGTTACTGCATAGTTCGGCCATCTGTTGGTAAAATTATGAAGTATTACGAAGCTTTATTGTACGAGCGAGGCGAAGCGAGCGTAGCCGCGGCGAACTGGGCAACTTCGCCAGGCTTCCGTACTTCATGAATGAACTACTTCATTTGAACGCTTCACGGCAAAGAGTGAAATGAATGAAGTAGTTCACCGGAATGAACGAGTTCGACCCATCTCTAATTGGTAGTGGTGCAGGTTATAAACACCTTATCCACATCCTCTAGCATCGATTCGAGGGTTGGATTCCCTCACTTCTTCGTCGAAGAGTTTCACTGCCTGGGCTACTCTCAGGGTGCACCCTCGACGTGGAAGATCCCCACCCTTGCCTTGCCGTCTGCTCGTCGTCAGTACTGCTCGCCGCCGCCGCCGCCGCCTGGTCGCCGCCTGCCGGTGCTCGCCGCCGCCGCCTGCCGGTGCTCGCCGCCGCCGCCGCCGCCGCCGCCGCCGCCGCCGTCGTCGTTTGGTTGCCACCTGCCGGTCCTCGCCGCCGCCGCCGTTTGGTCGCCGCCTGCCGGTCCTCGCCGCCGCCGCCGCCTGGTCGCCGCCTGCCGGTGCTCGCCGCCTGCCGCCGCCGCCGCCGCCGCCGCCTGGTCACCGCCGCCGCCGCCGCCGCCTGGTCACCGCCGCCGCCGTCTGGTCGCCGCCGCCGCCGCCCTTCTCGCGCGCCGCCACCATGTCCCAATCCACCACCACTACCACTATCATTTTCACCTCTCCCTCCGCTGCTCCAACCACCATCACATGGAGCTCATCCTCCACCCCACTTCCCGTCCTTCCTTCTCTCCCTGTCCACCCCACCCCTGCGCCACTTTCGGCTGTACCCACCCCCAACTCCTCTTCCCCTATCACTGTCGCCCCATCGACAGCTACTGACTTTCCGTCGCTCCCCGCACCGCCTCCGACAGGCTCCAAGCCAGCACGGATCTCTGCTCGACGTTCCACAGTCTCAGTGACACCCACGCCCCCACCGTCTGCGTCTTCCGCTGCTCAGGGTGGTCCTGCCCCCCGCCATCTCCCCCTGCAACCCGTCCCCCTGCCCCCTCCCCACCCAGTGGTGTCCACGAAACCTTCCAAGCGCCCGAATGCTGACCCTTCCCCCGAAGTCTCCTCCAAAAAAACCCCCAATCCCCGTGACCCACCCACTCCCATGGACACGGCCCCGACCCCCGCCCCCACCACGCCTGCCACCCACACCTTTGTCCTCTCCAATCCTGACCCTCAATTCCTTGATGCCCGCTCCCTCACTCTCGCCATCCGGAAATACTGCCCCAATGCTCCCATCTCCCAACTGATTCCTCGCAAGGACTCGGTCCTCATAAAATCCCCCAATGCTTCCTTCCACACCGACCTCCTCTCCCGCATCCCTCGTATCCAATTTGGCCAACGTGCAACCCTCAGCCCCTACCACACCCCGTCCTCTCCCCGTCAGCCTCAACCTCCCCGACGTCCGCCGACCTTCACCGCTGTAATCACGAAGCTTAGCCCCGTGATCACGGAGGCTGAGGTGTTGGCGGAACTCAACTCCCGGCCCGACATCGAAATCCGCTCGGCCCGGCGCATCTTCAATGATGCCGGGCCGACTTTTCTCATGCGGATATTCACTGAATCCTCCTCCTCCATTGACCGCCTCCTCACCGAGGGAGCCCTCATCTACAATCAGCGCCATAAGGTGGACCCGTTCCCCAGTCCAATCCTACTGCTGCCAACGCTGTCTCACCTACAATGACCACGTTACCTCTGCCTGCAAGAACCCCCCTACTTGTCCCCACTGCAAAGCTTCCCACTTCCTCAAGCATTGCCCCAACCTCACCTCTCCCCCCTCCTGCAACACTTGTAATGAACCCCATCCTACCTACTCCTCGAAGTGTAAAGCGAAACCTCCACCAATAACCCCTGAGCTCACCGTCCCTGTCCGTCCTGTTGATGACCCCATCCACCCCAACAACTCGCTCCGCCCTCCCCCTACTGCTGAGGACATCATCCGTTTCACCACCATTGTGCTCCAAAACATCCACCCCTTCCAGCGCTCCCACACTCTTTCCCAAATCGCCCTCGCTGCCCGTTCCATCTTCCATCTTACCACCTATGCCACTTACTCCCACAACCAGGCCCACTTCACCTTCACCCCCCTCACCACCCTCGTCTAACTCTCCACTCCCATGGTACAACAACCGTACCGTATCCTGTACCACAACGTTCGCTCCCTGCCCACCCACAAACTCCTCTTCCTCCACACCCTACGTCAGCACCGCGTGGATGCCTTCGTCCTCAATGAAACCTTCCTTCAGCCCCGTATCTCCGGCTCCACTGCCCCTTACACCCTCCATCGCACCGATAACCCGTACCCTCTGGCACGTGGCGGAGTTGCTATAGGCCACCTCAAGCACCTCCCAGTCCGGCCCCAACCTCTCCTTAACAATCCTGCCGAGCATCTCACCCTCAGCCTCTTCTTCCCCGCCCTTACCATCACCTGTGCCACCATTTATGTCCGCCCTCGCACCCCCATCCCATACGATTTCCTGGCCCACATTGACCGCACCTTCTCCACCTACGTGATTGCCGCCGACCTCAATATCCACAGCCGTGATCCTGCCGACCTCCGGCGGTGGCATCAGTTTCTCACCACTCTCCAGGGAGACCTGGTTCCCCTGCCCCAGCACACCCGGCCCGAATCCAACACCACTCCTGATGTGGTCCTTGCCTCTCCCAACCTTCTTGGGCGCATCACCGCGGATGTCCTTGACCTCATTGGCAGTGACCATGCTCCTGTCCTCCTCACTATCTCTACCGGTCGCCATCCCCGCCACGCTCCTCGCCCTGACGTCCCTCCTAAACTTGTCCATGATTACTCCCGTGCCAACTGGGATGCCTACCGGGATTCCATTCACACCCAGGTTGACAGCCACGACCTTACCCTCCGGTCTCCTGATGACATCTCTCGCACTGCTGCCTTCCTGCACCAGACCTTGTCTGACGCCGTCGCCACCCATATCCCCACCAAAGCCATCCACCCTCACCGCCCTGCCCTGCCTCCACAGGCCGTCCTTCTCCTTCGGGAGTCCCGCCGCCTCTACCGCTCTTTTCTCCGCACTCGTGACCGGGATACACTTACCCGCCACCGGCAATTACATCGACACATCCGCAACCTGCTTGTTGCGAAGAAACGCCGAGCCTGGCGCCAGACATGTACACACCTCAACACCACGCTCCCCATCAACTCTTCCAAGTATTGGTCTGCTTTCCACCGCCTTACTGGGAACCGCCCCACCCCCCAGCACCCTCTCCTCCTTAATGACCGTCCCTTTCCTGACAACCTCAGTAAGGCCAACCACTTTGCCTCCCACCTCTCTGATGTTTTTTCCATCCCAGATGATCCCCAATTTGATTATTCCCTCTTCCCTGATGTCATGGACCGTACGGATACCTCTGTTCCTCCCCTTGCTCCTAGCTTCCAGTACTTGGGCCACACCCCACCATCTGCACTTAACACTCCCATCACTACACAGGACATCAGCCTCACACTCCGCACTAAACGCAACACTGCTCCCGGCCACGACTGCGTTACCTACCGCCACCTCAAACACTGCCCTCCCTCCTTCCTTTCCCTCCTTGCCGCCCTCTACAATGTCATCCTTGCCACTGGCTTCTATCCCGACCTGTGGGAAACCTCCCGTATCCTGATGTTCTCCAAACCCAATAAGCCTCCATCTGATGCCTTTTCCTATCGTCCTATCTGTCTCACGTCGGTGTTCAGCAAGCTCTTGGAATCCATCCTTTCCCGGCGCATCCATCTCCACCTCCACCAAAACCACCTCCTCCCAAACACCCAATGTGGCTTTCGCCCTTCCTTCTCTGCTGATGACCAACTCCTCCACCTCACTCATCTCCTCTCCCTCCAGCTTAACTCCCGTCGCTCCGCCATTTTTGTCTCACTTGACCTTGAAAAGGCCTACGACCGTGTCTGGCATCCCGGTCTCCTGTTTAAACTCCAAACCTACGCCCTTCCTATCAACTACATCCGTCTGGTGGCCTCCTTCCTCTCCCGCCGCCCCTCCTACGTTACCATCCATCATGCCAATTCCCGCACCTTCTACCCCTCTGCTGGTGTGCCCCAGGGCTCTGTCCTCTCCCCTCTCCTCTACCTCCTGTACACGGCAGATATGCCCCAACCCCCCCCTCCAGTGCACCTCTTGCAATATGCTGATGACACCGCATTCCTCGCCCTCGCTCCTACCCTCCAACGGTCCCAACGCCTTCTCCAGAATCGCCTTGACCTTTTTGCTGCATGGTGTAACCAATGGCTCCTGAAACTAAATCCTTCCAAGACCCAGGCAATCATCGTAGGTCGTACCACTCGCTCCTTCCGGCTCCTGGATTTCTCCCTTACTGTCTGTGCACGTCCTGTCCGTCTCACCCCCACCCTCACCTACCTTGGCCTCACCATTGACCGTCACCTCACCTGGATCCCTCATCTCCGATCCATCCAATCCAAAGCCCACAACCGCCTCCGCCTCCTCAAACTCCTCTCTGGCCGGACATGGGGGTTGCACCCCTCTACCATCCTCCACACCTACAAATCCTTAATCCGTCCCATCCTCTGTTATGCCAGTCCTGCCTGGATATCTGCCCCCCCCCCCAAATTCTGTCAGTCCCTCCATATCCTTGAGCGTCATGCACTCCGCCTCGCCTTCCGTATCCGCCTCCCGTCCCCCACGCGGATCCTCTATGATCTCATTCCTTTCCCCCATCTGCTCCTATTCCTCGAACATATCCGCATCCTCTACACCTCCCGCCGTCTTGAACCCCCTCACCCCCTGGTTGCTCCTCTCCTCTCCCATCCCCGCCCCCTGCCACGTCTTCACCGTTGTGTCCCCCCTACCCTCCATCTCTACACCCTCCATCTCCTTTCCCGAGGTGGCTTCCGTCAACTCCCCCTCCCGGATGATGCCCTCTCTCCCTCCATTTATCCTTCCTATCAACTCTGATCCTCCATCCACCTCCTTTCCTTTGTCCTTTCCCTGGGCTCCCTCTCCCCCCCCACTTCTGTCCTGTTCTACCCCCCACTAAACCTCTCCCTACCTCCCTTCTCCCCCCAGTCCTTTTGTATTCCCCTCCTCTGCCTACCCCACTCCCTGTCGCGTCTGCCCCCCACCCCTCTTATGGGTCCTCATCCTCCTTCAGCTCCTTTCCCGGCTCCCCCCTTCGCTTTTACTCTCCTTTCGCCCCCTTTTTCGTTTTCCCATCTTCTGTCCAGTTTCCCCCCACCTGCTCTCGACTGTGGTGTCACATTTGCCAACTGTTTAGTGCAGTGTTCCAGTGACTATTCAGTGTTGTTTGTCTTTCTCGTGTTGCGAACAGAAACCATGCTGTCGCTCGGTGTGAATTTTATTTCCTTTGCGAACAGAATCCAGAATGTCGCCGTGTTTTTTAATTGTCTATTGTTTTCCCTGTCTACTTCGTATGTATATTTATTAGCGTCATCATCCCTGTGCTGTTTTAAGTTCCACGATTTCTTTTCGCCTTGTTACTCTCTAAGTCTCCGATTTTATCGCCTGTTGTTTTTCTTATTTGTTCTCTTGCTCTTTGTCACAAAATCTGTCGGCTGAAGAGCGGCGTACTAAGCTGCTGCCAGCCCGCCCCCTTCGGGGGGAATTGAAATTCAATAAATGAAAAAAAAAATATATGTGCCATTCGAGGGTTGGATTCCTTCACTTCTTCGTCGAAGGGTGTCACTGCCTAGGCTACTCTCAGGGTGCACCTTCGACGTGGAAGATCCCCACCCTTGCCTTGCCGTCTGCTCGCCGTCACTACTGCTCGCCGCTGCCGCTTGGTCGCCACCTGCCGGTCCTCGCCGCTGCCGGTCCTTGCCGCCGCCCGTCTGTTTCGCTGCCGCCAGCCGGTGCACGCCGCCAGCCGGCGCTCGCCGCCGCCGCCGTCGCCGTCCGCTCTGATCGTCCGACCCTGGTCTTCATCCGTCTGCGTCTTCGCCTGTTCCCCGTTTGTGTCCTTTCCTTTCACTTCGCACAGGGCTGAGGGATGGACCCTCCTCAGTAAACGAAGTTCTAGCGCTTATGCGCTTCTCCTTCTGGCATGACGTTTTCGGTAGGGTATTACTTGACTTGTTGGGGTGCTTGACTTTGTGCTTGCGTATTTTTTTTTTTTAAATAAAAGAAAGATTAAAGGATAGTCAGAGGGATAGTGAGAGACATGGAAAACGAACGGCCTAAATGACGGGCCGGTGAGGTTTGCATGGGTCCCGCTACAATGGTGATGGCCTCGCATTACATTACTGGAACTGTCGCTGGTCACGTTCGATATCTGCAATGGCTTCCAGGGCTTCAGGGGTCGGCTTCCTCCTACCAGACCGGAATTCTTCCCTCATGAATAAGTCAATAACGTCCACTAATTCGTCCCACTGCGAGGGCGTGAAGATGGGGTGTGAGTTTATCAAGGTTAGTTCCTTCTTCGTGATCACTTCCGTAAATACGCAGCGGTAGCTGTACGTGCGAAGGTGGAGTGGTCGATGGGGGAGGGGAGGTATGGGTTGGTCTGGTGGGGTGAAGGGGTAGGGTTGGTCGGTATAGAGGTAGGACCCGTTCTTCAGAGCCGCGGCTAAGTCCTTCAGGATGGCCTGAACGTTGTACCTGTCGGGGAATGGGAGGCTAATCCTCCTCTTCTGCACTGGCTTCCCGACTAGCGTGGGGTCAGGAGGCGTCTTGGCGCCCTTCCTTGGGGCTGCCACCCTGGAGGGGGGCAGCGCTGGCGGCACATCCTCTGTTTCCATGGGCGCCACCTCCTGCATTGTTGCGGGAGGGGGAGCGGCGGATGTTTGCGTGGTCGCGTCGACCCTCGCCGGACGGCTCACGGCGGGGGCGGCGGCGGGAACTGGCGGCTTCTTCTTGATAGCCCGCAGCTCCTCGCGCAGCTGTTGGAGCTGGCGATGGACCGCTGCGAGCTCCTCCTTCAATGCGGCCCTTTCGGCCGCAAAGGCGGCTTGGAAGCCGGCCAGAGCTTCGTCCGTGGCAGCCTCGTGTTGGCGCGGATCGCACCCCACGCCGGAGCGGGGGGGCGGGGCGGCCGTTGAGGCGCTTGGCGTCACCGCAGGGCGTGGTGCGGTGAGTGGACGGCGTGAGTCGCGGAGGTAGCGGCAGCTACGCGAGTTGGCGGCGTGTGGTCCGCCGCAGTTCGCGCAGCTGCAAGCCACCCCACGAGCTTTCGTGCAGCTGCTGGTGTCGTGAGCCACCGCGCACTTTAAGCACACGACGGCGTTCTTACACCTTTCCTTTACGTGCTGGGCGTTTTTTCTTCCTGTCGTCATGTCCGCCCCCACCACCACCGTCACTACTACCACCACCGCCATCGTCTATACATCCCCTTCCGCCGCCTCCACCACTATAACTTGGTGTGCCCAGTCCCCCCTCCCTCCTTTCATCCCACCTCTCCTCACTCTCCCTTCTCCCTCTATCTTTGTCGCCCCCTCTCCCGCTCCTTCCTCTCGCTCGTCTCGTTCTGATCCCTTCCCCCCCACTCCCCCAGCCTGTCACTGCAGCTCCCGCTCGGGTGGTGGCCCGTCGGGCCACTGTCCACGCCCCGCTCTCCCCGTCACCTTCGCCATCACCGCCGCCACTGCCACCGTCATCTTCATCGTCGCCGTCGCCTTCGCCTTCACCGTCCCCATCTCCGGCGCCGACTCCTGCCCCGGGACCTGCCGCTCCCCGCCACAGTCCAGTTGTTCCCGTCCCCCACACCTCCTCCGCCGCCGTCAAGCGCCCCAGTGGCACTCCTGTCTCGTCTGCCCCCAAAAAGGCTCCGCCTCGTCCCCCTTCCCCCACCCCTGATGCCATGGATGTCTCCCTGCCCGTCCCTGCCCCCTCCTCCTCCTCCTCTACCCCCTCCTCATACCGCAACCTCCTCTCCCGTCCAGATCCCTCCCTCCTTGAAGCCCGGAACCTCACCCTCTTCCTTCGCCAGAATTGTCCTGGTGCCCCCATCTCCCTCCTCACTCCTCGCCGTGATTCGGTACTCATCTCCTCCCCCAGCCCTACCCTCCACACGGACCTCCTTTCCCGCATCCCTATCACCCGCTTTGGCCCTCATGCCTCTCTCACCCCTGCTCCATCGCCACCTCCCTCCCGCCAACCCCAACCTCCGCGTCGCCCGCCGACCCTCACTGCCGTGATCACTCGGCTCAGTCCTGTGATCACGGAGGGGGAGGTGTTGGCGGAGCTTCAAGCCCATCCCCATCTGGAGGTGTGTGCGGTTCGCCAGATTCATAACGCTGCCGGCCCCACCCGCCTTATGCGCGTTTTCTCTGAGCACGCCCCCTCCATAGACCGTCTCCTGAAGGAGGGTGCCCTCCTTTTTAACCTCCCTCATCCCACCTACTCCCAGAAGTGTAAGGCCCGACCCCCTCCTACCACTCCTGAACTCACCGTTCCTGTCCGCCCTCTGGACGCCCCCACCCCTCCCGGAAACTACCTTCGCCCACCCCCTACCGCTGAGGACATCATCCGATTCCTCACCATTGTCCTGCAGAATGTACATCCTTTTCAGCGCCCACACACCCTCCAACAGATCTCCTTCGCCGCCTGATCCGTATTCCACCTCAAAATGTACGCCACCTACTCCAACAACCAGGCCCATTTCACCTTCTCCCGTCTTGACACCCTCGTTTAAATCCTTGTCATGGCGCGACAGCAACGTATCCTTTTCAACAACATACGCTCCCTTCCCGCCAACAAAAACCTCTTCCTGCACACACTTGCCACCCACCATGTGGATGCCTTCCTCCTCAATGAAACCTTCCTGCAACCCCACCACACAGTCCACACTTCGCCCTACCTCCTCCACCGCTCCGATAATCCCCTCCTGATAGCACGTGGCGGAGTTGCCATTGGGCACCACCGCCAGATCCCCGCTCGGCTCCAACCTCTCCTTCCCGACCCCCCCGAACACCTGATCCTTAGTCTCTTCTTCCCTGGCCTTACCGTTACCTGCGCCACCATCTATGTCCGCCCTAACGCCCCTCTTCCCTTCGACTTCCTCTCTCACATTGACCGTACCTTCTCCTCCTACGTGATCGCCGCCGACCTCAACATCCATAGTTGTTCCGCCGCCCAGTTATGGCGGTGGCATCGGTTCCTCTCCTCCCTTCAAGGCGACCTCATTCCCATCCCCCAGCACACCCGTCCCGAATTCAACTCCACTCCTGATGTTATCCTCTCCTCCCCCAACCTCTTTGGCCACATAACGGTGGATGTCCTGGACCCTATTGGTAGCGACCATCTCCCTGTCCTCCTCACCATTTCAGACGGTCGTCGCCCTCGCCCCGACCCTCGTACTGATCCTCCCCCTAAGTATGTCCACGACTATTCCCGAGCCGACTGGAATGCCTACCGGGATACCCTTTCCACCCAGGTCGATAGCCACCCTCTCACCTACCACCACCCTGACGATGTCACCCATGCCGCCTCCTTTCTCCAGCAGACCTCGTCTGAGGTCGTGGAGGCCCACGTTCCTACTGTCGCCATCCACCCCCACCGTCCTACCTTACCCCCACAGGCCGTTCTCCTCCTCCGTGAATCCCGTCGTCTCTACCGTGCCTTCCTCCGCACGCGTGACCCGGACACACTACGACGCCACCGGCAACTCCAGTGACACGTTCGTAATTTGCTCGCGGCTCAGAAACGCCGGGACTGGCGACAGACATGCACCCGTTTAAATGCAACCCTACCAGTCAACTTGTCCAAGTTCTGGTCGGCCTTCCGTCGCCTTACCGGAACTAAACCCTCCCCCTACTATCCTCTTCTCCACGATGATCACCCCATCCCTGACACCCTTAGTAAGGCCAATCACTTTGCCTCCTACCTCTCCGATGTTTTCTCCATCCTCAATGATCCCCAGTTCGATTACTCCCTCTTCCCGGATATCCGCCATCGAACTGACACCTCTGTCCCTCCCCTTGCTCCTGGTTTCCAGTACTTGGACAACATTACACACACGGAACTCAATGCCCCTATCACTACACAGGATCTCATTGATACACTCCGCACCAAACGCAACACCGCTCCTGGTCACGATCGTGCCACCTACCGTCACCTTCGTGAAGCTCCCGTCTCTTTCCTCTCCACCCTGGCCAGGCTCTACAATGTAGTCCTGTCCACCGGTTACTACCCCGACTTGTGGAAAACCTCCTGCATCCTCATGTTCCTTAAACCGCCGTCCGCCGTCTCCTCCTACTGTCCTATCAGCCTTACCTCGGTCTTCAGTAAGGTCCTGGAATCTATCCTGACCCGACGCATCCACCAGCATCTCCGCCAGCACCGCCTCCTTCCCGTTACCCAGTGTGGCTTTCGGCCGTCCTTCTCTTCCGACGACCTTCTCCTTCACCTCACTCATCTCCTTTCCGAACAGCTTAATTCCCGTCGCTCCGCAATCTTCCTCTCCCTGGACCTCGAACGTGCCTATGACCGCGTATGGCATTCCGGCCTCCTCTTCAAGCTCCAAACCTTCGCCCTTCCCATTAACTACGTCCGTCTGATCGGCTCCTTTCTCTCCCGCCGTCCTTCCTATGTCACCGTCCATAACACAGATTCCTACACCTTTTTCCCCTCTGCCGGTGTGCCCCAAGGCTCCGTCCTCTCCCCCCTTCTGTACCTTTTGTACACGGCGGACATGCCGCAACCTTCACCACCCATCCGCCTTCTCCAGTTTGCCGATGACACCGCCTTCCTTGCCCTTGCCCCACCCTGCAGCGCTCCCAACACCTTCTCCAATCCCATCTTGACCGGTTCACCGCTTGGTGCAACCAGTGGTTGCTCAAGGTCAATCCCTCCAAAACCAAGGCGATCATTGTAGGCCAAACCACCCCTTCCTTCCGCCTCCTTGATTTCTACCTCACCATCTATGGCCGTCCTATCGCCCTCACTCCCACCCTTAAGTACCTTGGCGTCACCCTCGACCGTCGCCTCTCCTGGACTCCCCATCTCCGGACAATCCAAGCCAAGGCACGCTCCCGACTCAGTCTCCTCAAGCTCCTCTCCGGCCGTACGTGGGGTCTGGACCCCTCCACCATCCTCCACACCTATAAATCCCTCATCCGCCCTATCCTTTGTTATGCCCATCCGGCTTGGATCTCCGCCGCCCCTCCCTTTTATAAATCCCTCCAAATCCTTGAACGCCATGCTCTCCGCCTCGCCTATCGCATCCGTCTCCCCTCCCCCACGCGGATCCTGTATGATCTCATCCCCTTCCCCCACCTCCTCCTTTTCCTTGAAAGGATACGGATCCAGTACACCTCCCGTAAACTCGACCCTCCTCGCCCGCTCGTCTCCCTGATCCTCACCCGCCCTTGCCCACTGCCGCGCCTGTATTCCCATGTCCCACCCGGTCTCCATCTCTCCACCCTCCTTACCCTCTCCCAAGGTGGCTTCCGCCAGCTCCCCCTCCCTGATGATGTCCTCCTCCCCTGCATCTACCCCTCCTATCAACTTTGATCATCCCCCCCCACCTCCTGTGTCCTTTCCTTTAGGCATCCTCCCTCCCCCCCTTTTCCTTTCCCTTCCCTTCTCTTTCCTTTCCCCCCTCCCTCCTACCATCTCGCCCAGGCTTCCCCTCCCCCTTCCTCCCTCCCCTTCTCTCCTTTGCCCATGGCATCTCTGCTCTCCCCTCTCCCATTTCCCCTTCCTCCTCCTCCACCTCCTCTCTTGGCAGGTCCCCGGACTCGTACACGCTCAGTGAACATTTGCGCGCCGGAGATAATCGCCATCAGTGTTTAGTGTGTGTGCATCGTTTTGTGTTTCGTGCTGTTCCAACTCAACTGTTCACCTTTGCCGTCGCCGTTCTCCGTGTTTTGTGCGCCGTGTCTCCAAGTGTTTGTGTTTTTTTTTCGTCCAACGTGAACGGCTTCTTGTTTCTTGTTTTTTGTATCTCCATTTTTTGCCCGCCATTTTTTATATTGTATCTCTCACCTCTCTGTCATGTTTATTGTTCTACTTAAAGCTGAAGAGCAGCGTAATATGCTGCTGCCAGCCTGCCTGTATAGGTGTTTAAAATAACAATAAAGGAAAAAAAAATTGCATGTGATGTTTATTTTCATATTTAAAAAATTATGTTTTTAAATTTTGGAAGGCTCAGGTGAATTGTCCTGGGCCTCAAAAGATGTAAAACGTGAGGTGATCATGGGGTTATTGTAGAAATAGGTCAAAGTCGTTCATAACCGAGAACTGCTTCTATCATTTTATTCGGTGCTCATCCCCGTGAACTACTTAATTAATTTCGCTCTGTGCGGTGAAGCGTCCAAATGAAGTAGTTCATTAATGAAGTACGGAAGCCTGGCGAAGTTGTCCAGTTCGCCGCTCAGCCTCGGCTACGCTCGCTTCGCCTCGCTCCTACAATAAAGCTTCGTAATACTTCATAATTTTATCAACAGATGGCCGAACTATGCAGTAACGTGCACGCAATGTTTTACGCTCTTACAGTGTCTGAGAATTAAATGGATCATGGTCGGAGGGGACAAAGGAAAGAGAAACCTGTCACATGTAATGAAGGTATTACATCTAATCTTGCTCGACATTTTCTCATGAAGCGCCCAAAAAAGTCTTTATCTGCCAAGTGAAATCTTGCTTGTTGTATTCATGGACTGAAAACTAGGGCTACCAAAGAAATGCAGTTCAATTTTATGTTCCTTTAAAAATTTAATGCAAAATAGAATGAGTATGTTTACCACTGTTACAAAGTCTATATACGTACGTTAAGTAATTATTCAGAAGTTTTCCTGTAGATTTCATTTTTGTTGAGAATAATAAGCCTCCAAATTCAAAACATAAACTGTGACCTTTAGTCATTGGTACGATTTCAGCTAAAATCCCTCTTTATTTTATTCGGAAAGCAGTTTTTGTGTCTGTTCACTGCTATACAATGGCTAGCAACTCGCGATGGCGTAAAAAGAGTGAAATTTGGGGTTTCTTCGCCGATTTAGGTGATGGGAAAGCAAATTGCAACTGTTGTTCTAACAAGGGAATGGTCATACTTGTCATGTCGAAACCTGTGTTGCTTTTTTTACTACTGTGAGTTAACATTGCAAGAAGTCTGTATGCACAAAATTTTAGCTGCTGACATGACCTGGAAGTCTGTAAACAATTTGATGAAGTAAGATATTATTGTCGCATGGTTTCCGCGCTTATAACTGCCTCTTGTACAACCCTGACCTCTCTCGCTACGTTATACCAACGCCATCTAGGGACAAGGTGGCGTTAGCTACGCGCCGCTCTCTTGCCACAGCGGTGAGAGAGCTGATTCCCCCAGTGAAAGCGGTCGTATGATAATTAAACATTCGTTGACAAATATGGCTGATATGTTATCTACGACATTCTTTCCAAATAGCTATGAAATAGACACAAATAAATATACGATTTAGAACACGTCCAAATTTTATTTCTTGTAATTACCGCAAAAATGCGAAACATTGATACAATGGTCAAAACATAGGTTTTTTGTGCACCAAGAACATACAAGCGAAGACGACATATGACAGCCCTGCGAATCACAGACGTTGTTAGATGTCCGTAGACAAAACTGGGCTGGTGTTAGGAATGAATCAGGCCTAATATCAGCATATTTCGAGGAGTGCCACGCATATTTAATCAGATTCTGAAATCGTGGAGAGGAAAATCGATAATGTACTACTGATTGCAGCATGAGAATATTGTCACGGTGATAGACAGGAAATTGCAGTGATCAGCACACAATAATTTTTCTCTGTTAGTTTTCTGTAAAATGCCTTCCACTGGCGGAAAAATTCTCTGTCTAAAGGTTGAATTACGTTGGTCGTGCCTGGCGGAATCTGAAGAATATCTACTTCTTTGTCAGGGTGGGCTCGAAATACAGCTTTTAATGAATCAGACCTTTTATGACCTGACCACGAATCTAGAAGGAGAAGAGATTTGTTCCCGCAGAACGGAAGAAAAGCATGACGCATGAAAAGTGTAACGTTTTCGTTTCCCATTTTTCCAGACTTCGATGCGTCTACTACAAGACTGTTTGCATAGAACATTGTTCTTTTGACACGTGGTCCAAAACGTCCAGTTGGTTATTGAAGACACACACATATTTTAGGCAGCAATGAACCATCCAGACTAATTATGGGCATTATAGTGTATGAATGCGTGAGTGCAGTCGTGGACTGTGCAATCGCCTCAATATGTTTTTCCCCTTTGAATGACAGTGTTCTTTTCGCACGCATTTCTTTTTTAAAACCTGATTGATCTGCACTGTACACGCACGATTCACTAAAACTAGCGATCTTATTTTTTTTACATTCGTAAGAAAAGCTTCTATCATTTCGATTTGTGTCACTTCATTTTCCGACCTGTTTCTCGATACAAATTTTGTTATTTTTCTTGCCACAATTTCATGTGAGCTTTTGAAGCGACTAATCCAACTTTGAGAAGCTGTAAATTCTGTGGCGCCTATCGCGTTGGCAATCTCTAACGCCCAATCACGCAAAGTTGTATTGCTCACACCAAATGACTGTTGTCTGGCATCGGTAAATAACTCAAAAAGTCGCGCATTTATCTCCGTCGCAATTTCCAGTCGACTATTACGTCGTCGAGCGACTTGCTTACAATTCACGTCCAGAACGGACAAAGCGATACTTATTTTGAACAGTACTGACACGTAGGCGTTTCTTACCACTTTCGTTCAACCAATACGTCACCGCTTTTTCTTTGTCTGATAAGGTAATTGTAGTTGCTGGTGTTACTTTCGGAGATAATTGAGGATGGTACGTGGCACTATCACTCGAAGAGTCTTCATGAGTGCAACTTTCGTCGGTGTCTTCGCCGTCTGTAGAGTCACAGTCTGCAATATCGAGTGTTCCAGTTGTTTCTAGCCACATGTCTGCGCCATTTACATGCTCGTCTAGAAGTTTAACAACCATGTCGCACAACACATAGTCTTCACGCGTGTTTTCTGTTGATTGCTTCATTTGGCGTCTGTGGCATATCTCCATGGCGAGCAGCAAAACATTTACAGGGTTCGCCATCACCTGTGAGGGGAGATTGAATGTTCACCGTAAAGTGGCTTGCGGAGTATAGATGAACATGTACAGAACATCTTTCATATCTCTAACCAGTTTCAGGACGGTATGTTTCGAAATACGTACCAGAAATTAAAAGGACGTGCATGCCACAGAAATGAATATTCGTTTCCCCTTTCCACCAAAACCTTGCAGCGATATTCCTCTTTAGTGAACGCCGCGATAAGACGGCCGCACTTCCCGACCATGCGCACAACGCTCGCGACTCGCCATATCCAGGGGTGGCCAGCCGTCACTCCAAGCGCCAAGCAGGAAACACAGCCATGTTCGTGATTCTTTTTTAGGGACTTCCAGTTCATGTCAGCAGCTACAATTTTGCAAACGGAAGTTTTGCACAGTTAAATAACAGTGCTCAAAAAATCAATACATGTTTCGGCATGACAGGTCTGACCATTCCCTTGTAAGTGTATTTCAGATAAAGGAGGAAATACATTTAACCTAGCGCGTCATGTTCGAGTGCTGCATCCAACAGTGTCATTGTCAGTCAGGCGCTTAGCACCCCCTGCGTCTACGTCTTCCGATGTTTCTTGGACAAATAACCCGGACAGTCCGGAACCAACATCAGCAATTGCCAGAAGCGAACAGCAGTCGGTGCCAGAAAATAGCAGTGTCACTTCATTATCAGACAGCAGACATCAATATCACGTAACATTACCTATGTATTTTCCGATACCTCTTTCGGACAAAAGAAATCGGGAGATAGATTTCGCACTTCTGGAGACTGTTGTAAAGGATTATTTGCACTTCAACATAGTGGGAAGCAAATATTTCCAAAGTTTTGTAAGCAAACTGAATGATGCTTACAGAATGTCAGCTCGGAAGACCATTTCCAATGCACTACAACAACAACAACAGTACGCCATGATGAAAGAAATTGTGAGAGTCAAAATTAATTCTGCGGAAGTGGTTGTTCTGACAATGGATGGGTGGACCTCAACCACAAATGAGAGTTATTTGTCGGTGACAGCACACTACGTTAAAGACCTGGAACTGGCGTCTTCCCTCCTAGAGTGCTTTAAATACGAGGAAAGGCACAGCATGCGTCAGAAAAACTCTCCAAAGAACTGCGACGTGTCACAAGGGAATGGGGCATTCAAGAAAAAGTCGTGCATGTTGTAAGTGACAATGCTGCTAATATTGTGGCAGCTATAAGACTCACAGCCTGGAAACATCCCCTGCTTTGCACACACACTCAATTTAATTGTTCAGAATGGGCTTCCGCACATTCAACCCATTCTGAATAAATTTAAAAAAATTGTTGCATTTTTTAAAAGAAGCTCACAGGCCTGCACGAAACTGAAAAAGATGCAGGAACAGTTAAAAGAGCCAGTTCTGACACTAAAACAGAACACTGTTACAAGATAGAATTCAACCTAATATATGCTACGAAGAATAATCGAGGTTAAGAATTCCCTAATGACAGTTATCACTCTGAATTATCCGGATCTTCCAAATCTGACTACAGAGGACATTGCAAATGTAACACAAGCCTGTGAACTGTTGAAAGTTTCCAAAGACTGCACCGAGGAAATGTCAGGTGAAAATGTTGTCACTGCTTCTAAAGTTATACTCTTTAGTCGCTCGTTGAAAAAACGGTGTTACAGGTGTGTTAATAACACTGAAATTCATGTAGACGTGCAACAGTTGGCCGAAAAGTTAGCTGAAGACGTAAAACGACGATTTAGAAATACAGAGGAAAATTCCATTTTCGCAGAAGCAACTTCATTGGATCCCCAGTTCAAATTACATGGTTTTTCTGATAAAAATTCTGCTGAAAAGTGAATTTAAACCTGATCAGGCACTGTGAGAAATTTGTGACGAACACATCCACTGCTACTGCAACAATCTCAGTTCCAACCACTGAATCTTCTTCTAGTCTCTGGCTCGAATTTGATGAAGTGTTTTCCAGGCTGCAGAGTAATCCACACCCGAGAGCTGCTGCAATAGTGGAAGTGGACAAATATTTACAAGAGCCCCTGCTACAGACACAAGGCTGTCAGATTACCCCTCGCTCTTTGAACTTGGAAAAATACGACTGTGTATTGTTGCAACCTCCACGCCGTCTGAAAGAGTGTTCTCGAAGGCAGGACACCTTATAACTGACAGAACAAATCGCCTGACAGGGAAAAAAAATGTGGAACAAATCATGTTTTTAAACGGAAATTTCTGAACAATCGCCAAATCCGTTAATGTTTATTCATTAATATGTATATATGTATTTTTTAAAATTTAATTAGGACAATCTTCAAATTGATATTGACATTTAGTACAATTATTTCAGTAATGTGTACGAGATAAACATTCCAACATGAACGCTTTCAAGCGTTGATTCCACGCATGCTTCTGTTCCAGACCCACAAGGTAAGCATTTTATTTTCATGTTGGCTGTGCGTGCTCACACAGCCAGCCTCTTCGTTTGTCTCTTTAATATTCATTTGTCTGCAAGCGCTGCCAACGGTAGACGCGAAGAACAACTGCACAAATAGTCACGGGTAATGACGTCAGCACTGCAGGAAGCAGCTGACGCTGCCTTCCCCTCGCCCCTCACCACCACAACCCCTCGCAAACCTATCGTTTTCCACAAACAGCGCGCGATTCGTCGACAGGCAGTAGAGGGAGGACTGAAGGGAGAGGGAGAATGAGTGACGTACGGCCGATGTAGAGGGGGAGGGAGAGGGCAAGAGAGTGAGTGAACGAACCAGAAAAAAGTGTGGATTGTGCTATCTGTGAAGAGTTTGAAGTACCAGTTCATCGAAATTGCGTGGTTAGTTCACACTTCACTGGAGTCAAGCATTCATTTGAACGACTCATTCACGAGCTCCCCATCAACATGTGTCTGACAAGTTAAAACACCGTGCTTGCTGCCGAACTATGTAACTACACCACTGCCTTAGGTGTGAAATATAGTTTCTTAACACAATCTCCCAGCTTCATCTCAAACTGATCAGACGTAAAAGTATGCTAACAAATGAAAATAAGTATTAAAACGTTATGTGATATAGAATTTAAAGCCCTTACACAACTCTATTACGAATAACATAACCTTCACAAGAAAGCAGTATTAATCGAAGACAGGAGGAAGAAAAAATTTTTTTTGCACTCGGTGTGAATTAGTCTTGCTAGGTTTACATCTGAAACCCATGACATTGCTAGATGTACTGCAAAAAACACTTGCTTCTCCTCCCAAATAATGTTACATACCATTTCTATGTTAAGTAATCCACTACGAGGGAAATGTATATTTACTTCATCTAGTCTAGCAGACTCGTGTGAAAAATGTATCTTTCGTTCCAATTCAATGTAGCCATATTTTGCATAATTTCGAATTCGTATCGCTTTTTGTAATTCAGTGAAACGTACCACAATGCTCTGCTCTCAAATAGCATTTTACTGCACAACACAGCGGCGTTATTCACCACAGAAAAGTTGGCACTTTTTTTTTTTTTTTGCTCTTAATTTACCGTACACTCTGCGACAAAAACAACGACATACCGCTAAGGAATTATTCGAATGGAACGGATATCAGGGGATGTGATATACATGTACAGACAAACAAATCATCACATTTCCAGGAAAAGTTGATGATTTATTCAAGAGAATGAGCTCTGTAAACTAAGGAAGCCAATGATTCGATGGTCCATCTCTTCCCCGTTATGCAAGCAGTTATTCGACTTGTCATTGGTTGATTGAGTTGTTGGATGTCTTACTGAAGGATAGCTTGCCAAATTCTGTGCAATTGGCATGTTAGATCATCAAAATACCATAATGACAGAAGGGCCCTGCTAATAATGCTCGAAACGATGATAGAGCTCTGGTGACCTTGCAGGTCAAGGTGGGGAGTGGCAAGAAGTAGAAACTCTCGTCGTTTGCGATCAGGCGTTATCCTGCTGAAAAGTACGTCCAGGCCGTGGAGGGCAACAAAACTGGGAATGGAATATCGTTGACTTGCCGCTGCACTGTAAGTGTTCCACAGAAGTCAACTAAAGGGGTCTTACTGGGAAATGTAATAGCACCTGAGACAATAACTCCTGATTGTTCTCCTGTATGGTGGGACTGTGTCTGCCATCCCACTACTGTCTGCAGCATCTCCAGACAAGTCTTCTTTGGTCTTTGGGGCTCAGTTCGAAGTGGGACTCATCACTGAAGACAATTCTACTCAACTCAATAAGATTCCAGGCCGAATGTGCCCGACGCCACTGCATACGAGCTTGATGCTGTACAGGGTTCATTGGTAGTCGGCGTAAGGGGTGACGTGAACACAGCCCCCTTTCTGTGAGCCGCCTGTTAATGGTCCCTGCAGAAACTGAAGCACCAGTTGCACGCCAGCTCGTCGATAATGATGAATCCGGGGCTCTGAGTGTCTCTCTGATGACTGCTCCGACCTCACGTTCTGTCATCTCTCGAGGTCAAGCACTTCCTCCTTTACGCTGTGTTTGGCCATTGTTTACCCATTCC
Source organism: Schistocerca piceifrons (assembly GCF_021461385.2). Classification (NCBI taxonomy): domain Eukaryota; kingdom Metazoa; phylum Arthropoda; class Insecta; order Orthoptera; family Acrididae; genus Schistocerca; species Schistocerca piceifrons. Next base: position 79,692,280 of record NC_060148.1, on the reverse strand, counting down.
TGCTAACATTGGAAATTAGTGGCATCACTCCCTCTCAGATGTCGCGCGATTCGCCCTGTACTCCAACTTCCTTCTTTGAGCCCAACAAGTCTACCAAATGTTGATATCTGCATATAGTGTCCACGTGCCTGTCTGCCAGGCGTAGTTACTGTCCAGAAGAGTACACAGAACAAAATTCGTAAAGACTGTATTTGTTGCTGTCGACATGTCCCTCGTTTACTAGCTTCGCCAGTTGCGCATTGAAATTACTCTGCAGCGTCACACATTCATTCATCGGCCACCAAAGTTGACAGTTTTCCATTTTCTGTCGATACCTGTATTCATTTCAATTTTTGACCAATCTGCATAAGTTGTTTGTGGTGCACCTTTTTCTTCTTTTTTCCCTCTCATAGTATAAAATGTATCTGCATGTTTCACACCGCGCTATATAATAAGGTAACTACTAATTCGATTAATTCTCCCATATACACACATGTAGTGCTTGGGCAGCCTTGTACCATGTGACATTCAACTGCCCAATTTTTTTTAATAATGATATAGAAATGAAGAAATAAATAGGATTTCGTCGTTCGTCTGACTTAGTAACAAAATACCTTAGTTGAACATAAATAGTGAACTGAATTTAATCATTATGAGAAAGAAGTCTGTTGCGACGGCAGTTATATGTAAAACATTCGGAATAAAATCGCGAGCTTTCAACGATAGCCTCCATCGTCACCGTCAGGATGACATATGAATTTAAGCATATATCACGCTTGATTGAATGTATTGTATTTTGCTGTGTTGGCTGAAGAGCCAACACCGTGTTACTAGAGGAGGCCGAAATGCACGCGTTTTAGATCACGCAGGCTGGCGTGAGGAGGGAATGACTACTGACGTGAGGTCTGGAACATGACAAGGGATTAGAATTCAGAAAGCGGACGTAATTAGTTTGATACTTAACTTTAATCCATTAACGATGAACGTCGCTCTTGACGGTACATGATTCACAATATTATCTGTTCAGAATAGTAACTGAATATGGCGCCTTGCTAGGTCGTAGCTGAAGGCTATGCTAAACTGTCGTCTCGGCAAATGAGAGCATATGTAGACGGTGAACCATCGCTAGCAAAGTCGGCTGTACAACTGGGGCGAGTGTTAGGGAGTCTCTCTAGACTAGACCTGTCGTGTGGCGGCGCTCGGTCTGCAATCATTGATAGAGGCGACACGCGGGTCCGACGTATACTAACAGACCGCGGCCGATTTAAAGGCTACGACCTATCAAGTGTGGTCTCTGACGGTGACACCACTTATTTCATCACCGATAAAAAAAAAGAAAAAAAAAGAAAAAAAACACTCTTCTCGACATCGGGACATAGTGGGCAAAATTAACTATATCGGCATGAAAAGAATTTTTTGTTCTTCTAGTTAAATAAAAGCAATCTTTTATCGCTATAGTTTCATCTTAAAAATGATTAAAAGACGATAGTGATTTTTTTCTTTTTCATTTTTCTCTATTTTTAATGAAGTGGCTTTGATCCATGTACCTGTTTCTCCTGTGTTGTCAACTTCTACTACTAGTCTCGCACCTGTATCACCAACGTGAAACGGCTATAGCATTCTAAGGAATTCTTCTATAGCGTCTGCTTTTACGCTTTGTCGATTATGTGTTAAGTGGCGCAATGGAGAGCACTTGCGGGGATTCCATGATCATGATATGCAGCAAGTCGCCAAATGTTTTCTGATGATTGTCATCCCGCGCCAACCGAAAAGCTGTCTCGTGTCACTTGCATGCTTTTGTGAAACAATTTTGGGAATTTCATCTTAAGGAGCCGTGTTTCATTTGTGGATCCCTTTCCTTGCTGTTCGCGTTACACATGACTTTAGTATGCATTTTTTAGTCCAGTTTCGGGCTGCATCAGAGAGAAGTTGTTTGTGGCATTGTTTGGGGGTCATGGCCGAACACTGTTAGCGTTCATTCGCAGTTTAATCAATCACATTCTAATTCATATGTCCCTGAGATTATTTTTATCTATGTTTTCCTCTCAAAATCGGGGCAATGTTATAACGCGAACCGTCTAGTATTCAGATCGGTCGTTTGCCTCCAAAGAATGTCATCTATCAACGCACTCGCCGATCTGATATAATGACGATGCTGGAAGACAGCACAACGTAATTACAATCTGTTCATCATAAGAATAAAACTGATGTAACCATTAGGCCATGAATTCATGCACGTTTGCTTCAGTATATTTAGATTTCGTTTCACGTGGAGCGGAAACCGAGCTGAGACTGGTACAGTGAAGTACGATCATAAGGATACGTTTTATGCTCTGTTACACGCACATATAGACTGAGCGATAATGCGGGACAACAACAATACCGGAGCATTACACTTGGACAGCACTGGCCAGCCAGTTGTCCAACTAACCTGCAATGATGTGAGCAGCTGCAGTTCAGATGTAAAAAGAGACGAGGAAAGAAAAAATATAGCTTCGAAAGCCATTTAATTTCTAAAGAGAATGAAACTATATTTGGAGAAAGTCCAGCACTACTACGCGCTTCTTCAGTGACCAGACGGAAAGCATGAAATTTGTATGCCGTGCTCGAAGTTGCGAAAAGCATTGTTTTTCATGTTTCTACGAGACTTACCTACATCCGTGGTATAAAACGATGAAGATAGTGCAAATAGGAAGTGTTTGGTTTATAATTTTTGTCTTAAAATTATATTGTTATGTTTTCTTAATGTTGATGGCTCTTATTTTTTTTCTTTGTTGTCATTTTACACCTTACACAAGGTGGGCTGGCAGCGGCAACTTTACTCCACTCATCAGCCACAGGCAGTACAAAAAGAGAAAACCAATGAAGACACAGAAATAACGTAATGGTGTTAAAAAAAAAAACAGTAGACACAGTAATTAAAAAACATGAAGCCATTCACACGCAAAGAAAAAACAAGGAAACTGTCAGCACTGTGCACGAACACTGATGATTGAGAAGACACACGTGAACGAAGGAGTGTGGGCGGCGAAAGCACTGAAGCATAAACACGACGCCATGCGCATAAAGCCGATGACAATGATCTCTGGCGCGCTAATGTTCATGCGAAGTGTGCCAGTCCCGGGACTTGCCAAAAGAGGAAAACGGTAGGGGAGGAGGGAGAGGGGAGATGGGAGATGCCAGTGGCAGGGGAGGTGGGGGGGAGGAAAGAAGGTATGGGTGGTAGGAGAAGCCCAGGGTGAGGAATGGAGAAGAGAGAGAAGGGACAGGGGGAAGTGGGAGAGGAAGATCAAAGTTAATTGGAGGGGGAGCTGGTGGAAGCCACCTTGGTAAGGAGAGTGGAGAGATGGAGAGCAGGTGGGACGTGGGAATACAGGTGCGGCAGGGGATGGGGGTGGGAGAGGATGGGAGAGACAAACGGGTGAGGGGGATCAAGTTTACGGGAGGTATAGAGGATTCGTATCTGTTCAAGGAAAAGGAGGAGGTACGGGAAAGGAATAAGGTCATACAGGATCCACGAGGGGGAGGGGAGACGGATGCGACACGTGAGGCAGAGAGCATGGCGTTCTAGGATTTGAAGAGATTTGCAAAAGGTAGGACAGGCAGAGATCCAGGCAGGGTGGGCGTAGCAGAGGATAGGGCAGATGAGGGATTTGTATGTGTGGAGGATGTTGGATGGGTCCAGACCCCATGTGCAGCCAGAGAGGAGCTTTAGGAGACAGAGTCGGGAGTGTGACTTGGCTTGGATTGTCCGAAGATGGGGGGTCCAGGAGAGGCAACGGTCAAAGGTGACGGTAAGGTACTTAAGGGTGGGGTGAGGGCGATAGGACGGCAATAGATGGTGACATAGAAGTCGAGGAGACAGAAGGGAGGTGTGGTTTTGCCTACAGTGATCGCCTGGGTCTTAGAAGGATTGACCTTGAGCAACCACTGGTTGCACCAAGTGGTGAACTGGTCAAGATGGGATTGGAGAAGGTGCTGGGAGTGCTGCAGGGTGGAGGCCAGGGCAAGGAAGGCTGTGTCACCGGCATACTGGAGAAGGTGGATGGGGGGTGAAGGCGGCGGCATGTCTGCTATATACAAAAGGTACAGAAGAGGGGAGAGGACAGAACCTTGGGACACACCGGTGGAGGGGAAAAAGATGTAGGAATTTGTGTTGTGGATGGTGACATAGGTAGGACGTTGGGACAGAAAGGACCCGATCAGACGGACGTAGTTGATAGGAAGGGTGAAGGTTTGGAGCTTGAAGAGGAGACTGGAATGCCACACACGGCCATCGGCGCGTTCAAGGTCGACGGAAAGGAAGATAGCAGAGTGACAGGAATTGAGCTGTTCGGAGAGGAGATGAGTGAGATGAAGGAGAAGGTCATTGGTAGAGGATGGCCGAAAGCCACACTGGGTAACGGGAAGGAGTTGGTGCTGGCGGAGATGCTGGTGGATGTGTTGGGTAAGGATGGATTCCAGGATCTTGCTGAAGACTGAGGTAAGGCTGGTGGGACACTAGGAGGAGACAATGGATAGCAGTTTGTCGGGTTTAAGGAACATCAGGATACGGGACGTTTTCCTCAGGTCAGGGTAGTAGCCAGTGGACAGGACCACATTATAGAGCGTGGCCAGGGTGGAGAGGAAAGAGGCAGGAGCTTCACGAAGGTGGCAATAGGCGACACAATGATGACCGGGAGCAGTGTTGCATTTTGTGTGGAGTGTAGCGATGATATCCTGAGTAGTGATGGGGGCATTGAGTTCATTGTGTACAATGTTGTCCAAGTACTGGAAACCAGGAGCGAGGGGAGGGACAGAGGTGTCAGTTCGATCGCGGACATCCGGGAAGAGGGAGTAATCAAACTGGGCATCATCTGGGATGGTAAAGACATCGGAGAGGTAGGAGACAAAGTGACTGGCCTTACTAAGGCTGTCAGGGAATTGTTGGTTATCATGAAGGAGAGGATAGTAGGGAGGGGGGGGGGGTTGGAACCGGTAAAGCGGCGGAAGGGTGAGCAGTAATTGGACAAGTTGATAGGAAGTGTAGGATTAAGACAGGTGCGTGTCTGTCGCCAGTCCCGGCGTTTCTTAGCCGCGAGCAAGTTTCTAATGTGTCTTTGTAGTTGCCTGTGGCGTCGTAGCATGTCTGGGTCACGTGTGTGGAGGAAGGCATGGTAGAGACAGCGGGATTCACGGAGGAGGAGGATGGCCTGTGGGGGTAAGGTAGGATGGTGGGGGTGGATGGCGGCAGAAGGGACGTGGGCTTCCACAGCGACAAGGTCTGCTGGAGAAAAGAGGCGCCATGGGTAATATCATCGGGTGGTGGTAGGTGTAGGGGTGGCTATCGACCTGGGTAGATAGGGTATCCCGATAGGCATTCCAGTCAGCACAGGAATAATCATGGACATACTTCGGGCAATGTTCATTACGAGGGTCGGGGCGGGGGCGACAACAGCCTGAAACGGTGAGGACAGGGAGATGGTCACTACCAATGGGATCCAGGACACCCACCGCTATGCGGCCAAGAAAGTTAGGGGAGGAGAGGATGACATCGGGAGTGGAGTTGGATTCAGGGTGGGTGTACTGGGCAATGGGAACGAGGTTGCATTGGAGAGAGGAGAGGAACCGATGCCACCGCCATAACTGGGCTGCAGAACGACTATGGACGTTGAGGTCGGCGGCAATCACATAGGAGGAGAAGGTATGGTCAATGTGGGACAGGAAGTCAAAAGAAATAGGGTCGTTTGGTCGGACATAGATGGTGGCGCAGGTGATGGTAAGGCCAGGGAAGAAGAGACTAAGGATCAGGTGTTCTGTGGGCTCGGGAAGGAGAGGTTGGAGTCGAACAGGGATCTGGCGGTGGTGGCCAATGGCTACTCCACCACACGCTATCGGGAGGGGGTTATTGGAGCAGTGAAGGAGGTAGGGCGACCTGTGTAGGGTGCTGTGTGTTGGGGCTGAAGAAAGGTTTCATTAAGGAGGAAGGCATCCATGTGGTGATTTGCGAGAGTGTGCAGGAAGGGAACGGATGTTATTAAAGAAGATATGGTGCTGTCACACCATCACAGGGATATAGACGAGGGTGTCGAGACTGGAGAAGGTGAAATGGGCCTGATTATGATAATAGGTGGCATACGTGTTGAGGTGGAAGATGGATCGGGCGGCGAGGGATGTCTGCTGGAGAGTGTGGGGGCACTAGAATGGGTGGACATTCTGGAGGACGATGCATATGAACCTTATGATTTCCTCAGCTGGGGGGGGGGGGGGGGCAGTGAGTTCAGGAGTGGGAGGGGGGGTCGGGCCTTGCATTTCTGGGAGTAAGTGGGATGTGGGAGGTTGGAGGTGTTGCAGGAGGGACAGGACTGTAGGTTGGGGCACTGCCGGAGCAAGTTTGCCTGCTTACAGCGCGGGCAGACAGGAGCCTCGCGGCACTCAGATGTAGGGTGTGGAGACGGCTCTTCATACATTTCAACATCTTAAAGTTTTATGTCATGTAACTTAGTAATAATATAGCTAATACCTACTTCCAAGAATGTAACAACACCAGTGTACGTCTGCTAGTGCTTCTGACCAATCATCGCAATTGTGTTCTCTTACACCAGGTTTATTCTTATGATGAACAGAGTGTAGTTAATGAAATGCACTGCCTTTCGAGTGCGTCCATATCCATAACGCCATGTCTACCACTAGCGTCTGCCACTTCCAGGTGACAACGCCATTTCCTCAATGAAGCAGGTAGCTGCTTCACAGCGGAAAGCGTTTGCCCTGCCGTTGCTGGGAACTGCCTTAATATATACGGCGGTAGTCTGTTATCGTTATCTGGCGAACACGTTCAGACCTTAATTCACACATTCAACTCGCTCTTTTTCTTCTAAACTGGCGTCAAAAACTGCAGGGGGAGAGAATCGGCACTGCAGCAATTGCAAGAGTGGCTACTGCGCTGCCATCTGTTGATGACGCGAAGCGACAGCCGCGTGGCTGCTACTAGACTCTAGCGACAGTGAAAGATGGGAAGTGACGCAGTTCACAGAAGTTGCCATATCCAGTTGAAGGCGTTGCGAGTATTAACATTGAATATGAAATTTTTGGCGGGCACTGGACAGAAAGACCTGTGTTTGTTATTGTTTTCGTCGAGGTGGTAGATGATGCGTGGAACTTTTGTAGTAACTAAGTAATACGCGTTGTGGCATTGTGATTTCTAAGAAACGAAAAGCTGAACGCAAAATTGTTGGAGAGAAAACAGGAAACGTTATATACATTCGCATTCTGGGAGGCAAACGAGCTGATCGGTTAAAATGATTGTGGTTAGAATATCGTATTTTCCCATAGAATATAAATGTATAGGATTTATTTAATGCTGAGACGTATGTACTCAAGCTGCACGTGCCGTGTTTTACTCATGAACATTATAAACGACAGATTTAGATGATAGCTGTGAAGACTTCCCATGTCCTGCTGTTCCCTAAACCTAACAAACCCCCCTCTCTTCCTATCCTCCAATCTTACCCAATGTGGCTTCCGGCGTTCCTTCTCCGCCGACGAACAGCTCCTTAACCTTACCAATCTTCTTTCCCTCCAACTTAACTCCTGTCGCTCCGCTATCTTTGTTTCCTTTGATCTCCAGAACGCCTATGACTGTGTCTGTCATCCCGGACTCCTCTTCAAACTCCAGACCTATGCTCTCCCCATCAACTTCATCCGTCTCGTTGCTTCCTTCCTCTCCCATCGTCCCTCCTATGTGACTATCCACAATTCCAACTCCCGTACCTTCTATCCCACTGCCGGCGTGCCCCAAGGTTCTGTCCTTTCCCCTCTCCTCTATCTCCTGTACACTTCTGATATGCCCAAACCTCCCCCTCCTGTTCATTTTCTCCAGTTCGCTGATGACACCGCCTTCCTAGCCCTTTATCCTACCCTTAAACGGTCCCAAAGTACCCTCCAAACCCACCTTGACCTATTCACCACTTGGTGCGACCATGGGTTCCTCCGTGTTAATCCCTCCAAGACCCAGGCGATCATCATAGGCCGCACCACCCGCTCCTTCCGCCTCCATGATTTCTACCTCACCATTTATGGCCGTCCTATCCACCTACCCTCAAATACCTTGGCCTCACACTCGACCGCCACCTCACCTGGACTCCCCATCTCCTTACCATCCACAACAAAGCTCACAACCGCCTCCGCCTCCTGAAACTCCTGTCCGGCCAGACGTGAGATCTGCATCCTTCCGTCATCCTTCACACTTACAAATTCTTGATCCGCCCCATCCTCTGTTATGCCAGTGTCGCTTGGATTTCTGACCCTCTCCGGTTCTATAAAGCCCTCCAAATCCTCGAACGCCATGCACTCCGCCTTGCCTTCCGCATCCGACTTCCATCCCCCACGTGCATCCTCTAAGATCTTGTCCCCTTCCCCCACCTTCTCCTTTTCCCTGAACACATACGCACACTGTATATTGTCCGCCGCCTTGATCCCCCTCACCCCCTGGTGTCTCCCTTCCTCTCCACCCCCAACCAGTTGCCACACCTTTACCGTTGTGTCCCACCCTCTCTCCATCTCCACACCCTGCATCTTCTTTCCCAACTTCCACCATCTACCCCTCCCGGATGAAGAGCTTCGCCCTGACATCTACCCTTCCTGCCTCCTTCTCAGGGCTCCCTCTCCTCCCCCTCCCTCCTCCTGAGCGGCTTCCCCCTCCTATCCCCCCCATCTCTTGTGCCTCCTTTCAGTGTCTCTGCACTCCCTCCTGCCCTGTCTTTCCCTCTTCATATCCCGCCCCACGCGTCTCCTGCCTCTTCGTGAACCCACTGATGACCCTCCTCTCTTCATCCCGCCGCTTCCTCAGATGCTCCTTGTTCTCCCCTCCTTTTCCATCCTCTCTGCCCTTTCCCTCGTCAGGTCCTGCCTGGCAGTTTTATTCTTCATCGTGTGTGCTCCAAGTGGATTTTAAGTGGGTTGTTCCGGAGTGTTTTTACTACTGTGTCCGACTTTTAACCTGTGCCTGCGCATACAGTGTCTTCTCTGTGTTTTAAGAATCGCCACTGTTTTTTTTTAACTTTCTGGTGACTTTTTAAACTGTCCCCCATGAATGTCTCCGTGTTAGTCTATTTTTTACCTCCATTTTCTCCCATTATCCTGATTTAAGTTCCCCTTTCTCGCCTTATGTATGTAACATTTTATTCTCATTTTAAGTTGTTATGTCACTCGGCTGAAGAGCGGTGGATTGTGCCACCGACAGCCCTGCCCATATGGGCAGGGGAATGAAATCAAATAAAGAAAAAAAAAAGAAAATGATAGCTGTGTTGTATGCAACTTAGTACTTTTGTAGTGGCTGTTGGAAGGCTTTCCAAATGTAACTCTCGTTTAAACATGTTCATATGTTAATTAATGGAGTTGTTGGACTTTATTTTTGGTCACTGAAGTATATAGCGATGAAACTGGTTAAAAACAGGAAGAGAAATGCAACAAAACTGGGGATACTGTGGGAAATTTGCGTTTGGAAAACAAGCTGCAGAAATAGGTGAGGATTCATATGAATGTCTCGCCTGACATTCAGAAAATTCATAAAACAAATCAGTATCTAGCAAATTCACTCTTCATTATTAATCATAAGGACCATTAGGGAGTAAATGATTTAGGATGTAAGTATTAGAAGTTCAATGTTAGAATGGATGGTTTTTAGATCTTAGCTGCGCTGCTTAGAAAGAAAATGCTGTAGGATAGATTGAATAAAAGTATTCTGTTTGTGGGCCAGTACAGTGAGAAAGATCTTGTAAGTGCAAAGCAGGCTGTACTGGCCTTTTTGGGTTGCTCCAAAAAGATGCAAACTCTGTACAAATGTTCCAACAGGAATTAAGTTTCATTCTTGGTAATTTAATCCTGTTTTCTTGTCAATTGGCAGTCATTGCCTCATCACTATACCGAAACTGAGGCTAACGTGAGGTTATTCGCATGAGGTCAGGTACCGATGCTACACCCATCTGCTTTGACCTGTAATGTCATGGAGAGTCTTGATGTTTTTGAGTCTTTGTAGATTGTGTGTTGTAGTATTTGGTGGCTCTGTGTTGTGATGTATGTTTGTTAGTTAAGTAGTTTGACATGAATTGAATATTTCATGTTGGTATTGAAAGAATTTGTGCTGGCTTTGTGGTGAGTTACTTTGAATTTGCATATTTTAGCTGATGGATTCATTTTTATGTTTGGATATAATAGTGCCGTGTGTTTCTTGTAGTCGGAGATTTAATATTTTTCTTCTGTTGTGAAGAAGATACAGATATTTATGAGTAGCTCATTGATTGTTGCAATGGGCGAAGTTGTTTCAATATATTGAAATTGGTAGTGGTGAAAGTGTGATGAATTTTCGGGATTTCCTTGTTAGTGTTCAGTAATTGTTGGAATGTTTTTGGTGGGTATCATGGGTACTGATGTACCATCGTTGTTTAGGATACATTTCTGATATTAGTCATGTGAACATGGTTTGGTTTGTTGTACTGAGAACTTTGGTTTAGACAGAGTAAGTGAAAGTGCTGTATCTAGGGCTATGCTTGAGCTTTGTCAGTGAAGTGAACTTTGCAACACCATGTTTTTGAGTGGTTGGTTCCTAGTATCGAGGGCTTTGTTGGACTGTCTAGCTCAAGGGAAAATTGTGTTGAGGTTTTGAGTTCTGTATGGGTTACTGGTATTGAGGTCTTAATTTGAGATATATAGGTCATGTGAAATTTACAACACCAATAGTTTTCATTTTTGTAATTTTTTGTTAAGTTTTGATGATTTCGTGTGCTTGATTTTTGGGTGAATATTTGTTTTGCAGTGATATAATTATTCTTACTGTCATTTATTTAGTTTGTCCTTTTCATATGGTTGTCCTGTCAGTTTCATTCTATTGCTGGAGTTAAATACTTCACATGTTATTTATGTTTGTTCGCAGGTGTAATGTGTGATGTCATGGTCAGCATATTGTATGTGTTTGAAATAGTGTACACCATGTTGATGGCATTACTGGTCAAAACAGGCAGGTGGAGTCATGACTTCACGCCAATTTACCTTTTATGATTGAGAAGTAGATCACTATATATTAACTGATTTTGTTCTGTGGATATAGTTTGTGTATGTTTTGATGATTATAAAATAATGCTGTGTTCCAAGGACCATTGGTCTGTTTCTATCAAAATGGTGTAGATTACTTTGGATTTACGCTCTGTGTCTTTGTTTATGGCTACATACTGGCTATTTACAGATTACCAGCAGAAGAGTAATGATAATGAACATATTGGTCTGTGGTGCTGCTCATGTTACTGTTACAGAATGTTACATCTACTTTTAAATAGCACAGGCAATCACTGAAGTCTTTTTATACCACAAGGTTTTTGTTAAATATCCATCTTTAGAGCAAAAGTTGTCAGAATAAGCAATTTCAGTTCTGATTTAAATTTTTGTAAGGGTTTACAGCAGCCAGTTGCCTTTGGTTTTATTCTTTAGTTTCTGTTTACCATGACTAGTTTTAAATTAACAAGTGATTTATCATCAGATGGTACATATTTATTGCATATTTGCAGCATTCTTGTAGCTCATGTAATTATGGGAAGAGAACGAAATATATACGCACCAAATGTGGTTAGAAGTGTGTACATTTCACACCTGGCCACAGCTGCACAACTCCAACAAAGCTGCAAACATGCAATAAATATGTACAATGTGATGATAGTGATTCAAAATTGGTCTTGGTAAAATAATACAAAAAGTGGCTGACAGTAATTTCAGGGAAGTTTTAATATTTTTCCCCCTTTCAGATGATATTAGTGGGACAGTAATAAAAAACGTTTGGGGCTATTGTTGAACACTTTGGCAGACTTAGTGATAAACAATTATTAAGTTTTCTTCTAAGTTTTGACTGAAATAACCTCTTGGTTGACAGACAGCTATGGTGGCACAGGGTCATTCATTCCACATACTTAGAATGAGCAAGAACTGCATATGCAATGCAAATAGAGCAAAACATACATTCAGATTACTTTTCTTGTTGTCATTGTAAGCACCAGTGGGAAGTACATCAGTGGGGATGGTGGATAGGGCTACAGTTGGCTCACGCCTTCTTGTGCATTGTACTGCAGGTGAGAAAGCTGTGTGGTGCCTAAAAAATCGGTCATCATAGCGGGCACATAGTTGTCAAGAAAGAATGGCAGTTGGCTGACTCTTAGCCACTGCCACAATGACAGTGTTATTTTAATCAAGGCATAGTGTGGTTGTGAAAAAAAATCAGTTCAAGCTGAAATTTCATCTGTACTATCAATACAAGACAGAAATATAACTTTTGTGTAAACTTTGCATCATTAACTAGGATTTAACAAAGTTATGTACTATGGTATGAAGATATTTGAGAAGCTCCCATGTAATATACAACAAGTAATTAGTTATCTCAGCAAATTCAAAGGAAAATTTAAAACATATGTCATTGGTGACTCCTTCCATTGATTATCTTAGTGCAAGGATTTGATTCCTTCTTTAGATGGATGGCAGGTAAACTGTCCTATGTAATTACATATTTAGGTTACTGTTTTCTTTGAAAAATACTTGATTAATGAAGTAAATGTTAAGTTTCTTATAAGACATCCTGCAGCTACCTAATATAACTGAAGTAGCAGCAGCTTTCTTTCTAAATCACTAGAACACATTTAACTAGCATAAACAGAACTAGCATTAAGCAGTGTTGTGATATTTTCTTGTTAATATAGTGTACAGCTTAAGCAATGTTTGGTTGTCTTTTGTTAATGTTTACCTTCACTTGCTCCCTGTAGGTTCACCTTCTTGGTGGTAGAGTAGAAAAAATTTCTATACTTGTTCACCTTCTTGGTGGGATGTACAGAATATGATGAATGAGTAGAATTCTTTTCAAACTGTGATAGTTTATTTATGACAAGCAATGTTAGTAAATGTATACAATGTGAAGGTGCTATTAGAATGCCTAATGCATTGAACACACACCTACATAATGACTGTCAGTAAATCTGTAGCATCACTATCTTCAGCTGCCCAGTTGCAATGTGAATGCAATACATGATCAGATTCGCTGATTATATGTTCCACCATTTAACAACTTAATATGTGCTCAAATGTAGTAGTTTTTACTCCTATGGACTTCATTTGAGATTGATTTGCACCTAATTGGCGACAGAGTGGTGTACTCTACATACAAAATTCATGTTACTCATCAGTACATACTTTATTCGTTTCTAATTTGTCACCGGCCGTGGTGGCCAAGCAGTCTGGCGCCCAGTCTGGAACCGCGTGAATGCTATGGTCGCAGGTTTGAATTCTGCCTCGGGCATGGATGTGTGTGATGTCCTTAGGTTAGTTAGGTTTACGTAGTTCTAAGTTCTAGGGAACTGATGACCTCAGAAGTTAAGTCCCATAGTGCTCAAAACCATTTGAACCATTTTTTTTTCTAATTTGACATCTAGTAATGTTATTCTACTTATGTTTGTTATTTCCATTACTGCCAGGTTCTATCAAAAAATATTCAATAATTCATTTTAAATATATCTTTGATTTATTTTCAGAAGCACATTGCAAATCCAGTACCACAACATGATTGCACAACCAAATGTTCTCTGTCACCAACCTATATTTTCTGGGATGGTTACAAGGGATAGACAACAGCCAGTACCTTAGATCATTATTTTTATTTTACCCTCTGTGCCAAATTAATGTGTCTGGTAATATATTAATGTTATGTCACTGTCTGTGGTAATATCATAGATAGACATTAAGAAAATGAAATGGTTTACATTCCACTGTGAAAACCCACTGTCATAAAATGTTTATTGACTTGGATGACACTTGTATCTCTTGTGTTGGAGTTACTGTTGCAATGAATGTAGTTTTTTAGTAAGACATGTTGAAAACAACTGCAGTAAAATAAATTTGTTTATTGCAAAAGGAGTTATGTCTTTTACATATATTGTATTGTGCCATTTTATATGTCTGTTGTTCACAATGCCTGCTCCCATCCCCACCTAGAGAAAGTAATTACAGAATCAAGAATCATAAGTTCAATGGTCCATCCACTAATGATTATAGGTCCAAGGATAATATTTTTTCACTGAGTTGCTTATACTTCTTCAAAAGTAAAACTGTGAAAAGTATGAAATTAAAATATTTTGTGATTGGTTCTGCAAGGAATGTTGAATGTTTTGTTATAATATATTCAATTATTCAAAATTTATTCACTTACTGTGAACTATTAGACATCAGATGTGTTAGGTATATAAGTGACATATGAAAATTTCTGCCGGACTGCAACTTGAGCCTCATCAAAGATTCACTGTGTATAAGTTTAGCGTAAGGTATAATGAGCCAATTGTAACACATTCGGTCAGTGATACACAGCTTCTTATTTGGCATGTGTTCAGTTCGTTTTCTTTGATTCTTTCCACACATCACCTCTCCTCTGCTTATAACTGCAGATTGGTCAGTCTGTGAGAGTACATAATGGGCTATGAAAATGAACTCTTATTTACAACAGTTTCTTCTAGATATGTTGAGTCTGGTTTGACCTTTTGGATGTGACACGATCTTGAAGAAACAAAACAAGTAGAAGTAGTAACAGTTATGAACAGTGCTTGATTTATAAAAAAGAAGAGGTACCAGTATTGTGACTTAACTAGAGGTATCGGTATGGCATACCATCACAAATCGAGCACTGGTTATAACAACAAAAGCAGTTGTTTGGTTTAAAATAGTGATGCCAGAAACTGTACCTGGATCGCTTCGTCTTCTCACAGCTATGAAAAAGGAAGACTTATGTTTGACAGTATTATGAAAAGGATAGTTGCTACCCACCATATAGTGGAGTCGCTGATTCACAGATAGGCACAACAAAAGGACTGTCAAACACAGCTTTTGGCTAAACAGGTCTTCATTAGGTTTAGGCAGCACACAACACAACACACAAGCGCAACATGTGCACACGTGGCCACAGTCTCTGGCTGCCAAGGCAAGACTTCAAGCATCTTGCGCTGCTGCTCACATTCTGGCCTTGGCTGCCAGAGACTGTGGTCAGGTATGTGTGTTTGAGTTGTCTTTCATGCACACTGCCATCCAAAGAAACTTATAAACAAAATTGAACTTATGAAATTTTGAGGGGGGGGGGGGGGGAGGGTTTGAGAAGGGAAGGTTTGCACTGCTCGCGTGGAAAAATCTATTTTAGTATGTGTTAATTAAGAAATCCCAACCTACTCATGGATCATTGAGTCAACATAGCAGAATTAAAAAATAATGTGAAAGTGATGAAATCAAAATATTTTGTGATTGGCTCTGCATGGGATCTGAACCATGTCAAATTTGTCTTTTTTTGTTGTAATATATTTGGTTACACTGATGCAAAACTTCATAAAGAGTACATAAGATGAAAGCTCCATGAGAACAAGACTGATGGAAAAAAGAAAGTTAACTGTTTAGTATTTTAAAAGTAATCACCATAGCTGTGAATACCTTTATGCCCCTGTGAGAAAAGATGGTCAATCGCTTCATGGAAAAATGTTTGCGGTGTTCTGAGAAACCATGATTGTACCCATGTGTGCACCTCTTGGTGTGAACCAAACGAATGGCCAAGAATGTTTCTTCAGGACTCCAAAAATATGGAAATCACATGAGGAGGGATTGGGACTGTATGGAGGTTGTGTGAAGGCTTCCCAGACAAAACTCTGCAACATAGTTTAAGCAACCTGTCAATAAAACACCTGCCAAGGCTGTATAGAGTATGTTATAGAAGTTTTGCTGGGAAACACATGTTCTCCATAAAGTCCTGATCTCTTCCCATGTGATTTCCATATTTTTAAAGTGCTGAAGAAAGAGTTTCGTGGCTGTCCCTTTGCTTCAGATAAAGAGGTGCGTGCTTGGCAACATTTTTCCACAAAGGTGTTGACCATTGTAAGGCAATTACAGTGGAATAAATGTGTTAACAACTATGGCAAGTACTTCAGTGTTAATGAATAGTTTACCTACTTTTTTCCACCTTTTTCATATTAATTTGACTGCCCTTGTATGCCACTCTCTTAAGTTTGCTTTTGTAAATCTGTGTACTATGTACACAAGTGCTCTATTATTATTTTACAGCTTTTTATTTTTTTTAAAATACTTTCCCCTCAGAAACTTGCAGCTTTGTGCTAGGTTAAAGATATCCTGAATTTGGAAGGTTTTTATAATCCAGCTAGATTATCTGCAGTGCTAAAGCAATCAACAGTAATTTCATAAACACTGATGGACATGCACCATTTTGGATTTGAGAACTGTACACTCACTTTTTTAAGGTGGGGACAGTGTAATACATACTTCTATTGCACAGAAGAGGAACTTGAAACTTAGCAAGTTGGAGTAACTCCATTTACTATAAATACTCCTTAGAAAACTTTCTTATTTCTTTTTTATATTTTGCTGGTAGTAGATGTACCACATTTACATAAAGCACCAAAATGGATATTTAGGCAATGTTTCAGTAAAATTCATTATCTATCAGTTTAACTGAGTTCCGCTAAGCCAACACTGTATGTGTTCTTTTAAGAGAAATCTATTGTTTACTCAAAAGCCATATGCTCAGGAACATATTGTGATCTAACAATTGTTCATTTCCAGAATGACATAAATCATTTGAAAGCCCTCATTTCATTCTATCAGTAAACATTTTATTATTAGTGAAAAGTCATTAGTTAAAATGTTATTCATAATTAAAGTTTCCACACCCAGAAAATAATATTATTATTTGGACCTTTAAGTATGTTTATAAAATCATAGGTATGGTTATAATTTTCTTGTTATAATTTTTCTGAACTAGATAATAGCTTTGGTTATCAGAGTAATTTGACAAATGGAGACAACTACTATCCCATTAAATTTACAAGAGGCTTGGTAGACTACCACGACAGTGCTCATGACATGAATAAAATAATCCACCCAACTTTTCTTATTTCCCAATCATCTATCATATAGATAAATCAAATTATTAGTTGCTTCACCATAATGTCATTGCCACTAATTTCTTAATTATCTCTTTATATAGCAATAGGAATTTAGGTCCTAGTAATTGCTACAGTAACTTCTCCATGGTAGAGTCGTGATTAGCTATTTTTATCTTAATATATTAATGTAAACATTCATAGAATGCACTCATCCATTCCACATTTCAATGTCAAAGTCACTAATATGAGCAGGTCTTACTGTTGGTCACTCAGTGTAATTATTCTTTGAACTTGTTTGGAAAATCTGTCTGTAGTCATCCGCATAATTTCTCTGTGTTAAAGTGTTAGTTAAGCTTCAGCGACTGAGTTCTTTCAAATGCTATTTTCTGAAGATTTACAATTTTTGTAGACTTGGATGATGACTTCGCCATGGAAAGAACCTGTCGCTGTTTAGAGTTCAAGTGTAGTAGCTGACTTGGTCTATTTGAACTATAAAAATAGTTATAGCGGAAGTTAATCTTCATCACTGTGTGTTTTGGCACTAAGGAATGTGAAGTAATCTCAAGTTTAAATCAAAGATGTCATGTCCGTCACTGAACTAGACTGCATCTTCAACCAATTTCAGAGAACGAGACTTCAAAAGTCTAGCATTACGAAAGAATACCAGCAATGTAAGTAGGTCATTAATGTTACATACTGTGGTTAGCTTTTCACTGGGCAACTGTAGAATCCCTAATGATTATGAAAAGCTTTCTAATGATGCACTAAACATAAAATGTTGCTACCCATACAACCAAGTATGAGAGGAGTGCACATTAAAAAAATCATTTTATAAGCAACTTCAATTCCAACTGGAAAAACAGGTTGTCCAAAACTTCAATACTAAATACTATACTGTACAGTGCACTCACTGACACTTGAAGTGTTTGTTTCTATTTCGTGAAGTAAACAAATCATATGAGGAATGAGTCCATTTTGTAAGGATTTATATTCTTCATATACAAGATATGCCTGTAAGAGTTACTGTTAAGTCAATTATAAGTTCATCAGGCAAATTTAGGAAAACTAAAATTACAAATGGGAGCTAGATACCTATACAAAATGTTAATATGCATATTTTACAATGAAATTATGGAGTAGTCTGCATGCTAATGCAATGAGTTTGTTGAGGCTATGAATCCATAAACAATAAACACATTCCAAGTACAGGAAACCTTGGCTAAATAGTGTTATACTGCTGAAGGCTAAATAGAATAAATACAAAATTACATGTAACCTTTCACTGCATTTGCATAACTTTCTGGATTAAAATTATCTTTCACAGATGAATAATATTGAATTCAGTTTGTGTTAATCACCAAAATTTTAATTAATTCAGGGATAAGCATTATAGCTCTTGGATCAAACATAATTCCTTCCCTTTGACAAAATGTTAGCATGTTCTAATAATAGTATTTCTTTGAGTTAGTACACACAGTAACAAAACACTGCTGTTGTAAATGAGAGCAGTAACGCTTGCACTAGCCCTACATCCACAAAGGTGCTATCCAGCATAAATATTTTGTGATATGTACCTAAGACAAAGAGCTACAAAAATGACTCTGAGTTAAGTAGGTATAATCTTGTGTAGGAAGGTCCTCTTGTCAGGACATGATACAAGAAAACATGAAAATGGTATTCACTTTGACAGTTACTTTTTATTTTCCATGTACCATTAAGATTAATCAAATAATGTAATGAGATACCTGATCACAATACCATTACTTCAGACAAACAAAAATTTATGAATAAACACAAGTGGTAGAACAGCCTGCCAAGATAGCAGTAACTGAAATTTATACAGGTAGTGAATAAGCAACATGGATTATGGACTTCTTAGTACTGTATGGCATAGTCCAAAATAAAGGAACTATGATTGTACAATTGAGAGATAGCAGAATCAAAAAACTGAATCTTACAATTCTCCAAGTGGCGCCAGTTGTACACCTACTGTAGTAAATTATACATTAAATCCTAATCTCAGTTTCAGATATCACTATGAGTGATTGACACTTACAGTGAAAATAAAATTACGTGCATTTTATGTACTCATGTAGAACTGACAAAAATTGTTTCTGTAAACATTTTGAAATCCCACATGTGAAATGTGAACAACAATATTTTAGAGTCACTGGTGAATCTAGAAAATGGAAAAAGGAAACTGAGCAGGCAAGAGAGAGAGACAGAGTGGGAGCATGCTGGGATATAGTAGAGACAGGATAATGAGCTGCTAATTGCAGCATCTGTAGGCTATGCTGGGGCTGTGGGGGAAGTGGAGTAAAGTAGAGAAGGGAAAAGGATTCTGCCAGTGCACTGGTGGGGTAGAAGGTTGTGTAGAGCTGGAGTGGGAGCAGGGAAGGTTGAGATCAGGGTGGTGGTGTGAGAGGAAAGAATCCAGTCAGTGAGGCAGTTATTGAATTTGAGCATATCATGTTGGGTGGCATGCTCAGCAAATGGGTGATCCAGCTGTCCCTTGGCCAGTTTGGCACTGGCCATTCATGTGGACTCACGACTTGGCAGTGGTCATGACCATGTAGTATGACAGAAAGTTGTTGCAGATAACTTGGTCGATCACAATGACTGCTTTCACATTTGCCCCTGCCTTTCATTGGATGGGAGATGCCAGGGACAGGACTGGAGCATGTTGCAGTATGGGTCAGGTTTTGCATCTATTACACGATAAGCCCCATGGGACAATTGGTTCAGATCAGGGGTGGAATAGAGCCAGATAAGGATATCGCGTAAGTTGGATGGGCAGTGGAATACCTCTGTATGTGTGTGTGTGTATGGGGGGGGGGGGGGGGGGATATTTTTCATTTCAGGACATGATAGGAGGTAGTTGAAACCCTGCCGTTCTTTGAAGTATCATTAATGAACCCTGATGATGACAGAACAATTGTTATGAACTATCATTAATGCATCCAATCTTCGCATTTTAAGAAAACTAAATTGTGTGGTTGCCTTTGTCTTAAATCAGTATTTATGTCTCCATGAATATATATCCTTTCCTTAGACCATTTTGCAAAAAATAAGTTAATTTTCTCCAAGGACTGCCCAAATGCTTCAATATTAGTGTCTGGCATACAGTAAAAAAATATAGTTATGAATTTTAACATGGGCTACAACAGTGAAGCTGCTTCTACTGCATTTTTAGGCTTGTATCATCCACACTAAGGACACTGTATTGGACAAGTACTGTAAGCCCACCAACCTGATTTATGTCGTCTCTTCTATGATGCCTCTTCATTAGCACATCATTCTGAAGTCATAAAGTGGAAAATCTTAATGAGTTAAGGATGGTGTTTGCACGAAAATGTACATACCACCACAATTTTGGTTTCACTTTTTCATATATTGTCTATAAGGTCCCACTGTTGGATCGTTACCAATTTCTTAATGTCATATGAAAAAAAAATACTACTCAGGATAGACTATAATTATTAACAACAATTTGGTTAGTAAAAAGTGTAGTGATCTAGGACTTTGGAATAGTATATGGAATCATTTTACACATCTTCATTGGCACTAATCCGTTAATGGGTACAAGTGGAATACTGGACATCGTGGGAGATTACACAATTTTCATAACTAATGGCTCTATCAGTTAATGAAGTAAGCCACCATGTGCATAAAAATTGGAGTAATAGAAGTACAGCTCTCAGAGATGAAATTTAATAATCACAGAGTCAAAATTTGCAATGCAAAATGTGTCTACTTCTGAACTTTAATGATAATCATCATGTAAGTTAATTTTTTCCACAAAATTTTAACTATGTTACTGAAAAGTAGGAATGCTAGTCTCTACAATGAGTGGTATCATCCCTACCAAATCTATTTATTAGCTCAAAATATTTTCACTGCTATTTACTATAGTAAAATTTTTAATCATACATAACTTTTAATTAACATGGTTTTAAACAAAACTAATTGTATTTTTGCTGTTGGATATTGAGACTACAACTGTACCAATGAAACCTGAATTGAATAACAAATGGGCAGATTTATGCCTACATCATGTATAAATACTACTGAAAATTAGAACAAAAACACACTCAGAGACAGAAAAGAGTCAAAAAATTATTGGTGGTAGTTGGGGTGTAATTAGAGCAGGTGGTGGATGCCAGCTCGATATGCCGCAGTATGCCAGGACCATTCCCCCTGATATGTACAGTCGTAGCTTATCTTCACTGAGCCAGTGTTTATTAACACATAATGTTGTCTTCTTTTGTACACCTAACAGAATACTAAGAATACCAATTTTATTTTTTAATGACCTGACATTTATATGTAAGAGTAATCATGAGTCATCACCACAAATGGGTAAAGTTGGATTCCTAGGCAGCAGCACATCATTGTCTTCACTTTATACATAGTCTTTTGTTATAAGGACATTGTGTTCATACAATAGCAGCCTTCTCCTTCATTGCATTGAATCCAGATGCTTGCAGCAAAGTAATATGCTCAGAAACACCCATAAAAAAATCACTGTGCCTTTCTTGTTCTTGTGGACTCTCATACAATGACTTCTTTATTTTCATCCAAATTCTGTGTATTTGTTTTTTGTCCTACTAATGTAATTGAACATTTGTAATACTGTCCTATGAAAGAAATGTAATTGTTTCCTTTTTCATGGATTTGTCTATGCATTTTTAGCAGTAACAGTAAATATGAAAACATGACCAAAGTATATAATATTTAAATTTTTAGTCATTGCATGGAATATAAACAGACATTGATATACTGAAGTCATGTAATAATACCAGTTAGAGCTTCTCAACTATTTATCATGAAATAAACTAGAACTATTTATTGTATGTGGTTAAAAGACAGTATGACATTCCCCCACTGCATTTTTTTTGTAGATTACGTACAATGTATGTCGTGCACTCACGAAATACTTGTTTGTTGTCCCATATGTGCTTTCTGAATTTACGTTGCAGTTCATTTTTATAACACAAAGAGCACTAAATATGGCATGAACATAGACATTATGCTGCTCTACAGATCAATATGTTACATCTAGCTCCAAATAGCTTGGCAGCCACACAGCCACAGGTGTGTCTCCCTTTTTGTTACAAAGGAGTGACCATCTCAGTATGCAGTAATCTACTGAGCAGTGTGCTTAGTACACTATGAGCAGTTGCATTAATTGTTAATGGGGTGATTTTCTTATTAGCCACTTCAGTCAGTTATATTATTAGTCATACAGGAATGAGCTGTCCGTATGATGTTTTGCAGACTCGCTAACTATAGCTTAGAAGTTCTGCTTTTGAGTAGGCCTCATTCACTGAACTGAATCCCCCCTACCAGATGGTGCTCACACACACAATGAAACCCCCACCACTTCCACTGTACCCTCCCATACCATACTATCTGCACAGGTATGGGACAATACTTTACTCTAACACTCTGCTTTCACATTCAGTTTGGCCACGGGTAACTGAACTGTCACCAAGCCACCCTAACCTAATCCTCTGATTACACTACAGATCAGTCATCACAACAAAACACCTATTCAGTCTTGTTATATCAGTGTTCATTTAAGGTGATAAAGTAGGTGTTTACACAACCTGAAAATTAATTTTCATAAGAACACAGTGTCTGAAATGTAGTGTCATAGAAGAATGGTGAAGATTATATGGGTGTACCGGATAACTAAATAGGTGGTACTGAATAAATTTGGTAAGAAGAGAAATTAAAGGTACAACTAAAAAATTGGACTGACTGTTAGGACACAACCCGATGCGTCAAGGAATCATCAAGTCAATTTGGTACTGGAGGGAAGTTTGTGGGATAAAAATTACAGAGTTGTACCTAGGTTTGACTACTGTAAGCAGGTTCAAATGGATGGAAGTTGTGCCTTATAACAAAATGTAATGGAAGCTTTTAAGTGTGATATCCTCACAGATTTGTGCATCATTACAAATTGCCAGGATTGCTTCTAAAGGGTATCAAATATACATTTGTATCATTACTATTTTTGATTAACTATTCTCAGTTCCAATATTTACTATCAACAAACATTTGATATAGTAGTCAATGAATGTAGACCCATTTATAACATGGTTCCAGCATGTTCAAAAAAGTACTTAAAAAAATAAAATAAAATAAAAACACCATCTGAACAGCCCTTGAAGGTCCAATGGTACTGACTGGCTGCTGTGTCATCCTCAGCCCTTAGGCATCACTGGGTGTGGATATAGAGGGGCATGTGGTCAGCACACAACTCTCCCAGCCGTTGTCGGCTTTCATGACCAGTGTCACTACTTCTCAGCCAAGCAGATTCTCAATAGGCCTCACAAGGGCTGAGTGCACCTTGTTTGCCAACAGCACTCGGCAGACCCAGATGGTGACCCATCCAAGTGCTAGCCGAGCCCAACAGCTCTTAACATCGGTGATCTGACGGGAACTTCTGTTACCACTGCGGCAAGACCACTGGCCAAGAAAAATATTGGTTTCAGTTTTTATTGTGGTCTGACCAAAGGAAACTAGGGCGAAATTGTCTTCCACATTTTCCTTGGTGTATTACATAACTCACAGCGCCAGCACCGTGGGACTGGTCTTCATCCGTCTTCATCCGTCCCCAGTTTTTTCCTCTCCTTTTCGTCCTGTGCTGTTTTCGTTCATCCCTGTCATCATGTCAGCCCCCACTGCCACTGCCACCACTACCACCATTGCCATTGTGTACACTTCGCCCTCTGCCGCCACCACCACCATTACATGGTGTGCCCAGTCACACCCCCCTCTTTCGATCCCTCCTCTTCTAACTCTCCCTTCACCCTCGCTCTTTGTCGCCCCCTCCCTAGCTTCTTCCTCCCCCTCCTCTCCCTCTGATCCTTTCCCCCCATTCCCCCAGCCTGTCACTGCAGCTCCAGTTAGGGTGGTGGCCCGTCGGGCCACTGCCCACGGCCAGCTCTCCCCATCGCCTTCGCCATCACCGCCACCACCATCGCCGTCGCCTTCATCATCACCATCTCCGGCGCCGCCTACTGCGCCCACGCCGGGACCTGCCACTTCCTGTCACTTCCTGCCACCTCCCTATATCTCCCGTCCCCCATGCCACCACCCACCCTTCTGCCGCCGTTAAAAGCCCTAGTGGCGCCACCCCCTCCTCCACCCCCAAAAAGGCTCCGCCCTGTCCTCCTTCCCCCCCCCCCCCAGGATGCCATGGATGTCTGCTGCCTGGCCCTGCTCCCTCCACCTCTTCCTCCTCCTCCTTCCCCCCTCTTTATACAAATACCTCCTCTCCCATCCCGCTCCTTCCCTTCTTGAGGCCCGGAACCTCTCCCTCCTCCTCCGCCAACACTTCCCTGGTGCCCCATCTCACTCCTCACTTCCAGACGGGAGTGCCCCACCCTCCATACTGACATCCTCTCCCGCGTCCCCATCACCGGTTTTGGCCCTAACGCCTCTCTCACCCCTGCTCCTTCTCCAACTCCTACCCACAAACCCCAAGCCCCGCATCGCCCGCCGACACTCATCGCCGTGATCACTCAGCTTAGTCCGACGATCACAGAGGAGGAGATGTTGGCGGATCTCAAGGCGCATTCCTCGCAGGAGGTGCGGGCGGTTTGCTGCATTTTTAACTCGGCCGACCCCACCCGCCTTGTGCGGGCCAGTGCCAAACTGGCCAAGAGACAGCTGGATCACCCATTTGCTGAGCATGCCACCCAACATGATATGCTCGAATTCAATGACTGCTTCACTGACTGGATTCTTTCATCCCACACCACCACCCTGATCTCAACCTTCCCTGCTCCCACTTCAGACCTACACAACCTTCTACCCCACCAGTGCACTGGCAGAATCCTTTTCCCTTCTCTACTTTACTCCACTTCCCCCACGCCCTCTCCATTGACCGTCTCATGGAGGAGGGTGCTCTCCTCTTCAACTAGCAGTATAAGGTCGAGCCCTCCCGTTCCCCTCCTCAATCCCTGCGCTGCCAGAGGTGCCTGCGCTATAACGCGCACCCAACAGCTGAGTGCCGCGAGGCTCCCACCTGCCCACATTGTAGGCAAGCGCACTTCCTCCGGCAGTGTGCTAACCCTCAATCCCCTCCCTCCTGCAATCTCCCCCATCCCACCTACTCCCAAAAGTGTAAAGCCCGACCCCCTCTGACCACTCCTGAACTCACCGTCCCTGTCCGTCCTCTGGACGCCCCCACCCCTCCTGGTAATTCCTTTCGTCCCCCCCCCCCCCCTCACTGCTGAGGACATCATCAGGTTCCTCACCATTGTCCTGCAAAACGTCCACCCTTTCCAGCGCCCTCACACCCTCCAACAGGTCTCCCTCGCCGCCCGTTCCGTCTTCCACCAAAAAATGTATGCCACCTACTTCCACAACCAGGCCTATTTCACCTTTTCCCGTCTCGACAGCCTCGTCTAAATCCCTGTCATGGTGTGACAGCACCGTATCCTGTTCAACAACATCCGTTCCCTTCCCGCCAACAACAACCTCTTCATGCACACCCTTGCAAGCCACCGCGTGGATGCCTTCCTCCTCAATGAAACCTTCCTCCAACCCCACCACACCGTCCACACTGCACCCTAACTTCTCCACCGCTCCGATAATCCCCTCCTATTGCGCATGGCGGAGTTGCCATTGGCCACCACTGCCAGATCCCGGTACAGCTCCAACCTCTCCTTCCAGACCCCACCGAACACCTTATCCTTAGTCTCTTCATCCCCGGCCTTACCGTCACCTGCGCCACCATCTATGTCCGCCATAGCGCCCCTATTCCTTTTGACTTCCTCTCCCACATTGATCGTACCTTCTCCTCCTACGTGATCGCCGGCGACCTCAACATCCATAGTCGCTCCGCCACCCAGTTATGGCGGTGGCATCGGTTCCTCTCCACCCTCCAAGGCGACCTTGTCCCTATTCCCCAGCACACCCGCCCCGAATCCAACTCCACTCCCGATGTCATCCTCTCCTCCCCCAATCTCCTTGGCCGTATAGCGGTGGATGTCCTGGACCCCATTGGTAGCGGCCATCTCCCTGTCCTCACCGTTTCAGACAGTCGTCGCCCCCGCCCCGACCCTCTTAATGACCCTCCCCCGAAGTACATCCATGATTATTCCCGTGCCAACTGGAATGCCTACATGGATACCCTCTCCACCCGGGTCGAAGGCCACCCCTTCACCACCACCACCACCCTGACGATGTTACCCATGCTGCCTCCTTTCTCCAGCAGACCTTATCTGAGGCCATGGAGGCCCACGTCCCTACTGTCGCCATCCACCCCCACCATTCTACCTTACCCCCACAGGCTGTCCTCCTCCTCCGTGAATCCCGCCGTCTCTACCGTGCCTTCCTCCACACGCGTGACCCGGACACACTACGACGCCACCGACAACTTCAGTGACACATCCGAAACTTGATTGCGGCTAAGAAACGCTGGGACTGGCGACAGATATGCACCCGTTTAAATGCTACCCTACCTATAAACTCGTCCAAGTTGTGGTCAGCCTTCTGTCTCCTTACCAGAACTAAACCCTCCCCCTACTATCCTCTTCTCCATGATGATCACCCCTTCCTTGACACCCTTAGTAAGGCCAATCACTTTGCCTCCTACCTTCCCGATGTCTTTTCCATCCCCGACGATCCCCAGTTCAATTACTCCCTCTTCCCAGATGTCCGCAATCGAACTGACACCTCTGTCCCTCCCCTTGCACATGGTTTCCAGTACTTGGACAACATTGCACACACAGAACTCAATGCCCCCATCACTACACAGGATCTCATTGCTACACTCCGCACAAAACGCAACACCGCTCCTGGTCACAACCGTGTCACCTTTGTGAAGCTCCTGTCTCTTTCCTCTCCACCCTGGCCAGGCTCTACAATGTAGTCCTGTCCACCGGCTACTACCCTGACCTGTGGAAAACCTCCCGTATCCTGATGTTCCTTAAACTCGGTAAACAGCCATCCGCCGTCTCCTCTTACCATCCCATCAGCCTTACCTCGGTCTTCAGCAAGGTCCTGGAATCCATCCTCACCCAACGCATCCACCAGCATCTCTGCCAGCACCGCCTCCTTCCCGTTAACCAGTGTGGCTTTCGACCATCCTGCTCTTCCGATGACCTTCTCCTCCGCCTCACTCATCTCCTTTCCGAACAGCTAAATTCCCGTCGCTCCGCAATCTTCCTCTGTCTGGCGCTCGAACGTACCTATGACAGCATATGGCATTCCGGTCTCCTCTTCAAGCTCCAAACCTTCGCCCTTCCCATTAACTACGTCCATCTGATCGGCTCCTTTCACTCCCACCATCCTTCCTACATCACCATCCATAACACGGATTCCTACACCTTCTTTCCCTCCACCGGTGTGCCCCAAGGCTGCGTCCTCTCCCTCATTCTCTACCTTTTGTAGACGGCGGACATGCCGCCATCGTCAACCCCCGTCCACCTTCTCCAGTTTGCCGATGTCACCGTCTTTCTTGCCCTTGCCCCCACCCTGCAGCGTTCCCAACACCTTCTCCAATCCCATCTTGACCGGTTCACCGCTTGGTGCAACCAGTTTTTGCTCAAGGTCAATCCCTCCAAAACCCAGGCGATCATTGTAGGCAAAACCACCCCTCCCTTCCGCCTCGTTGATTTCTATCTCACCATCTATGGCTGTCCTATCGCCCACACCCACCCTACCCTCTGTTACGCCCACCCTGTCTGGATCTCCGCCCTCCGTACCTTTTACAAATCCCTTCAGATCCTTGAACGCCATGCTCTCCGCCTTGCCTATCGCATCCGTCTCCCCTCCCCCACGCAGATCCTATACGACCTCATTCTGTTCCCCCACCTCCTCCTTTTCCTTGATCAGATACGGATCCTGTACACCTCCCGTAAACTCGATCCTCCTCACCCGCTTGTCTCCCCCATCCTCTGCCACCCCCGCCCGCTGTCGTGCCTGTATTCCCACATCCCACCCAGTCTCCATCTCTCCACCCTCCTTACCCTCTCCCAAGGTGGCTTCCGCCAGCTCCCCCTCCCTGATGATACCCTCCTCCCCTCCATCTACCCCTCCTACCAACTTTGATCCTCATTCCCTCTTCCTGTGTTTGCTCCTTTGGGCACCCTCCCCCCTTCTCTCCCTCTTCCCTCCGTCCTCCATTTCTCCCCACTCCTTCCCCGGGCTTCCCCTCCCCTGTCCCTCTACTACTCCCCCATCTCCTCAGCCATTGGCATCTGTGTTCTCCCCTCTCCCCCCCTTCAGCCTTTCTCACCTCTTGGCAGGTCCCCGGACTCGCACACGCTACGTGGACACTCGCGCACTGGAGATCATCGCCATCAGTGTCTCGTGTGTGCCGTCATGTTAAGTGTTCAGTGTTCACCGTCGCACTCCATCGTTCACCTGTACCATCGCCATCTTCAGTGTTGGTGCATCGTGTCAACAGTTTGTAGTGTGGATGATCGTCGAGTGTGAATGGCTCCATGTTTGTGTTTATGTGTCTACTGTTTTATTACCCACCGTTATGTCACTTCTGTTATTCTTTCTGTTGTTTATTTATCTACTCTATGGCTGAAGAGTGGCGTAACATGCTACTGACAGCCTGCCTGTTTGTATGGGTTTGAAAATAACAATAAAGAAAAAAAAACTTCTCTTTTTATACTAGACTGAACTGCATGTGACTGCTTTAGTCTTTAATAAAACTTTTAATTTTTGGAAGGCGCAGGTATCTTGTCCTGTGTCTGAGAAAAATGAAAAGTGTGATGCAGTGGTGGGGTTTGAGTTCTCCCCGTGGAGTGGCGGGTAAGGGAGTGTTGTGCTACACGGTGTGTCAAATTTTCGTGCCGTGTTCTTAAACATAGGTGCGATTTCGTGTCCCGCACACACCCAGTTCGTTTCCGTTACCGCTATAATTATGAATAGCAATACAGACGAACCAGATTATAGAGTTTCCTGTGTGGCATCCCTATTGCTGTCAGAACAACTCTCAATATTTCAATATTCTTCAGATTTAAGTAAAGTACAGTGGCAAATCTCGTTGCTAAAAGTCAAAACTGGTAATCCCAGTATTTCCAAGATTCACCTGTCAGAAGTTCAGTGCTGGAAACTTTACAGAACAACAGCCCAAGTTACTTTCAGTTTTCTCATTATTTACTTTCCTGACCACCCAATTGTCAGCTTCAGCATCTGGAAACATAAAATATCATTCTTGGCTTCTACGATATTTACGGCTATGTTGCTTGTAAGTTACTTTACTCTTACTGTATTTGAATCTGAAGCCTAATTTCAAACTTAGTATTTAACTTCTTTCGTGTTCTTGGTGTGGTGTTCATTCCAAAGACTGGTTTTACGCAGCTCTTCAAGCTACACTGTTCTGTGTCATCCTCTTCATCTTGCATATACTCCAGGCAAATACTTTCAGAAAAGGTTTCCCATCACTTAAGTCTACATTCAATGTTAAAAAAATTTCTCTTATTCAGAAGTGCTTTGCTTGTCATTGCCAGTGTACATCTTACATTCTCTCTACTTTGGCCGTCATAAGTTAATTTACTGCACAAATAGCAAAATTCATCAATTACTTTGTTTCGTTTCCAAATCTAAATTGCTCAGCATCGCCGAATCTAATTCGAGCATATCTCATTGTCCTTGTCATGCTTTTGTTGATTTTCATCTTATATCCTACTTTCAAGACACTGGCCATTCTGTTCAACTATTCTTCTAAGAGCTCTGCTGTCTCTTACAGAAATCCAACGTCACTGACAAACATCGAAGTTTTCGTTTCTTCTCCCTCAACTTTAATTCCTACTCCTAATTTTTAATTGGTTTCCTTAACTGCTCGTTCAATGTATAGATTGATTAACATCAGCGGTAGGCTACAACCCTGTCTCACTCCCTTCTCAAGCACTGCAACCATTTCATTCCTCTCACACTTATAACTGAGTACTGTTCCTGCACAAGTTATAATAGACTTCTACTTCCTCTATTTTACCCTGCCACCTTCTGGGTTTCAAAGAGTGTACTCCAGTCAACATTGTCAAAAGCTTTCACAAAGTCTACGAATGCTACAAATGTAGGTAGAGTGTACTCCAGTCAACATTGTCAGGGTCAACAGAAGCGTCCGATCTTACCCGTCGGCTTTGACCCGTGACGTAAGCGTGTTGTGGTGTGTGACGTCATTACGGCGCGGAGTTTGATTTGCGATTGTGGCGTGTTTGTAGATGTCTTGTTTTTGTTTGTCGTGCTCTCTGGTGGTGTGTTCATGGTTTTCGTTTGTTTCGTTTGTTTCGTGTGGTGGGGTCAGTTTTCTGTTGCTCAGGTGTTGGATTTGAAGCGGAATTTCTATTAGTGAGTTAATGGTTAATTTAATGCTCATTGCTGTACGTCGGGTGAGTTTGTTATTGAGTGTATTTGGTTGTGGTTTTTTGTTCAGGAATGGATATGAAAGACCGCCTTAACAGTGTTCGGTTGAGGGCGATGATGGGGGAGACAGCTTTAGAGCTGATTAAATTTCTTCAGCTATTTGGCTTAATTGCCGAGGTCGTGAAGTGCGGTGTGTGCCGTGAACCTATGAAATTGGTTAAAGTTCCGGACTCTCGGACCAGGGACGGATACATGTGGTGTTGCCGGAAAGATGGCGTATGGCGTTCTGTAAGGCGTGGTACCTGGTTCGAGAAGTCTAGATTGGCCATGCGTGAGATTGTGCTTATTACGTATTATTTTTGTTATAGTTGCGGGCAGAGTTTTTGCGCATTTGAGACTGGTGTGAGTGAGAGGACTGTTTTAGACTGGTATTCCTTTTGTCGTGAGGTGTGTTCCGAATTTATTAAGTACAGGGGTAAGTTGGGTGGGCATGGGGTGCTTGTGGAGGTGGATGAGTCGCAGTTTGGTAAAAGGAAGTATGGGAGGGGGAAGTCTGTGGCTGGTCTTTGGGTGTGGGGGGCTGTTGTTCAGGGGGGTGGGGGTACTGAATGTGTTTTTAGGGTTGTGGAGGGGAGGTCGAAGCCTGAATTAGTGGGGTTAATTGAGGAGTATGTAGAGCCGGGGTCCACAGTAATTTCAGATGCGTTTTCTTCATATAGGGGGTTGGGTGAGAGGGGATTTAATCATTTAGTAGTGAACCACAGTCTAGAGTTTAAGAATTATGATACTGGGGCTTGCACTAACACAATTGAGGGGATGTGGGGAGCGGTTAAGTCAGTTCTTGGGAGGGGGAAGAGGCGCTCTTCCAACCTTCAGTCTCATTTAGATGAGTACTGTTGGCGGAAGAGTGTCCCAGAGGGCTATTGCATTCTTCGGGTTTTTTTAAGGGCTGTGGGTAAAATGTATAGACCGAAAGTGGTTAGTTAGGGTGGGCTGGGTAGGTGGGTGGGTGGTTTATTTTGTTGTATAGTGTTTGTGTGTTGTATTTTGGAGTTGTGGGGGAGGGGGTTGACGTTTGGGTGGGTTGGGTTTTTATTTTAGTTCAGTATTTTTTCGTTGGTGTGTGTGTGTGTGTTTTTGTATGTGTGTGTGTGTGTGTGTGTGTGTGTGTGCGCGTGTGTGCGTGTGTGCATTTGTGTGTGATTGTGGTGGCCAATCTAGTTTGTGGAGCTGGAACTTTTTTGAGGTAAGTTCCGTTTTTTTTTTTTGGTTATTTATGTATGTTTTGTGTATTGGGTATAGGTTGGAAACATCCGATCTCACGCGTCGGCTTTGACCCGTGACGTAAGGGACCTACACATTGATCTGTAGCGTAGCCCTGAATACGAGGTTAGGTTGGGAGTTTTTTTTTGGAATGCGGCCGCGGCAGCGGCCGCCTATGATTCGAAAATATTGATTTGACACTAATGAACATGTATACGTAATATGAAGCAATTTGATGAACATATTGATCTGTAGCGTAGCCCACTTGAGGTTAGGTTGGGAGTTTTTTTTTTGGAATGCGGCCGCGGCAGCGGCCGCCTATGATTCGAAAATATTGATTTGACACTAATGAACATGTATACGTAATATGAAGCAATTTGATGAACATATTGATCTGTAGCGTAGCCCACTTGAGGTTAGGTTGGGAGTTTTTTTTTTGGAATGCGGCCGCGGCAGCGGCCGCCTATGATTCGAAAATATTGATTTGACACTAATGAAGCCTGTGGGGGGATGGGGGGGCACTGCAGACTCCCCCCACCGCATAACGACACATGATGATCAAATTTTGAAAAAAAATGAAAAATTTTTTCCGTACCTGCTAAACTGCATAAGTGCCGATGTATGTAGGTGTAAGGGAAGCTTTCGTTTCTTAGTTTTCTATTGGGGGATGTGATCGGTAGGTTCTGTTGAGCTATATAGGTTAAGGGAAGTGTCCGATTATGGATAGGAATGTGTTTTTTGGTATTTGGTCAGTTTTGTGATGTTGATTTATTTCGTTGTTTTGCGTGGTTTTGAATGGCGGTCGGTGGATACATTTCTGTATATTTAGTTTCTCCGCACCCAAAAACCCCTAATTTCCCACGCTTGTCCCGTTACAGTCATTAGGCTTTTTGTGAAACTTGTGTATTTCAGTGTTTACAATACGTATGCGATGTTTTTATATCCGCCATATTGGAATTGTTTATAGTCGTTTCCGCGGTATTTGTGACGTCATGGGTCAAAGCCGACGGGTAAGATCGGACGCTTCTGTATTTCCCATTGTCAAAACCTTTCACAAAGTCTATGAATGCTACAAATGTAGGTTTGCCTTCCCTTATCCTATCTTCAAAGATACGTCATGAAGGCAGTATTGCCTCGCATGTTCCTATATTTCTCCGAAATCAAAACTGTTCTTCCCCCATGGCGGTTCAGTTTTACCGTAACCTCAATCGCCTCGTTTACATGGGGCTTCCAAAAACGGATTTCGTTACGCGTTTTCCCAAAACCCCTGCTGGGCAACAATGTAACACTTCCAAATTGATTCTGGAAATCCACCCCTAGTTGCCAGTTACCCAATCCCGCAATCGATTTTTCAAACGCAAGTGGTTTTGAAATGTGATTGAATTGTCAAGTTACGTCTTGTTTTCAGACTATTCGGTTATTATGGACTTACTGTGCAGCAAAGAAAAATCAGAAATTTTAGACAGAGTAGGAATCTGTCTACAGTAATATTTCAGTGAAGAGAAATAACGATTGGGTTGACTAAATGGAAAACTGGATCAGCTTTTTTCCAGATGCCATAGTAACTGATCTGGCAAATCCGCTTCAGACCGTGACATGTAAATGCGAAAACGAAAAACGGTTTCTGAAGTTAGGAAATGTGTTGCATATAAATGTAATGAATGAAATCGACGATATCCCATTATTACGGTAAGGACGTCTGATTTATAAGCAATTGAGGTATACCGTTGTTTATTAATTGTTCCTAGCAAGAGTTCCCACAATGTTTATCTTTCAAATTCGTCCGATAAAGTGAGATCACGATGCTTCTCTGTTCCGTTGCGATTTGTTATGGGGCACCAGGGATGCAGAGGCCCGTAGGAGGTGCCACGGCTGACACCCCACCGTAGACCCAATATAACATAGACTGCGCATGTCCCTATCTCTGCCACGTTAACGCTTCAAACGAACCACGTCACATCTCTCGGGGCAGAAAGCCGAGTTTCTGTCACTAAGCGCTGTGTGAAGTGGAGCTGACAGTTACAGTTTTTCTCCTTTATAGCTGAAACAAGCATAGATTTTCACAAATCAACAAACTCTGATATTACTCCTACTCATATAGTAGTTCAGTTAACCTAGTTTCTCCAAAATTGCCAATAACAAAGCAGTGGTTATCATTTCTACAAGTTGAAACGTATTGACAGTTTTTTTAACAAGCGACAGAATGACTGTTCTTTAGTGAAAACTTAATTTTCTTTCTGCTCTTTGAATCCCTGTAGATCACGGCTTCCACAGCAGTGGAAGACAAAATAACAGTTCCGAATACAGCGTTACTTCTCTAACGACTCCACAAGTATGTGTGTGAAGTGCTTTAGTAAACGTATCTAGGAAAGGAAATTCGTTTATGCGCATAGTGTCAGGTATTTACACAAAATAAGCAAGTATGTTTTCCGACTTTTGCGTGATCTAGTACACAAAGCAAAACAGTATGACGATAGGAAGCATTATATATTACAAAACATTGATTACGCTGGTGTAATGAGCTAGATATTAACGATATGTCACCTCAAAATCTTAGTCATTCACCAACTTTTACATCCAAGGACCAACATCCATCCTAACTTCCAACTTATGGTAATACCTCTACAAGTACTTTAAAGTAAGTCATTTACACAACTGAGATATTCGTCACTTTACATAATCTGTAGGAAACAAAACAAAAGATTTTGTTTCTTAATTGTATTTCAGTTACCCGTATAGGGTGGGCTGGCAGCAGCTTAGGCGCTGCTCTTCAGCCGAGAGACAGTAAGTAGATAACAAAAAGACATTTAAAACAACATGACGGAGAAAATATGGCGAAACATGGATATAAAATGGTGGAACATTATGGGAGAGAGTGTACAAAAGGGGGTGACTGTAAAAATGGAGATAAAAATAAAAAAAAAGCATATTACGCAAAAATCCACACACTGTAATGTTTAAAAGAACGTAAGGCCAGAGGGTTAAGTCTAGCAGACGATTAAAACCACAGCACTGATGTAGCACACTGATGATGAAAAAACAAACTGGGAGGATCTGCCAGGGGTAGGGATATAAGGGAGAAGGGAAGAAATAGGGGAAAGAGGGCTGCTAGAGTGGGGGACAGAATGGGAGACAGAGAGTGGGCGCGCCAGAGTGTTCCGGGTGGGAAGGATGGGAGAGGAAAACAGCAGAGGAGGGAGTGCAGTGACTCGGGGGGGGGGGGGGGAGGCAGGAGGTTAATGCGCTCTGGGAGTAGGAGGAGGGGGAAGGGGCGTGCCCTGGGGAGGGAGGGGGACAAGGCCAGTCTACAGTTGGTAGGAAGGGTAGGCATCATAGCGAAGTTCATACTGGAAATTCCCCTAACAAAACAAGGTTTCATATGTGAAGGTTATTGCTTCT
This sequence comes from Schistocerca piceifrons, assembly GCF_021461385.2. Lineage (NCBI taxonomy): Eukaryota > Metazoa > Arthropoda > Insecta > Orthoptera > Acrididae > Schistocerca > Schistocerca piceifrons. Next base: position 79,657,364 of record NC_060148.1, on the reverse strand, counting down.
ATACCTAGTAAAAAGGGCAACATTTGATCTGTAACAAAAATGTCAAATTGTGCACTATAAATGCTTAATGTCATGCTCGGCTTTCTGCCGCGAGTCACGTGACACAGATGTCGGTTTCAGTAAAGTGACGTCATGTTCAGTCTATGTTATCTGTGGTCTATGCACCCCACACTTGGCCTGCTGCATGTGTTGTAAGAGAGTGACGCTAGAGAGCACCAACTGATGGCTGAAGTGACCAGCCAGGCATTTGTAGTACTGATTGACATCAACAGAGGGCAAGCACGAGCTGCAGAGCGTACTACCCACGACACTGCGAGTTCCTTCACCTGGCCCTCCCCGGACAGCACGGCACTACCGACGACGATGATGATGATTTAGGTTGAAGGGCACTAGACATCATGGTCCTCAGCACCCTGACGAATAGTCAGCATGTGTGGATCCTCCCACTACAGTTGGAAGCTATGTGTTAAAGGGCTATCCCCGTGTCCAGGCTGGTAAGCAGAACCTCCTGCCAGCGGCGAGGCTGACATGATGTCCACCAAGCCTTAGTGGCTGATTTGAGCGACCACTGTTTGTTGTCTGTCACCTGCAACCATTCAGTCTCCCATTGACGCATGATGCGTCTGTCAGAATACGAGATGATGGTGTGTCACGGGATGGGACACTTATTGCACAGCACCGTCCCAGCGTGCTTCCTTGGTGGCTTTGTTGGCTATGTCATTGCCCTCTACCCCAATGTGGCCAGGTACTCAGGAAAAGATCACCTCCTTTCCACAGTGTTGGAGCCACTGTAAGGAGTTACGAATGAGCTGAATGTCAGACTGCTGGATACATTGCAGTCCACTAAGAGAGTTGGGACAGACAAGAAACCTTGTACGGTGATGTCTCTGAACTCCCTCAAGTGCCATCAGAATGCCATATGAATCCGCATCATAATTTCTAATTTTCCAGAAGACACACTATAAAAACCCTATCAGGAAAAACCGAGAGGATTCTATTGCTGGTATCTGTTTGTATACACAATGATAAAACTGTGGTTCATACTTAAAATGGATGAAAACAAAGGAGTAAAAACAAAATCTGGAGTACAAGTTTTCTTGTACTGTGTCAGGCTTAATATCGCTTTGAGCATCTGAAGATGCCAAGGCAGCAATGCGTACCGCCCTTGGCTCTGTATTTTAATGCCTGAGAACCTTGGGACAGTCTGTAGCACGTATCCCAAATGGCTTGGTCCTATTTGGGCTAATTTCCGAGCAGCCACTCAAACGTGGGTTGCACCACAGAACTAGATGTCAAAGACTGAGGTGACATTAAGATTTTCAGCACCTGTCGAGCCGAAAGGATACTTCGCCGAATCCAGAGTGGTGGTTCACCAGCCTCTGCGCACAGACTCGGAACTGGGTGGGACCGAATGGCTACAGTCAATATCTGAATGCCCTCATGGAGGACGGCATCTAACACCTTGAGGTAGGAAGGAGAGGCTGATCCATAAACCACACTGTCATAATCTAAACGTGATCGAACAAATACCCTATAACACAGTAGGAGGTGAGTCCTGTCAACTCCCCATGTTTTTCCGCTAAGGCATTTCAAAATATTCAATGAGCGGAAGCCCTTTGTTCATAGGTCTTTCAGGTGTTGGAGCCAAGTTAACTTCAAGTTAAACAATATACCGAGAAAGCGCACTGTGTCTTGAAAAATATTGTCGCCCATTGTGGGCACTGGTTGGTTAAAAATTCGATGAGCATGGTTAAAAATGACACATGTAGTCTTCTCGGGTGAGAAGCGAAAACCAGTTTTCCTGGACCAGGTTTCCAGCCTCCTAATGGTCACCTGTAGCAGGCTTGCCGTCATTGTAAGATCAGAGGAAGAGTAGAAGCCACTGATAGCAATGGCAAACAATGTGACACTAAGGACACTGCCCTGGGGACCCCATGCACCTGAACATAGCAGGCAGGCATGGCATCACCAGCGTGATATCGAAAACGCTGACCCTGAATAAGGATTGGGTAAGAAGTAGCAGGCGTCCATGTAGTTCCCATTCATGAAGTTGGCGAAAGATGTTGTACCGCAAAGTACTGTAATATGCAATTTTGAGGTCAAAAAACACACAAACCAAATGTTTTCAGCGTAAGAAGGACTGCTGTATTGCCGTCTCCAGTAGAATTAAGTTGTCAAGGGTGAAATGGTAGTGTGTTACACAGCACTGGGAATGGCCAGGTGACCTTGGGATTCAAGCAGCCAGACGAGGCGGCGGTTGACCATGTGTTCAAGAGTCTTATCCAACAACTGGAAACGGCTACATTCTGGTAACTGTTAGGGGTGCTACGATCCTTGCCTGGTTTCTAGGCTGGAATTAATATTGCCTCCTTCCAAGTCGTGGGGTACTGTCCATCAAAACCTGATTTAAACAAGAGAGGAGCTGTGCTTTCGCTTCAGGGCACAGATGACAAATCGTGGCATAATGGATCTCACCAGGTCCTGGAACTGTGTCTCTGGCTGCAGACAATGCTGATTCCAGTTCCCACACGGACAATGAAAGGTTTGTAGATTTCTTCACTATGCGAGAAGAAATTGAGTATCCTCATCTCTGCAGTCCTATGGAACACCTGAAAAGCAGGAGCTTGTCTGGCTGATGTAGTAACAGTAAAGAAGTGTTCAGATAAATCCTGAGCCATGTCTCCTGGCATGTGCACTAAGTCCCCATCACTTGACAAGGCTGTAGGGGGACATGTACTACCCTTGCCTGAAATCCGTCTTCTTGATTCACAAACGTGTGCAGTGGAAATGGACCAATTAATGAAAGTTGTGATTTCCCTCCAGGAAGACTTCTCCCCTTATTTTGTGATGAGAAGGACAGTTGGTACTCACCATATAGAGGAGATGCTGAGTCACAGATAGGCACAACACACATAACTGCAGTATCAGGCAATTGAAACCACATTGCCAGCAGCAGCACCAGTGCGTGATGGGAGTGATGACTGGTTGGCAGTAAGGAGTAGGCTGGGGCGGGGAGGGGAAGGGATGCTATGGTGGGGATAGCAGACAGTGAAGTGCTGCAGGTTAGACAGGTGGCTGGGAATATGTAGGGAGGGGGGTGAAGTAGCGAAAAGGAGACAAATAAAAGGACTGTGTGTGGTGGTGGAATGACAGCTGTGTAGTTCACATTCCTCCAGAGCTTTAACAACTTCTCCCCCTTTTCCTCCACTGTCTCTCCCCAGTTCTTGTCCCTTTACCACATGGTGCCCTACTGGTCATTATTTATGCCTACTCCTCGTGGCCTTAACGCTATTGAACACTACTTTTCCTAATGCCCGACGGATTCCAGGCCAACAACCTCTTTCCTTGTCACCATGACCAACTGTGTCCTCACCTACAATTACTTCTCCTTACCTACAAACAAATCCAGGGTATGGCTATGGGCACCTGCGTGCCACCATCCTATGAATCCTTCCTAAAAACCCAGAATCCAGTACCCCTAATCTGGTCCAGATACATTGACAACATGTTTGGTGTCTGGTCAAAGCTGAGGTCAAACCTATCCACATTCCTCCAGAACCTCGCCCGCATCTCGTGGTCATGTGGTAGCGTTCTCGTTTCCAACGCCCGGGTTCCCGGGTTCGATTCCCGGCGGGGTCAGGGATTTTCTCTGCCTCGTGATGGCTGGGTGTTGTGTGCTGTCTTTAGGTTAGTTAGGTTTAAGTAGTTCTAAGTTCTAGGGGACTGATGACCATAGATGTTAAGTCCCATAGTGCTCAGAGCCATTTGAACCATTTGAACCTCCAGAACCTCAACAACTTCTCCCCCATTTGCTTCACCTGGTCCTTCTCAACCCAACAAGCCACCTTCCTAGATGTTGACCCTCAGCTCAAAGATGGCTACATCGGTACCTCTCTCCATATCAAATATACTAACCACCAGCAATATCTCCACTTCAACAGCTGCCATCTGTTACATATGGAGAAGTCCATAGTGTGCAGCCTACCCACCCTTGGTCATCGCTTCTGCAGTGACAAGCAGCCCCTCTTGAAATATGCTGAGGTTCTCATTGAAGCCTTCACTGAGCATAATTATCCTCCCAATCTTGTACAAAAACATATCTCCCATGCCTTATCTTTCCAGTCTCCCACCACCTCCTAAGGTCCAAACATCTGGCCACAGAGGAGCATTTCCATCGTAACTCAACACCACCCAGGAGGGGAGCAGCTGGATTAAGTGCTCTGCCATGGTTTCAATTACTTCTAATAGTGCCCTGAAATGAGAAATGTTCTGTCCACTGTCCTACTCACACCTCCCACAGTGGTATTCCACCGTCCACCAAACCTACATAATATACCAATATACTCATCCATCCTTACACAACCCCTGCTCCCTATCCATTACCTCATGGGTCATACCCCCTGAAATAGACCAAGGTGTAAGACCTGTCCCATACATCATCCCACCACCATCCACTCTATTCTGGTCACTAACTTCACCTACCCCATCAAAGGCAGCGCTACCTGTGAAGCCAGTCATGTGGTCTAAAATCTAGGCTGCAACCACTGTGCTGCATTAATTGTAGTTATGGAAGCCAACAAGCTGTCTGTCTGCACGAAGGGCCACCATCAAACTGTGGCCAAGAAACAAGTGGATCACCCTGTTGCTGAACATACTGTCAAATGTAATATACTTCATTTCAGTGAAGCCAAGGCATTATCGCTAACCACAGTCTTGGGACTGCCGAAGACACTAAATATTTTAGTAAGATGCTGGATAGTGTGGTTAGCTGTGATTCCCCGACTGTGAAAAAACCACACAAACCGACTAAAAGCGTCGAAAACTAAGAAAATATATTTACTGCCATCACTGGTGCGAGGAATAATCAACTAACCACTTATCCATAGGGTTCTGTTGCCTCTCGGACTGTAACAATCCCATATGTTTGCCATCATTAGGTTTCCCCATCTCGCAGTGACTGACGAACCTCCTTACCTTACGCCCCATGGGAGGCCAAGTGAGTTGCTGACTAATCTTCCCCAGAGTCTTAGGCACCCCCAAATGCCCCCCATAACGTAGTTATGAAAATACTGGAAAATGGGGTTCACCAACAGCTGAGGAAGACAAATTTTGGACTGGCCGGTCTTACCAACTTGCTTACATAAGATACCTTTACTTAAACTGTATGGCGGAATGTGCTTACCAGAGAGGAGGGCCTCCCTAGTGGTACCCCACCTAGGATCTTCTTGTTGTATACAAGCAATGTCAACAAATAATGCTGGGATTTCGCCAAGAACACTTCCTACATTAATTGATCGTGACCCTGTAGATCTCCTCATGATTAAACACACGGCTGAGAGCGTCCGCGACCTGGTTATCAACTCCAAGTATGTGCCTGACCTGGAACCGAAATGCTGAAATTCGCACTGCCCAATGTGTGATACGTCCGGTCTTTCTAGGGCGAGCCAGCACACAAATCAAGGCTTGATTACCTGTTTTCAAACAAAATTCTCGATGTTTCAGGTCAAATTCAAACCTCTCGAAAGCAAAGAGGACGGCCAAGGCTTCCTATCCATAGACGGAATATTTGTTCTCGGTCTCAGAAAGGCAACGCGAGACATAGGCAACAGGACGTCTATCCCCAGGAGTACGGCATCCTCGCCTCCCCTGTACCCATCGGTCTGCAGAATAAAGGTCTTATTGAAATCAGGAACTACCAGTACCGGCGGATTAGTCAGGGCAGTTTTGAGACCCTCAAACGCTGCCTGCTGGCTCTCTCCCCACTGAAATTCTTTGTTCTGACTGCACAAATTTGGGCACGAATATACGAAAGTAGTTTGCCATGTCAACGAATCTCGCAATTACCTTCTTATTTTGGGGTACACGAAAACGTCTCAGACTAACCGTTCGTTCCTGGTCGATTCTGATCTCATCTGCCGAGACCAAATGTCCGAAAAAGGAAATTTGATGACGACACAATTTTATCTCATTAGATTTGATGGTTAAACCAGCTTGTCTCGAACGGTCCAAAACTAAACTCACATGTTTGAGATGTTCACCACAACTAGAACTATAAATAACAATGTCATCCAAATAATTGTATAGGCAATTAAGATCTCTCAAGACGTTATCCAATAAACGAGATAACACAGCCGCCCCAGTGGCAAGTCCGAACGGAACACGATTGAACTCGAATAGGTTTCAATCTGTAACAAAAGCCATTACCGGTTTAGAATACTCGGTTAGGGGAATTTGATGGTATGCCTGATTAAGATCAAGCACCCAAAATTAACAGGCTCCGGCAAACCAGGTGAAGCAATTATGGAGCTCAAGCATAGGAACCAACTCCAATAATACTTTCTGTTTGAGCTGATGATAGTCCACCACAGGTACATAATCCCTGCCAAAGTCCTTGGGGGCCAAAAACGTCAGAGAAGCATAGGGTGATGTCGATGGCTGAATAACATCATTTGCTAACATCTCCTGAATTTCGTTTCGTAAAACATGCTTTTTGGGAGGTGATAAGCGATAAGGAGCTTGGCATCCCAGGATGTCATCAACCAGCCGAATTTTATAGTGGATTCGGTCAGTAACCCCCAAACGATTGGTAAGAACCTGGGGATAGTGGTCCAACAATTGGAGCAAACTATGTCGCTGTGAAGCAGACAAACGACCAACATTGAATTCGGGGATAATATTATTAACAGGTTTCAACCCAAGGAATTCCTTACAAGAACAAAACGCGAATTTCTTGTGGGGACAAATTGAAAACTGAAGGTATTACCTCCAAGATCAATTATCAAGCCCACCTTTTGGACAAAATCACATCCTAGAAGCAGGTTAACTGACAAAATTTTAGCAACGAAAAGCTGAATGGGCCACGAAAAACCGCCTACAGCAATACTCCCTCTTAACTTCCTCACCAGAGGCAAACTATCCCCATTGACAATACGACATTCCAGTCTAGTGGGAGACAAGGAGGGAAACTTGGCTGCAAAACTAAGAAATCATGTAAGTAAACAGCAGTACCGGTATCGAGCAACGCACAGATAGGTTCATGATTAAGAAAAGCACACAGATGTGGGAGCCAAGCCTTTGCGACTAGTTTGACATTGCCACACCCCTTAGGAACGCGCCCTTTAAACCCGAACCTCTCCCTCCCCTGGCGTCATTTGTTGGAACGAGGGGTTCGCTCGACCTGATAATTGCGAACTAAGTGCTCGAGTGATCCACACTTGTAACATTTAGATTGAGGTGGTAATAATGAATGAGACATCTCAGGGTGTTTCGCGATCCTGACATAATCAGGACCTACAGCTGTTTCCCGCCGACATTAATCAGAAAAATTAAATGCCTCAATAGTTGATGAGATCGGTTAAATCTGTATTTGATATCGGTTCTTGGACAAACTGAGTGCATGATTGGTCCTCAGGTCTCATTCTTTGGACGATTACCAAAACAATATCTCGCTCCCCCACCGCTACATTAAAGGAATGCACAGCCATCTGCACCCACTCCACGTATTGAGCTAATGTTTCAGTCAGTCCTTGGACCCTCCAGTAATACTGAGTTTCCAAATGCTGATGAACGTGCAGAGACAACTTGTGTTTAATAATACACTCTCTGAATTGGTGCAAGGTGGCTTGTCCATGCAAGACTTCCAAGAGGACCTCAGTAAGCACCCCCTTACACAACGGGTATAGCAAACTTAAAATAACTAATTGAGAGACTTGCAGAGCGTCCGCATGGATTTCAAGACTTACGCTCAACCACAAGACCTTCTGCACTTAGTCCAAATCATCAATAGTTAGTTGGACAATCCCACGGAACAAATGCATAATGGGATTTGGTAACTTCACAAATATACTCGGACCTTGGATCTTAGGCCCTTGACCACTCAAACTCTGCTCCATTTTCTCGGTAGAGCTCAGGCTTTCCTCATCATCATCACGAATTCGTTCCAATCCTAATATACCCATCTTGCCCTGCAATTCATTGATCTTCCGATCAAGTTGCTCGAGCAAGTCCTGTTGTTCCTTATTCAAGGAGAATGCCTCCAGATCTCGAATACGTGGGGACTAGTGGCATAACTGGACCTAAACCTGCCCCCTCTGTTTAGGAGTCACATTGGTCCCCTGGAGAAACATAACATTTTGGAGCAAGTCCTCAGCTTCCCCACTAATCAAACATATGGAGTCACTAACTTGCCCTATGACCTCCCCAGAAATTACATCCGGGTTATGCAATGCCCCGCGCAATCTAGCAATTAATTCGGGCACTCCACCCTGCGTGTGTTGCTGCCAAATCCCGAGTTCATAAATCAATTGATCCTTTTTAACAGGCCGAGCCCAGGGCAATCAAGTTGCCCCATGATGACGGAACTCACCGAAATATAACAATTAGGAAATATCACAACAGCAACACTTGACAAATAGAGGGATCAATGGCAAATGCAAAAGAGTGAAGCAGTTTGTTTAAACTCTCCCTACTGATCAAAGGGCAACAACAACACTCAAATCTACCATCTGATGTACCGGTACTCTTTCTATGGGGTCAACCAATTTCAGTAACCAGCGACAAACAATGAGTTATCTTTAACGGTAATGATAAGGGAAAGGATTAATTCGCCCCAACGCTTCACTTTAGATTTTGCACTTATTGTCACACCCTTCAGTATAAATCACAGAACAAGCAAGTGTAACAATCAGAGAATATTTGCACTTTTAATATTTGCTATATAACTTAGAAATTACTTAAACAATAGGAATCTAAAATTATTCCTTTTTAACTACCATATTTTTAAAACCATAAACAATAAAGATCAACGGTTAAAAAGTCCTATATACGTGAGCAACGATCGCCTTTTCAGTCTCTGAATGAAGTCGGTAGGTGACATAGGGGACAATCAGGCGTACATTGAATGTTACACCATTAAAGACGATCACCTACTTTTATTGTTTATTATCTTCTTCCTATAGTTTACAAACTCTGTAGGCTGAGGAGTGGTGTACAAAGCTACTGCCAGCCTGCCCCCTTCAGAGGAATCGAAACTCTATAAAGGGGGGAAAAAATCCGACGTCAGGGAACAACTGTTTGGATTTCGGAGAATTGTAGGAACATGTGAAGCAATACTGACCCTACTATTTATCTTTGAAGATAGATTAAGGAAAGGCAAAATTATGTTTGTAGCGTTTGTAGACATACAGAAAGCTTTTGACAATGTTGACTGGAATACTGTCTTTGAAACTCAGGTGCAGTCAGGATAAAATACAGGGAGTAAAAGGCTATTCATAACTTCTACAGAACTGTAAGGCAGTCGAATAAAATACAGGGAGTAAAAGTCTATTTATAACTTCTACAGCACTGTAAGGAAGTCGAAAGGCCTGAAAGGGAAGTTACAAAGGGGTGAGGCAAGGTTGTAGCCTATCGCCAATGATATTCAATCTGTACATTGAGCAAGCAGTGAAGGCAACAAAAGAAAAATTAGAAGTAGGAATTAAAGTCCAGGGAGAACAAATAAAAATTTTGAGGTTTGTCAATGATGGTGTAACTCTCTAAGAGACAGCAAAGGACTTGCAAAAGCAGCTGAACAGAATGGCCAGTGTCTTGGAAGCAGGATATAAGATGAACATCAAGAAATGTACGACAAGGATAATGGTATGTAGTTGAATTGAATTAGGTGATGCTGAGACAATTAGATTAGGAAACGAAACACTTAAAGTAGTTGATGAGTTTTGTTATTTGGGCAGAAAACAACTGATGATGGCCAAAGTAGGGAGGGTATAAAATTTAGATTGGAAATGGCCAGGAAAGCTTTTCTGATGGTATTTGTCTGGAGTGTAGTCATGTATGGAAGTGATACACGCACAACAAACTGTTTAGACAAGACGTGAATAGGAGCTTTTAAAACGTGGTGCTACGGAAGAATGCCAAAGATGAGATTGGTAGATCACATTGCCAAATGAGGAGGTACTAAACAGAATGGGGAGACAAGAGATTTCTTTCACAACCTGAATAGAAGAAGGGATCAGTTGATTGTATAACTTCTGAGGCGACAAGGGATCACCAATGTATTTTAGGAAGGAAGTGTGGAGAGTAAAAATAGTAGATGGTGACCAAGAGATGAATACATTAAGCAAATTCGGGACGTAGGTCAGCATATGTTTCATGATAGAGAGGCTGACGTAGGACAGAATAGCTTGGAGAGCTGCATAAAACCAGTCTTTTTGGGTCGAAGATCACAACAACAAGAAAATAAAAAATGCTAAAATACTTAGTTTGAAACTAATCTTCAAACTTAAATACAGCAAGGCTAAAGTATCTTACAAGCAACATATAGATGTATGTCATAGAAGCTAAGAATGAGTTTTTATGTTTACAGAAGCTGAACTTGATAACTGGGAGGACAGGGAAGCAAACAAAGAGAAGAGTAAAGATGACCTGGGCCATTTTCCTGTAAGCTCAACAGGGTTTCCAACACTGAACTTCGGAATTGTCCCAAGTGGATCTTTGCGAAAGCTTGGATTACCGGTTTTGACGTTTATGTCAATGCGAAAACTATTCCAAATCTGAGGGTTGTTTTGACAGCAATGGTCATACGAGTCTGAGAGACAGGAAAATACTCAAATCGGTTTGTCTGTACCGGTAAACATAATTACAGAAAAGGTTTGGTGACTTGATGTGGATGGGGCAAAGAACCAATATGTATCTTGCCAATGTTGTATTACAATCAATTACTTGAAGGTATACATAAATGCTCTGACACCGATATTTAATAGCGTTGATTAAGGGTCATCAACGCGTCAAAACAAAGACCACATCCACATATATGATTGACATTATTAGATGGTCCAGATCACTTAACCCGAACCTTTCAAAAATTAAATGTCAAGAATCATTGTTAAGAATCCAAAATTTGTAATACGATTGTGACATATATGTAGAATACAGTACAACAAATGATGCTAGATATGAAGTACAATCTCTCCAAAATTATTAAGTGACATATGTGTTTATAGCAAGATACTATAAATAAATTACTGTTAGAGCAAAGGAGATGTTTGCCACCTCCAACGTCAACCTGAATAGCTTCTAATTGCAGACGGAAATCGAATCGTTTGGAGCGAAACTCCGGAACTCAGAGTTATTTGGCGTCACCGACAGATCGCAGTTCGATACGAGAAGCGTTCTGCCGACTGCACTGCGCACATCGGTTGTCTCGTCAGTTCCCTAACATTAGAAGCACCACAAGTCGTATACGTTGCTCGTTGAATATACAGGATGTTATGCTCTTTCGTAAACCTTTAAACGCACTTTCTCCAGCGCAGGAGAGAGAAACTTTATGGGTTTCCTCCTAAAAACACAGACGAAGCAAGAACCAGGGTCCGGCTGACGAAAATGTGCAAAGCAGACAAAATAAACTCTATTGTATGCAGTTAAGTAAAAGTTTCACCTATAAACGTAAATCACAAGATTTAATGTACGCCGAGGAGTATAGCACGTAGCAAGCATATGCAGTATTCTACCTTGGATTAATATGTGTGGAAAACTGCTGCAACGCTACATAATGTTGAGGTGAAAGTCTTGACGAACCGTTGCTTTTATTTGTGGTTAAGTTGGAAAGATATAATAAATACAACCTACGACGCAGCCAACAAAACGGAATGTTATATATGTGTATAGTGCAGTATCTAATTTATTTGTTTACTTGTGTGTAGTGTATGGTTACTTTAGACGAGGAATTGCAACAAGACATGAAAACCATAGCAGACACGCAAATGTAATGCGAATAGAGTAAAAGATTTTTTAATTTCTCAGTATTTTGTACCTGTTTTTATACCACAGTGAACCATTTCAAGTGTAAATATTAAGTTCAACGCGTATAAAATGTTGTTCTACACGATCTTTGGGTCTAGTTTAGCAGGGGATGCATAATGTCAGCTTTGACCAATGACGTCAGAATTGGCCAGAGAACATGTATTACAAAGATGAAAGAGCTGAGAAGAATGTTCAGAAACAAAGGAATGCAAGAGAGAAAAATTGTACTTCACATATACAGGTTGTTACAAAATGGTACGGCCAAACTTTCAGGAAACATTCCTCACACACAAATAAAGAAAAGATGTTATGTGGACATGTGTCCGGAAACGCTTAATTTCCATGTTAGAGCGCATTTTAATTTCGTCCACCTACGCTCAATGGAGCACGTTATCATGATTTCATATGGGACACTTTACCTGTGCTGCTAGAACATGTGCCTTTACAAGTACAGCACAACATGTGGTTCATGCACGATGGAGCTCCTGCACATTTCAGTTGAAGTGTTCGTACGCTTCTCAACAACAGATTCGGTGACCGATGGGTTGGTAGAGGCGGACCAATTCCGTGGCCTCCACGCTCTTCTGACCTCAACCCTCTTGACTTTCATTTATGGGGGCATTTGAAAGCTCTTGTCTTCGCAATCCCGGTACCAAATGTAGAGACTCTTCGAGCTCGTATTGTGGACGGCTGTGATACAATACGCCATTCTCTAAGGGCTGCATCAGCGCATCAGGGATTCCATGCGACGGAGGGTGGATGCATGTATCCTCGCTAACACAGGACATTTTGAACATTTCCTGTAACAAAGTGTTTGAAGTCACGCTGGTACGTTCTGTTGCTGTGTGTTTCCATACCATGATTAATGCGATCTGAAGAGAAGTAATAAAATGAGCTCTAACATGGAAAGTAATTGTTTCCGGACACATGTCCAGATAACATATTTTCTTTCTTTGTGTGTGAGGAACGTTTCCTGAAAGTTTGGCCGTACCTTTTTGTAGCACCCTGCATAAGGGCCAGTAGTATTTTCACTTTAATGATATCGCGTGTTTGTATCTTAATATTTCTCCGCAAAATACAATGGAAAGAAATGAATGAAATATATTACTAGCAAAGAATACATCTCGTTACATGTGAGTCAGTTGTATCTCGAAACTCTTTCGAACCGTATTGCTTAAGTGCAGTACAGGATACAAGTTCAGCGTTCGTCGATTTCTTCATTTTCACTAGCATTTCTGTGCTGCTCTTCACTTGAACGATGTATCAAACCCTAAGTGGAAAACGGGATACAAATTGTAAATGTGTTGTTTATTTCGTCTCCGCTATTATTAACAGTCTTTTGTCACGTACATATCAGTACTACTGATGACAGAAGGACCTACGTGTATATGTATACCAGACTTCCGTTGACCTCTATATATGTACACTGGAAACGAAAAGGTGGAAATAGACGTACGTTACATTTGCAACCTGTACCTCAATTGAACTACACGGAGACAGGAAGACGACACATGTACAATTTGTATCCCGTACTTCACCATGGGGTACAGTTTTCATGTTGCCTTGGACGCTAATAGTATCCCATTCGTTACATTTGTTATCTTGTTCGCCAATTGACATATATAGTGTCAGTGTAAAGGCGAAGTGAAGGACGGGATACAAATTTTAGTTGTGTCGTCAGTGTAAAAGTGAAGTGAAGGACGGGATACAAATTTTAGTTGTGTCGGGGGTTTCGCCTGTAATATAGCAAGTACACATTCGAAAATGTTGTACTGATACTAGTGCTGGGAAACGAAAGAAGATCGACAGCTGAGAAATTTCTATTACGTACTTCACAACACGAAAATACACATATTGGTGGAATAAACCAGTGAAATATGTCAAAATAGTGAAATACAGTTACAGAAGCTAATGGGAAAGTGAACTTATCATGCGGAAATATCGAGGACTCGGTATCACTAAGAATGAAATTAAGTACCGAATCAATTAGAAACAACCAATTAATTTAATAAATGCATATGAAGAATATTTTCAGCAATACGTAGAGATCTCTTTTAAAATCACATTCAATTATTTTAATGTACAATGATAACGCTTATCCGGATGTGCGTCTCGCGGGCCCCGAGGAATCGCTTCATGACGTCATCAGAAAGGCTGAAAGCGTGACAGCGCTGCCTGGTGACTAGACCTGTAAACAATTCTGTTGTCGTAAGTCACGTCACACATTGGCCACAGCGTTTGTACAGACTTGCCTTCAGTTGTTGTTTTGGAATGTCAAATCAACCCAAATTGTTTGAACGAAGCTTCCGTTAACAGAATTAAATGTAGAAAGAGGGTTTGAATGCGAATAATGACATAATAATCCGCAGCGTAGTCAAAGTTACATATTAGAGTCTTACGTGATTGATTGACGCCAACTGATTACAAATTATTGCTCGAAAGGCAGAGTGATTTATAGCATAACACATATTACGCATTGAGGACAATGTGTCTAAATGTTTTTAACGCATTAACTGCAGTTTACTAATGTAGGCTAAGTACCACTGAGACGTTTGCAGCACGAATTTGTCTTTGAACCCATACCAGCAGTAGCAAATGCGAAAAAACGAATCAAATATGGTAAAGTATACATAGTGGAACGCCCATTGTATTTTTCCAGTTTGTGTACGATATCTGTACGTAATATGCATCAAAACACGTCGGATGCTTGTTCATTTTCTAATATATTTTTTTTGGGGATGACCTAGTAGTTTTATTTTTTTATTATGAGAAATGCGTTAAATGTGGGAAAGTGCATTTAAATATGTCGCAAACAAATATTACGCAAAGCCGCCACCTTTATTTCTCATTCTCTGTGTTCCACAACTGTCAACGAAATTATCGCTCTTCAACCTCACATAGACCTCAGACTATGCTACAAATAAACTTATTACTCCAGACAAGGTTTCTAGGGAAAAGGGGGGAGGGGGCGAAATCCAGTATAGTGCTCTAGCCCAGTGTGTGTTACCGATATGCTTAAATTTTGATCGTTCTTTTTCTGTAAACAAACAGGTATATGCCAATTACACCTTCCTGTATGTAGTTTCTCAAAAATCCAGTTTATGTGATCTTTTGATAAAAAGAGCTCAATGAAGGAATATTAATAGATCTAAGCAATACTGACATCTCCAGATTGTAAGACTGCTATAGATGCAAGTCACTGATTGCCAGAGTGTATCAGTGGGACAAAACATTTGAAGTAAATCACGAATCTTTAAGTTAGTTCAACTATTAGTTCTTAATGTAGAAGGCAGTCACAATTTTCTTCCGTATTTTCATGTATATACATACTACACAAGCAACCAAATGGTACCTGGTGGAGGGTACCTTGTACCACTACAAATCATTTTCTTTCCTGTTCCACTCGCAAATAGAGAGAGGGAAGAAAGGCTATCTACCACACGAGCCCTGATTTCTCATGCCTTCTAAATTTTCTCAATGGTGTTACACAAAAAGAACATTGTTTTCCCTCCAGGGATTCTCACATGAGTTTGCCAAGCGTCTTCATAATACTCACACATTGTTTGAAACTATTGGTAACTTATCTAGCATCCAGCCTCTGAGTTGCTTCAGTGTGGTGCTTAAATCTGACCTGGGTCTCAAACATTGGAGCAGTACTCATGAATGTGTCACATAAATGTTCTATATGAGTGATGTAAGTGATCTTCACCTAATTTCCAGTCACAAAACATATTCATCTTCCCAGAGGAAGGAAGTAATGACCCTGAAAGCTAGAAATGTTTTTTTTTATTCAAGTGCTGTTTTTCTCTCATACTTCATACAAAGCATTTCATAATTTTACAATGAGTGCTGTCAGCCCTACATATAACGGTAACATTAAAATCCTGTTAATTTGAACCTTAGTGTTAACCAGCATATGCATCCTTGAGTCGAAACATTACGCTTAATTATAATTATAGGAGAGGCTAATAAAATATTTTTTTTACTTTCTATTTTTTTAATATCTTAGGATTTTCAGTTTTCTGCCTGATGTCTAGCAGCAATCTGTTAAAGACTTTCGATCAGAACGTGAAATTCCATTCTGAATCATAGGCAGGGATGTATAATCTACATGGCCATTGTTTTTACTTCCAGTAACAGATTAAAATTAAATATGTTGACATGTAAGTGATAGACTCCGAAGGCCCCTGAAGGCACTTCTTAAGAAGCTGTGCTATCGATTTTACACAATAATTTTACTCACATGGATAAAAAGTTCTGTTAACTTGCCACATCAGATTTGAATAAAATAACAAGCTTTTCATAACAACCTCCATCACCATCACCAGTAACGGTACTGGTATGTAATGGTATGGTGTACTGTAGCAGCACATTAAAAGTTTTCAATTGAATTGATTCTGCATTATTTCTCTTCCTCATGTACTTGACATTAATGCTGCCAAGTTATGTTCTTGTACGGTAATTTGTTTCCATGTTATAACATGTTAAATATAGAAAGTTTAACTGTACCAAGCAGTAGTTTTCTTTGATGACAATATCAGTTCCAGTGCACAACTGAATTTCAAAATCTGTCTTGTGGGGTTAAAATCCATTACTGCAGCTATCTTGTGCTGACAATAAGATGACTTTCATAGAAATACTAAATTACTTCATTTGTAATACAGTTTCATAGTTTTTGTAGTTGCTCATGATCTTTACGCTTGCATGCAATGGATGTAGCATCAGCATACAGAACTATCCTTAAATTTGGGGAGCAGTATTTTGTCATTTACATAAATCAACAAAAGAAAGTATCCCAGTACAAAGTCCTGGGTACCCTGTATTACATATCAGTAATGTTACATCTGTGTGTGCTACTCGCCATTCTTAAGAGTGAAAACTGATTTGTGTTAGATAAGGTTTTATTAAAATGTCAACAACTATCAGCATAATTACCCAGCCATTTTCCTAGAGTATTTACTATCTCTCTCTACAAGCAATTGATAGAGATTGGCAAAAAAAAAAAAAAAATATCGGTACTTTCAGATGGAGGTCTGACTATATCTAAAATTATGTTTCCTTTCCCATCTATAGCGTATCACAGAAAGTTCAGTAACACCTTCAACGCATAAGGAATTACATCTTTGAGCACCAACTATTGCAACATCACCATAAGGTTTTATATCCCTACTGAAAGATGAGCAGAAATTCTTTGTTAATGGGTGCATAATAAGATTCGTTTTTGGTGTACCAGTGCTCAGTAATAACTGAAACGTTTGGTTTATTAAAACATGCTATTACGTCCAAATAATTGTGCTTATTTCCTAGGCTCGTAAAGTTTTGGAGGATGATCTTGGTTTGCAGGTTCCATTGTCACCACTTTTTTTTGTTTGTAACCATAAATATCCTCGTTAAGCAGATCAGATGTACTTGTCAAACTGGTAAGTGTACACAAAAAAGCCACACATGTACAAAATAATAATAAAAGGAGAGATCCCAAAGTGTCTTCAAGGCATAATGCTGTTTCATTGAGCATCGCAACAATCAAGCCTGAGATAGTAGTGTACTATGATACTACCTACGAAGAAATTGATGCACTGGATGTGAAGTGCACAGTTTAGTTTACCCAGCAGGTGTTCCAGCAGATGGCCCTGCAATGTTCTATAGCATTATGAATATTTGTGTGGTATATACATTAGTGATATATTCATCACTAACAGAAAATTGAATAATCACATCTTTGCTTCAAGTTTCTGAAATAGCAGTTGATGAGATCATATCTGAAGAGACAGCTATCAACCCACACTTTCGGCATGACGTAGGACTAGCAATTATCAGAATTCTGAAATGCGGATCTTGTACACCTAGAGTTGCTCTAGGAAAACAAGTAAGATGTTACACGTGTCCCAGATCAAAGATGAGAAAATAAAAGGTTGCTATATTAGTTATAGCACGCAAATATGCAGTGACTAAGAAGTGTGAAATGACTGTGTTCGAAGATATGTAGACTTGTTTAATTCCTGGTTTAAGTAACTCACATTATTTCATTGCTGTTTTTCCTGCTGTCATCCATTAATACCAGAATGTCAACAACTACTTTGTTACTTCAAAATCTTCAACATGATCACTGTGGCTGACACAAAGGTCAATAAGAGCTACTAACCCTGTGATTTTAAGTGTCAGCCGCAGTGAATGTGCAAAACAAGAAAATTTTTGCACTTTAATTGAAAATTCTAATTCAGCTTCCTTTTTCAGGTGTGGTTATTTTCAAATATTAAAACTGATGAGAGTGTCATTACAAGACTCCTAATTTTGAAATCTGGATGACATGATCCCAGCACTGCAACAAAATGTGCACCATACACGACAGGTTCAATGCAATTTCTCCTCTCTACAAATTTGCACCTCAGATGTGTTATATGTCATATAACACTACAGTTAATTTTCCATATATCTGAGCAAAGCCAGTTCTTGCATGTCCAAGTTAATCTCATCTAGGCATTGCATCTTTCCCTTAACTTTAGCGTGCTTTACAATAAAATTTGTATGAAAAGTTTTCTGTGTAAATTACCTATTCTGCACCTACAGCTAACGCTTGCGTAACCCAGAATGCCATTCAGGTGGGTTTACTTGTGTGTCAATAT
This sequence comes from Schistocerca piceifrons, assembly GCF_021461385.2. Lineage (NCBI taxonomy): Eukaryota > Metazoa > Arthropoda > Insecta > Orthoptera > Acrididae > Schistocerca > Schistocerca piceifrons. The sequence continues at coordinate 79,638,945 of NC_060148.1, read as the reverse complement.
AATTGTCAGGTTTCGTTTGAAAGGGTTTCTTGGAAATGTATTCCCCACATAAATTTTTAAGTATCTATTCTCAGTTGCAAAATATATTACGCACTGTCAGTGCCATTTCAATACAAAAATTTTAAATCATGCTGGAGAATATACCAATAACACAGTTCCAGCATACCTCAGAAATTTAATTTTAGTTGCTTCAACCAATGAGAATTACGGACCAAGTCTTGCACTGCCCTGTTTTGTGTATTAATCCATTGGCTGGCATGAATGTGCAGGTGGTCACAGCAGATTGCTCTGCTGTGGCCAGCAGTGATCTCATGGTAACAACTGGGTATCAGCAATTTTACACTTTAATCTTACCGAGGAAAAATATTTACTTATATTTGATATTCCTTACCATTTCCAGACGATTTTTGGGTCTGCAGTACTTTTATTTAAATGTCTTACAAAACCAAATGATTACATGACTACAAAGTCATTCATGAATTCAGTTTTAGATACATATTTAACGTAAGATATTTAACTGTGTAAAGGATAATTCCTGAAACAGTAATACATCCATCACTAATCATGTCAGGGCCAAGAAATGCAGAAGATAATCTCTCAGGGAGTACTATAATCTAAAAATGTAAAATTATAACTAAAAAGGCCACTTCCAATTATGTCTACCAAGCAAATTATGCTTTGAGTCAGTGATTTCTTTTGCCATAACTGACTAGTGAACACACATGCCAGAGGATGGTGAATATTCATACTTTGCCTGTGAGAAGCAGCAAAGCCATTAGAAACAGCTATGCACATAGTCCAATTTATGTTGAGATTATCACGTGGGAATTTTAATTAAATTTCTTCAACTATAAGCAACATGATAAAGGAATCAAAAGAAACAGACACACACTGAATTAATTTCTTTATTAACAACACTCGGATTTCCACATCACCATTGAGGTACCAAGCTTGATGCGTTACTCGTTTTTTTACATCGCGAGTTTCCCCAGTAGGCCTATAAACCATGAAACAGACAAAAAGCTACTTCTCGCTGTCTTCTCTTCTTTGGACTTTCACTTCAGAAACTCTGAAACATCCATTACAAAAACAGATTCCACCACTCACAAATCTGGATTCAGTCACTGAATTCATACCTATTTTACTGTAAAAAATACTGACTATGGTCAATGATGTAATTTTGAACATTCAAAAGTTCTCAAATGTGCAGGTTACTGAAGTTAGATTACAGTTAACTACGCAATTTTTGATCAGGAAAAAGTTACGATGATTGAAACTTAAATTCCGAAGCCATTTGTTATGAGAATACGCCGTTACCACAAATAACCTACTTAGATGCATTGAAAGAAACTTTACAGGGTAACATAATGCATCAGACTACTACAGGCACAAAGAATGAAATTTCTGTAGATTTACCAGACACTTTATTTTTCTTGCGCACGATAAGATTACTAAAGGAAGTTACTTACCGTCCATTGTCTGGAATATAAACTATCCTGTCTCCTCTGCAAACATGTGCTTTTGCAGCAAGTATTGTCAATTCTTTCTGTGATTGAAATGCTCTAACGCACACAAAACCCGCCGTTATACACCCACCCATAAGGCATCAGCATGTCATGTTCAAAGAATATCCGCGTTTCGAAGACTACCAGCGGTATTGACTAGCGTGAGAACGACGTCACGTCATGATTCCTCGGGGCCCGCGAGACACTTCTCTCGCGCCGGCCTCTGTACCCAGTGGCGTACGCTGGCCACGTCGTGCGGCTGCCGCGGGCGCCTCCCGCCCGCCATCTGTCGGGAGCGTGGGTACCGGCCTGGGACTGCCGCCCGCGTTCGCTACGCCGCCAACAGGTGGCTCTGCGATGCGGGTGGACAGTGGCAGGCAGGTTGCCTCGCGTGGACATCCTATAATATTAATAATAATAAGAGCTTTATTCAACATCGAATGGTACACTGCACATGTACAAAGAAACAGTAATGATTAAAGTTATTTGTACAACACACGAGACACATTCTTCTGAATACGTCATTAATTTACAACAAAATTACAATAAGATGTTTACTTATTTCTATTCACATAGTTTCACAAAGCATTTGTTGTTTTTCATATAAGTATGGTACTCTTCTAATGTGTAGAAAGGGTATTTTACTAAAAATTTCTTAAGCTGATGTTTCAGTTTAGTTGTAGGAAGAGCCATGACTGCTCTAGGCAGTGCATTAGCTAATTTTATACCTGCATAAAGAGGGGCAGCAGCCTTTTCAGTAGTTGCAAGGGCAACAGTCTGGATGATTGACTGATCTGGCCTTGTAACAATAACCAAAACGGCCTTGCTGTGCTGGTACTGCGAACGGCTGAAAGCAAGGGGAAACTACAGCCGTAATTTTTCCCGAGGGCATGCAGCTTTACTGTATGCTTGCACAGGATAGAGTGGCATGGAGAGCTGCATCAAACCAGTCTCAGGACTGAAGACCACAACAACAACAACAACATACCTGCATACTGAGACCCCTTTTCGTAAAGTGCTGTTCTGTGGCAGCCAATCTAAAATCTTTCTTTATTTCTAGTATTGTACTGGTGGAAATCTGAATAAGTGTTTGGGTGCAGTCTTTTCACAAGCAATACGGCTTTTAGAATGTATGTGTTTATAACGGTTAACACCTCTGTTTTTGGAAACAAGTTGCGACAAGATTCCCTATAGTTTGCTCCACAGATTATTCTCACATCCCTTTTTTGAAGAATGAGTAGCTTATCTAGATTAGCTTTGGCTGTTGCCCCCAAGTTTCAATACCCTTGTTCAAGTGAAAGGAGAAATATATATGATATAGAAGATATTACTGAAAAATGGGACAAATTTTACACCACATGAACCCATTGTCTTAATGAAGCACGCCCAGTGGGCGAATACTAAGGGAAACTGACAGTTCCAGGAACGTCAAACTTCCCCTTAACACGATAAAATTAAAGGAAGATTGAAGGATTTATATATTCTTTTTAGAGACACCAAACTGCAGTACTTCCATTATATAGTTAAAGAGCATGGTATGCAGTCTTTGGGATTACGGTGTCTCTACAGAACTTGCTAATAGTACTGATTGCAGATATATTTTTTGACAACTCCTGTAAAAAGACCTGTAGGGAACCACTTAAGACATTAAAAGCACGGATGTATGCAGAACAGATGAGGCAATCCGGTAATACATCTACATGGTTACTCTGCAGTTCACACTTAAGTGCCTGGCAGAGGGTTCATTGAACCATTTTCATACTACTCCTCTACCATTCCATTCTCGAATGGCACACGGGAAAAAGGAACACCTAAATCTTTCCGTTCAAGCTCTGATTTCTCTTATTTTATTATGATGATCATTTCTCCCTACGTAGGTGGGTGTCAACAAAATATTTTCACATTCGTAAGAGAAAGTTGGCAATTGAAATTTCGCAAAATAACTCGCCGCAAAGAAAACTGCCTTTGTTCCAGTGAATGCCACCCCACCTCGCGTATCATATCAGTGACACTCTCACCCCTATTGTGCGATAACACGAAATGAGCTGCCCTTCTTTGCACTTTTTCGATGTCCTCGGTCAATCCTACCTGGTAAGTATCCCACACCATGCGCAATATTCCAGCAGAAGATGGACAAGTGTAATGCAGGCTGTCTCTTTAGTGGGTTTGGCACAGCTTTTAAGTGTTCTGCCAACAAAGCGCAGTGTTTGTTTCGCCTTCCCCACAATATTATTTATGTGGTCTTTCCAATTTAAGCTGCTCGTAATTGTAATTCCTAGGTATTTAGTCGAATTGACAGCCCTTAGATTTGTGTGATTTATTGTATACCCAAAATTTATCAGCTTTCTTTTAGTACCCATGTGGATGACCTCGCACTTTTGTTTCCTTTAAAGTATGACAGTCTAGCTTTCTTTTACAGATAAATAGGTCCCCAAGAGGTAGTATTTCTTTGTCTGTATGAAGCTCTAGGACTGGTACACTAAAAAAAGGAAACCCTGGCACACATAACCTGGCATTAGGTAGGCCTATATAGGCTAGAGCATCAATATGTGTGTCCCATTTCAGGTTACTTTGGATTGTTACAAGGAATTTTACACTAGACTCTTTCTTTACCAATTCGTTGCCCATGTATAATTTAATTTCATTATTCAAACTACTTATGTTAAACTCCATCAAACATGTTTTACTGGTGCTTACATTTAAGTGGCTTTCATCAAAAAAACTGAACAATTTCTTTTGTCACATTATTACACTCGGCCTCTAGTTCATTACATGATTCCTTTTTACATACAATGGACGTGTCATCGGCATACAGAACAATTTTGGAATTTATAGTACAGTATTTAATATCATTTACATACACCAAGAACAGAAGGGGGCCCAACACCGAGCCTTGTGGCACACATCATCCGACCGGAGCAGTTTGGCTTCCAGGCGAAGCTATCGGCTGAGTTACAACTACTGCGCATCACGGAATATATCTAAGACAATTTCAACAAGAAAAAAACATACCCTTTGAGTCTTTCTCGATATAGAGAAAGCTTACGATAAAGTATGGCGACGCAACTTGATCGTCAAGCTCCGACGTACCACTCCCCTACCAGACTGCTATTTAAAACTTCTCGACAATTTTCTTCAGGATCGCAGATTATATGTTCGCATTGATGACAAGAATTCAACAACATGGCCTGTCCTTGAACGACTTCCACAAGGATCGGTCATATGTCCACTGCTGTTTAATTTATACATTAACGACCTCTCGACGGTGCCACATGTTACTGCCAGTTTCTATGCCGACGACACAGCGCTCCTGACTGCAGGCACAAGAATGGACCACCTCGTCACACGGATGCACCGCCAACTAGATTTAGTGGACCACTGGACCCACAGGAATAAAATAACGGCCAATGCAGAGAAAACCATTGTCTTCACACGTCGGAGACCCATCGTCAATGGACGCCTACGGATATCAGACCAGCCACTCCCCTGGGCAACAACTGTAAAATACCTTGGAGTGCATCTGTACGCCAAACTGCTGTTTAGTCATCACATTACGGAGGAGAAGACGCCTGGTCTCAAAATGCTGGGAGCTCTCCTCCCATTTCTGAAGAGCTCGTACCTCAGCCAACGCACGAAACTCCAGTTGTACCACGCCACAGTCGAACCATCTATTTTGTATGGATCGACCTCTTGGGGTACTACGTGTGCCACTAACTACAAGAAGTTACAGGTTGTACAAAGCAGATGCCTATGATGGATCACTGGAGCCCAATGGTGGATCAGGAATCATGATATTCATCGAGCCTTAAGCGAATCTTACCTCTCAGACAAGGTCAAGGAGAAGGCACGAACCTTATTTCGGAAGTTGGACATGATACGTGACAGTACACCACAACTCACCACAGTAGGTACGGTAGAACACTTACGCAACCACAAATACAAAGTACCGATGGCGATAGTATTTGAGCCTCCGTAAGTGATATCCCTACGTAATTCTCCATAATTTAAGGACATAAAGTCCTTTAGCACTTCTACACACGTTTCCAAACACACACCAAAAGCAGCGAGTTAAAGGACCCTTCTGTGTGCCCAAACTAAAGCTGAAAGAAGAATAAATAAATAAATAAAATTTTTGCCCTTTCCATTCCCTGCAGAAGTAAAAATCAACGAAGTTGATCAGCAGGGAGTGCTATTAACAGAGAAGCCTCTGTTACAGACAACGAGTGACACATAGTCACCCCACGGAGAGACAAACGCCGTGCTGCAGGGCGCAGACCACCGCATCCGTACCGACGGCGCATCATACCGCCCAGTCCGCGTAACAGCGATCCGGCGCGAGCCAACGCGTCCGGGCGGCCGGCGCAAGCTACGTGTGCCTCGCGCCGGCGCCCGGGCGCGGGCGACCGCTGGGCCATCTGTTGGCGGCGCGGTGACCAACAGCCGCGGCACGCCGAGTCCGAGCGCCGGGCCAGCGCGAGCGACACCGACCACTACTGCGACCACTGCGCCACCTGCTAGCGATAGCCAGGCACCCAGTCCGCGTAACGGTGACCCGGCGCGAGCCAACGCGTCCGGACGGCCGGCGCGAGCTACTCAGCGTGTCTCGCACCGGCGACGGGGCGCTGGCGACCTCCGGGCCATCTGTTGGCGGCGCGGCGACCAGCAGCCGCGGCACGCCGGGTCTGAGCGCCGGGCCGGCGCAAGCTACACCCGAGGTCGCGGGGCCGGCGCGAGCTGCTCCGCCCCTGCTACTACCGCTGCGCCACCTGTCAGCGACGCGGCGACCGAAAGCAGCACTGCGCGGCCCACGCCAGATGGCAGCACGGCACCACCACCGACGCAGACGACGGAGGGACTGCAGCTGCATCTCCGAGACCGGGCAGCAACGAGAGGAGTCGGCGACGTCGTACCAAACGACCCCGTCCCAGACTTGCCGTTGGGGGCAGCTCGGTTCGAAACGAGACCAACCAATAGCATTTCAAGGTAGGTAGAACCAATAGGATTGCTTCGTTTCAGATAAACCTGCGGTGGACATTTTTATCTTTGATGTTTACATGTCATCTTCAATAAATTAGTTATTGTTTTTCTCATTTGTAACTGAAATCAAGGATTAAAAAGTCTTGTCATATTGCCTTTACACATGTAGAGAGTTAACGTAGTTGCTGCGAAATTCCTTGTATTAGTACGATCGTTACCGCTTTTACATGCGGCCAGGTGAAACGTGTTGATAACTCTTTTTACGGGCAACAAAATTACGCATCATCAGTGAATACCTGTTTCCCTTGCACAGACAGTCTTTTAGTTGTACAATTACTCAGGAGAAGAAGACAAAATATCTGTTTGGCAACAGCTTTTTGACGATTTCTCAACTATACTTGTGAAATGTTTCGTTTGCTCCTTCCACTTATGAAATTCATCAACGGTGCAAAAATGTAATATTTCACATCTACTTCATGTGCCGACTGTAATAGTTCAAAGAGGCACTTTTCAAAAGTATCTTTTATTACACAGGGCGCACACAAACAATTTTTTCTGCTGTATTTGCAGTCCATGAACCTCTAATAAGTGTCTATTCAAATTTCCTTTTTTAGGATAGACCTCATCGCACACATGAAACTGAAGAATCATGTACACAACGAAAATTTCACTGCTTACACGGTCACACTCCACAGCACAAAATAAGAGTAAAGGCAAAATACACCATTTATTTATTTATTTAAATGTCAAGTTCCATAGGACCAAATTGAGGAGCAAATCTCCAAGGTCATGGAACGTGTCAGTACATGAACTTACAACATATAAAGTAATTACAGATAAAAATAAATGTTCATGAACCTGAAAGAAAATCAGTCCATAAGTTTAAGCAAACGCTATCAGCAATACAATGAGAATCATCTTAATTTTTCAAGGAACTCCTCGACAGATTAGGAGTAGTGACCCCATGAGGAAACTCTTCAGTTTCGATTTGAAAGCGCGTGGATTATGCTAAGATTTTTTAATTCGAGTGGCAGGTTATTGAAAATGGATGCAGCAGTATACTGCACACCTTTTTGCACAAGAGTTAAGGAAGTCCGATCCAAATGGAGGTTTGATTTCTGCTATTAACCGAGTGAAAGCTGCTTATTGTTGGAAATAAACTAATATTGGTAAAAAGAAACGACAATAAGGAATATACATATTGAGAGGCCATTGTCAAAATACCCAGACTCGTGAACAGAGGTCGACAAGAGGTTCGTGAACTCACACCACTTATTGCCCGAACCACCCGTTTCTGAGCCAAAAATATCCTTCTAGAATGGGAAGAGTTACGCCAAAACATAACACCATACGACATAAGTGAATGAAAATAAGCAAAGTAGACAAATTTACGTGTCGAAATATCACTCACTTTCGATACCGTTCGAATAGTGAAAATGGCAGTATTAAGTCTTTGAACAAGATGCTGAACGTGGGCTTTCCACGACAGCTATTCCATTAACTACCTATTTGCCGACAAAACTGCACGTGTAAACTGTCCAAAGATAAAAATATCTACGCCGCGGCTCGTTCGAAACGAAGCAATGCTATTGGATATCGCTGCCCTGAAATTCTATAGGTTATTTTCGTGTCGAGCCGAGCTTTCCCTAAAGGTTTCACCGTCCCAGTCCCGACCTTCCAACGCAGAACGCCCGTCCACCACAGAACCCGACGACCATCCTGTACCCTCCCAACAGGGCGCAACCGAGTCAGCTCCGCCCTCCCCTTCTCTGGCCGACGCTCGACTAACTGAGAGGCAGCGGCTCTGGCTGACGGCCCTGGACAGCGTCCGCTGCGGGTAGCAGTCATTTCACGCTAGGTGAGGAGAGCCCTACGTCAACGTGACGTAGGCACGCGCCGTCATGAGTTTCACGAGTTGCCCTATCGACTGTTGTGTGCATTCTGTATACATCGACTGTTGCGTGCGTCTTGAATCTGCACTGTGCATTGTTCTTAGTTCATTTACAGCGTGATGGCAAAATTAAATAGTACTAGATGCTTTAATATTTCCAGCAACATTCGGAATTACTTCGAACTTCAGTTTCTCAGTTTAACGTTTCTGTCCACATGAATTATGTACAGTTCATTGGCTTTTATAAAAATACGAAACAGTTTAATTTCTCCCTATTTCACGTTTTTATCCACACGATTTATGCTCGATTAATCGGACAAATAATGCCTAGACACTTTCGTTATGTTTATTATTCCTACATTCAGATATTCATTATGTTCATGAAACACACAATTACATCCCACGTTCTTTGGATTGCAGCTTAATAATTAATTATTTCATGTTTCTATCCACGGGATTTAGACACGATTCATCGGATTTTTTTTAAAAAATGGGGTAGCATTCATTTCAGGCTAGAAAAATAACAAGACACTTTCGTTATGGTTATGATTGCTTCATTCAGATATTCGTTATGTTCATGAAACACACAATAACATCCCACATTCTTTGGATTGCAGCTTAATAATTAATTATTTCATGTTTCTATCCACAGGATTTAGACACGATTAATCGGATTTTTTTTTAAAAAAAGGGGGTAGCATTCATTTCAGGCTAGAAAAATAACAAGACACTTTCGTTATGGTTATGATTCCTTCATTCAGATACTCGTTATGTTCATGAAACACACAATAACATCCCACATTCTTTGGATTGCAGCGTAATAATTGATTATTTCACGTTTCTATCCACACGATTCATCGGATTTAAAAAACAAAATTACTAAAAGTCTTTTTTTTTTACCCTCGTTATGGTTGTTTCGTTCAGACATTCATTATGGTCCTGAAACACATAATACCATCCCAAATTGTTGGGATAACAGCTTAATAATTAATTCAACCGGGATGAGCGTAACAGATAACTCCTGTCACTTCGTTTGTACGCATGTATTTACATTCAGCTTTGACGTTATCGGTACAACCGCAAAGATCGATACACGCACTCATGTAGTCGATTTAGGATACTTACGTCACGATGACGTACAGTTACATCACTATGACGTAGGGTTCTCCTCAACTAGCGTGAGATGAATGCCACCCGTCCACGACCATGCAAATGCAGCGTCTGAAATTCAGAAACTGTACCGCGCGAACCGGCGCAAGGCGATGCAGCGCGTCCTCGGCGGGACGTCGCCCAACTGCCAAATCGATGGCAACGTGCTCACGGAGCACTTCAGAAAAATTTACACCACAACTGATTTTTCTGTTTCAGATGCACCAGCTGCTGTCCCGGACTTTGCCGCCACCACGCCTCCTGATGTCAGGGAGGAGGTCCTGCCGCCGATCACCGCCACAGAGGTGCAACAGCCGCTCCAGAAGGCCAGCAATTCTGCTCCTGGGGCAGACAGAGCCACCTACTCGAACTTGCGACGTGACACACAAACTCATGTGTAACAAAAGGGATAAGGATCTCCAGCCAAAAAAAGCGTGACTTAAAAAATCCCATGAAACACCGCGACGTCGATGGTCACTTTATATTACTTGCAATCTACAGAAAAGTAATCCAACAAGCCAAAATTTTGTGACGGCTCCCTAACCCGAGGTCCTCGGCGATACTTTTTGGGCAGCCACCACAAACTGTATAAAGCGTGCGTAGTGACCAGGATGTAGCTATGTCTGTTGGCCGAAAAATAATTAATGGCAAGAATTGCACCAGCTAGAATGAAGAGATATCTTCATTTCTGACGAAACGTGCACCAGCAATACAAGTACAAGTAATATCCGAGAGTAATCCGTGTACTGAGCCTGGTCGAATACAATAGCAAATATCACACTGCAATGGCTCCGCTATAAACTCCACGAAAGGCTAGCAACAGACAATCGACAATAGACTGTCCGTGTCGGTTTTTTTTTTTTTACTTTATTGTTATTTTTAAACCTGTGACAGGCAGGCCATCAGCGGCATAGTACGCCGCTCTTTGGCCACAGAGAACACAAAAGAGACAAATGAAGACAATTAGAGAAAAAGTACGGTGGACATATAAACGCAGACATACACTTTTAAAATACATGGAGCCGTTCACGGGCATAGGGTCCAAGATAAACTTTGTTCAGACACTTGGACACACACAGAGACGAAAATTGTCACACGCGAACGTAGGAGCACAAAACGAATAACACTGAACCACTAGAGCACAAATGACGGCACACACAGAAACACGAGGCGTTGATCTCCAGCGCACGAATGTTCACTAAGCGTGTACGAGTCCGGTGACCTGCCAAGAGAGGAGGAGCGGGGTGGGAGAGGGAGCGGGGAGAGCAGAGATGCCACGGGCAGGGGAGATAGGGGGGAGGGAGGAAGGGGGAGGCGAAGCCCGGGGGAAGAGGGGTAGAGGAAGGGGGATGGGGCGGAAAGGAGAGAGATGGGAGGGAGGGCACCCAAAGGAAAAGACACAGGAAGTGGGAGGGGAGGATCAAAGTTGATAGGAGGGGTAGATGGAGGGAGGAGGGCATCATCAGGGAGGGGGAGCTGGCGGAAGCCACCTTGGGATAGGGTAAGGAGGGTGGAGAGATGGAGAGCAGGTGGGACGTTGGAATACAGGTGCGGCAGCAGACGGGGGTGGGAGAGGATGGGGGAGACGAGTGGGTGAGGAGGATCGAGTTTACGGGAGGTGTACAAGATCCGTATCCTTTCAAGGAAAAGGAGGAGGTGGGGAAACGGAATGAGGTCGTACAGGATCCGCATGGGGACGGGGAGACGGATGCGATAGGCGAGGCGGAGAGCATGGCGTTCAAGGATTTGGAGGGATTTGTAAAAGGTTAGGGGGGGTGGAGAACCAGGCCAGATGAGCGTAACAGAGGATAGGGTGGATGAGGGATTTATAGGTGTGGAGGATGGTGGAGGGGTCCAGACCACACATACGGCCAGAAAGGAGCTCGAGGAGACGGAGTCAAGAGTGTGCCTCGGCTCGGATTGTCTGGAGATGGGGGGTCCAGGAGAGGCGACGGTCAAGGGTGAGGCCAAGGTACTTAAGGGTGAGGGTGAGGGTGAGGGTGATGGGACGGCCATAGATGGTTAGATAGAAATCGAGCAGGCGGAAGGAAGGGGTGGTTTTGCCTACAATGATCGCCTGGGTTTTGGAGGGATTGACCTTTAGCAACCACTGGTTGCACCAAGTGGTGAACCGGTCAAGATGGGATTGGAGAAGGCGTTGGGAACGCTGCAGGGTGGGGGCGAGGGCAAGGAAGACGGTGTCATTGGCAAACTGGAGAAGATGGACGGGGGTGACGGCAGTGGCATGTCCGCCGTATACAAAAGGTACAGAAGGGGGGAGGGGGCGGAGCCTTGGGGCACACCGGCGGAGGGAAAAAAGGTGTAGGAATCCATGTTATGGATGGTGACGTAGGAAGGGCTTTGGGAGAGAAAGGAGCCGATCAGATGGACGTAGGTAATGGGAAGGGCGAAGGTTTGGAACTTGAAGAGGAGACCGGAATGCCATATGCGGTCATAGGCACGTTCAAAGTCCAGGGAGAGGAAGATGGAGCGTCCGTCTCGGGGCCAGCGCTCCTCCTTATATGCAAAAGACAGATGGCACTGTGGACCCGAGCTCAGCCATGGCGCGACCTCTTCCGTCGGCGGTAACGCCCTGAGACGCCGACAGCCGCGACAGGAACTGTGGCCAGCGATGTCACGGTCAGGGAGCGCGTGTGCGAGTTGGTTGGTTGGTTGGGTCTGTGGATACAACATTCCTCCCCCCTTGAAAGGCCACCAAGACGTCAGGTGCTGCAAAGGCCTGACGACGAAGGAGGGTGAGGCTACTGTGAGGCGATGGGGAGCCAGTGTAGCGAGGCTAGGGGTCGTCGACTCCCGCGTCCCGGCATTCGCCCTACGCTGGAGCTGGAACCTGCCGAAACAGCCCCAAGGACGCAACGCACAGCAGCCACGACGGACCCAACTAACGCGCCCCGACTCTCGAAGGCGATGGCGATGTAGCCTCGGGCGACGGCGGCGACGTGGAGGCGAAGTGGAGACGATGGAGGCCCGGTCCGGAAGAGCCGAAGCGCTGGCTGGAGCAGCCCGGGCAACGGCGTCGACTTCCATCGGGGTTGGCGCCTGCAGCGGCGATGGCTGCGGGGGTGGGGGTGGGGTCGGAAAGGGACGCCCGCCATCCGGGAGCCGGGGCGAGGCTGCATGTGAGTCTGCAACATTTAAGTCCGCGGCAGTATCGCGAGTGTGGCTAAGCCGCAGCTGATTGCGGTGGCGGCGCTGCATGCCAAGGAGGATGGACAAACGATACATATGGGACCCCAAGCGCCGTACGATGGTACCCTGCTCCCAGCGGCGGTGACTTGAAAGCAACTTGAAATACACTGGAGTGTTAGGCGCAAAGCGGTCATGCAGCCGCAGCGGCGCTGGCGCGTGCGGGGGCGGGTGCAGCAGGGTGAGCAGAGTTCGGCGACGAAGTCAGTGGAACAACTCTGCCGGCGATGGGCCGTCGCGAGGCAGCAGACGATATGACAGGAAGAGTAACAAAGCTTGGTCTTTCGTGTGGTTGGTGCGAAGTTTGCTCATCTGTTGTTTGAAAGTACGAACAAACCGCTCAGCTTCGCCATTGGACTGAGGGTGAAAAGGAGCACTTGTGAAATGAGCTATTCCATTATCAACACAAATCCTGCGAAACAAAAGAGGGTCCATTGTCTGTGACAATCAGATCAGGCAAGCCTTCAATGCAAAAGATCGACGAAAGTGCGTGGATGGTACTCTGAGTAGTAATATTGTTCATTGCCACAACAAAAGGAAACGTGCTATAGGCATCCACGACAATAAGCCATCGAGTAGGGACCAGTTGGTAGGACAAGTTCTCAGGCATCAAGGGATCACAAATTTAGCATTGGAGGGCAGCGTGGAGGGTAAAAATCGTAGAGGGAGACCAAGAGATGAATACACTAATCAGTTTCAGAAGGATGTAGGTTGCAGTAAGTACTGCGAGATGAAGAAGCTTGCACAGGATAGAGTAGGATGGAGAGCTGCATCAAACCAGTCTCAGGACTGAAGACCACAACAACCCCAGAATGGATTAAAAAACTAGAAACCCGCCTCGACTGCGAAAAAGCACCTAGTGTTAACCTAGGTTTCGGAGTAGATAACTACACCTTCTTCAGAACAATAAAACCCACAAGTGCCTAAGAAGACCTTTGTCAATGATTAAAAGAACACCATAGCTATACATTTATAAACGAAAAAAAGGGGAAACACAAACAGTACATGTGCACAAAGTCTAAACCGTTACTTAACTTAATGGTTTAATCTCCACCTCACACCCGCCTATGTTCGATGGGTCATGACCCGCCATGAGTTTAAGTTAAGTAACGGTTTAGACTTTGTGCACATGTACTGTTTGTGTTTCCCCTTTTTTCTTTTATAAATGTATAGCTATGGTGTTCTTTTAATCATTGACAAAGGTCTTCTTAGGCACTTGTGGGTTTTATTGTTCTGAAGAAGGTGTAGTTATCTACGCCGAAACCTAGGTTAACACTAGGTGCTTTTTCGCAATCGAGGCGGGTTTCTAGTTTTTTAATATATTAACCAACGATTGCTGACGCGCTGCGATGTTGAAGGTTCTTAAACCCCGGAATGGGCCCACAAAGTCGAAGTGAATGCGCTGCCAAGGTGCAGAGGGTATGGGCTGTGAAACAAACTTCTGGGGCGGGGCCGACTGGTGTTCGATGCGCGAACGGCACGGAGCGGCTAACCGTTCTATATCTCTGTTCATCCCTGGCCATGTGGAATGCTGGCGTGCAAGTTGCTTAGTGCGTACCATTCCCCAATGGCCATGATGTAGCAATTGCAAAACTTTGCGTCGCAAAGACGCACGAATCACCACACGAGTTTGTCCCGACGGAGAGCGAAGGAGCAAAATATCACGTTGCACTGTCAGGTCGTGGCGTTGTGCAAAGTAACGCCGCACGACGGGATTTGCAATGTTCTTCGGCGAACGTGGCCATGCCGTGCGACCGAGATGCAAAAGTTCAGTCAAATCAGCGTCCGAAGCTCTGGCCCGTGCAATCTTACGAAAGTCCAGAGAAAAACCAAGTACGACGTCGCTGTCTTGAGAGTCGATGTGACAACAAGCAATGTCTGATTCATCACAAACCGTGTCATGGGCGATTGGCAAACGAGACAACACATTCGCATTGCAATGGGGAGATGTGGGGCGATACAAAATTCCATACTGGTAATTTGACAATAACAAGGCCCACCGTTGCAATTTCTGAGCGGTGCGGGGGACCGGCTTTGCAGGATGGAACAACGACTGTAACGGCTTATGGTCCGTCACGAGATAAAATTTCCTGCCATACAAGTATTCATGGAACATCGTTACTCCGTATATGATGGCTAAGGCTTCCTTCTCAATTTGGGAGTAGTTCTGTTGTGTGGTGGTGATCAATTTGGAAGCAAAAGCTATTGGGCGATCAACTGATCCGACACGATGTGACAACACTGCACCTAACCCATAGGATGAAGCATCCAGAGCAAGAACAACTGGTTTAGAAGGGTCGAAATGTACAAGGCAACGATCACTCAACAGTGCTGTTTTCAGTTTCGGGAATGCCACTTGGAATTCGGCCGACCACACAAACGAAACGTTGCGCCGACGTATTCGATGCAAGGGGGCAGCTATTTGCGCAGCATTGGGTATGAACCTATCATAATAGGTGATCTTGCCTAACACAGATTGCAACTCAGACAAGTTCTTACAAGGGAACCTCCCCATCGCACCCCCCTCAGGTTTAGTTATAAGTTGGCACAGTCGATAGGCCTTGAAAAACTGAACACAGATCAATCTAGAAAACAGGAAGAAGTTGTGTGGAACTATGAAAAAAATAAGCAAAATATACAAACTGAGTAGTACATGCGCAAGATAAGCAACATCATGAATAATCTGAGCTCAGGAGTGCCGTGGTCCCGTGGTTAGCGTGAGCAGATGCGGAACGAGAGGTCCTTGGTTCAAGTCTTCCCTCGAGTCTAGCCGGCACGGTAGCTCAGCGTGTTCGGTCAGAGGGTTATCAGCCCTCTGTAATAAAAAGACTGAGCTAATCGATCAACAACGAACTTAAAACGGATGTCTTACGACGTCCGCCCCTAGCAGATGAGACGAACAAAAGCGAACAAAATGACATTTAAAAAAAAAGTCAAAAGTTTAATTTCTTATTTCCAGACAATTATCAAAGTTCAGGCACTCACACATAATCAGCTTCGCTCTCCAAAATTCTAGGACATGTTCAGATTTGCTTGGACATATGCAGGATTTGACGGTCTACACACAGAAAAATTTGAAAACGTTAAAAACATACACTCCTGGAAATTGAAATAAGAACACCGTGAATTCATTGTCCCAGGAAGGGGAAACTTTATTGACACATTCCTGGGGTCAGATACATCACATGATCACACTGACAGAACCACAGGCACATAGACACAGGCAACAGAGCATGCACAATGTCGGCACTAGTACAGTGTATATCCACCTTTCGCAGCAATGCAGGCTGTTATTCTCCCATGGAGACGATCGTAGAGATGCTGGATGTAGTCCTGTGGAACGGCTTGCCATGTCATTTCCACCTGGCGCCTCAGTTGGACCAGCGTTCGTGCTGGACGTGCAGACCGCGTGAGACGACGCTTCATCCAGTCCCAAACATGCTCAATGGGGGACAGATCCGGAGATCTTGCTGGCCAGGGTAGTTGACTTACACCTTCTAGAGCACGTTGGGTGGCACGGGATACATGCGGACGTGCATTGTCCTGTTGGAACAGCAAGTTCCCTTGCCCGTCTAGGAATGGTAGAACGATGGGTTCGATGACGGTTTGGATGTACCGTGCACTATTCAGTGTCCCCTCGACGATCACCAGTGGTGTACGGCCAGTGTAGGAGATCGCTCCCCACACCATGATGCCAGGTGTTGGCCCTGTGTGCCTCGGTCGTATGCAGTCCTGATTGTGGCGCTCACCTGCACGGCGCCAAACACGCATACGACCATCATTGGCACCAAGGCAGAAGCGACTCTCATCGCTGAAGACGACACGTCTCCATTCGTCCCTCCATTCACGCCTGTCGCGACACCACTGGAGGCGGGCTGCACGATGTTGGGGCGTGAGCGGAAGACGGCCTAACGGTGTGCGGGACCGTAGCCCAGCTTCACGGAGACGGTTGCGAATGGTCCTCGCCGATACCCCAGGAGCAACAGTGTCCCTAATTTGCTGGGAAGAGGCGGTGCGGTCCCCTACGGCACTGCGTAGGATCCTACGGTCTTGGCGTGCATCCGTGCGTCGCTGCGGTCCGGTCCCAGGTCGACGGGCACGTGCACCTTCCGCCGACCACTGGCGACAACATCGATGTACTGTGGAGACCTCACGCCCCACGTGTTGAGCAATTCGGCGGTACGTCCACCCGGCCTCCCGCATGCCCACTATACGCCCTCGCTCAAAGTCCGTCAACTGCACATACGGTTCACGTCCACGCTGTCGCGGCATGCTACCAGTGTTAAAGACTGCGATGGAGCTCCATATGCCACGGCAAACTGGCTGACACTGACGGCGGCGGTGCACAAATGCTGCACAGCTAGCGCCATTCGACGGCCAACACCGCGGTTCCTGGTGTGTCCGCTGTGCCGTGCGTGTGATCATTGCTTGTACAGCCCTCTCGCTGTGTCCGGAGCAAGTATGGTGGGTCTGACACACCGGTGTCAATGTGTTCTTTTTTCCATTTCCAGGAGTGTATGTTTTGACAGAGCACAGGGAAAACTGTGCGACTGTGAAACTGTTACATTCATTTGTTGCAGTTAATGTGACAAATTCTTATGTTTTCATCACTTTTTTGGGAGTGATTATCACATCCACAAGAAAACCTAAATCGGGCAAGGTAGAAGAATCTTATTACGTATTCGCCAATTGTACAAGTTAGGTGGGTCGACAACATATTCCTGTCATGTGACGCTCAAAATGGTTCAAATGGCTCTGAGCACTATGGGACTTAACATCTATGGTCATCAGTCTCCTAGAACTTAGAACTACTTAAACTTAACTAACCTAAGGACAGCACTCAACACCCTGTCATCACGAGGCAGAGAAAATCCCTGACCCCGCCGGGAATCGAACCCGGGAACCCGGGCGTGGGAACTGAAACGTCCCCTTAGAACAATTATACAAGACTGTGCTTAAACTGACACACAATATTTTGTTAGCGCAACGCAATCTGACTTTCAAAATTCCCTACAAAAGAATGGCCCTGACTAACATTAAACTATACCTTTCACAAATCACTTACCTCACAAAAATCTTCGCTGCTCAAGCTACTGCAATACAGCGAGCGCCACTACTGCCAGCTAAATAAAAGATTCAAACTATGGAAGGCACTAACTACTGATAGGGATAGTTAGCAAATGAAAGATATTAATAGAGAACAAACAATGTATTTACCTTGATATCATCATATATAAATATAGCAGATAGCAGTTCATGACAAACTTCAAACCTCCGCCATCTCTCTCTCCACATCCACCACTGCTGGCGGCTCACCTCCAACTGCGCAACGCTACGCGCTGTTCACATCCAGCTGCCGCTGCCCAACACTACAATGGCAGACAACAATGCAAACTAGCCACAGACTGCACACAGAACAGCCAGTGATTTTCATACAGAGCGCTACGTGGCGTTACCAATAAGAAAACCTAAACAGCCTACTTACATGGCCCCCATGCTCCCCACAAAAAATTTTACAAATAGTTTTGGGCACTGGCCAATACATATTTGTTAAAATTTTTTCACAATTACAATAACAAAGAATTCAAATGCACACACTTATTGATACAATGTTGGTCAAAAGCTAAAATTTTCTCACAGTCCATAAAGACAGTCCTGATCGTTCATCACAGTAAAATTGCATTGTTTTTCTCAAAGTCTGAGCAGCAAATGAAAATGTACACGGAAGTAGCGGATTTCCATGCAGTCTTGAAGAAGTAGTGTTGTCCTTCCAACGGAAAGACAGTGCTGACTCTCGACATGCAGACAGGTAATGGGCCACAACAGAGCAAACCCACAGCAGAGTCATTCGAAGTTTTGAAGAATATGGTTAGGTAGGTCATCACAGAGTAGACCCACTGTAGTCCTGGTAGAGATTACGGTATTGGTGGGCCACCAGAGGTGCAGACCCACTGCAGTCCTTGTAGAAATAATGGTATTGGTGGATCATCAAAGATGCAGACCCACTGTAGTCCTTGTAGAGACAGCCAGCAACCATCTGTTGCGACTGTGCGGGTGCACAATCACCATCGAAGAGTCTTGCGGACAATATAGGAAGTCCATAAACCACCACTTGTGCACTCACAATTTTTTTTTAGTTGTCCTTAGAACCAGCAATGCTGTTATCCAGACCCTTGCTGAATTATTAACACACGTGCAAACACTATGAGTCCCTACTTCTCACATATTGTCCATATACCATGACCAACAGAAACGTGTGCAGTGAAATGTAATTTACAAGTTACTTAATTTGGTGAACTGGTATCAATTACAATTTCATAACATAAAAATACAATAACAAAGGTACAAAATACATCATTAAATACATAATAATACAGATAACATTTGTAGTAATAGGGGCTTTACAAAAGAATAGAAATAAACATATACATCACATAAGTAAATACATAAAAGATCAGAATAATTATTGAAACATCAACTTCACACATGAGCATTAAAACAGAACAGAATTAATAACGTCTAACATCTTTACAACGTAAATAACATATTATTAATGCAAATTATATTTGAGGATAACAGTATTCCTCATCATAGTTCATGTAGCCGAGTATAAGAAAAATTCTACAACATAAGTCTTATCAGATAAACATATAAAGACAGGAAGAACATAAATACACAAGGGTACACAAACACATAGTGGGATAACACAAGGAAAGGACAGGGTTTGTTTTACTGCAGTAAAATACAATGTCGTAAGTGTGAAGTTACCCAACTGTGTAATTGCGTAAACATGTGTCACTGATGTAGTGAAGAAAATGTTTATCTCTCAGTTAAATGATCAGATAGCTGTGTAATTTGTGTGTACCGATGTGTGTGTGTACCGATGTGTAAAGTTGTATAAGCAAATACCATATTAGCTAGGGCTCTTTGTGCTTGCCAAACACATGGTACACAAAGTAGGCGTGTACCCCCCGAGGATTAATGTAATTATACCCTCAGGTGTTACAGATTACAGCAATGGAATGAAATGTATCACGGAAAACCGTAGTATCATTGTACTTCAAATATCTTTAAAAATAAATGTTTTAAGTACAAAATTAATCACTCAAATGCGTGTCCTGTAGCGCTAAATGTGCGTCTTGCTGTAAGATAATTCTGTGGAAGTGTCGTACTTATCGTCCTCCGAAAGCTAAGTTCTGCAGAAGTCAATGTACTTACCTCATGATAAACAAAAGTGAAATGCTTTATGTATAGATATCTTAGTTATTACGCTTATTGCCATGATGAAGAAAGTACTGTGCTGTAACGTATTGTTGTGCTACGGAAAAGGCAATCTCATTGTAGCTATACCACAAAAGTTACTACTAAAACATGTTTTACTTTGCAGAATAAAACAGAAAAACTGTGCAGAAATAAAACAGAAACACTACAAAAGCAACATTGTAAATTGTCACTCATTAGAAGCGTCGTGATAAAACCGTGTAGTTGTCACTTAAACTAACCACTGTGTCGTCTGGTATCTCACAGAAAGTACATTAAACCCAGAATGTATTTTCAAGTAAACCAAAATGTTGCATTAAAATCTCATTAGCAGTACCAGTATGTGTCCTAAGTATGTAAGCCTGATAGTCGTTACGTAATCGTGCAACTAACAAGCAAGAATGTACAAATACAACAATGTGTCGTCTGTTCATTATAACAATGCATTCGTAATTTCTGTTTAAATAAGTTCTCTTGGTTCTTGACTGGATATTTAATTTCAAACATTGTTGCATGTCAACAGATTCTCAGTCTGACAAAGCGTACTAGTAATGTAAAGTGAAAAATTTTATAGCAAAGACTAAGTTAAAAAGCAGATTATCTCTCAATAAACCTTTTACATGAAATGTGGTGCAAGCCTTTACTCTTACTACTATGCAGAGCTACAGCTTCAACAGAATCATCGTGTGGTATATGTCGGTAAAGAATACTGGAATTTTTCTCAAGGTTAGCAGCTATGTTATTTTTCTCTGAGCCAGCTGGCGCACGCGGCTGCCTGCTGTGTGAGTCATTGTCTGTCTCTTTGTTGGCGTGTGTCGTTATTAGGATCAGGAAACCTAACTTCTACAAATTCACCTTGTCGAGAGGGCCCTGCTCTGTTTGAATCCCGCCAGTTCTGATGCAATTCAGGTCTGTCGTTACGATTATATCGTCTGTCATCATGTCGGTAGATTCCATAGTTTCTCTCTTGTCGGTCATGTGGTGGAGAATTTCTCCCTGAATCGTAACTGCGCGCTGGACCGTTGCGTCTAAAGTTATTCTGTCTCCCCTGATAATATTTATTTTGGTTCCCATATTGTCTGTGTCTCTGATTGTCTCTGTGATAGTCATTACCGCGGAGAGGTGATCTTTCCCTGTAATTATTACTACTCTGCCAACGGTTGTCATACGGGTGGTGTCTGTTTTGGTGACGATTTGTGTTGTGGGAATAGCCTTGTCGCGTCCAGTTATTATTTCTTTCATCGCGGAATTGCGACGGATGTAACCTGCATTTGTTGTGTTCCTGTTTTCGCGTTCCGCGATTGTCAGTGTCAATTTCTAATTCTTGTAAGAGTCCCTGAAAAGCTTCAATGTCGTCTTTGCAACGTCCTGCCATAATAATATTTCTTAAATGTTCAGGCAATTTCATTAAGCAAATGCGGATGAGTTCTGAAGGGCTGTATGGGTTTGAAAGATATTGATTCTTATGCAAAATGTCTTCCAAAATATTTGACAAGACTGGAAAATTCAGATTGTTCAAAGTGTTTCATCATCATGATGCTATGTTTTACTCGGTCTTGTGTAGCTTGAGACCAATACGCTGAGAGGAAGGCATGGTAAAATTCTCCTTCACTGTGGCAATCGTGAATGACCGGTTGCATTCTTACAGCTGGTTCATTCTCCAAGTAGCCACACATAGATTCTAATCTGTGTTCTAATGACCAGTTGGGAGGAAAACAATGAGAGAATTGATGGAGCCATGCTTGTGGATGAATGTCGTTGCCAGAATTCTTAAATGTTTTGAATTTACGTGTACTAATGAACAGCTTATAGTCAAAATCATCATGTCGGCGAGTCGCATGTCGGTCATTGTTACGTCGTATCGGCGGTTCCATCTCAAAATTCGGTGCACATTGCCAATTTCTTTCATAATTTCCGAAGTGCCCTGTGTTATTATTTTGTGGCTGTTCCGTATTTCTATGTCCCTCTTCCCGTATTGGAGAGCGAATGTCCTCTGAAATACGTAATTCTTGTATTACCTGTGTCAGCTGATCTTGTACTTCCCGGATTTCTCTTTGGTGTTGCGTATTAATTTGAATCTGATTTTGTTTGAATTTCCTAATATGTTCGCACTCTTCTGTGTCATTAAAGACTACCGGTTTTGTGTCGTTCAGATTATCATCTACCTTCGTAGATAAATTATTTAGCTGATCCGAAAGTTCAACTACTTTCTCTGATAATGAACTAATTTCCTCCATGTGTCTTTCTGAACCAATTTTCAGAGTATCTAGTGTGTCCTTTAAGTTTTCTTGAGTTTTTGCAAGTTGCGTAACCGAATCGGTAGATGCAACTGAGTCAGTTTTAGCTTGCAAGGTCTCATGATTTTCATGAACAATAGTTTGCAGTTCTTTTATGGCTGCTTCGTGATTCTGTAATGCATTTTCATGCTGCGAAAAAATAGGTTGAAAATGCTCACAAATCTGTGTTTTTACGTCATTACAGACTTTTTGATATTTCGATTCAATGTTATGTAACTCAGTAGTTAAATCTTCACGTGTTTGTTCAAGTGTGGTGTCTAACTTTTGAAGCTTTAGCTGCGTTTGTCTCTGATTTTGTTCCATTGTGTCTAACTGTTGCTGTGTTTGTCTCTGATTTTGTTCCATTGTGTCTAACTTTTGAAGCTTTTGCTGTGTTTGTCTCTGATTTTGTTCCATTGTGTCTAACTTTTGAAGATTTTGTTCCATTGTGTCTAACTTTTGAAGATTTTGTTCCATTATGTCTAACTTTTGAAGCTTTTGTCCCATTTGTTGCATTAATTGTAATAACAATGCACTGGTGTCTGAAACGTGTTCCTCAGAGCTATTCGGCAATGCATTTGAACCGGCAATATTCGCAATTTGAAAAGCAGAAAAGTGTCTTGACTTATTTGAGAAAACGGTGAGGACGCAAAACCTGAATCTACAGTGTTTGCGAGATTGTGTCCTGTCATTTCGGATTCCTGAGGCAAGCTGTTGCCAACCGATCGATCGATAATGCTTCCCTGTTCACTAATTGTTTCACTGCCTGCACCATTGTTTGCAGCCCGCTCCATTTCCCTATGCACAGTTACCAAATTACTACTTTGAACATTAGTTAATTCGTTACTCGGTGGCGCTTACACACTGCTTTCAGCTTCACTGTCATTTCTCAGTTTACTTTGGAGCCTAGTATTACGTTTTTCACACGCCATTATTGTCACAATATTTCACGCGATAACACAGAAAAGCACAATTTGAAGAGCAAAAATAAGAGAACACATTAAAGTAGCACTGAAAATAATATCTCGTTAATTGCAAGCGCAGCTGCGAAATACTTGCTGCAAATCTACATGCATGCCACAACTGTTTTACTGTACAACAATGAAAAACTACATCTACAAAGGAAATTCTCTCTATAATTACGCGCTAGCAATAAACAAAAGCTACACTAATTACACGAACTACAAGAAAAAATCAGAAGATTCCAGTGAGGTATCCTCGGCTAAGGGTCGACATATGAAACGTCCCCTTTGAAAAGTTATACATGACTGTGCTTAAACTGACACACAATGTTTTTAGCGCAATCTGACTTTCAAAAATCCCTACAAAAGAATGGGCCTGACTAACATTAACCTATACGTTTCACAAATCACGTACCTCACAAAAATCTTGGTTACTCGAACTACTGCAATACAGCGAGCGCCACTACTGCCAGCTAAATAAAAGATTCAAACTATGGAAGGCACTAACTACTGATAGGGATAGTTAGCAAATGAAAGATATTAATAGAGAACAAACAATGTATTTACCTTGATATCATCATATATAAATATAGCAGTTCATGACAAACTTCAAACCTCCGCCATCTCTCTCCCCACATCCACCACTGCTGGCGGCTCACCTCCAACTGCACAACGCTACGCGCTGTTCACATCCAGCTGCCGCTGCCCAACACTACAATGGCAGACAACAATGCAAACTAGCCACAGACTGCACACAGGACAGCCAGTGATTTTCATACAGAGCGCTACGTGGCGTTACCAATAAGAAAACCTAAACAGCCTACTTACAAAGCGAGATCGCTACCGCACAACCACGAGATGCGGACATGTGACGCACATGCCGTCACCAGTGAGGTATAGAATATATCAGACGTGTTTACCTGTGGAGGATTCGGTTGACCTATGACCTTGCGATCAAATGTTTTCAGTTCCCATTGGAGAGGCACGTCCTTTCGTCTACTAATCGCACGGGTTTGCGGTGTGATCGCAAAACACAGTGTAAGTAGGCTGTTTAGGTTTCTTTATTGGTAACGCCACCTCTGTATGAAAATCACTGGCTGTGCTGTGTGCAGTCTGTGGCTGCTTTGCGTTGTTGTAATACTCGCCATTGTAGTGTTAGGCAGCTGGCTGTGAACAGCGCGTAGCATTGCGCAGTTGGAGGTGAGCCGCCAGCAGTGGTGGATCTGGGGAGAGAGATGGCGGAGATTTATAATTTGTCATGAACTGCTATATTTATATATGATGATATCAAGGTAAATACATTGTTTGTTCTCTACTAATATCTTTCATTTGCTAACTATCCCTATCAGTAGTTAGTGCCTTCCATAGTCTGAATCTTTTATTTAGCTGGCAGTAGTGGCGCTCGCTGTATTGCAGTAGCTTGAGCAGCGAAGATTTTTGTGAGGTAAGTGATTTGTGAAAGGTATAGTTTAATGTTAGTCAGGGCCATTCTTTAGTAGGGAATTTTGAAAGTCAGATTGCGTTGCGCTAAAAACATTGTGTGTCAGTATAAGCACAGTCTTGTATAAATTGTTCAAAGGGGACGTTTCATATGGCGACCCTGCCAGGATACCTCACTGGAATCTTCTGATTTTTTTCTTGTAGTTTGTGTAATTAGTGTAGCTATTGTTTATTGCTAGTGCATAATTATAGAGAGAATTTCCTTTGTAGTTGTATTTTTTCATTGTTGTACAGTAAAACAGTTGTGGCATGCATGTAGATTTGCACCAAGTATTTCGCAGCTGCGCTGGAAATTAAGTAGTCATTATTTCCATTGCTATGTTATTTTATTTTGCTCTTCAAATTGCGTTTTTCTGTGTTATCATGTGAAATACTGTGACAATAATGGCGTGTGAAAAACGTAATACTAGGCTCCAAAGTAAACTGAGAAATGACAGTGAAGACGAAAGCAATGTGTTAGCGCCTCAGAGTAATGAATTAACTAATGTTCAAAGTAGTAATTTGGTAATTGCGCATAGGGAAATGGAGCGGGCGGCAAACAATGGTGTAGACAGTGAAACAGGTAGTGAACAGGGAAGCGTTATTGATCGATTGGTCGGCAACAGCTCGCCTCAGGAATCGGGAATGACAGAACACAATATTGCAAATACTGCAGACTCAGGTTTTGGGTTCCCACCGTTTTCTCAAATGAGTCAAGACACATTTTCCACTTGTCAAAATGTGAATGTTGCCGGTGCAACTTCACTGCCGAAAAGCACTGAGGAACATGTTTCAGACACCAGGGCATTGTTATTACAATTAATGCAACAAATGGGACAAAGCTTGAAAAGTTAGACACAATGGAACAACATCAGAGACAAACACAGCAACAGTTAGACACAATGGAACAACATCAGAGACAAACACAGCAAAAGCTTCAAAAGTTAGACACAATGGAACAAAATCAGAGGCAAACACAGCAAAAGCTTCAAAAGTTAGACATAGTGGAACAAAATCTTAAAAAGTTAGACTCATTGGAACAAACACTTGAACAAACACGTGAAGATTTAACTACTGAGTTACATAACATTGAATCGAAATGTCAAAAAGTCTGTAATGATGTAAAAACACAAATTTGTGAGCATTTTCAACCTATTTTTTCGCGGCATGAAAATGCATTACAGAATCACGAAGCAGCCATAAAAGAACTGCAAATTATTGTTCATGAAAATCATGAGACCTTGCAAGCTAAATTTGACTCAGTTGCATCTACCGATTCGGTTACGCAACTTGCAAAAACTCAGGAAAACTTTAAGGACACAGTAGATACTCTGAAACTTGGTTCAGAAAAACACACTGAAGAAATAAGGACACTATCGGAGAAAGTAGCCGAACTTTCGGATCAGGTCACTAACTTATCTACAAAGGTAGATGATGGTCTGAATGACACAAGACCCGTAGCCTTCACTGACACAGAAGAGTATGAACAAATAAGAAAATTCAAACAAAATCAGAATCAAATTAATACACAACACCAAAGAGAAATCCGGGAAGTACAAGATCAGCTGACACAGGTAATACAAGAATTACGTATTTCAGAGGACACTGGCGCTCCAACACGGGAAGAGGGACTTAGAAACACGGAAAAGCCGCAAAATAATAACACAGGGCATTTCGGAAGTTATGAAAGAAATTGGCAATGTGCACCGAATTTTGAGATGGAACGGCCGACACAACCTAACAATGACCGATATGCGACTCGCCGACATGATGATTTTGACTATAAGCTGTTCATTACTACACGTAAATTCAAAACATTTAAGAATTCTGGCAACGACATTCATCCACAAGCATGGCTCCATCAATTCTCTCATTGTTTTCCTCCCAACTGGTCGTTGGAACACAGATTAGAATTTATGTGTGGCTACTTAGAGAATGAACCAGCTGTAAGAATGCGATCGGTCATTCACGATTGCCACAGTGAAGGAGAATTTTACCATGCCTTCCTCTCAGCATATTGGTCTCAAGACACACAAGACCAAGTAAAACATGGTATCATAATGATGAAACATTTCGAACAATCTGAATTCTCCAGTCTTGTGAAATATTTTGAAGATATGTTGCACAAGAATCAGTACCTGTCAAACCCATACAGCCCCTCAGAACTCATCCACATTTGCTTAATCAAATTACCTGAAGATTTACGGCATATTATTTTAGCAGGACGTTGCAAAGACGACATTGAAGCTTTTCAGGGACTGTTACAAGAACTAGAAATTGACACTGATAATCGCGGAACGCGAAAACAAGGACACAACAATTACAGGTCACATCCGTCACAATTCCGTGACGACAGAAACAATAACCGGACACGACTGGTCTATTCTTACAACGCAAATCGTGACCAAAATAGACACCACCCGTACGACAACCGTTGGCAGAGTAGTAATAATTACAGGGAAAGATCACCTCTCCGCGGTAGTGACTATCACAGAGACAATCAGAGAAACAGACAATATGGAAACCAAAATAATTATTATCAAGGGAGACAGAATAACTTCAGATGCAACAGTTCAGCGCGCAGTTACGATTCAGGGAGAAATTCTCCACCACTTAGCCGACAAGAAAGAAACTACAGGAACTACCGACATGACGACAGACGATGTGATCGTAACGACAGACCTGAATTGCATCAGAACTGGCGGGATTCAAACAGAGCAGGGCCCTCTCGAGGAGGTGAATTTGTAGAAGTTAGGTCTCCAAATCCCAATAACGACGCGCGCCAACAAAGAGACAATAGGCAATGACTCACACCGCTGGCAGCCACAAAACGTTCTTATGACACTAACGACGCAGCTGCCGTAGCTAGTAATTACGTAAAAATGGAAGACATTAGGGACATCTTACTCCAGGAACACGACGTAAAACATAACAACATTGCATATCCTGTGATTCACATTACTGTAAATGACGTAAAATTTACGGCAGTACTTGACTCTGGCAGTCCCATTTCAGTAATCAGTGAAACAGCCTTTAGCAAATGCAACAAATCGAACGATTGCCCCACACTTCCGTTACGTAAGATTAAATTACAAGGTGCAATCTTTGGAAAAAGTGTAGATGTACGCCAACAAACCAATTTAGAATTCTTTTGTCAAAGCCACAGCTTCTCTATGAACTTTCTCATTGTTCCATTATTGTCGACGGAAATTATATTGGGAGTAGACTTTTTGAATGAATACAAAGCAATCTTAAACTTTCACGATGCTGAAATAAGTTTAGAGAAAGAAGGTAAGTCAATAGCTTTGAAATTTGAAGATTGGATCTCAAACCATGACGAGGAAATTAATCGGCTTTACCTTCTGTTAGACAACAGTTCGGACTTTTCTACGGAACTAGACACTAACAATCACTCTGCAAGTACTGACAGGGATGATATCGACGGCGCATTTGACACTAATAAGTTAATTCAGAATAAAATTCAAACAATTGAGAATTGTAATGACACTGATAGGCAGGACCTTTTTGAGATTTTACAAGCACATTCCACAGTTTTTACTCATAAAACAGGAACAATCAAGGGATTTCAATACCAATTTCGTGTTCGTGAGCATACTAAATTTTGTGTTTGACCATACGTAATTCCGGCGCATTATAGGGACCGTGTTATAACAGAAATACAATCTATGCTTAATGAGGGCATTATTGAGCCTGCAGTAAGCTCATACAACAATCCATTACATGTTGTTGAGAAGAAAAATGGATCGATCAGGCTTGTCTTAGATTCGAGACAAATCAATACGATCATTATTCCTGAAACAGACAGGCCGCAAACGTTAGAAGAACTTCTTCAAAATTTTAATGGTGTAAAAGTGTTGTCTTCCATTGATCTCAGATCCAGCTTTTATCAGATCGAAATTCATCCAGAATGTAGAAAATACACAGCTTTCCTTTGTTTCGGCGTTTGTTATCAGTTTCGGAAACTTCCTTTTGGTTTGAACATTTCTTCGGCAGCATTCATTCGTGGGTTAAATTCCATATTACCTGAGTTCTTAAAACGTCACATCACCTTATATGTGGACGATATTCTGATAGCAGAAGCTTCATGGGAACAACATAATCGCATCCTCAACAGTTTGTTACGTATTTTTGCAGAATCTGGAATTACAGTTAACTTGGAAAAGTCTGAATTCGGTAGGACAAAGGTGAAGTTTTTGGGACATATTATTTCTTCTGAAGGGATTCAGCCGGATCTTGAAAATTTAGAAGCAATCAGAGCCATTCCAGTGCCATCCACAAAAAGACAAGTCCGCAGTTTTCTAGGTCTCGTAAATTTTTACCGTCGTTTTCTGAATATGCAAATTCTTGTTACACCAAAACTTTGTTCTCTCACTGGAAAAAATACTATTTGGAACTGGGACGAACAAGCACAGTTGGAATTCAATTCTTTGAAAGAAGCGTTACTTCACGCGCCAATCTTAGCTCATCCAGATCTGTCACAAGATTTCTGCCTTAGCACGGATTCTTCTAAAGTCGGTCTTGGTGCCCATTTATTTCAAGAAGCCATAGAAAATGGCACTACCATTCAGAAAACCATTGCTTTTGCTAGCCGAGTGCTAACAAAATCTGAAAAAAATTATTCCGTTACTGAATTAGAAGCTTTAGCTATCGTTTGGGCATTTAACAAATTCCGTTTCTTTCTTTCTGGTAAGCACGTAAAAGTATACAGTGATCATCGTGCATTACAATTTCTTATGTCTTCAAAATTAAATCATGACAGGTTAAAACGTTGGGCATTGTTTCTGCAAGAATTCCGCTTCACAATAGTCTACATTCCCGGCAAGGAGAACATCGTTGCGGACGCACTGTCACGCGCACCGGCTGGGCTTGAGAAAAGTACCACAGAAGGCAACCTCGAGAAAAATTTCAGTATTCTTTACATTCAGAAAGTCGCCTTTGAAAACTTCATCACCACATCTTTAAAGGACATTGCTCATGAACAAGATAAAGATCCGATTTGGAAAGACATCAAGAGCAAATGGCATGAAAAGACACACACACAGATTCGGCATTATTATCTGGTTAGAAACAACATACTGTTCAAACGCTGCACTGTTGATGACAAGCTATGGGTACTTTGCATTCCTGACGATTTTGTTAATAAGCTCATTTGGTACATTCATTTCAGCTACGCACATTTTGGTCCACGAAAATGTTATCATATTCTTCGAACGACTTGTTATTTTAACAATATGGAAAAGAGAATTCGAAGAGTCTTGTCTATTTGTAAACTTTGTCAAAAGGCGAAACCATCTACTGTCTCACATCGTGCTCCGTTGTTTCCTATCATTCCTTCTAAATTAAAAGAATTTGCTGCTGTTGATCTCTTGGGACCGCTTGTCAGAACATCTAATGGATTTTCGTACGTTCTAGTCGCTGTTGAACTTACTTCAAAATTTGTTTCTTTCACACCGTTACGTAAAGCCACTGGACGGTCTGTATCCAACGCCTTTGTAAAAAATTTCTTACGTGAAGTTGGCCACGTTGCTAAAGTCATTTCAGATAACGGACCGCAATTTAGATCTGCTGTTTGGTCACGCATGCTTCGCTACCATAAAATCAAACCTGTTTTTATTTCATTGTACTCACCACATTGTAACCCCTCCGAACGGATTATGAAAGAAATCAATAAGCTTTGCAGGCTTTATTGTCACAGAAAGCATCAGCATTGGGACAGATATTTACACTTATTTCAAAACGTGCTGAATGAAATGCCTCATGATTCCACTGCTTTACCACCTACTCTTGTACTGAAGAATGAAGAACCACCGAACAGAATCAGAGAGCTTGTACCTTTCCCGAATACACGTAAACTTCGACACAAAGACATAATTGATTTGGCTCTTAAAAATATAAAATCTGCAGCAGACAAAAGGAGAAAACTACACGGTAAAGCAAATGCAAAGAAATTGTATATTGGTCAGAAGGTTCTCATTAAAGCTCATTCATTGTCACATAAGAAGAAACACTTGAGTCACAAATTCTTTCTAGTTTACAATGGACCATACAGAATCCGACGTATACCACATGATAATTGCGTTGAAGTTGAAAGTCTGCGTACTAGGAAGAGTAAAGGTTTACACCACATTTCACATGTAAAACCATTTATTGAAAGATAATCTGCTTTTTAACTTTGTCTTTGCCATAAAACTTTTCACTTCACATTTCTAGTATGCTTTGTCAGACTTAAGAAACTGTTAACATGCAACAATGTTTGAAGTTAAATATCCAGTCTAGAACCTAGGGAACATTTTTAAACAGAAATTACGAATGCATTGTTATAGTGAACAGACGACACAGTGTTGTATTTGTACATTCTTGCTTGTTAGTTGCACGATTACGTAACGACTATCAGGCTTACATACTTAGGACACATACTGGTACTGCTAATGAGATTTTAATGCAACATTTTGGTTTACTTGAAAATACATTCTGGGTTTAATGTACTTTCTGTGAGATACCAGACGACACAGTGGTTAGTTTAAGTGACAACTACACGGTTTTATCACGACGCTTCTAATGAGTGACAATTTACAATGTTGCTTTTGTAGTGTTTCTGTTTTATTTCTGCACAGTTTTTCTGTTTTATTCTGCAAAGTAAAACATGTTTTAGTAGTAACTTTTGTGGTATAGCTACAATGAGATTGCCTTTTCCGTAGCACAACAATACGTTACAGCACAGTACTTTCTTCATCATGGCAATAAGCGTAATAACTAAGATATCTATCCATAAAGCATTTCACTTTTGTTTATCATGAGGTAAGTACATTGACTTCTGCAGAACTTAGCTTTCGGAGGACGATAAGTACGACACTTCCACAGAATTATCTTACAGCAAGACGCACATTTAGCGCTACAGGACACGCATTTGAGTGATTAATTTTGTACTTAAAACATTTATTTTTAAAGATATTTGAAGTACAATGATACAAAGGTTTTCAGTGATACATTTCATTTCATTGCTGTAATCTGTAACACCTGAGGGTATAATTACATTAATCCTCAGGGGGGTACACGCTTACTTTGTGTACCATGTGTGTGGCAACCACAAGGAACCCTAGCTAATATGGTATTTGCTTATACAACTTTACACATCGGTACCATATTTCTCTAACACACAAATTACACAGCTATCTGATCATTTAACTGAGAGATAAACATTTTTTTATTACATCAGTGACAGATGTTTACGCAATTACACAGTTGGATAACTTCACACTTATGAAATTGTATTTTGTCTGTACTGTGTGAACTGTTCATATTTTTTCGGACCCATTGTGATACTATGAGAGCTTTGAATGATGTATTTGGTATGGGATCATGATTTTTAAAGTACGTTTGAGGCAGATGACACTATTGACATGAGCAGAGAATTTTCTTTAGGTTTTGAAATTATTGGAGGAAGCTACGACGATTTTGAGATTTGACTGAGGTGTTATGATGTTATTATTACGACGACGATGTGTACTATGCTGTTGAGATATGTTTATGATCAATAAGATGATGCTACCGTATATGAGGAATAAGAAGTATGTTGGAAACCAAGAATCGTACTTTAAGACTTATGAAATGTGCGTAAATTCGTGACTGTATCACAATGCTGGCGAAAATTTTTTGGACACTGTTATATCAATAGCATTTTGTTTCTACACATTTGCAACGCAAATTCTTGACCTGTGAAACATTTTATATGAGACTGTCACTGTAGCGGAAACTGCTGTCGTAAATATTTCCGTAAGAAAGTTAAGTGACCACCTGCACGTAATGCGTCGCGGGCACCCACCTGGGCGACAGCTGCCCGAAGAAAAAGCCATTAGCCTTTCAGCGGCACAGGTAAAAAAAAAAAAAAGGGGGGGCCATTATACTCGCTATTGACATTTCCTTGTCGAAAGCATACTGTGGAGCTCGTAATTTATGATATTTACTGAAATGCTTATGAATTGATGGGAAATATTCTTACATCTGCAAACCTGATAATGACAAGTGTCTTTCTACGAGAGTTGAGAGCTACTGACTTACGAAATGCCACATGACTATTGAATGATATTTGTATGCTTTGGTTTGCGTAATTGCTTATTTCATTTGACATCTGTTTTCCAGCTGTGTTGCAGCATTGGTTTCATAAAATAAAATTAAATGCATTTGCTAATGTGAACACTTTCTGTCAACAGATCTATTAAATAATAATTTTGTGATCCACATTCTTCAAAAAAGGTGCACTTGGAAAGGAAAGAACAATAAGAAGGGACTAGTAACAGTAACTGCATACATAATATTCTTTTCAAGTACATGGTAATATTTCTTTTACAATAAGTTGTTGTGGTGCACCACTTTAATTACTTAGACATTAAGATGTGATTATACATTTCCCTTATCTGCATTGTTATCTTTACTGTAATATTTTTTCTGCTTGAGCTATGTCATGTTTAGATATAAGCTGCTGTTTGCCAGGCATAGTGCTACTGAACTTTAATTTGTGTCACTCTGCTAAGCCAGATTTATTTTTTTGTTTGCTGCGCATTGCCTCATATTAGTTGTAATGTTGAATTGCTTGGTAATTTAGATTTACTGTAGCTTGCTTTGCGATTTTCCATTTTTTTTTCATTGCTGTTTATATTAATTGTTTTATGTGCTGCTGCATTGCCTCGTCCCTTAGTTTAGCATCTGAGCTCAGTAGATTTAAGTTAGCTTAAGAGGGGTAGACTATATAAGAAACTGACTATGGAGAGTAGGTAAAGAATGCGTTGCGAAGTTATATGAAACAGACTTGGGCCAAAATGAGTATTGTGCACTGAGAAATAATTATATTGAAAAAAAATATGAATAGAATACAGAAAGCAGGTATAGATAGGACTTTTTGGGAATAATGTTGAATGAAGGGAGATCTCCAAGAAGTAAAGAAAGTTTTGTTTGCAAAATACTGCAGTACAACAAACCCTGTCCTTTCCTTTTGTATTATCCCACTATATGTTTGTGTACCCTTGTGTATTTGTTTTCTTCCTGTCTCTGTGTAGTTTCATAGAATTTTTTCTTCTTTTAATATTAAGCTACATTCACTATGATGAGGAATACTGTTATCCTCGAATATAATTGGCATTAATAATATGTTATTTACCTTGTAAATATGCTTACATATTATTTATTCTGTTTTGTTTTAATGCTCTTGTGTGAAGTTGATGTTTCGAAAGTGATTCTGATCTTTTATTTTTGTACTCATGTCATAATTCCTGTAACACTGATGTATATGTTCATTTCTATTCTTTTGTAAAGCCTGTACTACAAATGTTATCTGTATTATTATGTTCTTTAATGATGTATTTTGTACCTTTGTTATTGTATTTGTATGTTACCAAATTGTAATTGTTACCAGTTCTTCAAATTAAGTAACATTTCACTGCACACGTTTCTGTTGGTCATAGTACATGGACAATATGTGAGAAGTAGGGACTGATAGTGTTTGCACGTGTGTTAATGATTCAGCAAGGGACTGGATAACAGCATTGCTGGATCTAAGGACAATTCCAGAAACTTTGTGAGTGCACAAGTGGTGGTTTATGGACTTGCTATATTGTCCGCAAGACTCTTCGATGGTGATTGTGCACCTGCACATTTGCAACAGATGGCTGCTGGCTGTCTCTACCAGGACTACAGTGGGTCTGCATCTTTGATGGCCCACCAATTGCTACAAGGACTGCAGTGGGTCTGCACCTCTGGTGGCCCACCAGTACCGTAATTTCTACCAGGACTACAGTGGGTCTGCTCTGTGATGACCTAACTACCAATGCTCTTCAAAACGTCGACTGACTCTGCTGTGGGTTTACTCTGTTGTGGCCCATTACCTGTCTGCATGTCGAGTCAGCACTGTCTTTCCGTTGGAAGGACAACACTACTTCTTCAAGACTGCATGGAAATCCACTACGTCTGTGTGCATTGTCTTTTACTGGTCAGACTTTGAGAAAAACACTGCAATTTTACTGTGACGAATGATGAGGACTGTCTTTATGGACTGTGAGAAATTTTTAGCTTTTGACCAACATTGTATCAATAAGTGTGTGCATTTGATTTCTTTGTTATTGTAATTATGAAAAATTTTTTTCAAATCTGTATTGGCCACTGCCCAATCCAATTTGTAAAATTTTTTGTGGGGAGCATGGGGGCTATGTAAGTAGGCTGTTTAGGTTTTTTATTGGTAACGCCACCTCTGTATGAAAATCACTGGCTGTGCTGTGTGCAGTCTGTGGCTGCTTTGCGTTGTTGTAATACTCGCCATTGTAGTGTTAGGCAGCTGGCTGTGAACAGCGCGTAGCATTGCGCAGTTGGAGGTGAGCCGCCAGCAGTGGTGGATGTGGGGAGAGAGATGGCGGAGATTTGTAATTTGTCATGAACTGCTATATTTATATATGATGATATCAAGGTAAATACATTGTTTGTTCTCTACTAATATCTTTCATTTGCTAACTATCCCTATCAGTAGTTAGTGCCTTCCATAGTCTGAATCTTTTATTTAGCTGGCAGTAGTGGCGCTCGCTGTATTGCAGTAGCTTGAGCAGCGAAAATTTTTGTGAGGTAAGTGATTTGTGAAAGGTATAGTTTAATGTTAGTCAGGGCCATTCTTTAGTAGGGAATTTTGAAAGTCAGATTGCGTTGCGCTAAAAACATTGTGTGTCAGTATAAGCACAGTCTTGTATAAATTGTTCAAAGGGGTCGTTTCAACAGACACTAAACTTATTACAGTGAACAGAGACGTCAGTGAACGAACGGACAGATTATAACTTTGCGAAAATAAATAAAGTAAACTTTTCACTCGAGGGAATACTTGAACAAGGTCCTCTCGGTCCGCAGCTGCTCACGCTAACCACGGGACCACGGCGCTCCTGAGCTCACACCGTCCTAGATGTTGCCTATCTTGCTCATGGACTACTCAGTTTGTATATTTTGCTTATTTTTTTCATAGTTCCACACTTCTTCCTGTTTTCTCGATTGATCTGTGTTCAGTTTTTTAAGACCTATCCACTATGCCAACTTATAACAAAATCTGAGGGGGGTGCGATGGGGAGGTTCCCTTGTTACGCGAAGGAAGGCCGGCAATGGCACAAAGGTGCGACTGCAAGGCATGTACACCTTGTGCGTTGATCACATGTCCAAGATATTCTATTTCCATACCAAAAAAAAAAACACTTTTCCTTGTTCACTTTGAGCCCTGCCTCCGACAATACTGTAAACAAGTGACGCAAATTCTGTAAGTGTTCCACTGGAGTACGACCGGCAACCACAATGTCGTCCACATGTTGTTGTTGTTGTGGTCTTCAGTCCTGAGACTGGTTTGATGCAGCTCTCCATGCTACTCTATGCTATGCGAGCTTCTTCATCTCCCAGTACCTACTGCAGCCTACATCCTCTGAATCTGTTTAGTGTATTCATCTCTCTGACTCCCTCTACGATTTTTACCCTCCACGCTGCCCTCCAATACTAAATTGATGATCCCTTGATGCCTCAGAACATGTCCTACCAACTGAACCCTTCTTCTAGTCAAGTTGCGCCACGAACTCCTCTTCTCCCCAATTCTATTCGACACCTCCTAATTAGTTATGTGATCTACCCATCTAATCTTCAGCATTCTTCTGTAGCACCACATTTCGAAATCTTCTATTCTCTTCTCGTCTAAACTATTTATCGTCCATGTTTCACTTCCATACGTGGCTACACTCCATACGAATACTTTCAGAAATGACTTCCTGACATTTAAATCTATACTCGATGTTAACAAATTTCTCTTCTTCAGAAACGCTTTCCTTGCCATTGCCAGTCTGCATTTTATATCTTCTCTACTTCGACCATCATCAGTTATTTTGCTCGCCAAATATAAAAACTCATTTACTACTTTAAGTGTTCCAGTTCCTAATCTAATTCCCGCAGCATCACCCGACTTAATTCAACTACATTCCATTATCCTCGTTTTGCTCTTGTTGATGTTCATCTTATATCCTCCTTTCAAGACACTGTCCATTCCGTTCAACTGCTCTTCCAAGTCCTTTGCTGTCTGACAGAATTAGAGTATCATCGGCGAACCTCAAAGTTTTATTTCTTCGCCATGGATTTTAATACCTACTCCGAACTTTTCTTTTGTTTCCTTTACTGCTTGCTCAATATACAGATTGAATAGCATCGGGGAGAGGCTACAACCCTGTCGCACTCCCTTCCCAGCCACTGCTTCCCTTTCATGTCCCTCGACTCTTGTACCTGCCATTTGGTTTCTGTACAAACTGTAAACAGCCTTTCGCTCCCTGTATTTTACCCCTGCCAACTTCAGAATTTGAAAGAGAGTATTCCAATCAACATCGTCAAAAACTTTCTCTAAGTCTACAAATGCTAGAAACGTAGGTTTGCGTTTCCTTAATTTTTCTTGTAAGATAAGTCGTAGGGTCAGTATTGCCTCACGTGTTCCAACATTTCTACGGAATCCAAACTGACCTTCCCCGAGGTCGGCTTCTACCAGTTCTTCCATTCGTCTGTAAAGAATTGGCTTTAGTATTTTGCAGCTGTGACTTATTAAACAGATAGTTCGGTAATTTTCACATCTGTCAACACCTGCTTTCCTTGGGATTTGAATTATTGTATTCTTCTTGAAGTCTGAGGGTATTTCGCCTGTCTCATACATCTTGCTCACCAGATGGTAGAATTTTGTCAGGACTGGCTCTCCCAAGGCTGTCAGTAATTCTAATGGAATGTTGTCTACTCCTGGGGCCTTTTTTCGACTTAGGTCTTTCAGTGCTCTGTCAAACTCTTCATGCAGTATCATATTTCCCATTTCATCTTCATCTACCTCCTCTTCTATTTCCATAATATTGTCCTCAAGAACATCGCCCCTGTATAGACCCTCTATATAGCACTTCCACCTTTCTGCTTCTTTGCTTAGAACTGGGTTTCCATCTGAGCTCTTGATATTCATGCAAGTGGTTCTCTTTTCTCCAAAGGTGTCTCTAATTTTCCTGTAGGCAGTATCTATCTTACCCCTCATGAGATAAGCCTCTTCATCCTTACATTTGGCCTCTAGCCATCCCTGCTTAGCCATTTTGCACTTCCTGTCGATCTCATTTTTGAGACGTTTGTATTTCTTTTTGCCTGCTTGACTTGCTGCATTTTTGTATTTTCTCCTTTCATCAATTAAATTCGTGCAGATAATTCGAGCAAAAAGGTACTTTGGCAGTCAGTTGCGACAAGTAGCGCTGAAAAATTGCAGGAGCGGAGGAGCTGCCAAAGGGGACGCGCAAATATTTAAAGAGACCCAAGTGAGTGTTGATCACAAAAATGTCCTGGGATGGTACATCTAAAGGAATTTGCAAATACACATCCCGCAAATCAATCTTGGAATAGTATCGGCCCATGTCCAGTTAGTCCATTAATTTCTCAGGGCGAGGGAGAGGATAGCTATCGACAATTGTCTGTGGATTCACTGTACTCTTGAAGTCCACACACAAACGCAAGGAACCAATGGGTTTCTTTAGTACAACTAAAGGGGAGGCCCACTGACTGGCACTAATGGGCGCAATGACTCCCTCATTTTGCAAAGAAAGAGTTCTTCTGCGACTTGGTGGCGCAATGCGTGAGGCACTGGTCTTGCTTTGCAAAAACGTGAGCGGGCGTTATCCTTCAGCGTGCCGTGTGTAACATAATCACGTACACAGCCCAAACCACTGCCAAACAAATCGGGGAAGTCTTCACAAAGAGGAACAACAGCATCAGGAGTAGGACATTCACTAACAGCTAACACATGGTCTAGGGTGCTGAGGCCAAACAAATCGAAACAGTCCAGTCCAAAAATGTTTCCGCACGAACGTGCGGCGACAACATGCAATTGAATTGTCCTGGTCACATTATGGAATTGTGCTGGCATGCTATATGTACCCAATACTATAATACGTTCGCCACTATGTCCGCAGCTCGTGGTCGTGCGGTAGCGTTCTCGCTTCCCGCGCCCGGGTTCCCGGGTTAAAAAATTCGCTAAAATAGTAATGTTCTTTTGTTTTGTCATGGATTGTTAAATATGTTAAGATAGTTTCTCACGAGTGTTCCCCTTTTGGATACCACTTTACTCATCAAACAACAGCTGACAACTGATACACTCGTTAATATTTCTGTCAAATTGATTTCATGTCTAGTGCATGTCCCACTAAGGTCTCGTTTCCAACAGCCAACGTAAAATGCCTCCCCCTTGCTTTCCAACACAAGATTAATAAGAAGATAGTAATAACTCAACATTATTTTAAAATGAATAGAGCACATCCACAACTCAAAATATCTACAAAATAATAACAATAATAATAATACCATAAGAAAAAATTCCATAAGAAAAAATTCCATAAAATAACTTTTTTTACTAATTCTTTTTACTAATTATTCTCTGTTAATAACTAGATCGTACAATCAATGATTATTCAAAATTCATTCTGCCACACGTAGAAATGTAGTGTACAAAGACCCAGAAAAGTGTAACTGCAACAACAAACAGTGCAAGAAACAAATAACGAACTCTGACTGACAGACTCTCGAAAAATATTAAAAAAAAGAGCACCAAACGAAATAATTACCTGGACAGTACAGTAACAGGAAAATAAAAGCAAAGAATGGATTGTCTCGTCTTTACAAGTAAAATGCAAACTGTATTTGTAAAACGAAAATTGTTATTTTGTAAATAAAAGTCTATATACGTTAAAAAAAAAAGGTTTGATTCCCGGCGGGGGACAGGGATTTTCTCTGCCTCGTGATGGCTGGGTGTTGTGTGATGTCCTTAGGTTAGTTAGGTGTAAGTAGTTCTAAGTTCTAGGGGACTGATGACCATAGATGTTAAGTCCCATAGTGCTCACAAGGGAACCTCCCCATCGCACCCCCCTCAGATTTAGTTATAAGTTGGCACAGTGGATAGGCCTTGAAAAACTGAACACAGATCAGTCGAGAAAACAGGAAGAAGTTGTGTGGAACTATGAAAAAATAAGCAAAATATACAAACTGAGTAGTCCATGTGCAAGATAGGCAACATCAAAGGTAGCGCGAGCTCAGTAGCGCCGTGGTCCCGTGGTTAGCGTGAACAGCTGCTGAACGAGAGGTCCTTGGTTCAAGTCCTCCCTAAAGTGAAAAGTTTACTATTTTTATTTTTGCAAAGTTAACCGACACGAAGAAGATGCTTTGATATGCAAATGATTAGCTTTTCAGAGCATTCACATAAGGTTGGCGCCGGTAGCGACACCTACAATGTGCTGACATGAGAAAAGTTTCCATCCGATTTCTCACGCACTAACAGCAGTTGACTGGTGTTGCCTGATGAAACGTTGTTGTGATGTCTCGTGTAAGGAGGAGAAATGCGTACCATCACGTTTCCGACTTTGATAAAGGTCGGATTGTAGCCTATCGCGATTGCGGTTTATCGTATCGCGGCATTGCTGCTTGCGTTGGTCGAGATCCAATGACTGTTAGCAGAATATGGAAGCGGTGGGTTCAGGAGGGTAATACGGAACGCCGTGCTGGATCCCAATGGCCTCGTATCACTAGCAGTCGAGATGACAGGCATCTTATCAACATGGCTGTAACGGATTGTGCAGCCACGTCTCGATCCCTGAGTCAACAGATAGGGACATTTGCAAGACGACAACCATCTGCACGAACAGTTCGACTACGTTTGCAGCAGCATGGACTATCAATTCAGAGACCATGCCTGCGGTTACCATAGCCGCTGCATCACAGACAGGAGCCCTGCGATGCTGCACGAATGGCAAAACGTCATTTTATCGGATGAATCCAGGTTCTGTTTACAGCATCAGATGGTCGCATTCGTGTTTGGCGACATCGCGGTGAACGCACATTGAAAGCATGTATTCGTCATCGCCGTATTGGCGTATCACCTGGCGTGATGGTATGGTGTGCCATTGGTTACACGTCTTGGTCACCTCTTGTTCTCATTGATGGCACTTTGAACAGTGGACATTACATTTCAGATGTGTTACGACCCGTGGCTCAACCCGTCATTTGATGCCTGCAAAACCCTACATCTCAACAGGATAATGCACAACTGTATGTTGCAGGTCCTGTACGGGCCTTTCTGGATACAGAAAATGTTCGACTGCTGACCTGGCCAGCACATTCTCCAGATCTCTCACCAACTGAAAACGCCTGGTCAATGTTGGAAGACCAACTGGCTCGTCACAATACGCCAGTCACTACTCTTGATGAACTGTGGTATCATTTTGAAGCTGCATGGGCAGCTGTACCTGTACACGCCATCCAAGCTCTGTTCGACTCAATGCCCAGGCGTATCAAGGCCGTTATTACGGCCAGGGGTGGTTGTTCTGGATACTGATTTCTCAGGATCTATGCACCCAAAATGCGTGAAAATGTAATCACATGTCAGTTCTAGTATAATATATTTGTCCAATGAATACCTGTTTATCATCTGCATTTGTTTTTGGTGTACGAATTTTAATGGCCAGTAGTGTAGTGAAGGAGTTTTGTTATTTGGAGAGCAAAATAACTGATGATAGTCGAAGTAGAGAGGATATAAAATGTAGACCGGCAATGGCAAAAAAAGCTTTTCTGAAGAAGAGAAAGTAGTTAACATCGAGTATAGATTTAAGTGTCAGGAAGTCTTTTTCTGAAAGGTATTTGTATGGAGTGTAGCCATGTATGGAAGTGAAACACGGACGATAAATAGCTTAGACAAAAAGAGAATAGAAGCTTTCGAAATGTGGTGCTACAGAAGCACGCTGAATATTAGATGGGTGGATCACATAACTAATGAGGAGGTATTGAACAGAATTGGGGAGAAGAGAAGTATGTGGCACAACTTCACTATAAGAAGGGATCGGTTGGTAGCACATGTTCTGAGACGTCAAGGGATCACCAATTTCGTATTGGAGGGCAGCGTGGAGGGTAAAAATCGTAGAGGGAGACGAAGAGATGAATACACTAAGCAGATTCAGAAGGATGTACCGGGAGATGAAGAAGCTTGAACAGGACAGAGTGGCGTGGAGAGTTGCAGCAAACCAGTCTCAGGACTGAAGACCACAACAACAACAACAGCGTTGGATTTTTCATGTGTTTTCACCAGTACCAGATAATCGATTTCAAAATTTGTAGACTTCAACTTCTTATCATACCGGTATCTGTATATCCTCAATTTCCATTGTTGTTCATTTACTTTGAGAATTCTTCTCGGTTGCATGGCTGTGGTCCATCGAACTCTCCAATCCCTGATATTTCATCCAAGGCTATGTTGGACATATTTGGAGGTGCTCCTGGTTGTGCTGAGTCTTGCCAACTGACTATCCAGTCGGCAAGACTCAGCACAACCAGAAGCACTTCCAAAGATGTCCAACATAGCCTTAGACGAAACGTCAGGGATTGAAGAGTTCCATGGATCATGGCCATACAAACTGGAGAATTCTTAGCAGCTGAAACATCCGGTCGTGAAAGCATTCATTAAATGACTCCATTACTTTCTTGACGATTTCTTCTCTTTCTTATGGACTCATAGCCTTACATGCTGGGTTATTCAATTATTTCATTTATGAGATTTGGTGGTTTCTAGTGATACATTATTTCATATGTGCAAAACCCAGTAGACAAATGCTGTAAGCTGGTAAGTATATCTTCAAAGGTGTCTACGTACTCTATCCAACTTACATCATTTTTGTTGCAATAAGTTCTAAATAATCTCCCTATTTCTCTCATGTAGCGTTTAGCTGGATTGCTTAATGTGTGGTAAGCAGATATCAGAATATGGTTTATGCTCTTATCCTCAAAAAATGTTTTCCAACGTTTAGAAGTAAATTGTGCTCCATTGTCAGAAAGTATTTCGATTGTCCTGCCTTTGTCAAATAGTCTCTTCTACTTTTAAAAAGGAGTTCTGAATTGTTGCTTTCTTTAACAGATATAGTTTAATGCGTTTTGAAAAAAGCTCTACAATGACAAATATGTAACAAAATCCTCCTTTAGCCTTAGCCAATGATCCATAAAAAGCGACTGCTACAGGTTGCAGTTGTTCTTTTGGCAAG
The DNA here is from genome assembly GCF_021461385.2 of Schistocerca piceifrons. NCBI lineage: Eukaryota > Metazoa > Arthropoda > Insecta > Orthoptera > Acrididae > Schistocerca > Schistocerca piceifrons. The sequence goes on along the minus strand of NC_060148.1, from coordinate 79,596,135 downwards.
ATGTTCTGCATATATCCTTTGCAGGTTTGATTACTAACTTTTACACTCAGGCACCTGCCACATGTAGATAATTGCTTCCTCACTCTCCTGGCAATGTTGTAAAAGTACACATTTCTAAAACTTTTACTTCCTGCTTTCCTCATCTTCATCCAATAAATCATCCTCAATCTCTCTAAAGTCCAAGTCATTTATACCATTTATGTCTGCACAATTCCTTTTCCTTCTCTGTATTTTACTCAGAGCTACATCAATTGATTGCTTGATGTCATGTCCCTCTTTTACACACTGCCTACTTTTCGCAGAACTGATCTTACTGTAACCCTGCTGATTGGTTCTACCTTTTCAGTTGGAATGTTGTTCTTCACAAATAGATGACCCTTTTTACGCTGTCAGTCGCTATAGGCCTTGAAAGTATCCCATAAAGCTTCTAGCATCACATGTAAATCATAATGGCTGTCCACATGTTCCTTATCTGAATATACCGTCCCAGTTACCATTGGTACAATCTGGTTCCCATAATCTTCACAAAATATGACTGGCATCTTCTTCTTCGCCATTAAGTAAATCTTCTTTAACCTCCATATACACCATGCCATGCAGTTCTTCCTCCCATTCATCATTACTACTGTCACTTTCACTATCAATATTACCACACATGCTATCGTCTCCAATCCTGTACACTTCTACAACATCTTTAGAACGATCATCAGAATTGTTGACAAGTACACCAGTACAAGTATCATCACTTTAGTGCTTAACAGGGATAGATTCGTCCTCCATTAATTTACCTAATCCTAACTCATCAAGATTACTATCAGAACCAACATTTTCTTTGCAAATGTCTTCACCACACTGATTATATAGACTTGAGATAGTTTCCTCCTCTAACAGAACCTCTTCAACATTCTTACAGGTGCTAATACTTCTGTCTTCAACACTTTCGTTCATACTTTTCCAGAAGTTACTGTCAAACTGTAATTTGCTACTCTGATGTGCTCTTCTTACATTAGTTCTTTCATTTCCATTCCAATACTATGTAATTATTTTCGATGTCTCTAGGCTGGTGGTGTTTGGTCTGATTTTGGTACTTATTTCTCACCCCAAACTGATAGGCTCCCAATGAGGCATCCATCAATTTAAATTGCCTCATCTTGATTGGTGATTAACCAATTGTCTGTTGCTATTCTCCCACAGTCTCTCCCTGTTGCCATGTCCTCTGTGTTCATCCCCATTCCTACGGTTGGTCCACCTATTGTCACTTCTATTGAAACCAATGTTATTACTCTGATTTTCAATATCACTCCTGCCTTGATTCCTGCTCTGATTCCACCTCCCCCCCCCCCCCCCGTGGTGGTTGACTGCCAATTCTGCCATTATTAAACCTCCCACTGCTCTCAGAGGCTCTATCAAAATTAATTTATGTATCTCAAGAACTGATCCACAGTGTCGTCTGGCCCATAAATCAACTCCCACTGTACTCTTTTCGGTAATCTCCTTTTTAAGGCATCATCTGTATTAGTTCGTCAAACGTTTTGTCTGAGTGTACTAAATCCCTCAACTGGGTTTCATAAAAACACTTCAAGCTACCATCGCCATCCCTATACATTCAACCATTCAAAAACTCACTCTTAATCCTAGTTTGCTCAGATTCTGATCAAACCTTATTTAAGAAATTTCTTTCAAATTCATCATATCATTATATTCTGATTGGCTCATGAGATTGCTTCTCCTTGCAAAAATCACTTAAAAAATTTAATTTTAACGTTGTCTGTCATGTCATACTAAAGTTATCCTGACAATGCTGTAAAAAATCAACAGGATGCAATTTCTCATCCCCTGGAATGCATTTTAAAGCTATGCCACCCCATAAACAATTAATATTGTTAACAAAATTTCTTTGTGCTACACCCTCTTGTAATTCTACAACATTCTTACTTAAATCTACAACATTATTTTTACCCAAATCTATTTTTTCATTAGTTCTACATTACTTATTTGATTGGAAATGTCTGTAAGTTTTCACTCAGCGTTCCTTTTGTATGCTTCTACTTTTTCTTCTAAGGTTCTCCTAGTCTGAACAGCCTCTACTATAAGTTTAGGATTTTCTGCTTCTACATGTTTGAGTTCACCCTGTCCTGTCCCAACAGTAATTCTTAGTGCTGCTAAACCCTCCTGGATTCCTCTTATTTGATTAGTGTTTTCAGTAACAGTATTCTTTAATTCTGCCGTTTGTTCACTGAATTGTTGACTTAACTGTAGACCCTACTGACCAATATCCTTAATCTGTCCCATATGTTCCTTTACTTCTTTCATATGCTTTATTAATAACATTAACAAATCATCTCCGCTTACTCTTCCTTGTACAATTGGAGTAATCGTGGTGACATTTTCACTAGAACCCTGTCCACCAAAACTTCGATCTACACTTGAATTACTGCTGGACGATATTTCAGTGATACTTGATCCTAGGTTTACTGCCTACAAGATTTTCCACATTCATTTTTACATTCTCGTTATACCCATAGTAATACACAAAATATAAAAACTTCTCACACAAATGTTTATCACTGTCACAGTACACAATTAAAAAAATAAACTGTTACTCACCTGATGGTTGATGGTGCTGTCCAAGAATTGTGTCCTTTTTATTCACACCAATTCTTTCCATGTGGCAACATCAGTTCGTTCTGTGCATCCATAACACAATTTTTTTCAAAATAAATTATGCTTGGCAGTCGTCTTACATTCACCTGAAAGCATCACTTGTTAAACATAGTTCCACATTTTAAACATCAATCCCAGCTCAACTCCACCAAATGTAACATTCTCCTCAGATCGTTAATATCTAACTTAAAATGCGTTTGCCTGAGGTTCATTGATGATTGAAGACGAAAGTTTCAAGCTTCACAAATTTTATTTACATTAGTTGACAACTGAACTGCACACTCCACACGTAAACAAACCCAGACTGACTGACCTCTGACTGACTTCACTGACTGGCCTCCCACAGCATCACTGCGTTGCTTTAAATACAATTTTTAACAATTACTACATTGTTAATTTATTAGAAAACGCAACTTATAATCAAAAACAATTTCACCTAATCTAACTGCTGTTATATTTTTACATGTATTAACATATAATGTAGAGTAACATATTATTTTACATTCATCTTTGTTTTTTTTTGTGGGAAAACTAATTTACAATCTGATTTCAACAATTAGTTTGATTTTATTTTCATTTCATAATTAAAGATTGAACAAAGTTTGTTGTTAACACTTATTTGAATTATACACATTTTAGTTCGCCAGGTATGGTACACATTTGTTGTCTATTATGCTACAGTTTTGTAAATTTCAGTAGTGTAACTAACCAGAGATAATTATCTGCATAACTTACAAGCATTATTAATTACAATGAATTACCTAAAAATGAATAACGAATGAATTTACATCACTAGATAATAATTGTTATTTTTATTTGAATCTGAATGAGGTATTTCGTGTTGACTCATTAATCAATTGCAGTTATGGTAATTACAAGCCTTAGTTGTTTTTACCAACATTTCAACAGCCTCTTAACATTTGTTGATAAATATTTATTACTTCAAATTCTCAATTAGATATTTAATTAAGCATTTGTTCATAATTATGTTAGTGACAAGAATCTATTGACCATCTTGATAATGTACGTCCTTCCTAAATATTTTATATGTGTTTACTTAAAATATTAGGTGTTTTATCAAATTGGATTGAATGATACTTATAAAGATTCACATAGAAGACCTTAGGAAGCACTGAATCCAATAACTACCCTGATGCATATAAAAAAAGGTGGTATCAGACACTTCATAATAATCTTGGTGGGAGGCTGTTTCGGTATAATGTGCTGTATGACGAATGGTACGCTGTCCCACCGGCCTATTCGCCATGCATACGTGATGCAATAGTGACCTATGTGGCACAGGCCACTATTGCGCCGCTTTTCATATGGCAGCACTGCACGGTGCATAAACAACGCCTGACTCTTCCATATTGTCCATGGTGTCCAAATACATGTCTGGTGATTGTAGGACGTAATGGTAGGGCCTAAAGTGATGTTCTGTGTCAATATCTCATTTTTTCCAAAAATGTGGGTTAAGCCACTATTGCGCTGATAGTCTCAATTATTATAGAGGTGCTAATATGTTATGATCTTACTCAGTGTTATCTTGAGTATTTCAGCTAAACTATTCCCTCAGAATAACACATAAATTCTGTAGTTACGACTGCACTTCTTATGCATTGTAATTTTATTTTCAGAGTTTTTTCTGTGGAAGGAACAGATGGAAGCTGAAGAGAAAGCTTCATTCATAAGACCAAGGGGAAAACAGAAATGTAATTATTTTGTTTGCCACCGCTCAGGATATGCTGACAAAACAGCTTCAGGCAGAAAGCTAAGGGAATCTTCAATCAAAATTGGTCGTACACCTGCCCTGCCTGTTTGGTAGTAAAAAATGTGTCATCTAACATGGTTAATGTCAAGTTCTACATTACACACACAGGACACAGCCTCTTCGGGGGTAGCCTACATCTGATCACAGTTGATAGGGCAATGGCTGCTAAATTAATTGCACAAGGTGTTCCCAATACTACAATCCTGAAGAAACTGAGAGAGAACATTCGAGTCGGATTCTTTAGAAGAGTTCATCTTTTAAACAAACAAGATATTAGAAATATTAGGAAAGAGTACAAGCTGGACAACGGTAGTCACATCAAGATGATGCAACCAGTGTTGAGCTGTGGGTGAAACAACAGCATAGCCTAGGGAAAGATTCCCCTATGATTTATTACAAAGCCCAGGGCACTGAGGATAATAGACATGGAAACAAATGATCAGAACGTGACTTTATGATAGTATAAATTTTATCTGACTGCACTGTTGACTGTGGATGAAATTGGTGCTGGATGCCCAGTTGCTTATTGCCTCAGTACACCTACTGACAAAAGGTCCATGCAAGTTTTCTTCGAGCAGAGTAAAAAATGTACTGGAACCATCAATACAAAGGTAAGAAGATAGTTTCATTAGAAATTATTTGATCCACTGCTTGCTGAAAGTAACTGTAGCATAGGCATATATGTTTGATATTTATTTTTATAGGTATTCATGTCTGATGACCGTGCATCTACTGCAGTGCCTGGAGTGTAGTTATGGGTCATATTGAACATAGGTTAATATGTACCTGGCACATTGATTGTGCATGGAGATGAAATATATGCGCAAAAGTAAATGGGAATGCAATGCGGAAGAGTACTGAATACAAAGTTTTGAAAACTTTGCACTTACAGACGGGAGAAATCCTCAGAGTTGCTGAATGGTTTTCTTACTTGTTGTGCTCAGGAGGAAGGAACTGAGGAGTTTGGTACTTACTTTAAAGATAGATACGCATGAAGGCCACAAATGTGGGCGTACAGCTGCAGATTTGGACTTGGCCTTAATACATATATGTTCTTAGATGCAAAGCACAGAACAAATACTCGTACTTGTTGAAGAAAATAAATAAGACTGTAGATAAATGCATCCAGGCCCTGTTGCACAAAATGAGGGACTCACTTTTTCAAAGATTAATGAGCCTGTGAAAGGGAACAAGAAAACTACATGCAGTGCTGAAATAAGTAAGAGTCACAGAAGAGGCTGTGGTATCAAAAAGAAATTGATACACTGTGTTGCAGATGGCACACGGCATGTATACTCCCTTTCTGATTGGCCCCCACATACTGTCATCTGTACAGAGAGCTCATGCTCTACATGTCCATTGTCCTGTCCTGAGTGCAAGGTATGTACACTTATTTTCAACAGTTAAATTCTTATACATAACAGCCATATGTGCCAATTCGGGAGATGTTCTTCCACATGTGCGTATAATGTATTAATCTGTATTTCTTTTCAGACCTGTGTGCACAGTTACATATGTTCTTGCACAGACAACTCAATCAAAGGTAACCTCTGTGAACTCATTCATATGTTCATGCAGTGGAAATCAGCAAAGGAACTGTAAAGTTCCGTATGCAAGGCAGGTTCAGTAGAGAGTCATCTGTGTAGGAGTAAACACAAATAGTTGCTCAGCAGACTTCTGCTACTGGCAGCATTGTTGACTACTGAGCTGCTTTGGAAGACAAGCTGGCTATTGTGCAACGGTTAGCAAGAAGGGCTAATAGCGAAACAGCTGTCTCTCTCCTTGCATCATTTAGCAAATTAACTAAAGAAATGAGGGCAGGCATTGCATCACAAAAAGATCTCGTTGGTCCCCATTTTCCAGAACTTCAGCCCCACCAAATGAGATGTGCAGGATAAAGAGGCAGTTGCAATCAGTAAGGAAGGCATGTGAAGATAAGCAACATTCATTTGCCACACCATACTATGCAGAAAATGAGGCCCTTGATCAAGACCTCTTGGCGAGTGGAAATAGTAGCTGGTACCATGTCTATGCTAAATGCAAGTAAGGAAACCATGCAATAGCTCTGAGAATTTTTCTTATTCTGCTTGTATGTACAAGGTTTTCAGAAATGCATACACAGTACTCTTCAACACTGAATTGCCACTTACATTTTGTGCATGCCCTCTGTCTCCACTCATGGTCAGCATGCCAGGCACACAGCCTGTGGTCACTATAAGCCACAACTACACTCTGCTGGCATTGTAGTAGCTGTCACAATTTCCAACAGTATTGATAAAAGCTTTGCCAATTAAACTCTGTCTTGCCTTGCGTTTGATGTTTCTAATAAACTTTTGTATCTGATCTTAGAAAAAACCTGCATAGGACAAGCTTAGTGCATATACTGATGCAGTAAGCAACAGGGGATTTTGCACCAGATTCATTCTCTGTCATCGGTGGTGTTACTCAGCACATGGGATTTCGCTTTACCTTTTGACTGAGCTGCTGGATATATTACATTACATTAATACTTATTCCATAGTTTATGAATACAGCATATCATAGTGATTTGGAACATGTCAGTTTAACATAAGTTTTTATTACACAATTTTTTACAGTTACTGCTTCATATCTAAAAATTCAAATGTTGGTTGGCTATCTATCAGACTTTTATTGTATTAGGCAAATCACCAAAGATTTTTGAGGCAGCATAATTCACCCCTGGCACCATAATTCACCCCTTCTCTTGCCAAAGTCAGATTTAAACCAGAATAGTGAAGATCATACTTTCTTCTACTATTGTAACTATGCACTTTGCTGTTATATTTGAATAGGGTTATTTGCAACAAATTTCATAAGTGAATATATGTATTGCAAAGATTCTGTGAAAATCTTGAGTTCTTTAAATAAATGTCTGTACGGTGATCTTGGGTGGGCTAGAAATATAATTTAGATTACGCACTTTTGTGCAGTGAACAATTTTTCTCTTGATAATGAATTACCCCAAAGTATGATACCATATGAAAGCAGTGAATGAAAATGGGAATAGTAAGTTAATTTACTCAAATGTTAATCACAAAAATTTGCAATAACCCAAATAGCATAAGTTCTTAGTCTAAAATTGGGTTACTCCTTTGAGCTTGTGCCTGTCCACCCACCCCTTAAATATTTTGCTGTCATGTGAGCCAGTTTACCCTTCCATTTCCTATTCAGATGCTGGCCATACCTTGTGAAGTCCCATCTACCAATAGCATCAACAGGAACCAAGCCTATGCCTGACAAAGTAGGTCCCTGAAGCAGCTGATCTAGCTACATATTGATCCTCCTGACAGGGCTGTTCAGTGGGGCCGATCACACTGTATGAGAGCAGGAACCAAGTCAACATTTGTAGTGGTTTATTGCAGATGACATTTTTACCAGGTAGCCCTGATCCCTACCAATATTGTTTCTCACCCCACCCACTATCATAACATGATGCTACTTTGTAAAACCCTTGCACAGTGATCCTACATCCTCAATCACTTGGCTATGACATGCACTGGGCTTGAAAATTATGTGACCTGGTACCTTTAACCTAATTTTTCCTGCAAGACCTGGCTCACACCTCTTCCATAGCTACTAGTTAGTAACAGGACTTTTCTCTAACTTTGTTGGTCTCCTGGTGAAAGTCGGTTGATGATATCTCCTCGGCCCTGATTTAATCGTAAGGATTTATGCTAGCTATGTATTTTTATTATGAAATATAAAAAAACACTGTTTCTTACCAGACCATTCTTGTTGTGATGATCTATATTATTTCATAAGATAAATCACCAAATAATGCTGTCACATAAGTAGAATAGTTTTCAACTTAAGGTTTGTAAATGTCACATAGAAGTATTATTGTATCCTTTCTTTCCAGGTGGGATTTTTTCTGTTATTGTGGGTATAAAGATTTCTAAACCACTTGTTCCAAATGTTACACATCTGTTTGTTGGATTGTACATACATTCTTGTCTTGTTGAATATGTCTGTTCATGCTTTTTCCTTTTGCTGGTGTCTATGCATATGATACTAATGTGGGTTTATGTACAACAACATAATGGTTGCCATATATTTATGCTCTTTTTGATTTTGGGAATGACTGATCAAATGTATTCAGATATTTCCCTCTGTAGATTAAGAAATGTTTTCTCATCTTTATGAATGAATTCAAACATTTTTGTTACTTCTGCATGAAATGGAAATGTGTCCTGAAGAGACTTCAATATTAAATCATTTTAATATCATTTAATGTGTTTCATTGATCAATGGGAGAGAAGATTGTTACCTTAGTGATAGGAAAATAGTTGCAGATAGGTGATGTGACCAAAGTAATCTATAATCTCAATGTTGGTATAAACAATCTTTGGTGATAGTAAGTGAATTCTTTAAGAATTTGTTTAATTTAATACAGGTGCTAAATGTTCATTCATTCATTCATTCTTTATTGATCCACTAAATCAGTTTGTGTGCAGAGAGTACTACATGATATGTGACAAGTCATTATCGTTGTTAAACATTTAAAAATACATAACAATAAAATACACCTAGACTTACACAATCCAACAAGGCTTAAATTAAAACTAAAATTTGTGGATACATTTAAAATCAAATTAAGTACAGATAAGCATCACATAATTTATACAATAGTTAAGATTTACTACATAAATATAATAAGTTCATACAAGAAGATCAATTTTTAACAGTCAGTTAAACTGTACTGAAGTTGAAGGTAAATTATAGTACAGAAAGAAAGGTGTACAAACATATGACATAGAAAAATCACAATCAAAATAGTCAAGTAAGTTATAAAAAGAGTATTTTAATAAGATCGATTTAAGCCTTCTTTTAAAATGTGCTGGATTGTTGATGTTTTTTTTTTTTTTTTTGTTTAGTGGTACATGATCAGAAAGTTTAATCCCCATACATTTTACACTATCGGCATATAATTTGGTGGAATGGGGAAACTGTGTCAACAAGTATTTACCTCTAGTGTTGTGTTGGTGATAGTCCTGATTCTGCTTCAGGCTGCCAATATTTAGCTTAGTAAAACTTAGTATCTCCAATATGTACTGGTGTGGAAGTAGAAAAAACCTAGTCTTTGGAATAGTTACACAAGTCTCTATGATTTTTAAATAACATTATCCTGACAGTTTTCTTTTGGAGATTAAGGGGGGCATTGATGAAATGGACTAAAACTGTCAATTTTCGATTTATTTTTTATTTGTTAGTACAACTTATGGCCAGTAAGTTCCCAAAGTTTCAATGTTGAAATTGCAAATGGTTCAAATGGCTCTAAGCACTATGGGACTTATCATCTGAGGTCATCAGTCCCCCAGACGTAGAATTACTTAAACCTAACTAACCTGAAGACATAACACACATCCAGGCCTGAGGTAGGATATGAACCTGCGACCATAGCAACAGCCTAGTTCCAGACTGAAGCGCCTAGAACCACTCGGCCACAACGGCCAGCTTGAAATTGCATCCAAAGTGCCTGAAATTTAATTAAAAGAGTGATTTTGAAGCAGCACTTCAATACCAGCTCAGTGAACGACGATTCTGTGTATTACTTTCAACCAACCATGTGCGGGATACATCTAGAAGGCCATCACACATAGTCTCTGGTTTTATAGATTATCTTTGGCCGATCCTGCACTTCTCAAAATGTGTGTTCATGGCAAAACCCAAAATGAGTCTCTAAATTCACTCATATGGAAACGATGCGCTAGAAACACATTTGCATCTGCTACAGTTGTCAGAATTGCAACTTATGATGGAGTTATTGTATTTAATGATGAGAACGTCGGGAGGATGAAGGTATTAGAAAGAATGGGCTTCAATATAGGAAATTTTACTCAAGACATCCTGAGAAAAATAGATTTACATCACTTCTCTGTAGCTGAATAGTCAGTTGAAGACCTGGTGAAAGAAAGAAGACAGATAACAAGAAACCAAAAGAGAAGCTGTGAAGGGAAAGACGACCGAGAGTACAAATGTGGTGCCTACTGAAGAAGTGACATAAGGAAATGGTTAGGTTGAACTTTAAATTGTGTTTCGCGAAAAGTTTGTTTTTTAAAGTTTATGTACCTTTTCCTCAGATTCTATGAAAGGTAGAACTATGCAATTTTGTACACATATTTATGTGAACCTAATAAACGTTGTCTCAAGAGCAAATTTTGAAATATTCTTCACTTCCCTGAGTGCCAGAAGCAGAAAACATACTTTACTTAGCATGGTAGCTAAGTTGTCAGTGTGCCTTTTCCAGCTTGGAGTATCAGAGATAGATAATCCAAGGAATTCAGTTACATTTTCCAGTTTAGTACTATTCCCACCTATTTGTATATTTGGAACAGTGAGATTTCCGTTCTGGACTGTATGAAATGTTAGGCCTACAGTCTTTTTTGCATTAAGAAGTAGCCTATTACCTGTAAGCCATGATTTTAGTAGAGCTGTACATTGGTTGACTGCAGCTTCAATGTGATCATGTGAGTCGGATATCAGAATATTGGTTTTGTTGGCAAAAAGGCAAGTATTGCAAGTCAGTAGGTGAAGAGGAAGATCATTAATGAACACAAGAAATAGGATCAGGCCTAAAACTGATCCATGAGGAACACCATGTTTTATGGTTTGCGTATTAGAACATGAAACTGTGGATTTTCCTGAAGGGGTGACCTCACATAACTGCACATACTGTTTTCTGTTTAGCAGGTAGCTTGCAAACCAATCATAAGCAGTGCCCCATATACTGTATTTATGTAGTTTTTGTAATAATGTTCTGTGGTTTACAGTATTGAAGACCTTTGTAAGATCAAGGAATCACCCCCACAGCTGGCTGTTTCTTATCTACGAGAGTGAGAGTTGTATCCAAAAATTTATAAATAGCATCTACTGTTGTTTTCCCCTCCTGGAATCCATATTGAGCCAGAGAAAGTGTACTATACTTACTCAGAAATGGTTTTAGTCTGTCAACCACTACATACTCAAATATTTTACTGAACACACAGAGGACTGCTATAAGCCGATACTTATTGGGATCTTGTTCAGAGTCTTTTATGTGTATTGGTATAATATTTGCTATGGTAAGTAATTCAGGGAATATGCCTTACAAAAATGAAGAATTAATGATATGTGCTGTGAATAAGGAAACAAGGGATTACGTATTGTCCAGCAGAAAGAAGCTTTTTTTTATTTTTTGACCGATTGTAATTTCGTTTTCCACTTCTGTGGTTGGTGATAAGAACAGTGAAGTGGTAGGGGATGCTTGCATAGTGTTAATCTTTAAGTGACTAGTAAAGTTTTCAACAGAATTTGAGAGGGAAGAGTTAAATTCATGAGCCATTTATTTTTTGTTAGTAATCAGTCTTTTATTTATTTCTAGGTTACTGCTATTTGTAATGTCTTTAGTCCTACCTGTATCAGTGTCAAATATCTGCCACATACATTTACTTTTGTTAGTTGAGTTTTTGAGAAGTATATCACAATGAAGTTTTTTGGCTGCCTTGACTACCGTATTTCTTAAGATGAACATACCTGCCAAAGTTTGAATTACTCAGGGAGAAAAGCTCCCTCTTTCTTCTGGAGGATAACTCCTGAAGTGATCCACTTTCTGGAATAACCAGGAACATCTTTTTTTAATTTTAAAGGAAAATGGTAACTGAAGTAATAGAAGAAACTGTTTAGGAAGGCTTCATACTTATTATCTACTGTTTGTGATTGGAAGACTGACTGCCAGTTTTCTTTACTTATATGGGATAGAAAATTTAGAATATTGTTTACTGAAAAGTTTATGGTTTCTCTTACTACTTTTTTGACTAAGGCATCCCTATGTGGTAACTTTGCATTTATAATTATAGCATTGTGATCTGAGAACTATCAGTGTACAGACTTTGTAACGCATTCTATGTTAGTGGCTACTTGGTCAATACAGCTGCTACTATGGGATGTGATTCAAGTTGCAGATTTTACTTACAAATGAAGGTTGAAAGAATTCATCAACTTTACGAAGATTTGCTGGGTGCTGCCATCATTCAAAAGGTCAATTTGAAAATTACCACAGATTAAGGGGTTGGATTGGGTTGGGGGAAGAGGCCAAAAAGCGAGATCATCAATCTTATCAGAAGGATGGGGAAGGAAATCGGAAATGACCTTTCAAAGGAATCATCCCATCATTTGCCTGAAGTGATTTAGGGAAATCACAGAAAACCTAAATCAGGATGGCTGGACACATGATTGAACCATTGTCCTCCCAAATGCGAGTCCAGTGTGTTAATCACTGCGCCACCTCGCTCAGTACAGATTAAGGTATTTGGAATCTGAGTCGATTTTAATATTGACTTCTTGACTGATGGCAGCACACAGACAACCTTCATAAATTCTACTCCTGTGTTTCAGACTTTACTTGTCTTCAAAGTTAATTAACTGTGTCGTGTTTATTTCAGTCATCTGGCACATGAACACTAAAATGGAAGCATGGGAGATTAACTGTTAAGAACTGAGTAACTGAAAAGTGCCGATTTGCAGTTATTAAGATCTTTCTGAACAACATTTCTTGCAGACAGCTGTATCGACTTTGGTCACTAGACCACCTTGAAGATAATGATACATTATGTACATCTAGTCATGTTATTCAGAATGTATTCTAACACAACTGTAACATTCAATGACAAGGAAATGGAATCTAATGTAATTAGTTGTAAATGGAGATTAATTGGCCATTACAGTTGCTTTTGAATACTTTCTGAATAGCATGATGTACATCTCATCATGAGTTATAACCTTAACAATGGTCTGTAGTGACCAAAATTTATTATAATGAATAAATTGATTCAGCTGTGTACAAGTAATGTTGTTTACAATGTAATGTAACACTTAATGTCTGTCACAAACAAAGGCTACTGGTACTGTGATTGTAAATTTGATGTAAATATTTGATGTAAATAATGGTTGAATTCTTGAGAGTGATGTTCCTAAGTAATTTGCTGCCACTGCAATTTTACTACAGAATGTTTAGAACTATTGCGGGAAGAACGTAATTTTTCCTCATAGAGCACTTCACAAATCTTGGAATTAATTTCTTTTTATTTTCCTTCTTATCACTGACTTATTGAAAGCAAATAATTCCTATTGCAGTAAGAAGTAAATTTATATTACATGTGTGAAGCCATTTATCATATCTTGAAAACAGCTACAATTACGTATAAAGGTCTGCAACGTATGAGGCACAAAGGACAATGGGAGATTGTTATTAACATAGGTTGGTGAACTTCTCTTACATTATTATCTTTCAAAATAGAGAATATGTTAGCTTAAAATATCACGTGTTGACTCCATGAAAGAATCTACTACTAAAATCTGTGACTCAGTTCACTAAACACGTGCTCTCTTGTAGCTACACATGTACAATTTGTTTCAACAAGTGATTATCCAGTGAAGCTAATTGCTTTGAAAAGCACTTTTTGTATAAAAAAATAAATCTGCGTGCCTCACTAAAAATATTTGACCAAAATGTGACATATGAGCAGTATTAAAACAAATTAAAGAAAAATACCTGCACCTGTTTCATTACAGGTTAAAGTGTTTTGTGAATTTCAAGGGTGTATGCAATTCTGTCTGTGGCAACCAACTGCATCTTCACTCACCCAAAGGTATAATGCTTACAGAGAAAACGAAATTTTTTTTGTAAGAGCTCAACTGTTTCCTCTGTCAATATCAAAGCTGTGTATATTTCAACAAATGAGTTCATCAACAAACAAATAACTGTATATACCATAACCATGATCAAATTTCAAAAGCAATTCATTGTAGGTGGGCACTATAATTAAATATACGACAGGATATAACAAATGCTGTACCTGCAGAGTGATATGAGTGATGTCTTTAAAATTGTATTAACCATGAATTTCCAAACTGTACTAACTGTAATTTCATAGTGAAAGGCAGATGATTCTTGGTTGCTAGATGTTTTGGTGTGGTTTCCAAAAATTGTGCTAGTATGCTTGATCTCACTGTTACTACACAGGGCATTCAGCTTCACTTTTTAACAGCTAACTTTGTACAGTAAGAAAAGCAATTGGTTGCACTATGTACAGGTCATACCATGTGGACCGAAAACAATGTAAGTACTTAAGTAACATTCACCTTCCTTGTTCACACATAAAAAAAGAGGTGAGTGTTTCAAAATATTTCTGCTGTCACATGTATGACAATAACCATAAGTACACACTTTCGCACTGTGCACATAGTGAATATCAGATCCATCCTTCTTCCACAATGGGTTACTTTGTTTTCAGATGTTGATGTGTTGATCAGATTGCAAATGAATAAGATATCATTAGTATGGTTTATTATGACTTAAGCAAGCGATGGAAAATTTTAATACCATCAAGAAATGTCCTTTCATTTACTGTACTGCTCTTTCCAATTACTTCGAGGGATCAGGTTACCAGCCGTAATGTATCCAAATTACTTTGTTGAGTGTGCAGCATTCTTAAAAAGTTTCACTGAAAGCAGCTTTTATCAATCTTTTTTTCCACATGGCAAAATGTGTTTGCGTACATTGTTCAGCTGGTTAATACCGTTTTCACAATTAATTCGAATGGAACAGGAAATGCCCCCCTCTCAAACAAATTTTTATACATCTATACTATGTTCATCACGAAACAGCTTGTTTCAGAACAGAGATTGAGGAAATGATGTTCTATCACTCTAAATCCACAGTTTTGGTACAAGGTGGCAAAATACACCAGCAGCCATAGTGAGAAAAATTTTTTAAATACATGTTTCTGGATGTAATAACTGAAGTAAGCAGCATATAAATATTGTTTCATAAATGTCCACAATTATTATCTTAGCAGAAAGCAACCCTTTTCAGTTCATTTGCAGACTGTAGACACTTACTGTGGTCCTGTCAATGATGACACAATTATTATGGTACTTTAGGAAAAAGCACTCCTCAATTCCTTTGAAAACTGTCGACACCTCCTGTGGCTCTGTCAATGATGACAAAGTTAACACATCATAAATTTTTAGGATTTTTATATATTGGGCATACACAGTCTGAGCAAGGTGAATACTCGCAATACTAAATTTCCATCGAATTTCACTTTGGTCACTCACTGTCTCCACTGTTTGGAAAGTTACGAGTGCTCTAATCTGGAAACTGTCAAGCAGGTGAGAGAACATGGTATGCTGAGACACTCCTATGTAGGAGTATATGAGGAGCAACTTTGGAAAACGCATTATGTGCACTGGTGGACAAAGTTGAGTTTGATATGAAATCCAAAGTGTCATCATTGATGAGGTTGAAACAAAAAAAGAAAGACGATGTGGAAAAACTACTAAACCTCAGATGTGGAAACAACTGGAGAGAAAACAAAAGCCGGCCGCGGTGGTCTCGCGGTTCTAGGCGCGCAGTCCGGAACCGCGCGACTGCTACGGTCGCAGGTTCGAATCCTGCCTCGGGCATGGATGTGTGTGATGTCCTTAGGTTAGTTAGGTTTAAGTAGTTCTAAGTTCTAGGGGACTGATGACTACAGCTGTTAAGTCCCATAGTGCTCAGAGCCAGCCATTTTTGAAAACAAAACACCTGAATTTTTCGCTCAGACTATCAGCTTTCCAGGTAATGAACTTATTCCCCAAGATACTATTTGTGACTGTTTAGTAGAGGAGCCTGTTTTGGGGAAAATATTATGAATTTTGTTATTGTAAATGAACAACATTTTCGTTCTTGTTCCTACTTCTGGTGTTAAAATGTTTTAATGAATCCAAAAAAATGTATTTTCGAACCATTAAAGCGTGGTTTTACCAGTTCTATGTCACTGAAAACTAATTAAAACGCATTAAGTCCCGTATAGCTTACATCAAAATGCAGATTGTCCAACAGAACCCAACGCATTTTGCCTATCACTAAATTGCTCATAGCTTAAAAATATAAAAAGCAGTTTCCTTGTATTAAACACATTTTGATCAACAGCCCTACCTGAGTGTGTGGTGTAAAATTCGTAAAAATTAATCGAATATTTTTTGTGGTACGTTTTCCGCCTCTCCTGAAAAATTTACTTTTTGGGACATAGTGCGTTTTGAAAAGTAGCTCCTCATTATCACCTTTGTGTTTTGTGGGATTCACCTCAAAAGTGCAGTCTTTTGGCTAAAGTTTACAGTGAGTCGCTCATGTGCAGATGTTGGCAACAACACCTGTGCATGTATGATTAAGAGTGAATGTGTTCTTACTTTCGACAATAAAAACTGATCACCTATCTTCATCCACACACTTTCCTAGCCCCAAGATTTAATTTTAAAAAAATCATATTAAATATTGCTTCACAAATCAGATGTTCCGCCATCTTAAATTCCTCGGACAGCTCTTTGTAAAGTTAAACCATTCTTTTCTTATCCCTCTGCACATCATTAACACCACAGTAACTTTCAAATGACAGTCTAAAAAAACACATATCGCTTTTCAATTTTGCGCTTCTGGAGGAAGTGTGTCACCAGTTTCATGTGAAGGCCTAATTTATAAAGCAGCAACTGAATCCATATACGGATCTGACTTTTATGGAGTATGAAGAACCCCTATTCAGAAAAGTGTCGAAGTCCTGTGTGGATTTAAACTTGATATGGAGTAAGTAAATGGGCTAAATTACTGTTGACAGTTTCAGTGTTAAGCTTTCTGAATGACAGCATACATAATTTGAGATTTGTGTTTGGAAACAAATAGCAGATGACAGTTTGCCACTGAAGAAAGCAGTCTAAAATTCATTAACAGTCTGCAAATTTACCATTAGACCTACACTGACTAAGGGAAGTTTTTCACATTTTTGGATTTTTATCTCATTATAAAATTTGCAACACCAGTTGAAAACGTTAAAATTTTTATGTGCATTACTTCAAAATCTAATAAAATCGGTATTTTTTTATATAGAAGGCTGTGGATTGCTGTGTTATAAAGGTCATGTCCAGAAGAGGATGGGCACAAGGTTGAGGAAGTTGAAACAAAGTCTGAGAAACAAGAAACTTTTTTGATGGTAAAACGATAAGAGACAGGGTGACAGACAAAATGATTCATGAACTACAGCAGTACTATGGGATGACCATTAGAAATGATACTGAGGACATGCTGAAAATGAAGCAGGCAGTATGGACTACGTACTTCCACAGACTGTCAACTGATGAAAAACCAGTACACCACCTTTGCCCTCCTGGACCTGATTCATGGTGCAATTACTGCAATGCCCAGTGATCAGACAGTTCATACAGCCGTAAACATTCCATTCTAGCAGCAGTCAAGGATATCATAAAACCTATTTGCAAAGATCTGGCAAATCCTGAATTACTGTAGAAGTGTCTGCATGGTCAGACTCAAAATCCCAATGAGTCATTCAGTACTCTTATATGAACTCGCTTACCAAAAATGTTTTTGTTGGAATGCAGACACTAATGCGGGGAGGTCAGTGATGCTGTTATTCCTTTTAATGATGGCAACATCGGTAGTAGGGTGAAAGTGCTGCAGGATATGGGAATTAATCGTGAAGCAAACTGCGTCAGGTAGGGTGAAAGTGCTGCAGCATATGGGAATAAATCCTGAAGCAAACTGCATCAGAGAACTTGAAGAGATGGACAAGGTTCTCATTGATAAAGCAGAGTATGCAGCACAGTTGGCCACCAGGGGGTCCAGACAGAAGAAAAAACTTGGAAAAGATCAAGAGGATGATATACAGTATGGCGCAGGATGCTTCCGAGTGACTAAAAATAAAAAATTAAGCATATATTAAATGAGTTACAGTCTTTTGAAACGTTAGAAGTCATTCCTGAAATTTTACATTTTCCATTGCATTTTTCCCTAAATCTCAGAAACAACTTCGAGTAGAATATTCAAATTTTCATGGAGTAATAACATACATAACCTGAGACTACCGAACTAAATAGAAGAACATAATGTCATGTATAATTAAAATTCTTTAGCGTAAAGTACAAAAAAGTGCACAAAATTTTAATATAATGCCTCGTCCTACAGGCCTCTGGATCACTGGTGCCTCACAACAAAACGGGACGCAACAGACAAGTAGTGTTGCCAACTTAATGGATTTTCCATTAAAACTAGTGGTTTCTACCCTCCTTTAAATGCGAAATATTGCTTATAGTGGGTGTTGTATTTTATAGTGGTTTAGTAGCATTCCGTTCCAGTTACTGAAAATGCGATCTCTCAACCACTAAGCCATTTATTTGTTCCAAAATATCTTATTTCTACTTTTTTTGCTTACAGGATTTTCTGGGAAGACAGCACTGATGCATTACAATGTGGAATCAAAAGAAACATCACATTCGATAGGCTACATGCGGGGACTCCCTGTAGAATGAACAGTATCTCGAAGCATATAGTTATAATTAGTTTCACGAGCGGAGGCGGCTTATCCTGGTGCAGTGAGTGCAGCAATTTCTTTCAAACAATGGGTGCTCACTTATTTCACTGTAGCTTCGAATAACCATTGAGCGCATGTTGGCTCACGCAGGGTGCATCACGTCAGAAGCGCAGAATAAGTAACTCGATTGTCGCCGTTCGTGGTGTGCACTATGCAACTGTGGTTTTCAGTGGATGGTATTATTTCATGACATACGTGTATAACAATGCCGAAACCACAATATCCGCAAAAGTTTCCGGATTTTTGGCATCAAGACCCACACTTACAAAATTGGCTTCAAGTTATTGAAAGTACTATGGGACAGGTAGCGAAGTGCAAATTTTGTGGTACAGTTTTAAGGAGTTACTATGGAGATTTGAAGTCTCGTGGGATGTCAAAGCAGCGTCTACAAAAGAAAAAGGTAAGCAACCTTTTTTTTAACTGATTAGTCATTCATTGATCGGTTTTACATCTTTAACCTCTCTTTGACTTACAGGGGGAGGCCGCCAATTATGAAATTCAGATTCGATTCATACTGCGCATAATAAAAGCTCATGGCCAGAGGTGTAATGTGTCAAAGCACCAAGATGCACTTCTCAGCCGTTGTCGAGAAAATCGACAGTTAAAAGAAAACGTTGCGGTGAAATACTCTCTACGATTAGTGATTTTTCTACAGCGTGGTGGTGCAGCGGTAAGCGCTCGGGTTCGTAATCTGAAGGTCGCCGGATCGAAACTCGCTCCCTGCAACTTTTTTTTTAGTATTTGTTTTTTGTAATTCATATATATATATGTGTGTTGTTGTTGTGGTCTTCCGTCCTGAGACTGGTTTGATGCAGCTCTCCATGCTACTCTATCCTGTGCAAGCTTTTTCATCTCCCAGTACCTACTGCAACCTACATCCTTCTGAATCTGCTTAGTGTATTCATCTCTTGGTCTCCCTCTACGATTTTTACCCTCCACGCTGCCCTCCAATACTAAATTGGTGATCCCTTGATGCCTCAGAACATGTCCTACCAACCGATCCCTTCTTCTGGTCAAGTTGTGCCACAAACTTCTCTTCTCCCCAATCCTATTCAATACTTCCTCATTAGTTATGTGATCTACCCATCTAATCTTCAGCATTCTTCTGTAGCACCACATTTCGAAAGCTTCTATTCTCTTCTTGTCCAAACTATTTATCGTCCATGTTTCACTTCCATACATGGCTACACTCCATACGAATACTTTCAGAAATGACTTCCTGACACTTAAGTCAATACTGGATGTTAACAAATTTCTCTTCTTCAGAAACGCTTTCCTTGCCATTGCCAGCCTACATTTTATATCCTCTCTACTTCGACCATCATCAGTTATTTTGCTCCCCAAATAGCAAAACTCCTTTACTACTGTAAGTGCCTCATTACCTAATCTAATTCCCTCAGCATCACCTGACTTAATTAGACTACATTCCATTATCCTTGTTTTGCTTTTGTTGATGTTCATCTTATATCCTCCTTTCAAGACATTGTCCATTCCATTCAACTGCTCTTCCAAGTCCTTTGCTGTCTCTGACAGAATTACAATGTCATCGGCGAACCTCAAAGTTTTTATTTCTCCTCCATGATTTTTAATACCTACTCCGAATTTTTCTTTTGTTTCCTTTACTGCTTGCTCAATATACAGATTGAACAACATCGGGGAGAGGCTACAACCCTGTCTTACTCCCTTCCCAACCACTGCTTCCCTTTCATGTCCCTCGACTCTTATAACTGCCATCTGGTTTCTGTACAAATTGCAAATAGCCTTTCGCTCCCTGTATTTTATCCCTGCCACCTTTAGAATTTGAAAGAGAGTATTCCAGTCAACATTGTCAAAAGCTTTCTCTAAGTCTACTAATGCTAGAGACGTAGGTTTGCTTTTCCTTAATCTTTCGTCTAAGATAAGTCGTAAGGTCAGTATTGCCTCACGTGTTCCAGTGTTTCTACGGAATCCAAACTGATCTTCCCCGAGGTTGGCTTCTACTAGTGTTTCCATTCGTCTGTAAATAATTCGTGTTAGTATTTTGCAGCTGTGACTTATTAAGCTGATAGTTCGGTAATTTTCACATCTGTCAACACCTGCTTTCTTTGGGACTGGAATTATTATATTCTTCTTGAAGTCTGAGGGTATTTCGCCTGTTTCATACATCTTGCTCACCAGATGGTAGAGTTTTGTCAGGACTGGCTCTCCCACGGCCGTCAGTAGTTCCAATGGAATATTGTCTACTCCGGGGGCCTTGTTTCGACTCAGGTCTTTCAGTGCTCTGTCAAACTCTTCACGCAGTATCATATCTCCCATTTCATCTTCATCTACATCCTCTTCCATTTCCATAATATTGTCCTCAAGTACATCGTTCTTGTACAGACCCTCTATATACTCCTTCCACCTTTCTGCTTTCCCTTCTTTGCTTAGAACTGGGTTTCCATCTGAGCTCTTGATATTCATACAAGTCATTCTCTTATCTCCAAAGGTCTCTTTAATTTTCCTGTAGGCGGTATCTATCTTACCCCTAGTGAGTTAGGCCTCTACATCCTTACATTTGTCCTCTAGCCATCCCTGCTTAGCCATTTTGCACTTCCTGTCGATCTCATTTTTGAGACGTTTGTATTCCTTTTTGCCTGTTTCACTTACTGCATTTTTATATTTTCTCCTTTCATCAATTAAATTCAATATTTCTTCTGTTACCCAAGGATTTCTACTAGCCCTCGTCTTTTTACCTACTTGATCCTCTGCTGCCTTCACTACTTCATCCCTCAAAGCTACCCATTCTTCTTCTACTGTATTTATTTCCCCCATTCCTGTCAATTGCTCCCTTATGCTCTCCCTGAATCTCTGTACAACCTCTGGTTCTTTTAGTTTATCCAGGTCCCATTTCCTTAAATTCCCACCTTTTTGCAGTTTCTTCAGTTTTAATCTACAGGTCATAACCAATAGATTGTGGTCAGAGTCCACATCTGCCCCTGGAAATGTCTTACAATTTAAAACCTGGTTCCTAAATCTCTGTCTTACCATTATATAATCTATCTGATACCTTTTAGTATCTCCAGGGTTTTTCCATGTATACAACCTTCTTTCATGATTCTTAAACCAAGTGTTAGTTATGATTATGTTGTGCTCTGTGCAAAATTCGACCAGGCGGCTTCCTCTTTCATTTCTGTCCCCCAATCCATATTCACCTACTATGTTTCCTTCTCTCCCTTTTCCTACACTCGAATTCCAGTCACCCATGACTATTAAATTTTCGTCTCCCTTCACAATCTGAATAATTTCTTTTATTTCATCATACATTTCTTCAATTTCTTCGTCATCTGCTGAGCTAGTTGGCATATAAACTTGTACTACTGTAGTAGGCGTGGGCTTCGTATCTATCTTGGCCACAATAATGCGTTCACTACGCTGTTTGTAGTAGCTTACCCGCATTCCTATTTTCCTATTCATTATTAAACCTACTCCTGCATTACCCCTATTTGATTTTGTGTTTATAACCCTGTAGTCACCTGACCAGAAGTCTTGTGCCTCCTGCCACCGAACTTCACTAATTCCCACTATATCTAACTTCAACCTATCCATTTCCCTTTTTAAATTTTCTAACCTACCTGCCCGATTAAGGGATCTGACATTCCACGCTCCGATCCGTAGAACGCCAGTTTTCTTTCTCCTGATAACGACATCCTCTTGAGTAGTCCCCGCCCGGAGATCCGAATGGGGGACTATTTTACCTCCGGAATATTTTACCCAAGAGGACGCTATCATCATTTAACCATGCAGTAAAGCTGCATGCCCTCGGGAAAAATTACGGCTGTAGTTTCCCCTTGCTTTCAGCCGTTCGCAGTACCAGCACAGCAAGGCCGTTTTGGTTATTGTTACAAGGCCAGATCAGTCAATCATCCAGACTGTTGCCCTTGCAACTACTGAAAAGGCTGCTGCCCCTCTTCAAGAACCACACGTTTGTCTGGCCTCTCAACAGATACCCCTCCGTTGTGGTTGCACCTACGGTACGGCTATCTGTATCGCTGAGGCACGCAAGCCTCCCCACCAACGGCAAGGTGCATGGTTCATATATGTATATATATATATATAATTCCCGGCAATCAGTTGCAACAATTATGCATATAATAAGTTGTTGAAAGTCGTTTGTCGTGGAAAAACTGGCGACTTCGAACATCATTATGTTTTCCGCAAACAAAGTTGTATTTCACAAATGTTATTAATTGTTTTCATAATGTTAACCACGTATAGTTAACGGAAGATGTAGAAACGAATACGTATAGCGTAAGTCAAACGTTCGAATTAGAATAGAGACCCCACGAACACAAACTTGCTGTGGCTAGTATGAAATATAAACTCCGTTACTCGCTCGTTAAACTTGAAGGACAGATGTTGAATGGGCCGAAACGAGCCGCCGCATAACAGCGTAGTTGCCTGCTAACTTCGAAAGAAGGTAGATGCGGTCCCTAGCGCAACTTATAACATCGTCGAAAATCAGTGCGGACGGGACAGCTTTGGTACACCCTGTTAAACAAACGGAAAAATGGAGGCGGTACAATTGGAGAGCGATCCGCATTCACCAACATGCATAAGCAATTCATTAATAGTTTATATATATATATATATATTTGAATTGCAAAAAACTAATAATAAAAAAATATTGCATGGCGCAAGATTTGATCCGGCGACCCCGGCGACCTTCGAATTACGAACCCCAGCACTTACCGCTACGCTATGATGCTGTAGAAAACCGTTAATCGTAGAGAGTATTTCACCGCAACGGTTTCTTTTAACTGTCGATTTTCTCGACAACGGCTGAGAAGTGCATCTTGGTGCTTTGCCACATTACACGGCTGGCCATGAGCTTTTATTATGCGCAGTATGAATCGAATCTGAATTTCACAATTGGCGGCCTCCCCTTGTAAGTAAATTGTTGCAGGTTGTAACTATGCAGCCTAAAATTTCTCTTAAGTCAGAGCCCAAAGGGAATAAAAGAAAGGAAGAAGCAATTCTTGCATTATTCACAGCCATGCATGCTAGTATACTTGTAGTCAACCATTTAGGAGAGGTAATTAATCACAGTCATAAAGAAAATATCGAAAAAGTTCAGTTCCACCGGACTAAGTGCGTCTCGTTATAGAAAACGTGTCACTGACGTTCTCAAACAAGATTGCAAAGATCAACTATTTACCTCATTAACTGATTAATCTACTGATGTTGCTGTACATAAGTACCTGGGATTGAGTATAGTTTATTACAGTAAATTACACCAAAAAATAGTATCTACATACCTTGACCTTGCTGAACTGCACGAGTATAATGCTGAAGCGATCCGATTTGCGACTTGAAAATTTAATGGGCGTTGGTTCAGTTAATGCTTCTGTCATGGTTGGAGTAAATAAGAAATTGAAAGAAGAGATACCACACCTGATTTTAGCATGTTGCTTGTGCCATTCCTTTCAACTGGCTGTTTCAGCTGTTGCAAAAGAATGTTTACAGAGAAATTTGGAGTTTTTAATTAAAGAGACATACGATTGGTTTAGTCGCTCCTCTTCCAGACAATCTCTTTATAAGGAGCTTTACATGACCATCAACGATGGACAGAAACGGTTAAAAATAGTTCAAGCATTCCAGACAAGGTGATTATCAATAGAATCCACTGTATCAAGAATATAAACGCAATGGCTAGAATTAAACACACATGTTTCCGTAGCTAAAATGCGTGAAAGGTGTCACACGTCAGTGTTATTGTACGCTATGTATGTGAACGAGATTAATTAAGCATAAACTTCGTTTTTGTATCCTTTGTTAATTGAAATAAACAGAGTCAATAAAATGTTCAAGTTGAAAGATAAAGATCACACCAAACTCTTTGATGAGTTGGCCATCCTGATAGAAATGCTTGTCAGCAAAGTTCCATTACCTGCGAATAAAGTAAATATTTTTACTCAAAATATTCGTGATTTCTTCGATCGAAAATGTTATCTGGGATTCCACTTTGAAAAGCAGTTGCTTGAAATAGGAGAAGAAGAATTACCGCAGGAAGACTAAGAAATGTTGCATAATCGGTGTATAACATTTATAGTAAGTCTGACTGAAGAAATAAAAAGCTGTTTGCCATAAAATTTAACGCTGATGAAACAAATTTTGAGAATAAGTGTCGAACAAGCACTTAACCACAACAAAGAAAATCTAATTGATATAATGGCTGGGTTCAATAAAAGTGTAGAATTTATAGCAAGAATGGATGATCAGTGCCGAGAAATTCATTTGTTGAACTGGAATGAGACCAATGATACAAAAAAAATTGTAATGAACTATTGCATTTCAACGATACTCAAGGGGAAACCAGATCTGAGGAATCAGCGACTTTTGCGATTACTATGCTAATACTGCCTCATTCCAATGCTGATGTTGAGAGACTATTTAGCAATATGTATGTCATAAAAACAAGCAGAGGACTAGTAGAAGATAAATCTTTTAACTGCTATATTGAGAATAAGCTGTGGTTTGAGATTGGAAGGAAAATGCTGCAACAAATATGAAATTCCAATAAAAGTTGTGAAAGAAATCGGTACCAAAGAATCGCATCAATCTGAAACCGGCAATGATGATGATGCAGACAAAAATGATTCATCTGAAGAAGATGAATTCATTTAAATAATTATCTGTTGTTATTCAACTTTGTGTATGGTCTTGACCTTGATTTGTTGATTTATTTTTTGTATTCTCATTTATGACTGCGAATAGTTTGTAGTTTAACAGTAAAGGACACTAATTACTAATATACTTATTGTTTTCTTTCATAATAATTTTAAAAAAAATTGTGCAAATTTTAGTGATTATGAGAGCAGGGGCATTTTTGTTAGTGGTTTTCTGGTGGTTTTTGCACTTGGAACTAGTGGGGAGCTCACTTTTACTGTTGGCAACACTGCAGACAAGTCTAGTGATCCCTCTTTATCAGACAAGCTTGAAATACATGCACTGTGGGAACTCTGTCCAGGATCAATTAGTAAATAACAGTTTATCACAATTACCTTAAAACAGACGTCTGCAATCTGACAAAGGCATCTCGTCGATTTCATTGATGTATGGTAAAACAAAATCTGATGTCAGGGAAGAACAGACTGGTTTTCAGGGAAATGTAGCAACATGTGAAGCAATACTGACTCTATGGCTTATCTTTGAAGATAGGTTAAGGAAAGGCAAAACTACGTTTGTAGCGTTTGTAGACATAGAATAGCTTTTGACAATGTTGACTGGAATACAGTCTTTGAAAGTCACATGGAATCAGGGTAAAATACAGGGAGTGGAAGGCTATTTACAACTTCTACAGAAACTATACCGCAGTTGTAAGGGTCGAAAGGCTTGAAAGGGAAGCTATGGTTGAGAAGGGAGTCGGGCAAGGTTGTAGCCTATCGCCGATGTTATTCAATCTGTACATTGAGTGAGCAGTAAAGGAAACCAAAGAAAAATTAGGAGTAGGAATTAAAGTGCAGGGAGAAGGAATAAAAACTTTGAGGTTTGTCAGTGACACTGTAATTCTCTAAGAGGACATCAGCTGAACAGAATGGACAGTGTCTTGAAAGGAGAGTATAAGTTGAACATCAAACAAAAGTATGATAAGTATAATGGGATATAGGCGAATGAAATTAGGTGATGCCGAGAGGATTAGATTAGGAAACGAAACACATGAAGTAGTTGATGAGTTTTGCTATTTGGGCAGTAAAGTGGAGAGAATATAAAATTTAGGCTGGTAATGGCAAGGAACGCTTTCTGAAGGTATTTGTCTTGAGTGCAGCAATTTATGGAAGTGATACATGGACAACAATCTGTTTAGTCCTGAAGAGAATCGAAGCTTTTGAAATGTTATGCTACAGAAGAATGCTGAATCTTATATTGGTAGAGCACATAACTATTTGTCTGGAGTACGGAAGTGAAACATGGACAACAAACTACTTAGACAAGAAGGGAACAGCAGCTTTTGAAATGTGGTGCTACAGAAGAATGCTTGGTAGATCACATAACTAATACGAAGGTGCTGAAGGGAATGGGGAGACAAGAAATTTCTTTCACAACCTAACTAGAAGAAGGGATCAGTTGATTTGACAAGCAGATTCTGAGTCATCAAGGGATCACCAGTGTATTATTAGAAGGAAATGTGGAGTGTAAAAATAGTAAAGGGCGACCAAGAGATGAATACATTGGACAATTCAGGGTGTAGGTTAGCAGTTATTCTAAGATGAAGAGGCTGACACAAGATAATATCGCTTGGAGAGTTGCATCAAACTAGCCTTTGGCCTGAAGATCACCACAACAAGAACTTGAAAGACGCTAAAATACTAAGTTTGAAACTAGGCTTCAGAGTCAGATACAGTAAGACTAAAGTAACTCAGAAGCAAGATATAGATAAATGTCATAGAAGCTATGAATCAGTTTTTTTATGTTTACGGAAGCCGAAGCTGCTAATTGGGTGGCCAGGAAAGCAAATAAAGAGAAGAGTAAATATGACCAGGGCCGTTTTCCTGTAAACTCAACACGGTTTCCATCACTGATCTTCCGAATTGCCCCAAAGAGAAGTTTGCGAAAACTTGAATTACAGATTTTGACATTTTGCAAAAAGATTTGCCAGTGGACTTAATGTAAATGTGGATACTATTCAAAAGCTGAGGGTTGTTTCGACAGCTATGGGCATTCGAATCTGACAACCAGAAAAATAATCAAATCTATTGATCTCTATTATAAGGCATACAAAACAGTTTGTTCCGCTTAAAACGAAAAATAGTGTCTCCAAATCAGAGATGACTTACATAAAATATGGCGTGCTCCAGGGATCGGTGTTGGGCCTCCTTCCGTTCTTGATCTATGTAAATGATATTAAATACTGTAGTATAAATTCCTAAATTGTTTTGTATGACGATGACACGTCCATCGTGTATAAAAAAGAATCATGTAATGAACTAGAGGCCGCGTGTAATAATATGACGAAAGAAATTGTTCAGTTTTTTTTTAAGAAAGCTACTTAAATGGAAGCACCAGTAATACATGTTGGATGCAGTTTAAGAAAAGTAAATGATGACTAACTGAAACCCTCAGCTGCCGACAGGTGTTGTTGACATACCTCGATGTGGACAGCTGAAAATGTGTGCCCCGACCAGGACTCGAACCCGGGATCTCCTGCTTACATGGTAGACGCTCTATCCATCTGAGCTACCGAGGACACAAATGAATAGCGCGACTGCAGGGACTTATCCCTTACACGCCTCCCGAGAGACTCACATTCCCACAGCTGTCCACATCGAGGTATGTCAACAACACCTGTCGGCAGCTGAGGGTTTCAGTTAGTCATCATTTATTCCAGGGAAAAGCTGCACGGTCAACAACAGTAATTTGTTCTTTCGAGAACAGTTACTGTCTTCACATATATTAAGAAAAGTAGTTTGAATAATGAAATTAAATCATACATCGGCAACGAATTGGTAAAGAAAGAGTCTAATGTAAAATTCCTTGGAGTAACAATCCAAAGCAACCTGAGATATTGACTACCTAGCAACTAAATTGTCAAAAAATATATTTGCATTCATTACTATCAGCAAGTTCTGCAAAGACACTATAGTCCTAAAGACTGCATACCATGCTCTTTTCTCCTCTCACTTGAACTGCAGAAATGAAATTTGGGGCGGGGGGGGTGGGGGTCAACAACCAAAGCTAATCGAGATAAGCTACTCATTCTTCAAAAAAGGGATGTGAGAATAATCTGTGAAGCAAAATATAGGAAATCTTGTCGCAACTTGTTTCCAAAAACAGATGTGTAAACTGTTATAAACACATACATTCTAAAAGCTATATTGCTTGTGAAAAGACTGCACCCAAACACTTATTCAGATTTCTATCAGTACAATACGAGAAATAAAGAAAGATTTTACATTGGCAACCACAGAACAGCACTTTACGAAAAGGGGCCTCAGTACGCAGGTATGAAATTAGCTAATGCACTGCCTAGTGCAGTCATGGCTCTTCCTACAATTAAACTGAAACACCAGCTTAAGAAATTCTTAGTAAAACGCCTTTTCTACACATTAGGTGAGTACCATACTTAGATGAAGAACAACAAATGCTTTGTGAAATTATGTGAATAGTTTTTTTTTTTTTTTACTTTATTGTTATTTTAAAACCTGTACAACTCAGGTAGGCTGGCAGCGGCACACTACGCCGCTCTTCAGCCATAGCGTTTTACAAGAGTATAAAACATGGTGAATGACAAAGAACAAAGTGACGGGCAAAAGAGAGAGGTCACAGAGACATAAAAAACACGGAGTCGTTCACATGTGACGATAACAACACGGAAAACACGTCGGCACGGCGCACAAAACACTAATGAGTCCGACAGCACAAGTGAACGTAGGAGTGGGACGGCGGACACCAAAAACACTATACGACGTCACACACACGAGACACAAAAGGCGACGATCTCCGGCGCGCGAATGTTCACTATACGTGTGCGAGTCCGGGGACCTGCCAAGAGAGGAGGAGGAGGAAGGGGAGTGGGAGAGCGAGAGGGGAGAGCAGAGATGCCACGGGCAGGGGAGATAGGGGGGAGGGAGGAAGGGGGAGGAAGGGGGAGAGGAAGCCCGGGGGAAGAGGGGGAAGGGAGGGGACAGGGAGACGGAAAAAGAAGGGAAGAGAAGAGAAGGGAGGGAGGGTGCCGAAAGGAAAGGACACGGGAAGTGGGGGGCGGGGCAGGGTCAAAGTTGATAGGAGGGGTAGATGGAGGGGACGAGGACATCATCAGGGAGAGGGAGCTGGCGGAAGCCACCTTGGGAGAGGGTATGGAGGGTGGAGAGATGGAGACCGGGTGGGACGTGAGAATACAGGCGCGGCAGCGGGCGGGGGTGGGAGAGGATCGGGGAAATGAGCGGGTGAGGAGGATCAAGTTTACGTGAGGTGTACAGGATACGTATCCTTTCAAGGAAAAGGAGGAGGTGGGGAAAGGGGATGAGATCATACAGGATCCGCGTGGGGGAGGGGAGACAGATGCGATAGGCAAGGCGGAGAGCATGGCGTTCAAGGATTTGGAGGGATTTATAGAAGGTAGGGGGGGCGGAGAGCCAGGCTGGATGGGCGTAACGAAGGATAGGGCGGATGAGGGATTTATAGGTGTGGAGGATTGTGGAGGGGTCCAGACCCCACGTGCGGCCGGAAAGGAGCTTGAGGAGACGGAGTCGGGAACGTGCCTTGGCTTGGATTGTCTGGAGATGGGGAGTCCAGGAGAGGCGACGGTCGAGGGTGACGCCAAGGTACTTAAGGGTGGGAGTGAGGGCGATAGGACGGCCATAGACGGTGAGATAGAAATCAAGGAGGCGGAAGGAAGGGGTGGTTTTGCCTACAATGATCGCCTGGGTTTTGGGGGGATTGACCTTGAGCAACCACTGGTTGCACCAAGCGGTGAACCGGTCAAGATGGGATTGGAGAAGGCGTTGGGAGCGTTGCAGGGTGGGGGCAAGGGCGAGGAAGGCGGTGTCATCGGCAAACTGGAGGAGGTGGACGGGGGGCGACGGCGGCGGCATGTCCGCCGTGTACAAGAGGTACAGAAGGGGGGAGAGGACGGAGCCTTGGGGCACACCGGCGGAGGGGAAAAAGGTGTAGGAATCGGTGTTATGGATGGTGACATAGGAAGGACGGCGGGAGAGAAAGGAACCGATCAGACAGACGTAGTTAATGGGAAGGGCAAAGGTTTGGAGCTTGAAGAGGAGACCGGAATGCCAGACGCGGTCATAAGCGCGTTCGAGGTCAAGTGAGAGGAAGATGGCGGAGCGACGGGAATTAAGCTGTTCAGAAAGGAGATGAGTGAGGTGAAGGAGAAGATCGTCGGAAGAGAAGGATGGCCGAAGGCCACACTGGGTGACGGGAAGGAGGCGGTGCTGGCGGAGATGCTGGTGGATGCGGCGGGTGAGGATAGATTCTAGGACCTTGCTGAAGACCGAGGTAAGGCTGATGGGACGGTAGGAGGAGACGGCGGACGGCGGTTTGCCAGGTTTAAGGAACATGAGGATACGGGAGGTTTTCCACAGGTCGGGGTAGTAACCGGTGGACAGGACTACATTGTAGAGCCTGGCCAGGGTGGAGAGGAAAGAGACAGGAGCTTCACGAAGGTGACGGTAGGTGGCACGATCGTGACCAGGAGCGGTGTCGCGTTTTGTGCGGAGGGTAGCGATGAGATCCTGTGTAGTGATATTGGCATTGAGTTCCGTGTGTGTAATGTTGTCCAAGTACTGGAAGCCAGGAGCTAGGGGAGGGGAAGAGGTGTCAGTTCGATCGCGGATATCCGGGAAGAGGGAGTAATCGAACTGGGGATCATCGGGGACGGAAAATACATCGGAGAGGTAGGAGGCAAAGTGATTGGCCTTACTAAGGGAGTCAGGGAAAGGGTGATCATCATGGAGAAGAGGATAATAGGGGGAGGGTTTAGTTCCGGTAAGGCGACGGAAGGCCGACCAGAACTTGGACGAGTTGATTGGTAGGGTTGCATTTAAACGGGTGCATGTCTGCCGCCAGTCCCGGCGTTTCTTAGCCGCGAGCAAATTACGAACGTGTCGCTGGAGTTGCCGGTGGCGTCGTAGTGTGTCCGGGTCACGCGTGCGGAGGAAGGCACGGTAGAGACGACGGGATGCACGGAGGAGGAGAACAGCCCGTGGGGGTAAGGTAGGACGGTGGGGGTGGATGGCGACAGTAGGAACGTGGGCCTCCACGGCCTCAGACAAGGTCCGCTGGAGAAAGGAGGCGGCATGGGTGACATCGTCAGGGTGGTGGTAGGTGAGAGGGTGGCTATCGACCTGGGTGGAAAGGGTATCCCGGTAGGCATTCCAGTCGGCTCGGGAATAGTCGTGGACATACTGAGGGGGAGGGTCAGTACGAGGGTCGGGGCGAGGGCGACGACCGTCTGAAACGGTGAGGAGGACAGGGAGATGGTCGCTACCAATAGGCTCCAGGACATCCACCGTTATGCGGCCAAGGAGGTTGGGGGAGGAGAGGATAACATCAGGAGTGGAGTTGGATTCAGGACGGGTATGCCGGGGGATGGGGACGAGGTCACCTTGAAGGGTGGAGAGGAACCGATGCCATCGCCGTAACTGGGCAGCGGAACGACTATGGATGTTGAGGTCGGCGGCGATCACGTAGGAGGAAAAGGTACGATCGACGTGGGAGAGGAAGTCGAAGGGAATAGGAGCGTTGGGGCGGACATAGATGGTGGCGCAGGTAACGGTAAGGCCGGGGAAGAAGAGACTAAGGATCAGGTGTTCGGTGGGGTCGGGAAGGAGAGGTTGGAGCCGAACGGGGATCTGGCGGTGGTGACCAATGGCAACTCCGCCACGCGCAATCGGGAGGGGATTATCGGAGCGGTGGAGGAGGTAGGGCGAAGTGTGGACTGTGTGGTGGGGTTGCAGGAAGGTTTCATTGAGGAGGAAGGCATCCACGCGGTGGGTGGCAAGGGTGTGCAGGAACAGGTTTTTGTTGGCGGGAAGGGAGCGGATGTTGTTGAAAAGGATACGTTGCTGTCGCGCCATGACTGGGATTTAAACGAGGGTGTCAAGACGGGAGAAGGTGAAATGGGCCTGGTTGTTGGAGTAGGTGGCGTACATCTTGAGTTGGAAGATGGAACGGGCAGCAAGGGAGATCTGCTGGAGGGTGTGAGGGCGCTGAAAGGGATGAACATTCTGGAGGACGATGGTGAGGAACCTGATGATGTCCTCAGCGGTGGGTGGGGGACGAAGGGAATTGCCAGGAGGGGTGGGGGCGTCCAGAGGACGGACAGGTACGGTGAGTTCAGGAGTGGTTGGAGGGGGTCGGGCTTTACACTTTTGGGAGTAGGTGGGATGAGGGAGATTGCAGGTATTACAGGAGGGAGGGGATTGGAGGTTAGGGCACTGCCGGAGGAAGTGCGCCTGCCGACAATGCGGGCAGGTGGGGGCCTCGCGGCACTCAGCTGTGGGGTGCGCATTATAGCGCAGACACCTCTGGCAGCGCAGGGATTGAGGAGGGGAACGGGAAGGGTCGACCTTGTACCGCTGGTGGAAGAGGAGGGCACCCTCCTTCAGGAGACGGTCAATGGAGGGGGCGTCCTCAGAGAAAACCCGCATAAGGCGGGTGGGGCCGGCCGAGTTGAAAATGCGGCGGACCGCCCGCACCTCCAGCGTGGGATGGGCCTGGAGCTCCGCCAACACCTCCTCCTCCGTGATCGACGGACTGAGCCGCGTGATCACGGCGGTGAGGGTCGGCGGGCGACGCGGGGGTT
Source organism: Schistocerca piceifrons (assembly GCF_021461385.2). Lineage (NCBI taxonomy): Eukaryota > Metazoa > Arthropoda > Insecta > Orthoptera > Acrididae > Schistocerca > Schistocerca piceifrons. Next base: position 79,563,002 of record NC_060148.1, on the reverse strand, counting down.
GGGGTTGGCGGGTAGGAGATGGAGAAGGAGCAGGGGTAAGGGAGGCATTGGGACCAAAACGGGTGATGGGGAGACGGGAGAGGATGTCAGTATGGAGGGTTGGGCTGGGGGAGGAGATGAGAACAGAATCTCGGCGAGGAGTGAGGAGGGAGATGGGGGCACCAGGACAATGCTGGCGAAGGAAGAGGGTGAGGTTCCGGGCTTCAAGGAGAGAGGGATCAGGACGGGAGAGGAGGTAGCGGTAGGAGGAAGGGGGAGAGGAGGAGGATGAGGGGGCAGGGACAGGCGGGGAGACTTCCATGGCATCATGGGTGGGGGAAGGAGGACGAGGCGCAGCCTTTTTGGAAGCAGAGGAAGCAGGGGTGCCACCGGGGCGCTTGACGGCGGTGGAGGAGGTGTGGGGGATGGGAACAACGGGAATGTGGCGGGGAGGGGCAGGTCCCGGGGCCGGAGTCGGCGCCGGAGATGGTGACAGTGATGGTGAAGGCGACGGCGACGATGACGATGACGGTGGCAGTGGCGGCGGTGATGGCGAAGGTGACGGGGAGAGCTGGGCGTGGGCAGTGGCCCAACGGGCCATCACCCGAGCTGGAGCTGCAGTGACAGGCTGGGGGAGTGGGGGGAAGGGATCAGAACGAGAGGAGCGGGAGGAAGAAGTGGGAGAGGGGGCGACAAAGATAGAGGGTGAAGGGAGAGTGAGGAGAGGTGGAATGGAAGGAGGGGGGTGGGACTGGGCACACCAAGTGATAGTGGTGGAGGCGGCGGAAGGGGAGGTATAGACAATGGCGGTGGTGGTAGTAGTGACAGTGGTGGTGGGGGTGGACATGACGGGAGAGAGAAACAAGAACGAACAGAACGAAGAGGAGAGGACAGAAACTGGGGACAGACAAAGACGAAGACGGATGAAGACGAAGACGGATGAAGACGAAGACGGATGAAGACGAAGACGGATGAAGACGAAGACGGATGAAGACGAAGACGGCCGTAGACCAGGGTCAGGACGGCGGCACCGGACGGCGGCGGCGGCGGGCACCGGACGGCGGCGGCGGCGGCGGCGGCGGGCACCGGCGGCGGCGGCGGCGGCGGCGGCGGCGGGCACCGGCGGCGGCGGCGGCGGCGGCGGCGGCGAGCACCGGCAGGCGGCGACCAGGCGAGGCGGCGGCGGCGGCGGCGGCGGCGAGCACCGGCAGGCGGCGACCAGGCGACGGCTGCGGCGGCTGCAAGGACCGGAAGGCGGCGACCAAGCGGCGGCGGCGGTGACGGCAAGCAGACGACACGGCAGGGATCTTCCACGTCGAAGGCGCACCCTGAGAGTAGCCCAGGCAGTGAAACTCTTCGATGAAGAAGAGAGGGAATCCAACCCTCGAATGCGTGTATGTGAATAGAAATCAGTAAACATCTTATAGTAATATTCTTGTAAATTAATGACATATTCAGAAGAATGTGTCTTGTGTATTGTATAAAATATAGTGGTGGGCAGGAAATCGCGTATGTTAGAAATCGCAGTGACTGAGAAGTCACAGATATCACAGTAGCAACTTTACAGAATCTAACTGCGATTTCAGTCACAGTTAGCAGTCGCAAGTAGTATTTCACATTCAAAGACGTGAGCCATCTATTGGTCGAATTTAGCACTGCTTTCTGCGATTTCAGTGACAGGTCGCAACTAAGAGTCGCAAGTAGCAACTAAAAAGCACGGTTAACAATGGCATCTGTTGGCCGAAGTTCGTACTACGTCCATCTCTGCGGTACGCTATGGAGTCTAACTGCGATTTCCGTGACAAGTCGCAACTAAGAGTCGCAAGTAGCAACTAAAAAGCGCGGTTAACAGTGGTACCTGTTGGCCAAAGTTCGTACTATGTCCATCTCTGCGGTACGCTATGGAGTCTAACTGCGATTTCCGTGACAAGTCGCAACTAAGAGTCGCAAGTAGCAACTAGAAAGCGCGGTTAACAGTGCCATCTGTGGGTCAAAGTTCGTACTACGCCCATCTCTGCGGAACGCTATGGAGTCTAACTGCGATTTCCGTGACAAGTCGCAACCAAGAGTCGCAAGTAGCAACTAGAAAGCGCGGTTAACAGTGCCATCTGTGGGTCAAAGTTCGTACTACGCCCATCTCTGCGGTACGCTATGGAGTCTAACTGCGATTTCCGTGACAAGTCGCAACTAAGAGTCGCAAGTATCAACTAAAAAGCGCAGTTAGCACTGCCATCTGTTGAGCAAAGTTCATACTACGCTATTCGCTACCGAGTCAAACTGCGATTTCTGTGACAAATCGCAACTAAGAGTCGCAAGTAGCAACTAAAAAGCGCAGTTAACATACTTTTCCTAGTGTCATCTGTTGACCGACGTACGTACTTCGTTATGAGAGCCTTGTGACTCACGAGATCGATGTGCTTATTTCGGTAGTGGTACAAGTCCATTTTTGTCAATTTTGAGATATAGAGTCGTAAAGTTAAATGAGCGCTGAAAAATCTGCAGTTGAGATACCAGAAATATTCAAGCATATGGCTTCTTGCTAGAGATTAACCTTTATTTATGTTTGTTTGGATCACTAATTTCAGAAGCATTATAGACAGAAAAATGTAGGTAATGGACTTGTACCACTATTGAAATAAGCCCTTCATATTATATGACGACAGCATCTCCGGCGGTACACCGCAAGGTTACCGCCCTTCGATAGTGCCATTTTCGCGCTAATCGAAGTGCTAGGGGTTCCAGGTGCCAGCCAGCCAGCCAGCCAGCCAGCCAGCCAGCAGCAGCAGTTCCCGGTCCCGGCCTGCAGCAGTGGTCCCGCAGCCAGCCGGCCAGCCAGCCTGCCAGCCAGCCAGCCAGCCCGCCCTCCGGTGGCAGCAGCAGTCCAGCCAGCAGCAGTCCAGCCAGCAGCAGTCCAGCCAGCAGCAGCAGCGGCAGCAGCAGCCGCCGCCGCCGCCGCCGCGCCGCCGCCGCCACCCCGGCCCCGTCCGCGGCAGCAGCGTCCCTGCCTCTCACCGTCGCCGTCGCCGTCGCCGTCGCCGTCCGTCGTCTCCCAGTGTGTGTCCTGTCCTTTTAGTGCTGTGTTTTTTCTTTCTTCTTCTTGTCATCATGTCCGCCCCCACCACCACCGTCACTACTACCACCACCGCCATCGTGTATACGTCCCCTTCCGCCGCCTCCACCACTATCACTTGGTGTGCCCAGTCCCACCCCCCTCCTTCCATCCCTCCCCTCCTCTCTATCCCTTCGCCCTCGCTCTTTGTCGCCCCCTCTCCCGCATCTTCCTCTCGTTCTGATCCTTTCCCCCCACTCCCCCAGCCTGTCACTGCAGCTCCGGCTAGGGTGGTGGCCCGTCGGGCCACTGCCCACGCCCAGCTCTCCCCGTCGCCATCGCCATCACCGCCGCCACCGCCACCGCCACCACCGTCATCATCGTCACCATCACCATCACTGCCACATTCGCCTGCACCGTCACAGTCACTATCTCCGGCGCCGACTGCTGCGTCCGTGCCGGGACCTGTCCCTTCCCACCACCTCCCCATCGTTCCCGTCCCTCCTGTCACCACCCGCCCATCTGCCGCTGTCAAACGCCCTAGTGGCGCCTCCACTTCCTCTGCTCCTAAAAAGGCTCCACCCCGCCCCCCATCCCCACCCCAAAATGCCATGGACGTCTCCCCACCAGGCCCCGCTCGCTCCTCCTCCTCCTCCTCCTCCCCACCCGGTCTCTACAAATATCTCCTGTCCCGTCCCGATCCTTCCTTCCTCGAGGCCCGGAATCTCTCCCTCCTCCTCTGCCAACATTTCCCTGGCGCCCCCATCTCTCTCCTTACTCCCAGACGGGATTCTGTTCTTATCTCCTCCCCCAGCCCAACCCTCCATACTGACATCCTCTCCCGCCTCCCCATCACCCGTTTTGGTCCTCACGCCTCCCTCACCCCTGCTCCCTCCCCATCTCCTACCCGCCAACCCCAACCCCCGCGTCGCCCGCCGACCCTCACCGCCGTGATCACTCGGCTTAGCCCGTCGATCACGGAGGAGGAGGTGCTGGCGGAGCTGAAGGCCCATCCCACCCTGGAGGTGCGGGCGGTCCGCCGCATTTTCAACGCGACCGGCCCCACCCGCCTTATGCGGGTTTTCTCTGAGGACGCCCCCTCCATTGACCGTCTCCTGAAGGAGGGTGCCCTCCTCTTCAATCAGCGGTACAAGGTCGACCCCTCCCGTTCCCCCCCTCAATCCCTGCGCTGCCAGAGATGTCTGCGCTACAATGCACATCCAACAGCAGAGTGCCGCGAGGCCCCCACCTGCCCACATTGTCGGCAAGCGCACTTCCTCCGGCAGTGCCCCAACCTCCAATCCCCTCCCTCCTGTAATACCTGCAGCCTCCCCCACCCCACCTACTCCCAAAAGTGTAAAGCCCGACCCCCTCCCACCACTCCTGAACTCACCGTACCTGTCCGTCCCCTGGACGCCCCCACCCCTCCTGGCAATTCCCTTCGTCCCCCCCCCCACTGCTGAGGACATCATCAGGTTCCTCACCATTGTCCTCCAAAACGTCCATCTCTTTCAGCGCCCCCACACCTTTCAACAGATCTCCCTCGCCGCCCGTTCCATATTCCACCTTAAAATGAACGCCACCTTTTCCAATAACCAGGCCCATTTCACCTTCTCCCGCCTTGACACCCTCGTATAAGTCCTTATCATGGCGCGACAGCATCGTATCCTTTTCAACAATATCCGCTCCCTTCCCGCCAACAAGAACCTCTTCCTGCACACCCTTGCTACCCACCGTGTGGATGCCTTCCTCCTCAATGAAACCTTCCTCCAACCCCACCACTCCATCCACACCTCCCCCTATCTCCTCCACCGCTCCGATAATCCCCTCCCAGTTGCGCGTGGCGGAGTTGCCATTGGCCACCACCGCCAGATCCCCGTTCGGCTCCAGCCTCTCCTTCCCGACCCCACCGAACACCTGATCCTTAGTCTCTTCTTCCCCGGCCTTACCATACCTGTGCCACCATCTATGTCCGCCCCAACGCCCCTCTTCCTTTCGACTTCCTCTCCCACATCGACCATACCTTCTCCTCCTATGTGATCGCCGCCGACCTCAACATCCATAGTCGCTCCGCTGCCCAGTTACGGCGGTGGCATCGGTTCCTCTCCTCCCTTCAAGGCGACCTCATCCCCATCCCCCAGCACACTCGTCCCGAATCCAACTCCACTCCCGATGTTATCCTCTCCTCCCCCAACCTCCTTGGTCGCATTACGGTGGATGTCCTGGAGCCTATTAGTAGCGGCCATCTCCCTGTCCTCCTCACCGTTTCAGACGGCCGTCGCCCCCGCCCCGACCCTCGTCATGACCCTCCCCCTAAGTACATCCATGACTATTCCCGTGCCAACTGGAATGCCTACCGGGATACCCTCTCCACTCAGGTCGATAGCCACCCTCTCGCCTACCGCCGTCCTGATGATGTCACCCATGCCGCCTCCTTTCTCCAGCAGACCTTGTCTGAGGCCGTGGAGGCCCACGTCCCTACTGTTGCCATCCACCCCCACCGTCCTACCTTACCACCACAGGCCGTCCTCCTCCTCCGTGAATCCCGTCGTCTCTACCGTGCCTTCCTCCGCACGCGTGACCCGGACACCCTACGACGCCACCGGCAACTACAGCGACACATTCGAAATTTGCTCGCGGCCAAGAAACGCCGGGACTGGCGACAGACATGCATCCGTTTAACTGCTACCCTCCCTATAAACTCGTCCAAGTTCTGGACCGCCTTCCGTCGCCTTACCGGAACTAAACCCTCCCCCTACTCTCCTCTTCTCCACGATGATCACCCCTTCCCTGACGCCCTTAGTAAGGCCAATCACTTTGCCTCCTACCTGTCCGATGTGTTTTCCATCCCTGATGATCCCCAGTTCGATTACTCCCTCTTCCCAGATATCCGCGATCGAACTGACACCTCTGTCCCTCCCCTCACTCCTGGTTTCCAGTACTTGGACAACATTCCACACACGGACCTTAATGCCCCCATCACCACACAGGATCTCATCAATACACTCCGCACCAAACGCAACACCGCTCCTGGTCACGATCGTGTCACCTACCGTCACCTTCGTGAAGCTCCTGTCTCTTTTCTCTCCACCCTGGCCAGGCTCTACAATGTAGTCCTGTCCACCGGTTACTACCCCGACCTGTGGAAAACCTCCCGTATCCTCATGTTCCTCAAACCTGGCAAACCGCCGTCCGCCGTCTCCTCCTACCGTCCCATCAGCCTTACCTCGGTCTTCAGCAAGGTCCTGGAATCTATCCTCACCCGCCGCATCCACCAGCATCTCCGCCAGCACCGCCTCCTCCCCGTTACCCAGTGTGGCTTTCGGCCGTCCTTCTCTTCCGACGATCTTCTCCTTCACCTCACTCATCTCCTTTCCGAACAGCTCAATTCCCGTCGCTCCGCAATCTTCCTCTCTCTTGACCTCGAACGCGCATATGACCGCGTATGGCATTCCGGTCTCCTCTTCAAGCTCCAAACCTTCGCCCTTCCCATTAACTACGTTCGTCTGATCGGTTCCTTTCTCTCCCGCCGTCCTTCCCATGTCACCATCCATAACACCGATTCCTACACCTTTTTCCCCTCCGCCGGTGTGCCCCAAGGCTCCGTCCTCTCCCCCCTTCTGTACTTGTTGTACACGGCGGACATGCCGCCGCCGTCACCCCCCGTCCACCTTCTCCAGTTTGCCGATGACACCGCCTTCCTTGCCCTTGCCCCCACCCTGCGACGCTCCCAACACCTTCTCCAATCCCATCTTGACCGGTTCACCGCTTGGTGCAACCAGTGGTTGCTCAAGGTCAATCCTTCCAAAACCCAGGCGATCATTGTAGGCAAAACCACTCCCTCCTTCCGCCTCCTTGATTTCTATCTCAACGTTTATGGCCGTCCCATCGCTCTCACCCCCACCCTTAAGTACCTTGGCGTCACCCTCGACCGTCGCCTCTCCTGGACTCCCCATCTCCAGACAATCCAAACCAAGGCACGTTCCCGACTCCGTCTCCTCAAGCTCCTTTCCGGCCAAACGTGGGGTCTGGACCCCTCCACCATCCTCCACACCTATAAGTCCCTCATCCGCCCTATCCTCTGTTACGCCCATCCCACCTGGATCTCCGCCCCCCCTTCCTTTTATAAATCCCTCCAAATCCTTGAATGCCATGCTCTCCGCCTTGCCTATCGCATCCGTCTCCCTTCCCCCACGCGGATCCTGTATGACTTTATCCCCTTCCCCCACCTCCTCCTCTTCCTCGAAAGGATACGAATCCTATACACCTCCCGTAAACTCGATCCTCCTCACCCGCTCGTCTCCCCGATCCTCTCCCACCCCCGCCCGCTGCCGTGCCTGTACTCCCACGTCCCACCTGGTCTCCATCTCTCCAACCTCCTTACCCTCTCCCGAGGTGGCTTCCGCCAGCTCCCCCTCCCTGATGATGCCCTCCTCCCCTCCATCTACCCCTCCTACCAACTTTGATCCTCCCGCCCTCCTCCTGTGCTTGCTCCTCAGGGCACCCTCCCTCCCTTCTCTCCCTTTTCCCTCCCTCCTCCTTTTCTCGTCCCTCGTCCCCCGGGCCCCCCCCTCCCCTGTCCCTATCCTCCTGTCCCCGTCTCCTAAGCCATGGCATCCTCTTTTCCTCCCCTCTCCCCCTCCTCATCCCTGTTGCCCTCTTGGCAGGTCCCCGGACTCGCACACGCTCAGTGGACATTCGCGCGCCGGAGATCACCGCCATCAGTGTATCGTGTGTGCCGTCATGTTTAGTGTTCAGTTTCGCCGTCACGCTCCATTGTTCACCAGTGACATCGTCTTCTTCAGTGTTTGTGCGTTGGGTCTCCAGTTCATAGTGTGGATTGTCCTCAAGTGTGAACGGCTTCTTGTGCTTTTATATTCTTGTGTCTCCTGTTTTTTTCCCGCCGTTTTTCTATGTAATGTCTCTTCTTTGTTTTATCTCCATGTACTCTCTTCGGCTGAAGAGCAGCGTATTGTGCTGCTGCCAGCCTACCTGGTTGTTCAGGTTTCAAAATTACAATAAAGAAAAAAAAAAAAAAAATATGACGACATGCACATTCAGCATCAGTTATGGTTGGTCAAATACTGCTGTGACTCGGAATATATTATATTAATAAGAAGCAACAATCCCTTTTTCTCCTGAAAATATCAAGTAACGTAACAAATGTGTTTGATTCTGCTTCCAATATGACAGTTTTGGTTAATACTCCACATGCCTACAGGACTTTGCAATGTTAACACAGCAGAACTCAGACATCTGTATAAGTGTAGAGAAATGAAAACAGTCATATGAATGCCTCACTTTTGTTCCGACACAGTTCAAGACTCAGGAGAAAAGTTTTACACCTGGTGTTCTACATGGCAACTTCACACACAAGAACTTTTTCCCGACACTACTACCACCTACATAAGTAAGCTTTTCCTGTGTCACTTTCAAGTAATGCACTTATGCTATTCCTGATTTAACTGGAAGATCTGTACTTCCCCACTTTCATAACAACAGCCTCAAAATGCATATTGTAGACTTCGGGATATGTTACAGGTCAGTGTCACACCAAGATTGTGTAGAAAGGACACCAAGATTGTGTAGAATGGGGGGGGGGGGGGGGGGGGGCGGCACCTCGGTATCCAACAAGTGTTTAGCAATAAATAAGTGGCGGAAAATTACGGGTATAGGACGGCTTAACATGTGGAAAATGAGATTTTTATTATTCACTCAATGTATTTAACATTTTTTATTCCTTTAAAATCGCTCAACAACTTCAATAAAACACTTTAATCAGTCACACACTTATTTCATAATTATTTCACTTTAAAACTGCAAATCCTCTAAGAGCTGTCTTGAATCTTCACGAGTCTCTCTCAACAGCTTTGATGTGGATAGATAGGTACAGCAACCAGTAATCAGTCAGAACTGCGTCTGCAAAAACACATGGATTATTAAACAATTTTTGCTGTCACTAATTACTAGCAATATAATTGACAGAGTAGATTGCTAATATTTGCTATATCACATTTGCTAATATTTGCTATATCACATTCGCAAGAACGATCTCACTGAAGTAATTAAGTCCATCAAAACGCTTAGAAACTAACCTCTCGTCTGGCGAAAACGGTCTAAAGACTGGCAATTTCTTCAGCTCTGTTAACAATGATATTTTGAATTATCACTTTACTGAGTGACTGAAATGTAGTTCAGGTACCTATGAACATAACAATATGTTAGAATTCATTTTCTAAACACGAACTATTACGGTACTGTGCGGCTACTTACATATTAATTACACTATTAATATTTTCACAGTTGTTTCTTTAATACAAAAGTAAAGCCAACGGAAGAATAAACGTAAAACATACTTACCAATGACAGGTTTGTTGAGATGCAATTTTCTGTGTGGACAGATGTAACTTTTTCATACGGTGGTACGTCGCAGAAATCGCAGGAGTCACAGAAATCGCAGAAGTCGCAGAAGTAGCAGAAATCGCGGAAGTAGCAGAAATAGCAGTGGCGGAGGGATACGCGACTAGGTTCCTTAACTGCGACAAATCACAGTTAAGAATAACAGATACTGAAAAGTAGCAGTCACAGAAATCACTGATATCGGAAAATCGCTGTTTAGCCCATCACTAATAAAATAACTGTAATCATTACTGTTTCTCTGTACATGTACAGAGAACAATTCAATATCATTCACCATGTAAACCGATCAGCATACAAGGTATGTTACTAGCAACAACCGTCATAACGGTTCGGAACAACTTTCCCGAACCTTGCAAAAATTGGCAAAGATAATGTTTTGATACATGGCGCATTGGTTGTGCGATGACACAATTGTAGAACAGTGTACCACAAATAATGCTACATATGAAAAATGTTTCTCCTAAATTGTTAGGAGACATGTGTGTTTATAGCAACACACGACAAAAAAAAAAAGATTTTTAATGCGAAGGAGATGCTTGAAACTTCCAACATCCTCCTGGAAAGCTTCTAAATGCAGACTGATATCGAATCGTTTAGAGTAAAGCTCCTGAATGCCGTGTTGCTTCGTGTCGCCGACAGATGGCAGTTCGGCCCGCATTCTGCGTCTTCCAATCGTCTGCAGTTAGAGGTGGGCCAAACGGTTATTCTGGAGTGACCGTTATCACAGTTCCAGTTATTCTTTGATAACCATTATTTTTTAACGGTTATTAATAACTGCCAAGTTATTTTTCGCTAGCGAATACCGAATTCTCAGAGGCGCTACAGGTAAATAACGACGTAGTTGGAATCCATCAGTTTAGTTATCAGTATAACTGCGAGTAGTGTGAAATGGCAGGAATAACGTATGAATCGTGTCATAACCTGAGCTTATTAACTCCGGGTACATTTTAGTTGATGTTAGAACGATTATTACTGTTTCATATTATATGTTTGTAGTTTATCGGTAGCTATTAGAAACATTATCTTCGCAGCTGCTACAGAAAGTACGCGGAACTTCGCCACAGCACTGTTTAAGTAAAATGTTAACAACGTGCGTTTTTAAGTATGGAGTAATATGTAAACTGAATACTGTAGGTTAAATTCGAAGCTTAATTTCTTGTGCTGCTACATAATAGAATAAAGTGTACAGCATTGTAATACAACAAAAAATATACGTAATGTGAGATTCGTTTAGTCCTGTGCTGTAAAAGATAGTCCTATTTGGGAAAGTGTGAGTACGCTAATCCAAGTTTTATGTGAGATTTGGAAACTGCTCGATTTCTCCAGCTACAGCATGTTTATAACATATGAAGACACGCAGATCGAAAAGGCTGACAGTGTTACATTTCTGGGACAACTCGATAATAAATTCAGTTGGGAAGGGCGTACCACATTTTTTCACTCTATTATTTCATAAGGGAGCATATTCTGTGGCAACTCATCAAACTTAGCATGTAAAAGCGTGTAATAAAAATCGTTTGTGGTATACATTCAAGAACATCATGTAGGAACCTGTTCAAGGAACTTTGTATTGTAACCACTGCTTCCTAGTATATTTATTCCTTAATGAAATTTGTTAAAAGTATTTCCAACCAATAGCTCCATACATATTATCAGCACTAGAAATAGGAACAGCAATCTGCATAAAGACCTAAAATCACCTACCTTGGTCCAAAAGAGGTCCAATATTCAGGAACATGCATTTTCAATAAACTGCCAACAAGTCAGCAACCATTAAAAACTTGGTTTCAGATAAAGCATCGTTTACAGTGTGTTTGAAAGAGTTTTTGATACAGAAGTGTCTGCTTCCACCCGTCAATAATATGCCGGAAATGGCTATTTTAAGTGTGTCTATGACATCACTACATACACATGGCGACAAACACGAAGATACATATAAATAATACAATAACATCTCCCGCCAAAAATACAATCAAACCAACGGGACAACTGCAGGAAGTTGGGGGTTTTAGGGTGAGGACAAGCTAGTAAAAAAACACACCATGATCCCAAAACACAAAATGAAGAACAAAAAGAAAAAAATGCAGCATTCTGCTACACCAACAAACATCTGCAGGAATCAGAAACTTCCCTTGAACAATATAGGTCAACCATAGGTGACCATACTAAAACACCAATACCCACAACTAAAAGTAAGAAAATTGGAATCGGACGTTTCCCTTGACCTACATAGGTCAACCTCAGATGACGATACCAAAACATCAACACGTACAATTATGAAAATGGGAATTGGTCATTTCTGGTGACCTATATAGGTCCACCACAGCCACTGATGCCAAAAAACCAACACCTACAACTGCGAAAAATAAAACCACAATCCCAAAAGTCCACAAATCAATCATCCCTACATAAATTAAATCACACTCAATATTCCATAAACACACAAAACATCACAGCTAAAAAAAAAAATTAATTACCACCAGCAAATTCCGGCCAAATTCCGACACTGTAATGACATTCACACACCATAACACCTTCTTTATGTCAAAGCAGACGGGTGGGATCGGACGCCCATTGACCCCTACTTCTACTCTGTAGATGAATATTGTAACAAGAGACTGATAGACCAGCTTAGGTAAAAATTCTGCTATATTTCAGTTTTGACAGCACTTGGTTGCAACAGTCAAGATCGGGTATTCTGTGTAATAAATTTATTAAAAGTGCGTAACTGTGTTTTATTCTGACAGTGTATCAATTCTGTAAATATTAGCAGTTACTGTAATATATTCACATATTTTGACAATCTCCCGACAAATGATGAGGATTATAATTATTATATTCAACTGTATTATGTTATACTTTCTGACATGTTTGTCATTCGCAGTGGCCAGCGGCTATTTCCGAAGAAGTACGTAAATATTTGTTCGTTCCAGTAACTATCATCTCTGAAATATCACCGGAGTCTAAGACTGGAGTCACTGTCAGGAACACATACACACAGTTATTCCGTTACCAACTTCCAGGTTACCTGTAATGGTAGCCCGATAACAAAGGGCATACCCAGGATCTGAATTGGGGGGGGGGGGGGCAGATCATACTAGTCTCAGGAAACAAGGACTTGAGACAACATACAGCACTTCTTATTAAATAAAACAGTAAACCAGTGAAAAACTGCCTTGTTGTGATGGGGACTCTCTAGGTTCCTTTACAGTCTATCAAGTAATCACTGGTCTAGATATGTTGAATGTTGCAGGGTTCAAGTTAGCTTCTTACTTTTGTGAAGAAAATATGGAGAAAGGAGGAGTTGCCACATTTGGCAGAAACTGTTTTGATTTCAAGAATATTGATATTAATAAATTTTGCTCAGAGCAGCACATAGAAGCTTGTGCAACAGAAGTAGTGTTTCATGATAAGTCCTTTATAATAGAGGTATGTACAGATCACCTTCAGGAAATTTTAACCTCTTCATAAAAAATCTGGAAGCTCTGTTGTCTGGTCTCACAGTAAAAAAACAAGCAAATAGTGGTTGCTGGTGATTTTAATGTCGGTTTATTGAAAAGCTTTTATCAGTGAACAATTATGGCACTCAGTAACACTAGCATTCAATTTAGTTCCTGCTGTGAACTTTGTGACTAAAATACAGGGTTATTACAAATGATTGAAGAGATTTAACAGCTCTACAATAACTTTATTATTTGAGATATTTTCACAATGCTTTGCACACACATACAAAAACTCAAAAAGTTTTTTTAGGCATTCACAAATGTTCAATATGTGCCCCTTTAGTGATTCGGCAGACATCAAGCCGATACTCAAGTTCCTCCCACACTCGACGCAGCATGTCCCCATCAATGAGTTCGAAAGCATCGTTGATGCGAGCTCGTAGTTCTCGCACGTTTCTTGGTAGAGGAGGTTTAAACACTGAATCTTTCACATAATTCCACAGAAAGAAATCGCATGGGGTTAAGTCGGGAGAGCGTGGAGGCCATGACATGAATTGCTGATCATGATCTCCACCACGACCGATCCATCGGTTTTCCAATCTCCTGTTTAAGAAATGCCGAACATCGTGATGGAAGTGCGGTGGAGCACCATCCTGTTGAAAGATGAAGTCGGTGCTGTCGGTCTCCAGCTGTGGCATGAGCCAATTTTCCAGCATGTCCAGATACACGTGTCCTGTAAAGTTTTTTTCGCAGAAGAGAAAGGGGCTGTAAACTTTAAACCATGAGATTGCACAAAACACGTTAACTTTTTGTGAATTGCGAATTTGCTGCACGAATGCATGAGGATTCTCTACCGCCCAGATTAGCACATTGTGTCTGTTCACTTCACCATTAAGAAAAAATGTTGCTTCATCACTGAAAACAAGTTTCGCACTGAACGCATCCTCTTCCATGAGCTGTTGCAACCGCACTGAAAATTCAAAGCGTTTGACTTTGTCATCGGGTGTCAGGGCTTGTAGCAATTGTAAACGGTAAGGCTTCTGCTTTAGCCTTTTCCGTAAGATTTTGCAAACCGTCGGCTGTGGTACGTTTAACTCCCTGCTTGCTTTATTCGTCGACTTCCGCGGGCTACGCGTGAAACTTGCCCGCACGCGTTCAACCGTTTCTTCGCTCACTGCAGCCCGACCCGTTGATTTCCCCTTACAGAGGCACCCAGAAGCTTTAAACTGCGCATACCATCGCCGAATGGAGTTCGCAGTTGGTGGATCTTTGTTGAACTTTGTCCTGAAGTGTCGTTGCACTGTTGTGACTGACTGATGTGAGTGCATTTCAAGCACGACATACGCCTTCTCGGCTCCTGTCGCCATTTTGTCTTACTGAGCTCTCGAGCGCTCTGGCGGCAGAAACCTGAACTGCGGCTTCAGGCAAACAAAACTTTGAGTTTTTCTACGTATCTGTAGTGTGTCGTGACCATATGTCAATGAATGGAGCTACAGTAATTTATGAAAGCGCTTCAATCATTTGTAATAGCCCTGTATATAAATGCTCTGAGACTGCTATTGATAATATCTTTGTAAGCAAATCTAGGGAAAAAGTCATATCACAAAACCAGTAGTAAACGGGCTATCTGATCACAACATGCAGCATCTTGTGTTAAGTGCTGACACTTGTCAGGATAAAAATCTATAAAATCTGAGTACAGAAGGGTAATAAATAAGTCAAATTTGAGAAATCCAGGAAATTGCTCAAAATCATGAACTGGATAGATGTTTACAAACTTCTGATTCAAATGGAAAATATGCAGCATTCGCTGATAAAGTTATCTCCACTTTTGAAAACTGTTGTTCCCTAAAGGTAACTCAAATAACACAGAAGTCAAAAAATAAACTGTGGATTACACAAGGAGTAAAGATATCACATGGGACAAAAAGGAGACTTTATCTACTATCTAGGAACAGCTCTGATGTTAGTATTGTAACGAATTACAAAGATTACTGGAAAATATTGAAGAAAGTGATACAGAAATCAAAGCAGCTTACATTAGGCAATAAAATAAAAATGGTATGGGATATAGTGAAGACAGAGATAGGTGGGGCCAAAAAGGAAGCGGAACAGATAGCTCTAAAAATAAATGAGACTTTGGTAGCAAATGCATGTACTGTTTCAAACCTCTTAAAGTAGAACTTCATTTCTGTTACTGACAGCTTGGAGTTATGAGGTTTGGTGAACAGTGCAATGGACTATCTGAGACCAGTCTTTAAAAATAACTTCAGTAACATTTAAATGACACGTCTCCCAAAGAAATAGCATCCATCACAAAATCTAAATATTCTAATGAGTATGATAACATATCAATGAACTTAATCAGAGTGTTCTCATGCAAGTTGAGTTGTGTCTTAAGTTATTTATGTAATCAATCTCTTATCAGTGCAGCATTTCCAGACTGGCTAAAATATGCCTCTTTACAAGAAGGGGGATAAAGAGATACCATCAAACTATGAACCAATTTCACTTTTGGTGGCTTTCTCAAAAATATTTGAAAAGGTTATGTTAATGTTTCTCCTTAAGCATCTTACTGCAAATAATATATTTTCCAAGTCACAGTTTGGATTTCTTATTGGTTCTGGTATAGAGAAAGCTATTTACACTTACAGTGAGAATGTACTTAATTAATTACATAATAAATTGGAGGCTACTGGCATTTTCTGTGACCTGTTAAAGGTGTTTGACTGTGAACCACACGATTCTCTTAAGTAAATTAGAATATTATGTCACAGGCAGTGTTGCGAAATGGTTTGAGTCTTATCTAAATAACGGGAAACAAAGGGTGTCATCATGAAATACCTGTGCAGTAAGTAGTCAGCCTTCTGTTACATTGCCAGATGCTAAGTTTGTTTTGTTTGCAGATGATACAAGCATTGCAATAAGTATTAAGTACAGGTTTAAAAATAGCTGCTAATCAAATTCTCACTGATATTAATAAGTGATTTAAAGCTAATTCACTGTCATTAAACTTCAAGAAGACCCTTTACGTGCAGTTCAGAACCTGTTAGAGATTTCCTTCCAGCATGTGTATAACATCTGAAGACATGCAGATTGAAGAGGTTGACAGTGTTAAATTTCTGGGATTACAACTCAGTAATTCAGTTGGGAAGGGCATATCACAGAACTGCATAAGCACCTAAACAAGTCTGTATTTGCAGTGAGAATGTTGTCAGATGCAGGGGATATAAATACGAAAAATCTTGCATACTTTCATTATATTATGTCATAAGGGATCATATTCTGGGTTAACTCATCAAACACAGCAAAAGTTTTTAGCATGTAATAAGAATCATTTGTGGTGTAAATTCCAGAACATCATGTACAAACCTGTTTAAGAAACTTTGTATTATAACCATTGCTTGTCAGTATATTTATTGCTTAATGAAATTTGTTGCAAGTAATGTATCTCTATTTCCAACCACTAACTCAATACATAATATCAGTAATAGAAATAAGAAAAATCTACATAAAAACCTAAGATCACTTACCTTGATCCAAAAAGGGGTCCAGTATTCAGGAACACACAATTTTCAATAAACTGCCAGCAACCATTAAAAATTGGTTTTCAGATAAAGCACAGTTTGCACAGAGTTTGAAAGACGTTTTGATAGGCAATTCCTTCTACTCTATAGACAAATATCTGAACAGAGACTGTTAAGCCAATTTAAGTAAAAATGTCTGTTAGATTTCAGTTTTGACAGCACTTGGTCACAACAGTCAGGATTAGGTTTTTTTGTGAATGATAAAGTTATTAGCAATGCGTAACAGTTTCATTCCGACAGCATATTAATTCTGTACATATTAGCTATTCCAGTTTCGGATATTGTATTCACCTATTTTGATAATCTCCTGACAAATGATCAGGGTAGTAAGTATTATATTCAAATGTTTTATGTTCTACTTCGTGACATGTTCCACACTCACAAGAATCGTTAAGTTTTTTGGGTCTGTGGAACGAAAAGTGAATCTAATCTATTGATGTTTTGCTTAATAGAATGGTGTAGTACAAATATGTATTGATGACATAGAGTATGTTTGATATTGTAACAAGTAGTTTTCATGTTTTTCTTTGTTATTTGTAGAGGGTTTTTGCTTGCTGGGTTCTTTCTTTTTTAAAATTTTCACTGATTCAGTACTATGATCCCTAAAAATAATTCCACAGCATAGTACTAAATAGAAATGAGCGTAATGTAGACAGGTGTGTATGCCGGCATGTAGATGACCTGCCTTGACTGGAATGTGAAACAGTTTGTTTAGCCTGTAACTAATCATGTTGATGTAGCTTTTCCGTGCATGTGTATCAGTTATGTGGGTCCCTAAGAATTTGGTCTGGTGAATTAAAGAATTCCATATTACTGTCACTTAGTATTGCTATTGGAGCCTGGAGAATTCTGTTCTGAATGGTGTGGAAGGCTTGGCATACTGTGTGTTTTGCACTGAGGAACAGTCTGTTTGATTCAAGCCGTGAGTCTAGTTGGGTTGTATTTCTGTTTTCTGCTGACTAGATAGATTCATCTATACTTGAGGTAAGGACATTACTATAGTCAGCAAATAGAAAGTCCAATTCATTTATCTTGGCGGTTCGCGCATGCCCGCCCAGATGTGGGAGATTGCTGCATTGCCAGTTGTACGCGCCAAGAGAAGCAGTGCCATAGTATAGTATAGTTCGCAAACTTACGTTTAGGGGGGAGCGCGCAGTTCATGAAGTAAAGCCACCACGGCCGCATTAACCCTTTCGCTGCTACAGAGACGTGCTACCTGCATTCCGCGATGTATGCGATTTTGTCATCACTGCACTGCTTGCTTGTGCAGACACATGGTGTTTCGACTGCTTTGACACACTTTATCATTCAATTTCACAAAAACTATTTGGCCCAAAAATTTGATTTTTACACATTTTCTTGACTGATACGTTCCCCCCCATAAATGACTTAATTTTGTTTCGAAGTTCAACGCAGTTATTGTGCAGCATTAGATGTAGTAAACCATTGCACGCAATTTTGAAGAGTTTGCAGAGGTAAAAGTCCATAGTGTATACTTTCTGTATAGTCGATTTTAGTTGTCTCTAGAAATTTGACAAAATTACATTCAAACGAATAAAATTCATGAAGTAAGACACTTCAATATTGTTTTCAAATAAAGAAAATATTAACCACTGAACAAGGCTTGAACTCAGAACCTTTCGCTTAGCAGTCATACACTTCACCATTACGCTAACGCAGCTCGTCATTCAATACATGACCCGGAGGACTTTAAAATATCACGCAAAATACCGACAAACCCTGTTTTGTCGTAGTAAAATAGGAAATAAACAATTACTGCTGTTCTTTATTGCGAAAAAGCGGTTTGAGAGAGTGATACAAACACCTTTCTTGCTATCGCCTGAATTTGGAGGCTTATTGCTTGTTTTGTTTAATTAATTAATAGAATATGAAGCAATTGGAATAAAGAATGCTTTTTCCAAACTTTCTGTAAAAGAAAGTCTGCTATCAAGACACTGCTTTTGTTCAATTACTTTATTTATGAGTGAAGGTTTCTAAAACTGAAGGCACTCGTCCGTGCTCTGCACTGCAATCGAGCTCTGGCAACGTCATTCTCTATTCATTGGCTGACTGTGTTTTGTGACGTCAGATGCGCAGAACGAACCTAAACTCGGCCGCCGTCATAAATGACGCGCACTTTAGTGGGTAGTGTGGGGGCAGGTCATGCACATAAAGTAGAAGTAATAAGGAACCTAAAACTGATGCTTGTAGCACACCATGTTTAATGACTTGTCTCAGAGTGCACCACATTTAGTAGTCCTGATTCATTGATTTTTATTTATGTGAATGTATTGTGGTTAGTCTTCAATATAACTGCTGAGACAGCCATGCGCCAGTCCCCATAACCACGTTGTGGTTTACTGTACGAAAGGCCTGTGTGAGGTTTAGAAAGACATCTATAGCTGGGAATTCAAATTTTGTACCTGTAACAGTTTTATTTTCTTGGAAACCACAATGAGCAGAAGAAAGAATTGCCACACCAAAAACAAGTATAGGCATGGATTTGGTGATAACTTGAAAATTCTGTCACCCAAAAGTAACAATTAAGATACTGATGGATGCATCGGGTAGCAAGCATTGGCAATGTTGTTAAGAAAGCAGTTCTGCAAGGCAGGTGTAAAACACTGTTCACAGGTGAGGATGCACTGCCTGACAGGCACTATAAACAAATTTGGATACAGGTGTGGAGCAATAAGGTGGGACACAGGGCACTGACGTGGTATGAAAGATCCATATGTTGCAGTTACATGAGCATAATTATTGAGGAACATACCACTTGTGCCCTACAGAGGGACTATGCCAGAGGCCTAAGGAAAAAGAGTATAAATGAGTGAGTTCAGAGGCTCAAAGCAAGCAGTCATGCCACCATTCTATCAGTCTGTGGGACCAGAGAGAATGATTGTTCAAGCTGCAGACCAACTGCAACGACCATCTGCTGATGAATTTCAGTGGGCAACTGGAGCACTGAATGAAACATCAGCTCTGCTGTAGAGATGTGCTACAGCCGTGGCGAGGCAGATCCCAAACTTTGTGCTGCATAGGTGTGGGCAGCAGGGGACAGCCAGCTTTTGCTCTGCGGGCAATGTCGTCTGACAGACAGCAAGCCACTGTCTGCAAGGACGGAGCTGAGATGCGATATCGTGGCCTCCCTGACTCGATGTCCTGTCACTGATTGAGCTGTCCTGAGTGGGCGACTTGAGCTGCTGAGGCTTTACTACAGTGATGGCTGCTGGCTGTTATATTGTGGTGCTGTACATGGTGAACACAAGGAATGCTTGAGGGAACAGCCAACCGTGCCCTAGAGAGCGAACAGGGGATTCCGACTCGGCCAACACATGCTGTTGGTCATGCCAGTCCGGCCGGGACAGTAGCCATTGCATGACAAGGATGGAGCGGCCAGGTGCCGTAGCAGCAGATCCGGTACTGGTGTTTCTGCCAGCACATGTACACATACTGCACCACCGTCATAGGGTTCAACAGAGGCACTATGTATTCTTCAGCTGAATAAAAGTCAATGCCAAACTTCTCTGTATACCTCTGCATGCCTCATGCCAGTGAGCTGCATAATTTGTAATTTGTCTGAGCACAATTTGCCGTGTACCAGACGTATAGTAGCTACTTTTTCTATGTGTAGACAAACTGAACATCTGGCTAGTATCTGTATTCGGTGTAGATTCTAGATGGGCAATGATTCACCAGAAGAATTAATTTGTGGTTAGTATTTTGTGTGTGTGGGTGAGGTGTTAAATGGGAGTTTATATTTATTTATTTTGTTTGTAGTTGAATTAGGGTAGAAGTAGAGTATGCAAAATGGTGGAAACACTGGCTACTACTACTGTGGATGCAGTTGCTGCTTTAATGCGGTGAGTACTCGCGTTAAAGCAGGAACTGGAAAATGAGTGGTAGAGAAAGTTCGAACTTCATCATGAGTTGGAAGCTGAGGAAGTGAGTCAGGTTCAGCGGAGTTGGAATCAAATGTGAAAATAAGTCTGGATTGATAATGCCTTCTGCTCCATATGACCTGGGAGTGGTCGCAGTAATTAGTCCCTGCTTGGGCAAGGCAGTAAAGGATGTGACAATTTTTAACAGGACATAAGGCATGCTGTCGAAGTGTGTGGGTAGCCATATGAAATAACACTGCATGTTGCTAGTACGCATTTGGCAGAGGACACTGAAGCATATACTGTACACCGTGGTAACTCCTGCAAAGCATAAACGTTTCAGGAGTGGGCCACGGGACTGTGCCAGCCATACCAAAAGCAAAATAGTGTGAAGTTGTTTGGGAGAAATTAATAAGTTGTCAATGCAGCACAGTTAGTCTGGAAGGCATTCTCAGCAAGGACGTATGTACAGATGCAGAATGCAGAAGCTGATAGGGTGTTATTGCAAGAGGCAGAAAATAGAGCAGTGGACGTTTTTCTTCATTGTACACCGCCAGAGATCTCTCAGAGAGTACAAAAGAAAAATCTGTAGGAGTCAGTATCAACTCTTAGAATCACAACACATATAGACGAGGTGGATATTGCAACAAAGCAAAGAAAGAGTGGACCACTGGATGCTTGCTTCTGAAATCAGATGTTAAAGATGTGGTTGGGAGGGGCATATAAGAAAGCAATGTAGACAACCAGAGTGCTATGCATGTGGCAGTGTGTGTCACCAGCCATGTTATTTTAGAAGCTGGAAAGGTGGGAAACACCTGCCAGGGAAGACATTAAATGCAAACAGGACTGCTGCAACTGTTGGAAGGCAGACCTGATGGACTGCAACACTGCACAAGTTGGTGCAGAGTGGCCTTGGCAAGTGGCAGGAAACAATTATTTTTGGTTGACACAGGGGCTTCTGTTATCAGTCTGGACCTCATGCAAAAGAAGAGGCTGGGGTCACCACAGTGTTGGCTACGTGGGGTTGGCAACAATCGTGTGAAATCCTTGGGTATGGCAGTGCTGGAGTTTTTGGTTGGAAAAAGTTAAGGGAATGCATGGAGGTATTTCCACATTTAGTCATAGATTATTCAGTGATAGTCATGCTAAAAATTTCTCAACAAAAATCAGTCTTCAATGATGGACAGTACAACTCGGTGGGACTTTGTTTCAATTAGGGGAAAATACAGAGGGGCCCAAAAAAATGTGTCCAATGTTTAAAAGTCCGTAACTTGCAAACCAATTGACGGAGTTGTCTCATTTTTGGTGAAAGTGTAGCTTAAAGTCCAACTTAAAGATATCACTGTAGGTGTTCGTTAACATCCACACACAAACGATGCTGCTGAACTGCAGCACAAACTACTGACTGCAACATGTTCTGTTGGATATTTGCACACGAATGTACGATGGATTCTCGAAGTTCATCCAATGTGCGTGGCTTTTGTCTATAAACGACATCCTTTAGTGTTCCCCACAGGTAGAAGTCCAGAGGAGTTAGGTCTGGGGAACGTGTTGGATACTCCACAGCACCTCTACGGCCTATCCATCTTCCTGGTAGATTTTCATCGAGATATGCCCTAACAAGATTTTGGTAGTGGGCTGGTGCACCATCTTGTTGAAAGTAAACTCTTCCGTCTCCATACAAGTCTCGGATGGCATGTAAAATGAATTTATGAAGGTACACCTCACCGGTAACTGCACTGTCAAAAAAGAATGGCCCAATCAAGCCCCGGTAAGACAACCCACACCACACATTTACCCCTGGAAAATTCATGGCTTTGTCTACTTGGACGTTCGGATTTTCGGCGGCCCAGTAGATGCAATTGTGGCGATCTACTATACCATTGAGTTTGAACTGTGCCTCATCAGACCACACAATCATCTCTGCAAACTCTTCATCGTTGCGCTCCATGTTAGTAAACCACTCGCAGTACTCCATTCTACGATGTGGGTCATCCTCGTTCATTGCGTGTAGCAATCGTGGGATGTATCACTTCCACTTTGCTGTCTTTAAAATTCACCGAACACTTGAGCGACTCACTCCAGTTTCACAGGTACACTGTCTGTCTTTTGTGGTGAGTGAGTGAATTGTTCTGACACATGACGGGAGTTAGCTGGACTTGTTACTGTTACAGGTCGTCCAGATTGTTTAACACAGCCTTCAATTTCAAATTTGTCTCGAATGCGACGAATCATTAAACGTGTTGGTGGCTCTGTTTGATACTCTTTTCTCCATTGCCACTGAACCTCAGTAATGTTTTTGTACTTAAAATACCACTTCAAAACTGACTTCCTTACATCGAATGTAAGCCTTACGCCAGCCATGTTTACTCATGTAACTAGGTGCATCTAAGGACAAAACACTATCTGGCGACTGTCATCTGAAAAAACAAAACAACGCAATACAATGCTTGTGTGGTGATTGCAAGCACTACAAACTATTACACTACCAAAGATGAGACAATTCAGTCAATTAGTTTGCCAGTTATGGACTTTTAAACAGTGGATACATTTTTTTGGACCCCTCCGTAGTTGCAACTTGGGCAATTGTGGAAGGTTCATCTATTGTGGGGATGAGATTAAATGAACTTTGGATGTTTTCAGTAAAGATCGACCAGCAGGATAAAATATCAGCAAGTGTGGAGAAGACAGAGTGAGATTTGCGGAGAGAAACAGTATATGTGGTTGAAGTACTTCTAAGCAATGAAGAGCTAGATAGTTTGCAATGCGTTTTCCATAGGAGTTGGGCTCATGTGAGTTATATTAATGGAGAATGGATGATTCCTGCCAGTGTGTACAACTCTGAGAGAGGGGAAGTGAATCTGTCAAAGGGTGCAGTAATAGCCTCTCTCAAATCTTGGAAGATAAGGATTTCAGTAGGTCGAGTCTAGGAGAAAGCCACAAGCAAGCTGTGAACATACAAGTGGTAGGAGGGAATGTGAGCCACTCAAAGGGCAATGATTGAAGGACTACAGAAAACTTGTTGTTGAGGTTTAGTGATTTATATTGTGTAGTATATAGGAAACCATTACTGTATAGCACGGCAACAGCAACAATTAGAAAAAGAGTTTAATGAGCAACAACTGTGGGATGGCATTATAGAACCAAGTGATAGCCCAAGTAGCATCAGAATAATGGTCATGCCAAAAGAAGTCAGCAGACTGAAGAAGGAACTAAAGATTTTGCTGTGACTACAGATATTTAAATGCACAAGCCATTTCAGTTGCTTATCAAATTCCAAACTTGACAGAAACTTATTATACTTTGAGTCAGTGTTGGTCCTTCACAACTATCGATCTGAGGAGTGGGTACCATTAACTGGAAGTGGCACCTAAGGACAGGCGGAAATAGCCTTTATCATGTGGTCAGTATCATTATATGCACATGCTGTTTGGGCTAAAGAATGCACTGAAAACATTTTGTTTGTTATATGGGATATTGGGGGGATTAAATCAAAAACTTCAGTGGAATAACTAGATGACATAATTGCCGGAACCTGTGAGATGTGTGGAGGATGTCTTTAGTAGACAACAATCAACACTTTTTACTTTGAGAATGGACAAGTCCTATTTTGTGCAAACTAGGTCCTCATCTCACAGATGCAATTCAAAATTTTCCAATACCATGAACAACTAATCAGATACAATTGTTCATTGACCTTTGTAATTATTTCAGACAGTACATGAACGATGTTACAAAAATAGCTAAACCCTTGGCATTTAAAAAACTAAAAGAAATATTTGTTTCAGATCCAGTACTGGTTTTTCCAAATTTGGAGAAACAGTTCATCCTTCCATGTGGTGATCAAATGAAGCAGTCGGTTGTGTGTTGGAACAGATGAACGATGGTCAACAACATTAGGTACCTTATGCTTTAAGGCAGTTAAAAAAGGCAGCACATAACCACTCAATGACTGAAAAATAGACGCTGGTGGTCACATATGGTTTTTCATATTTCCAATGTTACTGGTATGTTAAGAAGTTTACAATTGTGACAGACCATGCCGCATTGAAATGGTGGCTTGATTAAAAGATCCCTCTAGTAGATTATCTCATGGGCACTTAAGCGTAGTGAATTTGTGTGTCAGGCACGCAGTGAGGTAGTGCAGTGGTTAGCACACCAGACTCACATTTGGGAGGATGACGGTTCAAACCCGCATCTGACCATCCTGACTCAGGTTTTCCATAATTTCCCTAAATCAATTCAGGTAAATGCCGGGACAGTTCCTTTGAAAGGGCATGGCCGACTTGCTTCCACAGCCTTCCTTAATCCGATGGGACCGATTACCTTGCTGTTTGTTCCCACCCCCAAATCAACCAACCAACCATAAGCCAAGGAAGTCACTTGCAGATGCAGATGCATTAAGTCATAAAGTAGAGATTTGAGGATAATAACGAAGAGCGTAAGAGTGGTGCGGGGTACCGGCAAAGGATAAGGAGTGTCAGGCATTTAAGTCACAGCCACATTTTGTTATTCACAAGAGCTAGTTGTGTAGAATGACAGTGTACAGACCACAGTTAGTGGTTCAAATGGTTTTTCAGGAGGAAGTTTTGCAGCAAACTCATGACTGTACGTTACCAGGTCATGGAGGGTGAAATGCAATGACTAGACATATAGCAAAGCCATTCTGATGGAGGAACAGAAAGCGTGATATGGAGCAGTATTTTAGGGATTGTATGCCATCAGAAAATTAGGTTGCAAAAACTACCAGAGGTGTCCAGTCAGTTTTCTATGTTGGGGCTGGATGTCCTCAGGCCATTTAATAAAACACTAGCAGGAAATATGTATGTTCTCATGATCATTGATCATTTTTTCAATTTTTGGCAATAGTACTGATGTCACACCAATGGGCTAGTACCATCATGCAGGCTTTAGTCAACATCTGGATATCGAAGTTTGGGGTACCTGATACCATAGTTACAGCTCGGGGTGCAAACTTTGTCTCAGATGTATACTGAAGTTACCAACGAGTCTGACAGGAGAACTGAACCCGTGCACCAGACAAAGGCCTTGTTGGCTGAAAGCTCACTTTCTGACTGTATTTTTGTTGTGCCTATCTGCTACTCAGCGTCTCTGCTATATGGTGAGTAGCAACTATCCTTTTCACAGTATTGTTAAATTCTGTCCCGAATTTCCTATTGTTTGATTTTGCCTTTCTTCCATTGACTCATTCGGTAATGATTTTTGTTTCCACAAGATAATTTGCAGTATTTTGCTATATACAATTGAATCCTACAGGAAGCGCACAAATTGAAAACGGTGATACAAAGAAGAGTGAAATCATTTTAGGTTTTTCTCAGTCACACACACAGCTTCTGAAGAAGTCAGAAAAATGGGTAGCACTGTAAAGTAGATTTATTTTTGGAAAATGAATGAAAACATTTTATGATGTGACGTACAGCTAATGACAGACAAAGCTATTCAGAATATATATATTTCCAACAGAAATCAGGCATAAAACTAGTCCAATAAGAAAGTTAGTCAGGCAAACACTAACAGTATGATGTTGTGTGAACTACTTAACTGGAAACACGTTCAGCATGAAACGTTGCACAGGATTATAGTTGTGGTGACGTAGCAACTGTATGTCACCTGACAAAATAAGCATTGCTGCCCTGTGCAATAGAGTGAACAATATGTTATTGTTTAGTGTGTGTTGAACCTCTGGCCAGTGTAGATTATGATGTAATTCTGACCAGAAAATAAAGTAATGATTTGTCTGCCTCACTCCATGTACCATTTATTACGTGTGCACTCCTGTTGGTACAAAGTTTTCTACAGTGGTGACCCTGTCTAACGTGGTGTGTCGTGATCTTGGGCAAATCTGTTGCACTCGTTGGGTACTCAACAATGTTGCCATTGTTCACATCGCTTCACCTCGTGGACAGTGGCTTGGAGAGTATTTTGCAAACAGTGCCACAGTGTGTTATGAACATCCTGTGTGACAATTGACAAAGTAACGTTTGACCTGGAACTTCAGTACAGTGATTTAGATAGAAACACTGCTAAGTGGAGTAATGAACAAAAGCACCCAGTTTATCCTGCAAATGGTACTTCATGTGCTTCAACTACTGTTCCAGTGCCAGCTCCTGCACTTATCTGCAGACTTCCAAACCTTTCCAATGACTTTTTAAGTGATATTCTCCAGCCACAATGCTATACAGATGCTTCTAATGACACCTTTCCAACGTGTCAACGATGGACCCTGTCCAATAATTGTGTTGTTATCTCGTCTACCACTTCAATGTATGGACACCAAATTATGATGGCCAATCCCATCATTGTGCATGTCGCAACTATTTCTGCACAATTCGTTCCACTCAAAAGTGATCCCAGTGCATTGAACAATGATGTCACACTCGTTCCAGCTCACGTCCCGTACCACGTACCATGTTTAGCCTAACTACTGCCACACACCTCGTGTCTCCTGCCTCCCAGGTGCATTCTGCATGTGGTGCTAACGTGCTCTGCATGCCTGTGCAGCATTCACCAATTCAGGTTCCATCTACATTGCACCAGCTGCACCATGCGCCTTAGACATCTCATATGCCACTCGCAGAGATGGGACACATTTGTTCGACTGACCAAACATTATACATCCTGTGCCTGCTGTGTTGGTTTTCCAGCCACACAACACCACACTTCCGCAACTGCCTCATCAGTATGCTACGTCACCCAAGGTCTAGTCTCAATATGATGTGACATCCGTGCCATCCACATTGCATGCTCCCACATTGTCTCCAGACAAGTACTTGCAAGAGATGCAGTAACTGCATACTACATGTTCTGTCATTCCCATGCTGACCACATCTGTCGGTGCCATACACTCCGCCAGTCTCTCATGTACAACCCACGGACAGCCTCATTTCAAACTCCCCCCCCCCCCCCCCCCCCCCCGTTCCGTACTGACCTTCTGGCAGTGTGGTTCGCTCTATGCGAGTGCTCGATGTCTGCCCGCAGGACTGTCGATGATGCAAGATTTATGACCTTAATCATCCACCTCAGTGATGATACAGACGTAATTAGCAACATAACACACGAAATACATGTAGTATATCTAAAAACAAAGATGATGTAACTTACCAAACGAAAGTGTTGGTATGTTGATACACACACACACACACACACACACACACACACACACACACACAAGCAGACATATCTGATATGTCTGCTTGTGTCTGTATATGTGCGGATGGATGTGTGTGTGTGTGTGTGTGTGTGTGTGTGTGTGTGTGTGTGTGTGTGTGTGTGCATACCTGTCCTTTTTTCCCCCTAAGGTAAGTCTTCGCACTCCCGGGATTGGAATGACTCGTTACCCTCTCCCTTAAAACCCACATCCTTTCATCTTTCCCTCTCCTTCCCTCTTTCCTGATGAAGCAACCGTTGGTTGTGAAAGCTTGAATTTTGTGTGTGTGTTTGTGTTTGTTTGTGTGTCTATCAACATACCAACACTTTCGTTTGGTAAGTTACATCATCTTTGTTTTTAGATATATTTTTCCCATGTGGAATGTTTCCCTCTATTATATTCATATCAACTACATGTAGTTATAAACAAAGAAACAACCCACCATCCTCACTCTGGTGGCGCCTATGGACGCAGATTGATCCGATGCTGATGTCTGACCACACGCTCTGGACACTGTTGCTATTAAAACCTGCCACAAACACCCAGACCATAATGCCATCGCACAAGGATGGCCCTCTCGGTGCCAGACTTCATCTTGTGGACTGAATTTGTGAGCTGGTGCAGCATCGTACTCTCATCAACAGCTACTCTGGCACCAGCAAGGCCATCACCCTGCTTGGCTATGAGCTGACCGAGGCTAACAGACCCCACTCACTGCCAGCCGCCATCAATGCCTCTACTCCATGCAGCTGTGACAAATCGAAGGTCAGCTAATTCTAACCGATCTGTCCCAGGCCTCCTCCCTCCACCATGCTGTGTGACCTTCACAGTGCTGACATACACAATCATGAAGTGATGTAGCAAATAACCTCACCTCCCTGGTCTGCTGCCACGCCCGGCACTGTTTATAAACAGATGCCAATTCAGAGAACAATGGCGCATGCCTATGTGCGTTAGATGGCCAATTAATACTGCTGGTTCCCTATAAGATTTGGACATGAGGCTAGCAACTGCAGAGCACCTTGTGCTTACCCAAACGAGTACAGGAGCCTGCCACAGGCCCACCAGGCCTCTCTACGACAAGACACTTTGACTACACCTGCACAGTCCTTCCACCACACAGCACCCTTCAAATGGCTCACACTTATTTGTGTGTGATCATCTGCTGCAAACCTCTATCCTTGTGGACACAGCTGCTGATGTCAGCTCATTCTCACCAGCTCGAGCACCAACTAGGCTGTTATCATAGTTCCAATTATATGCTGCAAATGACAGTCACGACGGTTGCCCACACTGCCTCCGTCACTTTGGACTTGGGGCAGAGAGTCACATGAACTGGACCTCTCTTGTCGCTGGGGACATGGGTCTTCAGCAGTGCATTGCTGACGTTGCATGCACATCTGCCTCTTTGGAAGATTCCAACGTTCTTCCAGAGCCTATCTACAAGGAGTGCAAACAGGTTGGTGAAGTGCTGCATTCAAACTTTAGATGATGATTCTGACAGTGTACCCATTGCTCTGCCCATTGAGACTGCTCTACAACAGGGTGTGTACCTTACTAACTTTCAGTTTTTTGCTGGTTATGGTGGTACCGTTCATCATATAAACACTGACCTAGCCTTCACACCTCCCTATCCATAGCTTAGAGTGGCAAAGACTGCCGTGGACAAACTAATGGAGTTAGACAGTACCCACCCATCGGACAATCCCTGTGTGTCCCTGTAAAGCTCGTTTTAAAGAAAGAAAAATTGTGGCGCCTCTGTGGTGACTATAGGTGGTGCAACAACTGAAGTATTATAGGCAGTTTCCAGTCTCAAACTTAAGACTTCATCCAAATGTTTAGCGTTATTGACTGTAAAACAGTCTACCTCCAGATTCCCATAGCGGAAGAGGACATACTGAAGATGATGACGGCACATTTCAGACTTTGAGTTTTTGTATATGCTTTATGGATTAAAAAACGCCTCACATACATGGCAACGTTTTATTGACAAAGTTTTGTTCAGTCTACCATTTTGTTATGCCTGCATATATTCTCACCTTCAGCAGAAGAGCACGAGGCTCACTTACAAGAAATTTTAGTCACACTAGCTGCCCAGGGCTCATCATTAACGAAGGCAGTTATGGCAAGCTCACATGACATTCGTCGACCACCAAGGAGACACCTCAGGCACCTGTACAACACCACAGACCAGCAGTCAGATATGACCCTTGGCACCTCCCTCCACCTACCAAGAGTTACACAGATTTTCAGCCGTCATAAACTTCTACAGGAGACACACCCCACATGCAGCAGAAACTCCTTCCTCTGACCAAAGTCCTGCAAGGAAGAATATTGCAGGAAAACACCACCTCGAGTGGACATATCCTGTGCAGTCTGCCTTTGATTAAATCAAGGATGACTTACTGCACGAGACTACACTGGCTCGTCTGTCTCCCAATGCCCACCTTACTATAACGTGGAATCTGGTGACCTTGATATTAGTGCTGTGTTACTACAGAGGTAGCTGGCGTTCCCTTAGCCTCTGCAGTTTTTCTCTTGTAAACTTTCAGACATACAGCATAAGTGGTCGACCTTTGACTGTGAGCTACTCCCCGCCTATGAGGCTGTCCGCTACTTTTGAGAAGAGATACAGGGCAGACCTCCTCCTGTTTACATGGATCACTATCCCCTTGTCTGAGGAGCCTTCCCCCAGGCATTTTCAATACCTTGATTTCATTTTACACTTCACAACCAACATGCGCTATCTCAAAGGCCCTGACAACATTGTCGCTCATTATTTGTTACACATCACCTCTTTCTCTGCCCAGTTCGATAATGACTGGATCACCAAGGCGCAAGTCTCAGATCGAGACTTACAGAACCTTCTTCATGACCTGGACACGGGCATAAAATTTGAGCAACGTACCTTTCCTGGCTTCACCAAACCAGTTTGGTCCAGTGCGGTGTGTCCCGTGACTGGGATCAACCGGTTGGCCAGAAGACTTTTCATAAACGAGGCTTTGATCTTGTCCACAATCTCACACAACCTGGGGTATAGCCCAATGTACAGTTGGTGACAGAACGTTTTGTGTGGCCCCATGTGTGGAAATACTGCAGCACATGGACCAGAGTGTACATCCAATGCCAACAGAGCAAAACAGGCCACCATGTCAGCCCCCTTGGCAAATTCCTGATCCCCAAGGGAGATACCAACACATGCACATGGACATAATAGGACCACTTCCAGTCTTGGATGGACAGCATTACATTATATTACTGATTGATAAAGTTACATGGTGTGTCAAGGCCACACCTAATGTTGATAGATCTGCCGAGACTGTTGCCAAAGTTTTCATCAACACTTGGATTGTACATTTCGGCTGCCCTCTGTTGCTCACTACTGACAAGGACAGACAGCTTGTCCCCTCTATTCAATGAACTGTGTTATCTTTGCAGCTGTCACCATTTCCATACCACCGTATATCACCTGCATTCAAATGGTCTCGTTGAAAGATGGCACTGCACGTTAACTAATGTGCCATCATGAATTGTGGGCACAAGCCCTTTCCTGAGTATTGCTCGGCATCTGCACCGCCCATAAGGAAGACCTTGATGCATCTTTAGCCAAGATCCTTTACGGTAAGAAATTATACCTTCCTATTGATTTTTAACATACAGGTTATGTCCCCCACCGATCATTGCTCACACCTGTTGATGTTGTGAGGCCGACCCAGCACCTGCCTTATACATGCTCTTGTAAAGTAATTACCCATGGCACTGAAACATTCGACTTCTTTATCAAGGGCAAATGATTGACAGTGCTTGTTAATAGATTGAAGCTGACTCGGACCATCACAGAATGGCCTCCACAGCTGCCATCTAGTCCTGCACCTGCCCAAATGTGTTCTAGCACTGTCACGCAGCAGCTCAACCTCTCTGATTTTTCTTCCCGAAGATATACAGGGTGTTACAAAAAGGTATGGCCAAACTTTCAGGAAACATTCCTCACACACAAAGAAAGAAAATATGTTATGTGGACATGAGTCCAGAAACACTTACTTTCCATGTTACAGCTCATTTTATTACGTCTCTTCAAATCACATTAAACATGGAATGGAAACACACAGCAACAGAACGTACCATCGTGCCTTCAAACACTTTGTTACAGGAAATGTTCAAAATGTCCTCCGTTAGTGAGGATACATGCATCCACCCTCCGTCGCATGGAATCCCTGATGCGCTGATGCAGCCCTGGAGAATGGCGTATTGTATCACAGCTGTCCACAATAAGAGCACTTAGAGTCTCTACATTTGGTACCGGGGTTGTGTAGACAAGAGCTTTCAAATGCCCCCATAAATGAAAGTCAAGAGGGTTGTGGTCAGGAGAGCGTGGAGGCCACGGAGTTGGTCCGCCTCTACCAATCCATTGGTCACCGAATCTGTTCTTGAAAAGCGTACGAACACTTCGACTGAAATGTGCAGGAGCTCCATCATGCACGAACCACATGTTGTGTTGTACTTGTAAAGGCACATGTTCTAGCTGCACAGGTAGAGTATCCCGTATGAAATCGTGATAACGTGCTCCATTGAGCGTAGGTGGAAGAACGTGGGGCCCAATCGAGACATCACCAACAATGCCTGCCCAAACGTTCACAGAAAATCTGTGTTGATGACGTTATTGCACAACTGCGTGCGGATTCTCGTCAGCCCACACACGTTGATTGTGAAAATTTACAATTTGATCACGTTGCCATGAAGCTTCATCCATAAAGAGAATATTTGCACTGAAATGAGGATTGACACATTGTCAGATGAACCATTTGCATAAGTGTACCCGTGGAGGCCAATCAGTTGCTGATAGTGCCTGCACACGCTGTCCATGGTACAGAAACAACTGGTTCTCCCGTAGCACTCTCCATACAGTGACGTGGTCACCGTTACCTTGTACAGCAGCAACTTCTCGCTGGTGCCTCCACCCTCAGTGCCCACTGTCGAGGCTGCTAGAGATGACAGTGCACCAGTACGGGCTACTTCCTGCTATGGACATACCCTCCAGCTTCCAGCCTGCCTCATACACTGGCATCACTGCAGCCATTGCACAACCACAGATAAACGCTGACATCTCACCACCTCACAACACTTCCTCTTCTCCTGTGCTTCCCACTACAGTTGGAGGGAAGGGAGGCTCTGTGGCGACATAGCAACTATGTCACCTCAGAGTGACAAAATAAAGATAACTGCCCTGTGCAGTGGAGTGAACAATAACATCTCCGACCATTTCGTATGTATCAAACCCCTGATCAGTGTATACCATGATGTAATTCTTTTCAGCAAATAAACTTGGGATTTGTCTACCACACGCAGTGTACTGTTTATTATGTAAGCGCTCACACTGGTACCACACATCCTACATAGTCTTTGGGATGAAAATAAAAAAGTGAAGCTTCAGCAATGTGTTTAAAAAGGTGGCAGCAACAATAGAGCTTGGCCTAATTGGGATGTTAAAGAAAAATAGTTTCCACCTTTTACAGTTTCTTTTCAGGTTTCTGCTGTGAAGTAGGGGCATAAAATACGGTTTAGAAGATTAAGTGACTTAGTAAAATGAGTTTGCACTCTCTTTGCATTTTGTACCTTAAAGTAAATCTTTCATGAAGTAAATGTTTCTTTCTGAGCCAGTGCGTTTTGTGAACTTCAGTTTTTAGTGCTCAAAATAAAATGCCAGCAAAAAAGTTGTTGAAGGAGTTTAATTTGCTTTTGCCAGTTAGAAATGCACCATTTTCTGAAGTTTCCACACAATAAAATGTTTTGTAACCATTGCCATTTTATTTGTAAATATAAATTCAGTAGCAACAAGCAGTTTTTTGTGTTGTTTCTTTACTAAAGTTGATTTCTGCTGGTGACCTTGTGAGATTTTTACGCATATTTCAAGCATCCTCCTCATGCTGACGGATATGGTGTCGTGTTGAAACTAACGTTTAATACCTTGCATGGAAAGGAGATCACTACTAATAAGAATATGTGAAATATGACATAAGAGTAACAATTTGTAACAGTGAGTTGGTAAGATTTTGTCAGTTTACAGGTAAAATATAATAGAATATGTATTGACCCATCAGTATTTTCCCATATAATTGTCCTAATTGAAGTATGGAATAGAGTTAAGTTTTATACAATAACCACATACATTTGCAATACTCACAAAACTCATTTTCCATTACTATGAACTAGCTTTTGTTTTTACAACACATCAAAAACATTTGTTAATATTATTAATTTTGAAGAATTCTTCATTCAGAATGTGTTAAACTGAAGCCATGTTTCTAGTACTCTCCTATACTTATTTAATGACACTGAACAAGCAGTTTGTGATAATATGTGGCTTAATTCTATTAGGTGAGCTGAATTGTTTCTACAAGACTCCAGGATTGTTAACCCCAATGTGCATTTGACATTTTTCACCAAATGAAAATACACATAGCAGCTGAATAATTTCCCCATAATATTGCCTACTGCATGTGGAGTAAAGAGTGCATAGAGCAGTAACTGTTTCCTCACTGTTTCATGGTTTATGTATTAAAAAAATAGTACAGAGCAAAGTTTGCTGTGCAGAAAATGTATTTGTGTATTTCACAAGTGTTTTTCTGGGCACCTATCAGTTTCATTATTTTCAGTGTTTTATTTTCATTTTTGGTCAACATAAGTTTCAAGATAGATTGTTCTGTTTTTGTTTGGTGGTTAAAACTTACTTCGTTAGCTTGATACCAATGACTAGTATCTTGCTTTTTCTGCTATTTTCTGAGACATCTTTAAATTTTCTCCTGTAGTTGCTAGTGTCGTATTGACATCAGCAGCACTGAGATAGCACAATTGAACAAATATTCAATGAAATTATTACTCAGTTGGGATTACAGTTTTCTTGATTGCAATTAATCTCTTTCAGTGAGATTTCAGGCTGCTTTGCAGTTACTTTGGGTTTAAAATACTCATTTACTTAGCAATTTTTGATTGTGGACCTCATATTTATTTACCCATTCTTGTACTCATTTCTTTTATGCATCATATCTCTGGATGATTAGCACTACTGTAACTTTGTTTAGTTGATTACTGCACCATTTATTGAAATGATGCTGTTTGAAGGTAACATTAGTGTGACTTTTACAGTGTAAGTTAGACATGTCTTTCCAAAAATTGGCACATTATGGTTTTCAAGGCAAATCTCTTAGCTGGATGTCATCATACTTAGCAAACAGAAAACAAAGAGTACTTATTAACATCAACAGCAAGAAATTTCTCTCTGGCTGGAAAAACACTCAACTAGGTGTTCCACAAGGTTCAATATTAGGGCCACTGCTTTTTCTATATTATATTAATGATATGCCATGTCAGGTCCAGTCTGATACTATCCTCTATGCAGATGACTCAACAGCTGTAGTCTGTTGTAAAAATTAGGTAGACCTAATTCGTCATATTGTACAAACACTTGGGGAAGTGGAGGCATGGGTCAAAAACAATAACTTCACATTAAATTTTACAAAAACAGTAATTGTTCATTTTACCACAGGGTCAAAAACAATAACTTGACATTAAATTTTACAAAAACAGTAATTGTTCATTTTACCACAAAACAATCTGCACAGTCTATAAGTGAAATAAGGTATATGGACAAAAAATTAGAGACTGCAGACTGTGTCAAATTCCTTTGTGTGTTAGTCAATAAAATCCTGTTATGGAGTCACCATGTGGACAACATACTGGGTCGACTGAATAGCCTTGTATATATTATGAATATCTTGTATAGTATTACTGATTTAGCTGTAAGAAAAACAGTATATAATGCATATTTTGTTTGTCATTAGGTATAGTATAATTTTCTGGGGGTCTGAAAAAACAAATTTACTTAGAGCTTTTAGACTACAAAAAAGAATCATCTGAGCAATGGTGGGAGCAAAACCAAAGCAACACTGCAAAACTTTATTTGTAAAACTGGATCTAATGAGCATTCCAAGCATATAAATCTATGAAACTCTCACTTTCACGAAAAGAAACCCACAACTTTTTGAGGGAAACTTCTTCTTGCATAAATATGATACTAGACATAGAACGAGCTACATGTTACCTACCCACCGTTTAAAATCATATGAAAAAACCCCATACCATATGGGCATGAAATTTGTAAATAAAATATGGAAAGATACGGATGACCCAAATGTAAAAGGTACCAAAAGAGACCTGGAAAAATATCTGAAAGATAAATGTTACTATAGTGTAGAAGATTTCATGAATGGCAACAATGCATTATAATTGTAATTAAAATACCTCTTTGAAGATGTTACACCATATATATTATGAGTTTATTGTCTATTTTTAGTATTGTTATATATAGTGTAAAACTGACAAGTCACCTATGTCACATTCTTTGATTGTATAAGGCATGTTATGTGATAATAAAAATTGAATTGAATTGAATTGAACCTGAAATATGTGGTTACTGTCAGCTAGGGAAATTGTTTTCTGGAGGATTTTAAGCCATAATATTACATTCTTTGGTTTCCCTACTAAAGTTTATCAAGACAGTTTCTGTGTACATTACTGATTATGTTATTAACTCGCACATCTGACCTAATGGCCTTTTTGTTATTACAGCAGTCTTTCACAGCTGAGTGGTCTGCATGTCTGATGGTGATACTGGGGACCCAAATTTGATTCCTGGCATTACTAGGAGTTTTTCCTTGGTTAGAGGACTGGAATAGAGTACATTCAGCCTCATGAGGCCAACTGAGTAACTACTTGCTTAAAAGAAGTAGCAAAATTGACACACAAGCTAGTGAGGTGGTACCACACTGAAAGTCTGCCAGCCACATGACATTTACATATTTGTCTTTAAATAGTAGAAAGCCAATGATGTTAGAATATTTATGCTGCTTATTGTCAGAAAACAGCTAAAGTAATGTAATGTTTTCTATACAGACTTAAATCCTCATAACTTGTTAATGTTTCATTTTATCACACTAGTTTTGTGTGTACATTCCAGTTATATCTTGTTGAAATCTGACAGTGTAATTGTTGGTTACCTTTTTTGTGTGTGTAGATACCCTACAGGTAGCTTGTCACCAAGGGGAACACATTATTGTAATCCTTAAGTTTACGTTGAAGAGATCATATATTGATATGCAGAAGAACAATTTCAATAGTAACTGATGATGGTCGAAGTAGAGAGGATATAAAATGTAGACTTGCAATGGCAAGGAAAGCATTTCTGAAGAAGAGAAATTTGTTAACATTGAGTATACATTCAAATGTCAGAAAGTCATTTCTGAAAGTATTTGTATGGAGTGTAGCCATGTATGGAAGTGAAACATGGACGATAAATAATTTAGACAAGAAGAGAATAGAAGCTTTTGAAATATGGTGCTACAGAAGAATGCTGAAGATTAGATGGGTAGATGACATAACTAATGAGGAGGTACTGAATAGAATTGTGGTACAACTTGACTAGAAGAAGGGACCGGTTGGTAGGACATGTTCTGAGGCATCAAGGGATCACCAATTTGGTACTGGAGGGCAATGTGGAGGGTAAAAATCGTAGAGGGAGACCAAGAGATGAATACACTAAACAGATTCAGAAGGATGTAGGCTGCAGTACATATTGGGAGATGAAGAAGCTTGCACAGGATAGAGTAGCATGGAGAGCTGTATCAAACCAGTCTCAGGACTGAAGACGACGACGATGGCAACAACAACAACAACAACATCATCATACTTGGAGTTCAGTGGGTCCAACCATACTATTTGTTTATTTCTGGTTGGAAAGTTTCAGAGAGATTCACTAGAAAGCAGGGTTGGCTGGTATAGACAAATTTGTGGTGTGTATTATGTATCAGTTTCGTAAGTCTCCAGAACCTAAACAGAAACAGATGAGTGTGTCAAAAAGTGTTGTTTGAGCAATTCTTTATAAAAGATCTGCCGTTTAGTTCTGTGTATTTTTCACAAACAAGGGTCTTGCAGTCATCTAGAGAAGAATTGTGACCATGCAAGTAAAGCAGAAATCTCTCAGAATGATTAAAGTGTACTGATAAATGTACAATGCCATATAGCTTTTTTATTAATATTCAGGATGCAATAAATTTAAATAATTTCCATGCTGAAGAGTTCACAGCTAATGAGAAAACAGTGACATTTACTCATTCAGTGCAGAAGTGCCTTAAAACGTCATCTGGTTTAATATTTCAAACTGTCATTGAAGGAGGCAGTTTATTTAAAATTGTCCACGGAGAGTCGCACTCTGAAATACATACCTACATACATACATACAAAGTTAATAAAAATCATTCAGAACAATAGTCATCTAACTTCAGATGTAGGTTTGTTTGGATCAATGATCCAACATTACAGTGTAAAAGCACTGTAGCTCAAAAATAACGTTACTAAAAATGCTAATAGTAATGTTATGTGGGAAAGAAAAAAATCTCTTTCAGGTTTTGTAGGTTAACTGGCTAAAATCTAGAAGAGGGGCAACACTAATCAGGGTTCTTTTCCTGTATATCACAAGGGGCGGCAATGCATTGCAAGGTATTTTGTGTGCGATAATTGAAATCCTTCCATATTCTTCTAAGATTATTTGCAGTTCCATAGGTTCATGGGAAGTCGATAAAATTGCCACCGCCACAACTTCCATATTTTTTTCCTACATTTTCTTTGAAGTC
This sequence comes from Schistocerca piceifrons, assembly GCF_021461385.2. Taxonomy (NCBI): domain Eukaryota; kingdom Metazoa; phylum Arthropoda; class Insecta; order Orthoptera; family Acrididae; genus Schistocerca; species Schistocerca piceifrons. Next base: position 79,524,790 of record NC_060148.1, on the reverse strand, counting down.
AAGGAGATAGTCAAACTTTTGTCGGATCGGGCAAAGCAAATGAATTGGAGGTCATGAGAAACAAATCTGTTTCAGGTTATGAACAGCTTCAGTAGAGATTTTGTCTGCCTGTCATGTGATACAGAGCTACAGTGAATATTTACCAACTTTTGTGGTCACAGTTAGTTTTTTCAGAGATTGGGCAACCTGAGGTTATATTTCCAGCAGGATTTGATAGAGTTGCTAAACTCACTGCTGCTTTCTCAGTGTGTACTTACTATCAACTGCTGACATAAACCTTCCTGTTCCTGTAACATCTCACAAAATGTCACATACTGTTTTACATTCTTACAGGATTACTTTATCTTAAGAATCTGTTGAGTAACACCATATGCTAGTGAAGACAACTCTTTGGAGCTATGGTTCCATTGTCAGGCAAAAACTGTGTGTGAAGATGTAGTCCAGAACATGGCCAGGATGAGGCATAAAAGGTATATCAGAAAGTTAAAATTTTAAAAATCTTAATTACCTAGGTCACCTACAGATACAAGAATTAAAATTCACAACTAGACTAGCTTCAGTTGTTAGTGGAACCAACCTCAGATCATGCTCATCTTAGATGCAGGTTGAACAAAAACTGGATGTGCCAGTAATAACCAATCAGGCAATTACTTGCACTTGTTTAACAGGCAAGTTGAGTGATTTTTTTTTTTTTTTTTAACAGCACAACAAAAATCAGACTGGTTCTACTCCATGGATTGCAATATTGTAGTCCAACATAAAATATAAAAAGGCCCTCGTGACACCACCTAACTTGTCAACAGCAAAATAAAAATGATATTTAAGACATCACTCTTCCCACAATTAAAGAAGGTTTTTTTTTTTTTTTAACAGTTAAATACAATCACAGTTTCCAACTAGGTAGTTCCAATAAAAGTATAGCAGTAAAACCAGTGCACTCAAGAGTAAAATACAACTAACCAGAAGGTCAGCAGTAGGCTTACAATGACTAGATTCTGTGAAAACCAGAAAACTCGGCTACAGCAGATATCTAAGACTATTGAAGGAAGATTAAACTTTGATGCCCATTGCTAATGAGATCATTTCAGATGGAGCACAAGCTCTGTTCACTTCAAGATGGGGAGGGTAACTACCCAGGTCTTCTAAAAGAAACCACCCCAACATTTGCCTGGAACAATTTAGAGAAATCACAGAAAACCTAAATCTGGACGGTTGGGTGTGGATTTGAACTGGTGCCCTCGCACATGCATGTCCAATTTGCTAACCATTGTTGCACATTTCTCACTGACAGTGATATGCCTTTACTATCAATAGCTACTAACAATAGGTTTCTAATCTTCCAACACTGCCGATCGCCACAGGGGGCTCGCCACTCTTTGGCGGGTTCGTGCTTGGCTACCATGGGGTCCCAGCCTCTGCAGCACTTTTTCCCTTCTGTGCTGTCTGTCTATCCTCTTGCTATTCTTTTTGCCTTTCCTGGGGGAACATGTCTGGGGTATTATTGGGAATGTTCACCATTCTGTCGCTGATGAGCGAGCGGTCTCAACTTTCTTTGTGGCTCCCTTTTCTTTTCTTTTCTTTTCTTTTCTTTGTTTCCTTTCTCCTCTCGTCCCTCCACTTCAGTGTTTGAGGTTCCTCTTTTCTCTTCTTACTACCTGTGCACTCCTGAAGGCTGGCCCACGTGTCTGACATGTAGAAGGTGACTGGGTAACGCATAATTCCCAGCCCCGGGTTGACAGGTAGGGTTCGCATGTACCCCCAGTACAGACCAGGCCCAGGGAGGGGTGACTGCCTGAGCTGTAACCTTCCCAAATTGCCAATTGGTCCCTCCGTCAGGTGTTTGGGAGGTGTGACTGAGGTGTGAACAATAACCTAAGACGGGTGCACCCCCTCGTGAAGGGGGCCCCCAGTTGGAAGGAACACGCCATCAGAGACGCTGGCAATCGTGGGGAATTTCCTCGCAATGAGTCAATCATTCTCTCCACAGACATCGGCGAAACATACACATAACGAGGTTACTGATTTGAAGACCCTTCACCCTGCACCGTGGTTCCTTGTGATCTCACATACTGAAGACAGTCAGTCTTTTGCCATGGTCAATCCATTTATTATTCAGAAAGGTGTTGATGCCATTGCTGGCCCTGTGAAATCCTGCACTCCTTTACGCAATGGCACTTTGTTTTTGGAGACGGCTTCCGATTCTCAAGCCAAACTGCTTGCTGCCTAGCTTCTCCACAGCTACCCTGTTCATGTCGAGGCACATAGAACTTTGAATTCTTCCTGTGGTGTAATTTACACCAGGCTGCTTCACAGTCTAACTGAGGCTGAAATCCAATCTTACCTCTCTGATCAGTGTCATTGCCATCCATCTTGCAGTGAAAAAGGTCGATTCCCCTTGGTGCTCACCCGCATCCTTTTCCTCACCTTTGATTGGGTGATGCTGCCATCCAAGATCAAAGGAGGCTATGAAATTATCACAGTCCAACCTTACATTCCGAATCTGATGCAGTGCTACCGTGTCGTCGTCACTCGAACATCTTGTCGACACCCAGCCAAATGCGTAACCTGTGGCAGGGATGCTCACGAGGGCGAATGTCCACCGCCTCCTCCCTGCTGTGTCAACTGCAATGGCGGCCATGCCGCCTCCTCTTAGGATTGTCCCACGTATCTAGATGAGCGGGCTGTTCAGGAAATTCGGTTAAAGGAAAAGTTCCTTACTCACTAGCTCGCAAGTTACTGGCTAGTCGCAAACCCTGTGTTCTCCTGCCTGACACCTATAGTTCTGTTCTTGTTACCCCTCGCTCCACGAAGGACATGGCCACGCATACAAGCGACCTCAAATTTGGCTCTGAGGTTGTGAAATTGCCTAGTGTGAAGGAAGCATCACCATTCCCCCATCCCACTGTGCAACAAACTGTCAAACTTTTGCCTAAAGAGGCAAAGCCACCCACTCCACAACCAGCAGGAAGGGACAGAAGGAATACTCCCCTGAAGACTTCCTCCGTCCCTCCAGCCAAACACCCAAGTCTTCCACTAACCAGAAGGGTTGTAAATAGTCCACTGAAGACAAACGGTCTCCTTCACCACCTCGAAGATCCTGCTTGACAGTGTCGCCACGTGGTCTCTCAGCCCAGCTGGCCTCTGTTCTGCTGGTGCGCACCACCAGTTTTCAGCGTTGGACTCCACAGACCGACCGCACAAGCATGCCGATGCCTCTGTGGACCCCACGGAGCAGGATCCTCCTGCTTCTGTGCCCTGTAGCAGCGTCTCTACACCGGCTGCCCCTCGACGGCCGCTTAGTTTACACACCTACGTCTCTTCCTCATCATGACTATCCTCCAATGGAATGTTTGAGGCCTTCGATCCCACAAAGATGATTTACGGCTGCTTCTACAGCATCCCCTTGTACTCTGCCTTCAGGAAACGAAACTGCATCTCATGGGGGCATCATGCTGCTCATATGGGATGACCTTCATAGTCGACTCATCTCCCTGACTATCCATCTTCAAGCTGTTGCCGTTTGCCTTTTCCTTCCCCACTTGACTTTCTCCCTCTGTGCCATTTATGTCCTTCTGTCATTCGATGTCACCAGGGCTTCCTTCAGCTTATTGGGCAGCTACCTCCCTCGTTTTTGATACTCTTTGACTTTAATATGCATCATCCCCTCTGGTGTTCTCCCAGGACCTGCCAGAGAGGTGCCCTCTTGGCTGACCTTCTTAACCAACTCAACCTCTTCTGCCTTAACACTGATGCTCCCACTTTCCTTTCTGACTTCTCATACACCTGTTCCCATTTGGACCTATCCTTGTGCACTGCCCAGCTTGCCCACTGTCTTGAGTGTTCTTTCTGGTGCTTACTCGAGCGACCATTTCCCGTGTGCTCTCCATTTACGGACTCCTACCCCATCCTCATGCACACCCAAGTGGCAGCTTACTAAGGCTAACCGGCAGCTTTACTCCTCCCTGGCGACCTTTGAAGAACAAGATTTCCCCCGATGTGATGACCAGGTGAACTATCCCACCAATGTTATCCTTACTGCTGCAGAATGTTCCATTCCTTGCACTTACTCTTTACCACATCATGTACCAGTCCCTTGGTGGACTGAGGCATGCGGCAATGCAATTCTCGCACGGAGACGTGCTCTCCAAATTTTTCACTGCCACCCTACGCTGGAAAACTACATTCATTATAAACAGATGCGTGCAAAGTGTCATTGAGTTCTTCAGGACAGCAAAAGAGTTAGCTCGATTTCAATCACTAGTTCTTTTAACAGTTCCACACCTTCCTGTGTCATGTGGGCCAACCTCCGACAGCTCTCTGGAACCAAGATCTATTCCCCAATTTCCGGCCTGACAGTAGCTGATAATGTCATCGTGGATCCTATTGCTGTCTCCAACACCTTGGGCCACCAGTTTGCGGAAGTTTTGAACTCTTCTGCATCTACATACATACTCCGCAATCCATCATATGGTGCGTGGCAGAGGGTACCATGTACCACAACTAGCATCTTCCCTCCCACTATCATCCTGCCTTCATCTATCTGAAATGACTGGATGAAGCTCAGGCGATACTCTTCCCTTCTCCGAGTCGTGAGTGCAGCAATGTCACCTATACTATGAAGCTGGTATTACACGACGGTCCACCGTGAACGGAACTGGTCTGTCGCGACAGCCATCTAGCGGTAGAACCGGTGAAACTATGAAAATTAGTAGACACATTATCCGCGCGCCGGAATAGAGAGCAGTTCTAAATTTCCATCAACCCGCGCATGCGCACTAGGCTGCGAAACTTGCGCATGCGCAGAAGCGGGTACCGCAGTGCTTTCTGCTTGTTGTTTGTTTATGGTTGGGTGTGTAGAGGCAAATTACAGTTTTTCGTGTTGGAGATTTTCCGCATTTTTTTCAGTAAGTAGGTTTTCATAAATGCAGTTAAAAATAGTATTTTTTTTTGCCAGTTGACATTCTTTTATACTAGCTGTTTGTGAACGCTTATTGTTCCATTTATTGCTTCATATTCTAGAAATGGAATGGAACAAACAGGCTTTAAGCATCCTCATTCAGGCATACAGCGAAGAAAAGTGTATGTACAACCCGCAGGACCCGCGATATCATAAGGTACATTGGCGTCATTTATTTCTGAGTAATATGCATATTATGTTACACGATGATTTTCGATTCGTATATCAATACCTTAGCTTACGAAAGTTCATATTTGATTTCATTGCATCTCTTGCTTTATTTCAGAATGCCAGGAAAGAGAAACTGGCAGTGGTAGGCAGTAAAGTTCGCACAGTTTTGCCCAACGCAATGGATGAGGAGTGCAAAACTCGATTCATGTCTCTGCGGTCGCACTTTTGTGGAGAGCTAAAAAAAATTAGAGCCAGTGAGCATAGTGGTGCAGGGGTAAGCGAAGTTTACGAGCCTGCTGTGTGGTGGTTCAATGCTTTGAAGTTTTTGAAGGACTACGTGACACCGAGGAAAACAGTGACAAATATCCCAAGCCGTATGGTAAGTACAAACATTTTGTTGCCTTCCTCTGTAGGAATTCTGCTTTCTGTAAGACAGCTTATTCTGATTTCAGGTTGTAGATGGATATTCCAGCTCAAGTAGTATATATGCTTATATTAGTGAATGATATTTTGGAAAACAAATCACGCTTTAATACTACCATGTGTATTCGTATTTTTCAGTGCTGTGAGAGGTTCACAATCTGCTATAGACTAACATGGGCCTTTAATATTTCAGATACCACAGTCACTCTCATCAAATTCATGTAGCACGACCACTGTCAATGACCCTACATTTAAATAAAAGTTGTAAATAGTAATTGCAACAAGTGAATAACACATCAACTATTTCAGAATACTGAGGTGACCATAGTTACTGAAGAGACCATAGTAAATAAGGGATATATTGAAGATGACAGCAGCAACGTAAGTGCATAAACAGTATTCTCATGTATGTCAATGACAGTTCATTAGCCATGAAGCTCTCTTGACCAAAAGAATGTAACACTTTGATTGTATTGTAAATATTTGCTCCAACAAAATAGTACTTCACTTTCATACAGGTTACTTACATTACTTATATTTTACGCAGAGGACTTTAAACAGACCACTGTAGTTTACATAACTACTTTAATGTTAGATATTGCAATACGTATGTAGCACAATACTGTATCAGTTTTCTATTTCCAGTACTCTCAAGACATATTTACTGTGGAATTGTCAGAGGGAAGTACACCTGTGTCAACACCATCACCTCTAAGTGAGCAGCCTTACGCTTCAGCCAGAAAGAGGCGTAGGAAGGACACTGAGGATGAATTAGCCACCTAAACATTGTCAGTCTTAAGAGACATTAGAATGTCAATTAGTGGCAGTAATGAAGATGACAAGTTTGGTCAGTATGTTGCTGCTGAATTGAAGAAATTGAAAAATCCAGCAATTAAGGCTGACGTGAAATTGAATGTCATGAAATGTATCATGGATGGCATACATGAAGAAATCTGTAACTGATTTTAAAGTTAAGGCATTGCATTACATTGATGAGTTATTTTTAAATAAAAGACTGCCTTTTGTACATTATTACTGTTAAAAGTTCTACTTCTTAATGGCTTCCCACTGCCATGAAACATAACCTGTTGTACTAAAGAATTCACAAAATTTTTCGCGCACTTCCCTGGCACACAGTGACGTGCGATTTCCACTCTGCTGGGGTGTGCTAAAGAGAGATTTCTCTCCTCGCCAGGAACCATTGTTTATGGTGTACAAGTCTGTGTTTTCTGTATCAGCAGCTGTCAGATATGTGCTGTCTGCCTCTTCAGTCAAGTAGTTGTGCAGTATGCATAAAGTCTGAACAATTAATTCCACTTTCTAAACAGGTAGTCGAATTGTACTGAGAAGAACTCTGAAGCGGTTGGCCAGATTCCGAAAGTGTTTCCCACTACTCGCCTTCCTCTTGACAATCTGTAGTTAAAAATCTGTTTGGACTTCTGGTCCTGGCAGTCTCTATAGGGTTTCATGATATATGGCTCCAGGTGAAAGGCATCATCAGCAAGAATCACATATGGCACTTCAATGTTTGTGACAGGAAGTGATTTTTGCTGTGGTACCTTCAACCAGTTTTCCCAAAGTGCACTGCTCGTCAGGCTGTTTGCATACACCCCACCATCACTCACTCTTCCATTGCACCCAATGTCAATCAAAGAGAATCGGTACCTAGCATCCACAATAGCTAGTAAAACAACTGTGGAATTTTTTATAATTGAAGTATGTTGAGCCAGCAGTTCGTGGTGGGGCAAATGCTATGTGTTTCCCATCTATTGCACCTGAAAATAAAAGTAAGTAGTTTTATATAGCAGTACATAGACTTGCAGTGTGGGAGATAAAAAACTGCCTAAAGCTGAGTCTGATGTACTTCATTAAAAGCATTTTAAATACATTTCATTATTGTCAGATTTTCTCCATATTACGTAACTTAATTCTGTGGCTTACCAATGCAGTTTGGGAACTGCCACAGTTCATCAAATTCTTTGGCAATTTTATTCCACTCTTCTTCTGTTGATGGTGCCTATAATGTTATATACTTAATTACTGTCTGAATAGCACATATAAATACACACATATATACCTTCCAAACTCGAAAAAATAACACAAATGTACCTTTAAGTATTGGTCCTTTAAAGTTTCGCAAATTGCAGTGCATACATCCACAATAACTTTTGAAATGGTAGGCTGTGCAATTCTGTGGCTGAAAGCCAGACTCTTAAAAGATTCCCCAGTCACCAGGAACTGTAATGTTACAGCCAGCCTGCAACGTAATAGGGCATGTAACGAAATTGTATGAGACATCTTGGTTGGTATGATCACAAAACGTATAAACATACAATTCTTACCTTCGAGAAGGTGAGATAGCCTCCCTCATGACTGTGTCACACTTTTTGATTCTATCTTCTATCATAGACAGCAGCTTCTCGAAACAGACCATGTCTATCCTAACGAAGTTCTGAAATTCTTGTGGATCTTCGGGCCTCAGTTCTTTCATTAGAAGTGAATATATTCCCCTGCCTTCGTCCCTTCTTTTCAGCCAGGGTCGAACCCAACAACGCCTGGCTTTTTGTTTTCGTCGCCGTTCTGCCCTAATCTGAAGATTTACTGCCACTGCCAGGGCAATAGCTTCAAAAACAAGTGGATCTTCCATGTGCAATATGCTGTATAAATGTAAATTTCGATATACATATACCAGTGTAATCAAGTGTCGCAACATAAAAATAGTGAGTGTAATTCAGAACAGTTGTAACCTACATAAGAGAAAATAATTACTTAGTAAATAACAGTAAAGAAAACAATTTCTTATTAAATACGAACCTTGAGCTCACAGAAATAATTTGAAAGTATCCAGTGTATCATACACTCGTTCCTGAGTTGCTCGCAGTAGAACGGGCGACTTTACAAGACAGCATACACTTATGTTTTCTTTCTGCACGCGTATTGTCTGCTGCTCGCGAATATCATCGTCTGCTGCTGCGCATGCGCACTAGGTATATCCCACGTGGACGGTGTAATAGGTCAGATGTGATCCAGTATGTAGTTACAGGTATGCATGCTAGGGGCGCTGGTGCATAGGCGTACGCTTTCGCGCATCATGTAATACGGGCTTGAGGAAGCTAGATAATGCTCTCAGTTCAACCTGGTCCTCTGCCCCAGGGCTAGGCCCCATCCACATTCAGATGTTGCAGCACCTCTCTCTTGCAGGCAAGCACTTTCTGCTTAACACACATAACTGCTGGGCTGAGGGAACATTTATTGGATGCTGACATGAAGCCACTGTCATACCCATACCTAAGCCTGGTAAGGACAAAAACCTTCCTTCTAGCTAGTGCCCTATCTCCCTTACCAGCTGTGTTTGCAAGGTGATGAAATGTATGATTCATGCCCAGCTGGTGTGGTGGCTCAAGTTTCGCCATTTACTCACGAATGCAGTTGCCCGTCTTGTTACTTTGTCTACCCGTGTCATGACTGGTTTTCTGTGGAAATCCCAGACTGTGGCCATGTTTTTCGATTTGGAGAGGGCCTACAACACCAGCTGCAGAACTGGTATCCTCCATACTCTTCACATGTGTGGCTTCCATGGGTGCCTGCCCTGTTTTCTTCCAGCATTTTTAGAAAACCTTGTTTTTGAGGTGCGTGTGGGTTCTGCCTTGTTGGACACCTTTATCCAGGAAAATGGTGTGCCTTAGGGTTCTGTCCTGAGCGTCATTCTCTTTGCTATCGCCATTAACCCTATAATGGCCTGTCTCCCACCAGGAGCCTCCGGCACCATTTTTGTTGATGATTTTGTCATCTATTGCAGTTCTCCAAGGACCTGTCTCACTGAGCATAGTCTTCAGCCCTGTGATCATCTTCACTCCTGGAGCATTGACAATGGCTTTTGCTTTTTCACTGACAAAACCATCTGTATGAATTTCTGGCAACGCAAATTGTTTCTCCCACCATCTCTACATCTTCGGCCTGTTGCCCTTCCATTCGTTGACACTACGAAATTCCTGGGGCTTATGCTCAATACGAAACTCTTGGTCCTCCCATGTCTCTTACCTGGCAGCCCGCTGTACACAGTACCCAATGTCTTACGTGTCCTCAATGGTACTTCTTGGGTGCTAATTGAACCGCCCTCCTCCTATTTGTACCAGACCCTTGTCCATTCGAAACTCGCCTATGGGTGCTTAGTTTATGCATCTGCACGCCCATCCATTTTACGTCATCTCAACACTAACCATCATTGTGGCATCCATTTGGCTATGGACGCCTTTTACACCAGGCAAGTTGAGTCTGTATGCTGAAGCTGCTGAGCTACCACTGTCCTACCTCTGTGACTTTCTCCTCAGCGAATATGCATGCCATTTATCTGCCATGCGTGGCCACCGCTCCTATGCTTCCTTTTTTGATGATTCCTTTGACCATCAGTAGGGGGCTTGTCCCTCTTCTGTTACCTCCTGGAGTCCGCTTTCGCCACATGCTACTGCGGCTTAACTTAATGCTACCTGCAACTTTCCCAGTGGGTGTGAACCCTTCACCACCTTGGCTTTGTGAAGCAGCCCATGTTAACCTTGGCCTTCATTCACTTCCTAAGGACACTACGTCGGCCTCGGTCTATCGCCTTCAGTTTCACGACCTTTGCATGGAACTTAGCGATAGTACCTCTTCATACACTGATGGCTCTCGGACTGACTGTGGGGTCAGGTGTGCATTTGTCATACCAGCTTCCGGCACACTGCTCAGTATTTACAGCTCAGCTTTTCGCCTTGTATCAGGCCACAGAGTACATCCGGCGACACAGTCTACCCAATTGTGTCCTCTGCTCAGACTCGCTCAGCGCCCTCCAAAGTATCTGTGCGCTGTACACTGCTCATCCCTTAGTGCAGCAGGTCCAGGAAATCTGTCACTTGCTCACTCGTGGTGGAGCTAATGTCATGTTTCTGTGGGTGCTTGGCCATGTCCGTCTGCCAAGAAACGAGGCTGCTGACGCTACTGCCAAGGCTGCAGTCCTTGTACCTCAGCCTGCGAGTACCTATATTCCCTCTGATGATACCTGTGTTGGCGTCTGTCAGGTGGTGGTGTCACTTTGGCATTTCCAATGGTCCTCCCTTCGCGGGAATAAGCTTCAACTTGTTAATCCTCTCGTGGCACCTTGGCCGACCTTCTGTCAGTCCTCCCACTGGGAGGAGATACTTTGTATTGGGCACTGACATTTTAGCCATTGTCATTTGCTCAGTGGCGCTACCTCACCACTTTGTACACATTGCGCCCAAATTTTAACTGTCTGCCACTTCCTGCTGGAATGCCCTTTTTACAAAAATTTACATTCCAGGTTGGGTTTGCCGTCTGATTTATCAGCCATTTTAGCGAATACACACGGGCTGTCAACCGCGTTTTACTTTTAACTGCCGAAGCAATATGGCGAAGGCCATTTATTTTTAGTTTTGGACCTCCATTTCTGTATGGTGTTTTTTTAGCCCTTTTTCCATGTGCCTTTCTTAGCTGTCTCCTATTCTGTCCATTGGGACTGACATATAGTTGTTTCCCTCGTCTCAGTGTTTGTGCTCTATAGTTTTGACTTGGGCGCATATGATCCCAACTGTTTTTTGCACCATAAAACAAAACAAAACAAAACATAAATAAGCTCTGCCATCATATACGTACTGAATTAAATAAACGTCTTAAATATAAATGTTTGTTGAAGCATTTGTATAAATGATCACTGGCTCTACCACAAACTGAACCTTCCTTGTACATCCCTGAAGGATATGGTTCTAGCAAGTTTCTTCTTTAGGACTATAATTAGCCGTGGTGGAGAAGTATCTGTTTTTGTAAATAAATTGCCTTAACACTAAATGTTAAAATGTTTTCTCAAGAGGAAGTATTCGTAATTGCAACTGTATCTTTTTCTAGTATTAAGCTAATACTCTCCGCCACCTCTAATCCCTCAATCTGGTGTTGCTGTGCTTACTAAGCATGTCGAGAACCTCACTGGTAATCTCAACATTAAATATGGCAACTTCAAGCTTTTATTTATTGTAGACAACATTGAAACTAGGTGTAAAACAAACTGTTTATGAGCTGTCAATTTGTATTGTATTAATGAACATCCAAGAAGATGGAATGCATGCTTTGACAATATAATTACCATTCCACAAATAATTAGATTGTGATGCAATAGATTCAGTGTTGTCAAATTATCTAGACTTGTGGATGACTAGTGAAAGTGTTAATTGTAGTGTACAGCAACCTTTCTATGTCAAGAAGTTCAGAATGTTAAAAGCAGACCGTGTACATTTAAGGTACAAGTTATCCAACTGTGACAGTTGTGAAGTGCCTTTGATATGTTTGATACTCTTAGTATGTACATGTAAACTAAAATGGTCAAAACTGATAATGCGTGAAGCAAGCTGAATAAATGACAACTCCTTATCCAAAAATACTTTCTACCTTTTATTCCATGATAAAAGCTAGTGACCCTGTTATGGAGCAAATATATAGGGTGGGGAGAGGGGGACCACTTCATAAGCAAATCACGAAGAAACTACTTCCTCAGAAAGGGATGAAAATAATTCTCAAGGTACTTGGGACAATATAGGCCACTTGATTTGAGACATTGCTTTCAAGTATACTCAGGTTAGTAGCCAGATTGTATACCTAACTGTGTCTAAGCCAGGTAAACTCATGTAGTGAAGGTATCTATTTCTTCTCAAATTACATTCTAAAACATATTTATATAATAATTCTCCTCTGACATACCCTGTGAACTGGAAAATTTCCTGATGTCTTGAAATCCACGAATGTTGTCCTAGTTAATGAGAAGGGAAATAGAAACAGTCCTGAGGTTAACAGGCTAGTATCTGTGATTCCCATAATATCTAAGGTCATAGAACACCGCATGAAAAACCAACTATGAAGCTACCGTGTGAACAACATGCTCTTCTTTCCTACCCTCCATCAAAGCTATGAATTATCTAGTTACACATGCTCTGAAAGGTTTTGAAAGGCACTCTCTTTGCCTGTTCTAATTCCTAGATTTACATATTTGATGCTGTACCTTCAGCCTCAGGGGTTATTCGCAGCTTCTGTTGAAGATAAATGTTGTATGTTAGGTAAGTTTATATTTCCAGTGTGCTATATTTTATATTTCCAAAAAATGCCCTACAGTGAACCAAAATTAAATAAAATCTTACAAGTAATAGTGATTTCACATTCTCCTTTGAAAATTGTTTGCAAATTTGGAAACAGTTATTAGTTTTCTCTTATATTATAATTAAACTTTTACAAAGTTAGGAACAAAGATAAGTTTGAGTTTTTACCTATACGAATGTTTCTTTGTATGCTAACAGGGATATCATATCATTTTGCATCTAAACCTTCATTCATTTGAATTTGTCACTACAGTTAAGTAAATATAAACACAAACTTTGTAAGAAAGCACCAAACAGTGTGCTGAAATAGCTAAACAAACCTTTCATGCTTCTAAAATTTATGTATTATCTGTACAGTGATAGTTTACAATGGGAAATGTGTGTTACAAGTAGGGATGGCCGATAAATTGCACCCCTTGATATTGTTATCAATGTAGAGTAGCTCCCATTACCGGCGCTGCTGTAATGAGTTTACATACAGCAAATGGCTCTGAGCCCTGTGGTCATCAGTCCCCTAGAACTTAGAACTACTTAAACCTAGCTAACCTAAGAACATCACACACATCCATGCCCGAGGCAGGATTCAAACCTGCGACCGTAGCAGTCGCGCGGTTCTGGACTGATGCGCCTAGAATCGCTCAGCCACCGCGGCCGGCTTACATACAGCAGACAGTGTCAGTTGCCACTACTGCGTGTAATTGTACCCCTGCTCTATTCTACATGCTTGAGATGGAGATAGCCTTACCTCTCTCATGCTTCACATCACGCAGCTGAGCGACCGTCATAACTGCTTTGGCCTTCGGTCTATGCACGCAGTCTTTTCTTCACCTTTTTAACATCGATGAGTTAATCGATTTTTAAGTTTGAACATAATTGCCAAGACAAAAATTAAGAATTATAAGGACCAAATTTTAAAAAAAGACAGAATAAGCACTTATAAAGACTTTATTGCACAGTATAAAAATTCAGTACTTTTAAGAAACATACAAAACCTGTTAATATACGAAAATTAATCAACATCCCATCCATTGGAGGAACAGAATACGGATTGTGTAACTAAAAATCCCAAAAAAAAAACTGTCCAACTCTCATACTGACAAGACAATGCTGAGAATTCATATTTGTGCTTCTGCATCAGTTGAAACAAACATGTGGCAAGACTGGAGTACATTTAAAGATTATACCCGTCCAGAATTATTTCAATCATAGAACTCAAGGTTACAAGCTGTATGTTGTCAGATCAAATAACTTATTGTTGATTAAGTTTTTGATTTAAAACAGATATATTAATTGACCCATTAAATAATGATATCACCAACAATAAAAAGACAGGCTTAGTTGTAAGCAGTGGTTCAAAGAATAATCAACTGCTCCATAATCATGTCGCGGAAATGACTGTAGGTACAGTATTTTGTCATGAAGTGTAGGCTTCTATGAGTATAGAGCAGCAAAATAGTGGCCAACAAATTCTAACAGTGTGTGAAATTTATACACTCCTGGAAATGGAAAAAAGAACACATTGACACCGGTGTGTCAGACTCACCATACTTGCTCCGGACACTGCGAGAGGGCTGTACAAGCAATGATCACACGCACGGCACAGCAGACACACCAGGAACCGCGGTGTTGGCCGTCGAATGGCGCTAGCTGCACAGCATTTGTGCACCGCCGCCGTCAGTGTCAGCCAGTTACCGTGGCATACGGAGCTCCATCGCAGTCTTTAACACTGGTAGCATGCCGCGACAGCGTGGACGTGAACCGTATGTGCAGTTGATGGACTTTGAGCGAGGGCGTATAGTGGGCATGCGGGAGGCCGGGTGGACGTACCACCGAATTGCTCAACACGTGGGGCGTGAGGTCTTCACAGTACATCGATGTTGTCGCCAGTGGTCGGCGGAAGGTGCACGTGCCCGTCAACCTGGGACCAGACCGCAGCGACGCACGGATGCAAGCCAAGACCGTAGGATCCTACGCAGTGCCGTAGGGGACCGCACCGTGACTTCCCAGCAAATTAGGGACACTGTTGCTCCTGGGGTATCGGCGAGGACCATTCGCAACCGTCTCCATGAAGCTGGACTACGGTCCCGCAAACCGTTAGGCCGTCTTCCGCTCACGCCCCAACATCGTGCAGCCCGCCTCCAGTGGTGTCGCGACAGGCGTGAATGGAGGGACGAATGGAGACGTGTCGTCTTCAGCGATGAGAGTCGCTTCTGCCTTGGTGCCAATGATGGTCGTATGTGTGTTTGGCGCCGTGCAGGTGAGCGCCACAATCAGGACTGCATACGACCGAGGCACACAGGGCCAACACCCGGCATCATGGTGTGGGGAGCGATCTCCTACAATGGCCGTACACCACTGGTGATCGTCGAGGGGACACTGAATAGTGCACGGTACATTCAAACCGTCATCGAACCCATCGTTCTACCATTCCTAGACCGGCAAGGGAACTTGCTGTTCCAACAGGACAATGCACGTCCGCATGTATCCCGTGCCACCCAACGTGCTCTAGAAGGTGTAAGTCAACTACCCTGGCCAGCAAGATCTCCGGATCTGTCCCCCATTGAGCATGTTTGGGACTGGATGAAGCGTCGTCTCACGCGGTCTGCACGTCCAGCACGAACGCTGGTCCAACTGTGGCGCCAGGTGGAAATGGCATGGCAAGCCATTCCACAGGACTACATCCAGCATCTCTACGATCGTCTCCATGGGAGAATAGCAGCCTGCATAGCTGCGAAAGGTGGATATACACTGTACTAGTGCCGACATTGTACATGCTCTGTTGCCTGTGTCTATGTGCCTGTGGTTCTGTCAGTGTGATAATGTGATGTATCTGACCCCAGGAATGTGTCAATAAAGTTTCCCCTTCCTGGGACAATGAATTCACGGTGTTCTTATTTCAATTTCCAGGAGTGTAGGTAAGCTGTTCACTGCTTTCATAAAGTACTCTTCAAGCGTGTTGGCAGCATGTCATTCCATACCAAGATAAACTGATTAAGAAAATGCTTACTTGGTAACTAATGCATTGTTTTTAGATACAAAAAAACCTTACATTGAGAAACATTCCACGTGGGAAAAATATATCTAAAAACAAAGATGATGTGACTTACCAAAAGAAAGCGGTGGCGGGTCAATAGACACACAAACATACACACAAAATTCAAGCTTTCGCAACCAACGGTTGCTTCGTCAGGAAAGAGGGAAGGAGAGGGAAAGACGAAAGGATGTGGGTTTTAAGGGAGAGGGTAAGGAGTCATTCCAATCCCGGGAGCGAAAAGACTCACTTTGGGGGAAAAAAGGACGGGTATACACTCGCGCGCGCGCGCCCACACACACACACACACACACACACACACACACACACACACACACACATGTCCATCTACACATATAAAGACACAAGCAGACATGTGTAAAAGCAAAGAGTTTGAGCAGAGATGTCAGTTGAGGCGGAAGTACAGAGGCAAAGATGTTGTCGAATGACAGGTGAGGTATGAGTGGCGGCAACTTGAAATTAGCGGAGATTGAGGCCTGGTGGATATCGGGAAGAGAGGATATATTGAAGGGCAAGTTCCCATCTCCGGAGTTCGGATAGGTTGGTGTTAGTGGGAAGTATCCAGATAACCCGGACGGCGTAACACTGTGCCAAGATGCGCTGGCCGTGCTCCAAGGCATGTTTAGCCACAGGGTGATCCTCATTACCAACAAACACTGTCTGCCTGTGACCATTCATGCAAATGGTCAGTTTGTTGCTGGTCATTCCAACATAGAATGCATCACAGTGTAGGCGGGTCAGTTGGTAAATCACGTGGGTGCTTTCACATGTGGCTCTGCCTTTGATCGTGTACACCTTCCGGGTTACAGGACTGGAGTAGGTGGTGGTGGGAGGGTGCATGGGACAGGTTTTCCACCGGGGGTGATTACAAGGGTAGGAGCCAGAGGGTAGGGAAGGTGTTTTGGGGATTTCATAGGGATGAACTATGAGGTTACGAAGGTTAGGTGGACGGTGGAAGACACTCTTGGTGGAGTGGGGAGGATTTCATGAAGGATGGATCTCATTTCAGGGCAGGATTTGAGGAAGTCGTATCCCTGCTGGAGAGCCACATTCAGAGTCTGATCCAGTCCTGGAAAGTATCCTGTCACAAGTGGGGCACTTTTGTGGTTCTTCTGTGGGAGGTTCTGGGTTTGAGGGGATGAGGAAGTGGCTCTGGTTATTTGCTTCTGTACCAGGTCGGGAGGGTAGTTGCGGGATGCGAAAGCTGTTGTCAAGTTGTTGGTGTAATGGTTCAGGGATTCCGGACTGGAGCAGATTCGTTGGCCATGAAGACCTAGGCTGTAGGGAAGGGACCATTTGATGTGGAATGGGTGGCAGCTGTCATAATGGAGGTACTGTTGCTTGTTGGTGGGTTTGATGTGGACGGATGTGTGAAGCTGGCCATTGGACAGATGGAGGTCAACGTCAAGGAAAGTGGCATGGGATTTGGAGTAGGACCAGGTGAATCTGATGGAACCAAAGGAGTTGAGGTTGGAGAGGAAATTCTGGAGTAGTTCTTCACTGTGAGTCCAGATCATGAAGATGTCATCAATAAATCTGTACCAAACTTTGGGTTGGCACGCCTGGGTAACCAAGAAGGCTTCCTCTAAGTGACCCATGAATAGGTTGGCGTACGAGGGAGCCGTAATTGTTGGTATGTCTGGCCTTCAAAAGTGAAGAAGTTGTGGGTCAGGATGAAGCTGGCTAAGGTAATGAGGAAAGAGGTTTTAGGTAGGGTGGCAGGTGATCGGCGTGAAAGGAAGTGCTCCATCGCAGCGAGGTGCTGGATGTGCAGAATATTTGTGTATAAGGAAGTGGCATCAATGGTTACAAGGATGGTTTCCAGGGGTAACAGACTGGGTAAGGATTCCAGGCATTCGAGAAAGTGGTTGGTGTCTTTGATGAAGGATGGGAGACTGTGTGTAATGGGTTGAAGGTGTTGATCTACATAGGCAGAGATACGTTCTGTGGGGGCTTGGTAACCAGCTACAATGGGGCAGCCGGGATGATTGGGTTTGTGAATTTTAGGAAGAAGGTAGAAGGTAGGGGTGCGGGGTGTCGGTGGGGTCAGGAGGTTGATGGAGTCAGTGAAAGGTTTTGTAGGGGGCCTAAGGTTCTGAGGACTCCTTGAAGCTCCGCCTGGACATCAGGAATGGGATTACCGTGGCAAACTTTGTATGTGGTGGTGTCTGAAAGCTGATGCAGTACCTCAGCCACGTACTCCCGATGATCAAGTACCACGGTAGTGGAACCCTTGTCTGCCAGAAGAATGACGATGGATCGGTCAGCCTTCAGATCACGGATAGCCTGGGCTTCAGCAGTGGTGATATTGGTAGTAGGATACACACAAAATTCAAGCTTTTGCAACCAACAGTTGCTTCATCAGGAAAGAGGGAAGGAGAGGGAAAGACGAAAGGATGTGGGTTTTAAGGGAGAGGGTAAGGAGTCGTTCCAATCCCGAGAGCGGAAAGGCTTACCTTAGGGGGAAAAAAGGACAGGTATACACTCGCGCACACACACACACACACACACATATCCGTCCGCAAGTACAGACACAAAAAATTATGTACATGATGTCTTACGAAAGATGCCCAGGAGTGGTCCGCGATTCGCATGGCCCGGCCACTGGCCGCTACCACCGCACCCACCGGATGCTACTGCGCCCTACTCTGACACTAACCTGCCGGTAGTAGGCTGGTGTGTGCTCTCCTTCAGTTAAGTACAAAGAATGGTGCCATCTGATTAACTTAATCTTATCATTATTTACAGTAGGTGCTCAAAATGATTTCCCTCTGTGATAAGAGCAGCCTGACATTCCCTCAACACATTAGCAAACACCCAACTAATTTTGGCTGCTGAAACCTGGGAAATGACTAGCTGAACCCCATTTTCCAACTCTTTGAGCATGTTGCGATTTGTTGCATACATCTTGTCTTTTAACATACCCCAAAGATAAAAATACAGATTTAGACCTGGAGAACAAGGAGGCCAGTCAACTATTCTGTCATCAAAAACTTTTCGTATTGCTGTTATAGAAGTGTTGGCAATATGTAATCTTGCACTGTCCTGCATGAAATAACCATATGTCTTTTGTTAATGTTATTTCTCAAGAAAAAAAGATGATATATATTATTAACATACCTGTCCGATCATATTGTTTCTTGTACTAACTGCACAGCATACTCTCGTTTTCGCATCGTGCAAAAATTGTTGATGTAATCATTAAGGATTTTCAGAGCTCCAGTGTTGACTGTTCTGAGAATTTACATACCTTGATAAATGCAGGCTTCATCAGAAAAGAGTATCTCAGGATCAGCCTCCCCATGGAGCACAGACTATAACAGCTACTTGCAGTAATGACATCGAGCAACAGTATTTAAGTTCCTCAGTTGGTGTACTCCCATTATTTTGTATGGTTACAATTTGTCTGTGCACATTTCTGTGAGCAGATGCTTTTCACACACCAGTCTGAAGTGCCAAATGGCGCAGAGATTTTCTCGGACTTCTTTCCAAGGCCGCCTGTATCTTGCCAAATTTATTTTCGGTTAAAACACTAGGTTCTCTAGACCTTCATCTGTATAACACAGACCCAGTCTCTTGAAATTTGATGACTAATCTGCATGTTGCCAAATCATTGAGATTCAAATTCCATTCAACATTCCACTTACGATTCTGTTTCTTCATAGTTCAAGAGAGGAAACACTTGTTCATCCTTCATGTATATCCCACCGAATGGAAACTTGACAGGAAACTCAAAACAAAACACCCTGTGGTTCAGTGTAGGGGGCACATGCAAAGTATTGGTATCCAAGAAGTACAAATAGTGACAACTGGCAAATGCAGTGGCAACAGCTGGAAAACACACCATGTGACCCACAGACCCCTCCAGACACCTTTCATGAGGTACCTTGTACTTAAAAGTTACAGAATACTTGGTAACTTCTCCTATAGGTGATTTCACAAGCATGGAATTTAATTTGCACAGAAGATAACAAATTTCAATTTTTGAGGTTCACAAACTATCCCTGGCACTTTACAAGTGGATAAAAAATATAAGGAGCATTTCATAATTCTCTGTGTAAAAATAGTTACTTTTAAATAAATCAGATGAGATAAAATTATATCAACTTCTCTTTATTTGCCTTTTGATTCTGTAGAATAGTATGTTAATGTCAAAATATTAGAGAAATATCTGCATAAAAACTGATTACGAGTTAATATCCTGTCAGACAACAGATTTTTTTCTGTTTGTTTTGTTTTATGGTGCAAAAACAGCCAGAGTCATAGGAGCCCATGTCAGAACTGTAGAACATGAAGACAAAGTGAGCAGTTAAGAATGACTACACGTTAACCCCTATTGACGGAACATAAGACAGCTAAAAAGAGGGACTTGGAGAGAGGTCTCTAAAATACACCATAGAGAAACAGAGGTCAGAACTAAAAATCAAATGGCCTGTGCTATATTGCTACGACAGATAGAAAGTAAAATGCGGTTGACAGCCCACGTGTCATTTGTTAAAATGGTCGACAACTCGGACGGTAAACATAAATGAGACGATAAGTGGTTAAAAAAAGGCATTCTGTCAGGAAATGGCAATGAGCAAAAAGTGGTGGGGAAGCACCACTTAACAAATGGTGATGGCTAAAAAGACAGTGCCCAATAAGCAGCCTAGCTAACATGATCTCCCCGCGGCAAGAGGGCTGAGAGGTCATCCGAGCCACTGGGAAAGGCTTTCTTCACCAGAGCTTGTTCCCATGAAGGGAGGACCAGTGGTGATGCCAAAACTAATACCATCTGCTTACAGGTGGCAACACAGAGATCATTGGAGGGAATGAAAGAACTAGCAGGCCAATGTACAAGGACTGCAGCTATGGCAGTAGCATCAGCAGCCTTGTTTCCCATCAAACCAACATGACCAGTAACCATCACTGTGTCTCCCCAAGAACGAGCAAGTGACAGCTTTCCTGGATCCGTTGTACTAAGCAATGGATGGTGCACGGCACACGGATGTTCTGAAGGGCCTGAGAGAGTTGGAGCTGATGACAAAAATGAAAAGCCTGTGTAGCCGAATGTACTGCAATGCCTGAGACAGGGTGAAGACCTCTGCCGCAAATACTGAGCAATGTTCTGGGAGCCTATACAAAAAATCGTCGGTGCCAATGGCTAAGGCAGACTAGACACCATGGTCGATCAGAGAGCCATCAGTGTACATGAAGGTTCCATCATGAAGTTCTGTGCAAAGGTTGTGAAACTTAGTGATAGAGTGAGGCTGGAGTAGTGTCTTTAGGAAGCAAATGAAGAAGGTGAACAATGGCCACCACACGAAGCCAAGGTGGTGAAAGGTTCACAGTCATCGAGAAAGTGAGAGGTAGTGTGAAGTTAAACTGCCAGAACAAGAGCCGAAAGTGAACTCCACGAGGTGACAGAGAAGAGCATTGCACCCCATACTGGCAATCAAAGGAGTCATCGAAAAAGGAGGTGTAGGATGTGTGGCCAGGTACGACAGACAAACGGCGTGCATATCAACTGATGGGAAAATCACAGCGGTATGACAGCAGTAATTCAGCAGCTTCAGCATACAGACACTCAACCAGACTAGTGTAAAGGGTGCCAGTGCCAAAATGGATGCCACGATGGTAGATGGTATTGAGACAGCATAAGAGGGACAAATGTGCAAATGCATGAACAAAATACCCATAGTTTAGTTTTGAATGACAAGTGACTCGTACAAATGGAGGAGAGTTGTCCGATTCACTTCCCAGGAAGTACCGTCGAGGACATGTAGGACACTGAGGGACCTTGCAGAGCAGGTGGCCAGGTAAGACACTTGGTGTGACAAAATTTTCCTATCGAGCATGAGCCCCAGGAATTTTGAAGTTTCAATGAACAGAAAGGCAACAGGCCCAAGATTTATAGACCCTGGAAGAAACCAATTACACCACCAGAAATCCATATAAACAGTTTTGTCAGTGGAAAAGCAAAAGCCACTGTTGATGTTCCATGAGTAAAGACAATCCCCACTGAAGATGCTGCTCAAGGAGACAAATCGGTGGAGAACTACAATAGATCGCAAAATTGTCAACAAAAAGTTAGTCAGAGATGCCTGGCGGGAGACAGGCCGTTATAGTTTTAATGACAATTGCAAAAAGAACGACACTCAGGGCGGAACGCTGAGGCACACAGTTTTCCTGGATAAAGGTATCCGACACAAGGGAGAATCGACACATACCTTGAAAATCGGCCTTTCAAAAATTCTTGAAGGAAACGGAGCATGCAGTCATGGCTGCCCCACATATAGAGAGTACGGAGGATGCCAGTGCTCCAGCAGGTGTCGTAATCTTTCTCCAAATCCAAAACCCTACCACAGTCTGGTATTTCCGCAGAAAACCATGTGTGTGGTGGGTTGACAAAGTGACGAGATGGTCAAGTGCAGAATGGTGTGCTCGAAAGCCACGCTGCAATGGCCAGTAAATTGCAAGACTCGAGCCACCATACCAGCTGGGCATGAATCATATGTTCCATCACCTTGCAAACACAGCTGGTGAGAGAAATGTGGCGATAACTAAAAGGATGGTTTCCAGAATGAGAATTTCACTCTGCAGCGGAGTGTGCGCTGATATGAAACTTCCTGGCAGATTAAAACTGTGTGTGTCGGTCGGACGTGAGTCGTGCTTCGGTAGCTCAGATGGTAGAGCACTTGCCCGCGAAAGGCAAAGATCCTGAGTTCGAGTCTCGGTTGGGCACACAGTTTTAATCTCCCAGGAAGTTTTAGAAGGATGGTGTTTGTCCTTGCCAGGCTTAGGTATGGGTATGACAGTGACTTCACGCCAGTGTCTGGGAAACATGCCCTCTGCCCAGATGTGATTCTACATATAAAAAAGTGCTTACCAGCAAGAGAGAAGTTCTGCAGCTTTTGAATATGAATATCGTCTGGCCTTGAGGTGAAGGATCGGGATGATGTGAGAGTACGATCTAGTTCCCTCACAGTAAAGGTGGCATTGCAGTACTCATTATTCTGAGAAGAGAAAGGTATCGCCCCAGCCTCCTGCACTCATTTCCGATGGAGGGACCGAGCGAGGTGGCGCAGTGGTTAGACACTGGACTCGCATTCGGAAGGACGACGGTTCAATCCCGCGTCCGGCCATCCTGATTTAGGTTTTCCGTGATTTCCCTAAATCACTCCAGGCAAATGCCGGGATGGTTCCTCTGACAGGGCACGGCCGACTTCCTTCCCCATCCGTCCCTAGTCCGATGAGACCGATGACCACGCTGTCTGGTCTCCTTCCCCAAACCAACCAACCAACCACCCAACCGATGGAGGAAGGCAGGGTGATAGTGGGTGGACCTCAAAATCTTCGCAAAAGAATGGCTCAAGGTATCAGAGAGCAGCAGGGTGCACTATGACATCATCTGCTACTGTCAGGCCAGAAATTGGGAAATGGACCTTAGTCCTAGAGAGGCATTGGAGGTTGACCCACATGATGGAAGAGGGAGTGGAACTGTTAAAAGAATTAATAAGGGAAATCCAGCTAGCTTTTCTGCTATCCCAAAGAATGCAATGACACCGTGTATGCAACTGTTTGTAATGAATGCAGTTTGCCATCATAGGATGATGGTTAAAAATGCGGAGAGCACATCTCCATGCACGAATTGGGTCGCAGTACACTACAGTCCACCAAGGGACCAAGACAGGGCATGGTAAAGAGGAAGTGTGGGGAATAGAACGTTCTGCAGCATTACGGATAATGTTTGTAAGATATTCTATCTGGTCATCGCAACTGTGGAAATGTTGTTCACCACAGGTCACCAAGGTAGGAGTAAAGCTTCCAGTTGGCATTAGAAAACAGCCATTTTGGTGTGCACGTAGCTGGGGTAGGAGTCATCAATTTTATAGCACATGGGAAATGGTCGCTCGAGTATCAGAGACAACAGACCACTTAAGGCAATGGGCAAGGAGGGGAGTACAGGAGGAGAGGTGCAAATGAGAATAGGTGTGAGTGGAGTCTGAAAGGAATGTGGATGCTCCTATGTTAAGACAAATGAGGTTAAGTTGATTGAGAATGTCAGCCAAGAGGCCACTTTTCTGACAGGTTCTGGGAGAACCCCAAAGGGGATGGTGTGCATTTAAGTCACCAGGCAGTAGAAAGGGGTGAGGAAGTTGCCCAATAAGCTGGAGGAAGTCTGCCCTGATGACGTCAAATGACAGAGGGATGTAAACGGTACGAAGGGAAAAGGTCAAGTGAGGAAGGAAAATCCCAATTCCAACTAGTCGAAACTGAGTAGTCAGGGAGATGGGTTGGCTATGAACATCATCCCAGATGAGCAGCATGACTCCCCTATGAGATGGAATGCTGTCTTTGGGGGGGAAGGTCCAAATGGACCAGGAAGGAATGCAAGAGCTCAAAGCTGTCCTGTGGATGTAATTTTGTTTCCTGGAGGCATAGAATAAACAGACACTGTGATTCTAAGAGCAGCCCTATGTCCTCTCTGTTGGACTGAAGGCCACAAACATTCCATTGGAGAAGTCATGATAAGGAAAGCAGAAGAGGACAAAAATGAATGAGCGTCACCTTGGCTGCTGCCGAGTGCCACCCTTCAAAGATTCACTGTTACAGGGTGCAGATACTGGACATCCCACTCCGTGAGATCCAGAGGTGTTGGCGTTCTCCTTCTGTCAGTCTGTGGAGTCCAGGGCAAAAAATGATTGGCGGTACACACCGGTGATACGGAGGTCAGCCGGACGAGGGTATCACATGGCGACACAGTCAAAGAGGAGAAGATTGTTTGCCTTTGACTTCTTGGAGCCTTTCTAGTTGTCAGGGGAAGACTGTTGGCTGGAAGGACGTGGGAAATCTTTGCAGGAATATTCCTTCTGCCCTTTCCAACTTGACGGTTGTGTAGCAGGTGACTTTGCCTCATGAGGCAAAAGTTCGGTGGCTTGTTGCACAGCTGGAGGAAGAGACAGGGATGCTACCATGACAATGGGTGTTTTTACAACTGCAAAGCTGAATTTGAGGTCCCATGTCTGCATGGCCATGTTCTTCATGGAGTGAGATGTAGCAAGAACAGTACTGTAAGTGCAGAATGGTAGAGCACAGGGTTTCTAAAGGACCAACAATTTCCGAGCGAGTGGGTACGGCTCGTTTTCCTTCACCCAGATTTCCTGGACAGCCCATTCATTATGATTCATGGGACAATCTTGGGAGGAGCGGCGTGGTCACCATTACAGCTGATATAGCAGGGAGGAGTAGGATAAAAATTGACCTCGTGAGCATCTGTACCACAAGCTCACATTTGGCCAGGTGTCAACAAGACATTAAAGTATGGTTGCAACAATGAAACTGCTACCAGCACATAAGATTCGTAATGTATGGTCGAACAGTGATAACTTCATAGCCTCCTGTGATCTTTCATGGAAGCACCACTCTATCAAAAGTGAGAAGAAGAGTGCATGTAGGCACTAAGGATGCGTCTACTGTTTCTATCAGTCAATGGACTGCAATGACACTCTGATCAGAGAGGTACGTTTGGATTTCTGCCTCAGCCAGACCATTGAGGAGCCTGTTGTAAATAACACCACTGGAAGAATTCAGCATTCGATGGGCCTTGACATGAACAAGATAGCTCTGGATTAACGAAGCTGCAACCAGTTGTGCTTGAGAATCAGAAGTTGTCTCCTAAAACAAAATGCGTTTGCGTAAACGAGAGCAGGATTTCGCAGGGCCAGCAATTGCATCAACACATTTATGAATAATAAACGGATTTACCGTAGCAAAGGACTGGTCATATTCAATACATGAAACCATGAGGAACCATCATGCAGCTGGGAGGGAATCATTCACCTCATTGTGTTTACATTTAATGGATGTTGACAGTAAAGGTGGTGATTGGCTCATAGCGAGAAAATCCCCCATGGTTGCCAGTGTCTCTGATGGTGCGCTCCTTCCAACTAGTGGTCCCCCTCCAAAGGGGGAGCACCTGTCTTAGATGATTGCTCACACCTCCCAAACACCTGACAGAGGGACCGATCGGCAGTTTGGGAAGGTAGCAACTCAGGTAATCACCTCTCCCTGGGCCTGGCCTGTATGAGGGTGTACATGCGAGCCTACCTGTCAACCCAGGGCCAGGGAATATGTGTTACCCAATCATCTGTTGTGTGTCAGGCGCATGGCCTGGCCTTCAGGAGTGCACAGGAAGAAAGAAGAAAAAGAGGAACTTCAAACACCAAAGTGGAGGAAAGACAGGAACAGGGGAATGAAGAAAGAAAAAGGAATGAAAACAGTGGAGAGACTGTTCTGGTATTGGCTACTGAAAATGCGGAACGCCTTTCCAAAAACATCCCAGACATGTTCCTCAATGGATAGGAAAAGGAATAGCAAGTGGACAGACATGCAGCACAGAATGGAAAAGATGCTGCAGATGCTGGGGCCAAGCATGAATCCCCCAAAGAGTGGCAAGCTGCCTGGAGGTAGACTAAACAGTGTTGGGACTGGATAAATCGACCAAGGCCTCAATGTTATCATCCCACCATCCACCTTAAGCGATGTAGGAAAACCTAAATAAGGATGAGTATAGAGGGATTTGAAATACCCTCCTTTCAAATCTAGGCCTGTGCCCTCAGCATGTATGGAATGTATAGAAGTGCTGAATAAATTACGTTGACAGCTACAATGAAACACATATTTCACCTTCAATAACTACAACCACTACTTACACTCAACTTTGTTCACAAATATCACGTTTTGCATCTCACTTCAGGAAGAAGCTGCATATCTGATGTACCTGAAACAGAAAAACAGCAGAAGTAATCTTGATAGAACCACAGAAAGCTTTTCACAATGTTGATTGGAATACTCTCTGAAATTCTGAAGGTAGCATGTGTAAAATATAGGGAGCAAAAGGCTATATACAACTCTTAAAGAAACCAGAGGGCAATTGAAAGTGTCTAAGGGCATGAAAGGAAAGCAATGGCTGAGAAGGGTGAGACAAGATTGTAGCCTACCCCTAATGTTATTCAATCTGTGCATTGAGCAAGCTGTTAAGGAAACCAAAGAAAAGTTTGGAGTAGGTATTAAAGTTAAGGGAGGAGAAATAAAAAGTTGGGTTTTCTGATGACATTGTAATTTTGTCATTGACACAAAGGGCCTTGAAGATCAGCAGAATGGAATGGCCAGAGTCTTGTAAGGAGTATATGAAATGAACATCAACAAAAGCAAAACAATGGTAATGGAATGTAATTGAATTAAACCAAGCAAGGGGATTAGATTAGGACAAGAGACACAAAAAGTAGTAGATGAGTTCACAATGTGGACAGTAAAGGAATTAATGATGGCCAAAGTATAGAGGTTATAAAATACAGACTAGCAATGGCAGGAAAACCATTTCCGAGGAAGAGAAATTTGTTAACTTCAAATACAGATTTAAATGTTAGGAAGTCTTTTCCAAAGGTCTTTATCTGTAGTGTAGCCACGTAATGAAGTGAAACATGGACATAAACAATTTAGACAAGAAAAGAATAGCTTTTGAAATGTGACACTACAGAAAAATGTGAAAGATTAGATGGGTAGATTGCCTAACTAATGAGGAGTTACTGTGTAGAAATGGAGAGAAAAGAAATTTATGGCACAGCTTGACTAAAAGAAGTACCATCATGAGACATCAAGGGATTACCAGTTTAGTATGGAAGGGACGGTTTGGTGGTAAAAAGTGTTTACAGAAACCAAAAGATGTATACAGTAAGCAGATTCAAAAGGATGTAGGTTGCAGTATTGTTATTCAGAGATGAGGCTTTCATAGAATATAGTAACATGGAGAACTGTATCAAACCAGTATTCAGACTGTAGACCACAACAAAAAAAAAAAGCACTCAGCAAATAGTTCAAGGAACTGAAAATAGCATGAACCGACATACATACTTAATGTGTGTAAATGGAAACATTCCTCAAGTAGAAATATTGACAAAACCTAAGCACAAGTTCAGGAGCAGTTTCAAAAGTGAGACATGTGATACTACACTGTAGACAAGTGCATTTGTTAGCCGAGACTGTGCTACAGATGAGTGTGCCACAACAATGCACAAAAAAGTAAAATTAAAAAAAATTGTGTTTCATTTTATCTGTGTTCTCTTTTGGATATCTTCTCACAGCGAGAGAAAAGTGTATTGCAAGTAGACTATATATGCTAGTCCATTCATTTTCCAGGAGAGGCACTGTTTCTGTTCCTAGAGTCAGTTACCAATTTTCCTTCATCCTAGACTCATATTGAAGTTTAGGTTTTTTATATGGTGACACAAACATCTGATTGTTCTATTTAAACACTCTACACTGGTCAGATTCGCACAGTATCTCAGGCACTGAAGCTCCAGAAGGAAATTGTTAGATAATATGGGCACTGCACTGCACTGCACAAAGTGGCCAGTTGTTTTAATAACAGTCTTATTGGTTCTGTCACTATATATTTACAAATGTATAATGATCTCTGAGGAAACATTATTTAAGGAGAACCATTTTTGCCAAACACTACTAGACCCACAAATAATTTCATTCTTTTCATGACAGACACACTAAATGACATATTCTCAGACAACACACTTTTTTAACAGATTAATACAAAAAAGAATCAGTATGGGTATACATCCTTCAAAATAAAGGCTACAGGACATTCAATGGGAGAAATGCTATTCTGCGGAAGATTAATACTTTCAGGATCAACTGATGATTTGAGAAGGTGTGAGTAACAGAATATGTGCTAGATTGAGCTGATAGCATGCATGTCTCCCCCTTGAAATCTTGTTTGTGGTGACATATTTACAGTAGCCTGAGGTCTAAGTTTGAATGAAACACGACTTTGATCTGTGGCATGGTTCAAGGTCTATCTTTGTCACTGCAAAGTTTCCTTTGCATTTTCCGTGTCCTTATGAATTTGAACACTGTTTTGTGGTTGAGCTATTTCCAATTTTGGTATAAATCCTCAGGTAACATTCACTCCATATCTAATGCGTACTTCTTTATAAATAACAAATGACAAGGTATGCTCAAACATTAGAAATATTACATAAATCTTGATAAGTCTATGGGGGGAGGGGCAGGCAAAATACAGTAGGAGGCCACCAAGTAAAGGAAGTCATTTAGCTCTCAAACCCCCCCTCCCCCCTGCACACACCCCCACCCCAAAAAAACTTTCTTGTGGTGACAGACTGATCTGCAGTGCAGCTAAAATCTAGGCTAGGGTGAACGGTGATAGTTTGGCAAAGCCAATAAATGTGAATGCCAAATAAAGGTTTGGTAAGAGAGTGATCTATAGTGTACCCTTGTGTTCTCCCCATATTTAAATGCAATTTTCATCCAAAAAGTAAATTCAGAAAATGTACAACAGATAATGAACAAGTCTCTGACAAGTATTTTGGTGCACGCTGTGTACATACACAAGGAAAACTCAATGAAATCCACAATGTAACTTTTACCAAAAAAACTAAATTCTTGCAGCTGAATTGCTCACCTTTTGATGTGATTTTCTGCATAATTTCATTAGCCAAGGGCACTTAGTGAAACCCGTGTAAATAGTTTCAAAGCCGTGAATACAGCAAGTGTAACCAGTCTAAGACAAATCACATTTGCATATAGCTTGTAGACTCACTCACAACATAGTTTCAAATACTTTCCCATAGAAAAAATTTTACAGCAGTGTATGCAAAGAGTACTTCTTATGTTTACAAAAGAGGAAGGGAACTTTCGCATATAAATGTCTAAAACTGTTGGCTAAAACATTTCCTAATGATTCAATATAACTATTTTATAAGTTTTCTTAAATGCAATTGGTAGATGATAACCTCAATACTAATATAATTGGGCTCATGTAAAATGTGTAATCTTTAAACTATTGCTTACTTGCAAAACACTGAACTGTAACATCTCTTTGTTAGCCAACACTCATGGCGAAAAACCACAAATGATTTCACAGCTGCAAATGCTGCCTAAATGTTTACATGCACTCAGAAATGGAACAAATCAAACTACCAGAAGTTCCTGAGTCCACCCCATGAACATGCTTCAAATGCAGTATCAAATACTTTAGCTTTGAGAAAGTTCTGTCATTGCACACAAGACTACCCGAGTTTGCGTCCATGTCACTTCTGCCTGGCTCCTTTTTCGGAGGTGTGGGACAGTAAAGTTCTTGTTTGCTGCTTGGCTGTAAAGGACAGTAAAGTCCTTGTTTGCTGATTGGTTGAAAAGGTTCATTTGAGCAGTTGCCAGTGGGCTGATGAATATGCACAGAGCTGAATATGCATCTACATCTACATTTACATCTGAGCAGTGCCTTCTCCTGCATCTGGCTATCTGAAGTGTGGCTGTTAGCCGTATGAGCAGGAGCAGTAGCAGCAAGCAGCCAGATGTTACCTGGAAAAAATTTTCTGGAACGCCCAAGCTGCTACATTCGAGCATGAGCAGAGCAGTTTGAGTTGTAGTGGGGGTCATTCTTCACGTGATCCGTGTATACGTTTTGTGATATTGCTGTTTCGTCTTCGGTTACAGCTCCCACATCAAATTCTGTGGCTGGGAGCCATCAAGTGAATTAATATACATTTCCATCATCGTTTTCCACATTATTGGGAATCAATCATTAATCATCTTCCAGACTAATAAAGTATTTTTGCCGGTTAGCTAAAAAAATTAGCTTCTATTAATCTTTTCCACCCAGCCAGTTAGTTTATTTTGAAATGAAGTGTTTCATTCCACACTATTGGCTAATTTCAACTGTTATCTCAATTTTAAGTGCACACTTTAATTTTCTGGCACATATGGCATTATACCATAATGAAGAACCAAACATGAGATAATACAGCACTGGTACTCCAAGAAAACTGGCATCCCAAAAACTACACAGAAGAGATTAATGTCAGGTGTCTCAGTGTGTATCTAGGTGCACAAATGTGCTCTTTAAGCTGGCTTATGCCATTTTAGTATGGTTTATGAAATTCTGATGCTCTTGGAGTACATTCTGATATCCAGTTTCTTTTATGACATTGTAAGATCTCTTAATGCTACATACATATGAACATATGTAAATATTCACTTGAAGCTGACTAAGCAGGCAAATATGCTCAGTAGTACTGAATTAAATATTTTGTTTCAAATATACTGACAGCTTTAGCAGAATTTTACAAATCTGCCTTCCATGAAAAACAGTGTTTTTTGATCTCAAGGCTTCATCTAGTACTTCCTCTAGGCTTGATGTTATTTACTAATTTACATTGTTTACCTCATAAATTTATGGAATGCCATTCTACGGTTAATTGTAGACTGGAAACACACTGTTGTTTCATTTTTACTCTAAACATGGCTTTATGTTTATTTCTAGAGTAGAAAATAAACTTCCAGATTACATATAACCTTGTTCATTTATATACAGTTTGGAATAGTCATGAAATAATTCATTGTTTTGGTGTAGGCTACACAAGGAACTGTTTTTTTTTAATCAAGAAATTTGCATTTCTTCTTACTAGCTTTTTGCAGCGATGTGTAGGTGTAAACCTGTTTGCAAATGCTACATAACAGATAACAGTATTGCAGTGTGTGGATAAAAAAAAATCTATGTTAAAATCACCATACAGCAAAATATTAGGGTGCTGTGACATGTAGAGTCTAGTTTTGAAATGAATATTAGTCCAAGAACTGCTTCCTTTCTTTGCATTCCTTATCTGGGTAGGATGTAATAAAACAATTGCTCTAAATACAACTCCATATCACTCCTCTCTAACAACATGCTGCAGTGCTGAACGTGGCTGTGAGATGCCCTACCATGCACAAAATCCCAAACAGAAACGCAACAAAAAGCGTATGAGCAGAGCAAACACCAAACACAGGCTTCGTATGTGATTGCAGTTGCATGTGCGCATTAATGCCTGTTTTCTGGCAACTGCTCAAATGAACCTTAACAATGACATAATATCTGTCAGCCAATCAGGCAACAAGGACTTTACTGAAACTTCCTGGCAGATTAAAACTGTGTGCCCACCAAGACTCGAACTCGGGACCTTTGCCTTTTGCGGGCAAGTGCTCTACCATCTGAGCTACCGAAGCACGACTCACACCTGGTCCTCACAGCTTTACTTCTGCCAGTATCTCATCTCCTACCTTCCAAACTTTACAGAAGCTCTCCTGCGAAACTTGCAGAACTAGCACTCCTGAAAGAAAGGATATTGCGGAGACATGGCTTAGCCACAGCCTGGGGGATGTTTCCAGAATGAAAGGTAGGAGACGAGATTCTGGCAGAAGTAAAGCTGTGCGGTCCGGGCATGAGTCGTGCTTCAGTAGCTCAGATGGTAGAGCACTTACCGGCAAAAGGCAAAGGTCCCGAGTTCGAGTCTCGGTCGGGCACACAGTTTTAATCTGCCACGAAGTTTCATATCAGTGCACACTCCACTGTAGAGTGAAAATTTCATTCTGGAAGGACTTTACTGTACACAATGCTACCTGGTGGACCAGGGTTCCAAGGGATTCCTACAATCGCAAGCAATCATGACAGTGTGACCATAACGATATCTGTCGGTTTGCTCAGTAGTTGAAGGTCACTTACATTACGATGTCTGCAGACGTGTCTGTGCACTGAGTTCCTCATGGATAAACAAGATGTAAAAGACAAGCTTGGTGCAAAGTGAGGGGAACAGGACTTGCATCTTGTGGGCCCCGAGGAATTGCTTCATGATGTTATCAGAAAGGCTGAAAGCAAGACATCGCTGCCTGGTGACTAGACCTATAAGTAGCTCTGTTGACAGAAATGACGTCAGTCACTTCTTTACGAAAGCTTTTATACAGACCTGTCCACAGGTGTCATTTTGGAACGTCAAATCAATATAGATTACATGAATGAAGGTTCTGTTATGAGAATTAAATGTAGAAACAAGGTTCGAATGCAAATAATCTCGATTATGGTGATATACTAATCTGTAATGTAGTCAGAGTTACACATTAGAGTGTTACGTGATTGATTGAAGCCAACTGATGATGAATTATTTGTTGAATGGCAGAGTGATTTATAGCATAACACAATATTATACCTTCAGCACAGTGTCTCTAAATGTTTTGGCACATATTAAGTTCAGCTTACTAATGTAACTATAATTCAGATGTTTGCAATACTTAACTATGAATTTGTCTTTGCATCTGTACCAGCAGTAAGTAGAAAATGCAGAAAAATGGATCAAATATAGGTAAAAGTTACACAGTGGAACGCCCTTTGCATTTTTCAGTTTGTGTACGATATATGTATGTAATATGCATCAAAATACATGTCAGATGCTTGTTCATTGTCTAGTATATGTTTTTGGGCATGACCCAGTTATTTTTATTATAAAAGAGTGTAAAATACAGGAAAGTGCATTTAAATATGGCATAAACAAAATATTAGGCAATGTCACACATCTGTTTGTACCTTTATTTCACATTCGCTTAGTTCACGAGTGTCAACGAAATTATCATCTTTCAACCTACTGTAGACCTCAAATGAGCTGTTTACTCCATCCAAGGTTTCTCGGGAAGGGAGGGGGGAATTCGTATAGTACTTTATCCCAGATAATGTGTTCTTGCTCAATCTGTTACCAATATGCTTAAATTTTGATTGTTGTTGGTCTCTAAACAAACAGCTATAATTCTATCACATCTTGCTGTGTGTGGTTTCTCAAAATCCAGTTCATTTTTATGTGGTATTTTGATAAACAGAGCTGAATCAGGAATTATCAATAGATCTAAGCAATACCCAGATCTCCAAATTTTGAGACTGTTATAGACGCAAATCACCGATTATCAGAGTGCTTCAGGTACTCTTAAATGTGTACCAAAACATTTTAAATATATCACGAAGCTTTAGGTTAGTTTCAACTAATATTTTTAAATGCAGTAGGCAACCACAATTTTCTTCTGTGTTTTAATGTACATACATAATACGTATATCTAAAAACAAAGATGATGTAACTTACCAAACGGAAGCGTTGGTATGTTGATAGACACACAAATAAACACAAACACACACACAAATTTCAAGCTTTCGCAACCCACGGTCGCTTCATCAGGAAAGAGGGAAGGAGAGGGAAAGACGAAAGGATGTGGGTTTTAAGGGAGAGGGTATGGAGTCATTCCAATCCTGGGAGTGGAAAGACTTACCTTAGGGGGAAAAAAGGACAGGTATACACTCGCACGTGGGCGCGCGCGCGCGCGCGCACACACGCACACACACACACACACACACACACACACACACACACACACACACACACACACACATTTTTTTTTTTTTTTTAATTATGAATTTGGCCAGCTATGGACCGCATACAACTTAAGACTTATGGTGTTTCTTTTTCTTCCGTTCTTCCCAGTACTTCTTCATTTTCTCGCCAACTGCTCGTCTCTGCTCATCTGTCCACACTCTCTTGGGTCGAGGTTTTGGCACATCTTCTTCATAGTTTGCGTTTTCTATAAGTAGCCTAAAGTTATTCCTCTCACGTATTATTTCTTCTGTAACACCTATTTTGTTGGCGTCTTTCTTTACTGCTTCTATCCATCCTACGGTGTTTTTCAGCTTACTAACGTAATTAAAAATTTTCTTTGTAATTCGTGTTTCTTCCATTCTTTTTAAATATATATATATATATATATATATATATATATATATATATATATATATATATATATATATATATATATATATATATATATATAAAAAAAGAAAGATGATGAAACTTACCAAACAAAAGCGCTGGCAGGTCGATAGACACACAAACTAACACAAACATACATACAAAATTCAAGCTTTCGCAACCAATGGTTGCCTCGTCAGGAAAGAGGGAAGGAGAAGGAAAGACAAAAGGATATGGGTTTTAAGGGAGAGGGTAAGGAGTCATTCCAATCCCGGGAGCGGAAAGACTTACCTTAGGGGGAAAAAAGGACAGGTATACACTCGCACACACACACATATCCATCCCCACATACACAGACACAAGCAGACATTTGTAAAGGCAAAGAGTTTGGGCAGAGATGTCAGTCGGGGCGGATGTACAGAGGCAAAGATGAAGTTGAAAGACAGGTGAGGTATGAGCGGCGGCAAATTGAAATTAGAAATTAGCGGAGATTGAGGCCTGGCGGATAGCGAGAAGAAAGGATATGCTGAAGGGCAAGTTCCCATCTCCGGAGTTCTGACAGGTTGGTGTTAGTGGGAAGTATCCAGATAACCCGGACAGTGTAACACTGTGCCAAGATGTGCTGGCCGTGCACCAAGGCATGTTTAGCCACAGGGTGATCCTCATTACCAACAAACACTGTCTGCCTGTGTCCATTCATGCGAATGGACAGTTTGTTGCTGGTCATTCCCACATAGAACGCTTCACAGTGTAGGCAGGTCAGTTGGTAAATCACGTGGGTGCTTTCACACGTGGCTCTGCCTTTGATCGTGTACACCTTCCGGGTTACAGGACTGGAATAGGTGGTGGTGGGAGGGTGCATGGGACAGGTTTTACACCGGGGGCGGTTACAGGGGTAGGAGCCAGAGGGTAGGGAAGGTGGTTTGGGGATTTCATAGGGATGAACTAAGAGGTTGCGAAGGTTAGGTGGACGGCGGAAAGACACTCTTGGTGGAGTGGGGAGGATTTCATGAAGGATGGATCTCATTTCAGGGCAGGATTTGAGGAAGTCGTATCCCTGCTGGAGAGCCACATTCAGAATCTGATCCAGTCCCGGAAAGTATCCTGTCACAAGTGGGGCGCTTTTGGGGTTCTTCTGTGGAAGGTTCCGGGTTTGAGGAGATGAGGATGTGGCTCTGGTTATTTGCTTCTGTACCAGGTCGGGAGGGTAGTTACGGGATGCAAAAGCTGTTTTCAGGTTGTTGGTGTAATGGTTCAAGGATTCCGGACTGGAGCAGATTCGTTTGCAACGAAGACCTAGGCTGTAGGGAAGGGACCGTTTGATGTGGAATGGGTGGCAGCTGTCATAATGGAGGTACTGTTGCTTGTTGGTGGGTTTAATGTGGACGGACGTGTGAAGCTGGCCATTGGACAGGTGGAGGTCAACGTCAAGGAAAGTGGCATGGGATTTGGAGTAGGACCAGGTGAATCTGATGGAACCAAAGGAGTTAAGGTTGGAGAGGAAATTCTGGAGTTCTTCTTCACTGTGAGTCCAGATCACGAAAATGTTATCAATAAATCTGTACCAAACTTCGGGTTGGCAGGCCTGGGTAACCAGGAAGGCTTCCTCTAAGCGACCCATGAATAGGTTGGCATACGAGGGGGCCATCCTGGTACCCATGGCTGTTCCCTTTAATTGTTGGTATGTCTGGCCTTCAAAAGTGAAGAAGTTGTGGGTCAGGATGAAGCTGGCTAAGGTAATGAGGAAAGAGGTTTTAGGTAGGGCGGCAGGTGATCGGCGTGAAAGGAAGTGCTCCATCGCAGCGAGGCCCTGGACATGCGGAATATTTGTGTATAAGGAAGTGGCATCAATGGTTACAAGGATGGTTTCCGCGGGTAACAGACTGGGTAGGGATTCCAGGCGTTTGAGAAAGTGGTTGGTGTCTTTGATGAAGGATGGGAGACTGCATGTAATGGGTTGAAGGTGTTGATCTACGTAGGCAGAGATGCGTTCGGTGGGGGCTTGGTAACCAGCTACAATGGGACGGCCGGGATGATTGGGTTTGTGAATTTTGGGAAGAAGGTAGAAGGTAGGGGTGCGGGATGTTGGTGGGGTCAGGAGGTTGATGGAGTCGGGTGAAAGGTTTTGTAGGGGGCCTAAGGTTCTGAGGATTCCTTGAAGCTCCGCCTGGACATCAGGAATGGGATTGCCTTGGCAAACTTTGTAAGTAGTGTTGTCTGAAAGCTGACGCAGTCCCTCAGCCACATACTCCCGACGATCAAGTACCACAGTTGTGGAACCCTTGTCCGCCGGAAGAATGACGATGGATCGGTCAGCCTTCAGATCACGGATAGCCTGGGCTTCAGCAGTGGTGATGTTGGGAGTAGGATTAAGGTTTTTTAAGAAGGATTGAGAGGCAAGGCTGGAAGTCAGAAATTCCTGGAAGGTTAGGAGAGGGTGATTTTGAGGAAGAGGAGGTGGGTCCCGCTGTGACGGAGGACGGAACTGTTCCAGGCATGGTTCAATTTGGATAGTGTCTTGGGGAGTTGGATCATTAGGAGTAGGATTAGGATCATTTTTCTTCGTGGCAAAGTGATATTTCCAGCAGAGAGTACGGGTGTAGGACAGTAAATCTTCGACGAGGGCTGTTTGGTTAAATCTGGGAGTGGGGCTGAAGGTGAGGCCTTTGGATAGGACAGAGGTTTCGGATTGGGAGAGAGGTTTGGAGGAAAGGTTAACTACTGAATTGGGGTGTTGTGGTTCCAGATTGCGTTGATTGGAATTTTGAGGTTTTGGAGGGAGTGGAGCTGGAAGTGGGAGATTGAGTAGATGGGAGAGACTGGGTTTGTGAGCAATGAGAGGAGGTTGAGGTTTGCTGGAAAGGTTGTGAAGGGTGAGTGAGTTGCCTTTCTGGAGGTGGGAAACCAGGAGATTGGATAGTTTTTTAAGGTGGAGGGTGGCATGCTGTTCTAATTTGCGGTTGGCCTGTAGGAGGATGCTCTGAACAACAGGTGTGGATGTGGGAGAGGAATCCTCACCTGTCTTTCAACTTCATCTTTGCCTCTGTACATCCGCCCCGACTGACATCTCTGCCCAAACTCTTTGCCTTTACAAATGTCTGCTTGTGTCTGTGTATGTGTGGATGGATATGTGTGTGTGTGCGAGTGTATACCTGTCCTTTTTTCCCCCTAAGGTAAGTCTTTCCGCTCCCGGGATTGGAATGACTCCTTACCCTCTCCCTTAAAACCCATATCCTTTTGTCTTTCCTTCTCCTTCCCTCTTTCCCGACGAGGCAACCATTGGTTGCGAAAGCTTGAATTTTGTGTGTATGTTTGTGTTTGTTTGTGTGTCTATCGACCTGCCAGCGCTTTTGTTTGGTAAGTTTCATCATCTTTCTTTTTAGATATATTTTTCCCACGTGGAATGTTTCCCTCTATTATATATATATATATATATATATATATATATATATATATATATATATATATATAAAAACAAAGATGAGGTGACTTACCGAACAAAAACGCTGGCAGGTCGATAGACACACAAACAAACACAAACATACACACAAAATTCAAGCTTTCGCAACAAATTGTTGCCTCATCAGGAAAGAGGGAAGGAGAGGGGAAGACGAAAGGAAGTGGGTTTTAAAGGAGAGGGTAAGGAGTCATTCCAATCCCGGGAGCGGAAAGACTTACCTTAGGGGGAAAAAAGGACAGGTATACACTCGCACACGCGAGTTTTTGTTCGGTAAGTCACCTCATCTTTGTTTTTATATATAATTTTTCCCACGTGGAATGTTTCCTTCCATTATATATATATATATATATATATATATATATATATATATATATATATATATATATATATATATACCTTGAATTTTGTGTGTATGTTTGTGTTCGTTTGTGTGTCTGTCGACCTGCCAGCACTTTCATTTATATATATATATATATATATACCTAAAAACAAAGATGATGTGACTTACCAAATGAAAGTGCTGGCAGGTCGACAGACACACAAACGAACACAAACATACACACAAAATTCAAGCTTTCGCAACAAACTGTTGCCTCATCAGGAAAGAGGGAAGGAGAGGGAAAGACGAAAGGATGTGGGTTTTAAGGGAGAGGGTAAGGAGTCATTCCAGTCCCAGGAGCAGAAAGACTTACCTTAGGGGGAAAAAAGGACGGGTATACACTAGCACACACACACATATCCATCCACACATATACAGACACAAGCAGACATATTTAAAGACAAAGAGTTTGGGCAAACTCTTTGTCTTTAAATATGTCTGCTTGTGTCTGTATATGTGTGGATGGATATGTGTGTGTGTGACAGTTTGTTGCGAAAGCTTGAATTTTGTGTGTATGTTTGTGTTTGTTTGTGTGTCTATCGACCTGCCAGCACTTTTATTTGGTAAGTCACATCATCTTTGTTTTTAGGTGTATATATATATATATATATATATATATATATATATATATATATATATATATATATATATATATATATACACACACACAAGCAGACAATGTCTGTTGTTTTTAGATATATTTTTCCTACGTGGAATGTTTCCCTCTATTATATACATACATACATACTACACAAGCAACCAAAAGGTGCATTGTGGAGGTTACCTTGTGCCACTAGAAATCTTTTCTTTCCTGCTTCACTCAAAAATACCTTCATGGTCCTTAAGCGAAATATACATTGGTGGTGGTAGAATTGTTCCGCAATCAGCTTCCAATGGCAGTTTCCTAAAATTTCTCAATCGTGTTCCACAAAATGAATATTGTTTTCCCTCCAGGGATTCTCATATAAGTTTGCCAAGCATATTGATAATGCTCACACATTGTTTGAACCTACTGGTAACCCATCTAGCAGCCCACTTGTGAGTCAATTAAATGTGTTGCTTTAATCTGACATGGTGGGTATCCAAACATTGGAGCAGTACTCATGAATAGGTCACATAAGTGTTCTACACAGGTGGTCTAAGTGATCTCCCCCTCATTCCCAATCTTGCAAAACATATCCATCTTCCCAGAGGAAGGAACTAATGGTCCTGAAAACTAGAAGTAGTTTTTTATTCAAGTGCTGCTTTTCTCTCAAACTTCATACAGAGCATTTCATAATTTTACGAAGAGTACTGTCAGCCACTTAGTACAAACCGTAGTGTTAACCAGAAAATGCATCCTTGAGTCCAAACATTATGCTTAATTACAATTAATTATAGAAGGAGAGACTAATAAAATAATCTTTTACTTTGTATTTTTTTTAATATCTTGGGATTTCCAGTTTTCTGCGTGACATCTAGCAGCAACCTGTTAACTTTTGTATCAGAATGTAAAACTCCCATTCTGAAGCGTAGGCAGTGATGCACAGAATACATAGACATTATTTTTACTACCAGTATTTTGTAACTTCACTTCACTGAATACAGGGTGGTCCATTGATAGTGACCAGGCCAAATATCTCACAAAATAAGCATCAAACGAAAAAAAACTACAAAGAACGAAACTCGCCTAGCTTGAAGGGGGAAACCAGATGGCGCTATGGTTGGCCCGCTAGATGGTGCTGCCTTAGGTCAAATGTATATCAACTGCTTTTTTTTAAATAGGAATCCCCATTTTTTATTACATATTCATGTAGTACGTAAATAAATTTGAATGTTTTAGTTGGACAACTTTTTTTGCTTTGTGATAAAATGGCACTGTAATAGTCACAAATGTATAAGTACGTGATATCACGTAACATTCTGCCAGTATTTGGTTCGTGATACATTACCTATGTTAAAATGGACCGTTTACCAATTACAGAAAAGGTCAATATCGTGTTGATGTATGGCTGTTGTGATCAAAATGTCCAACGGGTGTGTGCTATGTATGCTGCTGGGTATCCTGGATGACATCATCCACATGTCCGGACCGTTTGCCGGATAGTTACATTATTTAAGGAAACATGAAGTGTTCAGCCACATGTGAAACATCAACCACAACCTGCAACAAATGATGATGCCCAAGTAGGTGTTTTAGCTGCTGTCATGGCTAATCCGCACATCAGTGGTGGACAAATTGAGTGAGAATCGGGAATCTCAAAAACGTTGGTGCTGAGAATGCTACATCAATGTCACTTGCACCCGTACCATATTTCTATGCACCAAGAATTGCATGGCGATGACTTTGAACGTAATGTACAGTTCTGCCACTGTGCACAAGAGAAATTACGGGTTGATGACAGATTTTTTTGCACGTATTCTATTTAGTGATGAAGTGTCATTCACCAACAGCGGTAACGTAAACCAGCATAATATGTACTATTGGGCAATGGAAAATCCACAATGGCTAAGTGGAACATCAGCGACCTTGGCGGGTTAATGTATGGTGCGGCATTATGGGAGGAAGGATAATTGGCCCCCATTTTATAGATGGCGATCTAAATGGTGCAATGTATGCTGATTTCCTACGTAATGTTCTACTGATGTTACTACAAGATCCTTCACTGCATGACAGAATGGCGATGTACTTCCAACATGATGGATGTCTGGCACATAGCACGCGTGCAGTTGAAGCGGTATTGAATAGTATATTTCATGACAG
Organism: Schistocerca piceifrons; assembly: GCF_021461385.2. Classification (NCBI taxonomy): domain Eukaryota; kingdom Metazoa; phylum Arthropoda; class Insecta; order Orthoptera; family Acrididae; genus Schistocerca; species Schistocerca piceifrons. Next base: position 79,483,861 of record NC_060148.1, on the reverse strand, counting down.
GTGGATTGGTCGTCAAAGCGCCATACCATGGCCTGCACATTCACAGATCTGACGTCCCTGGATTTCTTTCTGTGGGGAAAGTTTTGCTATTGTGATCCACCAATTTTCCCCCACAACATGCATCAGTGCTTTGTCAATGTATGTGCGAACATTACAGAAGGTGAACTACTCGCTGTTGAGAGGAATGTTGGTATACATTTTGCCAATTGCATTGAGGTTGAAGGACATCATTTTGAGCATTTTTTGCATTAATATGATTTTTACAGGTAATCACGCTGTAACAGCATGTGTTCTCAGAAATGATTATTTCACAAAGGTGCATGTATCACATTGGAACAACCGAAATAAAATGTTCAAACGTAGCTACGTTTTGTATTTTAATTTAATTTAAAAAACCTACATGTTACCAACTGTTTGTCTAAAACTGTGGGCCATATGTTTGTGACTATTACATCGCCATCATTTTGAAAATGTCTGCTTGTGCCTGTATATGTGTGGATGGATATGTGTGTGTGTGCGAGTGTATACCTGTCCTTTTTTCCCCCTAAGGTAAGTCTTTCCCCTCCCGGGATTGGAATGACTCCTGACCCTCTCCCTTAAAACCCAAATCCTTTCGTCTTTCCCTCTCCTTCCCTCTTTCCTGATGAGGCAACCGTTGGTTGCGAAAGCTAGAATTTTGTGCAGAAGAAAAATAAAAAATAGAAGGAAACATTCCACGTGGGAAAAATATATCTAAAAACAAAGATGATTAGACTTACCAAACGAAAGCGCTGGCACGTCGATAGACACACAAGCATACACACAAAATTCTAGCTTTCGCAACCAACGGTTGCCTCGTCAGGAAAGAGGGATGGAGAGGGAAAGATGAAAGGATGTGGGTTTTAAGGGAGAGGGTAATGAGTCATTCCAGTCCCGGGAGCGGAAAGACTTACCTTAGGGGGAAAAAGGGAGCGGTATACACTCGCACACACACACACATATCCATCCACACATATACAGACACAAGCAGACATATTTAAAGAGAAAGAGTTTGGGCAGAGATGTCAGTCGAGGCAGAAGTGCAGAGGCAAAGATGTTGTTGAATGACAGGTGAGGTATGAGTGGCGGCAACTTGAAATTAGCGGAGATTGAGGCCTGGTGGGTAACGGGAAGAGAGGATATATTGAAGAGCAAGTTCCCATCTCCGGAGTTCGGATAGGTTGGTGTTAGTGGGAAGTATCCAGATAACCCGGACGGTGTAACACTGCGCCAAGATGTGCTGGCCATGCACCAAGGCATGTTTAGCCACAGGGTGATCCTCGTTACCAACAAACACTGTCTGCCTGTGTCCATTCATGCGAATGGACAGTTTGTTGCTGGTCATTCCCACATAGAATGCATCACAGTGTAGGCAGGTCAGTTGGTAGATCACGTGGGTGCTTTCACACGTGGCTCTGCCTTTGATTGTGTACACCTTCCGGGTTACAGGACTGGAGTAGGTGGTGGTTGGAGGGTGCATGGGACAGGTTTTACACCAGGGGCAGTTACAAGGGTAGGAGCCAGAGGGTAGGGAAGGTGGTTTGGGGATTTCATAGGGATGAACTAAGAGGTTACGAAGGTTAGGTGGATGGCGGAAAGACACTCTTGGTGGAGTGGGGAGGATTTCGTGAAGGATGGATCTCATTTCAGGGCAGGATTTGAGGAAGTCGTATCCCTGCTGGAGAGCCACATTCAGAATCTGATCCAGTCCCGGAAAGTATCCTGTCACAAGTGGGGCACTTTTGTGGTTCTTCTGTGGGAGGTTCTCCTTCCCTCTTTCCTGATGAGGCAACAGTTTGTTGCGAAAGCTTGAATTTTGTGTGTATGTTTGTGTTCGTTTGTGTGTCTGTCGACCTGCCAGCACTTTCATTTGGTAAGTCACATCATCTTTGTTTTTAGGTGTGTGTGTGTATATATATATATATATATATATATATATATATATATATATATATATATATATATATATATATATATATATATATATATATGGTTACAATGTTACAATAGAGGGAAACATTCCACGTAGGAAAAATATATCTAAAAACAAAGATGATGTGACTTACCAAATGAAAGTGCTGGCAGGTCGACAGACACACAAACGAACACAAACATACACACAAAATTCAAGCTTTCGCAACAAACTGTTGCCTCATCAGGAAAGAGGGAAGGAGAGGGAAAGACGAAAGGATGTGGGTTTTAAGGCAGAGGGTAAGGAGTTCCCTTAAAACCCACATCCTTTCGTCTTTCCCTCTCCTTCCCTCTTTCCTGATGAGGCAACAGTTTGTTGCGAAAGCTTGAATTTTGTGTGTATGTTTGTGGTCGTTTGTGTGTTGTCTGTTGACCTGCCAGCACTTTCATTTGGTAAGTCACATCATCTTGAGGGAAACACTCCACGTGGGAAAAATATATTTAAAAAGAAAGATGATGAGACTTACCAAACAAAAGCGCTGGCAGGTCGATAGACACACAAACAAACACAAACATACACACAAAATTCTAGCTTTCGCAACCAACGGTTGCCTCGTCAGGAAAGAGGGAAGGAGAAGGAAAGACAAAAGGATATATATATATAAAAACAAAGATGATGTGACTTACCAAATGAAAGTGCTGGCAGGTCAACAGACAACACACAAAAGGATATGGGTTTTAAGGGAGAGGGTAAGGAGTCATTCCAATCCCGGGAGCGGAAAGACTTACCTTAGGGGTAACCTCTGCCCTATCCAAAGGCCTCACCTTCAGCCCCACTCCCAGATTTAACCAAACAGCCCCTGTCAAAGATTTACTGTCCTACACCCGTACTCTCTGCTGGAAATATCACTTTGCCACGAAGAAAAATGATCCTAATCCTACTCCTAATGATCCAACTCCCCAAGATACTATCCAAATTGAACCATGACTGGAACAGTTCCGTCCTCCGTCACAGCGGGACCCACCTCCTCTTCCTCAAAATCACCCTCTCCTAACCTTCCAGGAATTTCTGACTTCCAGCCTTGCCTCTCAATCCTTCTTAAAAAACCTTAATCCTACTCCCAACATCACCACTGCTGAAGCCCAGGCTATCCGTGATCTGAAGGCTGACCAATCCATCGTCATTCTTCCGGCGGACAAGGGTTCCACGACTGTGGTACTTGATCGTCGGGAGTATGTGGCTGAGGGACTGCGTCAGCTTTCAGACAACACTACTTACAAAGTTTGCCATGGTAATCCCATTCCTGATGTCCAGGCGGAGCTTCGAGGAATCCTCAGAACCTTAGGCCCCCTACAAAACCTTTCACCTGACTCCATCAACCTCCTGACCCCACCAACACCCCACACCCCTACCTTCTACCTTCTTCCCAAAATTCACAAACCCCCTCATCCCGGCCGTCCCATTGTAGCTGGTTACCAAGCCCCCACAGAACGCATCTCTGCCTACATAGATCAACACCTTCAACCCATTACATGCAGTCTCCCATCCTTCATCAAAGACACCAACCACTTTCTCGAACGCCTGGAATCCCTACCTAGTCTGTTACCCCCGGAAACCATCCTTGTAACCATTGATGCCACTTCCTTATACACAAATATTCCGCATGTCCAGGGCCTCGCTGCGATGGAGCACTTCCTTTCACGCCGATCACCTGCTGCCCTACCTAAAACCTCTTTCCTCATTACCTTAGCCAGCTTCATCCTGACCCACAACTTCTTCACTTTTGAAGGCCAGACATACCAACAATTAAAGGGAACAGCCATGGGTACCAGGATGGCCCCCTCGTACGCCAACCTATTCATGGGTCGCTTAGAGGAAGCCTTCTTGGTTACCCAGGCCTGCCAACCCAAAGTTTGGTACAGATTTATTGATGACATTTTCATGATCTGGACTCACAGTGAAGAAGAACTCCAGAATTTCCTCTCCAACCTCAACTCCTTTGGTTCCATCAGATTCACCTGGTCCTACTCTAAATCCCATGCCACTTTCCTTGACGTTGACCTCCACCTGTCCAATGGCCAGCTTCACACGTCCGTCCACATCAAACCCACCAACAAGCAACAGTACCTCCATTATGACAGCTGCCACCCATTCCACATCAAACGGTCCCTTCCCTACAGCCTAGGTCTTCGTGGCAAACGAATCTGCTCCAGTTCGGAATCCTTGAACCATTACACCAACAACCTGAAAACAGCTTTTGCATCCCGTAACTACCCTCCCGACCTGGTACAGAAGCAAATAACCAGAGCCACTTCCTCATCTCCTCAAACCCGGAACCTTCCACAGAAGAACCCCAAAAGTGTCCCACTTGTGACAGGATACTTTCCGGGACTGGATCAGATTCTGAATGTGGCTCTCCAGCAGGGATACGACTTCCTCAAATCCTGCCCTGAAATGGGATCCATCCTTCATGAAATCCTCCCCACTCCACCAAGAGTGTCTTTCCGCCGTCCACCTAACCTTCGTAACCTCTTAGTTCATCCCTATGAAATCCCCAAACCACCTTCCCTACCCTCTGGCTCCTACCCCTGTAACCGCCCCCGGTGTAAAACCTGTCCCATGCACCCTCCCACCACCACCTTTTCCAGTCCTGTAACCCGGAAGGTGTACACGATCAAAGGCAGAGCCACGTGTGAAAGCACCCACGTGATTTACCAACTGACCTGCCTACACTGTGAAGCGTTCTATGTGGGAATGACCAGCAACAAACTGTCCATTCGCATGAATGGACACAGGCAGACAGTGTTTGTTGGTAATGAGGATCACCCAGTGGCTAAACATGCCTTGGTGCACGGCCAGCACATCTTGGCACAGTGTTACACCGTCCGGGTTATCTGGATACTTCCCACTAACACCAACCTGTCAGAACTCTGGAGATGGGAACTTGCCCTTCAGCATATCCTCTGTTCTCGCTATCCGCCAAGCCTCAATTTCCGCTAATTTCTAATTTCAATCTGCCACCGCTCTTACCTCACCTGTCTTTCAACATCATCTTTGCCTCTGTACTTCCGTCCCGACTGACATCTCTGCCCAAACTCTTTGCCTTTACAAATGTCTGCTTATGTCTGTGTATATGCGGATGGATATGTGTGTGTGTGCGAGTGTATACCTGTCCTTTTTTCCCCCTAAGGTAAGTCTTTCTGCTCCCGGGATTGGAATGACTCCTTAGCCTCTGCCTTAAAACCCATATCCTTTTGTCTTTCCTTCTCCTTCCCTCTTTCCTGACGAGGCAACCGTTGGTTGCGAAAGCTAGAATTTTGTGTGTATGTTTGTGTTTGTTTGTGTGTCTATCGACCTGCCAGCACTTTTGTTTGGTAAGTCTCATCATCTTTCTTTTTATATATATATATTAAATATGTCTGCTTGTGTCTGTATATGTGTGGATGGATATGTGTGTGTGTGTGCGAGTGTATACCCGTCCTTTTTTCCCCCTAAGGTAAGTCTTTCCGCTCCTGGGACTGGAATGACTCCTTACCCTCTCCCTTAAAACCCACATCCTTTCGTCTTTCCCCTCTCCTTCCCTCTTTCCTGATGAGGCAACAGTTTGTTGCGAAAGCTTGAATTTTGTGTGTATGTTTGTGTTAGTTTGTGTGTCTGTCGACCTGCCAGCACTTTCATTTGGTAAGTCACATCATCTTTGTTTTTAGGTATATTTTTCCTTCGTGGAATGTTTCCTTCTATTATAACCATATCATTAATTTGAACCCAACAATTACGTTTGTTATTGTCGCCTTTGCATTTCGAAATCTTTCCTGTCGTCTTATTTCTCTTTTTTCTCTGGTCTTTAAATATGTCTCCTTGTGTCTGTATATGTGTGGATGGATATGTGTGTGTGTGCGAGTGTATACCCGTCCTTTTTTCCCCCTGAGGTAAGTCTTTCCGCTCCCGGGACTGGAATGACTCCTTACCCTCTCCCTTAAAACCCACATACTTTCGTCTTTCCCTCTCCTTCCCTCTTTCCTGATGAGGCAACAGTTTGTTGCGAAAGCTTGAATTTTGTGTGTATGTTTGTGTTAGTTTGTGTGTCTGTCGACCTGCCAGCACTTTCATTTGGTAAGTCACATCATCTTTGTTTTTAGGTATATTTTTCCTTCATGGAATGTTTCCTTCTATTATAACTATATATATATATTTGTTTATTTCATTACATCAGCTGGCCTTTTAAAGCTGCAACTTTGTTTTCTCACCATTTCTTACTGTTCTGGTGTGAGACTACTTAGTTACTACAAACAGGTGTTCACACATTTTAAAAACTCAGGGAAATAAAAGATAGTCCAGTTATTATGTGCTATTCAGTACTCTACAGTTTCTTAACATTTTTTGTCAGAAGCATGTATGTAACGTACCAAGTATAATACAGCTATTTACTAACTAAGGAAATTAAGAAAATTTAGAGAACTGGCTTTTGAAGCTGACTGCTGAAGATTCTACTGCCACCAATGTGCATTGTGCGTAATGTCATTTTTTCCCTTGCTCTGGCTCTGAGCACTATGGGACGTAACTTCTGATATCATCAGTCCCCTTTCCCTTGCTCTGTTTGTGAGCAGAACAGGAAAGGAAATGACAAGTAGTGTTGCAGGGTACCCTCCACCAAGCACTGGATGTAGATGTAGATGTAGATGCAGGTTCAACGAAATACTTGGGGACTACCACTATGAACAGATTCAAGTAGTACCACCATGTAGAAGATCTTGTGGGGTAGGCAAATCATTCACTGCATTTTTCTGGAAGAAAATTTAGAAGATGCAACAAATCTACTAAAGGTACTGTGTACACTATGCATGTCCATCTTGTTCTGGTGAATTACTGTGCTGTACAGGATCCTTACCAGATACAATTGACAAAGAAGTGCTGGCCATTCTGTAATATTGTTAAATAGGGGAGAGGATGTCATGGCTATAACAAGGAAGCTGAGGTGGCAGTCATTGAAAACAAAAATATTTTTTATTGAAATGTGATATTTTCCTTTCCTCTGACTGCCAAAACAGAGAGAATACGGAGAAATTACCATTGTGAGCAGAATGGTCGATAAACAGACTGAAAGTGATTCTATGAACCTGCCGCAAAACTCTGAAGTATGAACAGCTGAGTAATTGTATAGACATAGAGAAGCAATCTTATTTTGATAGAGAGGACACCAAACACAGCTTCACAGCTTTTGGGAGTAAGGTCCTGATGTCTTATGAAATGAATCAAAGTACTTCTGAGTTAGAAGCCTTGGCCACTATGTTTTTTAATTTGAGTCATGCTTGCAAGCACATAAGGCAGTAGTGTTCACAGAGTATAATGTTTCAGGCATCTTTGATAAGCTGTAAATCAGCTACCTAGTAAGGTATTCACATATTTACAACTGAATATGGAATTTTATATTTGTACATCTACATCAACACAGATACTCCACAAGCAACCATACAGTGCTTGGCAGAGGGTACCTCATGTCACTACTACTCATTTTCTTTCCCTGTTCCACATGCAAATAGATCGAGGGAAAAAATGGACTGTTTATATGCCTCTGTATTAGTGCTAATTTCTCATATCTTATTTTCGCAGTCCTTACACACAATTTATATTGGCAACAGTAGAATCATTCAGTAGCCAGCTTCAAATGCCACTTTTTTAAATTTTCTAAAAAAGAACATCACTTTCCTTTCAGGGATTCTCATTTGAATTTCCAGTGCATCTCTGTAACACTTACATGTTGTTCAAACCTGCCGGTAACAAATCTAGCAGCCCGCCTCTGAATTGCTTTGATGTCTTCCTTCAATCTGACTTGGTACAGATCCCAAACACTCAAACACTACTCAAGAACAGATCACACTACAAAAAATTCGTAAATCATTTCCTAAGGCCATTTTCATACCAGCTGACAGCTCTGTTATGAGAGAATATTACACCTCACAGTTTGCACTGAAATAACAAGGGTAAAGAAGCCATGGGAGCTGAAATAATAAAAACATAAATGATTTACCTTTAAGCATTGATGTTCACTTCATTTTATTCGCAGATGATATCTCGGTTTTAATTGAAAATGACAATTTAGAACAAATGCATGATACTGTGAAAAATCTAGAATTATGGTTTCAGCAAAATGGATTAAAACTCACTGTCACAAAAGCACAATTAGTGCAGTTCAGTGTTAAAACATCAGCATCTCCCACAAAAACAGAGCATGGTGATCAGGAAATGACTGAAGCAAGTTATGTAAAATTTCTTGGTCTAAATCTTGATAAAAATTTAAATTGAAGGCACATGTAGACTTCTTATCAAACAAACTAAACAGCCTAGCTTATGCGATGAATGTCATCTGGTTCCACCCGTATCGACACCAGGAAGATAGCCTACCACAGCTACTTTGAAACTATAATTCAATATGGAATAATTTTCTGGGGAAACTCTACAAACAGCCCAAGATTACTTACACTTCCAAAGAAAATCATAAGAAACATGTGTCTAGTCCAAAAAAGAACATCATTTCGCCCATTATTTAAAAAAGTAAAAATACTAACCATTCTTCTCTCTACTTATACAAAATTTTTGATTTTCATAAATAAAAATCAAAACTCACTTGACAATTTTCATTTGAACAACAATTACAGTACTCGTCACAGACACAGTTTCAAACTTCCCTCTCATAATTTAAAACTTTACATTCAAACACCATTGTTGCTTGAGATTAAATATTTACAATAAATTACATAATGCATATCTGTTAAATATGGAGCTTGACCCACTAAAAAGGCTGTTACTTAATACACTAGTGAAAAAAAGTTATTATTCAATTGAAGAATTCATGCAGGACAGTTTGGCAATTTGAAAAGAAAACAAACAATAAAGATTATGTATTGTATAATAAATTGTTAATACAAAGGATGTTCCAAAAGTTTTTCACAGTCGTCTCTAATTTTTTTTATTTTTTGCAGGAGGAGAATGAAATTTTTTGTGAACATGCTTGGAACATTTAGCTATACATTCAGCCTTTTCAATGTAGCATCCATCAGCTGTGATGCATCTGGCCCAACGTTCTTTCCAATTTTGGTAAAATTCTGGGGATTGACTTTTACACAATCGCTTGACACAGGAAATAAAGTCTTTCTTGCTATCAAATGTTTTAGCATACAGGTGGGCCTTCAGATGACCAAAGAGGTAAAAATCAGATGGAGCCAAGTCAGGACTGTAGGGAAGATGAGGAACAATTTTCCAACCTATTTTCCTGATTTTCTCCTGCGTCATAAAGGCTGTATGGGGTTTGGCATAGTCATGGTGTAGACTGATGAACTTAATTGTGGGAACCATGTTCCAAAAAGTCAATGACACTGACACCACACTGATCCCAGAATAAGAAGGCCTTCACCTTTTGGCCTGCTGTTCATAAAAGTCTTGGCTGCTTCTTCCGAGAGGAACCCAGATGACACCTCTCTGTGGATTGGGTTTTGCTTTCAGGTTTGTATAAAAACAACCATGTTTCATCCTAGGTAATGATGCCATCAAAACACTGTCTTCATGAGACCCTCGCACACATTCTTCCTCATTGTTTTCATTTCTCTTGTCAATAATCTAGGCACCCAACGTGCACATATTTTTCTGTACCCTAGTGACTGTACCAGTGATACCACACTAACCGATGACAAATGAGTCATTTCAGCAAGCTGTCATCTCATCACACATATGTCATTTTGGATGATTTGATCAATTGTCTCCTTATTCACATCACTCACTGCCGTCGATGTTCTACTGCATCGTGGATTGTCCGATAGAGAGAAATCACCTTCTTTAAACCTCTGCAACTACCGCTGGGTACAGCTGCAATCCACTGTGTCCTCCCCATAAACAGGGAGCAACTTCCTGTGAACTGATGTGGCAGAGTCATTGCTGGTCTTGAAGAGGAACTCCATCACCAATTGCTGTCGCAACCTGACATCTACTTCACAGTCCATTATGACTCACCTGTACATAAAAGAAAATACTTTTATATACGAACTTATAGCTAAATGTTCCAAGTGTGTTCACAAAAAATTTCATTCTCTTCCTGCAAAAAATAAAAAAATTAGAGACGACTGTGCAAAACTTTCTGAACGCCCTTTGTATATTGGATAAACTTATTGCAAACTACAAAATGACCATAAGTGTTATATACGTTCTTGTTAAATTGTTCATGTTTAAAAATTCAGAAATGCCTGCTTAGACATGTTAATTATAATAACCTCATTTTTTAAAAGTAATTTGACTTGTCTCCAGCACAAAAATCTTTGATTTGTTACTATATGTTATGAGACGAATAAACTACATGCTACATTCTACATTCTGTTCTTTCAATGAGTAATGTAAACAACATCCCAATTCCCCTGCCAGCAGTGGCAAGCTTAGAAGACCAAACCATGACTGTGCAGACAGTAGAAGTATCACCAGATTCACTACCACAAACTTCAGGTGCAGCAACAGTTATCTTGGAATCTCAAAACATAGCCGTCAAACCTACAACTGCTGTTTCTCTGTGTTCACCAGCAGCAGTGGTAGAAATTTCAACTACTGTTGACCCTCCATCAGTGGCTCAAGACGCTTCATCAGTCTTAATCCCTCCACAATCTACAGCAGTGCAAGACCCTGCTCCAGCTGATGTGTCTCCACCATCATCAGCAGTAACAGAGGCAAGCAGAAGAAGCACAATAACCAGGAAATGCACAACTCTACATGATTTTTGGTGCCTAGCCTCAGTTCCAGGGGCAACTTCAGTCAAAAATCTGCAGGTACACTGCCTATAATCTCTGATTTCAATTTACAACTAAATAGTGACATCAGAACAGAGAGTTTAGATAATGACAATCTGTATTTTTTCACCAGAATAAAGTGGGTCTAAGAAACAAAGTGGGCCAACTGTCTGTTTTGCATTAATGACACTGATGCAATAAACAATGCACATAAATACATTTTACTGAACATCATTTGGTGGAAAGGATTGAAATGGTGCAGCTATATAAGTACAACATAGCAGCTTATTATACTAGAAATACAATGGATAAAGGTGGAGTAATAATGCATGTTAAAAATAATATAGTGTACAAGTCTGTATATGTAAAAAATTATTGTGTTGATCAACATTTTGGGGCATGTTGCGTTGAACTCCACATTAATACTCTGCCTGATTATGTGATTACTGTTGACAGAGCACCCTCATGAAAGCTTAGTATGTTCTCAGACAAATAGAATCACTTTTAACTCGCCTGTTCTCAAAAAACAAAGAAATAATCATGCTTGTTGATTTTAATGTAAATTTTCTTACTTGTAATAATGAAAGAACAGTTTTTGAGAATGTAATGAGCTCTTTTAATCAGAGTGTAGTTGTTGACTTTCCCACAAGGGTGACTAAGAACTCCACAAGTCTGATTGACAATATTTTTGTAGACACTAACAGAATTGATAATATATGTGTAAAACCAATTTCAAATGGCCTTTCAGACTATGATGGGCAGTTGTTAAAAATGCATGATGTAAGCCTGGGTAACAAGAGTAGTTTCATTGAGAGGTCATTTAGACTAATCAACAGCGAGACTCTAGAAATCTTCAGCAGACATTTTCAACAGTTAGAATGGCCCACAGTATATAAAGCTAAAAATGCCAATAATGAATTTAACCTATTCCTGAATGAATTTGTTACTCCTTTTGAAGCTGTATTTCCTAAGAGAATTTCAAAAAGTACCAAGTGATTACAGGAAACAGTGGCTCACTAAGGGAATCAAGACGTTCTGTAAAACAAAGCAAATGCTTTATGTTTCACTCAGATATTCTAACAAACCTAAGGATATGGAGGACTACAAATTATACTATATGATCCTAAAGAATGTAATTAAAAAATCGTGAAAGAGAAAGCTCAAATAATAAAATAAAAACTATTTGGAATGAAATGGGAAGCAGGAGACAGGAAAAATTTCAGAAGATACAATATAGAAGATAGTATAATGGAAGTATGGTAAAGGAAGGTGATATAATTGCCAGATCTTCAACAACTGTTTCTGAAAGCAGCTGATCAAGTTAGTTGTAAAGGGTCTAGAATTAAAGCCATGAGTCCTCTGCAAAAGGCAGTGGGTTGTTATTGAAGCCACGAACCTTCTTTAAAAAGCAGCACAGAACAAAATTAATCAGATGCATGTACCCTATATAACAACCGAAGAGACTGAGAAGGTAATACGACAATAGAAAAATAAAAATTCCATTGGCGTAGATAATATATCCATCAAAGTACTGAAGCACTGCTGCAGATTTATTCTTGAAGTTCTCCATCACATACTTAATGAGTCCACAAATCAAGGCACTGTCCCTAATTGAATCTAATATTCAATTGTGAAACCACTGTTCAAAAAAAGTGATAAAGCTGATGTTTCCAATTACCAGCATACTTCATTGTTAAAAAGCCTCTCTAAAATCTTAGCGATATTAATGTTCAACAGAATCATGGATCATCTTAATAAAAATAAAATCCTTAATAATAATCAGTTTGGATTGCAAAAGAGAACTTAACCTGAACACACCATTTTCTCATTTTTCAACCAACTCTTTGAATCCATAAACAATAAAAAATCACCATTATACAATGTGAGCTTTCATGGTCGGTACTGTCTTCACTTAAAACTTCCGGGCTGATAGGCCGTGGTCGAAGTATAAAAGTGTCTCCTGACGTTTCGTCTCCAACTGCGGGAGACATCCTCGGAGGTAAAATGGCGAACTGCGAAAAGAACTCGAGGAAGCGCTGATTATATAAGCTGTACAGAGGGCGCCACAGTTGATCACGTGGTGTCGGCTATGAGATTGTCTCTGGTGATACCAACATTCTCGATTGAAAGTAATCGATCGTCACGCTTGCGTTGCAATGCTGACATCCAAATTTTATCCAGTTTAACACCTTTGTCTTTCCTGTTAAAATTATTACGATGTTCATCAATCTCGATAGCCTCTCTATACAAGCGTGCATAATAATGCGAGGTTTTTGATATGACGTTCGTCTCGCTGAATTTTATTTCGTGATCACCTTCCTGGTAAACATGTTCCGCTACGGCCGATTTATCTGTGTGACCCAGGCGGCAATTCCTCTTATGTTCAACAAGACGGGTGTTCACACTTCTCTTTGTGGTACCGATGTAAACCTGTCCACAACTACAAGGAATTTTATATACCCCCGGTGTAGCCAAAGGGTGTCGTGCATCTTTTGCCGACCTTAAAAATTCTTTTATTTTCCTAGTGGGTCTGAAAGTAGTTTCCACCCCATACTTGCCTAAAACTTTCCCAATGTGATCTGTGACTTTACTAATGAATGGAAGAAAAACTTTGCCCTTGGGCGACTGTTGCTCATCGTTGCTCCTGATTCTCTGCCTCGAGCGAAGTGTTCGATCTATATCCTTGCTGGAATAGCCATTCTTCACGAAAGTTGACCGTAGATGTTCAATCTCATCTTTTAAATAAACAGGTTCACAAAGTTTGTACGTCCTGTCTATCAAAGTTTTCATTACACCTCTTTTTTGTCTAGGTTGGTGATTTGAATCTTTATGTAGGTAACGATCAGTATGTGTGGGCTTTCTATACACCTTATGGCCCAACATTCCGTCCCGTCGTTTAATCACAGACACATCCAGGAAATTCAATTGCCCATTCCTTTCCGTCTCCATAGTGAACTGGATTTTTGGGTTAATGCTATTTAAATGTGTCAGGAAGGCATCCAACTCCACTGCTCCGTGTGTCCATACTACGAACGTGTCATCGACATAGCAATACCATCTGGCTGGTCTCTTACTGGCACTCTGCAACGCCCGTTGTTCAAAAGTCTCCATAAATAAATTAGCCACAGCAGGACTGCGAGGACTGCCCATAGCCACCCTGTCAATCTCTTCATAAAAGTCATTATTGTATTGAAAGTAAGTTGTGGTGAGGCAGTGTCGGAATAATGCCACAATATCGGTAGGAAAAATATCCGCTAAGCGTAAGATAGCTTCGTTTACCGGAATCATGGTAAATAACGACACAACATTGAAACTGACGAGGATATCATCCGGGCCCACGCTCGTTTCCTTTAACTTGTCAATGAAATGAGCTGAATTTTTAATATGACTGTCCGTCCTACCGACATAAGGCTGAAGCATTGAGGCATAATAATGCACGCTTGTATTGAGAGGCTATCGAGATTGATAAACATCGTAATAATTTTAACAGGAAAGACGAAGGTGTCAAACTGGATAAAATTTGGATGTCAGCGTTGCACCGCAAGCGTGACGATCGATTACTTTCAATCGAGAATGTTGGCATCACCAGAGACAATCTCATAGCCGACGCCATGTGATCGACTGTGGCGCCCTCTGTACTGCTTATATAATCAGCGCTTCCTCGAGTTCTCTTCGCAGTTCGCCGTTTTACCTCCGAGGATGTCTCCCGCAGTTGGAGACGAAATGTCAGGAGACAGTTTTATACTTCGACCACGGCCTATCAGCCTGCAAGTTTTAAGTGAAGAAAATGTCACCAGTTGGAATCTTCTGTAATCTGTCTAAAGCATTTGACTGTGTAGATCACAAAATTCTACTTATGAAGGCTGAGCAGTATGGGTTAAATGGTAAAGTAAGGGTGTGGCTCAGGTCATATCTAGACAACAGAAGGCAGAAGATAGTATTGACCAACTCTGCAATGGCACCTGCTGACTCTGACTGGGGCACAGAAAAATGTGAACAGCCACAGGACTCGAATGCTTTGGTCCCTTACTTCTCCTCATCTTTATCAATGATCTGCCATGCTGTATAACTCAAAATGCACACTTCACCCTGTTTGCCCATGACACAACGATTATCGTTGACAAAACTCCCAACTGCTCCCTAGAAAACACTGCAACCACTGTACTCAAAGAACGTCTACATTCATTCACTTCCAATGGTCTGTCAGTCGATGTCAACAAGACTCAATTCATTCCGTTTCAAACAGCAAGTAAAAAAAAAGAAAAATTATTGGTATAAAATATGGTGACAAAGAAATATTGAGAGTCCAGTCTTCCAAATTCCTATGATTACGCATTAACAACATTCTAAACTGGTCAGTTCACATCGATGACCTGCGTAAAAGACAAATTCAGCAGCATCTGCCATTTGCTCAGTTTCATCAGTTTGTGACTTGGAAACAATTAAAACTGCATGTTGTTGTTGTTGTGGTCTTCAGTCCTGAGACTGGTTTGATGCAGCTCTCCATGCTACTCTATCCTGTGCAAGCTTCTTCATCTCCCAGTACCTACTGCAACCTACATCCTTCTGAATCTGCTTAGTGTATTCATCTCTTGGTCTCCCCCTATGATTTTTACCCTCCACACTGCCCTCCAATATTAAATTGGTGATCCCTTGATGCCTCAGAACATGTCCTACCAACCGATCCCTTCTTCTGGTCAAGTTGTGCCACAAACTTCTCTTCTCCCCAATCCTATTCAAACTGCATATCTAGGATATTTCCATTCACTTGTGACATATGGCATTATATTTTGGGGTAACCAGTCATAAGCAAACAGTCTTTATTGCAAAGAAAAGTCATCTGAATCACAGCTAGAGTGCACCCATATGCTCTTGCAGAAACTTATTTCAAACAGCTCAGGATCCTAACCATGCCATTTCAGTACGTCTTTTACCTAATGTGCTTTGTGAATAATGATCATACAATTTACAAAACAAGCAGTGAATATCATGATCATGATACAAGAACTAAAAATGATCTTCACAAAGATATTAAAAAAATCTCAGGATGGTGCAGAAAGAGTACATTATTCAAGCATAAAAGTAGACAATCAACTTCCATTTCATGTTAAATCAATCATTCGGGATATGACTAAATTTAAAAACCAGCTGAAACGTTGTCTTTTGAATAGTTCTTTCTATTCTTTACAGGAATTTTTTTGACAGTGTGTAACAATTAGCACAATGTGTTTAATTTTAAGCATTCCTATAAGAACTGACTATGTAGCACTGGCATATCAATTGTTGACAGAATGCTTTTTATATGTATTAGAATGTAATCAATATAATGGAAGGAAATATTCCACGTGGGAAAAATTATATATAAAACCAAAGATGAGGTGACTTACCGAACAAAAGCGCTGGCAGGTCGATAAACACACAAACAAACACAAACATACACACAAAATTCAAGCTTTCGCAACAAACTGTTGCCTCATCAGGAAAGAGGGAAGGAGAGGGGAAGACGAAAGGAAGTGGGTTTTAAGGGAGAGGGTAAGGAGTCATTCCAATCCCGGGAGCGGAAAGACTTACCTTAGGGGGAAAAAAGGACAGGTATACACTCGCACACACGCACATATCCATCCACACATACAGACACAAGCAGACATATTTAAAGACAAAGAGTTTGGGCAGAGATGTCAAGGCAGAAGTGTAGAGGCAAAGAAGTTGTTGAAAGACAGGTGAGGTATGAGTGACGGCAACTTGAAATTAGCGGAGATTGAGGCCTGGCGACTTGAAATTAGCGGAGATTGAGGCCTGGCGCCAGGCCTCAATCTCCGCTAATTTCAAGTTGCCGCCACTCATACCTCACCTGTCTTTCAACAACTTCTTTGCCTCTACACTTCTGCCTTGACTGACATCTCTGCCCAAACTCTTTGTCTTTAAATATGTCTGCTTGTGTCTGTATGTGTGGATGGATATGTGCGTGTGTGCGAGTGTATACCTGTCCTTTTTTCCCCCTAAGGTAAGTCTTTCCGCTCCCGGGATTGGAATGACTCCTTACCCTCTCCCTTAAAACCCACTTCCTTTCGTCTTCCCCTCTCCTTCCCTCTTTCCTGATGAGGCAACAGTTTGTTGCGAAAGCTTGAATTTTGTGTGTATGTTTGTGTTTGTTTGTGTGTCTATCGACCTGCCAGCGCTTTTGTTCGGTAAGTCACCTCATCTTTGGTTTTATATATAGTATTAGAATGTAAGACTTATAATTTGTGTGTGTAATAATTACTACTACTTTAATATGCATTGATGCTTAAACACTTAAACTTCATGTATCTGTTTATATATAATTTAGTTCGTAAGCCTGAAGACCATTTAGATATGGTTATTACTATAATAATCTGACACGTTGTAAATCCTAGTGATACACTCACATCAAGCATCTATGGAGCACCAAAATAAATTTAAAAAAATAATAAAATAAAAATAAGACCACATCTCATCTGCTTCGATTCTCTTGTTTCAGTTTTTGCACAGTCCATGTTTCATTACCATATGACACTGTGCTCCAAATGTTCGTTCTCAGGAATTTCTTCCTCAAATTAAGGCCTATATTTGATACTAGTAGACTTCTCTTGGCCAGGAATGCCCTTTTTGCCAGTGCCTGTCTACTTTTGATGTCCTTCTTGCTCCATCTGTAACTGGCTGTTTTGCTGCCTAGGTAGTAGGATTCCTTAACTTCATCTACTTCATGACCATTAATCTGATGTTTGACCATTAATCTGATGTTAAGTTTCTTGCTGTTCTCATTTCTTCTATTTCTCATTACTTTCATGTTTATTTGATTCGCTCTCAACCCATATTCTCTAGTCATTAGAGCGTTCATTCCATTCAGCAGATCCTGTAGTTATTCTTCACTCTCAATGAGGATAGCAATGCCTTCATCCAATCATATCATTGATAGCCTTTCACCTTTAATTATAGTTCCACTACTGGACCTTTCTTTTATTTTCACCATTGATTCTTCAACGTACAGACTGAACAGCTGGGGGGAAAGACTACATCCATGTCTTGCACCATTTTTAATCTGAGCACTTCATACTTGGTCCTCCACTCTTACATATTATTCCATCTTGGCTCTTGTACATGTATATTGCCTGTCTCTCCCTATAGCTTACACCTACTTTCCTCAGAATTTCGAACATCAAACATTTTTTCCAGGTCAACAAATCCTATGAACGTGTCTTGATTTTTCTTTAGTTTCACTTCCATTACCAGCCACAACATAAGAATTGCCTCTTTGGTGCTTTTACCTTTCCTAAAGCCAAACTGATTGTCACCAAACTGATTGTCAGTGTAGCGGCAGCTGCCAAGCCGAGACAACACACAGCAGAGCAGCAGCAGCACTTGTGTGATAAACTGTACATTAATATAGTCAACTTTTAGGGTTACTTTGTTCTCCTTTGGTATATTTTCAAACTCTGTAGTGCCACTTGAGACCTTACATCCATTATATACCGTATTTACTCAAATCCAAGCTGCACTTTTTTTCCGGCTTAGAATCGAGTGCAAAGTAAGCGGAAGTTCTGAAAAATGTAGATGCCGCCACAACTAACTTCTAGCATTGAATATGTGTAGCGCTAAACAGGCATGCTTTCCAGGCACAAAGATAAATACTGGCGCCAAAACTTCTGCGACAGTAAATGAATTTTAAAAAAAGGTGGAAGACGAGCTTTTTTCTCCGCCCCAAGTTTTGACCACTGCGTTTTCATACATTATCCAACGAAGTAAAAACAAATTTTGTTTTGTTCATCTTCGAATGTAGCAGCATTTCAATGTACTAAAAAATCCGACTGGCAAGACTGTTTGGGATGTTTGTCAATACGGCCAACTCTACGTTCTGAATTTTTTCCTACCTGTGAGAAGAGATGGTTGCTAATAGGAACTTTTATGAATTGTGAATCACGTGCAGTATTCTGTTCACCATAAGAATAATATGAATATAAACATTTTGTCATGTATTCTTTCATGTTTGCTGCTATCTCATTTAAATCGTCTACCTAATAAACCACGAAAATTGAGACAACAACAAATGCGGAAGAATATACATATCATGGCATGTTTATATTCGTGTTATTCTTATGCCTAATAGTGATACAGTCAGAAATGAAGTACGGCAATTGACTAGATTTTTTAATCTAAGATGAATCTAATTTCTGTGCAGAATGCAATGTACTGAAGAGGCATCTGCAAAGATTTTCAAACAGAGAAAGGTTTTCGCTAAAGTCTCGTTCAGAACATCTTCTATCATACGCAGTGTATTATTTGGTTCTTGTCGATCATTATCAAAAAAAAGCAGCAGTGTAAGTAACAACAAATAGGAGTCTCTTGCCATTGTTTCACTAATGAGACAATTCCCCCCCCCCCCCCCCCTCTCTCTCCCTCCCTCTCTCTCTCTCTCTCTCTCTCTCTCTCTCTCTCTCTCTCTCTCTCTCTCTTTTTTTTTTGTAAGCGGCGGTAGCATGCACAAAAGCAAGCCATGCCACGAGTGGCGACAGGCCGTAAGCACTCACTATCAGAATGCGACAAACAATGCATGACACAGTACAGTAATGCATTTTTAGCTTAGAGTGACGTAAGCACCTAGCAGTGACACTTAGCAGATCAAAGAAAAATAAGCAATCAATTCAAACCAGAAGAAGCACAAGAAAAAGGAAGGGTACCTGTATAAATATGGATGGAGTGCCTGATGCATAGCAATGGCTACCTGGTAAAACGTAACTGCTAAGCTTACGACTCGAACCAAACTACTGTAGCTGTATCATCATTCATTTGACCTAAATTGTGCCTCATATTACAATGGACAAACTTTGTTTCGATTTGGAGGTGTGGCCTAAAACTTTTCTCTCCCCTTGAATTCCGAGTCTCAAATTTCAGGTGTGGCTTAGATACGAGGATTTTTTTTCCCTTGATTTCGAGTCTCATTTTTCAGGTGCAGCTTAGATTTGAGTGTGGTTTAGATTCGAGTAAATACGATACACAGTACAATATGGCTAGGGATTGTACTTGTTGTGAGTGGACACAAGGAGAGTTGGCTGCTGTCCATAAACAGCTGGAAGGTGCGTTAGCTACCGTCGACAAACTTCTAGCTAATGCTTGAAGTTGTTGTGATGTCAGGGCGCCAGTGACAAGATGTGCGACACCTTTGTTGCCTCTGGAATCCCCTGGTGACCCAGATGTCACTGCGGCTTCTGATACACAACATCTGACCGGTCCGTCCTCAATCCAGAGTGGGTGACTGACAGTGGTGGGTTCGCACGTCACTGGGCGGAAGACGAAAGGGGGAGCAGGCAACGCGACTGGCTCCTTACATCTTAGCAACAGGTACGAGGTACTACCCAGTGCTGATGATAACTCTGAGCCAGCACGGGATGCCTCTCCTGTTGGGCCAGTGGTCGATTTTCCTGCCCAGTCTGGAAAAGTACACAGGTTTGGTATGCTAGTCATTGGGAGCTCCAATGTTAGGCAGGTGATGGAGCCCCTCAGGGAGATAGCAGGCAAGGCAGGAAAGAGTTCCAGTGTGCAGTCAGTATGTTTGTTGGGAGGTCTCATCCGTGATCTGGAGGGGGTCCTGCCAGCGGCTATTGAGCGCACTGGGTGCAACCGGCTGCACGTAGTGGCACATATCGGCATGAATGATGCCTGCCGCTTGGATTCTGAGGCCATCCTCAGTGGCTGGTCTGAAGGTAACTAGCAATGCATGCAAGGTGCAGGCTAAGCTGTCTATTTATAGCATCATTGCAGTACTCTGGTTTGGAGCAATGTGGAAGGTCTAAACAAGAGGCTCAGATGACTCTATGATGCATCGGATGCAAATTTCTCGACTTCCATCTTCTATTGGGTGCAGCACTGTAGGGTTCCCCTTAATAGGTCAGGAGTGCACTACACACAGGAAGTGGCTACTAGGTTAGCGGAGTGTGTGTGGCATGCACATGGGCTTTTTTAGGTTAGAGAACCCCTCCCTTGGGACCAAAGATGATTTGCCTGTAAAATCAGCCACAGTGACAGAGAATCTTGGTCCTCACAGATCAGAGATAGAAAAGATTAATATGATTTTAGTAAACTGTAGGAGCATCCAAGGAAAGGTCCCAGAATTAGTATTGCTTAGTGAAGGTTACAATGCACAGATAGTATTGGGAACAGAAAGCTGGCTGAAACCAGACATCAATGACAACAAAATCCTAAGTTCAGGTTGAAATGTTTATCATATGGCTAGATTAGTCGTCAATGGTGGTGGCATGTTTATTGCAGTAAAATATTCACTTGAATCTAGGGAGGCTATCACGGATTCCAAATGTGAATTAATCTGGGTGAAATTAAGTATCAAAGAACAGTCAAAAATGGTGATTGGATGCTTTTATCTCAATATCTGCCATTTCAATGTTCGTTCAGAATTATAAAAGAACAGTAGCAGCAAGAAGGTTCAACACATACAATATAGAAACATTCAATTCCCTAATATATAGAGAGAAGTGAGAAGTTTCACAAACAGATGACATCAACAAAAAGATTGAGAAGCTGGCACCTTCAGTGATTACTCTGAAACTACTTCCCCTCTCAAAACACAAGTAATAAGTGTCACAATTCTAAAAACGAAGAGACAGATAACAACAGATACCAAAATCTCAAGGGCAAGGAAATAATAACTGCTCTAATACAGAAATTAACAATAATATACCCCTCTCCTCAACTGTTACATTCAGAAATACATTCAAATCTACACAAACAAAAGCCAAGTTCATAACACAGTTGGCAAATAAAAGCCAAGCAGTATGGAAACTAATAAAGAAGGAAGCAAATAAAGTGTCACATAAACTGGAAAACAGCGCTCTTAACCATAAGAACAAGTCTTTTACTGATTCCCAGTATATTGCAAATCTTTTGTGGCATTACTTTCTAGATATAAGAAATAATTTAATAGTCAGTGACAAAAGAGACAGTAGAAACAAACAGGAAAACAGAATACACTATTGTTCCACTTCAGTACATAGTTGTGAAACAATTCCGGGTAAAATCATCTGTGTTGCAACACTTACAAAAATGTTATAAGGACTTCATGGTATTCCAGATTACATGATAAAGTAATGTATTGCAAACATCTCACTGCATCTTGTAGTTATAAACAATTCATCCTTTTTGACAGTCACATTTCCGGACTGTCGAAATAAAGAAGGCAAATCAAATATAGAAAACTCTAGGTCAGTTGTCTTATTATCTGGTTTTAGTAAAATAGAAAAAGTAGACTGTAATAGATTAATGAAATTTTTAGATAAAAATAAAATTCTCGCTGATACTCAGTATGGATTCAGGAAACAAAGTGACACTGTTTAAGTAAAGCATTTAGCATTCTGGACCACAACATACTTCTGAAAAAGCAGCAAACATATGGCATCGGAGACACTGCACAATAGTAGTTCACATCATACTTGACAAACAGGAAACAGAAAATACAAATAAAACAAGAACTAAAGAGAGATAGAAAAATACTAGGACGTTTTTTCTCTGATGCAGAAAAAAAGTAGAGAGAGAGAGAGAGAGAGAGAGAGAGAGAGAGTGTGGCTGTGTGAGTTTGAGTGTGAGTGAGTGTTCATTATTATAACCGATTTAGGCTAAACATGAGTCACAAACAAATACCTTCATTGCTGATGACAGGAGCACCCTTATTACAGAAAACATCCCAAGATAACTGCAAGCAGCTGTAAATAAAACTACTGCAAAACTAAACAGACAGTTTGAAGGGAACAAGCTACCGACAAACATAAAAAAATTCATCTTCCTTAATTTCTATTTAAAAGATGTTGCATGCAACATCAGTTTGACAGTAAACTCCAAAACAAAGTTGCATCTTTCTTGGAGACAAAGTTTTTAGGCATATGACTTCAAATGGCATACAGTACACATTTAAACAAAGGAATGCAAAATAAAATATGTTATAGTTTATGTTCACTATTACAACTTTTCACACTGGTCAAATTGCCTACCTTGTCCAATTCCACAGCATCCTTTTGTACGGAACTATATTCTGAGCCTGGCATAATACACCCCCTAGTAGAGTTATTTTCTTAACTCAGAAAAGAACTGCTCAACAAACAGATTCTTGCAAACACCTCTTTCAAATGTTGTCAATGCTCCCACTTCCTGGAATGAATATACTATAAATTTGTAAATATGTTGGAAAGAATTTAAAAGACATAAATAAAACTTTAATGTCTATGAGCATCATACAAGGCAAAACAAACAGCTTCATATCTAATCAGTGAGGACATTAGCTAACAAACTCTCTGCTACAAATAGTGTTACACAAATTTACAACAGTTTTCTACCTAATGTAATAATTACATCATCCTTTCTTTCCCCCCCCCCCCCCCCTCCCCCCCAAACGGCAAGGGGCAAGGGCACTCTTATTGGAACATTGCTAGTATTAAGTAGCAGATTCTTTAGAAGTTTAGAAATACAAGAGACTAGAAACAAGACTGTACAGCTACTGCAAATAGTGCAAGTTCTTTTATACAAGAAAAAGAGATATGCTATGTTCAAACACTTTTGTTTTTGTACATTACGTAAGTATATGTGTTTTTATGTGACAGTATTTTTTTACTGTATTCCACAATCTGGAAATATTTTTGGATGAGTAAATAATAATAAATGAGAGATATGTTTACAGTGTATTACTTGTCATGCACCTTTACCTTTGATATGTAGCTAACAGGAATTTTCAATCCTTGAATCTAGATTACCATGTAACTTGTAGGAGTGGCTAATGAAATATGTTTGCTTATTTTATTTTGAATTGGGAGGAAGTTCCCATATCTACATCTATACTCAGCAACCCACCATGAGGTGCATGGCAGTGAGGTCGTCCCATCGTACCACTTATTATGGTTTCTTCCATTCATGTATGGAGCACAGGAAGAAAGATTGTTTGAATGCCTCTGTGCATGCAGTAATTATTGTAATCTTATCCTAATGGTCCATATGTGAGCAAAACATAAGGGATTGTAGTATATTCCTAGAATCAATATTTAAAGCTGGTAACTTTGTTAACAGACTTTCTCAGGATAGTTTACATCTATCTTCAAGTGTCTACCAGTTCAGTTCCTTCAATATATCTGTGACACCATCCCATCAATTAAGCAAACTGTGACCATTCCTGCTGCCCTTCTCTGTATACGTTTGATATTCACTGTTAGTCCTGTTTGGTACGGGCCCCACAGACTTGAGCAATATTACAGAACCGATCACATGAGTGATTTGTAAGCAATCTCCTGTGTAGAGTGATTGCACTTCCCCAGTATCCTACCAATAAACTGCAGTCTACCATCTGCTTTACCCATGGCTGAACCTGTGTGTTCACTCCATTTCATATCCCTCCAAAGTGCTACACCCAGGTATTTGCTGGAGTTGGCTGATACAAACAGGGACTCATAGATATTACTGTCATAGGATACTACATTTTTCCATTCTTGAAGTGAACAATTTTAAATTTCTGAAAATTTATGGCAAGCTGACAATCTGTGCACCACTTGGAAATCTTATCAAGATCTTACTGAATATTTATGCAGCTTCTTTCAGACAGTACTTCATTATAGACAATTGCATCATCTGCAAAAGGTCTCAGGTTACTATTAATATTGTCTGCAAGGTCGTTAATATACAAAATGAACAGCAAGGGTCCCGACACACTTCCACAGGGCCCACCGAATTGACTTCTACATCTGAGGATGGCTTTCCATCCAAGATAACATGCTGTGTTCCTTCTACCAAAAAGTCCTCATTCCAGTCATGCATTTCACTTGATATCCTATATGATTGTACTTTTGACATAAACCCATAAAAAGAAGTCTAATGGGTTATGTCAGGAGAGCGTGGAGGCCAAACCGTTGGCCCATCATGACCAATTCATCACCCACGAAAGGTCATATCGAGATAGGCACGGACAACAAATGCTTTTGGAAATAAAAAAATACTGCATCTGACCGACTGCCTTGATACATAGCTTTCAGTATGTCATGTGAGGAGAGTGCAAGTTGGGTTTCACATGACTAACGTTTTCAGAATCCATGCTAGTTTCACTGAGGAGGTCATTCTGTTTAAGGTACCTCTTTACTTTTGAGCTCAGAATATGTTCTCAGAATTTGTAACAAATCGATGTCAAGGATATTGGATGGTAGTGTTGCAGATCACTTTCTGCTACCATTCTTTTAGACAGGTGTGACCTGTGCTTTTTGTTCGAATGATCTACACTCCTGGAAATTGAAATAAGAACACCGTGAATTCATTGTCCCAGGAAGGGGAAACTTTATTGACACATTCCTGGGGTCAGATACATCACATGATCACACTGACAGAAGCACAGGCACATAGACACAGGCAACAGAGCATGCACAATGTCGGCACTAGTACAGTGTATATCCACCTTTCGCAGCAATGCAGGCTGCTATTCTCCCATGGAGATGATCGTAGAGATGCTGGATGTAGTCCTGTGGAATGGCTTGCCATGCCATTTCCACCTGGCGCCTCTGTTGGACCAGCGTTCGTGCTGGACGTGCAGACCGCATGAGACGACGCTTCATCCAGTCCCAAACATGCTCAATGGGGGACAGATCGGGAGATCTTGCTGGCCAGGGTAGTTGACTTACACCTTCTAGAGCACGTTGGGTGGTACGGGATACATGCGGACGTGCATTGTCCTGTTGGAACAGCAAGTTCCCTTGCCGGTCTAGGAATGGTAGAACGATGGGTTCGATGACGGTTTGGATGTACCGTGCACTATTCAGTGTCCCCTCGACGATCACCAGTGGTGTACGGCCAGTGTAAAAGATCGCTCCCCACACCATGATGCCGGGTGTTGGCCCTGTGTGCCTTGGTCGTATGCAGTCCTGATTGTGGCGCTCACCTGCACGGCGCCAAACACGCATACGACCATCATTGGCACCAAGGCAGAAGCGACTCTCATCGCTGAAGACGACACGTCTCCATTCGTCCCTCCATTCACGCCTGTCGCGACACCACTGGAGGCGGGCTGCACGATGTTGGGGCGTGAGCGGAAGATGGCCTAACGGTGTGCGGGACCGTAGCCCAGCTTCATGGAGATGGTTGCGAATGGTCCTCGCCGATACCCCAGGAGCAACAGTGTCCCTAATTTGCTGGGAAGTGGTGGTGCGGTCCCCTACGGCACTGCGTAGGATCCTACGGTCTTGTTGTGCATCTGTGCGTCGCTGCGGTCCGGTCCCAGGTCGACGGGCACGTGCGCCTTCCGCCGACCACTGGCGACAACATCGATGTACTGTGGAGACCTCACGCCCCATGTGTTGAGCAATTCGGCGGTACGTCCACCCGGCCTCCCGCATGCCCACTATACGCCCTCGCTCAAAGTCCGTCAACTGCACATACGGTTCACGTCCACACTGTCGCGGCATGCTACCAGTGTTAAAGACTGCGATGGAGCTCCGTATGCCACGGCAAACTGGCTGACACTGACGGCGGCGGTGCACAAATGCTGCGCAGCTAGCGCCATTCGACGGCCAACACCGCGGTTCCTGGTGTGTCCGCTGTGCCATGCGTGTGATCATTGCTTGTACAGCCCTCTCGCAGTGTCCGGAGCAAGTATGGTGAGTCTGACACACCGGTGTCAATGTGTTCTTTTTTCCATTTCCAGGAGTGTATGATTGATTACAGTCAGAAGAGTGGCTAACTCAGCTGCACATTCATATAGAATCTGATAGGGATTCCATCGGGCCCTGGACCTTTGGTCAATTTTAATGATTTCCGCTGTTTCTCAACACCACTGATGTCAATGGTGATTTCCTGCATCGTTTCAGTGGTAGAGAATTAAATTGGGGCAATTATCCTGGACTTTTCTTTGTAAAGAAACATTTGAAAACAGAGTTAAGCATTTCAGCTTTTGTTTTGCTACCCTCAATTTCAGTTCCTGCCTCATTTGCTAGAGACTGTACATTAGCTTTGGTGCCACTATACATATTATATATGAGTGAGGTTTCTACGGCTGCCGCTGCCTCTCACATCCCAGTCTCCATCATTCACAGTCATTCGAGTCTCCTTCATTAAGACCTATCTCGCTGCCATTGCTTCATTGACGTCGTCTTTCCAGCATCTCGCAGGTCTACCGTGCTTTCTTCTTTGATGTGGAGTCCATTGCCGTACCCGTTTTGGCCATCTTGTGTCTGTCATATGCTGTAAGTGACCATACCAGAGTAGGCACTTCCTTTCTGTGTAGGCCAGGATTGTGCTTTTGACATTCATAACCCCTCTGATCCTATCATTTCTAATATGGTCAAGTCTGGAGTATCCACAACTCCATCTCCAGAAATCCATCTCGACAGCCAGCAGGCGATCTTTCTGCTTCTGAGTTAGTTCCCATAACTCTGCACCATATGTTGTGATACTTTCAATAATTGTGTGGTAGATGGTATGTTTTGTTCTGCGCGTTATGTTTTTGTTCCAGACAATACCATTTAGTTGTTTTATGGCTCACTTGCCCTGGCCTATTTTATTGTTTACATCATCCATACTTCTACCATTGGATGACAGTGTCACTCCAAAGTACTTAAAATTATGACACCCTTTAACAGTATCAGAACCGAGCTGTAAGTCGTTAACAGTATTTTCTCGCATTTTCAGATATTCTGTTTTAGATACGTTTATGACAAGACCCCATTTTTCATATTCTTCTATTAATTTGCAGAGCATGTAATTTGCATCTTTCTCATCTCCAGCTACTAACACTTGGTTGTCAGCAAAAAATAGAGTGAACAAGATCTCGTCATCTATAGGGAAACCTATTCCTCCGCATTTCCTTTTCCATGATTTTAGTGCCTCCTCTAGGTAGACCTCAAAGAATGTAGGGGCAAGTGTGCATCCCTGGCATAGTCCCTTTGTCACCTCAAACTCTTGAGATAGTTGATTTCTCATTTTTACCATTGCCATACAACCTTGATAGAGAAGTCTGACAGCTTTCACATAGCTCGGTGACACACCATTATCAATTAGACTTGTCCATAGCTTGTTCTGTGGAACTGTATCGTAAGCTTCCTGGAGGTCTACAAAGACAAGGTGGGTCGTAAGGCCCCTTGCTGTCCTTTTCTCCACTAGGTTTTTGAGGGTAAATACTCCATCAGTACAGGAGCGACCAGATCTGAATCCATTTTGTTCTTCAGATTCAGTTATTTCTTCTTCTATCCTCTTTTTTAGGATATGGCCATAGACTCTTGCCATGGATGGCATCACACTAATACCACGATAGTTTGCACAATGCCTCCTGTCGCCCTTCTTAAATATTGATGTAACTGTTGCCTTTTTCCACTCCTTTGGCGCTTCGTCACCTGTAAGACATTTGTCAAAAATCACTGCCAATATCTCAAAGAGTTTTGTCGGTGCTGCTTTAACCAGTTCTATATAAATTAATCCTTGACCTGGCGACTTTCTGTTTTTCATGGCATTCATTGCATTTTGGACTTCCTTTGGGATTATCGGTGGTGTATTATCATTACTGATTTCAATGCCTGGTGGGTTCTCAGGAATGAAGCTCTGTTCTCAGTTAGTAGTCCTTGGTAGTGTTGTACCCATTCCTGCATGCTAATGAGGTTTATATTTGCTTTATCTTTATTCTGTGTTCTCATTGTTTTTAATACCTTCCAGGCTTTATTTGCTCATGTATTCCCCATGCTTTTTTCTATATCTTCACCAGTTTTCTGCCAGGCTTCTTTTTTTTGCCTTAATTATTGTTTTCTGCGCATCTCTTCTCCGCTCTCTGTATTCCAGCCAGTCATTGTCTGATCTTGAGTTCAACCATTTAGTATAAGCTTTCTTCTTACTTTCTACCTTCTCTTGTGCCGAGTGGTTCCATCACTCATCACATATTCTATTACTCTTTCGGATTTCTTTTTTTCCCAGTGCTTCATAAGCTGCATTATGGATGGCTTCTTTAACCATCTCATACATCTTATCTGCAGAGGTTTCTTCAATGGCAGCAAGTTTTTCTGCTAACCTTTTCTGGTACAAGAAGCAGGTAGAACTATGGTTAAGGCTTTGTAAATTATATTGAATATTATTGGCTTTCTCTGGTTTGGCTTCCACTAACAGCCTTCATATAGGACCAGAATTTCATTGGGTTTTGTGGAAGATAATTTGACAGTATTCTGCTCTGGTAGTCATTGAAGACATCACACATTACTCTCTTGATAGCCAAATGCATTTCATTCAGCATCTCTCCATCTATGGCCCTAATGCTTTGTTTTACGCCTATTATGCAGTAATATTTGTTTCTTTAGAAGTTTCTTTACACTTACTGTATACAATGGAGGTTCCCTCTCATTATAAACAGTCCTACTGGATACGTATCTATCCAATGCAGGGCCAAATATTCTTTTAAACTGGAGCCATAGTTCTTCTACATGCTCCTACCCTGTGCTGAAATCTTCAGGTTCCTCATTGAGATATGACAGTAACAATTTCTTATCTAGTTTACTGAACACGCATATCTTTCTGCTTGTTTTAGCTCTCCTTTGTACTTTGGTAATCATTGTTGCCAGAATCAGATCATGGTCACTGACACCAGTTTCACTGTGAACGTCCCAAAGATGTCTGGTCTATTTGTTGCCATTAGATCCAACATATTTTCATTGTTTGCAGGGTTTGTAGCCATCTGCTCTAGGTAGTTTTCAGAGAAAGCTTTTAGTAATGTTTCACAGGATGTCTTATGACATGCACGACTAATAAAACTATAATTTTCTCTGCAATAATGATGAAGTTGAAGAAATTAACTTAAAAAATTTGGCACAGCCCAGACTTGAACCTGGACCTATGCCTGAAGCACAGGCAGAACTTCCCCATTCTGTCCAAAGCTGAGTGCTTTCCAATACTGGAGAGCCTCTGCAATAGTGATGATTTAAGAAAGGAAAAATAAGCTGAGCAGGTGAATTGAAATTTGTGACACAGAGAGTACTGGACCAGGTTTGACCAGCAGCTGTGTTACCTTCACTGCTACGGTGGAGTAGTGGCTAGCATACATGCCTAGTAAGCATAGCTCAGCGTGTTCAGTCAGAGGGTTAGCTGCCCTCTGTAATAGAAAATCTGAGTTAATGGCTCAACAACCAACTTAAACCGATGTCTTATGACGTCTGCCCCGAGCACATGCAATGAACACAAGTGAACAAAATGAGATTAATAAAAAAAGTAAGCAAGGTAACATGGCTTCAAGTCCTGGCTATGGTACAAATTTTAGTTCATTTCTTCAGCTTCCATCATTATTATAGATAAAGTTGAGACTCATATGTCTCAAGGAAAATTTAATTATATCAGATCAGTAGTTTTCCCAATTAATTATTAGATGTATCTTCTGGTGAACCTTCCGGGATGTAAGGTCGTGGTCCATGAAACTCTTCAGCTCCTAATGTTTCATCCAGAGCTGCGCTGGACATCTTCAGAGGGGTGCTTCTCCTCCAGTGAGTCTTGCTGACTGACTCACCGGAGGAGAAACACCCCTCTGAAGATGTCCAGTGCAGCTCTGGACGAAACGTTAGGAGCTGAAGAGTTTCATCGACCACGACCTTACATCCCGGAAGGTTCACCAGAAGATATGTCATCCGGTCGTGAAAGCCTTCATACAATTATTAGATGATTGAAGTCTCCACTGATGTTCACAGTATGATAGGGGAATGTACAAGTGAACTGAGATATTCTGTAAAGTTTTTGGTTATGTCAGGAATGAGTCTTGTGGGTGATAGAAGGACCCAATTATAATTTTATACCCACCCCTGATAATAAATCTTGCCCAAACAATCTCATGTGCAGCTTGAATTTCTGTCTTGGTGGATTTGAGTTTCCTATTACTGCAACAAATATGCCACCTCAATTTCCCATTTGCCTATCCTTGTACTTAAACTTTCCCAAAAAATCTTACTGCTATCAGGTTTCAACCAGCTTCCTTTATGTTAGCTGAGAGCTTGCTGAATACTTTTCCACCAGCTTAAGTAATGCCAACCTGAACTGTAGATGTAAGCATAAGGATTCCAACATCCTTAAGAGGATTCTACAAGATGTGCAGGTATCTGATTTACACAATATTACTGCTACTTGCTTCTAATGAATATTTACTTGAGGTGTATGGCTCAGAAGATAACTCCATGAAACAACAGAGAATGAAATATGCAAAATAAACCAACACCTGAGCAAATTTCATTGTCTCGGTGGCTGGTTCTGCTCCAATGTCTTCTGACTTGATAAATGTACAAAAATTTAATCCCCTTTGTGAGATGTATTTTTATTGAAAGAGAGGCTGAAACATTCACACTGCTCACGTTACTCTTGCTCTTTCTCTAGCACAGAGAGAGGTGAAGTATGTAGCCATGAAAATATTTGACCATCTCCATTGTAAATTAAAGCTGTTGGCGAACAGGGAAAGTTAAAAAACCTGTTGCAGTGATTTCTCCTGACAGCTCCTTCTACTACTCACATGACTTCCTGAGTAGTTAGTATGTAGGGCCTATGTGACTGGGTTACATTTATAATATTTTGTTGCAGATTAAAACAAAGTATCCAGTTATTTAAATGGTCAGCATGCAGCCATGTTGTCACAGAGAAAATCTACCATACTTGTGAATTATTGACACATTCCATATGATGACAAGTTGTCGCGAATATGAGCTGTGGAACAGGCAAATGAACTAACCTACACTAAACTGGCCTCCTGTCGTGTATTACACAAAGTATTCTCACCCTACTTCAAAGAACAAAACCTCAGCTTGTGCTCCAGAACTCTCAATGTCATGTCAAAACAACTTTCACTAGCTTTCTTTGTATTAGGTTCACAATGATATTTTTGCTGATTTTAAGAATAACTTAGAAATGATTTTCACTTTTCCAGCTTCCAATGCAGGTTTCACAATTGTGTCTGTTAACATTCTTGACTTTAGTATAGGCCTACCTTTTTGGGTTTCCTTTCTCCGCTGTGCTTTAGGTAAAGTCAAACATCTGACAGCATCAAATATATGATTATTTGATTTAAAAAATTAATTTCAATGTAACTTGCTGAACAAACATTTTTTGTGGCAGAGAGTGATGTAAATTTGCTTCTCCAACAACATAGGTTTTATTAAGCATAACTTATCACAGAAAGTAATACTTTCTGACTCTTCTGGAAATACAATAAACAAAAGACTTCTGAAGGTGGATACTTCACGATCTATACAGTCCAGTGAAACTTTGTCAAAGAACTTACACAGTGAGCAAAGACAGTATCACTTTAGGCATTCGGACAAGTCTGTGCACTAGCCAAATGTTGACGGTAGGCTCGACAGTGTCCAATGAACAGTCCAGAAGGAAAACCACAGAGCACAGGCTCATTGTCAATAAGCACATTGCAGAGCTTGCTGTAAACATCAGCTAGTTGTGATAGGTGAGACCTTAGCAGTCTGCAGCAGCTCTTAGAACTGCCCAGCTATTTTTCTGTGTGACCTGGCATGAACACATGTAGGTTTCTGCGCTGCATCTAGTGACTTTATTGGACATACATGTAATTACATCATCTGTCGATATATCTGGTGGGATTACGAGAGAAGGAGCTTCTTTGCTTACTTCCAATCCTTCCGTTATTAGTGCTTTGATAACAAATGATACAAGGAACATACCTTGTGTAGAGATATTTTCACTTACGGTACTGCTGCACTGAAATCCTTCAATTTTGTGTTTGATGAAGCATATGAATCACTCACAAATTGTGACACATCATGGACTTACCTGCATTACTGAAGCCTCACAGTGTCAGGAAGGAGACAGCAACCTTAAAATAATTTACTGAATAAAAAAAATTTAACATAAAAAATTTTTACTGCTTAGGCTGCAAATTGTATTATACAATTAAGCCATGATGACTAGTTTTGGTTGCTTTCAATGACCATTTTCAGGTTCTGGCTCACAAAGCAATGATCCATCGTGTTGCATAAATTAGTCATCCTTACAAAATGTGCACAAGACAAAGATTAAAAGTAAAATCCCACAAGGCCAGCCAGCCTGGAAAAACACATCAAAACTAAGAGCAGCCTTAAGAATTGCCAGCTCCAGTTAATCCTCTACATGCTCCATTCAGCTTAGGATGCATGAAAATAGCTCTGGGAAAATTAAACAGATGTGAGATATTGTTGCCAGCAGCATTCGTGGCACAAATCTCTCCCATCAGAGACAGTTCCTCAAACCTTTCGGTACCAGAACTTTTGAGGGCTTGTGGATGGAGCGTAATAAAGTTTCATCACAGTTCCATATATGTCATTTTGTTTCAAAGGAGTGTAATCGAGGTTCTTTTTGTAGTTATTAAAGATATCTGCAACAATTTCTTTATTGAATGTAATAGCATGAGCAAAATTTGTCATCTGAGGTCTCCAAAGGGGCAGCTTATTGTGATATTTATACTAGTAAACTCTAGACCATTAGTTTCCTGTCCTTTTATTATGTATCCAAGTGGGCTCCATGACTTTGTTAGTACATTAGTTAGTTAGATAGCTAACTGCTTGTTCTCTACATCAAATTCATGATAAGCATTATGGTCTTTGATATATCAACAGAACTAACATTGGGTTAGTGCATAAGTTCATAGCATTCTTCTACAACTTTAATAAACACAACAAATACATGTAACAGAAAGTTTATAGTCATCAATAATATATTCTCATTCACCATTTACAACAGTCTGCCAATTTTGGGGTAACTTTTTGATTCTACAACTGTAGAAATCATGTGGTTTTGAGGCGAAGATCTCATTGAGCCACATTCTCGGAACATATTTTCATCTGGAAAGAAAGTTCCTTGAAGGTTGTTTGACAGAGAGCAGAAAGGGTGAAAATCTGAGAGTGCAGGATGAGGTGAATAATATCCCAGCTAGCACTCAAGCTTATTTCGAGGTGGATATTGAGTTTAGGTTCAGTTGAAAATTCAAGATTGAAAAATCAACCTGTTACACAGCTTATTTCAAGATGGATATGAGTTTAGGTTCAGTTGAAAATTCAAGATTGAAAAATCAACCTGTTACACAGTTTACATCAAGCTGTAAAAATTTAGCTTGAATTAAAATAAATTTCCCAAGCTTGAAATAAACTGTAATTTCTCTGGGAGGCTGTACAGCAGATGCGCGCGCAGCGTAGCTTCCATAGACGTCCACGGGAAGCGCCACAAGCGTTTATAAGCCTTGCAGTCGCTCTGACTCTGTCCCCCACCTTCTCCTTTTCCTTGAACACATCCGCACACTATATATTGTTCGCCGCCTCGATCCCCCTCACCCCCTGGTGTCTCCCTTCCTCTCCACTCCCAACCAGTTGCTGCGCCTTTACCGTTGTGTCCCTCCCTCTCTCCATCTCCACACCCTCCATCTCCTTTCCCAACACAACTTCCACCATCTACCACTCCCGGATGATGAGCTTGTGTCTGTATGTGTGGATGGATATGTGCGTGTGTGCGAGTGTATACCTGTCCTTTTTTCCCCCTAAGGTAAGTCTTTCCACTCGCGGGATTGGAATGACTCCTTACCCTCTCCCTTAAAACCCACTTCCTTTCGTCTTCCCCCCTCCTTCCCTCTTTCCTGATGAGGCAACAGTTTGTTACGAAAGCTTGAATTTTGTGTGTATGTTTGTGTGTCTATCGACCTGCCAGCGCTTTCGTTCGGTAAGTCACCTCATCTTTGTTTTTATATATGAAAAGAAATATCATATTCTTTTACGTAGAAAAATTGAACCTGGATGAAAGTGAAATGGATTACCAGCTAAGAAAACATATTACAAGTTGTTCAGCAAAAAGAGGTCATTTTAAACTAGCTCTCTAGTACGTGGCACTAATAACTTAAAACTTACTGTTATTTTACCTTTTTAAAATCTCGCCTTTTTATATATATTGCCCTATTACATTTGTTTACTTGTAAATACTCGCGCGTGTCACACCATGAATGAATAATCGTGAAGTGTGAAAAGTTTCTTTGCTAATACAAATAGTAATGACATGGTGAACGGGAAAAGTGCATCAAGAACCAGTCACTACATAGGTGTCAGTATTTTTTATTTACTTAGCTTTGACTGGTCTTCAATTGCTCTTAATTTTGTTGTTCCCTAGGTGAAATAATACTGCAAGGCCTACTGATACTTTTTACTTTTATTGTTATTTGTAATGTGGCTGAAATCTAATAAAAAGCAATATTAAAATATGACAAGGAGAACATTTTTTGTTCTTTTACATTTCAGTTCCACTGAACTGGTAATTTCTTAAATTCATTTCGATTTCATCTTTTATTTCATTTTGATTCAGTTTTACTCACCAAAATATAATTGTGGATAGAATAAACCGTCTACATTTTTCTAAACGGTAGTTTCCTTATAAGCTTACAGTATGAGGTGTATATGATTTCAAGTAATTGTTTCTTTATAATTCAGATTAAATGGCCCTGAAACTGTTAGAAATAGTGATGTGTGGCTTCTTCATGAAGTCACCGCAAAATTACCCAAATGTCATCTTTACTTTCAAAATTTCAAACAAAAAGTTATTTCAAATTACTTTAAAAACCCTTTGGAATGAAGTCACCAGAAGCAGCTGCTTACTCAGTGGCGTTTATACTAGTTAATGATTCTTACTACATCAGTGAGTTTGAAGTTATTTTGCTAATCTGGGGCATAAATTATATTTAGGTTGATCAGTTTCAACTTTTTACATTTTTTATGTTTAGGTATGGCTAACATTTTCTTTTACCTGTTACAGGATCATTATACCAGCAGAAGTCAGCGATATTTGATCCTGCTCTGGTCTGTGTGCTGGGGCCGGAGGGGCTTCAGAATAATTAAATTTTAAAATAAAACAATTTTAAACACTTTGAAAATAAAAATTTTTAAACATACATGTCTTGATAATTTTTTTCACACCATTTCCATTCTGATATTTATTTAATTAATTAGGTTCAATAAATTCAGATTAATAATTATATAGCTTAAAACAAGCTGTAAATACCAGGCTGTATTCCACGTGTGTAGATACAGCTGGAGCCAAACTTGATAAGTCAAGCTTGAAATATAGCTTGAACTCCGCCAACTTTGATGTTTGTTTCAAGTTTGAATCCAACTAACAGGCTTGAATATTCCAGCTTTGATCAAGCTTATATACTTGAACTTTACATCTGGAAACAAGTTTGAAACCGGCTCACTGTGCTATCTGGGTATGGGTGGGAAAAGAATTTCCAACGTAACTCCCCTACAGTGGTTTTTGTCAGTGTAGCAGGAAGTGGGCGGGTATGGCTACCTCAAATAACATAAGCAAATCAGTATGGAACTGTGTAAATGAGAGAATCAGCAGAAAACCAAAGCCTAGTGTCAACAATATCCAACTAATGACTGATAATGTAAATATTTCAGGTCCTTATATGATCAGTAATGTTATTAATACCCACTGTATAAATTCAGGTGATATGTGTGTGACCTCTGACACTGATGACTACAGAACTCCTTACCAGGTGCAAAAATCAGTGTTTATGTATGAAACAGATACAACTGAAGTAGAGGGAATAATAAATAAAATGCAAAACAAATTCTCTAAGGGATGGGATGAAATCTCCTCCATTATATTAAAACGATGCAAACAGTCACTCATACCTGTTCTGGTCCACCTCTTCAATGAAAGTTTGAATAAAGTTGTGTTTCCATCTGAATTAAAATATACCATAGTCAATCCATTGCACAAAAAATGTAGTATCAAAAAAGTCGAAAACTACCGACCCATTAGCTTAATTCCAGTCCTAAGCAAAGTATCAGAAAAGATTATTTCACTTCAGTTAGAAAACTTTCTCGTCGAAGAAAAAGTGCTATGAGAAACCCAACATGGTTTTAGGAAAGGTTATTCAACATCATCTTCCCAGGTTTGTTTTGCTAACTATTGGATAAAAATATTACCCTTTTCTGGGTAGAAGTGCCTTTTATTTTCACACTTGTACTTAACCACCTCAGGTACAGAAGAATTTATGCATGTTAGTAGTGTGTTGTGGTCTGAAAGACTTAAGTTTACATTTTGTGCCTCAGCAACATCATTTTCGATGAAACTTTCCTGGCAGATTAAAACTGTGTTCCGGACCGAGACTCGAACTAGGGACCTTTGCCTTTCGCGGGCAAGTGCTCTACCAACTGAGCTACCCAAGCACGACTCACGCCCTGTCCTCACAGCTTCACTTCTGCCAGCACCTCGTCTCCTACCTTCCAAACTTTACAGAAGCTCTCCTACGAACCTTGCAGAACTAGCACTCCTAAAAGAAAGGATATTGCGGAGACATGGCTTAGCCACAGCCTGGGGGATGTTCCCAGAATGAGATTGCCCGAGTTCGAGTCTCGGTCCGGCACACAGTTTTAATCTGCCAGGAAAGTTTCATATCAGCGCACACTTCGCTGCAGAGTGAAACTCTCATCATTTCCGATATTTGTAAAGATATTATCTAATAGGGATGAAGATGACTGTTATTCTAGTGGGGTCTGTGAAGAGTGGTGTCATGTGAAAGCTGTTTATGATACTCAAAAGCTGTCTTTTTCTTCATTTTCAATTAACAGGTTGATGTTAAAATCCCCACGTAGTAATAAGTTCACTTCATTGTTATACAAAATGTTTAGCACTGCTTCCAAATTTTTAAAAAATATGCTTTTGTCACGTAGTGGTGACCTGTACATTGATATGACAATTAGATTTTTATGCTTCCCATCAGATTTTAGCTCTATGGCACATGATTCAAAAAGTTTCTCGATAGTTAGATGGTATGTTTCAGATCTAACTTCATGCTCCAGCCCAGCCCTAGTATATATGCATAATCCACCACTTTTACAAACACTGCAGCAATAATGACATGCTAATTCAAAATTGCCTATATTTATAAGACTTAATTCACTGACCCTGCACCAATGTTGTGATAGACACATACAAGAGATATCTACAAAATTGTTTATGGCGACTTCTAATTCTAACACTTTATTCTTGAGACACTCAATGTTTTGACTCATTATCTTGAAAGTTTTGCAAGTATTTGTTATTTTGCCAATACCTGGGCAAGCGCTGCTTTGTTGTGGATTTTTGACACTTATCTGCAACATTTCAGGCGGATTTGTCACAATCTCTTCCTTTTCTTCGTTTGATGCCATAAAAAATCATCACTAACTGAAGCAGCTGTACCTAGCCTTTGGCTCCTCCTCAGGCAGTGTTGATCAGCTGCTACTGTCATTGGAAGTTCAGTGGCCGCTGCTGTTGGTGCCGTCGGTGACATGCTTTCTCGTGCAGTGACTGTATTTGCTTTTTTTACTGACACTGTTTCTACCGGAGGTGGGGCTGCTGCTGCTGTAACTGATGTGGGTTTTTCTTCGGCTAGTGATGGTTCTTCTGCTGTTGATGTAGGGTTAGTTGTTATTGCTGTTTCTTCTGTTGTCATTGTTTTTGTTGATGTCATCATTGGCAGTGGCGGTGGTACTGTTGCTTCTTTTTCTTCTGCAGGTGACATTATGCCTAAAAATTTCTTTGTGTGTTTGTTGAGTATGGCTTCTGCTTCTTTGTGACAATCAAGTGGTGAAGTTATTTTTGGAACTTGCAAAATTTGTGGTTCATTCACCACCATCCTTTTTGGCTTGAACCATTTCGTAATTTGAGGCTGTTTTACGGTTTGATTGTTCGTTTCTGGCCTACTGGGTTTAAACCACTTTGTAATTTGCAACTGACTTGGGGCTTTACTGTTTGCTGCTCGCCAAAAACTGCTTGTAAATTCCAGCTAACAGTTTTTATTAAGTATATTGTTCTTGATCTTTTAACATCAGTGATGTTTATTTCATTTCACAACTGGTGTAGAAAAAATTATTTATGTATATTGAACTTTCCAAAAACTTTGAGCCTTAAACTGATTTAATAGAACAGTACAGTATTGGACTTCTGTTTTCCAGCAAATTAATACATATTTTTAATTTTTTATAATGTAATCACTCCTGTTCTATTTAATAAATAAGTTACTTTTGTGACTATAGGTTTCATTAGACTCCTTTTTTAAAAAAATGCCCTTGATAATATGACATCAACAGATCCCTGAGCATTCTGGATTATTGAGGTCCTACTATATTATGTAAACTTAAGCACAGGTTTACAACTTGAAAACTGAAGCAAAGTTGACAACTGGCAAATAAATCTATGGTATATATGACGGTAGTATCTGTTCCCGAAAGAACAGTTACCGTGGATGACCATGCAGCTTTGCTAGAAATGAAATGATAATTAAATGGACACCCTAGCTGCAAACAGGCGTTGATGTACTTCATTGGGGACATGCTGAAAATGTGTGCCCCGACCGGGACTCGAACCCGGGATCTCCTGCTTACATGGCAGACGCTCTATCCATCTGAGCCACCGCGGGCACAGAGGATAGTGCGTCTGCAGGGACTTATCCCTTGCACGCCCCCTGTGAGATCCACATTCCCTACATGTCCACACTACTTCATTCGTAGTGCGCCTAATAGATGTTTGCCCATCACACTCATTACTCGTGGCAGATTAATCTACCAAGTCCCGTACGAGTTCGGGCATAGAGTGCGCATTCGCGTAGAGTGTGCATTCGCACCTTCTTGTGCGAATGCACACTCTATGCCCGAACTCATATAGGACTTGGTAGATTAATCTGCCACGAATAAAGAGTATGATGGGCAAACATCTATTAGGCGCACTACGAATGTAGTAGTGTGGACATGCTGGGAATGTGGATCTCACGGGGGGCGTGCAAGGGATAAGTCCCTGCAGACGCACTATCCTCTGTGCCCGCAGTGGCTCAGATGGATAGAGTGTCTGCCATGTAAGCAGGAGATCCCGGGTTCGAGCCCCGGTCGGGGCACACATTTTCAACATGTCCCCAATGAAGTACATCAACGCCTGTTTGCAGCTAGGGTGTCCATTTAATTATCATTTAAATCTATGGTATCTGAGGTACCAACATGCAAAATCAAAACTTATATGTTGTACAAGCTGTATCCTAATCACCAATATAAGTTGGATACATGTCATATGGAATGTTTTAATTAAATTAGTCTTTAAATTTCATAGTCCTACTGACACTTTGTATATCACTGCTACAATGGGGACCAGATTTTGAAATATGGGTCAACAACAACTGGAATACAAATATTTCTGAAAATGTTTCTTTGCCTTGTTTTCAAAAGGAAGATTGAACTTGTATGGTATGAACACTAAAGACACTTTTGTTGTTGACTACATACAATCCCAATATCCCATTTGGAACCTGTTGGAACACAGTATGTCAAATATAACGTAGAAAACAGGGGCAACAATAAACATAACCAACCAGCTCAAGGACAGCTATTTAGAATGTCAATGCTGGGCAGCATCCATCATCAAAATGGACACAGAATATAGGGTTACGGAACACTCAGTCCATCCAAAACCCTATCAGTACTGGTCAGTCATCCAAAGAATTCCTACCCTCTTTAATCCGAAATGGGGCAAATACAAATTTCTCTCCTCTAGGCTGAGAACGTAGCTACATTTTGGAAGAAGGTATCAGTATCTCTCCATTTCCAACAAAAATATAAAAATCTCTTTCCTTTCGACTTGAAAAAGAAACTTGTACAAATGCAAGCAACAGAAGGGCTTTTCCTAGGAGCAAATAAGGAAGGCAAAGGAGATTGTGAGACTAACTCCAGCTGTATGGAGGACAACAACTGCCAATGACAGCACTGGACAAGGAGTGTTACAATCAGTTGGAGGAGGACTCTGTTGAATAGCGGATCATTAATGGCTGTAACAGAACAATGACAACAATAACAGCTTCCAGTCATTAGACATACAGCCAACATCAGCATTCCTTTGATGTCCTGCAACTCCTAAGAAAGCAAAATAAAGCTTTCTGGAGGAAATGTGAAGAGAAGTAGAAGATATGCAATCTAGAAAAACTTATAGCGTACAAAACAACAAACAAAATTTTCATCAAATGCAAAATAACAGTCCCAGGTACAGTACAAGACAAACATGGAAAAATGCTCTGTGGTGAATTTGTGGTGAGGAGACAGAAATAATACACTGAGAATTGTATGATAGAGCACTTCCATCAAAGGATGTACTAGGAAAACAAGATGGAGCAGACAAACACAATAAAATAGACATCATTCTGCAAGAAGATTTGCCGGAAGCTCTTGAAACGTGTGGGACAAAATAGCAATGGATACTGATGACATGACAGAGCTAACCGAGAATGTTGGCAACAGCGTGAATGTGACACTGCTGAAACTGATTAGGTCCATCTACACATATCAAAAAAAGTTTTGCATCACCTTGGTTCTGAGAGTTCTGGAACCTGTACAGAAAATTGGAATAGAGATCCACATAAACATCATTTCCGCACTTTTTATTGCTCATGAAAGCCACACATTGCATGTTGTACCACCATACAGTGAGACCTTCAGAGGTGGGGATCCAAATTGCTGCACGCACTGGTACCTCTAATACCCAGCAGCACATCCTTTTGCATTTATGCATGCCTGTATTCGTCGTGACATACTATCCACAAGTTCATCAAGGCACTGTTGGTCCAGATTGTCCCACTCCTCAACAGCAATTTGGCATAGATCCCACAGAGTGGTTGGTGGCTCATGTCGTCCATAAACAGCCCTTTCCAATCTATGTCAGGCATGTTCAATAGGTTCATATCTGGTGTATGCGCTGGCCACTCTAGTCGAGCGATGTCGTTATCCTGAAGTAAATCATTCACAAGATGTGCACAATGGGGGTGCAAATTGTCATCCATAAAGATGAATGCCTTGACAATATGCTGCGGGTATGGTTGCAGTATCGGTCAGAGGATGGCATTCACGTATAGTGCAGCCATTACAGTGCCTTCCATGACCACCAGCGGCGTACATCAGCCCCACATAATGCCACCCCAAAACAGCGGGGAACCTCCACCTTGCTGCACTTGCTGGACAGTGTGTCTAAGGCGTTCAGCCTGACTGGATTGCCTCCAAACGCATCTCTCCAACAACTGTCTGATTGAAGGCATATGCGACACTCAGCAGTGAAGAAAACGTGATGCCAATCCTGAGCAGTCCATTCGGCATGTTTTTGGGCCCATCTGTACCATGCTGCATGTTGTTGTGGTTGCAAAGATGGATCTTGCCATGGACGTCGGGCGTGAAGTTGTGCACCATGCAGCCTATTGTGTACAGTTTGAGTCGTAACACGATGTCCTGTGGCTGCAGGAAAAGCATTATTCAAGATGGTGGTGTTGCTGTCATGGTTCCTCAGAGCGATAATCCGTAGGTAGCGGTCATCCACTGCAGTAGTAGCCCTTGGGTGGCCTGAGGGAGGCATGTCATCGACAGTTCCTTTCTATCTGTATCTCCTCCATGTCCGAACAACATCGCTTTGCTTCACTCCGAGATGCCTGGACACTTGCCTTGTTAAGGCCCTTCCTGGCACAAAGTAACAATGTGGACACAATCGAATTGTGGTATTGACCACCTAGGCATGGTTGAACTACAGGTGACACGAGCCATGTACCTCCTTCCTTATGGAATGACGAATTGATCGGCTGTCAGACCCCTTCCATCTAATAGGCGCTGCCCAGGCATGGTTGTTCACATCTTTGACCAGGTTTGGTGACATCTCTGAACAGTTAAAGGGACTGTGTCTGTGTATGTGATACACTATCCACAGTCATCATCTGTCTTCAGGAGTTCTAGGAACCAGGGTGATGCAAAACTTTTTTGATTTATGTATAACACAGGAGACATACCAACTGATTTCCAGAAATGAATCACAGCTCCTATTATAAAGAAGGCATAAACTATGAAATGTGGAAAGTACTGAGCTTTAATGCTTACATCACATGCATCAAAAACGTTCATAAGGATAAGTCTGAGGAGTGTTGAAAAGAAGTTGGAAGACATATGGAGCGCAGGTCAGTTTGGATTCGAGGGGGGGGGGGGGGGGGGGACAAGAGAGGTGATTCTGGCACTGACACTGTGGCTTCTTATAGAAAAGCAATAAGAGACAAATAAACCAACTTATGTTGCCTTTGTAGAACTGGAAAAGACAACTGATGACATTATCTGGCAAGAGATGTTCAGAGTGTTAAAGAAAGTAGGTCTAAAGTATAAAAATACACAGGTGACACCCACCTTCATTAAGAACAAAGCAGCTGTGATTGGGGATTTTCATAAGGAATGAGAAGCAATACTTAGAAAAAATTTGCGGCAAGGATGTGCTCCCTCCCCTCTTCTATGCAATGCTTACCTCCGGGAAGCCTTACACCAAGTTTGTGAAACAACTGAAGCGGGAATCAAAATTATTGGAGAGAAGATACACATGCTGTGATATGTAGATGATGTAACAGTGGCCACAGAGACAAAAGAAGATTTACAGATGATCTTCAGTTCAATGGAAAGGACTTCCTATAACCAGTGTGGTATGGAAGCAGAATCTCAAGGGATGGTAGGAGTTGGAAAGAACTTGTGAGCCAAAATTGCATTTAACTTGAGAAATAACATACCAGAGAGAAAATCAGTTTGGTAATAAGGAACTGGATCAAGAAAGTATTTATTTGGACTGTGGACCAATAAGAGTGTGAATCCTGTACAGTAAGAAAAGCAGAAGATGGCTAGAAGCCCTGGAGATTTGATGATACAGAAAGATGTTGAAAACCAGCTGGAGGGAGACTTACCAATCAAAAAGCACGGAGAAGAACACAGGAGACCAGATCTCCAAGGATTCACATCCAAAAAAGAAGAGACAAACTAGTAAAACACATTTTGAGACACAACAGCATCAGAAGGAATTGCCAAGGATGACTGAGGATGTGATACATGCAGCAGATTATGAGTGATGTCGGTAGTGGCCTATTCACAGAAATGAAGAGGATAGCTGACAGAAGAGTAGAATGATGTACTGATGTGAACTGACCTTAGTGTTGGACACTAAAGAAGAACACAAAAATGAACAGTCGTTTGGCGACTGCTTATTCCCTACATCACAATTATTGTTCCTAACAGGCATAGTGTCTTCCGAGTGATCACCTAGTTTTCTTTAGTCCAAGTTCCACGAATAAAAAAATGAGCTTCTCTCAACTAATTTTTTAATCGTGTAAGGTTAGATTCATAGTTCTATAATGAACAATGGTACTTGCTATGCAGTTTACAGTATCATCCCTCTATGAGGGCTATTTCAAAAATTTCGCATAAAATGCATGGGCGTCCGTAACAGTGGAATAATTCCACATGCAAAGCATAAGTTGTGAGCCTGACTTTCAGCTATCACCATGTGCTTTTTGTTTTATAATCATTTGCCTTCTAAGTGAGGTATTCTGATTTGAAATGGAAGGAGAAAATGACTTGGGTCAAATCCCATGTCTGTGGGGTGGGGTTTGTGTTGAGTGTAGTGGATAGAGGCAAAACTAGAGCCAGGAGGAAAGAAGACGGGTCGGGTGGCTAGCTAGAGGATGGATGGATATGTCAGTATGGTTGCACGACAGCAAGGTCTTCAGCACCTGCATGAAAACGGTTGGAGATGAGTGTCGGTAAAATACACTAAGCAGGAGTATAAAACAGCACATAAAATAAAGATAACAGAAGTTGGAAAACTATGTGTGTACCTATACAGTAGCACAGAACGAAGTATCACATCAATATTAAAATATTAACTTTATGGGAAGAAAGTGATATAAGGAACTAAAACAACAGAGCAGACGGGTGTGGCTGGCTGACCACAAAAATAAAAAAGAAGGTGCCGGTCACTCTGCAGCACACTAAAACCTACAGCCTAAGAGTTTAGGCCAGATTCCAGACACATCACAAAACTTTAAAATATTAGTCACACTTCTCTCATCATCAGTTAAAATAGAGGGCAGATCCCCACCAATATTTGCTTCTGCGCTAGCATCATGGTATAAAATGCACTCTGTTGAAATAGGGTAGCCAGAGGCTTTGAGATAGACAGCAGGTTCGCTGGCTGGGAATGCAGTAGGGAGGGGTGGCAGGTGCATAGGTTAGGCATGTGCTGCATTTGAAATGAAGAGAGAAAAGGACTCACATCAAATCTCATTTAG
The DNA here is from genome assembly GCF_021461385.2 of Schistocerca piceifrons. Lineage (NCBI taxonomy): Eukaryota > Metazoa > Arthropoda > Insecta > Orthoptera > Acrididae > Schistocerca > Schistocerca piceifrons. The sequence continues at coordinate 79,439,034 of NC_060148.1, read as the reverse complement.
TGACCATAGGTCTTACATCAAAATTGAAAGTTGAGGGGGGGGGGGGGTTGACACATTGAAATTCACAGTATGGATTGAAGCACAATGTGCCATTAAGACTAGACAAGTACTGAAGACAAAAGAAGGCAGTAGCCAGTAACTGCAACAAACTACACTTCCGCTGTCATTACTGACAACATCTGCAAGGAGAGCAACACCAAAAAAATGAAGAAATTGCAAGTGGAGCAAACATATCTGTCTGTTCAGTGTTCAGAACCACAAGCTAGAAACAACAGAAGAGAAAAGTAGCTGCAAAATGCCTTCTTCATCATATAGATGAAGAGAAAAAAGCAAACCACACATTTGAGTCAATGCTATTAGACAGAGGAAGCTCAGTTTTTAAATAGTCTCGTCACCACAGACGGAAGATTCAAGATTTTGAGCCAGGATTGGAATCTCTAGTCTCTCAGTGGAAACACCCTGACTCGCCTTGACCAAAAAAATGGCATCCAGTCCAAAGTCAAGCTGTAGATGATTGTGGCTTATGACAAGAATGGAATACTAGCAACAAAAATTGCCCCAGGAAACCACTGTAACAGGGTGACACCACACAGACTTCCTGGAAAGTGTTTTCCAGCCAAAGATTGGCCAAACAAGGTCCAACACTTCCACAGGTGGAATGCTCATTCTGGATAACAGCTGACCAGATATTACCAGACTGGTGCACAGAGTTTTGGAGAATTATTGATGGATTCCTCATCCATCTTACAGTCCTGAAACTGAACCGACCAAACTGATTTTGTTTCTGAAAGTCAAGAAACCATTCAGAGGGAAGCATTTTCAAACCGGTTAGTAGGTTTTTCATGCAGTGACCTGAATAATCAGGTAAATCAACAAAGATGGCATCCTAACCAGAATATGAGAATTGCTGAAAAGCTGGATCTATGTTATTGACAAGAATGGTGATTACATCAAGACCTGTAAAGGCATTTTGTGGAACATATGAGTGATGTTCAATAAGTAATGCAACCTTTTTTTCTCAGCCAGTTTCCATTGAAAAAATGTGGCATTTGTTGTGGGACATTGTGGAATATTCCCTCTTCAGGCCCTACAGTTTCGTGAAGCTCCAATAGGTAGTGGCAAAATATGTGGCCTTCAAAATGCCATCTGTAACGGAAGTGCCTTCCGAGCAGAGAGTTGTCATCGAGTTTCTTTTGGCAGAGAACCAGAGCATTGCAGCTGTTAATAGGCGCTCAAAGAATGTCTACAGAGATCTCACATGTAACAAAAACAAGGTGAGTTGTTGGGTGAGGCATTTGACATCATCACAACAATGTCGCGCAAACCTGTCCGATCTCCAGCGTGCCTGCCGGCCGCAAATGACTGTGACTCCTGCAAAGTTGGAACGTGCGGACAATCTCATTTGAGGTGATCGACAGATCAAACCCAAACATCTCACTCCATGACTGAATGTCTCTGTTGGTAGTGTTGACATACTCATCCACCAGTTGGGGTACTCAAAGGTGTGTGCCCATAGGTTTTCTCGTCCCCTAATAGAAGATCATAAAGAGCAACTGAGGACCATCTGTGTGGAATTGTTTGCACGTTACAAGGCTGATCGTCACAATTTTTGTCAAACAACATCACAGGCAGTGAAATAAGGGTTCATCATTACTTCAGCATGTTCATCATCACAAAAACGCAAACGAACTTCTCCTTCTCCATGATAACCCACGGCCTCACACAAGCCTGCACACCTGAGAGAAACTCACAAAATTTTAATGGACTATTCTTCCTCATCCATCCTACTGCCCAGATCTCACACCTGATTTCGATCTGTTTGGCCAAATGAAGGATACACACTGCCCGAAGCAGTTGGTAAAGGGCATCTAAAATTAGAACTGCATTTGCTGATAAGCATACAAAAAAAATCTCTTAATGAAAACCAGTATAACTTCCAAAACTACTAGAAACATTGAGTTACTCTTTGATTTATCATTGTTTTATAAACTTATATTTCACAATGTGGCATTTTGTAATACAACAATGTGATCTTGCAGGGCCCAGAATTAAATGAAATGTAAAGTTGATGTAAACTGTCAAAGCATCTGACGATGAGCCCCCAGGACTCAAAATGCATCGCGCATTTTAATAAAATCATGATTTGTGGCTGAAGGTGGTTGTCTTTATCATCACAAAATTCTACTCAATCAACTCAAATGTTATGGTATTAATGACATCATTCTTGCACAGACTGAGTTTTATCTTCATAACAGGAAACAGACTAGCTGTCAGGCATGAAGCTAAGGTCATACTGGGGGATCATAATATGTGGAGTGCGCCAAGGATTGGTACTGGGCCCACACTTGCTTCTTTCCTACATAAATCATCTTCCATTGACTTGAAAATGTTTTGAAAACTGTATTAGCTGATGACACAAGCATACTAATCAACGGTCTCAACTCAGCTTCACCATATACAGCTCAGATGATAGATGAACAGGCCTACAAGTCGATCACGGCAGACAGTAAGTCTTAATTTCACAAATACTCATACTACATTATTTTAAACAAGCAAAAACGACATGCTATCACCAGAAGTATACATAAGTCATGCGCTAAATGAAATATACTGTCTAAATTTCTGGGGTCCATCTAAAATGGAGTGAACACATAGATAAAATAATCAACATACTCAGTTTAGTGTGTTATGCCCTTAGAAGCATCCCTCATTATGTTGACGTAAACACTAGTGCGTTGGCTTATTTTGCATATTGTCACTTGTATTCTAGGGCAGTACATATAAAGTAAACAAGCAGCTTGTTCAGCAGGTAGGAGCAATAAGAATATTGTGTAAAGTAGATAACTGTGCAACTAGCAGAAGTCCTTTTTAGAATCTTGGAAATTCTTACACTCACTTCTCAATGTATTTACTCCTTAATGGTTTTTGTTGCTAATGATAAAAGTCAGTTTCAGCTCAACTGTGGTTCAATCACAATGCAAGACACAAAATTAATTCTTTTGTAGTCTTTGTCTCATTGTCTAGAGTTCAAAATAGAGCTACATACTCTGGTGGAGAGATATCCAACAAGTTCCCCTCTGACATAAAGCAAGAAATTAGGAATCCCTACTAACCGAAAAAACCTAACCCATACCCCATTACCCACTCTCTTTATAAATTATCCAGATATCTAGATCCAGGGACTGAAAAGTCATTTTAGCTATATGAAAAGTAGCAGCGATTGTTGTAAAGCTGCACGGCAGCTCAACAATACTGTAAAACAGGACTCTGTATTTACAAATGTAAGTAAATATTTTCTCTGGAAAAGCCAATGTAATCAAGCAAGTATTTAAGCCACCAAAAGGAAATGAAATGGCAGTCATTAAGTATAACTGATAGGGTAACAGTGTTTTAGAAAATCACAGTACAGATTTCTTTTTTTTTATTTTTATTTTTTTTTTTTTAATTTACTCAATTACATTTAGACTGCGTAACAAGGCCGATTTGTTGACAAAGTATAATGCTGTTGGAGGCACAAACATTTCTGAGCATCCTATTCAGTGCATATTGTTGAACAAGCAGCTCCGCAACAATGATTGCAGCGGGCACTTGATCACTGAGATTGGACTGTGGATCCATGGATATGTGTTGCCCAGTTGGATCAGTCACATTTCTAGTAACACCAGTTCGGCAGTTGTGACGGAATACACTGTCATGTAAGCAGGCAGCTGCTCGAAACACATACTGCACCAGTAGTAGTATTAGGCTATAGCAGACATTCATCTGGACTTTCAAGCGATCTGTGGTGGTAATCGAAAGCACTGTGGCAGCTGTGGACTACATGAACATTGCAATAATTGCGATGAATAGGGTGCTCAGAAATGTTTGTGCCTCACAATATATATAAATGACCTAGTAGATAGTGTCGGAAGTTCCATGCAGCTGTTCGCGCATGATGCTGTAGTATACATAGAAGTTGCAGCATTAGAAAACTGCAGCGAAATGCAGGAAGATCTGCAGCGAATAGGCACTTGGTACAGGGGGTGGCAACTGACCCTTAACATAGACAAATGTAATGTATTGCGAATACATAGAAAGAAGGATCCTTCATTGCATGAGTATATGATAGCGGAACAAACACTGGTAGCAGTTACATCTGTAAAATATCTGGGAGTATGCGTGTGGAACGATTTGAAGTGGAATAATCATATAAAATTAATTGTTGGTGAGGTGGGTGCCAGGTTGAGATTCACTGGGAGAGTCATTAGTAAATGTAGTCCATCAACAAAGGAGGTGGCTTACAAAACACTCGTTCGACCTATACTTGAGTACTGCTCATCAGTGTGGGATCCGTACTACACGGATCCGGGGGTTGACGGAGGAGATAGAGAAGATCCAAAGAAGAGTGGCGCGTTTCGTCACAGGGTTATTTGGTAAGTGTGATAGCGTTACGGAGATGTTTAGCAAACTCAAGTGGCAGACTCTGCAAGAGAGGCGCTCTGCATCGCGGTGTAGCTTGCTGTCCAGGTTTCGAGAGGGTGCGTTTCTGGACGAGGTATCGAATATATTGCTTCCCCCTACTTATACCTCCCGAGGAGATCACGAAAGTAAAATTAGAGAGATTCGAGCGCGCACGGAGGCTTTCCAGCAGTCGTTCTTTCCGTGAACCATATGCGACTGGAACAGGAAACGGAGGTAATGACAGTGGCATGTAAAGCGCCCTCCGCCACACACCGTTGGGTGGCTTGTGTAGTAGAAATGTAGATGCAGAATGTTCACTGCAGACCACCAGCATCCCTTCTCGCTCAATGCCTCTCCCGACAATGATTGCATCTTCCACACAGAAGCCAAACTTGTGCTACAGAGATTTGAGGAGCAGGATAATGAACTCACATTGACTTCTTGGGAACCACACGTACCCGATGGAGCACATCTGGGATGCTGTTGGGCAACCGATCCGTGCCCACAAAGCACCAACCTCTAATTTACAGGAACTGTGTAACCTGTATGCAAGACATTTGGTGCCACATATCTCCAGGAACTACCAAGGAGTTGCCGAATCCATGCCAAGCATTCAAAAGGTGACAGCTATTAACTAGGTAGTCACACGGTTTTAGAAGCCACCAAAGTGGTGTCCAATTGAAAGATTTGCCCCAGGCCCTTGAGCCACACAAAATTATTATTATAGTTCATCAATTTATTTTACCACATCAGTACTTCACTGGCCCACTTAGGATGGCTGTGGCCAGACACATTAAGTGACTATCACTCACTGCTTCTTCTCCAGAGACTTCTTAGTGTGCAAGCATGCCAATGCCTCACATTACAGATTAAGTACCCGACACACATCACATTTCCAACACTAGGTCTCACTCATCTAGCATCCTAACTGTGACCATTTATAAAATACAAAAATTTCCAAATTTTTACTGTGTTGCTGCTGTTTGCCCTTAGAAAGGGCTACCCCGTACTCTGCAGTGGAGTGTGTGCTGTGTGACTATAGGTGTATACAAGATGACTTAGGCAGAACTTCTGGTTGTTGTGACAAATGGCAGCTCTCTCTAAATATAGAAAAATGTAAGTTAATGTGGACAAGTAAGAAAAACAATTCTGTAATGTTTGAATATATCATTAGTTAAACATCACTGGAAACAGACACACTGATTAAACATGTAATTGTTATGTTGCACAGCAATGCCAAATGGAATGAGAATGCGATTGGTAATAGGAAAGGCAAATGCTCATCTTCGATTTATTGGGAGATGTTTCAGAAAGGGTAGCTCACCCATATAGGAGACAGCATATAGAATGCTAGTGAGACTCATTCTCATTGTTCAAGTGTTTTGGATCCCCACCAAGTCTGATCAAAGGAAGATATTGAAGCAATTCAGAGGCATATTGCTAGATTTGTTACTAGTAGGCTCAATCGGCATGCAAGTATTACGGAGATGCTTTGTGAACTCAAATGGGAATCCCTGGAGAACTGACGATGCTCTTTGTGCACAGCACTACTGTGGAAATTTGAGAGAACCAGCATCTGAAGCCAACTACAGAACAATTCTACTGCTGCCCATGTCAGGAGCACAAAGATAAGATGTGAGAAATTAGAAGTCACACACAGGCTTTATGCAGTTGTTTTTCTCTCAGTCTGCGAGTGGTACCCTCCGTCAAGCACCACATATTGGCTTGTAGAGTATGTATGATGTAGATATGAAACATCCAGGCAGATGAAAACTATGTACTAGACCTTTGCCCACAAATGCTCTATCAACTGAGCTACGTGAGCACGATCTGTCCTCACAGCCTTACCTTCCGCCAGTACCTCATCTCCTTTCTTCCAGGAGTGCTAGTGCTGCAAGTCAGGCACGAGAACTTCTGTTATGTTTGGAAAGTAGGAGATGAGATATTAGCAGAAGTAAAGCTGTGACCTCAAAAGTCGTACTCAGATAGCTCAGTCGGTGGAGCACTTGCCCACGAAAGGCAAAGGTCTTGTGTTAAGTGAGTCCCAGTCAGGCATACAGTTTCAATCTGCCAGGAAGTTTTGAGCTACCTTATACGCTGTAAACAATTCAATGCCCTGTCGTATTTAAGAACAAGCTGAAGCGCTTCCTTCTGTCAGTCTCACAGCTTTCCTCCAAAATTTAAAGTAAATGGACTGTCAGACAGTATAGCAAATATTCCCACTTTCTCCCAGTTACACTTCTTCCTCTTTTCATTTTTCAGTCAGTCATGTCACTCACTTTTTCCCATTGTTATTACTTGTGCTTCATCATTTTTCCCTTTCTCTGACCTCTTCCGCCCCTTGCTTTGTGTCCGCTGCAGATAGTGAAAATAATTTAAATCTACCTGCCTATAATTGTTTTTATTGTTGTTCTGCTCAACAATGAGCATTGTTAGTCCATCTCCTCCAGCCTTTCTCCCTATCCACTCGCTCCTCTCTCTGTCTATCTAATCCCCCCTCCCTCTGTCCATCACTCTTCACCCTCTCTACATCAATTTCCTCATCCCCATTCTCTCTGTCCATCTCCTCCTCTTCCCTCCCTTAGCCATTTCTTCCTCCCCCTCTCTCTGTCCAGCTCCCGTTTCCTCCTATGTGTGTCTATCTCATCTTCCCTTGCCTCCTGTCTGTTTATCTCTTCCTTCATCTAATGCTCCCCCTCTGTCTTTGGCAAGTTAGCTTTCCCATCCTAGTGGCAGACTGTTTGTTCTTGTCCCCACAGTACTTCTTTTCAGATAGTAAGTAATATGTGAACTAAGTTTGGTTGAAATTGATCCAGAGGTATAGGAGGAGCTTTCTACCCGCAGCTTTGTCAGAGTACACAAATCACATATATATAATATACATCACCTATATCTGCAGTGAATTCCAACCTGTAGTTTCATTTTCATGCATCTCAATCTTCATGACATCAAATCTCAAGCACTGTGTGTTGTACAATGATATCATTTTGTAGGTACATTCTGTGGCATATGTGGGTACTGTCTGCAAAATATCTTGCGAACAGAGATTGTAGCTTAGAAGTAATTAATTTAACTGTAAACCAAAATGTGGAAGTTTTTTGTTCATCTCTGTGTTTATGGAATCATATCTCCCGAACTATGGGTAATACAATGATATGAACATGAACAATGAAAATGTAGTATGTGATAAACATTTTTCATTCATAATTTTGTGGAGATTGAAGAAAAGCTTTTGTAAAGGTTTGAAATTGCGTGTAAAGTTTGTAGCAAATCACAAATGCTCTTATTCTCAAATACTGTTTGAATAAAGTCTGAGTATTCTTGTATCTTGAGCCACACTTCTTTTTCACCCCCCTCCCAAAGGACATTAAGTGATGTGTGTGCCAAGTCTGGTTGACATCAGTCCAGTTGTTTAGTAGGAAATGTGGAACATACATACTTTTTTTTTTATAATATATATGAATTTATCAGGAATTCCACACTGAATGTAGCTTGTAATATGCTTGTCACTATGAATGTAATGTCAAATACATAGAAAATCTTGCAATACATAAGAGACGGCATGATGGCTCTAATCTTGCCAGGTTAAATAAACCAATAAGTACATAGAATTGTACACAATGAAATTTAAGATACTTAATACCATCTGAACAGCCACATGAGACTAATTCACACTGTATCATGAGGCGGCCTTCAATTTACAGCCGCTGTTACACTTTGATAGCAATAGGACACTATACAACTGAATTATGGCATTTAAATGAGAGTGAATGATTTAGCTGGTATGACGGATGAGGTCCACAACATCACACCTAAATATGGACCACATGCATGATAAATGCAGCATCAAGGAAAAACATTACTGCAGAAACTTCGACAACATCCATTCATCTACAAGAACAGTAAATAATTTTGTAATAGTATCAGCAATATCTCTGAATAAAAGTTGGTTTAAAAATCTAATAATTAAAAAGAAAAAAATAACCCTGCTATTATCAGTCTCAAGCCTGGGGCCCCATCTAGCAAGTGACAGGGAAAGAGGAGCGGGAATGCAACCTCATTAAAAAACCTATGACCATCTGGCCCTTTGAGGGCCCCTGCCAAGGGTTACAAGTGAAACCCAGCCAATGCTCTCTAAGGTGGAAGAAAATGTAGTAGATACGTGTAACTACAGAATCTTCAAAGGTAAACCAGTAATCAAAATTATGAATCAGATGCCATTATTGGATACAGCTTTCTATGTTCATAAAGGTATAATAGGAAATGTAACAGAATTTAAATCCATCTCAGGGAGAATATAATTCCCATCCATTAAATGCAAAAGCAAGATATACACATTTGTTAATTGCCATGCACCAAACAATGAGGACAACAGAAAAATCCACAAAAAAGAGGAATTCTGGGATCTTTTAGAAACTGAAATATCCAAAATTCCAAAGATGAACACTGTATTACTATTAGGCGACTTCAGTGCACAAACCAGCAATTTACAGATGCAGTAGGACAATACCCAGCACACAGTAGAACCAACGTAAATGGTAATCAGTTTGTAGAAAAGCTCTCACCTGAAACTAACATCAACTTTCTTTGGGAAATTCCCAAGAAAAACTAAAATGTGGTTATCTCCCAATGCAATGTTAGGAGAATTTCAGTTAGATGATGTGGCTATTTTGCAAAAATGTAAAATTGAAATTATGAATGTAAAAGTGGTAAGGAATGGTGAAGCAGATTCTGATCATTAGCTCATCAAAATTAAAGTGAAACTCCTATCTAATAAAGAACAAAGGAAGTCACAAGGGCTAATAAAAATGTAATACGGACAGACTTACTATAACAAAAGAATCATTTAAAATCTATCAAGATGAAATTAAAGTGGCTAAACATTGCAACTGGCAAGGAATATACAAAGCAACTAATAATGCTGCGAAAAAAACATTTGGGTTAGTAAAAAATAAAAGGAAAATAAGGTGATATGAAATATGCAAAGAAGACATATCAGAGAGGGCTAAAAATGGGGAAAATGGAAATGCTGAAAGAAAATTGAAGATTATGACCAATTCAAACAACAAAGAAAGCAAACAGCCAGCTTAATCTGAAACACCAAGTGAGCCTCTGAAAAGGGGAAACTTTTGGAAGTAGACACAGACTTCATAAAAAATAATACCCGTGACCTTTATCAAACTTTTAACAACAAATTAAAGGGGTACATAACTTCAAACGTCTGCTTAAAAAATGAAAACAGCAGAATTGGGTTAAGCAATACTGAAAATTGTGAAATACTAGCAAGATATTTTCATCAGCTTCTGAATTGTCCTGGACCAAATTTTAAATTGAAATTCTCAGATATCGATGAAAATGTGGAAGATGATTTACAACCAATTATACAAGAAATTGGAGTAGTAATTAAAACCCTCAAAAACAACAAAGCTAGTGAAGAAGACTCTGTTACAGTTCAACTTTTGAAGTGTTCCTTACCAAATATAGAAAATGGACTAAATCAACTCTTCGAAGAAATTTGGAAAACAGAAAAAATCCCAGAGGAATGGAAAGCTGCCTTGATACAACCACACCCACAAAAAAGGTAATTAACAGTCTGTTAACAGCTACTCTCAGTAGCATGTAAAGTACTTTCCAAGATTTTATTAAACAGAACAGAAACAAAACTAGACAGTCATTTAGGTGAATATCAAGGTGGTATTAGGAAGGGACGGCCATGCTCAGAATAAATATTTAATCTCAAGTCAGAAATTTGACACAGATTACTTAATTCACAGGACATCGTGGTTACGATTCCAAAAATGTGGCATCTGCTATAACACAAATAAATCTCCTGGAAGAAACATCCAGCACAACTGAATTCAGAATTTCTGCAGAAAAAAGCAATTTTTTTAACAAACATTAAGGATGCTCAAAAATTTCTGAAAACAAATATTAGCCAAATAGTGAAGAAAAAAATTCAAATATCTAAAGGAGATAATCCAAGAAAATGCTTTGAAAAAAAATCTGCAATTGAGGAAAGGTTGTATAAAATGGGCACAGCATATGGATCACCAATGTCCTCTACAATAAAAAGTGCCTATCCAAAAATGCAAAAATAAGGCATCACAATAAATGCCTGGCATTAAACTATAATTTATATAAATTAGAATACTAGGAAGGCAAATTATAAGGAAAAATTAGGACCACAAAACACAGCAGCAGGGTGGAAATTAAGAAGTAATGCTTAAATATACAAAAATATATAAAATATTTGAAACATAATGGGAAAGAGAAGATTCCTGTCTTTTGGGCATTTGTTTTGAATGCAAGACAGTAGATTAACTAATAAGATTCTCAAACGTTTTGTGTGGTAAAATATCTACAAAAATCTGGGTCAATGAAGTAAAAAAGGATTTAGAAAGAAACAATACAAAAACAGCAGATATAAACAACAGAGAAGCCTTTCAGGAAAAAGTGATGAAAATGGAAGGATTCCAAGGCAGGGTAGCTAAAAACACTGGTTCAAAATGGTCTGAAGACAGAAAGAAGAAACATAGTGAACAGATGACTGCACACTGGAATGGCAGGGCTATTTGCAACTTAAAAAACTCCAGTCATACTTCACATGGGTAAAATAATGAACCTGGCAAGTCTTTACATAAATAAAGCTACCATGTTCTCATGTGTGTAGCCTATATTTAAACAGAACTAGGTAAAAGGTACACAGTGGAACACTGCATTTTTCATCAGGTATGTACGGCGTATGTGACTAATATGCATCAAAGTATCTGTCCATTATATAACCTAAGTGTACTGAACTCATCTTGGAGTTTTCGCTTTTACTATGAAAAGCAGTAAAATACAACAATTGCATTAAATATGGCACTACCAAAAACAGGCTACACTACAGATCAATCAATTACCACAGCAGTGTGGTGGTTTATGTTCATCATCATACTCTACCCATAACTGGGAAACAGTGATAAAATAAACATGTGCATAGCCACTGCTCAAGAAGCTCCACCAACATTCTCATGTCTGACTCTAGAGCAATATTTTAACAAAGAATAATTTCATTCATAACAGGAAATGGATGACAATTCACTTAAAAATAACTAAGTCATTTCTGATGGGACAGTGGTCCTATTCAGAATTCTTTGATCACAAAACAGATTTTGTGAATTTAAATTCATAAAGGATAACACACAACAAGTAAATTGTGTTGTTGATTATCTATAATTTCTGTTAATGATTGTAACTTGTAAACTGAATTTTGTCAGTTTTTCTCTCTCTAATTTGACTGACTATATCCAATTTAGTAGTAAGTATATAACAGCTCAGACTGGAATAGCACATGACAATTATGAGCTGCATTACCAACACGCAAAGTGACTCCCTAGCTTGTTCGTACCTGATCAAGAATGTTCACAATGTACAAATAACCCTGAATAACATGTTCTGATGTACTACAAGGTTGTGAAGACAGTATCAGTAATAATGAATAAAAACTATTAAATACTTCTGCTATTTTCGAGACTCTGTTAATATACTGTGAGTACATTTAAAGAATTGTATATCTGGATAATTACTGAAATCTTGGTTGTGGTGACACATGGATCTGAAAAACAGGTCGAGGTTTAGGTTTTATTTATTTATTCATCAGTCGAACAATAAATATTGTATGGATGTCGTCAGTGTATAATACATGGGCACACATTTACATTGAAACAGATTTCTCATTTTTTGTGTAGTTTTTATAACTAGTCATACACACATTTATAATTACATCATATTTTGGTGATAATGTCATATGTTGCTAATAATCTACATCTATGTTAAATATTCTTTTACAGTATAACTACTTTTACTTACTAAGAAGGTTTTAAGTTTTTGTCTGAAAGTGAGGGGCTCATTTATTTCTTTAATTTCCTGTGGTAATTTGTTATTCAGTTTTATCCCATTATAAAATATACTTTTTCGCGTCTTTGCCTTGTTCTTTCTATCTAGATGGAGGTGGTGACAAGATCTTGTTTCATGGTCATGTATTAGGCTGTTTGTGTTATACATGTTGAGATTTTTCTTAATGAACATTATGTTCTGAAAGATATACTCACAAGAAACAGTTAGACTGCCTAGCTTTCTAAATAATTCTAGACAGTGGGCCCTGTTGTTGCTGTTTGTTATTATCCTTATGGCTCTTTTTTGTAGGTTAGAATCAATGGTGACAATGCGGCAAAAGTATGTATTCTGGCTAGCCAAAAGTGCTTACTGAAATAATAAAATGTACTTTTGTTTACTATAAAACTGAAAACTGGCTATGCTATTCAACTTGAAACACGGTGTGTCAGTACCAGTACGTTCAATTTTCATGATAAAATGCATTTCCAAAAATCTACTTTTACACAACCTGAAACGGCTTAGATAATTTGTAACAGGTTTATGGGTCAAGTATAAGGCACGGAGCAAACCCCGACCGTTATACTTATATATATTGAAACTGTATTAAATTATCAACACGTAAACTCACTCTTCTTACACCGATAGTAATTATGGTTTTCTGCATCGTTCCCCAACAACACTGGGAGAATAATTATGGAGAACAGAATTTTTTGTAAACGCAAGTCGAAGAGTTAACGTACCCGATTTTCTCATTCCGAAGTCATTTAGAGGAATGAAATAGTATTCTGCATTTTCTTCTAAAATAGAAAACACAAAACGCAAAAACCTGTAGTTATCATCATAAGTCATCGAAACAATTACAATCTAAGTGAAAAAATTTTCATCACTCATAATTTATAAGGCTGCCCCCAAGAAAAAAGGAAGTAAGTTATAAGACGACTTCGAAATAATGTCCTTCTTTTCCTATTTGTTTGCTTACATTCTCTTTTTTATAATCGTATTACCCAACAAAAACCATATTTCTCACAAACTTTCTTATTCCTCCCTTTAAAGCTCAACAAGTTTTTAGTAGCCAAAGTACACAATAGCACCAAAACATGAGCGATACCAACATTAAAAACGCATCAGTACGCGAATGAAAGAATGCACATGGAATTAGAAGTTGTGTGGAAGAAATAGCCATTCGTATTTCAGTTTTCCACAGAAAGTCGTAATTTGCAAGGCAAAAATAATACTTGTTAGTCAGCAACTGCAGATTAGGTCAATTAAAATGATTGCAAAAATGTGAAGCAGCAGCTGTAATAGTAACAAGTGTCTACATTCGCAGAGTACTATCCAAACGGTTTTCACGTGCCAGAAATAGAATATCCTTCGATTTCCTAATTTACGACTCTAGCGATACAACTGGTTTATTTCCAGGCGGAAGGTTAGTAACTGCTCTAATTATGTTCCATTGGGTATGTGTTTTTGTAATGAAACAACTGACTAGAATTTTTGATATAAAGTTTGCTTGCACAATCTTATAAATAGCTATGTATAATAATCGGTATCAAACACTATATTAGACATAAAATTTAATATTAAACGCGAGACCCGATGTGACATACCAGGACTTCAAGAATAATTGCACAGACCAAATACTTTTTTCATGAATTTATTTTTCTTCATTGTTTTATGTGTAATCAAATACATTCTTATGTTACATGAACAGAGTTTTACTTGTTCCTTGCAACTTTAGTATCTTTATATTTCATGTAGAATATTACCATTGCAAATTTTTTTTTTTTTTTTTTTTTTTTTTTTTTTTGCTGAAGTGAAAGCCTATTAGAAGACTTACACAGGCAATGATAGCCGGGGTACAGTTAGTGCACACCGTGTTGTAAATTTAAATTTACGACTATTTCATATTTTGTTTCAGTTGGCGCGGCAAAGATTAAAAACGCATTGGCCAAAGAGTAACGACCATATTTGCTTACGGAAAAGTACGTCTTTTGTTTAGACTTTCTTTATTTATATTGTGTCATATATTTCAGTACTAAGCATGCGAAGTAGGAGTTCACATCGATGTCGCAATACACTTTCTTGTCCCCAGGGACTAAAAATTAACGCAGTGTACCCGATCTTATCGCCCCCGCTGCCTTCTGCCTGGCAGAATCGATCCGACCGTGGTCACGTGACGGCCAAGGGGCGTGGCTTTATGTAAGCTACATGACGCATGACGTCATCCACACAAAATCCGGGAAATTTAACAACGCGTGGCTCTAAAATAAAAATGCGGATGTTTTTTTTCAAATATGCGACGCAGTCTTGAAGTTTATGTTGACCTAACGGTACAATGTGTTGGCAAGGGAGTTGTGGGAGCCCTTAAGCAGAGGTGTAGCGGCAGATCTATACGGCACGCTGGATTTTTCTGCTAGTCTCTCCCCTTTCGCATGTCGGTGAGTCATCCCGCCATTGCGTCACTGCTGCAGCAGGGTAAAGACATTGCTGGTAGATCGGTGCGAACTGTGAGTACCTCATACTTTTTAGGAACGCTTTATTTTATACAATCGCGACGTTTTTCGATTCCTGTACACGTGAAATCATTTAGCTTAACGGTAAATAACAACTGGCTTAGATATGGACTATTTGAGTAAGCGGCTAATATTTTTCCGCGCAGTTGGCTGCACTTTAAAAGCGTTTAAATTTTCAGAGCGCATTTTTCGAACGTGTACCTGTCAAGTGGAGAACATTGTGAAATTTATTGTGACTTTTTCCCTGTCGCTCGCTTCTTATAGTCGATTTGACGGTGACTGATACAGACAAAGCGATACGTATCATGTAAGATAACCGAGTTTTCAAGAACTAATATGTAGATTTAGAATAAAAACATCTCAATCTTCTCCTTTTACTAGAACATGATGGGTCTCAACGTGATTGTATCTCTTATGTCCATACGGTGTTCTTAAGATATGCTAGGTCAGCTTGCTGTTTAGAAATTTCGATCTTCTCCTTTTGGTTCAAGTTCACGAGCAGTCATTATGATAAAAATGCGTATAATTTGTTCTGGGCGAGTTTTATATCTGGTAATACTGAACTTTTAATGTTGCTCTAATAGACGTACTGGTAGGTTGCGAGTAGGAAAACCTCTTAAATTCGGAATTCTGCACGTTATCACTCCTTAAAATGCTTTCCCAGTGAATATTTCTTAAACATTGACAGTCACCTGAGTGTGTTGATATATGTAATTTTTTTTTCAGTGTAGATTTGTATAGTGACTTTTAAAAGCTTAAATATTCAGTAAGAAAAAGTGCTTTGAGATGAAATAATCGAGGCGTGATTAAAAGAATCACACAAGTGGTTCTACATCTGAGTACAAGTGTGTGGAAAATTTAATTCATCGCCAAAAACAAGAAAGAAATCTGATTACTTATACCCTTATAACATTTTTTATCACAAAGTAACAAAATTGTGCAACATGGAAAAATTGTTTTATCAAGATAGGCGCACTCTTCTAATTCTTGAATCTGAAATCTATTGAGTTCTGCACGTTAGCTTAAGATAGAATTATTATCTTACTAAATAAATTCATCTAAAGATTTTGAAGTAGTGCAATATAGCTTTTCTTTGTGGCTAGATCGTAAATTACGTTTAAGCAGCGCCACATAACTGAATAAAGGGAACTATCACGATAAATTTCTTGCCACAAATATAATTCATCTAAATCACTATGGGATTCCCAGGATGAGCAGATTTTTTTTTTTTTTCTTGTTGCCTGAGACATGTTTCAGACTATTTCAGAGTACGTCGTGCCATGTATTATTTTTTCTTTAATTATATCTTTTGTCGGTTATATTATACCGTCTGATTGGGTTAGTTCAAAATTGCTTTTCCACAATATGTTGTGTACAGTTTTTCAACCAACATGCTACGCCTTTTAGAGACGTAAATGTCAGTGTTAATGTCCGAGACGGTTTTTCCGACAGGTCCTGTTGTGGCCACAGTTTTTCTCTGTATGTTGAATCGGTATTCTATGACACTAACTAAAGTGCAATTTCTGTAGGGGAAAAAAAAAAACTAGCCGAAGACTGCCGGCACTGCGTATTTACGGCTCATTGGCGAGCAAATGTCGCTCAATGGGACGTAAACATCTATATATCTACCCTACGTAGACACCATACGGTGTGTGGCGGAGGGTACTTTGTGTACCATAGTCACTCAGTAACCTCTGTGTGGGCTCGAATCTCTCTGATTTTTTCTTCATGGTGTTTTTCCCAGACACACATTGGAGGAAGCAATATATTTGCTGATTCCTCCAGAAACGTACGATCTCGGAACTTTTAATAGTAATCCACACCGTGATATCGAACGACTGAGTGTCTTGCAGCTTTTGCCACTGAAGTTGGCTGGGCATCTACGTGCGCTTTCGCACTTGCTAAATAAGCCTGTAACGAAGGATGCTGCACTTCTTTAGATTTTCTATATATTTCCTCTATCAATCCTATCTGGTACGGATACCAAACTGACGAGCAATATTCAAGTATTGGCCGAAAGAGTGTTTTGTAAGCTCTCTTCTTTGTGGGTGGACTGCGTTCCCTTCGGATTCTTCCAGTGAATCTGTCTTACGCGCGATTCATTTTATGTGATCGTCCCACTTCAGATTACACCCTACGATACTCCTAGGTCTCTTATGGAATTAATTGCTCCCAGTGATTGTTCTGCAATCGCGTAATCATTCAATAATGAATCTTATGCTGAGTCGCAGACAGGCACAACAAAAAGACTGTCAAGCTTTCGGCCAGTAAGGCCTTCGTCAAAAGCAGACCACACACACAAACACACACACACACACACACACACACACACACACACACAGCTTTATTTGTGCCAGTCTTTTTGTTGTGCCCATCTGCGACTCAGTATCTCCGCTATATGATAAGTGGCAATTTTCCTTCTCATAATATTGTCACATTGACATGTAGTGTTCGTGGCTGAATACTAACATGACTGACTTCATTTCACATAAACATTATCCATTTCAATAACAGCAATGTAATTTCGTATTTTAATAACAGGCGCAGTAAAAGGCCACAATGGCTGCTTCTTCTGCCGGTATATATCTGTTGGTTTAGTGACAATGACGTCCAGCTTCTAGACTTGAAGCACTTGTATCGGAAATTCTGTTGCTCATGTGTCTGATTCCTTGTGACCATGAAACAAACAAGCCACACAGTATTTTGTGACAGAAGCGTATTTTGTATATTAATAGCACAGTGCAGTTGTGAGACAGAGCATGTTGATTGTCTGTGTAAATATCAGTATAGGGTTTATCACCCAAGCCTATCGAAAATAAACTGCTGAATAATGCACTCCTTTCTGTACATTGATTAAAAAATGTCAACAGAGTTCATATCTGATTGAAGGGATGTTGCAGTTTTTCTGAGTGAGTCAATCCTGCAGACATCTATTTAAGGATCTAGGGATCCTCACAGAAACCTCACAGTATATATATATATTCACTTATGAAATTCGTTGTTAATAATCCAACCCAGTTCAAAAGTAATAGCAGTGTGCATAGCTATAACACCAGGAGAAAGGACGATCTTCACTATGCAGGGTTAAATCTGACTTTGGCACAGGAAGGGGTAAATTATGCTGCCATAAAAGTCTTTGGTCACCTACCAAACAGCATCAAAAGCCTGACAGATAGCCAACTAATATTTAAAAATAAATTAAAAGAATTTCTAGATGACAACTCCTTCTACTCATTGGCTGAATTTTTAGATATAAATTAAGGAAAAAAAAACAACATAAACATTAGTGTCATGCAATATTTTGTGTAATGTAATATCTTGTACAGACATCTTTTATTAACCTGACACGTTCCACATCATTACGAAGTGTTGTATTCATGATCTATGGAACAAGTATTAATCTAATCTAATATCGCCAACAACAAATACCTTGATCGAGTCCATGTACAGTGATGGCGTATATAGAATTTAAATAAGTTAGTAGTAAAGAAGACGATTCACCAAATAATGGAAGCATTTAGGTGTTGATAGGCACAAGTACAGGAAAAGGAAAAGTTTTAGCTTTCAGAATAATTCCTGTGCCCTTACACGGTGCCACCTGGATGCACAATACAGGGATTGCAGTTCAGTGGGTGGACTCGTGATGGGTGTTGTGTTGGGTGGGATGGGTAGAGGGGTGGAGGGGGGGGGGATAACTCAGAGGGAGGCAACAAGTTACCTGGATAGGAACGCAAGAGGAAAGGTGGCAGGTTCGTGGATGGGTTGTGGCTCTCTATGAATTTTACATGGAGACAAGAATTGGGAGGGGATGATAGAATGGATGAAGGGGAGATTTTATGTATGTATGCATAGACTGAAGCAGCAAACGAATATTTGTACCAAGGGCATGAATCGAACCTGCCCACTATGCAGGAGCAGTACCCACTAAGCCACCTTGGAACATTTACTATTATTTTACCCCGATCAAAAGAAGAACGAACGTTTTACAAGCTGGTAATATTAAACTCGTTGTTACTGAACTAGTGTGTGTAGTGTCTCTGTTTGTATGCTCGTGAAGAACACTGTCTCTATCGGCGTCGAAGACACCCACAACGTACGTAATTTCGTGCAAGTAGACAAGTTACTCTCGTGGTGGAGAATCAGCTACCGACTCCGACGGTTGCCTGTAAAATTCTTGAAATGTAAGAGAAAGAAAACTGCTACAGGATCTTCTCGAATTGGAACGCTACCATTCGCCTTTGGCCATTCGATGATTGTCTGCGAGTAAAATGATGTCTTTTTATCAGAGAAAACTTTCTCTAGGCTTTGGCCGTGTGATAGAAGCACGTTCTACCGCAAACATCGACCACCGAACGTTCTAAGTCCTATACAAGCTTGTAGTGCATAATAGTTCCTCACAGAATCTTTTGATAAAAATTAAATACGCGCAATTATCTTTAAAATGCAACAGACTGTATTCTGGCCGTTACTTAAGTCCACATTAACATTACACACTCCTTGTGAATCTCAAAAACAGAAATTAAATAATATGGCGGCTACCAATGACTGTTTCATTGTACATACTTCCTAGACGTCCTCTCGTTATCGTATCTCGTAACAAAGCCCCGTCACATTCCGATTTTCTTACTTTTCTCTGCTCGCCATGGAGCAACCCGGAGTCAAGGACACACACACTTTAGACAAATAACAATTGGAACGTCGTTGAACCGATGACTTCCTTCAGCCAGCGC
Organism: Schistocerca piceifrons; assembly: GCF_021461385.2. Taxonomy (NCBI): domain Eukaryota; kingdom Metazoa; phylum Arthropoda; class Insecta; order Orthoptera; family Acrididae; genus Schistocerca; species Schistocerca piceifrons. The sequence continues at coordinate 79,419,473 of NC_060148.1, read as the reverse complement.
GGGCCTCAGGATATTACATGGCTCCACGCGGGAGCGAAATTTTGTTTGCAACCTTTCGCGAACCCAGCCTGCACTGGCTGCATGCAACCATTCTTACTCCAGGCTGGGCTACGTTCATCAAACACCGTTGTCCCTCTGCCCATGCACACTATGTGACCAAATTGTCCGGACACCCCCAACAATATACGTTGTTCATATTAGGTCATTGTGCTGTCACCTACTGCCAGGTACTCCATATCAGAGACCTCAGCAGTCATCAGACATCGTGAGAGAGCAGAATGGGTCGCTCTGCGGAACTCAACGGACTTCGAACGTGGTCAGGTGGTCATACGTCCGTACGCGGGATTTCCACACTCCTAAACACGCCTAGGTCCACTATTTCCGATGTGATAGTAAAGTGGAAACGTGAAGGGACACATACACCACAAAAGCCGTACAGGCCGACCTCGTCTGTTGACTGACAGAGACCGCCGACAGTTGAAGAGGGTCGTAATGTGTAATAGGCAGACATCTATGCAGACCATCACGACGGAATTCCAAACTGCATCAGCATCCACTGCAAGTACTACGACAGTTAGGTGGAGGTGGGAAACTTGGATTTCACGGTCGAGCGGCTGCTCTTAAGCCACACGTCACACCGGTAAATGCGAAACGACGCCTCGCTCGGTGTAAGGAGCGTAAACATTGGACGATTGACCAGTGGAAAAACGTTGTGTGGAGCGACGAATCGCAATAGAACAATGTGGCGATCCGATGGCAGGGTGTGGGAATGCCCGGTGAACGTCATCTGCCAGCGTGTGTAGTGCCAACAGTAAAATTCAGAGGTTGTGGTGCGATGGTGTGGTCGTGTTTTTCGTGGAGGGGGCTTGCACCCCTTGTTGTTTTGCGGGACACCATCACAGCACAGGCCAACATTGATGTTTTAAGCACATTCTTGCTCCCCACTGTTGAAGAGCAATTCGGGGATGGCGACTGCATCTTTCAACACGATCGAGCAGCTGTTCATAATGTGCGGCCTGTGGCGGAGTAGTTACACGATAATAACGTTCTCGTAATGTACTGGCCTTCACAGAGTCCTGACCTGAATCCTACAGGACACCTTTGGGACGTTTTGGAACGCCGACTTCGTGCCAGGCCTCACCGACCGACATCGATACCTCTCCTCAGTGCAGTACTCCGTGAAGAACGGGATTGTCAGTCCCCAAGGAACCTTCCAGCACCTGACTGAATGTATGTCTGCGAGGGTGGAGGCTGTCATCACGGCTAAGGGTGGGCCAACACCATGCTCAATTCCAGTATTACCGATGGAGGTCGCCACGAACTTGTAAGTCATTTTCAGCCAGGTGTCCGGATACTTTTGGTCACATAATGTATGTGAAATAATCTGCTTTGTTTCGGTCGCTATAGCAGGGATGACGGTTATCGCTGAAACAACTGGTTTTCGGCTATATGTTTTTTTTTTTTTTTCCAGCGCGCGCTTAACCTGATTGTTAAAATTGCTTAAAATAGTCGTTTGCTGAAATGACCGAGTTTAGTTTTTAATTGCTATTTTTTCAGTTATAAATGTAGATATCAAACAAAGTTTGAAAAATTCTTAGACTGCCTCAGACTGCTGCATTATAGTTTTCAGTACACCTAGAACAAAAGTGTCAAATAAAATAGATACATAAAAGAAAACTACGTCCATATTCCGTTGGCTGCTTTTCTCGAAAAGTAACGACAGGTTGAACACTACAAAAAATCACCAATATTCTCCTACTGATTCTAATGTTTTGAAACTGCTAAAAAATTATGTTGTAATTAGAGTTGCGCTTACCAAAACTGCGATTCGGTAGTTTTGGTCCATTTCATAAACGTCGTAGTAAATGATAACATTGGTAGGGAAAGAAATATAAACAAAAGTATAATAAAGAAACTGGGGACCGACGACTTCTTTTTGTTTTGCACATAATTAGAACCGCACAGCGTTAGGTGTTAGTTCCTTGTGTATTTTATAGTCTTACACAATAGAATTGCATTTTATAAGTACCATAATAAAAGTTAGTTGATCATGTAACTTCTGCACCTTTATGAAATCAAAGCAATTACTTTTGATGCAAATAATGTACATATACAAACATAAAAACGTATATAATTATTGTTGTTATTTTTTACTTAACAGAAGGTTCAAGATTCATTGATAAATGCGAAAGTTGTTTGTAAATAGCAGAAACATGTGTTATACATGATCGACGAAGTATTGAATCGATGTTTGATATATTTTTGTTTCGCAGTCTTTTTAATTTCAGTTTTTTTAGAAAATTGCTTTTTGCAATGCTGTATGATAAATCTGTAACAGGCAGGAGAATGACTATGTAGGACAAAAATGTTCCATAGGTTACCTAGACTTTAGTATATCCCCAGCTTCTAGACAGTTCGCCACTTCCGGTTTTTAGGGGGCTGTAGTAAGACGCTCATTGCATATCTAAACATAGCGATCGTTATGAGGTAACGCCCAATAAGTATGCAACACACATAACATACACGTAACCCGGGTATGACCTTAACTGACCAAAGCTACAAGGAAAACTACCATATTTTACATTTGCTTATGATACTCTATAGTAGTTTCAAAACTGTAATTGTAATCGATAATAATAGAACTATTTGGGCATTACGAATAGTCAGTGCTAAACGACTAACACTGAGGTTGTAGAACTTTTCGTAATTTTTGAGGACATTTAGCGTTCATGAATGTGTAGCGTCTGCTCCGTTCACAGTCACCATCTAACATTACGGCGTAGGTACCAAGATGGTCTAAAACAGACCGAAACCTGTAATCTTCTATTTAAAAAAAGTTTATTGTGATTATGACAGTTCGTATTAATTTTCATTTTTCGTGTTATATAGCCCGTTGCCAAGGACTACAGACAGATGAAATCATACTATGTAGACAATGGCAGCAGATTAGCTACTACCTATATTATTACAAACAATGAAGTGTTAAATTTTTAATTTATTACTGTTGCCTTAATTTCCTTTCTCTTTGATTATTTCATAGACATGGCAGACAAATAATAAGCTTTTGTGTAAAATTTGTGACACACTCTTTAATTATTTTGAAAGAAAACCCCATTTTATCATCAAATATATTTATTTACTTTTTAATGGGAATTTGTACACGATTGCTTATTTGGCGACGAAACTTAAACGCCCTTTCAAAAAATTCAAATGAACAATTTAGATAGTACACAAAATAAAATATTTACCAGGAACAATTATGTGGCAGTAGTTAAAAATCTAGTAATGAATTAATCCATTGGCCAATATTTATTGTGCAATTTGTTCACAAATAGTCATTCTGTAATGTGTTAACCTGTAAATCGACTCCCTTCATCCGAAACAATATTTTTCAAAGTGGATACCAATCGTTCAAAAGCCACAGAACTTCCTTCATTCAACAAATATTTTTGGGCTACAAATGACAAGCCTGGCCAACACTTTCTACTCTGCTCCCAAAACACAGAAGGACCACTGCTACTAGGTAGTAAAAAACAGTAAATAATTATTGTCTCAGTATAAGGTGACCATATTTTTGAAACAAGAAAAGGGACATTTAAAATTTTTCTAAATGAAAAAGGGGCAAAAGAGAATGCATAAAATTGTTTCGTCACAAATACGAACATTTAGAAACTAATAATAAACAAATAAATAATGTGTATCTTACATGTATAGTAGCTCTAAATTCACTCCTTCGCTATCACCTGGAGCTATTATTGAGGATTTTAAATCTTCAGAACAGTCTTCATTATTACTTATTTCCTCATTTTAGCGTCCATTGTCCTTACCACCATTGGAGGTTGTAAAGAAGCATCGAACGTGAGTCCATTCTTCGCATCTTCAATTGGAAAGTTGTCTATTATGTAAGCAACGAGACTGAAACGTATAAATAAGAGCGCAAAGAAAAGCCCGTACACTTCCATTTGCATTTGAAATAGCTGGATAATAATGGTTTTAGTCAGTCATGTCTTTACTAGCTCTCGCTATTTTACAGTCAATAGTTTTAATTTGACCGTCTTTCCATTCAAATCTGTAGCTCGTGGGTAGTCGGTAAGTCGAGGTTACGTATGTTCTTCGCGCCTAGGCTTAAAATGGCTGCTGTGTGGCATAGCGTGTGACGAACAACCAGTGCGCAAGAGTATAGTCAGGTCTTAACTGCATACTTTCATTATATGGTCCACACTCTCAAGCTAGGTTGTTTGTGGGAGCCGAGATTGTGCCAGAGTGCTTCCCTTATTAAATATAAAACATGAAGCCAAGTGGATGATGTTTTGTTGAGAGCTCTAATTACGAATAACTTAAAGTTGTGCCTGAGTTTGTATTGATGTGTAGATAACACATGAGAGCACACTCTCAACTCGTTTTCTTTTTCTTCCTGCATAATTTTTAAGGGCAGAGATTCAATAGATCTTGATATGCGGGGAGCTGTGGTAGTCTAAACTTTTGGAAGGCGACAGTCAGTTTCGCCCCACTCTCGTATAGTGCTAGTGAGCGGACTCTCGCTTCTGCTTACACGGCACGTAGTATTCGCAAAAGCTCTATGGGTGAAAAGCTCTCATATGTACAGCTTAGCATTTGCGCAGTCAGCTGGCACTAGCTTCAATAGAAAATGGGCGTATATTATTTATGATACTTGCGCGTTACGCAATACGATTAAATAGTAGTGTTCCATTTTATTTTGTAATTTATTTTCCCTTCTATACGGATCGAGCTAACCACCATGAGCAGGAGACAGAGAGATACTGCACGCCACTACGCTTTTGGAAGTGCAAAGCGTAAAGCAAGAGATGAAAAGGAAAGACACACGCTGTTAAATCTAAAACACGTAAACTGTCTGAGTTTCTTAATGTTCAGAGTGATTTTGCCGAATACACAGAAAATGAAGTACAAAATGCAAAAGCTGTAGTTGATTTAAGGATGATAGTTATTTCAAAATTTTAAACATGGCTGAAGCAGCAACTGTCGAAAATCTTGACGGTAAATGATAACAACCAAACAGTTGCAGGACAAAGATTTATTGAAATCCTTGATTACGATTTCGGTATAGCTAAATATACCTTCATCAAAAGCAAAAATACACATGAACAGGGAGATACCTTCATCAGTAAAATTCTTAGCAACGTAACTGAGATAACGGAAAACACTTATAGCCTTAAGTGCCATGAAAAATTACCAGAAACTTTTTGTCACTTACAAAAATCACATCCTACAGTGGAGCTGCATCAGCGAGAGAGGGCAGTTGTGGTATACGAGAGGCACTCGCGCGCATTCAGTAAAATCCATAGCTACACTCCTGGAAATGGAAAAAAGAACACATTGACACCGGTGTGTCAGACCCACCATACTTGCTCCGGACACTGCGAGAGGGCTGTACAAGCAATGATCACACGCACGGCACAGCGGACACACCAGGAACCGCGGTGTTGGCCGTCGAATGGCGCTAGCTGCGCAGCATTTGTGCACCGCCGCCGTCAGTGACAGCCACTTTGCCGTGGCATACGGAGCTCCATTGCAGTCTTTAACACTGGTAGCATGCCGCGACAGCGTGGACGTGAACCGTATGTGCAGTTGACGGACTTTGAGCGAGGGCGTATAGTGGGCATGCGGGAGGCCGGGTGGACGTACCGCCGAATTGCTCAACACGTGGGGCGTGAGGTCTCCACAGTACATCGATGTTGTCGCCAGTGGTCGGCGGAAGGTGCACGTGCCCGTCGACCTGGGACCGGACCGCAGCGACGCACGGATGCACGCCAAGACCGTAGGATCCTACGCAGTGCCGTAGGGGACCGCACCGCCACTTCCCAGCAAATTAGGGACACTGTTGCTCCTGGGGTATCGGCGAGGACCATTCGCAACCGTCTCCATGAAGCTGGGCTACGGTCCCGCACACCGTTAGGCCGTCTTCCGCTCACGCCCCAACATCGTGCAGCCCGCCTCCAGTGGTGTCGCGACAGGCGTGAATGGAGGGACGAATGGAGACGTGTCGTCTTCAGCGATGAGAGTCGCTTCTGCCTTGGTGCCAATGATGGTCGTATGCGTGTTTGGCGCCGTGCAGGTGAGCGCCACAATCAGGACTGCATACGACCGAGGCACACAGGGGCAACACCCGGCATCGTGGTGTGGGGAGCGATCTCCTACACTGGCCGTACACCACTGGTGATCGTCGAGGGGACACTGAATAGTGCACGGTACATCCAAACCGTCATCGAACCCATCGTTCTACCATTCCTAGACCGGCAAGGGAACTTGCTGTTCCAACAGGACAATGCACGTCCGCATGTATCCCGTGCCACCCAACGTGCTCTAGAAGGTGTAAGTCAACTACCCTGGCCAGCAAGATCTCCGGATCTGTCCCCCATTGAGCATGTTTGGGACTGGATGAAGCGTCGTCTCACGCGGTCTGCACGTCCAGCACGAACGCTGGTCCAACTGAGGCGCCAGGTGGAAATGGCATGGCAAGCCGTTCCACAGGACTACATCCAGCATCTCTACGATCGTCTCCATGGGAGAATAGCAGCCTGCATTGCTGCGAAAGGTGGATATACACTGTACTAGTGCCGACATTGTGCATGCTCTGTTGCCTGTGTCTATGTGCCTGTGGTTCTGTCAGTGTGATCATGTAATGTATCTGACCCCAGGAATGTGTCAATAAAGTTTCCCCTTCCTGGGACAATGAATTCACGGTGTTCTTATTTCAATTTCCAGGAGTGTATTAACAATGGATACGACCCTATGTTAATTGACCAAATTGTTTAAAAAGAAAAACAGCTGTAAAATGTTCTGTTGTGGACTGGCAAGACAGCCAATCCACAGTGACGGGTAGCCGAAAGGCACGCGTTTAAGCTCACGCAGACTGGCGTGAGGTCTGGAACAGGACAATGTCTTGAGAATTGCAAATAAAGTACGAAGATCTTGGACTACTTAACTTTAATCCATAATTGGAGAACATCGCTCTTGTTTATACATAATTACAATCTCAATATAACTGGTAATGGCGCCTTGCTAGGTCGTAGCAAATGACGTAGCTGAAGGCTATGCTAACTATCGTCTCGGCAAATGAGAGCGTAGTTTGTCAGTATAGCATCGCTAGCAAAGTCGTCTGTACAACTGGGGCGAGTGCTAGGACGTCTCTCTAGACCTGCCGTGTGGTGGCGCTCGGTCTGCAATCACTGACAGTGGCGACACGCGGGTCCGACGTATACTAATAGACCGCGACCGATTTAAAGGCTACCACCTAGCAAGTGTGGTGTCTGGCGGTGACACCACATGTTCCACCTAAGGAGATAACAGGGCGATAAGGAGTGAGGGTAATAACTTTATTTCTATTCCATTTTTGGGGAACGTGTCATATAAGATAAGGAGAATTCTACAGAAACAATTCCCCCACCTGCCCTCGGCTGTGGTATGTCATATTTGCCAACTTTCTAGTGCAATGTTCAAGTGAATGTTCAGTGTTGTTCCTCTATCCAAAGTGTTGCGAACAGAAATCATGCAGTCGCTGGGTGTGAATTTTATGTCTCTTGCGAATAGAAACCAGACTGTCGCCGTGTTTTTTAATTGTCTGTCTATTCTTTTACCTGTCTGCTTCATACGTATTTTACTAGTATCATCATCCCTTTGTTTCAATGTTTTAAGTTCCACGATTTTTTCCGCCATGTTACCATTTAAGTCTCCGATTTTATCGCCTCTTTTTATTATTTATTATCTTCCTCTTTTTAAAACAAATTCTGTAGGCTGAAGACTGGCATACTAAGCTGCTGCCAGCCCGCTCCCTTCGGGGGGAATCGAAACTCAATAAACGGAAAAAAAAACAGGAACAATACGGTTACAGAGTTACCTTCCCGTAGACAATAGTTTAAAATAAAGAGTGATTCATACTATTGGGGCACGGGAAGAGCTTTGCATTAGATCCGGAGTTTACAAAATTACCTGTAATGACTGCCCCAACTATTACGTTGGACAGACTGGTAGAACCATTAAAGTAAGGTATCAAAGAACATGTGCTAGGTAAAAATGGGGAAAACGTGTACAATTCCACGTTTGCTGAACATCTATTGTTCTTCCAACATACGCCATGTAAACTGGATGACGTAGAATTGCTACACAAAGTGAGTAAGGGTTACAAACTGGACCTGTTCGAGGAATTAGACATTTTCAAACATATAGCTCAAAAAATTGGATTTATTCTTAACGAACAGGTGCAGCTTAGAGAAAAAAATTTTGGATAGTTTCAAACCCCTTCTTGCTCTAACGTAATATGGTCTGACTAGAAGCTAGTTTTCTTGTCTGTTGATGCTAGTGAGATGTTCCTTTCCTGTCTTGTTCGGATTTTACGTGATTTGGATGATTGTTGTGATTCTTGAGTTTCTCCCGGCGTATTTGATAATCAAAATATCCACGGGTATGCTGCCGGTCTATAGTGTCCAACGGGCACAATATTTCGGCGATCAAAGATGTCGCCATCATCAGGTGAACTGACGGACTGAGCTCCTGTGAACGTGCCAGCACGGAGATCCGTACGCTATGGCTGCTCAGAGGGAACTGGGTTCGGTCGCGGCGGCGGCCGATTTAAATACCCTCCGCCCGCGGCGCGTCCCCTCCGCCGTCCGCGCCCAGCGCCACGGTCGCGCGGTGGAACAGATTGCGACGGCGTCTGAGATGACGTCGGTGTGATGGCTCTGTCCGCCGTGGTCGTCACAACTATACGTCTGCTCGATTTACTCTTGATTAACCCGATCGCTGGTTCCCAAGCCTTGCTAAGATTATAGCCACAGTCACGGTTTATGAGGTATTCATTGGTGCGAATTTCGATGGCCTCTCTAACAACGCTGTCCCAGTATCTCGACGTCTGTACCAGAATCCTCGTGCGGTCATACTCCATGGCGTGATTTTCCGACAAACAATGTTCAGCGACCGCCGACTTGCTCGGATACATCAGTCGAGTGTGCCTCTGGTGTTCACGGCATCGATCCTCGACGGTACGCATCGTCTGACCAATATACGACTTGCCGCACTGTCACGGAATCTGGTACACGCCGGCCTTCCTCAAACCGAGGTCATCTTTGGCGCTCCCCACCAGTGCACGAGTTTTATTTGGAGGGCAAAACACAGTTCCGACCCGGTGTTTCTTCAGAATGCGGGCGATTTTCCCCGAGAGTGCGCCTGTGTATGGAATAAATGCAGTGCCTACCTCCTCCGGTCGCAGAAATTGTTAGTGCTGTTGAACAGGTTGCAGTTCGACTTCCGCCAGAATCAGCCGAGGAAATACGTCGTGAAACTTGTCGTGCGTTGACGAAATCCAAGCCGATGAAGTCAAATATCAGCAGTAAAGAGAGGGCGGCCATTCGTGATCTGAGGGAGCGCTCTGAAATTGTTGTCTTACCGGCTGACAAAGGCAATGCTACAGTTGTTGTCTCCCATAAGGACTACACTGATAAGATGCACAGCCTGCTAAATGACGATTCCTACCGGAAGATCAGCGTTGACCCTACAAAGAAGGTGGAGAACAAGACGAGGGCGCTTCTCAAGGACGCAGATTTACCGGAGGGTGACGCTAAGAAATTGTTACCCCAAGGTCCGGTACCGCCTAGACTATATGGACTCCCGAAGGTTCACAAAGAGGGGGTACCATTTCGCCTCATTGTCAGTAACATCAGGGCACCTACATATTTGTTGGCCAAATACCTGACGGGAATATTAAGTCCTTGTGTGGGTAAATGCCCTCATCACATCCGTAATTCCGTGGATTTTGTTAAACGCCTTGATAGCTTCAGGTTGGATGAGTCAGATATCATGGTGAGTTTTGACGTCGTTTCCTTGTTTACGAGGGTACCCCTGCGAGAGTCACTAGAATTGATTAGTCAGAAGTTTGACGAGAAGACCACTGAACTTTTTAGGCATGTCTTGACTTCCACGTATTTTCTTTTTAATGGAGAATACTACGAACAAACGGAGGGAGTCGCCATGGGTAGCCCACTCTCACCGGTGGTAGCGAATTTGTACATGGAGAACTTCGAGGAGGAAGCCCTGTCGTCATCCGTATGGAAACCTACTTGCTTTTTCCGTTACGTGGACGACACGTTCGTCATCTGGCCACATGGTATGGATAAACTCCTTCACTTCCTTACACATCTAAACTCCATACACCCCAACATCAAATTCACTATGGAGACTGAAACGGAGGGTAAATTACCTTTCCTTGACGTCTTGGTCAAGAGAAGGGCTGACGGCACCCTAGGTCATGGGGTGTATCGGAAGGCTACGCACACTGATCTGTATTTGCATGCAGACAGCTGCCACCACCCTTCACAGAGGAATGGGGTACTTAAAACTCTAGTACATAGGGCGCGCACTATCTCTGATGCAGAGAGTCTACCCCAGGAATTGGAACATCTGAGAACTGTATTTCGAAAAAATGGGTACTCAGAGTGGCAGATTCGACGTGCTCTCCGCCCAACCACTGCAGCACAACCTGTTGAGATGGATGAAGTCACGAGGGAAGAGGTAGGCACTGCATTTATTCCATACACAGGCGCACTCTCGGGGAAAATCGCCCGCATTCTGAAGAAACACCGGGTCGGAACTGTGTTTTGCCCTCCAAATAAAACTCGTGCACTGGTGGGGAGCGCCAAAGATGACCTCGGTTTGAGGAAGGCCGGCGTGTACCAGATTCCGTGACAGTGCGGCAAGTCGTATATTGGTCAGACGATGCGTACCGTCGAGGATCGATGCCGTGAACACCATAGGCACACTCGACTGATGTATCCGAGCAAGTCGGCGGTCGCTGAACATTGTTTGTCGGAAAATCACGCCATGGAGTATGACCGCACGAGGATTCTGGTACAGACGTCGAGATACTGGGACAGCGTTGTTAGAGAGGCCATCGAAATTCGCACCAATGAATACCTCATAAACCGTGACTGTGGCTATAATCTTAGCAAGGCTTGGGAACCAGCGATCGGGTTAATCAAGAGTAAATCGAGCAGACGTATAGTTGTGACGACCACGGCGGACAGAGCCATCACACCGACGTCATCTCAGACGCCGTCGCAATCTGTTCCACCGCGCGACCGTGGCGCTGGGCGCGGACGGCGGAGGGGGCGCGCCGCGGGCGGAGGGTATTTAAATCGGCCGCCGCCGCGACCGAACCCAGTTCCCTCTGAGCAGCCATAGCGTACGGATCTCCGTGCTGGCACGTTCACAGGAGCTCAGTCCGTCAGTTCACCTGATGATGGCGACATCTTTGATCGCCGAAATATTGTGCCCGTTGGACACTATAGACCGGCAGCATACCCGTGGATATTTTGATTGATGATTGTTGTTCGCGGCTTTTCATGTGTATGTGTGGTTTAAATGTTTCGTTTACGTTCTTTATTCATGATGACAGATGGTTTCGATTTACTACAACATTTTGTACGTTTTCGCTGGTATGTATCCTAGCCTTTAATTTGCGCGAGATTCTCGCACATAACACTAGTGCCCTCTCTCGCTGGATATGTTCCTTAGCGCAAGCTTCACCTGCTTGACACAAGGGTACAGGCAAATTGGTGTTCCTATTTTCTATTGTATGCAGGTGTCTTAAATGATTCTGATATGTTTTATTTATTAAGATAGAGGATTTGAAGTAGCATAACCTTTAAAATTTTGACGCGCATGAGTATGTATCCCGGGTTTTAATGCACGCCAGTGTCTCGCGCATACTGCAAGTACCCCCTCTCGGTGGAACTGTCGAAGCCGGGTGCCCACGGGGCGTGACACGCTAGCGTGGAACACTACCCGTGTGAACGAAGAGACGTGAATTTGACTGTGACGTCACGGGCAGGCGTGAGGGCTCATGCTTCATATCAAACGTGTTTGATTTTCAGTCGTGGGTTTGCCTCGTCTGTGGCTGTGTCAGATTACAACATCTAGTGCTACGAACAACAAGATGGCAACTAGTGCCATTAAAAGTCGTGTGATCAAGTTGCAAGACAGTGAAACTTTAGAATTTCTGGAACTTTACACTACTGAGCAGGTCTTGTATGATGTAAGCAGAGAAGAATACAGAGACCGAGATGCAAGAATGGCTGCTGCTAAAAGAATTAGTCATGCGCTCCGAATTCCAGGATTCGGACCGAAAGAAGTAATTGTGAAATTTAAAAACTTGAGGGGTTCGTATTGTCAGGAACTGAAGAAAATAATCGAAAGCGAACGGTCTGGAGCTGCCACTGACGAGGTTTATAAACCAAAAATCTTCTGGTTTGACAAGATGAATTCTTTCATTCGCCCATTCGTTCAGCAACGACCCACACTATCAAATCTGGTAAGTGAAATAGAAGTTTGTTTCCACATTTGAAATTTTATGTTGTTGTTGTGGTCTTCAGTCCTGAGACTGGTTTGATGCAGCTCTCCATGCTACTCTATCCTGTGCAAGCTTCTTCATCTCCCAGTACTTACTGCAACCTACATCCTTCTGAATTTGCTTAGTGTATTCATCTCTTGGTCTCCCTCAACGATTTTTACCCTCCACGCTGCCCTAAAATGCTAAATTTGTGATTCCTTGATTCCTCAAAACATGTCCTACCAACCGATCCCTTCTTCTAGTCAAGTTGTGCCACAAACTTCTCTTCTCCCCAATCCTATTCAATACCTCCTCATTAGTTACGTGATCTACCCACCTTATCTTTAGCATTCTTCTGTAGCACCACATTTCGAAAGCTTCTATTCTCTTCTTGTCCAAACTAGTTATCGTCCATGTTTCACTTCCATACATGGCTACACTCCATACAAATACTTTCAGAAACGACTTCCTGACACTTAAATCTATACTCGATGTTAACAAATTTTTCTTCTTCAGAAACGATTTCCTTGCCATTGCCAGACTACATTTTATATCCTCTCTACTTCGACCATCATCAGTTATTTTGCTCCCCAAATAGCAAAACTCCTTTACTACTATAAGTGTCTCATTTCCTAATCTAATTCCCTCAGCATCACCCGATTTAATTTGACTACATTCCATTATCCTCGTTTTGCTTTTGTTGATGTTCATATTATATCCTCCTTTCAAGACACTGTCCATTCCGTTCAACTGCTCTTCCAAGTCCTTTGCTGTCTCTGACAGAATTACAATGTCATCGGCGACCCTCAAAGTTTTTACTTCTTCCCCATGAATTTGAATACCTAGTCCGAATTTTTCTTTTGTTTCCTTTACTGCTTGCTCAATATACAGATTGAATAACATCGGGGAGAGGCTACAACCCTGTCACTCCCTTCCCAACCACTGCTTCCCTTTCATGCCCCTCGACTCTTATAACTGCCATCTGGTTTCTGTACAAATTGTAAATAGCCTTTCGCTCCCTGTACTTTACCCCTGCCACCTTCAGAACTTGAAAGAGAGTATTCCAGTTAACATTGTCAAAAGCTTTCTCTAAGTCTACAAATGCTAGAAACGTAGGTTTGCCTTTTCTTAATCTTTCTTCTAAGATAAGTCGTAAGGTTAGTATTGCCTCACGTGTTCCAACATTTCTGCGGAATCCAAACTGATCTTCCCCGAGGTCCGCTTCTATCAGTTTTTCCATTCGTCTGTAAAGAATTCGCGTTAGTATTTTGCAGCTGTGACTTATTAAACTAATAGTTCGGTAATTTTCACATCTGTCAACACCTGCTTTCTTTGGGATTGGAATTATTATATTCTTCTTGAAGTCTGAGGGTATTTCGCCTGTCTCATACATCTTGCTCACCAGATGGTAGAGTTTTGACATGACTGGCTCTCCCAAGGCCATCAGTAGTTCTAATGGAATGTTGTCTACTCCCGGAGCCTTGTTTCGACTCAGGTCTTTCAGTGCTCTGTCAAACTCTTCACGCAGTATCTTATCTCCCATTTCGTCTTCATCTACCTCTTCCATTTCCATAATATTGTCCTCAAGTACATTGCCCTTGTATAAACCCTCTATATACTCCTTCCACCTTCTGCCTTCCCTTCCTTGCTTAGAACTGGGTTGCCATCTGAGCTCTTGATATTCATACAAGTGGTACTCCTCTCTCCAAAGGTCTCTTTAATTTTCCTGTAGGCAGTATCTATCTTACCCCTTGTGAGACAAGCCTCTACATCCTTACATTTGTCCTCTAGCTATCCCTGCTTAGCCATTTTGCACTTCCGATCGATCTCATTTTTGAGACGTTTGTATTCCTTTTTGCCTGCTTCATTTACTGCATTTTTATATTTTCTCCTTTCATCAATTAAATTCAATATTTCTTCTGTTACCCAAGGATTTCTATTAGCCCTCGTCTTTTTACCTACTTGATCGTCTGCTGCCTTCACTACTTCATCCCTCAGAGCTACCCATTCTTTTTCTACTGTATTTCTTTCCCCCATTCCTGTCAATTGTTCCCTTATGCTCTCCCTGAAACTCTCTACAACCTCTGGTACTTTCAGTTTATCCAGGTCCCATCCCCTTAAATTCCCACCCTTTTGCAGTTTCTTCAGTTTCAATCTGCAGTTCATAACCAATAGATTGTGGTCAGAATCCACATCTGCCCCTGGAAATGTCTTACAATTTAAAACCTGGTTCCTAAATCTCTGTCTTACCATTATATAATCTATCTGATACCTATTAGTATCTCCAGGATTCTTCCAGGTATACAACCTTCTTTTATGATTCTTGAACCAAGTGTTACTTATGATTAAGTTATGCTCTGTGCAAAATTCTACAAGGCAGCTTCCTCTTTCATTTCTTCCCCCCAATCCATATTCACCTACTATGTTTCCTTCTCTCCCTTTTCCTACTGACGAATTCCAGTCACCCATGACTATTAAATTTTCATCTCCCTTCACTACCTGAATAATTTCTTTTATCTCGTCATACATTTCATCTATTTCTTCATCATCTGCAGAGCTAGTTGGCATATAAACTTGTACTACTGTAGTGGGCGTGGGCTTCGTGTCTATCTTGGCCACAATAATGCGTTCACTATGCTGTTTGTAGTAGCTAACCCGCACTCCTATTTTTTTATTCATTATTAAACCTACTCCTGCATTACCCCTATTTGATTTTGTATTTATAACCCTGTATTCACTTGACCAAAAGTCTTGTTCCTCCTGCCACCGAACTTCACTGATTCCCACTATATCTAACTTTAACCTATCCATTTCCCTTTTTAAATTTTCTAACCTACCTGCCCGATTAAGGGATCTGACATTCCACGCTCCGATCCGTAGAACGCCAGTTTTCTTTCTCCTGATAACGACGTCCTCCTGAGTAGTCCCCGCCCGGAGATCCGAATGGGGGACTATTTTACCTCCGGAATATTTTACCCAAGAGGACGCCATCATCATTTAATCATACAGTAAAGCTGCATGTCCTCGGGAAAAAATACGGCTGTAGTTTCCCCTTGCTTTCAGCCGTTCGCAGTACCACAACAGCAAGGTTGTTTTGGTTATTGTTACAGTGCCAGATCAGTCAATCATCCAGACTGTTGCCCCTGCAACTACTGAAAAGGCTGCTGCCCCTCTTCAGGAACCACATGTTTGTCTGGCCTCTCAACAGATACCCCTCCGTTTTGGTTGCATCTGTATCGCTGAGGCACGCAAGCCTCCCCACCAACGGCAAGGTCCATGGTTCATGTTCCTTACATTTACATTATTACAACAGTTTTTATAATGATTATACAGAATAGTAGGTATATCATAGGAACTGTACCAGCTTCTTTTAATACAACAATATCTAGCACTGTAACAACACATTCTTATGATAAAATATATCTAGCAATGCATTTACGTTGTGACACATAGTAATTGAAGACAATCATGTACAAAATAACTGAGCACAATATTGACACTGATGTGCTCTACGGTTCTGTTTTTGGAGCGTCGCCGAGTAGTACATTTTGCCAGGGCACAGCATCTTCATTATTAAAGTAATCACGGTACTTATTCCGAATTTGTTGTGCCTGTCGATGTGGATGTCTGTTAGCAGTTTGCTCTGACCACTATGGGACTTAACTTCTGAGGTCATCAGTGCCCTAGAACTTAGAACTACTTAAACCTAACTAACCTAAGGTCATCACACACATCCATGCCCGAGGCAGGATTCGAACCTGCGACCGTTGCGGTCGCGCGGTTCCAGACTGTAGCGCCTACAACCGCTCGGTCACACCGGCCGGCGAAGTCAATTAAACCTCGTGAGATGTAGGCGGGATTCATTTTCCGCAGCCAGTTGTGCAACGAGCAGCAGGCTAGTACTACTTTGTCCATCGACTGTATTTTTAAAGATATTGGTTTTTCAAATAATCTAAATTTACTCACAAGTATGCCGAAAGTTTTTTCTACAACTCTTCGAGCCCTTCAAACTCGATAGTTGTGGATTCTTTCCTGTCGAGACATGTTACGCCGACTGTAAGGTTTCATCAGATAAGTCTTTAGCGGAAACGCATCATCCCCTACAATAACAAAATCACTTGGCATTGCAACGGAATTTGTCTCCAAAGCTTTGTACAATGAGCTATTTTGAAATATACCACCATCAGAATTTCTTCCTTTAGCTCCTACATCAGCATACAGGAAACAATAATCGGAGTCAGCTAAAGGTAGCAATACAATACTGAAACCACTTTTGTAATTGTAATAATCGGATCCAGTAGCGGGAGGGGCACGAATGATAATGTGTTTTCCGTCCAAAGCTCCTGCACTGCCTGGAAAGTTCCATCGTTCTCTAAACCCATATTCTATATTTTTCCATTCATCTGAAGTTGCCGGCGCCTGAAACAAAATTAATGTTTTGATTGCAGGTGTCACCAATAAACACAAATGAACAATCACAACTGAAAAAGCCACAATCCCTATCTGTAGATTTAACTGCTGTTGACGATCTCAACGAGACCACGCCAAGTACATTACAGATTCCAGCATAAACTGAGACACCCAGGACAGTACTAAAACGAAAAGTGCCTTCAAGTCCATCGCAGGCATCATCATCAAAAAATCGGCGAAAAAGTTCTGCACGACTCCCAAATTTACTCACAAGTATGCCGAAAGTATTTTCTACAACTCTTCGAGCCCTTCAAACTCGATAGTTGTAGATTCTTTTCTTCCGTGCGCATTGAGAAATTAGAAGCTATTTCAAATCGTGCTGCAGTAATGAACCAAGAGGACTCCTACGACTATTTCGGAAAGTATGTTGCGTCAGTGCTACGCAGTATTGGGCCTCCAAATTGCCATGAGGCTTCAAGAGTCAATTACGTCACAAATAACAAATGCGATGTGCCCACCACCAACTCCCTCCAACCAATCAACACTACCAAGTGAGAGAGAATCAAATATATGAGTGCTGATTTCTCAGATTACTATTTATTTACAAATTTATAGGTCGATCTTATTTTATTACTCAAACGATTACTTTGTTTCTATGCTGGTAACATTTTTAATGATCTATATTATTATCTGATCAACCATTTTCGTATTATTGTTTCTTTCTATTCCTTAAATACTTAGACCTAGAATACTCGTACATTACTATGTTGAAAATTCAAATAAAATAATAAACGAAAAAGTTGTATACTACATGTTATTGTAATTACCTGTATGTATTCCATAAATGCCTTGTGGACCGCTTCGCAGGTTTCAGGTATAAATTTACTAATTGTGTTCTTTGGAACACGAAATAAATATTCCAGACTTTTAAAAGAGTCCCCTGTGGCTAAATAGCGTAAAGTTACTTGCAGTTTAAATTTTGCTTTTACTGCTTGTCTCATATTAGTATCTGATTTTGAAATCAGAAGTGAAACGCGTTCCAGAAGGTAGTCAAACTGCACCTGAGACATTCGTAATAAGTTTTTGAAATCTTCAGGGTAATGGTTTCTTAGTTCCATATCAACCAAATTATGTGCCCTCGATGTTCTTGGAAGTATCCAGTTCCTGACCCACCATCGTCTTTTCTTCCGTTTTTCTTGAGGTTCCACCAACCGATTCATTCTCTGTGGCAAAACAGTGGCAATAACCGAACTCACCAAACCAAAACTCTCGATAAGGAGCTCGTTCATGGCCGGCTTCGCGCGATCAACTGAATCACGCTTTCGTTGACACTCCACTCGGCGTGAACTGTCCACGCCCCACGACTGATGGTTTCACTCCTGTCATGGCACGAAATCAAGCACGAAAGCGTGGCACACATTCGTGCTCACGCCGTGTGGGAACCCAGCTGGATCTCAGTTATGTTGCTAAGAGGTTTGCTAATGAAGGTGTATTTTTGCTTCCGATGAAGGTATATTTAGATATACCGAAACCGTGGTCAAGGATTTCGATAAATCTTTATTCTGCAACTGTTTGGCTGTTATCGTTTACTGTGAAGATGATAGTTATACTACAGAAGATTCATCAGAATATGCAACTTTTTCCGATGTAGTTACGTTTTCCACAAGTGATATAGCAACTGAACAGACGGCAAGCCTCCCCAGTTTAGCCATATCGTCTCCAAGCCAGACTGAATTGAAAAGCACAGGAAGTCCTATCGGCCCAGAGACCTCGTCTTCAAGGCAAGGAGAAGACGAAAACATGTTACAGGCTTCTGACATTACTACATCTGGTAAAAGTGGAACACAAAGTGAAAGCAAAATGTATTCTAACGATGCTGGTGAGAGGCCAAACAACTATGATAGAGATTATTGGATTATGAAAGGAAGTAGCGAAGTTCAGCATATGATTCAAATGGCTCTGAGCACTATGGGACGTAACATCTATGGTCATCAGTCCCGTAGAACTTAGAACTACTTAAACCTAACTAACCTAAGGACAGCACACAACACCCAGTCATCACGAGGCAGAGAAAATCCCTGACCCCGCCGGGAATCGAACCCGGGCGCGGGAAGCGAGAACGCTACCGCACGACCACGAGCTGCGGACTCACCATATGAGCAGTAGTGTTTTGTCTTCAATGAAAATACACGAGAAGGAAAATATACCAATATTCTGTAGAAATTCGTTTTTCATATACAAACATAAACGATCGAATAAAACTTACATGAGAGATTGGTTACGCCATTCAGAAGGCAAAGGGCGACTGTTCTGTTTTGTTTGAACAGTGGCAGATTCTGACGGCACGGCACTGTTTACGAAAGACAGATTAGATGACTGGAACAATGTAAATATTTTGCTGAACAGACTTGAAGAAAGCAGTTCGCATAGAAAAGTGTTAATTTCCCTGTTGGTTCTAAAAAACAAGAATGCACGTGTCGATTCTCAACTTGTAAGCCAATTTGAGAGCGAACAAAAATTTTGGCGAACACTCTTATAACGAATTGTTGCAGTTATAAGTTTTTTAGCTGAGTGACGGCTAGCATTTCGTGGTAGTGATGAAATTGTTGGTTCATCCCACAATGGAAATTATTTAGGGTTATTGGAATTACTAGCCAAATTTGATGTGTTTCTGGCCCAACATATACGTATTCATGCAAATAAAGGAAAGGGACATATGTCATATTGGTCAGAAACAACGTGCGACGAATTTATCCGTGTAATTGCATCAGCCATACTGGATCACATTATTTGCGAAATTAAGAGCTTCAAATACTATTCACTCTCTCTGGATTCTATTCCTGATATGTCTAACGTAGACCAACTTACTCTGATAGTGCTCTACATCGTACCATCCGGACCAGCGGAAAGATATGTGAAGTTTTTAGATGTGGAAGGTCATACTGCAGAACAACTCTCCCAAAGCTTATTATCTTTTTTAACAGAGGATGGCATTAATATCAGAGATTGTAGTGGGCAAAGCTATGACAATGCCAGTAGCATGAGTGGCAGGTACACTGGCTTGGAAGCACCAAATAAAGATATAAATAAGTACGCTGAATATATTCCTTGTATTTCACATTCGCTAAATTTGGTCGCCAAGTGTGCTGCAGAATGTTGTACAGAAACATCCATTTTCTTTGATTTCCCTGAAAGCCTCTATACATTTTTTTCCGCTTTTACCTGTCGATGGAGCCTTCTTTTGAAAGCACTGAAAAATGATAGTACTAAAATGCCGATTTTGAAAAGGTTATCGGACTCTAGGTGGTCAAAAAATGGTTCAAATGTGTCTGAGCACTGTGGGACTTAACTTCTGAGGTCATCAGTCCCCTAGAACTTAGAACTACTTAAACCTAACTAACCTAAGGACATCACACACGTCCATGCCCGAGGCGGTCGCGCGCTTCCAGATTGTAGCGCCTAGAACTGCTCGGCCACTCCGGCCGGCTCTAGGCAGTCAGCCAGAGCTGATGCTACGAAGGCACTTTTGTGTGGTTTTCATGCAATCAAACAAGTTTTGAATGGCGTATCTCCTAATATGCATCAGAAGGTAGAGTGTCGCAATCTGGATTGCGGACTGAATTTGAAATGAGTAAGTTGGAACTGGAATAATGTATGTCGCATGAACAGAATCCTAAACACTTGCTGTGAATGCTTTTCCAGATGATTTAGAAGAGTCGCTAGGTGACGATCTGGTACAGTTTGCTGAGCTGCTGAACACAGATATCGCTGCTGCCATTGGCAGAAAAAAGAACGAAGCTTTGGAACTACAAATTTACAAATTTTTAATGGAAAATTCGTTAGGATTGTGTTTTCCAATTGTAGAACTAGCCCCTTCACATTTACTTAAAGTATCTTTAATGATCACCAACTGCAGTAGACAACGTTCTTTTTCAGCATTAAAAATGGTGATATCAGCATTAAAAATGAATTAAGAAATACGAGGTGCTATCCAAAGTTTTCGGGACTGGTGCTGCCGTCTGTTGAGAATCTTACCTTTGGACTAACGGCCACCATCACCCTCGAAGTAGTTCCCATGCGCACGTACACACCGGTTCCAGCGCTTCTGACTCTGGTCAATCGTTTTCTGGAAGTCCTGTTCTTTGAGGGTGTTTATCACCGCCAGCGATGCTTCCTGAATCCTCTCTAGAGTGTCGAACCGGCGGTCTTTCAACCTGAGTTTCAGGTTTGGGAATAGCGCGAAGTCACAAGGTTCCAAATCTGGCGAGTACGCTGGGTGGGGTACAACCGCCATGTTGTTTTTTTTACCAAAAAATCCTGGTGAGCAAGGACGTGCGACAGGGGGAGTTGTAATGCAGCAGCCAGTTCCCTTGGCACCAGAGTTCGGGCCATTGGTTGGGTGGTGCGAATTCTTTGTGCACAATTCCCTTGGTATCAAAGAAAACGATGATCATGCTCAACACGTTGCTCTTCACCTGTCTCGCTTTTTTGGGTCTTGGAGAGCCCGGGCACCTCCACTGGAGCGATTGCTGCTTTGTCTCTGGGTCCCCCAAACACTTGTTGAATCATTGCAAGGGTCTCCGCAGCACTCTTCCCGAGATTCGCACAGAATTTTGTTCGCGGATCCATCGTAAAATCGCCACATACCAAACACAGAGTACTACGGAAATCACTGTGGACATGCAACACGTGCTCCCAGCTGAATGCCACTCCGCACACTGACCCATCAGATTTGCAGCTCTCGCCACCTACCAGTACGGCTTTGCCGCAGTGGATACACCGGTTCCCGTGGGATCACCGAAGATAAGCGCTGTTGGGCGTGGTCGGCACTTGGATGGGTGACCATCCAGGCCACCATGCGATGTTGCCATTTTTCGGGGTGCACTCAGCCTGGTCATGCCAATTGAGGAGCTACTCGACCGAATAGTAGCGGCTTCGGTCAAGAATGCCATCATAACGACTGGGAGAGCGGTGTGCTGACCACACGCCCCTCCTATCCGCATCCTCCACTGAGGATGACACGGCGGTCGGATGGTCGCGGTAGGCCACTCGTGGCCTAAAGACGGAGTGGAGTAACTAGGGCCTCCTGTCAGGTAGACCGTTCGCCAGGTGCAAGTCTTTCGATTTGACGCCACATCGGCGACTTGCGCTTCGATGGGGATGAAATGATTAGGACAACACAACACCCAGTCCCTGACCGGAGAAAATCTCCGGCCCAGCCGGGAATCGAACCCGGGCCCTTAGGATTGACATTCTATCGCGCTGACCACTCAGCTACTGGGGGCGGACAACGTCTAAATGACCTCAGTATAATGAACATTGAATACGATTTGCCCAGAGACGTTGATCTAACTTATATTATTTCTAAATTTTCCGAAATTAAATCGAGAAAAGTTTATTTGTAACAATCTTGTAAGGGGATGCTCACCTGCGAGTTTCTTACTACTGCTACTATAGCCCCAATGCGGGTTTTCCCAAAGTTTCAAATCTTTATAAATTATTTTCACCATTTTTCCTAGTTTGCCTAGGGTACATGCTTTGCTCTACTTACGCTAATTTTAGCTTCGTTTAATTTTTGTTCGTCTACGCGGTTTTGATTAGGTTCAAAACTGCGGTGAAGCTCTCTTCACTGCTGGGGCAGCTTCCTAACACCGCTGTCGAACAACGGTGGAGCTTTTCCAGTCCTCAGAACTTTGCCTGGCACATAGCTTTTTAAAGCATATTGTACAATAAACTGTGTGGCTGGTCCCGGCGGAGGTTCGACTCCTCCCTCGGGCATGGGTATGTGTGTTTGTCCTTAGGATAATTTAGGTCAAGTAGTGTGTAAGCTTAGTTTCAAAATGGTTCAAATGGCTCTGAGCACTATGGGACTTAACATCTGTGGTCATCAGTCCCCTAGAACTTAGAACTACTTAAAACTAACTAACCTAAGGACATCACACACATCCATGCCCGAGGCAGGATTCGAACCTGCGACCGTAGCAGTCGCGCGGTTCCGGACTGAGCGCCTGAACCGCTAGACCACCGCGGCCGGCTGTAAGCTTAGGGACTGATGACCTTAGCAGTTAATTTCCGTAAGATTTCGCACACATTTGAACTTTTTTTTTTTTTTTTTGGACAATAAATTTATCCATTTACGCTAAATATGTTCATTGGCGTTTATCTGGCAATTTCACTTTCAGAACTGAATGCTTGATGTCGACTGTTCAGGTAATGAGAATTCTGTTTCTTGTTGTACTTACTAAACATAAATATCACCATAGCTTCGTTTACATTGCTGTTATCACACGCATTCAGTGATATTGTGGCCTCCTTATGATAACTAATTCCATACTCTACCTTAACTGGGTCGAAAAGTTCGGCGTTGTTTGTAACCAGTAGATCCAAAATTTTGTCCTCTCTCTGATTAGGTGCTGAAGGTAATTTTCGGATTATTCATTTAGAACAGCTGCACACGATTCCCCACCGATACTACCCCCCTTAATCATTTGAGTCTCTTAGTCTACAAACGATAAGTTAAAATCTCCCCCTAATGCTTTACGAGCGTCTTCTCCAACTTATTCCTGAAATGCTCCTCCACTACTGCTCGTAGGGCAGGATATCTCTAAAAATGTTTGAGCGCCATGTTGGATCAACTTTAACACAAGTCTCCATCCGAATTATTTCGCTTTCGCATTTTGTACTAACTTGTATTATTTACTGCTATTAACACGCCCCGACACAAGTATTCATCCTAATATTTCCATGTATATAAAAGTCATTGTCCTGACTGACTGATTCCCACACTGACTCATCATTGCACAGCGCAATCCGCTAAGAATATCAACTTGAAATATGGAGAGGTTATTGACCTTATACTGTAGGGGTCGTTTAAGAAGGGGTTTTACAAAATTCCACCCCTAAGGGCATGAAATAGGCGATGAGAGGTTTTTTGAAAATATGTCACAATTAAGGCAATTTTGAAGCTAGAGCTACGAAAATTTATATTTCGTTTCCCGGTCAGGAACGAAGAAATATGAGTTTCAGCATTTCTGGAAAAGTTAACTCCTATGGAGTGAAATTGTGGGTGAAAGTTTTCTGGAGAATAACCATTATTAAAGAACTACAGCACCAAAAACCAACATATATGAAAATTGCTATTTGATTTCTTAATTAGAAATTAAAGAATATGTGTTTCAGTGTTTTTTGAAATTCAGTCCTTTACTGGCTGAAATAGGGGATGAAAGTTTTAGTGGCAATATTTCATTATGAAATCATTTTTTTATCTAAATCCATGAAAATTTGTATTTGGTTTTTCTGTTAGAAATAAAAGAAATTCACATTTCACTGCCGTCAGAAATTCAACCCCTAAGGAGGTGAAACAGGGAGTGAAATGTTTTACAGAAATATTTCATTGTGAAAACATTTTTAAAGCTAAATCTATGGAAAATGGTATTTGGCTCTCGGTTGGAAATGAATAAATATGTATTGGACTGTTTTTGGAAGTTCAACCCCTAAGGGGGCGAAACAGAAGCAGACTGATTCACTGACTCATCATTGCCAAGCCCATATCTCTAGCGATATAAAGTTGAAGTTTCAAGAGGGTGTTTATCTTGTACTGTTGGGAACGTTAGAGAAGTAATTGTTCGAAATTCCACACGTCAGGCGGTGAATTAGAGGATGAAGGGTTTTTTGAAAATATGTCGCTATTAACACAGTTCTGAAGCTAGAACTCCGAAAATTGGTACAGTGGTACCTCGCTTAGCGAACACCACCCATAATACACAATTAGCTCAACGAGCAAAACAAATTGTAAAAAAAAAAAAAAAATTACTTGCTTAACGAGCTATGTTTCGCAAAACCAGTCACAACGATTTAGCGTGACGTCACTAGCCGTTCGCGCGCGGCGGGGAAACATTCAACAATATGAACATCTATCATTGTTGGCAGCGGCATATGAACAATGTCTGTAGTATGTACAGCAGTCTGAGTTTAGCGCTCATTCTGCTAGAATGTTAGTGCAGCTTGTCATCACACATTTTTCTAAACTTGTGTTCACACAGTGTTTTTTGTGTGTGAAAATTTTAATAACCTCCGTAGAAATGTCCCTAAAGAAAAAACCGCAATAACAGGACCATAAGAAAAAGAAAATGACCTTAGAAATGAGACGTAAAATTACTGATAAACGCTTTGCTGATTTAGTACGCATAAACAGTCGGTCTACATCAAATATTTGCGGTACCCTCAAGAACAAAGAGATCCTTCAAAGGGAGTGACAAGAGAGTCTAAACAACGGTTTCGTATTCTGGAGGATGTCGAAAGTTTGCTCCTATTAGGGGTAAATGAAAAGCAATTGCAAGGCGACACTATTAATGACAACTTCATTGTGAGAAGGCGAAAATGATTTTCGCTGACAAGAAGACGCCAGGATCGTCAGCGGCCAAAGAAGTGTTTAGGCCAAGCTATAGGTGGTTTGAGAAGCTTAAGAAAAGAACCGGCATCAACTGCGTTCTGAGGCACGGCAAACCAGCCAGCTCCGACATAAAGCCGGCAAAGAACTTCACAACAACTTTAAGGTGAGCGTAGATTCTGAGAATCGCAAGTCCAGAAGAGCAGATTAAATGTGATATGGAGGTCCATGAAAGGGCTTGGATGTCACATAATCATTTTTGTGACTGGATCAATGAAGTGTGTCTGCCCCAATATCTGAGTGATCAGCTCGACGGAATGCTAAGGGGCCCGGGTTCGATTCGTGGCTGGTTCGGAGATTTCCTCCGCTCAGGGACTGGGTGTTGTGTTGTCTTCCTCATCATCATCTCATCCCCATCGACGCGCAAGCCGCCGAGGTGGCGTCAAACCAAAAGACTTGCACCAGGCGACCGGTCTACCTGACAAAAGGCCCTCGCCACACGACATTTAAATGTAATGAAGTGTTTCGTCCTTTGGTGAGAATATACAATACTGGCCATTAAAATTGCTACACCAAGAAGAAATACAGATGATAACGGGTATTCATTGGACAAATATATTATACTACAACTGACATGTGATTACATTTTCACGCAATTTGGATGCATAGATCCTGAGAAATCAGAACCCTGAACAACCACCTCTGGCCGCAATAAAGGCCTTGATGCACCTGGGCATTGAGTCAAACAGAGCTCGGATGGCGTGTACAGGTACAGCTGCCCATACAGCTTCAACACGATACCACAGTTCATCGAGAATAGTGACTGGCGTATTGTGACGAGCCAGTTGCTTGGCCACCATTGAGCAGACGTTTCCAATTGGTGACAGATCTGGAGAATGTGCTGGCCAGGGCAGCAGTCGAACATTTTCTGTATCCAGAAAAGCCTGTACTGGACCTGCAACATGCGTTCGTGCATTATCCTGCTGAAATGCAGGGTTTCGCAGAGATCGAATGAAGGGTAGAGCCACGGGTCGTAACACATCTGAAATGTAACGTCCACTGTTCAAAGTGCCGTCAATGCGAACAAGGAGTGACCGAGACG
Source organism: Schistocerca piceifrons (assembly GCF_021461385.2). Lineage (NCBI taxonomy): Eukaryota > Metazoa > Arthropoda > Insecta > Orthoptera > Acrididae > Schistocerca > Schistocerca piceifrons. Next base: position 79,393,214 of record NC_060148.1, on the reverse strand, counting down.
TGTAACCATTAGCACCCCATACCATCACGCCAGGTGATACGCCAGTGTGGCGATGACGAATACACGCCGGCCGATGTGGCCGAGCGGTTCTAGGCGCTTCAGTCTGGAACCGCGCGACCGCTACGGTCGCAGGTTCGAATCCTGCCTCGAGCATGAGTGTGTGTGATGTCCTTAGGTTAGTTGGGTTTAAGTAGTTCTGAGTTCTAGGGGACTGATGACCTCAGATGTTAAGTCCCATAGTGCTCAGAGCCATTTGAACCATTTGAGGAATACACGCTTCCAATGTGCGTTCACCGCGATGTCGCCAAACACGGATGCGACCATCATGATGCTGTAAACAGAAACTGGATTCATCCGAAAAAATGACGTTTTGCCATTCGTGCACCCAGGTTCGTCGTCGAGTACACCATCGCAGGCGCTGCTGTCTGTGATGCAGCGTCAGGGGTAACCGCAGCCACGGTCTCCGAGCTGATAGTCCATGCTGCTGCAAACGTCGTCAAACTGTTCGTGCAGATGGTTGTTGTTTTGTAAACGTCCCCATCTGTTGACTCAGGAATCGAGACGTGGCTGCACGATCAGTTACAGCCGTGCGGATAAGATGCCTGTCATCTCGACTGCTAGTGATACGAGGCTGTTTGGATCCAGCACGGCGTTCCGTATTTCCCTCCTGAACTCACAGATTCCATATTCTGCTAACAGTCATTGGATCTCGGCCAAAGCGAGCAGCAATGTCGCGATACGATAAACCGCAATCGCGATAGGCTGCAATCCGACCTTTATCAAAGTCGGAAACGTGATGGTACGCATTTCTCCTCCTTACACGAGGCAACACAACAACGCCGGTCAAATGCTGTTTGTGTATGCGAAATCGGTTGGAAACTTTCCTCATGTTAGCACGTTGTAGATGTCGCCACCGGCGCCAACCTTGTGTGAATGCTCTGAAAAGCTAATCATTTGCATATCACAGCATCTTCTTCCTGTCGGTTAAATTTCGCGTCTGTAGCACGTCATCTTCGTGGTGTAGCAATTTTAGTGGCCAGTAGTGTATTTGCTTGGGATAAATCTGCCACTTCATATCTTGTTTGTTATGGGCAACGCCCTTGCCCGTTCTCCATGCCTATAAAACCACATGCTTGAAGAATTTCAATTCATGAAGATCCAATTTCTGCTTCTCAACACCACTCCGTTACTCCAGCCTATGGGCCAGCAGATTATTTCTAACTTTAAGAAGCTCTACACCAAAGCACTCTTCGAGCATTGTTTTGAGTTGACTGAAGCCACCAATCTCACTTTCAGAGAGTTTTGGAAACATCATTTCAACATCGTTGCCTGCGTCTAGACGATCGAAAGGCGTGAGAAGGGGTTACCAAAAGAGCTCCCACTTCCGTTTGGAAGAATCTTTGGCCAGAGTGCTTTGCCGAATGTGACTCTGAGGCATTTGAGTCAGTACTTGTGGAGCCAGTAGTCGACGAGGTTGTTCTTTGGCCAAGAGCGTGGGACTGTAAGTAGATAACAACGATCACAGCCAAGAAATGACCACGGAAGATCTTATGGAGTTGCAATGCGTTTCACAGCACGAGTTGTGAAGAGGAGTTTTTCGGAGGTGGAGGAGGAGGCGGTAACAGCAAAACAGCAACCTTCTGGCGCAATAAGAGAAATGATGAAAGCACGGGAATGGGTTGGATCGAACATTGTAAATTATCACCCCAATAAGGCAGTGGCTACACGCACTGCAAATTTATTTGACGACATTACTGTGTCGCATTTTCGGCAAGTGTTGAAGCGTCGGCAGAAACAAATGACTGTAGATAGCTTCCTAGTAAAAAAGAGTTATTGATGTATCGTTAATAACAAAGTGCATAATACTGTACGTATAATTTTCTTTCAATAAATGGTATGAATGAGACAAAACTTTTAGTACTTTTTCTGCACGGAACGCACTATCGTATTTTACATTAATTTGTAGTGAATAAACTGTTTCGCTTAACAAACGTTTCACACAACAAGTGAGCTTCTGGAACAAATTGAGCTCGCTAAGCGAGGTTTCACTGTGTTTAGTTTCTCAGTCAGGGTTATACCATGTGGAGGGGCACTTGTGTGGAGTTTCTGTCAATATCCTGTAAAATCGGGTCCTTCAAATGTGCTATGCGCACAGTTCGCCCCCTCCCTGCTCGTTCGCCTATTTTAATGGACCCACGATCAAACGAACGTCCAATAATGCCTTGAAATGTTGGTGTAATGTGGTTGGTGTCTGTGAGGGTAGTTGTTTTGGTATAGCCGTGCTGCCTCTCGACCGTTTCCATCTACTTGTCGCCGGCCGGAGTGGCCGAGCGGTTAAAGGCGCTACAGTCTGGAACCGCACGACCGCTACGGTCGCAGGTTCGAATCCTGCCTCGGGCATGGATGTGTGTCATGTCCTTAGGTTAGTTAGGTTTAAGTAGTTCTAAGTTCTAGGGGACTTATGACCACAGCAGTTGAGTCCCATAGTGCTCAGAGCCATCTGCTTGTCCGTACACATACACCATCTCTAGGGTGACCAGACGTCCGGATTAATCCGAACATGTCCTCCTTTGTAGCTCTTTGTCAGGGGTCCGGGCGGATCTTTACAGTGTCCGGCTTTTTCGCAAAGTTGAGCGTAATACAGTTAAATTTACAATTCGTCCCGTTCTATAGCTCTTTTCTTAATACTTTAACTATTGGAACAGCCTTCGTGATAAACAACGCACGAAGGCGGTGTTAGTAGGTGGCACCAGGATTGTTGATGTTATCGTTGATCGACCTATAAGCGAAAGCATTATATCGATTATTTAAAATTTTCGTTTCGTACCTTCGCTTTGTATTGGCTTGGCTCCCTGCAGTGCACGTATGATTTGTGAGTGTAATTTTTAACCGAGTAAGTTACGTAAAATATGCCTAAACGAAAGTGTACATTTTCTGCATAGTCAATCAATTTATTTGTATTCGGAAGGTTAAAGTGCAGTTTACATGTCGTCAGCTGCTGCTTGAATTGTAGATGTTGGTAGCTGGTGCGTCGAATGAAGGGAAGTGAATGCTCTTACGTTTTTCGCTTTGTAAACAATTCCGTGTTGTTGACATAACAAAACAATTGACGCCACACTGTCACCACAATCAATGTTTTTAATTTTTTTTTATATTGCTCAGTTAACCACCACCTGACCATCAGTAACAATTAACTACTAGTTTTACCGGTAATTCCCGGCAGTCACGTGACATGTCCAAAGCTGATGGATGGTATCCTCATCTGCAGTTACCCCTTTGATGTGTCCTCTCTGTCGTCCTTTGCCCTCCTCTTTGAAGCTGTTTGTCCTCCTTTTTAAACAACTGCATCTGGTCACCCTAACCATCTCGGCTTGTTCCCGACATGAATATGGGACCATTTTGCTGCTTACAGTGTGCTGCATCAATTACACAGCCTGCAACACACAGCGAACACACGGCACATGGTCAGAGGAACTGTCATTTGTCAGCTGCATCTACGGTGGCAACGACGCAGTTACGGACAAATGTTCATAGGACATTTTTTCCTCTGTTTCCAGTTAGGAATCCGTCCCTGCAGTTTGGCGGTTTTATTGGAGTTCAACCTGTATAGAAGGCTGTGAGCAATCAAATGGGGCGGCGTATGTCTATAGGCAACACAGCGTGTCTGTTGCTCGTTATCAAATCAAAGCACCAACTTCTCCGTTCCAAGAATGTCTGAAGTACGTATTTGTGTTTTCTTACACATCATAGACATTGTTCTGAAACGTTACTACACACCTCAGTAATTCTGCTTACTTGTACAAAATTTGTATGTAGTGGGACGAAAAATGGCTCTGAGCACTATGGGACTTAACTACTGTGGTCATCAGTCCACTAGAACTTAGAACTATTTAAACCTAACTAACCTAAGGACATCACACACATCCATGCCCGAGGCAGGATTCGAACCTGCGACCGTAGCAGTCGCGCGGTTCGTAGTGGGACGTATATGACCCAGAAAACCCTACAGAATGTAAAAAAAAAAAATTAAAATAAAATGGCGTGTGGTATGTCAAAGCCATCTTTAAATATTATGTTGGAAACTCGTGTGTGATGTTTCATCTTTTCCATAGACAGAAGAATAAATGTATTTTGATACTGATTTGTTACACTTTTTTCCTTAATCGTCCTCTTGATAAAATTATCTAAAATTAAAAATTTAGCTCTCAACATCCTAGGTTCACATGAAAACATCACTCTAGTTAGGTTCGTGGGCCAAATGTGTCCCGCTTCGCCGATTTTCAAAATCGGTCAGCTTAAGATATTTTTGCTTGTGTAAGTGTATTATTTATTGCACAGAAAGACAGATTTTGACATTTTTATTTTTCAAACATGTCCAAAATAAATTTTAATTATTTAAGAGTTAATGTGCATTCCGAACCACGACGGAACTCTGCATTTTTCGCATCAAATCCTAGGATTTGCTCTGGATCGGACCCATGACCTGTGTATTTGTAGTCTGACACTTTGCCAATTTTTTTTTCTAAATGACTAAATTTTTCGTCTCTAAATTTAAGTATAAACTTTAATGGACACATGAAACCAAAACCAACTTCTTCTTTTTGAGGGTATGTTATAATTCAATTCGTGGCATTTTAGAATCAAAATTATGTTCTCAATGTATTTGAAGTGCGGGAACTGACATATACTTCTACATAAACTTCAGACTTCCTCTGAAAGACCAGTTCTAGGCTCTACAGTTCGGAACCGCGGGACCGCTACGGTCGCAGGTTCGAATCCTGCCCCGGGCATGGATGTGTGTGATGTCCTTAAGTTAGTTAGATTTAGGGGACTGATGAGCTCAGGAGTTAAGTCCCATAGTGCTCAGAGCCATTTTCCTCTGAAAGAATTTGTTTGGTGTTTTCCTTTTCAAATACCATTGTTTTTATAAAAAAAGTGTATGAATGGGCCGAATTTTCCTTTTTATGGTTGTTTCTGACCTTTCTTGGTGCACGAGTAGTTTGAATTGTGTTACAGATTCACCTCCATCGTTGATGACATAGTTTATGTAGCAATATGTAAGCCACAAGACATTGTAATTCTCTCAGAGACAGCAAAGGACTTGGAAGAGCAGTTGAATGGAATGGACAGTGTCTTGAAAGGAGGGTATAAGATGAACATCAACAAAAGCAAAATGAGGATAATGGAATGTAGTCGAATTAAGTTGGGTGATGCTGAGGGAATTAGATTAGGAAATGAGACACTTAAAGTAGTAAAGGAGTTTTGCTATTTGGGGAGCAAAATAACTGATGATGGTCGAAGCAGAGAGGATATAAAATGTAGGCTGGCAATGGCAAGGAAAGCGTTTCTGAAGAAGAGAAATTTGTTAACATTGAGTATAGATTTAAGTGTCAGGAAGTCATTTCTGAAAGTATTTGTATGGAGTGTAGCCATGTGTGGAAGTGAAACATGGACGATAAATAGTTTGGACAAGAAGAGAATAGAAGCTTTCGAAATGTGGTGCTACAGAAGAATGCTGAAGATTAGATGGGTAGATCACATAACTAATGAGGAATTGGGGGAGAAGAGAAGTTTGTGGCACAACTTGACTAGAAGAAGGGATCGGTTGGTAGGACATATTCTGAGGCATTAAGGGATCACCAATTTAGTATTGGAGGGCAGCGTGGAGGGTAAAAACCGTAGAGGGAGACCAAGAGATGAATACACTAAGCAGATTCAGAAGGATGTAGGTTGCGGTAGGTACTGGGAGATGAAGAAGCTTGCACAGGATAGAGTAGCATGGAGAGCTGCATCAAACCAGTCTCAGGACTGAAGACAACAACAACAACAACATGTAAGCCACGTGATTAGTCTCGTCTTTGAAACAAGGAACGTTTTGAAATCCGTGTGCAGTATCCACTTGGTGTTATTTTCAGCCGTCGTTGTCGTTAATAACACTGCACATTTAAATTTAATCCACTTCCGTAAGCCTAGCATGAGTGAACAGCCAACTGCTCGGTGCAGCACTGTGTCAGTGAAGCCACAGTGTTCACAATAAGGGTTTACCGCGAATCGCAGATGGTGTCACCGTGATGCTGTTGGAAATACACTCGCAATCGCGATAGGCTACAATCCGACCTTTATCAAAGTCGTAAAGGTGATGCTACGCATTTCTCCTCCTTACACGAGGCGTCACAACGTTTCACCAGGCAACGCCCTGTTCAAATGGTTCAAATGGCTCTGAGCACTATGGGACTTAACATCTATGGTCATCAGTCCCCTAGAACTTAGAACTACTTAAACCTAACTAACCTAAGGACATCACACAACACCCAGTCATCACGAGGCAGAGAAAATCCCTGACCCCGCAGGGAATCGAACCCGGGAACCCGGGCGTGGGAAGCAACGCCCTGTCAACTGTTGTTTGTGTATGAGAAATCGGCTGGAAACATTCCTCACGTCAGGTGTCGCCACCGGCGCCAACCTTGTGTGAATGCTCTGAAAGGCTAATCATTTGCATGTCACAGCATCTTCTTCCTGTCGGTTAAATTTCGCGTCTGTAGCACGTCATCTTCGTGGTGTAGCAATTCTAATGGCCAGTAGTGAATCTTAAACTGGTAACATTATTTAGTTGTATACATGTAATACTTGGGACTGGTAATAATAAAATGTTTTTGTGCTAGCAATGCATTGCATTGGGATCGATAGTCAATTGCTGGGGATGAAAATATTTGCTGAATTTGCCAAAATCCCGATTTCAAATCCAATGCGGAATAAATAGCAGTACCATGAAATTTCTGTAGAAGTTCTTCTAGTTTCTGTGAGCGATCTGTTTCATTAATAATAATGTCGTTGACATGACGCGAATCAAGTACGAGGCGAAGTGAGCCATCCTTTTTCGTAACAATATGGAGCGGGTTTATGTACGGACCAACTGCCGGGCCGGCCGATGTGGCCGAGCGGTTCTAGGCGCTTCAGTCTGGAACCGCGCGACCGCTACGGTCGCAGGTTCGAATCCCGCCTCGCGCATGGATGTGAGCGATGTCCTTAGGTTAGTTAGGTTTAAGTAGTTCTAAGCTCTAGTGGACTGATGACCTCAGAAATTAAGTCCCATAGTGCTCGGAGCCATTTGAACCATTTTGAACTAACTGCTGGTTCAATAATACCTTGGTCCAGCATAGCTTGCAATTCTTTCTTAACTTGTTCTCTGTGAATATATGGAATGGGATAATGTTTGGCTTTAAATGTGTCGTGCTGTTTAACTTGAAATTTATACATAGAACCGGACATAGTACCAGGGATGTTGTCAAAAACTGGAGCTTGCTGTAAAAGAAATTTGCGTAGCTCTGTACATTCGTCGTCTGTATTTGCGCTGCTCTGTTTTACTTTCTCTGAAATCATTTTCATAACGTCATAGTAGGCTCCATCTGGTGTATTGTAGTTGTGTACAAACGTTATCTGTGAACCATATGTGATCACAGTTTATGTAATGCGATGTAGAAATGACCTCTGTTCGATCAATTGCCTGTTCTTCTGCAGATAAAGCGTGCTGAAATTCTAATGCCAATTGTACCTTTTCATCCTTTAACATTAAATAGGAATTTTGAAAGTCAATAATTGCATCGAGTTAGACCAAGAAATTCGTACCTAAAATAATGTCTGTTGTCAATAACGGAACAATCCAAAAATTTGTGTGGAACGTATGACCTGCAATACAAAATGATAAGTGTGTCTGTAATTCCACATCTACTCCTTTGCCAGATACTGCTCCTTTTACTTTAGTTTTTCCCAATGGTAACGTAGGATAGGTGTTTCATTGTTACATTCGTTGAAAGTTTCTTCATTTATAGCTGACATAGGTGATCCTGAATCGATTACTGCTGAAAATGTGGATGATCCAATCATTACTTCAATAATAGGGTGGAAAATGGTTTTTTGTGTAACTGGTTTTTCATGTAAAAGTGTGTCTCAAATGTCGTCAAAAGTAATAACATTTTCGTGAACAATATTCTGTGTATCAAAAGTATCGCTTACGTTGCTGGAAGATGCAACCTGTACTGTATCTAGTCAAATTCTTTCTGACGTGCTGTTATTTGCAGGAGGATGCTGTGGCATTTCGACTATTTGTACTGTTCTGTTACTTCGCCCTGACGCATTACGTTGGGGATGATATCGACTGTCTGGTTTATTCATGATAATCTGTTGTTGTGGATGATTCTGTTGCTCATAAAACCTACTGTTATTAAATGTACGCTGAAAAGTGTGCTCATTACTTTTACGTCTGTCATTATAGTCATTACTATACGGAGCGTTGTGATAGGAATTGAAATGATGTGTCTTCTGTACGTAGCGATTTCCTTGTTGCTGTGCGTTACTATTTAGCGGAGCCGACGCTAAACGTGTAGGCAGCGCAGCATTAAAGCTTGGTTGACCTTGCACATTATTTGTTGGTTAGGTATGCTAATCGGATGGTTTTGTTGTTGTGGGGAAATCCATCTATTGTTGCCAAAATGTGTTCGCTGTTGCTGATAATTTTGATGATACTGATAATTAAAATTTTGTCTGCTATTAAAGTTCTGGTGGTTGTCATTCTTGGAGTGTCTAATGAAAACTGTCACTTTCAGGTAAAACTTGTCATATCAGGTTTTCTTTACTCATTCCTAATCCTATATTGATCGATAGTTGTAGATTTGTTTTGATAGATATAAATGATCGTAAAAGAGTAGGCAGTAGTGCAGAAAACTAAAGAAGAAATAGCACTACTACGGCTCGGGGCCCTGTGCACGCTACAGCACATATTCATCGAAGTGTAATGAATCCCCTGAGGTCAAAAGCTGAAAATAAATTTTAGTTTCTGCATTACAGGCCAAGCCGGTGGAAATGCAAAAGCAAATTGTTGTATCCAATCCAACGGGTGAATCTGTGATCTATCATTTTAAAATACCTGAAATTTCCTAACGAATAGAAAGTGCTTGTAATCGAAATTATCGTCTTTGAATGTCTGAGCAGGTTCAGGATTGTATGATAATCTGTTTGTCTGTGTCTGTTCGGAATCTAACTCACGTACTCTCTGTAAATTGTTTAAGTTATACTGGCTGTGTGAGTGTGACAAATGTTCAGAATGTGGCATACGCTGTGACGTGTTAGAGGCTGAAACATTTTTCATTTCTGTCACTTCTTACTGTAAAGATGACAATTTTCTATGCAATGTATTGTTGGATGAACCTATCTCACTGATTGTCTGCCGTAAATTTTGGAATTCGGATGTTTGATTGAACGAAATTTGTGACGTATCGTCTGATTTGGTGTCATTGTTATTTTCGACAACGTCAATACGACTAGCCAATTCATCATATTTTTCAGTCAGTGCTTTTACCTGATCGTCATTTTTAGTGTCACAACCATTCATTTGTTTCTGCATTTTGCATGTGGTGTTGTTCAATTTCTTAACACCTGCTTTAATGGCATCGGGATCCTGTATTAATTCCAATTGTTAAAGTCTTTTTGTCACTTTCTGAAAGTCTACTGTGTATTTATTTTCCAAAGCCTGAATATCAGTGTCTGTTTTTATTTTTAGATTGGAGATTTCACCATGCAATTCAGTGTTCAACTGTTTGATAGTATTGATTTCGTCTGATACTGTAGCAAAGTTGTTGTCTACGTATGTTTTTGCTTTCATAAACAAATTATGCTTGTCTTCCTGTCTCTGTGCAGTAATAATTGTTTCCATGACTTGTTTCTTTACTTTGTTATGTTCCTGTATGAATTTACGATATCGCGTCTCACTGTTTTGTAAGTGGCGATTAAAACGTTCGTCAATTTGGCTGATCTGTTGTTCAAATTTCTTGTCTACTTTCGCATCCAGTGTGCGTGAAAGTTCTGCTGACATTAATTTAAACTCGTCGCGTAACTGTGTTGCGTTCTCTTAACATTGTTTAGCAACTGCACTAATTTCATCTCTAAGTAATTTTGTTGTGGCTGCAAGTGTATTACGTAACTCTTGTCCAACGGATGTAATTTCTTCACCACTATTCCTAGCACAAACCTTAATTACCTCACGTAACTGTTCTTTGGTATCATGACATTGCACGGCAACAGCTTTAATCTGTTCACTAAGTTGTTTGTAACTGTTGTCTTGATTTTCATTAAGTTGCTTGAAATTGTTGTCTTGTTTTTCATTCAACTGTTTGAGATATTCATTAAGTTGTAGCAAGACCGCCATAACTTAATCCATGCCAAAATTAGCGACTCTATTCTCTGTACTGTGTGATAGTGTATCTGCATTTTTCACGTTTTGTGTAACCATTTGGTCATTGTCTGATTCTTGAAAAGGTTTGCCATTTGGATGTGCACTATTGGTCACTACATCGGAATCAAATAAATCTGGCTTATTTTGAGTACATTGTTCATCTTCATTAGAAACATTTAACTGTTCACTGTGTAAATTTTGCAATCAGTTGTGTCAAACTGGGCAGCGTTCACTGTCGTTAAATTTAATTTGGACATAATTGAATTTGTTCATCGTTTGGATTAAAATCATTACTGGTGGTCGGTACGCACTGATTATCTGTATTTGGATGATTATCATTATGATACTGAGTGTTCTAGTATTATGAGTCAAGTCGCCTTTTTCACTCATTGTGCATCGCGATGTACTGTTAACAACTTTTCGCGGCATTTTCACAAGTCAAAGGTAAGCACAAAATCAAACAAAGACAAAGAAAAATGGAACAAATACAATAACAACAAAGAGCAATAAACTGCCGATGATCTGTGAAAGAAGGAATGACAAATCAGTAAATGCGTTGTGCCAGATGCAAACTACATTTAACGGTAGGTAAATAAGAGCAGATATATAACTGACTACTTCTCAGAAAGTCACAAAAAAAATACGATCCTTGCTGGTTGACGCCAAGTGTAACGTCCCAACAGAAAAAATATATACAGGGTGATTCAAAAAGAATACCACAACTTTAGGAATTTAAAACTCTGCAACGACAAAAGGCAGAGTTAAGCACTATCTGTCGGCGAATTAAGGGAGATATAAAGTTTCATTTAGTTGTACATTCTTCCCCCATGAACCATGGACCTTGCCGTTGGTGGGTAGGCTTGCGTGCCTCAGCGATACAGATGGCCGTACCGTAGGTGCAACCACAACGGAGGGGTATCTGTTGAGAGGCCAGACAAACATGTGGTTCCTGAAGAGGGGCAGCAGCCTTTTCAGTAGTTGCAGGGGCAACAGTCTGGATGATTGACTGATCTGGCCTTGTAACATTAACCAAAACGGCCTTGCTGTGCTGGTACTGCGAACGGCTGAAAGCAAGGGGAAACTACAGCCGTAATTTTTCCCGAGGACATGCAGCTTTACTGTATGTTTAAATGATGATGGCGTCCTCTTCGGTAAAATATTCCGGAGGTAAAATAGTCCCCCATTCGGATCTTCGGGCGGGGACTACTCAAGAGGATGTCGTTATCGGGAGAAAGAAAACTGGCGTTCTACGGATCGGAGCGTGGAATGTCAGATCACTTAATCGGGCAGGTAGGTTAGAAAATTTAAAAAGGGAAATGGATAGGTTAAAGTTAGATATAGTGGGAATTAGTGAAGTTCGGTGGCAGGAGGAACAAGACTTTTGGTCAGGTGATTACAGGGTTATAAATACAAAATCAAATAGGGGTAATGCAGGAGTAGGTTTAATAATGAATAAAAAAATAGGAGTGCGGGTTAGCTACTACAAACAGCATAGTGAACGCATTATTGTGGCCAAGATAGACACAAAGCCCACGCCCACTACAGTAGTACAAGTTTATATGCCAACTAGCTCTGCAGATGATGAAGAAATAGATGAAATGTATGACGAGATAAAAGAAACTATTCAGGTAGTGAAGGGAGATGAAAATTTAATAGTCATGGGTGACTGGAATTCGTCAGTAGGAAAAGGGAGAGAAGGAAACATAGTTGTTGAATATGGATTGGGGGGAAGAAATGAAAGAGGAAGCCGTCTGGTAGAATTTTGCACAGAGTATAACTTAATCATAGCTAACACTTGGTTCAAGAATCATAAAAGAAGGTTGTATACATGGAAGAATCCTGGAGATACTAAAAGGTATCAGATAGATTATATAATGGTAAGACAGAGATTTAGGAACCAGGTTTTAAATTGTAGGACATTTCCAGGGGCAGATGTGGATTCTGACCACAATCTATTGGTTATGAACTGCAGATTAAAACTGAAGAAGCTGCAAAAAGGTGAGAATTTAAGGAGATGGGACCTGGATAAACTGAAAGAACCAGAGGTTGTAGAGAGTTTCAGGGAGAGCATAAGGGAATAACTGACAGGAATGGGGGAAAGAAATACAGTAGAAGAAGAATGGGTAGCTCTGAGGGATGAAGTAGTGAAGGCAGCAGACGATCAAGTAGGTAAAAAGACGAGGGCTAGTAGAAATCCTTGGGTAACAGAAGAAATATTGAATTTAATTGATGAAAGGAGAAAATATAAAAATGCAGTAAATGAAGCAGGCAAAAAGGAATACAAACGTCTCAAAAATGAGATCGACAGGAAGTGCAAAATGGCTAAGCAGGGATGGCTACAGGGCAAATGTAAGGATGTAGAGGCTTGTCTCTCTAGGGGTAAGATAGATACTGCCTACAGGAAAATTGAAGAGGCCTTTGGAGAGAAGAGAACCACTTGTATGAATATCAAGAGTTCAGATGGCAACCCAGTTCTAAGTAAAGAAGGGAAGGCAGAACGGTGGAAGGAGTATATAGAGGGTTTATACAAGGGCGATGTACTTGAGGACAATATTATGGAAATGGAAGAGGATGTAGATGAAGACGAAATGGGAGATAAGATACTGCGTGAAGAGTTTGACAGAGCACTGAAAGACCTGAGTCGAAACAAGGCCCCAGGAGTAGACAACATTCCATTAGAACTACTGATGGCCTTGGGGGAGCCAGTCATGACAAAACTCTACCATCTGGTGAGCAAGATGTATGAGACAGGCGAAATACCCTCAGACTTCAAGAAGAATATAATAATTCCAATCTCAAAGAAAGCAGGTGTTGACAGATGTGAAAATTACCGAACTATCAGTTTAGTAAGTCACAGCTGCAAAATACTAACGCGAATTCTTTACAGACGAATGGAAAAACTGATAGAAGCGGACCTCGGGGAAGATCAGTTTGGATTCCGTAGAAATGTTGCAACACGTGAGGCAATACTAACCTTACGACTTATCTTAGAAGAAAGATTAAGAAAAGGCAAACCTACGTTTCTAGCATTTGTAGACTTAGAGAAAGCTTTTGACAATGTTAACTGAAATACTTTCTTTCAAATTCTGAAAGTGGCAGGGGTAAAATACAGGGAGCGAAAGGCTACTTACAATTTGTACAGAAACCAGATGGCAGTTATAAGAGTCGAAGGGCATGAAAGGGAAGCAGTGGTTGGGAAAGGAGTGAGACAGGGTTGTAGCCTGTCCCCGATGTTATTCAATCTGTATGTTGAGCAAGCAGTAAAGGAAACAAAAGAAAAATTAGGAGTAGGTATTAAAAGTCATGGAGAAGAAGAAAAAACTTTGAGGTTCGCCGATGACATTGTAATTCTGTCAGAGACAGCAAAGGACTTGGAAGAGCAGTTGAACGGAATGGACAGTGTCTTGAAAGGAGGATATAAGATGAACATCAACAAAAGCAAAACGAGGATAATGGAATGTAGTCAAATTAAATCGGGTAATGCTGAGGGACTTAGATTAGGAAATGAGACACTTAAAGTAGTAAAGGAGTTTTGCTATTTAGGGAGCAAAATAACTGATGATGGTCGAAGTAGAGAGGATATAAAATGTAGACTGGCAATGGCAAGGAAATCGTTTCTGAAGAAGAGAAATTTGTTAACATCGAGTATAGATTTAAGTGTCAGGAAGTCGTTTCTGAAAGTATTTGTATGGAGTGTAGCCATGTATGGAAGTGAAACATGGACGATAACTAGTTTGGACAAGAAGAGAATAGAAGCTTTCGAAATGTGGTGCTACAGAAGAATGCTGAAGATAAGGTGGGTAGATCACGTAACTAATGAGGAGGTATTGAATAGGATTGGGGAGAAGAGAAGTTTGTGGCACAACTTGACTAGAAGAAGGGATCGGTTGGTAGGACATGTTCTGAGGCATCAAGGGATCACAAATTTAGCATTGGAGGGCAGCGTGGAGGGTAAAAATCGTAGAGGGAGACCAAGAGATGAATACACTAAGCAAATTGAGAAGGATCTAGGTTGCAGTAGGTACTGGGAGATGAAGAAGCTTGCACAGGATAGAGTAGCATGGAGAGCTGCATCAAACCAGTCTCAGGACTGAAGACGACAACAACAACAGTTGTACATTTGTTCGCTTGAGGCGCTGTTGACTAGGCGTCAGCGTCAGTTGATGCTAAGATGGCGACTGCTCAACAGAAAGCTTTTTGTGTTATTGATTACGGCGGAAGTGAATCGACGACAGTTGTTCAGCGTGCATTTCGAACGAAGTATGGAGTTAAACCTCATGATAGGTGGTGTATTAAACGTTGGTATAAACAGTTTACAGAGAATGGGTGTTTGTGCAAAGGGAAAAGTTCTGGACGGCCGAGAACGAGTGATGAAAATGTAGCACGCATCCAGCAAGCATTGGTTCGCAGCCCAGGAAAATCGACTCGCAGAGCTAGCAGAGAGCTGCAAATTCCACAATCAACTGTATGGAGAGTCGTACGAAAAAGGTTAGTTATGAAACCTGAACGCAACTACCCGAGGCGATGGATCGGCCGCCAGGCAGCCCGTGACAGACCACTTCATCACTGGCCTCCAAGAAGCCCTGATCTTACCCCCTGCGATTTTTTCTTATGGGGGTATGTTAAGGATATGGTGTTTCGGCCACCTCTCCCAGCCACCATTGATGATTTGAAACCTGAAATAACAGCAGCAATCCAAACTGTTACGCCTGATATGCTACAGAGAGTGTGGAACGAGTTGGAGAATCGGGTTGATATTGCTGGAGTGTCTGGAGGGGGCCATATTGAACATCTCTGAACTTGTTTTTGAGTGAAAAAAAACCTTTTTAAATACTCTTTGTAATGATGTATAACAGAAGGTTATATTATGTTTCTTTCATTAAATACACATTTTTAAAGTTGTGGTATTCTTTTTGAATCACCCTGTATAATAAATACTTATAACATTCACATTTAGTGTAACCTCGCAATAATAACATGACTAACCTTCCAATATAAAAAAAATGTGACTCATATATAACCTTTCAATAATTAACTGACTGTGAATCTAAACTGGTAAATGTGGACGTCAGCAGTGCTGCGTCATGGCCCTGAAAGATCATTCTGAATAAATTGAAAATTCTTACCTCAGTTAAGTCGCCGGATAATATCTGCTCCTATAAGAATTTTTTCTGACACAGCCCAGTGCAGTGCTGGTCGCTAGATTTGTCATGTATAAAAAGAAACAACTGATTTTTCTTTACAATAATAGGGATGACCATGGATAGGAGAAATTAGTAAATTCTTTCAATTCAGATGAATGATTGTCAAAAGTTAATTTTTATAAGAAAGATTATTATTAAAAGATTTTTTAAAAACATTTACATGGGACTTGATATGACAATAGTACAAATTAAGTTGTAACAGATATTCGCGCGGCTGCATTTACATTACAGCCTGCTACATCGCTGAGGCACGACCGGCCCAACCGCCCGACTACTGCCGACACAGCTCCTACTGCTCTGCCATTCTATTATAGCTTACATATCGCAGGCAGCGCGTGAGCAATCCACCGAAGTTACATCTGCTCGAGTGCGCTGGCAATAAATTCCTTAGTCAAGGACCTCTTACAGCGTTTATCTCGAAATGACATAATTTTTATCGCCCGGTATTGTAACTTCAAATGTACTGAACCGATTGGCATGATTCGTTGTTTCCGACGAAGCCAACTAAATTGTCTAGGAGTTGTACCACTTTTATTCCGATTCATCAACTATAAATATTTTTACTTGGCCGACGAAATCGAAAAATCGATGAAAAAAACACTATTTTTTTCAAATGGCCGCCATTTTGTTTCCTATGGTCCAAAAACTTAAGCGAGGTACAACTCCTAAAGAATCTTATATACTTCGCTAACGTCAACTCAATTTTGATTCCAGATGAGCCGGCTGACCTGTGGCATACCGCCCGTGGAGGTCTACATCGAAATTTTGTTTCGTTCCGACGGCACTTCCGCCTATGCTCTTCGACATTTCCGGTCGAAAAAATTCCAGTTTGTAGAGGAAATATCAGTAAACATTTTGACGAAATTTGACATTGATACCTATAACACACCCCGATAAAAAAATCTCGAAGAAGATGCTTTTTTCGGGCCAAAAATAGTAAACCTCTCCTTAACGTAACATTTTGGACTCCAGCTATCTGGCCGGCCAGGGTAACCGAGCGGTTCTAGGCGCTACAGTCTGGAACCGCGCGACCGCTACGGTCGCAGGTTCGAATCCTGCCTCGGGCATGGATGTGTGTGACGTCCTTAGGTTAGTTAGTTTTAAGTATACTACTGGCCATTAAAATTGCCACAACAAGAAAAAATGCAAATGATAAACGGGTATTCATTGCACAAATATATTATACTAGAACTGACATGTGAGTACATTTTCACGCAATTTGGGTGCATAGATCCTGAGAAATCAGTTCGACGACGTTTGCAGCAGCATGGACTATCAGCTCGGAGACCATGGCTGCGGTTACCCCTGACGCTGCATCACAGACAGGAGCACCTGCGATTGTGTACTCAACGACGAACCTGGGTGCACGAATGGCAAAACGACATTTTTTCAGATGAATCCATATTCTTTTTACAGCATCATGATGGTCGCGTCCGTGTTTGGCGACATCGCGGTGAACGCACATTGGAAGCGTGTATTCGGCATCGCCATACTGGCGTATCACCCGGCGTGATGGTATGGGGTGCCATTAGTTACACGTCTCGGTCACCTCTTGTTCGCATTGACGGCACATTGAACAGTGGACGTTACGTTTCAGATGTGTTACGACCCGTGGCTCAACCCTTCAGTCCACAGCTCGTGGTCGTGCGTTAAGCGTTCTCGCTTCCCACGCCCGGGTTCCCGGGTTCGATTCCCGGCGGGGTCAGGGATTTTCTCTGCCTCGTGATGACTGGATGTTGTGTGCTGTCCTTAGGTTAGTTAGGTTTAATTAGTTCTAAGTTCTAGGGACTGATGGCCGTAGATGCTAAGTCCCATAGTGCTCAGAGCCATTTGATCCATCAACCCTTCATTCGATCCCTGCGAAACCCTACATTTCAGCAGGATAATGCACGGCCGCATATTGCAGGTCCTGTATGGGCCTTTCTAGATACAGAAAATGATCGACTGCTGCCCTGGCCAGCACATTCTCCAGATCTCTCACCAGTTGAAAATGTCTGGTCAATGGTGGCCGAGCAACTAGCTCGTCACAATACGCCAGTCACGACTCTTGATGAACTGTGGTATCGTGTTGAAGCTGCATGGGCAGCTGTACCTGTACACGCCATCCAAGCTCTGTTTGACTCAATGCCCAGGCGTATCAAGGCCGTTATTACGACCAGAGGTGGTTGTTCTGGGTACTGATTTCTCGGGATCTATGCACCCACATTGCGGGAAAATGTAATCACATGTCAGTTCTAGTAAGACATATTTGTCCAATGAATACCCGTTTATCATATGCATTTCTTCTTGGTGTAGCAATTTTAATGGTCAGTAGTGTAACAATCATATACAACCGTTCGTTCGACGAATGATCCAAAGATTGGAAAGTTGCACAGGTCACACCAATATTCAAGAAAGGTAGTAGGAGTAATCCACTAAATTACAGGCCCATACCGTTTACGTCGGTATCCAGCAGGATTTTAGAACATATATTGTGTTCGAACATTATGAATTACCTGGAAGGAAACGGTCTATTGACACACAGTCAACATGGGTTTAGAAAAGATCGTTCCTGTGAAACACAACTAGCTCTTTATTCACATGAAGTGCTGTGTGCTATTAACTAGGGATTCCAGATCGATTCCGTATTCCTGGATTTCCGGAAGGCTTTTGAGACTGTACCACGCAAGCGTCTCGTAGTAAAATTGCATGCTTATGGAATATCGTCTGTTATGAGACTGGATTTGCGATTTCCTGTCAAAGAGGGCACAGTTCGTAGTGATTGACGGAAAGCCATCGAGTAAAACAGAAGTGATTTCAGGCGTTCCCCAAGGCAGTGTTATAGGCCCTTTGCTGCTACTTATCTATTTGGGTGACAATCTGAGCAGCCGTCTTCGGTTGTTTGTAGATGACGCTGTCGTTTATCGACTAATAAAGTCATAGAAGATCAAAACAAACTGCAAAACTATTTAGAAAAAAATATCTGAATGGTGTGAAAAGTGGCAGTTGACCCTAAATAACCAAAAGTGTTAGGTCATCCACATGAGTACTAAAACGAACTCGTTATACTTCGGTTACACGATAAATCAGTCTAATCTAAAAGCCGTAAATACAACTAAATACCTAGGTACTACAATTACGTACAACTTAAATTGGAAATAACACATAGAAAATGTTGTGGGGAAGGCTAACCAAAGGCTGCATTTTACTGGCAGGACACTTGGAAAATGTAACAGACCTACTAAGGAGAGTGCCTACACTACGCTTGTCCGTCCTCTTTGAGAATACTGCTGCGCGGTGTGGTTGTTGTCTTGCAAACGTCCCCATCTAATGACTCAGGGATCAAGACGTGGCTGCACGATCCGTTACAGCCAAGCGGATAAAATGCCTTTCATGTCGACTGCTAGTGATGCAAGGCCGTTGGGATCCAGCACGGCGTTCCGTATTACCCTCCTGAACCCACCGATTCCATATTCTGCTAACAGTCATTGGATCTCGACCAAGGCGAGCAGCAATGTCGCGATACGATAAACCGCAATTGCGACCGGCTACAATCCGACCTTTATCAAAGTCTGAAACGTGATGGTACGCATTTCTCCTCCTTACACGAGGCATCACAGCAACGTTTCACAAGGCAACGCCGGTCAATTGCTGTTTGTGTATGAGAAATCGGTTGGAAACTTTCGTGATGACAGCACGTTGTAGGTGTCACCACCGGCACCAACCTTGTGTCAATGCTCTGAAAAGTTAATAATTTGCATATCACAGCATCTTCTTCCTGTCGGTTAAATTTCGCGTCTGTAGCACGTCATCTTCGTGGTGTAGCAATTTTAATGGCCAATAGTGTAAGTATGGAGCTAATGCATGAGCATACTCCGAAAGGAACTTAATTGGTATACAGTCTGGAACAGAAGACTTGCTTTTATTAAGTGATTTGAGTTGCTTCACTACTCCGAGGATATTTACTTCTACGTTACTCATGTTGGCAGCTGTACCCGATTCGAATTCTGGAATATTTATTTCGTCTTCTTTTTTGAAGGCATTTCGGAAGGCTTTGTTTACTAAATATGCTTTAGCAGCACTGTCTTCGATAGTATCTCCATTGTTATTGCGCAGAGAAGTCATTGATTGCTTCCTGCCGCTAACATACATCACATACGACTAGAATCTCTTTGGAACCTGTTACAATGAATACCTAAGCTATCTGACTGCGTATTTGAATAAGAATTTACAAGTGATACAGAATTAACTTGTGCAACGGAATTTGCTGGATTAGAGTACACGAAATGTTGTGGTGCGTCAGTGTCTCTGTTTTGGCCATAAGTTTTGCACTCTCCTCTTTAGATGACTACCTTTTCCCAAGTGATTTACAGCAAATCGCAGCAGCATGCAGCAGCAGCGGCTAAAGCTTATTGTTATTATGACTGGCTTTAATAAAAAGGATTTGCTTTGATCATGTTAACTACTAAATAATTTGTAAGAAGTGGTTTCATTAACTAAGTCTATTTAAAAATTTCAGAAATCATCACGGCCAATAATAGTTTGACAAGTATTAATAATGGCGAAATGCCTGACAATGACGTAAGTATCAATACTGGCTGAATGCCAGGTTAACAAATTATTTCATTGTCAAAGTTACATTAATTTAATCACTACAGCATTTTTAGTGAATTAGATGTGCAGAATAATTATTATTACTTGACGGGTAAGGAGGCTTCTTTAACCGACAAGCAAAACGTGGGATTATAGCAAAGTCGGACCAACAATCACGAGCCCAACTTTACCGTTGCGCTTTACGCTATGCTTCCGAATTTTACCTTGAATTCCATCTTCAAGCATAGTTAAGACATCTAAATCGCTCCTGGCCATATGAATCAAATCAGGCCTTGTGTGTGGTAAGATCTGCCATCACCGACGTGAGTGCAGCGTCACACGTCTTCTGTCACCGCGCACTCGACCTACACTACTGACTCGTCTCACAACAATGCTTAGAATCGCGCTCCCATGTTTCGCCCTGAGATTGTTACTATCGGCGTCTGAATGCTTATTTACTTCCGATCTTACTCAGTGCAAAGAATAGCCTTATGGTGGCTAACATTTAATCAATGTACTGGAGAATTCGACACACTCCTTACAGCAGTTCAGCAAAGAAACAATACAGCTTCGTTGTCATTTAATTATTTGAAGGGACTTAAATAATATTCGGCAAAACTCCAGCTCTACATCACGCTTCTTAGGTGGCCAGCCGGAGAGCATAAAATACTCTCGTTCTCGCCGGGCATAGCATGCTAATTACAAAAAAGAGTGACGAAAATTTCCAACGTAAACACAAGGTAATTTTTCTGAGCGAGCTATGTGCGATGCAAAAGCATACTGCAGGGATTTTATCGTATTGTTGAATACTCTAGCCCCCGAAGATATTAATCACAGACAGTCGTCTGGTAATCTCCTAGCTCCCTCGTTTTCCGAATCGAGAAATACATTTCAGTTCTGGAACTGTCATCTCCTACATTGATAACGAGTCGATCAACAACAGAATCCACGAAGCCACCCAGGCGCCGCATTTCCTCCACCTCTTTTATGACGTGCCGTTCTACACTCATGCTCATAAATTAAGGATAATTGCAGAATGTGGTGCCACACAACGTGGCACTACACAAAACTGGCGCTAATAGCATAGGCACATAGGGAACACACACGACACAGGTCTGTAAGCCCACGGTATTGGTGATAAGTTGAGCAAACCGTCCCGAAACACATGTGCTACAAAACGCCACTGTTTCCTGCGCTTGTAGCCCGACAGAAATGTGGTATATGATCACCATGCACACTACACAGGCCGCACAATGGGTTGGCATACCCTGAATCAGGTGGTCGAGCAGCTGCTGGGGTATAGCATCCCATTCTTGCACCAGTGCCTGTCGGAGCTCCTGAAGTGTCATAGGGGTTTGAAGACGTGCAGCGATATGTCGACCGAGAGCATCCCAGACGTGCTCGATGGGGTTTATGTCTGGAGAACAGGCAGGTCACTCCATTCGCCTGATACCTTCTGTTTCAAGGTACTCCTCCACGATGGCAGCTCAATGGGGCCGTGCGTTATCATCCATCAGGAGGAAGGTGGGACCCACTGCACGCCTGAAAAGGCGGACATACTGGTTCAAAATGACGTCCGAATACACCTGACCTGTCACAGTTCCTCTGTCAAAGACATGCAGGGGTGTACATGCACCAGTCATAATCCCACACCATCAAACCACGACCTCCATACAGGTCCCTTTCAAGGACATTAAGGGGTTGGTATGTGGTTCCTGGTTCACGCCATATGAAAACCCGGCGAGAATCACTGTTCAGACTGTACCTGGACTTGTCCGTGAACGTAACCTGGGACCATTGTTCCAGTGACCATGTACTGCGTTCTTGACACAAGGCTTTACGGGCTCTCCTGTGACCAGGGGTCAGTGGAATACATCTTGGAGTTCTCCGGGCGAATAAACCGTGTCTGCTCAGTCTCTGCAGACTGTGTGTCTGGAGACAACTGTTCCAGTGGCTGCGGTAAGGTCCCGAGCAAGGCTACCTACAGTACTCTGTGGCCGTCTGCGGGCACTGATGGTGAGATATCGGTCTTCTTGTGGTGTTGTACACTATGGACGTCCCATACTGTAGCGCCTGGACACGTTTCCTGTCTGCTGGAATCGTTTCCATAATCTTGAGATCACACTATGTTGCACACGGAGGGCCTGTGCTATGACCGGCTGTTTTTGACCAGCCTCCAGTCGCCCTAGTATTCTACCCCTCATAACGTCATCAATATGTGTTCTCTGAGCCATTTTCAACACACAGTCACCATTAGCACGTCTGAAAACGTCTGCACACTTGCTCGCTGCTTCGTACTCTGACATGCACCAACACACCTCTGCGTATGTAGACTGCTGCCAGCGCCACCGTGCGACGACCGCATGTCAAATGCACCGCATGGTCATACCCTGAGGCGATTTAAACCCGCAAACCGCCCACCAGAGCGTTGTTTCACCATGTATCAGCATTATCCTTAATTTATGAGCATGAGTGTACATTCCGCCAGTGTTCGGCAGTGACATGCGAAAAAGCTGCGTGGCTTAGTTCCAGCACGTCTGTGGCAGCTTAACACTCTGGTTGTTTCTCGCGACGAATCCGTTAACTTGGCTGCAGATCAGTTCTGTTGGGTTCTTACTGTAATCGTGCAGTGGCAAATGTAAGAATGCAGCATTTGTGCTCGTTGATGTGAAAATGATTGTTTTTTATGTTTTTTCGGCGCCTACCATTCCGGTCCGCGTGAGACTACACGTGTGGCATAAAACAATGGACATACCCAAATAAAGTGTATTTGGTTTTACATTTTTGTCCTAAAAATAAATTGTTTTGTATTCTTAATTTAAGCAATCTTTATTAACAATCCTTCTTTGAATATCTATAGTTAAGAATTTATATTTGAAATGAAAATAGGAATTTGGCGTGCAATATGTGATTAGAAACAAGAAGGTACGCATTATTAATCAAACATGGTGGTGAATTTTACAATTACGTGATGTAGGTATTTCAAATTGAACGAAAAAAAGGACGACCATCGCGAGAGTTGAACCAGAAATCCATGTCCTGCAGCCAGCCGGAGTGGCCGTGCGGTTCTAGGCGCTACAGTATGGAGCCGAGGGACCGCTACGGTCGCAGGTTCGAATCCTGCTTCGGGCATGGATGTGTGTGATGTCCTTAGGTTAGTTAGGTTTAATTAGTTCTAAGTTCTAGGCGACTGATGACCTCAGAAGTTAAGTCCCATAGTGCTCAGAGCCCTTTGAACCATATAAACCAATCAGAGCACAGCAGTACCGAGGTTGTGGCTGTACATTATTTCTGAAATAAAAACTGCATAGCAAAAGCGTGACTAAGAAAAACGTAGTTGGGTGTTTAGTGTATTAGAATATCTTTAAGTTTCATTTAACTTAATTCAGTAATAAGATTTCTAATACATAAGTAGGACCTATTTCCGTGCGTGCTACGGATTCCGACCTATCATCGCGTTTGTGTTTGCTTGTATCAGGCAACACACACGCGACACCACTACTGCCATCCTATATCACTGCAGGTCCACGGAACACGTGCAGGCGAGGCTTGAATGAGTTGCGGAGAGAATTTGCGGACGCACGGAAGAACTAAATTAGGTACTGCTGAGAAAATTAAGTTAGGATTTAAGACCAGTTTTGGTCATTTGGGTAGCAAAGTAATGGACTATGGCCGAAGTAGAAAAGGCTATAAAATGTAGTAAGACAATGGCAAGAAAAGCGCATTTGAAGAAGAGGTACACTACTGGCCATTAAAATTGCTACATGACGAAGATAACGTGCTATAGACGCGACATTTAACCGACAGGAACAAGATGCTGTGATATGCAAATGATTAGCTTTTCAGAGCATTCACACCAGGTTGGCGCCGGTGGCGACACCTACAATGTGCTGAAAGTTTCCAACCCATTTCTCATACTCAAACAGCAGTTGATCTGCGTTGCCTGGTGAAACTTGTTGTGACGCCTCGTCTAAGGAGGAGAAATGCGTACCATCACGTTTCCGACTTTGATAAAGGTCGGATTGTAGCCTGTCGCGATTGCGGTTTATCGTACCGCGATATTGCTGATGGCGTTGGTCGAGATCCAATGACTGTTAGCAGAATATGGAATCGGTCGGTTCAGAAGGGTAATACGAAACGCCGTGCTGGATCCCAACGGCCTCGTATCACTAGCAGTCGAGATGACAGGCGTCTTGTCCGCATGACTGTAACGTATCCTGCAACCACGTCTCGATCCCTGAGTCAACAGATGAGGACATTTGCAAGACAACAACCATCTGCACGAACAGTTCGACGACTTTTGCAGCAGCACGGAGTATCAGCTCGTAGACCATGGCTGCGGTTACCCTTGACGCTGCAGCACAGACGGCAGCGCCTGCGATGGTGTGCTCGACGACGAACCTGGGTGCACGAATGGCAAAACGTCATTTATTCGGATGAATTCAGGTTCCGTTTACAGCACCATGATGGTCGCATCCGTGTTTGGAAGCGTGTATTCGTCATCGCCATACTGACGTATCACCCGGCGTGATGGTGTGGGGTGCCATTGGTTACACGTCTTGGTCACATTGACGGCACTTTGAACAGTGGACGTTACATTTCAGATATGTTACGACCCGTGGCTCTACCCTTCATTCGACTCTGTGAAACCCTACATTTCAGCAGGATAATGCACGACCGCATGTTGCAGGTCCTGTACGCTCCTTTCTGGATACAGAAAATGTTAGACTGCTGCTCTGGCCAGCACATTCTCCAGATCTCTCACCAACTGAAAACGTCTGGTCAGTGGTGGCCGAGCAACTGGCTCGTCAAAATACGCCAGTCACTACTCTTGATGAACTGTGGTATCGTGTTGAAGCTGAATGGCCAGCTGTACCTGTACCCGCCATTAAAGCTCTGTTTGACTCAGTGCCCAGGAGTACCAATGCCGGTACTGTGGCCAGAGGTGGTTGTTCTGGGTACTGATTTCTCAGGATCTGTGTACCCAAATTGCGTGAAAATGTAATCACATGTCTGTTCTAGTATAATATATTTGTCCAATGAATACCCGTTCGGCATCTGCATTTCTTCATGGTGTAGCAATTTTAATGACCAGTAGTGTAAGTTAACTCAGTAATAAGATATCTAATACATAAGCAGGACCTACTTCCATGCGTGCTACCGCTTCCGACCTATCATCGCGTTTCTGTTTGCTTGTATTAGGTTCATTCTAACGATGAACAGACTGTAGACAGTAACATAACTAAGAGCTGCAAGACGAACGAGACACTACTTGTGCATTCCTATAACACTGCAGGTCCACGGAACATGTCCAGGCGAGACTTGAATGAGTTGCGGAGAGAATTTGTGGACGCACGGAAGAACTAAATTAGGTAATGCTGAGAAAATTAAGTTACGATTTAAGACCAGTTATGGTATTTGGGTAGCAAAGTAACGGACTATGGCCGAAGTAGAAAAGGCTATAAAATGTAGAAAGACAATGGCAAGAAAAGCGCATCTGAAGAAGAGGTATTTGTTCACATTTAATAAAAATTTAAGTGTTGGGAAATCTTTTCTAAATGCAGTTGTCTGGAGCGTAGCCTTGTACGGAAGTGAAAAGTGGACGAAAATAGTTGAGACGAGAAGATGGTACAGAACGAAAACTTTCGAAATGTGATGCTATACAGGAGGTAATCGTCTTAGCGCAGTGGATCCACCGGTTCCCGTGAGATCACCGAAGTTAAGCGCTGTCGGGCGTGGCCGGCACTTGGATGGGTGACCATCCGGCCGCCATGCGCTGTTGCCATTTTTCGGGGTGCACTCAACTTCGTGATGCCAATAGACTCGACCGATTGGTAGCGGCTCCGGTCAGAGACAACCATAGTAACGACCGGGAGAGCTGTGTGCTGACCACACGCCCCTCCTATCCGCATCCCCATCTGAGGATGACACGGCGGTCGGATGGTCCCTGTGGGTCACTTATGGCCTGAAGACGGAATACTTCTTCTTGCTATACAAGAAGCTATCGGGTAACCCGGAGCATGGTTCGTCGTCCCAGAAGTAGGTTGCCTGTCCAATGGCTTCCAGGGGCAACAAAAATATAATTGCCAATATTTCATGGAATTATTGATCGAATTTAAAAACTTTCAAGTTCTGTTATAATCTACTCATTAAGATGTGTAATCTTATATTAAAAGTTTAACAGATTAAGACAAGTATTACACTTACAGACGGCGTACGTTTCTCGAAACAACATAACTCATGGCGCGAAAACAACCCAGACTACATTCATCCAGTAGTTGAGAATGACATCACTTAGCTGCATCCGACAAACTTTACCTTCTCGCACCTTCTCGCTAAATCAACCACAAAATCCATATACACTCCTGGAAATTGAAATAAGAACACCGTGAATTCATTGTCCCAGGAAGGGGAAACTTTATTGACACATTCCTGGGGTCAGATACATCACATGACCACACTGACAGAACCACAGGCACATAGACACAGGCAACAGAGCATGCACAATGTCGGCACTAGTACAGTGTATATCCACCTTTCGCAGCAATGCAGGCTGCTATTCTCCCATGGAGACGATCGTAGAGACGCTGGATGTAGTCCTGTGGAACGGCTTGCCATGCCATTTCCACCTGGCGCCTCAGTTGGACCAGCGTTCGTGCTGGACGTGCAGACCGCGTGAGACGACGCTTCATCCAGTCCCAAACATGCTCAATGGGGGACAGATCCGGAGATCTTGCTGGCCAGGGTAGTTGACTTACACCTTCTAGAGCACGTTGGGTGGCACGGGATACATGCAGACGTGCATTGTCCTGTTGGAACAGCAAGTTCCCTTGCCGGTCTAGGAACGGTAGAACGATGGGTTCGATGACGGTTTGGATGTACCGTGCACTATTCAGTGTCCCCTCGACGATCACCAGTGGTGTACGGCCAGTGTAGGAGATCGCTCCCCACACCATGATGCCGGGTGTTGGCCCTGTGTGCCTCGGTCGTATGCAGTCCTGATTGTGGCGCTCACCTGCGCGGCGCCAAACACGCATACGACCATCATTGGCACCAAGGCAGAAGCGACTCTCATCGCTGAAGACGACACGTCTCCATTCGTCCCTCCATTCACGCCTGTCGCGACACCACTGGAGGCGGGCTGCACGATGTTGGGGCGTGAGCGGAAGACGGCCTAACGGTGTGCGGGACCGTAGCACAGCTTCATGGAGACGGTTGAGAATGGTCCTCGCCGATACCCCAGGAGCAACAGTGTCCCTAATTTGCTGGGAAGTGGCGGTGCGGTCCCCTACGGCACTGCGTAGGATCCTACGGTCTTGGCGTGCATCCGTGCGTCGCTGCGGTCCGGTCCCAGGTCGACGGGCACGTGCACCTTCCGCCGACCACTGGCGACAACATCGATGTACTGTGGAGACCTCACGCCCCACGTGTTGAGCAATTCGGCGGTACGTCCACCCGGCCTCCCGCATGCCCACTATACGCCCTCGCTCAAAGTCCGTCAACTGCACATACGGTTCACGTCCACGCTGTCGCGGCATGCTACCAGTGTTAAAGACTGCGATGGAGCTCCGTATGCCACGGCAAAGTGGCTGTCACTGACGGCGGCGGTGCACAAATGCTGCGCAGCTAGCGCCATTCGACGGCCAACACCGCGGTTCCTGGTGTGTCCGCTGTGCCGTGCGTGTGATCATTGCTTGTACAGCCCTCTCGCAGTGTCCGGAGCAAGTATGGTGGGTCTGACACACCGGTGTCAATGTGTTCTTTTTTCCATTTCCAGGAGTGTACGTTATGGCATCACAAATATGTATGTACACTATGTGATCAAAAGTATCCGCATACCTTGCTGAAAATGACTTACAAGTTCGTGGTGCCCTCCGTCGGTTATGCTGGAATTCAGTATGGAGTTGGCCCACCCTTAGCCTTGATGACAGCTTCCACACTCGTAGGCATACTTTCAATCAGGTGCTGAAAGGTTTCTCGGGGAATGGCAGCCCATTCTTCACGGAGTGCTGCACTGAGGAGAGGTATCGATGTCGGTCGGTGAGGCCTGGCACGAAGTCGGCGTTCCAAAACATCCCAAAGGTGTTCTATAGGGTTCAGGTCAGGAATCTGTGTAGGCTAGTCCATTACAGGGATGTTATTGTCGCGTAACCACTCCGCCACAGGCCGTGCATTATGAACAGGTGCTCGATCGTGTTGAAAGATGCCATCCCCATCCCGGAATTTCTTTTCAATGGTGAGAAGCAAGAAGGTGCTTAAAACATGAATGTAGACCTGTACTGTGATAGTGCCACGCAACCCCCCATGCAAAACACGGCCACACCATAACACCACCGCCTCCGAATTTTACTGTTGTCACTAGACACGCTGGCAGATGACGTTCACGGGGCATTCGCCATACCCACACCCTGCCATCGCATCGCCACATTGTGTACCGTGATTCGTCACTCCACACGACGTTTTTCCACTGTTCAATCGTCCAATGTTTACGCTCCTTACACCAAGCGAGGCGTCGTTTGACATTTACTGGCGCGATGTGTGGCTTATGAGCAGCCGCTCGACCAAGAAATCCAAGTTTTCTCGGATTCCACCTAACTGT
Organism: Schistocerca piceifrons; assembly: GCF_021461385.2. Lineage (NCBI taxonomy): Eukaryota > Metazoa > Arthropoda > Insecta > Orthoptera > Acrididae > Schistocerca > Schistocerca piceifrons. Next base: position 79,364,611 of record NC_060148.1, on the reverse strand, counting down.
CCTAGTACTTGCAGTGGATCCTGACGCAGTTTGGAATTCCTATGTGATGGTCTGAATAGATGTCTGCCTATTGCACATTACGACCTCTTCAACTGTAGATGGTCTCCGTCAGTCAACAGACGACGTCGGCCTGTACGCTTTTGTGCTGTACGTGTCCCTTCACTTTTTCACTTCACTATCACATCGGAAACAGTGGACGTAGGGTTGTTTAAGAGTGTGGAAATCTCGTGTACAGACATATGACACAAGTGACACCCAATCACCTGACCACGTTCGAAGTCCGAGTTCTGCAGAGCGCCCCATTCTGCTCTCTTATGATGTCTAATGACTACTGAGGTCTCTGATATGGAGTACCTGGCAGTAGGTGGCAGCACAATGCACCTAATATGAAAAATTTATGTTTTTGTTGGTGTCCGTGTACTTTTGATCACGTAAAGTTTGTGTGTGTGTGTGTGTGTGTGTGTGTGTGTGTGTGTGTGTGGGCGGGTGGGTGGGTGTGCGAGCGTGCGTGCGTGTGTTCCACATCTCCTTATAAACCACTGGACCGATTTCAACCATACTTAAGAGTACACATGTTCCTTACTGTCACGCACAGATCGCTGTTGCGGTAAGAACTACCTACCCAGCATAGTTTAAGAGACTTGACGTCATAAACAATGAAATGCGTAAAAAACATGACGTTTAAATTTATTACTTCTTTGCTACTGATTCTATTCCCAATAAATTTCGCAGACAGTATCCACGTGTGCCGCTAATGCGCCTACAAAATTATATCATGGTACCGCACGTATTTCAGGAGATATGACGTCGTAAACAATGAGATGCGTGAAAAACTGCCGCATTGTTCATGACGTTTAAGTTTATTACTTCTTTGCTACTGATTCTATTCGCAACACACCTGTAGACATGTCCACATATGGCGCTGAATGTGCCTATTAAGTGACACATAGTTCAGGGCATGTATCTTATTTAACACTGAGATGCGTGAAGAAATGTCGCATCATGTATAAAGTTTTAACACATTATTGTTTACTACTAAAACAGTCCTACAGTCGAGTCAACTCAAGGAAATCCCTGACACATGGCAGCGGTTTTGACGGCTTTCAGCTGCGAAGTGTAAACGGCCCTAGGCGAAAATAATAGCCGTCTATGGGGCTATGAAGTGGCGTTGCCATAGAGACATTTACAAAATCGCACTGTAGACATGCGAAGCAGCTCTCAGCTGTACTTATACATTTGTACATTATGCATATTTCTGTATACGACTGCATCACAATTTCAAGGGTATTTTCACGAATCCATGGAAATTAATTTTTTTCGATATTACGCTACGAACACTATTCATTTTTTGTTTCCGTTTCATATAAAAAACTGGCAAAATGAATACCTGGGCTATCGCAGGTTTGTCACATAATGATGACATACAAAATGATTCTGGCTTACTACAGTTTCACTGTTCATGCTGTAAAACTTCGACACTGTGCATGACGTTTAATTTATTAATTCTTTACTACGAATTCTATTTAGAACACATTTTGCAGACAATATCGAGTTACACCACCAAATGTACCAGCAGAATTACATCTTAGTTCAGGAGGTGTGCCGGCCGCGGTGGCCGAGCGGTTCTAGGGGCTTCAGTCCGGAACCGCGCGACTGCTGCGGTCGCAGGTTCGAATCCTGCCTCGGGCCTGGATGTGTGTGATGTCCTTACGTTAGTTAGGTTTAAGTAGTTCTTAGTTCTAGGGGACTGATTACCTCAAATGTTAAGTCCCATAGTGCTCAGAGCCATTTGAACCATTTTTGAATCTGGAGGTGTGACATCACAAACATTGAGATGCGTGAATAACTATTTTTTTTTTTTATTAAAGCGGAGTACCAAGTATCCAGTGTTTGATAATGAAAGCACTTGGTGACATCGAACAAACTTAAAGCATAATTTTAAACCTTTTGCAAACTTTTTCTCGCTTACGTGCGTAACGCCAAGTATTTAATACATCGGTGCATTTAAAAAGTAAGAAGACGTTTGACTCTGTTTAAAGAAAGAGGGTTTGAGAGTATACTAGTGCTGAAGATTACGAAAGTAAATCGGATAACTAATGAAGTAGTACTGAATCAAATTGGAAGGAGAGCAAATTTATGGCACAACTTGACTGAAATAAAATACTAGTTGGTAGGACACGTGTGCAAGATGTATGAGACAAGCAAAATACCATTAGACTTAAGGAAGATTGTAGTAATGCCAGTTCCAAAGAAAGAAAGCGCTGACAGTTGTGAATACTGCCAAACTATCAGTTCAGTAAGTCATGGTTGCAAAATGCTTACACAAATTCCTTAGAGAAGAATGGAAAAACTGATATAAGCCGACTTAGGGGGAGATCAGTTCGGATTCCGGAGAAATGTTCGAACACACGAGGCAATACTGACCCTACGAATTCTCTTAGAGAAAGCTTTTGACAATATTGACTGGAACATTCTCTTTGAAATTCCGAAGGTAGAAGGGGTGAAATACAGAGAGCGAAAGGCTATTTACAACTTGTACAGAAACCAGAGGGCAGTTATAATGGTGGACAGGCTTGAAAGGGTAGCAGAAGTTGAGAAGGGACTGCGGCACGGTTGTAGCTTATCCCTGATGTTATTCAATCTGCAGGCTGAGCAAGCTGTAAAATAAACCAAAGAAATCATACAACGAAGGCTTTCACGGTCGGATGTTTCAGCTGCTGAGAATTTTTCCGGTTTCTATGGCCGTGGTCCATGGAACTCTTCAATCCCTGACGTTTCGTCCAAGGCTACGTTGGATATCTTCGGAGGTGCTCCTGGTTGTGCTGAGTCTTGAGATTAGATGAGTACTTGTTCCATAGATCATGAATACGACACTTCGTAATGATGTGGAACGTGTGCGGTTAATAAAAGGTGTCTCTACAAGATAGTACATTAGACAAAATAAATGACGAGTCGCACGTCGAATAGCGGCCTAAGTACCGTGGAAAGTAGGCGTGGTTTGGATTTCACTTGGTAGCAGAGATAAATCTTCCACGGTATTTAGGCCGCTCTTGGACGTCCTACTCGTCAGTCGGCAAGACTCAACACAATCAGAAGCACCTCTGAAGATGCCCAACGTATCCTTGGACGAAACGTCAGAGATTAAAGAGTTCCATGGACCACCGCCATACAACCCGGAAAAATTCCCAGCAGCTGAAACCAAAGAAATGTTTGGTGAAGGAATTAGAGTTCAGAGAGAAGGTAGCCAATGCCGTTATAATTTCGTTAGAGGCAGCAAAGGACTTGAAAGAACAGCTGAACGCAATGTACAGTCTCCTGAAACGAGGATGTAGGATGAATATCAACAAAATCAAAACAAGGATAATGGAATGGAGTCAAATGAAGTTAGGCGATGCTGAGGGAATTAGATTAGGAAATGAGACGCTTAAAGTAGTAAAGGAGTTTTGCTATTTGGGCAGCAAAATAACTGACGATGGCCAAAGTGGAGAGGATATAAAATGTAGATTGGCTATGACAAGAAAAGCGTTTCTGAAGAACAGAAATTTGCTAACGTGGAATATAGACTTAAGTCTTATGAAGTCTTTTCTGAAAGTATTTCCATGTAACGTAACCGAGTGTATAAGTGAAAGATGGACGACAAACAGTTTAGACAAGAAGAGAATAGCTTTCGAAATGTGATGCGACAGAAGAATGTTGAAGATTAGGTGGGTACATCACGTAACTAATGAGGAGGGAATGAAGAGAATTGGGGAGAAGAGGAGTTTGTGGCACAACTTGACAACAAAGAGGGATTGGTTTATAAAAAGACTTTTTTTATAATATGAATATTTATGCACGTGTTTGGAGAGAGAGAGAGATTGATTTTTGATTGAGATTTTTACTTTGAGTCGTAACTGGTACCTGAATTTTGGTTTCTGCCTCTTTAAATGATCAGCTTCTGCACCAGTTGTTGACGTATTGCAATTTGGAGAAAGTTATTGTTCTTTAAGGTTTAAAATACGACTCTGTTAGTTACTTGGCCATATTGCGGATAGCTTTGAGCCCAAGTTTTCGTAGCTTTTCATACCTAAGGGACCACTGTTGTAAGTAAGTAAGATCAAACAGCAATCTGCTTTTCGTGAGAAAAGGAGATTGCTTGACACACAAACTTCTTTCAAACTACACGTCCTGCTACATCAAAATTGGTCATTGGAGTTCAGCACCATACTATTGTACAAGAACATAATCCAATTACTGTAATTAAGCAATTATGAGAGGTTGTTACTTATTGAATCAAAACTATAGAGAATGCGTTTCTTTTCCTGTATTTTAGTGAACTTTGTACACTTACAGTTCTGTCGATTGATAGACGGCAACGACAATGAAGTTCACCTCCTTTTCCAAAAACAAGATATTTCCATTCTTCACTTCCAGAAAGTTTGTATACATAAATGTTTGGCAACTCTTACACATTCAGAATTTGAAAGAGAGTATTCCAGTCAACATTGTCAAAAGCTTTCTCTAAGCATTTGTAGACATAGAGAAAGCTTTTGACAATGTTGACTGGAATACTCTCTTTCAAATTCTGAAGGTGGCAGGGGTAAAATACAGGGAGCGAAAGGCTATTTACAATTTGTACAGAAACCAGATGGCAGTTATAAGAATCGAGGGGCATGAAAGGGAAGCAGTGGTTGGGAAGGGAGTGAGACAGGGATGTAGCCTATCCCCGATGTTATTCAATCTGTATATTGAGCAAGCAGTGAAGGAAACAAAAGAAAAGTTCGGAGTAGGTATTAAAATCCATGGAGAAGAAATAAAAACTTTGAGGTTCGCCTATGACATTGTAATTCTGTCAGAGACAGCAAAGGACTTGGAAGACCAGCTGAACGGAATGGGCAGTATCTTGAAAGGAGGATATAAGATGAACATCAACAAAAGCAAAACGAGGATAATGGAATGTAGTCAAATTAAGTCGGGTGATGCTGAGGGAATTAGATTAGGAAATGAGACACTTAAAGTAGTAAAGCAGTTTTGCTATTTAGGGAGCAAAATAACTGATGATGGTCGAAGTAGAGAGGATATAAAATGTAGACTAGCAATGGCAAGGAAAGCGTTTCTGAAGAAGAGAAATTTGTTAACATCGAGTATAGATTTAAGTGTCAGGAAGTCGTTTCTGAAAGTATTTGTATGGAGTGTAGCCATGTATGGAAGTGAAACGTGGACGATAAATAGTTTAGACAAGAGAATAGAATCTTTTGAAATGTGGTGTTACAGAAGAATGCTGAAGATTAGATGGGTAGATCACATAACTAATGAGGAGGTACTGAATAGAATTGGGGAGAAGAGGAGTTTGTGGCACAACTTGACTAGAAGAAGGGATCGGTTGGTAGGACATGTTCTGAGGCATCAAGGGATCACCAATTTAGTATTGGAGGGCAGTGTGGAGGGTAAATATCGTAGAGGGAGACCAAGAGATGAATACACTAAGCAGATTCAGAAGGATGTAGGTTGCAGTAGGTACTGGGAGATGAAGAGGCTTGCACAGGATAGAGTAGCATGGAGAGCTGCATCAAACTAGTCTCAGGACTGAAGACCACAGCAACAACAACACATACTTCACTCGGTTTTATCACTAAAATATCAGTTTTCATTAAATGTAACAATACGTTCTGAGCGACGGCCTAGCAACACGTCCTCTTTCCACAAGATACAGATTAACAGTTCTCTTTTTTATTAATAAATCAATTGTCCTTTTTTTTAGAGTCCATATTCATAGATTCACAACTACTATTGTTGCGGGGATTGCGAGCTAAAGAGTTTGTTGCTGTCCAGCTGCGCTTCACTTCACTTCAAGTACTTTTTGAATCAAATTTACATTTACGGTATTTACACACATTACTGAGCTTCTCAGAATAAAATCAGGCACAAATTAGGTAAAGGAAAAAAAGCAGTGAGGCAGACATAACATTACAGGTTGATAGGACACGTTTAGTGTTGGGGGGGGGGGATAGTGTGGGGGGTAAAAATCGCAGAGGAAAGTAAGCAGATTCAGAAGGATATTGGCTGCAGTAGTTACTCGGAGAGGCTTGCACAGGATGAAGTAGAATGGAGAGCCACGTCAGACTAGTCTTCAGACTGTAGACCACAACAGCAACAGGACGCTTTCCGAGGAATCATCATTTGGTAATAGAGGAATGTATGGAGATGGAGAGGGGAGTAATAATAGTAAAAAGGAGACCAGGGTTCACAACACCCATCAGGTTCAAACTGACGTAGGTGGCAGAGGTTAGCAGAGACGAAGAAGACTTGTGGAGCTAAGACTAGCTTGGAGTGTTGCATTTTTCCTTCGGGTCGAGGTCTACAATAACAACAACAACAACGGGTGCCAGTTGTTTTACTGAACTTCATGAAAAAATTATTAAGTGTGTCTTAGAATATGATTAGAAAAGAGAGCAAGCTCAAGAATAAGCAAGTTTCGTCCTGGCATATCAACAAATCACCTCACTCTTTTAATTGCGAATGAAATAGATTCGAAAGATTGTAGCGCCGCGGAAACATGCAGGGGAGAGAGTCGAACCCGGCACTTCCAAGCGGAGGGAAGGCCGAGTCTAATTCCTAGGGGAGCGTAGGGGACCTCCCTAGTTGGGGGAGCCGGCGCGAAAGAATTCCACAGCTCCGCGAATCGATAAGGGGTCAGTGGACTCGGAACGTACACTGGCTTCCAAACGCAGTGGTCATCCCACATGCGAGCAGCTAAGGGCGAATGGTAGCTGAAGAGTACGGGAGGAAAAGGGGGCGGGGCGGGTAAACAATACGCGAGAATTTTACAGGAGAGAACTTTCAAAAAATTAAACACGAGTTAATTTTATTATTATTATTTTGAGCTTTTCCTCATTACAGAGGCTTATCTCCAACATAATAATTTACTTGGAAATTACAATACAAACAATAAACGTTCTTAAACTATATTCTCAAAATATTTCTCCAGGTGTTTCGATCTTGTGTGCCCTCTTCCTCTGCGCCCATTCTCCTCATTGTGCGCTGTACATTTTGGAGCCAGGTGCTCCTAGGTCGCCCTCTTCTTCTTCTCCCCTCCTGTTCCCACTCCAGTATCAGTTTTGGTATTCTGGTTGTCTCCATTCGTCGTACATGCCCGTACCACTGTAATGTCTTCCTATCCATTACGTCATATATTCCTTCTTTTATTTCCATTCTCCTTATTACTTCGGTGTTCCTTATCTTTTCTTTCCTGGAGATTCTTGCCGATCTTCTCCAAAAGTCCATGCCTAGAGCTTGTAATTTTTTAATGTGCTTCATGTTAATTGTCCAGGTCTCCGTTCCATACAGAACCACACTCTCTAGTATGGATTTGTATATTAATTTTTTAGTTCTGCTCATTACATTCCTGCTCCATAAGACTGAATTAAGCATCCCAATGACCCTCCGTCCGCTACTAATTCTTTTATTGATTTCTGACTCTGATTTTCCCTCGATTTCTAAAATGGATCCCAAATAACAGAAAGTGTTTATCTTTTTCATTTTCTTTCCTTCAATGTATAGCTCATCTGAATCATTAGTCAAGTATTCTGTTTTTTGGTAATTAATCTTCAAACCCCAAGTTTTGTATGCTACTGCTAGTTGATTGCACATATAGTTAGCATCCTCCCCACCTTGTGCTACGACTACTTGATCATCAGCAAATAATAAATGATGTAGGTAAACTCCATCTCTTATTTCTAATCCCATACTATTACATTTACGAGACCATGTTCTAAGGCTAATATCTATATAGATTTTAAATAATGATGGTGACATGGGACAGCCTCGTAAAAGGCCTTTGCTTGTTCTAAATTTCTGTGAAAGTTTATTACCAACTTTCACTTGGCAAATGTTATCTTTATACATCTGTTGTATTATTTTAATCAAGGAAGGGTTTATGTTTGCCATATGTAGTGCTCTCCAAAGTAATTTTCTTGGAACAGTATTATACGCTTTTTCTAGAGCTATGAAAATTAATCCTATATTTTTCGATTTTTCCCTATGTTTCTCCAAAATCTGTCGTAATGTAAAAATATGTTAATTTTACAGGAGAGGAATTTCAAAAAATTAAACGTAATGATTCAGCAGGCCTACAGTTCTCTATCGAGAAGACACAGTATGTGACGAACATCAAGAGACAAGGAGGATAACTCAGATGACACAGAGGAGTTACATATATTGGTTGGGAGTACGCACTGTTTTAAATCAATGGGGAAAGTGGAAAATTTGTGCAGAATCGGGATCCGAACACGGGTCCCCTGCTCACTAGGCAGATGCTTTCTACATCTACATCTACATGGTTACTCTGCAATTCACACTTAAGGGTGGTAGGACGTCAAACGGGCCGACTTGGAGCAGGAGAGGCACCACAGGACATTCTAATTTCCACTGTCTATACTTTTACAAATAAATTCATAAAACTTTGTCAGCGTGACCAGGAAGGATTCAGTATTCACATTTATAGCAGTGGAAGTTCAAAAACATAACAAAATTATTTTCACTTACTATTAGCTGCATTTGTTGCTATAGGTATACTTTTCTTCATAATTAACAGAGATTATTCGATGAATTTTCCACAGCATACAAATCATACTTACAGGTGTATGAAACTCTAGAATTTCCCAAATCTGTTAAAAACTGTGGTAAAAATTGAGACAGTTAACTATAAAATTCAAGTTTTTTTAAACATGAAATCTAAAATGTAACAGCTCGTTCATTTTTTCATAAATTAAATGAATTCTAGAGTCTCACACACCTGTAAGTATTGTTTGTATGCTGGACAAAATTTATCGTAGAATCTCTCTTACTTATGAAGAAAAGTGTACCTATAGCAACAAATGCAGCCAAGAGTAAGTGAAAAAATGATAAATTTCACATGAACAAAAAATTTATTTTATGATATTCTTGAACTTCCACTGTTATGAGTGTGAATCCTGAAACCTTCCTGGTCATGCCAGCAAAGTTTTATGACTTTATTTGTAAAAGTATAGACAGTGGAAATTTAAATGTCCTGTGGTGCCTTTCCTGCTCCAAGTCGGCCCGTTTGACGTCCTACCCGCCTTAAGTGCCTGGCAGAGGGTTCATCAAAGCATTTTCATTTTACTTCTCTACCATTTCACTCTCGAATGGCACGTGGGAAAAAGGAGCAACTAAATCTCTCCGTTCGAGCTCTGATATCTCTCATTTTATTATGATGATCATTTCTCCCTACATAGGTGGGTGTCAACAAAATATTTTTGCATTCGGAAGAGAAAGCTGGTGATTGAAATTTCGTGAATAGACCTCGCCGCAAAGAAAACCGCCTTTGTTTCAGTGACCGCCACCCTAACTCGCGTATCATATCAGTGACACTCTCACCTCTATTTCACGATAACACGAAACGAGCTGCCCTAATTTGCACGTTTTCGATGTCTTCTGTGAATCCTACCTGGTAAGGATCTCACATCGCGCAGCAATATTCCAGCAGAGGACGGACAACTGTAGTGTAGGCTGTCTCTTTAGTGGGTTTGTCGCATCTTCTAAGTGTTCTGCCAACAAAGCGCAGTCTTTGTTTCGCGTTCCCCACAATATTATCTATGTAGTCTTTCCAATTTAAGTTGCTCGTAATTGTAATTCCTAGGTATTTAGTCGAATTGACAGCCCTTAGATTTGTGCGATTCATCGTATACCCAAAATTTATCGGATTTCTTTTAGTACCCATGTGGTTGACCTCGCACTTTTCTTTGTTTAGTGCCAATTGCCACTTTTCGCACCATACAGAAATTCTCTCTAGATAATTTCGGAATTGATCGTCTGATGATTTTACTAGACGGTAAATTACAGCGTCATATGCAAACAGTCTAAGGGGGCTGCTCAGATTATCACCTAGATCATTTATGTAAATCAGGAACAGCAGAGGGCCTATGACACTACCTTGTAGATCGCCAGATATCACTTCTGTTCTACTCGATAATTTACCGCCTCTCACTACGAACTGTGACCTCTCTGAGAGTCACACAACTGAGACGGTACTCCATATGCACGCAATTTGATTAATAGTCGCTTGTGAGGAACGGTATAAAAAGCCTTCTGAAAATCTAGGAATATGGAATCGATATGAGATCCCTTGTCGACAGCACTCATTACCTCATGGGAATAAGTTGCACAAGAACGCTATTTTCTGAATCCATGTTGGTTATGTATCAATAAGTCATTTTCTTCGAGGTGAGTCATAATGTTCGAGTACAGTGTATGCTCCAAAATCCTACTGCAAATTGAGGTCAGTGATATGGGTCTGTAATTCAATAGGTTACTCCTATTTCCTTTTTTGAATATTGGTGTGACCTGTGCTACTTTCCAGTCTTTAGGAACAGACCTTTCGCCAAGTTAGCGGTTGTACACTCCTGGAAATTGAAATAAGAACACCGTGAATTCATTGTCCCAGGAAGGGGAAACTTTATTGACACATTCCTGGGGTCAGATACATCACATGACCACACTGACAGAACCACAGGCACATAGACACAGGCAACAGAGCATGCACAATGTCGGCACTAGTACAGTGTATATCCACCTTTCGCAGCAATGCAGGCTGCTATTCTCCCATGGAGACGATCGTAGAGATGCTGGATGTAGTCCTGTGGAACGGCTTGCCATGCCATTTCCACCTGGCGCCTCAGTTGGACCAGCGTTCGTGCTGGACGTGCAGACCGCGTGAGACGACGCTTCATCCAGTCCCAAACATGCTCAATGGGGGACAGATCCGGAGATCTTGCTGGCCAGGGTAGTTGACTTACACCTTCTAGAGCACGTTGGGTGGCACGGGATACATGCGGGCGTGCATTGTCCTGTTGGAACAGCAAGTTCCCTTGCCGGTCTAGGAATGGTAGAACGATGGGTTCGATGACGGTTTGGATGTACCGTGCACTATTCAGTGTCCCCTCTACGATCACCAGTGGTGTACGGCCAGTGTAGGAGATCGCTCCCCACACCATGATGCCGGGTGTTGGCCCTGTGTGCCTCGGTCGTATGCAGTCCTGATTGTGGCGCTCACCTGCACGGCGCCAAACACGCATACGACCATCATTGGCACCAAGGCAGAAGCGACATTCATCGCTGAAGACGACACGTCTCCATTCGTCCCTCCATTCACGCCTGTCGCGACACCACTGGAGGCGGGCTGCACGATGTTGGGGCGTGAGCGGAAGACGGCCTAACGGTGTGCGGGACCGTAGCCCAGCTTCATGGAGACGGTTGCGAATGGTCCTCGCCGATACCCCAGGAGCAACAGTGTCCCTAATTTGCTGGGAAGTGGCGGTGCGGTCCCCTACGGCACTGCGTAGGATCCTACGGTCTTGGCGTGCATCCGTGCGTCGCTGCGGTCCGGTCCCAGGTCGACGGGCACGTGCACCTTCCGCCGACCACTGGCGACAACATCGATGGCGGCGGTGCACAAATGCTGCGCAGCTAGCGCCATTCGACGGCCAACACCGCGGTTCCTGATGTGTCCGCTGTGCCGTGCGTGTGATCATTGCTTGTACAGCCCTCTCGCAGTGTCTGGAGCAAGTATGGTGTGTCTGACACACCGGTGTCAATGTGTTCTTTTTTCCATTTCCAGGAGTGTATATGATTGCCAAGAAAGGCGGTATTGTGTCTGCATACTCTGAAAGGAACCCGATTGGTATACCGTCTGGACCGGAAGACTTGCCTTTCTTAAGTGATTTGAGTTGTTTCGTCACACCTGAGATATCTACTTTTATGTCACTCAAGATAACAGCTGTTCTGGTTTCGAATTTTGGATACTTACTTCATCTTCTTTCGTGAAGGAATTGCGGAAAACTGTATTTAGTAACTCCGCTTTGACCACTAAGCCATCCAGACACAGCGGTCAGCGTAACTGCACGCACTGCACTAGAGACCGGCCGGTGTGTCCGTGCGGTTCTAGGCGCTTCAGTCTGGAACCGCGTGACCGCTCCGGTCGAGGGTTCGAATTCTGCCTCGGGCATGGATGTGTGTGATGTCCTTAGGTTAGTTAGGTTTAAGTAGTTCTAAGGTCTAGGGGACTGATTACCTCAAATGTTAAGTCCCATAGTGCTCAGAGCCATTTGAGCCATTTGCACTAGCACGCCTCCCTTCGCATACAAATTCTCAACTTATCCACACACTACTAATGTAGTGCCCCTTGCCCATTTTCCTTATTACGATTCCCGTAAGAGACATGTCCGAAAGAACAGACACATCATATAGATAACTCAGAAGTTGGAGATATTTAAATACCTAGGAGAATGGACAAACTCTGGTCTGACAGAAAAAGAATCAACTGCACCACGAATAATTTAGCGTACAAGCTTCCATGAATATTTACAATAAGAAGAATATTTCAATCAACGCAGAACTGAGACATCGCCAGACAATGATCCGCCCTGATGACTTTTACACAGCAGAAAGTGTGAACCTAGTAAGAATGGAAGTACTTAAGAGACCGGAACGTACTGAATGGAGGATTCTCAGCAGGATGTTGGGATCACAAAGAATAGCAGACTGTCTATATACGAGGGTCACTCCAAACGAAATGCACACTATTTTTGTAAAAATACAGTTTTCATTCTGCATGTGTGAAAGTTTTACAGTGTGTAGATACACCCTTCCCGCTTGTTTTCAGACTTAGTTCAACCTGTTCCCGTGAGTGGCGCCGCCACAGCATGTTTTCAAGATGACTGCTACACTTGACTTTCGTCAGAAGCAACGTGCTGTCATAGAATTCCTGTGCTGTGAAAACGAGACAGTGGGAAACATCCACAAGAGGTTGAAAAAGGTGTACGGAGATGCTGCTGTCGATCGCAGTACAGTTAGTCGGTGGGCGAGCAGGTTACGTGATGAAAGCGGGCACGACAATATTGAGGATTGTCCTCGCAGCGGCAGGCCTCGTACTGCGCACACTCCAGACAATGTGCAGAGAGTCAACGAATTGGTGACTGCTGACAGACGCCTCACAGGGAACGAATTGTCACGCTGCGTTGGGATAGGGGAAGGAAGTGTTTGCAGAATACTGAAAGTGTTGGCGTCAAAAAAGGTTTGTGCCAGGTGGGTTCCCAGGATGCTGACAGTGGCTCACAAAGAAACAAGGAAAACGGTATGCAGCGAACTTCTGGAACAGTACGAGAATGGTGGAGATGAATTTCTTGGAAGAATTGTGACAGGTGATGAAACATGGCTCCATCATTTTTCACCAGAGACGAAGAGGCAATCAGTGGAGTGGCATCATGCAAATTCACCCAAGGAAAAAAAATTCAAAACCACACCTTCTGCTGGAACAGTTATGGCTATGGTGCTTTTCGATTCCGAAGGACTCTTGCTTGTGGACATCGTGCCAAGTGGAACCACCATAAATTATGATGCATATGTGACGACACTGAAGAAACTTCGAGCTCGACTGACTCGTGTTCGACCACATCGGCAAAAGCAGGATGTTTTGCTGTTGCGCGACAGTGCACGGTCACATGTCAGTCAAAAAAACCGTGAAGGCGATCACAAAATTCGGATGGACAACCCTGAAACACCCGCCTTACAGTCCAGACCTGGCTCCATGTGACTATCATCTCTTTGAGAAACTGAAAGACTCTCTTCGTGGAACAAGGTCTGAAGATGATGACTCCCTTGTGCACGCTGCCAAACAGTGGCTCCAACAGGTCCAGAATTTTACCGTGCGGGTATACAGGCGCTGGTTCCAAATGGCGTAAGGCAGTTGAGAGGGATGGAAAGTATGTGGAGAAATGAAAAATATTGTTCCTAAAAGATGTATCTACACACTGTAAAACTTTCAAACATGTAGAATAAAAGATGGATGAAAAAAAATAGTGTGCATTTCTTTTGGAGTGATCCTCGTAGAAGGTCAGCGAACCAGAAAGTACACACGAGATCTGTTCAAAAAAATTCCGGAACTTTGTCCACAAAATTTTTCTACGCTTACCTTTCACTTATTGTACATGGTCTCCTCTGAAATACTCTCCTCCATAATTGATACACCACTCCCAACGCCGTTCGCACTTCCGGATGCAGTCCCGATACGCCTCCTGCTAGATCGCGCGAAACGCCTTCTGCGAATTTTGTTTTATCTCGTCTGTCACTGTAAATCTTCGTCTCTTCAACGGGATCTTCAACTCTGGAAATAAAATAAGTCCGCAGGGGCAGGTCTGGAGAGTACGGAGGAGGAGGCAGCACAGTGATTTCGTTTTTTGTGCAACAGTCACACACCGACAGGGATGAATGTGTGGGTGCGTTATCGTGATGGAAGAGCCACGAATTGCCTCGCCACATTTCAGGCCGTTTCCCTTTCACATTTTCTCGTAGGCGTCGCAACACGTCCCGACAATACCATCGATTAATAGTGTGTCCCTGTGGCACAAATTCATGATGAACTAATCCTTCAGATTCAAAGAATCTGACCTGACGAGCTTTTTTTCGTCTTGGAGAGCCCTTCCCGACCGATTGTGAAGATTGAACACATTTTGTCTGCCAGAATGAGATTTTCACTCTGCAGCGGAGTGTGCGCTGATATGAAACTTCCTGGCAGATTAAAACTGTGTGCCGGACCGAGACTCGAACTCGGGACCTTTGCCTTTCGCGGGCAAGTGCTCTACCAAGGTTCGCAGGAGAGCTTCTGTAAAGTTTGGAAGGTAGGAGACGAGATACTGGCAGAAGTAAAGCTGTGAGTACCGGGCGTGAGTCGTTCTTGGGTAGCTCAGTTGGTAGAGCACTTGCCCGCGAAAGGCAAAGGTCCCGAGTTCGAGTCTCGGTCCGGCACACAGTTTTAATCTGCCAGGAAGTTTCATATCAGCGCACACTCCGCTGCAGAGTGAAAATCTCATTCTGGAAACATCCCCTAGGCTGTGGCTAAGCCATGTCTCCGCAATATCCTTTCTTTCAGGAGTGCTAGTTCTGCAAGGTTCGCAGGAGAGCTTCTGTAAAGTTTGGAAGGTAGGAGACGAGGTACTGGTCAAAAATAAAGCTGTGAGGACGGCGCGTGAGTCGTGCTTGGATAGCTCAGTTGGTAGAGCACTTGCCCGCGAAAGGCAAAGGTCCCGAGTTCGAGTCTCGGTCCGGCACACAGTTTTAATCTGCCAGGAAGTTTTGGATTTCACGCAAAATTTAATGCAGATGCGTTGCTCCTCTAACCGTGCCATCTCGAAATTCCCAAACTGTGCAACGCAACGTTCCACTCATACAGCACTGAACAACTAACTGAGATACATTAGCGAAACTTCTGGCAGTTACACATTACACACAGTCGTGTGCAGTGATGCCATCCACATTTCGCTCCAATACACCATTGCCGTGAAATTACGAATGTTCCGGAATTTTTTGAACAAACCTCGTACTGAGATAGGGAGAATTCTGAACAT
This sequence comes from Schistocerca piceifrons, assembly GCF_021461385.2. NCBI lineage: Eukaryota > Metazoa > Arthropoda > Insecta > Orthoptera > Acrididae > Schistocerca > Schistocerca piceifrons. The sequence continues at coordinate 79,349,213 of NC_060148.1, read as the reverse complement.
CATGAGAGAAGAAGGAGCAAATTCTTCGTACACATGCGTAAAATGGACCAGGAAGATTGACACATCAAATAAAACAGTTTCTTGTGCATAACAAAACCAAAACACGATGGATACAAAACTTACGCAGAGAACTGTGAGAAATGGGAATACAGGAACCAGAGATTTACGAGAGTATGAAATTAAAAATTAAAGTTATCACAGGTTTCCAGGACAGAATTAGGGCCAGGCCGAAATCTTCATCGACAGAAGAGCGAAAAACATTGCAAGGTATGCCAACTATAGAATAATGGACGAGGAAAAAGACTGGAGGAAATGAAGCTGACCCAAATTAAAATGGTCCTCAGATGGCCAAAACGAAAACAAGAAGAAGCAGATTCACATATTCTAGAAAACGCATTTATAAATGTTTAACGCCAAAGCTGCTATTTATTTAGTGGCTAACTAATTTCAAATGGCTCTGAGCACTATGGGACTTAACTGCTGTGGTCATCAGTCCCCTAGAACTTATAACTACTTAAACCTAACTAACCTAAGGACATCTCACACATCCATGCCCGAGGCAGGATTCGAACTTGCGACCGTAGCAGTCGCGCGGTTCCAGATTGTAGCGCCTAGAACCGCTCGGCCACTCCGGCCGGCAACTTGTTTCGGGTTTGGCCATTTCACAAACCGCCTATTACATAGGACCGAATTTGCAAAGAGTGGATGTGCCGAATGTGGATAGTAAAGGTGTCAATGATATACGATACTTAAGTATTTTGTATTTGAGATGTATTTGGTGTGCCGGCCGGTGTGGCCCTGCGCTTCTAGGCGCTTCAGTCCGGAACCGCGTGACCGCTACGGTCCCAGGTTCGAATCCTGCCTTTGGCATGGATGTGTGTGATGTCTTTAGGTTTGTTAGGTTTAATTAGTTCTAAGTTCTAGGCGACTGATGAACTCAGAAGTTAAGTCGCATAGTGCTCAGAGCCATTTGAACCATTTTTTTTGTATTTGGTGTGGACGGTTCTATTTATCTCATCACGCTCAATTATTTTACAGATCTGCATTAAAAGATGTCACAGTTGTGGTTACACCTTATTGTATTGTGTTAATGTATGTGGATAATTTATATTGTTATTAATTATTACACTTTATTTAATAAAGGTACCACAATTAAGAGAAAATATATTTTAGCAACATACATTAATACAATGCAGTAATGATGAGACCACAATGAAGAAAATAATATATGTTATGCACCTACATCAACGTAATATAGTAAGGTGTAATTTTTTTGTTTATTTATAGACGCAATCACACGTTTATGACACAGTCATAACCGGTTTCGGCCACACAATGAGCATCTTCAGATTCTAAAGGCGACATACACTGAACACAGGTTCATGCGTTGTATGGCCGAAATCCGTTATGACTGTGTCAAAAACATGTGATTGCGTCTATAAATAAACAAAAAAAAAATTACAAAAGTCTGTCACACACTCCATAGACAAAATGTTTATTTCAAAATAGTAAGGTGTAACTAGAATTGCGACAATTCTAACGCTGACCGCAGATATACGACGGTGAGTTAAATGAAAACCTTAAATTTGTAATAACAAATCGAAATTTCGCGCCGTTATCCTGTAAGTTGGTAAGCGCGCCCTACAAACAGCGTGCTGAATGGCCTGTAGGTGGCAGCATAGTCTAGAATCTAGATGCACACATACCGTCGCGTTATCAGTATAAAGATGACCGCCCCACTCGCGACCTGCACCAGGGACGAACTGCGTTCTGTTATTCGGTTTTTGCGTAGTGAAGGGGTGAAACCTATTGAAATTTATCGACGAATGAAGGTTCAGTACGGTGACGTATGTTTGTCACAGCAGCAAGTCTACAAATGGAGGAGGACGTTCGCAAATGGTGTGACTTCAGTGGAAGATGCTCCTCGTCCAGATCAGGCACAACGAGTTGTGACTCCACAGAACATTGCAGCAGTTGAAGCCACAGTGAAGGAAAACCGCCGAGTGACACTGAATGACATTGCAGCATGTTTACAGATTAGTCGTGGGTCAGCACACCACATTGTGCACGATGTGCTCCAGTTTCACAAAGTGTCTGCAAGATTGGTGCCACGGCAGCTGACTCCTGAAATGAGAGAACTACGTGTTTATGCTTGTGAAGAACTTCATCGGCGCTTTGAAAGAGAAGGTGAGGGCTTCCCTGCAAGAATCGTTACTGGGGACGAAACCTGGGTTGACTTCCAGCAACCGGAAACGAAGAGAGCGAGCAAGGAATGGCGCCATTCCTCATCACCAAAACCAAAGAAGTTTCGAACAGAACCATCGGCAGGGAAGGTTATGCTGACTCTCTTTTGGGACGAGAAAGGCGTCATTTTGGATCATTACGTGCCTAGAGGGACCACTGTCACCAGTGCATCGTACACAGATCTCCTAAAAAATCATCTGCGGCCTGCAATCAAATCAAAGCGACGTGGATTGCTGTCAGCAGGTGTCCTTTTGCAACATGACAATGCAATGCCCCACACTGCCCGTACAACAGTTGCAACAATCACACACCTGCATTTTGAGTGTCTTCCTCATCCACCATACTCACCAGACCTTGCCCCAAGTGATTTCCATATGTTTGGACCACTCAGAGACGCAATGGGAGGGAAGAAGTTCCGTTCCGATGAAGAGGTACGCCACGCGGTGCATGAGTGGTTGCGCCGACTACCAAAAGAATTTTTTTCTAAAGGAATTTATGCACTTTGTAACCGCTGGAGGACTTGCATTGAGCTTGGTGGAGATTATGTTGAAAAGTGATAACAGCTTTGTACCACTTTTGCATAATAAATAACATTTAAAAAATATTTAAAGTTTTCATTTGACTCACCCTCGTATGTAAGTGTGATGATATAAATAGAACTGTTCACATCCAACATATCATAAATACAAAATGTGTAAGCAGTTACTATATGCATCATAACAAATTTTGTTCTCTATAAAAGTTGGCTTGTGAAAATGGGCAAAACCAGAAACTACGCAGCCAGTAAAGAAATAAGAGCTTTGGTGGCAAATATTTAAAGTGCCTTATCTTCAAAATTTGAAACTTGCAAGACGCTACGTAGTTAAAACTTTCATATGATTCATACACCAATAATACGCTACTGGCCATTAAAATTGCTACATCAAGAAGAAATGCAGATGATAAACGGGTATTCATTGGACAAATATATTATACTAAAACTGACATGTGATTACATTTTCACGCAATTTGGGTGCATAGAGCCTGAGAAATCAATACCCAGAACAACCACCTCTGGCCATAATAACGGCCTTGATACGCCTGGGCATTGAGTCAAACAGAGCTCGGATGGCGTGTACAGCAGCTTCCCCTGCAGCTTCAACACGATACCACAGTTCATCAAGAGTAGTGACTGGCGTATTGTGACGAGCCAATTGCTCGGCCACCATTGAGCAGACGTTTTCAATTGGTGAGAGATCTGGAGAATGTGCTGGCCAGGGCAGCAGTCGAACATTTTCTGTATTCAGAAAGGCCCGGACAGGACCTGCAACATGCGGTCGTCCATTAACTTGCTGAAATGTAGGGTTTCGCAGGGATGGAATGAAGGGTAGAGCCAAGGGTCGTAACACATCTGAAATGTATCGTCCACTGTTCAAAGTGCCATCAATGCGAACAAGAGGTGACCGAGACGTGTAACAAGTGGCACCCCATACCATCACTCCGGGTGATATGCCAGTATGGCGATGACGAATACACGCTTCCAATGTGCGTTCACCGCGTTGTCGCCAAACACGCATGCGACCATCATGATGCTGTAAACAGAACGTGGATTCATCCGAAACAATGACGTTTTGCCATTCGTGCACCGAGGTTCGTCGTCGAGTACACCATCGCAGGCGCTCCTGTCTAAAAGGAGTAAAAAAATCCACATAATTACTATGCATAATACAAAAACTAAAAGTATGTTTCAGAAGATACACTGCTGGCCATTAAAATTGCTACACCACGAAGATGACGTGCTACAGACGCGAAATTTAACCGACAGGAAGAACATGCTGTGATATGCAAATGATTAGCTTTTGAGAGCATTCACACAAGGTTGGCTCCGGTGGCGACATTTACAACGTGCTGACATGAGGAAAGTTTCCAACCGATTTCTCATACACAAACAGCAGTTGACCGGCGTTGCCTGGTGAAACGTTGTTGTGATGCCTCGTGTAAGGAGGAGAAATGCGTACCATCACGTTTCCGACTTTGATAAAGGTCGGATTGTAGCCAATCACGCTTGCGGTTTATCGTATCGCGACATTCCTGCTCGCGTTGGTCGAGATCCAATGACTGTTAGCACAATATGGAATCGGTGGATTCAGGAGGGTAATACGGAACGCCGTGCTGGATCCCAACGGCCTCGTATCACTAGCAGTCGAGATGACAGGCATCTTATCCACACGACTAACGGATCGTGCAGCCTCGTCTCGATCCTTGAGTCAACAGATGGGGACGTTTGCAAGACAACAACCATCTGGCCTAACAGTTCGACGACGTTTGCAGCAGCACGGACTATCAGCTCGGAGACCGCGGCTGCGGTTACGCTTGACGCTCCATCGAAGACAGGAGCGCCTGCGATGGTGTACTCCACGACGTACCTGGGTGCACGAATGGCAAAACGTCATTTTTTCGGATGAGTCCAGGTTCTGTTTACAGCATCAGGATGGTCGCATCCGTGTTTGGCGACATCGCGGTGAACGCACATCGGAAGCGTGTATTCGTCATCGCCTTAGTGGCGTATCACCCGGCGTGATGGTATGGGGTGCCATTGGTGACACGTTGCGGTCACCTCTTGTTCGCACTGTCGACACTTTGAACAGTGGACGTTAGATTTCAGATGTGTTACGACTCGTGGCTCTAGCCTTCATTCGATCCCTGCGAAACCCTACATTTCAGCAGGATAATGCACTACCGCATGTTGCAGGTCCTGTACGGGCCTTTTTGGATACAGAAAATATTCGACTGCTGCCGTGGCCAGCACTTTGTCCAGATCTCTCACCAATTGAAAACGTCTGCTCAATGGCAGCCGAGCAACTGCCTCGCCACAATACGCCAGTCACTACTGTTGATGAACTGTGGTATCGTGTTGAAGCTGCATGGGCAGCTGTACCTGTTCACGCCATCCGAGCTGTCTGACTCAATGCCCAGGCGTATCAAGGCCGTTATTGTCGCCAGAGGTGATTGTTCTGGGTATTGATTTCTCAGCCTCTATGCACCCAAATTGCGTGAAAATGTATTCACATGTCAGTTTTAGTATAATATATTTGTCCAATGAATACCCGTTTATCATCTGCATTTCTTCTTGATGTAGCAATTTTAATGGCTAGTAGTGTATTTTGAAGAAATTCTGAACAATTCGAGGGAATCATTTGGCCACCCAGATAGACCGACATGGATCCCATCGAACATTTATGGGACATAATCGAGGGTCAGTTCGTGCACAAAATTCTGCACCAGCAACACCTCCGCAGTTATGGACGGATATAGTAGCATCGTGGCTCAATATTTCTGCATGCTGCGTCGAGCTAGTTCACTACTCCGGACAAAAGGAGGTCTGACATGATATGAGGGCGCATCCCATGACTTTTGTCTCCTCAGTATATAGGGGGTGTTCAGAAAGTCTCTCCACACTGCCGTACGATTGTTAGCCGCGCGTGCCGTATGCCGCAGTGAATATACCGAAATGAAACTCAGTGAAATACAAATTATTAATTTATTCAATATTCATTTTTACTTACAAATTTTCACGTTAATTGTTGAAAGTGTCCCCCCTGTTGCTGAATACACAATTCAATTCGTCTAACCATGTTTCCATACACAAGCTGTAACATTTCTTCTGTAACAGAAGCAGTGAAAGTGGATTTTGCAGTTTCCAATTCATCGATGCATTTTGGACGGTTTTTATGGACAGTTGCTTTCGCTGCACCCCAGAAGAAAAAGTCAGGTGGTGTTAGTTAGGTCAGCTGATCGCGGAGGCGAAAGTCCCTGTGAAATTATGCGATCACCAAAAACACCAGCAAGCAGTGACATTGAAACGGGAGCTGTATGCGCGTTTGCACCATCTTGTTGAAAATAACCGTTCAGTATTTCACTTAGCCGAAGTTCTCCTATGAATGGGTACAGAATATCACTGCAGTATCGTTGTGTGTTTATTGTTTCGTTGAAAAGCAATGGGACCCACAATCCGACGTCTAGAAATTGCAATCCGAACTCCTATTTTCAAACAATGAAGTGGTTCCCCATGAATACACAGTGGATTTCCGCTACTTCATACGAGATTTTTGCGAGTTCATGTACCCGGATAAATGGGTTATGCCTCATCAGTGAAAAACGTTTCATTAAGAATATCGCTTCCATTTTGTTGAACGAAATTTTTGAGCCATTAACAATAATGCGGTCTCTTGCCATGATCAGTATTTTTCAGTTCTTGTACGACTGTCACTTTGTATGGGAAAAGTTCTAATTTTTTCCTTACAGCTGTGTGGGCCGTTCTGATACTAACATTGATTTCCTGGGCGAGTTTTCGTACAGACTTGTTCGGGCTCGTGGACATTTTATCGGAAATATCGAGTAGTTTATCCTCAGACAAAACGCTAGGACGTCCACTTCCCGATGCATCTGTCACTGAACCCTTACTTCGAAATTTGTTACTCAAATCTCGCACAGTATCGCGATGTGGGAGTGTTGTCTCCGGGAAACCTGAATTAAATGTTTTTGCCGCCAGCTTTGAACCGTTGTTCGACTAAAAACACACGTTCTTCAATGGTTAGCATTTTAACAGTGACGAAAACTAAACAAACGAACAAAGAAACTAAACTTAAACGTTGACGTCAACACGTAACGACACACACCAACGATACTACTGACGCTGGCTGAGATCAACGAAACAGTGGAATGTTGGGAGAGTCCACTTGAAGGGAAGTAACCCAGGCAGGCGAACAATTATACGGCACGCGCGGCTAACAGTCATATGGCACTGCGGAGAGACTTTTTGAACACCCCGTATTTCAGTAGCTATGCGGAGATGGAGAGGCTTGCATGGAAAGCTTTCTCGAACCAGTCGTCGGTCTGGACACCATAACAACAACAGAAGTAACATTTTTAATACGAGAGAAATAAAATCCGGCGCAACGAGAGTACCTGTTCAGGTGCACAAGGCGCCATATGAAAGTATATGCGCAAAAACATACATTGTTCCATTTGATGTTTCATATATTTACAGAAGGTTTGAGTAATGTTCCTAGACCTTCATTCAGCATAAAAAAAATACAGCCCCACTTCTATATGGCATCAACAGTTGTGACATACTCTTGTGTCTGAAACGGTTTGCTCCCGTCACTGTTCTAGTAACCACGTTAAGCCCCAATCTTCCTTACAAGGGAACCTCCCCATCGCACACCCCTCAGATTTAGTTATAAGTTGGCACAGTGGATAGGCCTTGATAAACTGAACACAGATCAATTGAGAAAACAGGAAGAAGTTGTGTGGAACTATGAAAAAATTAACAAAATATACAAACTGAGTAGTCCATGGGCCACATAGGCAACATCAAGGAGACCGTGAGCTCAGGAGCGCCGTGGTCATGTGGTAGCGTGAGCAGCTGCTGCACGAGAGATCCTAGGTTCAAGTCTTCCCTCGACTGAAAATTTTACTTTCTTTATTTTTACATAGTTATTATCTGTCCGTTCGTTCATTGACATCTCTGTTCACTGTAATAAGTTTAGTGTCTGTGTTTTGCGACCGCACTGCAAAACCGTGCGATTAGTAGACGAAAGGACGTGCCTCTCCAATGGGAACAGAAAACATTTGATCGTAAGGTCATAGGTCAACCGATTCCTCCACAGGAAAACACATCTGATATATTCTATACGACACTGGTGACGGCATGTGCGTCACATGACAGGAAAATGTTGTCGACCCACCTAACTTGTACACTTGGCGAATGGGTAAAAAGATTCTTCTACCTTGCCCGATTTAGGTTTTCTTGTGGATGTGATAATCGCTCCCAAAAAAGTGATGAAAACATAAGAATTTGTCACATAAACTGAAAATAAAAAATTAAAATTTACACTCGATGGAAGATTTGAACCAAAGACCCTTCGTTCCGCAGTTGCTCACGTTACCACGAGACCACGGCGCACCTGCGTTGGTTTTGTCCTTATTGTTGCTTATCTTCGCTTGAACTACTCAGTTTGTATATTTTGCTTATTTTTTCACAGTTCTACACAACTTCTTCCTGTTTTCTCAATTGATCTGTGTTCAGTTTTTCAAGGCCTATCCACTGTGCCAACTTGTAACTAAATCTGAGGGGGGTGCGATGGGGAGGTTCCCTTGTTAGAATATTGGCAGTGCTATTACGTTCCGTTGAGCAATATACTGTGTTAAATGCGTTGCTATTGATCATCTTCTTCCAGTGTAAGCTGAGGGTAAAGCCTTTTCCTGATTAAAAAAAAATATTTCTTTGGAACAATGGTAGCGACATCTAAGCGGCGCGGTCAATGCGACCGAGCGGTTCTAGGCCCTTCAGTCCGGAACCGCGTTACTGCGGTCCCCTTCTGTTCTTGATATATATGAACGACCTCCCTTCCTATCTGAAACAGGGAGCTGAACTGACACCGTTTGCTGATGATACAAGCATCATTATTAATCCAGTAAAAGAAATTCCAATTGAAAATGATACAAGTAAGGTCTTTGGAAAAAGTCATTAATTGGTTGTCTGCAAATGGGCTTGCTCTAAACTTTGAAAAAACACAGTACATCCAATTTTCTGCTGCAAAAAGTACAGTTCCTTCAATAAATATAACACATCAACAGAAGTCAGTAGACAGGGTAGAGCATACTAAGTTTTTGGGTGTACATATAGATGAGAAGCTTAATTGGGAAATTCATATTTTGGATCTCCTAAAGCGACTAGGTTCAGCAACTTTTACGATCAGAATAATTGCAAATTTTGAGGATATAGAAATTAGTAAGGTAACATGCTTTGCATACTTTCACTCTCTGATGTCATACGGAATAATAGTTTGAGGTAACTCAACATTTGGACAAAAAAGTATTCACTGCTCAAAAGAAAGTAGTTAGAATAATGTGTGGGGTTCATAGTCACACGTAGGCATCTTTTTAAAAGATTGGGAGTCCTTACAACAGCTTCACAATACATCTACTCAATAATGAAATTTGTTCTCCACAACATGGACCAGTTTAAAAACAACAGTGTGTTCATGATTATAATACCAGAAGAAAGAAAGACTTACACTATCCTTTGCTCAACATATCTTTGGCACACAAAGGGCTAAAATATGCTGCTATAAAAATTTTCGACAAATTACCAGATGAAATAAGGTGTCTGACAGACAGCAGAAAGAGCTTCAAAAATAAATTGAAATCATATCTCCTTGACAACTCATTCTATACCATAGATGAATTCTTGCATAAGAATAAATAAATATAGTATATGCATTTTCTTACGTTTAAGGGAATGGGGTAAATAATAGAAATATTAATCCTTAACTCTGTATTGTTATATATACAGGGTGGTCCATTGATAGTGACCGGGACAAATATCTCACGACATAAGCATCAAATGAAAAAACTACAAAGAACGAAACTCGTTTAGCTTAAAGGGGGAAACCAGATGGTGCTATGGTTGGCCCACTAGATGGCGCTGCCATAGGTCAAACGGATATCAACTGTGTTTTTTTAAAATAGGAACCTCCATTTTTATATCATGTTCGTGTAGTACGTAAAGAAATATGAATGTTTTAGTTGGACCAGTTTTTTCGCTTTGTGATAGAGATGGCGCTGTAATAGTCACAAACGTATAAGTACGTGGTATCACGTGACATTCCGCCAGTGCGGACGGTGTTTGCTTCGTGATACATTACCCGTGTTAAAATGGACCGTTTAGCAATTGCGGAAAAGGTCGATATCGTGTTGTCGATATCGTGTTGATGTACGGCTATTGTGATCAAAATGCCAACCGGTGAATGCTATGTATGCTGCTCGGTATCCTGGACGACATCATCCAAGTGTCCGGACCGTTCGCCGGATAGTTACGTTATTTAAGGAAACAGGAGGTGTTCAACCACATGTGAAACGTCAACCACGACCTGCAACAAATGATGATGCCCAAGTAGGTGTTTTAGCTGCTGCCGCGGCTAATCCGCACATCAGTAGCAGACAAATGCGCGAGAATCGGGAATCTCAAAAACGTCGGTGTTGAGAATGCTACATCAACATCGATTGCACCCGTACCATATTTCTATGCACCAGGAATTGCATGGCGACGACTTTGAACGTCGTGTACAGTTCTGCCACTAAGCACAAAAGAAATTTCGGGACGATGACAGATTTTTTGCACGCGTTCTATTTAGCGACGAAGCGTCATTCACCAACATCGGTAACGTAAACTGGCATAATATGCACTACTGGGCAACGTAAAATCCACGATGACTGCGACAAGTGGAACATAAGGGATGTTGGAGGGTTAATGTGTGGTGCGGCATTATGGGAGAAAGGATAATTGGCCCCTATTTTATCGATGGCAATCTAAATGGTGCAATGTATGCGGATTTCCTACGTAATATTCTGTCGATGTTACCACCAGATGTTTCACTGCATGACAGAATGGCGATGTACTTCGAACATGATGGATGTGCGGCACATAGCTCGTGTGCGGCTGAAGCGGTATTGAATAGCATATTTCACGGCAGGTGGATTGGTCGTCGAAGCACGTTCACCGGATCCGACGTCCCCGGATTTCTTTCTGTGGGGAAAGTTGAAGGATATTTGCTATCGTGATCCACCGACAACGCCTGACAACATGCGTCAGCGCATTGTCAATGCGTGTGCGAACATTGCGGAAGGCGAACTACTCGCTGTTGAGAGGAATGTCATTACACGTATTGCCAAATGCACTGAGGTTGACGGACATCATTTTGAGCATTTATTGCATTAATGCGGTATTTACAGGTAAATCACGCTGAAAAAGCATGCGTTCTCAGAAATGATAAGTTCACAAAGGTGCATGTATCACATTGGAAGAAGCGAAATAAAATGTTCAAACGTACCTACGCTCTGTATTTTAATTCAAAGAACCTACCAGTTATTAACTGTTCGTCTAAAATTGTGAGCCATATGATTGTGACTATTATAGCGCCATATGTCACAAAGCAAAAAAAGTGGTCCAACTAGAACATTCATATTTCTTTACGTACTACACGAATATGTAAAAAAACGGGGGTTCCTATTTTTAAAACGCAGTTGATATCCGTTTGACCTATGGCAGCGCCATCTAGCGGGCCAACCATAGCGCCATCTGGTTTCCCCCTTCAAGCTAGCCAAGTTTCGTTCTTTGTAGTTTTTTCGTTTGACGCTTATGTCGTGAGATATTTGGCTCGGTCACGAACGATGGACCACCCTGTATATATATATATTAAAATTGTTCTTTCATATGTGCATTTCTTGTGCACTTGACACGTTCCACATCATAACGGCTACCGTACCGTGCGATTGATCCATGGAACACGCAACCAACTAACTACGATCGGAGGTTCGAACCCTGCCTCGGGCATGGATGTGTGTGATGTCCTTAGGTTAGGTAGTTTAGGTGTAAGTAGTTCTACGTCTAGGGGACTGGTGACCTCAGATGTTAACTCCCATAGTGCTCAGAGCCATTTGAACCATCTAAGCAGTTTCTTTTAAGTGGTAGCTTAAATCTTATAGTTTTTTATTCATAAAATTCCAAATGTACTTCGTTTGTTGCCCATAGAGGGTTTAGGCGAACCCTTCTCTCTGTTAATGTCCTCGCTAACATATCTTCTGTCACTGTATCATCTCGTATTCGTGTGGTAAAAGTTTGCACATCGGCAACTGGTGAACTCAACACAAGCCGGCCAGTGTGGCCGAGTGGTTCTAGGCGCTTTAGCCAGGAACCGCGCGACCGCTATGGTCGCAGGTTCGAATCTTGCCTCGGGTATGGATGTGTGTGGTGTCCTTAGGTTAGTTAGGTTTAAGTAGTTCTAAGTTCTAGGGGACTGATGACCTCAGATGTTAAATCGCATAGTGCTCAGAGCCATTTTTGAACTCAACGCAACCGCGCAAGAAAATCGAGAGGGCTCGCGTCTGGCGAACGTGATACCCTTCATGTCGGGCCATCACTACCGCTCCATCTGCCCAGAAAGGTTTCAGCCAAGAATTGGCGAACAAATAATCCCCGGCGCTGAGGAGTGCTATCTTGCTCAAACAACTCCCATGATTGAGTTCCTGTAATTGAGGTGCAACGTAATGTTCCAATACACCCAGGCAAACTTCTGCGTAGTGAAAAGGAACGGGCAATTTATTATGTCGTGCATTACACCACAATGTACAGTTACTTTCGGACTGCCCATTATCTTCTGTGTCCGCCCCTCGTGGTCTCGCGGTAGCGTTCTCGCTTCCCGAGCACAGGGTCCCGGGTTCGATGCCCGGCGGGGTCAGGAATTTTTCCTGCCTCGAGATGACTGGGTGTTGTTGTGTCGTCTTTATCATCATCATTCATTCCCATTACGGTCGGAGGAAGGCAACGGCAAACCACCTCCACTAGGACCTTGCCTAGTAAAGCGGTGCGGGTCTCCCGCATCGTTCACCTACGCTCTGTAAAGAAGCATGGGACTTCATTTCCATTCCATTATCTTCTGTACCGCGATAAGTGGGCTCTCCGACCTCCGGACTCTGACATTTCGGTTGCTTACTTTCTGGTAGGTGTGAAATGCGCTTCATCAGAATCCAATCCTTATTAAAGGAGTATCTGCATCGATTCATTCCACCACGTTACCAGAAATCTCAGCACGTATGGGCCTATCATCTGGTGCGAAGCTTACAGGACCTAAAAGGAACTTTCATTCACTAGAGTAGCAAGGACCGCAGCTCGTGCTCTCGCGGTAGCGTTCTCGCTTCTCGGGCACGGGGGGCCGGGTTCGATTCCCCGACGGGTACAAGCCTTTTCCCCTGCCTCGAGATGACTGGGTATTGTTGTGTCGTCTTTATCATCATCATTCATTCCCATTACGGTCGGAGGAAGGCAACGGCAAACCACCTCCATTAGGACCTTGCCTAGTAAGGCGGTGCGGGTCTCCCGCATCGTCCCCCTACGCTCTGTCTAGGAGTATGGGACTTCATTATCACAGTAGCAAGGCATTTCTGTAAGACAAAAGCACTAATATTTGAAACATTTTCTCACAGAAATTTGGAGAGTTGTAATACTTGTACATAAAACTTCGTAGAAAAAATACATTAAATTTATTCTGACAGATTTTTCAAAAAAGGGACATTTTTACTCACCTTCCTGAAAAATTTCAATTGTTTATAATTCAAAACGTGTAACTTCAATAAGCATAAAGACAAATGTGTGTGTTCATATAACATTCCTTAACAACTGTGCCGAATTTAGTTACATTACCTCGAAAATTTTTGACTTAATAAGGGTTTTTTTTTTCAAAGTATTGGAACTTCGCATACTTGCCACCCTTAAAAAGATTGTCAACAAGGCAAGAAACGGTGGTTCTGGAGTGAGTGATAACACTGTTCATACCAAGCTCACAGCATTTCAACGCAGTCCGCGGAAATCGATGCTTCACGTTTCCAGATAAACAAACGGCTGCATATCCATGAACACAAATGGTGTCTACATCAACATGGATACTCTGCAAAACACATTCAAGTGCCTGGCAGAGGGTTCATCGAACCACCTTCACAATTCTCTATTATTCCAATCTGGTTTAGCGCGCGGAAAGAACGAACACCTATATCTTTCCGTACGAGCTCTGATTTCCCTTATTTTATCGTGGTGATCGTTTCTTCCTATGTAGGTCGGTGTCAACGAAATACTTTCGCATTCGGAGGAGAAAGTTGGTGATTGGAATTTCGTGAGAAGATTCCGTCGCAACGAAAAACACCTTTCTTTTAATGATGTCCAGCCAAATCCTGTATCATTTCAATGACACTCTTTCCCATATTTCGCGATAACACAAAACGTGCTGCCCTTCTTTGAACTTTTTCTATGTACTCCATCAGTCCTATGTGGTAAGGATCCCACACCGCGCAGCAGTATTCTAAAACAGGACGGACAAGCCTAGTGTAGGCAGTCTTCCTTAGTAGGTATTACATTTTCTAAGTGTCCTGCCAATAAAACGCAGTCTTTGGTTAGCCTTCCCCACAACATTTTCTATGTGTTCCTTCCAATTTAAGTTGTTCGTAATTGTAATACCTGGGAATTTAGTTGAATTGACAGCTTTTACATTTGACTGATTTATCGTGTAACCGAAGTTTTAACGAGTTCCTTTTAGCACTCATGTGGATGACCTCACACTTTTCGTTATTTAGGGTCAACTGCCACTTTTCGCACCATTCAGATATCTTTTCTAAATCTTTTTACAATATGTTTTGATCTTCTGATGACTTTGTTAGTCGATAAACGACAGCGTCATCTGCAAACAACCGAAGACAGCTGCTCAGATTGTCTCCCAAATCGTTTATATAGATAAGGAACAGCAAAGGGCCTATAACACTACCTTGGGGAACTCCAGAAATCAGTTTGACTTTCCCTCAGTTACTACGAACTGTGACCTCTCTGACAGGAAATTACAAATCCAGTCACATAACTAGACGATGTTCCATAAGCATGCAATTTCACTACGAGCGGCTTGTGTGGTACAGTCTCAAAAGGCTTCCGAAAATCCAGAAACACGTAATCGATCTGAAATCCCTTGTCAATAGCACTCAACACTTCATGTGAATAAAGAGAAAGTCGTGTTTCACAGGGACGATGTTTTCTATACCCATGTTGACTGTGTGTGAATAGACAGTTTTCTTCGAGGTAATTCATGTTGTTCTAACAGAATATATGTGCCGGCCGGTGTGGTCGAGCGCTTCTAGGCGCTTCAGTCTGGAACCGCACAACGGCTACGGTCGCAGGTTCGAATCCTGCCTCGGGCATGGATGTCCTTAGGTTTACTTAGGTTTAAGTAGTTCTAAGTTCTAGGGGACTGATGACCTCAGAAGTTAAGTCCCATAGTGCTCAGAGTCATTTTTGAACAATATATGTTCCACAATCCTGCTGCCTATCGACGTTAACGATATGGGCCTGTAATTTAGTGGATTACTCCTACTACCTTTCTTGAATATTGTTGTGACTTGTGCAACTTTCCGGTCTTTGGGTACGGATCTTTCGTCGAGCGAACGGTTGTATATGATTGTTAAGTATGGACCTAATGCATCAGCTTACTCCGAAAGAAACCTAATTGGTATACAGTCTGGACCAGAAGACTTGCTTTTATTAAGTGATTCAAGTTGCTTTACTACTCCGAGTATATTTACTTCCACGTTACTCATGTTGGCAGCTGTTCTCGATTCAAATTGTGGAATATTTACTTCTTCTTTTGTGAAGGCATGTCGGAAGGCTGTGTTTAGCAACGCTGCTTTTGCAGCACTGTCTTCGAGAGTATCTCCATTGCTATTGCGCAGAGATGGCATTGATTGTTTCTTGCCGCTAACATAGTTCACATACGACCAGAATCTCTTTGGCTTTTCTGCCAGGTTTCGAGACAAAGTTTTGTTGTGGGAACTGTTATAAGCATCTCACATCGAAGTCCGCGCTAAATTTCGAGCTTCTGTGAAAGATCGCCAATCTTGGGAATTTTGCGTCTGTTTAAATTCGGCATGTTTGTTTTGGTGTTTCTTCAACGGTGTTCTAACTCGTTTTGCGTATCAAATTTATTTGGTATTTGTTAATTTATTTGGTATAAATCTCTCAGTTGCTGCCGATACTATTTCTTTGAATTCAAGCCACATTTGGCCTACACTTATATTATTAATTTGGAATGAGCGGCCGGCCGCTATAGCCGAGCGGTTCTAGGCGCTTCAGTCCGAAACCATGCAGCTGTTACGGTCGCGGGATCGAATCCCGCCTCGGGCATGGATGTGTGTGATGTCCTTAGGTTATTCAGGTTTACGTAGTTCTAAGTCTAGGGGACCGATGACCTCAGATGTTAAGTTCCATAATGCTTAGAGCCAAATGAACCATTTCAAATGAGCGGAGATTGTCTCTCAGGAAGGCGTCAAGTGAATTTTTATCTGCTTTTTTGAATAGGTATATTTTTCCCTTATTTTTGGAGGATTTGGGGATTACAATATTCAATCTCGCTACGACAATCCTATGTTCACTAATCCCTGTATCGGTTTTTATGCTCGTTATTAACTCAGGATTATTTGTTGCTAAGAGGTCAAGCGTGTTTTCACAACCGTTTACTATTCCCGTGGGGTCATGAACTTACTGGTCGAAATAATTTTCAGAGAATGCGTTTAGCACAATTTTGGATGGTATTTTATGCGTACCTCCGGAATTAAACATGTATTTTCGCCAACATATTGAGGGTAAATTAAAGTCACCACCAACCATTATCCTATGAATCGGACACGTGTTTGAAATCAAACTCAAGTTTTCTTTGAACCTTTCAGCACTGTATCATCTTAATTGGGAGGTCGGTAAAAGGATCCTATTATTATTTTATTCCGGTTGCCAACAATAACCTCTGCCGATACTCACAGGAAGCTACTTCAATTCCGCGACAAGTAATACTACTTCTAACAGCAACAAACATGCCACCGCCAACCGTATTTAGCCTATCCTTTCGGAACGCCGTTAGGTTCTTCGCAAAAATTTCGGCTAAGCTTATATCCGGCTTTAGTCAGCTTTCAGTGTCTATAGCGATTTGAGCATCAATGCTTTCTATTAGCGCTCTGGCACTTTCCCAACACAGCTACAACAATTTAGTTATGCCGACAATTTAGTTCTGCCGATGGCTCCTGTATCTACGTTTTTCTTGTGTTCGGCCTAATGTAGATGTGCATAAATGTAGATGTACACAAATGCCTTACTACTGTAGTAAATGAAAATTCCTTCCACACAATATTTCATTACAGTACTGACTAATTGCATGCCAAATGTAAGTACTATAATGTCCGTGGTTTGTGAGGAAAACGTACATAAAGCTGCCAAAATATAAGTTATGGGAAACCTGCATCAAAGATTTGACAGTGTTTGTATTAGGCCTTACCTTATCTTGGTGAACTAGCGCAAACCATGTGCATTCTCGTCTTCATCCTCAAGCATTCCCTTTCCTTGTCCTCTTAGGTTAACCTGATTTTGGAAATGAGTAACAATAATGTCAGTTGCATCAATTTTCCTGTTATCGATTTCCTTCAGTAGCGACAGGGGGAAGGTTCTGCATCAAATCCAAGCCTTCTTAAAGTTCTTAGTTCGCCAAGAATATCACAGTTACAAAGTAGAGAAGCATCATATGTTGCACGGCCGAAGGCGCTGCAGTCATGGACTGTGCGGCTGGTCCCGGCGGAGGTTCGAGTCCTCCCTCGGGCATGGGTGTTTGTGTTTGTCCTTAGGATAATTTAGGTTAAGTAGTGTGTAAGCTTAGGGACTGATGAGCTTAGCAGTTGTCCCATAAGATTTCACACACATTTGAACATCATACGCTGCAACTTTATCAGCAATTCTGGAAACAAATGTTATCTTGGCAGCATGGTTTTCCTATTAGAGAGTTGTAACTTTCATTAGGATTTTGAGTTTTTCCGTGCACATATGTTTGTAGAAGTTATGGATCTGCTAAACACCGAAGTGTTCCCCACATTTGAGTGCATAAAACGAAGGAAACACTGCAGGAACTAGATAATATGAGGAAATACAGAACAACTGATGGGCGTTGCCTCGTGCAAGCTTTGTTGATCATTATTTTTATCACACATAGGAGTGGAACTGAAGCGCAATACTCACGAACTGAAATTTCAATACCCTGTGGTAAATGAAAATCCCATAAAAATCTTTTCACACTTTTGGTCGCTTTCGCGTACGTCTCCCCTTCAACTTTTCATACCATCCACTGATGCTCTGGCGGGTGTCGATCGTAGGCTCCTCTGCCGGCCACTGTGGTCGAGCGCTTCTAGGCGTTTCAGTCTGGAACCACGCGACCGCTACGGTCGCAGGTTCGAATCCTGTCTCGGGCATGGATGTGTGTGATGTCCTTAGGTTAGTTAGGTTTAAGTACACTACTGGCCATTAAAATTGCTACACCCAGAAGAAATGCAGATGATAAACGGGTATTCATTCGACAAATATACTAGAACTGACATGTGATTACATTTTCATGCAATTCGGGTGCATAGATCCTGAGAAATCAGTACCCAGAACAACCACCTCTGGCCGTAATAACGGCCTTGATACACCTGCGCATTAAGCGCTGTCAGGCTCGGCTAGCACTTGGATGGGTGACCGTCCGGTCTTCCGAGCACTGTTGGCAAGCAGGGCGCACTCAGCCCTTGTGAGGCAAATTGAGGAGCTACCTGATCGAGAAGAGCACAGGTAGTCCCAGTCTTCAAGAAGGGTCGTCGAGCAGATGCGCAAAACTATAGACCTATATCTCTGACATCGATCTGTTGTAGAATTTTAGAACATGGTTTTTACTCGCGTATCATGTCGTTTTTGGAAACCCAGAATCTACTCTGTAGGAAGCAACACGGATTCCGGAAACAGCGATCGTGTGACACCCAACTCGCTTTATTTGTTCATGAGACCCAGAAAATATTAGATACAGGCTCCCAGGTAGATGCTATTTTACTTGACTTCCGGAAGGCGTTCGATACAGTTCCGCACTGTCGCCTGATAAAGTAAGAGCCTACGGAATATCAGACCAGCTGCGTGGCTGGATTGAAGAGTTTTTAGCAAACGGAAGACAGCATGTTGTTCTCAGTGGAGAGACATCTACAGACGTTAAAGTAACCTCTGGCGTGCCACAGGGGAGTGTTATGGGACCATTGCTTTTCACAGGATATATAAATAACCTAGTAGATAGTGTCGGAAGTTCCATGCCGCTTTTCACGGATGATGCTGTAGAGTACAGAGAAGTTGCAGCATTAGAAAATTGAAGCGAAATGCAGGAAGGCCTGCAACGGATAGTCCCTTGGTGCAGGGAGTGGCAACTGACCCTTAACACAGACAAATGTAAAGTATTGCGAATATATAGAAAGAAGGATCCTTTATTGTATGATTATATGACAGCGGAACAAACACTGGTAGCAGTTACTTCTGTAAAATTTCTGGGAGTATGCGTACGGAACGATTTGAAGTGGAATGATCATATAACATTAATTGTTGATAAGGCGGGTACCAGGTTGAGATTCATTGGGAGAGTCCTTAGAAAATGTAGTCCATAAATAAAGGAGGTGGCTTACAAAACACTCGTTCGACCTACACTTGAGTATTGCTCGTCAGTGTGGGATCTGTACCAGATCGGGTTGACGGAGGAGATAGAGAAGATCCAAAGAAGAGCGGCGCGTTTCGTCACAGGGTTATTTGGTAAGCGTGATAGCGTTACGAAGATGTTTAGCAAACTCAAGTGGCGGACTCTGCAAAAGAGGCGCTCTGCATCGCGGTGTAGCTTGCTCGCCAGGTTTCGAGAGGGTGCGTTTCTGGATGAGGTATCGAATATATTGCTTCCCCCTAATTATACCTCCCGAGCAGATCACGAGTGTAAAATTAGAGAGATTCGATCGCGCACGGAGGCTTTCAGACAGTCGTTCTTCCCGCGAACCATACGCGACTGGAACAGGAAAGGGGGGGTAATGACAGTGGCACGTAAAGTGCCCTCCGCCACACACCGTTCGGTGGCTTGCGGAGTATAAATGTAGATGTAGATGTAGATGTAGATGTAGACACCGTTGGGTGGCTTGCGGAGTATAAATGTAGATGTAGATAGATGTAGAGGGTCCGGTCATGAAAACTGACAACGGCGGGGAGAGCGGTGTGTAGGCCACACGTCGCTCCATATCTGCATCCAGTGACGCCTGTCGGGAGAGGATGACACGATGGTCGGTCAGCACCGTTGGATCTTCCGAGGCCTGTTCGGACGGAGTTTAGCTAAGTTCAGTTTAAATGTATACACGATCTCATTTTTGGTCGAAATCGAACAATTTCGGAACAATCTTCGCCGTTATTCCTTTCATGCCCAAAGCACACAAAAAAATCGCTTCGCATGAGCCAAGGGACATGCCAACATATCAGCAACCTCTCTGATGGTGATTCGGCGATTTTACAGAACCCCTATCTTCACGTCTTCCACAGTGTCGTCAGTAATTAATGTGTTAGGGCGCCCAAGCGGTCGTCGTCTTCAACGTCTTCCGACCCTCTTTGAAACATTTACACAACTCGTAAACTCTTATCTTATAGTAGATTCGCCAAAAACGACAGCCGACATTTCGAATACAATGCTGCACTTTATTTCATTTTCAAGTAAAATATAACACAAATTCTTTGATCTATCGTTTTCGTAAGTAAAAATTCGCCGAGCACTCGAAATCAGATACAACCTTTCTGACTGTCAACAATAAAATAAATATTCAAAACAGCTGATAATGCAAACATATGCCAGGAACATGTGTATCACCAAGATAAAAAAGATCTTGATAATCAGACGTATAAAGCCCGCGAAGTTAAAAAATTCCCGCTACTTTTGATCGCATCTCGTATGCACTCTACTGATATCGTTGCTAGTAAATGACTGCACTGCACGTATGTACTGTAATTGTAAAAGTCTCTGCTTCAAATCTTACTAGTAACAGCTTTTTAATTTTATTTAAATTATATATTTATTAACAAATATAAGTGTTAATTAACAAATATCCTATCATAAGTTTGTAATAAAAAATGTATCTTTCTATTTCCAATTAATGAACATATGAAAATAAATCTAAATTTGATAGAAATATGTGAAATGCCTTATTGATAAATGAAAACATTATAAAATCAATAATCCTGCTTAACCTCTAGAAATAAAAAAATATATATTTATTTTTATTTTGTATCTGATGTTTGGCATTTTTGCAACAGATTTTAATTTAACATGAACACTGATTCTTTCTATGGAATCAGCAATTAAAATAAAAGTATTTTGTTTTATTAAAATATTACGAATCAGTGTTTGTTAATTAAGATGTCTATTTGTTAATACATATGGAATTTAAAAAATAAAAAATGTTAAAATATCCACGGGTGTACTGCCGGTCTGTAGTGTCCAACGGGCACAATATTTCGGCGATCATACATGTCGCCATCATCAGGTGAACTGACGGACTGAGCTCCTGTGAACGTGACGGCACGGAGATCCGTACGCTATGGCTGCTCAGAGGGAACTGGGTTCGGTCGCGGCGGCGGCCGATATAAATACCCTCCGCCCGCGGCGCGCTCCCTCCGCCGTCCGCGCCCCGCGCCACAGTCGCGCGGTTGAACAGATTGCGACGGCGTCTGAGATGACGTCGGTGTGATGGCTCTGTCCGCCGTGGTCGTCACAACTATACGTTTGCTCGATTTACTCTTGATTAACCCGATCGCTGGTTCCCAAGCCTTGCTAAGATTATAGCCACAGTCACGGTTTATGAGGTCGTCATTGGTGCGAATTTCGATGGCCTCTCTAACAACGCTGTCCCAGTATCTCGACGTCTGTACCAGAATCCTCGTGCGGTCATACTCCATGGCGTGATTTTCCGACAAACAATGTTCAGCGACCGCCGACTTGCTCGGATACATCAGTCGAGTGTGCCTCTGGTGTTCACGGCATCGATCCTCGACGGTACGCATCGTCTGACCAACATACGACTTGCCACATTGGCACGGAATCTGGTACACGCCGGCCTCCCTCAACCCGAGGTCATCTTTGGCACTCCCCACCAGTGCACGAGTTTTATTTGGAGGACAAAACACAGTTCCGACCCGGTGTTTCTTCAGAATGCGGGCGATTTTTCCCGAGAGTGCGCCTGTGTATGGAATAAACGCAGTGCCTACCTCCTCCCTCGTGACTTCATCCATCTCAACAGGTTGTGCTGCAGTGGTTGGGCGGAGAGCACGTCGAATCTGCCACTCTGAGTACCCATTTTTTCGAAATACAGTTCTCAGATGTTCCAATTCCTGGGGTAGACTCTCTGCATCAGAGATAGTGCGCGCCCTATGTACTAGAGTTTTAAGTACCCCATTCCTCTGTGAAGGGTGGTGGCAGCTGTCTGCATGCAACTACAGATCAGTGTGCGTTGTCTTCCGACACACCCCATGACCTAGGGTGCCGTCAGCCCTTCTCTTGACCAAGACGTCAAGGAAAGGTAATTTACCCTCCCTTTCATAGTGAATTTGATGTTGGGGTGTATGGAGTTCAGATGTGTAAGGAAGTCAAGGAGTTTATCCATACCATGTGGCCAGATGACGAACGTGTCGTCCACGTAACGGAAAAAGCAAGTAGGTTTCCATACGGATGACGACAGGGCTTCCTCCTCGAAGTTCTCCATGTACAAATTTGCTACCACCGGTGAGAGTGGGCTACCCATGGCGACTCCCTCCGTTTGTTCGTAGTATTCTCCATTAAAAAGAAAATACGTGGAAGTCAAGACATGCCTAAAAAGTTCAGTGGTCTTCTCGTCAAACTTCTGACTAATCAATTCTAGTGACTCTCGCAGGGGTACCCTCGTAAACAAGGAAACGACGTCAAAACTCACCATGATATCTGACTCGTCCAACCTGAAGCTATCAAGGCGTGTAACAAAATCCACGGATGTGATGAGGGCATTTACCCACATAAGGACTTAATATTCTCGTCAGGTATTTGGCCAACAAATATGTAGGTGCCCTGATGTTGCTGACAATGGGGCGTAATGGTACCCCCTCTTTGTGAACCTTCGGGAGTCCATATAGTCTAGGCGGTACCGGACCTTGGGGTAACAATTTCTTAGCGTCACCCTCCGGTAAATCTGCGTCCTTGAGAAGCGCCCTCGTCTTGTTCTCCACCTTCTTTGTAGGGTCAACGCTGATCTTCCGCTAGGAATCGTCATTTAGCAGACTCTGCATCTTATCAGTGTAGTCCTTATGCGAGACAACAACTGTAGCACTGCCTTTGTCAGCCGGTAAGACAACAATTTCAGAGCGCTCCCTCAGATCACGAATGGCCGCCCTCTCTTTACTGCTGATATTTGACTTCATCGGCTTGGATTTCGTCAACGCACGACAAGTTTCACGACGTATTTCCTCGGCTGATTCTGGCGGAAGTCGAACTGCAACCTGTTCAACAGCACTAACAATTTCTGCGACCGGAGTGAACTTGGGGGTGGGAGCGAAGTTGAGACCTTTCTGCAAAACCGAGACCGCATCATCACTCAACACCATGCCACTCAAATTGATGACAGTCTTGCACGGAACCTGCAGAGATGGTTTGTCAAGGAGACGTGAGAACCTGGCTGTTTGACGTCCCGTAGCCTTCTTATGGGCGGAATCAGCTGACACCCAGGTGACACCATCAATCCAATCCCAGGAACAAGAAGTGAACTTACTAGCCAGTTGCAAATGTAGTTTGAGTAATTCCTGTGAGATAAACTCAAGGCTCCGGCGGGTGAATTGCACTCTCTCACGTACCAATGCGAGGCTTGATTCTCTTAGCTACTGCAGAATCGATGTGATGCATAACATTAGCAAAATTTGGAACAACATTCTCGGAACGACATCTCTTTAGAAAGGCAAGAGTACTTAGCAAACGACATCTACGGTGGCGCAACTTTTCAAATTTCTTCATGCTGCGATACATCTCCTCCCCGTAAAGGTTTATGATGTGATTCTTGAGTTTCTCCCGGCGTATTTGATAATCAAAATATCCACGGGTGTGCTGCCGGCACCAATGACGACCTCATAAACCGTGACTGTGGCTATAATCTTAGCAAGGTTTGGGAACCAGCGATTGGGTTAATCAAGAGTAGATCGAGCAAACGTATAGTTGTGACGACCACGGCGGACAGAGCCATCACTCCGACGTCATCTCAGACGCCGTCGCAATCTGTTCCACCGCGCGACCGTGGCGCGGGGCGCGGACGGCGGAGGGAGCGCGCCGCGGGCGGAGGGTATTTAAATCGGCCGCCGCCGCGACCGAACCCAGTTCCCTCTGAGCAGCCATAGCGTACGGATCTCAGGAGCTCAGTCCGTCGGTTCACCTGATGATGGCGACATGTATGATCGCCGAAATATTGTGCCCGTTGGACACTATAGACCGGCAGCACACCCGTGGATATTTTGATTATCAAATACGCCGGGAGAAACTCAAGAATCACATAAAAAATGTTGTTTTTAGTGAGATTCGAACCAGCGGTTTCTACACCACAAAGATTTTATGTTATCCACGCAGTTAATGATGTTTCCTTTTTCCGCATTGGTTTATACGTTATTGTAAGTTAAATGTTATAAATAATTCCTGGATTGTAAAAGTGAATATCTCAGCAACGCAATACCCAATTGCAACAAACGAAGTGTCTAAGGCTATATCATGTAAAATTGCATCGGACTGTGGTAGTAGATTTACTGAAATTATTCACATATTTAAATAAGACGCCGAAAAGTGGATTTCGCACAATTAAAAACAGCTTTTCATACTAAATAAATTGATAAACATTAAAAGTAGCGGCAGTACTGTAAACTTGAGGTATGAAGTAAATTATTTAATGCAAAATTTAAATTTTTTGTAATATAGACCCGAAAACAGAGGAAAATCATATAAATTATTGTTTAGATATAAGCGATGGTAGATAAAAGAAAAATGATATTAGCACAATATTTCTCAGAAAACTTCTTTGTGATTTGCAGTATCATATGCACATAAAAGGTTAAACTTAAGAATTCCAGCAATTTTCTGTTTCGGTAGTTTAACTGACTTCAGTGGTGCTTGAGCAAGGTTTCCTGAGTGAACAGTGGCAATTTGGAGGAGAGTCTGGGTTCGGATTCCGTTGGTGGCGGTTAGGCTGTGTTAGTCTGTGATAGGAAAAAGTTTTATCTGATAAGAGGTGAAATAGCCGCTAGTTGCGTGTGTGAATTATTCAGAGTTCCTACTTTCGAAGATAGATATTTTTCGGCATCTGATAAACTTTTTATTTTTCGGGTTGCATGTGATACAAGCCGCACTTGTAAAGTTTCAGTGTGCAGCCATTGTGGAATTTATATACTGTGGAACTTTAACGGTTTCCTAAAGATAACTCACGCAGTTAATCGTGGTTTATTCTACTGCCTCCAAGTCCTTACGAAACTTGGTCAGGCTCTGAAATTAATTTATTGTGAACCATGACTTTAGATTTTTCTCTGTTTCTATTGAAAATAAACTCGAATTTTGGAAACTTTATAAAATACCTGAGTGCATATGTGATTTTTGCATAGCAAATCCTGCCTGCTTTCGTATTAAATACTTTTGTGGAACGTTGGGCACATTGCTACGAAAGTGAGTTGGCGTCCCACATATGAAACGTAGCCAGACTTGTAAGTCCAGCCACATTTATGGGAACCCATTGAAGTGTTTGCACTGCGTAATATGTGGATAAATCTTTTCATGCAGTAGCGTGTGGGGGCTTCTAGCTGATGCAGAACTTGAGAACAGTTTAGAACTTCGATTTTCGGCGAGTTGATGAGAGAGCTTGTATTTTATTTCATCATCGACACCACATTCACATTACTCTACAAACCACCATTTCTGTATAAAACAGTGTATCAATTATCTTAAATGTAAATATTACATTTAGAAAACATTCAGAATGTTACATGTCGAACAATAACATATAATATCATTTTATCGTGAGGCTAATATCTGACAAAACGGTATTCACTTCTTTCTTTTGATTTAGTCAACAGTTTCTTGTCATTCTTAACAATTTACAAACAGACCTCACAACAGTAGCTCTAAGTTACAGCTGAATAATTTCATCTCGAAGTAATTATTAGTGACATACGTTAGCCTTGAATAATTATTTTCTCAGCTTTATGGATTATCGACTTGGATACTCTGCAAACCACACTTAAGAGCCCGAAAGATACATCCATAGCCGCTTAACTCGCTTAAAAGGTGAATTAGACATTATTATTTCAGTGTCAATCATATTCGTACCACAAACAAGTAATGTAAGCTTCCATGGTCCGGAGTTGCAG
Source organism: Schistocerca piceifrons (assembly GCF_021461385.2). Taxonomy (NCBI): domain Eukaryota; kingdom Metazoa; phylum Arthropoda; class Insecta; order Orthoptera; family Acrididae; genus Schistocerca; species Schistocerca piceifrons. The sequence continues at coordinate 79,323,127 of NC_060148.1, read as the reverse complement.
TTAGCATTGCCTCGATTAAATAAGGCATTGCTTACTGTTGTCGTAACTTTTCAAAGTCAAAAGTATTTTTCAGTAATACATAGGCTGACTAGACGTCCCAGTTTTGCCAGAACAGTCCCGATTTTCACATGAATATCTCGGTGCCCCGAGAAATTCACGACACATAATTGACTCGGTTCTTAATCTAGAAATGAAATGCGTGCAATAATACACTAAGTGATCAAAAGTATCCAGACACCTGGCTGGAAATGACTTACAACCTCGTGGCGTCCTCCATCGGTAATGATGGAATTCAATATGGTGTTGGCCCACCCTTAGCCTAAATGAACAGACATACGTTCAATCAGGTGCTGGAAAGTTTCTTGGGGAATGACAGCCCATTCTTCGCGGAGTGCTGCGGTGAGGAGAGGTATCGATGTCGGTCGGTGAGACCTGGCACGAAGTCAGCGTTCCAAAACATCCCAAAGATGTTTTATAGGACTCACGTCAGGACTCTGTGCAGGCCAGTCCATTACAGGGATGTTATTGTCGTGTAACCACTCCGCCACAGGCCGTGCATTATGAACAGGTGCTCGATCGTGTTGAAAGATGCAATCGCCATTCCCGAAATGCTCTTCAACAGTGGGAAGCAAGAAGGTGCTTAAAACATCAATGTAGGCCTGTGCTGGGATAGTACCCCGCAAAACAACGAGGGGTGCAAGCCCCCTCCATGAAAAACACGACCACACCATAACACCACCGCCTCCGAATTTTACTGTTGGCACTACACAAGCTGGCAGATGACTTTCACCGGGCATTCGCCATACCCACACTCTGCCATCGGATCGCCACATTGTGTACCGTGATTCGTCACGCCATACAACGTTTTTCCACTGTTCAATCGTCCAATGTTTACGTTCCTTACACCAAGCGAGGTGTCGTTTGGGATTTACCAGCGTGAGGTGTGGCTTATGAGCCGTTTCTCACCTCCCGCCTAACTATATAGTACTTGCAGTGGATCCTCATGCAGTTTGGAATTCTTCTGTGATGGTCTGGGATAGGTCTGCCTATTACACATTACGACCCTCTTCAACTGTCGTGCGGGCCACGGTATGGTGCTTCGACGACCAATCCACCTGTCATGAAATATGCTATTCAATACCGCTGCAACCGCACGCGAGCTATGTGCCAGACATCCATCATGTTGGAAGTACATCACCATTCTGTCATGCAGTGAAAGATATTGTAGTAACATCGGTAGAACATTACGTAGGAAATCAGAATACATTGCACCATTTAGATTGCCATCGGTAAAATGGGGGCCAATTATCCTTCCTCCCATAATGCCGCACCATACATTAACCCGGCAAGGTCGCTGATGTTCCACTTGTCGCAGCCATCGTGGATTTTTCGTTCCCCAGTAGTGCATTTTATGCCGTTGTATGTTACCGCTGTTGCTCAATGACGCTTCGTCGCTAAATAGAACGCGTGCAAAAAATCTATCATCGTCTCATAATTTCTCTTGTGCCCAGTGGCAGAACTGTACAAGACGTTCAAAGACGTCCTCCATGCAATTCCTTGTGGATAGAAATGTGGTACGGATGCAATCGATGTTGATGTATCTTTCTCAACACCGATTTTTTTGGGATTCCCGATTCTCGCGCAATTTGTCTGCTACTGATGTGCGGATTAGCCGCGACAGCAGCTAAAACACCTACTTGGGGATCAATATGTGTTGCAGGTCGTGGCTGACGTTTCACATGTGGCTGAACACTTCCTGTTTCCTTAAATAACGTAACTATCCGGCTAGCGGTTCGGACACTTGGATGATGTCGACCAGGATACCGAGCAGCATACACAGCACACGCCCATTGGGCATTTTGATCACAATAGCCATACATCACACGATATCGACCTTTTCCGCAATTGGTAAAAGGTCCATTTTAACACGTGTAATGTATCACGAAGCAAATACCGTCCGCACTGGCGGAATGTTACGTGATACGACGTACTTATACGTTTGTGACTATTACAGCGCCATCTATCACAAAGCGAAAAAAGTGGTCCAGCTGAAACATTCATATGTCTTTACGTACTACACGAATATGTAATAAAAAATGGGGGCTCCTATTAAAAAAAAAACGCAGTTGATAACCGTTCGACCTATGGCAGTGCCATCTAGCCAGCCAACCATAGCGCGTTTCCCCTTCAAGCTAGACGAGATTCGTTCTTTGTAGTTCTTTCGTTTGATGCTTATTTTGTGAGATATTTGGCCAAGTCACTATCAATGAACCACCCTGTATATTCCCTTGGAAGCTGTTACATAGGCAGTCTGCTACTATAACTGTGCACCGAGTTCATCGTTTAGTAATGTAAATAGACTGCATTACTTAAGTTACTTTGACAACTGACGTAGGCTGTAGCTCCTATAAAGGAAATGCAAATTTAAATACACTGTCTAACAATAAATAAGTGATGTGATGTACCTTACCGTTATTCTGGCAAATGTGTTATAAGAAGTACTGATATTTTAGCATATTGGTCAGTGACATGCAGGAATACAGTGATGTAATTTCAACGAATGAGTTACAAGAATAACACAAATTAGCGGGGATATATTTAGGACGGAGCTGTAGCGTCCCGTACATGGTCCAACAGGATATTTTTTCCACCTTAAATATGTGACGGTTGGTAACCCCTGGCGCACTTATGAAACCGGAAAGGGTTTCGTGAGTAAACTGTCTTTACGGGACTGCCCCGCCGCATTCCCGAGGGCATTCTATGAACACGTGATTCGCCGGCGCTTCGGAGCTCAAATTGCACCCCTCTCTTCGGCCCTACGCGATTGTTTGCCTGTGCATTAGTATGCCTATCTGTGTGTGTGTGTGTGCATGTGTGAGCGAGCGAGAGAGGGGGGGGGGGGAGTGTGTGTGTGTGTGTGTGTGTGTGTGTGTGTGTGTGTGTGTGTGTGTGTGTGAGGGAGGGAGAGAGAGAGAGTGAGAGAGTAAGAGAGAGAGCAGAAGGGGGACGGGGTGAGTGGGTGAGGGGCGCACGTGCTCGCCTTGAGCCGTAAACAGAAGGACTGTCGGAGCGGCGGGGGGGCTCAGGATAGCGTGGTATAATGGGGCAGCGCCGCCCCACCCCGTCCACGGAACAGCTCGTGTCTCCCTCGCTGATGCTGATCGATGTGGAGTGTGGACTGCCTCCGTGTTGGAACAGTCCCACGCCTGACTGCTGGCGAGCGCCACGCGCTCCCGCCAGATGCACCTGTCTCGGCGTCGCGTGGACCCATCAGACTGTTCTCCTCCCCCTTTCCGATGAAAACATTTGTGCCTGCCAAAGTGCCTCCACGCTTCAAATACCATTCATTGCAGTGCTGCTGGCTTCCTCGCCGTTAGCCGCCCTTCAAGGTGAGTACAATCCTTCTTTTTATTGGTGTACTTCCGTGCTGTTGTTTCCATTTTATGCACAATATGTGAACGACCCTGTCAGCTGTCTTATTCAAGTGTTACGACTTTTTTCTGTTACGTATACTCTCTGCCTGACCGTGAGCTACTGTCGATCTCGCGCCGTTGTTTCCGAGCTCGATTCCCAACACCCACTACGGCCTCATCTCATGCTATTTTGTTTTTCAATGCCCGCACTGATATTTTTACATCTACATCCATACTCCGCAAGCCACCTGACGGTGTGTGGCAGAGGGTACCTTGAGTACCTCTATCGATTCTCCCTTCTATTCCAGTCTCGTATTGTTCGTGGAAAGAAAGATTGTCGGTATGGCCTCTAATCTCTCTGATTTTATTCTCACGGTCTCTTCGCGAGATATACGTAGGAGGGAGCAACATACTGCTTGACTCCTCGGTGAAGGTATGTTCTCGAAACTTCAACAAAAGCCCGTACCGAGCTACTGAGCGTCTCTCCTGCAGAGTCTTCCACTGGAGTTTATCTATCATCTCCGTAACGCTTTCGCGATTACTGAATGATCCTGTAACGAAGCGCGCTGCTCTCCGTTGGATCTTATCTATCTCTTCTATCAACCCTATCTGGTACGGATCCCACACTGGTGAGCAGTATTCAAGTAGTGGGCTAACAAGTGTACTGTGACCTACTTCCTTTGTTTTCGGATTGCATTTCTTTAGGATTCTACCAATGAATCTCAGTCTGGCATCTGCTTTACCGACGATTAATTTTATATGGTCATTCCATTTTAAATCACTCCTAATGCCTACTCCCAGGCGGCCGTGGTGGCCGAGCGGTTCTAGGCTCTTGAGCCTGGAACAGCGCGACCGCTACCATCGCAGGTTCGAAACCTGCCTCGGGCATGGATGTATGTGATGTCCTTAGGTTAGTTAGGTTTAAGTAGTTGTAACTTCTAGGGGACTGTTGACCTTAGCTGTTAAGTCCCATAGTGCTCAGAGCCATTTGAACCTACTCCCAGATAATTTATGGAATTAACTGCCTCCAGTTGCTGACCTGCTATATTGTAGCTAAATGATAAAGGATCTTTCTTTCTATGTATTCGCAGCACATTACACTTGTGTACATTGAGATTTAGTTGCCATTCCCTGCACTTCGCTGCAGATCCTCCTCCATTTCAGTACAATTTTCCATTGTTACAACCTCTCGATATACCACAGCACCACCCGCAAAAAGCCTCAGTGAATTTCCGATGTCATCCACAAGGTCATTTATGTATATTGTGAATAGCAACGGTCCTACGACACTCCCCTGCGGCACACCTGAAATCACTCTTACTTCGGAAGACCTCTCTATTGAGAATGACATGCTACGTTCTGTTATCTGGGAACTCTTCAATCCAATCACACAATTGGTCCGACAGTTCATATGCTCTTACTCTGTTCATTAAACGACTGTGGGGAACTGTATCGAACGCCTTGCGGAAGTCAAGAAACACGGTATGTACGTGCATTCCTAGAAATGCACATTCTGCCAGTGTTTCGCAGCTTTGCTGTATGTGACAGCCGCCTAGATCTTATGGCTGGGGTAAACGTGAGAGCGAAGGACATTCATGCCAATTTCCAGAATACGCTGGTGGCCTGTGCTCCTTGATATTCATCTGTTGCCAAATGGTCAAACGAATTTAAATTTCGTCGGGAAAGGTTAGATGATGATCCGCGCAGTAGTCGGCCAATATGTGTCACTACTCCAGAAATAACTGCAAAAGTGCACAAAATGGTCGTGGAGTATCACCGATTGAAAGTTCGTGAAATTGCTCACGCTTGCCAAATGTCATGTGAAAGGGTATATCACATTTTAACTGAAGAACTACAAATGAAAAACTTATCTGCTAGATGGGTGCAGCGACTCTTGACGCTGAATCAAAAGCGTACGAGAATGGACTTAACGGAACAATCTTTGGCCCGTTTAAGGAGAAAAAAACAAATTTTTCCGCCGGTTTGTGACCACAGCTGAAACTTGGGTGCAGTAGGATGCCGCAGAGACAAAACAACAGCCAAAGCAGTGGAAACATGCTGATTCTCTGCCACCAAAGAAAGCCGGAGTGGCCGAGCGGTTGTAGGCGCTACAGTCTGGAACCGCGCGACCGCTACGGCCGCAGGTTCTGGCATTGATGTGTGTGATGTCCTTAGGTTAGTTACGTTTAAGTACTGGGTGATCAAAAAGTCAGTATAAATTTGAAAACTTAATAAACCATGGAATAATGTAGATAGAGGGGTAAAAATTGACACACATGCTTGGAATGACATGGGGTTTTATTAGAGCAAAAAACAAAGAAACAAAGTTCACAAAATGTCCGACAGGTCTCTTGCGCACGTCGTTTGGTGATGATCGTGTGCTCAGCCGCCACTTTCGTCACGCTTGGCCTTCCAGGTCCCCAGACCTCAGTCCGTGCGATTATTGGCGTTGGGGTTACCTGAAGTCGCAAGTGTATCGTGATCGACCGACATCTCTAGGGATGCTGAAAGACAACATCCGACGCCAGTGCCTCACCATAACTTTGGACATGCTTTACAGTGCTGTTCACAACATTACTCCTCGACTACAGCTATTGTTGAGGAAGGATGGTGGACATATTGAGCATTTTATGTAAAGAACATCATCTTTGCTTTGTCTTACTTTGTTATGCTAATTATTGCTATTCTGATCAGATGAAGCGCCATCTGTCGGACATTTTTTGAACTTTTGTATTTTTTTTGGTTCTAAAGAAACCCCATGTCATTCCAAGCATTTGTGTCAATTTTTACCTCTCTATCTACATTATTCCATGATTTATTCAGTATTCAAATTTATAATGACTTTTTGATCACACGGTAGTTGTAAGTTCTAGGGGACTGATGACCTCAGCAGTTTAGCCCCATAGTGCTCATTTCCATTTTTGAACAATTCCTTCAGTGGGAAAGGTCATGGCATCATTGTTCTGGGATTCGAAGGGGATTCTGTTTGTAGATTATCTCCCCACTGGAGAATACTATGCTAACAAAAGATACGGGAAAAAAGACCAGGTTTAGCAAGGAAGAAAGTCATCTTCCATGAAGACAACACGCGCCCGCACACACGTGCCATCGCCCTGGCAAAATTACACGAAATAAGGTATGAATTGTTGGCACACCCGCCTTATTCACCCGATATAGCTCCGTCAGACTTCGATCTCTTCCCAAAACTGAATTTTTTCTTTTGGTGGACGAACATTCACTTCAGACGGAGAATTGATAGCCAGAGTTGACAACTATTTTGCAAGCCTGGAGGAAACTCAATTTTCGAGATGGGATCAAGGTACTGGAACATTGTTGGACCAAGTGTATTAATCTACAAGGAGACTACATTGAAAAATAAAAAGAGTTTCAATGTTGTAAGTATTTCTTTTCTGTTCCGTTCTGAGAACTTTTCATACCGCCCTCGTAGTACACGCTGGACTGTTTACACTAGGGGCGACTTTTCGCCGATAGTTATTGTCTGATAGTTCCTTGCGAGTGTCCGAGAGTTTTGCGAGAGCAGATGTGCGAAGCGTTTACACTCTACAGGGTGAGTCCGTCCGTGAGAGGTGACAGATCACTGCCAGCGATGTTTCTCTCGTAGTTGTTTGCGCGGAAGAAGAGATTGCGGTGGAAGAGTGTCGGGCTGCAGCTGTACTTGTAATACTTTTAGTAGCAAAGAAAAATTTATGTAAAAGACTCTGTTCGTTCATACAATGTAAACTTTCACGGCCGGTATTGTCTTCACGTAAAACTTCCGGGCTGATAGGCCGTGGTCGAAGTATAAAACTGTCTCCTGACGTTTCGTCTCCGACTGCGGGAGACATCCTCGGAGGTAAAGCGGCGAACTGCAAAGAGAACTCGAGGAAGCGCTGATTATATAGGCAGTACAGAGGGCGCCACTGTCGATCACGTGGCGTCAGCTATAAGATTTTCTCTGGTAATGCCGACATTCACGATTGAAAGTAATCGATCGCCACGCTTGCGGTGCAACGCTGACATCCAAATTTTATCCAGTTTAACACCTTCGTCTTTCCCGTTAAAATTATTACGATGTTTATCAATCTCGATAGCGTCTCTATACAAGCGTGCATAATAATGCGAGGTTTTTGATATGACGCTCGTCTCGCTGAATTTTTTTTCATGATCACCTTCCTGGTAAACATGTTCCGCTACGGCCGATTTATCCTTGTGACCCAGGCGGCAATTCCTCTCATGTTCGACAATATGGGTGTTCACACTTCGCTTTGTGGTACCGATGTATACCTGTCCACAACTACAAGGAATTTTATATACCCCCGGTGTAGCCAAAGGGTGCCTTGCATCTTTTGCCGACCTTATAAATTCTTTTATTTTCCTAGTGGGTCTGAAAATAGTTTCCACCCCATACTTGCCTAAAATTTTCTCAATGCGATCTGTGACCTTACTAATGAAGGGAAGAAAAACTTTACCCTTGGGCGACTGTTGTTCGTCGTTACTCTTGATTCTCTGCCTAGATCGAAGTGCTCGATCTATATCCTTGCTAGAATAGCCATTCTTCACGAAAGTTGACTGTTGGGCCATAAGGTGCATAGAAAGCCCACACATACTGATCGTTATCTACACAAAGATTCAAACCACCACCCTAGACAATAAAGAGGTGTAATGAAAACTTTGGTAGACAGGGCGTACAAACTTTGTGAACCTGTTTATTTAAAAGATGAGATTGAACATCTACGGTCAACTTTCGTGAAGAATGGCTATTCTAGCAAGAATATAGATCGAGCACTTCGCTCTAGGCAGATAATCAGGAGTAACGACGAACAACAGTCGCCCAAGGGTAAAGTTTTTCTTCCGTTCATTAATAAGGTCCCAGATCGCATTGCGAAAGTTTTAAGCAAGTATTGGGTGGAAACTATTTTCAGACCTACCTGGAAAATAAAAGAATATTTAAGATCAGCAAAAGATGCACGACACCCTTTGGCTACACCGGGGGTATGTACAATTCCTTGTAGTTGTGGACAGGTTTACATCGGTACCACAAAGAGAAGTGTGGACACCCGTCTTGTTGAACATAAGAGGAATTGCCGCCTGGGTCACACGGACAAATCGGTCATAGCGGAACATGTTTACTGGGAAGGTGATCATGAAATAAAATTCGGCGAGACGGGCGTCATATCAAAAACCTCGCATTATTATGCACGCTTGTATAGAGACGCTATCGAGATTGATAAACATCGTAATAATTTTAACGGGAAAGACGAAGGTGTTAAACTGGATAAAATTTGGATGTCAGCGTTGTACCGCAAGCGTGGCGATCGATTACTTTCAATCGTGAATGTCGGCATTACCAGAGACAATCTTATAGCCGACGCCAGGTGATCGACAGTGGCGCCCTCTGTACTGCCTATATAATCAGCGCTTCCTCGAGTTCTCGTCGCAGTTCGCCGCTTTACCTCCGAGGATGTCTCCCTCAGTCGGAGACGAAACGTCAGGAGACAGTTTTATACTTCGACCACGGCCTATCAGCCCGGAAGTTTTAAGTGAAGACTCTGTTCGTGTTGAATAAGAGAGCGGATCAGGTGGCGCGATTATTTTGAAGCACGAAAGAATCCCATAGTGCTGAACTGCCATATTGCGTCCCAGATTTGCGCCGTTTACAGTTTGTACGCTAAAAGGCTGCACAGCTTGTGATGGAAGATTTTATAAGAATGACGGCGATGGAGATGGAAGAAGTACTCATTATAACTGGACCTAAAATTGCCATTCTAGATACTCTTCTGTGTAAATCCATCACTTTGCAGGTATGAATTAAACAACGCCATCAGTCACAACTTTTTCGTGTTTTATTAACTACACGGTGCATTTCGGACCCTGTGGCTCCATCGTCAGGTGCAATTTGTCTTAATACATGTTTTATTTCTTCTCCTGAATGAGGTGAAATGTATACTCATGTCACGAAAAGGTTTAATGTTAGGTTATGAATTTCGTAAGTCGAACGCGGAAAATATGTGGAAAATACTGGAAAATGAACAGTGTAAACTTACCACATCATCCAAGGAAACCATTTTTAATGTTTTAGTACCGGAAAAACATTCTTTTCTCCATCGTTTTAGTACATGTCACTTCATTCAAAATGTACATTTGACACACACATGTTTATAAACACTTCACCAGGCTCAAGAATTTCGAAGAATCAGTCATTACACAACATATGTTGGAAACGAAACATGTCATCAACAGTCTAGAAAACAAGTTGGTAATACTAGATAACGAAGCCAATGGTAAGACCCTAAGTCTGTTAGAACAACTGGAGATATACCCCCACTAAATCAAAAGACCAGAACCTATGTTACATGAACAAACAGATTTCGCAAGCCATAGTTATTTCAGTAACTTTAAAGACCTATTCTAAAGTTGTTTCTTGTATATGTGAATTGTTTAGTAGTCATATCTTTAGCACTACGAATAAATTCATCTTTGACAATACCATGTACAAAAACATCTGTGAAGTGTTTATAAGCATGTGTGTGCAAATGTACATCTTGAATGAAGTGACATGTACTAAAACGACAGAGAAAAGAATGTTTGCCGGTACTAAAACGTTAAAAATGCTTTCCTTGGATGATATGGTACGTTTACACTGTTCATTTTCCACATATTTTCCGCGTTCGACTTACGAAATTCATAACCTAACATTAAACCTTTTCGTGACAGGAATGTGCATTTCACCTCATTGAGGAGAAGAAATAAAACACGTATTAAGACAAATTACACCTGACGATGGACCTACAGGGTCCGAAATGCATCGTGTAGTTAATAAAACACGAAAAAGTTGTGACTGAAGGCGTTGTTTAATTCATACCTCCAATGTTTTGAATTCAGTCACGTTTTAAGCTGCAAAATATGGATAAAATTAAATCCATTACTGTTAAAGACAGATTGCTTATGACACTAACGTTTCCAGCATCAGCTACGTTTATTCTCTTTAATATTTGCTAATGTAACAATTACAATGAAATAACATTGCACCAGTTTCGTCTTGATATCTATAGACGTTCAAATTCCAGGTAGGTCGGAAATCTGGTAACTGAAGCATACCCGTAACCGGGTGCATAAGTCCGTAGCGTTATTTACAACAGTGTGCCAATGCTGGGGTAACTTATCGATTCCGCGACTGTGGAAATAATGTGGTTTTGAGGCGAAGAACTCGACAAGTCATATTCGAGGCGCATTTTCATCCGGGTAGGAAGTTCCTTGAAGGTTATTCAGTCGAGAGCGTGAAAGGTGGAAATCTGAGGGCCCAAGATCAGGTTGATAAAGTGGGCGTGGAATGATTTCTCAAGCCAACTGCTGTGTAGTGTTCTTTGTCACTTTAGCAGAATGCGGGCGGACGTTATAGTGAAATAGCATCACTTCACGTAGTCTTCCTGGTTGTTGTTCTCGGACTGCGCCTGCAAGACGTCTCAGCTGTTGACAACAAATGTCAGCAGTGATGTTGACACCTATATAGTGTTGAGGAACAGTGGACAAAGTTCAAAACCATCGTACAATATGCATTAGATGAGTATGTGCCAAGCAAGATCGTAAGAGATGGAAAAGAGCCACCGTGGTACAACAACCGAGTTAGGAAACTGCTGCGGAAGCAAAGGGAACTTCACAGCAAACAAAAATATAGCCAAAGTCTTGCAGACAAACAAAAATTACGCGAAGCGAAATGTAGCGTGAGGAGGGCTATGCGAGAGACGTTCAATGAATTCGAAAGTAAAGTTCTATGTACTGATTAGCAGAAAATCCTAAGAAATTTTGGTCTTGTGTCAAAGCGTTAGGTGGATCAAAACAAAATGTCGAGAGACTCTGTGACCAAAATGATACTGAAACAGAAAGGCCGAAATACTAAATGTATTTTTCCAAACCTCTTTCACAGAGGAAGACTGCACTGTAGTTCCTTCTCTAGATTGTCGCACGGATGACAAAATGGTAGATATCGAAATAGAAGACAGAGGGATAGAGAAACAATTAAAATCGCTCAAAAGAGGAAAGGCCGGTGGACCTGATGGGATACCAGTTCTATTTTACACAGAGTACGCGAAGGAACTTGCCCCCCTTTTTGCAGCGGTGTGCCGTGGGTCTCTAGAAGAGCGTAGCGTCCCAAAGGATTGGAAAAGGGCACAGGTCATCCCCGTTTTCAAGAACGGACGTCGAACAGATGTGCAGAACTATAGACCTATATCTCCAACGTCGATCAGTTGTAGAATTTTGGAACACGTATTATGTTCGAGTATAATGACTTTTCTGCAGACTAGAAATCTACTCTCTGGGAATCAGCATGGGTTTCCAAAAATACGATCCTGTGAAACCCAGCTCGCGCTATTCGTCCACGAGACTCAGAGGGCCATAGACACGGGTTCCCAGGTAGATGACGTGTTTCTTGACTTCCGCAAGGCGTTCGATACAGTTCCCCACAGTCGTTTAATGAACAAAGTAAGAGCATACGGACTATCAGACCAATTGTGTGATTCGATTGAAGAGTTCCTAGATAACAGAACGCAGCATGTCATTCTCAATGGAGAGAAGTCTTCCGAAGTAAGAGTGATTTCAGGTATGCCGCAGGGGAGTGTCGTAGGACCGTTGCTATTCAAAATATGCATAAATGACCTTGTGGATAACATCAGAAGTTTACTGAGGCTTTTAGCGGATGATGCTGTGGTATATCGAGAGGTTGTAACAATGGAAAATTGTACTGAAATGCAGGAGGATCTGCAGCGAATTGACGCATGGTGCAGGGAATGGCAATTGAATCTCAATGTAGACAAGTCTAATGTGCTGCGAATACATGGAAAGAATGATCCCATATCATTTAGCTACAATATAGCAGCTCAGCAATTGGAGGCAGTTAATTCCATAAATTATCTGGGAGTAGGCATTAGGAGTGATTTAAAATGGAATGATCATATAAAGTTGACCGTCGGTAAAGCAGATGCCAGACTGAGATTCATTGGAAGAATCCTAACGAAATACAATCCGAAAACAAAGGAAGTAGGTTACAGTACACTTGTTCGCCCACTGCTTGAATACTGCTCACCAGTGTGGGATCCGTACCAGGTAGGGTTGATAGAAGAGACAGAGAAGATCCAACGGAGAGCAGCGCGCTTTGTTACAGGATCATTTAGTAATCGCGAAAGTGTTACGGAGATGATAGATAAACTCCCGTGGAAGACTCTGCAGGAGAGACGCTCAGTAGCTCGGTACAGGCTTTTGTTGAAGTTTCGAGAACATACCTTCACCGAGGAGTCAAGCAGTATATTGCTCCCTCCTACGTATATCTCGCGAAGAGACAATGGGAATAAAATCAGAGAGATTAGAGCCCACACAGATGCATACCGACAATCCTTCTTTCCACGAACAATACGAGACTGGAATGGTTCAAATGGCTCTGAGCACTATGGGACTTAACATCTATGGTCATCAGTCCCCTAGAACTTAGAACTACTTAAACCTAACTAACCTAAGGACATTGCACACATCCATGCCCGAGGCAGGATTCGAACCTGCGACCGTAGCAGTCGCGCAGATCCGGACTGAGCGCCTAGAACCGCTAGACCACCGCGGCCGGCGGGACTGGAATAGAAGGGAGAACCGATAGAGGTACTCTAGGTACCCTCCGCCACACACCGTCAGGTGGCTTGCGGAGTATGGATGTAGATGTATATGTAGAAGCTCCTGTTTCGTTTTGGCTCGACTATTCCTGTCTTTTCCTTATGTTATCACGAAGACAGCATTTCTCGTCACCAGCAACGATACATCATAGGAATAGTCGGTTTTTCTCACGAGCCATTTGATGACGAGCTAGTACAGATGCACGTATGGCCTCCCGCTGATTTTTGTGATTTTAGATTAGAACATGCGGTACCAAAGACCCGGTTTTTGGACCTTCCTCACTGCATGAAAATTTGTCACGCTGATTGAATAATCACATTTGCCAGTTCTCGAGTATGCTGACATGAATCATAGGGGATTAATGAATTTAAATGATCTGCATAGAGCCCCGATGTCTTCCTGCACCTGGAGAGTAACCAATGTCAAAAGGATCCTCCTTAAAACGAGAAAATCATTTTCGTTCCATGCTCTGTCCAATGGCGTTATTCCCGTACACGACGCAAGTGTTTCTCGGTCCCTCCTCCGGTGCCGTCACCCCTCTATTGAACTCAGATAGAAGAGTATGTCGGAAATGTTCCGATTTCTACACTTGGCACTCCATTTTCTAGCGTCCACAGCTCCAATCACTATCTCCAGATGACGAAATGACAGTATGTAAACTCAGACAGCAACAGTAAACAAGAAATAAAAAAATTACAATCGATAAATAAACCCATAGGAACCGGAATATCAACATCCAAAGCTAAAACGCTACGAACTTATGCACTAACCTAATACCTTTATTTTAGCGTTTTTACTTGTACTGAATTAAGGAACAACTCGTAGATTTTTGAACATCTATTCTTCAACATGCAATATAGTAATATAATCAATAAACACCACGTCATATAAAATTATAGATGCAGCTGTATTACTTGAAGTTAAATGGAAATTTTCCGAGTTCTAAACCGATTACTTTCAAATATAACTTCACTTGTCTTTTATGTTAATTAATCTATGTTATAAAATTGCTTTGCCTGATTTTTTGAATTTTTGATATTCTGATAAATTTCTTCTGTAGAGGTGTTAAAAACTGTAGCTGTTTCAGGTAACAAACATTGCATCTTGTCTTAGTTCCTGTATTCCAGTAACTGTACATTCCCTAATGCTGGCCGTTCCTCGTAAAAACTAGTTAAATGGACAACTTCGTCCTGATGCCACTACCTGGGAGCTTTCTTCAGCACTTTCCTTCGCCAACACTTTGCGGACATTCACTGACGGTGCGTATCCGGTTGTCTCAGCTGTCCCGACAACACCGGTATACGTTTAGGGAATGAGGTGTCCCAATGTTTGTATGGCATGTTGACCAAGCCACCGCATGCCTGTCTACAAACATATTATTAGCCTCGAGAAAAAGCTTGGAGGAAATGAAACAGCCCAATCAGTTATATTTTCTTCCGTGGCTGTAAGGTGAATTTTACCGTAGACGCGGCCATGGGAAATTCTGGTAGTGGTTGGTTTAGACTGGCCATTGTTCGTTGTGAAAACGCCTCTCTACCTGGACTGGAATCTTTCGCTGATCGAGATGTTATCGCCTACAAGACCTGCCGCGCGGGATCAGCCGAGCGGTCTGAGGCGCTGCAGTCATGGACTGTGCGGTTGGTCCCGGCGGAGGTTCGAGTCCTCCCTCGGGCATAGGTGTGTGTGTTTGTCCTTAAGATAATTTAGGTTAAGTAGTGTGTAAGCTTAGGGACTGATGACCTTGGCAGTTAAGTCCCATAAGATTTCACACTCACCCTACAAGACCTGGCATTGTGGAATAGATCCCAAGACCCAAAACAGACCTAGTTATGTATATAGTAAAAAGCCATTTACATTGTATACACGCTCCTGTAGAAAAGTTAGTAATAATGAAAGGACTTGCTGAAAATGTAACTGTAACTGGAGATTGTACAATAATTACTAATAAAGTGTGATCGCTGACTTTAGCAACCGGGGAGCGGACATCGCGAACCGGGGGCTCAAGGATGCAACAGTTTGAAAAAAAATCGAAAGCATAGTGCCGGACTGCCCGCTGAGCGCCTAGCGAGTCGATGACGCAACCCGCCCGACTTGGCTCGGCGCACCAGGGCGTACGGCTACAGCACGCGTACGGGTTAACTCCATTATACGAGGACTGTCTAAAAAGTATCCGACCTTTGGCCAGAAAAAAATATTTCGAATACCTGACGGGATTGGGATCCTAATCCCCTTCAAAGTAGACCCATTGTGCTTGCACACACTTAGCCCACCGATCCTTCCACTGCTGGAAACACCTCCGGAAGTCTTCTTTTGGAATGGTGTTCAGCTCCATCGTCGTGTTCCGCATTTTCTCTACTCTCAAAACGGGATCCTTTCAGTGGCGTCTTCAATTTTGGAAACAACCAGAAGTCGCAAGGAGCCATGTCTGGAGAATAGGGAGGTTGGCGAACGGCTGTAATTCCATGTTTGGTGAAGAAATTTTGGATCAACTGGGATGAATGTGCAGGGGCGTTGTCGTGATGAAGTTGCCAGTTTTCTGCTGTCCACATGTCTGGTCTTTTGCGCCGAACTGCGTCACGGAGTCGGCGGAGAACATTGTGATAGTACTTCTTTGTCATTGTTTGTCCTTCCGGTGTGTGTTCGTGATGCACAATTTCATGGACATTGAAAGGTGGCTACAGGGAGTCGTAGCGCCTGAGATTGCGCCAAAGTTTGTTATTCCGCCGCCTGCACTGGTGCAGTAGTAGTTCAGAGGATGTCGAGGGCAGTTGTTGTTCTGTTGAGCGAGAGAGTAGACGCTGTTCGGTTGGTGTAATGTATAGATGGAAGAAGTTGCAATTGTCAGAATATATTTGAGAAAGGAGATGGGCTTTTGATTTATGATGCTGGTGTAATGGAATATTTTCGTCAATATATAATGAGGTAAAAAGGTATTTCGGTTTTCTTTAATGACAATTCCTCTTGCTCACAGGTACAGTCAACAAAGCACCTGGCTCATGTTCATTTATTAGACTTGTAATTCTGGTTTCTATGTGCAATTATCGTAATTCTGGTTTTTCAATTAGTTCATTGTAAATGGTGTTTAAAATATTTTGTCGTATTGAGGAAGAACCGAGCGCAGATACATGTACGTTGAGTCACATTACCACATTTCGTAGCTTTTATAGTTGCAGGGGACTTAATTAATCAATTGTGTTAATGGAAATTCCTTGTCATTCTTTATTTTTATTTTATGCAGTCAGATTGCATGCTAATACTAGTCAGGGCCAACCGGTTACGAGACTTCGTAACTGGTCACACAGCTACTAAAATTATTGCATATATTCATTAATATTGCCGGCCGCGGTGGTCTCGCGGTTCTAGGCGCGCAGTCCGGAACCGCGCGACTGCTACGGTCGCAGGTTCGAATCCTGCCTCGGGCACGGATGTGTGTGATGTCCTTAGGCTAGCTAGGTTTAAGTAGTTCTAAGTTCTAGGGGACTGATGACCACAGCTGTTAAGTCCCATAGTGCTCAGAGCCATTTGAACCATTTTTCATTAATACTAGTCCTTTCTTTTTAATTAAGCCTCCATGCAACATGAAAGAAGGCAGCATTACCTAATTTTGCTTCACACCTGCCGCACTTTCTTCAGCCTTGGAGACTCGGGACGCTTCCATTGCGACAACTGTCTTTTTGTTTCGGAGTCGTACCTGTACACCCATATTCACGGTGTTCAGAAACCTAGGATCAGTGTTGGTGGTGTCCAGAAGGACCTGTGCAACGTCAAAACGGAGGTCTTTTTGTTTCAGCGACAACAACTTGGGCACGAATTTCGCAGCCACTTGGTGCAAGTTCAAATCATCACGTAAAACTGCATGTGCAGAATCTTCACTCTCTCCGACCTCTTCGACAATCTCCCACACGGCCAAACCAAATTTTGCACCCTCTCAACAACAGCTGCACTCCGAGCAGTTTGGGGCCTGCCAGAACGCTGGTCACTCTCCGCTGATGTGCGGCCATTTTCGAATCGGTTGAACCACTACTTAATTTTTGTTAGACCATTGCATCTCCTCCAAACACCTGCTGAATCTTACGAATGTTTTCCGCTTTGAGAATCACCAAGCTTCAGACAAAATTTGATGCAGTATCTTTGCAAACACGTTCAGTCATCTTGAGAGAACCGGTAATCCTACGAACACATTGTGTAGCACCTCGCTCAGCGACCGATAGGCAGCGACTGATGGGCTGGGAGGCAGGGACAAAATTCACGCATGTGCATAAAGCTCTCTTCCTTTACTGTGTACAGTGGTGCCGCTATCGTCTCTGTTTTGCGCGGAAAATTCAAAGGTCGGATACTTTTTAGACAGACCTTGTATACTTGTACTTTCGTTTGGTAATTCTATAAAATCAGACTATGGTGTTTTATATGTTATTTGCTGCATAGCACAAACTCGCCAGGTTAGCCGAGAACGCTAATCCACTGCTTCCTGGACTCGGGTAGCCGCGCCATCTCCGGATCGAATCCGCCCGACGGCTTAACGACAAAAGCCAGTGTTCCGGCCAGCCTGGATGCGGTTTTTAGGCGGTTTTCCACATCCCACTTGGTGAATACCGGTCTGGTCCCCACATCACGCCTCAGTTCCACGGCCCACAGACATTTGAACTCATTCTCACTATTCCATGGATTACACTAGACACAGACAGTTGGA
Organism: Schistocerca piceifrons; assembly: GCF_021461385.2. NCBI lineage: Eukaryota > Metazoa > Arthropoda > Insecta > Orthoptera > Acrididae > Schistocerca > Schistocerca piceifrons. The sequence goes on along the minus strand of NC_060148.1, from coordinate 79,305,367 downwards.
GTATACTAATTCCATCCCGGGGGGGTACGGGGTGTCGGCAGTAAGGGCATCCGGCCACCCCTTAAAATAACCTCGCCAAATCCGATTAAACATGCCGAAAGTCATCGAGTGAAACAGAAGTGATTTCTGGCGTTCCCCAAGGTAGTGTTATAGGCCCTTTGCTGTTCCTTATCTATATAAACGATTTGGGAGACAATCTGAGCAGCTGTCTTAAGTTGTTTGCAGGTGACGCTGTCGTTTATCGACTAATAAAGTCATCAGAACATCGAAACAAACTGCAAAACGATTTATAAAAGATATCTGAATGGTGCTAAAAGTGGCAGTTGACCCTAAATAACGAAAAGTGTGAGGTCATCCACATGAGTGCTAAAAGGAATTCGTTAAACTTCGGTTACACGATAAATCAGTCTAATCTAAAAGCCATAAATTCAACTAAATACCTAGGTATTATATTTACGAACAAAATAAATTGGAAGGATCACATAGAAAATGTTGTGAGGAAGGGTAACCAAAGACTGCGTTTTATTGGTAGTACACTTAGAAAATGTAACAGGCCTACTAAGGTGACTGCCAACAATACACTTGTCCGTCCTCTTTTAGAATACTGCTGCGCTGTGCGGGATCCTTACCAGGTAGGACTGAAAGAGTACATCGAAAAAGTTCAAAGAAAGGCAGCACTTTTTATATTATCGCGAAATATGGGAGAGAGTGTCACAGAAACGATACAGGATTTGGACGTTTTTCGTTGCGACCTAATCTTCTCACGAAATTCCAATCACCAACTTTCTCCTCCGAATGCGAAAATATTTTGTTGACACCGACCTACATAGAGAGGAACGATCACCGCAATAAAATAGGGGAAATCAGAGCTCGTACTGAAAGATGTAGGTGAGATTGGAATAATAGAGAATTGTGGAAGTGGTTCGATGAAGCCTCTGCCAGGCACTTGAATGTGATTTGCAGAGTATCCATGTAGATGTACAGACAATTCATGGCTCTTGCATCACGATAACGCACCCACACAACCATCCAGTTTCGTGCGTGACTACCGCACAAAAAAACGAAACCTCTGCACTGCCTCGTCCTCCGTACTCTCCTGACCTGGCCACTGCGGACTTTTTTTTCTTGTTTCCAAAGTTAAAGATCCCGTTGAAAGGACGAAGATCTGCAACGATAGGCGAGACAAAAGAAAATTCGGAGACGGCGCTTTGCGCAATACAGCAAGAGTTGTGCTGAGGCTGCTTCCTCAAGCGGAAACGGTGCTGGGAGAGGTGTATCAATTGTGGAGGAGAGTATTAGGAAGCGGACGACGCACAATAAGTAAAATGTAAGTGTAGAAAGGTTCGCCGATGACATTGTAATTCTGTCAGAGACAGCAAAGTACTTGGAAGAGCAGTTGAACGGAATGGACAGTGTCTTGAAAGGAGGATATAAGATGAACATCAACGAAAGCAAAACGAGGATAATGGAATGTAGTCGAATTAAATCGAGTGATGCTGGGGGAATTAGATTAGGAAATGAGACAGTTAAAGTAGTAAAGGAGTTTTGCTATTTGGGGAGCAAAATAAGTGATGATGGTCGAAGTAGAGAGGATATAAAATGTAGACTGGCAATGGCAAGGAAAGCGTTTCTGAAGAAGAGAAATTTGTTAACATCGAGTCTAGATTTAAATGCCAGGAAGTTGTTTCTGAAAGTATTTCTATGGAGTGAAACATGGACGATAAATAGTTTGGACAAGAAGGGAATAGAAGCATTCGAAATGTGGTGCTACAGAAGAATGCTGAAGATTAGATGGTAGATCACATAACTAATGAGGAGGTACTGAATAGGATTGGAGAGAAGAGAAATTTGTGGCACAACTTGACTAGATGGAGGGATTGGTTGGTAGGACATGTTCTGAGGCATCCAGGGATCACCAATTTATTTTTGGGCGGCAGCGTGGAGGGTAAAAACCATAGAGGGAGACCAAGAGATGAATACACTAAGCAGATTGAGTATGATGTAGGCTGCAGTACGTATTGGGAGATGAAGCAGCTTGTACAGGATAGAGTAGCATGGAGAGCTGCATCAAACCAGTCTCAGGACTGAAGACCACAACAACAACAAGTGTAGAAAAATTTTGTGGACGAAGTTCCGGAATTCTTATAACAGACCAAGTACATCTGCACCCAAACAAAGGATTGCAATTTCTGAAAAACTGAATGATTTATCCAAGAGAAAGAGCTTAACAAATTGAGCGACTGTATAATGCGTTTGTCCATCTCCAGCCCTTATGCAAGCAGTAATTCGGCTTGGCGCTGATCGATAGAGTTGTTTGATGTCTTCCTGCGGGGTATCATGCCAAATTCTGTCCAACTGGCACGTTAGATCGTGAAAATCCCGAGATGGTTGGAGGGCGCTGCCCATAATGCTGCAGACATCTCAACTGGGCAGAGATCCGGCGATTTTGCTGTCCAAGGTAGGGTTCCGCAAGCACAAAGACAAGAAGTGCACTACTGGCCATTAAAATTGCTATACCAAGAAGAAATGCAGATGATAAACGTGTATTCATTGGACAAATATATTATACTAGGACTGACATGTGATTACATTTTCACGCAATTTGCGTGCATAGATCCTGAGAAATCAGTACCCAGAACAACCACCTCTGGCCGTAATAACGGCCTTGATACGCCTGGCCATTGAGTCAAACAGAGCTCGGATGGCGTGTACAGGCACAGCTGCCCATGCAGCTTGAACACGATACCACAGTTCATCAAGAGTAGTGGCTAGTGTATTGTGACGAGGCAGTTGCTCGGCCACCATTGACCAGACGTTTTCAGTTGGTGAGAGATCTGGAGAATGTGCTGGCCAGGGCAGCAGTCGAACATTTTCTGTATCCAGAAAGGCCCGTACAGGACCTGCAACATGCAGTCGTGCATTATCCTGCTGAAATGTAGTGTTTCGCAGGGATCGAATGAAGGGTAGAGCCACGGGTCGTAACACATCTGAAATGTAACGTCCACTGTTCAAAGTGCCGTCAATGCGAACAACAGGCGACCAAGACGTGTAACCTGTTGCACCCCATGCCATCACGCCGGGTGATACGCCAGTATGGCGATGACGAATACGCGCTTCCAATGTGCGTTCACCGCGATGTCGCCAAACACGGATGCGACCGTCGTGATGCTGTAAACAGAACCTGGCTTCATCCGCAGAAATGACGTTTTGCCATTCGTGCACCCAGGTTCGTCGTCGAGTACACCATCGCAGGCGCTGCTGTCTGTGATGCAGCGTCAAGGGTAACCGCAGCCACGGTCTCCGAGCTGATAGTCCATGGTGCTGCAGACGTCGTCGAACTGTTCGTGCAGGTGGCTGTTTTCTAGCAAACGTCCCCATCTGTCGACTCAGGGATCGAGAAGTAGCTGCACGATCCGTTACAGCCATGCGGATAAGATGCCTGTCATCTCGACTGTTAGTGATACGAGGCCGTTGGGATCCAGCACTGCGTTCCGTATTACCCTCCTAAACCCACCGATTCCATATTCTGCTAAGAGTCATTGGATCTCGACCAACGCGAGCAACAATGTCGCGATACGATAAACCGCAATCGCTATTGGCTACAATCCGACCTTTATTAAAGTCGGAAACGTGATGGTACGCATTTCTGCTCCTTACACGAGGCATCACAACAACGTTTCACAAGGCAACGCCGGTCAACTATTGTTTGTGTGTGAGAAATCGGTTGGAAACTTTCCTCATGTCAGCACGTTGCAGGTTTCGCCACTGGCGCCAACCTTGTGTGAATGCTCTGAAAAGCTAATCATTTTCATATCAAAGCATCATCTTCCTGTCGGTTGAATTTCGCGTCTGTCGGACGTCATCTGCGTGGTGCAGCAATTTCAATGGCCAGTAGTGTATTACAGATATCTTGCTTCTCAAGCAAGACAGCAGATAACAATAACCAAGAGACTTAAAGAGATGACCCACAGAGATTTCAAATAAAATACAGTCTGAACCTGATTTAAAGAAATGGCACATTTAAAAAAAAATTAACAATATGAAGGTGATTTACGAAAAGCATCAGTTCGTTTAGAACCCCCAAAAATTCAATCAGCACAACACGTGACTATAATTACAATTCATTCTCAACAAATTTAAAAACTTTCTTTTTAAAAAGCAATACATGAAATAGGTGAAATGCCTTCAAACGGGCCGTGACCCCAGGCTGGCCTGGGCAAAGGTGACTTAACTTAAATGCCGAAAGCAGCAGACCAGCCGTCCAAACAACACCTAAACGCCGGTACCCAACCTGGAGTCACTTCCCACTAGACGGCACGTCACAACTTCTGTGCACCGAAGCGGGACGTGGCAACTCGCAGAAACTGGAACACAAACAGACCGCAGAAGACACGGTAAACACCAGCCCAACATCAATCAATACACGTTAAGAAATCGATAAACAATAAAATACACCAACCGATTACTGTTGACTGAGTGCATTCAATAAGTGCACGTATATAAAGAAGTACATATAAATCACCAGCTTTACAAAATACAAGTTTTACTAATAACAGAATAACTGCTTGCAATAGATGTGGGTCAAATTTTTTTTCTTTTACAGCAATATACCAGGAACGTCGTTTGATAGCAATAACCGAAAATTACACGAACGCCTTCGTGTTATTCTGCCTTTTAATAGTAATCCAACCAGCAGATTTTAAAGGAAATAGTAATTGCTGGTCTCCATACAGTCTGCCGGCTGCTCTTACACCGACAACACGTACTTTAGAACCAACCGATCGACTAGTACACTCGCTGCAACGAAAATCGTTTGACGAAACGAAGGCACCAAACCACTTACACGTACGATGGAGAGCGTTGTTCGAGATGGTCTCGAGGGATGGGTCTCTCCGAGAAAACAGACCACAAAGCAATGCGACGAGCAGCGCCCGAAGTTGACATCAGACAGGTCCGCCCCAAACACGCGACGGTGCTGCGAAGTAGACCGGCGGCGCCGCAGCTGGCCGAGTCCGCATGTTTTGCTCCGTCGTCGCCTCAAGCACGCCCTAGCGACTCGCAGCCAGTCCGACGACCAACTCTGCTATCGCAAATACCCGCCGCCAGATCACGACAGGAGCATATATCGTAGTACAAAGTGCATTCAAATTCTAAGACCTCCGATTTTTTTTCTCCGGACTGGAAAGAGATAGAAACATGCGCATTGTTTTAAAATGAGGCTGCGTTCATTGTCAATACGTCCCAGAGATGGTAGCACCGTACGGCAGATGGAATTTTACCGCCAGCGGCGAGAATGAGAACTGTTTTAAATACACTCCTGGAAATGGAAAAAAGAACACATTGACACCGGTGTGTCAGACCCACCATACTTGCTCCGGACACTGCGAGAGGGCTGTACAAGCAATGATCACACGCACGGCACAGCGGACACACCAGGAACCGCGGTGTTGGCCGTCGAATGGCGCTAGCTGCGCAGCATTTGTGCACCGCCGCCGTCAGTGTCAGCCAGTTTGCCGTGGCATACGGAGCTCCATCGCAGTCTTTAACACTGGTAGCATGCCGCGACAGCGTGGACGTGAACCGTATGTGCAGTTGACGGACTTTGAGCGAGGGCGTATAGTGGGCATGCGGGAGGCCGGGTGGACGTACCGCCGAATTGCTCAACACGTGGGGCGTGAGGTCTCCACAGTACATCGATGTTGTCGCCAGTGGTCGGCGGAAGGTGCACGTGCCCGTCGACCTGGGACCGGACCGCAGCGACGCACGGATGCACGCCAAGACCGTAGGATCCTACGCAGTGCCGTAGGGGACCGCACCGCCACTTCCCAGCAAATTAGGGACACTGTTGCTCCTGGGGTATCGGCGAGGACCATTCGCAACCGTCTCCATGAAGCTGGGCTACGGTCCCGCACACCGTTAGGCCGTCTTCCGCTCACGCCCCAACATCGTGCAGCCCGCCTCCAGTGGGGTCGCGACAGGCGTGAATGGAGGGACGAATGGAGACGTGTCGTCTTCAGCGATGAGAGTCGCTTCTGCCTTGGTGCCAATGATGGTCGTATGCGTGTTTGGCGCCGTGCAGGTGAGCGCCACAATCAGGACTGCATACGACCGAGGCACACAGGGCCAACACCCGGCATCATGGTATGGGGAGCGATCTCCTACACTGGCCGTACACCACTGGTGATCGTCGAGGGGACACTGAATAGTGCACGGTACATCCAAACCGTCATCGAACCCATCGTTCTACCATTCCTAGACCGGCAAGGGAACTTGCTGTTCCAACAGGATAATGCACGTCCGCATGTATCCCGTGCCACCCAACGTGCTCTAGAAGGTGTAAGTCAACTACCCTGGCCAGCAAGATCTCCGGATCTGTCCCCCATTGAGCATGTTTGGGACTGGATGAAGCGCCGTCTCACGCGGTCTGCAAGTCCAGCACGAACGCTGGTCCAGCTGAGGCGCCAGGTGGAAATGGCATGGCAAGCCGTTCCACAGGACTACATCCAGCATCTCTACGATCGTCTCCATGGGAGAATAGCAGCCTGCATTGCTGCGAAAGGTGGATATACACTGTACTAGTGCCGACATTGTACATGCTCTGTTGCCTGTGTCTATGTGCCTGTGGTTCTGTCAGTGTGATCATGTGATGTATCTGACCCCAGGAATGTGTCAATAAAGTTTCCCCTTCCTGGGACAATGAATTCACGGTGTTCTTATTTCAATTTCCAGGAGTGTACTTAAAATGGCGACGTTTTCCTTACTTTAACAGCGTGCAATCATTCGTTTTCTGAATTTGCGTGGTCTGAAACCAATTGAAATTCATCGACAGTTGAAGGAGACATGTGGTGATGGAGTTATGGATGTGTTGAAAGTGCGTTCGTGGGTGCGACAGTTTAATGAAGGCAGAACATTGTGTGACAACAAACCGAAACAACTTCGGGCTCGCACAAGCAGGTCTGACGACATGATCGAGAAAGTGGAGAGAATTGTTTTGGGGGATCGCCGAATGACTGTTGAACAGATCGCCTCCAGAGTTGGCATTTCTGTGGGTTCTGTGCGCACAATCCTGCATGACGACCTGAAAATGCGGAAACTGTCATCCAGGTGGGTGTCACGAAAGCTGACGGATGACCACACGGCTGCCCGTGTGGCATGTTGCCGAGCAATGTTGACGCGCAACGACAGCACGAATGGGACTTTCTTTTCGTCGGTTGTGACAATGGATGAGACGTGGATGCCATTTTTCAATCCAGAAACAAAGCGCCAGTCAGTTAAATGGAAGCACACAGATTCACCGCTACCAAAAAAATTTCGGGTAACCGCCAGTGCTGAAAAAATGATGGTGTCCATGTTCTGGGACAGCGAGGGCGTAATCCTTACCCATTGCGTTCCAAAGGGCACTACGGTAACAGGTGCATCCTACGAAAATGTTTTGAAGAACAAATTCCTTCCTGCACTGCAACAAAAACGTCCGGGGAGGGCTGTGCGTGTGCTGTTTCACCGAGACAACGCACCCGCACATCGAGCTAACGTTACGCAACAGTTTCTTCGTGATAACAACTTTGAAGTGATTCCTCGTGCTCCCTACTCACCTGACCTGGCTCCTAGTGACTTTTGGCTTTTTCCAACAACGAAAGACACTCTCCGTGACCGCACATTCACCAGCCGTGCTGCTATTGCCTCGGCGATTTTCCAGTGGTCAAAACAGACTCCTAAAGAAGCCTTCGCCGCTGCCATGGAATCGTGGTGTCAGCGTTGTGAAAAATGTGTACGTCTGCAGGGCGATTACGTCGAGAAGTAACGCCAGTTTCATCGATTTCGGGTGAGTAGTTAATTAGAAAAAAAATCGGAGGCCTTAGAACTTGAATGCACCACGTACAGCCAGGTAATCGATAGTCCTCCAAAGAGCTGGTGTGCCAGAGAAGGGCACCACGGCTCAACCATTAAATTACAAACATTCCAAGTCAAACAAAAAAAAAAAAAAAAAAAGAAGAAGTTCAAATGTGTGTGAAATCTTATGGGAGTTAACTGCTAAGGTCATCATTCCCTAAGCTTACACACTCCTTAACCTAAATTATCCTAAGGACAAACACACACACCCAAGCCCGAGGGAGGACTCGAACTTCCGCCGGGACCAGCCGGACAGTCCATGACTGCAGCGCCTCTGACCGCTCGGCTAATCCCGCGCGGCAGTCGAATTACAAATCACGATTTACACTGATCAGACAGAACATTATGACCATGACCTACTATCGATATAAAACCGTCCAGGCCATAGCAGCGTCACCTGCTAGTCAGACACAGGCGCGGCACATGTAGTATCAGTGAGCCTTCTGTCCGTATGTAGAATGGGGAATGAGCGCGATCTACACTCCTGGAAATTGAAATAAGAACACCGTGAATTCATTGTCCCAGGAAGGGGAAACTTTATTGACACATTCCTGGGGTCAGATACATCACATGATCACACTGACAGAACCACAGGCACATAGACACAGGCAACAGAGCATGTACAATGTCGGCACTAGTACAGTGTATATCCACCTTTCGCAGCAATGCAGGCTGCTATTCTCCCATGGAGACGATCGTAGAGATGCTGGATGTAGTCCTGTGGAACGGCTTGCCATGCCATTTCCACCTGGCGCCTCAGTTGGACCAGCGTTCGTGCTGGACGTGCAGACCGCGTGAGACGACGCTTCATCCAGTCCCAAACATGCTCAATGGGGGACAGATCCGGAGATCTTGCTGGCCAGGGTAGTTGACTTACACCTTCTAGAGCACGTTGGGTGGCACGGGATACATGCGGACGTGCATTATCCTGTTGGAACAGCAAGTTCCCTTGCCGGTCTAGGAATGGTAGAACGATGGGTTCGATGACGGTTTGGATGTACCATGCACTATTCAGTGTCCCCTCGACGATCACCAGTGGTGTACGTCCAGTGTAGGAGATCGCTCCCCACACCATGATGCCGGGTGTTGGCCCTGTGTGCCTCGGTCGTGTGCAGTCCTGATTGTGGCGCTCACCTGCACGGCGCCAAACACGCATACGACCATCATTGGCACCAAAGCAGAAGCGACTCTCATCGCTGAAGACGACACGTCTCCATTCGTCCCTCCATTCACGCCTGTCGCGACACCACTGGAGGCGGGCTGCACGATGTTGGGGCGTGAGCGGAAGACGGCCTAACGGTGTGCGGGACCGTAGCCCAGCTTCATGGAGACGGTTGCGAATGGTCCTCGCCGATACCCCAGGAGCAACAGTGTCCCTAATTTGCTGGGAAGTGGCGGTGCGGTCCCCTACGGCACTGCGTAGGATCCTACGGTCTTGGCGTGCATCCGTGCGTCGCTGTGGTCCGGTCCCAGGTCGACGGGCACGTGCACCTTCCGCCGACCACTGGCGACAACATCGATGTACTGTGGAGACCTCACGCCCCACGTGTTGAGCAATTCGGCGGTACGTCCACCCGGCCTCCCGCATGCCCACTATACACCCTCGCTCAAAGTCCGTCAACTGCACATACGGTTCACGTCCACGCTGTCGCGGCATGCTACCAGTGTTAAAGACTGCGATGGAGCTCCGTATGCCACGGCAAACTGGCTGACACTGACGGCGGCGGTGCACAAATGCTGCGCAGCTAGCGCCATTCGACGGCCAACACCGCGGTTCCTGGCGTGTCCGCTGTGCCGTTCGTGTGATCATTGCTTGTACAGCCCTCTCGCAGTGTCCGGAGCAAGTATGGTGGGTCTGACACACCGGTGTCAATGTGTTCTTTTTTCCATTTCCAGGAGTGTATATGAGGTTGACCGGTGGCTCCGCACGAGCATTTCAGAAACTGTGTGACTTGTCGGGTGTTCGAAGAGTGCTGTGGTGAGAGTCTTCAACACGTGGCGAAACCAAGTCCAGGCGTCGTGGGGTTGGGCGACAACTTCTCATTACATATGCCGCACGTCGTGGCCTGGGCAGACTGTTAAAACAGGACAGGCGAACTGTGGTGGAAATAACATCAGCCTTTGACACTGGGCAGAGTATAAGTGCGTCTGAACACACAGTGTAACTAACAGTCCTAACGACGGGCCACCGCAGGCCACGACAGCGTGATATCGGCAACTAGTACTGAAATGGGAACGTTGTAAGGTATATGCAATTACACTCATGCTCATAAATTAAGGATAATTGCAGACTGTGGTGCCACACAACGTGGCACTACACACGAGACATATCTGTAAGTCCACGGTATAGGTGATAAGTAGAGAAAACCGTCCTGAAACACATGTACTACAAATTTCACTGTTTCTTGTGGATGTACCCCGACATCAATATGGGATATGATCGCCGTGCACACGTACACAGGCCACACAACGGGTTGGCATACTCTGGATTAGGTGGTCGAGCAGCCGCTGGGGTATAGCCTCCCATTCTTGCAACAGTGCCTGTCGGAGCTCCTGAAGTGTCATAGGGGTTTGAAGACGTGTAGCGATACGTCAACTGAGAGCATCCCAGACGTGCTCGATGGGGTTTAGGTCTGGAGAACAGGCAGGCCACTCCATTCACCTTATATCTTCCGTTTTAAGGTACATGTCCACGATGGCAGCTCGGTGGGGCCGTGCGTTATGATCCATCAGGAGGAAGGTGGGACCCACTGCACACTTGAAAAGGCAGACATACTGGTGCAAAATGGCGTCTCGATACATCTGATCTGTTACGTTTTCTCTTTCAAAGACATGCAGGGGTGTACATGCACCAATCATAATCCCACCCGTCAAACCACGATCTCCATACAAGTCCCTTGTAAGGACATTAAGGGATTGGTACCTGGTTCCTGGTTCACTCCAGATGAAAACCCGGCGAGAATCACTGTTCAGACTATACCTGGACTCGTTTGTGAACATAACCTGGGACCACTGTTCCAGTGACCATGTACTGTGTTCGTGACACCAGGCTTTGCGGGCTCTCCTGTGACCAGGGGTCAGTAGAATGCACCTTGCAGGTGTCCGGGCGAATAAACCGTGTCTGTTCAGTCGTCTGTAGACTCTGTGTCTGGAGACAACTGTTCCAGTGGCTGCAGTAAGGTCTCACGCAAGGCTATCTTCAGTACTCTGTGGGCGTCTGCGGGCACTGATGGTGAGATATCGGTCTTCTTGTGGTGTTGTACTCTGTGGACGTCCAGTACTGTAGCGCCTGGACACGTTTGATGTCTGCTGGAATAATCTTGAGATCACACTTTGTGGCACACGGAGGGACCGTGCTACGACCTACTGTATTTGACCAGCCTTGCTCGCTCGCTGTATATCTCTGGCGTCATCTGCCAGGTGTGAAGGCAGGGTAAGCAGCATGGCTGCTGTTCCTGCATGGACCTCTCTTTTGTATTTGTTGGCCTAACTGCTTGGATTGTCCTCAGGATTGTCTCGACGGCATAACACGCCTAAGAAATCCGGATTTTGGGCCACGAATTGGTACGTTCTCTCCTCGGTAGGGTTCTCTCCGAGCTCCAGGAATTGCTGGTATGCTGGATGCTGCTGCACTTCCGGGCGCACTTTCCCAGCCGCTGCGCCCCGTTCTGAGACCAGAAAAATGTGTTCCCCGTCCGTGGGCGTGAAGACGGGGTGCTGGTTGATGATGGTCAGGTCCTTCCTCGATACCAGTCCTCTAAGAGCCTTGTTGTTCCTCACTGGTCCGTAGGGCTGGTGCGGAAGGGCCGGTTTCGTCCTGTCGGGTGGAGTAAATGGATAGGGGTTGTCCAGGTGCGGGTATGTCCCGTCACGAAGAGGCGCGGCGACCTTCTGCAGCACAGGCTGCACGCTGTACTCCGTAGGGAGCGGCAGGCATTTAGTCTCGGCCGCAGCAAGTGGGGGTGTCTCGGTGTGCGTCTCCTCGTCATGTGCCCGCGGCTCGACCTCCCCGTCAGGAGGGAGAGCAGGCTGCTCCACTTCTATGTCCATGGGTGCCGCTACGCCGCCCTTCACGTCAACTGGCGGCGCGGGTGGCTCCGTCTGTGTGGAGGCGTCAACCGCAGTGGAGCTGGCGGTGGGGGTAGCCGTCTTTCTGAGGACCCGCAGCTCTTCACGCAGCTGTTGCAGCTGGCGGTGAACAGCCACGAGTTCCGCCCTCATGGCGGCCCTCTCGACCGCGAGGGCGGTGTGGAAGGCGGCCAGTGCGCCGTCCGTGGCGGCTTCGCGGCGGCACGATCCACCACCCTCGTGGGAACGGGGGGGTGGGGCGTCCGTCGCGACGCGACGAACCTCTGCAGGGCGTGGGGCGGCCATCTTGCTTCTGTAGCCCCGCACGTAGGCACAGCTGCGCGAGTTTGCGGCGTGGCCACCGCCGCAATTCACGCACTTGGCAGCCGCGTCGCGGGGCTTGGTGCAGTTGCGTGTGTCGTGTGCCTCAGCACACTTCAGACACGCTAATGTGCCCCTGCACACTTTTGCGATGTGCCCCATTCTTTGGCACTTGAAGCATTGCTGCACAGTGCGCTGTTTCCTCGTGTGGCGCCGTCTCCGTTCGCGGTCATTGCCGATAGCATCGACCAGGAGTTCCAGCGCAGCCGCAATCTTGCTGCTCTTCCTGCGTCCGGCCATGTCCCATCGTCAGCGTGTGCGTACCGGCGTCGTGCACCGCGTAGTCTGCGCGTGCGTGACCAGCCTCCAGTCGCCCCAGTATTCTACCCCTCGAAACGTCATCAATGTGTGTTCTTTGAGCCATTTTCAACACACAGTCACCATTAGCACGTCTGAAAACGTCTGCACTCTTACTCGATGCACCGTACTCTGACATGCACCAACACACCTCTGCGTATGTGGACTGCTGCCAGCGCCACCGTGCGACGACCGAAGGTCAAATGCACCGCATGGTCATACCCTGAGGTGATTTAAACCCGCAAACCGCCCACCAGAGCGTTGTTTCACCATGTATCAGCATTATCCTTAATTTATGAGCATGGGTGTAAATAACTGAAGTGTGAAACCCGGTTGTTTAATTTTATATAGGTTTGTTTCTGATTATGTTTTTGCCTCAAGTTTGTTTTAGATTTCTTTGAGATTTTTATTTTACGTTTTTTAATTTTTTCGTAATAATTGTTGTTGTCTATGATTTACGTTGGTGTTCTGTCTCTGTTTTACACTGCTCATGTTTTTATCGCTGTTACTATGGGTATGTGTTGTTTAGACTCTCTGATTTTATTGTTTTACTCGTCTTCCCGATGTATAAAGTGAATAAAGTTTTCTTTTTGTGCTTTTGGTCAGTTTGTTCGTTCAATAATTTTGTTGGGTTGCTGTATGCATATGAGAATATATCTCTGTTTCCTCAAGGATGTTCATGAATGTTCCCTTCTGCGTAATATGGAGGATTTCTAGTGCTTCGTTTATGGGTTTTGCATCATGTTTCTCTGTTTGTAAATGTTGAAAAAATGTGGATGGGTTGTTTTCACTTTCTCTGATGTGATATTTATAACTAAGTTTGAAGTTTCTACCAGTTTGCCCTGTGTGGAATTTGTGCAGTGTGTTACACGAAATTATATAAACGTCTGGATTGTTGTGTATGGGGATTTTCGAGCTGCCTTTGTGAATTTTGTGTTTTATGCTGTGTGTGTTTTTAAATACAAATTCGTTGTCAGTTTTGTTGAATAGTTTGTTGATTTTGTTCGAGATGTTTCTTAGATACGATATATACTACATAAAAATAATAATAAACAACTGAATTTCACACTTCACTTATTTATAATGGTAACTATGTAAAGAGTTTGACAGAGCACTGAAAGACCTGAGTCGAAACAAGGCCCCCGGAGTAGACAATATTCCATTGGAACTACTGACGGCCGTGGGAGAGCCAATCCTGACAAAACTCTACCATCTGGTGAGCAAGATGTACGAAACAGGCGAAATACCCTCAGACTTCAAGAAGAATATTATAATTCCAATCCCAAAGAAAGCAGGTGTTGACAGATGTGAAAATTACCGAACTATCAGCTTAATAAGTCACAGCTGCAAAATACTAACACGAATTCTTTACAGACGAATGGAAAAACTAGTAGAAGCCAACCTCGGGGAAGATCAGTTTGGATTCCGTAGAAACACTGGAACACGTGAGGCAATACTGACCTTACGACTTATCTTAGAAGAAAGATTAAGGAAAGGCAAACCTACGTTTCTAGCATTTGTAGACTTAGAGAAAGCTTTTGACAATGTTGACTGGAATACTCTCTTTCACATTCTAAAGGTGGCAGGGGTAAAATACAGAGAGCGAAAGGCTATTTACAATTTGTACAGAAACCAGATGGCAGTTATAAGAGTCGAGGGACATGAAAGGGAAGCAGTGGTTGGGAAGGGAGTAAGACAGGGTTGTAGCCTCTCCCCGATGTTGTTCAATCTGTATATTGAGCAAGCAGTAAAGGAAACAAAAGAAAAATTCGGAGTAGGTATTAAAATTCATGGAGAAGAAATAAAAACTTTGAGGTTCGCCGATGACATTGTAATTCTGTCAGAGACAGCAAAGGACTTGCAAGAGCAGTTGAATGGAATGGACAGTGTCTTGAAAGGAGGATATAAGATGAACATCAACAAAAGCAAAACAAGGATAATGGAATGTAGTCTAATTAAGTCGGGTGATGCTGAGGGAATTAGATTAGGAAATGAGGCACTTAAAGTAGTAAAGGAGTTTTGCTATTTGGGGAGCAAAATAACTGATGATGGTCGAAGTAGAGAGGATATAAAATGTAGGCTGGCAATGGCAAGGAAAGCGTTTCTGAAGAAGAGAAATTTGTTAACATCCAGTATTGATTTAAGTGTCAGGAAGTCATTTCTGAAAGTATTCGTATGGAGTGTAGCCATGTATGGAAGTGAAACATGGACGATAAATAGTTTGGACAAGAAGAGAATAGAAGCATTCGAAATGTGGTGCTACAGAAGAATGCTGAAGATTAGATGGGTAGATCACATAACTAGTGAGGAAGTATTGAATAGGATTGGGGAGAAGAGAAGTTTGTGGCACAACTTGACCAGAAGAAGGGATCGGTTGGTAGGACATGTTCTGAGGCATCAAGGGATCACCAATTTAGTATTGGAGGGCAGCGTGGAGGGTAAAAATCGTAGAGGGAGACCAAGAGATGAATACACTAAGCAGATTCAGAAGGATGTAGGTCGCAGTAGGTACTGGGAGATGAAAAAGCTTGCACAGGATAGAGTAGCATGGAGAGCTGCATCCAACCAGTCTCAGGACTGAAGACCACAACAACAACAACAACTATGTAAACATGTAATATCCCTGACCCACTGTCATTCAAGTGGCCAGAAAAATAGCATATATAGGAAACAAGTAATATCCGACATACAACTCCAGTGTACAACTGGGAGAAAGTAATAATTCTAAAACAGACAGGACATAACAGCAACGTTGTTACATGTAAGACAAAACACCCAATGATATATTATAGGTTTTCAAATCATAGTTAGAAGACCTTTATATAAAGATCATCGCTTAATTATGTATTTACACAGCAGCTGACGATGGCAATTTGCCGAAATGGGCTCATCGTGAGTTGGATAAAATATAAACAGTTTACGTAGCAGTGTAGCTGGCTATTCATAATAATAGTAATGTGTTGTGTTTGTGGTGTTTCCACATTTTTGTCCACCCCTAAGTACCGGGTGATCAAGAAGTCAGTATAAATTTGAAAACTTATTAAACCACGGAATACTGTAGATAGAGAGGTAAAAATTGACAAACATGCTTGGAATAACATTGGGTTTTATTAGAACCAAAACAAAATGTCCGACAGATGGCGCGGGATAGCAAAACGTCAGTGACTGCGCATGACAATCGTGCATAAAAGGAGCTGTAATGAGAGAGAGATGCGCCAGCAGTCGCAGCATGTTGATGTTACCTGAAAAGGCGCTTTTAGTGAAGCTGTATTATCAGAATGGGAAATGTGCTACTTCAGCGTTACGATCCTATCGCCATAGGAAGGGGATTCAGACGGGTAAAGGTCCGTTGACAAATGCAACTGTGGCGAGAATGATTTCGAAGTTCGAAGCCAAGGGTTGTTTAGGCGATAGACCATTTGTAGCGGGTTCGTCTATGCACGGGAAGTCAGCGTTCGTGCAGTCGCACGTCGCGCCGGCATTCCGTACACTACTGTTTGGTTGGCACTTAGGTATACCCTCCGATGCTATCCGTACAGAATCCATCGGCATCATGAACTGTTACCTGGCGATTTAGTGAAGCGGAGGGCATTTGCGGTGTGGGCGTTTCAAAAGATGGCGGAAGATGACTATTGGTTGAGTAACGTGTTGTGGACCGACGAAGCTCATTTCACGCTCCGAGGGTCTGTCAACGCCCACAACTGCAGAATTTGGGCTACCGAAAATCCTAGAACTGTCGTGGAAACTCCATTGCACGACCAAAAAGTCAGGGTATGGATTGGATTTACCACATCTACCGTTATCGGGCCTTTTTTCTTCGTGGAAATGCGTGATTCTGGTTTTGTAACTGCTACCGTGACGGGTGAGAGGTACGCCGATGTGTTACTGAATCGCATCATCCCCAGCCTGGCTGACAAACACCTGCTGGAACGTACGATGTTTATGCAGGATGGCGCTCCACCCCATACTGCTAGACGCGTGCAAGATCTCTTGCGCACGTCATTTGGTGATGATCGTGTACTCAGCCGCCACTTTCGTCATGGTTGGCCTCCCAGGTCCCCAGACCTCAGTCCGTGCGATTATTGGCTTTGGGGTTACCTGAAGTCGCAAGTGTATCGTGATCGACCGACATCTCTAGGGATGCTGAAAGACAACATCCGACGCCAATGCCTCACCATAACTCTGGACATGCTTTACAGTGCTGTTCACAACGTTATTCCTCGACTACAGCTATTGTTGGGGAATGATGGTGGACGTATTGAGCATTTCCTGTAAAGAACATCATGTTTGCTTTGTCTTACTTTGTTATGGTAATCATTGCTATTCTGATCAGATGAAGCGCCATCTGACGGACATTGTTCGAACGTTTGTATTTTTTTGGTTCTAATAAATCCCCATGTCATTCCAAGCATGTGTGTCAATTTGTACCTCTCTGTCTGCATTATTCCGTGATTTATTCAGTTTTCAAATTTATACTGATTTTTTGATCACCCGGTACATATCGGCACGTGTTAATGTGATGGTATCGTTTTTCTCAACAGGGAGCTTGCAGCATTAATACTCTCTCTGGTCAGAGATAACGTCTGCGCGCCATGTCTCTGGCAGAGGAGCTGGCAGCGGACCCAGACCTGCGGCTGGAGGCGCGCCTCGTATTCTCTGCAGAGGACGACAACAGCGGCGCCTCCCTGCCCTCCGCCAACCCCCCCGGGAGGGTGGCCGATGTCGTGAGGATATGGGGCTCCGAGAGGTTGGGAGACCTGCTTGCTAAGGTGAGTGGGTTCTGCACTGCTGCCACACTGCGTAAACATGTCATACAGGCTGGCCACAGATCCTCCTGCATAGGCTCATGAAAATAAGTATGTATAGAAAAAAAATTTGCAAACTCATTTATCGTTTGATGACGTGTTGCTACAACACCCTTTCTTCGTATCATCTGTCATACACTCCTGGAAATGGAAAAAAGAACACATTGACACCGGTGTGTCAGACCCACCATACTTGCTCCGGACACTGCGAGAGGGCTGTACAAGCAATGATCACACGCACGGCACAGCGGACACACCAGGAACCGCGGTGTTGGCCGTCGAATGGCGCTAGCTGCGCAGCATTTGTGCACCGCCGCCGTCAGTGTCAGCCAGTTTGCCGTGGCATACGGAGCTCCATCGCAGTCTTTAACACTGGTAGCATGCCGCGACAGCGTGGACGTGAACCGTATGTGCAGTTGACGGACTTTGAGCGAGGGCGTATAGTGGGCATGCGGGAGGCCGGGTGGACGTACTGCCGAATTGCTCAACACGTGGGGCGTGAGGCCTCCACAGTACATCGATGTTGTCGCCAGTGGTCGGCGGAAGGTGCACGTGCCCGTCGACCTGGGACCGGACCGCAGCGACGCACGGATGCACGCCAAGACCGTAGGATCCTACGCAGTGCCGTAGGGGACCGCACCGCCACTTCCCAGCAAATTAGGGACACTGTTGCTCCTGGGGTATCGGCGAGGACCATTCGCAACCGTCTCCATGAAGCTGGGCTACGGTCCCGCACACCGTTAGGCCGTCTTCCGCTCACGCCCCAACATCGTGCAGCCCGCCTCCAGTGGTGTCGCGACAGGCGTGAATGGAAGGACGAATGGAGACGTGTCGTCTTCAGCGATGAGAGTCGCTTCTGCCTTGGTGCCAATGATGGTCGTATGCGTGTTTGGCGCCGTGCAGGTGAGCGCCACAATCAGGACTGCATACGACCAAGGCACACAGGGCCAACACCCGGCATCATGGTGTGGGGAGCGATCTCCTACACTGGCCGTACACCACTGGTGATCGTCGAGGGGACACTGAATAGTGCACGGTACATCCAAACCGTCATCGAACCCATCGTTCTACCATTCCTAGACCGGCAAGGGAACTTGCTGTTCCAACAGGACAATGCACGTCCGCATGTATCCCGTGCCACCCAACGTGCTCTAGAAGGTGTAAGTCAACTACCCTGGCCAGCAAGATCTCCGGATCTGTCCCCCATTGAGCATGTTTGGGACTGGATGAAGCGTCGTCTCACTCGGTCTGCACGTCCAGCACGAACGCTGGTCCAACTGAGGCGCCAGGTGGAAATGGCATGGCAAGCCGTTCCACAGGACTACATCCAGCATCTCTACGATCGTCTCCATGGGAGAATAGCAGCCTGCATTGCTGCGAAAGGTGGATATACACTGTACTAGTGCCGACATTGTACATGCTCTGTTGCCTGTGTCTATGTGCCTGTGGTTCTGTCAGTGTGATCATGTGATGTATCTGACCCCAGGAATGTGTCAATAAAGTTTCCCCTTCCTGGGACAATGAATTCACGGTGTTCTTATTTCAATTTCCAGGAGTGTATGACTGGTTTTAGGTGGCTCACAGCTAATTCCTCTCTTCCACCAACCCCTTCATCTCAGAGTAGTACTTGGAACCTGCGCCCTCAATTATTCGTTGGATGTATTCCAATCTCTGTCTTCCTCTACACTTTTTACCCTCTACAGCTCCCTGTAGTACCATGAAAGTTACTACTTGATGTCTTAACAGATCTCCTGTTCTCGTGTTCCTTCTTTCTCGTCAATTCTCTGGAGAACCTCCTCATTCCGTACCTTAATCGATCCACACAATTTTCAAGATTCTTCTGTAGCACCAGATCTCAAATGCTTCGATTCTCTTCTTTTCCGATTTTCCCACAACCTATGTTTCACTACCTACAATGCTGTGTTCCAAACGTACTTTCTCAGAAATTTCTTCCTCAGATTAAGATATATGTTTGACAATAATAGACTTTAATAATAATCGCCAGAATCCCCTGTTAGGCTATGATAATCGGCTTTTTACGTCTTCCTTGCTTCATCCATCACACATTATTTTGCTTGCAAAGTAGCAGAATTCCTCTAAAGCTTTTACTGCGTTGTCTCCAATTTTGATATTAATGTTGGCCGTTGTGGCCGAGCGGCTCTAGGGGCTTCAGTCTGGAACCGAGCTGCTGCTACGGTCATAGGTTCGAATCCTGCTTCGGGCATGGATGTGTGTGATGTCCTTAGGTTAGTTACGTTTAAGTAATTTTAAGTCTAGCGGACTGATGATCTCAGATGTTACGTCCCATAGTGCTCAGAGCCACTTGAACCATTTTTTGATAATAATTTTATTATTGATCTCATTCTTGCTACTACACATTACTTTCATCTTTATTTGGTTTCTTATCAAAGCACAGTATGTCCTCATTAGACTGTTCATTCCCCAGATTTTTTGTGGTGAGTTCCTCCGGCCCAAACTGCTGAGGTCATCTGTTCCTAGGCTTACACACTACTTAATCTAACTGAAACTAACTTACGCTAAGGACAACACACACACCCATGCCCAACGGAGGACTCAAACATCTTACCGGGGGAGCGAACCATAGCAAGGTGCCCTAGACCGCGCGGCATATCCTAAGATTCACAGTATACATCTCAATGTACTGTATATTTACATGTTTAGTGACAAGTTTGTTATTACCTCTTTAATGAAATTATTTGTAAGACTTTTTGAGTTATCAGCATCCAGAAGCACTTATCACATAGATCTGTGGAAGGGAAATCAGCATGTTTTATTTGTAATTATGTAGTAACCTAGCTGATTGCAATTGTCTCAGTCCTCCATTGTTAGGACTGCTGTTGTGGTCACAGACAGGTCAACTGGGAACGGCCGACAGCCATGTCAACCATCAACTAATAGTGTCATTTGGATCCCATATGGAGGGGCGTGGTGTCAACACACTGCTCTCCTGGGCATTGTTGGTTTAGAACACCTACATGTACACTTGACAGCAAAAAAAGTGGGTCACTGCCGAATACAACCAACATAACGTAGCTGTGTTGCAGGTCCTCTAAACACCAAAACCCCATGGGGTACAGTCGTTTGACTACACACAATGGGTACCGCAAGAGACTACTAAGAGACCAAAGGTCTTTATGCCAGTCAGTCTAAGCGTCAACTAATATCGTCGTACAAAACATATTAGAAAACACGTTCTCAGCGATGAGACACCCCATAACACTCATAAACTAACCTTAATTACAACAAGTGACATTCCAAAAGTTCTGAGAAAACGGTTTATTTTTCATATATCGTACAGTAATACTTAGTCAAAATTAAATACTTGATACAATATCTGGAGTTACAAAGCTGTACGGCAATTGGAAAAAAGTTTTTCGCTCTAAAAGGTTTTCCATCCACATGCTGAAGGTCGCTCAACGGCGAGTGGCTCTGGAAACTGGATATTGGACGAACCAGTAGAAAAACGCGATTAACGGCAACAAGCACTCTAAGGAAACCTCAACATTAACAGCGAATCACCAGTAATATCATTGTTCTCGTAACACATCAACAGCTACGTGTACACAAATTTGAACTTTAAATGACATGACCAACGTCGTCGTTCTGGACCTGGATTCAAACCCAGCACCTATAGCCATTGCTAACTAATCTAAGCTTTGTTTGTGCCTTATTGAGACCGGATCACTAGGCATAAAGAGGCGTGAAGTATAGACGTTTGCACCAGTATCAGTTATCAATTCAGATCCTGAAAATAAATGACGAAAATGTTTGTACTGAACTGGGAATCCTGTCTAAACAGTTACCGTCCTGGGAACTACCCCCAACGACGTTTAATATGGTGTCATTCACAAGGAACAAGGTATGCTCATGTTTAAAATTGAAACGCCATCATATAAAGCTTGTGACAGGGATGCGAACCCAGCACCTAATCGGATTGTTAACGAAGTACAATCATGCTCAAAAGTATCCGAACGACCAGGATTGCATTTCGCCTGATTCCCATGCAACCCACATAACGCAGCTGTCTAGCAGGTCCTCTAATCGCTCCTTGGTACAGTCGTTTGACTATTGAAAATGGTTCCAACAAGTCACCACTAGAAAACACTGCTCTGTATCGCAATAACTCAGGATGTAAAGTAATACCACGATACTAAAAATATCAGGGAACACCTCATCACAGATAAGACTGTCCTTAAGGCTTATAAGCTCGCATTTATTGCAATAACTGACATACCTGAAATTTTAGCACTCTCATTATTACGTCAGATAGGTCATGCACGTAGTAAGTTCGTCGTATTCATGATTTCCTCTTCAAAGTAACATACCATAATTGTTATTTAACACAAAATGTCATTAAAATTTACGTTATTCACGAGCAGCTAGTTGAGAATATGTATGAACTTCTAATGACACGATGAACCGACTCGTTCTGCATATGGATTCAAACCCAGGTCATGCAGACTAAGATTTCGTCATTGACGGAAATTAACAGTCATTGCTGACTAGGCGTAAAGAGAGTGATATACCTCGATTTTAGACAGTATCAACAAATATCAACTTTAAATTACATAACGTAAACATTTTTAACGGTCACGAATTCCTACCCAATCTATTCTCCCTGTTAACGAACTACGAGAGATGTTAAATACTGCTTCTTCACAAGTAACTTACTTGAAATGCAGTGAGGTAAAGCTTTGTGTTGGACCTGGATTCGACCCCAGAACCTAATCGGATTGTTATCGAAGCACAATCAACTTTGACATATCGGATTTTCTCGGCAGTAGCTAGATATATTAACTGAAATGACGAGACGAAACATTAATTTTTTCCTTCTCAGGACTCCAACCCGGCGCATATCGCTGTTATATTCTAGAGAAAAGGAACGTTAAGTATGGGTCTGTTACACTAGCAGCGACATGTGAGCATATTTGAACTAGAAATAATATGACAAAGAGTACAGTGCTGACTAGGAATCGAACCCCACACATATCTTTGTTGACTACACACAAAGAGACCACACTTACCGAATTTTTCTCCACCAGCAGCTCGGAATAACATCCTTGAACTTACAGTGATCTCGCAAATAGTTCTGTGTCTCACTGGGAGTCAAAAACGTCAGATATCGTTAGTGTTGACAACGAATGAAAATGCATTAAAAATAATAAGTATTATCCACCAGCAGGTAGGTGTTCTCATGCTAGAGCTTGATAATACATAGTGAAAAGTTTAGCGCTGGGCCAGGATTCCAACCCATTCATGCGCAATATGTGGAGATGTTGAGGAATCTGCAGTTTTGAACAAACAACAAGTTGTAGTCGAGCTGTATTGTCACGAAGGGATCAAATTCCACGTTAAGGGCGGTCTGAGTTGCATTCCCAGTTCAGAACCAATTTTATCGACATACAGAAGCTCAAATAAAAGACGGAATAAGTGCCTTGTGACCATACACAGGGTTTGTTTCGTCACTAGAAATAAATAACTAGTATAAGAAAGGTTACTGGTGATAGAGTTTCTGCATGTCGCCACTTCTTACTTTATTGTGGTTCCACCTAACGTCTACTTGGTAGAGAAGGAATATTATGTTTAATGTGATTTTCAGGCCACAATGCCATTATACCTCCTTCACTTGGCGGAGCCAGAAGAGAATAGTATCTGCCTTTCCCTATAAAAAAAATATCGTCAGAAGTTGGAATCGAACCGAGACGATCATCATATGAAACTATCATCCGTCAAACAGACCACCAAACCCTCATCTCTACGACTCATTTCTCAATCATAACACCGTTGAGGCACACAATATGAGAATTCTGACACACGGGCTCCCTGTAGTGGTTTGCAGGATGTTCAGCACATTCATTTACTTGGTTGACCGAATCGCCATGAACTAGCTTCCTTAGCTACCCAGTGCATACATTCGACTCTATTTTGTAATCACCGAAATAAAATAACATAACTGCCACCTACACAGAACTGCCAACAGTGTAGGATGCAGAAATTTAAATAGGATGTATTCCTTTCCATTTGAGCTACTCTATTTCGCTATCTGTTTGTTGAAACCATCGTGCAGTGCAAAAGAAATGCTGTAACTGTCTGTCTCTCAGAAGTCTAGATCCGGCCATATGCATTATCTCACAGCACTGTGGAATGCCGAAGTTCTGGAGGAACTGTTGTTCACTTCCAGAGGTGTTGCAGCTACGTCGCAGCTAGTAGCGTAACGTTAAGCGTCGCGCACTGTTGATAAGACATCGCGTGTTCTATAAAATTCGCTACTACATTTTTTTAAACCCAATTCTGCTGTCTTCTGAAGTTAACAATTTAATGGAACTTTGAACATAATTCTCTTCACTTCTCAACCCAAAATAGTCGCATGTGAAAAAAAAGGCTAACTTCTGCGTCATTTTGTTCTTTTCAGGTTTAATAGATGGCCAGGCAGCAGATGCGCTCGAAGCTTTTGTATTATTTATGGGGAGAGTGCATCGTGCCAAAATAGTCAGAAAAGTATTTTCTACATTAGCTGTCGTCTGGTAGTGGCATTTTATTCTTCTTCAAACTTTGTTTGACAGCTTTAACTCAGAACAAGTTTTCTACATGCATGTAATCAATAACCTGGATGTGCATTGTCAGACTGTTATAGATAACATCAGAGAATTCGCATATATCGTTGATGATTAATTTCTCCCTCATGTTTAGTATTGTTTTAACAACACTAAAATAAACCTTACCAAAACTGTGCACTGTATTGTAAGAAATGAAATAAAACTACCCAAGATAACCTTACGACAGAAGTAAGTCTGTTTTAACAAAACTGAGTATCTGTACACAAGCGTGCCTCTATCTGCACGAATTAGTAAAACACTACTCACTTAGATTTCGATTGGGTCTGTGTTTAAATGGTATGCTGTGTCATACTCGTATGCAAATGTGGCATTTCATAAATAAAGTTACTTATTCCTAGAAACCCAAAATTTGCTTGTCAGCAACGGAAAGAGGCGTTACCTGCCTGTTGTACAGCATTGTAAGGTTTTCACCATTGCACTATGAGCTGAAAGTATTTTCTTACGATTTGCTTATCGATGTTTGGTCTGACTGCTTGCAGCTCTTACACAGAAGGGATAAAAACGTTACATTCAGCGAGGCTGGTACCGCGAACCATAACAGTCGCGTTTCCACAGGTCAGCGTGTCAACACAGAGCTAGCGGATAGATATGCTTTGCGCTTTCCTCTTACGAGGCCAATAGTGGCTAGAACTCGTAAACCGCTATTTACAGGACGAGATTAGTTGCGATTGCCACGTTCAATGACTTTGCTGGGCTGAAAACCGTAAATTTACAATCTTCTGTTACACCTCCAGCGATAACAACTCAGGTTATTCAATGGAAATGACACGAGAAATCAAGTGAACTTTGTGGCTTAATTCCGTGCACACCAGGAAGGAACTCGTCGATCACAGAGTTGCCAAACATACCTTGTGTTTTTGCCAAATCTCAGTTACATTACCAGCAGGAAGAAGACGAACCAATGTGATCCTACAGCGGGCTGGGAAGTGAACATAGCTGGTGTCTCAAAGACACGGCTGCCACGGCCTGGAATACGTAATGCGTCTGATTCGCATTTCTGTAACCAGGTTTAGGGACTGGAGCTTAGTTACTAGTAATACTCAGAACTGACTGCTACTAAGCATCATAAATCAGTAACTCTCACAGTTGTTTTTATATTTCTTTTGTAACTGTACTCAAAACTAAGAAACTCATTCACGGACGTTTTCGTGCCTCACCGACAGTCGAGCACAACAAACAAATAAAAATAAAAAGAGAATGTGTGTGTGTGTGTGTGTGTGTGTGTGTGTGTGTGTGTGTCAGAGAGAGAGAGAGGGTAAAAAACTGTTGTAAAGAAATTGAATACTGGTACGTAAAGAAATCTTTCATTAAAATGACTCGTTCCACATCATTACGAAATGTCGTATTCATAATCTATGGAACAAGTATTAATCAAATGTAATCTAATCATACCATATTGCTGACATCCATGAAGAGTCATGAAGTACCGAAATTTTCGCCTATATCAGTAACCAAATCTAAATTTGAAAATAAAAGACGACAGTTTTTGTAATAAACCGGGACTCCTATCAAGACCCTTTCATCCCTGTTAAGTAACCATGAAAGATGTCTGATATACCTCAAATCAGAAGTAACGAAGTATGTATGAATTTAAAGATGAAGCGCATGATGTGAAGTTCTGTGACGGAGATACGAACCCAAGACGTGATCGGATTGTTAACTAATTAAAATCAAATGTTACGTATCGGTTTTTCTTGCCAGCTGCTAGATGTTTAATCTAAAATAAGGACACAAATTTTTGCGCCTGAGCGACCATCGAACCGCACTCCTATCGTTCTTCTTTATTCTCCACGAATATTGCTTAAGTATCAATTGCTTACTCACCAACAGTAAGATGTGTGCGTGTTTGTCCAGAAATTGTTGGCAACATGAACAGACATTAAAAATGCATCTTAATTTTCACTAGCAGGCCGGTGTGCGCGTGATAGAGCTTGAAATGAAATTATGAATATTTTTTGTACTGGATCAGGATTCGGACCCACATATTTACCTTTGGAGGAGACCTAGAGAAGACTGCAATCTTGGGAAAAGGAATGAAATGATTGAACTATACTGTTCCGAGAGATTCAGATCCTCGAAAGAGGAGATACGAATTCGAATCACAGTCCAGCATCAAATTTTTCAACGTCTCTAGTTCAATCAAGTACAAGTAAAATAAGAGCCCTGTTCGTTTAGACGGCTATCAGTTCATCAAATAAAATAACATTTTCTAATGTAAGTAAGTTTACTGGTGACAGTATTTCTGTTTACCCTGACCTCTACCTATGTCATTTTCCAACGTAAACCGGCTCTGTCCAGTTTGGAATGAAGGAACGTGATGTTTAATGCGGATTCTGGATTACAACATCTTTCTCTTGAGGTTACCAGAGGTAAAGTAAATCTGTTTGTGCCTCTTAGAAGTAAATGCCTGAACCCACGCATTCACTTGTGATAGTTCGTTCCACCAGACCATTATGGCCCCATTTCCCATCCCCAGGAGTGTGCTGTAATGGATGATGTGCTTAGCTTACTAAACTAGTCACGGTGGAAGAAAACGCGAGTCTATTAAATGGTTAAGTAGAAGCAAGCTTCTGACGTGGAGATTATGCTATTCTCATGTCAGCAGGATGTGAAGACTTTTCTAGGCGTCATAGCCTTGATTTGAAGCCATTTTGAAATTTTCACTAATTCAGGAAGTTTCTTAGTTCCAGAAAATCCACTGTGAGGTGTGAAGTTATCGGATAATTCGATTATCACTGTCATTATTACTGTCATTTTCTTCATACCGCTGCTAGAACACATGTGCTTGAAGATCATTTAAGTCCTTTTGGTCGTTATAGAGGTAGTTGCCCGAGAACAAGTTCTTTCCCTGTCTACGGAACCCTTTTCATGTTAATATCGAACATCAGCAATTACTCGTAGATCACATTAAAACTAAAGTAATTGATGAAGACGTTATTTGATAACGAAAACGCGCTGCCTTTCTTCATTTACTTACGCCTATAAATGGCTGTCGAATATTGCCAAACCAAAAGCCAAGGGATCTTACTGCCTTCCAATATACGTCGCTGTCGGTTCTTCCATATGATTTGGTCGACGTGACCTGTTTCAAGTTGTGTGTGACACAGAATGTTTTAGGAAATCAATTGTTTTCCTTTGCAATAAACAGAAAGATTTTCATTCTAAGCTATCCAAGTCCAAAATTTTCGCAATATTAGTTCAAATTTAATATTCGCTTCTATAATGTAGGAAAGTATTTCACTGTTGCAAAACCCGCATCCTTACACTTAGTCGCTGACTATAAATTCTAGCTCAGAGTGACGCCAGTTTAAGTAACCTAATGCAGTGAAGACTGTTTGCCAGTGCTCTTTCTCACCGGGAAATATGCAATTCACTCGCTGGGCTCCATAAGTACACAGTAACAGTAATTTCTGTGTGTATGCAATGCATTCGGATTGTAGAATTTAGTGGTGCTCTCTCTTCCACTTCTGTGTACAATATGCCTGACCTAAACGGGCCCTTTATCATTACAGGCCCTGGGCGGTGCAACATCATATTGACAACAACAATGTGCTTATACTGACAACCTCATTGTTCGTTTTACCCGATTTTGTAATCATTTAAGTAAAACAACATGACCTTCGAGTGGGAGACATTTCGTCCCCCTTTTCCTTCTGTGAAATTTGTCGGTAAGCTTTTTGCTTTCGAACCAGCGAAATGCGGCAGAATACGGCAGGTAAACGATTTACAAACCACGATTTAGTGCCGTTAACACAATTTCTTTAAACATTGGCGTAGCTGAAAGAATTTAGTTTCTTCTTAAATCGCCTAATGCAGCAACGTTCACAGATATCTCAAATAGGAAAAGCTCTTTATCCAGGTACGAAGGTTGTAAAACAAACTTCCCACAGTTTGTGTCAGGTTGATCTTTTCGTCTGATAGCACTGCGTAAGTATTTTGTGTAAGAGGTATTAAAGTAGTGTTTCCTGTAGCTGTGGGAATCATTGGTAGAAAAAGAGTTTCACGCCAATGGGTACAGTACTGATAAATATTCAAAATGATTAGCCTCTACGGTCGCAGGTTCGAATCCTGCCTCGGGCATGGATGTCTGTGATGTCCTTAGGTTAGTTAGGTTTAAGTAGTTCTAAGTTCTAGGGGACTGATGACCTAAGATGTTGAGTCCCATAGCGCTCAGAGCCATTCGAACCATTTGAACCAAAATGATTATCAACCTAAGTGTGCGTTCATCCACAAACAGAGGCGTATTTGTAATATTGAAGCTAGACTAGGTATCCTCGTCTTCCTTGAGTGGGCATTGGAAGGCGTTTACACACACGTATACGAGGATAATCCCAAAGGTAAGGTCTCCTAAGGTACACGCAAGTGCCAACGCAGGCACAAACGAGAGATCCTTAATTTTAATGGCAAGCAGAAACCACAGTGTTGGCTGCATGGTGGCAAGGTGATAAAGAGCAAGACTATGGATACGAAGGTCTCAGGTTCGATCCCTCACCAGTCCCTCGATTTTTATGTGGCGTTTTACACATATTTCCCCTGGGGCAGTGTTTCTTGATGTGAAAAACGCCGAGTTGCACTGTGGTCCGAAAGCCGCGTTAAACTGTAGGTTCCCCTATTAACTGGCTAGGTAAGTCAACTCAAAGGTCGGATGAAAGCAACAGCATACCACCTCCAACAAGACCGTGCCTATTAAAGTACTGTGGTGTTCAAACCACTCTTGCGACTGATGCCTGGTTTACTTTCTATGGGTTCCAAAACTAATGATATTCGGGTTATTAACATTTTTGTGTTTTCATGCTGTAGCTATGATACCAGTAAACGTAAGTAACCGGCCGAGCACTGTCGCCGTTCGAGTTGTCAAAGTGGTAGACGAAGATGTTGTCGACCCCAGTTACAATTTTGGTCATGGTTATGTTTCAGTCGAATACCTCTATGGGTCTTTCTGCGTATTTCAAGATATACTTTTATACACTTGGTACGCTTCCAAATTGATATCTGGTAGAGCTGTATTTAGCAACATGAATCAGATATGTTTTCCGTGCAATATATCGGACAACACGTCAGTGCAGCGAGATTTCGTTTATGTGTTGCACATGGTGCAAGAAATATTTGTGTTTTGCTTGCTTCCGTGATAGGTTTCACCCCACTGAATGCGAGCAAGCTCACGAATAGACTGTCAATAACTGGAATTATGCAATAACGCACTTAAAAGTTGTATTTTTGCATTAAGTATCCCGATGGAAACAACTGTAAACAGGTTATATGCCTAATTGCGTATTATCGCGCTTCTCGATGCTCTCCTCAAAAAATTAAAATTAAAATAAAAAAAGAGACAGAGACAGAGAGAGAAAACAGAAAAGTATTTCAAATAGCATCTCAGTGACGCCATGTTCGTCTCGTGATGTAAAGCAAGGATTGTTGGTAGGTAATATCTCGTTGTACTAGCGATATGTATGGCTACGGGGTTCTTTGTTTTCTCTCTGCAAACAACTAGAACAGAATTCAGTAACAAAGTGGTAAGAACACCTACTCAGTGCACCAATTAAACACTCTGCCATTCTTGGTTATTTTGTTAATCGTCTGCAATGCAGTAAACATCCTTGATTATTGATTTGTAATTACTACCATTTTAATTGTTATTCGTCACCCCACAACAGCTTTCCTATCACTCATTGCCGCCGATGCACGTAACGAATGGATCAGGATGAATGGAATGTGGGATGTTTCGTCACGAAGAATATACACATTCATCTCGGCGTCTTGTGTCAGGGTAATATGAAAATCTCAATCAGAAAAGACGACAATAACACCCAACTATTTCTGTCCACTTAACACCATGACGACAGACAAATTGTATTTTGATTATAATTCGTGTCTTCTTGCGACCTCATTTTAATACCTCGTGGGTGCAGGGATAACATTTTGCTTTTTGAACACCGAACAATAACACACAAAGATAGTAGATGGAAGGATACACAGAAAAAATCCGACTCATGGGTGTTTATCCAGTTCATCATAAGAAGACTAAACAAGAGGGAAACATTACGAAAGCAATGAATACGCTGGTTAGTATACATTATTTGTATAGCGCAGATCTGCACAATGCCCGCATCTGCACTTTAGTTTCTGTCTTAATGGGCATAATTTTTAGTTTCTTTTCTTCTGAATCATCAAATGAACTGATTATTACGTGGTACAGAATAATTAGGTAACTGTGTTTCTTACATCTTCCATTCGCACCAACATATTTCTACATTCTCGTGCAATTCATGAAATTCTACTTCTATGATCACAAGACTGCACATAGATGCAATCGATTTCGAGGTGCAAAGTGGTTGTTATCTTACTTTTCGTGACAGGTTGGCAAAGTTGATTTCCAAAGACTTTTTATTGTACTGAAATAATCTTTTGTAACAAAGTAACAAGGTAAGTGTTTTATTCGTATATATTTTGTGGGAAACTGTAATAGTGATGGAAGATTGCACACCTGAATGTTTGACACTACTGGTAGGAGAAAACGCTGCATATTAACCAAACCCCGTGCCTCCTCTCCGTATCCTGCTATGACGCGAGCACGCGATTCTCCTCCTATAACGCTACAGAGCTGTTCCTAGCACAGCTGAGAATTGGCAACATCGTCACAAACATTTGGCAACACTGTGACAGTGCAATCACTTCCGCGTGTGGTACTGAACTGACTCGCTAAATTCACTTCATATTCCCTTTCCATTTGAATGACTCGTGGTGTATAATCCTCACGTAAACTAAGACACTGAGACGGAAATTTCAATTTTTTGGCTAAAGAAATGCTATTCTTCACATAAGTGACAACTTTTAATATCTTTCACGAAGCGTTATGAGGCTGAGCGACCAATACCACGACGAGAGTGGGGTGCTGGCAGCAGTATGTCCGTAGCTCCGTGGTACCGCCCGTATCTCGTGTTCCAACGGTTAAGAAAATCGTCGGTTCTAACCGTGGTAGGGGCAGCGCGTGCGAGGTTTTTTTGTGTATCATTTCATGGAGCTGCGATTTACCAGAAACAATTAAGTAACAGAATCAGAAGAAAACCTTTACACATCAAATCCTCTTGGCAGCTCGACTCAGTAAGTTGTGTTAGTGGTCGTAGATCTCGGCTTTCTGCCAAGCTGCTATACAATGCAAGCATCTCTGAAGAAATTCGAATCGACCGTCAACGATACGAAATTCAATAATGTTGTTCACTTACGACTCCCATGCCAGGGTGATAAGTATGAAGGAAATAAATTGATTAGCAAATCACAAGAAAATACTTTCAGCTCAAAGTGCAATGGTGAAAAACTTACAATGCTGCACAACAGGTAACGCCTCTTTCCGCTGCTGACAAGCAAATTTTGGGTTTCTAGGAATAAGTAACTTTATTTATGAAATACCACATTTGCATACCTGTTGAGTATGACACAGCATACCATTTAAACACAGACCCAATCGAAATCTAAGTGAGTAGTGTTTTACTAATTCGTGCAGATAGAGGCACGCTTGTGTACAGATACTCAGTTTTGTTAAAACAGACTTACTTCTGTCGTAAGGTTATCGTGGGTAGTTTTATTTCATTTCTTACAATACAGTGCACAGTTTTCGTAAGGTTTCTTTTAGTGTTGTTAAAACAATACTAAACATGAGAGAGAAATTAATCATCAACGATATATGCGAATTCTCTGATGTTATCTATAACAGTCTGACAATGCACATCCAGGTTATTGATTACATGCATGTAGAAAACTTGTTCTGAGTTAAAGCTGTCAAACAAAGTTTGAAGAAGAATAAAATGCCACTACCAGACGACAGCTAATGTAGAAAATACTTTTCTGACTATTTTGGCACGATGCACTCTCCCCATAAATAATACAAAAGCTTCGAGCGCATCTGCTGCCTGGCCATCTATTAAACCTGAAAAGAACAAAATGACGCAGAAATTAGCCTTTTTTTCCACATGCGACTATTTTGGGTTGAGAAGTGAAGAGAATTATGTTCAAAGTTCCATTAAATTGCTAACTTCAGAAGACAGCAGAATTGGGTTTAAAAAAATGTAGTAGCGAATTTTATAGAACACGCGATGTCTTATCAACAGTGCGCGACGCTTACCGTTACGCTACTAGCTGCGACGTAGCTGCAACACCTCTGGAAGTGAACAACAGTTCCTCCAGAACTTCGGCATTCCACAGTGCTGTGAGATAATGCATATGGCCGGATCTAGACTTCTGAGAGACAGACAGTTACAGCATTTCTTTTGCACTGCACGATGGTTTCAACAAACAGATATCGAAATAGAGTAGCTCAAATGGAAAGGAATACTTCCTATTTAAATTTCTGCATCCTACACTGTTGGCAGTTCTGTGTAGGTGGCAGTTATGTTATTTTATTTCGGTGATTACAAAATAGAGTCGAATGTATGCACTGGGTAGCTAAGGAAGCTAGTTCATGGCGATTCGGTCAACCAAGTAAATGAATGTGCCGAACATCCTGCAAACCACTACAGGGAGCCCGTGTGTCAGAATTCTCATATTGTGTGCCTCAACGGTGTTATGATTGAGAAATGAGTCGTAGAGATGAGGGTTTGGTGGTCTGTTTGACGGATGATAGTTTCATATGATGATCGTCTCGGTTCGATTCCAACTTCTGACGATATTTTTTTTATAGGGAAAGGCAGATTCTATTCTCTTCTGGCTCCGCCAAGTGAAGGAGGTATAATGGCATTGTGGCCTGAAAATCACATTAAACATGATATTCCTTCTCTACCAAGTAGACGTTAGGTGGAACCACAATAAAGTAAGGAGTGGCGACATGTAGAAACTCTATCACCAGTAACCTTTCTTATACCAGTTATTTATTTCTAGTGACGATACAAACCCTGTGTATGGTCACAGGACACTTATTCTGTCTTTTATTTGAGCTTCTGTATGTCGATAAAATTGGTTCTGAACTGGGAATGCAACTCAGACCGCCCATAACGCGGAATTTGATCCCTTCGTGACAATACAGCTCGACTACAACTTGTTGTTTGTTCAAAACTGCAGATTCCTCAACATCTCCACATATTGCGCATGAATAGGTGGGAATCCTGGCCCAGCACAAATCTTTTCACTATGTATTATTAAGCTCTAGCATGAGAATACCTATCTGCCTGTGGATAATAATTATTATTTTTAATGCATTTTCATTCGTTGTCAACACTAACGATATCTGACGTTTTTGACTCCCAGTGAGACACAGAACTATTTGCGAGATCACTGTAAGTCCAAGGATGTTATTCCGATCTGCTGGTGGAGAAAAATTCGGTAAGTGTGGTCTCTTTGTGTGTAGTCAACAAAGATATGTGTGGGGTTCGATTCCTAGTCAGCACTGAACTCTTTG
Organism: Schistocerca piceifrons; assembly: GCF_021461385.2. NCBI lineage: Eukaryota > Metazoa > Arthropoda > Insecta > Orthoptera > Acrididae > Schistocerca > Schistocerca piceifrons. The sequence continues at coordinate 79,271,900 of NC_060148.1, read as the reverse complement.
TCATATTATTTCTAGTTCAAACATGCTCACATGTCGCTGCTGGTGTAACAAACCCATACTTAACGTTCCTTTTCTCTAGAATATAACAGCGATATGCGCCGGGTTGGAGTCCTGAGAAGGAAAAAATTAACGTTCCGTCTCGTCATTTCAGTTAATATATCTAGCTACTGCCGAGAAAATCCGATATGTCAAAGTTGGTTGTGCTTCGATAACAATCCGATTAGGTTCTGGGTTCGAATCCAGGTCCAACACAAAGCTTTACCTCACTGCATGTCAAGTAAGTTACTTGTGAAGAAGCAGTATTTAACATCTCTCGTAGTTCGTTAACAGGGACAATAAATGCTGGGTAGGAATTCGTGCCCGTTAAAAATGTTACGTTATGTAATTTAAAGTTGATATTTGCTAACTGATACTGTCCAAAAATGAGGTATATCACTCTCTTTATGCCTAGTCAGGAGTGACTGTTAATTTCCGTCAGCCACGAAATCTTAGCCTGCATGATTGGTTCAAATGGCTCTGAGCACTATGGGACTCAACATCTGAGGTCATCAGTCCCGTAGAACCTAGAACTACTTAAACCTAACTAACCTAAGGACATCACACACATCCATGCCCGAGGCAGGATTCGAACCTGCGACCGTAGCAGTCACGCGGTTCCGGACTGAAGTGCCTAGAACTGCACGGCCACCACATCCTCGCCTGCATGACCTGGGTTTGAGTCCGTATGCAGAACGAGGCGGTTCATCGTGTCATTTGAAGTTCATACATATTCTCAACTAGCTGCTCGTGAATAACGTAAATTTTTAATGACATTTTGTGTTAAATAACAAGTATGGTATGTTACTTTGAAGAGGAAATTATGAATAAGACGAACTTACTACGTGCAATACCTATGTGACGTAATAATGAGAGTGCTTACATTTCAGGTATGTCGTTTATTGCAATAAATGTGAGCTTACAAGCCTTAAGGACAGTCTTATCTGTGATGAGGTGTTCCCTGATATTTTTAGTATCGTGGTATTACTTTACATCCTGAGTTATTGCGATACAGAGCAGTGTTTTCTAGTGGTGACTTGTTGGAACCATTTTCAATAGTCAAACGACTGTACCAAGGAGCGATTAGAGGACCTGCTAGACATCTGCGATATGTAGGTCACATGGGAATCAAGTGAATTGCAATTCAGATCGTTCGGATAGTTTTGAGCACGACTGTGCATAAAATCAGAAGTTAAATGTCAAATGATTTCACCAATAGCGAAATTCTGGAACCTTAATTGACGATAGAATTGTTTTTGCCTGACTGGGATTCGAACCCAGCATGTAGCACCGTCGTTTTCTAGCTAGGAAGAGACGATAAATAGCTATTGTTGGTTCACCAGTAGCGAGATGGGCGCATGTTTAGCTAGACATTAGGCGACGAATAGTTCTGTGCTGAATGGAATTCAAACCCCGCACACGTGGTCTTGAAGAAACTTTAATTATCAAATTCTTTTCCAATAATAGCTAGTAATGGCATGTTTGTACTTTCAATGATGTGATGGAAAATACTCTGCTGGCTAGAAGTTGAATCCACAACATGTCGTCGTTGGTGATCGCAACGAACACAACGTCAAACCCAAATCCGTTTACACCAGTAGGATGGAGAGGAATGTTTGAACTTGAAAAGATGTAAGGAACCGTTTGATGTTGTAATGTTGTGATAAAAAGCTCATCACGTGGCTATGAGTTGAAACGGACACGTTACAGCTGACAACGCACGAAGAGACGTTGAAAATGCAACTATTTTTCACCAGTAGTTCGGAGTGCACATGCTAGGGCTTGAAATGAAATAAGGAATATTTTGTGTTGATCAGGATTCGAAACCAGATAGGTGCCTTTCGACGACGTCTAGAAGAGTTTGCAGTCTTCGGGAACACAGTGAAATCCAATTCTAATCCCAGTCCAGCACCACAATTTTCAACGTCTCAGTTTCAAATAAAGTAAGAGCCTTGTGAACTTACATGGCCATTGGTTCATTAAATGAAATACGTTTTCTAGTTTACGACGGCTTGCTGGTGACAGAGTCTCTGCCTTACGGGGTTTCTCCATCTGTCACAGCTCAAACGAATGCCCAGTCCACAGCGAAGGGATGTTATCTTTACTGCGGATATTGAACTACGGAGCTCACGGGCGTTCTGCACTTGACGTTACTAGGAGTGAAGGAGAGCTACTTGTGTGTGTGAAAAATCTACGCCTGACGTGAGATGTGAAACTACACGTTTTACACATCAATAAAAGATTAATCCACCAGACCACAGAACCACCTGCCAAGCACATAACTATTAATTGCAGAGTATTCATTTAGATGTAGATGCAGATGTCAAGGGACGCGTAACAGGAAGGAGGGCGGGGTCTGGGAATGAATAGAAGTGCAGAAGTGCAAAATATAAGCGTGAAATGCTTGAAAAGTATTGCTTACTTAAATGTGTGCCACAGGTCGTCGTCTTATCTTAGGACCGAAAGATAAGGAAGGACTGTTCTCAGAACGAAGAATGGGTTATAGGGAAGGGGAGATCAAAGAATACGGTTTCATAGGTGGTGAGAGGAATGATAGTGAGTAAAGACAGCAGCAATTAAAAGAGAAAATGTAGCGTCATTGGAAACCGCTAGATTTGTTTACAAAGTTTTGGGGGTTCAAAATGGTTCAAATGTCTCTGAGCACTATGGGACTTAACATCTGAGGTCATCAGTCCCCTAGAACTTAGAACTACTTCAACCTAACTAACCTAAGGGCATCACACACATCCATGCCAGAGGCAGGATTCGAACCTGCGACCGTAGCGGTACCGCGGTTCCAGACTGTAGCGCCTTTAACCGCTTGGCCACCCCGGCCGGCCAGTTTTGGGGGACTGTAATAGAAGGGCACTTGCGGCGATAATGTCAGAGAGAGAGAGAGAGAGAGAGAGTGTGAGAGAGAATAAAAGAGATATTAACAACGAGTAGACATAAATGTTCAAATGTGCGTGAAATCTTATGGGACTTAACTGCTAGGGTCATCAGTCCCTAAGCTTACACACTACTTAACCTAAATTATCCTAAGGACAAACACACACACCCGTGCCCGAGGGAGGTCTCGAACCTCCGCCGGGACCAGCCTCACAGTCCATGACTGCAGCGCCCCAGACCGCTCGGCTAATCCCGCGCGGCGAGTAAACATAATATGAAATCGTTGGCGTATTGTGTGGAGGACGGAGGGTGTATTCATGGATGGAGGGGAAGAGAGAGACGTATTTGGAATAACAAAAACTACTGTGACAGAGTCCATCTAAGCCGGTCAGAGTGGCCAAGCGGTTCTAGGCGCTACTGTCTGGAACCGCGCGACCGCTACGGTCGCAGGTTCGAATCCTGCCTCGAGCATGGATGTGTGTGATGTCCTTAGGTTAGTTAGGTTTAAGTAGTTCTTTCTAGGGGACTGATGGCCTCAGAAGTTAAGTCCCATAGTGCTCAGAGCCATTTGAACCATTTTTGAGAGTCCATCTACGCTGATTAGTTTGTAAGTATGTAGACAGGGTATAAATGAAATCAAAATAGAATACTTAACAAATTGTATATTCAAAAGAAACCTACTTGAATTAAAAGGGCAACTCAAAGGAAAGCTAACCCATATTGTATCTTTTCTGTTGCCACGCAATCTTCCACAAGCTCCCAGTGAGGAAAAATGACGAAAAAGAAGACATAACAAAACATTTTAAGAACTCTAATATTTTATCCAGAATCCTTCATTATTTTGTACTTCTATCACGCGTCTTGGCATAGAATGTATAAGCCGTCGGACGTAACAGCCTGAAGAAGCAACTTCCTCCCAGGCTTCCTGGACGCAGTCCTGAAGAGCGTCCGCAGTAGTTGGTTGGTTTCGTGACCAGTTCTCTGTTAATGTTCTGGCGACCTCAGCCCACATGTTTTCCATGGAGTTCATATCAGCCGCCCGTGGCGGCCAGTCCATGACGTTGACGCCAATCGTGGAAAGCCGCTGCTGAACAAACGCAGACTTGTGAATGGGAGAATGGTCCTCTTCCAATGTGACGTCCCCTTCTGCGTACAGCATTCGCACTGACGGAAGCATCACATTTTCCAATATGTGGGCATACTGCGCGCTGTCCAGAGTTCCTTCTATCCTGTGAAGAATTCCGGCCCCTCTCGCAGAATTCCAACCCCAGCAGGTAACAGATAACCGGCCACTTCTTCTCGTCGTGGTTACATATTCGCGTCGATGGCGAGTCCCTTGCGGCCTGCAAACGATTCGTGGACCGTCGTTATTGGTGGAAAACACCTTCTCATCAGTGAAAATGACGTTGTCCCACGACGCCTTCAGATGGAGGTCCGCAAATGCTAGCCGGTATAAAACGTTGTCTTCGCTGAGCTCTTGTTTCACGGCGGATCGTCGTGCATGCAGTCCAGCGTCCCCCAGCCTTCGGCGAATCGTGTCACTGGAGCCGGGGAAGTTGGTCTCCCGCCGCAGCTGCTCCGCGTTCAGAAAGGGATTTTCTTTGCTCCTACGCCGGCCGCGGTGGTCTAGCGGTTCTAGGCGCTCAGTCCGGAACCGTGGGACTGCTACGGTCGCAGTTTCGAATCCTGCCTCGGGCATGGATGTGTGTGATGTCCTTAGGTTAGTTAGGTTTAAGTAGTTCTAAGTTCTAGACCTGTGGTCTAGGGGTAGCGTCTTTGATTCATAATCAAAAGGTCTTCGGGTTCGATCCCCACCACTGCCTAAATTTTGATAAATAATCAGCATTGGCGGCCGAAGACTTCCGGCATAAGAAGTCAGCCTCATTCTGCCAACGGCCTTCTCAAAAAGGGCGGAGGAGCGGATTGAGGTTCAGGGCACTCTCTTGTCCTAGGGGTGGGAAATTGCCCCTAAAGGCGGAAGAATCAGCAATGATCAACGACATGAGGATGCAGAAGGCAATGGAAACCACTGCATGAAAGACACGTAACGTGTATCCACAGGACATGGGGCCTGTATTTGAAGAAGTGTCATGATGATCTCTCCATTGGCAAAAGATTCCGGAATAGTCCCCCATTCGGATCTCCGGGAGGGGACTGCCAAGGGGGAGGTTACCATGAGAAAAAGATTGAATAATCAACGAAAGGATAACGTTCTACGAGTCGGGGCGTGGAATGTCAGAAGCTTGAACGTGGTAGGGAAACTAGAAAATCTGAAAAGGGAAATGCAAAGGCTCAATCTAGATATAGTAGGGGTCAGTGAAGTGAAGTGGAAGGAAGACAAGGAATTCTGGTCAGATGAGTATCGGGTAATATCAACAGCAGCAGAAAATGGTATAACAGGTGTAGGATTCGTTATGAATAGGAAGGCAGGGCAGAGGGTGTGTTACTGTGAACAGTTCAGTGACCGGGTTGTTCTAATCAGAATCGAGAGCAGACCAACACCGACAACGATAGTTCAGGTATACATGCCGACGTCGCAAGCTGAAGATGGATAGAGAAAGTGTATGAGGATATTGAAAGGGTTATGCAGTATGTAAAGGGGGACGAAAATCTAATAGTCATGGGCGGCTGGAATGCAGTTTTAGGGGAAGTAGTAGAAGAAAAGGTTACAGGAGAATATGGGCTTGGGACGAGGAATGAAAGAGGAGAAAGACTAATTGAGTTCTGTAACAAGTTTCAGCTAGTAATAGCGAATACCCTGTTCAAGAATCACAAGAGGAGGAGGTGTACTTGGAAAAGGCCGGGAGATACGAAAAGATTTCAATTAGATTACATCATTGTCAGACAGAGATTCCGAAATCAGATACTGGATTGTAAGGCGTACCCAGGAGCAGATATAGACTCAGATCACAATATAGTAGTGATGAAGAGTAGGCTGAAGTTCAAGACATTAGTCAGGAAGAATCAATACGCAAAGAAGTGGGATACGGAAGTACTAAGGAATGACGAGATACGTTTGAAGTTCTCTAACGCTATAGATACAGCAATAAGGAATAGCGCAGTAGGCAGTACAGTTGAAGAGGAATGGACATCTCTAAAAAGGGCCATCACAGAAGTTGGGAAGGAAGACATAGGTACAAAGAAGGTAGCTGCGAAGAAACCATGGGTAACAGAAGAAATAGTTTTTCTAGGGGACTGATGACCTCAGATGTTAAGTCCCATAGTGCTCAGAGCCATTTGAACCATTTTTTGACTCTACCTCGAAAAGACCTCTCCCAGTGAGCCATTACGGCAGAGAGCGTGATGTGTATTTCTGCTTGCAGCTCTTATACTGATTCCAGGAGAGGAGGTAAACATATTTACGTGAAACGGAGCGGCAGAGGCAGAGGCATGCGGCGCAGCCGTGCTGGCTCGTCCCGGGCTGTTGGCCCACCAACGCCACCGCCAGCTCGCTCACTTGCGTCTCGCCTCGGCCAGCCTGGCTGGCCCGTAGCTCGCGAGCCGCGGCTGGTACAGACCCGGGCCGCATGGCCACGATCACCCCTTGAAGGATCAAAAGTTACACCTAACGTACCCAAGTCTGTAGTACAAACTAACGCAGCTACAGCTATTATGCTACAACATATGCAGGCACACCTACAGCTGACGATTTATTCAAATATTTGGCGAACAATACTTTCAAAAATACATTCATCTTAAACATAGCTACCACAAAATATTTCACCTAGCTAGCAATAGCATGACGCAGGAAACTATACTTTCTTGTAAGCGCTGTGCATTAGATGTAGCCTTAAGAAAACCTGTATTCAACCACGACAACTAAGCGGAATGTAAAAGTAAACAGGTTTGGCGGCAGCTTCTCCAAATAATAGTATATACTTAGTATACAGGGTGAGTCACCTAACGTTACCGCTGCATATACTTCGTAAACCACATCAAATACTGACGAACCGATTCCACAGACCGAACGTGAGGAGAGGGGCTACTGTAATTGGTTAATACAAACCATAAAAAAATGCACGGAAGTATGTTTTTCAACACAAACCTACGTTTTTTAAAATGGAACCCCGTTAGTTTTGTTAGCACATCTGAACATATAAACAAAAACGTAATCAGTGCCGTTTGTTGCATTGTAAAACGTTAATTACATCCGGAGATATTGTAACCTAAAGTTGACGCTTGAGCACTACTCCTCCGTTGTTTGATCGTGTGTATCGGAGAGCACCGAATTACGTAGGGATCCAAAGGGAACGGTGATGGACCTTAGGTACAGAAGAGACTGGAACAGCACATTACGTCCACATGCTAACACCTTTTTATTGGTCTTTTTCACTGACGCACATGTACATTCCCATGAGGGGTGAGGTACACGTACACACGTGGTTTCCGTTTTCAATTACGGAGTGGAATAGAGTGTGTCCCGACATGTCAGGCCAATAGATGTTCAATGTGGTGGCCATCATTTGCTGCATACAATTGCAATCTCTGGCGTAATGAATGTCGTACACGCCGCAGTACATCTGGTGTAATGTCGCCGCAGGCTGCCACAATACATTGTTTCATATCCCCTGGGGTTGTAGGCACATCACGGTACACATTCTCCTTTAACGTACCCCACAGAAAGAAGTCCAGAGGTGTAAGATCAGAAGAACGGGCTGGCCAATTTATCCGTCCTCCACGTCCTATGAAACGCCCGTCGAACGTGTACCTCACCCCTCATGGTAATGTACATGTGCGTCAGTGAAAAAAACAATAAAAAAGTGTTAGCATGTGGACGTAATGTGCTGTTCCAGTCTCTTCTGTACCTAAGGTCTATCACCGTTCCCTTTGGATCCCTACGCAATTCGGTGCTCTCCGATACACACGATCGAACAGCGGAGGAGTGGTACTCAAGCGTCAACTTTAGATTACAATATCTCCGGATGTAATTAACATTTTACAGTGCAACAAACGGCACTGATTACGTATTTGTTTATATGTTCGGATGTGCTAACAAAACTAACGGGGTTCCATTTAAAAAAACGTAGGTTTGTGTTAAAAAACATACTTCCGTGCATTTTTTTATGGTTTTTATTAACCAATTACACTAGCCCCTCTCCTCACGTTCGGTCTGTGGGATCGATTCGTCAGTATTTGATGTGGTTTACGAAATATATCCAGCGGTAATTTTAGGTGACTCACCCTGTATAATACACGTTTTGTGCACTTATAACATGTACTCAGTGTCTCTGAAACAATACGTGCTGCACGACGGAAATTACTTTCTGCTGAGGCACTTCATTTACATCTCAATGATAACGACTACTAGAGAACATTGCTCTTTACAGCAGTCAATCCACTTGTAAATTAACATCATGATATCGCAGATACTAGGCAACACGTTGCTAGGGATGAGTAAGGCCCTAAGGTTTGCAACTAAACATGCTACTCCTAGCTACTACTGAATATGAAGTTGATTATTAACGTGTCTTCATAACCATGTGTTCGGCGTTCCACTCTCAGTCAGCATAGACGTTTTCGTCACCTTATTTCTAGTTAAACGTGTGCACATCTCGCTGATGGTGGACCAACATTGGACATTTCGTGTCTGTTCCTGGTTAGACAACGACGGCGGTAGGCGCCAGGTTCGAATCCCGGTCAGGTAATACAACTTCAGACGTCATTTAAGGTTCCAACCCCACTACTGGTGACAAACTGTGATATCTACATTCTGTTTTTACGTACTTATTCAACAATCCGATTAGGTGCTGGGTTCGCATCCTTGTCCCCAGCATTACATGATGGCATTTCAATTTTAAACATGTGCATCCTTTATTCCTTGACAATGCAACACTATACAACGTCTTTCCAGGTTAATTACCAAGAAGGTAATTGTCATATTAGGGTTCCTGCTTTCGTACAAACGTTATCGTCATTTACATTCAAGTTGAGAATTGATAACTAACATCCCTTTCTGCCTAGTGATCGAGTCTCGATAGGGCACAAAGCTTTGCTTGGCTAAAAATGGCTTTACGTTCTCGGTTTGCATCCGGATCCAGAACGAAGACGTTGGTCATGTCATTTAAAGTACAACTTCGTGTACAAGTAACTGTTGATGAGTAATATGAACAATGATATTACTTGTGATTCGCTGTTAATGTTGGGATTTCCGTAGAGTGGTTGCTGCCGTTAATCACGTTTTCTTTTAAGTGCTTAGTACTACATAAAGTTGATGCGAAACCACTCCCCGTTGAACGTTGAACGACGTACAGCATGTGTTGCGTAAAGCTTTTAGGCAGCAAAGAACTTGTTTCCAATTGCCATACAACTTTATAAATCCATATACTGTCTCAAATATTTAATTGTGCCTAAGGATTACTGAATGGTTTATATGACAAAACTAGTTGTCCCATAACATTTGAAATGCCACTTATTGTAATTAAGTTTAGTTTACAAATGTTAAGGACTGTCTGATCTATTCTGTACTATCGTGGTTATACTTTACATCTGGACGGACTGTCATAAAGACCGGTGTTCTCTAGTAGTCTCTAGCGGTACCCATTGTGTATCTTACAACGACTGTACTGTGGAGGGTTGCGACTATGTGCAACACAGATATGCTATGTTGGTTGCATACATTGAGGTGCAGCCTACACGTTGGAATTCAGGGGTGACCCACTTTTTTTGCTGTCGAGTGTACATCTCCATCAAGCACCATAGAGTGCATGATGGAGAGCAACTTGTGCCACTACGAGTTATTTCCTTACCTGTTCCACTCGCAAAATGAGCAATGTATATGTCTCCGTACAAGCTCTACTTTCTTTTATCTGCGGAATCCTTACGCAAATTATTCGTTGGCGACAATAGAATCCTTCTGCAATCAGCTTCACACGCCTAAAAAGAATGTTCAGATGTGTGTGAAATCTTATGGGACTTAACTGCTATGGTCATCAGTCCCTAAGCTTACACACTACGTAACGTAAATTATCCTAAGGACAAACACACACACCCATGCCCGAGGGAGGACTCGAACCTCTGCCGGGACCAGCCGCGCAGTCCATGACTGCTGCACCTTAGATCGCTTGGCTAATCCTATGCAGCCTGAAACGCCTATTCACTAAATACCCTCAATAGTGTGTCATGAAGAGAATGGTGTTTTGTCTCCAGGGATTCCCATTTGAGTTCACAAGGCATCTCTATAATAAAAGAGATCTTCAGACACCGGCCGCTGTGGCCGAGGAGTTCTAGGCACTTCAGTCCGGAACCGCACTGCTGCTACAGTCGCAGGTTCGAATCCTGCCTCCGGCATGGATGTGTGTGATGTCCTTAGGTTAGTTAGCTTTAAGTAGTTCTAAGTGTAGGGGCCTGATTACCTCAGATGTTAGGTCCCATGGTGCTTAGAGGCAGTTGAACCAGACCTTCAGGCCTCAAATCGATCAGCACTCCTCTGAATTTCTTCGATGTTTTCCTTTTAATCAGTGAGGATCCCAAACACTCAAGCAGTACTCAGGAATTGGTCACACTTATTGTTCTACACATGCTCAATCGTGTGAATGTAGTTCATACAGATGAACTACATGACCCTTAAATTCCCCTGAGAAATCAAAGTCAACTATTCAGCTTCCCTACAGTCCTTATGTCTTTGTTCCACTTCATATTGCTTTGTACTGTTATGCTTAGAAATTTTATCATTGTGACTGTCTCAGACAGCATACCAAATATTCGAACGTTAGAAGATTGTTTCTCCTACTCATCTTCATTAACTTAGTTTTCCTAAATTTAAAGCAAGCAGCCATTCGTCACACCAACTAGTCAGTGGCGGCTAATGTGTAAGATCACAAGAGCACGTGAACACCCTAGCTTTCGACACCTTGCAGATTCATTGGTATTTTTCTTTGAATGCTGTCAAACGTAACATAAATGCTGCAATCTGAAAGATACTCCGCGAAACTTGGCATGACAGTGGCGGGCGCACCTTCAGTTGTGCATGTTTTAAGGTGCTTTTGCGCATGCGCAACCTGCATGATGTAATTGTCTTACGGGTCCAATACATAGGGATTTGATAAACAATGTGCATGGTTCACGATGTACACATGCCACACAACTAGAAGTTCACGTCAGTGCCACCAGATGGTAGCACACTGCGGCAGACTTTTATCCCCATTCACTCGGCACATATCCTGCTAGATGACAGCACACTCCTCAGGTATGCTGATTCACTCACTATACCGGGTGATCAAAAAGTCAGTATAAATTTGAAAACTTAATAGACCACGTAATAATGTAGATGGAGAGGTAAAAACTGACTCACATGCTTGGAATGACATGGGGTTTTATTAGAACAAAAAAAAAGTTCACAAAGTGTCCGACAGATGGCGCGTGATTCTGGTTTTGCAACTGCTACCGTGACGGGTGAGAGGTACGCCGATATGTTACAGAATCGCATCATCCCCAGCCTGGCTGATAAACACCTGCCGGAACGTACGATGTTTATGCAGGATGGCGCTCCACCCCATATTGCTAGACGCGTGAAAGATCTCTTGCGCACATCGTTTGGTGATGATCGTGTGCTCAGCCGCCACTTTCGTCATGCTTGGCCTCCCAGGTCCCCAGGCCGCAGTCCGTGCGATTATTGGCTTTGGGGTAACCTGAAGTCGCAAGTGTATCGTGATCGACCGACATCTCTAGGGATGCTGAAAGACAACATCCGACGGCAATGGCTCACCATAACTCCGGACATGCTTTACAGTGCTGTTCACAACATTATTCATCGACTACAGCTATTATTGAGGAATGTTGTTGGACATATTGAGCATTTTCTGTAAAGAACATCATGTTTGCTATGTCTTACTTTGTTATGCTAATTATTGCTATTCTGATCAGATGATGCACCATCTGTCGGACATGTTTTGAACTTTTGTATTTTTTGGTTCTAATTAAACCCCATGTCATTCCAAGCGTGTGTGTCAATTTGTACCTCTCTATCTACATTATTCCGTGATTTATTCAGTTTTCAAATTTCAAATTTATACTGACTTTTTGATCACCCGGTATATTGTATTAAAGTACAGCAGAGTCCCGCTAATCCGAACTGCAGTAATCCGAACGTTCGGTTAATCCGTTCATGAAAAATGTTAGTCTAAACACAGAAAACTGTGCGGTAAACTGCTGTACACACACACTATTTTAATTTAGACAGTACACTAAACATGTATTAGAAAAATTGGCAAGAAAACATTAAGTTTAAGCAATACACGACAATGAAAGAAAAGTTGTCAAACTTACTAAAATACAGCGGAAATTTTATCCCTACTGTTCAGATGACAAAATATCAGTCATTGGTTTTTGGCGTAATGAAGACAGTCTGTTAGATGACGCATACTTGCGCCATCGTCTCATAAACATGAAATCAGCTGGTTTAGCAGTGGGCTGTTGCTCCAAATAATGTAGCTCGAGATCAAGGGCTTCTGCTGCGTCACTGTTTGGCACCAGCTGTCCTTTGTCGCTTTCAGGCTCATTGTCACTTCCGTCACAGCAGTCCACTTCTTCCTGGTCTTGAATCACAGTAGCAACTAAATCAGCGTTTGTAAAGTTCTCCGTACATGCCCCATCCGCTGCCATCCACTCATCTACGTCTCCTTCACAAGCTTCTTCACATCCAGGGATTGTATCATCTATAGTAGATTTTCCTCTTCATCTTCAACTAGGTTGTCCTCCAATTCAAGAGATGTCCACAGTTCTCTCGACGATTTTCTCAGAGTATTTTCTGAAATATTCTGCCATGCCTTAGCTTCCCTATAAACAACATCCTTCACATAGGCCTTTTTTATTTCGTCCACTAAAGGAATGCTATCATCTTGGATCAGCATTCTTAAAAATTGTTTTCTGTAAATCAGTTTTAATGTTTGCAACACGCCCGGGTCCTTCGGCTGTAGAAGTGGTGTAACGTTCGGCGGCAAAAACTACGCCACGATTTCCCCATCACATAATTCCTCACTGCTGGGCTGAGATGGCGCGTTATCAATCAAAAGGATTGCACGGGGAGACAAATGATCTTCCTTAGAAAACCGTCGAACATAGGGAACAAACTGGCTGCGAAACCATTCTTTGAACAGCTTACCATTCATCCGTGCTTTTCTCTAGTTGCGATAATATACGGGCAGGGACTTCATGTTGCAGTTTTGAAAAGCTCTGGGCCAGCAGATTTGCCGATCAGCGTTAAAGGCAGCTTGTGATTACCAGCAGCGTCGCTGCACGCTAATAAAGTCACACTATCTTTGTACATTTTAAAACCAGGAGCATGGTCTTCTGCTTTTGATGCCAGGCTTTTTGTTGCCAACGCCATAAAATTAAGGCCAGTCCGTCAGCGTTATAAATTTGTTGGGGAGAATACTTTCCCTCTCTTATTTTTTCAAACTCACCCAAGTATTCCTTCGCTGCATCACGGTCAGAAGTAAGCTTCTCTCCAGTAATTGTTAGCTGACGGATTCCATGACATTTTTTTGAATCTGTCCAACCAACCTGTACTCGCACTAAAAGACTCATCACCATTCGTTAACTCGTTCACGTAAACAGCCCTCTTCTAAACCAGTGCTCCACTTTGGAGTTCCCCTTTCTCTTTCCTGCGTAAACCAAAGGAAAAGAGCTTCATCCACTTTTTCGTACTGGGACTGTTTCCAAGTGTGCCGAATTTCGAATGTTTTTCCCGAAGGCGTTGCACAGGACTGTTCAAGCTTCACTCGGTTCTTCTTCCAATCACAAATGGTTGCTTTACCAACACCCAGTTCCGTTGCCAGTTGAGATACATTCTCGCCATTCTCTATCCGCTTCAAAGCATTCAGTTTTTCTTTGAGAGTTAACGTTGTATGTTTTCGTTTACTCATGACGAAAATACGTACACCACTACACCTGAACGAATACAGTACAACTGTTTACGAGTGCCAGCGATCGATAACTAACATAACCAATCGCTTTGTGAGCCAACTGGCAGTTCACTGACCTCAGTCACTACAAAGGTCTCAACAATGCACAATAGCAAGGGCAGGGAGTGAGAGTGAGCCATTGTTCCCACACTTGTTTCCGTTTGTTACCATGGGGTACCTACTTAATAAGCTTGGTATACTTCATTCTAGAAACTCTTCACCGTAATTCTGGCTAATCTGAACAAATCGGTAATCCTAACAAGATCCAGTCCCAAATAGTTCGGATTAACGGGACTCTACTGTATATGTTAAAGCTGTATTGACAGTAAACCTATTTGTGAGTTTCTGAATGAGCTAAAGTATACTAAGTTATGAATTTTATCATAGAGTAGGGTGACCATATTATTTTCGGTGAAAACCGGGACACATTCCCCCGGGTGCCAACGGACACCTCATTACACATGTACCCAGGTTTCTTAATTTTAAATATTAATGTTTTGTTGATACATTTTGTTAACCCGATTATTATAACTAATAAGAGGATGCAAAAGATTGATATAATCTAGATTACCTATATAATTAATGGCATTTAATAAACGTATACAGTAATAAAGAAATGTATTACGATTTTACAAAATTTTACAGCCATTCAACTTTTAATCAATTAATATTAGCATGAGCTTTAATATTACTGAGCACTTGTAGATGGAATTGACTGTCCTTGGAGAAAAGGGTATTTTTCACTGCCTCCAGCCTTCTTGATCATGTCTTTGTTCTTTGAGACACAGTGATAAAACTCGGCACAATCCATTTTGTAGTTGTACAGGATCTGCAGGATTGCTTCAAGAGAGTCCACCTCCGTTCTGTTTCTTTCATCAGTCCACTGGAGATTCACGAACGAAAATATTATTTCCACATTGGCATTATGGGCTGGGATTGCAAAATTAATACCTTGCAATTATTACCAACTCAGAGTAATGCTGAAGACAGTCACAGCTTTTAAAAAAAACTCACCCACTTCTCATGACATTCCAATGGTGGTTTTTTTTTCTCCCCTTCCACTTGTGAAGACTTTCTTCAACAAAATTTGCCAGTATGCCGAACTGATCAAAGAGAATGGAATCATCGATTTCAGTCTCTTTACTCTTCAAATAAGAAACTGTCTCTTCAACACTTTCCCATTTTGGCACTCTTTTCAGTAACATCCAATCAAACACCGGCGATGAGGATAAATATGAGGCGCTCCACTTGCTGAGATATTCTACACAAGTGTCAAAAAACTTGTTAACTTCTTCTCTAAAACTCCTTTCCGCTGCTTCTGATACTTCTGCTCTTTTAAGGACAGATTTAACATTAAAAGAAATGAACTGCTCTCCTCTTAGTAAAAGATTCCAGAGTATTTTTCAAAACATCATTTACCTCTATTACACTTTTCGTGCTTCCCACAATTTCCTTTATCCCATGCTGCAAAGTGCTAAGCTGACTGTGAATGAACCATAAGTAGGCTTCACTTAAAGGGTTACTGAAAAACTGAACCAATATTTTGGGGGCTTTGTCTTCATTTAGGAAAAAATCTTTTAACTGTTCAAACAGGCGGATTACTCTTTCAACTGCTGGAAACAGTGATAACCAGCGAGTGACACATTACATTCATATATTCAGTTCCCACACAATCACACAACTCCTTAAGCCTCTCTGTTCTAACAGTATATATGTAAAAGTGTGAGTATACCTTCATGACGATAGTTTCAGCATCACAGCTTGAACTGCCAGCAGATGTCTGCACGCTATTGTCTAAAACATGTGCAGGGCACCCTATGCCTTCAATGTTTTCATGCAATGTTGCCTTTAATTTGGTAAATACGTTGCATTTGCCTTGTCTTTTTAAACTACCAAAGTTTGTGTTGGTGTTGTCTCCACAAAATGCCACACATTTATTTTTCTCAAGATCAAACATTTCAATAGTATTCATACAAAATCTTGAAATTTCGTCAGATGTTTCATTAGGTAGGGAACTCACCTTCAAAAGTTTGGTCTGAATTCCCTGATTAATATCGAAAAACTGAGCAACAAACGGAAATATTTTAGTGGCCTTATGATTGCTGGCATCAGTGGATATCCCGTAGAAAGAAGACTTTGTCATGTATTCAAGGCTTTCCTTTACACTCTGGGGAGCAATAACTCCTTTCACTAAGGCTGACACTATAGTTCTTGCTGAACTAAACTTTTTTGCAGTGGAAGAACCATCAAACATAATGCTGTTACGCTTATTAGTACAATCACTAGATCTATAAGTTTGGTGATGTTTTACCGTGTGGTAGGCTAGTGTAAGCTCGGCTGCTCGAACTTTCGTCTCTTCACTTGACTGATGTTTCACAAAATAATTTTGTAGAGTTTTACTGCAGCTCGGTGCACTGTATCTGTTAATGTGTTTCTTTGACCTGATGTGATCAACTATGTCGGAACGTCCACCATGACTTATACTAGTAAAACAGTTACATACGGAACACTCTGCTTCGTAATCAAAACGACCTTTCTTAATGAAATTCCATTCGTTGGAATAACAGTCACTGAACTTGCAGGCACGTTTCGGCATTGCGTTTCACAGTACTGCAGCAATAATACCACTAATATGAGAGAAAACTATTGCAGTTTGTCTGACAAAACATCAGCTACTACACTGTTCTGACAATGAGTGTGTGAGTAAGCGGCGCGACAATCGGACGGTTTCATAGCTCTGTTACAATAATACAACTTACTACTTGTTGGCCAAAGTACCGCTCAAAGTAAATTATTGCCTGAGTGTATCAATACTGATACTGTGGTTACTAGTATGGGACAATGGATGTTCACCGAGCGGTTCAATCCCGCGTCCGGCCATCCAGATTTAGGTTTTCCGTGATTTCCCTAAATCGCTCCAGGCAAATGCCGGGATGGTTCCTTTCAAAGGGCACGGCCGGCGTCCTTCCCCGTCCTTCCCTAATCCGATGAGACCGATGACCTCGCTGTCTGGTCTCCTTCCCCAAAACAACCAACCAACAACAACAATGGATGTTTTAGATAAATAAGCTAAAATATATTAAGTTCGTGTGTTGTATTTCCTCTAATATAGCGAAATCCCAAAAAAATTGAGAAAGTTTCACGAAATGTATTTAAAAACTGAATTCCGGGACTTTTGAGCGTCCCGAAACAAATTTTCGGGACACCCGAACACAGGGATGAAAACCGGGACAATCCCGGTTTCCTGGGACGTTTGGTCACCCTACCCTAAGGGCTATCTTTGCTCATTTGTATTCTAGTCAAGTGACCGTGTTGGTAGATATTACTACTTCAGTTGAACCATTTCCACAAACGGCGCATTGTGTTGCTTGTTTACTGTGCGGGAATCGGCTTTCATATGCAGTGTAAACATGAACTATTTTGAATCCCCTTTTAAACGCTAACAGATTAGTGAAGTGTGAGAAGTTGTCGTGAGTCGTGCTTGGGTAGCTCAGTCGATAGAGCACTTGCCCGCGAAAGGCAAAGGTCCCGAGTTCGAGTCTCGGTCCGGGCACACGGTTTTAATCTGCCAGGAAGTTTCATATCAGCACACACTCCGCTGCAGAGTGAAAATATCATTCTGGAAACATCCCCCAGGCTGTGGCTAAGCCATTTCTCCGCAATATCCTTTCTTTCAGAAGCGATAGTTTTGTAAGATTCGCGGAAGAGCTTCTGTGAAGTTTGGCAGGTAGCAGACGAGGTACAGGCACAATTGAAGGTGTGAGGAAGGATCGTGAGTCATGCTTCGGTACCTCAGTCGGTGGAGTTCGAGTTTCGGTCGGGCACGCAGTTTTAATCTGCCAAGAAGTTTCATATCAGTGCACACTCCACTGCAGAGTGAAAATCTCATTCTGGAAATTTCTTTGACATAAATACACTCCTGGAAATGGAAAAAAGAACACATTGACACCGGTGTGTCAGACCCACCATACTTGCTCCGGACACTGCGAGAGGGCTGTACAAGCAATGATCACACGCACGGCACAGCGGACACACCAGGAACCGCGGTGTTGGCCGTCGAATGGCGCTAGCTGCGCAGCATTTGTGCACCGCCGCCGTCAGTGTCAGCCAGTTTGCCGTGGCATACGCAGCTCCATCGCAGACTTTAACACTGGTAGCATGCCGCGACAGCGTGGACGTGAACCGTATGTGCAGTTGACGGACTTTGAACGAGGGCGTATAGTGGGCATGCGGGAGGCCGGGTGGACGTACCGCCGAATTGCTCAACACGTGGGGCGTGAGGTCTCCACAGTACATCGATGTTGTCGCCAGTGGTCGGCGGAAGGTGCACGTGCCCGTCGACCTGGGACCGGACCGCAGCGACGCACGGATGCACGCCAAGACCGTAGGATCCTACGCAGTGCCGTAGGGGACCGCACCGCCACTTCCCAGCAAATTAGGGACACTGTTGCTCCTGGGGTATCGGCGAGGACCATTCGCAACCGTCTCCATGAAGCTGGGCTACGGTCCCGCACACCGTTAGGCCGTCTTCCGCTCACGCCCCAACATCGTGCAGCCCGTCCCCAGTGGTGTCGCGACAGGCGTTAATGGAGGGACGAATGGAGACGTGTCGTCTTCAGCGATGAGAGTCGCTTCTGCCTTGGTGCCAATGATGGTCGTATGCGTGTTTGGCGCCGTGCAGGTGAGCGCCACAATCAGGACTGCATACGACCGAGGCACACAGGGCCAACACCCGGCATCATGGTGTGGGGAGCGATCTCCTACACTGGCCGTACACCACTGGTGATCGTCGAGGGGACACTGAATAGTGCACGGTACATCCAAACCGTCATCGAACCCATCGTTCTACCATTCCTAGATCGGCAAGGGAACTTGCTGTTCCAACAGGACAATGCACGTCCGCATGTATCCCGTGCCACCCAACGTGCTCTAGAAGGTGTAAGTCAACTACCCTGGCCAGCAAGATCTCCGGATCTGTCCCCTATTGAGCATGTTTGGGACTGGATGAAGCGTCGTCTCACGCAGTCTGCACGTCCAGCACGAACGCTGGTCCAACTGAGGCGCCAGGTGGAAATGGCATGGCAAGCCGTTCCACAGGACTACATCCAGCATCTCTACGATCGTCTCCATGGGAGAATAGCAGCCTGCATTGCTGCGAAAGGTGGATATACACTGTACTAGTGCCGACATTGTGCATGCTCTGTTGCCTGTGTCTATGTGCCTGTGGTTCTGTCAGTGTGATCATGTGATGTATCTGACCCCAGGAATGTGTCAATAAAGTTTCTCCTTCCTGGGACAATGAATTCACGGTGTTCTTATTTCAATTTCCAGGAGTGTATTTGACATATCAACTTCGACAAAGAAATATGATAGTGTAATACCGGCCTTAGACGTTCACAACTGTGTATTAATTATGCAGTGGATCACATTCAGCATCTTCCATACATGTATTTCTCACCATAGTTTCCATGGAGAGTAAATGGCAAGTCCACTTCAGCTCTTCGTTTGTGTAATTTCACTGCATTTCCTTTGTACGTACATGGACTACTTTCATCTGTGGCACCATGCACTTGCTGCAGTGATTGACATGTATCACCATACCGGACCTTGATCGCCGATGAATTTCAGTATGTTTCGTATGTTCACTTTTCCGAAAACTGGAGCAAAGTGTTGTTCTTCGTTGGTGCAAATAGCAAGCGGGGCAGACACTTGGAACTGGTATTGTGGCTGCGTTTCGCTTGTCTGTAGTACAAGGGGCGTTTGAAAAGTCCGTGCAAAATAAAAACTACTTACATGTTTGGGGTAAACCGTTTTCATTTTTCGACATAGACTCCTTTTAGACATATACACTTCGTCCAACGCTGTTTTAATTTGTTGATCCCTTCCGAATAATAAGAATTGTCCAAGTCTGTAAAATTGCTATTAGTTGCAGCAATCATCTCCTCGTTTGAATAAAATCTTTATCCCGCCAGCCATTTCTTCAAATTGGGGAACAAATAGTAGTCTGAGGGAGCCAAGTCTGGAGAATAGGGGGGATGTGAAACGAGTTTGACTCCTATTTCCAATAATTTTGCGACCACAACTGCTGAGGTGTGTGCTGGTGCATTGTCGTGATGGAAAAGCACTTTTTTGCGGTCTAGTCGGCGGCATTTTTCTTGCAGCTCGCTTTTCAGACGGTCCAATAACGATGAATAATATGCACCTGTGATAGTTATACCCTTTTCCAAATAGTCAATGAGGATTATCCCTTGCGAATCCCAAAAGACAGTCGCCATAACGTTTCTGGCCGAAGGACTGGTCTTCACCTTTTTTGGAAACCCATTGTTTAGATTGTTGTTTGGTCTCAGGGCTATAGTAATGTATCCATGTTTCATCCACAGTGACGAAATGATGCGTAAAGTCCTGCAGATTCTTCCTGAACAGCTGCAAACCATCCTTGCAACGCTTCACTGTATTTCTTCTTTGGTCAAGCATGATCAATTGCGGATAGCTTTCTCATGTCCAAATATTTATGCTAAACATTGTGTACCCGTTCATTCGAAATGCCCACAGCTCTATCAATCTCATGCACCTTAACTCTTCTCCCATCCATTACCATATCATGGATTTTGTCCACAGGGCGCCCAGGACGTTCAGCGTCACTTGTGCCCATATGGCCGCGCCGAAAATTTTGAAACCACTTATAAACTGTTCTAATTGAAGAGTTCCAGAGTCACCGTAATATTTCTGTTTAGACTCCTGAGACTTTTTGCCTTTCATAAAGTAATATCTAATCACCACACAAAATTCTTCTTGGTCCATTTTTTGACAATCACTTGACTTTCTTGATTCACACGAGTGCCAAACACAAAGAAATAGACCAATATGGCCGAAACTTGGTGTGCACTCTTTCCAAAGATGCTACTAACTAAACGTGACCTCGATAAGCGCCGACGGTGCCATCTCTCGGACTTTGCACGGACTTTTCAAACGCTCCTCGTATGCTGCCGCCTGTAAGGCATTCCTAACCTCGCAGGTGACAGCACTGCCTACTTACAGAACAATGGCGCGAAATGTCGATTTTTAAATACTCTTCTGTTATCTATGTCAAGGACACTATATGCGGCTTGCAAACTGGACAGACCATACCCTAGAATAAGACAGGCTCCAGATCAGCAATACGTAGTAAACGATACAGATACAACACAGACTCTGACTTGGATGCTGTATCACACACGGGAAATGAAGCAAGATACACATACAAACATAGTAAAAGTAAGCTAAGATTTTCCAGCACTAAATGGAATCAGTCTATCTCCCTATGCACTTGGTTCTTATACCATTTCATAATATGTGACATTTCTTCTTCTTTTGCTGCATCAGGTATGATTGGTTCGAACTTTTACCGAGCCATCGCACCTGATGCAGCAGACTATGACGTTTTAAAGCAACTCGCAATCTCCGCTGTTACCGTTAGTTGGAAAACACATTGAAACATACTTTATCAATATATTATTAATCAAGTATTAGCAGAGCCAAGACCACATTTGTAACATGAATATGAACCTGGTATCTGTTCTTTTGGACACGTCCGGAAGAACAGATACCACCTTCATACAGATAAGGCTTACCGGCCAATGATCTTCTTCAGTGCGGATGCACTCACATTGCTCAAACTCTTACAGAAATCGGTTGACTGACTGCTGCGAGTAATGAGTGTAGTGGGCAGGGTCACTAAAAATGTAGTGTGTGGACAGTTAGTTGGAGGTGTGGGTCTCGTGGGGAGCGTGCCAGAAATAAGTCCCTGCAGTCGCACTGCCCTCTGTGTCCTCGATGGCTCAGTCGGATGGAGTGCCACGTAAGCGGGAGATCCCGGGTTTGATCCCGGGTTTGGGTCCTGGACTGGGCACATATTTTCAACTGTCCCCATTGATGTTTATCAACGCGTGTAAGTAGCTAATGGTCTGGATTTCATTGCAATTTCACATTTGTGACAGGTCCATACCACACACACAGAATGTTTAAAGGAAAGAATAAGCATGTCACTCGGCCAACAGCGGCCTCCTGCAGACCGACGCTTAAGGCACACCAAATCGACATCGAGAGAGTGTCCCTGTCATATGGCACTCGCGGTGTATACGCTGAAATTAAATGTAAAAAATACGGCTTCTTTAGTGGGCGTCGCCCTACTGCAGTGTCACACATGACGAATAATTAGGAAAACAGTAGAACGTCTGTGTAGGGCCATGTTTTTACCTACGATTGTCACTTGGCTGAATGTGTATAAGGCTGTGTGGCATCGTGCAAACACACATATATAATCAAAGTAGCTGTGTATCTCTAACAAAGACGACGTTTGTCCTCACATCGGTGACGATTAATACGATTTCGCCCCATGGGGGGGTGGGGGGGGCTCGAACCACGAACCTTTCTGTTAAAAGCCGAACGCGCTAGCCCATTGCGCCACGGAAGCTGTCGTTTCCACTACCTTCTGCTCTGTTTATCAATGCAACTCGTATACCTTCTGCAGGTATCTCTCAGAATGGTAGCATCTGCTTACGCCTCTTCACGTGGATCACGTGCATACACACTGTAGCGAGGCTCATAAACCAATGACATCGCCAAGCACGACATTTTATTACAAAATGCATACAAAACAGTGTTCAGCCTACGTATTAAGAAAACCTCTGAGGCAAGTAGAATACCTGTCATAGGCTGTAGAGCTTCCCTTTCATTCAGTGTAGTGCCATGTGTTAGATGCTGCTCGAGCTTATTCTTTCCTTTCTTATTATTCTCATCTCTTATTTCTTTGATTCAGCACAATTTTAATTTAAAATACATCCACAACCTATTACATCTCTTATTTATTATCATTATATAAGCTAGCAACAAATTTAAACAAAGCTGCATGCATACATTCGCACTTTTTTAGACTTCTATTCTTTTATGCTATCGTTTTGTAAAATTCTCAAAAAATGTACTACTAATGAAACAGTAAAACTGAATTTGTGCGATGTAACATGTAAAATTACAAAATGTATGACTTGCTATATAATAAGAGGCAGAGAGTCTTTACTTCCAAAATAAATAAAGCAATGTTATGGTATGTTAACCGAGGACCTAGAAACGACGGAGACGCTCCGTCCCCGCCGCAGCCGCAGTGGTCCACAACCCCACGACGACTACCCCAGTCCACTTCACCCCTCCGCCGCCCCACACCGAACCCAGGGTTATTGTGCGGTTCGGTCCCCGGTGGACCCCCCAGGGAACGTCTCACACCAGACGAGTGTAACCCCAAATGTTTGCGTGGTAGAGTAATTCTGGTGTACGTGTACGTGGAGACAGTGTTTGCGCAGCTATCGCCGACACAGTGTAGCTGAGGCGGAATAAATGGAACCAGCCAGCATTCTTCAAGGCAGATGGAAAACCGCCTAACAACCATCCACAGACTGGCCGGCTCACCGGACCCTGACACAGATCCGCCGGGCGGATTCGTGCCAGGGACCAGGCGCTCCTTCCCGCCCGGAAAACCGTGCGTTTGACGGCACGGCCAACCGGGCGGGCAATGAAGCCCTACTAATATCATAGATGGGAAAGCAACTCTTGTCTGTTTCGCTTTCACGACTATACCGCTGAACCGCTTTTGATAGGTTTGATATGGAGATTGCTTGAACTCTAAGGAAGACTAGAGGCTACTTAAAAAGTTGTATCTTTTTTAGTATTGTAAACATTTTTAAATATGGTTTACGTGAGTGGCATGCAGGTGACGTTGCTACGATGGTCTCCGACCGTTAGTGTCTATAGATTTTTCCATGGCTGTGCAAATCTAAGAGTTTGTCCGTTTCACGATAATTCCCGCAAACGTGACGCCATTCTGACGTGACGCCCAATATCAACGACAGCATGAACGGCTGTGGACTTTCATTAGCATTCGATACAAGTCTCACACAAGATTCCATGCGGGCGCACCTGAGATTCACAAAAACACGTCATTCTTGGAATGATTTACTATAATTATTGTTATTAGCCGGCCGCTGTGACCGAGCGGTTCTAGGCGCTTCAGTCCGGAACGAAGCGGCTGCTACGGTCGCAGGTTCGAATCCTGCATCGGGCATGGATGTGTGTGTGTTGTCCTTAGGTTAGTTAGGATTAAGTAGTTCTAAGTTCTAGGGGACTGATGACCTCAGATGTTGTTTTCGTGTTATTAGAGTCATTTGAACCATTTTTTGAATTATTGTTATAGTAAAATGTCATGTAATCGTTTATCGACGGCCGGCTGGACTGGCCGTGCGGTTCTAGGAGCTATACAGTCTGGAGCCGAGCGACCGCTACGGTTTCAGGTTCGAATCCTGCCTCGGGCATGGATGTGTGTGATGTTCTTAGGTTGGTTAGGTTTAATTAGTTCTAAGTTGTAGGCGACTGATGACCTCAGTAGTTAAGTCGCATAGTGCTCAGAGCCATTTGAGCCATTTATCGACGGTTAAAGCCTTCATATAAGAGTGCTCTCTTAGGAGTAGTTGTTGTCGTGAGTAATTTAGAAATTAAGAATGAAACACGCTTGTTTTGTTATCTGCAGTTTGCCGCTTCAAGATAACAGGGCATTGAAAATTTATCACAAACATGTCACCACTGTCATTAAATCTCAGTTAATAACGTATCAACGATATAACCGTTCAAGAGAGAATAAGATAACAAAGACACGAGACATAAATGGCACAATGAAGTGTAAGTATATTGGATAAAGTTGTAGTTCATGGAGTCGAAAAATGTGGGTTCGTATCCTGCCAGATGCATTTTTTTTTTCGTGTTATTAGAGTTCTTAACATGGTCCGGGACTATCTTATGAATGTAACAATGATATGCGACATTCGATGTTATTTACGTACCATTGATTTGAGAACGAAAGAGGAAATAAATATTTGTCGATTTCCGAGTGTGTGGTTAGCCAGCAACCTAAGAGTACAGCTTTAAATGCCACAACTAAAACGAACTAAAGTAAAATTCTTGTTTATTCTTCTCACAAACATTTCTTTATTTCCGTATTTTTGGCGAATTCCGCGTGTATAGTTAGGCAGGAACCTAAGAGGACAGCTTAAATTGCTGGGAGTGAATCGAGGAGCAATAACATTCATATTGTTCCTTGTCACAAAGTCGACAGCCGATCTTGCGGTCGTCAATATTCCGCGTGACATCAAAATGACGTCACGTTTGCGGGAATTATTGTGAAACGATCTTTACCCCAAATTCAATGTTGATTGAAGTGTTGAGTGCTATTGACAAGGGATTTTAAATTGATTCCGTATTTCTGGATTTCCAGAACGCTTTTGACACTGTCCCACACAAGCGGCTTGTAGTGAAATTGCGTCCTTATGGAATATCGTCAGTTATGTGACTGGATTTGTGATTTCCTGTCAGAGAGGTCACAGTTCGTAGCAATTTACGGAAAGTTATCGAGTAAAACAGAAGTGATTTCTGGCGTACCCCAGGGTTGTGATATAGGCCCTTTACTGTTCCTTATCTATATAAACGAGTTGGGAGACAATCTGAGCAGCCGTCTTAGGTTGTTTGCAGATGACGCTGTCATTTACCGGCTAGTAAAGTATCTAAAGATAACAACAAATTGCAAAACGATTTAGAAAAGATATCTGTCTGGTGCAAAAATTTGCTATTGATCCTAAATAATGAAAAGTGTGAAGTGATGCACATGAGTGCTAAAACTAATGTGTTAAACTTCGGTTACGCGATAAATCAGTCAAATCTAAAGGCCGTAAATAACTAAATGCCTAAGAATTAGAATTACGAACAACTTAAAATGGAAGGAAGACGTAGAAAATATTGTGGGAAACGCTAACCAAAGCCTGCGTTTTATTGGCAGGACACTTAGAAATTGTAACAGATGTACCAAATATACTGCCTACACTACGCTTGTCCGTCCTCTTTTAGAGTATTGTTGTACGGTCTGGGATCCTTACCAGATAGGATTAAAGCCGTCGGCACATGGACCGTGCTGTCGAACGTCAACGTGGAGCGTGCCAAGTTCAACGTGCTGCTGAACGCTCAGGGACGATGCGACTCGTACACACGGTACGTGGGCCCCAACGTGGTATACGCAACCGCAACACACTCCAGCGGCAGTTGAGGGACGTTTCTAGTTCGTAAATTACACTGTTTACTAAACGGACACGCATAAAAATTTGCACGTTAGCTCTATTAAAACGCACATTTCCACCAGTGTCCACGAAAAGGAAAGTACCATGTCCAATCAAAAAGGATACAGTCTTATAAAAGTTGCAATAGTTCTCCACATAAGATAAATATTATTTCATCATTCCCACATTTCAGTAAAACCCTAAGGTCATTCTTACTTGATCACTGTTCCTACCCAGTAGCAGAATCTTTAAAATACGTGAATTACGAAACGTAAACGTAAAAGGAAAAGGGAGCAAAATAGATTTATACAAGAAGCGCAAGCTATCCTGTAGATAAAGCCAATCGAACAAACTCACTCCTCAAAGAACAGGTGAACTTATATTTACATAACATCAAATACACTACTCGTCATTAAAATTGCCACACCACGAAGATGACGTGCTACAGGAAGAAGATGCTCTGATATGCAAATGATTAGCTTTTCAGAGCATTCACACAAGGTTGCTGCCGGTGGCGAAGCCTACAACGTGCTGACATGAGGAAAGTTTCCAACCGATTTCTCATACACAAACAGCAGTTGACCGGCGTTTCCTGGTGAAACTTTGTTGTGATGCCTCGTGTCAGGAGGAGAAATGCGTACCATCACGTTTCTGACTTTGATAAGGCTCGGATTGTAGCCTATCGCGATTGCGGTTTATCGTATCGCGAGATTGCTGATCGCGTTGGTCGAGATCTAAGTACTGTTAGCAGAGTATGGAATCGGTGGGTTCAGGAGGGTAATACGGAACGCCGTGCTGGATCCCAACGGCCTCGTATCACTAGCAGTCGAGATGACAGGCATCTTATCCGCACGGCTGTAACGGATCGTGCAGCCACGTCTCGATCTCTGAGCCAACAGATGGGGACGTTTGCAAGACAACAACCATCTACACGAACAGTTCGACGACGTTTGCAGCAGCACGGACTATCAGCTCGGAGACCGTGGCTGCTGTTACCCTTGACGCTACATCACAAACAGGAGCGCCTGCGATGGTGTACTTGACGACGAACCTGGTTGCACGAAAGGCAAAACGTCATTTTTCGGATGAATCCAGGTTCTCTTTACAGCATCATGATCGTCGCATCCGTGTTTGGCGACATCGCGGTAAACGCGCATTGGAAGCATGTATTCGTTAGGTTAGGTTTACGTTAGTGTGTTAACGTCGCGTCGACAACGCGGTCATTAGAGACGGAGCGCAAGCTCGGGTTAGGGAAGGATTGGGAAGGAAATCGGCCGTATCCTTTCAAAGGAACCGTCCCGGCATTTGCCTGAAACGATTTAGGGAAATCACGGAAAACCTAAATCAGGATGGCTGGAGACGGGATTGAACCGTCGTCCTCCCGAATGCGAGTCCAGTGTGCTACCACTGCGCCACCTCGCTCGGTCGCGTGTATTCGCCATACTGGCGTTTCACCCGGCATGATGGTATGGGGTGCCATTGGTTACACGTCTCGGTCACCTCTTGTTCTCATTGACGGCACTTTGAACAGTGGACGTTACATTTCAGATGTGTTACGACCCGTGGCTCTACCCTTCATTCGATCCCTGTGAAACCCTACATTTCAGCAGGATAATGCACGACCGCGCTTGTTGCAGAGCCTGTACGGGCCTTTCTGGATACAGAAAATATTCGACTGTTACCCTGGCCAGTACATTCTCCAGATCTCTCACCAATTGAAAACGTGTGGTCAATGGTGGCTGAGCAGCTGGTCAGTCACTACTCTTGATGAACTGTGGTATCGTGTTGAAGCTGCATGGGCAGCTGTACCTGTACACGCCATCCGAGCTCTGTTTGACTCAATGCCCAGGCGTACCAAGGCCGTTATTACGGCCAGAGGTGGTTGTTCTGGGTACTGATTTCTCAGGATCTATGCACCCAAATTGCGTGAAAATGTAATCACATATCAGTTCTAGTATAATATATTTGTCCAACGAATACCCGTTTATCATTATTCTTGGTGTAGCAATTTTAATGGCCAGTAGAGTAGCTTTATACAAGTAGCGCAAGCTGCCCTGTAGTATAACAAACTGACTCCTCAAAAACGGGTGAACTTATATTTACATAACATCAAATATTACAGTATACACTTATATTAAACTAATAATAAAGCATTAGGACCTATTAAAAACGCGAACGTTAGGAAAAAATTTGACGCATCGAGACGCGAAAGACCACCACTGCAAGCATCATATTGAGCATCGTTCACGCTTCCCACCAATCTACATCGACAACGTATCCAGGGGGTCCTAGCATTTTCGCACTTTCTAAAAGTATTAATCGTAGTTATGTTACTAATTATAATTTAATTATAACAAATTGTACCAAGAACAGTGCGTTTTTGGTGGATTTCAGTGTGTTGTAGACTTCAAATGGCATACTCTCATAATAAGCAAGTTACAATAATTCTTTTGCCACGAATATTATGTTTCTTATTATTTTATTGCAGTGAATCACACAGTTAACAACGGGTTTTCGAGTGATTCTCAATTTGCTGGTGCTCAGAAACGGCATATATACGTATAGCGTTGAACTGAATGTCAATATGGCGCCTCGCAGCTTTGTGCTGAAGGGAGATGGCGTGCACGTGACGTAGATGGCGTCGTGCCATCCCATTGGTCAACGCTCAGACGCACGCTCAGAATATCTGACATGCTACATATCGCTATGCACGTTCGGAAAGACTCCCGAATGTGCTATTCCACGCCATGACGTCAGAAACTCGGCACGCTCAACGCTCAACGTTCGGATGGACGGTCCGTGTGCCGACGGCTTTACGGAGTGCGTCGAGAAAGTTCAAAAAACAGCAGCACGTTTTGTATTATCGTGCAGTATAGGAGAGAGTGTCACGGATACGATAAAGGATTTGCAATGGACGTCATTACCGGAAAGACTTTCTCGTTGCGGCGGAATCTCCTCAAGAAGCCGCGGGAGGTAGCCGCGCGGTCTGGGCGCCTTGCCACAGTTCGCGCGGCTCTCCCTGTCGGAGATTCTAGTCCTCTCTCGGGCATGGGTGTTTGTGTGCGTGTGTGTGTGTGTGTGTGTGTGTGTGTGTGTGTGTGTGTGTGTTGTCCTTAGCGTAAGTTAGATTAAGTAGTGTGTAAGCCCAGCGATCGATGACCTCAGCAGTTTGGTCCCACAGTGCGACGGCGCGGTTACCTTCGTCCTTCACCTGCGCCTACCTGTGAACTCGTCGCAGCAGATCGCCGGTAGGAAAGCCGAGCAGGAACCTACCGTACTGAAACTCGCACCAGGCTGCATACAACGTAACTATTCTAATCATTGGGAAAAGGTCTTAATTTTGAGTGAAAGTTGAATACTGGCAAAACTTCGGTATATTCTGAACCTTGAGGTGTACACGTTCACTGCCAAGCCCATGCTAATCCTAACACAGTAATGCACAAACCCTTTAATTCACGTTAGCAAGTTTATGGTAACGTATTTCCGGAAATCTGAACAGCTCCTAAGCACGGATTATTTTTAAAAGAAAATATTCGCCATACTACACTCATGCTCATAAATTAAGGATAATTGCAGAATGTGGTGCTACACAACGTGGCACTACACAAAACTGGTGCTAATAGCATAGGCACATAGGGAACGCACACGACACAGATCTGTAAGCCCACAGTATTGGTGATAAGTTGAGAAAAGCGTCCCGAAACACATGTGGTACAAAAGCCACTGTTTCCTGCGCATGTACCCCGACATCAGTATGGGATATGATCACCATGCACTCGTACACAGGCTGCACAACGGATTGCCATACTCTGGATCAGATTGGCGAGCAGCTGCTGGGGTATAGCCTCTCATTCTTGCACCAGTGCCTGTCTGAGCTCCTGAAGAAGGTGGGACCCACTGTACCCCTGAAAAGGCGGACGTACTGGTGCAAAATGACATCCAGATGCACCTGACCTGTTACAGTTCCTCTGTCAAAGACATGCAGTGGTGTACACGCACCAATCATAATCCCACCCCATACCATCAAACCACGACCTCCATACAGGTCAAATGGCTCTGAGCACTATGGGACTTAACATCTGAGGTCATCAGTCCCTCAGAACTTAGAACTACTTAAACCTAACTAACCTAAAGACATCACACACATCCATGCCCGAGGCAGGATTCGAACCTGCGAACGTAGCGGTCGCACGGTTCCAGACTGAAGCGCCTAGAACCGCTCGGCCACACCGGCCGGCAAGGAGATTAAGGGGTTGGTATCTGGTTCCTGGTTCACACCAGATGAAAGGCCGGCGAGAATCACTGTTCAGACTGTACCTGAACTCGTCTGTGAGCATAACCTGGGACCACTGTTCGAATGACCATGTACTGTGTTCTTGACACCAGGCGTTACGGGCTCTTCTGTTATCAGAGGTCAGTGGAATGCACCTTGCAGGTCTCCGGGCGAATAAACCGTGTGTGTTCAGTCGTCTGCAGACTGTGTGGCTGGAGACAACTGTTCCAGCGGCTGCGGTAAGGTCCCGAGCAAGGCTACCTGCAGTACTCCGTGGCCATCTGTGGGCACTGGTGGTGAGATATCGGTCTCCTTGTGATGTTGTACACTGTGGACGTACTGTAGCGCCTGGACACGTTTCCTGTCTGCTGGAATCGTTGCCATAATCTTGAGATCACAGTTTGTGGCACACGGAGCGCCCGTGCTACGACCTGCTGTGTTTGACCAGCCTCCAGTCGCCCTAGTAGTCTACCCCTCATAACGTCATCAATATGTGTTCTCTGAGCCATTTTCAACACACAGTGACCATTAGCACGACTGAAAACGTCTGCACACTTCTACATCTACATCTACATTTATACTCCGCAAGCCACCCAACGGTGTGTGGTTGGTTGGTTGGTTGGTTTGGGGAAGGAGACCAGACAGCGTGGTCATCGATCTCATAGGATTAGGGAAGGATGGGGAAGGAAGTCAACGGTGTGTGGCGGAGGGCACTTTACGTGCCACTGTCGTTACCTCCCTTTCCTGTTCCGCGTATGGTTTGCGGGAAGAACGACTGTCTGAAAGCCTCCTTGCGCGCTCGGATCTCTCTAATTTTACACTCGTGATCTCCTCGGGATGTATAGGTAGGGGGAAGCAATATATTCGATACCTCATCCAGAAACGCACCCTCTCGAAACCTGGCGAGCAAGCTACACCGCGATGCAGAGCGCCTCTCTTGCAGAGTCTGCCACTTGAGTTTGTTAAACATCTCCGTAACGCTATCACGCTTACCAAATAACCCTGTGACGAAACGCGCCGCTCTTCTTTGGATCTTCTCTATCTCCTCTTTCAACCCGACCTCGTACGGATCCCACACTGATGAGCAATACTCAAGTATAAGTCGAACGAGTGTTTTGTAAGCCACCTCCTTTGTTGATGGACTACATTTTCTAAGGACTCTCCCAATGAATCTCAACCTGGCACCCGTCTTACCAACAATTAATGTTATATGATCATTCCACTTCAAATCGTTCCGTACGCATACTCCCAGAAATTTTACAGAAGTAACTGCTACCAGTGTTTGTTCCGCTGTCATATAATCATACAATAAAGGATCCTTCTTTCTATATATTCGCAATACTTTACATTTGTCTGTGTTAAGGGTCAGTTGCCACTCCCTGCACCAAGGGACTATCCGCTGCAGGCCTTCCTGCATTTCGCTTCAATTTTCTAATGCTGCAACTTCTCTGTACTCTACAGCATCATCCGTGAAAAGCGGCATGGAACTTCCGACACTATCTACTAGGTTATTTATATACATTGTGAAAAGCAATGGTCCCATAACACTCCCCTGTGGCACGCCAGAGGTTACTTTAACGTCTGTAGACGTCTCTCCACTGAGAACAACATGCTGTGTTCTGTTTGCTAAAAACTCTTCAATCCAGCCACACAACTGGTCTCATATTCCGTAGGCTCTTACTTTGTTTATCAAGCGACAGTGCGGAACTGTATCGAACGCCTTCCGGAAGTCAAGGAAAATGGCATCTACCTGGGAGCCTGTATCTAATATTTTCTGGTTCTCATGAACAAATAAAGCGAGTTGGGTCTCACACGATCGCTGTTTCCAGAATCCGTGTTGATTCCTACAGAGTAGAATCTGGGTTTCCAGAAATGACATGACACGCGAGCAAAAAACATGTTCTAAAATTCTACAACAGATCGTTGTCAGAGATATAGGCCTATAGTTTTGCACATCTGCTCGACGACCATTCTTGAAAGCTGGAACTACTTGTGCTCTTTTCCAATCATTTGGAACCTTCCGTTCCTCTAGAGACTTGCGGTACACGGCTGTTAGAAGGGGGGCAAGTTCTTTCGCGTACTATGTGTAGAATCGAATTGGTATCCCGTCAGGTCCAGTGGACTTCCCTCTGTTGAGTGATTTCAGTTGCTTTCCTATTCCTTGGACACTTACTCGCTGCACCGTACTCTGACATGCACCAACACACCTCTGCGTATGTGGACTGCTGCCAGCGCCACCGTGCGACGACCGCAGGTCAAATGCACCGCACGGTCATACCCCGAGGTGATTTAAACCCGCAAACCGCGCACCAGAGCGTTGTTTCACCATGTATCAGCTTTATCCTTAATTTATGAGCATGAGTGTATTAAATTTACCGGTGTGTAATGCACTCAAGTTTTTAGTCACCGATCTGCTCAATATGCCAGTCGGAAATACTGTCTTTTCTCATACACAAATTTAATTAAGAAATCCGCACACTGAAAAAAAAAACCACACCGGAATAAATATTCCTTCACTTTAAAATACCTTTGAAAGATGTAGCACAACTAAACCCGGCAAATTATATAACTTCCTTCGGAGCTCATACTACAGACGACCGAACCATGGAAAGGTTGGGCTCAGGCTCCCTTAGCCTGCTGTACGCACTCTCTTTCTCCAAGAGAAAAGACTCGCGAAGAATACTCCGTTCTGATCGGTCAGTTTTCTGTCAGGCCAATAGAAAAAAATTATTCTTCCGCGTTCGCCGCGGATTTCATGACTAACCAATCGACAAATAACACACTTTCGAGCTGTACTTTTTCCCGAAATAAATATTTAACATTCTGATATTTGGTTTATGCTTTACTTTATTAACTATTTTCGTCTGCAGTCGAATTAGCTTTCCTTTTACCATACACTTACTTAACAAAATTCCCCGTCGTCTGCATTCTTAAAACTTTCTCACACTAGTACGTACAGCGTTCATCAGTAGATCAATGATCTAAATATTTACTTTAGACCACATTCACGCGTCATTCACACTACTAAAAGTATATGCAAAACTGTACAAACATTAATAAATGAAAAAAGCCTTCAAGAAATAAACAGAACAACTCACGAAAACATTCTCTTGACCTGTTTCTTGAATGTGTCTGTGCAGTACTGTCGTCTGGCAGATGAAAATTAGAAGTACCTACTCGACTAAACCCGTTTCACACCACCTGTCACTGTGCACGCATGAGTCATTCTCCCGATACACGGGCTTTAGACAGGAGCGATATAGGGCGCCACGCCTCGATGGCAACTCACCACGAATTTCCAATTTTTCACGCAATTTCAATGAGCAACTTTCTCCTCCGAATGCGAAAATATTTTTTTGACGCCGACCTACCTAGGGAGAAACGATCATCATGATAAAAGAATCAGAGCTCGCACGGAAAGATGATATAGGTGTTTCTTTTGTTCCGCGCGCTGTTCCAGATTGGAATAATCGAGAATTGTGAAGGTGGCTCGATGCACCCTCCGCCAGGCACTTAAGGGGAGTTGGAACGCCCTATCCCGCTCATATAGAATCTATTACGAAACTTTTACAGGACATTAAACTGTTTCTGAGTCTGCTGAACTAGAATAATTGCATTTCAGCCACTGCTTTCGGAAATACAATTTTTTGATTACATGGTTAAAATTTTGTGTACTTTTTTGTACGTTCTCCTAAATAATTTTAATTATACATAACATTACGTTCTCCTTGTAATTCAGTAGACTCAGAATATGTATGTTATTACTCGCTGAAAGTTGTGGTTTCTGAGATTTAAGGAAAAATGTAACAGAAAAAGTAAATGTTCAGGAACGGATTTCAAAAAACTGTTCAAATGGCTCTGAGCACTATGGGACTTAACAGCTGTGGTCATCAGTCGCCTAGAACTTAGAACTACTTAAACCTAACTAACCTAAGGACATCACACACATCCATGCCCGAGGCAGGATTCGAACCTGCGACCGTAGCGGTCTCGCGGTTCCAGACTGTAGTGCCTAGAACCGCTCGGCCACACTGGCCGGCCTCAGAAAACTGTAACTTACTTAATATTTGCTTAATTTTTTTTAAATTTTCAGGCATTCAGAAGCACTCTGCTCCATACTGTATTTC
Organism: Schistocerca piceifrons; assembly: GCF_021461385.2. Taxonomy (NCBI): domain Eukaryota; kingdom Metazoa; phylum Arthropoda; class Insecta; order Orthoptera; family Acrididae; genus Schistocerca; species Schistocerca piceifrons. The sequence continues at coordinate 79,237,546 of NC_060148.1, read as the reverse complement.
ATCCTCTTGATATTTCTCCAAATTTTTTCTTCTTTTCTTCTTTCTGGGCTCCTTAGTGGCCAACTGTGCCGCATACTCTGCTTTATCAATGCAGAGCTCGTCCATCCGTTCAAGTTCTCTGATGCAGTTTGCTCCAGGATTAATTCCATATGCTGTTGCACTTTCGCCCTACCAATGTCGCCATCATGAAAAGCAATAACAGCATCACTGACCCCCCACTGTAGTGTCTTCGTTCCAACAAAAACATTTTTTGGTAAACGCCTCCGTATAAGATTTTTGAACGACTCATTGGGATATTGAATCTGACCATGCAGACACTTCAGTAATTCAGGATTTGCCAGGTCTCTGTAAATAGGTTTTATGATATCCATGACTGCTGCTGGGATGGAATGTTTACGGCTGCTGTGCGGGATCCGCCGAGCGGTCTAGGACGCTGCAGTCATGGAGTGTGTGGCTGGTCCCGGCGGAGGTTCGAGTCCTCCCTCGGGCATGGGTGTGTGTGTTTGTCCTTGGGATAATTTAGGTTAAGTAGCGTATAAGCTTAGGGACTGATGGCCTTAGCAGTTAAGTCCCATGAGATTTCACACACATTAGAGCATTTAGTTTACGGCTGTATGAACTGTTTGAGTACTGGGCATTGCGGTAATTGCACCATGAATCAGGTCCAGCAGGGCAAAGGTGGTGTTCTGGTTTTTCATCAGTTGACAGTCTGTGGAAGAAGGTAGCCCATACTGTCTTTTTAACAAATCCTCAGCATTATTTCCAATGGCCATCCCATAATATTGCTGCAGTTCATCAATCATTTTTTCCGTCAACCTGCTTCTTATGGTTTTACCATCAGAAAGTTTCTTGTCTCTCAAACTTTGCTTCAACTTCCTCAACCTGGTGGTCATCCTCTCGTGGACATGACCTTTATAATACAGCACTCCTCACGCCTGTATATAAAAAATTCCCGATTTTATTAGAGCTTGAAGTCATGCGCGTAAAAGAATAACATTTTGAACCGGTGTAGATTATACAGGGTGGCACACGAAATGTGTTACCATTTTGTTTTTAAATATAAACTTTATTGTCGATACAATCTGAAAGGAACATATACTACAGTGAAGAGTCGTCCATGGAGATTTGTTCTAACTTAGCACATGCTCAATATGTCCACCATTTCATTTCCTAATTTCCTTCAAACGAACATTGAAGTTAGTATTACCCTACGGCACATGTCTTCCGTAATTTCACTGCAAGCTTGAAGAATAAGTGTTCTGAGCCCCATTAAATCACGTGGTCGTTTCGGGAAATTTTTCCTTTAGGTACCCCCAAAGAAAAAAGTCACACAGATTGAGGTCTGGACTATTGGGGAGCCAATTTTGTCCGTCATTGAAATGACCTGGAAACCTGAGTGATATGATCCGCATGTCGAAATGCTCGTGTAAAAACTCCAACACAATGTTTGCAGTATGTGGCCTTGCTCCACCTTGCACGAACGACTACGTGTTGAACGACAAGGCAGTAGCAAGAAGCTGTGGAATGAAGCTATTGCGAGGCATGCTCAAAACGCTCGCTGTTCACAGTTTCTTCAAAGAAAAAGGGTCCAATAACTCCATGAGTGGAAATTGCTGCCCACGCTGTAATCCTCGGAGCATAATCCATGAAGCACTTGTGGGTTTTCAGTGGCACAAAAGCGTACATTTTGTTTGTTAACCACACCGTCTAAATGAAAATGCGCCTCGTCTGAAAACTAAACGTTGTTGAGAGTTTCTTCCGTATCCTCCGCCGACTAAGCAAACAGTAGTCTCTGCTGCTTGTGTTCTTCAGTGAGCTTCTGTGCACAGGTCATCTTGTATGGGTACATATGGAGGTCACTTTTAAGCAGAGCATCTAGATATTCCCAGTTGCACTCTTGCCTTTCCACACGATTTCGCGGCACTTCTCTGTACAGCAACTCGTACCGCTTCAATATTCTCCGGCGAACAAACAGGCTTAGGCCGAGGTCGCTTCGCTTCCAATACTGATCCTTCCTGTACAAACTTATCGTACAACCTGTGGATGGTCTTCTTGGAAGGGACCCATCGTGTGTTAAACTGTTGTCGAAAACGCCTCTGGGTCACAACAAGGCTTTTCGTTTCACGAAAACGTAACACAATTGCCGATCGTTGCTGTGTCGTCAGTCTTCCATTGTGAGCCATTGCTGCTTACAAGTCTCCTAGCGGCAGTATCGTGAATTACATGTCATTTCGTAACTCATTTGTTTTTCAAGCTCTGCTGGTACTTCTGTAGAGATCTCATCGGGATATCTAATATGCGCCGTAAATTGCGAAAGAAGCAAATGGTAAGACATTTCGTGCGCCACTCTGTATTTAAAAGTATACAATGAAATAGTTCCCATGTGAGTATATATATATATATATATATATATATATATGTCTTACCATTTGCTTCTTTCGCAATTTACGGCGCATATTAGATATCCCGATGAGATCTCTACAGCAGTACCAGCAGAGCTTGAAAAACAAATGAGTTATATATATATATATATATATATATATATATATATATATATATATATATATATATGGTGAGTCACCTAACGTTACCGCTGGATATATTTCGTAAACCACATCAAATACTGACGAACCGATTCCACAGACCGAACGTGAGGAGAGGGGCTAGTGTAACTGGTTAATACAAACCATACAAAAATGCACGGAAGTATGTTTTTTAACACAAACCTACGTTTTTTTAAATGGAACCCCGTTAGTTTTCTTAGCACATCTGAACATATAAACAAATACGTAATCAGTGCCGTTTGTTGCATTGTAAAATGTTAATTACATCCGGAGACATTGTAACCTAAAATTGACGCTTGAGTACCACTCCTCCGCTGTTCGATCGTGTGTATCGGAGAGCACGGAATTACGTAGGGATCGAAATGGAACAGTGATGGACCTTAGGTACAGAAGAGACTGGAACAGCACATTACGTCCACATGCTAACACCTTTTTACTGGTCTTTTTCACTGACGCACATGTACATTACCATGAGGGGTGAGGTGTACGTACACACGTGGTTTCCTTTTTCAATTACGGAGTGGAATAGAGTGTGTCCCGACATGTCAGGCCAATAGATGTTCAATGTGGTGGCCATCATTTGCTGCACACAATTGCAATCTCTGGCGTAATGAATGTCGCACACGCCGCAGTACATCTGGTGTAATGTCGCCGCAGGCTGCCACAATACGTTGTTTCATATCCTCTGGGGTTGTAGGCACATGACGGTACACATTCTCCTTTAACGTACCCCACAGAAAGAAGTCCAGAGGTGTAAGATCAGGAGAACGGGCTGGCCAATTTATGCGTCCTCCACGTCCTATGAAACGCCCGTCGAACGTGTACCTCACCCCTCATGGTAATGTACACGTGCGTCAGTGAAAAAAACAATAAAAAGGTGTTAGCATGTGGACGTAATGTGCTGTTCCAGTCTCTTCTGTACGTAAGGTCCATCGCCGTTCCCTTTGGATCCCTACGTAATTCGGTGCTCTCCGATACACACGATCGAACAGCGGAGGAGTGGTACTCAAGCATCAAATTTAGGTTACAATATCTGCGGATGTAATTAACGTTTTACAATGCAACAAACGGCACTGATTACGTATTTGTTTATATGTTCAGATGCGCTAACAAAACTAACGGGGTTCCATTTAAAAAACGTAGGTATGTGTTAAAAAACATACTTCCGTGCATTTTTGTATGGTTTGTATTAACCAGTTACACTAGCCCCTCTCCTCACGTTCGGTCTGTGGAATCGGTTCGTCAGTATTTGATGTGGATTACGAAATATATCCAGCGGTAACGTTAGGTGACTCACCCTGTATATAATTGCGAATTTTATGAGATAAAAATCCGAAAACGTGAAAAAAATTATTTTTCCGTTCTAACTCCACTTAAGCGTTATTTGCAGAGTATCCATGCAGATGAAGATGTAGAAGAAGCAGTTGGCAACAGCTAGTAAAAAAAATAAATAATCTCTACCCGTGAGTAAGTTTGTGTGGAAGTCCTGTAGAGAGAGTGCTACTCGCACTTGTGCGGGTATTCCCCCTTTTTCGCTGACTGCGGTGGAAGCTCACTCGTGCACGCCTCCGGCCGACTGCCCCGCAGGTGGCGGGCGGGTGCGAGCAGCCGTCCACGGTGTGGGAGGCGAGCGCGGCGTGCAGCGACCTGGACGGCGACCTGGGCGCGGCGCACGCGCTGCTGCGCGCCCTCTACGGCCGGCGCTTCCCCGAGCTGGAGGCGCTCGTCCGGGCCGGCGCCGCCTACGCCGCCGTCGCCAGGCGCCTCGGCTGCGGCAGCGCCGGCGGGGGCGGCGCCGGCTACGGGGGCGTGGCGTTCGGGGGCGGGCTCGGGGGCGGCGCCGTCGCGGCCGCGCTGGCGCCGCTGCTGCCGCCGGCCTCCGTCATGGTGGTCTCGCTGGCCGCCGCCACCACCAGGGGACGCAGCCTCACCGAGCAGGAGCAAGGTACGCCGCCTACACTGCACGACAATATCCACAAACACCTCACATGTCCGTTTTTTCACAAAATTGAGTTTTTTTTCCGTTATTGAATTTCGATTCCGCCTGAAGGCGGCGGACTAGCAGCAGCTTAGTTCGCTGCCCTACAGCCTATAGACTTTTTAAAAACCTGGTCTCCCGGTAGCGTTCTCGCTTCCCGAGCACGGGGTCCCGGGTTCGATTCCCGGCGGTGTCAGGGATTTTTCCTGCCTCGAGATGACTGGGTGTTGTTGTGTCCTCTTCATCATCATCATTCATCCCCATTACGGTCGGAGGAAGGAATGGCAAACCACCTCTACTAGGACCTTGCCTAGTACGGCGGTGCGGGTCTCCCGCATCGTTCCCCTACGCTCCGTCACGGAGTATGGGACATCATCATCATCATCGAGAAGAAAGAAAACAATAAAAGCAGGCGATAAAATGGTGACTTAAATCGTAAAACGGCGGAAAATTGTGGAAAGGTAAAACGTAAAGCAAAGGGGTTGGCAATGCTAATAAAATACACAGGTATCAGACAATTAACACGGTAAACACACAATTAAAAGAAAACATGGCGACAGTCTGGTTTCTGTTCGCAACAGATAAAAAATCACACCCAGCGACAGTACGATGTCCGTTCGCAACACTTCCCAAAAGACACACAACACTGAACACTCACTGTAAAACACTGCACGTAAATGTCGGCACAAAGATGACACTCCCTAGCCAAGGGCAGATCAGGGAGGGGGGGAGGACCTGGATGAGGGGGAAAACAAGGAGAGAGGAGAGGAATAAACGAAAGGGGGGGGGGGGGAACCAAAGGTGGGAGAGGACTCATAAGGGGGGAGACGGGCAGGGCAGACGCGAGAGCGAATGAGAAAAGGCAGAGGAGGGAAATGCAAAAGGACTCTGGGGAGAGAAGGGGGGCAGAGAGAGGGTAGGTGGGAAAAAAAAGAGGATGGAAGGGGGGAAGAGGGACCCCAGGAAAAGGACAGAGGAAAGGAGGGGGAGTGAGGATCAGAGTTGATAGGAGGGGTAAATGGAAGGAGAGTTGATGGAAGCCACCTTGGGGAAGGAGATGAAGGGTGCAGAGATGGAGGGTAGGGGGGACACAACAGTGAACAAAATTCAGTTACCTAGGATTTTGTACTTTAAATGCATGAGCCACTCTGGAAATGAGATCTGTTAGAATAGTAACAGGCAAACACACCCACACATATATATATATATATATATATATATATATATATATATATATATATATATATATATATATGGTGAGTTACCTAACGTTACCGCTGGATGTATTTCGTAAACCACATCAAATACTAACGAATCGATTTCACAGACCGAACGTGAGGAGAGGGGCTAGTGTAATTGGTTAATACAAACCATAAAAAAATGCACGGAAGTACGTTTTTTAACACATACCTAGGTTTTTTTAAATGGAACCCACTTAGTTTTGTTAGCACATCTGAACATATAAACAAATACGTAATCAGTGTCGTTTGTTGCATTGTAAAATGTTAATTACATCCGGAGATATTGTAACCTAAAGTTGACGCTTGAATACCACTCCTCCGCTGTTCGATCGTGTGTATCGGAGAGCACCGAATTACGTAGGGATCCAAAGGGAACGGTGATGGACCCTAGGTACAGAAGAGACTGGAACAACACATTACGGCCACATACTAACACCTTTTTATTGATCTTTTTCACTGACGCACATGTACATTTCCATGAGGGGTGAGGTACACGTACATAAGTGGTTTCTGTTTCCAATCACGGTGTGGAATAGAGTGTGTCCCGACATGTCAGGCCAATAGATGTTCAATATGGTGGCCATCATTTGCTGCACACAATTCCAATCTGTGGCGTAATGAATGCCGTACACGCCGCAGTACATCTGGTGTTATGTCGCCGCAGGCTGCCACAATACGTTGTTTCATATCATCTGGGGTTGTAGGCACATCACGGTAACTCATTCTCCTTTAACTTACCCCACAGAAAGAAATCCAGAGGTGTAAGATCAGGAGAACGGGCTGGCCAATTTATGCGTCCTCCACGTCCTATGAAACGCCCGTCGAACGTGCATCTCACCCCTCATGGTATATATATATATTTATAGGGTGATCCATTGAAAGTCAATGGGCCAAATATCTCACGAAATAAGCGTCAAACGAAGAAACTACAACCAACGAAACTCATCTAGCTTGAAGGGGGAAACCAGATGGCGCTATGGCTGGCCCGCTAGATGGCGCTGCCATAGGTCAAACGGATATCAACTGCATTTTTTTAAACAGGAACCCCCATTTTTATTACAAATTCGTGTAGTAAGTAAAGAAATATGAATGTTTTAGTTGGACCACTTTTTTCGCTTTGCGATAGATGGCGCTGTAATAGTCACAAAGGTATAAATACGTGGTACACGTAACATTCCGCCAGTGCGGACGGTATTTGCTTCGTGATACATTACCCATGTTAAAATGGACCGTTCACCAATTGCGAAAAGGTCGATACCGTGTTGATGTATGGCTTTTGTGATCAAAATGCCCAACGGGCGTGTCCTATGTGTGCTGCTCGGTATCCTGGACGACATCATCCAAGTGTCCGGACCGTTCGCCGGATAGTTATGTTATTTAAGGAAACAGAAAGCGTTCATCCACATGTGAAACGTCAACCACGACCTGTAACATATGATGATGCTGTTGCGACTAATCCGCACATCAGTAGCAGACAAATTGCGCGACAATCGGGAATCCCAAAAACCTCGGTTTTGAGAATGCTACAACATCGATTGCACCCGTACCATAATTCTATGCACCAGGAATTGCATGGCGACGACTTAAAACGCCGTGTACAGTTCTGCTACTGGGCACAAGAGAAATTACGGGACGATGACAGATTTTTTTGCACGCGTTCTATTTAGCGACGAAGCGTCATTCACCGACAGCGGTAACGAAAACCGGCATATTATGCACTATTGGGCAACGGAAAATCCACGATGGCTGCGACAAGTGGAACATCAGCGACCTTGACAGGTTAATGTATGGTCCGGCATTATGGGAGGAAGGATAATTGGCTCCCATATTTTCGATGGCAATCTAAATGGTGCATTTATGCTGATTTCCTACGTAATGCAGGATTGCTGGCACATAGCTCGCGTGCGGTTGAAGCGGTATTGAATAGCATACTTCATGACAATCTTCATAGATCCATAATTAAAATGGACGACTTGGGACGTCAGCTGGTATAACATATGTTAAAAAATGACGTCATTCCTCCAGCTGTATTAAGGTGTTTATTTTATTGGCAACTAGTTTCCATGTTGTTAGAACATCATCTTCACGCCCGTACTTGTTGGCAGTAACCGTATGTGTCTAACACTAGTAGTCAGTGGTGAGATAGGTGTGTTCCACGCGGAACGCAGGTACTAACTGATCAGTTACTAGTGTTAGACACTAGTGTAGTAACTAGTGCGTGACACATACGGTTACTGACAACAAGTATAGGCCTGAAGATGATGTTGTATCAACATCGAAACTAGTTGCCAATAAAACCAACACCTTAATACAGCTGGAGGAATTACGTCACTTTTAACATATATTTCATGAAAGATATGAAGCTTATTGAGCATATATGGGATGCCTTGCAACGTGCTGTTGACAAGCGATCTGCACATCCTCGCATTCTTACGGATTTGAGGACAGCCCTGCAGGATTCATGGTGCCAGTTCCCTCCAGCACTACTTCAGACATTAGTCGAGTCCGTGCCACGTCGTGTTGCGGCACTCCTGTATGCTCGCGGGGGCCACACGCGGTATTAGGCACATGTACCAGTTTCTTGCCTCTTTAGTGTGTAATCCACACTCCTTTCAAATTCAGCATTACTCCAGGTCAGTCCAGCAAGAGAGGCTAGCTGTTATCAACAAGAGAAGATCGAGGAGGAACAGCAGTTTTCTGCTTAGCCTCCAATACCTCGGACCAAAGGATAGGTCCGTTTTCCTTGCGACCTCCGACCTGTGCCTTCGTGAGACTTCGATGGTTCATCTGAAGATGACTGGCAGGTGTCCAGTCGAAATATAGTTTTCACGACGACAGGCTGCAATCCTCAAACCTCTTCGAACAGCTCATAAAGCTTTGTAAATAAAGCGAACTTTAATAACGTTCTACATCGTTATTCTGCACATACACAATTTCTCAACATAGTCACAGCGCCGAGCAATAAATTTCCTCTCCAACGAGAGACCAGAGATTTAGTTGACAGAGCTCAATCTGACCTCTATTGCAGCGCATCATCATTATTTAAGCGATGTCCTGGAAGGTGTTCATAATGTTTTGGAAACACGTTACCTTTATTGCCATCGTTTTCTTCATCACGTGTATGAATAACCCAGTACCGGACCAAACTCCCCAGACAACGACATTATTAAGCATATCTGGGATGCCTAGTAACGTGCTGTACAGAAGAGATCTCCTCTCCCTCGTACTCTTACGGAGTTATGAACAGCTCTGAAGGATTCGTCGTGTCAAATCCCTCCAGCACTACTTCAGATATTAGTCGAGTCCATCCATGCCACATCGTGTTGCGGCACTTCTCTATGGTCGTGGGGGCCTACACGATATTAGGCAGGTGTACCAGTTTCAAAGCGTCAAACGAAAAAACTTCAAAGAACGAAATTTGTCTAGCATGAAGGGGGGAACCAGATGGCGCTATGGTTGGCCCGCTAGATGGCGCTGCCATAGGTCAAACGGATATCAACTACGTTTTTTTTTAAATAGGAACCTCCATTTTTATTACATACTCGTGTAGTACGTAAAGAAATATGAATGTTTTAGTTGGACCACTTATTTCGCTTTGTGATAGATGGCGCTGTAATAGTCACAAACATATGGCTCACAATTTTAGACGAACAGTTGGTAACAGGTAGGTTTTTCAAAGTAAAACATTTGAACATTTATTTCGGCTGTTCCACTGTGACACATATACCTTTGTGAACTTGTCATTTCTGAGAATGCATGCTGTTACAGCGTGATTACCTGTAAATAACACAATAATGCAATAAATGCTCAAAATGATGTCAATCAACGTCAATGCATTTGGTAATACATGTAACGACATACATTTTGTTGTAACATTGGTAGAACATTACGTAGGAATTCAGCATACATTGCACCATTTAGATTGGCATCGATAAAATGGGGGCCAATTATGCTTCCTCCCATAATGCCGCACCATACATTAACCCGCCAAAGTCGCTGATGTTCGACATGTCGCAGCCATCGTGGATTTCCCGTTGCCCAATAGTGCATATTATGCCGGTTTCCGTTACCGCTATTGGTGAATGACGCTTCGTCGCTAAATAGACCGCGTGCAAAAAATCTGTCATCGTCCCGTAATTTCTCTTGTGGCCAGTGGCGGAACTGTACACGACGTTCAGATTCGTCGCCTTGCAATTTCTGGTGCATAGAAATACGGTACGGGTGCAATCGATGTTGATGTAGAATTCTCAACACCAACGTTTTTGGAATTCCCGATTGTCGCGCAATTTGTATGCTACTGATGTGCGGATTAGCCGCGACAGCAGCTAAAACACCTACTTGGGCATCATCATTTGTTGCAGGCCGTGGTTGACGTTTCACAGATAGCTGAACGCTTCACGTTTCCTTAAATAACGTAACAATCCGGCGAACTGTCCGGACACTTCGATGATGTCGTCCAGAATACCGAGCAGCATACATAGCACACGCCCGTTGGGCATTTTGATCACAATAACCATACATCAACACGATATCGACCTATTCCGCAATTGGTAAACAGTCCATTTTAACACGGGTAATGTATCACGAAGCAAATACCGCCTACACTGGCGGAATGTTACGTGATACCACGTACTTACACGTTTGTGACTATTACAGCGCCATCTGTCACAAAGCGAAGAAAGTGGTCCAACTAAAACATTCATATTTCTTTATGTACTACACGAATAAGTAATGAAAATGGGGGTTCCTATTTAAAAAAAAACGCAGTCGATATCAGTTTGACTTATGGCAACGCCTTGTAGCGGGCCAAACGTAGCGCCATCTGGTTTCCCCCTTCAAGCTAGAGGAGTTTCGTTCTTTGTAGTTTTTTCGTTTGACGCTTGTTTCGTGAGATATTTGGCTCGGTCACTATCAATGGACCACCCTGTGTATATATGCTCGTAGCATCGCCACCGAACGTCGTCTGAATCTTCCGAATTGTTTCCATCTCGCTGTCGCAAAATTTGATGCAATAGCGTTTCTTTAGTCGTTCCGTCATTTCCCTAGCAATGATAAACCGACGCGAGCATTAGATACTACCTAACTCAACTCCAAGTTGCCAGCAACTGAGCAACTGACCCTATCGACAGGCGGGAAAAAATTCATGCATTCATATATGGGCGACAACCAGATGGAAACAATTCGGAAAATTCAGACAGTGTTCGGTGACGATGCTATGGGCATTACACAGATTAACCATAGAATACTGTTGGTAGTCGTTTCGACGAACACGTTCCCCTTCAGTAAGCCTCCCTCTTGTTGCGGTCGGCAGGGTTCGACGTCTCACAGTAGTGCCTGGGGGGTGGGGGTGGGGGTTGAGGATGGGTGAGTCCAGTTGGGTCTCTGATTCCGCCGGTGAAAGGGACCTACGCCGCTCTTCGCTGAGGTAAACCATATTTCGTCCCGAAGTTATAGCATCAAATCGGCGAAGGTATAGGTATACACGTAAATGTTGATTCGTCGTGTAGTGTTCAGGAACAAAATGGACTCGTCGATTCGACGAACGTTTAGTAATGAGCGGCCAATTTGCAGTAGGTATCTGGTTGAATGTTCGTTGCAAAGAACGTTTTTGTTTGAAGTGGGCTATGGCACCTATTCCATAACTTTCATTTTCTTTTTAGGTCCTATAGAAGTACCCAAAACTGATAGATGCAATGGAATCAGAGCTTTACATACTATCATCTGATGATTCTGACAGAGACTACATTATCAAAAGGAATATATTGTTTCCGATGGCACCATCCAGTCTGTATCAGATTTCGACGAAGAAATACGCAACGCAACGGTGACCCAAACTGACAAGGAAGCGTCTGTTGGGAAAAATAAGAAGAAGGCAAAACAGTCAACTGTTCGTCCTAAATATGTTGGCCTGTAAAATGTTCGGAACACATGCAACGAGAGTGGTTCACTGTTCACTGTAGAAGGGTTCCTCAGCACGACTTCCGAAACATCTTGGTGCCATCCAGATGGGAGCTAATGTCTAAGACAGCAATGGCCTGTCTCGGCTGAATTTCATGGTCTCCCTTGCATATGCCCTGTCGTGTTATGGTGAGGCATTGGCGTCGGATGTTGTCTTTCAGCATCCCTAGAGATGTCGGTCGATCACGATACACTTGCGACTTCAGGTAACCCCAAGGCCAATAATCGCACGGACTGAAGTCTGGGGACCTGGGAGGCCAAGCATGACGAAAGTGGCGGCTGAGCACACGATCGTCACGCGTCTATCAATATGGGGTGGAGCGCCATCCTGCATAAACATCGTCCGTTCCAGCAGGTGTTTATCAGCCAGGCTGGGGATGATGCGATTCTGTAACATCGGCGTACCTCTCACCCGTCACGGTAGCAGTTACAAAACCAGAATCACGCATTTCCTCGAAGAAAAAAGACCCGACAATGGTAGATGTCGTAAATCCAACCCATACCGTGACTTTCTCGTCGTGCAATGGAGTTTCCACGACAGTTCTAGGATTTTCGGTAGCCCAAATTCTGCAATTGTGGGCGTTGACAGACCCTCGGAGCGTGAAATGAGCTTCGTCCGCCATCTTTTGAAACGCCGACACCGCAAATGCCCTCCGCTTCACTAAATCGCCAGGTAACAGTTCATGATTCCGATGGGTTTTGTCCGGACAGCATCGGAGGGTACGCCTCAGCGCCAACCAAACAGTAGTGTATGGAATGCCGGTGCGACGTGCGACTGCACGAGCGCAGACTTCCCCGTGCATAGACGAACCTGCTACAGTCTCCATTTCTTCCTGAACTGTCTCAGCAGCATTACGCCTTGTGCTCAGTCGGCCACTACGGGGTCTATCGTCTTAACAACCCCTGGCTTCGAACTTCGAAATCATTCTCGCCACAGCTGCATTTGTCAACGGACCTTTACCCGTTCGATTCCCCTTCCTATAGCGATAGGATCGTAACGCTGAACTAGCACATTCCCCATTCTGATAATACAGCTTCACTACAAGCGCCTTTCCAGGTAACGTCAACATGCTGCGACTGCTGGCGCATCTGATTCTCTCTCTCATTACAGCTCCTTTTATACACGATTGTCATGCGCAGTCACTGACGTTTTGCTGTCCAGTGCCATCCGTCGGACATTTTGTGAAATTTTTTTTTTTTTTTTTTGTTTCTAATGAAACCCCATGTCATTCCAAGCATTTGTGTCAATTTTTACCTGTCTATCTACATTATTCCGTGGTTTATTAAGTTTTCAAATTTATACTGACTTTTTGATTACCCGGTAGAAAACGTGTTGAGGTTACAAACGTCTCTGAAAGGTGCCCGAAACAAAAGTAAGAGGAATTCCACCCCTCCTGCAGCAATTCCCAACGTAGGTCAAAGAGCCGCATCCCAAACCAGCCCTCTCGGCCTAAAAAACGCCGCATTCGCCGAGATTGTGCAACGTGTGATGCACCTGTGTATGGGGAACATCACAACACTGTGTGCAATAGGTGCCATCAACAATGTTCATAAAGCCTGAAGAAATTCACATTGTCGGGATGAGTTACTTGTCTCCCAGAATGTTTTTCCTTTGAGGTCGGTTTTGTACAGTTCCTCGGTAACATTTTCGATATGTAGCCATATTCATGTTGTATTCGTTTTTATGTCGGCCATTCTGATCATTTCACTGGATATACATGCTTTCTGTGTTTCCACATTTTTTATCAAGATTCTTCTTCTGTTCTTTGTTTAACTATTGTTTGTATTCAATTCTCTTGGCAACCCATCATTCAGATTATCATGCAATTGAATTGACCCCATTTTCTTTTGGATACTTATTCCGCAGTGTTTCCACTGGGTGAAAAATATGTATCAACGCCTTTTTGTCTGCAAACCTGTGCGGTCTGAGTTTTGTGATTTATTGCAATCGAAGAACCGTGTAAACCTTGAAATGTGTTTCTCTTACAGGCTTTATAATACTACCGTTGCGTCGCTTTTAACCACTTTACTGGCCAAACGTAGGTGCGGTAGTCAAGTCAACGAAGGTATAGTTATGGAAGGGTTTGAAATCGGTACAGTATTCTACGGTTAAGGAGTGGTACAACCGATTTAAAGACGCTACACGTCATTCAATTTTAACTGGGTATTTTAAGAGTGCGTGATAGGACTTGCAATATCCTATTCATATCTTTTTTGGTATCCGCAACAATGTCATAAGAAAATATGATACGGCGTATCCTAGCTCTGTTGGCTTTTTAGTTTCATTTTGTCTTCTGTTTTAGGATGTGGCTCTGCTTTGCTTGTCCGAAGTGGTAGTTAAAATTTTGTGACGGTGTGTTTGAGAAATGGACGCCGTGTGTGCAGAGTGCGTGACGGAGGTGCTGGACGCGGAGGCGGGAATGACGGCGGCGCGGGCGGTGCTGGGGGCGTACGTGGAGGCGCGCATGGCGGCCGCCGCCCCCGAGCTGGCGGCCGTTCTGGGGGCGGAGGCGGCGGCGCGCCTCGTGGCGGCTGCGGGCGGCCTGCACAAGCTGGCGCGCACGCCCGCCTGCAACGTGCTCGCGCTCGCCAAGGCCGCCGCCGCCGCCTCGGGGGTGGCGGGGGCGGCGGGGGCGGCGCGGCTGGGCGCGGGGCCGGGCGCCGCCGCCGCCAGCCTGCTCGCCTGCCCCACGCTCATGGATGCGCCGCTGCACCTGCGCAGGAAGGTAAGTCTTAACCCCGTCTCCTCCAAGCGAGAACTGTGGCTGTAGCACAATTGTGTAAGTCAGTATTCATCATGTGGTTTGCAGCTCTTGTAGTAGCTATGTTCACAGACAGCATTACCGACTTTCATGTTCTCCTGTCTTTTTTTTTTTTTACTTTATTGTTATTTTAATACCTGTACAAATCAGGTAGGCTGGCAGCAGCACACGACGCCGCTCTTCAGCCATAGTGTTTACAATAGTATAAGAACGGAGAATGATAATGAACACAGTGACGGGCAAAAGAGAGAGGTCACAGAGACACAAAAAACACGGAGTCGTTCACACGTGACGATAACAACACTGAAAACACGGCACGGCGCACAGAACACTGATGAATCCGACGGCACAAGTGAACGTAGTAGTGGGACGGCGGACACCAAAAACACTAAACGACGTCACACACACGAGACACAGAAGGCGATGATCTCCGGCGCGCGAATGTTCACTATGCGTGTGCGAGTCCGGGGACCTGCCAAGAGAGGAGGAGGAGGAAGGGGAGTGGGAGAGCGAGAGGGGAGAGCAGAGATGCCACGGGCAGGGGAGATAGGGGGGAGGGAGGAAGGGGGAGAGGAAGCCCGGGGGAAGAGGGTGGAGGGAGGGGACAGGGAAAAGGAAAAAGAAGGGAAGAGAAGAGAAGGGAGGGAGGGTGCCGAAAGGAAAGGACACCGGAAGTGGGGGGCGGGGCAGGGTCAAAGTTGATAGGAGGGGTAGATGGAGGGGACGAGGACATCATCAGGGAGAGGGAGCTGGCGGAAGCCACCGTGGGAGAGGGTAAGGAGGGTGGAGAGATGGAGACCGGGCGGGATGTGGGAATACAGGCGCGGCAGCGGGCGGGGGTGGGAGAGGATCGGGTATACGAGCGAGTGAGGAGGATCGAGTTTACGGGAGGTGTACAGGATCCGTATCCTTTCAAGGAAAAGGAGGAGGTGGGGGAAGGGTTCTCCTGTCACGCGAGCAACTGTTTTATAGAAGCCCAGGTACGCGTCAGCACCTTTCTGCCACAGTCTTTTATTCAGTTACGTAAAATGCAAACATTTTTTAACTATGCCATAAAACTGGGCAACTCTGTGACTGATCAGGAAAGTACTTGGGCTCGAACAAACATAAATACACCAAAATCGTGTGAGAAATAATGTAAAGGTCTCTTATTGCACTAGTGATACTCCCGCATCTGCAAATCTCTGCAGTCGTCCGTTAGAGGCCTCTGCGTATGCCGTGCCGCACTGCACACTGACCTGCCGGTACGCCAGTCGGGACCAGTAGGGACGGTGCAGTGTGCCTCTGAAATTGCGTTTTGTCACATTATTTGTGGTGTAGAAAACGAATCATTCTCATGTTTTCTGGTATCTATTATATTGCAGAAATATGAGCATAAGTTAGAAACAGATACTGTTGTAACACTAACACATGATGATGATGATAGGGATGACAATGACGAACAACTCATTGCAAACGGTAGTGCTACGGCGAGTGCGGGAAGAGGCGATGGAAGCAGTGACAGTGAATACCGACCATCTCCCGAGAAGAAGGTTAAAGTTGCAAGTATCATCACGGCGTTTGATGACAACACACTGGAGAACATGTACGACGATTATTACGTAAGAGGTTTCGACTCATACGACAAGCTTCTCAAAAGATACCCTAAACTGAACTCTAAAAGAAATATTAAAAACATACTGGATTACTTGGCAAAGAAAAGAGAAGGAAATACAGTTTTCAAAGGAAATCGTACACTGCTGTTCAAGACCATCGAGGAGCGTGTAATGGCGAAATTCGATGAAGCGCGAGAATGCGGTTCCGCCGTTCATTATTGGCATTTACAACATTGGGCTTTGGACGTTGCCAGAAATCTCGGGTGTACAAACTTTACAGCTTCACTAGGATTTATTACTAATTTGAAAAAGGAGTTTAGGATAATATCACGCTGTATCACTATGCTCCAAGCACGAAAAGATAAGGATGACGAAGAAGAGCTGATTGAAAGAGTTCAAACGTTTGTTGCTGACGTCAATGAGCACATCACGAGAGAAAACATCGATATTAGTTCTGTATGGAACTGTGATCAGAGTCAGTTCAACTATGAACTTTCATGTGACAGGACACTATCCATGAAAGGGGAGAGAAACACTGTCACGATGTTGCAATCAGTTAGCTGTGCAACACACAGTTACACGATCGATGTTGCTATATCGATGGACGGACGATTGGCAGACAAACTCTATATTTGCTTCCAAGAATCCAGTGGAAAGTTTGGACCCCTCGTGTCAAGGGAAATAGAAACGCGGTGCCCTCCAAATGTCGTCGTCGATGCAAGTGTGAGTGGGAAGATGACGAAACAACATCTGAAGACGTTTTTTCGGTCAGTTTTGAACCCACATTTTTCAGGAAAGTCATTAGTACTTTGTGACGACTCCTGGTCTGGACATAACGACGAACGAGTACTACTGGAAGCATCTGGCGGAAGACATGTAGATTTAAAAATCATTCCGCCTAAAACTACAAAATATGCACAACCTCTGGATGTGTATTTCTTCAGGCAATATAAAATATATGCCAAGAGAATAACAGACTTCATTAAACTACGTCACAGTAATTTGCAGCCGAAATTGCACGACAGATTCTTTATCACGAATATGCATTCTGTCATTTACAATCAGTTATCTGCGGGAATATACAGACCAATGCTTCGTTACGCGTGGCAGAACGCTGGCTACGATATTGGAGAACCAGTGGACAACTTCAAAAGTGCCATTGACGTGGCGTTCAACACTGATATTATAGAATGTGCAAATAGGCCATGCGATCAACTTGCTGCGTTTTGCAGTTATTCGTACGGCTCGGAGCATTTTATTGACATTGAACATTTTACATTTATAGTTAAGATTGCTGCATTGCGTATGCCGTCTACAATTACATCTGCAGTGATATCTAGAGCATGATTGCAGAGTTTTGCATAAAAACGACACCCACTAGCGCATTCAGAGGTACATAATGGTCCTGTAACCAAACGTTCATACAGATCTGTTTGTTCGAACCCAAGTACTTTCCTGGTGAGATATACTTCGTGACAACAACACTTTTCAGCAGTTTATTCTTAAATATTGTAACCAAGGTCGACATGCAAGATACAGAGTGTTCGTTTTAAATAAGACAACTAAATATGTGGAGGACGACGCATCACTACAAAAAAAAAAAAAAAGTTCAAGAAAAGTTGATATCAATAAAGTGGACATTTGCCTATGTTACAACTGGCTAAATCCTTACCCCTCCTGCGTGGAAGGGGGCAACTTTGTACTTTCAAAACGAATCCCTCCAATTTTTACTGCATGTTCAGATTCTTCGCCAAAAAATACGTATGGTGTACTCAAACCATTGTTTACCATTCGTGGTGAATGGCACTGTACCCAACAAACACCAGGTGTGCATGTTTTTGAAATTAAGAAGTGACGCATATGATTCTACACTTCATTTATGATGTCAATGTAAACCATTGTTTTCTAACAGTTGATATTGGTGTTAAAATGCTCTTGAGTATTACAAATGTTAGCCCGCCAGTTAGCCGAGTGGTCTAACGTACGGCTTTCCGGAGTGGAAGGAGTGCCTGGCCCCGGCATGAATCCATCCACACTAGGTTCAGTGAGCCGCCCTTTCTGTAGATGGATTTTAGGCGGTTTTCCATCGCCTCGGTGAATGCCGGCTGGCTCCCCTTATTCCGCCTCAGCTGCACTATGTCGACGATTGCTACGCAAACAAGTTCTCCACATACGCGTACACCACCATTACTATACCACGCAAACATAGGGGTTACACTTGTCTGGTGTGAGACGTTCCCTGAGGGGGTCCACCAGGGGCCGAACCGCACAGTAAACCTGGGCTTGGTGTGGGGCGGCAGAGGGGTGTAGTGGACTGCGGTAGCAGTCATGGGGTTGTGGACCACTGCGGCTGCGGTGGGGATGGAGCCTCTCCGTCGTTTCTAGGTCCCTGGTTAACGTACAATACAATTACAAATGTTCTTGTACAGTACAAATAATATGGCGAGACATGGACTTTTGCAGCAAATAAGCTATTTGTAGGGTAATGTAGTTTCCTATTCCCTCAGAGCTGATTGTGATGAGTCCCAAGACATCGGAAAGCCTGATTTCGGTTGGCGCCCTGCTATCCCGCCATTAGGGTGACTGATTTGGGTGTGTGTTTCCATCCAACTGTTGTAACTTACGCGATGTCTGCTATGCAGCTACTGGCTGAATACAACTCACAACCACTGTAATAACCTATCCAAGAAGTGTTAGTGACTGGCACACCTGCCATGGACACTCACCAGAATCAAGCACTCCAACGGTGAGAGGCAAGGGGACTCCCCAGAATCAAGCAGTCTGATGGTGAAAGGCAAGCAGGGCGCATCAAAATCGAGCACCTTAATGGCGAGAGGCAAGGGGACTCACTGAAACCAGGCAACATCATGGTGAGAGGCAAGGGGACTCACTGAAATCAAGCACCCCATTGGAGAGAGGCAAAGGGGCCCACCAAAATTAAGAACGCGAATGGTGAGAGGTAAGATGACTCACTGAAATCCAGCACCCCAATGGTGAGAAGCAAGGGAACTCATCAAAATCAAGCTCCCAGATAATGGGAGGCAATGCGGCTCAGTGAAATCACACACCTTAATGGTGAGAGGAAAGGGGACACCAAAATCAAGGGATTCGATGGTGAGAGTCAATGGGTTGCACCAAAATCAAGCACCCCAATCATGAGAAGCAAGGGGACTCACCAAAATCAAGCACCCCAATGGTGAGAGGCAAGGTCTCACCAAAATGAAGCAGCACATTGCTGAGAAGCAAGGGCACTCACCAAAATCAAGCAACCTGATGGTGAGAGGCAAGGGGACTCAACGAAATAAAGCATCACATTGGTAAGAGGTAATGGGACTCTCCAAAATCAAGCATCCCAATGGTGAGAGACAAGGGAACTCATCAAAATCAAGCACCCAAATGACAAGAGGAAAGGGGGCTCACCAAAATCAAGCAACCTGATGGTGAGAGGCAAGGGGACTCATCGAAATCAAGCACCCCAATGGTGAAAAGCGAGGGAACTCACCGAAATGAAGCAATGCGATGGTGAGAGGCAATGGGACTTACCAAAATTAAGCACCCCCATGGCTAGAGGCAGGGGTAAAATATAGGGAGCGAAAGGCTATTTACAATTTGTATAGAAACCAAATGGCAGTTATAAGAGTTGAGGGGCATGAAAGGGAAGCAGTGGTTGGGAAGGGAGTGAGACAGGGTTGTAGCCTATCCCCGATGTTATTCAATCTGTATATTGAGCAAGCAGTGAAGGAAACAAAAGAAAACTTCGGAGTAGGTATTAAAATCCATGGAGAAGAAATAAAAACTTTGAGGTTCGCCGATGACGTTGTAATTCTGTCAGAGACAGACTTGGAAGAGCAGTTGAACGGAATGGACAGTGTCTTGAAAGGAGGATATAAAATGAACATCAACAAAAGCGAAACGAGGATAATGGAATGTAGTCGAATTAAGTCGGGTGATGTTGAGCGTATTAGATTAGGAAATGAGACACTTAAAGTAGTAAAGGAGTTTTGCTATTTGGGGAGCAAAATAACTGATGATGGTCGAAGTAGAGAGGATATAAAATGTAGACTGGCAATGGGAAGGAAAGCGTTTCTGAAGAAGTGAAATTTGTTAACATCGAGTATAGATTTAAGTGTCAGGAAGTCGTTTCTGAAAGTATTTGTATGGAGTGTAGCCATGTATGGAAGTGAAACATGGACGATAAATAGTTTAGACGAGAAGAGAATAGAAGCTTTCGAAATGTGGTGCTACAGAAGAATGCTGAAGATCACATGGGTAGATCACATAACTAATGAGTAGGTGTTGAATAGGATTGAGGAGAAGAGAAGTTTGTGGTACAACTTGACTAGAAGAAGGGATCGGTTGGTAGGACATGTTCTGAGGCATCAAGGAATCACCAATTTAGTATTGGAGGGCAGCGTGGAGGGTAAAAATCGTAGAGGGAGACCAAGAGATAAATACACCAAGCAGATTCAGAAGGATGTAGGTTGCAGTAGGTACTGGAAGATGAAGCAGCTTGCACATGATAGAGTAGCATGGAGAGCTGCATCAAACCAGTCTCAGGACTGAAGACCACAACAACAACAACATGGCTAGAGGCAAGGTGACTCACTGAAATAAAAAAAGTGGTTCAAATGGCACTGAGCACTATGGGACTTAACAGCTGCGGTCATCAGTCCCCTAGAACTTAGAACTACTTAAACCTAACTAACCTAAGGACATCACACACATCCATGCCCGAGGCAGGATTCGAACCTGCGACCATAGCAGTCACGCGGTTCCGGACTGAGCACCTAGAACCACGAGACCACCGCGGCCGGCTCACTGAAGTCAAGCACCGCAATGGTGAGAGGCAAGGGAACTCATCAAAACCAAGCACCCAAATGACGAGAGGCAAGGGGGCTCATTGAAATCAAGCACCTTAATGGTGAGAGGAAAGGGGACTCACCAAAATCAAGCAACCTGATGGTGAGAGGCAAGGGGACTCAACGAAATAAAGCATCACATTCGCAAGAAGTAATGGGACTCTCAAAAATCAAGCATCCCAATGGTGAGAGACAAGGGAACTCATCAAAATCAAGCACCCAAATGACAAGAGGAAATGGGACTCACCAAAACCAAGCAACCCGACGCTGAGAGGCAATGTGACTCACCGAAATGAAGCACCCCATTGGTGACATGCAAGGGGCTCACTGAAATCAAGCACCCCTTTGGTAAGAGGTAATGGGACTCACCAAAATCAAGCAAGCCTATGGTGAGAAGCAAGGGAACTCTCCAAAATCAAGCACCCCCAATTTTTGAGAGACAAGGGGACTCACTGAAACCACGCAACCCAGTGGTGGGAGGCAAATGGACCTACTGAAATCAAGCAGCCCATTGGTGAGACGCAAGGAGACTCACCGAAATCAAGCATCCCAATGGGAACATAACAATATTGCATATACGTCGTTTTTCCTGCATGATGCTGACCGTAATTTCTAACCAGATATTGAAATAGCTAACCATTTTGTACTCTACTACCAAATTTGCAACACGAAAGTAAATTGCAAACATCAGTACCAACCATCTGAACACTAAAGTTTACATTTTCATTGTAAATGAAATGAAGAATGAAATTCGTCAGTCTTTAGTTCCAAAAGCGGGCACACTTGATATTGGTCGATTCAGCGCCGTCTACCATGAATAGAAGAGGGTGGAGGGAGGGGACAGGGAAAAGGAAAAAGAAGGGAAGAGAAGAGAAGGGAGGGAGGGTGCCGAAAGGAAAGGACACCGGAAGTGGGGGGCGGGGCAGGGTCAAAGTTGATAGGAGGGATAGATGGAGGGGACGAGGACATCATCAGGGAGAGGGAGCTGGCGGAAGCCACCGTGGGAGAGGGTAAGGAGGGTGGAGAGATGGAGACCGGGCGGGATGTGGGAATACAGGCGCGGCAGCGGGCGGGGGTGGGAGAGGATCGGGTATACGAGCGAGTGAGGAGGATCAAGTTTACGGGAGGTGTACAGGATTCGTATCCTTTCAAGGAAAAGGAGGAGGTGGGGGAAGGGCTCTCCTGTCACGCGAGCAACTGTTTTATAGAAGCCCAGGTACACGTCAGCACCTTTCTGCCACAGTCTTTTATTCAGTTACGTAAAATGCAAACATTTTTTAACTATGCCATAAAACTGGGCAACTCTGTGACTGATCAAGAAAGTACTTGGGCTCGAACAAACATAAATACACCAAAATCGTGTGAGAAATAATGTAAAGGTCTCTTATTGCACTAGTGATACTCCCGCATCTGCAAATCTCTGCAGTCGTCCGTTAGAGGCCTCTGCGTATGCCGTGCCGCACTGCACACTGACCTGCCGGTACGCCAGTCGGGACCAGTAGGGACGGTGCAGTGTGCCTCTGAAATTGCGTTTTGTCACATTATTTGTGGTGTAGAAAACGAATCATTCTCATGTTTTCTGGTATCTATTATAGTGCAGAAATATGAGCATAAGTTAGAAACAGATACTGTTGTAACACTAACATATGATGATGATGATAGGGATGACAATGACGAACAACTCATTGCAAACGGTAGTGCTACGGCGAGTGCGGGAAGAGGCGATGGAAGCAGTGACAGTGAATACCGACCATCTCCCGAGAAGAAGGTTAAAGTTGCAAGTATCATCATGGCGTTTGATGACAACACACTGGAGAACATGTACGACGATTATTACGTAAGAGGTTTCGACTCATACGACAAGCTTCTCAAAAGATACCCTAAACTGAACTCTAAAAGAAATATTAAAAACATACTGGATTACTTGGCAAAGAAAAGAGAAGGAAATACAGTTTTCAAAGGAAATCGTACACTGCTGTTCAAGACCATCGAGGAGCGTGTAATGGCGAAATTCGATGAAGCGCGAGAATGCGGTTCCGCCGTTCATTATTGGCATTTACAACATTGGGCTTTGGACGTTGCCAGAAATCTCGGGTGTACAAACTTTACAGCTTCACTAGGATTTATTACTAATTTGAAAAAGGAGTTTAGGATAATATCACGCTGTATCACTATGCTCCAAGCACGAAAAGATAAGGATGACGAAGAAGAGCTGATTGAAAGAGTTCAAACGTTTGTTGCTGACGTCAATGAGCACATCACGAGAGAAAACATCGATATTAGTTCTGTATGGAACTGTGATCAGAGTCAGTTCAACTATGAACTTTCATGTGACAGGACACTATCCATGAAAGGGGAGAGAAACACTGTCACGATGTTGCAATCAGTTAGCTGTGCAACACACAGTTACACGATCGATGTTGCTATATCGATGGACGGACGATTGGCAGACAAACTCTATATTTGCTTCCAAGAATCCAGTGGAAAGTTTGGACCCCTCGTGTCAAGGGAAATAGAAACGCGGTGCCCTCCAAATGTCGTCGTCGATGCAAGTGTGAGTGGGAAGATGACGAAACAACATCTGAAGACGTTTTTTCGGTCAGTTTTGAACCCACATTTTTCAGGAAAGTCATTAGTACTTTGTGACGACTCCTGGTCTGGACATAACGACGAACGAGTACTACTGGAAGCATCTGGCGGAAGACATGTAGATTTAAAAATCATTCCGCCTAAAACTACAAAATATGCACAACCTCTGGATGTGTATTTCTTCAGGCAATATAAAATATATGCCAAGAGAATAACAGACTTCATTAAACTACGTCACAGTAATTTGCAGCCGAAATTGCACGACAGATTCTTTATCACGAATATGCATTCTGTCATTTACAATCAGTTATCTGCGGGAATATACAGACCAATGCTTCGTTACGCGTGGCAGAACGCTGGCTACGATATTGGAGAACCAGTGGACAACTTCAAAAGTGCCATTGACGTGGCGTTCAACACTGATATTATAGAATGTGCAAATAGGCCATGCGATCAACTTGCTGCGTTTTGCAGTTATTCGTACGGCTCGGAGCATTTTATTGACATTGAACATTTTACATTTATAGTTAAGATTGCTGCATTGCGTATGCCGTCTACAATTGCATCTGCAGTGATATCTAGAGCATGATTGCAGAGTTTTGCATAAAAACGACACCCACTAGCGCATTCAGAGGTACATAATGGTCCTGTAACCAAACGTTCATACAGATCTGTTTGTTCGAACCCAAGTACTTTCCTGGTGAGATATACTTCGTGACAACAACACTTTTCAGCAGTTTATTCTTAAATATTGTAACCAAGGTCGACATGCAAGATACAGAGTGTTCGTTTTAAATAAGACAACTAAATATGTCGAGGACGACGCATCACTACAAAAAAAAAAAAAAGTTCAAGAAAAGTTGATATCAATAAAGTGGACATTTGCCTATGTTACAACTGGCTAAATCCTTACCCCTCCTGCGTGGAAGGGGGCAACTTTGTACTTTCAAAACGAATCCCTCCAATTTTTACTGCATGTTCAGATTCTTCGCCAAAAAATACGTATGGTGTACTCAAACCATTGTTTACCATTCGTGGTGAATGGCACTGTACCCAACAAATACCAGGTGTGCATGTTTTTGAAATTAAGAAGTGACGCATATGATTCTACACTTCATTTATGATGTCAATGTAAACCATTGTTTTCTAACAGTTGATATTGGTGTTAAAATGCTCTTGAGTATTACAAATGTTAGCCCGCCGGTTAGCCGAGTGGTCTAACGTACGGCTTTCCGGAGTGGAAGGAGTGCCTGGCCCCGGCATGAATCCATCCACACTAGGTTCAGTGAGCCGCCCTTTCTGTAGATGGATTTTAGGCGGTTTTCCATCGCCTCGGTGAATGCCGGCTGGCTCCCCTTATTCCGCCTCAGCTGCACTATGTCGACGATTGCTACGCAAACAAGTTCTCCACATACGCGTACACCACCATTACTATACCACGCAAACATAGGGGTTACACTTGTCTGGTGTGAGACGTTCCCTGAGGGGGTCCACCAGGGGCCGAACCGCACAGTAAACCTGGGCTTGGTGTGGGGCGGCAGAGGGGTGTAGTGGACTGCGGTAGCAGTCATGGGGTTGTGGACCACTGCGGCTGCGGTGGGGATGGAGCCTCTCCGTCGTTTCTAGGTCCCTGGTTAACGTACAATACAATTACAAATGTTCTTGTACAGTACAAATAATATGGCGAGACATGGACTTTTGCAGCAAATAAGCTATTTGTAGGGTAATGTAGTTTCCTATTCCCTCAGAGCTGATTGTGATGAGTCCCAAGACATCGGAAAGCCTGATTTCGGTTGGCGCCCTGCTATCCCGCCATTAGGGTGACTGATTTGGGTGTGTGTTTCCATCCAACTGTTGTAACTTACGCGATGTCTGCTATGCAGCTACTGGCTGAATACAACTCACAACCACTGTAATAACCTATCCAAGAAGTGTTAGTGACTGGCACACCTGCCATGGACACTCACCAGAATCAAGCACTCCAACGGTGAGAGGCAAGGGGACTCCCCAGAATCAAGCAGTCTGATGGTGAAAGGCAAGCAGGGCGCATCAAAATCGAGCACCTTAATGGCGAGAGGCAAGGGGACTCACTGAAACCAGGCAACATCATGGTGAGAGGCAAGGGGACTCACTGAAATCAAGCACCCCATTGGAGAGAGGCAAAGGGGCCCACCAAAATTAAGAACGCGAATGGTGAGAGGTAAGATGACTCACTGAAATCCAGCACCCCAATGGTGAGAAGCAAGGGAACTCATCAAAATCAAGCTCCCAGATAATGGGAGGCAATGCGGCTCAGTGAAATCACACACCTTAATGGTGAGAGGAAAGGGGACACCAAAATCAAGGGACTCGATGGTGAGAGTCAATGGGTTGCACCAAAATCAAGCACCCCAATCATGAGAAGCAAGGGGACTCACCAAAATCAAGCACCCCAATGGTGAGAGGCAAGGTCTCACCAAAATGAAGCAGCACATTGCTGAGAAGCAAGGGCACTCACCAAAATCAAGCAACCTGATGGTGAGAGGCAAGGGGACTCAACGAAATAAAGCATCACATTGGTAAGAGGTAATGGGACTCTCCAAAATCAAGCATCCCAATGGTGAGAGACAAGGGAACTCATCAAAATCAAGCACCCAAATGACAAGAGGAAAGGGGGCTCACCAAAATCAAGCAACCTGATGGTGAGAGGCAAGGGGACTCATCGAAATCAAGCACCCCAACGGTTCAGTAAAAAAAGACAAATATTTATTTTTTATTATACCTTTATTTCTAAATATAACGGAAGGTACGTTGATATAAATTAGTTATATGCTAACATCATTCTGTACAACAGATAACAGTTAAAAAGAGTTCTCCACTCACTGGAAAGCAAATAAGATTTATGGGTAGCTTTGTGGCAGCGCACATACCTGAAGAAAAAATGTAACAATTGAAATGGTAGAGAAGAAGTCCCATTAATGAAATTAGGAATGTTTGTGAACGGTTCAGTAAAAAAAGACAAATATTTATTTTTTATTTTACCTTTATTTCTAAATATAACGTACTGTTCGTCAGAATATTATATCATATGAGTAACGACTTCGTTTTCCTCATAGCACTGAACTTGTTAAGTGCCTAACAGGTTGAATTATTACGTTGTTTATTGGATATTGTGCTAAATGTAAGTGTTGTGACCTGTTCTTTCTCATACGATTCCACTGAACAGATATGGCTCTGAGCACTATGGGACTTAACATCTATGGTCATCAGTCCCCTAGAACTTAGAACTACTTAAACGTAACTAATCTAAGGACATCACACAACACCCAGTCATCACGAGGCAGAGAAAATCCCTGACCCCGCCGGGAATCGAACCCGGGAACCCGGGCGCAGGAAGCGAGAACGCTACCGCACGACCACGAGCTGCGGACACTGAACAGATACTTAAATACATACATACATACATACCTTGTTCCATAGATCATGAATACGACATATCGTAATGATGTGGAACGTGTCACTTTAACATAAGAGTAAATGTGTAAACATTTTCTTTCGTTACCTTGCTTAATGGAGTTTAGCTTTCTTCTTTCTTACTTTGCTTGAATGAGAACAGACGTATACTTATTTGTATTTTAAGAAAATAACAAAAATAAATCTCATTAAACTGACAAACTTTGCGAAAAATGGTTCAAATAGCTCTGAGCACTATGGGACTCAACTGCTGTGGTCATCAGTCCCCTAGAACTTAGAACTACTTAAACCTAACCAACCTAAGGACATCACACACATCCATGCCCGAGGCAGGATTCGAACCTGCGACCGTAACAGTCGCACGGTTCCGGACTGCGCGCCTAGAACCGCGAGACCACCGCGGCCGGCTTTGCGAAAAATGTTTCTCTGTGTGCGGGTATGACAACACTCATAAAAATGTGCAAATTTGTAACAAAGCGTTTACTGTGTGTCATAAGGAAACACTAAGATGGGCTTTGTTTCTAAAGGCGCGTTTACACTGAGTACGCAACATTGTTCACAACATTGTTCGTGGCTTGTAATTGACTACCGATGTTCGCAACTGTTGGCAACATGTTCGCAACACAAAATCAATGTTCCACGGCTGCGTCAGTAGAAATCAAAGAAATATTGTTCGTGGCCTGTTACCACTAAATTCCGCTACGCAGCGCTAGTGTTCCTATGCTCTGAGAAAGTGTTTTGGTGTTTGTTTTGCTGGAGTGTAGTGGTGCGTTTATTTGATGTCCCTTCATTTTTATTTCAAATGGAGTGCTCACGAGATAAAATTTTCCAATCGATATCGCTCTATGAGGCAGAGCAGTCCCTGTGGAATGTACGTTGCGCAGGTTACAAAAATACTAAAATCAAACATGATTCATTACAAAAAGTTGCTGCGGCGCTTGGCACCAACAGTAGTGACATGGACAAAAAAATTAAATCTCTCTTGTCTCAGCACCGACGAGAGAAAAGAAAAATAGAGGAAAGTAAAACATCTGGATGTGGTACTGACACACTTTACGAAACGAAGTGGTTTGGATTTAAATATCTACGTTTCCTGGATGATATGGAACTGGCTGGCTCTGAGCACTATGCGACTTAACTTCTGAGGTCATCAGTCGCCTAGAACTTAGAACTAATTAAACCTAACTAACCTAAGGACATCACACACATCCATGCCCGAGGCAGGATTCGAACCTGCGACCGTAGCGGTCGCTCGGCTCCAGACTGTAGCGCCTAGAACCGCACGGCCACTCCGGCCGGCTGATATGGAACTATTTGAGATATGGCTGACTTTGATAGGAGTCTCCTGATGCCAGAAAACGAAGAGTAACAGCAAGTCTTTCATTCAAGCGATTCCTGTTCGGGGAAATTTGTGTCTTTCAGCCGGCCGCTGTGGTCTCGCGGTTCTAGGCGCTCAGTCCGGAACCGCGCGACTGCTACGGTCGCAGGTTCGAATCCTGCCTCGGGCATGGATGTGTGTGATGTCCTTAGGTTAGTTAGGTCTAAGTAGTTCTAAGTTCTAGGGGACTGATGACCTTAGAAGTTAAGTCCCATAGTGCTCAGAGCCATTTGAACCATTTTTGTGTCTTTCTTTGAAACAATTGGTCCAATAATATTCAACAACATTTCAAAATTTGACGGCGAGATCCTAGTGACGTTACGAAAGCCAGAACCGTCTTCCAAATTCAGCTCACAAAGCATGTCATTCCCGCCACGTCTTCTATAGTATGTTTTGGTCCACCAACGACGACTACGTCGTTTTCTTCGTCTGTTCATTTCGTTAAGTATTATTAATGCAGCACCAAATGTCGTAAATTCTTCCTCTTCAGTTGGCATAGCGTATCTCTTGGTCTGGATACACAAAGTAACCTATCAGTTCACCGCAGCAGACTATGCGAATAAGTAGAAATGTTGGTCGCTAGCGTAAACGTGAATGCGAACAACGAACAGTGTTACCAACATGTTGAGGGAACAAGTTGCACACAATGTTCCGAACAAAAACATGTTCTCAGCTAAATGTAAACGCGCCTTAATATAGGGTGACACAGAATAACGGGATTGTTTGAAATGAGTAGTGGCAGCCATCAGCAGATGGCATCACTGCAGGTTCGCAACAGTTAGCGAGTAAACAATCCGCAGTGTCAGTAATCATGCATCAGTGGAACGGGCAACAGCGTGAGTTAGCCATAAAAATGTTTTATGAAAACAATGATAGTTTGATGGCGGCGCAGAGGGAGTTTCGACGTTTTTATAATTCAGGACGTCATGACGCCGTTCCGTCAAAACACGAGATAAAATGTTGGATTAATAACTTTGAAGAGACTGTATCTGCCCTCAAGAAGAAACGAACAGGACGAACAAGAAGTGTGCGTTCTTCAGTGAACATTGATGTTGTACGCGAGTCTATATTACGGAGCCCACGGAGTTCAATTCGTAACCAAGCAGCAGTGCTTGGAATGTCCCGGGAGAGTGTTCGCAGAATTCTTCATCTTGATTAAAAATTTCATCCGTACAAACAACAGATGGTGCAGCAATTGAAGGACAACAATTACCGGTTACGGTTACGATTCTGTCAACAGATGATAACAAAAATAAACAATGACGATGAATTTCTAAAGACGTTCTGGATGACAGACGAGGCACATTTTCATCTCATAGGTTATGTCAATAAACAGAACTACCAATACTGGGCAAACACAAACCCTAATGACATTCATCAGCGCCCTTTACACGGTAGTAAAGTGACAATATGGTGTGGTGTTTCATGACATGGGATTATCGGACCGTAGTTTTCCGCAAATGAGCAAGGAAACACAATAACTGCCAACGCCCATCGGTTCGTGGAGATGTTACGAACTTTCGTTACACCTGTGGTGTCACCGCCAGACACCACACTTGCTAGGTGGTAGCCTTTAAATCGGCCGCGGTCCGTTAGTATACGTCGGGCCCGCGTGTCGCCACTGTCAGTGATTGCAGACCGAGAGCCGCCACACGGCAGGTCTAGAGAGACTTCCTAGCACTCGCCCCAGTTGTACAGCAGACTTTGCTGACAAAATACGCTCTCATTTGCCGAGACGATAGTTAGCATAGCCTTCAGCTACGTCATTTGCTACGACCTAGCAAGGCGCCATTATCAGTTGCTATTGATATTGTAAGGAATGTACAGACAAGAGCTACGTTCAACATTAATGGATTAAAGTTAAGTATTCCACCATCTGCGTCCGTTTTTCTAAGTTCTCATTTCCTTGTCCTGTTCCAGACCTCACGCCAGCCTGCGTGAGCTTAAACGCGTGCCTTTCGGCTTCCTCTCAATTTAGTGGGTTGGTCTCCGGCCAATCTACAACATCACCTACATTGAACAACTTTCCAAACGTTCAAGAATCCTGGTTTCAACAGGACGGAGCGACATAACACACTGCCCGGCAATCAATGGTATATGTGCGAGAATTGCTTGGCAACCGTGTGATCTCAAGATTCGGTAACATTCCCTGGCCCCAGATTTTTCCGTTTTTGATTTTTTCTTGTCGGTTATCTCAAGAGCAAAGCCTTCACGACTCGACCAAGGACTCTGGATGAGTTAAAACAGGGAATTCGGGATGCAATTCACAGTACCCCAGCTGAGATGTTGCAGCGGTCAATGAGGAATCCCAACAGCAGATTTCACGAATGTATTCGTACAGGAGGACGCCATCTAATGGACGTAATATTTGAAAAATGAGAAATGACATCAGTGTTTCCTAAATGGCAAAGTTGTAAGGTTTCAATTACTATGAGTGCAATTTCTTTCCTTCATCACTTCTAGTATTATTGGATTGTGCAAATGTTCCCGTTTTTCTGTGTCACCCTGTACTTCATGTTTCCAGCGTGTTATTGCACATAAAAATTTTGTGGCTAGCAAAGTTAAAAGATAAAGGTTATAAAATTCCATATACGTGGACATTAAATGTAACTGTACATATTTGTAGAAGGTTATGTTAGAGAAAAGTCATAAAGTGTCAAAGCGTTGCCCAGTTTTTCGGTGATAGTTATAATTTCATGTGGCTGAATACCCTGGTACACGTCTCTCAGCTGGACACAACTATCGAGCGAGGTGGCGCAGTGGTTAGCACACTGGACTCGCATTCGGGAGGACGACGGTTCAATCTCGTCTCCGGCCATCCTGATTTAGGTTTTCCGTGATTTCACTAAATCGTTTCAGGCGAATGCCGAGATGGTTCCTTTGAAAGGGCACGGCCGATTTCCTTCCCAATCCTTCCCTAACCCGAGCTTGCGCTCCGTCTCTAATGACCTCGTTGTCGACGGGACGTTAAACACTAACCACCACCACCACTGGACACAACTTCGACTTGTGTGTCCCTAACCCACTTTACCTATAAACATAATTTTGTTGTACGAAAATATCTCACGAGTAAACATCGCAATTATTTACGGTTAGTTTCGAAATATCCGTTCTCATTTGCATTCTCATCTGTCATCGCGCAGATACAATAGGTACATATTTTTGCGGAACTTCACTCGGAAATTACACTTTTTCACTTTAGAGAAATTTCGCAAAACACGTTTTGTGTTTGCGTAATGACAGATGAGAAAGCATAATTATGAGAACTGATGTTTCGAAACAAACTTTAAGTAACCGCAAAATATAAGCGTGCAATATTTTCACGCAATAAAATTACGTTTATAGCTAAATTGGTTTGTTAACTCGCCAACAACACTCTCAGTAACATCATTCAGTTGTAAATGACAAGCTGCCAGTATAGAGTAATATAATGAGTGTCTTACATGACCCAAGAATGTAGAAAAATTAATTTAATAACGACAGTTAAAAACCGTTTTTAAGCTTAATTTCATTACAATAATTATTACTTAAAACATGTTTAGATATGACAGAACTGAATAAAAAAAATACCCACTGACGATGGCACAAAGGTGCTGAAACCTGCTTGCATTTATATAAAAAAACTATTTGTTTGCATAAAAAGCGAACAGGAAATCCAGTAATACATTTATAATGTTTATAATATAATGCGGTAACCAGCCGCAAGTGCGCTTTAAAGAACTTTATTCAAATGAAAACATTGCCGGTTTCGGATGTTAACATGGCTCTTACGGATTTTCTTGCTTTCCTGCTGGGGCATCGTTTTGTGATAGTTATTGGTTTTGTGCAGGTCGACAAACCGGTTTTCGATCGTGATTCGGTAAACTTACGAGACATTTGACGTATTTCTTTTCTTTTTTACCTTTGCAGAAAGATTATGACAGTGATTTAGAATTAAGAAATCGTGGCGAAAACGTACGTGGTATAAATTTCTGTGTGACGGAATCATCATATATTTGTGACTGAAGTTAAAATCTTCTGGGTTATTAGGCCGCGTAATGTTTCTTCTAAAATGTTCGACGTTTCGACCCCTCTGCTGGGATCTTCCTCGGGATCTTTTGGTGTCCACTACTGCTAGAACACTGTCAGAGACGAGTGTCGTGTCCATTTATAAAGGGGGAGTTTTCTGGTGTTCGTGCAGGAGAAGTGATAGTATTGGTTAAAATTCATATGGCTGGCATTGGTGGGCCATAGTCATAGGCTAATATTCCCGCTCTGATGCAGAAGAAGGGGCGTTGGTAGATCACTTCCTGTGGATACCATTGGTGACCCATCGTCATTGGATAGAAAGCCACTATTCCAGACTTATGCTGGAGAAGGATTATTGGTTGAAATGCCTGCTACCGCTACTCGTTGATCGTCATCAGTGGCTAGATTCGAAACGGACAGAGCAAGAGAGGGGGAATGTTTTACCCTAAATATTATTGTCCGCCGAGGTGAGTTGCAGCGCGTTGTTTATGCCGCTCACAAACCGCGTATTTACTACCTTGATAGCGGGGAGCCACGATGCCGGAAGCCTATAACCGTCCTCTCTATTCAAATTAGATGCATTCTTAGAAATTTCAACCGCTTCTCGGACCTTTCTTCTATAAATGTTTGTTTCTTTAGCCAGTACACGTACGTTATTAAAATCGATGTCAGAGCCACAGTTCTCGTGATGTTCCGCTACTGCCGATTTTGCACTTTGCTTTAGCCACCGTTGTGGCCGAGCGGTTCTAGGCGCTTCAGTCTGGAACCGCGCAACCGCCACGGTCGCAGGTTCGAATCCTGCCTCGGGCACGGATGTGTGTGATGTCCCTAGGTTAGCTAGTTTTAAGTAGTTCTAAGTTCTAGGGGACTGATGACCTCAGATGTTAAGTCCCAAAGTGCTCAGAGCCATTTGAACAATTTGTTTTTAGCCGCATGTGCCGTTCATGTTCCTTAATGCGTCCTTTAACAGTTCTTCCCGTTTCGCCTATATACACTCTGCTGCAGCCACATGACACTTGATAGACGCCTGCATTGTGGAGGTAAAGCCAAGAAACGATCGGTAACCTGACAGAGTGAGAAGGCGGTTCCTCGTCATTCTTATTAGCGGTATAAATATTCCGCCTAAAAGCCCTGTCGATTGAATAACTATCATACTCATCTGCCTTCAATGTCCTCTTTAAAAAATTCAACTCCGATACGAAAGGCACGTGAAGACACAGTGTTGAGTACTTATTGCTCCTGGGCTGGGTGGTGGTGCGAAGTGGCATCTAAATACCTGTTTGTGTTAGTCGGCTTTCTGTACACTCTGTGACCCAGAGTGCTATCAGGTCTTCTGTATACCAACACATCTAGGAACGGGAGACCGACCTCACTCTCAATCTCCAAGGTGAATTTTATTTTGGGGTGGATTCCATTTAAGAAATTGTTGAACGCATGAAGTTCTTCTTCGCCGTGTGGCCATATAACAAACGTATCGTCCACATAGCGGAACCAGCAAGAAGGCTTCAAAGGAGCACTACTTATGACGATGGACCGCCAAGGGTATCCACAGGAGATGAGCTACCAACGCCCCTTCTTCTGTATCAGAGCGGGGATATTAGCCTATGACTTTGTCCCACCAATGGTAGCAGTGATCTCTATACAACCTGGATGTAGAAGTCTGGTCTCTGACTACAGAACTGCAGCGTGTCTGCAAATACACGTGCTTTGCATCGTCCGCCATATTGTAGTTTGGCAAACAAATTTCCATCGTTTTGCATGTGACAAAGAGTTGTAAACTGATTTCTTGTTTTGAACTTTATGTCAATATATGATGCAATAGGCTGATGAGGGAGCGGAACCGAAAAGTGTTTTCTTTTCGTGTTCTAGTGACATTTCGTAGCAGCCATGTTGTAGTTTGGCAAGAAATGAAATATGAGCATCTATGGCTGGCACGATCAGATAGCTAAAGTTCAACATCCAGGTAGTATAGAGATCACTGAATGGTAGCCATATGAATTTTAACCAATACTGTCACTTCCCCAGCACGAACGCCAGAAAACTCCCCCTTAATAAGTGGAGTGAACACCAAAAAATCCTGAGGAAGATCCCAGCAGAGGGATCGAAACGTCGAACAATTTAGAAGAAACATGACGCGGCCTAATACCCAGAAGATTTTAACTTCAGTGACAATGGTCACGAAAGCCTGCAGACTTACATCATATATTTGTGTTGTACATTCCAGAGTTCCCACATTATCGCACATGCACTATGTCGGCACTGTTAAATTCTCAGCAAACTTCTTGAACAACTGTGGATATTGTATCACACACACAGTCCCTTTGACTGTTCAGAGATGTGACTAAACCCGCCCAATGATGTAAACAACCATGCATGAGCAGCGCCTATTAGACGGAAGGAGTCCGACAGCCGGTCAGTTCCAGTCATTCCACCAGGAATGGAACGCACGGTTCGTGTTGTCTGTAGTTCAACCATGCCTAGACGGTCAATACCGCGGTTAGATCTCGTCAGCATTGTTACTTTGTGCCAGGAAGGGCTCTCAACAAGGGAAGTGTCCAGGTGTCTCGGGGTGAACCAAAGCGATGTTGTTCGGACGTGGAGGACATGCAGAGAGACAGGAACTGTCGATGGCATGCCTCGCTCAGGCCGCCCAAGGGCTACTACTGCATTGGATGACCGCTACCTACGGGTTATGGCTCGGAGGAACCCTGACAGCAACGCCACCATGTTGAATAATGGTTTCGTGCAGCAACAGGACGTCATGTTACGACTCAGACTGTGTGCAATAGGCTGCATGATGCGCAACTTCACTCCCGGCGTCCATGGCGAGGTCCGTCTTTGCAACCACAACACTGTGCAGCGCGGAACAGATGGGCGCAGCAACATGCCGAATAGACCTCTCAGGATTGGCATCGCGTTCTCTTCACTGTGAGTGTCACATATGTCTTCAACCAGACAATTGTCGGAGACGTGTTTGGAGGCAACCCGGTCAGTCTGAACGCCTTAGACACACTGTCCAGCGAGTGGAGCAAGGTAGAGGTTCAGTGCTGTTTTGGGGTGGCATTATGTGGGACCGACGTACGCCGCTGCTGGTCAAAGAGGGCGCCGTATGATACGTGAATGCTATCCTCCGACCGATAGTGCAACCATATCGGCAGCGTATTGGCGAGGTGTTCGTCTTCATGAACGGCAAATCGCGCCCCCACCTTGCACATCTCGTGAATGACTTCCTTCAGGATAACGACATCGCTCTATTAGAATGGGCAGCATGTTCTCCAGACATGAACGCTATCGAACATGCCTGGGACAGGTTGAAAAGGGCTGTTTATGGACGACGTGACCCACCAACTACTCTGAGGGATCTATGATAAATGACCATTGAAGAGTGGGACAATGTGGACCAACAGTACCTTGATGAACTTGTGGACAGTGTGCCACGACGAATAAAGGCATGTGCTACTGGGTATTAGAGGCACCAGTGTGTACAGCACAGCAATGTGGACCACCACCTCTGAACGTCTCGCTGTATGGTGGTACAACATGCAATGTGTGGTTTTCATGAGCAATAAAATGCGCGGAAATGATGTTTATGTTGCTCTCTATTCCAGTTTCCTGTACAGGTTCCGAAGCTCTATGAACTGAGGTGACGCAATTTTTTTTTATGTGTGTACTACAAATCCGTCTTCCGATGGCTTCTATGTATTTTCTTGCTTCCCTTCAGGGGCTCGTTTTACAGTCGTTATTGGTTTTGTGAAATACCGAAAGCCGGTTCGTGACCAGACACTGGAGAGTGACAGGACACTGGCGCGAACTCTGATTTTCAGGAACTGTATACCACCGCCTCTCTGGCTCTTGCTGGCCAAACACTGATGGCGACATTTTCTTCTACCACTGGGATTCGAATTGGCTTACCTTCAAGTCGAGTACCACTGTACAGACGTACGTTACGGGCCTGAGGTATTGAGGCAGGTTGCTTGAGAAATGGTACCTTATTTGTAACATTTTGGTCCTGGCCACAGCTGTGTATTGATCCCGTTTGCTGTAGTGAGCGCAAAGGTCAGGGGATGGTCACTTTTGTCTAGGATGGAGGTGATGGGTAGGTCTCTCTTTAATTCTTCTGAAAAGGTTGTGGTACAGGCCTACTACACTGAGTTCAGGACGAGTGATTTTTCAGCTTGTGCTGGAAATACACTTATGAAAGGTTGTGGCAGGAAGTTAGACTTTGCTGAGGAATACTATTGGGTCAGGACAGGAAGTGGCTAGCGAAAGTACCTATACTGTGGACCTGAGGCTGTTTGACATTTGATATTCCATACACATCAAAAAGTCATACATATATGCCAATCACTATTTATCCATACAATTGTCATCCTCTGTAGCTCCCTCTAGTACCGTGCAAGCTATTTCCTCCGGTCTCAACCACTGGCCTACCATCCCGAACCTTTTGGTAAGCGTTTGCCGCATATTCCTTCCTTCGCTGATCCTGTGGAGAACGTTCCCGTTTTTGAACCCTCCAGCACCTTGGTGTTGAGTTGACATCATGCCCAGGTGGCGAGGCTGCTGGCGGCCAAGGCGGTGCTGGCGGCGCGGGTGGACGCGAGCAGGCTACCGCCACCCGGGGTCGCCTCCAAGAAGATCCACAACCTCAACAACAACAACACCCAGCACCGCAACAACAACAACAGCGCGCCCAGCGACAGCACGAAGGTGAACGGGTTCATCCCCGGACAGGCCGGCACAGCTCTCCGGCAGCAGGTAAGTGGCTTGCCAGCAGACTGCATCTACATCTACATCTACATGATTACTCTGCAATTCACATTTAAGTGCTTGGCAGAGGGTTCATCGAACCACAATCATACTATCTCTCTACCATTTCACTCGCGAACAACACGCGGGAAAAACGAACACCTAAACCTTTCTGTTCGAGCTCTGATTTCTCTTATTTTATTTCGATGATCATTCCTACCTATGTAGATTGGGCTCAGCAAAATATTTTCGCATTCGGAAGAGAAAGTTGGTGACTGAATAGTAAACAGATCTCGCCGCGACGAAAAAGTCTTTGCTTTAATGACTTCCATCCCAACTCGCGCATCATATCTGCCACACTCTCTCCCCTATTACGTGATAACACAAAACGAGCTGCCCTTTTTTGCACCCTTTCGATGTCCTCCGTCAATCCCACCTGGTAAGGATCCCACACCGCGCAGCAATATTCTAACAGAGGACGAACGAGTGTAGTGTAAGCTGTCTCTTTAGTGGACTTGTTGCATCTTCTAAGTGTCCTGCCAATGAAACGCAACCTTTGGCTCGCCTTCCCCACAATATTACCTATGTGGTCTTTCCAACTGAAGTTGTTCGTAATTTTAACACCCAGGTGCTTAGTTGAATTGACAGCCTTGAGAGTTGTACTATTTATCGAGTAATCGAATTCCAACGGATTTCTTTTGGAACTCATGTGGATCACCTCACACTTTTCGTTATTTAGCGTAAACTGCCACCTGCCACACCGTACAGCAATCTTTTCTAAATCGCTTTGCAACTGATACTGGTCTTCGGATGACCTTACTAGCCGGTAAATTACAGCAACATCTGCGTACAACCTAAGAGAACTGCTCAGATTGTCACCCAGGTCATTTATATAGATCAGGAACTGCAGAGGTCCCAGGACGCTTCCTTTGGAACACCTGATATCACTTCAGTTTTACTCGATGATTTGCCGTCTATTACTACGAACTGCGACCTTCCTGACAGGAAATCACGAATCCAGTCGCACAACTGAGACGCCGGCCGAAGTGGCCGTGCGGTTAAAGGCGCTGCAGTCTGGAAACGCAAGACCGCTACGGTCGCAGGTTCGAATCCTGCCTCGGGCATGGATGTTTGTGATGTCCTTAGGTTAGTTAGGTTTAACTAGTTCTAAGTTCTAGGGAACTAATGACCTCAGCAGTTGAGTCCCATAGTGCTCAGAGCCATTTGAACCATTTGAACTGAGACGATACCCCATAGGCCTGCAGCTTGATTAGAAGTCGCTTGTGAGGAACGGTGTCAAAAGCTTTCCAGAAATCTAGAAATACGGAATCAACTTGAGATCCCCTGTCGATAGCGGCCATTACCTCGTGCGAATAAAGAGCTAGCTGTGTTGCACAAAAAGGATGTTCTCTGAAACCATGCTGATTACGTATCGATAGATCGTTCCCTTCGAGGTGATTCATAATGTTTGAATACAATATATGCTCCAAAACCCTACTGCAAACCGACGTCAATGATATAGGTCTGTAGTTCGATGGATTACTCCTACTACCCTTCTTAAACACTGGTGCGACCTGCGCAATTTTCCAATCTGTACGTACAGATCTATCGGTGAGCGAGCGGTTGTATATGATTGCTAAGTTGGGAGCTATTGTATCAGCGTAAAGCACCCTTTTGCGTGAGCAACTTACCATCCACAGTCCAAGACCAACAGTCGCGAAACATTGTAGGGCAAAGAAATATAACCTTTTAAAAGATGTAGTGATGCTTGTTCTCCAAGCAGCTAGCTTGTAATAACAGAATATTGGTATGATACACCCAGCCAATCCAAAACGTATCGAGACTGGACTAATGACAGATAGAGAAAAGTTAAGATTGTAGTTGTAACGCTTCAGGTATTCTTCATATTTCCCCACCCTACTTGAGTCCAACGGACAGAACATTCAAACAACCATGTGAAACTGCCAGAAAAGTCTTTTTTTGGGATGCAACTTCATGGCAGACAAAAGCTGCGTGCTGGACAGTGACTCGAACCAGCGGCCTTTGCCTTTCTCAGGCAAGTGCTCTACCGACTCGGCCAGCCAATCACCACTGACGACCCACCCTCACAGCTTCAGTTCCACCAATCTCTCGTCTCCCATGTCCAAAGCTTGACAGAAATTCTCCTTCAAACTTATGGGACCAGCACTCCTGGAAGACAGGACAGGTTGTGTGTTGTGTGGAAACTCAGTTCGTAGAGATCTTGCCCAAAAAACGCAGAGGTCCTGTGTTCGAGTCCCAGTCTGGCACACACTTTATATCTGCCAGGGAGTTTAAAATCGCTATACTCAGAGACCTGAAAAGAAAAAAGAAATTGTACATTACAGACTAAAGTACAGTACTCTGTTAAATATGGAGTTGGTAATTTCATCACAACGACACGTGGATTATATTTTCTTGATGCACTACGGTCGCAGGTTCGAATCCTGCCTCGGGCATGGATGTGTGTGATGCCCTTAGGTTAGTTAGGTTTAAGTAGTTCTAAGC
The DNA here is from genome assembly GCF_021461385.2 of Schistocerca piceifrons. Lineage (NCBI taxonomy): Eukaryota > Metazoa > Arthropoda > Insecta > Orthoptera > Acrididae > Schistocerca > Schistocerca piceifrons. The sequence goes on along the minus strand of NC_060148.1, from coordinate 79,197,889 downwards.
TCTAGGGGACTGATGACCTCAGACGTTAAGTCCCATTGTGCTCAGAGCCATTTGAACCATTTTTCTTGATGCAGCCCTGTTTACATTTGGAAGCGACTTATACTTTTACATTCCAGTGGGATTGTTTTCATGTTTTTTAGAGTGTGTAATATTAAGATTTATCAATAGTGCTCGTAGTTCAGTTATCTTCTGACATAAATAGTGCTCGCACGACAGTCTTTCAACTGCAGGTACGTGTCATTCACAAAATGGTTCAAATGGCTCTGAGCACTATGGGACTTAACTTCTAAGGTCATCAGTGCCCTAGAACTTAGAACTACTTAAACCTAACTAACCTAAGGAAATCACACACATCCATGCCCGAGGCAGGATTCGAACCTGCGACCGTAGCGGTCGCGCGGTTCCAGACTGTAGCGCCTAGAACCTGCTCGGCCACTCCGGCCGGCTGTGAATAGTATGCCACGACGAATACAGGCATGCATCGATGCAAGAGAATGTATTATATGTACCACTGTGTACAGCAATCTTGGCCACCACCTCGGAAGGTCTCGCCGTATGGTGGTACAATATGCAATGTGTGGTTTTCATGAGCAATAAAAAGGGGGGAAATTATGTTTATGTTCATCACTATTCCAGTTTTCTGTATAGATTCCGGAACTCTCGGAACGGAGGATATGGAAAACGTTTTTTGATATATATAAATATACATGTAGGGTAATTCACGAAGATGTGCAAATATTTTAATATCTTATTCTACAAGTAAAACTAAAGATAAAGATACCATAAATATAGGTCCGCAAATGTTTAGTTACGGAGTTATGGCTAAAAAAAGATTTTGCCTGAAATTTAGGAACTTCGCTAATATGAAGCCATCGCAAAACTGTACGAGGTTAAACTAAAGCACGATTCCCATTTATTTCGTTGTAATCGATCTGGTAATCAAATAAAACATGTCCCAGACGTTTAGCTGCAGTAGTTTCCCAGAACATCCGGATAAGCAAAGAAGTAATTTCGTAAAATTATTAATTTATTAACTACTTGGGCCAATTTGTTTTTTAAATTCCAGACAATTGCACAAAATTTTGAAGCAGAGAGAATGTAATTTTGTAAAAATGAAGGTAATAACGTTAAGTGAAACTGTATGACTATGTCAGATAATCTGCTTTTTTTAATACCACAGCACACGTGAATTCATATTAAACCGGAAAAATAACAAAGCTCAGAGTACATACACTTTCACAGTACATTCACAATAAACGTTCAGAAATGTGTCCTCCTAGTTCAATGAATTTAGCTGCACGTGTATGAACAAATTTTGTTGCTCGTTTCAGTTCAGCAGGGGTGTTCTTAATTTCGTCTACTGCATTCATAATGCGAGCAAGTAATGTCTCACGTGTGTTGACTTTGTCCTCATAAACTTTGTCTTTCATCTATCCGCATACACAAAAATCCATTGGTGTTAAATCGGTCGATCTGGGTGGCCACAGAGGTGTAGCACCACCTTCAATCCATTTCTGGGGAAAATGTTCCTTTAAATGTGTAGTAACGGCGTTGGTGAAATTTGGAGGCGCGCCGTCATGTTGACAATACATTTGCAATCGCGTAGCAAGTGGAACATCTCCCAGCAAGCGGGGCATTTCTTCTTGAATGAATTGTAAGTACGTCTCGCCAGTTAGACGTCCTGGGAAAATAAACGGTCCAATAAAGTGTGTGTTGATTATACCACACGACACATTTATGCTAAATCGCTCTTGGAAATTGCGTTGCACTGCTGCATGTTGGTTAGCTTCAGAGCATACGTGTGTAAATTGTTTATACTATCACGAGTAAACTGTGACTCATCAGTAAGTAAAATGTATTTGTGTAACTGCCGTTTAGTACTTAACCAGTTGCACAACTCCGATCGATGGGCAGGATCTCCCGGATGTAAATGATGCACTTTTGTTTATAACAAGGATACTGATTATTGTATTTCAGTGTACGCCATATCTTAGATTGGGAAATGCCTAATCGTCGTGTACTGGTACCCGGGCTACCTTGAACAGCATCCATAATATCCTCGTCACCGTCTTCGCTAAGTAGAGAATCCGTCTCCCGGACCATTTGAAATACTAGACTAATGGTTCGTGCATTCGGGATCCTCAGAGTTGGATAACGTACGCTACATTCGTAAACTGCAGCCGTAGCATTACCACCACATTTGCCGTAAATAAACACCATATAGGCGGATTCCTCTGTCATTAATTTGAAAGGCATCCCTATTTCATAAATAATCTACAAACTACAACAGTTACTATGTAGTTTTACTTAAATACACTGTTGTTATTATGTTCTTTCACTGAACAATACAGAAAACTAACTCGTTTCAAGGTTAGGAAAAGACTCAAACAACTCACTAACTATTGCCACCAATGACATTAACGTTTCTACATTCTTAATGGAAAGTAAACAAATTTACTTGTATAATAATCTTTGCTTCCATGGACATTCTGGAAAACTATTGCAGATACACGGCTGAGACAAGTTTTTCTAGATTCACCAGACCGGTAACAACAAGATAAATGGAAATCGTGCTTTACTTTAACCTCGTACAGTTTTGCGATGGCTTCATATTAGCTAAGTTGCTAAATTTCAGTCAAAATCTTTTTATTAGCCGTAACTCCGTAACTAAATATTTAAGGACCTATGTTTATATGAACTTTTTTCTTTACTTTTACTTGTAGAATAAGATATTAAAATGTTTGCACATCTTCGTGAATTACCGTACATAAACAGGGTGAGTCACCTAACGTTACCGCTGGATATATTTCGTAAACCACATCAAATACTGACGAATCGATTCCACAGACCGAACGTGAGTAGAGGAGCTAGTGTAACTGGTTAATACAAACCATAAAAAATGCACGGAAGTATGTTTTTTAACACAAACCTACGTTTTTTTAAATGGAACCCCGTTAGTTTTGTTAGCACATCTGAACATATAAACAAATACGTAATCAGTGCCGTTTATTGCATTCTAAAATGTTAATTACATCCGGAGATATTGTAACCTAAAGTTGACGCTTGAGTATCACTCCTCCGCTGTTCGATCGTGTGTATCGGAGAGCACCGAATTACGTAGGGATCCAAAGGGAACGGTGATGGACCTTAGGTACAGAAGAGACTGGAACAGCACGTTATATCCACATACTAACACCTTTTTATTGGTCTTTTTCACTGACGCACATGTACATTTCCATGAGGGGTGAGGTACACGTACACACGTGGTTTCCGTTTTCAATTACGGAGTGGAATAGAGTGTGTCCCGACATGTCAGGCCAATAGATGTTCAATGTGGTGGCCATCATTTGCTGCACACAATTGCAATCTCTGGCGTAATGAATGTCGTACACGCCGCAGTTCATCTGGTGTAATGTCGCCGCAGGCTGCCACAATACGTTGTTTCATATCCTCTGGGGTTGTAGGCACATCACGGTACACATTCTCCTTTAACGTACCCCACAGAAAGAAGTCCAGAGGTGTAAGATCAGGAGAACGGGCTGTCCAATTTATGCGTCCTCCACGTCCTATGAAACGCCCGTCGAACGTGTACCTCACCCCTCATGGTAATGTACATGTGCGTCAGTGAAAAAGACCAATAAAAAGGTGTTAGCATGTGGACGTAATGTGCTGTTCCAGTCTCTTCTGTACCTAAGGTCCATCACCGTTCCCTTTGGATCCCTACGTAATTCGGTGCTCTCCGATACACACGATCGAACAGCGGAGGAGTGGTACTCAAGCGTCAACTTTAGGTTACAATATCTCCGGATGTAATTAACATTTTACAATGAAACAAACGGCACTGATTACGTATTTGTTTATATGTTCATATATGCTAACAAAACTAACGGGTTTCCGTTTAAAAAAACGTAAGTTTGTGTTAAAAAACATACTTCCGTGCATTTTTTTATGGTTTGTATTAACCAATCACACTAGCCCCTCTCCTCACGTTCGGTCTGTGGAATCGATTCGTCAGAATTTGATGTGGTTTACGAAATATATCCAGCGGTAATGTTAGGTGACTCACCCCCCCTTATATTTATATACAGGGTTATTACAAATGATTGAAGCGATTTCACAGCTCTACAATAACTTTATTATTTGAGATATTTTCACAATGCTTGCACACACATACAAAAACTCAAAAAAAATTTTTAGGCATTCACAAATGTTCGATATGTGCCCCTTTAGTGATTCGGCAGACATCAAGCCGATAATCAAGTTTCTCCCACACTCGGCGCAGCATGTGCCCATCAATGAGTTCGAAACGGTAAGGCTTCTGCTTTAGCCTTTTCCGTAAGGTTTTCCAAACCGTCGGCTGTGGTACGTTTAGCTCCCTGCTTGCTTTATTCGTCGACTTCCGCGGGCTACGCGTGAAACTTGCCCGCACGCGTTCAACCGTTTCTTCGCTCACTGCAGGCCGACCCGTTGATTTCGCCTTACAGAGGCATCCAGAAGCTTTAAACTGCGCACACCATCGCCGAATGGAGTTAGCAGTTGGTGGATCTTTGTTGAACTTCGTCCTGAAGTGTCGTTGCACTGTTGTGGCTGACTGATGTGAGTGCATTTCAAGCACGACATACGCTTTCTCGGCTCCTGTCGCCATTTTGTCTCACTGTGCTCTCGAGCGCTCTGGCGGCAGAAACCTGAAGTGCGGCTTCAGCCGAACAAAACTTTTATGAGTTTTTCTACGTATCTGTAGTGTGTCGTGACCATATGTCAATGAATGGAGCTACAGTGAATTTATGAAATCGCTTCAATCATTTGTAATAGCCCTGTATATCAAAAAACGTTTTGCATCACCTCGGTTCCGAGAGTTCCGGAACCTGTACAGAAAACTGGAATAGAGATGAACATAAACATAATTTCTGCCCTTTTTATTGTTCATGAAAACCACACATTGCATGTTGTACCACCATACGGGTTCACCACAGGGCTTCGCCAGTAATGCCCTGCTGCTTTTTACCGAGCTCATGTTGAAACGTCAACGAGTGCACTGCGATTGGTCAGGTATGTGAGACTATGAATCACGATGACTGATAACGGCACTTGGCTGCCGTAGTTGGAACTGGAAGTTCTCGTCTTACTCATGAAGTAATGAGTGATAACGACGGGGAATGTCGAATTGATTCCATATTTTGAGATTTCCAGAAGGCTTCCGATACCGTTGCTCACAAGCGTCTTCTAACCAAACTGCGTGCCTACGGAGTATCGCGTCAGTTGTGCGACTGGATTCGTGATTTCCTGTCAGAAAGGTCACGGTTCGTAGTAATAGACGGAAAGTCATCGAGTAAAACTGAAGTAATATCCGGCGTTCCCCAAGTAAGTGTTATGTTATAGGACCTTTATTGTTCCTGATCTATGTTAACGGCATAGGAGACAATCTGAGTAGCCGTCTTAGATTGTTTGCGGATGGTCCAGCTCCGATTCGTTCCAACGCAAATATTGAATGAGAACGTCCCTGGAAGTTGGATAGAACGAAATTCTGCTGTCAAATGGCCTGCGAGGTCCGCCGATTTGCCTCCTCTTGATTTCTTTCTTTGGGGAGCACCAAAGATGCAGTGTATGACGAAGCTCCGACTTCGTCAGACGTTATGTGTCGTCGAATCACGGGTGGACGCTCTACCATATCATCCACTGTAAATACGTCTGTTCATCGTTGTTTCGAACGGTGATTGCAAACGTGCCTTTCAATCCATGGTCAACAGTTTGAGCTCATACTTAAATAAAGGGTAAAGTAATTGTTTTAGGAAGACAAAATGTAATTTATGTGATGGTTTGCAAATCATTGACAGTAAATTGTTTCTTTCATTTATATGTGCACGAAATTGCATTGCAATGCGAAATAATTCGACAGTGTGTATCGCACGTAGCTAATAACACTGTCGTTGTGTGTTTACATTCAGCTTGAAACGACGTTTCGTTAAGAAGGATATTAATTCTACCGTGTACAGGTTGTCACCAAAGTATTTTTAATAAAATGTTTAGTTCAACGAATGTGTCCCATATGATGTAATTTAGAGCACTGTAGGTAGAAATGGAAATGAGCGTTTGGCGTCATTGGCCGGGAGGCCCCTTGCGGGGCAGGTCCGGCCGCCTTATCGCAGGTCTTGTTACATTCGACGCCACATTGGGCGACCAGCGCGCCGGATGGGGATGAAATGATGATGAAGACAACAAAACACTCAATCCCTGAGCGGAGAAAATACCCGCCCCCGTAGGACGGTAATCCGTCACGCTCACCACTCAGCTATCGCGGCGGACAGAGTAGAGACAGTTGTCCAACAACATGTACTTTATCTGTGTGAAGAACATAGCCACATACAGGAAAAGATAGGTCAACTCGTCCTCTTAACATTTACATATTTAGTGCAGTAGTTGCTTTTTGCAGCGTGTAAGACCTCTTTATTTTTGGAAAATGAACAGCTGATTTCTCTGCTTCAGCTCACGTAAATCTGGGAGGATACACGAATGTGAAATAGTTTTCTAAAGCCCTTTGTGACACGCTATTTCTATTAAAACATTCGTAAGTGAACCTACGTCTAGATCGTAAGTTATCCAAGGGCAAGTCAAGGTTTATTCTCGTAGCGTAGGCCTGCCTTTACTGTATTCAACTACGCAGCCTGGTGCGGGACGCCTGCTTCGCACTGTTTCACCGCAGATGCCGTTTCCGGTCACCGTGTTCTCACATTCTAGGGCGTTTCTCTAATTTTTTACGACAGGTTTCAACGTCAACATTAACAAGCGCCATAGCACTGTAATTGTCTTCCCGAGAGCTATCGAATGCAATTATAAAAAGTATCCGTTTCCATTTTAAAAAACGCAATTATTTCAATGTTTGAGTTGATACTAGCGATAGAAAAATTAGCTAAGGAAAAACATAAGGCCCTAGACGCTCTAACGTTTGCAGAAATCCGCGTTTTGATTCGATATCTGTAACCGTTCACGAAGTAAAAGGGGTGTTACATTTTACATGACTCAGCTTATACGAGGATGACTCCAAAAGAAATGCACACTGTTTTTGTAAAAATACAGTTTTCATTCTGCATGTGTGAAAGTTTTACAGTGTGTAGATACATCCTTCCGGCTTGTTTTCAAACTTAGTTTAACCCGTTCCCCTGAATGGCGCCGTCATAGCATCTCTTCAAGATGGCTGCTACACTTAACGTTCGTCAGAAGCAACGTGCTGTCATAGAATTCCTGTGCTGTGAAAACGAGACAGAGGGAAACATCCACAAGAGGTTGAAAAAGGTGTACGGAGATGCTGCTGTCGATCGCAGTACAGTTAGTCGGTGGGCAAGCAGGTTACGCGATGAAAGCTGGCACGGAAATATTGAGGATTATCCTCGCAGCGGCAGGCCTCGTACTGCACACACTCCAGACAATGTGCAGAGAGTCAACGAATTGGTGACTGCTGACAGACGCATCACAGTGAACGAATTGTCACGCTACGCTGGGATAGGGGAAGGAAGTGTTTGCAGAATACTGTGAGTGTTGGCGTTAAAAAAGGTTTGTGCCATTTGGGTCCCCAGGATGTTGACAGTGGTTCACAAAGAAACAAGAAAAACGGTATGCAGCGAACTTTTGGGACAGTACGAGAATGGTAGAGATGAATTTCTTGGAAGAATTGTGGCAGGTGATGAAACATGGCTCCATCAATCAATGGAGTGGCATCATGCAAATTCACCAAAGAAAAAATAATTCAAAACCACACCTTCTGCTGGAAAAGTTATGGCTACGGTGTTTTCCGATTCCGAAGGACTCTTGCTTGTGGACATCGTGCCAAGTGGAACCACCATAAATTCTGATGCACATGTGACGACACTGAAGAAACTTCAAGCTCGACTGAGTCGTGTTCGACCACATCGGCAAAAGCAGGATGCTTTGCTGTTGCACGACAATGCACGGCCACATGTCAGTCAAAAAACCGTGGAAGCGATCACAAAACTCGGATGGACAACACTGAAACACCCGCCTTACAGTCCTTACCTGGCTCCATGTGACTGTCATCTCTTTGGGAAACTGAAAGACTCTCTTCGTGGAACAAGACTTGAAAATGATGACTCCCTTGTGCACGCTGCCAAACAGGTTGGTCCAGAATTTTGCCGTGCGGGTATACAGGCGCTGGTTCCAAGATGGCGTAAGGCAGTTGAGAGGGGTGCAAATTATGTGGAGAAATGAAAATATTGTTCCTCAAGGATGTATCTACACACTGTAAAACTTTCAAACATGTAGAATAAAAGAGTGGTTTAAAGAAAAATACTGTGCACTTCTTTTGGAGTGACCCTGGTATGTATACAGGGTGAGTCAGGAGGAAAGGTACATGCTTTAAGGGGTGATACTAGTGGTGATTCTAAACAAAAAAACTCCTAATAAACGTATGCCCTTTTCTTAACCGTTTCCGGGTAAACCAATGAAAGCAACGAGGAACGGCAAACGTGTAGCGTCGACCTTACTAACCGTTTTAGTACGCAGTTCATTGCGCATGGTGCAGTTGTTTACCTCAAGTCTCAGTCTGACAGTGCTTTGGTAGTGCACGGGACTACAGCGTTGTTACGTGAACAACGAATACAGTTTAGCGCAGTGGAAATGCCACGGATATTCACAAATGCAGAGTGTGCTGACGTGGTGTCGGTCTATGGTTTGTCCAATGAGAATTTCAGAGCTGCTTTGCGAGAATACCGATTTCCGAATCGCAGATAGCACCGTGTTTAACAGGGTGTTTTCACGGATTGCGTGAGCATGGGCACACTTCCCAGCGTAAATGTTGTCTCTGAACATCCCGTACAACAAACCCTTAATGAAGTTGAAACCATTATTGAAGCTGTGGAACGCAACCCTATTACTAGCTCTAGACGAATTGCCGCCCAACTTGGTGTTCTGCAGACACGAGTGATACGCACAGTACACGAGCACGGTCTGTATCCTTTTCATCGGCAGAGTGTACAATATCTGCATGCAAGCGATGCTGCCACCCGGCAAGAATTCTGTCAGTGGACCACTGCCAATAAGCGATTAAATCAACGTATTCTGTTCACTGATGAGCCAACATATACCTGCAACGGAATCAACAACACGCGCATCTCTCATGTATGGGCAAATGAAAATGTGCACCTTACTGTGGAAAAGAATTTTGAACGGCGTATTTCAATGAACGTGTGGTGCGGTGTCACTGATGACCAACTCATCGTTCCAGTTGTTTTACACTACTGGCCATTAAAATTGCTACACCAAGAAGAAATGCAGATGATAAACGGGTATCCATTCGACAAATATATTACACTACAACTGACATGTGATTTACATTTTCACGCAAATTGGGTGGATAGATCCTGAGAAATTAGTACCCAGAACAACCACCTCTGGCCGTGATAACGGCCTTGATACGCCTGGGCATTGAGTCAAACAGAGCTGGGATGGCGTGTACAGGTACAGCTGCCCATGCAGCTTCAACACGATACCACATTTCATCGAGAGTAGTGACTGTCGTATTGTGACGAGACAGTTGCTCGGCCACCATTGACCAAACGTTTTCAGTTGGTGAGAAATCTGGAGAATGTGCTGGCCAGGGCAGCAGTCGAACATTTTCTGTATCCAGAAAGGCCCGTACAGGACCTGCAACATGCAGTCGTGCATTATCCTGCCGAAATGTAGGGTTTCGCAGTGATCGAATGAAGGGTAGAATCTTAAATGTAACGTCAACTGTTCAAAGTGCCGTCAATGCGAACAAGAGGTGACCGAGACGTGTAACCAATGGCACCCCATACCATCACGCCGGGTTATACGCCAGTACGGCGATGACGAATACACGCTTCGAATGTGCGTCACCGCGATGTCGCCGATCACGGATGCGACCATCGTGATGCTGTAAACAGAACCTGGATTCATCCGAAAAAATGACGTTTTGCCATTCGTGCACCCAGGTTCGTCATGGAGTACACTATCGCAGGCGCTCCTGTCTGTGATGCAGCGTCAAAGGTAACCGCAGCCACGGTGTCCGAGCTGATAGTACGTGCTGCTGCAAACGTCGTCGAACTGTTCGTGCAGATGGTTGTTGTCTCGCATACGTCCCCATATATTGACTCAGCGATCGATACGTGGCTGCACGATCCGTTACAGCCATGCGGATAGGATGCCCGTCATCTCGACTGCTAGTGATTCGAGGCCGTTGGGATCGAGCACGGCGTTCCGTATTACCCTCCTGAACCCACCGATTCTATATCTTACTAACAGTCATTGGATCTCGACCAACGCAAGCAGCAATGTCGCGATACGATAAACCGCAATCGCGATAGGCTACAATCCGATCTTTATCAAAGTCGGAAACGTGATGGTATGCATTTCTCCTCCTTACACGAGGCATCACAACAACGTTTCACCAGGCAACGCCGGTCAACTGCTGTTTGTGTATGAGAAATCGGTTGGAAACTTTCCTCGTGTCATCACGTTGTAGGTGTCGCCACCGGCGCCAACCTTGTGTGAATGCTCTGAAAAGCTGATCGTTTGCGTATCACAGCATCTTCTTCCTGTCGGTTAAATTTCACGTTTGCAGCACGTCATCTACGTGGTGTAGCAATTTTAATGGCCAGTAGTGTAGATAACCGTCTTACTGGGACACGGTATCTTGAGTTTATCCGAAGTGTGTTACCAGGAAACGTGGAGGATATCCCTTTGGCAACACGAGCTCGTATGTACTTTCAGCATGAAGGGGCTCCTACACATTCCGTACAGCCAGTGACACAGTATCTCAACATAACGTATCCTGGCCGTCGGATCGGTCGCCGTGGACTCATTGCTCGATCACCGAGGTCACCCGATCTTACCTCCATTGGATCGCTGTTCGTGGAGGTGGTTGAAGAGCGAAGTCTGCAAGCGCAGAGTGGACACAAGAGAGGAACGTCTCGCTCGTTTTTCACGTGCTTGTGGCCAGTGAGCTCCGATCGCCGACACAACACCTGTCTACAAGAGCAGCAACGTCCATTGAAGCTGACGGTGGTCTGCTTGAACATCTCCTGTCAGGAAACGTACAGAATTAAACAAATCATAATATAACACTATCTTAATTTACCGTCACCTGCACCTTTTCTGTTCCTGGCTGTTTTCATTGGTTTACCCGGAGACGTTTACTAGAATTTTTTGTTCAGAATCACCAGTAGGATCACCCGTCAAAGCATATACCTTTCCGCCTGAGTCACCCTGAATGTATAATCACGAGGTAGTCAACAACTTGTAATTCTCTTTAGGTAAACAATGAATTAACTAAAACTAGTCGTTTTCTCTTTTACAACATTACCATAACGAAGGTCGTGGTAGTGAAGAAAACTAACATCAGATAAAACGTGGTTCCTGTACTACAAAGTCAACCAGTTACCATCTAATTTGCTCTGCATTCATTACAATCGACAGTTTCTTCTTTTTACAACAATACCCTAACGAGTATTAAAATAGGTTATTTTCCTTTTCAACAGCGGTACCGTAACGAAAATGAAATCCACTTGTTTCGTCTTACACTATCACTACAATAAGCGTTCAAAATGCCCACCATTAGATTCAACACATGATTCGTTACGGCGAACCCAGATTCAAAAAAATGATTCAAATGGCTCTAAACACTATGGGACTTAACATCTGAGGTCATCAGTCCCCTAGACTTAGAACTGCTTAAACCTAACTAACCGAAGGACATCACTCACGTCCATTCCCAAGGCAGGATTCTAACCTGCGACCGTAGCAGCTGCGCGGTCCCGGACAGAAGAGCCCACAACCGCACGGCCACAGCGGCCGTCGAACCCAGATTCATTGCACTCGTTCACACACATGCACATTTGCCTTTATGGTATTGGTATGGTATCCCGTGTGTAAGTTCGTCCACACTATTTATTTGCTGAGCGGAAATAAATACCTTCATATGTCCCCAAAAGTAAAAATCCAGTGGATTTAAATGAGGACTATTCATCGTTCTGGAAATGGCCTCTTCAAAAATCTTCGTGCTCTGTGACCATTGTGGGGTGGAGCATCATCGTGGAGCAAGCACATGTTATCACCTACGGCTAACAGAATGTTTTCTAATAAAGATGGTGGTGGAAGTTCCTATGGGACAAAACTGCTGAGGTCATCAGTTCCTAGGCTTATACACTACTTAATCTATACTAACTTACGATAAGAGCAACACACACACACACCCATGCCCGAGGGAGGCCTCGAACCTCCGACGGGGGCAGCCACGCGAACCGTGACAAGGCGCCCCAGACCACGCGGCCTTTTAATAAAGTTGGTAACAATCTTTCCTCCAGAAAGGTTCGGTAATTTTTAACATCCAGTCGTGCAAGTAAGACGTTAAGGCCCAATACTGTAATCATCGATTACACCCGCCCATACATTTACGGAAAACGGCGCTGAAAATGTTGCTAATTACACTACTGGCCATTAAAATTGCTACACCAAGAAGAAATGCAGATGATAAATGGGTATTCATTGCACAAATATATTATACTAGAACTGATATGTGATTACATTTTCACGTAACTTGGGTGCACAGATCCTGAGAAATCAGTACCGAGAACAACCAACTCTGGGCGTAATAACGGCCTTCATACGCCTGGGCATTGAGTCAAACTGAGCTCGGATCGCGTGTACAGGTACAGCTGTCCATGCAGCTTCAACACGATACCACAGTTCATCAAGAGCAGTCACTGGCGTATTGTGACGAGCCAGTTGCTCGGCCACCATTGACCAGACGTTTTCAATTGGTGAGAGATCTGGAGAATGTGCTGGCCGTGGCTGCAGTCGAACATTTTCTGTATCCAGAAAGGCCCGTACAGGACGTGCAACATGCGGTCGTGCATTGTCCTGCTGAAATGTAGGGTTTCACAGGGATCGAATGAAGGGTAGAGCCACAGAAGTTCGAAGTATGGCGAGTACTTCAATGCGAGATGCTTTTAATAATTTCCACAACGAAATTCTGTCTCGAAGTCTGACAGAAAACCCGAGGAGATTCTGGTCATTCATAAAGCACACCAGTGGCAAGACGGAATCAATACCTTCACTGTGCGATAACAACGATGATGTCACTGATGACAGTGCCACTAAAGCAGAGTTATTAAACGAGGTTCTACGAAACTCCTTCACCAAAGAAGACGAAGTAAATATTCCCGAATTCCAATCAAAAACGACTGCCAAGATGAGAAACGTAGAAGAGATATCCTCGGTGTAACAAAGCAGCTTAAGCCACTTGATAAACGTAAGGCCTCCGGTCCAGATTGTATACCAGTCAGGTTCCTCTCAGAGTATGCTGATAAAATAGCTCCATATTTAGCAGTTATATACAACCACTTGCTCACAGAAACATCCATACCTAGACTGGAAAATTGATCAAGTCAAACCAATACCCAAAAGGGAAGTAGGAGTAGTCCACTGAATTACAGGCCCCTATCACTAACGTCGATTTGCAGCAGGTTTTTTGAACATATACTGTGTTCCAACGTTACGAAGTACCTCGAAGAAAACGATTTATAGTCAGCACAGATTCAGAAAATATCGTTCTTGTGAAACACAACTAGCTCTTTACATTCATGAACTAATGAGTGCTATCGACAGGGGATGTCAAAGGTGACAGTTCGTAGTAATACACGGAAAGTCATCGAGTAAAACAGAAGTAATAACTGTCGTCACCCAAGGAAGAGTTATAGGCCTTCCATTGTTCCTGATCTATATTAAGGACATGGGAGACAATCTGAGCAGCCGTCTTAGACTGTTTGCAGATGACGCTGTCATTTATCGCCTTGTAAAGTCATCAGATGGCCAAAACGAATAGCAAAATGATGTAGATAAGATATCTGTATGGTGTGAAAAGTGGCAGTTGACCCTGAATAAAGAAAAGTGTGAAGTTATTCACATGAGTACTAAAAGAAATCCGCGAAATTTCGATTACGCGAAAAGTCACACGAAACTGAAGGCTGTAAATTCAACTAAATACTTAGGGATTACAGTTACAAATAACCTAAATAGAAACGATCACATATATAATGTTGTGGGTAGAGCAAACCAAAGACTGCGATTCATTGCCAGAACACTTAGAAGGGGCAACAGGATGACTAAAGAGACTGCTTACCCCACAATTGTCTGCCCTATTCTGGGGTATTACTGTGCGGTGTGGGATCCGTGTCAGGAGGGACTGACGGATGACATCGAGAAAGTACAAAGAAGGGCAGCTCCTTTTGTATTATCGCGAAATAGGGGAGATAGTGCCACAGACATGATACGTGAATTGGAGTGGCAATCGTTAAGGCGTTTTTCGTTGCGACGGGATCTTCTCATGAAATTTCAATCACCAGTTATCTACTACGATTGCGAAAACATTCTATTGGCACCCATCTACATAAATGATGATCACTATAAAATAAGAGAAATCAGGGCTCGCACAGAAAAATTTAAGTGCTCGTTTTTCATGCGCGCCGTTCGAGAGTGCAACGGTAGACAGACTGCTTGAAGGTGGTCCATTGAACCCTCTGCCAGGCACTTTATTGTGAATAGCAGAAAAATCACGTAGATGTAGATTTAATATCCTTTCTCATTATACATATTTTAAACATAAGTTGTGTAAACAACAATGTTCTGTTTTGTTTGTTCCTCTCAGATGGTTTTCACAGGAAACAGGAATGTAGTATTTGGCTTATCGGTTTATGATCAAAATACTACTACTACTACTACTACTGCTACTACAGAATCTGAATTTGCAGTAACAATAAACAAAGCTCACGGTCAGAGAGGGGGGAACAGGGTAGAAAAGATGGACAGAGGAGTGAGAGGAAATGTATATAGAAAGCGGAATGGAGGAGATGGACAGAGAGAAGTGGCAGGAAGAGATGGAGAGAGAGGCAAAATAAGTCGGACATAGAAGGGAGAGGAGCTGATAGAGAGATGGGGAGAGAGAATGGGCAGGAGGAGATGGAAAGAGGAAAAGAGAGGGAGGAACGAGAAGGTGCACAGAGAAAAAAGGGGAGGAAGTGATAGAGAGGTGGATGAGGTGGATGGAGGAGGAAATGGTCACAGAGGCGGAGGAGAAGACACGGGCTCAGACGGAGGGGGGGGGGGGGGGACAAGGAGGTTAGTGCATATAGCCTATGCCTATACATATCAACTACACTATGTGGTCAAAAGTATCCGGACACCCCCAGAAACACACATTTTCATATTAGGTGCATTGTGCTGGCACCTACTGCCAGGTACTCCATATCAGCGACCTAAGTAGTATTAGACATCGTGAGAGAGCAGAATGGGGCGCTCCCCGGAACTCACGCACTTCGGAAGTGGTCAGATGATTGGATGTCACTTGTGTGATACGTCTGTACGCGAGATTTCCACAGTCCTAAACATCCATAGGTCCACTGTTTCCGATGTGATAGTAAAGTGGAAACGTGAGGGGCCACGTACAGCACAAAAGCTTAGATGCCGACCTTGACTGGCAGAGACCTCTGACAGTTGAAGAGGATCGTAATGAATAATAGACAGACATCTATCCAGACCATCACGTCAAGAATTCCAAACAGCATCAGCATCCACTGCAAGTACTATGACAGTTAGGCGAGAGGTGAGAAAACTTACATTTGATGGTCGAGTGGCTGCTCATAAGCCACACATCACGCCAGTAAATGCCAAACGACGCCTCGCTTGGTGTAAGGAGCGTAAACGTTGGACGATTGAACAGTGGAAAAACGTTGTGTGGAGTGACGAATAACGGTACACAATGTGGCGATCCGATGGCAGGATGTGGGTATGGCAAATACCTGGTGAACGTCATCTGCCAGCGTGTGTAGCGGCAACAGTAAAATTCTGAAGCGCGGGTTATGGTGTGGTCGTGTTTTTCGTGGAGGGGGCTTGCACCGCTTGTTTTGTGTGGCAGTATCACAGCACAGGCCTACATTGATGTTTTAAGCACCTTCTTGCTTTGTGCTGTTGCAGAGCAATCCGGGGATGGCGATTGTATCTTTCAAAGCGATCGAACACCTGTGGCGGAGTGGTTACACGACAATAACATCCCTGTAATGGAATGGCCTGCACAGAATCCTGAACCGAATCCTGTAGAAGACTTTTGGGATGGTTTGGAACGCCGACTTCGTGCCAGGCCTTACCGACCGACATCGATACCTTCCCTCAGTGCAGCACTCCGTGAAGAATGGGCTGCCATTCCCCAAGTAACCTTACAGCACCCGATTGAACATATGCCTGCGAGAGGAAGCTGTCATCACGGCTAAGGGTGGGCCAACACCACACTGAATTCCAGCATTACCGATGGAAGGCGCCACGAACTTGTAAGTCATTTTCAGTCAGATGTCCGGATACTTTTGATTACATAGTGTACCTAGCAAACAAGCTTCAAAAGGCGACATGGGTTCCTCTTGAAAATACTGTGTACTCATTCCCCTGTACATCTCCTAAAAGCCTATAATGGGAATTACCGAACACCCTGTATGATGACTGAATTGGCGTATGTGAAGAATATATTAGCACCTAGCAGGATTCGTCTCAAGCGAACGGTGATAAAAATCAGCTCCAGTGTTCT
This sequence comes from Schistocerca piceifrons, assembly GCF_021461385.2. NCBI lineage: Eukaryota > Metazoa > Arthropoda > Insecta > Orthoptera > Acrididae > Schistocerca > Schistocerca piceifrons. The sequence continues at coordinate 79,181,289 of NC_060148.1, read as the reverse complement.
ACCATCTAGCGGCACTGGCACAAACATTTGGTTCATTGGTAAGGGGTAGGTGTGCACACCATGAACCCTACACGATGTTTGTCAAATCTGTATGTATTTGACCCATAAGGCAATTGTGTCACGCCAGTTGCACATGCACAAAACCTCCGTTTTTAATGTGCACAATTGATAATGTGCTCATGGCCAAATCGCCAAGTTTCGTGGTCTGGAGGAGTAGCAGTGTAGCATAGCGGAGTAGATTTAAATGCAGTATACAGATCGAACGCCAGCGGCCTTCCCGCAGTAGTTACGCTGGTCAGATCACCGAAGTTAAGCACCGTCGGTCTGGCCTAGCACTTGGATGGGTGACCATGTTGTCTGCCGAGCGCTGTTGGCAAGCGAGGTGCAGTCAGCCCTTTTGAGGCAAGCTGAGGAGCTACTTGACTGAGAAGTAGCGGCTCCGATCTCGTAAACTGACATACGGCTGGGAGAGCGGTGTGACGCCTGTGGGCTCAGGATGATACGGCGGCCGGTCGGTACCGTTGGGCCTTCATGACCTGTTCGGGAGGAGTTTATTAGTTTTTACAGATCGAACACCAATAAAACCAACAAAGTGCAGATACGGATTCCTTACTGGATATGGAAAAGAAAACGCCCTATGAGCGTGTATCTGTAAATGAATCATGGCGACGGTAGATGGCATTGACAAATTAATGCTCCTCCGACCTCGTGCCGTGTGTCTCTTGTGTATTGTGAGCTGTGTAATACGCGCATCGTATTGTAAGCAGCAGGATGGTCTTGTATTCATGTCGGGAACAGGCCCAGATGGTATTTGTGTACAGCCAAGCAGATGGAAAGGATCTGGAGGCAGCATGGACATACCAAAGGAAGTACCCTCACGGACAGTAACTACATACCACCTAACATGTCAAGCCCTATTTGGGCGCTTGTCGTCGTGGGCCCTTTCAGAAAGAGGAACGTGCAAGGACGTGGCGGACTATGCGTGCAACAGATTTGGAGGACCGGGTTCCACAAGGACCGCTCTAGGCAAGCGGCCTGCCAACATGGTGTTAGCCAAAGTACAATTACATGTATCCTGGATGACAAACACTACTGTGTCTATCACCTGTAACGAGCGTAAGGATTATTGGCAGCGGATTTATCTCTATGGGAAGGATTTTGTCGACGGTTTTTGCGCCAGATCATCACAATTACAGGATTTCTGTCGTCAGTCCTCTTTACCGTCGAAGCAACCTTTACCAGAATTGGTGTCATCAGTCTGTATAATCGTCATCTGTGGGCTACAAAGTCCTCGAGTAATGGTTGAGGTGTCTTATCAGCATCAGTTCAGCATCACTGTGTTGGCAGGGATTCGTGGCGACCACATACTTGGACCAATTATTATTCCGCAACGCCTCAACAGAGGAATGTACCTGGACTTTCTACGGAATACTCTGCCTTGGCTGCTTGAGAATGTGCGTTTTGTAATACGACAGGTTAAGTGGTTTTTGCATGATGGAGCACCAGCCTGCTTCTGCATTACAGTTCGCCGACGCCTCAACAACATCTTCTCCACATGTTGGGTAGGAAGCAGGTGCCCTGTAGCATGGCCTGCTAGATCATTGGACTTAAACCCCATGCATTTTTACGTCTCGTGCATCTGAAACGCGTTGTGTATGCTGAACCAGTTCCTGATGTGGAGACCCTTCACCAACATGTTCACGGCGCATGTGACTCTATTCGGAGAGAGACTGGAATGAGCGAAAGAGTGTAGCTATCCATGATTCGACATGTGGATGTGTGCATTGAATATCCTGGACGACACTTTGAACATCTTTTGTGATCTGTATGTAGTGCAGCTCTGTACTATGTTCCAGGACGGTTTGTTGTCATTGCATTCATAGTGTCCATTCCCAGACACGTGTTCATAGGGGCCTTTTTGCTCCACTTTGAGTCGGGAACCTGTCCCTACCGTTTGTCGGCTTTATTAATGTTCACCCTGTATTTTAGATTACTGTATCCGTGTTACTTTTAACAGCATTCAAAGAAAAACAACCAAAAACTATGCAAGGTGTCAAAAGTTAGGGTGTTCACAAGCTCTTCTGCTCATACACAACAGCCGCCATTGTCCACAACTGAATGTCAATGCAAAATTGTATCACTGTATGACATATTATCAGGAGATCTGACATCATAAACACCGATACGTGTGAAGAACTAGGTGGTTTTTACATGGGATTTTGATTCTATGAGGAATTGGTGAAGGTGGGAGCATTACTGGCATAAGAATTAAATGAAGAGACTGTGCCTCTAGCCCTATTCTATATCGTTGATACCGTTCGGTTCGGTAGGTTAGACTCGGTAGTGACGTAATTTTCGGTTCAGTAGCCGAAGTTGCTATTCTGTACACTGCTGAGGACTGTTAAGGTTGGAGCTGCCTGACGATTTATCATCTAATTGCCGAGAGGTGGTGAGGTATCGGTAAGGCAGTTCTTTCGGTTTGGTGTGCTTTGATTGTGAAGACAATTTGTCACTTCAGAAATATTAAGTGATTTTTTAGTTTTGGATATAGAGATTATGTTTTACTGAAGAATCACAGGAATGGTTCCAAGTGGAAAGGGAGTTCACAAATGTTATTATGCATTCATTTCAGCCGAGAATCACAGAAGCGGATACGGCACTGTTACGGTGAACGCAAAAGCAACAAAAGCGGGCAAGAAGCAAAAGGAAATCCTATGTCATGGTATTTGCCAACGTAATCTACGGGACGAGACGAACCCTTTTGAAATGCCCAAGAGCAACTTTGCAGGAAGGTACTGACTGAACAGGAAGGCAGTCCATAATTTGCTTGAGGAAATGTGGCTGTACATGAGAGCCCACATCAAAGAGCTACAGCCATCCTTTTGCGCGTGAATGTATATTTGTCAATTGAACAGTCCTTATCACTCATAAAATTTTTAAAACAGGCAGCTATTTTGAGGCAAGCCAAATATACTGTTCGAAACTGGTCAATGACAGTCTTACTGCATATTGGTTTTGTTTCAAATGTAGCACCCATAAACAACAGACACGTAATGGTAATATGGTTCAAATGGTTCAAATGGCTCTGAGCACTATGGGACTTAACTTCTGAGGTCATCAGTCCCCTACAACTTAGAACTACTTAAACGTAACTAACCCAAGGACATCACACACACCCATGCCCGAGGCACGATTCCAACCTGCGACCGTAGCGGCCGCGCGGTTCCAGACTGTAGTGCCTAGAACCACTTGGCCACCAGACCGGCATATAATGGTAATATGCAAAGCCATTTCAGTGTCACTGGGATTCGATCATACAAACTTCTCCTTTTGTTCCACCATTTCCGCTGATGTTTTATACTGGTCAGCCAGAACATTGTGACCACCTACCTAATAGTCGGAGTGTCCACCTTTGGCATGGATAACAGCAACGACACTTTGTGGAATGGAAGCAATGAGGCCTCGGTAGGTGATTGGAGGGAGTTGGCACCACGTCTGCGCACGCAAGTCATCTAATTCTCGTAAATTCTGGGGAGGAGGACGGGCAATGAGCTCAGACACCGCGTTCGATCACATCCTACATTTGTTCGATCCGGTTCAGATCTGGTAACTAGGGGAAGGGGGGGGGGGGGTGGAAGCACATCACTTGGAAGTCGTTACATCCACACCTACATTTATACTCCGCAAGCCACCCAACGGTGTGTGGCGGAGGGCACCTTACGTGCCAGTGTCATTACCTCCCTTTCCTGTTCCAGTCGCGTATCGTTCGCGGGAAGAACGACTGTCTGAAAGCCTCCGTGCGCGCTCGAATCTCTAATTTTACATTCGTGATATCCTCGGGAGGTATAAGTAGGGGGAAGCAATATATTCGATACCTCATCCAGAAACGCACCCTCTCGAAACCTGGCGAGCAAGCTACACCGCGATGCAGAGCGCCTCTCTTGCAGAGTCTGCCACTTGAGTTTGTTGAACATCTCCGTAACGCTATCACGCTTACCAAATAACCCTGTGACGAAACGCGCTGCTCTTCTTTGGATCTTCTCTATCTCCTCCGTCAACCCGATCTGGTACGGATCCCACACTGTTGAGCAATACTCAAGTATAGGTCGAACGAGTGTTTTGTAAGCCACCTCCTTTGTTGATGGACTACATTTTCTAAGGACTCTCCCAATGAATCTCAACCTGGTACCCACCTTACCAACAATTAATTTTATATGATCGTTCCACTTCAAATCGTTCCGCACGCATACTCCCAGATATTTTACAGGAGTAACTGCTACCAGTGTTTGTTCCGCTATCATATAATCATACAATAAAGGATCCTTCTTTCTATGTATTCGCAATACATTACATTTGTCTATGTTAAGGGTCAGTTGCCACTCCCTGCACCAAGTGCCTATCCGCTGCAGATCTTCCTGCATTTCGCTACAATTTTCTAATGCTGCAACTTCTCTGTATACTACAGCATCATCCGCGAAAAGCCGCATGGGACTTCCGACACTATCTACTAGGTCATTTATATACACTCCTGGAAATGGAAAAAAGAACACATTGACACCGGTGTGTCAGACCCACCATACTTGCCCCGGACACTGCGAGAGGGCTGTACAAGCAATGATCACACGCACGGCACAGCGGACACACCAGGAACCGCGGTGTTCGCCGTCGAATGGCGCTAGCTGCGCAGCATTTGTGCACCGCCGCCGTCAGTGTCAGCCAGTTTGCCGTGGCATACGGAGCTCCATCGCAGTCTTTAACACTGGTAGCATGCCGCGACAGCGTGGACGTGAACCGTATGTGCAGTTGACGGACTTTGAGCGAGGGCGTATAGTGGGCATGCGGGAGGCCGGGTGGACGTACCGCCGAATTGCTCAACACGTGGGGCGTGAGGTCTCCACAGTACATCGATGTTGTCGCCAGTGGTCGGCGGAAGGTGCACGTGCCCGTCGACCTGGGAGCGGACCGCAGCGACGCACGGATGCACGCCAAGACCGTAGGATACTACGCAGTGCCGTAGGGGACCGCACCGCCACTTCCCAGCAAATTAGGGACACTGTTGCTCCTGGGGTATCGGCGAGGACCATTCGCAACCGTCTCCATGAAGCTGGGCTACGGTCCCGCACACCGTTAGGCCGTCTTCCGCTCACGCCCCGACATCGTGCAGCCCGCCTCCAGTGGTGTCGCGACAGGCGTGAATGGAGGGACGAATGGAGACGTGTCGTCTTCAGCGATGAGAGTCGCTTCTGCCTTGGTGCCAATGATGGTCGTATGCGTGTTTGGCGCCGTGCAGGTGAGCGCCACAATCAGGACTGCATACGACCGAGGCACACAGGGCCAACACCTGGCATCATGGTGTGGGGAGCGATCTCCTACACTGGCCGTACACCACTGGTGACCGTCGAGGGGACACTGAATAGTGCACGGTACATCCAAACCGTCATCGAACCCATCGTTCTACCATTCCTAGACCGGCAAGGGAACTTGCTGTTCCAACAGGACAATGCACGTCCGCATGTATCCCGTGCCACCCAACGTGCTCTAGAAGGTGTAAGTCAACTACCCTGGCCAGCAAGATCTCCGGATCTGTCCCCCATTGAGCATGTTTGGGACTGGATGAAGCGTCGTCTCACGCGGTCTGCACGTCCAGCACGAACGCTGGTCCAACTGAGGCGCCAGGTGGAAATGGCATGGCAAGCCGTTCCACAGGACTACATCCAGCATCTCTACGATCGTCTCCATGGGAGAATAGCAGCCTGCATTGCTGCGAAAGGTGGATATACACTGTACTAGTGCCGACATTGTGCATGCTCTGTTGCCTGTGTCTATGTGCCTGTGGTTCTGTCAGTGTGATCATGTGATGTATCTGTCCCCAGGAATGTGTCAATAAAGTTTCCCCTTCCTGGGACAATGAATTCACGGTGTTCTTATTTCAATTTCCAGGAGTGTATATTGTGAAAAGCAATGGTCCCATAACACTCCCCTGTGGCACGCCAGAGGTTACTTTAACGTCTGTAGACGTCTCTCCATTGATAACAACATGCTGTGTTCTGTTTGCTAAAAACTCTTCAATCCAGCCACACAGCTGGTGTGATATTCCGTAGGCTCTTACTTTGTTTATCAGACGACAGTGCGGAACTGTATCGAACGCCTTCCGGAAGTCAAGAAAAATAGCATCTACCTGGGAGCCTGTATCTAATATTTTTTGGGTCTCATGAACAAATAAAGCGAGTTGGGTCTCACACGATCGCTGTTTCCGGAATCCATGTTTATTCCTACATAGTAGATTCTCCGTTTCCAAAAACGACATGATACGTGAGCAAAAAACATGTTCTAAAATTCTACAACAGATCGACGTCAGAGATAAAGGTCTATAGTTTTGCGCATCTGCTCGACGACCCTTCTTGAAGACTGGGACTACCTGTGCTCTTTTCCAATCATTTGGAACCTTCCGTTCCTCTAGAGACTTGCGGTACACGGCCGTTAGAAGGGGGGCAAGTTCTTTCGCGTAATCTGTGTAGAATCGAATTGGTATCCCGTCAGGTCCAGTGGACTTTCCTCTGTTGAGTTATTCCAGTTGCTTTTCTATTCCTTGGACACTTATTTCGATGTCAGCCATTTTTTCGTTTGTGCGAGGATTTAGAGAAGGAACTGCAGTGCTGTCTTCCTCTGTGAAACAGCTTTGGAAAAAGGTGTTTAGTATTTCAGCTTTGCGCGTGTCATCCTCTGTTTCAATGCCATCATCATCCCGGAGTGTCTGGATATGCTGTTTCGAGCCACTTACTGATTTAACGTAAGACCAGAACTTCCTAGGATTTTCTGTCAAGTCGGTACATAGAACTTTACTTTCGAATTCACTGAACGCTTCACGCATAGCCCTCCTTACGCTAACTTTGACATCGTTTAGCTTCTGTTTGTCTGAGAGGTTTTGGCTGCGTTTAAACTTAGAGTGAAGCTCTCTTTGCTTTCGCAGTAGTTACCTAACTTTATTGTTGTACCACAGTGGATTTTTCCCGTCCCTCACAGTTTTACTCGGCACGTACCTGTCTAAAACGCATTTTACGATTGCCTTGAACTTTTTCCATAAACACTCAACATTGTCAGTGTCGGAACAGAAATTTTCGTTTTGATCTGTTAGGTAGTCTGAAATCTGTGTTCCTCGAACCAATCAATCACATTCCTGGCCTTGTGACATGGCGCATTATCTCGCTGAAAAATGCCACTACCATCGGGAAACATGTTCGTCATGGAGGGGTGTATGTGGTCTGAAACATCTAATAACGATATGTTTACGTAATGTGTATACATAAACATACAGTTATAAATGTCCCCGTTCGTAGTCGCTAATTATAACAATATGTTTACTTTTGTGCTGTAACATATAGCTATAATCAGCGGTGGAAATATATTTGCGAACGCCGACCGTGTGCGGCTGTTTCTTGTTGGATTGTCTGATCAGTCAGAAGTTGCATTGCAGAGGAGAGTAAATGCCTATTCAAAATATAATTATTTTTGGATAGCTCAACATGAATTTCCTAAGGGACTGTAGTTTATCATGCATTTACCAGTAGAATATGGCGCGGAGAAAACATTTCGCCGCATACAACTTCCGTCCGATTTCGACGAAAGAATTCGTGACTGTGAACTCTCTATTTGGCAGAAACAAAGAAAATTAAATAACTTCATGAAGGAGTGAGACATAGATTCTATATTAAATAAATAGTCCATACACCAATTCCATTTAAATCTGAATTTATGGCAATTAATAGATGAACTTACACTGCAATGAAAGATTTAACATGGATGCTGTTTTGACTGGCACTTCTCTTCTCGTAATAAAAATAATTCCTTTGACGTTTTCACATACACGTCGCACAATAAATCTACTGCTATGCAGTATTGCACTTTTAGTATTGCACTTTTACTTTACACTAAAATATTATTATTTTTAACGATAATAATACGGCGGTAAGACATGCGCGTCCGACACAAGTTGCAAGTGACAAGAGAAGAATGAGTAACTGCTCATCGAGAATATCTCGTACATCAAAAAAAATGTGTAAAAGTGTTCTTCTTCTGTCCGTTTTTCGCGCCGCGGTTTTCAAAGTCAATAACTCACTGCATCTCTGACGGCGCTTCGACAATAAACAAGTTACGTCACAGGTCGTTCACCTTTTACATTCTCGCAACATTATTTGCTAACTGTAGCTGTTGCCGAGCGACTGCTCGATTAGTGAATGATTTAAAATGATAAGGCAATCACATAATGTTACAATCTACATCTACATTTATACTCCACAAGCCACCGAACCGTGTGTGGCGGAGGGCACTTTACGTGCCACTGTCATTACCTCCCTTTCCTGTTCCAGTAGCGTACGGTTCGCGGGAAGAACAACTGCCGGGAAGCCTCCGTGCGCATTCGGAGAACACTACTAACAATGAACCTGTGAAACTGACAACCCACGCGTGCGTCAGTGTTAACACCACGACATTGCCAACTACGACTGAAATGGGCATGTGGTCATCAGTGCTGGACATTGGCGCAGTAGCAGAATGGTGCACAGTCTCATGAATCCCGATACCTTCTTCATCACGCTGACAAATATATTGTCTTCAAACGGAACAGGTCCTTGACACCTTTACTACAGGACAGAGGTGGCACCACGATTATAATCTGGGGAATATTGACATGGGCATCCTTGGTTACCATGGTGCCTTGCACGAGCCCCTCTGGACCCAGAGATGCCCATGTCAATGTTCCCTTCAGTGCTTGACATTGGCGCAGTAGCAGAGTGGTGCACAGTCTGATGAATCCCAATACCTTCTTCATCACGCTGACAAATATGTTGTCTTCCAGGGGAACACGTCCTTGACACCTTTACTACAGGACAGAGACAAACCGGTGGCACCTCCATTATGCTCTGGGGAACATTGACATGGGCATCCTTGGTTATCATGGTGCCTTGCACAAGCCCCTCTGGACCCAGAGATGCCCATGTCAATATTCCCTTCAGTGCTGGACATTGGCGCAGTAGCAGAGTGGTGCACAGTCTGATGAATCCCAATACCTTCTTCATCACACTGACAAATATGTTGTCTTCCAGGGGAACCGGTCCTTGACACCTTTACTACAGGACAGAGACAAACCGGTGGCACCTCCATTATGCTCTGGGGAACATTGACATGGGCATCCTTGGTTATCATGGTGCCTTGCACGAGCCCCTCTGGACCCAGAGATGCCCATGTCAATGTTCCCTTCAGTGCTGGACATTGGCGCAGTAGCAGAGTCATGCACAGTCTGATGAATCCCGATACCTTCTTCATCACACTGACAAATATGTTGTCTTCCAGGGGAACAGGTCCTTGACACCTTTACTACAGGACAGAGACAAACCGGTGGCACCTCCATTATGCTCTGGGGAACATTGACATGGGCATCCTTGGTTATCATGCTGCCTTGCACAAGCCCCTCTGGACCCAGAGATGCCCATGTCAATATTCCCTTCAGTGCTGGACATTGGCGCAGTAGCAGAGTCGTGCACAGTCTGATGAATCCCAATACCTTCTTCATCACACTGACAAATATGTTGTCTTCCAGGGGAACCGGTCCTTGACACCTTTACTACAGGACAGAAACAAAACGGTGGCACCTCCATTATGCTCTGGGGAACATTGACATGGGCATCCTTGGTTATCATGGTGCCTTGCACGAGCCCCTCTGGACCCAGAGATGCCCATGTCAATGTTCCCTTCAGTGCTGGACATTGGCGCAGTAGCAGAGTCGTGCACAGTCTGATGAATCCCGATACCTTCTTCATCACACTGACAAATATGTTGTCTTCCAGGGGAACAGGTCCTTGACACCTTTACTACAGGACAGAGACAAACCGGTGGCACCTCCATTATGCTCTGGGGAACATTGACATGGGCATCCTTGGTTATCATGGTGCCTTGCACAAGCCCCTCTGGACCCAGAGATGCCCATGTCAATATTCCCTTCAGTGCTGGACATTGGCGCAGTAGCAGAGTGGTGCACAGTCTGATGAATCCCAATACCTTCTTCATCACACTGACAAATATGTTGTCTTCCAGGGGAACCGGTCCTTGACACCTTTACTACAGGACAGAGACAAACCGGTGGCACCTCCATTATGCTCTGGGGAACATTGACATGGGCATCCTTGGTTATCATGGTGCCTTGCACGAGCCCCTCTGGACCCAGAGATGCCCATGTCAATGTTCCCTTCAGTGCTGGACATTGGCGCAGTAGCAGAGTCGTGCACAGTCTGATGAATCCCGATACCTTCTTCATCACACTGACAAATATGTTGTCTTCCAGGGGAACAGGTCCTTGACACCTTTACTACAGGACAGAGACAAACCGGTGGCACCTCCATTATGCTCTGGGGAACATTGACATGGGCATCCTTGGTTATCATGGTGCCTTGCACGAGCCCCTCTGGACCCAGAGATGCCCATGTCAATGTTCCCTTCAGTGCTGGACATTGGCGCAGTAGCAGAGTGGTGCACAGTCTGATGAATCCCAATACCTTCTTCATCACACTGACAAATATGTTGTCTTCCAGGCGAACCGGTCCTTGACACCTTTACTACAGGACAGAGAGAAACCGGTGGCACCTCCATTATGCTCTGGGGAACATTGACATGGGCATCCTTGGTTATCATGGTGCCTTGCACAAGCCCCTCTGGACCCAGAGATGCCCATGTCAATGTTCCCTTCAGTGCTGGACATTGGCGCAGTAGCAGAGTGGTGCACAGTCTGATGAATCCCAATACCTTCTTCATCACACTGACAAATATGTTGTCTTCCAGGGGAACCGGTCCTTGACACCTTTACTACAGGACAGAGACAAACCGGTGGCACCTCCATTATGCTCTGGGGAACATTGACATGGGCATCCTTGGTTATCATGGTGCCTTGCACGAGCCCCTCTGGACCCAGAGATGCCCATGTCAATGTTCCCTTCAGTGCTGGACATTGGCGCAGTAGCAGCGTCGTGCACAGTCTGATGAATCCCGATACCTTCTTCATCACACTGACAAATATGTTGTCTTCCAGGGGAACAGGTCCGTGACACCTTTACTACAGGACAGAGACAAACCGGTGGCACCTCCATTATGCTCTGGGGAACATTGACATGGGCATCCTTGGTTATCATGGTGCCTTGCACGAGCCCCTCTGGACCCAGAGATGCCCATGTCAATGTTCCCTTCAGTGCTGGACATTGGCGCAGTAGCAGAATGGTGCACAGTCTCATGAATCCCGATACCTTCTTCATCACGCTGACAAATATATTGTCTTCAAACGGAACAGGTCCTTGACACCTTTACTACAGGACAGAGGTGGCACCTCGATTATAATCTGGGGAATATTGACATGGGCATCCTTGGTTATCATGGTGCCTTGCACGAGCCCCTCTGGACCCAGAGACGCCCATGTCAATGTTCCCTTCAGTGCTTGACATTGGCGCAGTAGCAGAGTGGTGCACAGTCTGATGAATCCCAATACCTTCTTCATCACGCTGACAAATATGTTGTCTTCCAGGGGAACACGTCCTTGACACCTTTACTACAGGACAGAGACAAACCGGTGGCACCTCCATTATGCTCTGGGGAACATTGACATGGGCATCCTTGGTTATCATGGTGCCTTGCACGAGCCCCTCTGGACCCAGAGATGCCCATGTCAATATTCCCTTCAGTGCTGGACATTGGCGCAGTAGCAGAGTGGTGCACAGTCTGATGAATCCCAATACCTTCTTCATCACACTGACAAATATGTTGTCTTCCAGGGGAACCGGTCCTTGACACCTTTACTACAGGACAGAGACAAACCGGTGGCACCTCCATTATGCTCTGGGGAACATTGACATGGGCATCCTTGGTTATCATGGTGCCTTGCACGAGCCCCTCTGGACCCAGAGATGCCCATGTCAATGTTCCCTTCAGTGCTGGACATTGGCGCAGTAGCAGAGTCGTGCACAGTCTGATGAATCCCAATACCTTCTTCATCACACTGACAAATATGTTGTCTTCCAGGGGAACCGGTCCTTGACACCTTTACTACAGGACAGAGACAAACCGGTTGCACTTCCATTATGCTCTGGGGAACATTGACATGGGCATCCTTGGTTATCATGGTGCCTTGCACGAGCCCCTCTGGACCCAGAGATGCCCATGTCAATGTTCCCTTCAGTGCTGGACATTGGCGCAGTAGCAGAGTGGTGCACAGTCTGATGAATCCCAATACCTTCTTCATCACACTGACAAATATGTTGTCTTCCAGGGGAACCGGTCCTTGACACCTTTACTACAGGACAGAGACAAACCGGTGGCACCTCCATTATGCTCTGGGGAACATTGACATGGGCATCCTTGGTTATCATGGTGCCTTGCACAAGCCCCTCTGGACCCAGAGATGCCCATGTCAATATTCCCTTCAGTGCTGGACATTGGCGCAGTAGCAGAGTCGTGCACAGTCTGATGAATCCCAATACCTTCTTCATCACACTGACAAATATGTTGTCTTCCAGGGGAACCGGTCCTTGACACCTTTACTATAGGACAGAGACAAACCGGTGGCACCTCCATTATGCTCTGGGGAACATTGACATGGGCATCCTTGGTTATCATGGTGCCTTGCACAAGCCCCTCTGGACCCAGAGATGCCCACGTCAATATTCCCTTCAGTGCTGGACATTGGCGCAGTAGCAGAGTGGTGCACAGTCTGATGAATCCCAATACCTTCTTCATCACACTGACAAATATGTTGTCTTCCAGGGGAACCGGTCCTTGACACCTTTACTACAGGACAGAGACAAACCGGTGGCACCTCCATTATGCTCTGGGGAACATTGACATGGGCATCCTTGGTTATCATGGTGCCTTGCACGAGCCCCTCTGGACCCAGAGATGCCCATGTCAATGTTCCCTTCAGTGCTGGACATTGGCGCAGTAGCAGAGTCGTGCACAGTCTGATGAATCCCGATACCTTCTTCATCACACTGACAAATATGTTGTCTTCCAGGGGAACAGGTCCTTGACACCTTTACTACAGGACAGAGACAAACCGGTGGCACCTCCATTATGCTCTGGGGAACATTGACATGGGCATCCTTGGTTATCATGGTGCCTTGCACAAGCCCCTCTGGACCCAGAGATGCCCATGTCAATATTCCCTTCAGTGCTGGATATTGGCGCAGTAGCAGAGTCGTGCACAGTCTGATGAATCCCAATACCTTCTTCATCACACTGACAAATATGTTGTCTTCCAGGGGAACCGGTCCTTGACACCTTTACTACAGGACAGAGACAAACCGGTGGCACCTCCATTATGCTCTGGGGAACATTGACATGGGCATCCTTGGTTATCATGGTGCCTTGCACAAGCCCCTCTGGACCCAGAGATGCCCATGTCAATATTCCCTTCAGTGCTGGACATTGGCGCAGTAGCAGAGTGGTGCACAGTCTGATGAATCCCAATACCTTCTTCATCACACTGACAAATATGTTGTCTTCCAGGGGAACCGGTCCTTGACACCTTTACTACAGGACAGAGACAAACCGGTGGCACCTCCATTATGCTCTGGGGAACATTGACATGGGCATCCTTGGTTATCATGGTGCCTTGCACGAGCCCCTCTGGACCCAGAGATGCCCATGTCAATGTTCCCTTCAGTGCTGGACATTGGCGCAGTAGCAGAGTCGTGCACAGTCTGATGAATCCCGATACCTTCTTCATCACACTGACAAATATGTTGTCTTCCAGGGGAACAGGTCCTTGACACCTTTACTACAGGACAGAGACAAACCGGTGGCACCTCCATTATGCTCTGGGGAACATTGACATGGGCATCCTTGGTTATCATGGTGCCTTGCACAAGCCCCTCTGGACCCAGAGATGCCCATGTCAATATTCCCTTCAGTGCTGGACATTGGCGCAGTAGCAGAGTGGTGCACAGTCTGATGAATCCCAATACCTTCTTCATCACACTGACAAATATGTTGTCTTCCAGGGGAACCGGTCCTTGACACCTTTACTACAGGACAGAGACAAACCGGTGGCACCTCCATTATGCTCTGGGGAACATTGACATGGGCATCCTTGGTTATCATGCTGCCTTGCACAAGCCCCTCTGGACCCAGAGATGCCCATGTCAATATTCCCTTCAGTGCTGGACATTGGCGCAGTAGCAGAGTGGTGCACAGTCTGATGAATCCCAATACCTTCTTCATCACACTGACAAATATGTTGTCTTCCAGGGGAACCGGTCCTTGACACCTTTACTACAGGACAGAGACAAACCGGTGGCACCTCCATTATGCTCTGGGGAACATTGACATTGGCATCCTTGGTTATAATGGTGCCTTTCACGAGCCCCTCTGGACCCAGAGATGCCCATGTCAATATTCCCTTCAGTGCTGGACATTGGCGCAGTAGCAGAGTGGTGCACAGTCTGATGAATCCCAATACCTTCTTCATCACACTGACAAATATGTTGTCTTCCAGGGGAACCGGTCCTTGACACCTTTACTACAGGACAGAGACAAACCGGTGGCACCTCCATTATGCTCTGGGGAACATTGACATGGGCATCCTTGGTTATCATGGTGCCTTGCAGGAGCCCCTCTGGACCCAGAGATGCCCATGTAAATGTTCCCTTCAGTGCTGGACATTGGCGCAGTAGCAGAGTCGTGCACAGTCTGATGAATCCCGATACCTTCTTCATCACACTGACAAATATGTTGTCTTCCAGGGGAACAGGTCCTTGACACCTTTACTACAGGAGAGACAAACCGGTGGCACCTCCATTATGCTCTGGGGAACATTGACATGGGCTTCCTTGGTTATCATGGTGCCTTGCACGAGCCCCTCTGGACCCAGAGATGCCCATGTCAATGTTCCCTTCAGTGCTGGACATTGGCGCAGTAGCAGAGTCGTGCACAGTCTGATGAATCCCGATACCTTCTTCATCACACTGACAAATATGTTGTCTTCCAGGGGAACAGGTCCTTGACACCTTTACTACAGGACAGAGACAAACCGGTGGCACCTCCATTATGCTCTGGGGAACATTGACATGGGCATCCTTGGTTATCATGCTGCCTTGCACAAGCCCCTCTGGACCTAGAGATGCCCATGTCAATATTCCCTTCAGTGCTGGACATTGGCGCAGTAGCAGAGTGGTGCACAGTCTGATGAATCCCAATACCTTCTTCATCACACTGACAAATATGTTGTCTTCCAGGGGAACCGGTCCTTGACACCTTTACTACAGGACAGAGACAAACCGGTGGCACCTCCATTATGCTCTGGGGAACATTGACATGGGCATCCTTGGTTATCATGGTGCCTTGCACGAGCCCCTCTGGACCCAGAGATGCCCATGTCAATGTTCCCTTCAGTGCTGGACATTGGCACAGTAGCAGAGTCGTGCACAGTCTGATGAATCCCGATACCTTCTTCATCACACTGACAAATATGTTGTCTTCCAGGGGAACAGGTCCTTGACACCTTTACTACAGGACAGAGACAAACCGGTGGCACCTCCATTATGCTCTGGGGAACATTGACATGGGCATCCTTGGTTATCATGGTGCCTTGCACAAGCCCCTCTGGACCCAGAGATGCCCATGTCAATGTTCCCTTCAGTGCTGGACATTGGCACAGTAGCAGAGTGGTGCACAGTCTGATGAATCCCGATACCTTCTTCATCACGCTTACAAATATGTTGTCTTCAAACGGAACAGGTCCTTGACACCTTTACTACAGGACAGAGGTGCACCTCCATTATAATCTGGGGAATATTTACATGGGCATCCTTGGTTATCATGGTGCCTTGCACGAGCTCCTCTCGACCCACAGATGTCAATGTTCCCCAGAGCATAATGGGGCTGCCACCAGTTTGTCTCTGTCCTGTAGTAAAGGTGTCAAGGACCTGTTCCCCTGGAAGACAACATATTTATCAGCATAATGAAGGTATCAGGATTCATCAGACTGTGCACCACTCTGCTACTGCGCAAATGTCCAGCACTGATGGCCATATGCCCATTTCAGTCGTAGTTGGCAATGTCGTGGTGTTAACACTGGCACACGCACGGGTTGTCAGTTGCACAGGCCCATTGTTAGTAGTGTTCTGTGCACTGTGTGTTTAGATACACTCGTATCCTGCCTATCGTCAATGTCTAAAGTTAGTTCTACCACAGTTCGCTGCCTGTCCTATTTTACCAGTGTGCCCAATCTGTAACGTCTGATATCTGTAATGAGGTGTGGCCGCCCAACTCCATGACATCTGGACATAGTTTCACCTTGGTTTCACCACGTGTTGAAGACAATCACCACAGCAATTCTCCAACAACCAACAAATCGTGCTCATGCCGAGCCTCTGAGCCATCACAATCTGCCTTCAGTCAAACTCAGATGGATTGTGCACCTTCCCCATTCAACATACATATAGCACGCTCACCGATACTACATGCATCATGTGTGTGTGGCTAGCAGGTATCCCTCCCCAGGTGCCACTGCTATCATCTGGACAGATTTATATCAATACTAGTTCGTAGGTCATAACGTTCTGGCAGATCAGTGTATACTGAACACATGTATACCAATTCAATTCTTAACCCTTTCGAGATCCGTGGGAAACATGCTTCCCACTACAATGAACTCGCTCCTAGTCCCGTGGGATTCACAGTTCCCACCTTCGTACGGTGCTACCACCTAGTGAACAATATAGGGTACTACTTCCAATCGGAAGTTCCCGCCGTTTTTGCTGTACCTTCGCGCAGAGGCATTGTATAGCTGAGTGATGCTCTGTAGAGGAGCCTTTCAGTGCTGTCTGCGTGACATTTTGTGATTTTTTCCTCAAAGCCATAGTATAAGGTAAATACTTTTGATTTACCCAAATTTATGAAGGAGCACGTAAAATTGGAACGAGAAGAATTCCAGTTTGAAACAAAAGGAGCCATTTCTGCAGTAAAAGGGATGGATAACCATCCAGTCACTTTCCTGTCTAATTCATGACCCATGAGAAACAGCCACAGTGAAAAGGAAAAACAAGGATGGTACTAGTACAGAGATTTCTTGTCCTGAAGTTGTGGCAGAAGACAACAAAATAATGGGTGGTGTCGATAAGTTCGATCAATTACGAGAAAGGTATGCTATTGGCAGACGTTCTGTAAAATGGAGGCACAGAATACTTTATTTCCTGGTGGATGTTGCTGCAGAGAACAGTTTTATCCTGTGGAAAATTAGTAAAAGAGAAAGCGGACAGCATGATCAGCTCACATACAGGATCCATCTAGCCAGACAATCGATCACTGACTTCTCATCCCAGAAAAGGCGTGGACAAAAACCTGTCTTTCTGGCAAAAAGGGGTAAAGTACCTGAAGATTTTCGTCATGTGGCTGTAGGGGAGCATCAACCCATTTTAGGAGAAACCTACTGGACGTGCCGTCATTGTAGTACCAAAGCTGCGGAAAAGAGCACTCGCTGTGTTTGTACATATTGTCAAATACCACTTTGCATAGACCCATGTTTCAGAAAATTTCGAGGCAAGTAATTGTGAACAATCATTGTAACAAAAGAATTAAATTTATCACATAAATGTGACATGTATTGAAAAAGTTGTTTTTGTCATTTAACTCCAAGGAAGGGCAGTGGGAAGAATACTTCCCACCTTGTTGTGTGACCTCAGTTTCACATTTTGTATGATAAATATACCTATCTGTTAACTACTATCTGATCTCCATTCATTAAAAAAACTGCTCAATAATTTTGCCCACGAAAGGGTTAATCTGTAAGATCATGGCTGAGGAGGATACGTACGCTAAATGAAGAACGTGAGAAAGGTGAGCGTCCGTGCAGCTAGTGTATGGCGTCGGCAGGTGGAGCGTCGGCTGAGGCAGCTGCAGGCTCCGCCGCCGCCCAAGGAGACGCGCGCGCTGGCGCGGCCGCCGCCGGGCGTGGGCCTGCTGGGCGGCAGCGTGGGCGGCGGCACCGGCGTGTACGTGGGCGGCGGCGCGGGGCGGCGGCGCGGGGGGCGGCGCGCGCGCCGGCAGCGGCGCCAGAGGGGGCAGCTGACCGCGCTGGCCCGCCTGCGCAACAGGGTGCGGCTGGGCGACGCGTGGACCGGCGCCCCTCCGGAGGCCGACGGCTGCTGGGGCTGGGCCGGCGACGGCGGCGGGGGCGGCGGCGCGGCGGGACCCGGCGGCGTCAGGGCGCCGCCCCCCGACGACAGGACCAAGGTCAGCCAGCGACCCGCGTCACCCGTTTGACATTCTGTCAACCAGTATACACTGTCGGACAAAAAAGGAAGAAACTGTCCGAATCAGGGTCGATACATGTTATGTACATTTACAGGGAAACAAATAATTACAACTTCAGAAAAATCGGATGAATTATTGCAGAGAAAAAGCTTCACAAACTGAGCAAGTTAGTAAATTATTGCCCCACCTCTGGTCTTTATGCAAACAGTTACTCAGCTTGTCATTGATTGATGGAGTTGTTGGATGTCCCCCTGAAGGTTATTGTGCCAAATTCTGTCCAACTGGCGCGCTATATCGTCAAAATACTGATGCTTGGATGGCTGTGCCTATTATGTTCAAATGTGTGAAATCTTATGGGACTTAACTGCTAAGGTCATCAGTCCCTAAGCTTACACACGACTTAACCTAAATTATCCTAAGGACAAACACACACACCCATGCCCGAGGGAGGACTCGAACCTCCGCCGGGATCAGCCGCACAGTTCTTTTCATAGCAGCACCTCTGTGATTGTAATGCGTGGCACCGTTACAGGGTAGTGGTACGTCGACAGTATTCAGTGCCCTGTTTTGTTGCTATTACTGGTATGCCATCCTGGTCAACACAATGAGACTCTGCTGATTGTCTGGAGCGCCCCAGACCGCTCGGCTAATCCCGTGCGGCGTGTGCCTATTATGCTTCAAACTGTCTCAACTGGAGAGAGATACACTGACCTCGCTCTCCAAGGTTGGGTTTGTGAAGCATGAAGACAATCAACAGAGTCTCATTATGCTGCCCAGGATGGCATACCAGTAATGACAGCAAAACAGGGCACTGATTACTGTCGATGTATCACTACCCTGTAGGGGTGCCACGCATTGCAATCACAGAGGTGCTGCTATGAAAAGAAATGGCATCGCGGGTTGGGTTGGGTTATTTGGGGAAAGAGACCAAACTGCGAGGTCATCGGTCTCATCGGATTAGGGGAGGATGGGGAACGAATTCGGCCGTGCCCTTTCGAAGGACCCATCCTGGCATTTGCCTGAAGCGATTTTGGGAAATTACGGAAAACCTAAATCAGGATGGCCGGCTGCGGGATTGAACCGTCGTCCTCCCGAATGCGAATCCAGTGTGCTAACCACTGCGCCACATCGCTCGGTCTGGTTCTCAGGCCGAGTAGCAGGGAAGTCAATTTGGTATACCACTGTTGTCCAGGGCGTCTCCAGAAATGTCTTCACTGTTCATCGGGCCACACTTCGAGCCGAGATTCATCACTCGAGGCAGTTCTACTCTAGTCAATGGCATTCCAGGCCGAACCGTTTCTGGAGACACTCCAGACCGTGGTCTGTCGTGTGCCATAGAGCCCTAAAAACGGGAGTGATGGTTAGGGTTGCCATTTGGTTTGGTAGCAAGACCCCTTTGGTTGTCATCCGCGGCGCCCTTACAGCACAGTGGTATTTTGGTGGTATTTCATACACCCATCCTGGGCTTACATTGCAGCATTGTGGGCACGGCCTTCCAAGGAGCTCTTGATTTTGACGATCTAACGCTACAGGTGGACAAAATCTGTGCACGATAGCCCTCAGGAGGACATGCAACAACGCTATCAATTAATGCCAATCCAAATAACTGCTACGATTAGGGCCATAGATGGGCCAATACACTATTGACTTGCTCAATTCGTGAAGCTCTTTCTCTTGAATTAAATAATTATCCAACTTTTTTGAAATTATACTTTGTTTGTCTGAACATGTACATATCACATATACCGATTTCTCTCTCGTTCCATAATTCGTTCATCGTCTACCTTGTTTTTGACTTAGATTGTATTTCATTTATATCTACCAGATGATTATAATTAAACTTTCCCTGCTTAGGAGGGCCCTCATGATAAAACGCGTGATCGTGGGACAACTACACTACTGGCCATTAAAATTGCTACACCAAGAAGAAATGCAGATGATAACAGGGTATTCATTGGTCACATATATTATACTAGAACTCACATGTGATTACATTTTCATGTAATTTGGCTAAATAGATCCTGAGAAATCAGTACCCAGAACAACCACCTCTGGCCGTAATAATGGCCTTGATACGCCTGGGCATTGAGTCAGACAGAGCTTGGATGGTGTGTACAGGTACAGCTGCCCATGCAGCTTCAACACGATACCACAGTTCATCAAGAGTAGTGACTGGCGTATTGTGACGAGCCAGCTGCTCGGCCACCATTAACCAGACGTTTTCAATTGGTGAGACATCTGGAGAATGTGTTGGCCAGGGCAGCAGTCGAAATTTTCTGTATCCAGAAAGGCCCGTACAGGACCTGCAACATACGGTCGTGCATCATCCTGCTGAAATGTAGGGCTTCGCAGGGATCGAATGGTGGGTAGAGCCACAGGTCGTAACACATCTGAAATGCAACGTTCACTGCGAACAAGAGGTGACCGAGACGTGTAACCAATGGCACCCCATACCATCACGCTGGGTGATACACCAGTATGGCGATGACGAATACACGCTTCCAATGTTCGTTCACCGCGATGTCGTCAAACGCGGATGCGACCATCGTGATGCTGTAAACAGAACCTGGATTCGTCCAAAAAAATGACGTTGAAACGTCCCCTTTGAACAATTTTACAGGACTGTGCTTGAACTGACACACAATATTTTGTTAGCGCAACGCAATCTGACTTTCAAAATTCCCTACAAAAGAATGGCCCTGACTAACATTTAACTATACCTTTCACAAATCACTTACCTCACAAAAATCTTCGCTGCTCAAGCTACTGCAATACAGCGAGCGCCACTACTGCCAGCTAAATAAAAGATTCAAACTATGGAAGGCACTAACTACTGATAGGGATAGTTAGCAAATGAAAGATATTAATAGAGAACAAACAATGTATTTACCTTGATATCATCATATATAAATATAGCAGCTCATGACAAATTTCAAAACTCCGCCATCTCTCTCTCCACATCCACCACTGCTGGCGGCTCACCTCCAACTGCGCAACGCTACGCGCTGTTCACAGCCAGCTGCCTAACACTACAATGGCGAGTATTACAACAATGCAAAGCAGCCACAGACTGCACACAGCACAGCCAGTGATTTTCATATTGAGCGCTTACGTAACATTGCCAATAAGAAAACATAAACAGCCTACTTACATAGAGAAAACATAAACAGCCTACTTACATAGAGAAAACATAAACAGCCTACTTACATAGCCCCCATGCTCCCCACAAAAAATTTAAAAAAATTTTTTTTTGGCAGTGGCCAATAATTATTTGATAAAATTTTTCATAATTACAATAACAAAGAAATCAAATGCACACACTTATTGATACAATGTTGGTCAAAAGCTAAAAATTTCTCACAGTCCATAAAGACAGTCCAGATTGTTCATCACAGTAAAAATGCAGAGTTTTTCTCAAAGTCTGAGCAGTAAAAGAAAATGCACACAGAAGTAGTGGATTTCCATGCAGTCTTGAAGAAGTAGTGTTGTCCTTCCAATGGAACGACAGTGCTGACTCTTGACATGCATACAGGTAATGGGCCACAACAGAACAAACCCACAGCAGAGTCAGTCGAAATTTTGAAGAGTATTGGTAGTTAGGTCATCACAGAGCAGACCCATTGTAGTCCTGGTAGAAATTACGGTGCTGGTGGGCCACCAGAGGTGCAGAGCCACTGCAGTCCTTGTAGCAATTGGTGGGCCATCAAAGATGCAGACCCACTGTAGTCCTGGTAGAGACGGCCAGCAGCCATCTGTTGCAAATGCGCAGGTGCACAATCACCATCGAAGAGTCTTGCGGACAATATAGCAAGTCCATAAACCACCACTTGTGCACTCACAAAGTTTCTGGAATTGTCCTTAGATCCAGCAATGCTGTTATCCAGTCCCTTGCTGAATCATTAACACAAGTGCAAACACTATCAGTCCCTACTTCTCACATATTGTCTATGTACTATGACCAACAGAAACGTGTGCAGTGAAATGTTACTTAATTTGAAGAACTGGTAACAATTACAATTTGGTAACATAAAAATACAATAACAAAGGTACAAAATACATCATTAAAGAACATAATAATACAGATAACATTTGTAGTACAGGCTTTACAAAAGAAACGAACTAACATATACATCAGTGGAATTATGACATGAGTACATACATAAAAGATCACAATAACGTTTGAAACATCAACTTCACACATGAGCATTAACACAAAACAGAATAAATAATGTCTAAGCATATTTATAAGGTAAATAACATATTATTAATGCAAATTATATTTGAGAATAACAGTATTCCTCATCATAGTGAATGTAGCTTAATATTAAAAGAAGAAAAAATTCTATGAAACTACACAGAGACAGGAAGAAAACAAATACACAAGGGTACACAAACATATAGTGGGATAATACAAAAGGAAAGGACAGGGTTTGTTGTACTGCAGTATTTTGCAAATAAAACTTTCTTTACTTCTTGGAGATCTCCCTTCATTCAACATTATTCCCAAAAAGTCCTATCTATACCTGCTTTCTGTATTCTATTCATATTTCTTTCAATATAATTATTTCTCAGTGTACAATACTCATTTTGGCCCAAATCTGTTTCATATAACTTCGCAACGCATTCTTTACCTACTCTCCATAGTCAGTTTCTTATATACTCTAGCCCTCTTAAGCTAACTTAAATCTACTGAGCTCAGATGCTAAACTAAGGGACGAAGCAATGCCGCAGCACAAAACAATTAACACAAACAGCAATGACAAAAAAATGGAAATTTGAAAAGCAAGCTACAGTGAATCTAAATTACCAAGCAATGCAACATTACAACTAATATGAGCCAATGTGCAGCAACGAGAAAAATAAATGAGTAGTAAAACTGGCTTAGCAGAGTAACACAAAGTCAAATTCAGTAACACTATGCCTGGCAAACAGCAGCTTATATCTAAACATGACATAGCTCAAGCAAAAAAATAGTATACTAAAGATAACAATGCAGATAAGGGAAATGTATAATCACATCTTAATGTCTAAGTAATTAAAGTGGTGCACCACTACAACTGATTGTAAAAAAAATATTACCATGTACTTGAAAAGAAAATTATGTGTCCAGTTACTGTTACTAGTCCCTTCTTATTGTTCTTTCCTTTCCAAGTGCTCCTTTTTTTAAAGAATGTGGATCATAAAATAATTATTTAATAGATCTGTTGACAGAAAGTGTTCACATTAGCAAATGCATTTCATTTTATAAAAGCAATGCTGCAACACAGCTGGAAACCAGATATCAAATGAAATAAGCAATTACGCAAACCAAAGCATAAAAACATCATTCAATAGTCATGTGGCATTTCGTAAGTCAGTAGCTCTCAACTCTCATAGAAAGACACTTGTCATAATCAGGTGTGCAGATGTACGAATATTTCCCATCAATTCATAAGCATTGCAGTAATTAGCACAAAGTACGAGTAATCATATGTTTTCAGGTAATGAGCGTGTAATATTTGCGATGCTTTCTACAAAGGAATGTCAATAGCAAGGTTAATGGAAGTAATGAGGGTGTCGCATTTGCAATATTTTCTCTAAAGGAATGTCAATGGCGAGGATAAAGGCCTGCCTTTTTTTCTTTTTTTTCTACCTGTGCTTCCGGAAAGGCACACCCTAATGGCTTGTTCTCCAGGTGTTTGACACAGCTGCGTGCCCACAACGCATTACGTGCAGGTGATCACTTAACTTTCTTACGGAAATATTTACGACACCAGTTTCCGCTACAGTGACAGTCTCACATAAAAATATTTCACAGGTCAAGAATTAGCGTTGCAAATCTGTAGAAAGAAAATCCTATAAATATAAGTGTCCAAATAAAATATTCGTCAGCATTGTGATACAGTCACGCATTTACGCACATTTCATAACTCTTAAAGCACGATTCTTGGTTTCCAACATACTTCTTATTCCTCATATACGGTAGCATCATCTTATTGACATAAACATACCTCAATAGCATAATACACATCGTCGTCGTAATTATAACATCATAACACCTCAGTCAAATCTCAAAAACGTTGTAGCTTTCTGCAATAATTTCAAAACCTAAAAAAAATTCTCTGCTCATTTCAATAGTGTCATCTACCTCAAACGTACTTTAAAATCATGCTCCCTTACCAAATACATCATTCAAAGCTCTCATAGTATCACAATGGTTCCGAAAAAATATGAACAGATCACACAGTACAGACAAAATACAATTTCGTAAGTGTGAAGTTATCCAACTGTGTAATTGCGTAAACATCTGTCACTGATGTAGTAAAAAAATGTTTATCTCTCAGTTACATGATCAGATAGCTGTGTAATTTGTGTGTTAGAGAAATATGGTACCGATGTGTAAAGTTGTATAAGCAAATACCATATTAGCTAGGGTTCCTTGTGGTTGCCACACACATGGTACACAAAGTAAGCGTGTACCCCCCTGAGGATTAATGTAATTATACCCTCAGGTGTTACAGATTACAGCAATGGAATGAAATATATCACGGAAAACTTTCTTTGTAATTCAAAAATCTTGAAAAATAAATGGCTTAAGTACAAAATCTCTCAAATGCGTGTCCTGTAGCGCTAAATGTGCGTCTTGCTGTAAGATAATTCTGTGGAAGTGTCGTACTTATCGTCCTCCGAAAGCCAAGTTCTGCAGAAGTCAATGTACTTACCTCATGATAAGCAAAAGTGAAATGCTTTGCGTATAGATATCGTAGTTATTATGCTTATTGGCGTGATGAAGAAAGTACTGTACAGTAACGTATTGTTATGCCACGAAAAAGGCTGTCTCATTGTTGCTATACCACAAAAGTTACTACTAAAACATGTTTTTCTTCCCAGAAGAATTCAGAAAACTGTGCAGATATAAAACAGATACACTGCAAAAGCAACATTGTAAATTGTCATTCATTAGTAGCGTCGTGATAACATCGTGTAGCTGTTACATAAACTAACCACTGTGTCCTCTGGTATCTCACAGAAAGTACTTTAAACCCAGAATGTATTTTCAAGTAAACCTAAATGTTGCATTAAAATCTCATTAGCAGTACCAGTATGTGTCCTAAGTATGTAAGCCTTATAGTCGTTCCATAATCGTGCAACTAACAAGCAAGAACGTACACACACAATAACACTGTGACGTCTGTTCACTATAACAATGCATTCGTTATTTCTGTTTAAATAAGTTCTCTTGGTTCTTGATTGGATATTTAACTTCAAACATTATTGTATGTTAACAGATTCTAAGTCTGACAAAGCATATTAGTAATGTAAAGTGAAAAGTTTTATGGCAATGACAAAGTTAAAAAGCAGATTATCTTTCAATAAACGGTTTTACATGTGAAATGTGGTGTAAACCTTTACTCTTCCTAGTACGCAGCGTTTCAACTTCAATGCAATTATCATGCGGTATACGTCGTTAAACAATACTGGAATTTTTCTCAAGGTTAGCGTCTATGTCATTTTTCTCTGAGCCAGCCGGCGCAGGTGGCTGCCTGCGGTGTGAGTCATTGCCTATTGTCTCTTTGTTGGCGCGCGTCGTTATTGGGGTTTGGAGACCTAACTTCTACAAATTCACCGTGACGAGAGGGCCCTGCTCTGTTTGAATCCCGCCAGTTCTGATGCAATTCAGGTCTGTCGTTACGATCACATCGTCTGTCGTCATGTCGGTAGTTCCTGTAGTTTCTTTCTTGTCGGTTAAGTGGTGGAGAATTTCTCCCTGAATCGTAACTGCGCGCTGGACCGTTGCGTCTAAAGTTATTCTGTCTCCCGTAATAATAATTATTTTGGTTCCCATATTGTCTGTTTCTCTGATTGTCTCTGTAATAGTCATTACTGCGGAGAGGTGATCTTTCCCTGTAATTATTACTACTCTGCCAACGGTTGTCATACGGGTGGTGTCTGTTTTGGTCACGATTTGTGTGGTGAGAATAGCCTTGTCGCGTCCAGTTATTATCGAGGAATTGTGACGGATGTGACCTGTAATTGTTGTGTTCCTGTTTCCGCATTCCGCGATTGTCAGTGTCAATTTCCAATTCTTGTAACAGTCCCTGAAAAGCTTCAATGTCGTCTTTGCAACGTCCTGCCAAAATAATGTGTCGTAAATGTTCAGGCAATTTGATTAAGCAAATGCGGATAAGTTCTGAGGGGCTGTATGGGTTTGACAGGTACTGATTCTTGCGCAACATGTCTTCAAAATATTTCATAAGACTGGAAAATTCAGATTGTTCGAAACGTTTCATCATTATGATGCTTTGTTTTACTCGGTCTTGTGTGGCCTGAGACCAATATGCTGAGAGGAAGGCATGGTAAAACTCTCCTTCACTGTGGCAATCGTGAATGACCGACCGCATTCTTACAGCTGGTTCATTCTCTAAGTAGCCACACATAAATTCTAATCTGTGTTCTAATGACCAGTTGGGATGAAAACAATGAGAGAATTGATGGAACCACGCTTGTGGATGAGTGTCGTTGGCAGAATTCTTAAATGTTTTGAATTTACGTGTAGTAATGAACAGCTTATAGTCAAAGTCATCATGTCGGCGAGTCGCATATCGGTCATTGTTACGTCGTTTCGGCGGTTCCATTTCAAAATTCGGTGCACCTTGCCAATTTCTTTCATAACTTTCGAAGTTTCCTGTGTTATTATTTTGTGGTTGTTCCGTATTTCTAAGTCCCTCTTCCCGTATTGGGGCGCGAGTGTCCTCTGAAATACGTAATTCTTGTATTACCTGAGTCAGCTGATCTTGTACATCCCGGATTTCTCTTTGGTGTTGCGTATTAATTTGATTCTGATTTTGTTTGAATTTCCTAATTTGTTCGCACTCTTCTGTGTCATTAAAGACTACCGGTTTTGTGTCGTTCAGATTATCATCTACCTTCGTAGATAAGTTAGTGAACTGATCCGAAAGTTCGGCTACTTTCTCCGATAGTGAACACATTTCCTCAGTGTGTTTTTCTGAACCAAGTTTCAGAGTGTCCATTTGTGTTGAAATCGAATCTACTGTGTTCTTTAAGTTTTCCTGAGTTTTTGCAAGTTGCGTAACCGAATCGGTAGATGCAACTGAGTCAAATTTAGCTTGCAAGGTCTCATGATTTTCATGAACAATAATTTGCAGTTCTTTTATGGCTGCTTCGTGATTCTGTAATGCCTTTTCATGCCGCGAAAAAATAGGTTGAAAATGCTCACAAATTTGTGTTTTTACGTCATTACAGACTTTTTGACATTTCGATTCAATGTGATGTAACTCAGTAGTTAAATCTTCACGCGTTTGTTCAAGAGTTTGTTCCAATGAGTCTAACTTTTGAAGCTGTTGCTGTGTTTGTCTCTGATTTTGTTCCAGTGTGTCTAACTGTTGCTGTGTTTGTCTCTGATTTTGTTCCATTGTGTCTAACTTTTTAAGATTTTGTTCCACTGTGTCTAACTTTTTGAGATTTTGTTCCACTGTGTCTAACTGTTGCTGTGTTTGTCTCTGGTGTTGTTCCATTGTGTCTAACTTTTCAAGCTTTTGTCTCATTTGTTGCATTAATTGTAATAACAATGCACTGGTGTCTGAAACATACTCCTCAGTGCTTTTCGGCAGTGAAGTTGCACCGGCAACATTCACATTTTGACAAGCGGACAATGTGTCTTGACTCATTTGAGAAAACGGTGAGAACCCAAAACCTGAGTCTGCAGTATTTGCAATATTGTGTTCTGTCATTCCTGATTCCTGAGGCGAGCTGTTTCCGACCAATCGATCGATAACGCTTCCCTGTTCACTACCTGTTTCACTGTCTACACCATTGTTTGCCGCCCGCTCCATTTCCCTATGCGCAATTACCAAATTACTACTTTGAACATTAGTTAATTCATTACTCTGCGGTGCTAACACACTGCTTTCGTCTTCACTGTCATTTCTCAGTTTACTTTGGAGCCTAGTATTACGTTTTTCACACGCCATAATTGTCACAATATTTCACACGATAACACAGAAGAGCACAATTTGAAGAGCAAAATAAAATAACATAGCAATGGAAATAATGTCTACTTAATTGCCAGCGCAGCTGCGAAATACTTGGTGCAAATCTACATGCATGCCACAACTGTTTTACTGTACAACAATGAAAAACTACAACTACAAAGGAAATTCTCTCTATGATTACGCGCTATCAATAAACAAAATCTACACTAATTACACAAACTACAAGAAAAAAATCAGAAGATTCCAGTGAGGTATCCTAGGCTAAGGGTCGACATATGAAATGTCCCCTTTGAACAATTTTACAGGACTGTGCTTGAACTGACACAGAATATTTTGTTAGCGCAACGCAATCTGACTTTCAAAATTCCCTACAAAAGAATGGCCCTGACTAACATTTAACTATACCTTTCACAAATCACTTACCTCACAAAAATCTTCGCTGCTCAAGCTACTGCAATACAGCGAGCGCCACTACTGCCAGCTAAATAAAAGATTCAAACTATGGAAGGCACTAACTACTGATAGGGATAGTTAGCAAATGAAAGATATTAATAGAGAACAAACAATGTATTTACCTTGATATCATCATATATAAATATAGCAGCTCATGACAAATTTCAAAACTCCGCCATCTCTCTCTCCACATCCACCACTGCTGGCGGCTCACCTCCAACTGCGCAACGCTACGCGCTGTTCACAGCCAGCTGCCTAACACTACAATGGCGAGTATTACAACAATGCAAAGCAGCCGCAGACTGCACACAGCACAGCCAGTGATTTTCATATTGAGCGCTACGTAACGTTGCCAATAAGAAAACATAAACAGCCTACTTACATAGAGAAAACATAAACAGCCTACTTACATAGAGAAAACATAAACAGCCTACTTACAACGTTTTGCCATTCGTGCACCCAGGCTCGTCGCTGAGTACACCATCGCAGGCGCTCCTGTCTGTGATGCAGCGTCAAGGGTAACCGCAGCCACGGTCTCCGAGCTAATAGTCCGTGCTGCTGCAAACGTCGTCGAACTGTTCGTGCCGATGGTTCTTGTCTTGCAAACGTCCCCATCTGTTGACTCAGGGATCGAGACGTGGCTGCACGATCCGTTACAGCCATGCGGATAAGATGCCTGTCATCTCGACTGTTAGTGATACGAGGCCGTTGTGATCCAGCACGGCGTTCCGTATCACTCTCCTGAACCCACCGATTCCATATTCTGCAAACAGTCATTGGATCTCGACCAACGCGAGCAGCAATGTCGCGACACGATAAACCGCAATCGTGATAGGCTACACTCCGACCCTTATCAAAGTCGGAAACGTGATGGTACGCATTTCTCCGCCTTACACGAGGCATCACAACAACGTTTCACCAAGTAACGCCGGTCAACTGCTGTTTGTGTATGAGAAATCGGTTGGAAACTTCCCTCGTGTCAACACGTTGTAGGTGTCGCCACCGGCGCTAACCTTGTGTGAATGCTCTAAAAAGCTAATTGTTTGCACATCACAGCATCTTCTTCCTGTCGGTTAAATTTCGCGTCTGTATCACGTCATCTTCAAAATGGTTCAAATGGCTCTGAGCACTATGGGACTCAACATCTTAGGTCATAAGTCCCCTAGAACTTAGAACTACTTAAACCTAAGTAACCTAATGACATCACACACACCCATGCCCGAGGCAGGATTCGAACCTGCGACCGTAGCAGTCCCGCGGTTCCGGACTGCAGCGCCAGAACCGCACGGCCACCGCGGCCGGCACGTCATCTTCGTGGTGTAGGAGTTTTAATGGCCAGTAGTGTACATTTTAAGGAAACATTTGGAAGGACATGCAGAAGAAAAATAAAAAATAAACCACAGAAGGAAATACATTTCAGTTTCCGCATCAGAGGGTAACATTGCATACCATATTTGCGTTCCAGATTAAAAACGTTGCTCAATGTGACGACCATTGGCAGCCATGACAGCCTTGAACCACACAAGATACAACGTTTCACAACTGTTTTCAGTACTTTTCGAGTGGTAGACCATGAAGTGTTAAACTGTTGTGATACAGCTCATTCGCTGCTTGAAGATCCCACATTTGGTCCAGTGTTCGCAGCCATGGCAAGAGTAACTTCTTCAACAATTTGAGGTGAAATTTCCCGTCGTCTTCCAGCAGCAATTCCCAAGTCACCTGTTAATTCGAACTTCCCAGCCACGTTCGTCAATCCCAGTGAGGAAAGAGGACCTCTCCATAATCCTTCGACGCGTCGATACTCCAGAACAGCAGCAACACCGTTACTGTTGTCTTGATGATACAGCGTTCTGAGTAAACTTCTGCTCACCTAGTGCAAAACCGTGTTTACCGTCTGCAACTGCAAATGCACACTGATGCTTGTGTTTCATTCCTATGTAGCCGTACCATTACCGGCGCCGAACAATGAGTCACGACAGTAGCACTACTAATATCGCAATTCCTGCAGCGCACGATCTCATCATCTTTCCAGTAATGTTGGATACCCATATGGTAAATAATCTGCCAGGAAGTTCCATATCACTGCACGCTCCGCTGTAGAGTGAATACACTCCTGGAAATTGAAATAATAACACCGTGAATTCATTGTCCCAGGAAGGGGAAACTTTATTGACACATTCCTGGGGTCAGATACATCACATGATCACACTGACAGAACCACAGGCACATAGACACAGGCAACAGAGCATGCACAATGTCGGCACTAGTATAGTGTATATCCACCTTTCGCAGCAATGCAGGCTGCTATTCTCCCATGGAGACGATCGTAGAGATGCTGGATGTAGTCCTGTGGAACGGCTTGCCATGCCATTTCCACCTGGCGCCTCAGTTGGACCAGCGTTCGTGCTGGACGTGCAGACCGCGTGAGACGACGCTTCATCCAGTCCCAAACATGCTCAATGGGGGACAGATCCGGAGATCTTGCTGGCCAGGGTAGTTGACTTACACCTTCTAGAGCACGTTGGGTGGCACGGGATACATGCGGACGTGCATTGTCCTGTTGGAACAGCAAGTTCCCTTGCCGGTCTAGGAATGGTAGAACGATGGGTTCGATGACGGTTTGGATGTACCGTGCACTATTCAGTGTCCCCTCGACGATCACCAGTGGTGTACGGCCAGTGTAGGAGATCGCTCCCCACACCATGATGCCGGGTGTTGGCCCTGTGTGCCTCGGTTGTATGCAGTCCTGATTGTGGCGCTCACCTGCACGGCGCCAAACACGCATACGACCATCATTGGCACCAAGGCAGAAGCGACTCTCATCGCTGAAGACGACACGTCTCCATTCGTCCCTCCATTCACGCCTGTCGCAACACCACTGGAGGCGGGCTGCACGATGTTGGAGCGTGAGCGGAAGACGGCCTAACGGTGTGCGGGACCGTAGCCCAGCTTCATGGAGACGGTTGCGAATGGTCCTCGCCGATACCCCAGGAGCAACAGTGTCCCTAATTTGCTGGGAAGTGGCGGTGCGGTCCCCTACGGCACTGCGTAGGATCCTACGGTCTTGGCGTGCATCCGTGCGTCGCTGCGGTCCGGTCCCAGGTCGACGGGCACGGGCACCTTCCGCCGACCACTGGCGACAACATCGATGTACTGTGGAGACCTCACGCCCCACGTGTTGAGCAATTCGGCGGTACGTCCATCCGGCCTCCCGCATGCCCACTATACGCCCTCGCTCAAAGTCCGTCAACTGCACATACGGTTCACGTCCACACTGTCGCGGCATGCTACCAGTGTTAAAGACTGCGATGGAGCTCCGTATGCCACGGCAAACTGGCTGACACTGACGGCGGCGGTGCACAAATGCTGCGCAGCTAGCGCCATTCGACGGCCAACACCGCGGTTCCTGGTGTGTCCGCTGTGCCGTGCGTGAGATCATTGCTTGTACAGCCCTCTCGCAGTGTCTGGAGCAAGTATGGTGGGTCTGACACACCGGTGTCAATGTGTTCTTTTTTCCATTTCCAGGAGTGTATTTTATTCTGCATAAGCAGACATTTAAATATAACCACCCTGTACATTTTCACTCCGCGAGCCACATTATGATGTGGGGCAACGGGTATTTCTCCCCTTTCCTGTTCCATTCAGTAATGGGATGCAAAGAATGTGGATTACAGAAGATATCCGTTGTATTTTATATAGGCTCACGAATTCGTCTTGCAAATGTGCTTATTCTGACATTTGCAATGAAAGAAGAAGCTATTATCAGAAATTTAATTACAAAGATGCGTCGAAGTATCTTGAAAACCAAGCTTGGATATACAGGGTGTCCCAAAATAATGTATACACTTCTTGAAACTGAACATCTCTTTAATTAAAGGAGACAGACATACAGTTTTTGCTGGTAATAATTCAGAAGGCAGTGAAAAGCATAACAACACTTTTTTTGTTTCAGCGTTGTAAACAATCATTGCATTATCATTGGATCAATGGAAATGAGTGCAAAAGTGTTACTGGAAAATGGAGAACGTAAGTGACGTATCACAACATTGGAGGCTTGAATTTGGAACACTAACGCCACCAAGCGTAACAATTACAAGAATCCAAGATAAGTTTCATGCCGAAGGAACAGTGCAGGATATGAAAAGGGGACGTAGCGGAAGAAAGAGACAATGAAAGTGTTGATCCAGTGATCCAGGCGTACACACAATACCCAAAGAAATCTGTGAGGCAATGGTCTTATGAGGTTGGCATCTCCGAAAGCAGTGTCCCTAGAATTTATCAGACTCAGAAATTTAAGCCTTACATTAGGAGATTTATCCATGCTCTTAATGGGGATGATCCTGACAGGTGAGGTGAATTCTGTGAGTGGTTCATTAACAGGTGTGAAGAACAGCAACATTTCCAATATTTAATTCTTTGGTAGCATGAAGCGATCTTTAAATTTAATGGAACAATTAACCAGCATGTGAGAAACCATATATAATCGAGGAAAACCATGCTAATCTACCAGGAGTATTAGTCTAGTGTGGCCTACTTTCCAGATGGTTAATTGGGCTGTACTTCTTTCAAAACACTGTGACAGGTGTCTATTACTTAGAAATTTTGCGTATGACAACTTCTTGTCTTAACGACGTTTCTGTAAGTTAAGATTATTACTTTCAACACACTGATGCGAGAGCACTTCTCAATCGCACATTCCCTGCCAGATGGGTACAACGAAGGGGGAGTGTGGACTTTTCTACTAGAACTCCTGATCTAACTCCTCTACTACCTGTGGGGTACTCTCAAGAAGAAGGACGACGGTTCAGTCCCGCGTCCGGCCATCCTGATTTAGGTTTTCCATGATTTCCCTAAATCGCTCCAGGCAAATGCCGGGAAGGTTCCTTTCAAAAGCGCACGGCCGACTTCCTTCCCCGTCCTTCCCTAATCCGATGAGACCGATGACCTCGCTGTCTGGTCTCCTTCCCCACACAACCCCCAACCCTACTCTCAAGAAGACCATTTACACTGCAAGACCACAAACACTACATGACCTTAAAGAGCAAATTAAACAAGTTTGTGATGCTATTCCATTAGGAACAATACAGTTGGCATGTCGCTCTGTCGTTGACAGTGCATTCCAGCTGAAGGATGTCATTTTCAACATTAACCACCTTTATTTGCGCCTTAAGCTACACCACGAACATCAGAAACATAGTACATCTCCTTTAGTTAAAGACATGTTCAGGTTCAAAGAATGTATACATTATATATATATATATATATATATATATATATATATATATATATATATATATGCACATTGGTCCATACAATACAGTGACTATGCATATTTGTGTACATGGTTAGATGCATGTATACATGGATGTATATATATAAAATACACACACACACACACACACACACACACACACATATATATATATATATATATATATATATATATATATATATATATATATAGGGTGGTCCATTGATCGTGACCGGTCCAAATATCTCACGAAATAAGCGTCAAACGAAAAAACTACAAAGAACGAAACTCATCTAACTTGAAGGGAGAAACCAGATGGCGATATGGTTGGCCCGCTGGATGGCGCTGCCATATGTCAAACGGATATCAACTGCGTATTTTAAAATAGGAACCCCCATTCTTTAATTACATATTCGTCTAGTACGTAAAGAAATATGAATGTTTTAGTTGGACCTCTTTTTTCACTTTGTGATAGATGACGCTGTAATAGTCACAAACGTATTAGTACCTGGTATCACGTAACATTCCGCCAGTGCGGACGGTATTTGCTTCGTGATACATTACCCGTGTTAAAATGGACCGTTTACCAATGGCGGAAAAGGCCGATATCGCGTTGATGTATGGCTATTGTGATCAAAATGCCCAATGGGCGTGTGCTATGTATGCTGCTCGGTATCCTGGACGACACCATCCAAGTGTCCGGACCGTTCGCCGGATAGTTATGTTATTTAAGGAAACAGAAAGCGTTCATCCACATGTGAAACGTCAACCACGACCTGTAACATATGATGATGCTGTTGCGACTAATCCGCACATCAGTAGCAGACAAACTGCGCGAGAATCGGGAATCTCAAAAATGTCGGTGTTGAAAATGCTACATCAACATCGATTGCTCCCATACCATATTTCTGTGCACCAGGAATTGCATGGCGATGACTTTGAACGTTGTGTACAGTTCTGCCACTGGGCACAAGAGAAATTACGGGACGATGACAGATTTTTTGCACGCGTTCTATTTAGCGACGAAGCGTCATTCACCAACAGCGGTAACGTATACCGGCATAGTATGCACTATTGGGCAACGTAAAACGCACGATGGCTGCGACAAGTGGAACATCAGTGACCTTGACGGGTTAATGTATGGTGCGGCATAATGGGAGGAAGGATAACTGGCCCGCATTTTATCGATGCCAATGTAAATGGTGCAATGTATGCTGATTTCCTACGTAATGCTCTACTGATGTTACTACAAGATGTTTCACTGCATGACAGAATGGCGATGTACTTCCAACATGATGGATGTCCGGCACATAGCTCGCATGCGGTTGAAGCGGTACTGAATATTTCATGACAGGTGGATTAGTCGTCGAAGCACCATACTATGGCCCGCACGTTCACCGGTTCTGACGTCCTCGGATTCCTTTCTGTGGGGAAAGTTGAAGGATATTTGGTATCGTGATCCACCGACAACACCTGACAACATGCGTCAGGGCATTGTCAATACATGTGCGAACATTGCGGAAGGCGAACTAATCGCTGTTGAGAGGAATGTCGTTACACGTATTGCCAAATGCATTGAGGTTGACGGGCATCATTTTGAGCATTTATTGCATTAATATTACTGTGGTATTTACAGGTAATCACGCTGTAACAGCAAGCGTTCTCAGAAATCATAATTTCACAAAGGTATATGTATAACATTGGAACAACCGAAATAAACGTTCTGTATTTTAATTTAAAAAACCTACCTGTTACCAACTGTTCGTCTAAAATTGTAAGCCATATGTTTGTGACTATTACAGTGCCATCTATCACAAAGCGAATAAAATGGTCCAACTAAAACATATTTCTTTACGTACTACACGAATATGTAATAAAAAATGGGGTTTCCTATTTTAAAAAAAACGCAGTTGATATCCGTTTGACCTATGGCAGCGCCATCTAGCGGGCCAACCATAGCGCCATCTGGTTTCCCGCTTCAAGCTAGACAAGTTTCGTTCTTCTAGTTTTTTCCTTTGACGCTTCTTTCGTGAAATATTTTGCCTGGTCACGATCAATGGACCACCCTGTATACACATCTCAAAAAATGTTTTGCATCACCCCAGTTCCCAGAAGTCCTGAAAATAGACATTGACTATTAATATTGTATCACAGACACAGGACCTTTGACCGTTCAGAGATGTCACTAAACCCACCCAAAGATGTAAACAACCATGCATGAGCAGCGCCTATTAGACGGAGGCGGTCCGACAGCTGATCAGTTCCACTAATTCCACAGGAAGGAGGTACACGGGTCGTGTTGTCTGTAGTTCAACCGTGCCTATACGGTCAATACAGCGGTTCGATCGCGTCCGCATTGTTACTTTGTGACAGGAAGGGCTCTCAGCAAAGGAAGCGTCCAGGCGTCTCGGAGTGAACCAAAGCGATGTTGTTCGGACATGGAGGAGATACTGAGAGACAGGAACTGTCGATGTCATGCCTCGCTCAGGTCGCCCAAGGGCTACTACTGCAGTGGATGACCGCTACCTACGGATTATAGCTCGGAGGAACCCTGACAGCAAGGCCGCCATGTTGAATGATGCTTTTGGTGCAGCCACAGGACGTCGTGTTACGACTCAAACTGTGCGCAGTAGGCTACACGATGCGCAACTTCACTCCCGACGTCCTTGGCGATGTCCTTCTTTGCAACCACGACACTATGCAGCGCGGTACAGATGGCCCCAACAACATGCCGAATGGACCGCTCAGGATTGGCATCACGTTCTCTTCACCGATGAGTGTCGCATATCCCCTCTTAGAGACAATCATCGGAGACGTGTTCAGAGGCAACCTGGTCAAGCTGAACGCCGTAGACACACTGGCCAGCGAGTGCAGCTAGGTGGAGGTTCGCTGCTGTTTTGGGGTGGAATTATGTGCGGCTGAGGTAAGCCACTGGTGATGAAGGAAGGCGCCGTAATGCCTGTACGATACGTGAATGCCATCCTCCAACCGATAGTGCAACCATATCGGCAGCATATTTGTGAGACATTCGTCTTGATGGGCGGCAGTTCGTGCCCCCATAGTGCATCTGGTGAATGACTTCTTTCAGGATAACGACATCGCTCGACTAGAGTGGCCAGTATGTTCTCAGGATATGAACCCTATCGAACATGGCTGTGATAGATTGAAAAGGGCCGTTTATGGACGACGTGGCCCACAAACCACTCTGAGGGATCTACGCCGAATCGCCGTCGAGAAGTGGGACAATATGGACCAACCAACAGTGCCTTGATATTGTGGATAGTATGGCACGACGAATACAGCCATGCATCAATGCAAGATGACGTGCTACTGGGTATTAGAGGTACCTGTGTGTGCAGTAATCTGGACCACCACCTCTGAAGGTCTCGCTTTATGGTGGTACGACATGCAATAGGTGGTTTTCATGAGCAATAAAATGGGCGGAAATGATGTTTATGTTGATCTATATCCCAATTTTCTGTACAGGTTCCGGAACTCTCGGAACTGAGGGGGATGCAAAACTTTTTTTATATATACACTCCTGGAAATTGAAATAAGAACACCGTAAATTCATTGTCCCAGGAAGGGGAAACTTTATTGACACATTCCTGGGGTCAGATACATCACATGATCACACTGACAGAACCACAGGCACATAGACACAGGCAACAGAGCATGCACAATGTCGGCACTAGTACAGTGTATATCCTCCTTTCAAAGCAATGCAGGCTGCTATTCTCCCATGGAGACGATCGTAGAGATGCTGGATGTAGTCCTGTGGAACGGCTTGCCATGCCATTTCCACCTGGCGCCTCAGTTGGACCAGCGTTCGTGCTGGACGTGCAGACCGCGTGAGACGACGCTTCATCCAGTCCCAAACATGCTCAATGGGGGACAGATCCGGAGATCTTGCTGGCCAGGGTAGTTGACTTACACCTTCTAGAGCACGTTGGGTGGCACGGGATACATGCGGACGTGCATTGTCCTGTTGGAACAGCAAGTTCCCTTGCCGGTCTAGGAATGGTAGAACGATGGGTTCGATGACGGTTTGGATGTACCGTGCACTATTCAGTGTCCCCTCGACGATCACCAGTGGTGTACGGCCAGTGTAGGAGATCGCTCCCCACACCATGATGCCGGGTGTTGGCCCTGTGTGCCTCGGTTGTATGCAGTCCTGATTGTGGCGCTCACCTGCACGGCGCCAAACACGCATACGACCATCATTGGCACCAAGGCAGAAGCGACTCTCATCGCTGAAGACGACACGTCTCCATTCGTCCCCCCATTCACGCCTGTCGCGACACCACTGGAGGCGGGCTGCACGATGTTGGGGCGTGAGCGGAAGACGGCCTAACGGTGTGCGGGACCGTAGCCCAGCTTCATGGAGACGGTTGCGAATGGTCCTCGCCGATACCCCAGGAGCAACAGTGTCCCTAATTTGCTGGGAAGTGGCGGTGCGGTCCCCTACGGCACTGCGTAGGACCCTACGGTCTTGGCGTGCATCCGTGCGTCGCTGCGGTCCGGTCCCAGGTCGACGGGCACGTGCACCTTCCGCCGACCACTGGCGACAACATCGATGTACTGTGGAGACCTCACGCCCCACGTGTTGAGCAATTCGGCGGTACGTCCACCCGGCCTCCCGCATGCCCACTATACGCCCTCGCTCAAAGTCCGTCAACTGCACATACGGTTCACGTCCACGCTGTCGCGGCATGCTACCAGTGTTAAAGACTGCGATGGAGCTCCATATGCCACGGCAAACTGGCTGACACTGACGGCGGCGGTGCACAAATGCTGCGCAGCTAGCGCCATTCGACGGCCAACACCGCGGTTCCTGGTGTGTCCGCTGTGCCGTGCGTGTGATCATTGCTTGTACAGCCCTCTCGCAGTGTCCGGAGCAAGTATGGTGGGTCTGACACACCGGTGTCAATGTGTTCTTTTTTCCATTTCCAGGAGTATATATATATATATATATATATATATATATATATATATATATATATATATATCTGTCGGTGTGTGTTAATGTGAATGAATGAACTGTGTGTAGTGTAATTGTAATGTGATCCATGAAATTGTATTTTAAACAGATAATTGTTAATTATTTGTGACACAGATTTTTTGACAGTCTCTTAAATTCTAAAAATACTCACACAGAGTTATTACACCCAACGCTTCGGTGACCTAAACAACTGATTATAATGATTTCCTTTTATTGGAGGTACGTTAACATGCAGATACGTTATTGCACACAAAAGCCACAACAACTTTTCAACATGATCTCTTTTGGTCTCAGGAATTGAAAAGTTAGGGTTCGTATGAATGTATATTTATTAGTAGCAAACTCGTTTGTTAATTCTAATTGGCCCAGTATGGCAAAATTTGCATCAGAAAATGAAAATAATGACGGAGACACCCTAATATTTCCATAAATGCACAATTTCAATCAGTTATCCCAGTAATACCCGGCCTATAAGAGCGGTAATTACTAAAACCGGTTGTACTGACTGTAATCAAAAGCACTCCGCATTCAGGCCACGAGTGGCCAACTGGAACCATCCGACCGCCATGTCATCCTCGGTGGAGGATGCGGATAGGAGGGGCATGGGGTCAGCACACCGCTCTCCCGGTCGTTATGATGGTATTCTTGACCCAAGTCGCTACTTTTCGGTCGAGTAGCTCCTCAATTGGCATCACGAGGCTGAGTGCACCCCGGAAAATGGCAACAGCGCATGGCGGCCTGGATGGTCACCCATGCAAGAGCTGACCACGCCCGACAGCGCTTAACTTCGGTGATCTCATGGAAACTGGTGTATGCGCTGCTGCAAGGCCGTTGTCGTACTGACTGTAATAGCAGACGACAATAGGGTAAGATGGTAACTGATAAGACTTCAAATAACTGCAGGAAAGGACACAATTCTCTTATAAATAAAAGAGGGCTTCAATAGTAACAAATAACATTTCGTATTCTGAAAACGATTAAGATAAATTAACAATTGTTTAATACAGAATGTAGGAAAAGTGCGTCTTGCTAGGTCAGCGGTACTGCTCGAAAATGTACAACGTCTTCTCTTTTATCGGACTAAAGAAAATTAACAGAGTATATGTCGTCTTCTATAATCATTGTCTACACAGATAATAAATCGTGCTTATTGTCTTTCTCCTTGTCACTCAATGGAATTCACATAAAAGTCAGTGTTTTTCACATTTTACAGAAAAAAATATTAAGTCCTTTTTTTCAAGTCTTGGATGTCCAGTTCGTCCCCGTACCAATATCCAGGATATTAGATCAATTACAACAGTTGTTAGCCGACATACCTCAGGAGAGGATACAGAGGCCCTTCGCAACCGAATCGGTGCGTGCATCCAGGCCAGAGGGGAGCAGCATCATACTGATAACTGGGCGCACATTTGAGTCCAATCGTAACCACTAAAATAACATCACATGCCCTCTCAACCTGTGATGTTTCATTTCGTTTCCTTCTTTGCTTCCATGGACTTCACTTTTTTGTCTGGCGTTGTTCGAAGCTATAAGATATCCGAATCAAGGCTGCCAGAAGTTTCCCCAACTAAAATACCCTGATATTTCCTTGATTTCTGGACAAGTTTTAGCATTTTTCCCTGACAAATATTGGGATCTCGAGGGTAAGTAAAGATATACATTGGGAAAAATTTAAGGAGTTCCTTAATTCTCCCCCATGTGAGCAAAAATCTTTAGTACTAACATCAACATCTTTTGTAATGAACTGTTTTTAGATGGAGAAAGCAAGGAAAATGTTATATGTGTTAAATTAAGACAACAGTTGTTATTTTATAAGGGGCGTCCAAAAAGAAACGACCCAGAGTCTGGAATGCGCAAACTGGTGACAGGAGGGTAATATCGTGGCGTGTGTAACGAGGTGTGGTTCCGACCAGACGTTGGAAGTTTACAGACCGTCGCTAGAGGACACACGTGCAAGTCACGTTGCTATACAGAGCCAGCAGCAGCATGCATCAATCGTCCAATGCTGCCAGTGCGCTACAAACAGTGGCACGGAGGCGTGAACAGAAGAGCAAAGGGGTGTTGTTCGTTTCCTGACAGCGGAAGGAGTAGGAGGACCAGACATCCATCGACGAATGTCACAAGTGTATTGTGAACACTGCATGTCCCTTGCAAGGGTCAAGGCGTGGAACAAGCGCTTCAGGGAAGGACGGGTGTCGTTAGCCGATGATGCACGGTCTGGAGTACCACACTGTATTACCAATGACATCGTCCAGCTGGTGGATGTACTCATTACCCAGGACCGCCGAGTGACAATGAAAGCCACAGCCGCCGTGGTCGGATTGAGTGTCGCAAGTGTCCACACCATCGTGAAGGATCGACTGCACATGTGGAAAGTGTGTGCCCAATAGGTGCCCCATAGTCTTCAACCACAACAGAAAGCATGTCGAATGGCCCACTGTCGTGCCCATCTGCAGCGCTATGCTTGGGAAGCGAATGCGTTCTTGGTACGACTGGTGGCTGGAGATGAGTCATTGTGTCATCACTTCGAACCAGAATCAAAACGACAACCTCTCCAGTGGAAGCCAAGACCATCCACACGAGAGCAGGAAAGGTTATGCTGACGTTCTTCTTTGACCAAGATGGCCCCCTTCTGATTCACTTCCTACCCGGCGTTACTCGCAAACCTTGACGACCCTTCGCCAAGCAATCAAATCAAAACAACCAGGTAATCTCACCTGTGCGGTTATTCTGCTCCACGACAATCCAAAGCGTCATAGGGCCGACACAGTCGCGGCACTCCAGCAGAAATTCAAATGGGAGGTTCTCGGCCACCCTCCATACAGTCTCTCCCTGTGATTACGCCATTTTTGGTCCCCTTAAAAAGGCTCTGAGGGGCAAACGATTCACTTCAGGTGCGGAACTGGTTAACATCGCAGCCCCGGGAATTTTATGAGATAGCCATACACCGCCTAGTGTCACAGTCGGACAAGTGTCTCAACAGCCAGGGTCAATACTTCTAACATACAAGTACTGGTTTCTGTAATTGTGCCTCAAGCTCGTTTCTTTTTGAGCGCACCTTACACACTACTGGCCATTAAAATTGCTACACCAAGAAGAAATGCAGATGATAAACGGGTATTCATTGGACAAATATATTATACTAGAACTGACATGCGATTACATTTTCACGCAGTTTAGGTGCATAGATCCCGAGAAATCAGTACCCAGAAGAACCACCTCTGGCCGTAATAACGGCCTTGATACGCCTGGGCATTGAGTCAAACAGAGCTTGGATGGCGTGACAGGTACAACTGTCCATGCAGCTTCAACACGATACCACAGTTCATCAAGAGTAGTGGCTGGCGAATTGTGACGAGCCAGTTGCTCGGCCACCATTGACCAGATTTTTTCAATTGGTGAGAGATCTGGAGAATGTGCTGGCCAGGGCAGCAGTCGAACATTTTCTGTATCCAGAAAGTCCCGTACAGGACCTGCAACATGCGGTCGTGCATTATCTTGCTGAAATGTAGGGTTTCGCAGGGATCGAATGAAGGGTAGAGCCACGGGTCGTAACACATCCGAAATGTAACGTCCACTGTTCAAAGTGCCGTCAATGCGAACAAGAGGTGACGGAGACGTGTAACCGATGGCACCCCATACCATCACGCCGGGTGATACGCCAGTATAGCGATGACGAATACTCGCTTCCAATGTGCGTTCACCACGATGTCAAACACGGATGCGACCATCGTGATGCTGTAAACAGAACCTGGATTCGTCCGAAAAAATGACGTTTTGCCATTCGTGCAC
The DNA here is from genome assembly GCF_021461385.2 of Schistocerca piceifrons. Lineage (NCBI taxonomy): Eukaryota > Metazoa > Arthropoda > Insecta > Orthoptera > Acrididae > Schistocerca > Schistocerca piceifrons. The sequence continues at coordinate 79,138,514 of NC_060148.1, read as the reverse complement.
CCAGGTTCGTCGTCGAGTACACCATCGCAGGCGCTCGTGTCTGTGATGCAGCATCAAGGGTAACCACAGCCATGGTCTACGAGCTGATAGTCCGTGCTGCTGCAAACGTCGTGGAACTGTTTGTGCAGATGGTTGTTGTCTTGCAAACGTCCCCATCTGTTGACTCAGGGATCGAGACGTGGCTGCACGATCCGTTACAGCCGTGCGGTTAAGATGCCTGTCATGTCGACTGCTAGTGATACGAGGCCGTTGGGATGCAGCATGGCGTTCCGTATTACCCTCCTGAACCCACCGATTCCATATTCTGCTAACAGTCACTGGATCTCGACCACTGCGAGCAGCAATGTCGCAATACGATAATCCGCAATCGCGATAGGCTACAATCCGACCTTTATCAAAGTCGGAAACGTGCCGGTACGCATTTCTCCTCCTTACACGAGGCATCACAACAACGTTTCACCAGGCAACGCCGGTCAACTGCTGTTTGCTTATGAGAAATCGGTTGGAAACTTTCCTCGTGTCAGCACGTTGTAGGTGTCGCCACCGGCGCCAACCTCGTGTGAATGCTTTGAAAAGCTAATTATTTGCATATCACAGCATCTTCTTCCTGTCGGTAAAATTTCGCGTCTGTAGCACGTCATCTTCGTGGTGCAGCAATTTTAATGGCCAGTAGTGTATTTCAATGAAACTAAACACATTTCTGACAAAAATACACATTTCCTTGGAGTCGTAAGACAGATTTAAAATACCTTCACTGATTTCAGGACTAACCTGAGAAAAAAGTAGGCCTCTTGGAAGAAGGGTATAAGGCAAGGAAAAGTTGTGTAAACCAACACTATAGGTGATCACCAATAAAATGTTGGTTCTACTATGTTCGTTATTGTTGGTTATTAGTCACTGTGTTATGGCTATTATTTTACAAGTATTGAGTGATTTTTCTTTTTACAAATATATGAGTACATAGCGTACAAACCGCCAGCGACTCACAATTTTCTTCGTCGTATCGTCCACGCTTGCTAATGTATAAAATATTTTCGAAGTGCGAAAATGTACTAGAATAACTAAAATACCTGTAAAACGCTGCACTGTAAAATATACTTGCGGTGAGACAATCGCAATTTCTGAATTCCATCGCCCATGGGCCTCTGGCCTGCCGAGGAGCACCTCAGTACTAGGTCCGTGGAAAAACCACGAAAATCCGCCGCATTATGCCAGACACAGACAGACCCGTCCTGTAGGCAGGTCGGTGAGACTAGATCCTATGGGCAGGGCTTGGCCATTAGTGGGAAACGATGGGCTTCAGATCGGCAGAACCAATCCGTTAGAGGTACCCACAGAAAAGACCTGCAGTTTTGGCTCATAGGGGAAGTCCAGTCGTGTAGCCAGCTATTCACGTGTCACAGACACCATGTTGATGAAATGAGACCGCTTTCACCATTCCATGCAACAGATAACTGGCGCAAATACTCTGAGAATCGGTACTAATGAGGATAAGTAGCAACACACCGTAAAGATGACCGCTGAGCCGCAGACAGGTGCGCAGAAAAGACCCTCTACATCTACATCTACATCCATATTCCGCAAGCCACGTATTGTTAGTGGAAAGAAAGATTGTCGGTATGCTTCTGTGTGGGCTCTAATATCTCTGATTTTATCCTCATGGTCTCTTCGCGAGATATACGTAGGAGGGAGCAATATACTGCTTGACTCCTCGGTGAAGGTATGTTCTCGAAACTTTGACAAAAGCCCGTACCGAGCTACGGAGCGTCTCTCCTGCAGAGTCTTCCACTGGAGTCTATCTATCATCTCCGTAACGCTTTCGCGATTACTAAATGATCCTGTAACGAAGCGCGCTGCTCTCCGTTGGATCTTCTCTATCTCTTCTATCAACCTTATCTGGTACGGATCCCACACTGTTGAGCAGTATTCAAGCAGCGGGCGAACAAGCGTGCTGTAACCTACTTCCTTTGTTTTCGGATTGCATTTCCTTAGGATTCTTCCAATGAATCTCAGCCTGGCATCTGCTTTACCGACGATCAACTTTATATGATCATTCCATTTTAAACTACTCCTAATGCGTACCCCAGATAATTTATGAAATTAACTGCTTCCAGTTGCTGACCTGCTATTTTGTAGCTAAATGATAAGGTATCTTTCTTTCTTTGTATCCGCAGCACATTACACTTGTCTATATTGAGATTCAATTGCCATTCCCTGCACCATGCGTCAATTCGCTGCAGATCCTCCTGCATTTCAGTACAATTTTCCATTGTTACAACCTCTCGAAAATACCACAGCATCATCCGCAAAAAGCCTCAGTGAAGTTCCGATGTCATCCACAAGGTCATTTATGTATATTGTGAATAGCAACGGTCCTACGACACTCCCCTACGGCACACCTGAAATCACTCTTACTTAGGAAGACTCCTCTCCATCGAGAATGACATGCTGCGTTCTGTTATCTAGCAACTCTTCAATCCAATCACACAATTGGTCTGATAGTCCATACGCTCTTACTTTGTTCACTAAACGACTGTGGGGAACTGTTTCGAACGCCTTGCGGAAGTCAAGAAACACGGCATCTACCTGGGAACCCGTGTCTACGGCCCTCTGAGTCTCGTGGACGAATAGCGCGAGCTGGGTTTCACACGAACGTCTTTTTCGAAACCCGTGCTGACTCCTACAGAGTAGATTTCTAGTCTCCAGAAAAGTTATTATACTCGAACATAATACGTGTCCCAAAAGTCTACAACTGATAGTCTCCCAACCAAATTTTCGGCCATAGCCTTTGTCACAAAACAAGAGCATACACCCATTCACACAGTCACTCAGGCACAACTCAAGCACACGTGACCGCCATCTTCGGCCACTGACTCAACAATATCTGAGCATCAGATCCAAACGAACCACTCCTGTTGCCTCCCTGGCTCTCGTCGGCAGCTGCTCGGCTAGCAGCAAGAAGTGGTGGCAGCAGTGACTGCAATCCGAGGGGAATGGTAGGAAGGGGAGAAGCAGTAGTAATGCCTTCTCTGCGCGATAGCAATGGAGATACTATCGAAGACAGTGCTGCCAAAGCAAAGTTACTAAACACAGCCTTCCGAAATGCCTTCACAAAAGAAGACGAAGTAAATATTCCAGAATTCGAATCAAGAATAGCTGCCAACATGAGTAACGTCGAAGTAAATACCCTCGGAGTAGTGAAGCAACTTAAACCACTTAATACAAGCAAGTCTTCTGGTCCAGACAGTATACCAATTAGGTTCCTTTCAGAGTACGCCGATGCATTAGCTCCATACTTAACAATCATATACAACCGTTCGCTCGACGAAAGATCCGTACCCAAAGACTGGAAAGTTGCACAGCTAACACCAATATTCAAGAAAGGTAGTAGGAGTAATCCACTAAATTGCAGATCTATATCATTAACGTCGATATGCAGCAGGATTTTGGAACATATATTGTGTTCGAACATCATGAATTACCTCGAAGAAAACGGTCTATTGACACACAGTCAACATGGGTTTAGAAAATATCGTTCCTGTGAAACACAAGTAGCTGTTTATTCATATGAAGTGTTGAGTGCTATTGACAAGGGATTTCAGATCGATTCCGTACTTCTGGATTTCCGGAAGGCTTTTGTCACTGTACCACACAAGCGGCTCGCAGTGAAATTGCGTGCTTGTGGCATATCGTCTCAGTTATGTGACTGGATTTGTGATTTCCTGTCAAGAGAGGTTACAATTCATAGTAATTGACGAAAAGTCAACGAGTAAAACAGAAGTGATTTCTTGCGTTCCCCAACGTAGTGTTATGGGACCTTTGCTGTTCCTTATCTCTATAAACGATTTGGGCGACAATCTGAGCAGCCGTCTTCGGTTGTTTGCAGATGATGCTGTCGTCTATCGACTGATAAAGTGATCAGAAGATCAAAACAAACTGCAAAACCGCATAGAAAAGATATCTGAATGGTGCGGAAATTGTCAGTTGACCCTAAATAACGAAAACTGTGAGGTCATCGACATGAGTGCTGAAAGGAATCCATTAAACTTCGGTTACACGATAAATCAGTCAAATCTAAAGGTTGTAAATTCAATTAAAAACCTGGGAACTAGAATTACAAACAACTTAAATTGGAAGGAACACACAGAAAATGTTGTGGGGAAGGCTAACCAAAGACCGCGTTTTATTGGTATTCTAACAATCCTACCACAACAAAGGTCAAAAATTAATTATGATTTGTAGTGTTGCTCACGCTGCTAAATATTGAATTTTCGGGCAACAACAAAGTTATATTATGTGGCAGGTGTCAGTAGAGCACAGTTAATAAAGTCATTTCATGAAATAATCGATAAACTACGCACTCATCTTTTCGTGTTTCCCACGCTGGTCTCGTTGTGAACTCATGGCTCAGTCGTCGAAAATCTAGGTAGTGATGATTCCAAGCTTGGATGCAAAGAGGCCTAGGTGTTATTCTGCGATATTCAGAAGTTTTATAGATGTGTTTCACAAACCATTCTTGAAGATTAAACCTTTTAAAGTTAGGACAATGGTGATGTAAAAAAGTAATCAGCACTCCGAATTTAAGTTACACTTCTTTTTTATTGCTTTTGTTACAATATCACGCAAGTCATTCCAAAACGTCACTACACAAAACATACTTGAAAATATCTTCCTCACTGTTAAAGTTCACATTTTATAAACTGACTACAATTTGCGCCTTTTCTACATGACGACCAAGTCTAATAAGAATTCACACAAGAATAATATCATTGCAATATAAACATATCCATGTATCAAAGTACTTCTACATTAATGAAATCTGCTTTACAGAAACACAGTAGAATAGTGCTGGTATCGAGAGGTTGAGGTGAGGTGCTGCAATGCTTACGTAATTCAAGTACCATTACAGTATGACACTTAGAACATGTAACATATCTCCTAAGGAGACTGTCTACACTACACGTGTCTGTCCTCTTTTACAATACTGCTGCGCGGTGTGGGATCCTTACCAGATAGGACTGACGGAGTACATCGGAAAAGTCCAAAGAAGGGCAGCAGGTTTTGTATTGTCGCGAAATAAGGGAGAGACGGCCACTGAAATGATACAGGATTTGCGGTGGCCATTAAAACAAAGGCGTTTTTCGTTTGACAGAATCGTCTCACAAAATTCCAATCACCAGCTTTCTCCTCTGAATGTGAAATTATTTTGTTGAAACCGACCTATATAGGCAGAAACGATCACCACGATAAAATAAGGGAAATTAGAGCTCGTACGGAAAGATATAGGTGTTCGTTCTTTACGCGCGCTATACGAGATTGGAATAATAGAGAACTGTCACGGTGGTTCGGTGAACCCTCTGCCAGGCACTTAAATGTTGTTTCCAGAGTATCCATGTAGATGTACTGACAGCCTTAGGAGAGCCAGTCCTGACAAAACTCTACCATCTGGTGAGCAAAATGTATGAGACAGGCGAAATACCCACAGACTTCAAGAAGAATATAATAATTCCAATTCCAAAGAAAGCAGGTGTCGACAGATGTGAAAATTACCGAACTATCAGTTTAATAAGTCACTGCTGCAAAATACTAACCCAAATTCTATACAGACGAATGGAAAAACAAGTAGAAGCTGACCTCGGAGAAGATCAGTTTGGATTCCGCAGAAATGTTGGAACACGTGAGGCAATACAGACCCTACGACTTATGTTAGAAAATAGATTAAGGAAAGGCAAACCTACATTTCTAGCATTTGTAGACTTAGAGAAAGCTTTTGACAATGTTGATTGGAATACTCTCTTTCAAATTCAAAAGGTGGCAAAGGTAAAATACAGGGAGCGAAAGGCTATTTACAATTTGTACAGAAACCAGATGGCAGTTATAAGAGTCGAGGGGCATGAAAGGGAAGCAGTGATTGGGAAGGGAGTGAGACAGGGTTGTAGCCTCTCCCCGATGTTGTTCAATCTGTATATAGAGCAAGCAGTAAAAGAAACAAAAGAAAAATTTGGAGTAGGTATTAAAATCCAAGGAGAAGAAATAAAAACTTTGAGGTTCGCCGATGACATTGTAATTCTGTCAGAGACAGCAAAGGATTTGGAAGATAAGTTGAACGGAATGGACATTGTCTTGAAAGGAGGATATAAGATGAACATCAACAAAAGCAAAATGAGGATAATGGAATGTAGTCGAATTAAGTCGGGTGATGCTGAGGGAATTGGATTAGGAAATGAGACACTTAAAGTAGTAAAGGGGTTTTGCTATTTGGGGAGAAAATTAACTGATGATGGTCGAAGTAGAGAGGATATAAAATGTAGACTGGCAATGGCAAGGAAAGCATTTCTGAAGAACAGAAATTTGTTAACATCGAGTATAGATTTAAGTGTCAGGAAGTCGTTTCTGAAAGTATTTGTATGGAGTGTAGCCATGTCTGGAAGTGAAACATGGATGATAAATAGTTTGGACAAGAAGAGAATAGAAGCTTTCGAAATGTGGTGCTACAGAAGAATGCTGAAGATTAGATGGGTAGATCACGTAACTAATGAGGAGGTATTGAAAAGAATATGGGAGGAGTTTGTGGCACAACTTGACTAGAAGAAGGGATCGGTTGGTAGGACGTGTTCTGAGGCATCAAGGGATCACCAATTTAGTACTGGAGGGAAGAGTGGAGGGTAAAAATCGTAGAGGGAGACCAAGAGTTGAATACACTAAGCAGATTCAGAAGGATGTAGGCTGCAGTAGGTACTGGGAGATGAAGAAGCTTGCACAGGATAGAGTAGCATGGAGAGCTGCATCAAACCAGTTGCAGGACTAAAGACCACAACAACAACAACAACAACAATTTCCCTGATTTCTCTGGCACTTTTGAAACTCCCTGATATCCCCTGACTTCCAGAACTTGTGGCAACCCTGTAAACACAGCAAATCTTTTGTTACCACCCAGTGTAATGAGGCCTTCTGTCGCACGCAGGTTCGCATCTCCAGAGCGCTGCAGCGCCGGCTGGCCGTGGAGCGGGAACGCTGCCTGGGCGCCGGCGACGTGCTGGCCACACCCACGCCGGGCACTGCGTCCAGTGTTGCCTTCTCGACGGTCGAGGGGCTCGAGATCGTGCACCCTGCGGCGGCCGCCGCAGAGGCCCTCCCAAGGGGCCGCGGCAGGTACTTCGCTGACGTCGGCGCCTGCTGAGGTGGCGGTACAGAACCCCACCTTCGACGCTCGTGAGGTCGCCAGTACCACCTGCCTCATGAGCGAATTCTGTCGGCATCTGCTGAGATTTTCATCACCACACCCACATTCGATGGACCCAGTCGCTGGCTGCAGAGGTTGCCGACCCAAACTGTTGTTGGCACTTGCTCAGATGCCCATTACAGCCCCAAACATTGACGACTGCCGATGTTCCAAATACAGTCCACAACTTCACAATCCTGCTGAGATATACAGCACCATATCGGAATGTGATGGGCCTTGCCACTGCCAGATGAGGTTCCCAGCAGTTTCCAGCCTTGATTCACATTGGTACCTGCTGAGGCCCACTACACAATATCCAACCTCAGCAGCTTCCGTTGGCTTCTGCTGAGGTCTCCAGGACAATCATCACCTTTGACAGCTCATGTCGACACTTGTTGAGATCTTCAATGCCACCTCCAATTTTGATGGTGTACATTGTCGTTTCAGCCTCTTACACAATTTTCGGTTTGGAGAGATATAAGCTATTCAGAAGCAGCAATACCGACATGTTTCAGTTGTATGAGGGTCATTTCGGAATTATTACCTCCCAGTTATTTTCCTGGAAACTATAACAGATACAGAAATCGCAATAACACACGTAGAACAAGGTTTCATCTACATACTAGCCAGCCGCTGTGGCCGAGCTGTCCTAAGCACTTCAGCCCAGAATGGCGCTGTTGCTATGGTCGAAGGTTCGAATCCTGCCTCGGGCAGGGATGTGTGTGATGCCCTTAGGTTAAGTCAGGTTTCAAAAATGGTTCAAATGGCTCTGGGCACTATGAGACTTAATTTCTGAGGTCATCAGTCCCCTAGAACTTAGAACTACTCAAACCTAACCTAAGGACATCACACACATCCACGTCCGAGGCAGGATTCGAACTTGCGACCGTAGCTGTCGCGCGGTTCCAGACTGTAGCGCCTAGAACCGCTTGGCTACTCTGGCCGGCTAAGTCAGGTTTAAGTAGTTCTAAGTCTAGGGGACTGATGACCTCAGGTGGTAAGTCCCATAGTGCTTAGAGCCATTTGAACCGTCATCTACATACTGTCATGTGACTCTTCAAGCTTTCCCGACAGATATGTTGTAAATAGTCTTCACAGACTTGCCGCCGGATCACGTTGTGCAAATTGCACAATATTTCCTCGGAGCAGCTGTCCAACATCGTCAGGTGGTTCACCTTGGTTGGTGGCTAGGTGCGACTGACGGTATCTGCACGTCGACGCCCCGTTTCTAGAACACGCGCGCGAAGAATGCGCAGGCGCATGCGCAAATGATTTTCAGATAGATGGCGCCATATTCTCCCCCTGCCATAACTCCCCCTGCCGAAAATCGCAGAGCCAGACATAACTCACCAAAGAATTTACTAGACCAATGTTATGACGGGTCCTTTATCCAAAAATCTTGATTTTCGTGTCGTGATTTACTGGCTGCCAGCGCAGGGTTCCAGGCTGTGCTCAGCTGAAATCCCACATCCCTGCTGATGAGATTATCGCATATGTATTGCTTCCTTAATGTTGCAATTCCTAAAAGATGATGCCGGGGATAAAACTTCCATCTTTTCATAAGTCATACGGCGTCCTGTATTCAGGCAGTGTTCTGCAATTGCTCACTTCTCCGGTTGGCGAAGGCGTGTGTGACGCTGATGTTCATCGCAGCGTTATTGTACTGTGCGGCGTGTCTGGCCTATATACGCTGCCCCACACTGACAAGGAATCTTCTACACACCACATATCCTCAGGCGAAGATCACCCTTAACCGGATCCAACAGGTTTCGCAGTTTTGCAGATGGCTGAAAAATACACTCAATGCCATATCTTCCGAAGACTCTTCCAATTGTTGACGACATGGCACCAAAATACGGCACAAAGGCCAAACTGGTTGGTGTCTTCGTATCTTCATTCTGCTCCATAGATTAAACTCGCCTGGGGCTGGATGCATTACATATCTGTCTCTCAGAATAAACGTTTTGTCACAACACTGTCTTCAAATGTTGTATTTCACTCGACAGGCTTTCAGGATCAGGTACCACATGTGCTCTGTGAACGAACGTACGTAATGCATTACCGCATTGTGCAGGATGATGGCAGCTTGTGGCCTGCAGATATAGATCTGTATGCGTTGGCTTTCGGTAGACGCTGTGTCCCGAGGTTCCATCTGCTTTGCCTCGTACCAAAACATCAAGATAAGGTGGAGTACATCTTTTTTCGCTTCTATTGTGAACTTTATATTCGGAGGGGGTGAATACAGATGCTAAAGAAACGTAGGTAGTGTATCAAGTCCATGTGGCCTTTCTCTGCCTCGTGATGACTGGGTGTTGTGTGCTGTCCTTAGGTTAGTTAGGTTTAAGTAGTTCTAAGTTCTAGGGGACTGATAACCATAGATGTTAAGTCCCGTAGTGCTCAGAGCCATTTGAACCATTTTTGAACCATGTGGCCACACGACAAATGTATCATCCACACACCGCAGAAAACATCGATCTGGGACTGCGTCATTAAGGAAGCAATACATATCCGTACTGCCTCGAACCCTGCATTGGCTGCCATTAAATCACGACCAGAAAATAAAGAGTTTTCGATAGCAGGCCCGTCATAACATTGGTCTAGTAAGGTCTTCGGTGAGTTACGTCTGGCCGCACTGTTAGTAAACGCAGCATACAGCGCACGCGAAAGAGAGCCGCTCTGCGATTTTCGGCAGGGTCGTTTGAATATGGCACCATCTATCTGCAAATCATTTGCGCATGCGCGATTTCCGCGCCGCGCGCGTGTTCTAGAAATGGGGCGTCTACGTGCGGGTACCCCAGTCGTACCCAGCCACCAGCAAGGTTGAACCACATGAAGATGTCGGACAGCTGCTCCGAGGAAATGTTGTGGAATTTGCCCAACGTGATCCGGCGGCAAGCCCGTGAAGACTATTTACTACGTACTGTCATATTTCCAGATAGTCACCACATTTGCTAAGTACTCTCGCCAGTTAGTAACACGATCCTGCATGCTGTATACACAAAAATCTTAACTAGTTGAGACTAACCTCTGTCTTACAGCTTTGACGGCAGCAGCTGAGTCTGGAAAATGTTGGCCACGTTTTCCATCTTTTATGGGCCTGAAGAGATGGAAGTTGGAGGTGCTGAGTCATGACTGTGCAGCGGAATTGGCAGATTTAGCATTGAGTTCCATGGTCACAAAACTGTTATGGGCCCTGGCGTTATGGTGTTGCAAGATGAACGTCGTCGTCTTCTTTGAACTAACTTTCGGTAAAGCTTTTTTGGGAGTATTTAGTAGTCTGATGTGAAATGGTATTCGAAGGAATGAAACAAAACTCGTGATTCTGTTGATTTTTTATTATAGAAAATGTGTCGATAAAATTTTGTTTCATAGTATCCTAACTCATTTGAGTCAAAGCCTCGTTATGTGATCAAAATCTACAGTTCAAAAGTACAAGTCAGTCTTTCATAGTGTGGGAAACTTGATACCTGTAGAACGGTATTTCCAGTAACTGCAGAACAAGAGAAGGAAAACGTAAACAATTTCTCTTGAGTTGTCAAGATACAACTAAAATGACTATTGTAAAGCCACCAATTATTATTATTATTATTATTATTATTATTATTATTACTGCAAAAGAAAATACACTTCTGAATTGATTCACAAGCCTTTACAGTAAATAGAAGTATGTAAAACTTGACTTTGGGCAAATGAAGAGTTTAACAGCGATCACATTATGATCCATTAATACTTTACTAATTATTCTTCATCATTATGTACAACACTGGATTACTGGTTTCAATACAAGACAAGACGCGCAGGGAAGTGTTATATCCCCTTCTAGTTTCTGATTTATATGAATGATTTACGAGACAATCTGAGCAGCTGCCTTACATTGTTTGCAGATGATACCATCATTTATCGTTTAGTAAAGTCATCAGAAGATCAGGACTAATTGTGAAATGTTTTAGACATCTGTTTGATGCAAAAAGTGGCAAATCATGAAAAGTGTGGGGTTATCCACATGACCACTAAAAGGAATTCGTTCAATTTCGGTTACACGATAAATCAGATACATTATGGTGAGATAGGAGAGAGAGTGTCACTGATATGGTAAGCGATCTGGATTGACAATAATTAAAACAAAGGCGTTTCTCGTTGAGGTAGGATCTTTATATGAAATTTCGATCTCCAACGTTCTCCTCCAGATGCAAAAGTATTTTGCTGTCTCCCACCTACATAGGGAGAAACGATAATTGTAATAAAATAAGAGTAACCAGAGCTCACACGGAAAAATTTAAGGATTCGTTTTTCCCGTACACTGTTGGAGAGTAGAAAGGTAGAGAAGTAGCTTAAAGGTGGTTCAATAAATGGTCTGCCAAGCCCTTTGGGTGTTAACATCAGAGTAGTCATTTAAATGTACATGTAGACAGATGTAGGTGATAATGTTTTATTGAAACCAGGATTCCGTTATTGTATTTAATGATCAAGATCGACCATAAAGAATGATTGTACAGAAATTTCTGAAGAGCTGGAAAAAGTGTATTATTTAATGTAATATTTGCACTGCTTCTCCAAGAAGTGACAGTCAGATCAATGAATAGGATCGTAAATATATGTACATATATACCATCCATTTCGTTTCTACAGTATATCGTGACAATTATTTGATAGTAAATACAATAGTGAACCTATGTTTTCCTCTGTATCTGCAGTCCAAGGTGAAACATCGCATCTGTCATGAACAATAGACAGTTTATACATGTATACTTGTGGTAAGACTGCTGTGTTGATATTGTTATCAGTTACCTGTCTTGTTACTAAAAAAAATAAGTTGTATCTTTGAAACCACTAAACAAATTATTCAACTTGCACTTAATATCGTAACTGGTGAATAGTAACCAGGTCAATTGTTTGTGATGTCTGTGGTCAGCACTTGTACATAACATACTAGTGATAAGAACAAAGAACTTACTATGTCTTATCGTACATAAATATATGAAAAGAACAAGTAATGGACTAATCTAGTCAGCCAAGAATCAATATTCGTAATAAAAGGTGAATTTATTTTTCACCACTGTGACAACACTGGTAAAATACCTTAGCAGTAAGATGGCCGAGTTGATAGCCTGTCAAGAACTGCACACAGATCAAGCATGGAAACAGGAATAAAGGGCACTGAACTGTCAAAAAAGAATTAAATAGAAACAGTGAATGATCCAAGCTCAAGATTTGCAACATCGAGCGAATCTGAATAGGCAGGGCGTCATTGTTGCGTAGTCAGGATGTTGGACTACAAATGGGGAGGTCTGTGTTCAAATCTCCCTCATGCCCCCATAGGTGTGTGTGTGTGCGTGTGTATTTTACATATATTTCAGAAAATTATGAACAGTCCACCTGGTCATTGACGTGTCTGTTTGCTGTTTTCAGATACGTGTCTGTGTCTTGGGGTAATGTCTGATTGCAACAGGGAGGTGTAAGGAAGCGACCTCCAGATGTATGTACCTCCTATTCACTGTACAGACGTACCACGTGTTATGACACTTGTGTTCCATTCTGGATGTTTTGACTCTTGAATCCCTTTGTTGTAATACAGGGTGATTCAAAAAGAATACCACAACTTTAAAAATGTGTATTTAATGAAAGAAACATAATATAACCTTCTGTTATACATCACTACAAAGAGTATTTAAAAAGGTTTTTTTCACTCAAAAACAAGTTCAGAGATGTTCAATATGGCCCCCTCCAGACACACGAGCAATATCAACCCGATACTCCAACTCGTTGCACAGTTTGGATAGCTGCTGTTATTTCTCGTTTCAAATCATCAATGGTGGCTGGGAGAGGTGGCCGAAACACCATATCCTTAACATACCCCCATAAGAAAAAATCGCAGGGGGTAAGATCAGGGCTTCTTGGAGGCCAGTGATGACGTGCTCTGTCACGGGCTGCCTGGCGGCCGATCCATCGCCTCGGGTAGTTGACGTTCAGGTAGTTACGGACAGATAAGTGCCAATGTGGTGGTGCTCCATCCTGCTGAAATATGAATTGTTGTGCTTCTTGTTCGAGCTGAGGGAACAGCCAATTCTCTAACATCTCCAGATACTGTAGTCCAGTTACAGTAGCACCTTCGAAGAAAAAGGGACCAAAAACTTTATTGGCTGAAATGGCACAGAAAACGTTCACCTTAGGCGAGTCACGTTCATATTGAGTTGTTTCCCGTGGATTCTCAGTGCCCCATATACAGACATTGTGACAGTTGACTTTCCCGTTAGTGTGGAAAGTTGCTTCATCACTAAACACAATCTTTGAAACGAAAGATTCATCTGTTTCCATTTGAGCAAGGATAAAATCACAGAAATCGATTCTTTTAATCTTATCAGCTGCAGACAGTGCACGAACCAATTTCAGACGATAAGGTTTCATAACTAATCTTTTTCGGAGGACTCTCCATACAGTTGATTGTGGAATTTGCAGCTCTCTGCTAGCTCTGCGAGTCGATTTTCCTGGGCTGCGAACAAATGCTTGCTGGATGCGTGCTACATTTTCATCACTCGTTCTCGGCCGTCCAGAACTTTTCCCTTTGCACAAACACCCATTCTCTGTAAACTGTTTATACCAACGTTTAATACACCACCTATCAGGAGGTTTAACACCATACTTGGTTCGAAAGGCACGCTGAACAACTGTCGTCGATTCACTTCTGCCGTACTCAATAGCACAAAAAGCTTTCCGTTGAGCGGTCGCCATCTTAGCATCAACTGACGCTGATGCCTAGTCAACAGCGCCTCAAGCGAACAAATGTACAACTAAATGAAACTTTATAGCTCCCTTAATTCGCTGACAGATAGTGCTTAGCTCTGCCTTTTGTCGTTGCAGAGTTTTAAATTCCTAAAGTTGTGGTATTCTTTTTGAATCACCCTGTATAATTCATACCTGTTTTTTTGTTTTGTTTTTTTCACTTCTGTGAGAGGTCTATGCAGCGTCTCTCCTCTTCTCACTATTCATCACACTTACTTGTAATGGTAATATATTCTTACCACATGACTCATATTCTGTAACCATTGTATAGTATGGCAATTGTCAAGACTACAGAACGACAACAGACATGTAATTGAGTGGATCGAAGGTTCATAAGTTTGTGAAAAAATGGGGTCTGAGGGGTTCACTGTTTGTATTTTGCTTCTTTGTCCACAGTTCAGTATACCTTCTTCCTGTTTTCATGGTTGATGTGTGTTCAGTTTTTGACAGGCTATCCACTGGGACATCTTACCACTACATCTAAATGGTGTGCAATGGGGAGTTTCCCTTGCGAGAATAAGACAAAACAAAAGTACCTGTTACTAATCTTCACTCTTGTCCCCCTTCTGTAAGAAATGTAAATACCAGATAACTGAATGCTGAAAATCATTGACAGTTCATGACAATGAAAAGTCGCTGTAATGCTGTATTTGAGATTACATCTTTTAGAGAGAGAGAGCCCTTTTGTTTCAGTATAATGGCTTTCTACTTGAATTTTAAAGACCATTAAGGCATGAAGAAAGTTCACAAAAATCCCCAACAAACATGTTCCTAAACTCAATAAAATGAAATGCAGACATTCAAATGTTCCTAAGAAAACAAAACAAAAATTATTAAAGTTCCTACGATTATGCTTCCCCAAAATAAGGAAAACAGTAAAATAAAGAAGCTCCACGAAAATTAAGAGTTCCTCATACAATAAATTTGTTTCGTTTTGTATCCCAAATATTACCACTACATCACTAAATACATATGGCATAAATGCAGAAATAAGCTTGACGTCTTTAGTTTATAGAATAATTTATAGCACTAAGGGTTTAATGAACAAATAAACACAGTTCCTCTGCTTCACACATATAGGCACTAAGTAGTTTAGTCAATGTAATAATATAAGTGTGATGATCTTGTGTGATGATAACAGTTCCTTTTGTTGCCTACATGACAACAGATCAATAAAGTACAGTCAGTCTTACATTTATCACTATTTCCTTGGTATCCAGGTATATTCTGCATGTGCATCCTATCAGATTTTTGTAGTTTGTAATATATCACAAAACTGTAACTAAAAGAAAGGAAATGAAACTGTTACAAAAAAGAAATAATTCTCAGAACGTTGCATTTTGAAACTTCAAATTATATTTTAGATTTGTCAATGTACAACCAGAAAACTGTTTCGATTGTTTATTAAATATTCGGAAGAAATATTTACTTATGATGTAAAAAAAAGATGTATGTAATACACTGAGTGGAAAATATATATTTGACTATGAATACTGTACCTTATTTTGAGATTTTTGTACCTTCAATACTATTTCATGATTAACCATTATCAGACAATTTAATTTTTGTCTGAAATGCATGAGAAATCTGGAGTGGATGGGTATTTCAAAGGAAATTGTTAAGCTGCACTATTATTTTTTTCCTACATGACAGAAATTGCTGTTAAAACCTATATGGAGGGAGGGTCATGGGTATCAATGCAAATGGACTTGCAATGTTTGTAACATCTTTGGTGATGATACCATAATAACATCCTGTGTGATAACATCCTTGTAAAGTAGGATATTATTCAGTGCATCTCTGAAACATTCAACACACTGAAGATACTCTATTGCAAATGTAATCGATAGAAAATGCTTTATACGGGCTTTCATAAAGAATACTGTCAGTGTCAATTCTTCATTGTGATGCTGATGTTATATCATTTCCGCAACATGTTCCGAGGAATGAGCTCAAGGTCAGCCAAATATGGCAACATAAAAACATTTAAATTAAATAATTGATTCTGCTGTAGAATGTTTTAGTCTCAGTATGTGCTGCTGATTGCGTGTGGAGGTAGGGAGCATCTACATTGTTTGTTGACCTGTTGTCTATAAAAGCGAAAATAATCACTCTCTCTGCCATCATAGATAGGTATCCTTTTCGTTCCAATCCTGCAAATACCTAGATTTTGTTGTGCACTGTCTGTAATCTCATGACCTATCCTAACAAAACGATTTTTGTTGTATAAATCATCATTGTTCAGTAGTACCAAGATGATGGTCATACAAGATGTAAGTTAATGTTTTCCTATTGTAATATTTGCCTCATGATGATATCACACTTCAAAATATGTTTCAGAAATAAAATAATTTAACCAAATTGACAAAGAATGGTCCACTAATAAGCCAAGAAATGAGGATGTCCTCCACAGAATCAACAAAAAGAAAGGGAATGTGTGGAAAGCACTGACCAGAAAAGGAGTAAGATGATGGTATATATGTTCAGACATGACAGAACAGCTTCAATAGCAGTAAAGGGAGGTTTAGAGTGCAAAAACTGTAAAGGAAGACTGAGATTGAAATATATCCAACAAATATTTCTTAACTTTGGGCTTGTGCTACTCTGAGATGTAGAGGTTAACACAGGATAAGAAATTATGGCAGGCAGCATCAGCCCGTTCAGAAGATTCATGAACCAGAAAAATGTCAGTCTATAGAACATGGTTAGGAAATCTCCTCAGGCTTCCACTCAGACGGCTGTGTTGAAATTCTGTGACGTCTCGATGAGTGTTACTTTCATCACCTTCTGACAAAGATAATAACAAGGGTGACACTCAATGAGAGTGATATGATGAAGTTATGATGAGAGTGACAGTCATCGAAACGTCACGGAATTTCAACACAGCCATCTTTAAGGAAGCCTGAGAAAATTTCTTCAACTGTATACACTGGGAAAGTCTACAGTCACATCTATGAAACTTCGTAAATTTTAACAAATAGTCATGGACGAATAGAAGGTAGTATTATTATAATTTGTGAAAAAAGCTTTCATTATATGATTTTTAGAAAAACACTTGATCTGGCAGTATATAGGTTTCGTGTTTGGAACAATCAGCATTTGTAACTAATCAGTGAAGATAATGTAGTTCTTTTGAAAATTACGATTTTTTTTGGGTTTATTATTTTTTCACATAATAAATACAGACTGAAAAATTTTGTAAATTTCAAGTAGAGAGAGGGATATTTTGTTAGATAACATCATTGCTGGTGAGCATCATTCACACGCATTTTTATGGAAAGTTTCAAATGGATATGATGTTCTTTCCTCACCTGGCAGCCACCCGGAAGGTTAGTGTGATATATGATATAGAATTCAAGGGAAACAGGTTTTGTGTTGTCGTTGAATATCTGCATCTGAATGGATCCTCAGTACAGCAGACGAAAAATGAATTGGATCAAGTTTATCCAGACTCTGCACTGATATTTAAGAACATCGATTAAAGGCTTAACGAGTTTAAATGTGGCCACAGAAGAAGATAAGGTGAAACGTTCTCTAACTGTCCATTTGAAATCATTATGGAAAGAGTTCGCACTATGTTGCGACTATGACTTTTGTCCAAAGTGGAATGGGCTTCAGCAATACTTGGACCTAGGAAAGAAAGCTTACATTTGCGAATGCGGATGAAATATGGATCTATCATAACGCTCCAAGGTCCAAGCGATAATCAAGGCCATAGTCATGATCTTCTGAGAGTTCTCCAAAGACAGTTTGATCACGGGCTCCCGGGTTCGATTCCTGGTGGGGCTGGGGATTTTCCCTGCCTGGGGACTGAGTTTTTGTGTTGTACTCATAATTTCATCATCATTATCATGAATGACAGTGGCTAGATTGGACTGTGTAAAAAATTGAACTCAGTGAAAACTTGGAATTTGTATGGGCGATGATGAGCGCGCCATTGTGCCCCCCAAAAAGGTGAGGACCACTGCTATTTGGGATTCACAAGATATATTCCAGGTAGATTTCTTGGGCAATGGTAGAACCTTGAAGTGCCTCCATTGGGCTCAATTACTGGTTGGTTTGAAAGCAGTGCTCACGGAAAGACGGCTGTAATTGATAAATAAGAATAAATGCTCCACGGAGTTTTTGTCGCATCAGATTTGTATTCAGTTTCAAGCTTTCGACGACTTTTTCCGTCGTCATCGTCTGGAGATCTCTGTAAGTTGGATGGTACTTCACGTAGTTGCAGAATAATGTCATGCGGCTGACGTGAAGTCATGAAACTTCCATATGCTACCAGGGGTTATGTCGATGTCGGTGACTGAAGAGCATCAGTAGCGATGCCGATTTCGTTAGGTGGTCGATGACTCCACTGATCTGTGTTGCTTTGTAGCATCCCCTTCGGTGTCTGTTTCCTTGCACTACTAACGGTGCAGCCGCTGTTGGTAACACAACCTCAGCAGGTGGATGCATGGGACGGTATTTCCGTTTCATCAAACTTAATCGTATGTTTCTTTTATGACGCTGTCTTTGGCAGCAGCAGATTTGTCTAAATCGCAATTTGTAATGCAGCAATGGTGCTCTATGCAGCGTTTTGAAATCGTTAAAACTGACTGACCAGTGTAACTGCTTCCACACTCATAAGGTATTTTATAAATTCCAGGAACACCGAGAGCAAGACTTTATTTTATTGAGTGCAGCGTCTCTCTAATTTTCTTGAGTGGTCGGAAAATTTACTGAATACTGTGTCTCCCTAGAACTGTGCCCATTTTACAAAGGGCGTTCAAGACGTTTTGCACAGCCATCTCCAATATTTTTTTATTTTTTGCAGGAGGAGAATGAAACTTTTGTGAACATACTTGGAACATTTAGCTATACATTGAGCCTATTTAATGTAGCCTCCATCAGCTGTGACGCATCTGACCCAACGTTCTTTCTATTGATGTAAATGCACTTTGTTAGAATTCTGGGCATGTACTTTTACACCATCGCTTGACACAGGAAATAAGGTCTTTCTCACCTGTTTCACCTTGCAGGTGGGCCTTCAGACGACCAAAGTGGTAAAAATCAGATGGAGCCAAGTCCAGACTGTACGGAAGATAAGGAACAATTTTCCAACCCATCTTCCTGATATTCTCCTGCGTCATAAGGGCTGCATAGGGTTTGGCATTATCATGGTGTAGTCTGATGAGCTGACCCTGCAGCTGTGGTCTGTGGGTATTGATGGCACGCCGCAGCTTGTCCAATGATGAACAGTAACGGTCCCAGTTAATTGTGGACCCAGCTTCCAAAAAAGTCAATGAAAATGACACCACACTGGTCCCAGGTGGAGGAGGCCATCACCTTTCAGCCTGCTGTTCGTGAAAGTCTTGGTTTCTCCTTCCGAGGGGAACCCGGATAACGCCACTCCACGGATTGGGTTTTGCTCTCAGGTTCAGACAAAAACAACGGTGATTCATAATGGGTAATGATGCCGTCAAAACACTGTTTCGACTCTTCAGTAAAGGTCTTCATCATACCCTCGCTCACATTCTTCCCCATCGTTTTCATTTCTCTTGTCAGTAATCTAGGTACCCAACGTGCACAGATTTTTCTGTACCCTAGTGACTGTAACAGTAATACTACACTAACACATGACAAATGAGTCATTTCAGCAAGCTGTCGTGTCGTCACACATCTGCCGTTTTGGATGATCTGATGAATGGTCTCCTTATTCACATCACTCACTGCCGTCGATGATCTACCGCATCATGGATTGTCCAGTAGAGTGAAATCACCTTCTTTAAACTGCAGCAACCACCTCTGGATACTGCTGCGATCCACTGGGTCCTCCCCATAAACAGGGAGCAACTCCCTGTGAATCGATGTGGCAGAGTCATTGCTGGTCTTGAAGAAAAACATCACCGACCATTGTCGCCACCTGACATTTACTTCACGGTCCATTATGGTTCACTTGTAAATAAAAGAAAGTACTTTTATATTCCAAGTATGTTCTCCTCCTGCAGAAAATAAAAATATTAGAGGGGAATACGCAAAACTTTTTGAACGCCCTTTGTATTTGTTGTAGATCCAGAGAAAGAAAGGAGTGCTATGGACTGGTGACCTTGTGATGAAAGGATATCTCTCTTTTGTCTTCTTAGAGATGGCTACCTTAATACATTCAAGAACAAAAAGGATACATTACAAAGGAATTATCCGAATAGGACAGAAAGCGGTAGAAAACAAATGATTAAAATTTCAGAAAAATTAGATGATTCATCTAAGAGAAAAATCTTCACAAACTGGGGCAAGCAAATGACGCGCTGCACGACCTCTGGCCCTTTTCAAGGAGCTTATCGGCTTGGCATTGACTGACAGAATTGTTGGATGACCTTCTGGGGGATATCGTGCCAAATTCTGTCCAACTGTGGCGTTAGATGGTCAAAATCCCAAGCTGGTTGGAGGGCCCTATTCACAATGGTCCAAATGTTCTCAACTTGGGAGAGTTCTGGCTACCTTGCTGAACGAGGTAGAATTTTGCAAGCACACTGACAGACAGTAGAAACTCTCACTGCGTGTGGGCGGGTATTATTTTGCTTAATCCTTTATACGTCACAGCATTTTTTTTTTCTTCAAAGCAGCAGACACGAACATTACTAAGTTTCTGTTTACACATGGAAACAGGAAAATATGGCTTTTTTCACTAACAAACAAAAATTGAATATTTACGATTTTTTTTTATTTTGCTTGGCAAAAAATCGACCACAGTCCATTTAAGGTCATATACATTACCTGAAAGTATTTTTATTGATTTTTCGACCACAATCTTTAGACTCATGTATTTAACTCATATATTAATAAAAAGTCATCTCTTGAAAGAGGTAAACAATTTTATTCCCGGGTTTGAGATGAAAACAAATACAGAGTGCGTTCCATAAGTAATGCGGCCAATTTTTTTCTGACGCAACGGTACACCACAGCGTGTTGTAACCGGCTGGGCTGAGTGGAGGGGGGTGTCGGATTCAAAACGCTCTTTGTCTCATTCGGCTGCGAGCTGCCGCAGAGTCAGGGCGTGTGTTTCCGTCAACCCCGTTTTGCGTTTACGTAACATGGCACAATGGATCATTCTGTAGAGCAACGACACGCTATCAAATTTTTCGTTAAACTTGGGAAGTCCGCCACCGAAACGTCTCCATTACTTCAGCATGCCTTTGGCACTGAATGCTCGTCCGAATCACAAGTTTTCCGACGGCACAAGTCGTTCACGGAGGGCCGGGAGCAGATCACCTACGAACCTCGCAGTGGACGGCCATCAATCGCACGAGTCGACGAAAATGTGATGTGTGTGCTCGAGTGTTTGAACTCTGGCAGACGGCTGAGCCTTCAATTGATAGCACAAACTCAAAACGTGTCGAAAACAACCGCTTTCCGCATTGTGACCGAAGATTTGAAGATGAGAAAGGTGTGTGCCAAACTCGTCCCAAAACTGTTGACCGGCGAGTACTTCGGTGGCGAGAAATGTTGGAAATGTGTGAAAATTATCCTCATTTTTTAAAGTCAGTTATCACTGGCGATGAGTCGTGGATTTTTGAGTACGACCCTCAGACAAAAAGGCAGAGTTCAGAGTGGCACACCCCATCGTCGCCCCGTCCCAAGAAGGCACACATGAGCAAGTCCAGGACCAAAACTGTGATCATTGTCTTCTTTGACGTCAGAGACATTGTCCATTACGAATTCGTACCTACCGAGACTAGAGTGAACTCATCTTTCTACTCGGAAGTGCTCAAAAGACTGAAAAGGAGGGTCTCGCGCTGCTGAAGTGACATCGAGGACGCGTGGGAAGTTCAGCACGACAACGCACCGAGTCACAGCGCCGCCTTTGTTGACGACTTCCCGGCCGGGACCGAGACCCCATCGGTTCCCCAGCCTCCCTACAGTCCTGACCTGGCTCCCGCTGACTTTTTTTGTTTCCTCAGTTAAAAGGAGTCATGAAAGGAAAACGTTGGGACACAACTGAAAGCATCCAGGTGCATGTTACCTCAGCTCTAAAGGGCATTCCGGAAAAGGCATTCCAGGATGCCTTCCGGGCATGGAAATACCGCCTCCGGAAGTGTATCGACGCAAGAGGGTGCTATTTTGAAAATTGTTGATTATTTGTACGAATATATTCAATAAATGATGTTTTATTACTTATGGAAGGCACCTTGTACTTTGAAGAAATTCACACTTTCAAAACAATTTTTCTGTTGAAAATAAAAATTTTACCTTTCTAACTAAATTGTGTAAGCATATTCAGCTTACAAAATTATTTTGATTACCAAGCAAAGTGCATCCAATAGCACTCAGTCATTTCATACCGTGAAATGGTGCAAAGCAGTGCTTGCAAAGTGCTACCTTTCAAATTTGGCTCGGGTACTGGACATTGCACACCTCCTTGAAGTGACTTTCACAGGCATGTGTGCTGAAGTAGTAGGAAACAAGCTGACCTTGGAAGTGATGTGTGATTTATTCTTACTAATAAGGACTTTTGGGTGGGGTATAGTTGCCATCCTTGATTTGGAACAAAAACTACCTATTAGATCATTTACCAGTATGCTCCAGAATATTAAATGTGACTGCTGTTTGTTGTGCATGGCTAGTTTGCTAGTTTCTTTGTACAGAACATAGACGTTCACTATTGCTGCATCTATGAAGTAATAAAAAATTTTCATCCAGCCACTCCTAGACTTCTATGATACATTGTAGCATGCATGATGCTGGTCTAATCTATCTATACCACCCGTACAGCGGTTGTAATCATCAACAGCTTGAAGGCAAGGGATCATTTGCTTCATCCCCTACTTGTCACGATGTGTAACAAATGTTTTCTCTCTAGGACTGTACATACTGCTTGCAACAATGACTGATTTAGTACCCCTGTCTTTCCATTTTGTTACGGACGCATCTCCTGACATAGCGAAGTCAGATTCCCCCATATTAAGTTCTTTATCGGTTGAAAGAATTCCCTGTGGTGAATACCTCTTCGAAGATAAAATCGTCCCACACCCGAAAATACCTTTCTGCAACAATTTAGATATGAGAGGGAAGCTGGAGAAAAAACCATTGTAAAACAAACAGTATCCATGATGTTGGAATGATGATGAAAGTGACAACACAACTTTCTCTCCCAGGGGTGTATTAAGTTAATCAGTCTTTCCTTCATAAATCTGAAAGTTCAACATCTATCCTGTTACAGAGCAGCATATAGCAAAAACTTCGTAGCCACGCTTTATTGGTTTGAGTGGCATGTACTGCTTGAGAGAGATCCTGCCTTTGAATACTATCACACTTTCATCTACTGAAAGGAATCTACTTGCACTGAATGATGCTCTGCAAACTTCATTCACGGGATTCAAAAGTGGTCTTACTTTATAAAGTTTGTCATAGGCTGGAGCGCCTTTACTGGACATCTTTTCATTGACATTCAGATGCAAATAACGTACAATTTAAAAAATCGATTGAGTAACATCGTATTTGCCGTTCTTGGTATATGAAAGTTGGGGTCAGTTGATCAATACTGGGGAATGCTCGGAAGAGAATGGAATTCCATTAAAATTACACTACTGGCCATTAAAATTGCTACACAACGAAGATGACGTCCTACAGACGCGAAATTTAACCGACAGGAAGAAGATACTGCGATATGCAAATGATGAACTTTTTAGAGCATTCACACAAGGTTGGCGCCGGTGGCGACACCTACAACGTGCAGACAGGAGGAAAGTTTCCAACCGATTTCTCATACACAAACAGCAGTTGACCGGCGTTGCCTGGTGAAACGTTGTTCTGATGCCTCGTGTAAGGAGGAGAAATGCGTACCATCACGTTTCCGACTTTGATAAAGGTCGGATTGTAGCCTATCGCGATTGCAGCTTATCGTATTGCAACAGTGATGCTCGCGTTGGTCGAGATCCAATGACTGATGGCAGAATATGGGATCGGTGGGTTCAGGAGGGCAATACGGAACGCCGTGCTGGATCAAAATGGCCTCGTATCTCTAGCAGTCGAGATGACAGGCATCTTATTCGCATGGCTGTAACGGATCGTGCAGCCACGTCTCAATCCATTAGTCAACAGATGGGGACGTCTCCAAGACAACAACCATCTGCACGAACGGTTCGACGACGTTTGCAGCAGCATGGACTATCAGCTCGGAGACCGTGGCTGCGGTTACCCTTGACGCTGCATCACAGACAGGAGCGCCTGCGATGCTGTACTCGACGACGAACCTGGGTGCACGAATGGCAAAACGTCATTTTTCAGATGAATCCAGGTTCTGTTTACAGCATCATGATCGTCGCATCCGTGTTTGGCGACATCGCCGTGAACGCACATTGGAACCGTGTAAAAATGGTTCAAATGGCTCTGAGCACTATGCGACTTAACTTCTGAGGTCATCAGTCGCCTAGAACTTAGAACAAGTTAAACCTAACTAACCTAAGGACATCACACACATCCATGTCCGAGGAAGGATTCGAACCTGCGACCGTAGCGCTCGCTCGGCTCCAGACTGTAGCGCCTAGAACCGCACGGCCACTACAGCCGGCGGAAGCGTGTATTCGTCATTGCCATACTGGCGTATCACCCGGCGTGATGGTATGGCGTGCCATTGGTTACACGTCTCGGTCACCTCTTGTTCGCATTGACGGCACTTTGAACAGTGGACGTTACATTTCAGATGTGTTACGACCCGTGGCTCTACCCTTCATTCTATCCCTGCGAAACGCTACATTTTGGCAGGATAATACACGACCGCATCTTGCAGGTCCTGTACGGGCCTTTCTGGATACAGAAAATGTTCGAATGCTGCTCTGGCCGGCACATTCTCCAGATCTCTCGCCAATTGAAAACGTCTGATCAATGGTGGCCGAGCAACTGGCTCGTCACAATACGCCAGTCACTACTCTTGATGAACTGTGGTATCGTGTTGAAGCTGCATGGGCAGCTGTACCTGTACACGCCATCCAAGCTCTGACAATGCCCAGGCGTATCAATGCCGTTATTACGGCTAGAGGTCGGTGTTCTGGGTACTGATTTCTCAGGATCTATGCACCCAAATTGCCTGACAATGTAATCACATTTCAGTTGTAGTATAATATCTTTGTCCCATGAGTACCCGTTTATCATCTGCATTTCTTCTTGGTGTAGCAATTTTTATGGCCAGTACGGTAGTATACCAATAAAAGCTTTCAGCTCCTCTAAGTACAGATTGAGAGCTGCTCTTCACTGAAGAGCATGCATGTTGGACTGAGCAACTATGAAACTGAGAAAAGTGTCAGAAAAAAAACAGTAAAAATATCTCAGGTGGGGAACTTATATTTACTGGAACACTTGGCCCAAAATATTCACTATAAAGACTGTGACTGAATTTTCTTGGTTCACCTCCACATTTTGTGAACTGATATTGCCGCTGTGTTATTGCTGTGCCATCAGTCTCTGAGTCAGTATCTGAATGAGCAGCAGAACTTGTCAAGGAATGTGGAGGCTGAGTAATAAGTGCAGGACCTTCACGATCATCACAGGTACTGTCTGTCATTCAAGTGTAATTCCTCTGTCGAACTGCCACCCTCCACAGGATGAACTGCATCAGGGAGACGCTGACTGGCCCTGGATTCAATATTTGCAATCTGTATCTGTATCACCCCCATACTCAAAATCATCCGAAGAAACATCAGAACATGAATCTTCAAGAATCTGCAGTATCTCTGCTTCGTTGAGTCTTTGTCTAGCCATTTCACTACTAAAGAAATTACGCTAATGTAACCAGTATTGACCACAAAAGAAAATAATAACCATAAAAAACATTGAACGCTCATACAGTACATCGTAGAAGCAGCTACGATGGATATTTCGTAAATAAGAATTACTTCAAAGCAAATCGCTTTGAAGCCAAGCAGAAGAAAAATGTAGGACGTCCAACTCTGTACTGCAGCATGCCAAAAGTGTATACAACTTGAAAATAATATCTCAG
Source organism: Schistocerca piceifrons (assembly GCF_021461385.2). Classification (NCBI taxonomy): domain Eukaryota; kingdom Metazoa; phylum Arthropoda; class Insecta; order Orthoptera; family Acrididae; genus Schistocerca; species Schistocerca piceifrons. The sequence continues at coordinate 79,112,544 of NC_060148.1, read as the reverse complement.
CGGAAAAGTTACTTGCTGAATGTCACGTTCTGTGATGTTCTTTCAACTTTTCACTTACCAAAAAGCATGTATGAAAATGACGAGCACACCTTGCTGGGTCACACTTTACAAAAACAGTTAGCGCTGAATTTCGATAGAATAGCAGTATAATTGCAAATCGTTTAATTCAAGACTACTAACTTTCGATTTAAAGACACTATTGACACTTTTCCAGAAGATGAAACTTCAGTGAACAACTACAATGGGTAAAATTTAAGTAACAGCAATAAGGGTTTTTTTAATAATTTTTTCATACTGCGGGGCCACAGTCATAAAATATTCCTGTAAAGTCAGCACCGCCATTAGACTTATTTATTTGCAGTGTTACATTTACACTTACACAATCATGATTTCGGCTTCAAAGTGTCATTATCAAGTGTTTTAAGTGTTATTCAATGCCTATGTTGGCATACTGTCGTATTTAAAATACTCTATTAGACACATTGTCTAAGGGTCGATATTTCTGGTAATGCCTACTGCTTTATTTCATCACTTGAGTGATGAACCAAAGCAGTATTTCATCACTCGAGTGATGAAACAAAGCAGTAGGCTTCACCAGAAATATAGACCCTTGGACAACGTGTCTAATGGTGTATTTTAAATACGACAGTATGCCAACATAGGCATTGTGTAACACTTAAAACACTTCGGTTGCAGGATAAATCAGTCTAATCTGAAAGCCGTAAATTCAACTAAATACCTACGTTTTACAGTTACGAACAACTTAAATTGGAAAGAACACACAGAAAATGTTGTGGGGAAGGCTAACCAAAGGCTGCGTTTTATTGGCAGGACACTTAGAAAATGTAACAGACCTACCAAGGAGACTGCCTACACTGTGCTTGAATACTGCTGCGCGGTGTGGGGTCCTTACCAGATAGGACTGACGGAGTAGATCGGAAAAGTCCAAAGAAGGACAGCACGTTTTGTATTATCGCGAAATATGGGAGAGAGTGTCACAGAAATATTCACTAACATCCCTCATATCTCCAAAACCACTGGAGATATCGAAACGAAATTTTGGCGAATGATAGCACACAAGGAGGAGAGTATTTTGCCAGATCTTTAACAGATTGAACTTTCTTATCTACGGCGATATGGCAGAAGCTATAGTTTTATTTTGTTTTTATTATTTTTCCTATCGAAAACTGTAATTTTTAAGAGTCTTCGACAGCTAGTGAAAACAGTATTCCGTGGTATGAAAACAAACATGAAATTTCATCTCTTATGTTACTGCATAACGACACAATGAAGTTTTCTGTAATCTATTGACATCTCTGGTCACCAGTTGCTTTTTGAATGGTTCAAATGGCTCTGAGCACTATGGGACTTAACTTCTGAGGTCATCAGTCCCCTACAACTTAGAACTACTTAAACCTAACTAACCTAAGGACATCACACACATCCATGCCCGAGGCAGGATTCGAACCTGCGACCGTAGCGGTCGCGCGGTTCCAGACTGTAACACCTAGAACCGCTCGGCCACCCCGGTCGGCCACTTTTTTAATGAGACACTCTGTTTCAGGATTCTGTCGCAATAGCTACTACAAGGTGAGTTTGTGCAAATTATACCGTCTTCTGGACGAAAGAAGCACAGTAAAACCTGCCAACAAGAAAAATGTAGCTGTTACTCATAAATTATGAAACTCCTTCGAATGAGGAAAAGTGAACAATTCAGATAAAAATAAATCGCCAGTTCTGTTGCAATTTTAGCGGGCTCCCAGTAACTCGTCGTATGTTTAATAGTGAACGACTGGAATGGAAAGTTACCGAAGAGCTTTCGTCCTGCAATATGAAAATATGCAATATGAAAATAGTGAGGAGGTGCCCTTCAGGTGGAGTGACGCCCGTGTGCCTTATGCTGGGAACTCACCCACGGTTTGCCAATGGGTGATTCACGAATAAAAGTTAGTATTATTGACAAAAGTAAATAAGTAATGCAGTGTGAAATACCGTGGTCAGTGTGCTGTCAGCAGTTAAGAATAATGGGCATGACAGGAACCTGGAAGATAGAAAGGTGTGCTCATGAGGGCAAAGACCATTACCATGAATGTAGGCCAACTGTTGTCAGCAATACGTTTCAGAAAATTAAATTTATCAAATCACCACATCTTTGAGGATACTGGAACTTCTGGAACATTACCAACCACCTTTTTCACTTGTGTAGTATTGCTTCTTGATTACATGATTTTACAATACAAGGGGCGTTTGAAAAGTCTGCGCAAAAATAAAAACTACTTACGTGTTTGGCGTAAACCTTTTTTATTTTCCGACATAGTCTCCTTTTAGACTTATACGCTTTGTCCAACGCTGTTCTAATTGTTGATCCCTTCCGAATAATAGGAATTGCCCAAGTCTGCAAAATAGCTATTAGTTGCTGCAATCACCTCCTCGTTTGAATAAAGTCTTTGTCCCACCAGCCATTTCTTCAAATTGGGGAACAAATGGTAGTGCGAGGGAACCAAGTCTGGAGAATAGGGGGGATGTGAAACTAGTTGGAATCCTATTTCGATTAATTTTGCGACCACAACTTCTGATTCGTGTGTTGGTGCATTGTCGTGATGGAAAAGGACTTTTTTGCGGTCCAATTGCCGGCGTTTTTCTTGCAGCTCGGTTTAAAATGGTCCAATAACGATGAATAATATGCTCCTGTAATAGTTTTACCCTTTTCCAGATAGTCAATGAGGTTTATACCTTGCGAATCCCAAAAGACAGTCGCCATAACCTTTCCAGCCAAAGGAATGATCTTCGCCTTTTTAGGTGCAGATTCTCCCTTGGTAACCCATTGTTTAGATTGTTGTTTCGTCTCAGGAGTCTAGTAATATATCCATGTTTCATCCACTGTGACGAAACGACGCTTAAAGTCCTGCGGATTCTTCCTGAATAGCTGCAAACCATCCTTGGAGCAGTTCACAAGATCCCGTTTTTGGTCAAGCGTGAGCAATCGCGCAACCCATCTTGCGGATAGCTTTCTCATGTTCAAATGTTTGTGCAAAATATTATGTACCCGTTCATTGGAGATGCCCACAGCACTAGCCATCTCACGCACCTTAACTCTTCTGTCGCCCATCGCCATATCATGGATTTTATGAATGACTTCTGGAGTCGTAGCCGGCCGCGGTGGCCGTGCGGTTCTAGACGCTCCAGTCCGGAGCCGCGCTGCTGCTACGGTCGCAGGTTCGAATCCTGCCTCGGGCATGGATGTGTGTGATGTCCTTAGGTTCGTTAGGTTTAAGTAGATCTAAGTTCTAGGGGCCTGATGACCACAGCAGTTGAGTCCTGTAGTGCTCAGAGCCATTTGAACCAATCTGGAGTCGTAACCTCCACAGGGCGTCCAGAACGTGCCCATATGACCACTCTGATAATTTGGAAATCACTTATAAACTGTTCTAATCGAAGGTGCAGCTTCACCGTAATGTTTATCAAGCTTCTCTTTACCCTCCTCAGGCGTTTCGCCTTTCATAAAGTAATGTTTAATCACCATTCGAGACCACATGGCTTACCCACAATAAAACCCCAAAGTACCTAGGTGTGACCCTCGATAGAACACTCTCTTTCAAAGGTCACCTAATGAAAACAGCAGAGAAACTAAAAACAAGGAATAACATTATACAGAAGCTCTGTGGAACGACATGGGGAGCGGCAGCTACTACGTTACGGACATCAGCCTTAAGTCTCGTCTTCTCAGCTGCCGAATATTGTGCGCCGGTATGGCTAAACAGCCCCCACACCCATAGAATCGATGCACAGCTCAATAACACAATGAGAATGATCGCTGGTGTAATAAAGACTACACCCGTGGAATGGCTCCCAGTACTAAGCCACATACCACCCCCTAACCTACGCCGCACAAACGCTCTTATAAGAGAGTACAAAAAGATAATGAGCAATCGGAATCTACCCATCCATGAGAATTTTGAAGATGCCACCCAAAGCCGCCTCCGCTCCAGAAGGTCACCCATCAGAACCGCAATAGCCACATCTGCAACAGAGGAAGAATTCAACATAACCAGCGCCTGGCACCAAGAATGGTCCTTAAAGAACATCAGCAAACTTCCATGTATCTCCCAGAAGCCTCCAGGTTTTGACTTATCACGCAAAACCTGGGCAACTTTAAACAGAATTAGAACTAAACATGGCAGATGCGCCTATTCCCTCTACCAGTGGGGCATGACAGAATCGCCGCTATGTCAATGTGGAGAAAATCAAACTATCCAGCACATAATAGAAGACTGCCCCAGGACAGCCTATGATGGGACTCCAGAAGATTTCCTGATGGCGACTCCAGAATCAATTTCATATATTAACTCATTAGATGTTTGTTTGTAATTACTTCCAAACTACTATAACTTTGTATAACTACTGTAACATGTGTATTATGTGTAATTGTGTATAATTTTGTATAATTCTGTATAACTATTGTAATAACTGTAAGAATATCTAATGCCAAATTATTACAATTTTGCATATTGATTGTAATAACAATTGTGTCTAAATGCCATACGCTAAATAAATAAAAAATCACCACACGAAATGCTTTTTCGTCCATTTTTTGTCAAGCAATGGACTTCCTCGATTCACACGAATGACAAACAAAATGAAATAGACCAATATGGCTGAAACTTGGTATGCGTTTTTTCCAAAGACGCTACTAACTAAACATGACCTCGATACACGCCGGTGGTGCCATCTCTTGGACTTTGCACGGACTTTTAAAACGCACCTCGTATTCCTTACTATTTCACCATTCTTACAATGCACAGTCTGTCTCTTCTTGCGATCTAAACACATTGTCGAGCCAGATGATATAACCTCAGTGGCTAATCGTTCACCAGTCATTGAAGTGTGCACTATACTGATTACGGAAAAACAATAACGACACAAAACAGCTAAACCATACATACAAATAACTGAAGAATATAATCAACTACTGAAAACCAGATTGAGAGCTTTAACGGCGAAAAACGAAACACTGCTCATTGACATCAAAGTTCAGTAGTAAGGTGTTTATTTTGTAGGCGGCCACCACTACTACCGCCCATGCGGTGCCAAAGTGAACACACGGCAGTACTGCCTTCGCGCTCCCCGCCTCACCCCTCCCGCAGTGCTCACGTGATGCGCCTGTGCGTCAACCACAACGCCGCGCGACCTGGCGCAGGCGCGTGTCGCATCGCGTCCCAATTTGCGCGGCCCCTTTGGACCGGTGATGACCCGCCAGGTTAGCCGAGAGCACTAACGCGCTGCTTCCTGGACTCGGGTAGGCGCGCCGGGCCCGGATCGAATACGCCCGGCGGATTAACGACGGCGGCCGGGGTGGCAGCCAGCCTGGATGTGGTTTTTAGGCGGTTTTCCACATCCCACTAGGTTAATACCGGGCTGATCCCCACGTCCCGCCTCTATTCCATGGATTACACTAGACGCAGACAGTTGGGGGCACACTAATAGCGTCCCGGGAGGGGGGGGGGGGGGGGGTGATACGGGGTGGCGGCAGGAAGGGCATCCGGCCAGTCCTTCGTCTAACATTGCCAAACCCGATTAATCATGCTGACCCTGCCTCACTGCGGGAAAAAGGCACAAGCAAGAATTAAAAAAAATGAACCTGAGATGTTACAAAAACGCGCGCTGCGTAAGGCTGGGCGCAAATTGAGACGCGTATAGCCCGTGTGACGTGACGCGACACGCACGAGTCACGCGGGTGCAGCGCATATTGCGACGCGTATACCACCACACTTCGCACGCGCCGGCTGGCGACGCTCTGCGCTGACAAAACCGAAGCGCGCGCAACCTGTTACCTTTCTCAAACGATTTTACACAAACTATTCACCGAAAATGTTTGATTTTTGCCTTACTAGTAGCGTTATATGTCAGCTTCGTGACGAAGTGCCCATCACCTCGCTAATGAACATTCTTACTCTGATGTACACATTTTGATAAGACACTACATAAAACAAAAAGTTTGCAACGAAAATTAGGGGTCGCTATGATTTTGCGTTTGGTGCGTATTACACCGTATGTTGCCGCGTATGAAATTTAGCTAACATGCTGAATTTTTGTTTAGACTTGGGAGATCTCTATCTGCCTCCGATATCGAGAAAATGGATCCTATGTAGCGCGCTAATTTGCGATCTCACGCCCGCGAGAATGGGTACTCGCAACATCTCTCATATCTCCTAAACCGCTCGAGACATCGAAACGAAAGTTTGGCGACGGATAGCACACAAGGAGGAGAGGGTTTTGCCAATTCTTAAACACACGGAACTTTCTTATCTATGGCGATATATCAGTGCTTACACTTCCCTTTTTATTTATTTCACTCCAGTGACTGTAAGTTTTTCAAGAGTTATCGACAAACAGCGAAACAAGAGCATCCTAGTATGAAAATAAACATGAAATTTCTTCTTTTATGTTACTGCAAACCGACACTATGAGGTTTTTCATAAGCTATTGAGATCTGTGATTGCCAATTACTTGTTTAATGAGGCACTCCGTTTCGGAATTCTGTCGCAATAGCTGCTGTGAGATGAGTTTGCCAAATTACACTGTGACAAAGGACGTACAATTAAACCAGTCACCAAGAGAAATGTGGCCGTTACTCATAAATGGTGATGCTTCTTCGAATGAGAAAAGGTTAACAACTCACCCAAAAATAGATTGCCAATTCTGTTGGAATTTTGGTGGAATCCCCCTAACCCATCGTATTTTTAACACTGAGCGACTGGAATGGAAACTTACCAAAGGATTTTATTCCTTCTCTTGATCTGAGCAGTATTAAAATAATGAGGAGCGTTCCTACAGGCGGAATGATAGGCACATGCCAGATACTGGTGACTCACCTAGGGCTTGCTAAACTGACAATGCGTGATCGCGAATAAAATAGTTGTTACCGAGAAAATTAAACAATTGATCTGTCGCACAACACAATGGTCAGTGTATTGTCAGCAGCGGAGGATAATGCGCGCGACAGGAATGCACAAGCTAGCCATGTGTGCTTTGTGAGTTGGAGTTGGAAAAACGTTGTCATGAACATAGATCCGCAGTACAGTTCAACAAATTAAATATATCTAATCATAACACTCTTTTAGGATATTCCTACTTTCGTAATAATACCGACCATTTTCTTCATTTGTGTAGCCTGTTGTATAATTAGTTTATTAATGCTGATAATGCGCATGCAACAATTGAAATGCTTTTTCTCATCACGGCGAACCAATTAAAACATTGTTATTTATGACTGCGTTTCGACTGTTTCTAGCTTACAGTAGTACAGTGTGTCGTATTACATTGTTACATCCATATGTAAGTAATTACAGAGCTATATACTTCAGATCTTGGACGGTTTTTACCAGGAGCACAAAGAGATCACACATGTGGGGATTATCCCTTTCTAATTTTTTGTAATAGATCGCACAGATACGCCAGCATACTAGGCAGCGAGAAGATAACCTTGTTTTACTTTCCTACCTTGATTCTTAATCACATGATGTTATAATATTCCTTGCTTCCTTATTTACTGCCTTCTGACCCTTACTACAATCTGAAAACATCGCGGAGGCATATGATACAATTCCAGCGGCCAATGGCTCACCAGTTACTGAAGTATGCATTTTTCTTGACAGAAGAAAAACAAAACAAAACAAAACTAAACAGATATAAATAACAGAAAAGTATAACGTACTAACGAAGAAAGATGGAGCGTTTAAACGGCGAAAAACGAAACACTACCCAAAGGCAATGAAATTTAGTACACAGTAAGGCAAAATTTATCGTACGGGCAATACTACCAATGCTCATATGAGCCGTTCCGATGTGAGCACACGGCCGGGCTACTTTTCCGCTCCCCGCCTCGAATTTCCCACGGTGCTAGCGAGGCAAGCGCGACGCGCGGCGCGAGAAACTGTGCCGCAACCACAACGCCGCGCGACCTGGCGCAGGCGCGTGTCGCGTCCCAGTCGCGTCGTGTCGCAGTTTCCGCGGCCCCATTTGACCTGTGAAGTTACAAAAACGCGCGCTGCGTTGCGCCGCGCCACACGTCTCAATTTGCGCCAAGCGGTTATGCTCATACTTATTACGGCATATTTAGTAAGACGCTACGTAAAATTCGAATAGTTTGCAACGAAGAGTAGGGATCACTATGATTTTGCGTTTGGTGCGTGTTACACCATATGTCGCTGAGTGTGAAATTAGCTAACATGTTGAATTTTTCTTTAGACTTGGGAGGAGGTTTCTGTCTGCCTCCACACTCGAGAAAATGGATCCTATGTAGCGTGCTCACTCCCTATATCACGGCCACTGGAATGAAATATTCACAACATTCCTCATATCTCCTAAGCCGCTCGAGACATTGAAACTAGATTTTGGCGAATGATAGCGCACAAGGAGGAGAGTATTTTGCCAATTTGTAAACACACGGAACTTTTTTATGTACGCCGATATATCAGTAGTTATACTGCCTTTTTTATTTTTTTCACTCCAGTGACTGTAATTTTTTTAGAGTTATCGACAGCTAGTGAAACAAGAGTTTCCTATTATGAAAACAAACATGAAATTTCTTCTCTTGTGTTACTGCAAACCGACACTATGACGTTTTTCATAAGCTATTGAGGTCTCTGATTGCCAGTTACTTGTTTAATGATGCTCTCTGTTTCACAATCCTGTCACAGTAGCTGCTGTGAGATGATACTGAACAAACGAGCATTTACACTTTTATTTATATACATGTAAATGTTCTTTTGTTCAAAATCTAAAATCTTCTTCACTTATTCCTTAGAAATTTCGACACAATATTGCATTCGAATACGCGTGTGTTTTTATGTATCTCTTGGAGTGCCATATGGTATATAAATATGTACAACTTATACGAGGGTAAGTCAATTATTATCTGCAAAGTAGTTATAAAATTTTATTGTAATCAAATAGGAAACTTACAAGAAGATCATTTTTCGACATAGTTTCCGTGCGTTTCAACGCACTTGGTCCATCGTTGTACAAGCTTCCTGATGCCCTCATAAAAGAAGGTTCTTGGTTGAGCTGCGAGCTAGGAATGCACCGCTTCTTAAACTGCTTCGTCCGAGACAAATTGAAGGCCCCTTAATGCCTGTTTGAGTGGACCAAACTAGTGACAGTCAGAAAGGGGAAAGATCTGGACTATATGGAGGACCAGCCAGTACTTCTGGAGCGTTTCAGCAGTGTGGGCAGCAGTATGCGGACGGGCATTGTCGTGCAACAACACAACACCTTCTGACAGCAATCCTCGGCGTTTGCTTCGAATTGCTGGCTTTAGACTGGCAGTAATCATCTCACTGTAACGTACACTGTTTATTTTTGTGCCCCTTTCCCCATAATGTTCCAGTACTGGATATTGCGCGTCCCAAAAAACCGTAAGCATCAGTTTTCCTGCGGACGGTTGGGTCATAAACTTTTCTTGCGCGGCGAAATTGGATGTTTCCATTCCATACTCTGGCGTTTACTCTCCGGCTCGTAATGATGGATCCATATTTTGTCTAACAAGTTGTCCCCTTCGTTACCACAGCGATCCAAATGTTTTTTGCAGATGTCCAAGCGCGTTTGTTTATGCAACTGTCTGAGTTGTTTTGGGACCCATCTTGCACAAACTTCATGAAACCCAAGTCTGTTGTGGATGATTTCGCAGGCAGAAGCGTGACTAATTTGCAGACGATGTGCCACTTCGTCAATAGTTAATCGCCTGTCTAACAAGGGGAGGCCGCCAATTGTGAAATTCAGATTCGATTCATACTGCGCATAATAAAAGCTCATGGCCAGAGGTGTAATGTGGCAAAGCACCAAGATGCACTTCTCAGCCGTTGTCGAGAAAATCGACGGTTAAAAGAAACCGTTGCGGTGAAATACTTTCTACGATTAATAATTTTCTACAGCGTCGTGGCGCAGCGGTAAGCGCTCGGTTTTGTAAACCGAAGGTCGCCGGATCGAATCTCGCACCATACAACTTCTATTTTTAGTATTTGTTTTTTGTAATTCAAATATATATATATATATATATATATATATATATATATATAATTCCCGGCAATCAGTTGCAACAATTATGCATATAATAAGTTGTTGAAAGTCGTTTGTCGTGGAAAACCTGGCAACTTCGAACATCATTATGTTTTCGGCAAACCAAGTCGTATTTCACAAATGTTATTTATTGTCTTCATAATGTTAACCACGTACAGTTAACGGAAGACGTAGAAACGATATTCCGAAACTAATACGTATAGCGTAAGTCAAACGTTCGAATTAGAATAGAGACCCCACGAACAGAAATTCTCTGTGGCAGGTATGAAATATAAACTCCGTTACTCGATCGTTACACTTGAAGGAAAGATGTTGAATGGGCCGAAACGAGCCGCCGCATAACAGCGTAGTTGCCTGCTAACTTCGAAAGAAGGTAGATGCGGTCCCTAGCGCAACTTATAACATCGTCGAAAATCAGTGCGGACGGGAGAGCTTTGGTACACCCTGTTAAAAAAAAACAGAAAATTGGAGGCGGTACAATTGGAGAGCGATCCGCCTTCACCAACATGCAGCGCCACGACGCTATAGAACACTATAAATCGTAGAGAGTATTTCACCGCAACGGTATCTTTTAACGGTCTATTTTCTCGACAACGGTTGAGAAGTGCATCTTGGTGCTTTGCCACATTACACCTTTGGCCATGAGCTTTTATTATGCGCAGTATGATTCGAATCTGAATTTCACAATTGGCGGCCTCCCCTTGTAAGAGAAACATTTCACGTGAACGCTCAATGGTTTTTTTCATTTGTGGCGGTAAACGGTCGACCGGCTCCTTCATCGTGCGTAACATTTGTGCGACCATTTCGGAATTTTTCAATCCATCCGTAGACACTCCGTTGTGGCAAAACATTGTTCCCGTACTGTACCGAAAGTCTTCGATGAATTTCGGCCCCTGATACGCCTTCCGACCACAGAAAATGGATCACAGAACGTTGCTCTTCTTTGGTGCAAATAGACAGCGAAGCGCCCATCATTAACAGGACGACAGCGATAATGAAACTAACCTAGCAAGTTCAAAATTGCAAAGATATAACAACAAATAAACAAAAGCATGCGTCATCAACGTAAAACGACAGTACTACCAAGATAAACAAAAATATAACTAAATTGCGGATAATAATTGACTTACGCTCGTATGTTGCATTTTTATTTATTGTATATGTAATATATATTTATACACCACATGGCGCTCCAGCATGTATATAAAAACACAAGCATATTCGAATACAACGTTGCGTCAAAATGTCAAAGAAATCGGTGTAGAGCTTTCGGAGGTGAAAATTTTGGTCAAATGAGCGTGAGTTAACTAAACAACTACTCTTACACAGTACAATATATGGAGCGAGCGGCAATATTTTTAAAGCCCTGATGCTCCTTCAATATACGTCGCAAACAGTCATACTGCTCTCGGTATCGTACAATAAATATTGAGCGTGTGGGGGCCCCTTAATTGGATATGTGAAACTAATACCTACACAATCAGGGGAACTATACAGCGATAACAACGGGGGTGTCTAAAATATCCTAGAACAATCGGGACGACGCCGCTGAGGATAAAGCGTCTCTGGAATTTAAAAAAAGAAAATATTAAAATGGAAATGGAAAGTAGTGACGACAACATGGAATCGGAGTTGAATTTTTTAAAGAGGACATTGAAGGCAAATGGGTATGATAGTTAAGCAATCGCTAGAGCTTTTAGGCAGAATATTTACACCGCTAATAAGAATGACGAGGAACCGCCTTCTCACTCCGTCAGGTTACCGTTCGCTTCCGGGGTCACTGACCGCATAAGCAGAATTTTAAAGAAAAATGGTATTCAGACATCTTTGTTTAGTCAGAACAAAATAAAAGACTTTTTCCGACGGAAAACGGAGGCACCTGATTGCCTCCACAATGCAGGCGTCTATTAAGTGACATGCGGCTGCGGCAAAATATATATAGGCGAAACGGGAAGTACTGTTAAAGAATGCACTAAGGAACACGAACGGCACATGCGGCTAAAACAAAGCGTAAAATCCGCTGTAGCGGAACATCATGAGAACTGTGGCTCTGACATCGACTTTAATAACGTACGTGTACTGACTAAAGAAACAAACATTTATAGAAGAAAGGTCCGAGAAGCGGTGGAAATTTCTAAAAATGCATCTAATTTGAATAGAGAGGACGGTTATAGGCTTCCGGCATCGTGGCTCCCCGCTATCAAGGTAGTAAATACGCGGTTTGTGAGCGGCATAAACAACGCGCTGCAACCCACCTCGGCGGACAATAATATTTCGGGCAACATTCCCCCTCTCTAGCTCTTTCCTTTTCGAATCTAGCCACTGACGACGACCAACCAATAGCGGTAGCAGGCATTTCAACCAATAACCCTTCTCCAGCACAATTGTGGAATTGAGCCCTTCTATCCAATGACGATGGGCCGCCAATGGTTACACAGGAGATGAGCTACCAACGCCCCTTCTTCTGCATCAGAGCAGGAATATTAGCCAATGAGTATGGCCCACCAATGCCAGCCATATGAATTTTAACCAATACTATCACTTCTCCTGCACGAACGCCAGAAAACTCCCCCTTTATAAATGGACACGACACTCGTCTCTGACAGTGTTCTAGCAGTAGTGGACACCAGAAGATCCTGAGGAAGATCTCATCAGAGGGGTCGAAACGTTGATCATTTTAGAAGAAACATGACGCGGCCTAATAAACCAGAAGACTTTAACTTCATTAGTAAAATTGTTCGTGCGCAAGTATTTGTAGAAGCTGCCCGTTTACAACTGTGACCCACCGATGTTATAGTTATAGGATACAATGTTTTTTCGGTTTCTGAAGTGCAAAATTTAACATTTCTGAACATTTAAAGTAATTTGTCAGTCTTTGCACCCAATTCAATTATTCATCTCTCTTAAATGGTACCACAACTCTAGGAAAGAAGTAAAAGTATGCCTCTCAGACCATCAGTAGATAAAAAGTTCTTGGCTGATGCATAACTTTATTCCCAGGTATGTTTAGTCATGTTAGTGTAATTGCTAAATTGTGGAATTCCATATACAATTTGTTAAAAATATGGTTACTGAATTAATTTTACATCAAGCCAAGGATCGATACATTAAGTAGTTGTGATGACTATGTTTGTCTTATCATCATGTTTATCTTTCATTATCATCTCTGGGAAACAGTAATGTACTTGAAAATGGGCTTATAATCCGAAACCTAGGTTATGCAGTAACAATAATAAAATTTGTGTAGCAAAGCAAAAAACAGTGTTTGTTTAATTAATTTACAATATTTGGCCAAGAACCCAGAGTCGATTCATTTAAAATCAACATGAAGTCAAGAGGACTCTTTCGCTATGTTTAAATAATGAACGTTTATTAGTTTCTCCATGTGCTGATTCCACAACTGTTCGTTGAATTAATGTAAAAACCACTTCAGTTGCTGGTGAAAGTTGTATCGAGACCATTGCCGATTTCGGCCCTTATGTTGGGCCATTTTTAAGTGGTTCTGAGAGCTATCATATATATTGTCTGTACAAAAATGTAAATATCCGTTTGTTGAAAATCGCGTATCTCCGAAAGTTCTTCACGATTCTTTTGAAATTTTGACACGAAATTGCATTCGAAAATGTGCATGTTTCTATACACTTCTGGAGCCCAAGTTTTGCATCACCTCGGTTCCGATAGTTTCGGAACCTGTACAGAAAAGTGGAATAGAGGTCAACATAAAAATCATTTCCGCCCATTTTATTGCTCATGAAAACCACCAATTGCATGTTGCACCACCATACAGCGAGACCTTCAGAGGTGGTGGACCAGACTGCTGTACACACCGGTACCTCTAATACCCAGTATCGCGTCTCCTTGCATTGATGCATGCCTGTATTCGTCGTGCCATACTATTCACAACATTAAGGCACTGTTGGACCAGATTGTCCCACTCATCAAGGGCGATTCGGCGTAGATCCCTCAGAGTGGTTGGTGGGTCATGTCGTCCATAAGCTGCCCTTCTCAATCTATCACAGCCATGTTCGATAGGGTTCATGTCTAGAGAACACGCTGGTCACCCTAGTCAAGCGATGTCGTTGACCTGAAGGAAGTCATTCACAATATGTCCACGATGGGGGCACGAATTGTCGCCCACGAAGACCAATGCCTCGCCAATATGCTGCAGGTATGGTTGCAGTATCGGTCAGACGATGGCATTCACGTATCGTACAGCCGTTACGGCGCCTTCCATGGCCACCAGCGGCGTACGTCGGCCCCACATAATGCCACCCCAAAAGGGCAGGGAACCTCAACCTTGCTGCACTCGCTGGACAGTGCGTCTAAGGCGTTCAGCCTAACCGGGCTGCCTCCAAACACCTGGTTGAACGCATACGCGACACTCATCGGTGATGAGAACGTGTTGTCAATCCTGAGCGGTCCATTCGGCATGTTGTTGGGCCCATCTGCACCGCGCTGCATGGTGTCGTTGTTCCAAAGATGGGCCTCGCCATCATGCAGCCTATTGGGCACAGTTTGAGTCGTAACACGACGTTCTGTGCCTCCACGAAAAGCATTATTCAACATGGTGGCGTTGCTGTTATGGTTCCTCCGAACCATAATCCGTCGGTAGCAGTCATCCACTGCAGTAGTAGCCCTGTCTCTCTGTATCTCCTCCATGTCCAAATAACATAGCTTTGGTTCACTCCGAGACGCCTGGATACTTCCCTTGATGAGAGCCCTTCCTGGCACAAAGTAAAAATGCACACACGATCGAACCGCGGTATTGACCTTGTAGGCACGGTTGAACTACAGACAACACGAGCTGTGCACCTCCTTCCTGGTGGAACGACTGGAACTGATCGGCTGTCGAACCCTCTCCGCCTAACACGCGCTGCTCATGAATTGTTGATTACATCTTTGGGCGGGTTTAGTGACGTCTCTGAACAGTCGGAGGGACTGTGTCTGTGATACAATATCCACAGTCAACGTCTATGTTGAGGAGTTCTGCGAACCGAGGTTATGCAAAACTTTTTTTGATGTATTTAGTATAGAACTATATATACATAATGTATAAACGATGTTGGCAAAACCTCATGTTCATTTTAAATGAATCAGCCGTAGATTCTTGGCGAAACATTGTAAATTATTTAAGCATACACTGTTGTTTGCCTTGTTTCACAAATTTTATAATTGTTACTGCATAACCTTGGTTTCAGGTTATAAGCCCATTTTCACGTACATTACTGATTCACAAAGATGATAATGATAGATAAACATGATGTTAGGACAAACACAGTCATCTCAATTTCTTAATGTATCGATACTTGGCTTAATCCAAAATTATTTCAGTAACCATTTATAACAAATTATATATGGAATTCCACATTTCAGCATGTACACTAACATGATTAAACATATCTGGGAATAAAGTTATGAATCAGCCAAGAACTTTTTATCTACTGATGGCCTGAGGCGCATACTTTTACTTCTGTCCTAGAGTTGTGGTACCATCTAAGAGAGATGAATAATTGAATTGGGCGCAAAGACTGACGACTTACTTTAAATGTTCAGAAATGTTAAATTTTACACTTCAGAAATCGAAAAAACATTGTATCCTATAACATGGGCGAGTCACAGTTGTAAACGGGCAGCTGCTAAAAATACTTGGCGTCTAACACTTTGTTGGGGTATGTAATAGAATGATCACACAGGCTAAGTCGTGGTTAAAGCAGGTGGCACACTTCGCTTCACTGGAAGAATACTGGGGAAGCCCAATCAGTCTACAAAGTAGTTTGCTTACAAATCGCTCCTGCGACTGGTTCCAGATTATTGCTCAAGTGTGTGACCCGTACAGATACGAGGGGCGTTTCAAAAGTCCGTGCAGAGTCGGAGAGATGGCACCACCGGCGCTTATCGAGGTCATGTTTACTTAGTAGCATCTTTGCAAAGAACGCAACCCAAGTTTCAGCCACATTGGTCTATTTCTTCGTGTCTGGCATATGTGTTAATCAAGGGAGTGATTGTCAAAAAAATGGACAAAGAAGAATTTCGTGGGGTGATTAAACATTATTTTATGAAAGGCAAAACGCCTCAGGAGACTAAATAGAATCTTGATAAACGTTTCGGTGACGCTGCACCATCAGTTAGAACAGTTTATAAGTGGTTTCAAAATTTTCGGCCTGGCCATATGGGCACAAGTGATGCTGAACTTTCAGCCGCGCGGGATTAGCCGCGCGGTCTCAGGCGCTACAGTCATGGACTGTGCGGCTGATCCCGGCGGAGGTTCGAGTCCTCCCTCGGGCACGGGTGTGTGTGTTTGTCTTTAGGATAATTTAGGTTAAGTAGTATGTAATCTTAGGGACTGATGACCTTGGCAGTTAAGTCCCATAAGATTTCACGAAATTTGAACATTTTGAGCTTCCGTTGTTGAAAGCGCTTCCTGACACAAAGTAACAATGCAGACGCGATCGATCTGCGGTATTGACCGTCTGAGCTTGGTTAAACTACAGACAACACGAGCCGTGTACGTCCTTCCTGGTGGAATGACTGGAACTGATCGGCTGTCGGACCCCCTCCGTCTAATAGGCGCTGCTCATGCAAGGTTGTTTATATCTATGGGCGAGTTTAGTGACATCTCTGGATAGTCAAAGAGACTGTGTCTGTGACACAGTACCCACAGTCAACGTCTATCTTCAGGAGTTCTGGGAACTGGGGTTATGCAAAACTTTTTTTGATGTGTGTAGTAGGTTTCGGGTTATAAGCCCATTTTCAAGTACATTACTGATTCACGAAGATGATAATGAAAGATAAACATGATGTGAAGGCAAACACACTCGTCTCAACTTCTTAATGTATCGATACTTGGCTTTATGTAAAATTACTTCAATAACCATTTTTAACAAATTATATATTGAATTCCACAGTTCAGCAATTACACTAACATGACTAAACATACCTGGGAATAAAGTTATGCATCAGCCAAGAACTTTTTATCAACTGATGGTCTGAGGCGCATAGTTTTACTTCTGTACTGGAGTTGTGGTACCATCTAAGAGAGATGAATAATTGAATTGGGCGCAAAGACTGACAACTTACTTTAAATGTTCAGAAATGTTAAATTTTGCACTTCAGAAATCGAAAAAACATTGTATCCTGTAACATCGGCGAGTCACAGTTGTAAATGGGCACCTTCTACAAATACTTGCGTCTAACACTTTGTTGGGGTATGTAATAGAGTGATCACACAGGCTAAGTCGTGGTTAAAGCAAGTGGCACACTTCGCTTCACTGGAAGAATACTGGGGAAGCCCAATCAGTCTACAAAGTAGTTTGCTTACAAATCGCTCCTGCGACTGGTTCCAGAATATTGCTCAAGTGTGTGGCCCATACAGATACGAGGGGCGTTTCAAAAGTCCGTGCAGAGTCGGAGAGATGGTACCACCGGCGAGTATTGAGATCATGTTTAGATAGCAGCATCTTTGGAAAGAACGCACACCAAGTTTGAGCCATGTTGGTCTATTTCTTCGTGTTAGGCATTCGTGTTAATCAAGGAAGTCGAATGATTGTCAAAAAATGTACGAAGAAGAATTTCGTGCGGTGATTAAACATTACTTTATGACAGGCAAAACGCCTCAGGAGACTAAATAGAAGCTTGATAAACATTACGGTGATGCTGCACCATCGATTAGAACAGTTTACAAGTGGTTTCAAAATTTTCGGCGTGGCCATATGGGCACAAGTGGTGATGAACATTTTGGACACCCTGTGGAGGTTACGACTCCAGAAATGATTGATAAAATCGATGATATGGTGATGGATGACAGAAGAGTTAAGGTGCGTGAGATTGCTAGTGCTGTGGGAATGTCGAATGAACGGGTACATAATATTTTGCATAAACATTTGGACACGAGAAAGCTATCCACAAGATGGGTTCCGCGATTTCTCACGCTTGACCAAAGAAGAAATACAGTGAAACGCTGCAAGGATGGTTTACAGCTGTTCAGGAAGAATCCGCAGGACTTTAAGCGTCGTTTCGTCACTGTAGATGAAACATGTATACATTACTATACTGCTGAGACGAAACAACAATCTAAACAACGGGTTTCCAAATAAGATGAAGACGAGTCCTTCGGCCAGAAAAGTTGGGGCGATTGTCTTTTGGGATTCGCAAGGGATAATCCTCATTGACTATCTGGAAAAGGGAATAACTATCACAGTTCCATATTATTCATCGTTATTGGACCGTTTGAAAACCGAGCTTCAAGAAAAACGCCGGCGATTGGACCGCAAAAAAATCATTTTCCATCACGACAATGCACCAGCACATAGCTCAGCAGTTGTGGTCGCTAAATTAATGGAAGCAGGATTCCAACTCACTACACAAACCCCTATTCTCCAGACTTGGCTCCATCGGACTATTATTTGTTCTCCAATTTGAAGAAATGTCTGGTGGGACAAAGGTTTTATTCAAACGAGGAGGTGATTGCAGCAACTGTTTTGCAGACTTGGACAATTTCTATTATTCGGAAGGGATCAATAAATTAGAACAGCCTTGTACAAAGTGTATAAGTCTAAAAGGAGACTATGTCGAAAAATAAAAAAGGTTTACCCCAAACATGTAAGTAGTTTTTGTTTTTGCACAGTCTTTTCGAACGCCCCTCGTAGGACTAACTGTGAATATTGAACGTGTGCTGTACAAAATTCATCGAAGAATCTCTCTAACTTATGAAGAAAAGTGTACCTATAGCAACAAATGCTGCCATTAGTAAGTGAAAAAAAATGATGAAATTTCACACGTAAAAAAATTTATTTTGTTATGGTTTCGAACCTCCACTGCAATGAGTGTGAATCCTGAATCCTTCCTGGGGATGCTGACAAAGTTTTATGAATTTATTTGTAGAAGTATAGACACTAGAAATTAAAATGTCCTGCGATGCCTCTCCTGCACCAAGTCGGCCCATTTGACGTCCTACCCCCCTTAAATGCTGCGCCGTAAATGGCCTCGCACATCCGCACAACGTATTGACACAATTTTATTGCGCAACACATGTTGAGTGCGTGAGGGGCCCTTAACGCTAGGTGCAAGTGAGACAAGTATAGCAAGTGTGGACCGGTGCAGCGCAACGCGCATATTTGTAACTTCGCAGGTTCAAATGGAGCCGGTGTAAACTGGGACGCGACACGCGCCTTCGCCAGGTGGCTCGGCGTTGTGGTCGCTGCACAGTTCTAGCGCCGTGCGTGACGTAAACAATGAGGGAGGGGTGAGGCGGGGAGTGGAAAGGCAGTCCTGCCGTGTGTTCACTTTGGCACCGCATGGGTGGTAGTAGTGTTGGCCGCCTAAAAAATAAACACCTTGCTGCTGAACGTTGATGTCAATGAGCAGTGTTTCGTTTTTCGCCGTTAAGGCTCTCAATCTGGTTTTCAGTAGTTGACTATATTCTTCATTTGGGCAGTGGAAGTATTGCCCATCCGAAAAATACGACCTTACCGTATACTGGATTTTATTGTCTCTGAGTAGGGTTTCGTTTTTCGTCGTTTGAGCGCTCCATTTCTTTTCATTAGTACACTATAGTTATCAGTTACATATATATGTATACCTTTTTCTTTTGTTTATTCTCTTGTCAAGAACAATGCGC
Source organism: Schistocerca piceifrons (assembly GCF_021461385.2). Lineage (NCBI taxonomy): Eukaryota > Metazoa > Arthropoda > Insecta > Orthoptera > Acrididae > Schistocerca > Schistocerca piceifrons. The sequence goes on along the minus strand of NC_060148.1, from coordinate 79,092,851 downwards.
AGTTCATTAACCGGTGAGTCACTAACCACTGGCATACACTATGTGATCAAAAGTATCCAGACACCCCCAAAAACAAACGTTTTTCATATTCGGTGCATTGTGCTGCCACCTAATGTCAGGTGCTCCATATCAGCGACCTCAGTAGTCATTAGACATCGTGAGAGAGCAGAATGGGGCGCTCCGCGGAACTCACGGACTTCGAACGTAGTCAGGTGATCGGGTGTCGTTTGTGTCATACGCCCGTACGCGAGATTTCCACGCTCCTAAACGTCCCTAGGTGCACTGTTTCCGATGTGATGGTGAAGTGGAAACGTGAAGGGAAACGTACAGCACAAAGGCGTGCATGCCGAATTCGTCTGTTGACTGACAGAGACCGCCGACAGTTGAAAATGGTTGCAAAAAAAAAAAATGCACACTGTTTTTGTAAAAATACAGTTCTCATTCTGCATGTGTGAAAGTTTTACAGTGTGTAGATACATTCTTCCTGCTTGTTTTCAAACTTAGTTCAACCTGTTCCCGTGAGTGGCGCCATCACAGCATGTCTTCAAGATGGGTGCTACACTTGACGTTCGTCAGAAGCAACGTCCTGTCATAGAATTCCTGTGCTGTGAAAACGAGACAGTGGGAAACATCCACAAGAGGTTGAAAAAGGTGTACGGAGATGCTGCTGTCGATCGCAGTACAGTTAGTCGGTGGGCGAGCAGGTTACGTGACGAAAGCGGGCACGACAATATTGAGGGTTGTTCTCGCAGCGTCAGGCCTCGTACTGCACACACTCCAGACAATGTGCAGAGAGAACGAATTGGTGACTGCTGACAGACGCATCACAGCGAACGAATTGTCACGCTACGCTGGGATAGGGGAAGGAAGTGTTTGCAGAATACTGTGAGTGTTGGCGTTAAAAAAGGTTTGTGCCAGGTGGGTTCCCAGGATGCTGACAGTGGCTCACAAAGAAACAAGAAAAACGGTATGCAGCGAACTTTTGGAACAGTACGAAAATAGTGGAGATGAATTTCTTGGAAGAATTGTGACAGGTGATGAAACATGGCTCCATCATTTTTCACCAGAGACGAAGAGACAATTAGTGGAGTGGCATCGTGCAAATTCACCCGAGAAAAGAGAAATTCAAAATCACACCTGCTGGAAAAGTTACGGCTACAGTGTTTTTCGATTCCGAAGAAATCTTGCTTGTGGACATCGTGCCAAGTGGAACCACCATAAATTCTGATGCACATGTGACGACACTGAAGAAACTTCGAGCTCGACTGAGTCGTGTTCGACCACATCGGCAAAAGCAGGATGTTTTGCTGTTGCACGACAATGCACGGCGACTTGTCAGTCAAAAAACCGTGGAAGCGATCACAAAACTCGGATGGACAACACCGAAACACTCGCCTGACCTGGCTCCATGCGACTATCATCTCTTTGGGAAACTGAAAGACTCTCTTCGTGGAACAAGGTTTGAAGATGATGACTCCCCTGTGCACGCTGGCAAACAGTGGCTCCAACAAAATGGTCCAGAATTTTACCGTGCGGGTATACAGGCGTTGGTTCCAAGATGGCGTAAGGCAGTTGTGGAGGATGGAAATTATGTGGAGAAATGAAAATATTGTTCCTAAAGGATGTATCTACACACTGTAAAATTTTCAAACATGTAGAATAAAAGATGGATTTAAAAAAAAAATTGTGTGCATTTCTTTTGGAGTGACCCTCGTATGACAGTTTCGCGGAAAGTGAGAAAACTTGGATTTCATGGTCGAGCGGCTGCTCACAAGCCACACATCACGGGGGTAAATGCCAAACGACCCCTCGCTCGGTGTAAGGAGCGTAAACATTGGACGATTGAACACTGGTAAAACCTTGTGTGGAGTGACGAATTACGGTACAAAATGTGGCGATCCAATGACAGGATGTGGGTATGGCGAATGCCCGGTGAATGTCATCTGCCAGCGTGCGTAGTTCCAACAGTAAAATTCGGAGGTGGTGGTGTAATGGTGTGGTCGTGTTTTTTATGGAGGGGGCTTGCACCCCTTGTTGTTTTGAGTAGCACTATCACAGGACACGCTTACACTGATGTTTTAAGCACCTTATTGCTTCACACTGTTGAAGAGCAATTCGGGGATGGTGACTGAGTCGTTCAACACCATCGAACACCTGTTCATAATGCACGGCCTGTGGCGGAGTGGTTACACGACAATAACATCCCTGTAACGTACTGGCCTGCACAGAGTCCTGATCTGAGTCCTACAGAACACCATAGGGATGTTTTGGAACGCCGACTTCGTGCCAGGCCTCAGCGACCGACATCGATACCTCTCCTCAGTGCAGCACTCCGTGAAGAATGGGCTGCCATTCCCCAAGTAACCGTCCAGCAGCTGACTGAACGTATGCCTTCAAGAGTGGAATCTGTCATCAAGGCTAAGGGTGGGCCAACACCATACTGAGTTCCAGCGTTACCGATGGAGGGCGCCACAAACTTGTAAGTCATTTTCAGTCAAGTGTCCGGATACTTTTGATCGCATAGTGTATCTTCTTCCTTCACAATGTCTTCAGATCGTGAGATGGAACAGACGATTCATCTTGAGAGTAGTGAATAAGGAAGTAAGGAGTATTATAAAATTTTTTCATCTAGAAGCAAGGCAGGGAAGTAAAACAAGGTTATCAATTTGCTGCCTGTTACGCTGACATATCTCTACGATCCATTGCAAAAAATCGAAAAGGCGTAATTTCCAACATAAAAAAGCGTCGAAGATATGAAGTACACAAGTTTCACTACCGTTACTTGGATATGGATGTAATAAGAGACATTATACTATGTACTTTTGGACATCGCATGTGCACTGCAAGCTAGAAACAGTCGAGAAGCGCTCACGAATAACGTTTTAATCGGCTCGCCATGACGAGAAAAATCGTTTCAGTGGTTGCATACACGTTATCAGCATTAATAAACTACTTATACAACAGGCAACGCAAATGAAAACAATGGTCGGTATTATTACGAAAGTAGGAGTATCCTGAAAGAGTGTGGTGATTAGATATATTTAATTTGTTGAAATGTACTGCTTGCTGACAATGGCAGATCTACTTTCGTGACAATGTTTTTGTGCCGCTCACAAGGCACATATGGCTAGCTTACGCATTCCTTTCGCGCGCATTATTCTCAGCTGCTGACAATACACTGACCATTGTGTTGTGCGACACATTAATTGTTTATTTTTATCAATAACAACTATTTTATTCGCGAATCACACATTGCCAATTTGGCAAGATGTAGGTGAGTAACCAGCATCAGGCATGTGCGTGTCATTACACCTGAAAGATACGCCCCTCATTACTCTGATACTGTTCAGATGAAGTGTTAAAAATACGATGCCTTATGGGATTCAACCAAAATGCCGACAGAATTGGCGGTTTATTTCTGTGTGGATAGTTAACCTTTTCTCATGCGAAGAAGCATTACCATTTATGAGTAACGGCCACATTTCTCGTGGAAGCTCGAAATTTAGCGCGGACTTCAATGCGAGATACCTATAACAATTCCCACAACGAAACTTTGTCTCGAAACCTGGCAGAATATCCAAACAGATTCTGGTCGTATGTGAAGTATGTTAGCGGCAAGAAACAATCAATGCCTTCTCTGGGCGATAGTAATGCAGATACTATCGAAGACAGTGCTGCCAAAGCAGAGTTACTAAACACTGCCTTCCGAAATCCCTTCACAAAACAAGACGAAGTAAATATTCCACAATTCGAATCGAGAACAGCTGCCAATATGAGCAACGGAGAAGTAAATATCTCGGAGTAGTGAAGCAAGCCTGCCGGTGTGGCCGTGGGGTTCTAGGCGCTTGAAACTGGAACGGCGTGACCGCTACGGTCCCAGTTTCGAATCCTGCCTCGGGCATGGATGTGTGTGATGTCCTTAGGTTAGTTAGGTTTAAGTAGTTCTAAGTTCTAGGGGACTGATGACCTCAGATGTTAAGTCCCATAGTGTTCAGAGCCATTTGAAACATTTTTTATATTGTGTTCGAAGAAAACGGTCTATTGAGAGACAGTCAAAATGGGTTTAGAAAACATGGTTCCTGTGAAACACAACTACCTCTTTATTCACATGAAGTGTTGAGTGCTACTGACAAGGGATTTCAGATCGATTCCGTATTTCTGGATTTCCGGAAGGCTTTTGACACAGTACCACACCAGCGGCTGGCAGTGAAATTGCGTGCTTATGGAATATCGTCTCAGTTATGTGATTGGGTTTGCGATTTCCTGTCAGAAAGGTCACAGTTCGTAGTAATTGACGGAAAGTCATCGAGTAAAACAGAAGTGTTTTCTGGCGTTCCCAAGGGTGTTATTGGCCCTTTGCTGTTCCTTATCTGTATAAACGATTTTGGAGACAATATGGGCAGCCGTCTTCGGTTGTTTGCAGATGAGGCCTTCGGTTTTCAACTAATAAAGTCATCAGAAGATCAAAACAAACTGCAAAACGATTTAGAAAAAATATGTGAATGGTGCGGAAAATGGTAGTGGACCCTAAATAACGAAAAGTGTGAGGTCATCCACGTGAGTGCTAAAAGGAACTCGTTAAACTTCGGTTACACGATAAATCAGAGTAATCTAAAAGCCGTAAAAATACCTAGAATTATCACTGCGAACAACTTAAATTGGAAGGAATACATAGAAAATGTTATGGGGAAGGCTAACCAAAGACTGCGTTTTATTTGTATGACACTTAGAAAATGTAACAGATCTACTAAGGAGACTGCCTACACTACACTTGTCCGTCCTCTTTTAGAATACTGCTGCGCGGTGTGGGATCCTTACCACATAGGACTGATGGAGTACATAGAAAAAGTTCAAAGAAAGGCAGCACGTTCTGTATTATCGCGAAATATGAGAGAGAGTGTCACAGAAATGATACAGGATTTGGGCTCGACATCATTAACAGAAAGGCGTTTTTCGTTGCGACGTAATCTTCTCACGAAATTCCAATCACCAACTTTCTCCTCCTAATGCGAAAATATTTTGTTGACACCGCCCTACAAGAGAGGAACGATCACCAAGATAAAATAACGGAAATCAGAGCTTGTACGGTGTTCATTCTTTCTGCGCGCTATACGTGATTGGAATAATAGAGAATTGTGAAGGTGGTTCAAAAAATGGTTCAAATGGCTATGAGCACTATGCGACTTAACTTCTGAGGTCATCAGTCGCCTAGAACTTAGAACTAATTAAACCAAACTAACCTAAGGACATCACACACATCGATGCCCGAGGCAGGATTCGAACCCGCGACCGTAGTGGTCGCTCGGTTCCAGACTGTAGCGCCTAGAACCGCACGGCCGCTCCGGCCGGCCGAAGGTGCTTCGATGAACCCTCTGCCAGGCACTTGAATATGATTCGCAGAGTATCCATGTAGATGTAGATGTTGACACGTTCAGTCGTACTTTTTTCGCCAAAACACAGTACAGTTTGTACAAACTCATCATACAGTGCCAGTTCGCGCGGCGTTGTGGTCGCGGCAGTTTCTCGCGCCGCGGGCCACGCAAGTACTGAGGAAGGGGTGAGGCGGGGAGCAGTCCTACCATATGCTCACTTCGACATGGCGCAAGTGGGCAGTGGAAGTACGAGGTGTGGCTAGAAAAAAACCGGACTAGTACTGGTGAAACAATAAGACGAATGCAATAAGGCTGAAAGTCGCGTGGCCTGTCACGTGACTCTCGCTCCGCCTACTGCTCGAGTTTCATCTGCCTCCTGCACTCAATCTGCCCGTGGCGTCTGTTTTAAGTAGTTGACGTTTTGTCTGTGCGCCGGAAAATGTTGAGTGTACAGAAAGAACAGCGTGTTAACATCAAATTTTGTTTCAAACTAGGAAAATCTGCAAGTGAAACGTTTGCAATGTTACAACAAGTGTACGGCGATGATTGTTTATCGCGAACACAAGTGTTTGAGTGGTTTAAACAATTTAAAGATGGCCGCGAAGACACCAGTGATGACACTCGCACTGGCAGACCATTGTCAGCAAAAACTGATGCAAACATTGAAAAAATCGGTAAACTTGTTCGACAAGATCGCCGTTTAACAATCAGAGCAGTGTCTGAGTTAACAGGAGTTGACAAGGAAAGTGTTAGGCAGATTCTTCGTGAAAGTTTCAACATGAACAAAGTGTGTTCAAAAATGGTTCCAAAGTGTCTCACAATTGAACAGAAGGAACGCCGAAGAATGATTTGTTCTGACATCCTGGAAAACATTGAAAGTGATCCCACCTTCTTACAAAATGTTATTACTTGCGATGAATCGTGGTTTTTTACTTACGATCCCGAAACTAAATGCCAATCGATGCATTGGAAAACTCCTGGTTCTCCACGACAAAAGAAAGCACGAATGTCAAAATTGAAATTCAAGGCAATGATGATTGTTTTTTTTTTTTTGACATCAAAGGGATTGTGCACATTGGTTGGGTACCAGAGGGACAAACAGTGAATCAGCATTACTACATTAGCGTCCTGGCTACCCTACGTGAGCGAGTACGGAGAAAACGGAACGATTTGTGGAGAAAAAAGTCATGGATCCTTCACCAAGACAATGCCCCAGCTCACAGTGCGTTGTCAGTGAAGACGTTTTTGGCAAAACACAACATTCCCATCTTAGATCATCCACCCTACTCACCTGATTTGGCCCCCTGTGACTTTTTTCTTTTCCCTAAAGTCAAGTCAGCTTTGAAAGGAACTAGATTTGAGACTGTTGAAGCAGTAAGAGAAAAAGCGACGGAAGTAATGTATGGACTTAGCGAAAATGATCTGCAGCATTGTTATGAACAGTGGAAAATTCGTATGGAGCGGTGTAGAGACCGAGGAGGAGAGTACATTGAAGGAGATAACATGAAATTGTAAATAATTGTAAATAAATGTTTTTTCCAGCATCAGTCCGGTTTTTTTCTAGCCGCACCTCGTATTGCCCATCCGAAAAATACGGCCTTACTGTATACTGAATTTTATTATCGCTGAGACGTGTTTCGTTTTGCGCTGTTTAAGCGCTCCATCTCTTTTCGTTCGTACAAAATAGTTTTCAGTTACATACAGTTCTTTTTTCTGTTTGTTCTTTTGTCAAGACAAATCCAGAGTTCAATAACTGCAGGGCAACAGGGCAATCCCACGGCCAATCGGAAAGCGTGGCGACAAGTTTCCGGAGTTTAAGAATGGTGCATTGTCTACCTACACAACATTAGTAATTTGGGTTCCTATTTGCATCAGATATCCAGGGTTAAAATTTCGTGACACAGTTTTTCTCCACCCTGTATAAATACATAAAATGCATAATAGTGGAAAGTTGTTAGCAAACAGGACGGTAGGCTTATTGGCTTACAATACTACTACAGAATTTGATTTTGCGGTAACAATGAACAAGGCTCAGGTCAGAGTGAGGAGGAAGAGTGGAGAGAGTGGTGGGAGGAAATGGAAACAGAAAGCGGAAAGGAGGAGATGGACAGAATGAAGGGCAGGAGAAGGTGGAGAGAGGGAGAGGAAAAGATGGACAGAGAAAGGGGGAGGAGGTGATAGATAGAGTGAGGGGGAGATAGAGAGTAGGCAGGACGAAGAGAGATGCAGAAGAAGAAGGTGGACAGAGAGGGAGAGGACGTGATGAGAAGAGAGAAGGAGAGAGAGAAAGGGCAGGATGAGATGGAGAGAGAGAGGGAGATGATGGACAGAGTAAGAGGGAGAAGGTGGTAGATAGAGAGAGGGGGAGAGAGAGGAAGCAGGACGAGATGAAGAGAGAGGGGGAAGAATGAGGTGGACAGAGAGGGGGAGTACGTGATGGACAGAGGGAGAGAGAGAAGGGGCAGGAGGAGATGGAGAGAGAGAGGGAGGAGATGATTGACAGAGAGAGGGGGAAGGAGCAGGAGATTGACAGGCAGAGAGGAGGGTAGGAGATGAACAAAGACAGGGGGGAGAAGGAGATTTGTACGAATATCCAAGTCCCATACATATTAGAAACGTGAAATTTCTCTTTTCTTCTTTTTCCATTTAACCAGACTGAGCCACAACAACGTGTGAGTGAGAACAGCTACTAGGTATGTGAAGATTGTAATATGAAATGACGAAAAAAAAAAAGACTTATACTCTATATGTACTTACACTGATGAGCCAAAACAATTATGGCCACATGTGTAATATCTCGTTGTCCTTCTTTGGAACGAAAAAAGTCATTGATTCTGCGTAGCAGGGATCCGACAGTTTCTTGGTAGGTTTGTGGAGGTATGCAGCATTAGATGTCTACGCACAGGCCATGTTATTCGCGTAAATAAGAGGCCGCTGACTTACGTACGCTGTGATGTTGCCCGATAGCGATCCAGATGGATTCCATAGGATTTTTCATCAGCCAAATTTCGTCACCGAGACATCAACGTGGGTTGACTACAATGCTCGTCAAACCACTGCTTCTGGCTCCGCGACACGGACAAATATACCGCTGAAAGATGTCAATGCCGTCGTGGAAGACATCCAGCAGCAAGCGATGCTGATGGTTCGCAGCTGTCTTCGAGAACTACCACAGTTACCATGTAAGCAGAGTAGAATGTCTGCCACAACGTAACACTGCTCCCACCAGGCAGTGCGCGTTTCGAGCCGCCGTTCACCTCGTTAATGGCGTTTGGGAAGACGATCAGCGGCCTAGTGTAGATAGAACAAGTGTGATACACCCGAAAAGCTCTAGTGTGATAAAAGAAAAAAAATTAAATATATTTCAATTTTAATCTGATAATGTATATATATTGTGTTTCATACTAGACTGTCGTGTTCCCAGTCTGGCACAGCTTCGCCACGGGAAACACGGAAGAGGCCGAAGACGTCCGCCTTCTGGTCGGCTCCTGATCGTTGTCAGAAGGAGGCTAGTTTCTGATCACGCAAAGGCTTCTGTTATTTGGGAAAGAACAACCCGGATCCCTTTATGTAATCAGTATGAATTTTATAATTACCTAAGGGACCTTTAACAGTGAACAATAAAAAAATTGCATTTGCAAATGAAATCATTAATAAATGGGGCAGCTATGAGTTGTACAGAAAACACGAAACGGCCTTCTGTCTACGACCAGAATGCCGCAGTATTCTCTGCTGTAGTAAAGGCTGTTTGACATTTATAAAAATAATATGACATGGAGGTAAAAAAATAAAGGAAAAGAATAGAATAGGAAATCTGGTAAACACTAAATATATTCAAATAATTCTGACATGTAATTAGGGCTTCTTTGTAAACAGTATAACTTACATAAGTAATTTTCTAACTGTATGGTGCGATCAGATTTCAGCCTGTCCTCTGCTAACTTCTTGGTTCACGTTTTTGTCACAAATTACAGTCTTTACTTTTCTCCTTCCTTCGAGGCAATTCCTGCACCGTTCAACACCTTCATAACAATAACTTGCCGGTTTACAGTATCGAACATAAATTACTCGAATTTTATTTAATTTATTAATGAACTGTTGTCTCCACGTTGGCAAGACCGCTCACTTTTATGGCTTAAAGACGACCTTCTTTACGCTTTCACATTACAAGCACAAAGGTTTTCACTGTCATCTTTTATTTAGATCGAAGCGGAACGTTCGGTTCAGCTTCTGTTAAAATATTTCTTTGACTGCGCAATCGATGTATTAGCGTCCGCGCTAGATGCGCATCTTTATAGTTACGTAAATTATATAAAACAAATGTCTTTCAAAGAATAGGGCTCATCTCAGAAGTTGAGTACTCACGGCTTTCATACGACGAAAATCCCAATAATATTACAGAGTCGACACGTTTTCATTGATCGACTGTCGAATCCCGATGGTCCCGTGCCCACTGCAATCATAGCTGACGATGTCTGATCAACATGTAAACACGTAGGGGTGGTCTGCAGTAAATCGCCATGTTCGGCAATGTACGAAGAACGGTGTGATACGAAACGCTCGTGTGTGCACCAGCATTGTGCTCTTTCGGCAGAGGTGCCACTGATCACCCTCTATCCTACGTTGCAGAGCAGACAAGACTCCGAACGTACAATGAAGGCTTTCACGACCGGATGTTTCAGCTGCTGAGAATTTTTCCGGGTTGTATGGCCGTGGTCCATGGAACTCTTCAATCCCTGACGTTTCGTCCAAGGCTACGTTGGACATCTTCGCAGGTCCTCCTAGCAAGAATCAGCACATACCAGGAGCACCTCTGAAAATGTACGACGTAGCCTTGGACGAAACGTCAGGAATTGAAGAGTTCCATGGACCATGGAAAAATTCTCAGCAGCTGAAGCCACCGAATCCCACCTTCTGTGAAGAGTCGTGGGCGTCCAAACCATTTAGCGCCTAGTGGTAGTTTCACTTGAAACGTCCCCTTTGAAAAATTTATACAGGACTGTGCTTAACCTGACACACAATATTTTCAGCGCAACGCAATCTGACTTTCAAAAATCCATACAAAAGAATGGCCCTGACTAACATTAACCTATACGTTTCACAAATCACTTACCTCACAAAAATCTTGGTTACTCGAGCTACTGCAATAAAGCGAGCGCCACTACTGCCAGCTAAATAAAAGAGTCAAACTACTGAAGGCACTAACTACTGATAGGGATAGTTAGCAAATGAAAGATTTTAATAGAGAACAAACAATGTATTTACCTTAATAGTCATAACATATATAGCAGTACATGACAAATTTCAAAACTCCGCCATTTCTCTCCCCACATCCACCACTGCTGGCGGCTCACCTCCAACTGCCCAACGCTACGCGCTGTTCACATCCAGCTGCCGCTGCCCAACGCTACAATGCCAGACAACAATGCAAACTAGCCACAGACTGCACACAGCACAGCCAGTGATTTTCATACAGAGCGCTACGTGGCGTTACCAATAAGAAAACCTAAACAGCTTACTTACACACTGTCCTTCAACCCCTTTCCGTAGACGCTGACGACATCAGCATATAAACATTCGCCCAGCTTCGCCGTTTTCGAGACATTCGTTCACAGGTTCTGCGTAATAATGATCTGCCCTTCCCCAAAGTCGCGTACCTCAATTGTTTTCTCCATTTGCACCCCATATCCTGGTTAGGGTGATCCCCCATCAGTGTCTGCTCCGCTTACATACACTATTGGCCATTAAAATTGCTACACCTCGAAGATGACATGCTACAGACGCGAAATTTAACCGACAGGAAGAAGATGCTGTGATATGCAAATGATTAGCTATTCAGAGCATTCACACAAGGTTGGCGCCGGTGGTGACACCTACAACGTGCTGACATGAGGAAAGTTTCCAACCGATTTCTCATACACAAACAGCAGTTGACCGGCGTTGCCTGGTCAAACGTTATTGTGATGCCCCGTGAAGGAGGAGAAATGTGTACCATCACGTTTCCGACTTTGATAAAGGTCAGATTGTAGCCTATCGCGATTGTTGTTTATCGTATCGCGACATTGCTGCTCGCACAGGTCGAGATCCAGTGACTTTTTGCAGAATATGGAATCGGTGGGTTCAGGAGGGTAATACGGAACGCCGTGCTCGATCCCAACGGCCTCGTATCACTAGCAGTCGAGATGACAGGCATCTTATCCGCATGGCTGTAAAGGATTGTGCAGCCACGTCTCGATCCCTGAGTCAACAGATGGGGACGTTTGCAAGACAAGAACCATCGGCACGAACAGTTCGACGACGTTTGCAGCAGCACGAACTATCAGCTCGGAGACTGTGGCTGCGCTTACCCTTGACGCTGCATCACAGACAGGAGCGCCTGCGATGGTGTACTCGACGACGAACCTGGGTGCACGAATGGCAAAACGTCATTTTTTCGGATGAATCCAGGTTCTGTTTGCACCGAGCGAGGTGGCGCAGTGGTTAGCACACTGGACTCGCATTCGGGAGGACGACGGTTCAATGCCGTCTCCGGCCATCCTGATTTAGGTTTTCCGTGATTTCCCTAAATCATTTCAGGCAAATGCCGGGATGGTTCCTTTGAAAGGGCATGGCCGATTTCCTTCCCAATCCTTCCCTAACCCGAGCTTGCGCTCCGTCTCTAATGACCTCGTTGTCAACGGGACGTTAAACACTAACCACCACCACCAGGTTCTGTTTACAGCATCACGATGGTCGCATCCGTGTTTGGCGACATCGCGGTGAACGCACATTGGAAGCGAGTATTCGGCATCGCCATACTGGCGTTTCACCCGGCGTGATGGTATGGGGTGCCAGTGGTTACACGTCTCGGTCACCTCTTGTTCGCATTGACGGCACTTTGAACAGTGTTACGACCCTTGGCTCTACCCTTCATTTGATCCCTGCAGCCTGCAGCTCGTGGTCGTGCGGTAGCGTTCTCGCTTCCCGCGCCCGGGTTCCCGGGTTCGATTCCCGGCGGGGTCTGGGATTTTCTCTGCCTCGTGATGGCTGGGTGTTGTGTGATGTCCTTAGGTTAGTTAGGTTTAAGTAGTTCTAAGTTCTGGGGGACTGATGACCATAGATGTTAAGTCCCATAGTGCTCAGAGCCATTTGAACCATTTTTTTTTTATCCCTGCAAAACCCTACATTTCAGCGGGATAATGCACGACCGCATGTTGCAGGTCCTGTACAGGCCTTTCTGGATACAGAAAATGTTCGACTGCTGCCCTGGCCAGCACATTCTCCAGATCTCCCACCAATTGAAAACGTCTGGTCATTGGTGACGGAGCAACTGGCTCGTCACAATATGCTAGTCACTTCTCTTGATGAACTGTGGTATCGTGTTGAAGCTGCATGGGCAGCTGTACCTGTACACCCCATCCGAGCTCTGTTTCACTCAATGCCCAGGCGTATCGAGGCCGTTATTACGGGCAGAGGTGGTTGTTGTGGGTACTTGTTTCTCAGGATCTATGCACCCAAGTCGCGTGAAAATGTAATCACATGTCAGTTGTAGGATAATATATTTGTCCAATGAACACCCGTTTATCATCTGCATTTCTTCTTACTGTAGCAATTTTAATGGCCAGTAGTGTACTTTTGTGACCACTTCACGTGCCCGTAACGCCCCCCCAGGCGGCATCCAACCTCGCGGTAGCCAGTGATCATAATGTTTTGTTTCGTCAGTTTAAATTTAACATATGTAAGTCTAGTTTTCTTCATTTTCCATTACAAACAAAGTTTATATATCTATCGCGAATGCGTGACTGGAGTGTAGACCTTCCAGCAAAGAGTGAGAAGTCTTGAGACGTGAAAGTAACTTCGGGAGTGCTCCAGTGGAGTGTTGTAAGACCACTACTTTTCACAAGATGTATAAACGATCTTGTAGATAACGTCGAAAGCTCGATGATGCTCTTGGCAGATTATTCTGTTGCATACAGACAAGTGGCCACATTAGAAAACTGTAGCGAAATATGGGATGATGACTTACGCTTGGTGCAGGGCGTGGCAACTGACGCTCGATGCAAACAAAGGTAACCTATTACGAATACATAGACAGAAAGACCCTTTAATGTATGGTAACGCAACTGAATGTAGTCGAATGGAATGTAGTCGAATTAAGTCGGGTGATGCTGTGGGAATTGGATTAGGAAATGAGACACTTAAAGTAGTAAAGGAGTTTTGCTATTTGGGGAGCAAAATAACTGAAGATGGTCGAAGTAGAGAGGATATAAAATGTAGACTGGCAATGGCAAAAAAAGCATTTCTGAAGAAGAGAAACTTGTTAACATCGAGTATAGATTTAAGTGTCAGGAAGTCGTTTCTGAAAGTATTTGTTGGAGTGTAGCCATGTATGGGAGTGAAACATGGACGATAAATAGTTTGGACAGCAAGAGAATAGAAGCTTTCGAAATGTGGTGCTACAGAAGAATGCTGAAGATTATATGGGTAGATCACATAACTAATGAGGAAGTATTGAATAGGATTGGGGAGAAGAGAAGTTTGTGGCACAACTTGACTAGAAGAAGGGATCGGTTGGTAGGACATGTTCCGGGGCATCAAGGGATCACCAGTTTAGTATTGGAGGGCAGCGTGATGGATAAAAATCGTAGAGGGAGACCAAGAGATGAATACACTAAGCAGATTCAGAAGGATGTAGGCTGCAGTAGCTACTGGGAGATGAAGCAGCTTGCACAGGATAGAGTAGCATGGAGAGCTGCATCAAACCAGTCTCAGGACTGAAGACCACAACAACAACAACAACGCAACTGAAGAACACTAACTGAAAGCAGTTACTTCCGTAAGACAGCTAGGAGTATGGATACAGAGCGATTTGAAGTGGAACGACCTCCTAAAATTAACGGCGAGAGAGATAAGTGTTGGACTTTGATTCATTGGTCGAATCCTTACGAAATGTAGTCCATCAAGAAAGTAAGTAGCTAACAAAACACTCGTTTCACCAATACTTGGATACTGGTCGTCAGTGTGTGATCCGTACTGGGCAGGACTGAAGGAGGAAATAGAGCAGATACAAAGAAGAGCAGCACGTTTCGTTACAGGTTTATTTATTAAGCACCAAAGCGTCACGGAGATGCCCAGGCAACTCCATTTGCAGACTCTGCAAGACAGGCGTTCTGCGTCACGGTGTGGTCTATTTTTAGAGTTTCGATAGCGTTCGTACGCCAATGGTTTGTGTCCCCCTACGTATATCTCGTGAAGAGACCATCAAAATAAAATTATAGAGGTTCTGGGGCACACGGACGCTTACCAGCAATCAGTCATCCCGAGAACCACACACGACAACGGTACACAAAGAAACTCCCGCCACAGAACTTAAACTGGCTTGCGAAGTATAGATGTAGACGCAGATCTTCATGGCAGTTTTCAAAACCACGTGAAAATGACCAAAAATAAAGGCCGGAACAGGTAGTGGACTCAATAAGGTTCTCAAAATCAACTGGAACGGTTTTTCATTGATTAATAAAAGAGTGCATTTATCCAGATCAAAGATCAATCTGCTTTACGATATGAACATCCTTCAATCTCTATATCTCTACACAGAGACCGCCAGAAAAATGTATACACTCTTTGTCAGGCTATCGAGATATCGATATTGTCGTTCGATCTGATTTACGAGAGCGTTGTAGTATGGTCTTTGGCTCAAAAGGTGTTAGTACTTACATCTCGGTATTGAGAAAAGAAGATGGCTGGAGCACGCTTGACATTCGAGCAACGAAAATGTGTTGTGAAGTGGTTTTTCGAGCTTGATAATGTCGTTAAAGTGCAACGTCACTGGAGGTGGGAGTTTGAAACAGGGCCGCCAAGCCGCCTAACAATTAAACGCATCATTGACAAGTTTGAATTGCATATTAGACCTTCTGGTGACAAACAGACCCTAACTATTTGAAACAGTTAACGCAGAACAGGGAATCAGCGATCACAAAGCGGTTACGGCATCGATGATTTCAGCCATAAATAGAAATATTAAAAAAGGTAGGAAGATTTTTCTGTTTAGCAAAAGTGACAAAACGCAGATTACAGAGTACCTGACGGCTCAACACAAAAGTTTTGTCTCAAGTACAGATAGTGTTGAGGATCAGTGGACAAAGTTCAAAACCATCGTACAATATGCGTTAGATGAGTAGATCTGGCAAGCAGATCGTAAGAGATGGAAAAGAGCCACCGTGGTACAACAACCGAGTTAGAAAACTGCTGCGGAAGCAAAGGGAACTTCACAGCAAGCATAAACATAGCCAAAGCCTAGCAGACAAACAAAAATTACGCGAAGCGAAATGTAGTGTGAGGAGGGCTATGCGAGAGGCGTTCAACGAATTCGAAAGTAAAGTTCTATGTACTGACTTGGCAGAAAATCCTAAGAAATTTTGGTCTTATGTCAAAGCGGTAGGTGGATCAAAACAAAATGTCCAGACACTCTTGTGACCAAAATGGCACTGAAACAGAGGATGACAGACTAAAGGCCGAAATACTAAGTGTCTTTTTCCAAAGCTGTTTCACGGAGAAAGACTGCACTGTAGTTCCTTCTCTAGATTGTCGCACAGATGACAAAAAGGTAGATAACGAAATAGAGGGATAGAAAAATAATTAAAATCGCTCAAACGAGGAAAGGCCGCTGGACCTGATCGGATACCAGTTCGATTTTACACAGAGTAAGCGAAGGGACTTGCCCCCCTTCTTGCAGCGGTGTACCGTAGGTCTCTAGAAGAGCGTAGCGTTCCGAAGGATTGGAAAAGGGCACAGGTCATCCCCGTTTTCAAGAAGGGACCTCGAACAGATGTGCAGAACTATAGACCTATATCTCTAACGTCGATCAGTTGTAGAATTTTGGAACAAGTATTATGTTCGAGTATAATGACTTTTCTGGAGACTAGAAATCTACTCTGTGGGAATAAGCATGGGTTTCGAAAAAGACGATCGTGTGAAACCCAGCTCGCGCTATTCGTCCTCGAGACTCAGAGGGCCATAGACACGGGTTCACAGGTAGATGCCGTGTTTCTTGACTTCCGCAAGGCGTTCGATACAGTTCCCCACAGTCGTTTAATGAACAAAGTAAGAGCATATGGACTATCAGACCAATTGTGTGATTGGATTGAAGAGTTCCTAGATAACAGAACGCAGCATGCCATTCTCAATGGAGAGAAGTCTTCCAAAGTAAGAGTGATTTCAGGTGTGCCGCCGGGGGGTGTCATAGGACCGTTGCTATTCACAATATACATAAATCACCTTGTGGATGACATCGGAAGTTCACTGAGGCTTTTTGCGGATGATGCTGTAGTATATCGAGAGGTTGTAACAATGGAAAACTGTACTGAAATGCAGGAGGATCTGCAGCGAATTGACGCATGGTGCAGGGAATGGCAATTGAATTTCAATGTAGACAAGTGTAATGTGCTGCGAATACATAGAAAGATAGATCCCTTATCATGTAGGTACAATATAGCAGATCAGCAACTAGAAGCAGTTAATTCCATAAATTATCTGGGAGTACGCATTAGGAGTGATTTAAAATGGAATGATCATATAAAGTTGATCGTCGGTAAAGCAGATGCCAGGCTGAGATTCATTGGAAGAATCCTAAGGAAATGCAATCCGAAAACAAAGGAAGTAGGTTACAGTACGCTTGTTCGCCCACTGCTTGAATACTGCTCAACAGTGTGGGATCCGTACCAGATAGGGTTGACAGAAAAGATCCAACGGAGAGCAGCGCGCTTCGTTACAGGATCATTTAGTAATCGCGAAAGCGTTACGGAGATGATAGATAAACTCCAGTGGAAGACTTTGCACGAGAGACGCTCGGTAGCTCGGTACGGGCTTTTGTTGAAGTTTCGAGAACACACCTTCACCGAGGAGTGAAGCAGTATATTGCTCCCTCCCACGTATATCTCGCGAAGAGACCATGAGGATAAAATCAGAGTGATTAGAGCCCACACAGAAGCATACAGACACTCTTTGTTTCCACGAAAAATACGAGACTGGAATAGAAGGGAGAACCGATAGAGGTACTCAAGGTACCCTCCGCCACACACCCTCAGATGGCTTGCCGAGTATGGATGTAGATGTAGATGTAGATGAACGATTTCTGATATTGACTCTGGAAGACAGCGTACAGCCACAAGTCCTTCTTCGTCGACTCTGGTGTTGGAAACGTTTGTTAATTCTCCACAGAAGTCGAGTGCGGAGAAGATCGGCCGGTACAGCGGTGTGCCACCTCGACTATCCTCTCTTGTGCAACGATTGTGATACGTGGCTTCGATCGTGTTAGGCTGTCTAGCAGCTGCTAACAGCCGACGTCGACGTGGAACAGTTGTACAGCTATAGAGTCGAAGGGAACTCTGATTATAGGAATTAGTTGTTATTTGCTTGATCCGCAGAAGGGATTTATTGTTTTTTTGGCTTTGAAGACTGTGTTACTGTTGGTGGTTTATTGTAGTTTCCCTAATAGAAAAGAAATTGGCAAAACGAGTTGGTTCTTGCTCTGCAGATTTAGCACAACGATTGCAAGTACACATCTCGACAGCCTCCATTCAGCCCTGTCAGCTGTAGCTTGTGGTGCACCAGTTGCCCCGGCGACAGTTGTGGATACCACCATTTTGCCATGCACGGTATTCTTTAACAGCAGCAATATGTGAAGAGTTTACAAACTTAGCCGTTTCAGAAATGCTTCCACCCTCGGCCTGAAAGCTAATGAAGACGCCCTTTTCGATATCAAACAAACCGCTGCGTTTCCACATTACAACAACTTCACTGCTTTCTGCGTCCCCCAACACGCATTATAAACCCTCCACTGCTAGTGCTGCCATCTACCATCTGTGACTGGTTATTGCACACTGACGTCGAACATACGCAGTGGTCGCATTAATGTGACTGGACCGTGCAAATACCTGATTTTAAGGAACCGTGTACAGTCTGCTCCACAAGAAAGTGTACTATTACAAATATATGTTTACGTGAAAATACATGTTATTACTAATTGCACAGTTACCTAATAGTTATCCAATCGCCTCCATTATCGATTATAGCTTGACACCTTGGTTCTACCTCTGGTAAATCATCCACATTTCCAACGCCTAAATATCGTTTGAGCCACTTTGCAATGAATGTCTTTGACTTTCTAAGAACTTTAGGAGCAGCTCCATATGAAAGCTTTGGTCCCTTTGGATGATTTACAAGGAACACTGCTTCGTGACGCTTCTGATATTTTGCACTCATTTTAAAATGCAACCGACAGAGCAAAACATTCAACTGTCTCACTGTTTCTCTATACACTGTGCAAAACCACACTGATTATAGATTCGAGACCACTACGAGAGATGTCGCTGCGGACGTTACGTTTAAAATTATGGCATACACTTTCTTGTGGAACCGACTGCATGTTATACACTGGTGATTCGCAACCTTTTTGAGACCTTTAGCCCTGATTGCATTCAGATACAACCCCATCCCCCCTACCATCATTCACCTCAGCGCCTAATGGAATGAAAAATAACTTTCTTTGAACACTTTTAAAAATCACGAAACATAAACGATATTTAGCTTTTGTAGGTGTTTTACTATACCATGAACTAATGTGTCAATCAGACCATTGATATTCTTTCAGAGCCGAAGGCCCACACGTGTATCCTTGATCACTGCACGATACGAAGCTTTACGCCTCGCCTGAGCCTGTCTACGTCGACATTAGACTGTTGATGGCTGGAAAAATGTTGCCTGGTCGGACGAGTCTCGTTTCAAGTTCTGTCGAGTGAATGGACGTGTACGGGAATGGAGACAACCTCACGAACCCATCGACCCTCCATGTCAGCAGGGGACTGTTTAAGGCCGGCGGTTCTAGGCGCTTTAGTCTGGAACCGCGTGACCGCTACGGTCGCAGATTCGAATCCTGCCTTGGGCATGGGTGTGTGATGTCCTTAGGTTAGTTAGGTTTAATTAGTTCTAAGTTCTAGGCGACTGATGACCTCAGAAGTTAAGTCGCATTGTGCCCAGAGCCATTTGAACCATTTGACTGTTTAAGCTGGTGGAGGCTCTATAATCATGTGGGGCGTGTGAAGTTGGAGTGATATAGATACGACTCTGACAGGTGACACGTACATAAGCACCTGTCTGATCATCTGCATCCATTCGTGTCCATTGTGCATTCCGACGGACTTGGGCAATTCCAGCAGGATAGTGCGACACCTCACACGTCCAGAATTTCGACAGAGTGGCTCCAGGAACACACATCTGAGTTTAGACACGTCCGCTGGCCACCAAACTCCACAGACCTGAACATTATTGAGCGTATCTGGGATGCCTTGCAACGTGCTGCTCAGCAGAGATCTCCACCCCCTCTTACTCTTACGAATTTATTGATAGCCCTGCATGGTTGGCCGGCCGGAGTGGCCGTGCGGTTCTAGGCGCTACAGTCTGGAACCGAACGACCGCTACGGTCGCAGGTTCGAATCCTGCCTCGGGCATGGGTGTGTGATGTCCTTAGGTTAGTTAGGTTTAAGTAGTTCTAAGTTCTAGGGGACTTATGACCACAGCAGTTGAGTCCCATAGTGCTCAGAGCCATTTGAACCATTTTTTTGAACCCTGCATGATTCATGGTGTCAGTTTCTTCCAGCACTACTTAAGACATTAGTTGTCCATGCCACGTCGTGTTGCGGCACTTCTTCGTGCTTGCGGAGGCCTTACACGATAATAGGCAGGTGTACCAGTTTCTTTGGCTCTTCATGATACACGGTAGCGTTGAAAAGAGAATGAAAAAATGGCACAGAACGACTACATAGCTGGCCCATCGGCTATACGGCGAGTAGTGGCACTCCAACGTTATGTGCGGGCGTCAATGGAAGGCAACAAAGAAAACTGTTACAATATAAACAAAGATAGCAACATGACGGCGCCCAATGACAGTGACAGACAAGTATGTATCGCAGTCACCGAATACCGTCGTGTTGCTAGCCGATGCTACATACTATACAGGTTGTTACAAAAAGGTATGGCCAAACTTTCAGGAAACATTCCTCACACACAAAGAAAGAAAATATATTATGTGGACACGTGTCCGGAAACGCTTACTTTCCATGTTAGAGCTCATTTTATTACTTCTCTTCAAATTACATTAAGCATGGAATGGAAACACACAGCAACAGAACGTACCAGCGTGACTTCAAAACACTTTGTTACACGAAATGTTCAAAATGTCCTCCGTTAGCGAGGATACATGCATCCACCCTCCGTCGCACGGAATCCCTGGTGCGCTGATGCAGCCCTGGAGAATGGCGTATTGTATCACAGCCGTCCACAATACGAGCACGAAGAGTCTCTACATTTGGTACCGGGGTTGCGTAGACAAGAGCTTTCAAATGCCCACATAAATGAAAGTCAAGAGGGTTGAGGTCAGGAGAGCGTGGAGGCCACGGAAATGGTCCGCCTCTACCAATCCGTCGGTCACCGAATCTGTTGTTGAGAAGCGTACGAACACTTCGACTGAAATGTGCAGGAGCTCCATCGTGCATGAACCACATGTTGTGTCGTACTTGTAAAGGCACATGTTCTAGCAGCACAGGTAGAGTATCCCGTATGAAATCGTGATAAAGTGCCCCTTTGAGAGTAGGTGGAAGAACATGGGGCCCAATCGAGACATCACCAACAATGCCTGCCCAAACGTTCACAGAAAATCTGTGTTGATGACGTGATTGCACAATTGCGTGCGGATTCTCGTCAGCCCACATATGTTGATTGCGAAGATTTACAATTAGATCACGTTGGAATGAAGCTTCATCCGCAAAGAGAACATTTCCACTGAAATAAGGATTGACACATTGTCGGATGAACCATCCGCAGAAGTGTACCCGTGGAGGCCAATCAGCTGCTGATAGTGCCTGCACACGCTGTACACGGTACGGAAACAACTGGTTCTCCCGCAGCACTCTCCATACAGTGACGTGGTCAACGTTACCTTGTACAGCAGCAACTTCTCTGACGCTGACATTAGGGTTATCGTCAACTGCACGAAGAATTGCCTCGTCCATTGCAGGTGTCCTCGTCGTTCTAGGTCTTCCCCAGTCGTGAGTCATAGGCTGGAATGTTCCATGCTCCCTAAGACGCCGATCAATTGCTTTGAACCTCTTCCTGTCGGGACACCTTCGTTCTGGAAATCTGTCTCGATACAAACGTACCGCGCCACGGCTATTGCCCCGTGCTTATCCACACATCACATGGGCATCTGCCAACTCCACATTTGTAAACATTGCACTGACTCAAAAACCACGTTCGTGATGAACACTAACCTGTTGATGCTACGTACTGATGTGTTTGATGCTAGTACTGTAGAGCAATGAGTCGCATGTCAACACAAGCACCGAAGTCAACATTACCTTCCTTCAATTGGGCCAACTGTCGGTGAATCGAGGAAGTACAGTACATACTGACGAAACTAAAATGAGCTCTAACATGGATATTAAGCGTTTCTGGACACATGTCCACCTAACATCTTTTCTTTATTTGTGTGTGAGGAATGTTTCCTGAAAGTTTGGCCGTACCTTTTTGTATAAACTTATAATTGTTCTATTCTATAACCACATAGTAGCCTGCCCATCCTTTGAACGGGAATGCAATATTTCGATTTCTCAAATAAACGACTACAACAATCGGCAATTTTATGTAATAATCGATTGTTAGCATTCTTCTGTCAGTATTTCAGTTTGTTTCTTGAGTGAAGTTAGACGTTTCTCTTTGTGGTCTGCAAAATGAATTTCTCGATAGAAGAAAGTACTGAAATTGTGGAAGCATATATGAAAACAGGTTCGGTAATGGAAGCTCGCGAATTTCTCAGGGTCAAGTATCTGGACAGAGGACTACCAGCAAAGAGACCGATACAGGGTCGGTGCAAAAACTGGCGCACCTATGGATCTCTGCAAAATGTAAAACGACAAAGAATTCCTTCAGTTCGCACACCAGAAGTTGTTTCAGACATTCCCCGAAGAATTATTCAGAGCCCAGAGAAGTCCACACGTAAATTGGCCCAAGAGTCGAATGTGGCTAGGAGCTGCCAGCGGATATTGAGAAGTGTTAACCTGAAGCCATATTGTGTGACGGTTGTGCAGCAATTACGGAAAGATAACAGTGAGAAATGTGTAGATTAGTGCTAGTGGCTTGTGTTGGTGTGTTAGACCCTTTCCATTACATCGTGAGTGACGACGCATAGTTTCATCTTTCTGGTCATGTTAGTTTTCAGAACACGACATACTGGATAATGGAGATCCCTAACATTTTGTGTCAGCAACCACACCATGATGATAAAAATCGGCGTTTGGCGCGGTATAACGGGAATGCGCGCCATTAGACCGATATTTTTTGTCACTACCAACACTGATGCATATATATATTTTGGGCTCACCTCACTGAATATGAAAGACAATACTGCTCCTTCCAGCAACATGGGACTACATGCCCCATGTCTAAGATATCCTTGGAATGAATCCATAGTGTCTTCACTGAGTCAGCAAACATTTAGGCCACAATGCTCGTCGGATCTAACAAAGCACTCCGTCTTCAGGCCACAAGTGGCCCATCGGGACCATCCGACCGCCGTGTCATCCTCAGATGAGGAAGCGGATAGGAGGGGCGTGGGGTCAGCACACCGCTCTCCCGGTCGTTATGATGGTATTCTTGACCGAAGCCGCTACTATTCGGTCGAGCAGCTCCTCAATTGGCATCACGAGGCTGAGTGCACCCCGAAAATTGGCAACAGCGCATGGCGGCCCGGATGCTCACCCATCCAAGTGCCGGCCACACCCGACAGCGTTCAACTTCGGCGATCTCACGGGAACCGGTGTATCCACTGCGGCAAGGCCGTTGCCAGTCGGATCTACCAACATGTGATTTTTCCCTGGGGGGACACTTGAAGAGCAGGGTCCAGGAAACAAACCCACACACAACACAGTAGTTGAAAGACATCAGCCGTGAAGTGGCCGCCATCGATATCCGAACTTTAATCCGGGTGTGTCTGAACATGCTTAGACGTGCATAACTGTGTATTAATTTTTCAGGGGGTCACGTTCAACATCTTCCATACATGTACACTCCTGGAAATGGAAAAAAGAACACATTGACACCGGTGTGTCAGACCCACCATACTTGCTCCGGACACTGCGAGAGGGCTGTACAAGCAATGATCACACGCACGGCACAGCGGACACACCAGGAACCGCGGTGTTGGCCGTCGAATGGCGCTAGCTGCGCAGCATTTGTGCACCGCCGCCGTCAGTGTCAGCCAGTTTGCCGTGGCATACGGAGCTCCATCGCAGTCTTTAACACTGGTAGCATGCCGCGACAGCGTGGACGTGAACCGTATGTGCAGTTGACGGACTTTGAGCGAGGGCGTATAGTGGGCATGCGGGAGGCCGGGTGGACGTACCGCCGAATTGCTCAACACGTGGGGCGTGAGGTCTCCACAGTACATCGATGTTGTCGCCAGTGGTCGGCGGAAGGTGCACGTGCCCGTCGACCTGGGACCGGACCGCAGCGACGTACGGATGCACGCCAAGACCGTAGGATCCTACGCAGTGCCGTAGGGGACCGCACCGCCACTTCCCAGCAAATTAGGGACACTGTTGCTCCTGGGGTATCGGCGAGGACCATTCGCAACCGTCTCCATGAAGCTGGGCTACGGTCCCGCACACCGTTAGGCCGTCTTCCGCTCACGCCCCAACATCGTGCAGCCCGCCTCCAGTGGTGTCGCGACAGGTGTGAATGGAGGGACGAATGGAGACGTGTCGTCTTCAGCGATGAGAGTCGCTTCTGCCTTGGTGCCAATGATGGTCGTATGCGTGTTTGGCGCCGTGCGGGTGAGCGCCACAATCAGGACTGCATACGACCGAGGCACACAGGGCCAACACCCGGCATCATGGTGTGGGGAGCGATCTCCTACACTGGCCGTACACCACTGGTGATCGTCGAGGGGACACTGAATAGTGCACGGTACATCCAAACCGTCATCGAACCCATCGTTCTACCATTCCTAGACCGGCAAGGGAACTTGCTGTTCCAACAGGACAATGCACGTCCTCATGTATCCCGTGCCACCCAACGTGCTCTAGAAGGTGTAAGTCAACTACCCTGGCCAGCAAGATCTCCGGATCTGTCCCCCATTGAGCATGTTTGGGACTGGATGAAGCGTCGTCTCACGCGGTCTGCACGTCCAGCACGAACGCTGGTCCAACTGAGGCGCCAGGTGGAAATGGCATGGCAAGCCGTTCCACAGGACTACATCCAGCATCTCTACGATCGTCTCCATGGGAGAATAGCAGCCTGCATTGTTGCGAAAGGTGGATATACACTGTACTAGTGCCGACATTGTGCATGCTCTGTTGCCTGTGTCTATGTGCCTGTGGTTCTGTCAGTGTGATCATGTGATGTATCTGACCCCAGGAATGTGTCAATAAAGTTTCCCCTTCCTGGGACAATGAATTCACGGTGTTCTTATTTCAATTTCCAGGAGTGTATTTTTCACTGTAGTTTCCACTTTAAATAAATGGTAAGTCCATTTCAGCTCTTCTTTCCTGTAATTTCATTGCACGGGCTACTTTTATCTGCATCTGCACCACGATTTTATCCTGACGTTTTCACGGACCCGAACCGGACGTACAGAAATTTCTTTCACTTTTTGTAACATTTTTCAGTTTTTTAACCAATTAGCGCTTTATGTTTTTATTCTGAATGTTAGAAGCTTGTCTTAAGGTGCGCCCACACTACTCGTGTGGCTCGTGAACTTGTGAAACTTGCGAGCCTTACGAGTAATGTGGACGGAGGTAGGCTCCGAGGGCTCGCCGCGAAACAGGCTTGCGAGCAGCCCGAGCATACGGCTTGTCTGGCTCCGGTTGTTGTCGGTACATCAAAGGGATGCGCGTCGAGCTGCGCGAGAGGTGTCGACGGCGACAACGCACAGACACCAGTTGGCTCGCCGCACTCCTACAGTTAGGTCTTGCCATTATTCTTTTTCTGTGTTCTGGTCATCGGTTTTTCTTTTAAAATGGAATAGACCTGCGATTTTGCCATTAAATTCATAAACACTTATGTGTTAAGGCCCATAGTGCTTAGAGCCATTTGAACCATAAATAATAATGAACAATATCCTGTGCTGTGGGATACAACAAACTCCCAGTATAAAATAAAAAAAAAATCAAGCGTGGGATTCCATCACGACAGAACTCCGAGTGGATGTGACCAAATTAAAAAAAAAAAAAAAAAAAGACCAGTTTATTAGTCACTTACAGGAGAGTCCGCCAGAAGAAAAATGAGACTGGGAAGGCTGGCTCTGGGGTTGAGGAAATGAACACTCCAAAGTGGTTCACTTTCAAAGCATTTCAATTTCTGCACTGCAAATATCACCTGCGGAAGACAGTCAACACAGATGTAAGTGAGAAATACGTGTTTTTGGAAATGTATAAAAAAACCTGTTAACGAATGTAATGGGGTTCTGTGCCTTTTGGGTTCTGCCTCCACAGCTACTTAATTGGTTCTCTTTCTCAGCTTACATTTCGGTTCCTGCTCATTTGTTATTTTTAAATTTTTTGGTGTTATTCCCTCCTACACAATTAATCATATCATAACTTATCTTAAGATATGAAACTTCCTAGCAAATTAAAACTGTGTGCCCGACCAAGACTCGAACTCGGGACCTTTGCATTTTGCGAGCAATATCTTAAGATTTTTTTTCATATTTATTTTAGCTTACTGCCATTTCTATTAGGAATATACCTAGTAACAGCCTATAGTTATCAAAAGTAAAAATTTAAAAAAGTTGTAATTGTGATAAAATTATAGGGTTTGTGGCAAAATGAGCTCTGAACGTCACAGAGGGGGAAGGAGGAAATGGCCTAACAGGACTGGAATACATACAGAGGCAACACTGGGTACTCAGCTAGAAATAAATAAATAATAATGAATAATATTTATTTTTCTAACACAATATATTTAAGCACATGTACATTTATGTATTTTATTTGTATAATATGTTAGTTGAGGAAATAAAAATAATAAAATAGGAATTAATGAAGGTAAAACTTCATGTACACTCATCATCATCAGTTATCTGCTATATTAGAAGGTCCTTTGCCTCTCCATTTTCTGCGATCCATTGCTTCCTTCTTACGGCTGCTGTATGTTGTACCGTCCATCATGTCATCCAGTATCTGGAATCTCTTCCTCCCTCGCTTCCTTTTCCCTTCTACATAACCTTCTAAAACTGTTTTTATCAGGCCGTCATTCTTTCTTAATATATGCCCAATCCAATTTCTTTTTCTTCTCTTTATTACATCTAGTAACTGTCTTTTCTCTCCCACTCTTCTCAGTACCTCTTCATTTTTTACTCTGTCCATCGAACTTATTCTTTCCATCTTCCGCCATGTCCAGATCTCAAAAGCCTCCAGCCTTTCTCTGTCTTTTTTCCTCATAGTCCATGTTTCAGCGCCATATAGAAGAACACTCTATACAAGACATTTTATGAGTCTCTTTCTGAGTTCTCTGTCCAGACCGCTGCAGAAGATTCTCCTTTTCTTATAAAACGCCTCTTTTGCCATTGCTATCCTTGTTTTAATTTCTGTGGTGCACTTCCAGTCGGTGTCTATCCTACTTCCAAGATACTTAAAATTTTGCACCTGTTCTAGTGTTTCTCCATTCAGCACAATTTTTGTTTCCTTATTTCCTCCTATTGCCAATACTTTTGTTTTATTTGTGTTAATTTTCATTCCATATTTTTTACGTTAGTTGCAATGGTGTCCACCAAATCCTGTAATTCTTTTTCCCCTGTGGCTAGGAGGACCATGTCATCAGCAAATCTCAAGCACCCTACTCTTCTTCCTCCAATTTCTACTCCTTTGTCATCTAATGAGCATTGGTCAATCACATTTTCCAAGTACAGGTTGAAAAGAGTAGGTGATAAACAGCATCCTTGTCTTACTCCTTTCCCTAGTCTGATCCAGTTTGTACTTTCTCCTCTCACTTTAACTGAAACTTTTTGATTAAGGTATAATGAGCTTATAAGTCTTCTGGTTTTCCAGTCCACTCTCTTTTCCCTCATTATAGTTGTCAGCTTGTCCCAAACCACATTGTCAAATGCCTTTTCTAAATCGATGAAGCACATATATAGGTCTCTTCCTTTTTCAATAAACCTTTCTCCCAAGATTCGTAGGAGCCCTATTGCATCTCTGGTGCCCATATTCCGTCTAAAGCCAAACTGCTCCTCGCCGAGATTCTCCTCTATTACTTTTTCAAGTCTTTTATTAATTATTCTTAACATCACTTTGGCTGCATGTGAAATGAGGCTGATTGTCCTGTGCTCGTTGCATTTCTTGGTTCCTTGTTTTTTCGGTAATGGAATCATTACTGTTGTCAAAAAGTCCTCAGGCCATTCACCACTGTCATATATTTTATTACATAATCTCAATATTTCTCTTATTCCATTGTGGTTCAAGCATTTTAGTATTTCTCCCAGTATTGTATCTGTACCTACTGCTTTGCCATTTTTCATTGCAGCAATGGCAGACTTTACTTCTTCCATTATGACGGTCGGTCCTTTCTCTTCATCACTTACACTGTTGTGTGATTCAAGTTCCAGAGTTTCTGGTTTGCTATTTGTGTCATATAGCTCTTTTATATATTCTTCCCATCTCTGGAGGACATCGTCACGATCTTTGTACACTATCTCTCCGTCTTTACTCAAAATTTCCATAGTAGCACTTCCTGCTCTGTTTTGTTCCCATGTCATAGTCTTTACTCTGTTGTATAGTAAGTCGTATCTTCCCTTCCTGTCCAGGTCTTAAATTTCATCACATTCCTCTTTTAGCCATTTTTTCCTAGCCTGCTCTGTTTCTCTTCGCAGTTCGTTATTTAACCTTCGGTATATCTTTCTTGCATCTTCAGTGTTCTTGTTTTTCAATTTTCTTCTCTCCTCCATCTTGGAAATCATTTCTTGTGTGACCCATGGTTTTTTGACCTTTTCTCTTTTACATATCCTATATTTTGCTGTCCTGCTTTAATGATTCCTTCTTTCAGCATATTCCAGTACTCATTAGCATTATCAGGTGCTTCTTTGTCTCGTAATGTGTTTAGAAAGTCCCGAGACAGCATTTCTGTACACTACTGTACACTACTGGCCATTAAAATTGCTACACCACGAAGATGACGTGCTACAGACGCGAAATTTAACCGTCAGGAAGAAGATGCTGTGATATGCAAATGATTAGCTTTTCAGAGCATTCACACAAGGTTGGCGCCAGTGGCGACACCTACAACGTGCATGAGGAAAGTTTCCAATCGATTTCTCATACAGAAACAGCAGTTGACCGGCGTTGCCTGGTGAAACGTTGTTGTGATGCCTTGTGTAAGGAGGAGAAATGCGTACCATCCCGTTTCCGACTTTGATAAAGTTCGGATTGTAGCCTATCGCGATTGCGGTTTACCGTATCGCGACATTGCTGCTCGCGTTGGCCGAGATACAATGACTGATAGCAGAATATGGAATCGTTGGGTTCAGGAGGGTAATATGGAACGCCGTGCTTGATCCCAGCGGCCTCGTATCACTAGCAGTCGAGATGACAGGCATCTTATCCGCATGGCTGTAACGGATCGTGCAGCCACGTCTCGATCCTTGACTGAAAATACATGAGGACGTTTCCAAGACAACAACCATCTGCACGAACAGTTCGACAACGTTTGCAGCACCACGGACTATCAGCTCGGAGACCACGGCTGCGGTTACCTTTGACGCTGCATCACAGACAGGAGCGCCTGCGATGGTGTACTCAACGAAAAACCTGGGTGCACGAATGGCAAAACTTCATTTTTTCAGATGAATCCAGGTTCTGTTTACAGCATCGTGATGGTCGCATCCGTGTTTGGCGACATCGCGGTGAACGCCCATTGGAAGCGAGTATTCGTCATCGCCATACTGGCGTATCACCCGGCGTGATGGTATGGGGTGCCATTGGTTACACGCCTCGGCACCTCTTGTTCACATTGACGGCACTTTGAGCAGTGGACGTTACATTTCAGATGTGTTACGACCCGTGGCTCTACCCTTCATTCGATCCCTGCGAAACCCTACATTTCAGCAAGAGAATGCACGACCGCATGTTTGCAGGTCCTGTACGGGCCTTTCTGGATACAGAAAATGTTCGACTGCTGCCCTGGCCAGCACATTCTCCAGAGCTCTCACCAATTGAAAACGTCTTGTCAATGGTGGCCGAGTAACTAGCTCGTCACAATACGCCAGTCACTACTCTTGATGAACTGTGGCATTGTGTTGCAGCTGCATAGGCAGCTGTACCTGTACACGCCATCCAAGCTCTGTTTGACTCAATGCCCAGGCGTATCAAGGCCGTGGTTGTTCTGGGTACTGATTTCACAGGATCTGTGCACCCAAATTGCCAGTTCTAGTATAATATATTTGTCCAATGAATATCTGGTTATTATCTGCATTTCTTATTGGTGTAGCAGTTTTAATGGCCAGTAGTACATATAGGTAGTTGAAATGTGCGCAGTCTGGTAGTCACTATTACGTACATAGCAAGTAGCTGAAAAAAATTCTTCAATAAGTTATTGGTGGCAATCTTCCCTCTTCGGAAATGAAATAAGCAGCGAATTCATCTCTAATGTCTTGGGCAGTCTGCGTTGAACGTCGTGGAATGTACGCTAATCCAGTAAAAGTTGTAGCAGGAGTGATCTCATTTCCCCAAGTTCCTGGCGTTAAATGCCCGTTCTCCTCATGATCCACTGCTCCTGCAGTGGTTTAAATTTGTCTGGAAGCAGAACTTTTTCGCAAGAAATTATGGAGGTAAATACAAGTCATAATAACAGTTTGGGCTTTCTCAGGCTATAGTAATATAGGCTTTCTTAGTACCCTGAATATGGAAGAAAGTTTTCCGAACACATTTTCCACAGTTCGCCGTGCTCTTGAAAGTCTGCGGTTAAAAATTCTTTTCATTGACCTCTGAGGTGGTTGTCCACTATACGACTTCATGGTATGATTGTTGACGGGAAACGCGCCGTCTGCGACAATAACATAGAGTACTTGTTTCCGTCTACCTTGGAGGGTACGATCGTCTGGAAAAACGGTTCTACCTTTACTCACATTCTTAAAAAAAGATGTATTTCGAAAAACACCATCGTCTGAAATTCGACCTTACCAGCCCACATGCTCTCCATCTTCAGGCCACAAGTGGCCCATCGGTACCATCAGACCGCCGTGTCATCCTCACTGAGGATGCGAATAGAGGGGCATGGGGTCAGCACACCGCTCTCCCAGTCGTTATGATGGTTTTCTTTGACCGAAGCCGCTACTGTTCGGTCGAGTAGCTCCTCAATTGTCATCGCGAGGCTGAATGCACCCCGAAAAATGGCAACAGCGCATGGCGGCCTGGATGGTCACCCATCCAAGTGCCGGCCACGCCCGACAGCACTTAACTTCGGTGATCTCACTGCAACCAGTGTATCCACTGCGGAAAGGCTGTTGCCTGTCAGCCTACATCAGCATACAAAAAACAATAGTCAGCATCCACTAGACCAAAAAGAACAATACTGTAAAGTGTCTTATAATTGAAAAAATCGCTTCCAGAGTTAACGGGGCTTTGGTCTGCGTAATGTTTGCCATCCATTGCACTGAGGCAATGAGGAAAGTTCCATTTTCTCTCATATTCCTCTGCTACAATCAACCACTCTTGTTGCGTCTGTGGCATCTGCAAAAAAGTAAATAGAAACTAATAACTCCTAATAATGTAAATAATTATTAATAGCATTCACAATAATGGACATTCTACACTCATGCTCATAAATTAAGGATAATGCTGATACATGGTGAAACAACGCTCTGGTGGGCGGTTTGCGGGTTTAAATCACCTAGGAGTATGACCATGCGGAGCATTTGACCTGCTGTCGTCGCACGGTGGCGCTGGCAGCAGTCCACATACGCAGAGGTGTTTGTGCGTGTCAGAGTACGGTGCAGCGAGTAAGTGTTTTCAGACATGCTAATGGTGACTGCGTGTTGAAAATGGCACAAAGAACACATATTGATGACGTTGTGAGGGGTAGAACACTAGGGTGACTGGAGGCTGGTCGAACACATCAGGTCATAGCACGGGCCCTCTGTGTGCCACAAAGTGTGATCCCAAGATTATGGCAACGATTCCAGCAGACAGGAAATGTGTCCAGGCGCTACAGTACTGGACGTCCACAGTGTACAACACCACAAGAAGACCGATATCTCACCATCAGTGCCCGCAGACGAGCACGGAGTACTGCAGGTAGCCTCGCTCGGGACCTTACCACAGCCACTGGAACACTTGTCTCCAGACACACAGTCTACAGACGACTGAACAGACACAGTTCATTCCCCCAGAGACATGCAAGGTGCATTCCACTGACCCCTGGTCACAGGACAGCCCGTAAAGCCTGGTGTCAAGAACACAGTACATGGTCATTGGAACAGTGGTCCAGGTTATGTTCACGGACGAGTCCCGGTATAGTCTGAACAGTGATTCTCGCCGGTTTTTCATCTGGCGTGAACCAGGAACGAGATACCAACCCCTTAATGTCCTTGAAAGGGACCTGTATGGAGGTCGTGGTTTGATGGTGTGGGGTGTGATTGTGATTGGTGCACGTACACCCCTGCATGTCTTTGACAGAGGAACTGTAACAGGTCAGGTTTATCGAGGCGTCATTTTGCACGAGTATGTCCACCTTTTCAGGGGTGCAGTGGGTCCCACCTTCCTCCTGATGGATGATAACGCACGGCCCCACCGAGCTGCCATCGTGGAAGAGTACCTCAAAACAGAAGATATCAGGCGAATGGAGTGGCCTGCCTGTTCTCCAGAGCTAGACACCATCGAGCACGTCTGGGATGTTCTCGGTCGACGTATGGCTGCACGTCTTCAAACCCCTAGGACACTTCAGGAGCTCCGACAGGCACTGGTGCAAGAGTGGGAGGCTGTACCCCAGCAGCTGCTCGACCACCTGATCCTGAGTATCCCAACCCGTTGTGCGGCCTGTGTACGTGTTCACGGTGATCATATCCCATACTGATGTCGGGGTACATGCGCAGGAAACAGTGGCGTTTTGTAGCACTTGTGTTTCGAGCCGGTTTTCTCAATTTATCACCAATACAGTGAACTTACAGATCTGTGTCGTGTGTGTTCCCTATGTGCCTATGCTATTAGCGCCAGTTTTGTGTAGTGCCACGTTGTGTAGCACCACATTCTGCAATTATCCTTAATTTATGATAATGAGTGTAATAATTATGAACATTAATAATAAAATCAATAATATTGCGTAATCATTAGTAAGTAATCATTATAACGAATATTCTGGATTTCATTCATCAACGTTACATTGTTCCCAATTTTTTACGATTATTATCGTATATCCCCCTATTCCCCCATCCAGTCTTTTATTTTTTTATTTTACCTGCTTTGTTATTCTTTATATCAATCTATTGTCGTCGCTTTGTTTTAGGAGGAATTTAAGGTGGATTTGGAAGAACAGAGGTTTGCGCGCATGAATACGAACTAAGGTACAGCGAGCGCTGCGAAGAAATTAATAGTAAACATGTCGATCATCAAACAACGCAAGGCAACAAACTACCACCCACACATAGTAAACGCACGATGGTGTTTACTTCACCTAGAAAAAATGAGAGAAAAAAGGCCAAAGATCCTCGTATAGTAGAGGCATACGGTGCACTACAAACTGCTTTATCTAAAACAAGAGACGAGTTTGACGCCTATGGAGAGTACATAGCGAACGTTCTACGGTCCACGGATAAACAACAGCGACTACAGTTGCACGTCGCTTTTACCGATTCCTTCATCTCTACATGTTCATGCCCATGAGCAGATGCAAAGCAACTTCCAACAAACATCTGCTTCTTACTTCTACTTCTGTCAACACCGAACAAGGCTCTCCACATTTTCTGGATCTGCTTAATTTATAATAATTAAAAGTAATAATCTTTGCATTAAATTGTTTCTCATTCCTTAAATCTAAATTTTTTTTAATATTTCTTTTGCTTATTAACTGATGTATAAAAGTGTATTGATAACAAAATTTGTATAATTTAATAACTTACCTTTACAAACTCCTTCAAGCTTCCAGTAAGAGCTGCACATACTTCAGGAATAATGTTTGATATCACTTGCTTGGAGACATTCAATAAAAAACTGAGGCTGGTGTAGGAATCGCCAGTTGCTAGGTATCTGATCGTAAGTGCCAACCGCTCAGTAACTGGTGTAGCTTCCCAAAATTTGCAGTCACCCTTTGATATTTTCTATCCAACCAAATTTATCAGATATTCAAAATCTGATGCTGCCGTACGACAAAATGTCTTGAGATGTATGTTTTCAATATCCAAATTGTCCATCAAATCACTCCCACTATATCTTTTTCTGCTTCTGAAAACTGTGGTCATCCACCACTTGCGTTTTTTTATTGGTACTTTGTCTTCTTCTAACTTCTTCCTCAGCTAAAAGGCGCATCACAAGGAATCTGGCACTTACTATAACTTTTTTTTGTGATATGTTACGATACAGCATCACCGGTCTATTGCGGTCTAACTGTGTTGGTGAGGCAGTAAATTTATCCACAGGGCAGTGATTGCGTCACTGCAATTCACTTTGGAGGTGTGGCGGTGGGACTTGTGGTCCCGTACGACTCTCTGACGGTGACAGTACTACATGAGTCAGGCAGAAAAATTTAGCCTAACGTGGGCAGGTGTGGTTGGAAAGTACGAGGTGTGGCTAGAAAAAAAAACCGGACTAGTACTGGTGAAACAATAAAACGAATGCAATAAGGCTGAAAGTCGCGTGGCCTGTCACGTGACTCTCGCTCCGCCTACTGCTCGAGTTTCATCTGCCTCCTGCACTCAGTCTGCCCGTGGCGTCTGTTTTAAGTAGTTGACGTTTTGTCTGTGCGTCGGAAAATGTTGAGTGTACAGAAAGAACAGCGTGTTAACATCAAATTTTGTTTCAAACTAGGAAAATCTGCAAGTGAAACGTTTGTAATGTTACAACAAGTGTACGGCGATGATTGTTTATCGCGAACACAAGTGTTTGAGTGGTTTAAACAATTTAAAGATGGCCGCGAAGACACCAGTGATGACACTCGCACTGGCAGACCATTGTCAGCAAAAACTGATGCAAACATTGAAAAAATCGGTAAACTTGTTCGACAAGATCGCCGTTTAACAATCAGAGCAGTGTCTGAGTTAACAGGAGTTGACAAGGAAAGTGTTAGGCAGATTCTTCATGAAAGTTTCAACATGAACAAAGTGTGTTCAAAAATGGTTCCAAAGTGTCTCACAATTGAACAGAAGGAACGCCGAAGAATGATTTGTTCTGACATCCTGGAAAACATTGAAAGTGATCCCACCTTCTTACAAAATGTTATTACTTGCGATGAATAGTGGTTTTTTACTTACCATCCCGAAACTAAACGCCAATCGATGCATTGGAAAACTCCTGGTTCTCCACGACAAAAAAAAGGCACGAATGTCAAAATCGAAATTCAAGGCAATGATGATTGTTTTTTTTGACATCAAAGGGATTGTGCACATTGATTGGGTACCAGAGGGACAAACAGTGAATCAGCATTACTACATTAGCGTCCTGGCTACCCTACGTGAGCGAGTACGGAGAAAACGGAACGATTTGTGGAGAAAAAAGTCATGGATCCTTCACCAAGACAATGCCCCAGCTCACAGTGCGTTGCCAGTGAAGACGTTTTTGGCAAAACACAACATTCCCATCTTAGATCATCCACCCTACTCACCTGATTTGGCCCCCTGTGACTTTTTTCTTTTCCCTAAAGTCAAGTCAGCTTTGAAAGGAACTAGATTTGAGACTGTTGAAGCAGTAAGAGAAAAAGCGACGGAAGTAATGTATGGACTTACCGAAAATGATCTGCAGCATTGCTATGAACAGTGGAAAATTCGTATGGAGCGGTGTAGAGACCGAGGAGGAGAGTACATTGAAGGAGATAACATGAAATTGTAAATAATTGTAAATAAATGTTTTTTCCAGCATCAGTCCGGTTTTTTTCTAGCCGCACCTCGTATTGGACGTAGAATGGGGGCTAGTCCCGCCAAATGATGTCCGTGGTGGGCGTGCCAGGCCTATCGTTAGCCATGGTCGGAATCCGATTCCTCTAGGATGGTTAGGGGAACCGGATGTCGATGCCAGCGGCGTGGAAGTGTGGTCCCAACGTGGCGTAACCCATGGACAGTGTCGCGCAAGGCATCCACTTTCTCATAGAGCCGCCGTGCGTTGTTGCGTATGGTCGTCTTTAGGGGGACGATATCCGCTTCCTTGTGGAGAGCGACAATTCTCGTGAGTGGCGGGGGGTGCAGGCTCCACCTGAGCACCTTGTTCTGCAGGCGCTGCAATGTCCGCATCCTGGTGACACTAATCGTGGCCCATGCAGCAGATCCATACGCGAGGGCAGGCAGAATAACTGTTCGCTATAACCACTTCGTCCATTTCTAAATTAGGGAACTGGCGCTGGTTACGACTGCGAGTACGGCGCGGATCCTCACGGGCCAAAGCCTGGCAAGCAACTGAAGTAGTCTGGACGAAGATAGAAGCAGCACGAGCCCAAGTCAGACAAGTTTGACAAGTCTCCTGACAGACGAGCACAAGTTTGGCGAGCACGATTAGTGTGGATGCACCTTTATAGTTAAATAAAGATATGGTTTGCACCTAATTCAAATGTACCTTTGGTAGCATGCAGTATGAAGTTTATAACTGAAGCAGCAACCAACCGCAAGTGTGGTTTAAAAACATTTATTTGAAGGAAACCAGACCAGTGTCGGATTACTTACAAATCCATTTTCAGATGGTTGTTAAAGTCTTGTTATCTTCCTCCTGAGGCCTCGTTTTGTATTGGTTACGCGTATTCTGAAATGCTGTGTGAATCTGAGTGACGAAATCACCCTGTGTTTTTGTTATGGATTTAAAAATCAGTACATTTGTGGACGTGCACTGTGTGAGTGCTGTTCATTTCACTGGAAAACCACCGCATTATTCTCTGTTTGATGGCAGGACACACGATAAACATTTGCACGAGTAACACAAACGATATTTTCGATGTTCTCAAAATATGTCAGTTTTCGAGAAGACAGTGGTATGTAGTATTTCTTCTGGTAAACCTTCCGGGATGTAAGGTCGTGGTCCATCCCGGAAGGTTTACCAGAAGATATGTCATCCGGTCGTGAAAGCCTTCATACTATGTAGTATTTGTTACGTGCATTGAAACAGGGTGAAAGGATAAATTATTTAACTTTTTTATTCAGGTGGGAGGAGAGTCGGTGGGGTAATGAGGAGATGGGGTGGGGGTGGGGGGGGGAATTGGTTGCGTAAGATCAGGTGTGGACGACCATACGGCCGAGTTACAGTGTGTAAACTTTTAGATGGCAGACCTGAATCGGTAGAAGTCGGTAAACGTCGGGAGGCTTCGGTACTCACGCAGTTTCGACTCTTGTCAACATTACGTAGCTGACTGTGTTGTACAAGGTAGCCATTGTCGTCTGCTTCATTATTGTTTTGCGCTGAACTGTTCTGCGTGTTTTTATTGTGCAGTTGTGCTAAACATTATCAAAATGAGTGAAGAGGCAGTTGCTGGCCCATCTCGGGAGTCGCCAACAACACCTACCAGTAGGCCAACGGTTAGAAGGAAACCAGTACTACGTAGCCATGCTCGCAAAATTATATTGCGTGTGATTGAATGCTGCGAAAGGGAACGGGAGCAGAAAAAATTGCTTCACACTATTTACAAATCTTCAGTGAGAGCTGCTACATACACAGGACAAAGCATGCGTAGCATTGGAAGATTCAAACAGTTTTCCAAGAATCATCCTGGCGTATCACCACAAACGCCTGGTAAGAAAAGGTGAGTTTTTGTACGAAATATCTCTGATTATCGGTATTGTCTGATTGAGCAGTGACAGTTCTGCCGTTCGCTGCCACGAATTTGCATGAATACCTACTTTAGACAATGGCGACCATTAAATAAAAACACTGCTCAAATCTCCTGAGTGCATGAGATCAGCTATGAAGGTTATTAAAGCCATCCTTCTAGCTATTGTATCAGAATAAGCACACGCAACCATAGCATTAAAGATAAATTTATCTTTTTCTATGCATCATTAAAATATCGTTTGTTGTAGTCAAATTATATGTTATTAATTACCGGTAACAGTTCAATTTTAAATTTTATTATTTACTTCCTTTTGTTTATATTTGGTTCTGTCTGTTTCCGTTTGACAATATTTTGATTAAATTTTTTTCTGAGATATTGCTCGCGAGTAAGAATTTACCCCGTAAGTGTTTCAGAAAAAGAGAGTCGTTATCAGTTCTCGTATGATGCTGTTCATGTAAAAACAAAAAAAAGTAGAAGCTAGTAAGTATATCTATTGGTTGTGTACGCTGGTAGTACTAATTTTTAATCGAAGGTGAATGGGGGTCGGAGAAGACTGTGCCCCTACGAAACGGGTCGCTGACGAAAAAATGTGAGAAGCGTTACCCTATACTAGACTGTATAACCCCGTTCCGACGGATACCGTGGAATTTGTTTAATTATGCTTCTTTTTTTTAATTAGGCTATTCGGACAGCATGAAAACTTGTTTTGTCAGAAAGCAAACGTACCGCAACGTATTTTATTCAGTGTGGCATTTATTTTGCTTATATCCTGTATGTATACCATTTGAAGTCATTTTGAAACCAAATCCCTAAATTTACCTCCAGGGTGTAATTCTGCTGTACTTTATTGTCATAATGGTGTTTAAACATAAATATAGGAATGGTGTTCGTTTTTGGTGTTTGTAACTTATTACCTGTAACCACCATGTAGTTGGTCTATAGCTTTATTTACAGATATTTATAGTTGTTTCGGAGCTTTTTGAATTTTCGTGATTAACTCGCTAATTTCCATGTCGTTCAGCAGTATCCAGAACTTGTCGATGGAAAGATTTGTGTCTATTGTGCTGTCCATGACAAACAATAGAAACAGCGTTTCCCAGATCTGTTTCACTACAAGACCCAATCTTCGTGGTGAATCCATTTTAATGTAAGCTGGAACATCTGACAAAGGAATACGGTACATCATATTCGATTTACAATGGACCACTGGGTAGTAATCACTACTCTATACACTAGGCCTATACATCTTACATGGTCCAAATGTCTGTCATCCCATGTGGTCTAGTGGCTAGGATAGCTGGCTTTCACCCAGCAGGCCCGGGTTCGATTCCCGGCATGGGAACAATTTTGTCTTGCACTGCAGTGAAACAACACATTTATTCCAATTTGGACAGATGAGAATGTCGCCAATAACAGTGAGTGTAACTACATCTGACTATTTTAGGTTCAAATAAGAGGTATGTATTTTTGATTTAGAAAATATTTTTCCATTTGCCATTAGAAGAGCTTATAGGTCCATAAGGATCTAATGAATGAATTCATACAAAAATCATTATAGTTTGAAGAAAATTGTAAATCATCAACTTACTGACTTACGATAAGTGCTTCCTAAGTTGTCACACGTTTTGTTAGTAGGAAGGAATGTAGTAGTACTATTGTAGTAATGAAAAAAAAAAAAACACATTCCTCTTCAAAACGCGGTTTCCAGCCACCTGGCAGATGGCATTCGCTTGCTGCTGTTGGACATACAGATGGGCGGAGATTTAATGTTTCTTATAGATTGCGCATCTGGAATCGGCCTATTTCTGCTATCTGCCGGCTGTGAGCGGAAACACGAAACATGGCGGCAGTAAATACCAAAGAAGTTATGATAAACTGAGGCTGTGTTGTTTTGTGTAGCCAACGAAAGTGACTAAGTGAGTGAGGCCTTGATAAGTATGTGACGGGTGTAATTGTGCAAATCTCGCTGTCGAGCCGGCGTGGACGCCCGTGTGAGCGATGATGCGTTGGCACGTCAAGGAGGTTTACTGTTACAGTGTTACGCCGACGTGTTGCGCTGAACGGATAGAATTATTGTGACAATGAAGATTCAGGCCTGTCATCAAATCTTCTCGGACTCTGGAATCAGTAATCTTCATCTTTTCTGACATGGCAGCATTCGTACATCAGTTTAGAGACTCTTTAAAATCGTGTGCAGTGTAATGGTGTTGCGGAAATAAACTTAGGTTACATTGCTGTATGTTGAGTTACACGACATAACCGTCTACATATGTGATTCTGATACAGTTCATGGTAATAGTCTGTATAAGGGTTGCTCAAATTAGAAGTCTTATCTCTCTGAAGCTGTTATCTTTACTTTACATTATAAACTGAACTTCTTTTTAATTTAAATTGACACAAGTTTCTCAGTTAATGTGTCATGAAATCTATCAACAGCATTTTTCTTTGACTGACAGTAACATACAGTGTCCATTCCTTACCATTTAAGGTATGAATAGAAAATTTGAGAATAGGTGCTGATAGTTTACTAGTCATACAGTGTTTAAAGATAATTTATTGCAATATCTTCACATTCACTTATAGATGTGTCTATTTAATAGTTTTCTGCAGAACATATAAAAAATGGACAAGAAGAATACTATGATACATTCCATTATCATAATTGACAGAGTGGAGGATTCTAACTGAAGTTGTTAACCTCTGTTCGAAGAATACACACACACACACACACACACACACACACACACACACACACACACACACACACACACGATTTAGCATCAAATTTTTTGAATGTCTGCAGTTGTACTTAAATGATTTCACGAGATGGAATGAAAACTGCTCCCCATTTAGAGATAATTTCTTGCGTGCATTTTGTGTTTATTCTTTTTAGTCAGCATCTGTCCCAAGGGGAAGATTGTATAATTCATCTAAACAAGGCTGTTATCTAATTCACGTGCTGGTGTAAGGCATGAAACCTTTTAGGGAGACATTTCACTGTTCATTAAATAGGGAGTTGCAACACTTGTACAGAGAGTCACTTATTTCATTTGTAATCGGATTGTTTTTGAGTGAAGCATATTAAGTATGTGAGTTGTACAGTGTGGAAACATGTGTTATGAGAGAAACTTTTGTGAACATTGCCAGATAGATGACTTGGCTGAGAATACTAGTATATTTTTTGCTAGAAAATAAACTATACAAATGGTGCTGTGATATTTCAGTGGCTGAAGAGTTTCGAGTAACTCTGGCAGAGTGACGCTGCTATATTTTTTTGTCCCTATCAGTTTTGTGGAAGACAGTGGTGTGAAAAACACAGTGCTCAGTGTTTGTTTGTTTTTGACATTGGTATTGTGCTGATTGAGACTGACAGATCACCAGTTTCTTTTAAGCGCAGTGTGTCAGAGCGAAACGTGGAAGATTTTCTCAGTGTTTGTTTTGTCTTGCTAAGTGTGAACTGACCTGTGAGTTCTCAGGGCTTCAAAATGAAGAACCACCACCACCATCAGCACGGCTACCACGGCAGTGAAGATGATGAAAGTGGCAGTGATTCGCCTGCCCTCCTCCCACACGCTTCACCCACAGCGAGTCTCCTGCCCGAGGACACTCCACCCCCACACGGCCTTCGTGATCCCCCGGGCCTCTTGAATGCCCGGGCCATGTTCTTCCTTGTCCTGTGGTACTTCTTCAGTGGCTGCACTCTCTTCCTCAACAAGTACATCTTGTCGTACTTGCAGGGCGACCCCACGGTTTTAGGTAAGCATTTTGTGGCAATGACTCATCTCTAGTGAGTATTTTCTTTTTTTGTATGTATATTATTTGTGTACATATTTGATGGAATGAAACTGTATTAATATCAGTAGTAATAATCTCAACATAAAAAAGTAATAGCAATATCATGTTTCGTTTAATAATATCATACTAATAGTAGTATCTTATTTCCTATTTATATTGTAACAGATAGATACATTCTATGGTATTTTTAACACTGTGACATTAATTGCAGAATAGCCTAACCAATTTCGTGGAAATGGAGTAGATGCAATTTAAATATGCATAAGTGATTACATACAGACTTACATGTAACACAAAAATGTGTATTTAGTAAGAAAACAGAATTCACAAGTTTTGCACAGAGAGCAGTTATATTTTATATATGCGTAAGTGATAACGTATATGTGGTGCAGGTATCATTGTACTTACAAGGGAACCTCCCCATCGCACCCCCCTCAGATTTAGTTATAAATTGACACAGTGGATAGGCCTTGAAAAACTAAACACAGATCAATCGAGAGAACTGGAAGAAGTTGTGTGGAACTATAAAAAAATAAGCAAAATATACAAACTGAGTAGTCCATGTGCAAGATAGGCAACATCAAGGACAAGATAAGCTGAAGAGAGCCGTGGTCCCGTGGTTAGAGTGAGCAACTGCGGAACGAGAGGTCCTTGGTTCGAGTCCTCCCTCGAGTGAAATTTTACTTTCTTTATTTTCGCAAAGTTACGATCTGTCCGTTCATTCATTGACATCTCTGTTCACTGTAATAAGTTTAGTGTCAGTGTTTTGCGACCGCACCGCAAAACCGTGCGATTAGTAGACGAAAGGACGTGCCTCTCCAATAGGAACCGAAAACATTTGATCGCAAGGTCATAGGTCAACCGATTCCTCCACAGGAAAACACGTCTGATATATTCTTTACGACACTGGTGACGGCATGTGCGTCACGTGACAGGAATATGTTGTCGACCCACCTAACTTGCACACTTGGCGAATAGGTAAAAAGATTCTTCTACCTTGCCCGATTTAGATTTTCTTGTGGATGTGATAATCACTCCCAAAAAAGTGATGAAAACATAAGATTTTGTCACATAAACTGTAACAAATGAATGCAACAGTTTCACAGTCGCACTGTTTTCCCTGTGCTCTGTCAAAAACATATGTTTTTTACGTTTTCAAATGTTTCCGTGTGTAGACCGTCAAATCCTGCATATGTCCAAGCAAATCTGAACATGTCCTGGAATTTTGGAGAGCGAAGTTGATTATGTGTGAGTGCCTGAACTTTGATAATTATCTGAAAATAAAAAATTAAACTTTTCACCCGACGGAAGATTTGAACCAAGGACCTCTCGTTCCGCAGCTGCTCACGCTAACCACGGGACCACGGCGCTCGTAAGCTGACACTCTCATTGATGTTACCTAGTTTGTGCATGGACTACTCAGTTTGTATATTTTGCTTATTGTTTTCGTAGTTCCACACGACTTCTTCCTGTTTTCTCGATTGATCTGTGTTCAGTTTTTCAAGGCCTATCCCTGTGCCAACTTATAACCAAATCTGAGGGGGGTGCGATGGGGAGGTTCCCTTGTTAGTAAAGACAGCACAATTGGATATTACATCGTAATTATTACAAATGAACAGCTTTTACATAACAAAATGTATAGAGATTTCAATTTAGTTTAATATTAATATTTACTCGGTGAGTATAAGCAGTTATCAATCAAGAACGATTTCAGTTTCACTTTGAGTAAGTTCCCTTTCTGACGGCTTATAGAGCTTGGCAGTTTGTTATACCATATCTGGCTGTTAATGCATGGACTATGGTCTGTTGCTTTTAGTGTAGTTCTTTATCTGTAGCAGCAGTCTTTCTTTAATGTATTGTAGACATGCATATCAGGGCACCTGGTTGATTTGCTATTGTGTGTCGCAAAAAAACGTAATTAATTTCTAAATATGCAGTGGGTAGATGTTGAGATATTTATCATGTACCGAGATTTCCCTGCAGGAATCTCAGTGAGCGTATTCTACGGATAATCCTGATTGCTCTTTCCTGCAGGAATAATACATTGTTCATATGTATGTTAGCAACACAGCCCCACATATCTGTCGCATAATTAATCTGTGCAATGGTTGCCCCGTAATAAATTGTTTTTGATGTCTGATTGGAAACTACTTCTGATGGCTGGCTAATTAGATGTACTGAACTCCCAATTTTATTACATATAAAATTGATATGGTTTACCTACATAGGTTTTTGTGTAAATACCAAGAAATGTACAG
Source organism: Schistocerca piceifrons (assembly GCF_021461385.2). Lineage (NCBI taxonomy): Eukaryota > Metazoa > Arthropoda > Insecta > Orthoptera > Acrididae > Schistocerca > Schistocerca piceifrons. Next base: position 79,049,449 of record NC_060148.1, on the reverse strand, counting down.
TCTTCTGTATCTACTGCTTAAATCCTGTGTAGATTACTGACGGAGACGAGTTTAATTGCAATAACTGTGGTATACTGATATTTACCTTCAAACATTGGTCCTGAAAATAAGTAATTATTTGATGTAGTGCCTCAGCTGCAACCAGTGTTAATTCATCAGTTTGTTTTTCAACAAATGACAGAGATCTATCATCTGCATAGGTTTAATAGCTGTGAGATGTGTCTATGTCATTTATGTACACAAGGAGCAGGAAAGGGTTCATTGGTGATATCTTCATGATATGGACGCCCTATCCACATTCCTTCACAATCTGAACACCTTTCCTCCCATCTGCTTCACCTGGTCCTGCCCAACACCCCGCCTTCCTGGGCATAACTTCCACAGCTCTTTTCACATTAAACCCACTAACCACCAACAGTACCTGCATTTCGGCAGAAGTTTCTCCCATACAACCTAGTGAACCATGAACAGCGTATCTGCACTGACGAGAACTCCCTTGTCTAGTATGCGGAAGGGCTCACGAAGGCCTTTACAGGCAGACAGTACCCCTCTAACGTAGTCCACAAACAGATTTTCTGTGTCATTTTCTCTCACACACACACACACACACACCCAACCTTCCCACAAGAATCAGTTACATAGGAGTGCCCCCCCCTCTTCACCCAGTATCACTCCGCACTGTGACAACTAAACTATACCCTTGGGTCGACAGAAGCGTCCGATCCCATTTGTCGGCTTTGACCCGTGACGTAAGGGTGTTGTCGTGTGTGACGTCATGACGGCGCGGAGTTTGGTTTGAGTGTGGCTGTCTCCAGTTCTGTTTTATCTTATTTTATTTACTTTTCTGATCTGTTCGTTCTATCTCGTGAGATTTTTTTTTTTAATTTAAAAACACTTATTACTTATTTTAATTATCTGTTTCCTTGAATTTCTGTTTTAGTTTATTATATTTATCTTTCTGATCTGTTCGTTCTATCCCGAGAGGATTTTTTTTTCTATGGGTTGCAGGGGTTATGACACCTGGGGAGGTGGGTGGATATTCATGCATGGGCTGTCTTCACTTACACGTTGTAGCTACGCAAGGTGTCTAAATTTGTTTACATTTAGTTTGCCCCCCACCCAAAACACCCCATTTCCCGTGCTTGTCCCGTTAGTGTCATTAGGCTTCTTGTGGAAAGTGTGTGTGTTTGTTTTTGTTTCCGCCATATTTGTGACGTCATGGGTCAAAGCAGACGGGTGGGATCGGACGCTTCCGTATTTCCATACTCTTTACCAGGGCTTTGATTATCTCTCGTCCTGCCCTGGAATTCTTCTTCTTCTTCCGTATCCGGATGCACTAATTATATCTTCCCTTCCCAGTACTTAGCAACGTAGTTTGCTTTGTCATTGACTTTCAAAATATCATCTTCAGTGCATGTTATAGACATATCTGGGCAAGTCAGTAGGTGGTCCAAGTTCTGAATTGCTCCACATTCACACCTATCGCTATCACTGTAACCCCATTTAAATAGGTTTGATTTGCACCCAGTTACTCCAGTGCGCAGCCGGTTTAATGACCTCCAAGTTGTAAAAGGTAGTTGAAATCCTGCAGATCCCTCCTCAAGTAGTTCCATTGTGGAGTGTGGCACCATTTCGTCCCAAAGAGATAGCCGCCTTGCGACAGGCTCGGTGGCGAGCTCTTCAGTAGTTTCAATGAAACTCCTGCGGGATTTCAGCCGGACACGTTGTTTTCGGTGCATATGCATCAGGTGTCGAGGATCATTCTTTTCTTTTGATCTTTCGATCTTGGCGGCTACTTGTCTGCGGATAGTGCTATGCCTATGATGGGATAAATTATGTCTGTGGGAGTTGGTTTGAGGCATCCTGTGGCAATACGTACAGTTTCGTTTACGGCGACGTCAACTTGCTTAGTGTGAGCAGAGTTCCTACCAACTGGCGCCGCGTATTCTGCTGCTGAGATACTCGGCGCCAGACCCGTGGTGCGCAAAACGTGTGGTTGAGCTCCCCACGATGAACCTGTTAGCTTCCGCAGTATGTTGTTCCTGGCACAGACCCTTTTTTTAGTGTTGTGACAGTGCTGCTTAAAAGTAAGTGCTCTGTCCAGTGTTACTCCCAGGTATTTTGGGCTGTTTGTATGTTTCAGCTCTTCCCCTTGCCACATGACTCGGAGTTTCCGTTTGGCTTGTTTGTTCCTAAGATGGAAGGTGGATACTTGAGATTTACTAGGGTTTGGTTTGAGATTATTGCCGTCGTAATAGGTAGCAAGTTCTGTTAAGGCTCCTGTGAGGTTCTCCTCCACTTGTTCAAAGGTTTTATCCTGAGTGGCCACTGCTGCATCATCAGCATATATGAACATTAGTGTCTGGTGGCTGATGGGAAGATCATTGGTATGGATGTTAAATAATATTGGAGCCAAGACACTACCCCGTGCAAGTCCATTTTTCTGTGTCCTCCATCGGCTGGTTTTAGATTGTAAGGTTACATAGTACCGTCTGTTCTGTAGCATGCATTGCACGAACATAGAAAGGGTGTAGTCCTTAGTGACATTATACACTTTCTGGGTAAGCAGCTTATGGTTAACTGTGTCGTATGCAGCACTGAGATCCAGGAATGCGACCCCAGTTACTTCTCCTCTCTGATAGCCGTCTTCGATGTACTGTGTGAGATTAAGGATTTGGCCACAGCATGATTTTCCTGGTCGAAATCCAGCTTGTTCGTTAATGAGGGCTTTGTCCACATAATCAGCTATGCGTTTGAGGATCATTCGCTCCAGCACTTTAAATAAATGACAAAGCAGTGAGACAGGCCGGAAATTTTTAGCTTCAGCTGGGTCTTTCCCTGGTTTTAATAACGCAATAACCCGAGCTTTCCTCCACAATTTAGGAATTTGCATTGTTGTGATACAGTTATTCATTAGCTCTAGGATCCATGCTTGTACTCCCGGTCCAAAGTGTTTAATTTGCTCAGATCTCAGATCGTTGAGGCCAGCGGCCTTATTGTTTTTCAAATCGTTGATGGCATCTTGTAGCTCCTGAATGAAGAACGGGCGAGCTAGGAAGCTAATCTCCTCGTTCAATTTTCTTTTAATTTTGCCATTCCTGATCTTCCTTTTAGTTTTTCCATTCATGAGTAGTTGGTGAGCTATCTGATCAGGTGTAACTTCACTGTAATTTGGTTGTGGTTCTGTTGGGTCGTTGTTGAGACTTTTGACCAGTTTCCATACCTTCCTACTGCTGTGCTTCATGTCCGTCTCTTGTAGGAGGTTACACCACTTTTCCTTTCTCGCTTTGGAGATACCAGACATCATCAGTACCTCACCTGCCTGGATCGTTTCCTCTTAGAGGGGGTCCTTATTACACAGTTCTTCATACTTTTTCAGAGCTTCCTTGCTGCTACCATTGAGTCCAGCGATATACTGGGTGCGGCACCCTCTAGGTATGTGCCGTCGAGAGATTTTCTTGACAAGGTCTATAAAAGTTTCATATGATTGTATCTCTGGTTTAATTTCCAAGATCCCCTTATCAAGGTCCTCTGTGAAAAGTTCCCAATGAGCTTTTTTGAAATTGAAGCGTCTCTTGAAGGGCATTACATCTGATTTGATTACTGCAGTAATGCAGCAAGTTATTGCTCTGTGTTGCGATCTTGGAATTGGGTCCTCGATTTGCTTTACAGTTTGCAGGGATACCTTTTCAGAGACAAAGATGTTATCTGGATTATATCCTCGTTTCCATCTTCCGCTGTTAAATGATGCAGGCAACTTTGGGTCATGTATCAATTTCAGTTGAGCCTGGTCTGCCCAGATCTCCAGCATTTCGCCATCGTCATTTGTCTCTTTATAACCCCATGCGACACCGTGACAGTTAAAATCTCCTAGTACAACTTTAATGTTTTTTGAATGGAAATTTCCAGGCTCCGTAAATTTGAACCTCGCACTGGATGGTTTGTACACGTCTACATCTACATCTACATCTACATCTACATCTACATCTACATTTATACTCCGCAAGCCACCCAACGGTGTGTGGCGGAGGGCACTTTACGTGCCACTGTCATTACCTCCCTTTCCTGTTTCAGTCGCGTATGGTTCGCGGGAAGAACGACTGTCTGAAAGCCTCCGTGCGCGCTCTAATCTCTCTAATTTTACATTCGTGATCTCCTCGGGAGGTATAAGTAGGGGGCAGCAATATATTCGATACCTCATCCAGAAACGCACCCTCTCGAAACCTGGCGAGCAAGCTACACCGCGATGCAGAGCACCTCTCTTGCAGAGTCTGCCAATCGAGTTTATTAAACATTTTCGTAACGCTATCACGGTTACCAAATAACCCTGTGACGAAACGCGCCGCTCTTCTTTGGATCTTCTCTATCTCCTCCGTCAAACCGATCTGGTACGGATCCCACACTGATGAGCAATACTCAAGTATAGGTCGAACGAGCCTTTTGTAAGCCACCTCCTTTGTTGATGGACTACATTTTCTAAGGACTCTCCCAATGAATCTCAACCTGGTACCCGCCTTACCAACAATTAATTTTATATGATCATTCCACTTCAAATCATTCCGCACGCATACTCCCAGATATTTTACAAAAGTAACTGCTACCAGTGTTTGTTCCGCTATCATATAATCATACAATAAAGGATGTTACAGTACATGAATGTAGCTCAGTAGTTAAAATTTCTATATTTTCTTCGCAGGTCAGAGCACAGGAGCATACGTCTAAGTTCCTGGAATGAGAGACATTGTACTCGAGACCTTTCCCACCCCCTCCTAAAGTGGTATTCCGTTGCCCTATCCCTGTGGCAAACCGAGGTGCGAGACCTTACCGATCCACACACCCAGCACCTCCAACTCTAGTCCTGACCAGGCTTATGGGAAATACGGAAACAACCATAAACCACGATTCCAATATGGCGCATATAAAGTCGTTACATACACCTTATGAGGACGAAAATGCATCGAAAAACAAACAAACACTTTCCACAAAAAGCCTAATGACACTAACGGGACAAGTGCGGGAAATGGGGTGTTTTTGGGTGGGGGCAAACTAAATATAAACAAATTTAGGCACCCAACCCCATAGAAAACCACACAAAACGACGAAAAAACCCATATCACAAAACTCCCCAAATGCCACTAAACACTATATCATCTGGAATCGGACACTTCCCTTGACTTATATAGCTCAACAGCAGCTCCCTATCCCATAAATTAGGATCAAACACTTCCCTTGGCCTATATAGCTCAAACACATCTCCCGATACCAATACCAACATACACAGCCACACATTGGGATCGAACACTTCCCTTGACCTGCGCACTGTTAATTTTATCCGTCACATCCATTCCTGAACAGAAACGACAACTGATTAATTTTACTAAAATTACCACACAACATACAGTGAACAACACTAAATTAACCTTCACACAAAATCGTTAACTCACTGAAACGAATTCCACTACAAACACAGCCGACACTCGAACAATTTTGGATAATGAGCAAAAGCAAACTAAGTCCAATACACCACACAAATGAAAACCCTGAACCTACCACCAGAGAGCACAACAAACCACACACGACGACATCTACAAACATGCTACACTCACAAACCAAACTCCGCGCCGTCATGACGTCACACACAACACCTCCCTTACGTCACGGGTCAAAGCCGACGCGTGGAATTGGACGCTTCTGTCGACCCAGCTTATGACTCCATCAGAGGCAGGGCCCCTTTTGAAAGCAGCCATATCATATACCAACTCTGCTGCAAATACTGCACAGCCTTTTATATTGGAATGACTACCAATCAGTGGACCGCCAGGATGAACAGCCGCCGCCTAACTGTTGTTGAGAACATAGTTGACCAACCATTGGAACAACCTGTTTAGTTTCAGTGGCTGCTTCACAACCTGAGCCAACTGGATCCCTCCCTCCACCCCTAGCTTCTCTGAACTAAGCATGTGGGAGTTATTCCCATAGCACATTCTCCACTTACGTAATCGCTCTGGCATCAATCTCAGGTAATCCACTGTCTCCGCACCCACCATCTGACTGTTCCCCCTGTCACCCTCTCACAGTTCACATCCTCACATGGCATTCAGCGTGTGCCACTTTCCACTGGCCACGACACCTGTATCTTCCATCCCACCCTCTCGCATTCCTAGCTGGAAATTCGACCTTCCTCCGAGCCGCTAGCCACCCACCCCTATTCCCTCTCCTTATATCCACCCAACCGGACACCATCTGCCAACTATTGTTTGCACTGTCAGTTTAGGCGGCACCACATAGAGACATAAGTGTGCGTATGCTTGTGTGTGGGGGGAGGGGGGGGGGTCGGGCACACGCGTGTGTACTTACGTATTCTAGTTCTTTCTTTTGTTTGTGCCTACCAACAACTCGATGTTTCTGCATTTTTGGGGAATAGTCCTGTATTTATGTTCTGCAACAACTTTCCTTTAACACACATACTTCCATAAATCATATTTAAATAAAGATTTATTGTGTCTCATACTATTGATAGTGTATGGTAGAGGACTGAAAATGTTAGTACTAGCATACTTCACCTCTCTTTGTGCTAGTGTCAGATACCTTATTCATCTTGCTTCTTTCACCAAAGAAGTTGCTCGACTGATGTGACTCAAGTGACACATCTTGTATGTGGGTGTGATTGTGTTCTTCTGTGATAACCTGCCATGTTGTTTTGCACTTGTTTGAAACAGTTACTATAAAACTTTCATAAAATAACTTTTTTGCACGAAGAAGTTTAGTTTTACAAAATAAATTGTATTTCCGATACATCCTATAATCTATATTAGCGCATTTAGTGTGTATCTTACAGTTATTGTCATACGTTCTTTGCAGTGACAACATTTGTTCCCTAGCACTTTAAAGTTCATTAGTCTAACAGTTTTGTAACTGTGTTTTATGCTTATCTTTGGAATTAAGTGAACAAGTGTACCATACATCTATATATTTGCTAAAGAATCTACCAAACATAGTTTTGATATTAGTTTTTCCAGTCAGTTTCTCATCCAAAAAATGAACAATGTAAGGAAAACGTATATTGCTACTTACTGTAAAGATGACACATTAAGTTGCGAACAGGCACAGTTTAGATACTTACTCATTAGCTTTTGGCCCCAGCCCTCGTGCACCTCACGCACACGTGACCGCCAACTGTGGCAGCTCTAACCAGAATCCAGCTGTCACTTGTGCTCTTGAGGCGTGCTTGCTTGTGTAATTGAATTGTGCGTGTTCCTTTTTCTGATGAAGGCTGTGACTGGAAGCTAATGTATAAGTGTCTTTTTAATTGATTCTATCTGCAACCTAAAGTGTCATCTGTACGATAAGTTGCAGTCTATCTTTTCCTTGTGTTGTTGATATTCCAACCTGGAATTTTCATTGTTTCATAGAAGAAATCTCATTTTATATAACTTAGTCTGTTAGCAAACTAATTCACACTCATCTTTCTGATCTCTCACCCAAGTCACTACATTTTCTTCACGGGTGGTGTTGCAGACGTTACATGACAATTTACTGTGGAATGTGAGGGTTAGTTGTTCATGTCAGAGAAATATCCATCTACACGACTAATAGTGAAGACCTCAGTAGAGAAGTTAACAGTACTATTATCTGAGCAGGCTTCTTTACGAGTAGCATTTCTGTTTGCAATGAGTAAATTTAATGACATTAAGATATTGAAAAAAGATCTTGATTCATGCTTGTCAGAGTATATCAAGTTATTGTTTTGAGGTGACTGCAAAAAGTGATTTTTTTTTCTTTACTCTTTAATACTTTTTTCAAAAGTTTAAAATTATTGAAGACTATTTCTACAACTGCATTCGGAGACTTATAAAGATGTAGAACTACCATATTCTGCTCTGTCAGCTTTACGAAGGTGAACTCACTATCTAATGTGGGAGAAAATTGACTTACATAAACTCTATGAATTTCAGAATGACTTTGATGAAAATTACAACTCGACCATTTTTTCTTCCTATATGTAATGATGGAAACAACTTATTCTTTAGGAACAAAAATGTCTATTTCAGATACAGTTCAGATGTACAAACTACATCGAATTTCTTACTTCAATGGTAATGTTCTAATTCTCTTGTCTTATTGCTAATTATGCATGCATTGATTTGTAGCTCAGTAAGTCCTTTATATCTGTTAGCATTTGGACCCATTGAGGCGAAAGCGATTTCTTTCAACACACAATAGAGAGCCTGTTCTTTGTGGAGACTTCTTATAAAGCAGAAAGATATATATGTTCGGTAAACTAGATAAAAAATCGGTAACATCTTGTCTCAATGAGGAACTTGAAACTTTCAGCACAGGTCAGGAGCATGTAGAGGAAGTATGGCTCAAGTTCAGAAAATAGTTGACCATGCACTGGGTAGATATGTACCCAGTCGAACAGTTCGTAATAGAAGGAAACTTCCATGGTATACAGTCACTGTACAGAAACTTCTAAAGAAACTGAGCTTACTGCTTAATGGATGTAAAACAAAGTGTAGGGCTATAGATAGAGAGATGTTGAATGAAACACATTTGGCTGTCAAGAGAGCAATTACTGATGCCTTCAATGACTACCATAGCAGAACATTGTCAAATGTCATTTCACAAAATCCAAAGAAATTCTGGTCGTATGTAAAGGCTGTTAGTGGTGTCAAAGTTAGTGCCTTGTCCCTAGTGAGTGAGTGGGACTGGAACTGAAACGGAGTGTAGCAAAACAAAAGCTGCAGTGCTGAACTCAGTTTTCAAATGTTCCTTTACAAAGGAAAACCCAATTTAATCCTTGCACCACTGTAAAGATGAATGAAATAGTATTAGTGTCAGTGGTATTGAGAAACAGCTGAAATTGTTAAAATTGAACAAAGCTCCAGACCCCAATGGAATCCCCGTCAGATTCTATATTGCATTTGTGGTTGTTAGCCCATCTTCTCACTATAATCTGTCATAGACCCCTCGATCACAAAACTGTGCCCAGTTCTTAGAAAGAGTCACAGCTCACAACCGTCTACAAGAAGTGTAGTAGAAGTGATGCACAAAACTATCATCCTATGTCCTTGATGTCAATTTGTTGTAGACTCTTAGAACATGTTCTGAGCTCAAACGTAATGAAGTAGCTTTAAACAAAGTGACCTCATTAGTGGCAACCAGCATGATTTTTGAGAACATCGATCATGGGAAATCCAGCTCCCACTGTTCTCACACGACATACTGACGGCTTTGGATAAGGCAACTGTGTAGATGCAGTGTTTATTGATTCCCATAAAGCATTTGACTCAGTACCACATCTATGCTTATTGTCAAAAGTACTATCATATGGGGTATCAAGTGAAATTTGTGACTGGGATGATGACTTTTTGGTAGGGAGGACTCGGCATGTTATCTTCAATGGAGGGTCATTGTCAGATGTAGAAGTAACTTTGGGTGTGCCTCAGGGAAGTGTGTGGGATCCTTGCTGTTCGTGTTGTATATTAATGACCTTGCAGACAATATTAATAGTAAAATCGGGCTTTTTGCAGATAATGCAGTTATCTGTAATGAAGTACTATTTGAGAGGAGCTGCATAAATATTCAGTCAGTCCTTGATAAGATTTCAGTGTGGTGTAGAGATTGGCAACATTGCTCAAAATGTTCAGAAATGTAAAATTTTGCACTTGACAAAATGGAAAAAAAATGTAGTATCCTATGATATAATATCAATGAGTCATTGTTGGAAGCAACAGACTCATACAAATAGCTGGGTGTAGCACTTTGTAGGGATATGAAATGGAGTGATCACATAGGTTCAGTAATGGGTAAAGCTAGTGGTAGATTTTGGTTTGTTGGTAGAATGCTGGTGAAGTGCCGTCAGTCTACTAAAGAGATTGCTTGCAAATCACTCGTGCGACCCATCGTAGAATATTACTCACGTTTGCGGGACCCATACCAGATAGAACTAACGGGATATTGAACGTATACAGAGAAAGGCAGCACAAATGGCCACAGGTTTGTTTAATCCATGGGAGAGTGTCACAGAGAACTGAACTGGAAGACTCTTGGAGACAGATGTAAACTATCCCATGTTGTTGTTGTTGTTGTTGTTGTTGTTGTTGTTTGTGGTGGTGGTGGTCTTCAGTCATGAGACTGGTTTGATTCAGCTCTCCATGCTACTCTATCCTGTGCAAGCTTCATCATCTCCCAGTACCTACTGCAGCCTACATCCTTCTGAATCTGTTAAGTGTATTCATGCCTTGGTCTCCCTCTATGATTTTTACCCTCTACACTTTCCTCCAGTACTAAATTGATGATCCCTTGATGCCTCAGAACATGTCCTACCAACAGATTCCTTCTTCTAGTCAAGTTGTGCCACAAATTCCTCTTCTCCCCAACTCTATTCAGTACCACCTCATTAGTTACATGATCTACCCCTCTATTCAGTATCTCCTCATTAGTTACATGATCTACCCCTCCAATCTGAAGCATTCTTCTACAGCACCACATTTTGAAAGCTTGTGTTCTCTTCCTGTCTTCCTCGAAGCCTACAAAAGCTATAAACGTAGGTTTGCTTTTCCTTAATATATCTTCTAAGATAAGTTGTAGGTGTTCGAACATTTCTACAGAATCCAAACTGATCTTCCCCGAGGTTGGCTTCTACCAGTTTTTCCATTCGTCTGTAAAGGATTCGTGTTAGTATTTTGCAGCCGCGACTTATTAAATTGATAGTTCGGTAATTTTCACACCTGTCAACACTCACTTTCTTTGGGATTGGAATTAATATATTCTTCTTGAACTCTGGGGGTATTTTGCCTGTCTCATACATCTTGCTCACCAAATCATAGAGTTTGGTCCCATGAGAGTCTATTAACAAAGTTTTAAGAACTGGCTTTAAATGATTGGTCTTGGGATTTATAACAACCCCTTATGTAGCGGTCATATAGGGATCGTGAGGGTAAGATAAGAATAATGCCGCTCACTCAGAGGCATTTAAACAGTCATTCTTCCCATGCTCCACATTTGAATGGAACAGAAAGAAACTCTTAATGAATGGTACAACGGGATGCACCCTCTGCCATGCACCTCACGGTGGTTTGCAGAGTATAAATGTAGATGTAGATAAAAATAATGACACTGAGTCATGTTACTTCGGATGGATCTCTCGCCATTCTGGCATTATGACATAAAAAGTCCTCATTCTGTATCGTAGTGCTTCTTGGACTGTCATATTCTTTGGGTGCTTGCTGCTGTTGATGTTTCAGATGTTAATTTTGCTGTGTTTCTTCTCTGGGCCTCGTGATCAAACTCTGGATACGTTCTGACGATGCTGTTTCTGATTTTTCTGTGGAGCTTTTGTTTTCAGATGTAATGTGGTAGTCTGTTGGTACACTAGAAATGATGGCACCCAGACGTGATGGAGGTTTTGTCCGTTGGTTTCTGGTTTCTTCTGAAGATGCTGATGTTTCTGTTGTCTGCTTTACTTGTCGTTGTATACTTCCCCTTAGATTGTACTGCTACTTTTATTCCTGTAGTCATTGTAACTGTTGCTGTTGGGGATGACAGAGTTTTCTGTGTTGACATTACCTTAGCTGTCTGTGTCAGTATTTCTCCTGAATTTGACTTGACCCTGTTTTGTTCTGATTTCATTTTTCCTTGGAGTGGGATTGTGACTTTTTTCACAGCAGTTCCATCCTTTATCTTTCTCAAGATCTCTAAACACATTTCTCCCTCCCTCTGGTGCTTCTATGGAGATCGTGTTTTGTGAAATATTCCCTGATACCGCTGTTATGTCTACGTAGGTAGCATGTGAGATACTGCTGCATATTTTCCACAGCTTTCTATTTGTAGCTGTTAACTCATTATTTAGCTCACATTAGAAATAATACTTATCTGTGGCATTATGGCTATTGTATAGACTATCGCTTTCATAGTGAAGGGAGCTTTTTGCTCCACAGCACATCAAGGATATACTCACTATGATGTCATAATTTCAAGCTTTTTAGAAAAGTTGCAGCATGATATTCCTGAATTTACACAACACACGAGCCTCACAGCTTTTTTTTGTGCTATGAATATTTTATTTTAAATTGGTGTCATGCACCAGCAGGTTATGCAGATCATATTAAGGAATGAAAATAAACAAAGTACGCAGATTTTGAGACAGTGATTTTTATAATATGGGATGTAATTTATGAGACATTGGAAAAGATCTCTTTTGGACATGTTTGTGTGGTGAATCGTGAAATAGTGTGAATGTGTTTCAAATGTCTGCGAGTCGTGTAACTGAGGCGGGACGTGGGGACCAGCCTGGTATTCACCTAGGAGGATGTGGAAAACCGCCTAAAAACCACACCCAGGCTGGCCAGCACACCGGCCGTCGTCGTTAATCTGCCGGGCGGATTCGATCCGGGGCCGGCGCGCCTACCCGAGTCCAGGAAGCAATAAAAACAAATTATCATTCACAGTTCACTTCTCTACTAAGCAACACTTCATACAAATTCCTCCACAAGTGAATTCCTGACATTTAAATTCATATTGGTGTTAACCAGTTCCTCTTTTTCAGAAAGACTTTCCTTGCTGTAGCCAGTATACACTTTATATCCTCTTTGCTTTGACCCTCATTGGTCAATTTGCTGCGCAAATAACAAAATGCTTGGACTTCGTTTAGTCTCTCATTTCCTTGTCTAATTACTTCATTATCTCCTAATTTAATTTGACTGTATTCTGTTGTCCTCGTTTTACTTTTGTTGATGTTCATCTTTCCAAGATAATATCCATTCATTTCAGCTTCTTTGCCATCTCTGACAGAATTACAATGTCTTCGGCAAACCTCGAAGTTTTTATTTCTTTTCCCTGAACTTTAATTGCTTTTACAAATTTTTCTTTAATTTCCTTTACTGCTTGCTCAATGTACAGATTGAATAATATTGGATATAGGCCACGGACCTGCCCTGTCTCATTCTCTTCTTAATCACTGCTTCCCTTTCGTATGCTTCGACTCTTATAAGTGCCTTCTGGTATCTGTACGAGTTGTATAAAACCTTTCACCCCCTGTCTTTTGTACCTGCTGCCATTAACATTTCAGTAATGTAGTTGAGTCACCATTGTAAAAGGATTTTTCTCCCAGACCTACAAATGCCATAAATATAGGTTTGTCTTTCTCTAAAAATTTCTGAGTTAATTTGTTGTAATTTTTGCCTCATATGTTTTTATATTTATGTAGAACTCAAACTGATCTCCTGCAAGGTTGGCCTCTACTAATTTTTTCATTACTCTGCAAATAATTCATAACAGAACCTTGCAACCATGATTTGTTAAACTGATAATTCAGCTATATTTGCAACTATTAGCATTTGGTTCTGTAGTTATTACCTTCTTCTTGAGGTCTGATAGTACTTCCCTGTTTCATATATCTTGCACTGCAGGTGGAATAGTTTTGTCATGACTGACTGTTTCTTAGATTTCAGTAATTCTGAAGAAATGTTTCCTCTCCAGGGGACTGTTTTCAGTACAGGTCTTTCAATTCTCTTTCAGATTCCTTTCACAGTATCACATCTTCCATCTCATCTTCATCTACTTCTTCTTCCCTTTCTACACTACTGGCCATTAAAATTGCTACACCATGAAGATGACGTGCTACAGATGCGAAATTTTACTGACAGGGAGAAGATGCTATGATATGCAAATGATTAGCTTTTCAGAGCATTCACACCAGGTTGGTGCCGGTGGCAACACCTACAACGTGCTGACACGAGGAAAGTTTCCAACCGATTTCTTATACACAAACAGCAGTTGACCAGCATTGCCTGGTGAAACGTTGTTGTGATGCCTCGTGTAAGGAGGAGAAATGTGTACCATCACGTTTCCGACTTTGATAAAGGTCAGATTGTAGCCGATTGCAGTTTATCATATCAAGACATTGCTACTTCTGTTGGTCGAGATCCAGTGACTGTTAGCAGAATATGGAATTGGTGGGTTCAGGAGGGTAATACGGAAATACGTGCTGGACCCCAATGGCCTCGTATCACTAGCAGTCGAGATGACAGGCATCGTATCCGCACGGCTGTAACGGATCGTGCAGCCACATCTCTATCCCTGAGTCATCAGATGGGGACGTTTGCAAGACAACAACCATCTGCATGAACAGTTCAACAACGTTTGCAGGAGCACGGACTATCAACTCGGAGACCATGGCTGCGTTTACCCTTGACGCTGCATCACAGACAGGAGCGCCTGCGATGGTGTACTCGACGACGAACCTGGGTGCACGAATAGCAAAACATCATTTTTTCGGATGAATCCAGGTTCTGTGTACAGTATCATGTGGTTGCATCCGTGTTTGGTGACATCGCGGTGAACGCACATTGGAAACGTGTATTCGTCATCGCCATACTGACGTATCTCCCGGCATGATGGTATGTGGTGCCATTGGTTACACGTCTCGGTCACCTCTTGTTCGCATTGATGGCACTTTGAACAGTGGACGTTACATTTCAGATGTGTTACGACCCGTGGCTCTAGCCTTCATTCGGTCCCTACGAAACCCTACATTTCAGCAGGATAATGCACGACCACATGTTGCAGGACCTTTACAGGCCTTTCTGGATACAGAAAATGTTCAACTACTGCCCTGGCCAGCACATTCTCCAGATCTCTCACCAACTGAAAACGTCTGGTCATTGGTGGCTGAGAAACTGGCTCATCACAATACGCCAGTCACTATTCTTGATGAACTGTGGTGTCGTGTTGAAGCTGCATGGGCAGCTGTACCTGTACACGCCATTCAAGCTCTGTTTGACTTAATGCCCAAGCGTATCAAGGACGTTATTACGGCCAGAGGTGGTTGTTCTGGGTACTGATTTCTGAGGACCTATGCACCCAAATTGCGTGAAAATGTAATCACGTGTCAGTTCTAGTATAATATGTTTGTCCAATGAATACCCGTTTATCATCTGCATTTCTTCTTGGTGTAGCAATTTTAATGGCCAGTAGTGTATAATATTTTCTTAAAGTTCATTTCATTTCCCTTGTATTACCGCTCTATACAGGGGGTCCCAGGAGGACTGACCAATATTTAGGGGTACGACAGTAACTACCATTTGAAGCAAAAGAAATCTAGAAAACATAGGCTCTTTTATGCATGCCTGAAGAGCTATGAGCCTTTGCTCAATAGAGGTGTGTTTCACAGTAGCAAAGATGAACAAGTGTTCATAGCTCTTAAGCTAAGCACTTTAGTCCTTGTTTACTGGGCATTTTTCTGGTTTTGTTCCTTGCTACCTCTGCTCAAAACATGAAAAGTGAAGAGCATGCAGTTGAAGGGATTTGAAGATGAGTACTCATAGCTTTGATGATATGCAGACATTTTTGCTAAGAATGATTGTTTCTGTTGTGTCCTTGAATACTGACAATTTTTGGTGGGACACTGTGGGTTATTCCTTCCACCTTTCAGCTTTCCCTTCTTTGTTTAGTACTGGCTTGCCTTCTGTGCTGTTGATATTCATACAATTTCTTCTCATTTCTCCATAAGGCTCCTAAAGTCCGCATCTGTCTTTCTCCTGGTGATGCATGCCTCTATGGGTTTGCATTTCTTGTCCGGTCATTCTTGCTTTGCCACTCTCCTTTTCCTGTATTTTATCATTTGATAAAAATGTCATTTTGATATCTTGAACCATTCAGCAAATAAAAGGGGTGGTAACTCTTCCTCGACTCACCCTGTGTTGCCTTTTGTCTTTTTTCGTGTGGGTGATGATAGTGGCAGAGTATTCTCAGAATGCTCTGCAACAAAGTCAATGGAAGCGTGACACATGTAGCATGTATCTTATCAGTGCTTGTCAGAATGGCCTTGCGAGTCTGTTACCAGATAAGAGGTTTCACTGGGTCAGCTGAAATGCATCAACACGTGCAGTGACAGCCGCCACTGCTCAGATAAGGGCAGGAAGGTGGGGCTTGGAGCTGTCAGGTTCAGCACACAGACTGTGGAATGTGAGGAGCATGACCATTTGAGTACTGAAATGATGAGAGAATTAGATTAGTAAATGACAGCTTAGCAGTTGATGAGTTTTGCTATTTTATCAGCTAGATAAATGACAATCAAAGTAGAGGGGATATAAAATGCAATTACCAACAGCGAGAATATCACTTCTGAAAAATGGAAGTTTACTAACATTTTATGAGGCATATTAATGGTTAACCTTGACCAGACGTAAGCAAACATCGCAATACCCACATCCTGCGACACCTTACTTTAGTGGAAACTAACCCTTATGCAGAGATGGCAGTAGACCTTTTGTGTTGGTCATCATGCTGGTGTGGGCGTGGAGGGGCTCCACCTCTTAAAAAAAACATTTAATATAAATGAAAATGTTATAAAGTCTCTTCTGAAGGTGTTTATTTTGAGTGTAGTCATGTATGGGAATGAAATATGGACAATAAGCAGTTCAAGCAAGAAGACAACAGAGGCTTTTGAAATTTGTTCTTACAGGAGAATGTTGGAGATTGTGTGGATGGATCAGATTAGTATTGAATCAAATTGGAGGAAAAGAAATTTATCACACAAATAGGCTCATAGAACACCTCCTCAGGTATCAAGGAATATTTGGTAATGGAAGGAAGTATAGGGCTAAATATTGTAGAGGGAGACCAAGATTTCGATATAGTAATTAAGTTCAAAGAGACGTTCATTGTAGCAGTTTTGCAGAGATGAAGAAGCTTGCACAGGGTAGACTAGCACTGAAAGTTGCATCGAACCCGTCATTGAAGTGAAGACAACAGTGACAATGTTTTTCTGATTGCTGAACTGATGTTGGCAAAAATGACCAAATCATCGGTAGAAACCAGTCTTCATTTCCTTCTTCTTCATTCAGTAGTTTACTCCTTTCTCAAATAAACATTTTTAAGATATAAAGGAAAATAAGCAGATAAGATCCATCTCCTTTCTTGCATGTAGTCTTCATTTGTAACGCCTCTTGTATCTTGCTTTTGTAGTGTTTTGTAAGTGTTGCACAGGTAAGGACCGCAATAAGCTTACTACCGTTATGACAGTTGTTCTCAGTTTTTGTTTTTCTGTTTAAGCCTGATATGTCTAGCATTCCATTGGTCTGACCATCTAGCAAGAGTTGTTCATTTTTGTCTTCACAAGTCTCAACTGCTTCAGCTGTTCTGAAGATGACCCAGTTTTGGGTGTCTTTTGGCTGTAAGAGGTCTGTTCAAAAAATTCCAGAGCTTTGTCCATAACATTTTTCTATGCTTACCTTTTACTTATTGTGCATGGTTTCCTTCAAAATACTCTCTTCCACGATTGATACACCGCTCCCGAGGCTATTTCCACTTCCAGAAGCAGTTTTGATATGCCTCTTGCTGGATCAAGTGAACCGTCGTCTGCAAATTTTCTTTTATCTCATCTATCGTTGCAAATCTTTGTCCTTTCAATGGGATTTTCAGCTTTGGAAATAAAAGAAAAGTCCACAGGAGCCAGGTCTGTAGAGTATGGAGGACGAGGCAGCAAAGTAATTTTTTTTAATTTTATTTTTTTATTTTATTTATTTATTTATTTATTTATTTTATTTCAGGCCATTTCCATCTCACATTGTCTTAGTCATTGCAACACCTCGCGATTATACCATCAATTAACAGTTTGTCCCTGTGGCACGAATTCATGATGAAATAATTCTTCAAAGTCAAAGACAACTTTGACATTTGACCTGACCTGACCTGACCTGACCTTACCTGACCTGACCTGACAAGCTTTGTTTGGTCTTGGAGAACCTTCCCTGAGCATTGTCTCATCAGCAGTTATGATTTTCTTAAGGAACGACTTGTTCTCATTTGTCAAACAATGGAAAATCCAGGGAATGTAACAATACGAGAGAAGGAAAGTTGCTACTCTTCATATAGCGGAGATGCTGAGCAGCGATAGACACAATAAAAAGATTCACACAATCATAGCTTTCGGCCATTAAGGCCTTTGTCCGCAGTAGACACACATACACAAGCACACACACGCTCACGCAAGTGCAACTAGCACACACATCTGCAGTCTCAGAGAGCTTAAACTACACTGCGATCAGCAGCACCAGTGCATGATGGGAATGGTGACTGGGTGGGGGTAAGGAGGAGGCTGGGGCAGGGGGGGGGGGGAGGTATGGTGGGAGTGGTGGACAGTGAAGTGTTGCAGTTTAGATGGAGGGTAGGAGAGAAGGTGCGGAGGAGGGAGGGGGTAAGTAGCGGAAAGGAGAGAAATAAAAAATAAAATAAATTAAAATACTGGGTGTGGCGGTGAAATGACGGCTGTGTAGTTCTGGAATGGGAACAGGGAGGGGTCTGGATGGGTGAGAACAGTGACTAACGAAGGTTGAGGCCAGGGGGGTTATGGGAACGTAGGATGTATTGCAGGGAAAGTTCCCACCTGTGCAATTCAGAAAAGCTGGTGTTGGTGAGAAGGACCCATATGGCACAGGCTGTGAAGCAGTCATTGAGATGAGGGATATCATGTTTGGCTGCGTGTTCAGCTACAGGGTGGTCCACATGCGTGTGCAGGGATACCAACCATATTTTTCTCAAACACACTGTTGGTGTGAAATTACGAATGTTCCAGAATTTTTTAATAGACCTTGTATACCAAACTCTTCTTTATTTTTCTTTTTTTTTCCTACTGTTAATGTGGCATAATATTGTTGTTTTTGGTTTCATTAGTTAATTACTTGTTCTGTAGATCATATTCATAATAAACATTATGATGTGGAATGCCAACTGAACAAACATGAAAAACTACAAAAGTGCAATATGTCCCAAAAAGCCATGAACAGAAATGAAATTTTTCAGGTAGCCATACCTCAGGTTCTATAGATCACAAAGATAAGGGAGCAAGTGTTTCGGATTGCCCTTGGCATAGTGACCATTTGTATACCTATCAAAAGAACAGGCATACTGCAGCTATGCTACAGTACAGGATTTAAATTCAAGCATTACACACTTCCTCCTGCTCAGGCAAATTGAGCAAATTAGGTTTTTCTTTTGCAGTTGATGTGATCACGGGTGGATCTCATAAAAGCACCATTTGTCAGTTTGAGAAAACCTCCAAAAACCATGATTTTTTGGTGCTAAAAGTACCAACTGTGGTGATACCCACTGCTATAATTTCTATTCATAGCAAAATGTCAAAATTTTGTTATATATTCTGAAGATGTCGTTTGCAGGGAACCTTGAAACTTTTTTGAATATCATTATCTGTTACTGAAATCCAGAGGTTCAAAGTTACTGTACTTACTAGTGTAAAATTTGCATGTAATATCTTGTCTGAGATGTAAGTGTAGTTTTAACTGACATATTGAACACATGTCAAGGGTTCAATGATCATCACGAAGGTTCTAAAGTCACCAAACTGTTTTTAGTCACCCTTTTTTATCAATAAAACTTTATGAAGGACTGTCTCTGTATAATAGCTATTCCATGCCTATACAGATATACCCTGTGTGGCACTGCAGTGCTAAAAAGGGTCTTAAGATGGATGAAAAGAATGGAAAATGGCTGCCAAAAATTATGTAAAACTGTAAAGACTAAAAATTCAGTAGTATATTTCTAATGTCATTTTACTCCTTAATATACAAGTCATAAGCTGGGCATTTTTGATGGATGTGATTGATGTGCAAAGTACGCAGAAAAAAAAGTAAAGCAAATGATTTTATGTTAATCTTGTGTTAGGTGAGTGAGCGGTGTGCTGACCACACGCCCCTCCCATCTGCATCCTCGACTGAGGATGACACGGCAGTTGGATGGTCTCCAGTGGGCCACTTGTGGCCTGAAGACGGAGTACTTGTGTTAGGTGTACCTATTGCCGTCGTAACTCTGTACCACCCAGGACTGGAGCAACTGAATTACATTCTCCTTTAGGGTTTTGATTACCTCTCGTCGTGCCCTGAAATGAGAAATGTCCCATCCACTGTCCTTCACATCACTCCCTCAATGGTATTCCGCTGTCCACCGAACCTTCACAATATACTCGTCCATCCTCACACAACCCCTGCTCCCAATCTCTTACCTCACAGCTCATACCACTGTAATAGACCTATATGAAGACTTGTCCCATACATCCACCCACCACTGCCTACTCCAGTCCGGTCACTATCACCACCTCTCCCATCAAAGGCAGTCTTGTGGTCTACAAGCTAAGCTGCAACCACTGTGCTGCATTGTATGTAGGCACGACAACCGACAAGCTGTCTGTCCGCACGAATGGCCACCGACAAACTGTGGCCAGCAAACAAGTGGACCACCCTGTTGCTGAACATGCTGCCAAACATGATATCCTTCATTTCAATGACTGCACAGTCTGTGCCATGTGGATCCTTCCCACCAACACCAGCGTTTCTGAATTGTGCGGGTGGGAACTTTCCCTGCAATAGATCCTACGTTTCTGTAACCCTCCAGGCCTCAACCTTCGTTAGTTGCTGTCCTCACCCATCCAACCCCTTCCCTGCTCCCATTCCAGCACTACACGGCTGTCATTCCACCACATAAACTGTCCAAACTCTATTGACTGAGAGAATATGCTTTATTTATGCTACACACACTGTTGTATCAGGGAAAAGAAGGGAACCAATGCACAAACATTCCTTTCAGAGCACAAAAAAGGTGAATATGTTCCTCTTTAGAAGACTGACAGAAAAGTGAGGAACCAGCTGCCTTGGTCCTCATTCTACCTTACTCAGCAAAAATTTGGCATGCAAATATATTTTCACTTTGTGGTGCTGAAAGAGAATGTTTAGAGAGGCGGTGATGGTGAAAGAGAGGGGAGAGAAAAAGAGAGGAGGCAGTGATTGTGGGAGAGAGAAAGTGGCAGTTAAAGAGAAATGGAGATGGATGAAGACAATAGCTGTGGGATCCTAAGAGAGAGGACATATTCATGGTGAGTGAGAGGCAGTGGCAGTAAAAGAGAGAGAGCGAGAGAGAGAGAGAGAGAGAGAGAGAGAGAGAGAGATGACCGGAGATGGAAGTAGTGGGAGCAAAAGAGAGGGGGGACAGTGGAAATGGGGAAAATGGAGATGAATGGAGACCATACATAGGCTCGGAGTGTCTGGACCCGCCCAGACTGGCAAACTTTCACACATAGGTGTAGGCAAGGGTGCAGTTTGGACTGAAATTTAAACACTTGTGGATATGAAAAAAAGAAGTTGGAGTCCCAGAATTTTTGAGGTGGCGACTTGTAATGGATACAGAACCAGTGGTATAGAAGGACAAAAGAGATCACATGTGAGGGGAGAGTGGCAATGGGATATACTGTAAACCAATGGGAGGAGGAGGAGATAGTGGGAGAGAGACACATATAGGTGGTGGCAGTGAGAGGGAGATGTTGAGTATGGAGGTTTAACTACAAAGGATTTAGAATGTTCTCTGTTAAAATCATGTGAATATGTTCAAATGCCAAAACGAGAATAGAGGCAGCTGGTCTCCCACTTTCTGTCAGAGTTTTTTTAAAGAGATTTGCGAGCCAGATTGTTCTGCCTCTTCTTACAGTACATTAACTTGTTCTGCTGCTGTTTCATAAACTTCTGTAACTATGGCTATGTTGTCTGCACAATCTGAACAGTCAATTTCCACTCCTTTCTTCTTAGTCCCATTCCTAAAAGGCTTAAATAGGTTCCAAAGTTTCAATTCCTTGTGCCTTTCGTGTGTTATTCTTCAGTTGATTGAAAGTGACGAGATTTGATTTTGGACTTCGTGTTAGTCAGGATTGCCCTTATAACACCAAATTTCTCATCAGCTTGCATTTCTAGCACCATCTTATGCAGCATGTCATGGTTGACAGAGCATTATATCTTTTTTCAACCTGCCTTTTTCATTTTTATTGCCATTATCTTTTGACATGTACGGTATCTTTGAGGATATCCTCACTGTGGGTCTACAGAATGGAAAATGTAATGGTCTGTTATCAAATAGGGTATTTGTCTGTTTTCTGCAAAGTGTCTTAAATGATTAATTATATCATTGTATGCTCCTAACATGCTTTTTTTCCTCTTGAATTTCAGCAGTCTTTTATAAAAACAGAAATGAAATTCAAATAATTTGAAAGCACGCTAAAATGCTCCACTCAAGTCATGATGCCTGTGACATCACTGGCTAGCTTGCTGCTCCTACTGTTGTAATGCCAGTTCAGTGAAGTTTTGTTTTCGAATTTAAGTTTCAGAAAGTGGGTTACAAATGGTGTGTAGTACCACACTGTACAAATACATCTATAAGAATTCTTGAAAAGTGTATTTTAAGTGCTCATTTGTGTCACTTGCATGTTGTACACGCTTTATATCTCTCCATATAACCTCATCGGCCTACACCTCACTGTACTGTGGGCATGTGGTGATGTCTTCGCTACTAGCAATGCTTTCCAAAAAAGTGAATTGTTTGTTCGGAAAGTAAATGCTTTGTCTTCTGTTGCCCATTTCTCAGACGAAGACTAATGTGAAGCTATATGTAATACGTCCCTCAATACTGACTACTGCTACAGTCAGTTCTTGCTAACTCTATTTTTGTATTTGGTGTAAAACTTTTGAAAATATGAGAGTGGTTTGGAAAGTTCTCAGAAGCCAGCACTAGCGCAACAAGTTGTTCATGTGACATTCATTGGACTGTTGCTTGTAAACACATGCCTTGTGCTCTTGGAAGATAGCTGTGGCGATGACATGGCTCTCTTGTTATTCCCGCTTAGCGATTTGTGAAGATGGAAAAAATCAAGACTCGAGCAGTGATTAAGTACTTCGTAAAGAGAGGTATGGAAGAAAAGGACATTCATGCCGATCCCCAGAATATACTAGGGGACTCTGCTCCTTCATATTCAACTGTTGCCAAGTGGACAAATGAATTTAAATTTGGTCGGGAAAGGTTAGATGATGATCCGCACAGTGGTCAGCCAAGATGTGACACTACTCCAGAAATCACTGCAACAGTGCACAAAATGGTCGTGGAGGATTGGTGATTGAAAGTGCGTGAAATTGCTCACACTTGCCAGATGTCATCCGAAAGGGTATATCACATTTTAACTGAGGATTATAAATGAAAAAATTATCTGCAAGATGGGTGCCACGACTCTTCATGCTGGATCAAAAACAAATGAGAATGGGCATACGTTTGGTCCATTTTAGGAGAAACTAACAAGATTTTTTGCACCGGTTTGTGACCACAGATGGAATTGGGGTGGACTACTATACCCCAGAGACAAAACAACAGTCAAAGCAGTGGAAACATGCTGATTCTCCACAACCAAAGAAAGCAAAGACAATTCCTTTGGCAGGAGAGATCATGGCATCAGTGTACTGGGATGCGAAGGGGATTCTGTGTGTAGATTATCTCCCGAGTGGGCAAACAATTACTGGAGAATACTATGCTAACCTTCTGGACAAATTGCAAGATAAGATAAGCGAAAAAAGGCCAGGTTTAGCAAGGAAGAAAGTCATCTTCCATCAAGACAATGCGCACCTGCACACATGCCATTGCCATGGCAGAATTACATGAGTAAGGTATGAATTGTTGCCACACCTGCCTTATTAACCTGATATGGGTCTGTCAGACTACCATCTCTTCCAAAAACTGAAAATTTTTTTTGGTGGGTCAAGATTCTCTTCAAAAGAAGAATTGATAGCCACAGGTGACAACTATTATGCAGGCCTGGAGGAAACTGATTTTCGAGATGGGATCAAGGCACTGGAACATTGTTGGACCAAGTGCATTAATCTACAAGGAGACTACATTTAAAAATAAAAACTGTTTCAGTGATGTAAGTACTTTTTTCTTATTACTTTTCAAATCACCCTCGTATATGACATATCCAGGATTTGAATGTGTGACATCTTTATCTGCAGTCAGATACGCTATCTGTTGCACCACCAATCGGCTACTGGATGGAGTATCCCTGCTGAGTGTCTTCTACAGAGGAAATCAGCACTAAGTTTTTCCAAGAAAAGTTTTATTGTGCCTTGGGTCATAGCACATGGTCGATAATCAACAATCTAGTTATACTATATGGACCCATTTGCAAACATTCTACAATTTCTTAGTTTTGAGTGAATTTAACGATGTTGCTGGGAGCACGAATAAGAATGTCTTCCATTGCACACATTGATGCTCTAGATGGGGATCATAGACGCACCAACATTCACAAGGCTTGCTCTATCAGCATTCGCAAAATTTATTGTTACTTAAAAGTTGTAATTGCATTTTCCAATATGAAATAGGTAAACTGTTTGCGGAAAAAGTACATAACTTTGTTTAATGCTCCTATAACACACATATAGCTTCGTCTTATTCCTAGTCTGTAATGTCATCAGAGCATCAGCCACCAACAGAAAATTTTCAATCATGTGACCAGATTTTGATATTTAATGATTTTAAGGTTTAATTACATAAAAATGAGAGACTTTTGTGAGAATATTGACCATAAATGGTATTTAAATGTTATAATCAATCAGACTAACAACAATCTGAACCGTATTTTTAACATAGGAAAATAACCTGTTGTGGCTGCATACTGTGATACTGGAAGTAATAAGTATTGTCTGTGACATTCCTCTAACTCGTGCCTCTTGTGGTGCCATTTAATTATTGCCGATACATTAATGTGGCACAGTGTGGCATGATGTCCGTGTGTCGTTACATGTTGCAGGCACATTCCAGATGCTGATGACGGCAACGTGCGGCTTCGTCCAGATGTACTTCCCCTGCGGCATGTACAAGCCCGCGCCGCGAATGGCGAGGCCGCCCGGCTTCTACTGTCACATGCTGCTCGTCGGTTGCACCAGGTTAGGCCGTACTCTGCCTCACATTTCACTCTAATGTACACAGTTGTTTTATCAGATATGAGCAACAGCTCTATAAGATTGTTCACTGGCAATACTGTTGTCTATAGGAAAGTATTGTTGCTGAACTGTTGAAAGGCACACGTAAAGACTTGGACTAAATTTCTAATTATCTGTAACGAATGGCAGCTGTGTCTAAATTCTTATAAGTGTAAGGTAATGCAGAAACAATTATTTATTTATGTTTACTGGATGTGTAGTCAACATGCATTTTACGGATCAAGTCAAATTTGTATCACAAGCGTTGAAAAGTGTGCATATAACTGATAACTAGAATTTAGCCAATTATGTTTTTATACATAAATTTCTAGCCCCATACCATTTCTACTACTATTGTACTTACATCACCTATGCTATACACTGAAGTGATGGATGTTGTGGAATAGTGATATGCACATATATGGATGGTGGTAGTATCGCACACATGAGATACAAAGGGGTAGTACATTGGTGGAGCTGTCATTTGTGATGTGTAGTACTTACTGGCAGTAAGGAAAATGTGGAAGGGGGGACCCACCAATATAACTTTATTTTCACACAACCTGTTTATTTAACAATATATAACAATATGTATATACTGTCGTGATTCTTCAGTTTCTACCAGCGTATTTCTTGCTCGAACAGTCCATGGGTGTACTGCTGGTCCATAGTGTAAAATGGCCACAATATTTCAGCGATTAGACATGTCGCCGTCATCAGGTGCAATGACGAACTGAGCTCCTGAGGGCGGGTGGCCATCTTAAATCCTGAAGCAGGAGGAAGGTTACCATTCCTGGATGTCATGGTCAAAAGAAGACCGGATGGCACCAAGGGCCATGGGGTATACAGGATGAAAATGCACATCGACCTGTATTTGCATGCGGATAGCTGCCACCATCCTTCACAGAGGAATGGGATGCTAAAACACTGGTGCACAGGGCGTGCACCATCTCTGATGCAGAGAATCTGTCCCACGAGTTGGAACACTTCAAAACGGTATTCCGGAAAAACAGCTACTCGGAATAGCAGATCAGATGTGCTCTCCGCCCCACCTCTACAGTACAGTATGTGGAGATGGAAGAAGTCACGAAGGAAGAGATGGCCACTGCCTATATACCATATACTGGTGCACTATTGGGGAAAATAGGACGAATATTGAGGAAACACCGAGTAGGAACTGTCTTTTGTCCACCCAATAAAACACGAGCATTATTGGGAAGTGTCAAAGACGATCTCGGTTTGCAGAAGGCCGGCATGTACCAGATTCCGTGTCAGTGTGGTAGACTTATATTGGACAGACAGTGTGCACCATCGAAGGTCGTTGCCGAGAACATCAGAGGCACACTCGGCTTAGGCACCCCAACAGGTCGTTGGTCACAGAGCACTGTTTGTCTGAAAATCACGAAATGGACTACCAACATACCAGGGTCTTGGCACAAACATACAAATCCTGTTACAGCATTGTTAGAGAGGTTATCGAAATTCGTACCAGGGACGTACTCATCAACCGAGATTGCAGCTATAGCCTCAGTAAGGCATGGGAACCAGCATTGAGTCTAATTAGAAAGACACTCAGCAAAGAAAACAAACGGGCAACCAGGGCGGATGAGGCAATTACACCGACACCACCACAGATGCCGATGCCAGCATCTCAGTGACCGCCGATGCGTGACTGCGGGCACGGACCACGGAGAAACGCCTTACAGGGGGAGAGGATTTAAGATGGCCGCCTGCACTCAGGCGCTCAGTTTGTCAGCGCACCTGACAATGGCGACATGTCTGATCGCCGAAATATTGTGACCGTTGGACACTATGGACCGGCAGTACACCCTTGGACTGTTCGAGCTATATATACTGTGTTTTACAGATAATCAAAGCATTTAACCGGCATAATATGCACTATTGGGCAACTGAAAATCCACTATGGCTCCGACAAGTGGAACATAAGCGACCTTGGTGGGTTAATGTGTGGTGTGGCATTATGGGAGGAAGGATAATTGGCCCCCATTTTATTGATGGCAATCTAAATGGTGCAATGTATGCTGATTTCCTACGTAATGTTCTACCGATGTTACTACAAGATGTTTCACTGCATGACAGAATGGCGATGTACTTCCAACATGATGGATGTCCGGCACATAGCTCGCGTGCAGTTGAAGCGGTATTGAATAGCATATTTCATGACAGGTGGATTGGTCGTCGAAGCACCATACCGTGGCCCGCACGTTCACCGGATCTGACGTCCCCGGATTTCTTTCTGTGTGGAAAGTTGAAGGATATTTGCTATCGTGATCCACCGACAACACCTGACAACATGCATCAGTGCATTGTCAATGCATGTGCAAACATTATGGAAGGCGATCTACTTGCTGTTGAGAGGAATGT
The DNA here is from genome assembly GCF_021461385.2 of Schistocerca piceifrons. NCBI lineage: Eukaryota > Metazoa > Arthropoda > Insecta > Orthoptera > Acrididae > Schistocerca > Schistocerca piceifrons. The sequence continues at coordinate 79,022,258 of NC_060148.1, read as the reverse complement.
CGTTACACGTATTGCCAAATGCATTGAGGTTGACGGACATGATTTTGAGCATTTATTGCATTAATGTGGTATTTACAGGTAATCACGCTGTAACAGCATGCATTCTCAGAAATGATAAGTTCACAAAGGTACATGTATCACACTGGAACAACTGAAATAAAATGTTCAAACATACCTACGTTCTGTATTTTAACTTAAAAAACCTACCTGTTACCAACTGTTCGTCTAAAATTGTGAGCCATATGTTTGTGACTATTGCAGCGCCATCTATCACAAAGTGATAAAAGTGGTCCCATTAAACATTCATATTTCTTTACGTACTACACAAATATGTAATAAAAAATGGGGGTTCATATTTAAAAAAACACAGTTGATATCCGTTTGACGTGTGGCGGCGCCATCTAGTGGGCCAACCACAGCACCATCTGGTTTCCCCCTTCAAGCTAGACAAGTTTCGTTCTTTGTAGTTTTTTCGTTTGACGCTTATTTCGTGAGATATTTGGCCCGGTCACGATCAATGGACCACCCTGTATAATCTGTCTGAAACCTTCTGGTGTCTCCAGGTCTCATTCTCTTATACAACCTTCTTTTGTGATTCTTGAACTAAATATTAGTGATGATTAAATTATGCTGTGCACAAAATTGTGCCAGGCAACTTCCATATTCATTTCTTCCCCCTAGTCTATATTCCCTAACTATTTTTCCTGCTCGTCCTTTTTCTACAAATTCCAGTCCCCTATCAAAATTAAATTTTTGTCTCCTTTAACTATCTGAATAATTTCTTTTATCTCGTCATACATTTCTTCAATCTCTTTATCATCTGTGGAGCTAGTTGGCATGTAAACCTGTGCTGCTGTGGTAGGCATGGGTTTTGTGTCTAATGTGGCTATAGTAATGCATTCACTATGTTGTTCATAGTAGCTTATGTACATTCCTACTCTTTTATTCGTTTTTAAACCTACTCCTGCATTACCTGTATTTGATTTTGTATTTATAGCCCTCTATTCACCTGACCAGAAGTCCTGTTCCTCCTGCCACCAAACTTCAGTAATTCCCACTATACAGGGTGTTACAAAAAGGTACGGCCAAACTTTCAGGAAACATTCCTCACACACAAATAAAGAAAAGATGTTATATGGACATGTGTCCGGAAACACGTAATTTCCATGTTAGAGCTCATTTTAGTTTCGTCAGTACGTACTGTACTTTCTCGATTCACCGCCAGTTGGTCCAATTGAAGGAAGGTAATGTTGACTTCGGTGCTTGTGTTGACATGCGACTCATTGCTCTACAGTACTAGCATCGAGCACATCAGTACGTAGCATCAACAGGTTAGTGTTCATCACTAACGTGGTTTTGCAGTCAGTGCAATGTTTACAAATGAGGAGTTGGCAGATGCCCATTTGATGTATCGATTAGCACGGGGCAATAGCCGTGGCGCGGTACGTTTGTATCGAGACAGATTTCCAGAACGAAGGTGTCCCGACAGGAAGAGGTTCGAAGCAATTGATCGGCGTCTTAGGGAGCATGGAACATTCCAGCCTATGACTCACGACTGGGGAAGACCTAGAACGACGAGGACACCTGCAATGGACGAGGCAATTCTTCGTGCAGTTGACGATAACCCTAATGTCAGCATCAGAGAAGTTGCTGCTGTACAAGGTAACGTTGACCACATCACTGTATGGAGAGTGCTACGGGAGAACCAGTTGTTTCTGTACCATGTACAGCATGTGCAGGTACTATCAGCAGCTGATTGGCCTCCACGGGTACACTTCTGTGAATGGTTCATCCGACAATGTGTCAATCCTCATATCAGTGCAAATGTTCTCTTTACGGATGAGGCTTCATTCCAACGTGATCAGTTTGTAAATTTTCACAATCAACACATGTGGGCTGATGAGAATCCGCATGAAATTGTGCAATCACCTCATCAACACAGATTTTCTGTGAACATTTGGGCAGGCATTGTTGGTGATGTCTTGATTCGGCCCCATGTTCTTCCACCTACACTCAATGGAGCACGTTATCATGATTTCATACAGGATACTCTACCTGTGCTGCTAGAACATGTGCCTTTACAAGTACGACACAACATGTGGTTCGTGCACGATGGAGCTCCTGCACATTTCAGTCGAAGTGTTCGTACGCTTCTCAACAACAGATTCGGTGACCGGTGGATTGGTAGAGGCGGACCAATTCCGTGGCCTCCACGCTCTCCTGACCTCAACCCTCTTGACTTTCATTTATGGGGGCATTTGAAAGCTCTTGTCTACGCAACCCCGGTACCAAATGTAGAGACTCTTCGTGCTCGTATTGTGGACGGCTGTGATACAATATGCCATTCTCCAGGGCTGCATCAGTGCATCAGGGATTCCGTGCGATGGAGGGTGGATGCACGTATCTTCGCTAACGGAGGACATTTCGAACATTTCCTGTAACAAAGTGTTTGAAGTCACGCTGGTATGTTCTGTTGCTGTGTTTTTCCATTCCATGCTTAATGTGATTTGAAGAGAAGTAATAAAATGAGCTCTAACATGGAAAGTAAGCGTTTCCGGACACATGTCCACATAACATATTTTCTTTCTTTGTGTGTGAGAAATGTTTCCTGAAAGTTTGGACATACCTTTTTGTAACACCCTGTATATAGCTTTAACCTGTGCATTTGCTTTTTAAATTTTGTAATCTACCTGCCTGATTAAGGGATTTGACATTCCACACTCCAATCTGTAGGACGGCAGTTTTGTTTTTCCTGATACTGACGTCCGCCTAAGCAGTCCCCGCCCAGAAATCCAAATGGGTGACTATTTTACCTCTGGAATATTTTACCCAAGAGGTCGTTATCATTTAACCATACAATAGAGCTGCATGCCCCAGGAAAAAATTACGGCTGTAGTTTCCCCATGCTTTCAGCCATTCGCAGTACCAGCATAGCAAGGCCGTTTTGGTTGATGTTAAAAGGCCAGATCACTCGATCATGCAGACTTGCCCCTGCAACTGTTGAAAAGACTGCTGCCCGTCTTCAGGAACCACATGTATGTCGGACCTCTCAACGGATACGCCTCCGTTGTGGTTGCACCTGTGGTACAGCTGTCTGTATCGTTGAGGCACACAAGCCACCCTACCACCAGCAAGGTCCATGGTTTGTGGGGGGGGGATTCTGAAGTTTATTGATCACAAAAAGTGGAATGAAATAATTTGAGCCATTGCTGGGGAGTTTGGCCTTTACAAAAATTGTCCACCAAAACCCTTCATGTCAATTTTTTTTTTTTTTTACAGTTGTGGCCCTACTAATAAAGATTTTCTTAGCAGCCAATAGTGATACAACGCACATCTGATAAATAATAAATTTATTTTGTGATCTAGATGAGAAGTATTTTGCAACATTGTTGTTGTCGTTTCCAGTTGTTTTCTGATTCAGTGCAGCTGTCCGTGCTATTTTATCCTATGCAAGCATCTTCATCCTTGCATGGCTCCTGAAGCCAACATCCGCTACAATCTGTTTACTGCATTCAAGCCTTGGTCTCCCTCTTCAATTTTTCTACTTATGCTTCTCTCCGCTTCCAAGTTAATGATTCCTGCACAGATTTAAAATGTGCCCTATCAACTGAGCCCTTCTTTTTCTTAAGTCGTGTCATGCTATTTTCTCTCTCTCTCTCTCTCTCTCTCTCTCTCTCTCTCTGTCTCTCTCTCTGTCTCTCTCTCTCTCTCTCTCCGTGATTATTCGGTACCTCTTCAGTAGTTATTCCAGTATACCCTTGCAATCTTCAGCCTTTTCTTTAGGATAACATCTCAGAACCCCCTTTCGTGAAGCGCTTATTATCCATGTTTCACTTCTGTATAGGGCCACTTTCAATACAAATATATTCAGATATATGTCATGACACTTAAATCTGTATTTGGTGTTAACAAATTTCCCTTTCTCTAAAATGCTTTACTTGGTGTTGCCAGTCTTGATTTTATATCTTTCTTACTTCATCTGTCACCAGCCATTTTGCAGGCCAAATAACGAAATCTGTATACTAATTTTAGTATCTCATTTTCTAGTTTAATTTCCTCAACATCATCTGATTTAATGAAACTACATTCTACTGTATGAGAGTTGTTCAATAAGTAATGCAACACATTTTTCTCTCGAACAGCTTTGGTAGAAAAAACGTGGAATTTCTTATGGGACATCATGGGAAATTCCCACTTCAGCCCATATAATTTCATGAGGTTCCAATACGTGGCGATGCTGTACGTAGCCTTCAAAAGGGCATCTGTAACAGAGCTGCATTCCAAGCAGAGAGCTATCATCGAGTGTCTTGTGGTGGTAAAGAAGAGCATAGCAGATATTCATAGGTGCTTGCAGCATATCTACAGAGACCTGACAATGAACAAAACCACAGTGAGTAATTGACAGTCGTCTGTCACCATCGCAACCACGTCGTGTAAACCTGTCAGATCTCTGCATGCTTGCCATCCATACACAGGTGTGCTCCTGCAATGTTGGTACATGCAAATACTCTCATTCGAGGTGACTGACAGATCACAATCAAATGCCTTGCTGTGCAAGAGACGTCTCTTGTCAGTATTGCTGAAAACACCAGTTAGAGTACTCAAAGGAGTATTCTTCTTTCACCCTACAGCCCGGATCACACACCTTCCATGTGGCTGGGCCACTGAAAGATTCACTCCACAGGAAGCAGTATATAGACGATGGGGAGGGTATTGATGCAGCAAGACTTCAGCTCTGACGTCAACCAATAGAACGGCACCGTGCAGGCATACATGTCCTCCCAGTATGCTGGCATAAGGCTGTCGCATTGAAAGGAGATTATGTTGGAAAATACGGTTTTGTAGCCAAAAGAATGGGGAATGATATGGTGTACTGAAATCCTGAATAAAAGCTACCATTTTTCAGAAAAATTGTTGCATTACATCTTGAATGCCCCTTGCACTACTTTTACTTTTGTTGATGTCCATCTTATAAGCTAATTTAAAACCTGTTCATGCACCCAGCTGCTCTTCTGAGTACTTTGCTGTATGTGACAGAAATACAATTTCTTCAGCATACCTCGAAGTTTTTATTCCTTCTCCTCAAACTTTTAAGTCCCTTTCCAAATTTCACATTGGTATCCTTCACGGCTTGCTCCATGTTTAGCTGCTCGATTATAACTGTCTGATGAAACTGTTCTATTATAAAAGTACCATAATTAAAGGAAACTCTCCAGATGACAATCACGCTCATCTGACGATCATGTGAAGGCTGCAATTTTGTCCCACTCTTTTTTGAACAACTGCTTCCTTTCTTCAATTCTCATAACTATAGTCTGGTTTCTGTACAAGCTGTACATAATCTTTCCCTCCCTATATTTTAATCCTACTTCCTTCAGAATTTCAAAAAGTGAAATCCATTACGGTTTAGCTTCTAAGAGAAGTAATATACATAATGATTGCAGACTTGTACAAGGAGTGCCTTTCCCTGACCAGTAATCTGTCCACAGGTTCACAACAGTAATCTTAGGCCTGGTGGCTCTGAACTACGTTGCGGTGAGCTTCACGGAGACCATCAAGAGCTCCGCACCACTCTTCACCGTCCTCATCTCCAGGTACCTGCTTGGTGAGTATGAAACATAGTGAGGTGAATACCACCACCTACTATAATTTCATTCCTAATGAAAGTAACATTTTGTTTCTATTCTACTCTCTTTTATGTACACAATACCCATGCCATGTAATCCAACTGCACTGTTAATGTTTGTCTGTTAAATGTCAATTTTATTGTTTATTTGCATGACAGTTCTATTTTTATACACTATGTGATCAAAAGTATCCAGACACCTGGCAGAAAATGACTTAAAAGTTCGTGGTGCCCTCCATTGGTAATCCTGGAATTCAGTATAGTGTTGGCCCACCCTTAGCCTTGATGACAGCTTCAACTCTTGCAGGCATACGTTCAATCAGGTGCTGGTAGGTTTCTTGGGGAATGGCAGCCCATTCTTCACGGAGTGCTGCACTGAGGAGAGGTATCGACGTCGGTCGGTGAGGCCTGGCACGAAGTTGGTGTTCCAAAACATCACAAAGGTGTTCTATAGGATTCAGTTCAGGACTTTGTGCAGGCCAGTCCATTACAGGGATGTTATCGTTGTGTAACCACTCTGCCACAGGCTGTGCATTATGAACAGGTGCTCGATCATGTTGAAAGGTGCAGTCGCCATTTCCGAATTGTTCTTCAACAGTGGGAAGCAAGAAGGTGCTTAAAACATCAAAGTTGCGCTGTGATAGTGCCATGGAAAACAACAAGGGGTCCAAGCCTCCTCCATGAAAAACACGACCACAACATAACACCACCGCTGCCGAATTTTACTGTTGGCACTACACAAGCTGGCAGATGACGTTCACCGAGCATTCGCCATACTCACACCCTGCCGCCGTCAGACCGCCACATTGTGTACCGTGATTCGCCACTCCACACAACATTTCACCACTGTCCACTCGTCCAATGTTCACACACCTTACACTAAGCGAGGTGTCATTTGGCATTTACCGGGGTGATGTGCGGCTTATGAGTAGCCGCTCGACCATTAAATCCAAGTTTTCTCACTTCCCACATAACTGTCATAGTACTTGGAGTAGATCCTGATGCGGTTTGGAATTCCTGTGTGATAGTCTGGATCGATGTCTGCCTATTACACTTTATGACCCTCTTCAATTGTCAGCACTCTCTGTCAGCCGACAGACGAGGTCAGCCTGTGCGCTTTTGTGCTGTACGTGTCCCTTCACGTTTCCACTTCACTATCACATTGGAAACAGTGGATCTAGGGATGTTTAGGAGTGAAGAAAACTAACATACAGTTGTATGACACAAGTGACACCCAATCACCTGACCACATTCGAAGTCCGTGAGTTCTGCGGAGCGCCCCATTCTGCTCTCTTACGATGTCTAATGACTATTGAGTTCGCTGATATGGAGTATATGGCAGTAGGTGGCAGCATAATGCACCTAATATGAAAAGCTTACATTTTTGGGGATGTCCAGATACTTTTGATCACATAGTGTATGATGTAATCAGACTGCAGAAGGGAATGTTAGTCGAAAAGTCTGTGACATGCCATATTTATTTTTGAGCATGGAATTACGTGTTTTTTTTTGTATTTATTTAGTGTCATGATCTGCTGTCTGCATTTGAAGTAATGTCCTCTGGAGCATAAAAATAATATGCTGTGCTTTAGCTGCAATACAGTGTCGAGCCCCAGTTGAGTGTGCTACTCCTTACTTTTGGTTATTTGTGCAAAAAATTATTAAATGAAAGAAGAGACGTACAATAATTTATTTTTAGTTGTAGATTACTGTTTCCATTTTGTTTGTTGACACTAACTGTTAATGATAAAAATAGTACCAATTGCCCAACAACTTTTCATGCTTGCAACTTGCTTCCATTCTCAATATCCTGTCCCAAATGATAGTTCAATCAATATTTTTCACGGAGTCCCATTTCATCTCACTGGTCCCTTCAGTGCTGCTATCCAACCCACACTCAGACACTGTCCTTGCATCCCTTATGCCGGCTGCATCACCCTGTGTCATATGCAGTGCTCATCTGCACAGCCCCTGAAGCTGTAAAACTAGCACTGATTGTCAGAGGAGCATAGTAGTCTTCAGGACAATTTCTTTTCATTGTGGCACTTTTATAATAGAACAGACGGTTATTATCAAACAATTTGAAAGAGAACTGAACCCAGGGATGAAAAATATTCATTAATATTTAAAGAATTTTAAAAGTCTGTACATTAAGAAAAATTTGAGATGACATTCGAGGTCTGCAAGGATTAAGTTGCCATACACTGTGTGTAAATATGAAATCTCCTAATTTTTATTCCTCTGGAGTATTGGTTCCCAATGGGGGCAGTATTTCCCACCAGTCGGTATTTGCAGAGATCTAAGGGGGCCGTTCACAAAGTTCATTGGTAAACGTAGAAATGATGGGGAATAAAACTGAGTGGCAGACTTCAGATTTGACTATTGCAGATGTGGAAACAAATGATGATTTCACTGTTAAATTGCAGGACTTTACAGACACTTGCAGTGGACTGTACAATTAGATTTCATGATATCCTTAACATGACCATTCCAGATTGGGTACTAGAATCTGTGTCAAGCCCACAAATGCCATAGTTATCACTAAGGGAAGGCTTGATAGAATAATCAATAAATGAAGTGCTGAAATTGAAATTAAAAAATGGATATCAAGAATTTGGGCTTCAAAGGCAAATTCCAGTATCACATCCACCTATATGGGCTGCAGCTATGAAGTTTTTTGTTGAATTCCCACCATCATATTAACCCATAAGAGAATTTAATATAACTTCCTGGCAGATCAAAACTGTGTGCGGGACCGAGACTCGAACTCCGGACCTTTGCCTTTCACGGGCAAGTGCTCTACCAACTGAGCTACCCAAGCACGACTCAAGCCCTGTCCTCACAGCTTTACTTCTGCCAGTACCTCGTCTCCTACCTTCCAAACTTTACAGAAGCTCTCCTGCGAACCTTGCACAACTAGCACTCCTGAAAGAGTGCTAGTTCTGCAAGGTTCGCAGGAGAGCTTCTGTAAAGTTTGGAAGGTAGGAGACGAGGTACTGGCAGAAGTAAAACTGTGAGGACAGGGCGTGAGTCGTGCTTGGGTAGCTCAGTTGGTAGAGCACTTGCTCGTGAAAGGCAAAGGTCCCGAGTTCTAGTCTCAGTCCGGCACACAGTTTTTATCTGCCAGGAAGTTTCATATCAGCGCACACTCCGCTGCAGAGTGAAAATCTCATTCTAGAATTTAATGTAGTTTACAATTTGCTGACACCGGAAAACTGTGGCAATAGTTGAACGTGGTGAATTAAATTGGTGATGATGAATATTGACACCATATATCGAAAAATTTGTGTCACTGGACCAGTCTCAGGCCTCTCAATAATCATATTATATTATTGTTTTTAATAATACATATTTGTTAATGATTTTTGTGTAATACACCAATAGTGTTCTCATCTTTTAATAAAATTATTTAAAAATTTGGACCTTTTTTCCAGTAGAAATAATATCCTGCCTTTCGGACGAACACCATGGAATCAATGTAGGAAACATGTGCTATGATATGGAAAAACTGGAAAACTATGAGAATCAGAATTTGTGCATTGCACCTCCCTCCCAGTCTTGTGGAAAGGGCATTGTAAACCGAGAAAGGTTGGGAACCTTGTAGCATTCCTTTTGGGTTGGGTGTGGAATTAATTAATGAAGATTTAAAGTGGTTTCCCTTAACCTCTTACTTTGTTCAACCTTTGCCTTGGATGCTGTGATAAGACGTTATCCTCCTTGCTTGCATCTTGGTCTGGAAGGAAGTACAACACTGGAACTTTTAGTTTTGTTGAATAAGTATGCAGACAACTATTGTATACATAATCCATATGTTGTCCACAAATTTATTTAAGTTGTTTATTTATTTATTGCAATATGTATTCCGTACATCCACTTCTGCATGTTAACATATGGATGTGGAACGAGTCAAAAACATTTAGTTCATTATTAAATTAGTTTCCATAAAGACAGTAAGCAAAGATTAATAATACAAGTTGGAAACAATCGGTAAGCTAAAATTACACTCACAAGCAGAGTTCCAGATACAACATTCTGATTTTGTCCAAACAATTTTTTATAGATCAGCAAATAATATGATTAACACAGCAAGATATGTTGAGGCAGGAATATACAATAGTATTTGGGAAATAAAATTAGCTACCTCTGATATAGAATTCTTCTAGTGAATAGAACCTTTTTTCAAGCAAGAACTCCTTCAGCTTATTTTTAAACAGTACTTTTTTATCTTGTAGACACTTTATATTACTTGGGAGTGCATTGAAGATTTTTATGCTTGTGTATTTCACACCTTTTTGCACCAGGGACAGATTTTTCAGGTCACAGTGTGTGTCACATTTCCTCCTTTTGTTATGGTGATGTTACGTTTCATTTGTTTCCTACTGAGAAGGATTATGAAGCATGAATGTCGTGATTGAAAAGATGTATTGTGAAGTAGTGGTTAGGATCCCTATTTGCTTGAAAAGATTGTGACATGAGATTCTTGGAGGCACTCCACACAAAATTCGGACAACCTTTTCCTGACTTGTAAAAACGATTTTTGATAGTGGTGAATTTCTGCAGAAGATTATTCCATAACACATAAGTGAATGAAAGTAGCCAAAGTAAGCAGATTTATATATGCCCAAGAATTTCAAACAATCTGCTCTCTCTCTCCCTCTCTCTCTCTCTCTCTCTGCTGGCTCTCATGTATAATGTTTATTTCATGTGGATTTTTATGACCAAAATGGAAATGAATATAATTAGTTTTGCTGAGGTTTATTGATAAAGAATTTACTGTGAACCGGTTCAGAACATCCTCAGGTGAATGGTTGGCATTTAATTCTAGATCAGAGGGTATCTTACTGTCTGTCACAATACTTGTGTCATCTTAAATTTTGTGTATTTATTATTAACATTATTATTCATGTTGGGCTCTACAGACGGTGCTTTCAAGCTTTGTTTTAGCTTTTTATTTGTGACCAATTTACTTTCATTCTCTCAAAATGGGAACTTTTCCTGGCATCTAACATCCCATTGTACCAGTTGTTAGGGTTTCTTCCCATTCCATTCACACCTGCATTATGGCAAAAGTGCCTGCTTAAATACCTCTGTGTATGCTGTTATTAGTGTAATCTTGTATTCACGGTTGTTGTGGGAGTGATACGTTGTGGTCTTTAGAACACTCTAAGACAAAAAATACGATGCATCATGAATGAATTAACCACATGCGATGGAAATTGGTAGACATGACGTCCATGTACAGACAAACAATTGATTACAGTTTCAGAAAAATTGGATGAGTTTATTCAAGATAAACAGCTTTGCATATTGAGCAAGTCAATAATGTGTTGGTCCTCCCCTGGCTCTCATGAAAGCAATTATATGGCTTGGCGTTGATCGATTGAGTTGTCGGATGTCCTCCTGAGGGATACAGGCCCGATTCTGTCCAATTGGTGCATTAGATCCTAGACATCCTGAGATGGTTGGAGGGCCCTACCCGTAATGCTCCAAATGTTCTGAAATTGAGAGAGAGCCAGCGACCTTGCTGGCTGAGGTTGGGCCTGACAAACAAGAAGACGAGCAATAGAAATTCTTGCCATGTGTGGGCAGGCATTATCTTGCTGAAAAGTAAACCCAAGACAGCTTGCAATGAAGGGCAACAAAATGGGGTGTAGAATAATGTCAACATACCATTGAGCCATGAGGGTGCTGCAAGTAACACCCGAAGTTGTCCTGCTGTATTAAGAAATGATACCCCAGATGATAATTCCCAGTTGTAGTTGTCAGCCATATGGTGGATGATGTCAGGTCAGTAGTTCACTACTGTCCGGGGCGTCTCCAGGTACATTTGCTGATCATTGGGGCTCAGCTTGGAGCGGGACTCATCAGTGAAGACAGTTCTATGCCAGCCAGTGAGACTCTAGGCCAAAGATATGTCTGGGGCCCCACTCTGTATCTTTCTTCCATTTTGCCAATCAGTTCAGTATGCGAGTGTGCCAAATGGTCTTATTTTCGAAGGAGAGCCCCCAACATTATTCTGTAAGCATTTCGGAAGCGATGCCAGATGGCCCTAGTGAACCGAAACACTGTTGTCAGTTCTCCTCGCACCTCCCAATCAAATGCAATCTGTCTCAGATCCGCACTGCTGTGGCACAAACCCGAAGTGGCTAGCAGCCGACACAAGCATGCTATTCTTCACAGTAGTGAAAGGTATGGTTAGAGTATGTAATACTGTTCAAATTTTGCTGACCACATGCTGCCATCAATGCATGACAACGATAGAATATTGGCAGTGTTCTGGGAACTGTCATAAATATCACATTGTGTCATTTTATTCTCACTCGGATCGATGTCTTGTTTTGGATTTTACGTTTTGGAATATTGTACAAATACATGCATAGAAACATCTGAAAAGTTCTTCATTTTTTTCTGTTTTCCACCATTCCTTAGTTACCTCAAAATTCATGAAAGTGCTTTCCATCCATGCAGCTAATTGAAGGCAGTTGTTTATTGCCGTACGCATTTCGCATCTTTTATTTGTGAAGAATCTTCATAAATAAAAGAAGTGAAACGCATATGGCAATAAACAAACTGCTTTCAATTAGTTGCATAGACAGAACACATATCCACCAACCCGAAAAATTGTTTAAGAGAGTGTCAAAGGATAAGAACGTGCATAGAATGTGGTTGTAACTTGCGCTTGGGGATCCAAATGATAAAGTAACCTACTTCCCTCTATGATACATCAACGATTTGGTTCATAAAAACAAAATAAAAAAAGAAAACAGCTTTTCGAGAGTGTTTGGTGAGTGCAGCTATAGAAGTTAATTGTAGTTTATAATGTGCATCTGATGAACCAGAATGTTTCATATATGGTGTATAGTCTAAAAATGTTGTGGTGGGAATCTTTCATCTCTGTCTACTATTGTTATGGATTCGATCACAGATAAATATTTGTGACAGGCTAAAGTGTAAAGATGATTGCTGCTAGTTTCATTTGCAGTAATTTAAGTTGTGCTCTTAGATTCCTGTCTGACCACACACTCTGAAATTGCTACGTATTCAGAAAAAAATTGTGAATTATTTGTGACAAGATAAAGTATAAATATCACTGTCAGTTGTTTCATGCAAAGCAATTTAATCTTTCATTTCTTAAGCATATGAAAGTCATGAAATCGAAGATACTCATTAGCGAGAAAGCACACTCTTACGTGTAAATAACAATGAATATATCAGAAAAATGCTTAACTTCGACGATTAACGAAGTCTCAGAATATGTTACAAACACAAAGAGGAAAAAAAGTTTGATAACCTTTGGTACGCGAACCTATGACCTTTGAAACAGCAGTTCATTGCCTTACCCACTGTGCTACTATGGCTCACTTGCAAGTAGCCATGTATTCCACATAATTCCAGTCAAGAGAGATGCAGGCTGACTTTGTTGCCGAATGGTGTGGGCATTAGCCGTAAGTGCATGAAATTTTGGAAGGTTTCTTCTATCAGGTTCACAAAATTCCTCTGTATTGTTACTTAAAAGTTTTAAATGCACTTCGATAATTAATAAGTAAACCATTTGCGAAGTCACTAGTAATTTCAGCTAACACTCGTACATAAGCACAGCCGCCCTTTTGAAATTTAATGATGTTTTTAAACTCTTAGTTACATAAAAATAACAGGTATTTTGTGAGAATATTGAGCAAAACTGTTTTTCTTATGTTACAATCATTCACAGTAACAACAATTCAAACTATATTTCTAACAAAGAAAAATAGTCTATTATGAGCTCACTTTCCACCCGGAAGCTTCCCGGTGATTCTTCAGTAGCACGATCACTAAATCCTTTGCTAAAACAGCTCAATATGTTTAAATTAACAAATTCTAGGTGTAAATAAATCACACCGAACCGAACGAGAGGGCCATACTGAAATCCAAAACCTCTCGGTACAGTTGTCAAAAAATCGGCAAGAGGACCGATTGGTAACAGGTCTCAGAAGCTTACAGAATAGTAACTTCAGATAAAGAACTGAAAATGATGTCACTGCTGAGGCTAGCCTACTACACTGATTGGTATGAGCGATACAGAATAGGGCCCGAGGACAGCGGTGAGTTTGTCTGTACATGTACGTCACGTGTACCAATTTCTGTCTTTCTCGGGTAACTCCTTTCTGATGCATTCCTTTTCTTCTTCTTCTTCTTCTTCTTCTTCTTCTTCTTCTTCTTCTTCTTTTTCTTTTTAAAGAAAAAAATAGAGAGAGAGTGTTCATTCCCAGATTCCTCACTACTGGTTCTTGAATGTTTGTTACTAAGATTTTGTGGGTAAGTATGCATCTCTCTTAAAGTATTTGCCACTTCAGTTTTTTCAGCATTTCCCAAAATTCCCTGCTGTGAATCAAAGAAACATGATCATTCATGTTGCCTTTCTTTGTATATCTTCAGTTTCCCCATTAATCCTATTTGCTACGGGTGTCACACACACTTCAGCAGTGTTCTAAGATGGGATGCGCAAGTGTTTTGTAAGCAGTCTCTTGTGTTGACTGTCAGTGAACCAAAGTTTGCCACCTGCTTTGCCTAGATCAGAGCCTGCGTGATTGTTCCACTGAGTATCTCTACAAATTATTAAAATCAGGTAAATGTATGATTTTATTGATTTCAATTGTGACTTATTGGTATTGTAGTCATGACAAGCTTCACCCCTCTTCATAACATAAGATAGGACTGAATATTTGTGCAGCCTTTTTCAGGCAGTATTTCATAATGATAACTACATCATCTGCAAAAAGTATCCTGTTACTATTCATATTGTCTACAAGGTTATTAATATATAACAATAAATTAGTATAAAATTGGCAGAACTTGATGATACACCAATTATTTCATAAAATCTAGTTACAAAGTTTCAGAAATATTTAATAGTAATCTGAATTTTTTGCAGATAATGCAATTACATATAACGAAGTACTGTTTGATAAAAGCTGCAGGAATATGCAACCGGAACTTGATGAGATTTCAAAGTGATGCAAAAAGAGGCAACTTGCTTTGAATATACAGAAATGTAAAATTGTGCTGTTCACAAAATGGAAGAAAAAGTAATATTTTATGACTTCAGTCTCAATGAATTACAATCAGAATTGATTAGCAGTCCATACATATATTAAATGGGATGCAGAAATAGGCTGAGTCATAGGCAAAGCAGATCGCAGACTTCATTCCTTAGTACGATACTAGAAAAATGCAGTTAGTCTACAAAGGAGATTGCTTAGAAGACACTTGTGCAATCTGTACTAGAATATTTGTCAAGTGTGTGGGGCCTATACTATAACATGAGATACTGAATGTGTAGAAAGAAAGGCAGCACAAATGGTCACAAATTTGTTTGACCCATGAAAATGCCGAAAAACCTGTAATGACAGACAGTCAAAGATATGCACTGTCTGTTGCATGAAAGTCTACTCACAAGCTATGTATCGCTCCTATAGGAACTGTGAAGATGAGATTAGACTAATAGACTAATTATGCAGAGAAATGTTTAAGCAGTCATTCTTTCTTTGCTCCATACACGATTGGATTGGGGCAAAACACAAAGATGGAGTACAATGGGATGTCTCCTCTGCCAGGCACTGTACACTGATTAGCATATACATACAAATTTAGAACTGCCAATCATTACAGCCAACTGAAAATTCAGTGCAAGGCATTGTACATTTCATTATGATCATCCAGTGTCAGCACTTACTTTACACTGGATTAACTGTGTATGTTTTACTGGGACTTGAAACTGGAACCTTTGCCTTTCCCAGGCAAGTGCTCAACCGACTGAGCTATCCAGGCCTGATTCATGGCCCACCACTGAGGTCACTGTTAATATTGTCTGCGAAATCACCGATGCACGACATGAAAAACAGTGGCTCCGACACACTTTCCGGGGGCCCACCTAAAGTTTCATCTATCATGTCAGTGACTCTCCATCCTAGATAATGTCCTAAGTTCTCTCTACCAAGAAACCTACAATCCGGTCACCAATTTATATTTCACACCCATACCCCATACGATCATAGTTTTGCTTATAATCATTGCTGTGGTATACTAATTCAGATACTTTTTGGAAGTCTAGAAAAATTCCCTTTGCCTAAGTGGCATAATTCATCACTTTCTGGGAGTCATATGAGGAAAGCAAAAGTTGGATTATACATTGTCAGTGTTTTGGAGATCAATGCTGATGGGTGCGGAGGCTGTTGTTTTGTAGACTTCCTAACTGCATGGTCCCCAGTGCTGCTTGTGACACCATTTCTTACACTAGAGGAAGGCTTAAACCGGAGGTTTTAGACGTTCTGTGGAAAGCTAGGCTGCAACTTCCTTCATGTGTGCAATAGAGTTGAGAACTTTAGAATTCCTTTAAATCAGGGTCACGAGCACGATGTATGTGCAGGCCGTGACTTGGCCTGTCGGCTTTGTTCAATACTTGAAGTGTGCCCACGAATAACACTGTATGGCATATTTTGACATTTTGTAGAATCGCAGTGGAGTAACGATGTGTACGGCAGTCTGCATCGCTTGCTGTAGTAGTTGACCTATTTACTGTGCGATGGCAGCACGAGACAGCGAGGAGAGAGATGCAGTTTCTGTGCCTCTGTGCGAACAGTGCTGTATGTTTCAAGAATGGTGGAGTGTAGCAAGGTGACACTTCAAGTGGTTTTAAACATGCAAATAATGCGTGGAAAAGGAAAGTTAACTTCGGTAATTGGCAGGGTGTTAAGAGGAAAGACTTTGTGATGCTGTTTTGGAACATAAATCAGCCTTCAGTACAGATGAGTGGAATAACGCAGTATCGGTTTCCTAAAGGCTTATGTCTATAGAGCATCTGTGTCCTGTTCAGCAGTGTATGTGCCCTGTAGAGTACATGGCTCTGACGATGTACATTATGTACATCTTTTGAAAACATCACAGTAAAAATATGTAATATGCATAGAATCAACTACAGTTCTGTCGTTATCATCGACAAAAAAATATAATACACTCTGAGCACTGCTGTGTTATTAAAAGAGAATGTGAAATATGATAATTCACTTGAATGTTAGGTAGTAATATTGACTGTATGATTCAGGATCATGTATGGAGTGCAGAAGTTTGTTGAAAAGAAGGATGCAAAGACATAAACCTGGAAATTAAATTAAAGCTGTACAAAGAATATCACATGCACAATAAACAGTCCATTTACTTGATAAGCTCCATGGAAATAAACATGTCCCCTAGACTAAAGGAAGGTAAGACAGACATTATTTCGTGGAAACAAGAGACTTTCAATTATGAAGTACAGCCCAAAAAAGAGTGTCAAAAACATTGCTTGACATATTCTGCATTACCTGGCAATCAATAAAGACTTTGTCCGCAGCTCGTGGTCGTGCGGTAGCGTTCTCGCTTCCCACGCCCGGGTTCCCGGGTTCGATTCCCGGCGGGGTCAGGGATTTTCTCTGCCTCGTGATGACTGGGTGTTCTGTGCTGTCCTTAGGTTAGTTAGGTTTAAGTAGTTCTAAGTTCTATGGGACTGATGACCATAGCTGTTAAGTCCCATAGTGCTCAGAACCATTTGAATAAAGACTTTCAACGTAAACTGAAATGTGGAATGACCACTTCTAAAGACGGTCAAGGAAAACATTTCAGTAGTCCTCATGCCATATCAAATGATGACAGGGCTCTGATTCGGGAACACATTTCAAGTTTCCCAAAGCAGATGAGCCATTGCAGCAGGAATAAATGTTCAAAAGAGTATCTGTACCTCGATCTCAACCTCTGGAGAATGTAACGATTCTTTATGATAGCAACTTAAGATGAAATAGAAGTGCACAACATTGAACTTGAGAATCAGTTGTCACACAAAAGCAGACCAAGCATACAGAGTGGGGGGGATTTACACAAGAGGCTAAAAGGAACAGTGTACATGTTATATGTGTTGACCCAGAACAGTTTTTTTTTACTTTGTCCTACTTTGACGCATTCCACAGTATTCTGCCAGAGACAACTGTCATCATATAATTTCATAGTTCATGACATTGGTACTGGAAACAACACAGTAAATTTGTGAGCTGAATCCGTCGCAAGGAAAGGTTCAGCCAAAGTAGTTTCTAAATAAGTTTGTGATACTTGAAGGTATGGAATGTAAACTGATTGTATGGTCTGACCGCTGTGTTGGACAGAACAGGAACTGGAGGGTTTTAGAGCTTTATTTCTATCTCGTCTGCTGCAAGTACTTTACAGAAATACATCAGAAGTTTTTATGTTTGATTCATAGTTTCCTACGTTGTGACAGCGACATCACAATGATCAAGAAAAGAACGAAAGGGTCAAAGGTTATGATTCCTTTAGAATGGCAGCAGGTCATTGCTTAGGCCTTTGTCTGTCCGTTGAAACTGACCATTCAGGGGATGATGATGGGTGACTTCCAGGGCATAGGATCCGTTAAGTTGGTTTTCGAAATGCCAACTGCTTTGAAAATTACTGGTGTGCTCTGGTTGAAGCTATGTAGTGACAATCCTCAAGGTATAAGTGTGTGCCGTAATTACAATGTGCATTGTCCGTGGGAAAGACATTGCATTGCGAAACATGGTTGTGAACTAGAAGTAAAAAAATTTCTGTTGCCTTCTGGTTTCCGATTGCTATGCAGTGGGGCACTGAAACTTCATGAGGAGAAGAGTGATCTGTTGGACCTGATGAAATATATGGAGCCAAAATACAGTCATTTTTACAAAAACCTGCAGTGTGACAACTGAGTTTAATGTCCCAGATTTGTGTCTCAACCAAAGTAACCAGTATACAATAAATATCAATTTGTATATTGTTACAATTTTCTTTCTTACAACTTTTGGATTCTAGGCAGCCTTATCATCACACCAGAGTACAGAGTGATCAGAAATAATGCTGTATATCCGTTGCTGTAAAGCATTTTTTCATTTTAATACTTACTTATTTTTAAAAAACTATGCTAATTGCTATTTTAAAATGCACAACCAGGTTTTTCAACAATCTATATGCACAAACAATACATATCTGCTATTACAATATTATTTGGCAGCGATTCTCTGGAATTAACAGTTTTTGTTGATTTCCTAAAAAATACAATATGTGCCATACAGCATTATTCGTGCACGCACATCACTTCTTGGAAGTATTGAGCAACATTTCGTTTAGCATCAGGGTGCGGCATTTTTCAGTTGGCAAGATTTTTTCCAGTTCAGGAGAATCATGGTGTCAGTGCTGTTTACCCTTTGTTACTTATTTGTGATATGAAAGTAGTTCACAGGTACAGAGCCTGTCTGCACAAAAAGAGACAGTCTAGCAATCTATTGTCACAAGTCTTTCAAAATGAACGGGAATGAAAGGAGAGAAGGATCAAGATTCTCAGTATGTTTTATGCAGTGTAGTTGCATAATTAACAGGTAACACAAATTTACTGTGGAATGACATTACAGCATCACACAGAAAGACTTTAAAAGATTTAGATGATGATGATGGTGATGAAAGACAAAAAATTACAACAATCGACAGATGGGATTTATTGTTCTAGTGATCAAGAGGTAGTTTGTGCTAAATTTGTAAGCGTAGAGTACTTGGTGAAATTTGTAGTGAATAGAGTAAATTCTCTAAAACTACACACAGAACTCCACTGTCAGTTGCAACAATTTTCAGTGGACTTGAACAAAGAATGTAGAGACTTTATATTACTGCAAGGTATACTGTTTAAGTCAAGGAGCATGACTAGAATGATTTTTCGATTTGAAACTTGCCATTGTTTAATTTATGAAGGAAAAAAAGAGGATAGGAGTGAAAATTAGAACATCTCGAATGGATTGTAGACCTCACATTTTAAGCCTACTTGACTGCACGCTGCCCACAGCAAGGCATTTCAAGGTGAGAGACAACTTATTGCTGATTTGATGGTGTTGCATTTACAGAGAAAAGCAAACAGTACAAAAGACAAATTGTGGCAAAAAAACACTGTCCATTTTCGTAAGCTGACTGGCGTTAAAGAAAATGAATGTTTTGAAGAATTCACTGTGGCCTCGAAAGAATTACAAGGATAGTTTTCTAAACGTTTCGACAACACTGCCAATCTCATACCTGTTTTCTAGTTGTTTTTGAGACTGTTTGCCATTTCAGTTGAAAGTGACTGAGCAGGGTGGCGCGGTGATTGGCACGCTGGACTCGTATTCGAGTGGACGACGGTTCAATCCCACGTCTGGCCACCCTAATTTAGGTTTTCCGTGATTTCCCTAAATCGCTTCAGGCAAATGCCAGGATGGTTCCTTTGAAAGGGCACGGCCGACTTCCTTCCCCATCCTTCCATAATCCAGTGAGACCGATGACCTCGCTGTTTGGTCTCCTCCCCTAGATCAACCCAATCAGTTGAAAGTGCCCCTATGCATGTGCAGACAGAACTGATTGTCTGCCCTGCAATTACTGCTTAAATGACAAATTATTTTATGTTTATAATGAGGTTGCCAACATGATAAAACATTTCAGACAAAATATGTGTATGAAAGGCTGTTCTCGATTATGACAATTAACGTGGAAACCTGACTGTGAAAATCTTTGAAATTGTCTACATCTGTCTGTATGCTGATAGTTTGTGCCAGATAAAAATTATATCTTCAGCATGCCAAAAATAATTAAATAATACTGAAAATTTGTTTCGTTTGTGATCTTTGTTTTCACAAACTACGAAATGTGAAATTGAGTCGTATGCAATGCGACTGGATTGCCATTTAAATGGACACTTTCACAGTTTCCCCGTCTTACCCCTCCTCACACTCAGTGTGTCATGGTGGTGGGGGAAGTGTGCAGTGATGTGAGAGAGCTATAGCATGCAAACCAGGGCACAGCTCATGTGCTGAACTCTTGGTCGTCACTGCTCTAAATGGATCAAGTGTGCACTGTAAGTCAATGTCTGCTACCAAAGTAACTACGGGTGTGGTCTGTACATGGGTTTTTCAGACAGGGGTGCCTTCCACCCAGTCCAGGTAGCAAGGGCTGTAGGAGACTCCTCAGCTACTGAGCATGGCTCAAATTCGTTCTTCAGTATAAACGCTATTATGAGAATGCCATTTACAGTTTTCACCAATATGCTAGTATCATCTTTTTTGTCGTTTATTGCAGCTCTGACATAAATGTTTCCTTGAAATATGGTTTCCTTGAAACATGGTTTTTATAGTAGTCTTAAGCTCATTTCACACTGGAGCGAATGGAAGTGAACACAAGTGTTTACACTAGAGGGAATGAAAGAGAACGCAGTATGATGAGCGTAGCCTGTGAACGCTGTGTTATTGGTTTTTGGCACAAAAAATTGGCACCCAGGATACAACACTATATAAGTAGAGACACAGTGCAAAACTTTCATATTCATAGAACATTATTTTCCATGATGAACACACTGTTATCGATGAAGAAAGCAAAATGGGATAAGGAAAGAAGAATTTAGATGTCTAAATTTGTAGATAAATATGAAATTCATAGAGGTAGTGCACTTAACAGCTCCGATACTTCGTAGCATTAGTCAAAAAATTTGCATGTATGTTCGTTGATGCTTTTTACTGCCTTCTAATTGTGATTAAGGCCGAAATTTAAAAGTAGAACTCTTTTTTAAGTACTGGCAGCCAACATAAACAGGAAAACAGCTAGCATTTACGCTCTTAGTTATTGGCTGCTGGAGATAGTTACCTTGGTGGTTGTTTCACATTTCAATTGCTGCTGTGAGGTTTGCAGCAACATGTGCGAAACACTTTGAGAATTGAAACTTTCTGGCAGATTAAAACTGTGTGCCGGACCGAGACTCGAACTCGGGACCTTTGCATTTCACTGGCAAGTGCTCTACCATCTGAGCTACCCAAGCACGACTCACGCCCTGTCCTCACAGCTATACTTCTGCCAGTAGCTCGTCTGAGTCGTGCTTGGGTGGTTCAGATGGTAGAGCACTTGCCCGGGAAAGGCAAAGGTCCCGAGTCAGTCTCAGTCCAGCACACAGTTTTAACCTGCCAGGAAGTTTCATATCAGCACACACTCTGCTGCAGAGTGAAAATCTCATTCCACTTTGAGGATTGTATTAAAGTATGTACAAGGAAGGTATAATTGGAGCTATGAATGACAGTGATAGAGTTTAGGCTGATTCTGCACACCAGATGCCAGATGAACCTCAGACAGCTAGTGAGCATTCAGTAGATTTCTCAGCTCTCTGCTGTGAGCATATTGGCCAGTGTGAGTATTAAACGTGATTGTGTCAGGTATTTGGTGAATTTATATTCGATTTGTTGCAATTCATCACTGCTGACGGTGGTGGTAAGTGACAAATTCTCCATAAACTAGCAAGGGAAATAATTTATCGGATACACTCTTCCGTCAACCACAAAGCAGGAAACAGTGGAGCTGTCACAGATGTTACCAGATCTCAGGAATGGACTGTGGAAGCAAGTAGCCTCATCTTGAGAATCATTCAGCAGATTGCCAGTGAAGGTAATTTGTCTGTTCAGACCAGTGGAACCCCAGTTTTCAAATCGGTGGGGAACATCACAGTTGTGAGAAGACTGTCACGAATTTAGATTATTTCGAAAAAGATGATCTAAGGCGAGTTGTGCTCAATATGCATAAGACAGTCAAATTTCCTACTGTCAAAAAAAATTACATTGAAAATGCATGAAACTGTAATTCTTAAAGGCACTGCAAAGAATATTGGGTTCAAATATGTACTTATGAATGAAAGAAGAAAATTTTCAAGGGAATGTTGTGATATCGCTGCTTTAAGGGCACAGTTCTTAACCATCAAGCAGGTGTGCCTATGTATAAAGTGCACCAATCACATTGTCTTGCTGCACCATTCCTTTGTTGTTTTTACAATTGTTATCCCATACCTATTCCTTCATTACTGCTTTTGCTAACACAGTGATAAGCTGTGTTGCCATACATCTGAGTGAGCAACCATAATATAAAATAAACAATGAACTACACGAGAAAAAAGTTATGATCCGTGCAAGAAAATTACCAAGATTCCTTGGTAGGAGAACAGTCCTATAATGAAAGTTATCTACAAGATAGACAGTGAATGAATAAGCAGTTGGTTGGGATCTGATGAAGTTGCACTGTTTACTGCTTTTAGTGGGTCGTTACTATGGGATAATGCTTGTATGTGGCAACAGAGTGATAACAGTGAAAGTTTATTTTATTATTGTTTAATTAAACAATGATTTAGCTCAACATCAGTTTCTTATATTGTTGTTGAATCAAACTAACATTAAACTGATTTTGCTCATAAGTGTTTACTTTGGTAGCATAAAGACTGCTATTCCTTACAGATGTACAAAGTTCGCTGCACACCTGCTCGTGATACGAAAAATGGCACAGCTTCTTGATAGTTAAAAAGTATTCTTGAAATAAGAAAATCTGACAATCGGAACATTTTTTTACTTGGACGAAACAGAGACAATCCAGAATCATATGAGAAAAGTGTGTTAGAAACTGAATGATGGTTCAGGTGGCTTTAAAGTACCAGTTGATGAAGGTGACGAATAATTGTGCTCCACACTGGTTCTCATTCCGGATACATTCCAGAAAGAAAATGACTGTTCCAGGCAAAAAAGAATAATTCAGGGGATTGTCATTTTGAAATGACTTCAGAGACATATTATGGTTTTGAAAACAGTTTCTCCTTTACTTATCTGCAAACGCAGCGATAGTTACTGACAGAGCGAGTTATCACTCGGTTGTTGTTGACAAGGCACCTACGACAGGTGCAATAAAAAGCTTGTATCGTGCTGTGGCTCGCAAGTAAAAAGATATCGACACTGTCAACCAAACTCTGGCTGAATTGTTGAATCTTGTAGAGCTTCATAAACCTCATGTAAAAGTTTGACATCGGTTGTACTGCACAGGAATGTGGACATACAGTTTTTCATTTGCCGCCATATAATTATCAGTACAATATGATAGAGCTCATATGCGCACAAGTGAAAGGGTATGTCACAGAGCAAAAGAAGACATTTAAAATTGCTGACACAGAGAGGCTTTTGCATGAAGCACGTGACAGCTTAACTCCTTCAGCACGAGTTGAATGTGTTCAGCACCCAGAATGGTTACAGGAGAAGGACAAGGAGAGGAAAACTTTCATTGATAATCTACTTGATCCCATCATCATCAATATCAATCTAACATCAAATAAACTTGACACCAACATGAACTACTGTAGTATAGACGGCGACAGTTGCAGCGATTGGAAAAATGAAAGGCGAGGCACACATACAATATTCTTGCTGTCCCTTTTTTTTGCTTTAGCTTCTCTTCTGCAGTTGTGCAGTTGATTGTGATCGCAGTTTTACCATTAGTATTGTGATACAGTCTATGTTTTGCAACAGTAATGAAAATCTTATTTAGGCAATAAGTGTTTTGTTTTATTTTGAAGCATTGTCAGTGCACAGTATTTTGGCTTCTAAATTGCCGAGCCACTTGATTACCTGTCATAGTTTTGTGTATCTCTGTGGTGGTAAGATCATATTTCACATTTGTTGTGACTGATCTATATTTTAGTGAGTAGTTGCTGTTGTTTTACGACAACACTCACCAATATATTTTAGCTTTTATGAGTCCACAGTTCACTTTGTGTACTTCGTCAGCTTTGCTTTGATTGAAGTGCTTTAAGATAAATCGATATGCATCTGGCCTAGTTTAGACTGTCTAAATAAAACTTTTATCGCAGTAGCAAAAGACAGAATATTTTTGAAATTACATAAATATTTTTGTGGTATTTAAATTATTCCATTTAGTATGTTATATAACATGTAATGTGTGGTAGACCATGTCCATGTTGGCAGCAGTTACACACTGCACACGGGAAGCACATAGTTCGTAAAGCAGAGAACCTCATCTGAAAGTACGTAGCAGTCGAGGTGACAGTGGAAGAGGAAGTCCAATGGGGTAGCCATCTGTGGCATTATCAGAGCATTACAGGTCATCAAGATTTTGAAATTTTTTGGTGTTTTATGAAAATAATTATCAGTAAACTTTAGCATTGCCATTGGACACAAGCATTCGTACTTCCACGTATGCAGATGCTCGGGGTGAAGCACAAAATGCAACTTAACGTGCCAGCCGACATTGCATATGTTATTCCTTTCGATCCAGTCATCTCGCTGTGGTAGGCGTGTGGTGGAGGGGGCTTAACTTTCTCTGCTGCCCGCAACCCCCTAAACACAAGCTTACAAACTGTTTGGCGTCTGCATCTCTATGGGAGTACTGCATCTACCATTTGCAACCAGCAACACAACAATCCCTGTCTGTGCCTCTACAGGACATGGACCTACATGGCCCATCATTGTTCATGGATTGACCTATAGTATCTATAAAATACGATTAATCATAGGTGAAATATACATATGACTTGTGTCACATAGGCTACATGATAAAATCTGCTGTACAGTTCGTTAGAGGGCAGATAGCATAACCCCAGATCATTTTTATTTGTCATCAGAAATCAGCCCTTGTAATTAGGGCTACCATGAATGTAAGCAATGGGAATAATCAGATCTTTCATATAATTTTAATAACCATAATAGATACATATTCACACTTGTTAGCTTTCAATGAAATATGTTGTGCTTTTACTTTTTAATAAAAATAATTATAAAGCTGGTTCATTCTGTTCCCACCTGATGCAAGCATCTAATGAATTGATTGTCGTTCTTGTGTCACGAGAGCATCTTAGAGTGCTCCAGCAATTTTCTACGAATTGCACTTCCTTTCCATCAGTATTTGTGCTGTAGATCTCTTCAACCCAAGAAGCATGTATGATACCTATATTTTTCTATCGGCAACATTACATTCTCTTTGAAATGCTCTATCAGTCGTGCAACTTGTGTCAACAGCAACGGAAGTAAACAAGACAGCAAACAAGAGCTTCCTCTGCAGCTAGCGCCGAAGCAGATAGGACTTGAACTTCCTGTGGTGGTTTGCTAAAAAACTGACAACCAGCAGAACACTAGCGAACGCAAACAGAATGCGGTCAAATGCAGTTCACTGCACTCGGCTAGTGTTTACACCAGAGAGAATCCTCAGTTGCTGATACTCATTTGTTTGTGTTCACTCCATTGTAAAACCATGCTTTACCATGCTTCCATACTAGTCTTTCTTTCTTTCTTTCACTTGTGCCTTCGTCCCGCAATTTCGGCAGGGTCGGCATTGTTACCATTGGATTTGGCACGGTTAGTGTGAAGGGGTGGCCAGATGTCCTTCCTGCTGGCACCCCACTTCCTAGTTTATAATTGTCACCGTTTTCTTATTTTGTGTGATTTCTTATGTAGCCTAACGTTGGACGTGTGCTGTCGGCAGGTGAGACGACGGGCCTGTACGTGGGCCTGTCCCTCATCCCCGTGATGGGCGGCCTCGCGCTCTGCTCCGCCAACGAGCTGAGCTTCGACACGCGGGGCTTTATCGCCGCCATGGCCACCAATCTCACCGAGTGGTGAGTGCTGCTTCAAGTTGACACATTTCTTACTGCAACAGTGTAAAAATAGTAAGAAATTTTATGAATAATTTAGACCTTCGACAGCTTCCAAATTAATTGCCCCTGACGTATATTTTTCGGTGTCCGACACCTATTCATAAATAAATCGCATTTTCTGTTGCCGACACATCCAACTCATTGTGCTTTCAGACACCAACTAACTCCAAAAACTTCTGAACAGGCCTCACTAATACCGTATTCGTGCAAATATACGCTGTACCTTTTTTCCTAATTTTTGCCTTGAAAAATTGCGGTGTGGCCTGTAATAGAGATTTTTTCTCTCAAATCATAAATCGTCAATTTCAATATGAGGAGTATGCGTACCTTGCAGGCTGAAAAAATCTTTATATAGTAGCTGTTCATAAAAAAAAGGAAAGGCACCTTTGTTCTGCATAATTGCATCAGCTTCTGTACTTTCTAAAGAGCCAGTGTGCGGTGAATGACGAGTCGAAGTTTCAGTGTGAATCGAACGGCCTCAGTTGGTACTGACAGCTGTATCAATGCAGCCAACATAGCCGACCATAGTTGGCAGATAACATTCTGTTCGACACGTCTATTTGCTCATAAACAGAAGCGCACATGACAGAAAGAATTTCATATCACAGAAATGTTTTATGTATTTGAATTTGATATGGTTTCAATTTAATGATGTGACAATGAAGCTAGTCTTTGCTGCAAAAGTACTGCATAAATCAGATCTATTATGAAAGGTACTTGAAAGCCATTTTGCTACTTCTAAAGATGCATATGCATTTCATTTTATCTATTGAAAGCATAGTCAGTTGTTCCATTTTGACTATTTCTGCGTACATCTGGAAATGTTGCTGTTTCCACATTTTTAGTAGCTGCAAATACAGATTTCAAAATACTTTAACAAGCATAAAGCATTCACGAACACAGTGGCTACATGAATGAAGAATGATCAAATTTGGTTTAGGCAGATGGAGGTAAAATTCATCCAACATTGGGTAGATTAGCAATAAATTTTTCTCACTTTTGTCAAAAATATAAAACTACATGTACATTAAATCTGAACACATGGAAACATACACAGTGTGTCGCATTTACTCCTGCCTATCAGTTTCAGCCAAATGAAGCACAATTACTTCTGAAACAATGGAAAATCCAGGCTGGAATAATGATAATATTATGAAAAGGATAGATTGCTGTTCACCATATAGCGGAGCTGTTGAGTTGCAGACAAGCACAGCAAAAAGACTACTACACATGTAAGGTTTTGGCCAGAAGACCTTCTTTTGAAATAGACAACATGCACCCACATTCACACAAACACAGCTCACACATGTGACCAACATCTCTGGATGCTAAGGCCGGAGAACAGGCAGCTGCGCGTGATGAGAGAAGCAATCTGGGTGGTGGGGATAAGGAGGCTGGGGTGTTGAGGGGGAGGGATAGCAGGGTGGGTGGCGGGACAGTAAAGTGCTGCTCGTGGGAACATACAGAGAGGGTAGGGCAGCTACCGTATTTACTCGTATCTAAGCCGTACCTGAAAAATGAGACTCGAAATCAAGGGAAAAAAAAATTCCCAAATCTAAGCCGCACGTGAAATTTGAGACACGAAGTTCAAGGGGAGAGAAAAGTTTTAGGCCGCACATCGAAATCGAAACAAAGTTGGTCCGTTGTAATATGAGAGACAATTAGGGTGAACGAATGACGATACAGCTACAGTAGTTTGGTTCGAATCGTAAGCTTAGCAGTTAAGCTTTACCAGGTAGCCATTGCTATGCATCAGGCACTCCGTCCGTATTTATACGTATACCCTTCCTTTTTCACGTGCTTCATCTGGTCTGAATTGATTGCTTATTTTTCTTTGATCTGATAAGTGCCATTCTCTTTGTTAAAGGTGTTTAAGTCACTCTAAGCTGAAAATTCAGTACTGTACCATGTCATGCATTGTTTGTCACATTCTGATAATGAGTGTTTATGGCATGTCGCCGCTTGCGGCATGGCTTGCTTTTGTGCACGCTACCGCCGCTTACAATTAAAAAAAGAGAGAGAGGGGAATCGTCTCACTAGCGAAACAATGGCAAGAGACTGCTATTTGTTGTTACTTACACTGCTGCTTTCTTTGATAATGATAAACAAGAACCAAATAATTGACTGCGTATGATAGATGATGTTCTGAACGAGAGTTCAGCGAAAAATTTTCTCCGTTTGAAAATCTTTGCAGACGCCTCTTTGGTACATTACATTCTGCACAGAAATTAGAGTCATCTTAGATTTAAAAATCTAGTTAATTGCCGTGCTTAATTTCTGACTGTATCACTATTAGGCATAAGAATAATACAAATATAAACATGACCTAATACGTATATTCTTCCGCATTTGCTGTTGTCTCACTCTAGTTTCGTAGTTTATTAGGCAGACAGGATTTAAATGAGATAGCGGCAAACACGAAAGAATAGATGGCAAAATATTTATATTCATATTATTCTTATGGTGAAGAGAATACTGCTTGTGATTCACAATTCATAAAAGTTCCTATTAGCAACCATCTCTTCTCACGGGCAGGAAAGAATTCAGAACGTAGAGTTGGCCATATTGACAAACATCCCACACAGTCTTGCCAGTCGGATTTTCGTAGTACATTGAAATGCTGCTACATTCGAAGATGAACAATAAGGAATATGTATTTACTTCGTTGGATAATGTATGAAAATGCAGTGGTCGAAACTCGGGGCAGAGAAGAAAAGCTCATCTTCCACCTTTCTTTTTTACTGTCGCAGAGGTTTTGGCGCCAGTATTGTGCCTGCAAAGCATGCCTTTGTAGCGCCACATATATTCGACGGCAGAAGTTAGTTGCGGCGGCACCCACAAACATTTTTCAGAACTTCCGCTTACTTTGCAGTCGATTCTAAGCCGCAGGCAGTTTTTTGGATCACAAAAACCGGAAAAAAGTGCGGCTTAGATTCGAATAAATGCAGTAGGTGCAGTCGGAATGTTAGACAGGGGGCAGAAAAGGGGAGAAGTATAAAGACTGTGGGTGTGCTGGTGGAATAGAAGGCTATGTAGTGCTGGAGTGGGAACAGGGAAGGGGAGAGGTGGCTGAAAGACAGTGAGTTGCAAACGTTGAGACCAGGAGGGTTACGGGAGTGTGGGATGTATTGAAGGGATAGTTCCCACCTGCACAGTTCAGGAGAGCTGGGATCCTAGGGAAGTGTGATAGGACTGCTCTCTTTTTTTGTACACGTAGATGAGCACAGTCTGCAAATGTTTGCTGATTACACTGAAGTATATGGGAAAGGTTTGTTGCTGAGCGACTCTTGGAGGGTCAAGATGACTTCAACAGAATTTCCGTTTGAGGATGATAAATTGCAACTTGCTTTAAATGTAGAAAAATGCAAGTTAATCCAGAGGAGTAGGAAAAAAAAATCATCTGATATTCAGGTACGGCGTTAATGTTGTATGGCTTTTGTCACAGTCACAAAGATTAAATACCTAGGTGTAACAGAGCAAAACGTCATGAAATGGGACAAGAACATAACGTCTGCTGTGGGGAAGGTGAATGGTTGACTTTGGTTTGTTGGGATAATTCTAGGAAAGTGTAGCTCATCTATAGAAGAGACCGTGTGCAGAATACTTGCATGGCCCTTCTCTAGTACTGCTGGAGTGTTTGGGATCCGCAGCAGGTCAGATTAAAAGAAGACATCAAAGCAATTAAAATTGTGCAGCTAGATTTGTTACTGATAGGTTTGATCAATGTGTGAGTATTACAGAAAAGCTCAGTGGGCTCAAATAGGAATCCCTGGAGAGAATATTATATCCTTTTCACAAAACAATAGTGAAAAAATTTACAGAATTAGCATTTTTGACTGACTGAAGGGCAATTCTACTGCCACATACGTACATTTCACATGAGGACCACAAAGACAAGATAAGAGAAATAAGGGCTTGTATGAAGACATTTGAATGGTTTTTTTGTCCTCACTTTGTTTCTGAGTGGAACAGGAAAATAATTTGATGAAAAGCTGTCAGGTTTCCAGCTGGGTTGCAGTGTTAAAATACACAACAGGCCATTAAAATTGCTACACCACGAAGATGATGTGCTATAGACTCGAAATTTAACCGACAGGAAGAAGATGCTGTGATATGCAAATGATTAGCTTCTCAGAGCATTCACACAAGGTTGGCACCAGAGGCGACACCTACAACATGCTGGCATGAGGAAAGTTTCCAACCGATTTCTCATACACAAACAGCAGTTGACCGGCGTTGCCTGGTGAAACATTGTTGTGATGCCTCGTGTAGGGCGGAGAAATGCGTACCATAACGTTTCCGACTATTAATAAAGATCGGATTGTAGCCTATCGCGATTGCGGTTTATCGTATCGCGACATTGCTGCTGTCATTGCTCGAGATCCAATGACTGTTAGCAGAATATGGAATCGGTGGGTGCAGGAGGGTAATACGGAAGGCCGTGCTGGATCCTAACGGTTTCGTATCGTTAGCAGTCAAGGTGACAGGCATCTTATCCGCACGGCTGTAATGGATCGTGCAGCCACGTCTCGATTCCTGAGTCAACAGATGGGGATGTTTGCAAGACAACGACCATCTGCATGAACAGTTCGATGACATTTGCAGCAGCATGGACTATCAGCTCGGAGACTATGACTGTGGTTACCCTTGACGCCTCATCACAGACAGGAGCGCCTGTGATGGTGTACTCGACGAAGAACCTGGGTGCACGAATGGCAAAACGTCTTTTTTTTTTTCCGGATGTATCCAGGTTCTGTTTACAGCATCATGATGGTCGCATCCGTGTTTGGCGACATTGCGGTGAACGCACATTGGAAGCGTGTATTCGTCATCACCATACTGGCGTATCACCCGGTGTGATGGTATGGAGTGCCATCGGTTACACGTCTTGGTCACCTCTTGTTCGTATTGACGGCAATTTGAACAGTGGATGTTACATTTCAGATGTGTTACGACCCGTGGCTCTATCCTTCATTCGATCCCTGCGAAACCCTACATTTCAGCAGGATAATGTACGGCCGCATGTTGCAAGTCCTGTACGTGCCATTCTGGGTATAAAAAATGTTCGACTGCTGCCCTGGCCGACACATTCTCCAGATCTCTCACCAATTGAAAACGTCTGGTCAATGATGGCCGAGCAACTGGCTCGTCACAATACGCCAGTCACTACTCTTTATGAACTGTGGTATCGTGTTGAAGCTGCATGGGCAGCTGTACCTGTACACGCCACCCGAGCTCTGTTTGACTCAATGCCCAGGCGTATCAAGGCCGTTATTACGGCCAGAGGTGGTTGTTCTGGGTACTGATTTCTCAGGATCTATGCACCCAAATTGCATGAAAATGTAATCACATGTCAGTTCTAGTATAATATATTTGTCCAATGAATACCCGTTTATCATCTGCATTTCTTCTTGGTGTAGCAATTTTAATGGCCAGTAGTGTAGTATTTTAACGCTGGCACCCAGCAGGGAACTTGACAGCTTTTCATCAGTAGTATATGTCTACATTCATAGTTGTGGAGTACATATACAGGTACATTACACATTTGTGAGAATCGTGGTTGCGTAGTATGAATGAGTCAAATTTCGCGTTTTAATTGATTCTCCTCTACATGTTTTGAATGGCAGAAACTGTTGTTGATGTAGAATGAGTGCTTATTTTCGTGGTATTTGATGTTTATATCTTTATAAACTTAAGCAGTTTAATGGAAATGGACTTCTATTTTTGATTTGTTTCAGCCTGCAGAATGTATATTCTAAGATGCTCATAAGTGGAGAGAAATTCAAATACACGTAAGTTGGACTTGCCATTTAGTGCCTTTTTTCCTCTTTTTCTATGTTTCTGTCAACAATTTTTCAATTATGGGGACACTTTGTTCATAGATGCTGCAACTGTAAAGTGTTACTTACTGTAATTTTCCTTAATGAAAGGTGCTTCCTTCATGAAGTTGTGTATGTTGCAGTCACGATAAGCAGACAAAAAGAACATTCTCAAAACTGACTTTTTTTTTATTTGTTTCATAATTTTACACCTGTTCTCTTACTGCTTCTGCCTCGAAATTTAATGTTGTCCTTCTGAAAACTTTCTGCAGCTTCTTCTGCTTTTTATAGTTCATTTTTTTTAATTACTTGGTTCCTGTTTGCTGTGGATTTCTTTTCCCAGACACACTTGAAGATCTGTTTTGTTGGCTTGTTGTCACTGATTTTGTTTAAATCAATCTTCTTTTTTTAGTGTTTATTATTTTTTCTATATATTCACGTATTTCATTATTGCTTCTTAATTTTCAGGCTATTGTGCTTTTATTTGACAAATTTTCCTTCTTCACTCTAATATTATACAGGGCTATTACAAATGATTGAAGCGTTTTCATAAATTCACTGTAGCTCCATTCATTGACATATGGTCACGACACACTACAGATACGTAGAAAAACTCATAAAGTTTTGTTCGGCTGAAGCCGCACTTCAGGTTTCTGCCGCCAGAGCGCTCGAAAGCGCAGTGAGACAAAGTGGCGACAGGAGCCGAGAAAGCGTATGTCGTGCTTGAAATGCACTCACATCAGTCAGTCATAACAGTGCAACGACACTTCAGGACGAAGTTCAACAAAGATCCACCAACTGCTAACTCCATTCGGCGATGGTATGCGCAGTTTAAAGCTTCTGGATGCCTCTGTAAGGGGAAATCAACGGGTCGGCCTGCAGTGAGCAAAGAAACGGTTGAACGCGTGCGGGCAAGTTTCACGCGTAGCCCGCGGAAGTCGACGAATAAAGCAAGCAGGGAGCTAAACGTACCACAGCCGACGGTTTGGAAAATCTTACGGAAAAGGCTAAAGCAGAAGCCTTACCGTTTACAATTGCTACAAGCCCTGACACCCGATGACAAAGTCAAATGCTTTGAATTTTCGGCGCGGTTGCAACAGCTCATGGAAGAGGATGCGTTCAGTGCGAAACTTGTTTTCAGTGATGAAGCAACATTTTTTCTTAATGGTGAAGTGAACAGACACAATGTGCGAATCTGGGCGGTAGAGAATCCTCACGCATTCGTGCAGCAAATTCGCAATTCACCAAAAGTTAACGTGTTTTGTGCAATCTCACGGTTTAAAGTTTACGGCCCCTTTTTCTTCTGTGAATAAAACGTTACAAGACATGTGTATCTGGACATGCTGGAAAATTGGCTCATGCCACAACTGGAGACCGACAGCACTGACTTCATCTTTCAACAGGATGGTGCTCCACCGCACTTCCATCATGATGTTCGGCATTTCTTAAACAGGAGATTGGAAAACCGATGGATCGGTCATGGTGGAGATCATGATCAGCAATTCATGTCATGGCCTCCACGCTCTGCTGACTTAACCCCATGCATTTTCTTTCTGTGGGGTTATGTGAAAGATTCAGTGTTTAAACCACCTCTACCAAGAAACGTGCCAGAACTGCGAGCTCGTATCAACAATGCTTTCGAACTCATTGATGGGGACATCCTGCGCAGAGTGTGGGAGGAACTTGATTATCGGCTTGATGTCTGCCGAATCACTAAAGGGGCACATATCGAACATGCCTAAAAAAACTTTTTGAGTTTTTGTATGTGTGTGCAAAGCATTGTGAAAATATCTCAAATAATAAAGTTGCTGTAGAGCTGTGAAATCGCTCCAATCATTTGTAATAACCCTGTAAATTCAGTGACAGACATCCACTCATGTAGAGGCATTCTGGTTTTGCTGCCTTGTTCTAATGCATTACTATATGAATTTTTTAGATGCACTTTTTATTGTAAATATTTTTGTTATTTCATATGCTCCTGTAATTATCTATGTCCTTTCTTTTATGGCACAATTTTCTTGAATTCTCTCTCTTCGGTACTGTGCTTATTTTTTCCTGATATTTACTACCCTAGCTGCGTCATTTTTCGCTTTTAAAACTGGTAAAATACCATCTGGTCTGATTATGGAACCACACTGTGCATCACAACATGGACTTGTATCCAGGAAGACTGGTTTCAGATCCCTATCTGGCAACCCATCTTTGTTTTCTACAGTTTCTGTAAACCAGAGGTGAATAATGGGATAGGTCCTCTAGAAAGGACACAGCTGATTTCCTTCTGCAGTAGAAACTTGTGCTCAACCTGCAATAACCCTATCGTCAAAGAGAGACAAAGGTGTAAAATGTAGAAAAACGTAAAATGTGGGAAATAATGTTTTAAGCTTTAAAAGTTATATACAGGATACCCACTTGCATTTTCACACTTTATGTATGATATGTGCACATAATAGGCATCAAAATAGTTGTTACGGACTTGTTTATTATCTAACAGAAACAGCTGGTGTAACTGGAACTGATAACTGTCTAGGAAGTAGAAATGTTTGACTTGATTTCGCACACCATAATCGATGTTTCTGGAAAGCCTGCATCTGTCATTCATAATTTAAATAATGAAACACTGTACTAGTTACATGTTTTTTCATACTAAGCACAACACGTTTTGAAACTCTCTCGTTTTCAAGTGCAAATATGTACATAAATATTTTGTGTGGTGTTTGCTTATGTGTTGTTCTGCGTCTCTCACACTGTAGTCGTCTTTTTGAGGTTATCAGCTACAGTGCCTCCTCAGTTATGTAGAAAACCACACACACGCAAACTATCACTCACATTGTTTGTTTGTGTAACATCACAAAAAATACATATGTGAATACTGCACTTGACAACAAGAATAAATTCTCAAAATATGTTTTGCTCAGCACAAAAAAATATATAATTGGTGCTGTGTTTAAACCAAAAATGTTAGAGTGAAGCAAAGTGAGTTAGTTATGTTGTCAACTAGCACTACAAGTGGTCAAATGCCAAAAAACACTAAATATGGTTTGACAAACGTGTCACGATGATGACAACAATTACGAAAGTGCATATGCACAGTAGAGAGAGTTTGGAAATGGTTGTGATTGGTCACGATATCTTAATACGAACGAACCTACTTACTTCCATCAGCTACCACAGCAAGTAGAGTTGGCAGTGGCAGGAGATAATACACAAATTGTTCCAACTTTTACAAATTTACTGGTTCAAATCCACTGAGTAGAGTGCCCTGGTGTCAAGAAACTTAACCACATAATGTTTGAAAACACTATTTGACGGCCAGTATCATGCCAGCGTCATTTTCTGTCCTTTTTTTCTCCACAAACATTTTTTCATATGTGTAAATTACAGGATAACTATAAATATATTGAAGAAAATTGGATGCGAATTAACATTTTGGATATAGGAAATTTGATGGAAGCAATAAAAAAAATGTCGTAAACTGTGGGAAAATGTTAATTCCGGGAACATAAAAATGGGGTTATACTGTATTCTTACTTTAACACATTGTGATCATTTCGAGCATTTTGTGCTAACCATTGGGATTTTTGTTATTATTATTATACCACATGGCATTAAAAGCTGTTAACAGTTTGAGATCCAACCACTTAGAATAAATTTGAGCCCAGAAAATGAGCCTTTTATGCCATTATTTAAAATGTCATTGGCACACTGAGGCAACAAAAGCCATAGGGTCCTTCCTAATATCGTGTCGGACCTATTTTTGCTGGTGTAGTGCAGCAGCTCGATGCGGCATGGACTCAACAAGTCATTGGAAGTCCCCAGTTGAGCCATGCTGTGTTCGTCGCCGGTGCAGGATTTTGTGCACGAATTGACCTCTCAATTATGTCCCATAAGCATGGGTGTACACAGAAGATATTCCCAGTTTTTCACTAGTTTATTGTTTTATTTAATGAGAAATGCTGCATGTTTTCTCGGATTGTACAAGTGCATTCTTGTATTTAAAATGTTTATTAAAAGCAGTTTTTCACTGGTTTACTGTTTTATTTAATAAGAAGTGCTGTCCTGCTCCCCCCTGGTTCAGATCCTGGGTACGCCCTTGCCCGTAAGTGTTTGATGTGATTCATGTTGGGTGATCTGGGTGGCCAAATCATTCACTCAAATTGTCCAGAATCTTCTTCAAACCAATCACAACGACATGCCACACTGTCATCCATGAAAATTCCATCATTGTTTGTGAACACAAAGTCCATGAACAGCTGCAAATGGTCTCCAAGTCATCGAACGTAAACATTTGCAGTCAGTGATCCAATCATTTGGACCAGAGGACCCACTTAGAAGAAAGATTAAGGAAAGGCAAACCTATGTTTCTAGCATTTGTAGACTTAGAGAAAGCTTTTGACAATGTTGACTGGAATACTCTCTTTGAAATTCTGAAGATGGCAGGGGTAAAATACAGGGAGCAAAAGGCTATTTACAATTTGTACAGAAACCAGATGGCAGTTACAAGAGTGGAGGGGTATGAGAGGTGAGCAGTGGTTGGGAAGGGAGTGAGACAGGGTTGTAGCCTATCCTCGATGCTATTCAATCTGTATATTGAGCAAGCAGTAAAGGAAACAAAAGAAAAGTTCAGAGTAGGTATTAAAATCCATGGAGAAGAAATAAAAAGTTTGACGTTCGCCGATGACGTAATTCTGTCAGAGACAGCAAAGGACTTGGAAGAGCAGCTGAATGGAATGGACAGAGTCTTGAAAGGAGGGTATAAGATGAACATCAACAAAAGCAAAATGAGGATAATGGAATGTAGTTGAATTAATTTGGGTGATGCTGAGGGAATTAGATTAGGAAATGAGACACTTAAAGTAGTAAAGGAGTTTTGCTATTTGGGGAGCAAAATAACTGATGATGGTTGAAGTAGAGAGGTTATAAAATGTAGACTGGCAATGGCAAGGAAAGCGTTTCTGAAGAAGAGAAGTTTGTTAACATGGAGTATAGATTTAAGTGTCAGGAAGTCGTTTCTGAAAGTATTTGTATGGAGTGTAGCCATGTATGGAAGTGAAACATGGACGGTAAATAATTTGGACAGGAAGAGAATAGAAGCTTTTGAAATGCGGTGCTACAGAAGAATGCTGAAGATTAGATGGGTAGATCACATAACTAATGAGGAGGTATTGAATAGAATTGGGGAGAAGAGGAGTTTGTGGCACAACTTGACAAGAAGAAGGGACCAGTTGGTAGGACATGTTCTGAGGCATCAAGGGATCACCAATTTAGTACTGGAGGGCAGAGTGGAGGGTAAAAATCGTATAGGGAGACCTAGAGATGAATACACTAAGCAGATTCAGAAGGATGTAGGTTGCAGTAGGTACTGGGAGATGAAGAAGCTTGCACAGGATAGAGTAGCATGGAGAGCTGCATCAAACCAGTCTCAGGACTGAAAACAACAACAACAACAACAACATTTCTACCACCTTTCTGGCAATTTGTGGACACCATGCCAATAGAAATGTTCATCTTTTGAAGTAAACCAATCAGATATCCAATTTTCGACTTCTTCGTAGGAATCGAAGTGTTCCTCAGCCAATGTGTGTCCCATTGATGAAAAAAAAATGGTAGTTGGAAGGGGCCAAGTCTGGTGAATACGGCGGGTGGGGTAGCAGCTCCCAGCCAAGTGTTCTGATTGTATCCTGAACCAGTTTTGCTTTGTATGAAAGTGCATTGTCGAGTAAAAAAATTACTTTGCCATGTCTTCTGGCCCATTCTGGTCTTTTTTCGATCGATGCATATTTCAAATTGATCATTTGTTGTCTGTAGCGATTAGTATTCAAAGTTTCACCAGGTTTTAGAGGCTCACGATACACCACACCTTTCTGACCCCACCAAACACAGAGCATTGTCTTCTTACCAAATCGATCTGGTTTTACAGTCGGTGTTGATAGTTGTCCCGGACTAACCCACGATTTTTCCCGTTTAGGATTCTTAAAATAAATCCATTTTTCGTCTCCAGTAACAATTCGATGCAAAATTGATTTTCTTTCATGTCTTTGAAGCAAAATTTGACAAATGGTTTTTCGGTTTTCCATCTGTCTTTCATTCAATTCATGTGGCACCCATTTTCCACACTTTTGGATTTTTTCCATAGCTTTCAAACGATCAGAAATTGTTTGTTGTGCAACATTTATCCTGTGCAAGCTTTTTCATCTCCCAGTACCTACTGCAACCTACATCCTTCTGAATCTGCTTAGTGTATTCATCTCTTGGTCTCCCTCTACGATTTTTACCCTCCACGCTGCCCTCCAATACTAAATTGGTGATCCCTTGATGCCTCAGAACATGTCCTACCAACCGATCCCTTCTTCTGGTCAAGTTGTGCCACAAACTTCACTTCTCCCCAATCCTATTCAATACTTCCTCATTAGTTATGTGATCTACCCATCTAATCTTCAGCATTCTTCTGTAGCACCACATTTCGAAAGATTCTATTCTCTTCTTGTCCAAACTATTTATCGTCCATGTTTCACTTCCATACATGGCTACACTCCATACGAATACTTTCAGAAATGACTTCCTGACACTTAAATCAATACTGGATGTTAACAAATTTCTCTTCTTCAGGAACGCTTTCCTTGCCATTGCCAGCCTACATTTTATATCCTCTCTACTTCGACCATCATCAGTTATTTTGCTCCCCAAATAGCAAAACTCCTTTGCTACTTTAAGTGCCTCATTTCCTAATCTAATTCCCTCAGCATCACCCGACTTAATTAGACTACATTCCATTATCCTTGTTTTGCTTTTGTTGATGTTCATCTTATATCCTCCTTTCAAGACACTGTCCATTCCATTCAACTGCTCTTCCAAGTCCTTTGCTGTCTCTGACAGAATTACAATGTCATCGGCAAACCTCAAAGTTTTTATTTCTTCTCCATGAATTTTAATACCTACTCCGAATTTTTCTTTTGTTTCCTTTACTGCTTGCTCAATATACTGATTGAACAACATCGGGGAGAGGCTACAACCC
This sequence comes from Schistocerca piceifrons, assembly GCF_021461385.2. NCBI lineage: Eukaryota > Metazoa > Arthropoda > Insecta > Orthoptera > Acrididae > Schistocerca > Schistocerca piceifrons. The sequence continues at coordinate 78,983,292 of NC_060148.1, read as the reverse complement.
TGTCTTACTCCCTTCCCAACCACTGCTTCCCTTTCATGTCCCTCGACTCTTATAACTGCCATCTGGTTTCTGTACAAATTGTAAATAGCCTTTCGCTCCCTGTATTTTACCCCTGCCACCTTTAGAATTTGAAAGAGAGTATTCCAGTCAACATTGTCAAAAGCTTTCTCTAAGTCTACAAATGCTAGAAACGTAGGTTTGCCTTTCCTTAATCTTTCTTCTAAGATAAGTCGTAAAGTCAGTATTGCCTCACGTGTTCCAGTGTTTCTACGGAATCCAAACTGATCTTCCCCGAGGTTGGCTTCTACTAGTTTTTCCATTCGTCTGTAAAGAATTCGTGTTAGTATTTTGCAGCTGTGACTTATTAAACTGATAGTTCGGTAATTTTCACATCTGTCAACACCTGCTTTCTTTGGGATTGGAATTATTATATTCTTCTTGAAGTCTGAGGGTATTTCGCCTGTTTCATACATCTTGCTCACCAGATGGTAGAGTTTAGTCAGGACTGGCTCTCCCAAGGCCGTCAGTAGTTCCAATGGAATGTTGTCTACTCCGGGGGCCTTGTTTCGACTCAGGTCTTTCAGTGCTCTGTCAAACTCTTCACGCAGTATCATATCTCCCATTTCATCTTCATCTACATCCTCTTCCATTTCCATAATATTGTCCTCAAGTACATCGCCCTTGTATAGACCCTCTATATACTCCTTCCACCTTTCTGCTTTCCCTTCTTTGCTTAGAATTGGGTTTCCATCTGAGCTCTTGATATTCATACAAGTGGTTCTCTTATCTACAAAGGTCTCTTTAATTTTCCTGTAGGCAGTATCTATCTTACCCCTAGTGAGATAGGCCTCTACATCCTTACATTTGTCCTCTAGCCATCCCTGCTTAGCCATTTTGCACTTCCTGTCGATCTCATTTTTTAGACATTTGTATTCCTTTTTGCCTGCTTCATTTACTGCATTTTTATATTTTCTCCTTTCATCAATTAAATTCAATATTTCTTCTGTTACCCAAGGATTTCTACTAGCCCTCGTCTTTTTACCTACTTGATCCTCTGCTGCCTTCGCTACTTCATCCCTCAAAGCTACCCATTCTTCTTCTACTGTATTTCTTTCCCCCATTCCTGTCAATTGTTCCCTTATGCTCTCCCTGAAACTCTGTACAACCTCTGGTTCTTTCAGTTTATCCAGGTCCCATCGCCTTAAATTCCCACCTTTTTGCTGTTTCTTCAGTTTTAATCTACAGGTCATAACCAATAGATTGTGGTCAGAGTCCACATCTGCCCCTGGAAATGTCTTACAATTTAAAACCTGGTCCCTAAATCTCTGTCTTACCATTATATAATCTATCTGATACCTTTTAGTATCTCCAGGGTTCTTCCATGTATACAACCTTCTTTCATGATTCTTAAACCAAGTGTCAGTTATGATTATGTTGTGCTCTGTGCAAAATTCTACCAGGCGGCTTCCTCTTTCATTTTTTAGCCCCAATCCATATTCACCTACTATTTTTCCTTCTCTCCCTTTTCCTACACTCGAATTCCAGTCACCCATGACTATTAAATTTTCGTCTCCCTTCACAATCTGAATAATTTCTTTTATTTCATCATACATTTCTTCAATTTCTTCGTCATCTGCAGAGCCAGTTGGCATATAAACTTGTACTACTGTAGTAGGTGTGGGCTTCGTATCTATCTTGGCCACAATAATGCATTCACTATGCTGTTTGTAGTAGCTTACCCGCATTCCTATTTTCCTATTCATTATTAAACCTACTCCTGCATTACCCCTATTTGATTTTGTGTTTATAACCCTGTAGTCACCTGACCAGAAGTCTTGTTCCTCCTGCCACCGAACTTCACTGATTCCCACTATATCTAACTTCAACCTATCCATTTCCCTTTTTAAATTTTCTAATCTACCTGCCCGATTAAGGGATCTGACATTCCACGCTCCGTAGAACGCCAGTTTTCTTTCTCCTGATAACGACATCCTCTTGAGTAGTCCCCACCCGGAGATCCGAATGGGGGACTATTTTACCTCCGGAATATTTTACCCAAGAGGACGCCATCATTATTTAATCATACAGTAAAGCTTCATGCCCTTGGGAAAAATTAGGGCTGTAGTTTCCCCTTGCTTTCAGCCGTTCGCAGTACCAGCACAGCAAGGCCGTTTTGGTATCATTTTCATCCAATATTGCTTGCAATTTGGCGTCCTCGAACTTTTTTGGTGGTTTACCACGTTCTTCATTTCTTACATCAAAATCATTATTTCTAAACCGTTGAAACCATCTTTTGCATGTTACTTCTGATAGAGCACGATCACCATATGCCTCGACAAGCATTCGGTGCAACTCTGCAGCACTTTTTTTCAAATTGAAACAAAAAACTAATGCTTCCTACAAATCATCACTTTCTGGTACAAAATTCGACATTGTTAACACGATGAAAATATATGATGTTGTTTGTTCCATGACTTGATGTATACTAAATATCTTTGACATATGTCATACCTGCCAAACAAACAAAAATTGAGGTTCGTTCACAAAAATGTTCCCTATTGACACATTTGTATCTTAACACTCATTTCATACCAGTACACCTGGTACTCTTCTGGTTGTGGCTCTTGGGGAAGAATGGGTTGCCATTCCTCCACAGACATTCAGACACCTCACTGAAACTGTCCGAAGCACAGTCGAAGCCAGTGTAAAGGTGATGGATGGAGTATTAGTGTCCAAAAGTAGGAGTAGATTCAAGTTAGTTGATTAACGTCTGGTTTTATGTTTGGTGTGGATCTTGATATTATAGAATTTATTGTGTTTGGTTGTCTTCAAATCAAGATGATTAGAGACGGAGTGCAGACTCGGATGGCGTCAAGTATGGCGAAGGAAATCGGTTGTGCTCTTTCAAAGAAACCATCCCGGCACTTGTTTAGAGTGATTTAGAGAAATCACAGAAAACCTAAATGTGGATGGCCAAATGCGGGTTTGAACTGTCGTTCTCCTGAATGCTAATCCAGTGTGCTAACCACTGTGGCACTTCACTTGGTCTGTTTTGAAAGATTGGCCTATGTTTTTATTATGTGCCACTATTGATACACCACAAATATTGGTTTTCCATCTAATAATTGCTTTAAAAAGATCACAGAAAGCACCAGAGTATAATTGTTGAAGACAGCTGGTGTCGAAACTTCGTGGAAGATTAAATCTGTTTGTCTGTACAGAGGAGAACTGTGAAGTTTGGAAAGTAGGAGTGTAGTACTAACACAAATGGAGCTGAGAGAATGGTTTGTGAATCTTACTTCGATAGCTCAGTCAGTGAGGACGTTATATGTGCAAGGCCCTGTTCTGGGTTTGGTTTGAGTCTGTCAAGCATACAGCTACAGTCGTCCAAGAAGTTCAAAACAGTGCACGGTCTAAGCAGCTTAAATTTTTCAATTAATCACATGCAGTCTCAAGGCACGAATCGCAAACATCACTATCGACTTGACGCCATTTAAATACACACAAAGAAGTTGATGGGAAGTCGAAATACACGTTGCGAGTGTCAGATGGTAAAAAATTCTGGCTTAGACAAAATTCCAGGAAGCCTGATGTTGAACACCAATAATGATTCAGACATACAGTAGTCCTTCCAAAACTAATGACTGAATGATAAAACCATCCACCACAAACTACCAAATTCTTTATACAAAATGAATTTTATTGCATCATATATTACTTTACATTACTGTGGCTGTAATAACAATACCAGCAAAGAAAGAAGTAAACTACTCCTTTACATTGCTACGCATTGCATATTATAATTTCGTTTATAGAACGCACAGTTACCTCTGTAATGTGTGTGACATATTTAAAAATTATTTAGTGCTATATGAGAAAACCCACACACAAATCATATGCAAATTATTCTTCCTGAGAGTTGTCAGACACATTTTCTCTGATGTTTTGCCAGATATTTGCAGCTAGCCCAGACAAATACTGATCATTATGTTTTTCCTGTAGCATCCAGCATTGACAGATAGTGTCAGCTTTTTTCCTATTACAAACAAAAGGATGTTGCATGCCCATTCAAAAGAATGATCTCAAATTATTCTGTTGCTATTTTTGTTTTATCAATATGTATTAGCAGGGATAGTAGAATACAAAGAATAACCTGTACTCCACCAGTGACTGCACCGCCCTGGCCCTCACCGACAGCTACTGCCGTGTAGTGGTGCTGCTCATTCAATGCTTGGAGCACTTATTGGTCATCGTGTTTTACTATCCCTCTTAATACATATCAATAAAGTGAATATTGCCCTAGATTAATCTGGGAACACTCTGCCAAAAGGGCGTGTAAAATTCTGCTTAAAAAATAATTTGGTTTGTGAAACTTCCTCGCAGATTAAAACTGCGTGCCAGACCTGGCAGAAGTAAAGTTGTGAGGACGGGGCGTGAGTCGTGCTGGGGTAGCTCAGTTGGTAGAGCACTTGCCTGCGACAGGCAAAGGTCCCGAGCTCGTGTCCCGGTCTGGCACACAGTTTTAATCTGCCAGGAAGTTTCGTATCAGCGCACACTTTGCTGCAGAATGAAAATCTCATTCTGGCATTTGGTTTGTAATTGGAAACAAACTAATACTTTCTGTTGATCCTGTGTTGTGTGAAAGAGCAGTATCTGTCTGGGTTGACTCCAGTTACACATTGCTAAATGATATTGGAAATAACTGCAGAAACATAAGAGAAAATGTGCATAATGACTCTTAAAAGGGCTGGTCGTAATGACTCTTGAAAGGGCTGGATGGTAAAGTCTCGCACATCAGTTACTGCATACAGGAACAAATTTTGTAATATGTCATGTAACTAAATTGCTGTAAAATAAAAATAAAATGTAGGCAGTAAACTACAGCCTTGTCTCACCCCTTCATTTCTTTGTATTGGCTGTGTACATATGCCTTCTATATCAAAGATTACTAATTCTTCCTTATACAGACTTTTGATAGCTGATAAACTGTAAAGGATAGCACTGTGCTACATTATTCTGCACAGTGTTTCTATATTGAAATGTATAAAAGCATTATGTGTCACCTCGTTAAACGCTCTCTGCTTTCCAGTAAACTGTTTTAAGATGCACTACAGGCCATTAAAATTGCTACACCAAGAAGAAATGCAGATGATAAACGGGTATTCGTTGGACAAATATATTGTACTAGAACTGACATATGATTACATTTTCACACAATTTGGGTGCATAGATCCTAAGAAATCAGTACCCAGAACAACAACCTCTGGCCGTAATAACGGCATTGATACACCTGGGCATTGAGTCAAACACAGCTCGGATGGCGTGTACAGGTACAGCTGCCCGTGCAGCTTCAACACGATACCACAGTTCATCAAGAGTAGTGACTGGCGTATTGTGATGAGCCAGTTGCTCGGCCACCATTGACCAGACATTTTCAGTTGGTGAGAGATCTGGAGAATGTGCTGGCCAGGGCAGCAGTCGAAGATTTTCTGTATCCAGAAAGACCCGTACAGGACCTGCAACATGCGGCTGAAATGTAGAGTTTCGCAGGGATCGAGTGAAGGATAGAGCCACGAGTCGTAACACATCTGAAATGTAACAGTGCCGTCAATGCGAACAAGAGGTGACCAAGACATGTAACCAATGGCATCCCATACAGTCATGCTGGGTGATACGCCAGTATGGCAATGACAAATACACGCTTCCAAAGTGCGTTCACTGTGTCGTCGCCAAAAATGTATGCGACTATCATGATGCTGTAAACAGAACCTGGATTCATCCGAAAAAATTGTTTTGCCCTTCGTGCACCCAGGTTCTTCGTTTAGTACACCATTGCAGGCGCTCCTGTCTGTGATGCAGCGTAAAGGGTAACCACAGCCACGGTCTCCGAGCTGATAGTCCGTGCTGTTGCAAATGTCGTCTTGCAAATGTCCCCATCTGTTGACTCAAGGATCGAGATGTGGCTGCATGATCTGTTACAGCCATGCGGATAAGATGCCTGTCATCTCGACTGCTAGTGATACGAGGCCGTTGGGATCCAGCACGGATTTCCGTATTACCGTTCTGAACCCACAGATTCCATATTCTGCTAACAGTCATTGGATCTCGACCAACGTGTACAGCAATGTCGCTATACGATAAACCGCAGTCGTGATAGGCTACAATCCGACCTTTATCAAAGCCGGAAATGTGACGGTACGCATTTCTCCTTCTTACACGAGGCATCACAACAACGTTTCACAAGGCAACGCCGGTCAACTGTTTTTTGTGTATGAGAAATCGGTTGTAAACTTTCCTCGTGTCAGCACGCTGTAGGTGTCGCCACCGGTGCCAACCTTGTGTGAATGCTCTGAAAAGCAAATCATTTGCATATCACAGCATCTTTTTCCTGTCGGTTAAATTTCGCTTCTGTAGCATGTCATCTGCGCGGTCTAGCAATTTGAAGGACCAATGGTGTAAAAACTGCATCAGTTGTTGAGTGTTCCTTTCTAAATCTGATCAGTTCTTCCACTGGTAAGTCTTCTATTATTGTTTTCAGTCTTGTTTAAAATTCTTTCATAAAGTTTATATGCTGTGTCAAGTAAGACTATCGTTCTTTAGTTTCCACATGCATTTCTTCCTCCTTCCTCTCATATCGGTATTACTTTTGCTTTCTTCCGCGTTTTTGGTGCATTGTTTTGCTTCCTACACGTGTTAAACAAATGTAACCATTTAAGGTGTAGTGATAATTTCCCATATTTAATTAACTCTACATTAATTATTTATATTCCATTTAGTAAAGTCCTATTTATTACAGTTATCACCCATATACAATTGACATCCTATTCTTGCCCACCTGTAGTCAGGGCAGCTTCTGACAGTATTCTGACAACACTCTGTGGTGCGTTCCTCATAGGCCAGCCGAGCTGCAGTTCTACACGAGTGTGGCATCTGTCGCCGTGCAGGTTCCCGCCTCGCTGTTCCTCGTGGACTTCTCGGGAGTGCGCAGGTCGACAGACCTGGGCCTCTTCGTCTCCTTCGTCCTGAACGGCGTTTTCTTCCATTTCCAGAGCATCACCGCGTACGTGCTGATGGACTACATCAGCCCTGTAACACACAGGTGAGGTTGTGCAACACTGTGCAGTTTGGGCAGGTCAGTGCTACAAATGAGGGAGATAGCACTTTATGAGCGTCTAGTTAGTGCTTCTTGTCTGTGAAAATGTGCAACTGCCCAGGATGCTGAGTGAGTTGTGGGCAGGGTGATTGAGAGAGGGACGGACACTCACAGGTGCAATGAAAATATCTGAATTTGTTGCAGTGATTTGGTTTTTGAAAGGCTCGTGCAAGAAAGACGGAGCTACACTTGTACTAGTCTCATAGGATGCAGGCAAGGCTATCAAAAATTAAAAGATATTCAAAAGAAACCATGATATTTAGGAGGTGAATGTGGAATAATGTCAAGGGGAATGGGGAGAGAGAGAGAGAGAGAGAGAGAGAGAGAGAGAGAGAGAGAGAGAGAGAGAGAGACATGACCTAAAGCATAATTCAGAAACATCTCCTTATAGGAAGCCGTCTGAGCTCTGCATCTACATCTGCGTGAATACTCTGCTATTCACAGTAAAGTGCCTGGCAGAGGGTTCAGTGAACCACCTTAAAGCTTTCTCTCTACCTTTCTACTCTCAAACGGCACACGGCAAAAATGAGCACTTTCATCTTTGTGTGTGAGCACTGATTTCTGTTATTATATCGTGATGACTAGATCTCGCTATGTAGCTGGGTGCCAACAGAATGATTTTGCAATTGGAGGAAAAAACTGGTGATTGAAATTTCATGATAAGATCCCTTCACAACAAAAAATGCCTTTGTTTTAATAGTTGCCACTCCAATTCAAGTATCACGTCTGTGTCACTCTCCCCCCTATTTCGCTATAATACAAAACGAGCTGCCCTTCTTTGTACTTTTTCTATGTCATCCGCCAGTCCCATCTGATGCGGATCCCACACCGCACAGCAATACTCCAGAATAGGGCGGACAAGTGTGGTGTAAGCAGTCTCTTTAGTAGACCTGTTGCACCTTCTAAGTGTTTTGCCAATGAATCGCAGTCTTTGGTTTGCTCTACACACAATATTATCTATGTGATTGTTCCAATTTAGGTTATTTGTAATTGTAATCCCTGAGTATTTAGTTGACTTTACAGCTTTCAGATTTGTGTCGTTTATCACGCAACCAAATTTAGCAGATTTCTTTTAGTTCAGGGTCAATTGCCACTTTTCGCACAATACATATATCTTATCTAAATCATTTTGCAGTTCGTTTTCATCATCTGATGTCTTTCCAAGACGGTAAATGACAGCATCATCTGCAAACAATCTATGATGGCTACTCATATTGTCTCCTATGTCGTTAATGTAGATCAGGAACAATAGAGGGCCTATAACTCTTCCTTGGGGAACACCGGATATTATTTCTTTTACTCGATGACTTTCCGTGCATTACTACGAACTGTAACCTTTCTGATAGGAAATCACGAATCCGGTCGCACAACCCAGGCGATACTCCATAGGCACGCAGTTTGGTTAGAAGACGCCTGTGAGGAACGGTGTCGAAAGCCTTCTGGAAATCTAAAAATATGGAATCAATTTGACATCCCCTGTCGATAGCACTTATTACTTCATGAGAATAAAGAGCTAGTTGTGTTTCACAGGAACGATATTTTCTGAAACTGTTCTGACTATGTGCCAATAAATCTTTTTCTTCTAGGTATTTCATAATGTTCAAATACAGTATATGTTCCAAAACCCTACTGCAAATTGGTGTTAGTAATATAGGACTGTAATTCATCGGATTACTCCTACTACCCTTTTTGGGTATTGGTGTGACTTGAGCAATTTTCCAGTCTTTAGTTACGGATCTTTCTGTGAGCGAGTGGTTGTATATAATTGCTAAATATGGAGCTATTTTATCAGCATACTCTGAGAGGAACCTGACTGGTATACAATCTGGACCGGAGGCCTTGCCTGTTATTAAGTGGTTCAAGCTGCATTGTTGCACTGAGGATATCTACTTCTACATTTCTCATCTTGGCAGTTGTTCTTGATTGGAATTCAGGAATATTTACTTTGTCTTCTTTGGTGAAGGAGTTTTGGAAAACCGTGTTTAATATCTCTGCTTTAGTGGCACTGTAATCAGTGACTTCACCGTTGTTATCATGCAGTGAAGGTATTGATTGCATCTTGCCACTGGTGTGCTCTATGTATGCCCAGAATCCCTTTGGGTTTTCTGCTAGATTTCGAGACAGAATTTCGTTGTGGAAATTATTAAAAGCATCTCACATTGAAGTACGCGCCATATTTCGAACTTCTGTAAAACTTTGCCAATCTTGGGGATTTTGTGTCCTTTTAAATTTGGCATGCTTTTTTCGTTGCTTCTGCAACAACTATCTGACCCGTTTAGTGTACCATGGGGGATCAGTACCATCACTTATAAATTTATGTGGTATATATATCTCTCAATTGCTGTCGATGGTATCTCTTTGAAACATTCCACAACTTTCCTACACTTACATGATCAGATTGGAAGGAGTGAAGACTGTTTCTTAAAAAGGCATTAAGAGCAATTTTATCAGCTTTTTTAAATAGATATACTTTGCGTTTCTTTGTGATGCTTGTAGGTGTTACGGTATTCAGCCTAGCAGCAACTGCCTTGTGGTCGCTAATCCCTGTATTCGTCACAATACTCACTATTTGTCCAGGATTATTTGTTGCTAAGAGGTCAAGTATGCTTTCGCAACCATTTACACTTCGAGTGGGCTCATGAACTAATTGTTCAAAATAATTTTCTCAGAAAACATTCAGTACAATTTTGGATGATGTTTTATGCCTGCTGCCGGCTTTAAACATGTAATTTTTCCAGCATATTGAGGGTAGATTGAAGTCACCACCAACTATAATTTTATGAGGGGGTTACTTATTTGAAATGAGACTCAAGTTTTCTTTGAACTGTTCAGAAACTATATCTTCTGAGTCGGAGGTCGGTAAAATGATCCAATTAATGGTTTAGTCCAATTGTCAGGCATAATCTCTACCCATACTATTTCACACAAACTATCTACTTCAATTTCGCTACAAGGCAAACTACTTCTGACAGCAATAAATACTCCACCACCAAATGTATTTAATCTATCCTTTCTGATCACTGTTAGAGCGTTTGAAAAAATTTCGGCTGAACTTATTTCCAGCTTCAGATTGGGTTGTATTAAGTGATCCCTTCTTTTAGCCATGTTGTGTCATAATTTTCATTTTTCGCAAATCTGATTCAGTATCCTATCATCAGTTACTTGATGTACCCATCGAAGCTTGAGCATTCTTCTTAGCACCACATTTCTAAAGCTTCTGTTCTCTCCTTCTCTGAATTGTTTATCATCCATGTTTCATTAATGTACAAGACTGCACTCTAGGCAAACACCTTTAGAAAACACTTCGTAACACTTAATTTTACATTCACTTTTAACAATTTTCTCTTTTTCAGAAGCTCTTCTGTTGCTAAAGCCTATTTGTATTTTATAGCCTCCCAACTTCTGCCATCATTACTTAGTTTTTTCCCAAATAGCAAAACTCATCTAACACTTTTAGTACCTCATTCCCATATTCCCTAAGTGTCACCTGATTTAATTGCAACACATTCCATTGTCCTTGTTTTTCTTTAGCTTGTTACCCATCTTATTACCTCTTTTCAAGATGCTGTACAATATGTTCAGCTGCTCTGCCAAGTTCTTTGCTGTGTCTGACACAATTACGAGGCTATCACTGCGTAAGGTGGCACAGTGGTTAGCACACTGGACTCACATTTGGGAGGACAACAGTTCAAATCTCCATTCATCCCACAAAATTTAGGTTTTACGCGATTTCCTTAAATCTCTCCAGACAAATACCGAGATGGTTGCTTCGGAAAGGGCACAGCCAATTTCCTTCCACAGTCTTTCGTAATCCCAGCTTGGCTCCATCTTTAATGACCGCACTGTTCATGGTATGATACACACTATTCCTTTCTTTTACAATGTGATTGGTGAACCTCAAAATTTTTATTTCATCTTCTTGAACTTAAATTCCCTCTGCAAATTTCTCCACAGTTTCCTTTATTGCTTGCACCATGAACAGATTGAATAACGTCAGAAGAATATTTATTTATCATTCATTTTTCATGTATGATGACATCGCAGTGGTTTTAGGAAACAAAGAATACTATGTAAATAAATTAAGGATTGAAGGTAACAACTTGCCCAATAGTTTGAGGTGCAGAGCCCTTGATATGCACATAAACAAGACAATGAACATTGCTAGCTTTCAATGCTCCACAATTATGAAGTGTACACACACACACACAGTATGTGTAGGCTGCATATGCCTGCTCCATAGTTGTGAAGGAGGATTCATGCAGAAGCGAGCAAAGTTATCTGTCTTGTTTATGTGCATATCAAGGACTCAGCATCCCCAGTTAATTTCTTTACTTCAGGACTTTCCATCATCATAGAATACCATATAGTAAACACATACCTACATTGTTTTAATTGTAATGAGTATTAACCACAGACATCCATGACTAGACTGGCAATACCGTATACAGTATCATTGGTGTCTCAGAAGCCAGCACTTTAGAATCGCAATATGGCGGCGAGTGCAAAGGACATGTAAACAGCTGTTTATTTGCTGATAAAATGGTTGTAAGAAGTGGGAATAAACTAATACGACTATGTTACCTTTAAAATTATGACTTAATTGTAACCTTTCGCACAGAGATGGAGAAGACAAGTACAGGATCATGTATTAATGCAAATATAATTAAAAACATCTTAAGTATTTTTGCTTTTGTACTGTATGTAAGCCTAAATAATTATGTTATAGTTTGTTTATATGAAATACCGGCAGTGTTTAAATCCTTATGTATAAAATTCTCCTGTCACAGTGTTAGTTGCCATACTCCTCCAAAACAGCTCGATCAATTCTGATGAAATTTTAAATGTATATTCGGTACACCTGAGAATCATTTGTAATCTATTTTTCATACCCTTAAGTGATAAGGGTGGTCCACCCCAAAAAAAATTTTCTTATTTTTTGGACAGAACTTTTAATTTTTATTTTTGTATGATGTGGCATTAAAAAATACACACAACCCTAAATTTTCATCCTTCTACCACCAACCCCCTATTTTTAATAGTGATTTTTAGTAATTTCATAATTTTCAGTCCTGGTCGATAACTGATCAATTATCACTTGATCAGTTATCCTTACCAGCTGTCTACCAGTGATAGTCTTTTACTATTCGATAGATAGGTAATTGAAGAAAACATACCAAAAGCAACGACTCGAATACCCCTCTTTGAATAGACGTAACTAGACTGAGAAGTTTAACTAGGTAGCACGCATCATTTACCAAACCGACATTTAGGCCTAGCGCAAGTGCATCGATTTTTATCATACGGAAATATATCATACGATCAAATTCTTTTAGTGGAACAAAGAAGTTCCTATGCTCTCCTTTGTTCCTATAAAAGAATTTAATCATACCATTTTTTACTTACTTGGCCTTATTCATAATGCTGGCGAACATGTTTCGACACGAAGTTGCCACTGTGTTTGTATGCTCGGCTGCAATTGTTAAATCCGTGCGAGCGATCTGCCCTAGAAACGCTAGAACTAAGAGTGGTCGATACTGCCGGACTTCCTCCTAAGCCTTTTCTCACTCCCTACACAATTTTCAGCCATTATTATTGTTTGTATCATGATACAGATAATTTATATGGCAAAACAACGTTTGCCAGGGCAGCTATAACATATAAAGATTTTCAGAGGCAGAACGAAGTTCACTGGGTATAGCTAGTAGTTTATGTATATTTTAAGGGGTTTAATAAATCTGTTATTAGCAGACATAGCTTGATAATGTGTTTTTTAACCACTTTTCTTCAAAGAATATGGTCGTTACAAAAGTGATCATATAAGTAGAACATGCTGTTTGTCATTGATATCGAGTGTTGTTATTCATTTGAGAGTTCTTATGAACACTAAAGTTTGCTTTGAACTCTGAAGTTTGCTTTAAACGTGTATTTATGTAACTTGATGTTCTTCTCATAATGCAGTTCTACAGTGTGTGTGTTCAACTCAACTTGTATGCAATGTTTGCTCTGCCGCAAAAGTTGTTTAGACCAACCGTAAAGCTCACAAAGGCATTTCATTTCAGGAAATCCTAGTAGTGCCATATACAAACTTGTTGAAGCTGCCATCTTCTTCATCAAACTTCAGGCTTCAGTAAAAGAAGCACCTTTGCCAATGTAGTAATGTATGTCTGTGGTATTAACGCTGTCTGATGGTGCCTGCAGGGTGACCGACATGACCACAGCCTTTCGATCACTGTAGAATACTGGAATACTGTATAATACACACTGTGACATTCGCCCGCTTTATTTCTTCCTTGGTGTCGACGTACTGCGTTGCTACACTAGCTGAAAAATGGGGCGGGGGGTTTAAGTTCAACACTGACTACTTTAAATGAAGTAGCAGACAGGTGCTCATTTGCGATTCACAGTTCTTTACTTTCACAATTCACAACCCCCCAATAATACAGTTATATGGCCAGTGCACTATTGTCTCATTAATAGGTTGCAAGCAAACATCAACATACTGCTACAATAGTTTACTCTTGAACATCTACAAACAGTAAAAACGTAACCACATAGTTCTTGCTGCATAATACGGTACATATTGAACGTACACTGTCACTGTTTTAGCACGCAGCCTATTACACTTATTTCACAGTTAAGTGGCTGCATTGTTTTCGATCTAACCAATACGGGTTCCTCATCCGAAACTCGGCCGTGGACTGGCTGTCTCGGGACAAAAATCGGGCCCTTATATATATTGTCACAATAATAGGTGCTGAAACTATACATTGTTTGACGTTAAAGTTACAGCAATTACAATTAAAGTATACCTCATTCTATTAACTGAATATATCAAAAAAGTCTCTTGTTTTGACAGTTTCTTCTACCATAGAGGTTAGGCCGAATTATTTGTTTAAATAGTGATATTATCAGATATTGTTACGCGAACAATACTTTTGACAAAACTCGTAATTACTTTGGAATTAAGAGCTGGCTTTGCTAACATGTTTTCGAATAGAGCCAAATAAATACTTAAAGAATGCCATTAGTTGTTCTTCCAAATGTTTATAATTAGTACAGAATTTATATTTGTTAATAAGTCAACAATAGAATTTGAGTTACGAAACAATTACTGATTTCGCCCAATAACAAAAGATACTGACAAGGAATAGTCAAAATAAATTAGAAAATCAACTACATACATAAAACTGAGCACAAAATTAAATCTGATGCTGCATTCTTTAAAACTGAGGGCCAACCTTTCTCTTTTATGAAGATGCAGATTATACTCGTGTATGTTAATGGTAATTAGACATGAAAAAATGAATTTTAAGAAGGTAGATGGCAAAACAAGAGGTGAAGTAAAAATATACCAGCTTGCTTCGTCACAACACATACCTATAGTAAATAAACTGGAAGCAGTCTTGATCGCATAACTTTTGTAATGAAGTGACCGGTTTCGATATTTTTATAAGATTATCTTCAGACCTACAATAAACAGGAATTGATATAAACATATAAAGGACGAAATCATATATTAATAAAACAGTAAATAACGCTGATATAAAATGAATGTCTGCCGGAGGCGGTGGTGCATGGCAACCCTCTTGCTGGTGGCTGGTGGTGTACTGCAACGTGAAGAACACCAGCCCCTAATTAAATACATGAAGCCCTGCCCACCATCTCCAGCATAACGTCATGGATAGCCAATCACATAAGTTGCATTTCTGCCACTTAAGAAAGTAACGTGGTAGTTACTGTAAGTCATTATTACCATCTATAGGACTTAAACACATTAAAATCTTATAGCTTATAAAATATAGTGTAAAAAGGTAATTACTGCAAGCTAAACAGTGTAGCCCTCTATCGTGTACTGTTATCAACCAAACCAAAGATGATGGCAAGGATGCCACTGTAGTAAGTGGCTACCTACTCGTCTTACTAGGGCTAAAGATGATCTTATAAAAAGATTGAAACCGGTCACCACATTAAAAAAATTATGCGATCCAGACTGCTTCCAGTTAAACTCGCGGTACAAGAAAGATCGGGAGAACGAGGACAGGCAAAAGTTAGTAGAGATTCATGCTGCTGTAAAAGGAGCGATGCGCGAAGCATACAACCACTACCACCGTCATAAGTTAGCAAAAGATCTTCCTGAAAACCCAAGGAAATTCTGGTCTTGCGTAAAATCGGTAAGTGGGTCGAAGGCTTCCATCCACTCACTCACTGACCAGTCTGGCCTGGCAACGGAAGACAGGAAAACGAAAGCTGAAATTTTAAATTTAGCATTTGAGAAATTTTTCACGCAGGAGGATCGTACAAACATACCGCCGTTTGAGTCTCGTACAGATTCCCATATGCAGGACATAATGATAGACGTCCCTGGGGTTGAAAATAAATAAACCGCCAGCTCCTGATGGGATGGGATTCCAATTCGGTTTTACAGAGAGTTCTCTACTGTATTGGCTCCTTACTTAGCTTGCATTTATCGCGAATATCTTGCCCAACGTAAAGTCCCAAGCGACTGGAAAAAGCACAGGTGACGCCTGTATATAAGAAGGGTAGAAGGAAAGATCCTCAAAATTACAGACCAATATCCTTAACATCAGTTTGTTGCAGGATTCTCGAACATATTCTCAGTTCAAATATAATGAATTTCCTTGAGACAGAGAAGTTGCCGTCCATGCATCAGCACAGCTTTAGAAAGCTTCGCTCCTGCGAAATGCAACTCTCCCTTTTTTCACATGATATCTTGCGAACCATGGATGAAGGGTATCAGACGGATGCCATATTCCTTGACTTCCGGAAGCATTTGACTCGGTGCCCCACTGCAGACTCCTAACTAAGGTACGAGTATTTGCGATTGGTTCCCAAATATGTGAGTGGTTTGAAGACTTCTTAAGTAATATAACCCTAGTACCCTGTACGTTGTCCACAATGGTGAGTGTTCATCGGCGGTGAGGGTATCATCTGGAATGCCCCAGGGAAGTGTGGTAGGTCCGCTGTTGTTTTCTATCTACATAAATGATCTTTTGGATAGGGTGGATAGGAATGTGTGGCTGTTTGCTGATGATGCTGTGGTGTACGGGAAGGTGTCATCGTTGAGTGACTGTAGGAGGATACAAGCTGATTTGGACACGACTTGTGATTGGTGTAAAGAATGGCAGCTAACTCTAAATATAGATAAATGTAAATTGATGCAGATGAAAAGAAAAAAGGTTTCCGTAATGTTTGAATACTCCATTAGTAGTGTAGCGCTTGACACAGTCGCGTCGATTAAATATTTGGGCGTAAGATTGCAGAGCAATATGAAGTGGGACAAGCATGTAATGGCAGTTGTGGGGAAGGCGTATAGTCATCTTCGGTTCATTGGTAGAATTTTGGGAAGATGTGGTTCATCTGTAAAGGAGACCGCTTATAAAACACTAATACGACCTATTCTTGAGTACTGCTCGAGCATTTGGGATCCTTATCAGGTCGGATTGAGGGAGGACATAAAAGCAATTTAGAGGTGGGCTGCTAGATTTGTTACTGGTAGGTTTGATAACCACGCGAGTGTTACGGAAATGCTTCAGGAACTCGGGTGGGAGTCTCTAGAGGAAAGGAGGCGTTCTTTTCGTGAATCGCTACTAAGGAAATTTAGAGAACCAGCATTTTTGACTGCAGTACAGTTTTACTGCTGCCAACTTATATTTCGCGGAAAGACCACAAAGATAAGATAAGAGAGATTAGGGCTCGTACAGAGGCATATAGGCAGTCATTTTTCTTTCGTTCTGGTTGGGAGTGGAACAGGGAGAGAAGATGCTAGTTGTGGTACGAGGTACCCTCCGCCATGCACCGTATGGTGGATTGCGGAGTATGGATGTAGATGTATTTATAATTATTACAGATCACTTTTTTCCTGTATAAGAACTATTTTCTTTAAAACGTTAAGCATACCTATAGTGTTGTAATTTGAAGGAGTATTAACACGGTGCGACTGTGTCCGCAGTGTGGCCAACACGGTGAAGCGTGCGTTCCTCATCTGGCTGTCGGTGCTGCTGTTCGGCAACGCGGTGACGATGCTGTCAGGCCTGGGCACGGCGACAGTGATCGCGGGCGTGCTGCTGTACAACAAGGCGCAGGACATCGACCGGCGGAGGCGGCTGCGCCACGGGCCCGGCGAGGTGGGTCGCGGGGACGCCACGGACAAGTAGAGTGCTGCCGTAGTCCCTCTCTGTCAGCTGTGCCGCACCGGGTTGCATGCATTTGGGGAAAGCATCGTGTAGAAGCTGGGACACAATATGTGGACACGCTGTACCTTACCTTCTGAACATAAGCATGTGTGGCTGGCTGCCTGAGACTATTACACTTGTCATGTTTCCATTGTGTCTTAAATCCTCAGTTATCCCACCTCCCCTTTCCCTTCCCAAAAGTTACGTATCATAATCACCATCAGCATCACAATCATTCGATTTGACGCCACTTCGAAACCTGCACGTCGATGGGGATGAAATGATAATGATTAGGACAACACAACACCCAATCCCTGAGCGGAGAAAATCTCCGACTCAGCCGGGAATCGAACCCGGGCCCTTAGGATTGACAGTCTGTCACGCTGACCGCTCGGCTACCGGGGGCGGACATGAACGGTCTACCCGACAGGAGGCCCTAGCCACACGATATTTCCATTTTCCATCATCATCATCAGTTTTCTACTGTATTATCAGGTCCTTTGTGTCACTGTGGTGGTGCATCCCTTCCTCCTCAATGTTGCGGTATTTGCTGCCATCCGGCACAATAGCCGAGGTCTGACATTTCTTCTCTGCTCACCTCCCCTTCCATAGACCACTCTTTTTTTTTAACACTCAGTTTTTGACAGAATTTTGTAAATAAATGAACATAAAAACAAAACAACACACAATATTTTAATTGTTCTAGTTCCATATGTGTTGAATCTCACACTTGGCAAGCTGTGAAAATTTCATGTCTCTACCATCAGTACTTTTTTAGAAAATGGGTCATTTATTGCAAAAAATGTAGTTCAGAGGTATTGAGGTTTAAAACTTTTTTGTTACAAAATTCTTATACAGACTTACATTTCTGCGTCTTTTGTGCACTAGAATTGCCCTGGCCCATAGTCTGTGTCTTCTTCAGTGTCACAACAGCCCAGTGCTTGCCTCCTCCTTTTCTTTCTTGCTTCTTTTGTCATTTGCTGATTAGCTAACTCAGCCTCACATACATGAAGCTCCTCCAGTTCCCGCAGTCCTTTAGCTGTGTTCTGTCCAAATCTTACCCCTAACTTCTCCACAACCTTAAGTCTTTCATAGTTCCCTCAATTAAAAGTTATTACAGTATCAGACACCATTAACTGTAGAGTCATAAGGCTGACAAATATATTTTTAGATACACGCCACCACACAACATTATTGAAGGACTCATTCGCATTCTGGGTCTTCCCATGTAAACACTTCTTTAGTAGCTCAGGATTTGCCAAATCTCTGTAAATAGGTTTGATTGCCTCCATTACTGACGAAGGAAGAGAATGTTTGTGTGTAAATTCATGCAGGGTGCCAGAAAATTCAGATTGCCTATATTTACACCAAGTGTTTGGTAGAGGTGGCTTTTCATTGGTTGATATTCAATGAAAGAAAGTACTTCAGAAGAAAATGCAGGTCTCACATATCTGTTACCCACAAATTTGTGTTTCTTGCAGTTACTTTTATGCTTAGTCATTTTCTTTACGTATAAAAAGCAGTAGAAGTTAGCTTCTACAAAAATAGCCGATAATCACACTACTTTCAACAAAAACTAGTATCATAAACAAAGGGCTGATTTGTTTATTCGTAATGCCAACTTCTGAGACGTAGCAGTAGGCACAAAACAAAGCATTTCACAGCCTTCTAGACTGTGTAGTTCCCAAGGTATGACTGCTCAACTGTGGCAGTATATCCGAAGCTGCAAAATTTGACAGTCACACATCAGCATTCAAAATATTATTTGAAAATCTCACAATTGTTTGATTTTAATGTATTATATACCAAAATGTTCAGGAAAAGTCCAAAGTACATTATGGAGAAGAAAACAGAAAATGTCAAATTTCACATACAATGTCCCCTTTTTACATGTCCCAGCCAGTTTCTTTCCCTTCTTTTTATCTCACTCAGCAATGGTATCTGCTCTTCCAATCTCCTCAGCACCACATTATTAATCAACCCATCCATCTCCGCCATATCTGCATCTCCAAACAATACAGCCTTCCTCACTGCTCATGTTTCAGCACCTTGCTGGAGGACACTCCATCTGAAACACTTTATCAGACTACCCCTCAAACATTTGTCCATATTGGTATAGAAAACTGTCCTTTTATTACAAAACTAGTGATCCACCCTGGCTTCACAAGGGTAAGGCTAGACAAGCTGTCTAGTGTGTTGGTAATATTGTTTACAGGACAGGCACTGTGTAGAGTTGTGATTAAAATTTCGAGAACAACATTCATCATAACCATCAAATTGGTGATCGAGGACCCTTTAGATCATGCGCCAACCTCACAATGCTCCTCCATAGATGGTGATCTTGTGCACTTTGGATCCAGTTGTCACGGACTACTAGCTGGCAAAAGTCTTTCTGGGTCTTCAGATTGGACGGCTACCGTCAAGCTTTCCAATAAGTACGGCTTTTGCCCGAGAGGTGTCTGTGCTCCTAGCAATGTGGTCTGCCGAGCTTATTCTCTCCACTTTCAGTTTTTGAATGATGTTCGGTTGCCTCGTCACCTCGTACAGTTCTTGGTTTTTTCTACGTCTCCACGAGCTCCCTCCCTGGACAAGTCCAAAGGTCCTTCTCATAATTTTTCTTTATTAGACCAACAAGTTTTCGTCGTTCTTCTTTGTTGTGCCTAGGGTTTCTATCCCATACAGCAATACTGGCAGTATCAGGGCATTGTGTGCTTTAAGTTTGGTCTTAATTGACAGATTCTTGGATGACATTATCTGCTTCAGACTGAAATAAGTTTTAGACCCGTTCACAATATGTTGGTTTATTTCCTGCTTTAAATTATTTTGCCTGTTGAACCATGTACCAAGGTATTTAAAATTTTCCAGTTCAGCAAATTTCCATACCCCACCTGTAATGGGATGTCATTAGGGGCTTCTCTCGATCCCTCCATTACCTCATTCTTTTCCGCATCAGTCTGTAACCCGATCTCTTCCTCTGATTCTGTTAGAACTGCAATGTCGTCTGCATAACCCAGTAAATCTGTCCTACCATTTAGCATCACCCCTTGGTTTTCTCTTTTCATTTCTCGCATTGCTTTCTCTTGGACCATATTTAATAAGAGTGGTGAAATAACATCACCTTGTCTCACACCCTTTCTGACATGGACAGCTCCCCTTGGTATTTGACTTTGACTATTCTCTCAGGTAACTGAATATCATGAGTTCTATAGAAGTTAAAGAGTTCAAGCAGACATGGCGGGAAAAGTTCTCAGGTGTCACAAATGTTATCTACTCCATATTTAATTGGTGTTTAAAGTGACATCTCATGTCAGTGATGGGAACTATGAACTACTGTGCCATTCAGTCTGCCTGACAGTACGATGCGGTTCACCTGACTGCAGTTGAGTTTGGTGTCAGCAATGGCCACTTCCAGCTGCCCAACTCCAGTGCCGTTATGGAATGTACTATATCTGTGCAAAGTTTTCCGGTATTTCCCTTCATACCTCTTAAACATCTGCTTTGTACCATAAAATCTGTTCTTATCAGCTTAATATCTGGTACATCCTGCACAACACATATTACAGGAAGCCGGCTGCAGCTCTCAGCTGCTTCCCAGTAGTGGTACCTCGTACTGGCAGAGTACTGTAGCCAGCTGGCCTTAGCCTCGCTCCTGTGCCCAGATATCTCCCTGGTGTATCAGCCAGCCTGTCTGTGAAAACCATATCAAAATCCCTGCTGTAGTTCCGTAAGTTAGTCCAAACTCTCGGCTAAAATATGCTGTACAGACATTTCGTTTGATTCACTTCCTAGGTATTTAATGCCTGCACGTGTTCCATTGTTTTTCTGTTGAGCATTGTCTTCACCGTACTACTTACTGTTAGTGTCATTATTTTTGTTCAGTTGCTTTTATCATTCCATAGATCTGCCCTTTAGCTTCAGTGACCTCCACTATTTCTTGCAAATCTTTTTAATCCACTGTAGGCATCACATGTTTTATTCTTCTTTCTCTAGCTTTTTTCCCCTCGTCATCTAATAGTCAGTGATGAGTTATATTCTCTAAGCACAGATTGAAAAGGGCAGGAGACACACAGCAACATTGTTTTACTCTGTTCTAATCATCTAGTTGGTGCTCTCTCTTCTCACTCTTGCCTGCACTTCTTGCTTTAATATAGTGAGTTTATAGGTCACCTGCTGTTTCCACAGGTTTATCCCTAGTCACACCCACAAAATAATGTACGAGTCTCCTTCCTCCTCAATAATCTCCTCTGCCAAACTTCTTAGCGTCCTTTTGCTTCTTTTGTGCTTTCGACCAGCTCTACGTTCCAGCCTTGACATGTCATTTAGTGCCAACGGGCCACCTTGTCGTCCTTTGCCGTGTGATGCCATTGCGATGCTGTATGGAGAGGCGTGGGGTCAGCACGCCACTTTACCAGCCAATATTAGCTTCCCAGACCTTTGAGCTATTACTTCTTACTGAAGTAACTCCTCTGTTGCTATCACAATGCTGAATGCGCCCCGTCCCTCCACAAGGAAAAAATCCCAGAGAGTACCAGTAATTGAACCCAAGTGCTTCACATGGCAGTCGCACACTAACCACTCTGCTACAGAAACAGATTTTTTGCCTGTATTCCTTCTGAAACCAAACTGCTCCTCAGCCAAATTGTCCTTCATTATCTTTTCCAATCTTTTATTTATCCAGCTTTAGCTGAATGAGATTTAGGAGTATGGTACTTCCAAAGTATCCATTATGTACTAGGATGGAAACTGAGAACTTCGATAACAACAGTTTAAAATATAGCAAGAAACACTGAATACAAACACTATAATTGATCCTTTTCATGGGTTGTGCTCTGGGCATTTGGCATTACATGACATTGCCACAATCGCAGTGAGTAGTTAGCCACACTTACTATCCTGTGTAAAGTTTCTGTAACTACTCACTGTCTGGTGATAATACTATGGTTGTTCAAAAGTTGACAAATGGGACAGTAAAATATTTAAAAATATTATATTGTAACTGGTCACAGTTTCGACAGAAATTGCCTGCCTTCATGTTTCACTCCCTCTGCCCTGTTTGTATTACCCAACATTGCCTGTGTTCTGAATGCGTTTCCATGGATTGCAACTTTAAAGAGGAAAAAAGTGAGCCATTCGAGTTCCATTTCTTGACACATTCGGTGGTGAATGTCCAGCCGTAGATAAATTACCAAAGTCTGTCATCTTTAACTGTAATTATTGTTTATTATAATTATGTAGGCAGGCCTTTTTTCTGACAGTATTCTGACTAGTTTGACGCTTCCCACTGAGATTTTTCTTTTCTGTACTAACATCTTCACCTCAAGAGCAGTGGTTGCGTCACCCACATCCATCATCCTCAATCATTTGTTGACTATATATCAATCTTGTTTTCCCTGACAATTTTTCCTCTCTGTAGACACCTCTAATACCGTAGAAGTCATTTCCTAATGTCTTGGCATATGTGCTATCATCATGGCCCTTCTTCTTATTAGTGTTTCCCAAATCCTTTCCTTATCAGTTCTTATCTAGTCAGTCCACTTAATTTTCAGTATACTTCTGTAATAGCACATCACAGATGCATCCATTGCTGCCTTTTCCAGTTTTTCTCAGTCTGTGATTTACTTCCAAACAATGCTTTGCTCTTGACAGACCTGCTCAGAAATTTGTTCCTCGAACTAAGGCTGACATTTGATACTGGGAGAGATGTCTTTTAGCGAGGAATATCCTCTTTGCCTGTATGTTCCACTTATATCGTTCTTGCTTTGTCCATTATTTCACTTCTGGGGTAATATTCCTTCACTTCATCTATACCTATTATCCAGATATGTCCTCTCAGATAGCTGAATAGTCAGCGTGACAGACTGCTGTCCTAAGGGGCCCGGGTTCGATTCCCGGCTGGGTCGGGGATTTTCTCTGCTTGAGGACTGGGTGTTGTGTTGTCTTCATCATCATTTCATCCCCATTTGGCGCACAGGTCACCCAATGTGGCGTCGGATGTAATAAGACCTGCACCAAGGCGGCCGGACCTGCCCCGTAAGGGGCATCCCGGCCGATGACGCCACCCACTCATTTCCATTTCAGTATCCAGATATTGCTAATCTCACTTGTGCCACTCCTCAATACTCTAAGTCTTTCTTTGATATCCTCGCAATCTGTATTCTGTACTCGGTATACTGTTCGTCGTATTCAGTGTCCCACGAGTCATCCTCATTTTCACAGAAGATAGCAATGTCATCAGCAGTTCTTATCAGTGATACTTGTTCACGCTGAATTTCAGTACCACTCCTGAATCTTTCTTTTCATTGCTTCTTCAGTGTACAGGTTGAACCTTAGAGGAGAAAGACTGCATTCCTGTCTTACACCCATTTTAATTGGAACATTTATTTCTTAAATCTTCCACTTGTATTGTTCCCTTGACCATATGAGGTTAATACATCTTCTAGTTATTGTTGATTCCAGCTGTTAATGCCATGTTCTGACATGTTTGTGCATCCTTTTGTTTTCAAAACTCCCTAGCACTTCCCCTGTGTTGTACTAATGTGTAATAGGGCAGCAGATTATTGCTGTAAAAGATGCCCAGATCTTGTTTGTACTACACATGTCATAGTGGTTGTTCACTATAGTTTTCTTGCAGTCGGTACACATTTGTGAAAAAGAGATGGCTGTGAACTGTGAACTGCTTGTCAGGAAAGACAAAAAAAAATTGTAATTGGACTTTTACCTGAATAAAGTCTTCTATGGTTTTTTCTAAACTTGACTTGTGCACTTTTTTGGCCTCCAACCACTACTGCACATTGTGGTAAGTACCTCATTTGTGATGTGGCTGTGTTGGATACTTACGAGCTTGCCCTAACATTGCTGCTTTGTGAAATTCCTGCTGTCAAGTAGTGCAGTATTTTGTGCTGTTGTGGCACATTAAAATGTGTGGACATGTAGTGATTTTTGTGTGCTTGACTTTGCTGAAATGTTTCCAGTTGTGTTTGCTCCCTGTCAGAAGAATGACTAAAACTCACACTGTTAGACGTTATTTGCGTAAAAGTAGGAGATGATAAGGTACGAAATTTTTCTACCTCGAGCGAGCTCCCGATTATACATCATAGTGCAGACTTGAAATGGCACAGATAACTGAAAAACACAGCTAATCCAAAACATATATTTTTTTATTGGAAACTGGTATTCGCTGTATTTACAGAATGTGCTACATTTCACATTTGAAAAGCCACTACATTACTTACCTGTTACTCGTCGGACACAGTGATTTGGAAATTATACTAAAATGTAGACTTTCTCGGCCGGAAATGTCATGTCCATTATAGTTATCCGGACTGTTATGCCGTGGTCGGTTGATGAATTCTGTGTCAATTTCCAACATTTCGTCCCCGTCTGCGGAGGACATCTTCAAGGGGGTCTGTAACTCGATGGAAGGTCCAACACACCCACTGGCTCGCTACTGACTGCCGCTAAATTCCGTCACGTGTTTTGAAAACGTCAGTGCAATTGTCCGCTGCCGTCGTTCGCCGTTGCCATCACCCGGCAGTGGATGGGTGGTACACATCTGCTTCAACACCGGCATCCATATACCATTCAATTTCACGCCCTCCTCCTTTCGATTAAAATTATTAGGGTGTTTGGCGATTTCGATTGCCTCCCTGTAGAGCCTTTCGTAATATCCGCTTGTGGCCGCTAGTACTTGCGTCTCCTCGAAACGAATATGGTGGTTACCTGGCTGGAAAGCATGCTCCGCAACAGCTGATCGTTCCGTTTCCCCTCTTCTACAATTGCCCTTGTGCTCTTCCAAACGTTTCGAAACAGTTCTTTTAGTGGTACCCACATAAACATCTCCACAGCTGCACGGGATCCTATACACTCCAGCATTTTCCAGTGGTTTGCGAGCACCCTTGGTAGGCTTAAGGTATTCCTGTATCTTCCTGGTCCGCTTGTAAATTATGGTAATATTCCACTTTGTCAAGATCCTCCCTATTCTTTCCATTACATTTTTAACAAACGGCAGGAAAACCTTATATTTTGCAGTAGCCCATACATCACTATGATTTCTGCATGGCTGTCTCAACGCATGTTTTATTTCGGCGGACGAATATCTGTTCTTCATTAGTGCATTGTGGAGACATTCCATCTCAGCATCGAGCAACTCAGGTTCACAAATATTTCTAGCTCTGTCCGCTGAAAAAAATTGGAATCCAGTAAAGCACATGCACTTTTTTATTTCTTTATTTTTATTTTCTTTGTATGGTTATGCAGTGTGATTTACTTTTTAAGGAACTTCTACTTTTTCTCCTCCTCTTCCCCCCTCCCCCTCCCCTTCCCCTCTCCTCCACCCCCCCTCCTCCTCCCCTTCCCCCCTCCCCCACCCCCCCTCCTCCTCCCCCTCCCCCTCCCCCTCCCCCCACCCTCCCCTTCCCCTTGCCCCCTCCTCCTCCTCCTCCTCCTCCTCCTCCTCCTCCTCTAGCGCTACAGCCTCTCATAAACTTTGGTTTCTTGAACTAATTTCCTGCGTGCTTCTCAATTTTTGCAGCTGTTTTCCAGCACTGAACTCCCATACTGGTGAGACCTTCTATTACATAATTTTTCCACTTTCTTCTAGGTCTCCATTTTTGTCTCATATCATTGTCACACCTTTCATCAATTTCTTTTGTGTTCTGTCCCATTATTTCTCTGTGCTCTAGCCCATCGCATTCATTAAGATCCGACAAATTTTACTGTATGACTTACTTGTATTAATACTTGTAACTCAGTGTTCTAACATATCCTCCAGCCTTCTTCTCCCTTACAGGATAATAAATTTTGCATAAAAATGTTCACTCAGAGCTTCCTAAAGCATTTTTGTTGTCTCTTGTCAGAATCCATACCTCTCACCCATATGTGACAACTGGGCAAACTGGGGAGATACATGCAATGAGTTTCCTCCTTCTTGTAACATGGCTGTTTCTGAAGAGTTGTAGATTTGGTATATAAGCCCTGTTCCTTGCTTGTATCCTTTCCCTCGTAGCCTTTCCAATGCTGTGTTGATATTCAGGCTCCCAGGTAACATTCTCCATTTGCATTTAGATATTTAGGGACCCTTCTGGTTTCATGACATTAGCACATGTTTTATTTTATTTTCATTTATTATGAGACTGATTTTTAATGCCTTAATTTAGGCCATATGCCTACTTCTCTCAGCTCTATGTGCAATTTGTGCCGATTTATGCTGCCATAGGCTTGTTTGAAATCGGTGAGGGAGAAGTGCAGATCTATATTATGTTCGTAGAACTTTTCCGTCCCTTCTCCGATCATAAATATTTGATCAGTTGTTCTTCTGTCTGGTCTGAAACCACACTGATATTCCCCAAGTTTAGTTTTTAGGAACTGTAGTATGAAATAAATAGGAAAGCACATGCAACAGATTCAGGACTACATTGGTGTCTGTTCCAAAGCCAGAACAAATGCTCTGCTCAACAACTTGTTTCACAATATTATCAAAGCTCTGCCAGAAATGCCTTGTAACAGATGAGAGGCACGTTCCATTTCAGTCACTGCTCTCTTGATGCTCTTACCATTTATCACAGCTCTGACATAAATGGAGGCTCACATGTTTTTCTGATTAAGCAGTATGTTTATGGCTCGAGAAATTTAATTTCACTATTGTATAGGAGGTTTCTGATTGATAATAATGATCTATTGTTAATGATAACCTTCTTCTCTATAATCAGACTTCAGAAATACTGTACACCACTTCCTTTAACTGCACTATATGATGAGCAATTTAATTAACTGTTAGACCATTTTGTGTGAACATCTACTATTTCAAAAAACTTTCTTATCACCCACAGACCAATCATTTCAAAGTCTCACTACCAGTCTGTGAAACAGTTCAGTACAACAGATCACCAAGAACTCTGTTGACCAACTGCTACTGCCTGTAGCACTGAATGCTGGGCAAAAAACTCATTGAAACTTCGTGACAGATTAAAACTGTGTGCCGGACCGAGACTTGAACTCGGGACCGAGTTCGATTCTCGGTCCGACACACAGTTTTAATCTGCCAGGAAGTTTCATATCAGCGTACACTCTGCTGCAGAGTGAAAATCTTATTCCAAAAAACTCATTGTTGAGGCACAGATGCAGTTTCACTTCTTCTCGCAACTCGCCATTGCTATTGGTCACTAGACTTGTATGCACACATCGATATTTGTACCAACTGCGAGGTCAGCAACCTTACACGTTTTAGTCACTTTTATTTTCTAGGAACAAAATAACTGATTCGTGCAGATAATTCATTTAATTTGTCTTTTATATAATTAACAATCAAAGTCAAATAAGGATGAAGTAATGCCACCAACATATTTATTACCTCGCCCTGTCTGGGATTTTCCATTACGTGGCTGTTCATTGCATGTTGTATCTTAACAGTAACTCTAGAACTGTTATAGAAGATTTTCATATTTTTTGTAATGGCTTGTGGAGATAGAGAATGAGCGTGTGTGTGTGTGTGTGTGTGTGTGTGTTGTGTGTGTGTGTGTGTGTGTGTGTGTGTGTGTGTAAACTTTAGATTCAAAGATATTTGTAATCTTTTTTCCACCTTGATGGGCATTGAGCTGGGACTGTTGAAACAAACACATTTTCAGATCTTCATTAATCAGGCATCAGTTCATTATTTTTCTAATGAAACTGTTTTTTTTCCACCAGAACAGCATCAATGAGACAAATTCAGTGATTTGATGTGTTATTTTGGCTGTAAAAATTCCATGGATCCTTTCTTTTTTTTCTTTTTTTTTTTTTTTTTTTTTTTTTTTTTTTTTTTTTTTTTTTTTTTTTTTTTTTTTTTTAAAAAAAGGAACTTGATTCCTGCATGAAAAATTGCATTGGTCACTGTTTGTCTGAGTGAAAAGAGTTTACAAATATTTTTGACAGATGAAAAATTATTTCAGGTTAAAAAGTTGAACACCTTTCTCTGTATATAATGCCTTGATGGTGTGTTCTGTAAATAGCTTTGTTTGTACATGTAGTCATTTTAATGGTTAGTATTTGTGTACATTTGGAGATGTTGCTTAATATGTGTTTAAAATGTTTGTGATATTATTAAGTGATATATATTCCATTCATTCTGCCTTCTCTCTCTCTCTCTCTCTCTCTCATTCCTTTCTTCATTCCCTCTCCCACACGTGGTTTCTTGAAAAAAAGGTGGTATATGGTGTGTGGTAGTTTGGTTTGCTTCAAACTGTTTTTTTCTGCATGTCGTACATGAATAAAAATCTGTTTGTGCACTGTAAATTTTTCTGCAGGGTATCTTCTGAATAATACAAGTACTCACGGAGTGGGGAAAACTGTGAAAATAAATTGTATTTGATTAATGTCTCATGGAAAAAATAATAAAAATCAGACATCACAAGAGCGAATGGGAAAATACAAAATCAAATTGGAAGCACATTTCCCAGTAGCGACATGGCTTTAAAAGGTGTTGTCTTTCATTATCTTCATATGTTCCCTCAAGTTGAAATGACCACATAGAACTAATCGTAGGAAAGGCAGATATTAGTTGAGATTCACGGGAAGACTCTTAAGGAAATGTAACTTTTGTGTGAAAAAAGTGGTTTACAAAACACTTGTTCGACCCATTCTTGAGTGTCAGCCATCAATGTAAGATCCTTACCAGATTGGGTCAGTGAAAAAGCAAGAGCACATCCAAAGAAGTGGCACATTACATTTTGCCACAGATTCGTTTAGTATGTATGCGATCAGCACACAGATGATCTGTAGACTCTTGTGGCAGGCGCTGTGTTGAGAGGCATTGAACGTAACGGAAAGGTGTACTGTTAAAATTCCAAACACGTTTTCTAAGATGAGTCGGTGTACGTATTACTTCCAGCAAATAAATTTATACACCATACTTGTGGTCCATCAACCTGGGAAACTCATTGTAGTTGGTTTACAAAAGCCACCCAGCACACTCTGCTAGATTTTCAATATCCTCCTGCTCTGTTATGCCGCTGTGTTAGTCAGCTATTTTGTTAATATTATTAATTTAGACTTCCCTGTTAGGGTAATGAAAGACGAAAGATGTTTGTAAGCATTATGCAAAAACTAATTATGTGTACAGTTTAATATAAACTCAACCCTTACAAGCACAGTGGTTTCGCAGTAGAAAGGCTTGACAGAAGTAACGATTTACCTTATAATTTTATGCTTTGGAAATGTACATGGATGTCATTTTTACATCTTGAAAGTGGAAGATCAAAGGGCTTTTAATATTCAGGAACAATTTTACTGAGAGTGTGCACTGTAGCTTATGTGGTTTTTGTAGGCCAATGTGAGTTTGTTTTCCAGCTTGGTATACTCCAAGTACCCTATCTCAAAATGTCTGTCTCAGCTTTACCTACACCACTGTGGTACACTGTAAACAATAATGTTTACACCTGATACAGGGTACAAAAATATAGGACATCGAGAACGCTCAACTGAAAAATTTAAGATGGGGAACCTCGGTTCGGAGAAGTCAGCTTAAGGAGATACGGAAGAAACTTGTCTACCGTTTGTGTAGTATTACTGTTTTCCAGCTTATTTACAACTAACATGCACACAAGTTTACACATACTGTGCTGTTTATTTGTTTGTAGCATTTGTAGACTTAAAAAAAGCTTTTGACAATATTGACTGGAATGCTCTCCTTCAAATTCTGAAGGTGGCAGGGGTGAAATACACGGAACGAAAGGCTATTTACAATTTGTACAGAAACCAGATGGCAGTTATAATAGTTGAGGGACATGAAAGGGAAGCAGTGGTTGGGAAGGGAGTGAGACAGGGTTGTAGCCTCTCCCCAATGTTATTCAATCTGTATATTGAGCAAGCAGTAAAGGAAACAAAAGAAAAATTCAGAGTAGGAATTAAAATCCACGGAGAAGAAATAAAAACTTTGAGGTCCGCCGTTGACATTGTAATTCTGTCAAAAACAGCAAAGGACATGGAAGAGCAGTTGAATGGAATGGACAGCGTCTTGAAAGGAGAGTATAAGATGAACATCAACAAAAGCAAAATGAGGATAATGGAATGTAGTCGAATTAAGTCGGGTGATGCTGAGGGAATTCGATTAGGAAATGAGGCACTTAAAGTAGTAAAAGAGTTTTGGTATTTGGGGAGCAAAATAACTGATGATGGTTGAAGTAGAGAAGATATAAAATGTAGAATGGCAATGGCAAGGAAAGCGTTTCTGAAGAAGAGAAATTTGTTAACATCGAGTATAGATTTCAGTGTCAGGAAGTCATTTGTGAAAGTATTTGTATGGAGTGTAGCCATGTATGGAAGTGAAACATGGACAATAAATAGTTTGGACAAGAAGAGAATAGAAGCTTTTGAAATTTAGTGCTACAGAAGAATGCTGAAGATTAGATGGGTAGATCACATAACTAATGAGTAAGTATTGAATAGAATTGGGAAGAATAGGAGTTTGTGGCACAACTTGACAAGAAGAAGGGATCGGTTGGTAGGACATGTTCTGAGGCATCAAGGGATCACAAATTTTGCATTGTAGACCAGTGTGGAGGGTAAAAATTGTAGAGGGAGACCAAGAGATGAATACACTAAGCAGATTCAGAAGGATGTAGGTTGCAGTAGGTACTGGGAGATGAAGCAGCGTGCACAGGATAGAGTAGCATGGAGAGTTGAATCAAACCAGTCTCTGGACTGAAGACCACAGCAACAACAACAAGGTGGCTCTGTTGTATCTTACTTACACTGTCTCATGACAGGACATTCTATGAATCAACAACAGGCCCATTCTTTACTCAGTGCTATTCAGTGTCCTACAGTACAGTATGATGGAGCAGTACCAGTACAGTTTTGCACAACTCACTGAGGTGCTCCTTGTGTGTGGAGAAGTACATTGCCATGCTCTCGCTGATGACAGGCTGTACAGGGAATGATTTCTGTACAGGTATCATCCGTCACAATGAGTGTTTATTTGTGTCGATCGAAAAATGCGGGAGACTGGTTCATTGGAAAGAAGGAGTGAGGGACTTGGCAACATGAGTGCCACTCGCACACCCAATTTTGAAGAGGAGATGCTGGAACACGTTGCAGTGGATCCCACTAAAACTAATCGTCTTATTGCAGATGAAATGAGTGCTGTACATACTAGTGTGTGGCAAGTAATTCATGAAAAAAAATTACACCCATATCACCCACAACAGGTCTATGCAATGCTTGTGACTTGCTTTACACAGTCACATGTCAGTGGTTGCTTCAAAAATGGATTGACCAGCCAGATTTCTGCCAAATCGGGTGTTTACTGACAAGACCTCATTTGATTGTGATTGTATTTGGAACAGCAGGAATAGCAGACTGTAGTGAGCTACACCGTAAAGTACATTTTGGTGTGAATATCTGGACTGGCATTGTAGGCGACAGTCTTATGGGGCATATCTTCTACCTAGCCATCTGAATGGCCACCTGTATTTGAGGTGTGTACAAAGAGCTCTGCCCGAGTTGTCGGAGAACGTGCCGTCGGCTGTTCGTGAGAGGATGTGGAAAAAGAAGACGGTGCACTGCCTCACTTCAGTGTGGATGTCTGCAGCCATCTCAACACTGTAGCTCCTGGTCGCTGGATTGGAAGGGCAGGTCCTATTCTGTAGCTTGTGAGGTTGCCTGACCTGAATACCCTTGATTATTTCTTGTGCTGATGTCTAAAGTCACTTGTGTGTGAGACCCCAGTTGATGCAGAGATGGTATTAGTTGCCAGAATTGTATCTGCCTGTGATGTGATTTGAAACGCACCAGGGATATTTGTAAGGATGCGTCAGAATCTTGTTCGCCGTTGTCATGTTTGCATTCAGGTTGCTGGCCATCAGTTTAAGCACAGATAAAGCACAAATGGTACATTCACTTTGTCAATGGTGGTATTTGCAGTTAACTTTAACTAATGTAAATAAAAAAGTACACAGTAATGTGATTTTATTCCTATTATCTCCTTATGCTGGCTTCTCTGACACCATGTTCCCTACCTCAAACTGTTCAGTGGAGCATCCTCTACATCCTGTTAAATTTTTACACATGCTTATGGAACACCCTGTAGATAAAAGAACATAATTCATAAATAAGTTCCACTTCTTAATTATTACAGATTTGAATATCTGTAAGAATCTACAACCTATGACTTAATTTATTGTCATTTTTAACATCGTATGTACATATATGTTTGCTTACAAGGTGTTACGGGAAACTTCAGTAAAAGAGAACAGCAGGTTTTGAGAAGGCGAAGCAGTTGCTTCCATTAAGAGGGCAGGAAAGGTTGAATGAAACTGGGCTATCTGATTATTTGACTCCAAAACTGTCCAGGGTACAGGAGAAATTGTCCATGAAGTTCCAGCTGCACTTGAGATTTGAAAACATGAGAAGTTAGAAATGGCAGAAGGGGTGCTTAACAATTCAAAGGAATGGACTAGTTGGATCAGAAAGAAAAGTGTAAGTTGGGAAAGGTAGTCAGTAACAGAGAAAAAGTTGAAATACATGTAATGTAATTTTTACTAGAATCAGTCTCGCGCACATCCCACCGTGGAGAGCCCTCAGGAATGTGGGATGAGTCAAGTTATACATTATCAGGAAAAAACAGCCACTGTAGACTACTTGTATGTTAAGTTTACTAATAGCAACCTGTGGGAATTTCACCTGTAAGGAGAAAAGCAGCTAAGTTGAAAAAAGTACCTCATCTTAGGCTATTCCGTCACAGTGGGCAAGGGACATTTGCATTCAAATAAGCTCAGGGTTTCCCAATACACTACAGAGCATGATACGGTATCGGGTGCTGCTTGAACGCTCAGGTGAATGTTGGTTCACACGGTGTAAAGCAAGTGATCGTGAGAAGTGTTTTGTTTGAACTAATCGGAGTTATCATATGCCATTTTTAGATGCTGCATGTATTTTTTTAAAAAAATGCAAAGTGAACAATCAAATGCAAA
This sequence comes from Schistocerca piceifrons, assembly GCF_021461385.2. Classification (NCBI taxonomy): domain Eukaryota; kingdom Metazoa; phylum Arthropoda; class Insecta; order Orthoptera; family Acrididae; genus Schistocerca; species Schistocerca piceifrons. Next base: position 78,950,002 of record NC_060148.1, on the reverse strand, counting down.
AATTATTATCCTTCAAAAATATTATGCAAATCAGAACCCAATACAGTGTTTTATTTTGTTAATGAAAACTATAATAATTTAACAAGATAGTTGCGAATCAGTTACCAACAGAGTTGCAGATCATTTACCAAGGGAGGTGCAAATCAGCATTGCAGTCACTGTTCACATATTAGAACAATATATATAAAAAAAGCTAACAGTTGTTACTCCGCTTTGAAACAAAATGACAACATTGAGATTAAACAAAGAAGAAAAATGAATTGGAATTGAATTCCTAATAAATGAAATAAATGAATTAAATCTGTAAGTAGGGTTGTGAGAATGAATAATAATAACAAGACCCATTGTGGGGATAGTAGGAACTGATGTCGCAAGATTGCAGGATGATGTAAAGCTTGAGAATTAAACTGAATCATGGCTGTGATTGATTGTTTATTAGTGGCTGTGTTTTCATACAATGTGCACACTACAAGATACTGCTGTACCTGCTTAACGATTACTTTTATGATTAAAATTCATAATAATTGATAATGCTATGACATGTTGTGGGGATAGTTCAACAGAAATTGTGGGATGGTGCAGTGATGATGAAAAGCTTGAGCTGCAACATCAACTGCTCAGGCAGTCAGTCATGCTCAAACACAGTACTACTATTCAGCTGTGCTATTTGTAAATATTACTTCAAACTAAGCATTTCTGTCACATCAGTGTTTTTTGGAGAACACTATTAGCTTTTTGTATACTGTAAAGGTTAAAAATCTGGTGAACGTAAACATTAATATTATGATGGCTCTATCTCTCAGTCTTGTCAGTAACTTGCTGTAGAATTCTGAATCAGAATATAAAGTCCTATCCTGAAAGTTAGATGGAGACGCAAAGTCTACATGGACTATGTATTTACTTTACTTATAGTGGTTATGAATTTCGCAGGAGACTGCAAATACACCATAATTTTTACACAAAAATACTATTACAAAGTAAATGTGTTGTTATTTAAGTGCGAGAAACCTAAGATCTCAGAACATTATTCTGCAAGATACTAGATTTACATAATAGACTTATTGTATATTTCATTTAAAAATATTTCTTGAGACTAGCTACAGGGCCCCAGAAGAGTACATCATAGGACAGGTCTGTGGATAAACACAGTGAGAGATATTTCTGAGCACAAAGCAGGGAGAACTGAGCTGCTTCATTAAGCTGTCCACATGTTTGTGCTGCCTCATTTTATCATCCATCTGGATGTCCAGAAACCTCACTCATGGAGCTTCATCAAGTGTATATCCATTGTTTTCCCTTCTGGTACTTGTAAGTCATTGCTATTTTGGTTAACCGACATTGTCAGCAGAAGAGCAATATCTAAATTTGAAAAATGTAATCTTCTTACTAGAGAAGTTTTATTTGTCCAGATCGCAACAATTACATGTATAAATGACTAGTTTCGGCAGTTTAAATTGCCATCTTCAGATCATCTGCATACATCAACTGTTTATATTTCATTTAAAAATTTCATTTACTCCACGTAGTGCACAGTCGTGTAGTCCCAAACATATTTGAGAGCCACTTGTTGAAGAAGGCCCACCAGTGTAATGTTATGTACAGGGGGGTGCTCATTTTAACCGAAGACATTGAAGTATTTCAAAAACTTCAGCGGATTGATGGAAGTTATAATTCCAATTTGTTTGTCTCAGAGGAGGACACCCAGTGATACCACATTCGACCCTCCACCGCACCCTCTGCATGGGTGATGTGTGTATGTGGGGGGTGGGGGTTAACTTTGAAATCTTCAGTGGGAACCCCCATTTTTTATTGCAGATTATGATTCTACAGCAAATTCTATATATGTTTTGTCTGAAGTATTTTCTCTGTTTCGTGGTCAGAGGAATGGAAATGGATACACAATTGTAATTTACAATATGCTACTCAATGGCCCTTGAACATCCAATGGCACATGGAACCCCACGTCCATGCTGTAAGGGTGGACAGACCAGTATTTCATAACTTCTAATTGGAAATCCCATTCACAAAGTTGTATTCCTCAGACGTATCAAACAGGACTACTAGATGCACCACTGTGGATGTGGCTCGAGACAAATGCTACTCTACTTTTCCAATTAGAGTAAGTGTTCAAACACAGTACCACCAACTTCAATAAACTTAGTGATCTGCTTTTTAAATGACCGTACACAGGACAGAAGCATATCTGCGGGAATGTCAGCACAGCTGTTTCTTCTGCAGTCGACCATGTCTTCACTAGCTGTTGGCGCATGATGGTACACTTTGTCTATTAAATGACCCCCTTTTTTTTTTGTCATCAGTCTACTGACTGGTTTGATGCGGCCCGCCACAAATTCCTTTCTTGTGCTAACCTCTTCATCTCAGAGTAGCACTTGCAACCTACGTCCTCAATTATTTGCTTGACGTATTCCAATCTCTGTCTTACTCTACAGTTTTTGCCCAGTTTTTGCCCTCTACAGCTCCCTCTAGTACCATGGAAGTCATTCCCTCATGTCTTAGCAGATGTCCTATCACCCTGTCCCTTCTCCTTGTCAGTGTTTTCCACATATTCCTTTCCTCTCCGATTCTGCGTAGAACCTCCTCATTCCTTACCTTATCAGTCCACCTAATTTTCAACATTCGTCTATAGCACCACATCTCAAATGCTTCGATTCTCTTCTGTTCCGGTTTTCCCACAGTCCATGTTTCACTACCATACAATGCTGTACTCCAGACGTACATCCTCAGAAATTTCTTCCTCAAATTATGGCCGGTATTTGATATTAGTAGACTTCTCTTGGCCAGAAATGCCTTTTTTGCTATAGCGAGTCTGCTTTTGATGTCCTCCTTGCTCCGTTCGTCATTGGTTATTTTACTGCCTAGGTAGCAGAATTCCTTAACTTCATTGACTTCGTGACCATCAATCCTGATGTTAAGTTTCTCGCTGTTCTCATTTCTACTACTTCTCATTACCTTCGTCTTTCTCCGATTTACTCTCAAACCATACTGTGTACTCATTAGACTGTTCATTCCGTTCAGCAGATCATTTAATCCTTCTGCACTTTCACTCAGGATAGCAATGTCATCAGCGGATCGTATCATTGATATCCTTTCACCTTGTATTTTAATTCCACTCCTGAACCTTTCTTTTATTTCCATCATTGCTTCCTCGATGTACAGATTGAAGAGTAGGGGCGAAAGGCTACAGCCTTGTCTTACACCCTTCTTAATACGAGCACTTTGTTCTTGATCGTCCACTCTTATTATTCCCTCTTGGTTGTTGTACATATTGTATATGACCTGTCTCTCCCTGTAGCTTACCCCTATTTTTTTCAGAATCTCGAACAGCTTGCACCATTTTATATTGTCGAACACTTTTTCCAGGTCGACAAATCCTATGAAAGTGTCTTGATTTTTCTTTAGCATTGCTTCCGTTATGTCCCCACAGAAAAAAATCTGGCAACCTACTGGGTCGATTTATAGGACCACCAACCAGTGTAAACTCTGGCTAATACCTCCTGTGCTTCAGTTCCATAATGCACTGGGCGACCATCATGCTGAACCCACATGAGTTGTTGAATGTCCAGGGCTACATCCAGCAGTAATTTTGGTAGCTCCTTTTCCAAAAAAACGTTTGATATTTGCGCCCATTCAATGTTCTGTCAACAAAATACGGACCCGTGAGCTTGTTCCCGATTATGCCACACCATATGAACTGACCAGGGACATTGATGATCAATTTGGCATACCCATTGGGAATTGTCTACACTCCAGTAATGCATGTTATGCTTGTAGGATGTGAGGTCCAAATGTAGACTCGTCAGAAAGTAGTACTTCGGCAAAGAATGTGTGGATTGTTTGCATTTGTTGATGTACCCATTCACAAAACACTATACAGTTATGGAAATTGGTGCCTTGAAGTTCTTGATGCAGTGATACGTGGTATGGATGATACTTATGACAATTGCAGTATTGTGGCAATACTACCTTCTGACATACCAGAATTGCAGTGTAATTGCCAGGTGCTTATCTGGTTGTGGTGCACTGCCGCTAGTACAGCTATTTCGTTAGCTTCTCCTGTAACACATTTGCTCCGTTTCCTTTTGCCGGTCTGTATGCTGCCATCAGGCGTAAAGACGTTCACAGCCTTGTGAACGAATGAACGAGAGCAAACTTTCTGCGGAAAACACTTGGCAAACAAGGCAATAGGAGCCTCAAAATGTCTCCTACATTCTCCGTAAATCAGAATAATTTCAGTTTTTCTTCTGCGGTTGCAACATTCGTTGTCTGTCTGTGTGTTTATTCACCAAGTGATAGGGAAGTGTGCAGGCAATAAACAATGCACAAGTATTGTAATGTTTAAGCCGCTATTCTGTTCTACATCTGCATAGTACGTGTTCTCCAGTCGCAGCGTACTGCCTGTTATGATACTTCGTAGTTTGGTACACAGCCACAGATCAATGTCAAGTAGTCCCGTGTTTGATATGTTGGAGGAACACAATGCTGCAAATAGGGTTTCCAGTTAGAAGCTATGAAATACTGTCGTGTCCTACCCTCGCAGCACAGACACGGGGTCCTACGTGCCATTGGTTATTTGAGGGCCACTGAGTAGAATGTCACAAATTACAAAGTTGTACCCATTTCTATTTCTCCAATTACAGTGCCACCCATGTCAAAATGAAGAATATGCTTCAGACAAATTGTAAGTAGATTTTGCAGTAGAATCGTAATCTTCAATAAAAAAATGGGGGTTCTTATTGAAGATTTCAAAGTTGCCTCCCACACATGGGGCGAGGTAGTGACTGGAGTGTGGTGTCGCTGGGTTTCTCCCTCAGAGACAAACAAATGAAATTACAACTTTTCAATGTCTTCTGTTAAAATGAACATCCTGTACAATAAAACTGTTTCTTCTGGCAAACACTTTCAGAAGTTTTCTCATAAAATTCATTTGGTTTACAAGGTATTGAGGTCTGACACCTTCTTCAAATCAGCTGTCACAGGTACAATTCATGCTCATACAAAGGATGCGTTCTCTCCTGCTCCACTGTCTTTCCTCATTTGCAGCTATCTGTCTTCAGACAGGAAATGATGCCATTCGACTGGAGTGTGTTTTGAGAAACCTGTTAACAATTCTGCAAATGTCATAGATAGCTACGTCCACCTGATCAACACTTGTCGAATTATGCCAAACAGGACATGTGTACTCTGCTGGAGGATAGCATAGTGCCAGTGCGAAAATTCATACGGTTTAAGCTAAACCACCCCACTGTGATACAGCCAGTTTCTGTAGAAGATTGTTCCTTGTGGAAACTTTTGACTTGCAGTTCACACAGTGCTTCTTGAAAGGAATAGATCTATCAAGTGTCACTCCTAGATATTGTGGAATCTCACAGTGCTGCAGTTTGACACGTGGCCTTACTACATCTACATCTACATTTATACTCCGCAAGCCACCCAACAGTGTGTGGCGGAGGGCACTTTACATGCCACTGTCAATACCTCCCTTTCCTGTTCCAGTCGCGTATGGTTCGCGGGAAGAACGACTGTCTGAAAGCCTCCGTGCGCGCTCTAATCTCTCTAATTTTACATTCGTGATCTCCTCGGGAGGTATAAGTAGGGGGAAGCAATATATTCGATACCTCATCCAGAAACGCACCCTCTCGAAACCTGGACAGCAAGCTACACCTCGATGCAGAGCGCCTCTCTTGCAGAGTCTGCCACTCGAGTTTGCTAAACATCTCCGTAACGCTATCACGCTTACCAAATAACTCTGTGACGAAACACGCCACTCTTCTTTGGATCTTCTCTATCTCCTCTGTCAACCCGACCTGGTACGGAACCCACACTGATGAGCAATACTCAAGTATAGGTCGAACACCTCCTTTGTTGATGGACTACATTTTCTAAGGACTCTCCCAATGAATCTCAACCTGGCACCCGCCTTACCAACAATTACTTTTATATGATCATTCCACTTTAAATCATTCTGTACGCATACTCCCAGATATTTTACAGAAGTAACTGCTACCAGTGTTTGTTCTGCTATAGTATAATCATACAATAATACTAATACTACCGTTAATAATATCCTCGTGTGTCCAATTTTTAGGGCCACACTCGACCATTACCTCTATTACAATCGAAGGCAAAACACCAGCCAAAGAAAAATGCCTGCAAGAACTATGCAGTCGGCACCAGTACCATACACTGAGGTTACAAAAGTAATGGGACAGCAATACGCACACATTCTGAAGACGGCAGTATTGTGTACAGAAGATATAAAATGGCAGGACATTGGCAGAGCTGTCATTGATACTCAGGTGGTTCATGTGAAAAGCTTCCCAATCTGATTGTGGCTGCACTACTCCTACAGTCTTTGAATACGGACAGTCTTTGAATGAAAAATGGATCATTCCGTTTTGGAAATTGTTAGGGAATTCAATGTGCTGAGATCCACTGTGTCAAGAGTGTACAGAGAATATCAAATTTCATGCATTACCTTTTACCACAGACAATGCAGTGGCCGGATGGCCTTCACTTAACAACCGAGAGCAGCGGAATTTGTGTAGAGTTGTCAGTGCTAACATACAAACAACACAGCATAAAATAACCACAGAAATTGATGATGGATGTACATCAAACATTGTCCTTTAGGGCAGTGTGGTGTAATTTAGCATTAATGGGCTATGGCAGCAGATGACGGATGCGAGTGCCTTTGCTAAGAGTACGGCATCACCTGCAGGGCGTCTCCCGGGCTCGTGACCGTATCGGTTGGACCCTTGTCTACTGGAAAGCTGTGACCTGGTCAGATGAGTATCAATTTCAGTTGGTAACAGCTGATGGTAGGGTTCGAGTGTGGTGGAGATTCCACGAAACCATGACCCCGAGTTGTCAACAAGGCAGTGTGCAAGTGGGGGGGTGGCTCCATAATGATGTGGGCTGTGTTTACTTGGAATGGACTGGGTCATCTGGTCCAACTGAATCGATTGTTGACTGGAAATGGTTATGCTTGGCACTTGGAGACCATTTGCAACCATTCACGGACTTCGTGTTCCCAAACAATGATGTCTTGTCACCGGGCCACATTTTGTTTGTGATTGGTTTGAAGAACATTCTGGACAATTCGAGCAAATGATTTGGCCAACCAGATCACCTGACGTGAATCCCATCAAGCATGTATGGGACATAATCGAGAGGTCCGTTTGTGCGCATCATCTCGCACTGGCAACGCTTTTGCTGTTGGACGGCTATGGGCGCAGCATGGTCCTATGTATTTGCAGGGGACTTTTAGTGACTTATTGAGTCAATGCGACATCAAGTTCCTGCACTAGCCAGGTAAAAGGAGTTTCGGCATGATGTTAGGAGGTATCCTGTGATTTTTGTCACTTCGGTGTATTCTGTGCGTACAGAAAACATGTAGAAGTTTGTCACATGTGCAGCCCAAAAACAGATGGAATACATCTTTCCATTGAAAGACCACGTGGTAAACATGGAATTGCTATCTTTTTTCGCCCAAATATCCAGACAGCTGTCACAGAGAAAAACAGCATTGAAACTTCCATTCTGGCAATAGCTCATTGCACCATTTCATCCCTTTATAAAATTCTTATTAAAGACTGTGTTTGAGAGGGCTAAAGACTCACAAGGAGGGGCAAAAATATAGTAGGCAATATTGCTGAACAGGTAGTCAGGGAGAGTGCTACGTAGTGTCAACATGACCCCTGTTCATTACGTTACATTGTCAGTAAGAGATGTTGTCTCTCATGTTATATTTTTTACACCTTGTTTATTTTAAGGGATTTCCTTCTGGCAGAGTGTGGTTGGTCACATTTTGGTTTGTTCTTGCAATTATTTCTTTTTTGGTACTCTAGTGAGAAACTATTGACTTTGAATGTCTCCGTCTGTCAAATTATTGGTTTCAGTGACGCTAACTTGCTACCTGTAGCAAATAAGTTATGCGAGGTGTGTTTGTAGGTAGGCTTCAGCTGCAAAACTGCACCGTCCCTCCCACATGGTGGCCATTCATGGCAGAGTCCCCACCACTATTGGTGCCATCTCCCATACCGTGACACCGAGCAAGATGGCTCAGTGGTCAGCATACTGGACTCCCATTCAGCAGGATGATGGTTCGAATCCATGTGTGGCCATCCAGATTTATGTTTCTCACAATTTCCATAAATTGCTCCACATAATGGTTCCTTTGAAAGGACATGGCTGATTTCCTTCCCTGCCCTTGAAATGTGCAGAGCTGGTGCACCATCACTAATGACCTCGATATTGACGAGACATTAAATCGCAGTCTTCCTTCCTTCCTTTCTTCCGTCCCATCTGCTCAGATATGGGCCAAGTTATTTTGTGCACCTTCTTGGCTGAATGACTTTTTATATCATCCCAAAGGTGCTCATTTTTGTGGAGACTGGCAAAAACTTCCAGCCCATGCGCTGTTCAAACAACTCCAACAACAGCACAAAAATCTCGACACTCAAATATATTTTTAACTGATAATTTGTCACCTCTGCAGAAGTGTTATCGATTTATTTCATACAAGTTTTCTATTTTGACACAAAAGAAAATCACACTTAGAGCTAAAAACTCAGTGCAGATATTTTGTATCTCAGTGATTAATGCTTTTGTGTATCCGTGTTTTTTGAGCCCCTGATCACTACTCCTCGAGGTGAAAAATTTGGATGATTTGCCTCTATTCTTAAAAAACACCGTTAAATTTATTTGTATCATAGCAGATAGAGCCAGTATTAAAAATTATTATGTTTATCACATAGTGTTGAAATACACACCTTTGCCCCATCATGAAATATGTCTCGAATGTGGGAAAAGGTGCTCATAGCAGTGTGTTAGAAAGATTTTTACTCATGACTTATTGAGACAGAAATCCATTATGACAAGCTGCTGGTAAGTCCTTGGGTTTATAAAGAAAACTGCTGTTATGGGTTTGAAAAAAAAATTATTTGCCCTGAGCTCAACACAGCTTCTTTAACCTATCTAAAATAAATAATTTTAAAAAAAATCAATTGTGCTGGAAACCATTCATCTGCAGCCCTTCTATGTTCCTCACTGTTCAGATATCATCTTCTCTTGAGCTGTTTCTTGAGGTTTGGGATCAACAATGGTATGAGGGTGGATGTTTGAAGATTTTTAAGTGAAGATCTGCCAGTTTTTGTTTCATAATGGCTACCTTGTGAGGAGGGACATTGTAGAAACAAGATTCCTTTTCTTAGCTTTCCTCAACTTTTTGAGTTCGTTGCAGTTCGTCAAGGAGTTTATCGTAGCACCCAGTTGTATGTAGTCAATAAATAGGATTCTATCTTTGTCCCAAAATATGGGTGTGACCAAGTTGTCTGCTGGTCTTTGTGTTTTGAACTTCTTTGGATATGAAGAACCACTGTGTTTCCATTCTTTGACCTCTGGGTCGTAAGTGTATATCCATGTTTCACGCATGGTGACGAGGGAATCCAAAAATCCCACAGAATCCTGGTAAAATTAGACTGAATTGGGCTGTGAAGCAACCCCTCATTCACGCTTTACATCTGCATTGAGACTTAGGGGAGCACATTTAGTCCAAAATCTCATGAATAATTAATATGACCCACATGCTCTTGGGATACTCCCAGGATCTCTATTATCTTTTTAGCAGTTATCCTCTGATCTTCCAGGATCATAGACTGAACAGCACCCACTGTTTCCAGAACTGTGACTTCCAGGACACTCTTCATATTCAGCACTGAAATGCTTTGTATCAATTGCAGCAACCCAGTCCTCTATACTGGAGTAGAAAGGGCAGTTGTCACCAAATTTACCAGACGTATCATCATAAATTTGTTTGAGGTGAAGTCATAAAATTGTAATTAGAACTTATAAATATGAAGGATGTGTAATCAATGTTTTGTTTGTTTGTTTGTTTGCAAAAAGTCTCTATTCTTGGTATATATTGAAGTTGCTCTGTGACAGTACACCGCAATAACTCGTTGTTGGCAATAGCAAAAATGTTGCAGCTGTCATGTGAATTTGCCTGACGCTGGAGTAACATTTCTGTAGCTGCCAAAATGAATTAACTCACATGTTGCATTTTTGGTGTCTTTCAGTCTTTATGCAGTTGATAAACAACGTTATTTGTGTATAAAGGTGAGGACAAGGCTGCTTGATTTTTATATCTGTAGTTTTCTGGACCAGTATCAGACTACACTCTCAGTATCAGTGGTCTAGCAGAAAATAAATTGTAATATAACACACATTATATGCTGTATGCTACATGTTATGGGACTTCGGATGTGTTTATAATTTTGTGTGTTTTCTGTTAGACTGTCAAGTACTTACTTGTATTTTATTTTTATGCCTTCATAGATTTTTTGCAGGTGATGTATTTAATTTTATATCATTTCCAGCACATCCTATAATTAGTGTGAATGAGACAAATCTTGCTGTATCGTACCAGTGATACATTTTCTTGTCAAAAATGTTTATGAATTAATATATAAAGCCTGAAAAATATATGTTGGTCAAACAGGGAGAAGTTTTAATACGAGATTGCGAGAACATATGAAAATCAGTGAAACCGATCCATCAGAATTCAGTACACGTCTGAGAGAACTGACGATACGACAGACATAGCACAGTGCATATATATTTTACAAGTGGTTCATAAAGGCAAATATCTAACGTGAAAAAGGATCCGAGTTGTGTTCTTAATGAGCTGACCATCCGAGTAGACAATAGTTTTATCAAAAATTTTAAGAGTATCCTCATTCAAAGATGAGGCAACCTTTTAAGCAAAACATAAAAGATATTACACTCATTATATTTATACATTTTACTTTTATAATAACTATATTTTGTATATTTATTAGAATAGGCGAAACAAACAGAGATTGCACACTTTGCCCAAACCAGAGAAAACAGTATGTGTGAGAGACTGAGAGTGATAGAGTTATGGCACTCTAGCTCATCAAAGGTGTTTTTTAACTATAGTTGAATTCTTTTATCTTGGCGGCTCGCGCATGCCCGCCCAGACGCGGGAGATTGCTGCGTTGCCAGTTGCACACGACGCACGCGCCAAGAGAAGCAGAGCCATAGTATAGTATAGTTCGCAAGCTTACGTTTAGGGGGGAGCGCGCAGTTTATGAAGTAAAGCCACCACGACCGCATTAATCCTTTCGCTGCTACAGATATGTGCTCCCCGCATTCCGCGCTCTGCGCGATTTTGTCACTGCACTGCTCGCCTGTGCTGACACATGGTGTTTCCAACTGCTTTGACACACTTATCATTCGATTCCACAAAAACTATTTGCCCCAAAAATTAGATTTTTTCACATCTTCTTGACTGATACCTTCCCCCCACTTCCTTTGACTGATTGAAGTGCTTTAAAATAAAGCCAAACGCGTCCGGTGTAAATAAAACTATTATTACAGTCGCGAAAGACGGAATATTTCTCAGTATTACATACGACACCTATGTGGTACTTAAATTAAATGAGATATTGTTATACAGTAAATTTTATATGAAATGTAGGTACCTTGTCCACATTTCATTCTCAATATTGTGGCAACTAAAATCGACCATACGGAAAGTATACGCTATGGACTTTTACCTCTGCAAACTTTTTCAAAATTTCGTGCAATGGTTTACTACATTTAATGCTGCACAATAACTGGGTTGAACATCGAAACAAAATTAAGTCATTTATGGGGGGAAGGTATCAGTCAAGAAGATGTGTAAAAATCAAATTTTTGAGCCAAATAGTATTTGTGAAATCGAATGATAAGTATGTCAAAGCAGTTGGAAACACCATGTGTCAGCACAGGCGAGCAGTGCAGTGATGACAAAATCGCGCACAGCGCGGAATGCGGGGAGCACGTGACTGCAGCAGCGAAAGGGTTAATGAAGAGACAAAGCACTAGAAATTTCAAAAAATTGCATTCAAACGAATATAATTCGTGAAGTAAGACACTTCGATAATGTTTTTAAATAAAGGAAATATTTAGCAACGCACAATTGTTTTTAAATAAAGAAAATATTTAGCATCGCACAAGGTTTGAACTCTTCACCTTTTGCTTACTAACCCAACGCCTTAACCGTTACGCTAGCGCAGCTCCTAGTACAACGCTACTCCATAAGGACTATAACAGGTAATGCAAAATTCTGACAAACACTATTGGTATGCCTATGAATTACTCGCACTTCATCGAAGTACAATAGGAAATAAACAATTACCGCTGTTCTTTATTGCGAAAAAGCGGTTCGTGAAATTGATACAAACACCTTTCCTTGCTATCGCCTGAATTAAGAGTCTTATTGCTTGTTTGGTTTAACTAATTAATAGAAAATGAAGCAATTGGTATAAAGAATGGTTTTTCCAAACTTTCAAAAAACAAAGTCTGCTATCAAGACACTGCTTTTGTTCTATTACTTTATTTATGACTGAACGTTTCTAAAACTGAAGACACTCGTCCGTGCTCTGCTCTGCAGTCGAGATCTGGCAACGTCGTTCTCTGTTCATTGGCTGACTGTATTTTTTGACGTCAGATGCGCAGAACGAACCTAAACTCGGCCGCCAACATAAATGACGCGCACTTTAAGAACTTTTAATTCTCTTTTTTGAGTGCCTATCGATGACTCAACAATTCTGCTGCTTAGTGAGTGTTCTCCTTTACTCCTAAATTGTTTACTACTGATATATTTTACATCTTACACAGCAAAATATTACAAAGATGTGCTGGAAACAGTATAAAATTAACAGAATGTCTGAAAAAACTTCTATGAAGGCGTAAAAATACAAGGAAGTACTAGACAGACTAATACGAACCATGCAAAATTACACTCTCATCCCAACTCTCATAACACACCGTGTATAGCATGTATTATGTATTATTTTACTATGTATCTTTGATAGAATCACTTATGATAAGTGCTTAGCTTTATACCTGTCTGGAAATTCAAAAATATAAAAAGTAGGCTGTCCTGTATTTATCTTTATATCCAAATAATGTCATTTATCAATGAATTCTTGCACTGTGGACTGCTCTAATTTGTCTCTGCTCCTCTGCTGGATGCTGTGGTGCTTTGGCATGAGGATTTCAATGTATACCAACAATAAAGATATACACTCCTGGAAATGGAAAAAAGAACACATTGACACCGGTGTGTCAGACCCAACATACTTGCTCCGGACACTGCGAGAGGGCTGTACAAGCAATGATCACACGCACGGCACAGCGGACACACCAGGAACCGCGGTGTTGGCCGTCGAATGGCGCTAGCTGCGCAGCATTTGTGCACCGCCGCCGTCAGTGTCAGCCAGTTTGCCGTGGCATACGGAGCTCCATCGCAGTCTTTAACACTGGTAGCATGCCGCGACAGCGTGGACGTGAACCGTATGTGCAGTTGACGGATTTTGAGCGAGGGCGTATAGTGGGCATGCGGGAGGCCGGGTGGACGTACCGCCGAATTGCTCAACACGTGGGGCGTGAGATCTCCACATTACATCGATGTTGTCGCCAGTGGTCGGCGGAAGGTGCACTTGCCCGTCGACCTGGGACCGGACCGCAGCGACGCACGGATGCACGCCAAGACCGTAGGATCCTACGCAGTGCCGTAGGGGACCGCACCGCCACTTCCCAGCAAATTAGGGACACTGTTGCTCCTGGGGTATCGGCGAGGACCATTCGCAACCGTCTCCATGAAGCTGGGCTACGGTCCCGCACACCGTTAGGCCGTCTTCCGCTCACGTCCCAACATCGTGCAGCCCGCCTCCAGTGGTGTCGTGACAGGCGTGAATGGAGGGATGAATGGAGACGTGTCGTCTTCAGCGATGAGAGTCGCTTCTGCCTTGGTGCCAATGATGGTCGTATGTGTGTTTGGCGCCGTGCAGGTGAGCGCCACAATCAGGACTGCATATGACCGAGGCACACAGGGCCAACACCCGGCATCATGGTGTGGGGAGCGATCTCCTACACTGGCCGTACACCACTGGTGATCGTCGAGGGGACACTGAATAGTGCACGGTACATCCAAACCGTCATCGAACCCATCGTTCTACCATTCCTAGACCGGCAAGGGAACTTGCTGTTCCAACAGGACAACGCACGTCCGCATGTATCCTGTGCCACCCAACGTGCTCTAGAAGGTGTAAGTCAACTACCCTGGCCAGCAAGATCTCCGGATCTGTCCCCCATTGAGCATGTTTGGGACTGGATGAAGCGTCGTCTCACGCGGTCTGCACGTCCAGCACGAACGCTGGTCCAACTGAGGCGCCAGGTGGAAATGGCATGGCAAGCCGTTCCACAGGACTACATCCAGCATCTCTACGATCGTCTCCATGGGAGAATAGCAGCCTGCATTGCTGCGAAAGGTGGATATACACTGTACTAGTCCTGACATTGTGCATGCTCTGTTGCCTGTGTCTATGTACCTGTGGTTCTGTCAGTGTGATCATGTGATGTATCTGACCCCAGGAATGTGTCAATAAAGTTTCCCCTTCCTGGGATAATAAATTCACGGTGTTCTTATTTCAATTTCCAGGAGTGTATTTCTGCAGCCAAAAAATTAAGTATGTCACTTTATTTATTTTGATGGGTTAGTGAAAGCATTTTGGGTGAGTAGATGTTTGCGCCAGAGACCAACATCCAGTTACCTTAATATCAGAGGGAGGATTTCACAATACGTGACCCTATGCCTATCAAAAAAGTGTTACCTGTTACCCACTCACTTTGTTAACAATGATTGGGTACTAAGAAACATGATGGTGGCAACTACTTTCTTTTTGGAGGGGGAGGGGGGGAGTAGAAACCTCCGGGGATTTACAGGGTGTTTTTTATGTAAGGAGCTTGTCTTTTCGATCAAACAAACAAAACAGCATTTTTACAACAATTTTATTTTTACATGAAAGCATGTATCTTAACTTACTTTCCAACTAAATTTCCTCCAATATTAATGTACTATTTGTAACTATCAACAATCTACTCAATTCCATTCTTAAAGAAATCTGCCTCCAGATTTTCCAACCACTGCAAAGTGGCCATTTTGACATCATTGCCATTATTGTGGTGCTGACCACATCAATGTCTTCAGAAGTACGGGAAGGTGCAGTAACTGATGGCTACTAGATTCGGGCTCCATGGAGTGTGATGAAGTTGTTCGCAGCCATACAATGGCATGAGACCTCATATTCATTTACTTGTATGTGGATGGACATTGCCATGAATCAATAATTTCCTTTGTTGTGCTTGCCATGCATTTTTTTTATGTTACTCCACACAGTTTATTTAAGATATCACAAAATTTTGTGGAATTAGTTGTTACCCCAAGGTCCTAAAATAGTGTGTACAGGGTTTTTGGAACTGTAATTATTTGATAGAACTTCAACAACTTTGGTGATATTGAATGTCTCCATTCCACAGATTTTTTTGATTCTGTTGTAACATGAAGTACAGATGCTTTGTCTCCAGTGACATTTTGGCCTAAATATCCCTCATATTTATTACTTTATTGCTCAAGGAAATTCAAAGCAGTGATTATTCCATTGCATAAAATGCATTTATAGACATTCTTAAGATAAAGACTACGACACACCACAAACAAGTTATCTATATGGCATGGAAATTGGCAGATGCGATTTATTGTGTATTGAAGAAGAGTGAGTTTATGTTGACTTTAATGTTATTTATGAACTATGGTGTTGTACTGCTTTGTTATGTTTATGTTGTAACTATGCAAAAGATGCCACAGTTTATAAATAACATTAAAGTCAACATAAATGAACTGCTTGGAAAAGAGTTGTGCTCATTACTAGTAACAGAAAAATAAAGTAACGTAAAAATAATAAATTGCATCTTTGGTGGGGCATAATATAAAAATGCATTTTGTACCATTTATTGAATTTATGGGACAGCATATCCAAACGAAATATAATAAATGCAAAATTGTGGCACTACTATTCTGCCACTGAGCCAGAATGCCTTTTTGCTTTAGTATGTCTTAAAAATCCAGATAATTAGTTAAAATAGAAAAGAAAGGAGGAAAAATAATCAGGAAAATCTTTGGTCCAAAATATGACAATGATAAACGGAAATACAAAGTAATAAAGAATTTGATGGATAAATAGAACAGATGTGAGACTCAGTGAAGAAGAGGGGAGTTGTATTCTATGGCTACCTAAATAGGTTAGTTGAGAAAAGAATAACAAAAAGTAGTTTTTACTTTTGTGGCACAAAGCCAGAAACATCAGTATCATGAATCAAAGAAGCTAAAGCTGACCTGAGGGAAATGAGAATAACAGAGGAAGAAATAGGGGGCTGAACCACACAATAACCCTGGGTTCGGTGTGGGGTGGTAGTGGTGGGGTGGGTGGCCTGTTGTGGGGTTGTGAACCACTGAGGGCCACGGCGGGATGAAGTCTCTCCGTCATTTCTAGGTCCCCAGTTCAAATACACAATACAATAGGTTTTGACTTTGCACTATGCAGACAGCTGATAGTAGTCTGTGTAAAGTTACACCAGCAGAATAGTTTTCTGGGTGAGCACAAAAAAGATGAATATGTTCCTCTTTAAAAGACTCTGACAGAAAAGTGGTGAATCAGATCTCTGATTCCTCATTCCACCTTCCTCACCAAAGATTTTGGCCTGCAAATGTATCTGCAATCTTATACATCGTTTTACCCAGTCTCTCTTTGTAGTTAAGCATTTGTACTCAGCATCTCCCTCTCACTGCCACAGCTACTGTCTGTCTCCCAATATCTCCTTTTTCTCCCATTGGTTTATAGTATACCCCGCTACCAGTCTCTCCATCACACCTTGGCAGGTGAAAAATTCTGCGGGTCAAACTTATCTTTTCCCATACACCCACGTGTTTAATATTTCAATCCAAAATGCACCTTCCCTCTACCTACATGTTGAAGATCACTGTTGGGGAGGATCCAGACCTTTCAGTCCTATGTAATGCCTCCACTCATTTTTATTTTTCATTTCACTGTCTCCTCTCTTTTGCTCCCACTGTGATTGTCTTTATCCAGCTCTCTTTCTTTTTCACTGGCACCTTAGACATTGTGTGTTCCTACAGGAGCAGTTTTCCATTGGTCCGCTTTATTCCCTTCTTCAGCAGGGTGTGTTGCTTATATTAAACAAATTCTGCAGGTCAGTGAGTTTATTTATATACTTCGACATGTATAAACAACTGAGTACACACAATAGAAAGTTAATCCAAAACTGTTTCTTTAAATATTTCCTGGGTGCTTTGCTCATCAAACGTAATGCACACAAAATGACCAGATTATGCTTTAGATCATACACATAAAAATGTATATTTTTTCTTGCAGTTTTTCCCATATTATGGTTTTTAACAGTCATTTTTAATTCTTTTCAGTCATGTTAAGTCTCTTTGTAGCACATTTGTTTGTCACTGCTATACCATTTTGGGCATATTTGAATAGGCATGAAGTGAAGTGCCCATTATACAGAAACAGCGCATCATTGAGTTTTACTGGTGGAAAAAAAAAAAAAAAAAAGCTGACTAAAAACATAGTTTCGCCACCTCTGAATCCTTATGATGACCGTAGAACCCTTGCTGTTCACTATATCAGTTAAAACTACCTTTACGCTTCAGACTCAATATAAGTATGGTAACATTGAACTTCTGGATCTCATTGACAGAATAATATTGAAAAAAGTTTTGAAGTTCTGTGAGAATTTTTACAAACTGTCATGAATAGCAGTTACAGAAGTTGCTGTCCCAACAACCCCAACAGTTAATACCTTTCATACTCAAAAATCATGGTACTTCAGATTTTTCTCAGGAACTGGTGAGGAAAAAATGGTGCTTTCATTAGCTGCCTAAGGTCCATCCTTCACCATGCCCAGTGCAAAAGAACCAGTCGATTTCCTCAATTTGCGTGCGCTAAAGGAGGTGCATAATGTTTAACTTTTGATCCTGTACAATAGGATAGCTACAGTATTCCCCTTCTTCCAATAGATATATAAATGATCAATAGGCCAAGGGCTGTCAGAAAAGCTTTACACCATATCTTTGTGATCAAGAGAACCCAAGATATGACATCCTGAAAAATCACATTTTTGCACTTGGATTTTTGAAACATGTTGGTACCATGCACTGCACAACCCAATAAAGGCTTTGTTGAAGTATAGATGTTAATGGCAGCTGATTAGTGTAGGAGGGAGAGCACTGCCCCCCCTCCTCCCCCCCGCCATTTCCACAAAGAAAAAAATAGCCATTTTTCTCTTAAATGAAATGAAATAAAATGAACATATGGCTAAATTGGCCAGGAGATGCTGTCTGTGATTTTTCAGCTGTTGAGTGCAAGTATTTCTACTTGATGCCACTTCAGCAACTTGCACATTTTCCCTTATGAAGATGAGATGAAATGATTAGGACAACACAATCATCAAGTCCCCTGGAGAAGAAAATCTTCAACCCTACCAGAAATCGATATAGGGACCCTTCAATCTAGAGGCAATGACCCTAACCACCAGATCACGAGCTGCGGGCTTTCTCCTAGCTCCTATGTAAAGAAATCTAGAAGAAATTACCATAGTTATCATTTTGAGTGGACTAGAACTAGTTACAATTTGTTGTCACCAAGGCTCATAGAAGTTGGCATCAGTGGTTGCTTATAGATGTTAACATATAACTTGACTCATCGCACATCCCTGAAGGCTTCCTTCGTGATGAGATTTATTCGACATGGTGTGTGAATGATTGAATCTGAAAGGCAATGCCACAGGTCACCTTAAAGTTGTAGGTACAATACATCCATGCCACGTTAAGTGCCATAAATTCACCTGATGATGGAGGTTCAACCTTCCAACAAGCATTGTAAAAACAAAAGTAAATAGTGAATAGGTACACTAATGTGTAGTTTCAATTGCTATTTAATCAATCATGGTGAGACCTAACCAAAACTGTTTGTATGTAAAGATAAACAATGACATTTCATTCCAAGATCAACCATCATTACAGAGACTCTTAAGTTATCTAATTTTTCTATAAAACTTTTAGTTGTTTCCATATTTTTGCTTTAGTTTACACCATCCAATCCTCCTCCTTTTTCCTCATACAGATCAAAATAGTCCATCATTTAGATACTTCCATGCACAAATATCTGAGTAAAGCATATTATAAATTGATTTGAGAGTATAT
Organism: Schistocerca piceifrons; assembly: GCF_021461385.2. Classification (NCBI taxonomy): domain Eukaryota; kingdom Metazoa; phylum Arthropoda; class Insecta; order Orthoptera; family Acrididae; genus Schistocerca; species Schistocerca piceifrons. Next base: position 78,930,843 of record NC_060148.1, on the reverse strand, counting down.
CCATCAGCTGTTGTGTGTACCAGAAACCTTGATCTGAACCCCAAAAAGAGCAATATCTTGTAACGACCTTTTTGTATTGCCAAAGTATGCCTTCTGCCATCACAATCAGTTGTGACTTTCTGAAGAGCATGGAATATTTTCTTTACTTCAGCAGTCACCTATCGGCAAGTGCGGGCATTGGTGCTGAAATGCGGCATCATCTCAGAAGTGACAGCACAGTTTTCAATTGTCTATGGGCCAGAGTTTTTGATAACCATAACATAAGCACTCTTAATTTGTGTGTGTGAATGAATCCAACTTACAGTTGTGAAACTTAGACCAACAGCAGGCAAATAATTGCGTGGCAAAATATTGTCAGCATTGACTGAGGAGAATCCTTTTGAGTAAAGTGGCAAAACCAGCAAATCAACGTCAGTGTTATCCAAGAATCCAATGCTACTGGCAACAAGTTAACAACATTCAAATGTAAGCCTCAGTGGAGTGGATACGTGGTTTGCATGTCAAACTCTTATCTCCAGAAGCAAAGCATATACTCAATTTACAAAGGAAACGTACGTATGGAAGCAGGCATAAAAGATAGTGAGTTTGACAGAGCACTCAAAGACCTAAGTCGAAACAAGGCCTCGGGAGTAGACAACATTCCATTAGAACTTCTGACAGCCTTGGGAGAGCCAGTCCTGACAAAACTCTACCATTTGGTGAGCAAGATGTATGAGACAGGCTAAATACCCTCAGACTTCAAGAAGAATATAATAATTCCAATCCCAAAGAAAGTAGGTGTTCACAGATGTGAAAATTACCGAACTATCAGTTTAATAAGTCACAGCTGCAAAATACTAACCCAAATTCTTTACAGACAAATGGAAAAACTGGTAGAAGCTGACCTCAGGGAAGATCAGTTTGGATTCCGTAGAAACACTGGAACACGTGAGGCAGTACTGACCCTACGACTTATCTTAGAAAATAGATTAAGGAAAGGCAAACCTACATTTCTAGCATTTGTAGACTTAGAGAAAGCTTTTGACAATGTTGACTGGAATACTCTCTCTCAAATTCAGATGGTGGCAGGGGTAAAATACAGGGAGCAAAAGGCTTTTTACAATTTGTACAGAAAGCAGATGGCAGTTATAAGAGTCGAGGGGCATGAAAGGGAAGCAGTGATTGGGAAGGGAGTGAGACAGGGTTGTAGCCTCTCCCCGATGCTATTCAATCTATATATTGAGCAAGCAGTAAAGGAAACAAAAGAAAAATTCGGAGTAGGCATTAAAATCCATGGAGAAGAAATAAAAACTTTGAGGTTCGCCGATGACATTGTAATTCTGTCAGAGACAGCAAAGGACTTGGAAGAGCAGTTGAATGGAATGGACAGTGTCTTGATACGAGGATATAAGATGAACATCAACAAAAGCAAAACGAGGATAATGAAATGTAGTCAAATTAAGTCGGGTGATGATGAGGGAATTAGATTAGGAAATGAGACACTTAAAGTAGTAAAGGAGTTTTGCTATTTGGGGAGCAAAATAACTGATGATGGTCGAAGTAGAGAGGATATAAAATGTAGGCTGGCAATGGCAAGGAAAGCGTTTCTGAAGAAGAGAAATTTGTTAACATTGAGTATAGAGTTAAGCGTCAGGAAGTCGTTTCTGAAAGTATTTGTATGGAGTGTAGCCATGTATGGAAGTGAAACATGGACGACAAATAGTTTGGACAATAAGAGAATAGAAGCTTTCGAAATGTGGTGCTACAGAAGAATGCTGAAGAGATGGGTAGATCACATAACTAATGAGGAGGTATTGAATAGAATTGGGGAGAAGAGGATTTTGTGGCACAACTTGACTAGAAGAAGGGATCGGTTGGTAGAACATGTTCTGAGGCATCAAGGGATCACAAATTTAGTATTGGAGGGCAGTGTGGAGGGTAAAAATTGTAGAGGGAGACCAAGAGATGAGTACATTAAGCAGATTCAGAAGGATGTAGGCTGCAGTAGGTACTGGGAGATGAAGGAGCTTGCACAGGATAGAGTAGCATGGAGAGCTGCATCAAACCAGTCTCAGGACTGAAGACCACAACAACAACAACAACAACAACAACAACAACAGTGCAATAAAATAGAAGATGGAGAAATGCTTGATTTATGTTGATAGCTGGGAGGCTACAGCATTTAATGGACAAGCACAGCATTGGATTGTTCATTGCGATGTTCCAGTAGTTCTTTATTGTGATATCAGGTGGTCAAGTAAAGTTTGACCCAGGAGCTAAGACTTCCTGCTATTTAATCCTGCTCGCCTAGTTATTTCAACACACTTGCCAGCAGCTTCTGTTCGAACTTCTTTTCTCGAAGTTACTTCTGGAAGTTAAGAATACAAGTCTGACATCCAGTTCTGTGAAATAAATGTGGGGTTTCTGATTAACAATATCTTGTACTCTTGTTTACAGTAACCGTGTGGTACAAAGCTGTTACATTATCCAGAACATCGCAAAAAAAGTTGACAGGCACAAAGTCAAAGATTTTTCTCTCTTAATTAACAGATTCCAATTCAGTGTACCCATATAACAAATTTTCTCTTGTTCCTGTGGTGTCAGAGGCATTGTCACGACCACTGTCCCTATGTGGTGTGTACCATTTCACTAAGGCAGGAACTGACGACACAGTCAACCGGCAGATACCGCAACTGTGGTGCTATGTTTATCGTCGTCCCGTCTTATAGATATGCTGTGCCCATCCATCTCATGATACGTCCACAAAAGTAAAACATAGATGCAATTCATTATGAAAATAAAGTTTTGATTGTGACAGTCACCAGTTGTCAGTTCGAAAAATGCTTGTGCTATTCTTCAAACAGGAATATTCGCAAACATGAAGTAGATAAATGGCAGGCAAGGAAATAATTCAACAACCATCAGGATGCTGTTGTATATGCAATCGTTCATGAATTTTGTGGAAATGTTTGTGTGTACAGTGTGAGGGAAGTAAAATAGACCACCCCAAATATATCCAGAACATTGAGGTATACTGAGGTGCAGTTTTAGATAAGTTTCAACAATCAGTGTAGTATTTTTTTATGTATACAAGTAATTTTAACATTTATAGCTACTGAATCATGATACACACACTTTTTTGTGGCATTGGAAAGAGCCGCAGAAGGTGACTTCAGCGACATAATGCCTGTGGAACTTGACTAATCAGTTACAAAATAACCACTCCACAAACCAATGTCCTGCTTTCAGGAGAAGAGGCCTCGTGAATGTGTGCCCTCCTGCGCCAGATGTAAAGTAACACGTGACTAAAGTACAGCTTGTGTGTTGACGGAGAACAGAAGCCTCTACTTTCATCTGTAGTAGCAGTCAGACAATTTGCTCATGAAGCTGTTCCGCACTTGCATGCTGAAAGATATCCTGATTATATCAAACATCTGTCTTTCCAAACATCTAAAATAATTTCAAGAAACTCACAGTGTGTAGAACAAAGTATGCCATCAGAATAGAACATCAACTGATGAGAGAAATGCCACTAAAATTTTAGTAGCAATAACACACAATCCGCATGTGACTGTGAAGCATCTTGAAAGTGCATCAAATCAGGCCAAGGAGTGTTATGCAAATATTACATTTCACTATTTTCACAGTTTGCACCAGCAGCTGTGTGGCTATGACTTTCAATATTGTTTACAGTCCTCCAAATGGCTCCTAAGAACAATTTTGTTTGTGTGGCCATCCTCCGCAACAAGCACATAATTAATTGATTTGTAAATGAAACTGCCTTTTCCTGCTGCCACTTAATTTATTTATCCCAGAAGTGTTTTCCCTTTTTCGTTTTCTAAGGCATGATCAGTGGGATCTGTAACAATACAGTTTTATTAGATCTTCTAAAAAGACTGCAAAGTGATGTGGTGTTCCAGTGCAAGATTTTCTTTGTGCCTGAAGCATTGTTTAAAATCCACACGTGAAGCAAACTTTGCCGGTCGCTGTGGCCGAGCGGTTCTAGGCGCTTAAGTACGGAACCGCACGCCTGTTACGGTCGTAGGTTCGAATCATGCCTTGGGTACGGATGTGTGTGATGTCCTTAGGTTGGTTAGGTTTAAGTAGTTCTAAGTCTAGGGGACTGATGACCTCAGGTGTTAAGTCCCATAGTGCTTAGAGCCATTTGAACCAAACTTTGCAATACGCACTACTGGTCACTTCTAAATCCGTGCTCACCGAGAAAAATTAAAGGACGACGACGACCTCAACTGGCCAACACACTGTGCAGCCTGGGGTGCCATTCAGTTTGACAGCAGGACCCCATTGGTTATCATTTGCAGCACCCTTACAGCACAATAGTATGTCGACAATATTCTACTCTTCATTTCATTGCCCTTCGTGGAAAGCCATCCTGGGGTTACATTTCAGCAAGATAATGCCTGCTTGCACACAGCAAGAGTTTGTACTGCTTGTCATCTTACTTGTGGAACCTTATCACGGCCAACAGTGTCACTGGATCCCTCCCCAGTTGACGATGTTTGGAGCATTGTGGGCAGGCCTCTGAAGCCAGTGTGGGATTTTGACCCTGTAATGTGCCAATTGGACAGAATTGTGAAGATCTTTTTCTTGAATAAATCACCCACCTTTTTTGGAATTGAAATCATTTGTTTGTCTGTACATCACAGATTTTGGTCCCATTCAGATAATTTCTTTGTGGTATGTCATCTCTTTTTAGTGTAAGTGTCACTAAAGCCTTCTTTAAAGCTATGGAAAAAAAAATGTTCTTCGATGTAAAATAAGTCATTGTTATGTGAAAGTTCCAGGAGTACATCAGAAAATTCATCACATTGTCTGCTATAACTTGGTGGAAACTGCACCTGCATATAGTTACTCAAACTGAATACCGTATTTACTCGAATCTAAGCCGCACTCGAATCTAAGCCGCACCTGAAAAATGAGACTCGAAATGAAGGAAAAAAAAAATTCCCGAATCTAAGCCGCACCTGAAATTTGAGACTCGAAATTCAAGGGGAGAGAAAAGTTTTAGGCCGCACCTTGAAATCGAAACAAAGTTGGTCCATTGACACAATTTAGATCGAGTGAAAGACGATACAGCTACAATAGTTTGGTTCGAGTCGTAAGCTTAGCAGTTAAGCTTTACCAGGTAGCCATTGCTATGCGTCAGGCGCTCCGTCCGTATTTATACGGGTACCCTTCCTTTTTCACGTGCTTCGTCTGGTTTGAATCGATTGCTTATTTTGCTTTGATCTAGTAAGTGCCGTTTTCTTTGTTATAGGTGTTTACGTCACTCTAAGCTGAAAATGCATTACTGTACTGTGTCATGCATTGTTTGTCGCATTCTTATAGTGCGTGTTTACGGCCTGTCGCCGCACGCGGCATGGCTTGCTTTTGTGCGCGCTACCGCCGCTTACGATTAAAAAAGAGAGGAATTGTCTCATTAGCGAAACAATGGCAAGTGACTGCTACTTGTTGTTACTTACACTGCTGCTTTCTTTGAGAATGATCAACAAGAACCAAATAATAGACTGCGTATTATAGAACATGTTCTGAACGAGAGTAAGGCAAAAATTTTTCTCCGTTTGAAAATCTTTGCGGCCGCTTCTTTAGTAAATCAAATTCTGCACAGAAATTAGTCATTTTAGATTTAAAATAGTCGGTTGCCGTGCTTCATTTCTGACTGTATCACTATTAGGCATAAAAATAATACGAATATAAACAGGACACGATACGTATTTTCTTCCGCGTTTGCTGTTGTCTCACTCTAGTTTCGTAGTTTATTAGGCAGACAGGATTTAAATGAGATAGCAACAAACAGGAAAGAATACATGGCAAAATGTTTATATTCGTATTATTCTTATGGTGAAGTGAATACTGCATGTGATTCACATTTCATCAGGTTCCTATTAGCAACAGGCTTGCCAGTCGGATTTTCGTAGTAAATTGAAATTCTGCTACTTTCGAAGATGAACAATGCGTGATTTGTATTGACTTCGTTGGATAATGTATGAAAATGCAGTGGTCGAAACTCGGGGCGGAGAAAAAAAAGCTCGTCTTCCACCTTTTTTTTTTTTTTTTTTTTTTTTTTTTTTTTTTTTTTTTTTTTTTTTTTTTTTGACGCAGAGGTTTTGGCGCCAGTATTTATCTCGTTGCCTACACAGCATGCCTGTGTAGCGCTACATACATTCGACGGCAGAAGTTAGTTGTGGCGGCACCTACCAACATTTTTCAGAACTTCCGCTTGCTTTGCACTCGATTCTAAGCCGCAGGCGGTTTTTTGGATTACAAAAACCGGAAAAAAAGTGCGGCTTAGATTCGAGTAAATACGGTGACACAATCCAGTAAAACTGGAAGTGATGAAGGAAAGAAATTGCATTCATAGTAATAGAAACCTTATAACTTTGCCATGTATGAAACATTGATGGCACTTTCATTTTTTTAAAATTACACCCTTTAGATGGCGTCGTCCTGTATGAATACATTCGTGAAATCTCCTGTTTAGATTCCTCGTTGACCACTGCAACATCTCATCTAGGATACTGTGAATTGCATTCCAAATTCTCTGTTTTAACTCATCCAGGGTTCTTGGTCGAATCGTGTAGACTTTGCTCTTGAGGTAGCCCCACAAGAAAAAAAATCAAAAACGGATAAATCAAGTGATCTAGGGCGCTGGGAATGTTACCGAATAGTGAGATCACATGGTTGCCAAACAATTATCGCACATATGCCATTGATTGCCGTGATGTCGCTCCATCCGGTTGAAACCAGGCTTCTTGAAGGTTTGGAAATTTGTTCAATGCAGGTGTAATGATAGCTCGTAACATGTCAACACAACAATCATCATTGACAGTTATTGTGTTTCCCTTTTCATTTGTGAAAAAACACGGTCTGATAATCCCACGTGATGAAACACCACGCCATACTGTCACTTTACTAGCGTGTTGAGGGTGCTCATGAATGTCATTAGGATTTGTGTTTGCCCAGTAGTGGTAGTTCTGTTTATTCATATAACCTGTGAGATGAAAATGTGCCCTATCTGACATCCACAACTTTTTTAGAAATTGATCGTCAGTGTTTAGTTTTGTTATCATTTATTGACAGAATCCTAATCGTAACCCGTAATCGTTGTCCTTCAATTGTTGCACCATCTGTAGTTTGTACAGATGAAATTTTAAATCGATATGAAGAATTCTTCGAAGACCCTCCCGGGGCATTCCAAACACTGCTGCTTGGTTACGAATTGAACGCCGTGAGCTCTGCAAGACAGACATCAGTGTTCGTTGGAGAACGCACACTTGTTGGTCGTCTTGTTGGTTTCTTCTTGAGGGCAGAACCAGTCTCTTCAAAGTTATTAATTCAGCATTTTATTGTGTGTTTCAATAAAATAGCATCATGATGTCCTAAATTATAAAAACGTCAAAACTCTCTCTGCACCGCTATCAAACTATCATTGTTTTTATAAAACATTTTTATGGGTAACGTATGCTGTTGTTCATTCCACTGAACCGGGATTACTGAAATGGCAGACTGTTTACTAACTAACTGTCACTGAACCGACAGTGCTGCCCATGGCTGCCACTACTCATTTGAAACATTCCCATTATTCTGTGGCACCCTGTTTTTGGTGTGGTTTTACCCTGCTTAGTCATCAGAGAGTGCACAAGCAGTAAGCTCCTGAATCCGGAAGGAAGAATCGTACTCGTGAGTGAAAGATTGCCTGTTGTGTCACAAGCAAAATCAAAGTTGTGCAGCACTATTCCTACCCATGTTCTCACCAGTCGAATTAATCTGAATAGGAGGGCTCTCTTCAGAAGTCTGCCACCAGCAGTGGAGGGTGAACATTTGACAAGACCAGAACTTGTGCTGGTGAAATGTCGGAAAAATTATTAAATAGTCTGCGGGTGGTCCTGAGACCGAAGTCAGTAAATGACCCTATAAACCTCAACAGTGTTGGTTAATTTCTGATGTTTGGGGTTCACAGTCATGTAATTTTTTTTAAAGGACATCATATTTGTTGTTGACTGTAATGATTATGTATTTCACAATTGCAGTTTTGGCCGTAAAACCATTATCAAGTGGTACTGTAAAAGATTTTACTACAGCACATGACAAACTTTAAAATTCTGCCGTATGTATTCATGTCATTGTCAGAACAACGCCTTTTCTCTTGTAAGAGTGCAGCAGCTTTGATCAGCGTGAGGCTCCATAAATCATGAAGTTATGTAAATTACGTGAACTAATGCCAATATTAAAATACATAACACAAATCACAACAAATCAATGTTCTTACACACGTGTAGGAACCATCCGGTTATTGCGACTTATGTTAACAATTTTAACATTAGCAATAGTTCATGTAATTTGCATCATTTAATGGTGTACGGAGCTTCACGCCCGTTCAGTTCTGCTGCATTCTTAAAGTGAAAAGGCTCAGTTCATACGGTGGCATGTATATGTGTTGGAGGATTTTAAAGTCTGTCGTGTTGAAGTAAAGTCTTTTGCAGAACCATTTGATAATTGCCTTTAAAGCTGCTGATGTAACTGTGAAATAATCTCTACAGTCAATGGTGAATATGATACCCTTTAAAAAACTGAATAATCCTTTAACATGCTTAGAGATCAAAAACATCCTCTTCATTGGCTTTCCCATAGCACAGGTATAATTTTCTAAGAAGCTTCAGCTCTCATTTACATTTGGGTTTTGCGTTGTATCTTTTCATGTCCTCTCTGAAGGCGTATCCAGATTGCTTAGTTTAGTTTTTGATTATATTCATAACGGATATGAGGTCGTGGTTGTAAAAATTAATGTTAAAATGTCAGCTTAACCATCTACTAACAGTTTAAAAAACATTGAATTTATGTGTTTTGAATGTCAAGCCCTTATAAAGAACCAGTATAAACATAAAAAAAAACAATAAAAATAAAATAATGTGCCTATTTCCCTTGGAGTTGTCTCCTAAGATGTACTTCTGCATCACTGCCAACAGATAAAATAGACTAAATTGGAATGGTATATATTGTCCATCGCTTTTGTCAGCATCACAGTAACAGTTATATGCATGCATAGCCCATGTATCTTCATGAAAGTCACTTCCTGTAGACACACAAAAGTGCAAGTGAGCTCATAATGAACACAAACATGAAATTAGAGAGATACTGAAGAAACAAAGATAATATGCAACCATGCCATGTAGTTCTAAAATTTGTCCCATCATAAGCTAACAGTATACTGAAAGGTCACTAAATAATTACAGATATTAAGAGATCTGCAAAGTTTCTGAAACAGTGACTTGTGTGGCATGTACTCATTCTTTTAATGTATTATGATTTCCTGCACTACATATAGTAGTCTCCAATTGTTCCAGTAGATCCAGTTACTTGTTGTTATCTTGAGTATGCAAAATCGCGAGATCCTCACCGATTCCAACCTGGGGGTAGCCACTTTCACGAATATGCATGGCTACGGCTCACTTGTGAAGCAAGATTGTAAGGATGCCTTCAAAGTATTCAGGAAACCGACAGTAACAGATATTTTGATACACAGTAACTCTTGTCTACCAAGAAGCCAAAAACTTTTTATCTTTCACCGTATAATAGATAGAGTATTTAAATTCCCAGTGAATAAGCAAGACAGAATGACTGAGCTAATCTTTATAGAACAGCCCGAGTCAACAGTTATCACAAAAAAAAAGGAAGAAGTAGTGAATAAATTAGTACACAAGAAAAAGCATATGAATGTAAAGGATAATTTTTAAAGTCAGTGCCGTACTTAAGGCCAACAGTATGTTGCAATTTGAGCTAAAGAACAGTTTACAACACAAAGTCGATAAATGCTAAAGTGCTAGTATCTGCAAAATTGAGTGTAACACTTGCAACACAAACTATATATGCCCATCTGGTAGTCACATCAAGTTAAGGTACAAAGAGCGTAGGGATGTGTTTGGCTTAACAGTCTTGAGAAGTCAGCCGTAGTCATGAAATTGGCCACCTAATGTTAAGAGTTGGTGAAGATATCACAAATTTACATATGAGCCTACAACGTAAAGGCAAAAAACTGAATCTACTAGAACGATAGATCACTGTACAAAGTGCAGAAACTAACAACACATTAAATGAGCAGCTTATACGATACACATGCAACTTTTTCAGAGACTTTGCAGGTTGTTTTTAGTATCTGTAATTATTTAGTGACTTTACAGTACAGCATTAGCTTTCTGTTCATGAAGAGATTTGAATTTTTTTGTTACGCAGCGTGGTTACCCACCAGTTCTTTGGGATGTCTTTAGTATCATGTTTGCATTCACAAAGACCTTATTTGTGCTACTTGTGTGTTTGCCTGTGAAATGTGGCTTTCAGGAAGTTACACGGGCTGTGCATGCATATAGCTGTTATTACGACAACTCATCATTCTATTTTAGCCCATTTTGTCAGCTGATGGATGCAGTGTTTACACTGTAAATTTCTGATTGAGCTGGTAATGTAACATTGATTAGTTTAGTTTAATTTACATCTACATTCATACTCTGCAAATGACTGTAAAGTGCACGGCAGAAGGTACTAAGTGTGGTACCACATGTTAGCGTTTCTTCCTGTTCCAGTCTCTTGACAGCTTGAAAGACTTTGCGCTTACTGGGAGCGATAAGCAGGGTGTTATAGTATATTCCAGTATTTACCACTTAAGGCTGCCTCTTGAAACTTCATGAGTTGACTTTCATGGGCCATTTGACATCAGTCTTCAAGCATCTGCCAGTTTTAGGTTTTCAGCATTTGTGACACTCTCCCATGGGCCATACAATCCTGTGACCTTTCATGCTGCACTTCTTCATATACATAGGTATATCTGGTAAGGGTCCAGTACACTTGAGTAATACGAGTACTTTAAGGTGGGTCTCACAAGTGTTTTGTAACCAACCTCCTTTGTAGAGTGACCACATTTTACCAATACACTGCCAGTGAACTGAAATCAGCCTCCTGCCTTCACGCAACTGAGACAGTATGAACATTCCATTTAGCGGAGATGCTGAGCCGCGATAGGCACAACAAAATTATTCACACAATTAAAGCTTTCGGCCATTAAGGCCTTTGTCAGCAGTAGACACACACAAACACACTCACGTAAATGCAACTTGCACGTGTGTGTGTGTGTGTGTGTGTGTGTGTGTGTGTGTGTGTGTGTGTGTGTGTGTGTGTCGCGACTCAGCATCTCCGCTATACATCTACATCTATACATCTACATCTATACTCCGCGAGCGACCTTACGGTGTGTGGCGGAGGGTACTTATTGTACCACTATCTGATCCCCCCTTCCCTGTTCCATTCACGAATTGTGCGTGGGAAGAACGACTGCTTGTAAGTCTCCGTATTTGCTCTAATTTCTCGGATCTTTTCATTGTGATCATTACGCGAGATATATGTGGGCGGTAGTAATATGTTGCCCATCTCTTCCCGGAATGTGCTCTCTCGTAATTTCGATAATAAACCTCTCCGTATTGCGTAACGCCTTTCTTGAAGTGTCCGCCACTGGAGCTTGTTCAGCATCTCCGTAACGCTCTCGCGCTGACTAAATGTCCCCATGACGAATCGCGCTGCTTTTCGCTGGATCATGTCTATCTCTTCTATTAATCCAACCTGGTAAGGGTCTCATACTGATGAGCAATACTCAAGAATCGGACGAACAAGCGTTTTGTAAGCTACTTCTTTCGTCGATGAGTCACATTTTCTTAGAATTCTTCCTATGAATCTCAACCTGGCGCCTGCTTTTCCCACTATTTGTTTTATGTGATCATTCCACTTCAGATCGCTCCGGATAGTAACTCCTAAGTATTTTACGGTCGTTACCGCTTCCAATGATTTACCACCTATGGCATAGTCGTACTGGAATGGATTTCTGCCCCTATGTATGTATATGGTGAATAGCAACTTTCCTTCTCTCGTATTGTTACATTCCATCATGGATTTTCCATTGTTTGAACATTCCATTTCGTATCCATAGAAATTGTTACATCCAGGTATTTATATAAGTGCCAACAGCTGTGCTATGGTGGTAACACTGGTTCCCGTCAGATCAGTGGAGTTAAGCACTGTCACACTGGACTAGCACTTGGAAGGGTTCCCATCTGGGTCAGCCAATCAGTATTGGCAGGCATGGTGCACTCAGCCCTTGTGAGGCCAATTGAGAAACTTGTTGAAGGGGAGAAGTAGCGGCTGTGGTCACAAAAACTGACAATGGCCAGGAGAGTGGTGCGCTGACCACATGCCCCTCCATATCTGTATCCAGTTACATCTGTCAATTGAGTATGACATGGTGGTTGGTCAGTATTGTTGGGCCTTCCTAGGCTCATTCGGATGGAGTTTAGTTTAGTTTTTATTTATATAAGATGCTAATTCAACTTATGACTTGTTTATGTTGGAATTGTAGAATACTATTTCTTTTAATTTTGTGCAGTGCACTGTTTTATATATCCGGACATTTAAAAGAAGTTTGCGGTCACTACACCACTTTGAAATCTTATCAAGATCTGACTGAGCATTTTTGCAGTTTTGTCTAGACGGTACTATATAATAGTCAACTGCATTATATGCAAAAGGACTGAGGTTACTATGAATTTTGTCTACGAGGCTTGACTGAAAAGTAATACCTCCACCTTCATAACTCTTCAACAGTTGGCAGCATTGGTATGTGGCAGGTGCTGGCTTGTTCCATAGCCTCTTCTCTACAGCTCCAGTTGGCGGGAAGTCTTAGCATTGAACAGTTATGTTGTTCCAGTGTAAAGTATGGAACCCTGCACAGATGGTCATTCAATGCGATTTAAGCAATGTGCAGTCATTGAATTCTTGACAGCAGAAGGTGCCACCCCAAAGGAGATTCATCAGAGGATGAAAGCAGTTTATGGTGATTGTGTTGATGTGAGTACTGTGTGTCATTGGGTGAGTAAGTTTGATGATGTTGATGTGGGAACATCTGTCCTGCGTGACAAACAGAGATTTTAACATCATGTGACAGCAACCACCGAGTTTCACAAGCAGAATGTTGACAGATTGATTCAGGATGATCGTCATATCACTCAGAGAGAAATTGCAAGCACAATCGGCATTTCACAAAAATGTGTAGGTCACATTATTGCTTTGTTTGGATATTGAAATATCTGTGCACAATGGGTATCCCGGATGCCGATTCCTGAAATGAAAGCGCACAAACTTGAAATTTGCCAGGAACTCCTCTCGCATTACGAGAGTGAAGGTGATGCCTTTCTTCATTCAGTTGTAACAGGAGACAAAATGGGGACATCATTATGCTTCTGATCAAGACGTTGAGAGAACTGTCAGACTGTGGTTGCGGAAACAGACAGTCGACTTCTTCCGTGATTGCGTAAGAAAACTTGTTCATCTTTGGCAGAAATATATCCAATTGGCTGTTGATTATGTGGAAAAGTGAGTATTGGTAATTGAATATCACATTCTAAGGATTATTTCTGCGTCTGATTTGTTAAAATATTCCCATCCAAACCCAGTAAACAAAGGCGGAAGCATAACTTTTTATTCAACCCTCGTACTTGACCATTAACTTACAACATGAATAACAAGGGTCCCATTACACTTCCCTGAAGTTACGTCTAGTTCTGTTGATGACACTACATCCAAAATAACATGCCTCCCTACCAATAAATCCTCAATTCACTCACATATTTTATTTGATGTACCAGATAATCATACGTTTGTTAGAGAATGTGTGTGCTTGTGACCCACATCATATACCACCTGATAAGACGGTAGCCTTAAACATCAGAGGCTGGAATCGGCTTATCTCGTCTCATAACAAGGAGTATCAGAACACGGATATGGTGAGATCGTTCCTCTTCCTCACACCTTCTGGAGCCTTTCCCCTAGAGTACTGCGTGTGGCCTCTGCCTGCTGTCGCTGCACAGAGCTCTGTTTTGCAGATTGCTGGAGACGGCATGTTGTCGCAGCTGGTGTGGAAGGTGCGAACGGTATGACAGCCGCCAGCGGGGCTCGTCCTTTCGCGCCATCGCGACTGCCGACGCCTGTGACCGGCTCCCGAGCAGTGAGCGTCACCGGCTTATCGACACCCTCTGCCGTAGCTCGCGCTGTCGGTCGCGTTCGCCTGCCGAGGCACTGCTCGACACCGGAGCACAGTTCCTCGTACTTGCTCCGAGGCCACTGTTGCCACGATATAGCACGATGCACCGACTGCAAGGCGTAACATTCCTTGTAATAAGATGGCTCTCGAAGCAACGTGTAGGTTGTCAGACATCTCTCTCTGGAGGAAACAGTTGAAACATCTTCAGGAATTCTGCAGTCTGTGTCACGGTTTAGGCAGTCATCTATTTGCGACCAGAAAGTGTACGTCGTGTTCAGATTCAGAAATAACCTAAAACCGTAAACGGTGCACAGAATGTGTGCAGATTGCACATTCTTCAGGCTTGGAAGTACAAAAGAGAGAGTAAAGGGTAACAATATTTGTTAGAACCAACAATTGGACAAGTCTTCATGGTGTAACTCTAAATCTGTGAAGTTTTGGTATTGCTGCTGTCACCAGTACCTCCCTTTTTCTATAATATTTCATCTGCAGAACTTCCAATCATCTTCCAAGTGACTGTAGGACAGCTTTTTGACTCGCTCTGAAGTGGTTGGATGTCTTGCAGCTGAAATACCAGGAGGAGAGAGGTATTGATGACAGCAGCCTGTAATAGGGAAATTAACAATTTATCGATGATAATAACCACCTTGAGCTTCATGACTGTGGATCAGATTACTTGGAGAAATACAGGAGCCACCCACCTTTTAAATAGCTTTGTTTATACCTGTTTACGTATTAGGTTTTCACTTCTCTATAGGTGTAATGAAAATATAAAAGTATGTGAATATAGGCTTTCCCGGTGTATACTGCTGATGAAATCTTCTCGGGCTTCCATCTGGTTAGCTGTATCAAAAATCCGCAACGTTTTGATAAGTTTCATTCTCATCATCTTCACCAGGAGATGATGAGAATGACACTCATCGAAACGTCACGGATTTTCGACGCAGCTACCCAGATGGAAGCCCAGGAAGATTTCATCAATATAAATTTATTAAACAACTGAAGATGGGAGAAAACCCAAAATGAATTTCAGCGTAGCATAAATAAAAATGTATAAAAAGTGGGCAGTTGCTGTATTTCTTCTAGTAATTGATCAATAATTACGTATCTGATGGAGTGTGTCATTGCCATAGTGAGTGAGTTACTTCGTCTCATTTTTTAACTTTGAATCTCTCACATGGCCTGCTGAATGTAATATCTTCCTCTTGCCTTTAATAACTATGCAACTATTTTACCAAACTCTTGTGCTCCATAGGAATTTGGAACTCACAAGGAACAATGAAAACTTTTGTCTTACATATTGTGCCATAATGTCATGTGTCTTTTATACTTTGTCACTTATGTTCACAGTGCCATTAACTACCTAGTTGTATCTTCACCGTGTAGCACCACTCACTTCAGACCTTTTGATGAAAAATCTCAAGAGCATTGAAGAATGAAATGGCAGAACAAAACTCTCTGCTAGTGCTGAAGCTCTATCAATTTAAATATGTTCGGACAAATTGATAGCACGAAACGTAGATCTGGTCTGTCTTTAGTCCCTGACAAATGAGTACCTCTGGTTTGCTATCAGTTTGTGTCTTTTGCATGTGCCGCTCTTTTTCACAAAGCTGGTTTTATGTTAATCTTTCTTACGCAGATGGAAAATAGATTGGCCTTCTTTCGGAATTGCACATATCATGGCAAAATAGGCTAAACATTTGTTTCTTTATATTTCCACAACAAGCTCATAATAATCACCTCATCATCCACTAGAACGATGACACCAGGTAATTTTGATGTCCCTGTCACAGTATGTGTGCTTTCTGTGTAATCACAGACTCTTCTGCTGCTTTGGTTTACAGCTTTTAGTTTTGAGAGTCAGTCTGTCAGTATTCCAGTTCCTCTTGTTGGCTCAGATGTTTTAGATTGTATACTGTAATATCGACAGGTAATTTTGGGACTTCGGACTAAGACCGCATGAGAACTACTAGAGGCGCAGTTGACGGAGACATTTATTACCGAGCAAAATGAACTTCTGACCTGATCAAAGTGGCAGCATTGCCATGTTTACACTTGAAACTCAGGAGGGGGAGCCAGTGATAGTATACACTTGGGTATCGTTAGAAGTGGAGTGTCACCACATGCTGAATGTCTGTATGTCAATATCCTGTGAAGCAGAACAAATAATTGTTTCTCTTTTTTTGTTAAAAAAAATTGGACATAGTGTCTATTTTTTCACACTGTCATCTCATTTGTACATGACGGCTTGTTTATTCTGACACGTTTTAAAATCAGATCCCATAGGCAGACCAGTTCTTCTCAGAATTTCCCTGCAAAACTCCAACAAAACGCAGCAAAAGAACCTGTGTGAATTTTTTGAAAAACTTATGTAACTTTCTATGGTTCAAAAATATGGAAGATTGTATTGCCTGATTACACTTTATTTCAGATTTTCGGTGTAACATGTCGCATTTGCACTTTGCTGCTTCTTCACAGGATTAGATACACAAATTCCACTCCGATCGGCAGTCGTGTCCCTCGTGTCGTAATTTGTACATTGTCAGCTCACTCAGCTGCAACATTTAGCTCACACTTTCCATCCCATTTTCTTTCACTCATTTGTCCTTCTCACTGCCAATAAGTTTCATTATTTTAACAACAAGCAGTCCTGGCTGCCCGTGAAGGTATTTTCTGGTGGTAACTTTCCATGTCTTCACTGCAAGGTAACAACAAACATTACTTGTTGTTGTTGTTGTTGTTGTTGTTGTTGTGGTGGTGGTGTTCAGTCCAAAGACTAATCTATCCTGTGTGAGTCTCTCCATTTCTTCATGACCACTGCAGCCTACATCCATTTGAACCTCCTTATTGTATTCCAGCCTCGGTCTCCCTCTCTATGTAATTTCTACTCCCCCTATCTCTCTGCATTGTCAAATTAACTATTCTGTGATATCTCAGGTTAAGTCATGTCAAATAATCGCTTTCTTTAGTCAAGTTGTGCCACAAAGATCTGTACTCCTTCTTCATTAAGACAGTAACAAATATCTGACAATATTTACATTCCACGTTTGACTGGGAAACATTCATTCCCTACAAAAGAAAATCCATAATAAGTTCAGTATCCTTGTCTGACGACTGTACAAGATATTATGTCCAGTCTATTCCTTAGTCAGTTTTGGCATTTGCACGTTACTTGAAATAGTTTTTCGTTTCCTGTGGTTCCGTTTTAGGTGGGTTATCCAGTAAGTAATGACCATTCGTTTTTAATAAATTCATAAAATATATTTTAATATCAAGAAAATCGTGTCACTTACAAAGCTGAAGTTTACTTATTTCTCTGTGTAATCACCTTCATTACTTCTGCATTTCTCATAAATGTCCACGAAATTGAGTATTCCATTATCATATCCGGCTGAATAATATGTTCTGTTCGCCACTTACTAATCCTTTGCAAGTGATCTCGCATATATGTTCATACAGTCACAAAGTGAAAAACAAAGAAGAGACATCGAGACGTGTTCCAAATAAGCGGTTCATTCAATTGAATGTAAATCACACTATAGAATGTAGTACCAGGTAACTGTGCTCATTGCCAATCAAGGTGTACAAAACAAATATATTATCTAGTACATGAGACTGAGCCCGAAACTTCTTTCTTTTGTCACATAATTTGACTGTGAAGTACGTTATAACCTTTACTGTTTTGTTCATAGTGTTGGTCTCTTGATCTATTCTATTGTCTCCCCGGTGATTCTATGTCTATATCTTTTTGGGAATATGTGTGTTAGTCAGTTCTGCCTCAGTGATTTATATATTTACTCTGTAACTGCCTTATCCATTCTTTTATACTCTGTATTTGTAACTGTATGTACATTTCTGCAGGTTTCTTCATTCCAATTGTACTACCTGTTGTTCTTATTGAAATTGTTTCTGCTTTTGAAATGTGACAACATGAAGCATCTGGGCAGTAGACGGCTGTACTGTGGTACGCCCTGAGTCAGAGTTGCTTGTCTCGGAGCAGTACTAGTTGGCTTAGATATGTAAAATCCATAATTCCAAGGCACTATGCTCAGATTCACAAATGCCACTGCAATGGTGGTCAGTGTAACTGCAGAGTTGATGGTCAGCAAAGAGATGCAACAGTCCCTTTGAACTGGTACAGTGTGCTTCAATGACACAGAAATATCTCTGATCACACAGTTGTCTGCTGCTTCATTCATGAAGTAAGTATGCATCCTGTGCACTTTACATAGTATTGTTGCCTATCACCTGCAGAGGCCATATGTACTTGCAGCAAATCTGTGGGGAATAAGTTGCAATCACATTTAAAGTTTTCACTGATAACGACCTTTGAAACTGAGTACTTGAAAAGCGTCGGAACACTCGATGGCAGTTGTAATGTAATTGGCTATTATAATGTAAGTGGCTGTTGCAATGTATGTCTTGTCACACGCTCAGCAACAGATGAAACTCATTCTGCCTAGGTTCATGAATCTGCCTATGACAATAATTTTTTGATGATCGCCTTGCTGTATCTCACTGTCTGCTAGCAATGGAATGTGCTACTGGCTCAAAACTGTTACTGTGTTTGTGGTTTGAAATGTTTCAAAAATACACCTCTAATGTGTGTGGGTTTTTTTTCTCTCTCCTCCCCCTAGTGCTGCAAAATGGCTAATGGTAAATATTCCAGATTAACTAAAGTCTGAGACACGTAACAAAATCTGCAGTGGCATTTCTGTTGTACGGGAAGTTTTTCATGAACCTGCTTCCATTCAAACAGTGTTATGATTTGCATATGTGAAATCTGGGCAGGCATAGTGTGATAACCATAGATCACTGGTTGTGAAGACTTATTACTCTGATGTGTCTGTAATAACTGTCTGTGCAATTTAAGTTTTTGTATATACTCGTTGCCTCTGTGTCATTTGGAACAATGTCTGTCTGTTTACACATTCCTAAGTATTTTCCATTGTGTTTCACTGCCTTTTGTGTAAATATGCAAACTAAAGAAGTCTGTTTTTATTACCACGTCTTCTGTGCCGAGGAGTATGTTAATTTATTTATTTACTGCTGTGGTTGTTGAATTTTCAGGCTGTGTGAGAAGAGCGTGCAGGGCGCGTGACACTTCCCTCGCTATACCAGTATTGCTTCGTTTGTATGAGATGTTTTTATTATTTTCGTAACAAGAAAGATGTTGGATGTTGTTGTTGAACTTTGCACATTTTTGTCATGAAATGTTTTATAGCACATGGAAGAAAGAACTTTTTGTAATAAATGTTCGTTCCCTCAAAACTGTGTGTAGGTATTGCTTTCAATTCCCCTTCACTACACGTTACATCATATGCAATCTGCAGTGTTGTCTCTGCAGCGTAAAAAATAAACAAACGGTCTTGTGTACAAAAAATAATGATCCTTATTAATGATGCAGCTATCGGGTGGTGCAAAACCCGTAAGTTTGTAACACAGTTCTTGCCCATTGTGCACTCATAAGTTTTGAACGCCATATGACTGACTTGCAACTTCCTATAAGTGCCACATTGACATTTAAAGCATATTGATCGAACTGGGACGATGTAAAGATAGAAGGACTGAACGCATTTGAAACACTACCCTGAAATTGCAAAAATATAAACTGAATGGAATGTAAATGGTACATATATCAAACAGCAGAATTTGAATAAAGTAATACAATTCTGGTACTCAATTTTGTCAAAGCAGTGCATTTTTTAACTAAATCATGTATGTGAAATCAGGCGGTTTAAATCTACTGAGAAAATCTGTAGGCCTATCTTTCTATTGGGATACATTATTGAAATCAGTGTCTTGTTCACTTGCTAATTTATTAAAACTGATAACCGGTTTTGGTTTTGCTGCCATCATAAGATCTAATAATTACAGCAGCAACACACAGGCACATAGTCAGTGATGTGCATACCACACATGAGCATAGTCAGCACATAACTATGTGCTTACAGCCCTGCTGTGATTTTTAGATCTGATGATGGCAGCAAAGCCAAAACCATCTATCAATTTTAATAAATTAACATGTGACCAAGACACTGATTTCTATAATCTAATCTGTATATGTTAAATAATTCATAATAGTCACATCTGTTATCAGAAAATAACTGCCTGAATTTGGTTATTTGGACCTAGTGTTTTGACTGAGACAGCTCAATTCTTCCAATAAGCTGGATTTAAAAATAGTCAGAATATTGAGTGGTGCTCTCTTATCAAGCTGATGGAAATTACTCACAACAAAATGTATTACCTTTGTCAACAAAAGGTGGTTCTAACTTCCGATAAATGTTAGTAACATTAGGTGTACCTTCCAAAAGGAAAATAAAACTTAAACTGTATCACATGACACCTGACTCAGTAAATATATGCAGACTATTGGGTATGCAGACAAAGAGAATTTCAAGGAAATTTATGTTGTTTTCAAAAGCATATGTTATGCTACATCTGAACCAGCTTGATAATTTAAGAGGGATGAGAATATCAGAGCTTACAGTTGAAAGCAATCTATGAATGCAGTTGATAGATATAACTGTTAGATTGCAATGAATTCAAAAGATTTAAATCGGACCAGATTATGCACACAGGCATAATGGAATCCAACTGTATTTTAGCGGAGCCGTGTGGAAAATGAGCAAGATTTGTATGTAAGAAATTGATTTTTCATGAGGATAACATTCTAGTGAACACGGTACATTCAAAACAGTGAAGCTGCATTTGTTGTGATGGAAATACGTTCTTCACATGCTTTGTTATCAACATTTACCGCTAAGACACTTATTCCTGTTCCCTGAATTCAAGATATGATTTGGTGTGTGATAAAACAGTGATATCAGTTCCAAAGCAGAGTATATTTTATTATCTTGTGGCTGGACAGAACGTATCTTCAGGAAGAGAATTTCCTTGTCCTGTTGATAGAAACACTGCTCTTCATCTATGTCCATCCTTGCAACACCTGGTCCCCAAAGAATCCTATGAATGTGTGTCAAGTAATGTACACTTCTCTGCAGTAATTAACTTTTGAATTCTTGATTTTTATTTATAATCTAATGTAAGCCAGCGGTCACTGCCCCCCCCCCCCCCCCCAACTCAAGAGCCCATACCAACATTGTGGAGCAGCATCATGGGCCGCATATATACCAACCCCATATTATTAATTGGTTAACCTACATAAATTAATATGTACAGACTAGCTTTAGTAAGGGCCACCGGACCCCAAATACTGATTGTTAAAATTCGGCTCCACTTGTTGTACTTTGTATCGAATGATCTCTGTTTAACTGTGACGCTGTAATTGTCTTACAAAGTATTGTGTCGTCTGCATGAGGGTATGATTCATTCAATAATAATAGTAACGATACTGTACTCTTATTAAAATGCATTATGCAATATGAGACCCATCACAAATGTTTGCTAAAAGTGTCTAATGTCAATTTTTTGTTCCACTCATTTTGATGTATTACAACAGTGTTAATTTAATTCCATGTATCGGACTTGAAGATGACTATCTGTATAATTTGCATACATGGATCTATGTTACTTCCATTTGAAATTTACACCATAGCAGCTGGTCAGTATAGGTCTCACATGCCTGTGAGTAGTCGGAACTGGAAGACAAACGATAAAACATCGCCCTTCTCATCCTCTAACTCTGCAGTGCTCAGGTTACTAACCCACAGTTGGAATCAGCCAACTTATAAAAACAGATAGGTATAAAACTTTGTAGGGGTATGAAGTGCAACAACAACATAGGCAGCAGGTGGTACACTTGAATTCATTGGTAGAATGTCTGTCCCGATAGCTGAGTGGTCACCGTGACGGATTGCCGTCCTACAGGCCCGGGTTCGATTCGCGGCTGAGTCGGAGATTTTCTCCGCTCAGGGACTGGGTGTTGTGTTGTCTTCATCATCATTTCATCCCCATCCGGTGCGCAGGTCGCCCAATGTGGCGTCGAATGTAATAAGACCTGCACCGAGGCGGCCAGACCTGCCCCGCACGGGGCATCCCAGCCAATGACGCCAAATGCTCATTTCCATTTCCACTGGTAGAATGCTGAGGAAATGCAGTCAGCCTAAAAATGAGATTGCTCACGTAACACTTGTGCGACAAATCCTAGAATATTGCTGAAATGTGTGGGACCCATATCACATAGGACTCACAGGAGACATTGAATGGATAGAGAGAAGGGCAGAATGAACATTCACAGGTTTGTTTGATCCATGGGAGAGTGTCACAGAGATGCTGAAGGGACTGGACTGGGAGACACTTGAAGATTGATGCAAACTATCCCTCCAAAAGCTACTTACAAATTTCAAGAATCCAGATGATGAATCTAGCAATATACTACAACTCTCTGTGTCACACCCATAGGGATCACGAATACAAGAATAGATTAATTACAGCACCCGCAGAGGCATTTAAACAGTCTTTGTTCCACGCCCCATATGTGAATGGAACGGGAAGAAGCCCTAATATCTGGTACAATGTGACATACCCTTTGCCATGCACTTCACAGTTGTTTGCAGATTATGGCTGTAGATGTTGCTGGTATTGATTGATGTCTCTGTTGCCACGGCATCACCATTCTCAACAGCAGCAACCATTAAAGCAGACGAAGTAAAGCAGCAAGTCCTTCTATAATGAGGTGACAAGAGTCACGGGATGCCTCCTAATATCGTGCTAGACCTCCTTTTCATGGCTTAGTGCAGCAACTGTATGTGGCATCGTTTCAGCAAGTCGGTGGAAGTCCTCTGCAGAAAAATTGAGCCATGCTACATCTATAACCATCTGTAATTTCAAAAGTGTAGGTGTTGGAGGATTTTCTGCACAGACTAATCTCTCGATTATGTCCCATAAACGTTTGATGGGATAAGTGTGGGGTGATCTGGGTGGCCAAATCATTCTCTCAAATGGTCCAGAATGTTCTTCAAAACAATCACGAACAGCTGTGAACCAGTGACATGGTGCATTGTCATCCATAAAAAATCCATTGTTGTTTGGGAACATGAAGTCCATGAATGGCTGCAAATGGTCTCCGAGTAGCCAACCATAACCATTTCCAGGCAATTATCAGTGCATTTGGACCAGAGGACCCAGTCCATTCCATGATATCAGATTCTACATGTACATCTACATAGATACTCTGCAATACACATTTAAGTCCTGGCAGAGGGTTCATTGAAACACCTTCACAATTGTCTATTATTCCAATCTCGTATAGCGAGCAGAAAGAATGAACACCTATATCTTTCCGTACGAGCTCTGATTTCCCTTATTTTATCGTGATGATCATTCCTCCCTATGTAGGTCAGTGTCAGCAAATTTATTTCTGATTCTGAAGGAGAAAGTTGGTGATTGGAATTTCGTGAGAAGATTCCGTCGCAACGAAAAACGCCTTTCTTTTAATGATTTCTAGCCGAAATCCTGTATCATTTCTGTAACCCTCTCTCCCGTATTTGGCTATAATACAAAACATGCTGCCTTTCTTTGAACTTTTTTGATGTACTTCGTCAGTCCTATCTGGAAAGGACCCCACACCACGCAGCAGTATTCTAAAAGAGGATGGACAAGCGTGGTGTAGGCAGTCTCCTTAGCAGGTCTGTTATATTTTCTAAGTGTCCTGCCATTAAAACACAGTCTTTGGTTAGCCTTCCCCACAACATTTTCTGTGTGTTCCTTCCAATTTAAGTTGTTAGTAATTGTAATACCTAGGTATTTTGTTAAATTTACAGCATTTAGATTAGACTGATTTATCGTGTAACCAAAGTGTAACGGGTTCCTTTTAGCACTCATGTGGATTACCTCACACTTTTCGTTATTCAGGGTCAACTGCCACTTTTCGCACCATTCAGATATCTTTTCTAAATCATTTTGCAGTTTGTTTTCATCTTCTGGTGATTTTATTAGTCGATAAACGACAGCATCATCTGCAAACAACTGAAGAGGGCTGCTCAGATGGTCTCCCAAATTGTTTATATAGATAATGAACAGTGAAGGGCCTATAACAGTACCTTGGGGACCGCCATACATCACTTCTGGTTTACTTGATGACTTTCCGTCAATTACTACAAACTGTGACCTTTCTGACATGAAATCACAAACCCAGTCAGTTTTTGTTCCGTAGGCCCAAAAATGAGAGATGATTCTTGTGAGTGTGAAACATGTCAGAAACTGTAACATAAAAAACATAGAACACTTGAATATACCACTCACTTCCCTGGTCATTTGTCAGATTTTCAGAATATGTGAATACGTTACAGTAAATTGGAACTGCTGATATTTACATAATCAATACACTGTCAGAATCAAACATGGTAATGCACTTTTAATAAATTTGTCATACCCAAAGTACCTAACTTAACTGTCATGGCCAAGTGCTGTCAAAACTAAAATCTAAGAGACACTTTTCCTTAAGTTGGTCTAACTGTCCCTGTTAAGATATTCATCTACAGACTAAAAGGAGCTGCGTAGCAAGTCTTTCAGACTCTCTTTAAACTGTGATTAATCTGATATCATGTTTTTAATGGTTGCTAGTAATTTATTGAAAATGTGTGTTCCTGAATAGTGGACCCCCTTTTAGACCAAGGTAAGTGATTCTAGGTCTTTCTCTATATTGTTCTTATTCCTAGTATTGATACTATGTGTTGACCTATTGGTTGGAAATAGTAACATATATACAATGAACATATATACAATGAGTTTCGTTAAGGAATAACTATACTGAGAAGCAATAGTTAGAATACCCAGTTTCTTGAACAGGTGTCTGCATGGTCATCTTGAATTTAAACCACAAATGAGTTTTATTACACGCTTTTGCACTCTAAAAGCTTTTGCTTGGTTCGATGTGTTACCCCAGAATGTGATCCCATATGACACACTAGAATGAAAGTAAGAAAAGTAGGTGAGATTTTTTTATATTTATGTCCCTTACATCTGATATTGTTCAATTGCAAATACAGACTTGTTTAGGCACTTCAGCAGTTCTGTGGTGTGCCCTTTCCAAGTGAATTTATTACTGAGTTGTAATCCCAGAAATTTAACTCTGTCAACCCCTTCAATCTGCACGTCTTCATATGTTATACACATGCTGGAATGAAATCTCTTAACAGGTTTTGAACTGCATATAGTGGATCTTTTCACAAAGTTTAATGACAGTGAATTAGCTTTAAATCATGTATTAATGTCAGTGAAAATTTGATTAAATCTGTGCTGGACTTGCTATTTATTGCAGTGTTTGTATCATCTCCAAACTTAGCATCTGGCAATGTAACAGACAAGAGGTCAAAAGTGTACACAAGAAAAATAGAGTACCTAAGGTGGAACCTTGAAGGACACCGCACATATAATTAATTCCCAATCAAATGAAGATGATCGCTTACTCTACAGGTATTTCACAATGACACTCTTTGTTTCCTGTCAGTCAGGAATGACTCAAACCATTCTACAGCACTGCTGGTGACACCATAATATTCTAATTTACTTAAGGGAATGGTGTGATTCACGTAGTCAGAGGCTTTTAACAGGTCACAGAAAATACCAGCAGTCTCAAATTTGTTATCTAATGAATTACGTACATTCCCACTGTACAAGTAAATAGCCTTCTCTATATCTGAACCCTTAAGGAACCCAACCTGTGACTTGGACAATGTACAGGGTGTCCACAATGAGATTCCAACATTTGAACTCATAAAATCTGAGAGGAAACACAATTTATTGACGATCAAATACAGGGAAATCATACAGCAGCTCATCAAGTTTCCATACGCAAGTGGATGGTTCAGTACTCTTGAACATGGGCACCACGGATAGTGCAAAGAATATCAAGTCTATAGTCAATTTCGTGCCGTATGTTGTGGAGCATCTGTTCTGTGACAAGAGTTGATGACAATTCCTATGCACTGTTTCAAGTCTTGCAGGTCCGTTACTGGTGTAGCGTATACCCGGTCTTTCGCATAACCCCACAAGAAAAAATCGGGGGGGGGGGGGGATGTCGGGCGACGGGGCGGCCAAGGAATTGGACCTCCGCGGCCAATCCATCGTTGCGGGAATGTGTCATTTAAAAATTTTTGGACATCGAGGCTCCAATGGGGTGGTGCATCGTCCTGTTGAAACATCACATTTGGTTGCAGGTCTGTTATCTGTGGCACGGCAAATTGTTCCAACATGTCCAGGCAGATGGCTCCATCCACAGTCGGCTCCTGAAAGAAAAATGGCCCAACAGTGCGATTTATCATCAAACCACACCACACATTAACTTTCGGACTGTCGCGCACGTGTTCCCTAGGTGCATGTGGATTTTCGCACCCCCAGATGCGCACATTGTGACAATTGACAGACCCTGACACATGAAAGGTTGCCTCGTCAGTAAACATCACGCGTGATAAAAATGTCTCGTCCGCGGCAATGCGATCTAACATGACACGTGCGAATTCTTCTCGCTTTGGTCGATCATCATGCTTGATCTCTTGCACAACCTGCACTTTATATGCGTACAAACGTAATCGCTGATGAAGCACTTTGTGCACTGTTGAATGTTTCATACAAAGTTCTCGTCCTGCCTCTCGCACTGACTTCTGTGGACTTTGTTCGAATGACTGCCGCACTTGTTCCACACGATGTTCGCTGATCCCAGGCTTACCACCACCGTGCCCTTTTGCAACACTCCCAGTAGCCAAAACCTGATCACACTACTTCTTTATAGTCTTGAACGACGGGGGCGCTTTGTTGTAAACTCGACGAAAGTTTCTTTGCACTTGGGTCGCCGATTTTTTCTCCGCATACCACCAGACCACTTGTGCACACTCCTTCGTATCCTCCATTTTGCTAAAACAATTGATTGCAGCTCCACTATGGCCACTTGGCGTATCAAATTTGCACACCACAAACTTGTTGAGTTGCTCTGTCTGCCCCTTCAGGATTCGCGGGTCCACCGTCTGAAATGAGAAAGATATAGGATATTAAAATGTTGGAGTCTCATTGTGGACACCCTGTATTATTTGCAGTCATATGCTTAAGAAGATGCTTGAAGACAATATTTTCAAATATTTTTGAAAAAGATGGCAAAAGTGAAATTTATCAATAGTTTGATGGTATCTCTTTATTCCCCTTCCTGTAAACAGTATGTTTTTGTGAATCTGAAAATGTTCCGCTAATAAGAGATTGATTACACAAATAACAATAACAACAACTCAACTTACATGAGCACTCTGATTAACTTCGTTGGTATGTTATCATAACCACTCGAATACTTTGATTTTAAGGATTTTATAATGAATGCTTCTTCTTTGAGAGATGTAAATGTCATTTCCATTTTACTGAAGTTATTTGTAGAGACTGGTCTCAGACATTCAACTGTACTTTTTACTCAAAGTGGTAACACCAAGCTGTCAGTAACAGAAACAAAGTACTTGTCTAAGAGAACTGCAGCACTACATGCACTTGTTACCAACGTCTCATTTATTTAATTAGAGCTATGAGTTCCTCTTCCTTTCTGGCCCCACCTGAGTCTGTCTTCCCTATATCCCACATAATTTTTATTTTTTTGCCTGACAT
This sequence comes from Schistocerca piceifrons, assembly GCF_021461385.2. Taxonomy (NCBI): domain Eukaryota; kingdom Metazoa; phylum Arthropoda; class Insecta; order Orthoptera; family Acrididae; genus Schistocerca; species Schistocerca piceifrons. Next base: position 78,903,218 of record NC_060148.1, on the reverse strand, counting down.
AACCATTTTTTCTCATAATAAAGCTGCTTAGATTTCTGGATTACTTGCTTCAATATTTTGCAGTATTATTTGTAATGCATTACAATGCTGACATCGGAGCTATCCCTGGATAGTAGGTACACCTTCCTTTTTATCCCATGTGATATCTTTATTCCCCACTGTAACCCATGGTTTATTTTGAGACTTCTGTTTGATTTGAGTTACCTTTCGGGGAAAACAATTTTCAAAGGAGGAAGTATCTTTTCAAATAATGCATTGTATTTTTCATTCGAGTCAGTAGTACCATAAGCATCTATCCAGTTCATGTCTTTGAGCAATCTGCTACAATTCTCAATTTTCAACTGATTTATTACCCTCAGATTTAATAGATTTTATATCCTGACAAGTTTCAACTTTTAACATAAGATGCTGGATGTCATGATTGCCCATTTACTGTTGGTTTTGTGATATGACTTTTTTTCCCCTAAATTTATCTACAAAGATACCCTACTGGCCATTAAAATTGCTATGCCAAGAAGAAATGCAGAAGATAAACGGGTGTTCATTGGACAAATATATTATACTAGAACTAACATGTGATTACATTTTCACGCAATTTGGGTGCATAGATACTGAGAAATCAGTACCCAGAACAACCACCTCTGGCCGTAATAACGGCCTCGATACGCCTGACTGGCGTATTGTGACGAGCCAGTTGCTCGCCCACCATTGACCAGACGTTTTAAATTGGTGAGAGATCTGGAGAATGTGCTGGCCAGGGCAGCAGTCGAACGTTTTCTGTATCCAGAAAGTCCCGTACATGACCTGCAATGTGCAGTCATGCATTATCCTGCTGAAATGTAGGGTTTCGCAGGGATCGAATGAAGGGTAGAGCCACGGGTCGTAACACATCTGAAATGTAACGTCCACTGTTCAAAGTGCTGTCAATGCGAACAAGAGGTGACCGAGACGTGTAACCAATGGCACCCCATACCATCATGCCAGGTGATACGACAGTATGGTGATGACGAATACACGCTTCCAATGTGCGTTCACCGCAGTGTCGCCAAACATGGATGCGACCATCGTGATGCTGTAAACAGAACCTGGATTCATCCGAAAAAATGACGTTTTGCTATTCGTGCACCCAGGTTCGTCATCGAGTACACCTTCGCAGGCGCTCCTGTCTGTGATGCAGCGTCAAGGGTAACCGCAGCCACGGTCTCCGAGCTGATAGTCCGTGCTGCTGCAAACGTCGTCGAACTGTTCGTGCAGATGGTTGTTGTCTTGCAAACGTCCCCATCTGTTGACTCAGGGATCGAGATGTGGCTGTACAATCCGTTAGAGCCATGCGGATGAGATGCCTGTCATCTCGACTGCTCGTGGTACGAGGCCGTTGGGATCCAGCACGGTGTTCCGTATTACCCTCCTGTACACACCGATTCCATATTCTGCTAACAGTCTTTGGATCTCGACCAATGCGAGCAGCAATGTCGCGATACGATAAACTGCAATCACGATAGGCTACAATCCGACCTTTATCAAAGTGGGAAACGTGATGGTTTGCATTTCTCCTCCTTACACGAGGCATTACAACAATGTTTCACCAGGCAACGCCGGTCAACTGCTGTTTGTGTACGAGAAATCAGTTGGAAACTTTCCTCATGTCAGCACGTTGTAAGTGTCGCCACCTGTGCCAACCTTGTGTGAATGCTCTGAAAAGGTAATCATTTGCATATCACAGCATCTTCTTCCTGTCGGTTAAATTTCGCGTCTGTAGCACGTCATCTTTGTGGTGTAGCAATTTTAATGGCCAGTAATGTATTATCAAAAGCAGTTTCAGAGCATTTACATACCCCAGTTGCAGAGTTCACATTAAGAATTAAATTGAGTGACAGTGTTACTGATTGCAGTAATTGTTCACTCACAGAGCTTTTCAATAAATCCGCATTAAAATCGACAGCAAACACTATTTCCATGTTTTTACTGTGATATGGCGCAACAGAGCTTCCAGATTTTTTATGAAGTGGTTAAAGTTTCCTGAAGGTGCTCTGTATATGCTTGCTGTTATTAAGGACTTGTTATGAAATACTACTACTGTTGCACAAGCTTCTATGCTCTGCTCTGAGCAAAATTGATTAATGTTAATATTCTTCCTGTTGACATGAAGGCTGTGCCTAGTATAGTCCCAACTACTGATAAGGAGTCAACAGGAACCACACCGATATGAGACCCCATATCTGATCCAAAGAGCAGTTCCACCTATGAATTAACTCTCCTAACAGAAAAGTTTAAGTGAGGCTAGTCATGGCTCCTCAAAACAGATGCAAACCCAACACCAGTATGTCTCATAAATACAGCCCACACCATTATTGAGCCACACCATTGTGCACAATGCCTTGTTCAGAATCTCGGTCCGTGACCTCGTGGAGTCTGCATCACACTCGAACCCTACCATCATCTCTCACCAATTGAAACAGGGACTCATCTGACCAGGCCACAGTTTCCAGTCGTCTATGGTCCAGTCGATATGGTCATGAGCCCAGGTAAGGTGCTGCAGGTGAAGATGTGCTGTTAGCAAAGGCACTCGCGTCAGCTGTCTGCTGTGATACATAGCCCATTAATGCCAATTTTCGCCGCACTGTCCTAACGAGGACATTCGTTGTGTGTCCCACATTGATTTCTGTGGTTATTTCACGCAGTGTTGCTTGTCTGTTAGCACTGACAACTCTACACAAACGCTGCTGCTTTCAGTCGTTAAGTGAAGGTTGTTGGCTAGTGCGTTGTTTGTGGTGTCCTCGACACTGTGGATCTTGGAGTGTCCCATACGTGTAGCTCCAACAATCATTCTGCGTTAATTCATGTCGTGCAGCCACAATCGTGTCGGAAACCCTTTCACGTGAATACAAATGACAGCTTCACCAATTCACTGCCACAGTTTTGTTAGCTAGTTAACTGGCGACTTCTTTACTCGTTTGAATTACTTATTCCTCATTTCAAATCCAAGCATTTTAGTTCCATCAAAATTTTATTTTATGTTGTGGAATAATTGTAATTTATTATTTGATTGTTTTATGCATGTGTTCACTGTAGGAAATGCCTAAGCATGTAATTATTAGCGTAAGTGTCCAAGGAATAGAAAAGCAACTGGAATCACTCAACAGAGGAAAGTCCACTGGACCTGACGGGATACCAATTCGATTCTACACAGAGTACGTGAAGGAACTTGCCCCCCTTCTAACAGCCGCGTACCGCAAGTCTCTAGAGGATCGGAAGGTTCCAAATTATTGGAAAAGAGCACAGGTAGTCCCAGTCTTCAAGAAGGGTCGTCGAGCAGATGCGCAAAACTATAGACCTATATCTCTGACGTCGATCTGTTGTAGAATTTTAGAACATGTTTTTTGCTCGAGTATCATGTCGTTTTTGGAAACCCAGAATCTACTATGTAGGAATCAACATGGATTCCGGAAACAGCGATCGTGTGAGACCCAACTCGCTTTATTTGTTCATGAGACCCAGAAAATATTAGATACAGGCTCCCAGGTAGATGCTATTTTTCTTGACTTCCGGAAGGCGTTCGATACAGTTCCGCACTGTCGCCTGATAAACAAAGTAAGAGCCTACGGAATATCAGACCAGCTGTGTGGCTGGATTGAAGAGTTTTTAGCAAACAGAACATAGCATGTTGTTATCAATGGAGAGACGTCTACAGGCGTTAAAGTAACCTCTGGCGTGCCACAGGGGAGTGTTATGGGACCATTGCTTTTCACAATATACATAAATGACCTAGTAGATAGTGTCGGAAGTTCCATGCAGCTTTTCGCGGATGATGCTGTAGTATACAGAGAAGTTGCAGCATTAGAAAATTGTAGCGAAATGCAGGAAGATCTGCAGCGGATAGGCACATGGTGCAGGGAGTGGCAACTGACCCTTAACATAGACAAATGTAATGTATTGCGAATACATAGAAAGAAGGATCCTTTATTGTATGATTATATGATAGCGGAACAAACACTGGTAGCAGTTACTTCTGTAAAATATCTGGGAGTATGCGTGCGGAACGATTTGAAGTGGAATGATCATATAAAATTAATTGTTGGTAAGGCGGGTACCAGATTGAGATTCATTGGGAGAGTCCTTAGAAAATGTAGTCCGTCAACAAAGGAGGTGGCTTACAAAATACTCGTTCGACCTATACTTGCGTATTGCTCATCAGTGTGGGATCCGTACCAGATCGGGTTGACGGAGGAGATAAAGAAGATCCAAAGAAGAGCGGCGCGTTTCGTCACAGGGTTATTTGGTAACCGTGATAGTGTTACGGAGATGTTTAGCAAACTCGAGTGGCAGACTCTGCAATAGAGGCGCTCTGCATCGCGGTGCAGCTTGCTCGCCAGGTTTCGAGAGGGTGCGTTTCTGGATGAGGTATCGAATATATTGCTTCCCCCTACTTATACCTCCCGAGGAGATCACGAATGTAAAATTAGAGAGATTAGAGCGCGCACGGAGGCTTTCAGACAGTCGTTCTTCCCGCGAACCATACGCGACTGGAACAGGAAAGGGAGGTAATGACAGTGGCATGTAAAGTGCCCTCCGCCACACACCGTTGGGTGGCTTGCGGAGTATAAATGCAGATGTAGATATTTTGTTCTTATACACATTTTACTGTTTGTATCAATTATTATAAGTACTGTTCTCATATACTGTACAATTATGACTCGTTCCACACCCATTCTATTCCCTTGTGTACTGGGTAAATGGGACACGAATAAATAAATAAAAATAACAGTGATTACTGCTGAAACTGAGAAATCCTTACGGGAGGTTTTTAGTCATTATGTCGAGCATATATTCATCCATAGTTGTCGTATGCTCTTTTCGTAGGTTTTTGGATTATTATGAGGGTAATCCCAAAAGTAAGGTCTTCTATTTTTTTTATAGGTTCATAGACCTGTTTATTTCTACAATGGTTTACATCAGTTTACAACTTGAACATATAGCTATTTTTCGACATAATCACCATTTCTGTCAATGCCTTTTTGTAGACACTGTCGCAGTTTTTGTATGCCCATGTCATACCAGCTCGCCGACATGCTGTTCAGAAAGTTATGGAGTGGCGTGAATGTTGCTTGGTCTCGGGTATAAAGTGGTAAGCCCAGGTTTCATCACCCGTGACAATTGAATCCAGAAAGTTGTCCTGTTCGGCTGCAAGGTGATGAAGAAATGCGCGGAAAGCATCAACTCGTTGCCACATGTGGTCCTCAGTCAACATGCATGCACCCATCTTGCGCACACCTTCCAGTAATTCAATGTTTCTGTTAAAATTCTGTGAGCAGTGCTTCGGGAAACCTCAGGAACCAACGTGCAGAGACCATCCACGGTGATCCGCCGACCTTCACGCACGCTTTGCTCAACCTTCAACACTGTCTCCTCAGAAACTGACGGTCTCCCACTCCTTTGTTCGTCGTGAATTTCGGCCCCACCAGCTGCAAACTCTCTACACCACTTACGGACATTTCTGATATCCATGCGCGACTCACCGTACACTTCCGTCAATTGGCGATAGATTTCAATCAGCGCAGTGCCCTTTGCATTCAAAAACTGAATAACTGCACGCAATTCGCACTTGGCGGTAACATCCAACAGGAGTTCCATTCTCAATGGCTGCCAAGTCAAGACTGAGTGCCTCAGCGCGGCGTGCGCATGTTTACACACACCGCGTGAAGCACTCTTCATAACAGTGTGACCAACTGCCACACAAACAAAACTTCTGTACTTATGAAAAAATACGAGACCTAACTTTTGGGATTACCCTCATAGTCTCAGGCTTCCTACTTTGAAACTTGAGGTATCTTATTCTGTACAGAAATGTGTCAGTGAATTTTTACCTAATATGTGACGCTCGGGGCAACATATCTTGAATTATTATTCAAATAATCTTCAGAAGCGGTATTCCATAAAACCTTTTTCTTGGTCTGCAATTATCTATAACAGTGGTTCCCAAGAGGTGGTCCGCGGACTCCCAGGGGTCCGCGAGCTATGCCAGAGGGGTCCGCAAGGTGCTATTAGAATAAAGAATATGTTGTTGTTGTTGTGGTCTTCAGTCCTGAGACTGGCTTGATGCAGCTCTCCATGCTATTCTATCCTGTGCAAGCTTCTTCATCTCCCAGTTACCTACTGCAGCCTACATCCTTCTGAATCTGCTTAGTCTATTCATCTCTTGGTCTCCTTCTACGATTTTTACCCTCCACGCTGCCCTCCACAACTAAATTGGTGATCCCTTGATGCCTCAGTACATGTCCTACCAACCGATCCCTTCTTCTAGTCAAGTTGTGCCACAAACTCCTCTTCTCCCCAATTCCATTCAATACCTCCTCATTAGTTATGTGATCTACCCATCTAATCTTTAACATTCTTCTGTAGCACCACATTTCAAAAGCTTCTATTCTCTTCTTGTCCAAACTATTTATCGTCCATGTTTCACTTCCATACATGGCTACACTCCATACAAATACTTTCAGGAACGACTTCCTGACACTTAAGTCTATACTCGATGTTAACAAATTTCTCTTCTTCAGAAACGCTTTCCTTTCCATTGACAGTCTACATTTTATATCCTCTCTACTTTGACCATCATCAGTTATTTTGCTCCCCAAATAGCAAAACTCCTTTACTACTTTAAGTGTCTCATTTCCTAATCTAATTCCCTCAGCATCACCCGACTTAATTCGACTACATTCCATTATCCTCGTTTTGCTTTTGTTGATGTTCATCTTATACCCTCCTTTCCAGACACTGTCCATTCCGTTCAACTGCTCTTCCAAGTCCTTTGCTGTCTCTGACGGAATTATAATGGCATCTGCGATACTCAAAGTTTTTATTTCTTCTTCACGGGTTTTAGTACCTACTCCGATCTTTTCTTTTGTTTCCTTTATTGCTTGCTCAATATACAGATTGAATGACATCGGGGAGAGGCTACAACCCTGTCTCACTCCCTTCCCAACCACTGCTTCCCTTTCATGCCCCTCGACTCTTGTAACTGCCATTTGGTTTCTGTACAAATTATAAATAGCCTTTCGCTCCCTGTATTTTACCCCTGCCACTTTCAGAATTTGAAAGAGAGTATTCCAATCAACATTGTCAAAAGCTTTCTCTAAGTCTACAAATGCTAGAAATGTAGGTTTGCCTTTCCTTAATCTATTTTCTAAGATAAGTCGTAGGGTCAGCATTGCCTCGCGTGTTCCAATATTTCTAAGGAATCCAAACTGATCTTCCCCGAGGTCGGCTTCTATCAAGTTTTCCATTCGTCTGTAAAGAATTCGCGTTAGTATTTTGCAGCTGTGACTTATTAAACTGATAGTTCAGTAATTTTCACATCTGGCAACACCTGCATTCTTTGGGATTGGAATTATTATATTCTTCTTAAAGTCTGAGGGTATTTCGCCTGTCTCATACATCTTGCTCACCAGATGGTAGAGTTTTGTCAGGACTGGCTCTCCCAAGGCTATCAGTAGTTCTAATGGAATGTTGTCTACTCCGGTGCCTTGTTTTGACTGAGGTCTTTCAGTGCTCTGTCAAACTCTTCACGCAGTATAATATTTCCCACTTCATCTTCATCTACATCCTCTTCCATTTCCATAATATTGTCCTCAAGTACATCGCCCTTGTATCGACCCTCTATATACTTATTCCACCATTCTGCTTTCCCTTCTTTGCTTAGAACTGGGTTTCCATCAAAGCTCTTCATATTCATGCAAGTGGTTCTCCTTTCTCCAAAGGTCTCTTTAATTTTCCTGTAGGCAGTACCTATCTTACCCCTAGTGAGATAAGCCTCTACATCCTTACATTTGTGCTCTAGCCATCCCTGCTTAGCCATTTTGCACTTCCTGTTGATATCAGTTTTGAGACGTTTGTATTCCTTTTGGCCTGCTTCATTTACTGCACGTTTATATTTTCTCCTTTCATCAATTAAATTCAATATTTCTTCTGTTACCCAAGGGTTTCTACCAGCCCGCGTCTTTTTACCTATTTGATCCTCTGCTGCCTTCACTATTTCATCCCTCAGAGCTACCCATTCTTCTTCTACTGTATTTCTTTCCCCCATTCCTGTCAATTGTTCCCTAATGCTCTCCCTGAAATTCTGTACAACCTCTGGTTTAGTCAGTTTATCCTGGTCCCATCTCATTAAATTCCCACCTTTTTGCAGTTTCTTCAGTTTTAATCTACAGCTCATAACCAATAGATTGTGGTCAGAGTCCACATCTGCCCCTGGAAATGTCTCACAATTGAAAACCTGGTTCCTAAATCTCTGTCGTACCATTATATAGTCTATCTGAAACCTGTCAGTATCTCCAGGCTTCTTCCATGTATACAACTTTCTTTTATGATTCTTGAACCAAGTGTTAGCTATGATTAAGTTATGCTCTGTGCAAAATTCTGCCAGGCGGCTTCCTCTTTCATTTCTTAGCCCTAATCCATATTCACCTACTATGTTACTATAAAGAATATATTGAATATATTTCATATGATAACAGATTTTTTGTTTTGGCCACTTCCTGCATGAGCAGAGCTTTAGCGAATACTAACTTCTGCGTCTAGCGTCTTCCTTGAGCTAAATTGAAAAAATTTTTAAGCTCAATATTTTTTCAATAATGAATATGTCAATGTTTTTTCTAAGTACCAAAAATAGAAAACGTATAAAATGACTCTTAATTTGGCTTTTTTAGGTACTTGATACTGTGATATGACAAGGTACCAATTGTGCTCGATGAGGGGGTCCTCGAGATAATTTTGTTGGGAACCCCTGATCTATAAACTTCTTTGGAATCAGCAGTTTGTATTTAATCATGAAATATGACATGTAGATTAATATCCTCGGACTCAACAAATTTGGAAATTTCAGAGATGTCAGAATCCACTAGAACGGAGGCTGTGTTTTTCAGTTTCATATTTTTTGCATCATCGTGTGTATCTTTTCGATTTTTAATAGTTCCTTGAGAAGCTACACATACCTCATTACTTCTTTTATTCAGAAGTCAGTCACGTTAGTCGTGCTTTTAAGTCGTCATAGAATGAATATTCATTCATAATTTTCGTATACTCTTTTCATAAATTTTTGGATTTTTCTTCTCAGTTTTCCTACTTAGAAACGTATGGTGTCTTACTCTTTACAGAAATAGTATCAGAGAATTTTTATCTAATACATGATGCTGAGGGCAACACGCCTCAAATTTTTATTCAAATAATCTTCAGAAGCGGTATTCCATACAACATTTTTCTTTGTCTGTAATCATCTATAAACGCCTTTGGAGTCAGCAGACATTATTGCACATAAATTGCTTCACAACATTAAATCTCAACACACTACACAAACACATATGGGCACCCGCTACCTGTCGTCTGCTAAAAGTCGCAAAGATTCCCACCTGTCGTCTGCTAAAAGCCACAAAGATTCCCACAGGCGGATAGCACAGTCTACATTTCCAAGATTTTACACGTGGACAAATGTGCACATGTAATTGCGCTGTTGGAAATTGCTGTGCATGCACAAAGTTGAACACGGAAATGGCACCATTTGGACGCACCTTTAGTCTATTACACGCGCAAACTAAGTTGACACTTGGCGCGGTGGCTGATGGGAGTGACTGTAAACGGGAACTGTCTTTACGGTCGCTCCCATCAGCCACCGCGCTGAGTGCCAACTTAGTCTGCGCGTGTAATAATCTTGTCTTCAAGGCCTCTAAGCGAGTGATTCAAAGAGAACTGAAAATCATCTCTAAGATTACTCAGGTAATATTGGTTCTTGAAAATTTGTAAGCAGGCATTAGTCGGGTAATTCCCATTGTACTCATGACTCTGGCAAATAATGTTTTTCAGTAGTTTGTTGATGCTCTTATACAACTCAGACAATCCTGTGACCACTTGTGCTGCACATTTTTTTATAGTTCAATATCGCCTGTTAGTAACAATTTGCATGGGTCTCCACACATTTGTGCAATATTCTAAAATGAGATACACAAACCTTTTGTAAGTAATCTGTTTTGTAGAAGCCTTTCTTCACAGTTTTTGAAATATGTTGCTTTACAATATGGTACTGTTTCCTTTTCGATATGAATTTTGCATTTATTTTATTTTTTTTTTTTTTAAGGTTTCACTATCTAATCTGAAACACTATTCCACAGAGATCAATTGTAAGTGGGAATGTTCTGGAGTGTTATTGCAATTAAATACATATCCACAAATTGGACACAATATAATTCTTTCATACAGGTGTCGGACTTCTAAATCATAAAAAAAAATATGTTACTATAATAATGCTTGACAACATGCGAAACACTTTCAACACTTCTTACACTTACCTGGTAATGGTACAACCCATCGGAGGAAAGTGGTGGTTGCTGCTCTGCTTAGAAACTGATGCATTTGCAGCACACATTTTGTAAATAACAAATAATATAGATGTAATGGCTGACAAAGAAATGAAGTAATGTGTCTTCTCCACTGCACTAACTGTAATATACATTATTGAACTATGTGGAAAAAGATGTAAATTAGTTGCAAACTAGGGCATGTACACACTTTTTTCAACATCTAAACATCACTACAGATATTCAGATTTAGGTTATGACATGTTCGATATGCCTGCCATCATTGGCGATGATGGTGGTGCAGATGAATACTGAAATTGTGCATGACCTGTTGAAGTGTCGGAACATCGAATGCTGTCGATGGCTTCATCGGAGTAAGATTTAAAATCCATGGAGAAGAAATAAAAACTTTGAAGTTTGCCGATTACATTGTAATTTTGACAGAGACAGCAAACGACCTGGAAGAGCAGTTGAATGGAACGGACAGTGTCTTGAAAGGAGGATATAAGGTGAACATCAACAAAAGCAAAATGAGGATAATGGATTGTAGTCGATTTAAATTGGGTGATGCTGAGGGAATTAGATTAGGAAACAAGACACTTAAAGTAGTAAATGAGTTTTGCTGTTTGGGGAGCAAAATAACTGATGATGGTCAAAGTAGCGAGGATATAAAATGTAGAGTGGCAATGGCAAGGAAAGTGTGTCTGAAGAAGAGAAATTTCTTAACATCGAGTATAGATTTAAGTGTTAGGAAGTCATTTTTGAAAGTATTTGTATGGAGTGAGCCATGTTTGGAAGTGAAACATGGACGATAAATAGTTTAGACAAGAAGAGAATAGAAGCTTTCGATATGTGGTGTTACAGAAGAATGCTGAAGATTAGATGGGTAGACCACATAACTAATGAGGAGGTACTGAATAGAATCGGGGAGAATAGAAATTTGTGGCACAACTTGACTAGAAGAAGGGATCGGTTGATAGGACATGTTCTGAGGCATCAAGGGATCACCAATTTAGTATTGGAGGACAGTGTAGAGGGTAAAAATCATAGAGGGAGACCACGAGATGAATACATCAAGCAGATTCAGAAGGATGTAGGTCGCAGTAGGTACCGGGAGATGAAGAAGCTTGCACAGGATAGAGTAGCATGGAGAGCTGCATCAAACCAGTCTCTGGACTGAAGATCACAACAACAACATATATAAATTACAATCTAACTTCTGCATCATTTCAGTGCAGTAATGTATTCACTGCAAATAAGTATTGTAGTAGTTCTATTATATGTTTATTGCCTTATAAATAAATTAAAAAACATTATTTAAATTCAGTGCATTAATGTTATCTTAGTAAATGAGTGTTGTAAAATTATTGTTTCATATACTGTTCATTAAAAAAAAAGAATGATGATCATTCCACTTGGGACCTGTGGAAGGTACATTAGCTCATTTGTTTTAGTTCTTGTCATGTATTATGGTTTTTTTCAATGTTTTAAATCCTGGAGGACCTCCTCACTACGGATCAATTGGAATGAAAGTAAATCTAATCTAATATAATCTATCAGTGGTGCACACGAGGCAGTTCCTGTATAAATATTACTCCTGTCCAGTGGCTTGATCTGCTCGTTCTCAGTTCACAGCCGACGAAGCTCGATGTCGGATCTCTGACAGTCTATCCTCTACTTGCTGAGACCCTGTAAAAATTCTAATGGAACAGAAAGTCCTGTCTGGAGGACATTGTACTTGCAAGTCACAGTGCTGTCGTTCAAGTCACGACTGACGGGGAGGTGTGGACGACATCCACCATCAGGTTTTCTGGTGGCCTAACGAGGAGGACCAGGGAGCAGCCAACAATCGCCAGTGTGAAGGGACGTGCCGTAGCTGCCACCTGCCTTCCGATCCTTTGGAGGTACTTTGATGCAGTGGGCCTTACTCTTGTCTGAGACCACAGTGTGACTTGGACTGACTTCGCACTTCCTGTATCTCGTGCTAACTGGGCACTGGATATGACGTCAACAAGAGTGCCCCACACTGCTAATGCAAGAGGCAGCACAGCCAACACTGACCGAGCTACAACCAGTGTCCTGTGACGTCGTCGGACACTGAGTGCGCACCTCCATCACTGCAGCTACCGAGACAGTGTTGCACATGTGGGTGTCAGCACACTCCAGCGTGGTTAGCACCCTTCTCCCCACCATACTGCTTGCAGCCGTGATTGAAGGCGACACTGTATTTTGGAACATTAAATGCTTTCTTAGATTAGGAAATGAGTTTTGCTATTTGGGGAGCAAAATAACTGATGATGGTCGAAGTAGAGAATATATAAAATGTAGACTGGCAATGGCAAGGAAAGCGTTTCTGAAGAAGAGAAATTTGTTAACATCGAGTATAGGTTTAAGTGTCAGGAAGTAATTTCTGAAAGTATTTGTATGAAGTGTAGCCATGTATGGAAGTGAAACATGGACGATAAATAGTTTGGACAAGAAGAGAATAGAAGCTTTCGAAATGTGGTGCTACAGAAGAATGCTGAAGATTAGATGGGTAGATCACATAACTAATGAGGAAGTATTGAATAGGATTGGGGAGAAGAGAAGTTTGTGGCACAACTTGACCAGAAGAAGGGATCAGTTGGTAGGACATGTTCTCAGGCATCAAGGGATCACCAATTTAGTATTGGAGGGCAGCGTGGAGGGTAAAAATCGTAGAGGGAGACCAAGAGATGAATACACTAAGCAGATTCAGAAGGATGTAGGTTGCAGTAGGTACTGGGAGATGAAAAAGCTTGCACAGGATAGAGTAGCATGGAGAGCTGCATCAAACCAGTCTCAGGACTGAAGACCACAACAACAACAACAACAACAAATGCTTTCTTGTTAATGATGTTTCATTATTGCCCTCAGGTGCCATGTAGGCCATCTCTCACCTAGCTAAGTCCCACTCCCACTCCCCCCCCCCCCCCCCCCCCCCAAGGAGCGAAGCTCTGGCCTGATCTTGACGTCAATGACCTACCACCGTCACCTATGAGTAATGTAGCATCCGTTTCCCATACAGTTGCAAACTCTGTTCGGAATACCTCGTTATGTTTCACTGGGTGTCAACCAGAGAGCACGAATGCCTCTCGCCAGAGCAATTCACACGTGCAGGACAGGATTTCTATCAACATACAGTGATCAGCCAGAGTACGAGGGGTGTTTGAAAAGTCCGTGCAAAATCCGAGAGATGGCACCTACCGGCGCATATCGAGGTCATGTTTACTTACAAGGGAACCTCCCCATCGCACCCCCCTCAGATGTAGTTATAAGTTGGCACAGTGGATAGGCCTTGAAAAACTGAACACACATCAATCGAAAAAACAGGAAGAAGTTGTGTGGAACTATGAAACAAATAAGCAAAATACACAAACTGAGTGGCCTATGCATATGATATTCAACATCTTGGAGAATATAAACTCATGAGCGCTGTGGTCCCGTGGTTAGCGTGAGCAGCTGCAGTGTAAGAGGTCCTTGGATCAAGTCTTCCCTCGAGTGAAAATTTTAATTTTTTTATTTTCAGACAATTACTATCTGTCCGTTCGTTCATTGACGTCTCTGTTCACTGTAATAAGTTTAGTGCCTGTGCTTTGCGACCGCACCGCTAAACCGTGCGATTAGTAGACGAAAGGACGTGCCTATCCAATGGCAACCGAAAAAATTTGATCGCAAGGTCATAGGTCAACCGATTCCTCCACAGGAAAACACGTCTGATATATTCTATACGACACTGGTGACGGCATATGTTGTCGACCCACCTAACTTGTACACTTGGCGAATGGGTAAAAAGATTCTTCTACCTTGCACGATTTAGGTTTTCTTGTGGATGTGATAATCACTCCCAAAAAAGTGATCGCATCGGACGGACGGACGGACAGATAATAACTGACTGAACCAAGGAGCTCTCGTACTGCAGCTGCTCACGCTAACCACGGGACCACGGCGCTCGTGAGCTCAAACTGTCCTTGATGTGGCATATGATATGCATAGACTACTCAGTTTGTATATTTTGCTTATTTTTTTCATACTTCCATACAACTTCTTCCTGTTTTCTCGATTGATCTGTGTTCAGTTTTTCAAGGCCTATCCACTGTGCCAACTTATAACTAAATCTGTGGGGGGGGTGCGATGGGGGGGTTCCCTTGTTAGTAGCATCTTTGGAAAGAACGCACACCAAGTTTCAACCACATTGGTCCTTTTCCATCACGACAATGCACCAGCGCACACCTCAGCAGTTGAGGTCGCAAAATTAATGGTAATAGGATTCCAATTCGTTTCACATCCTCCCCTATTCTCCAGAATTGGCTCCCTCGGACCAATATTTGTTCCCAAATTTGAAAAAATGGCTGGCGGGACAAAGATTTTATTCAAACGAGGAGGTGATTGCGGCAGCTAATAGCTATTTTGCAGACTTGGACAATTCCTATTATTCGGAACAGATCAACAAATTAGAACAGCGTTGGACGAAGTGTTTAAGTCTAAAAGGAGACTGTTGTTGTTGTTGTGGTCTTCAGTCCTGAGACTGGTTTGATGCAGCTCTCCATGCTACTCTATCCTGTGCAAGCTTTTTCATCTCCCAGTACCTACTGCAACCTACATCCTTCTGAATCTGCTTAGTGTATTCATCTCTTGGTCTCCCTCTACGATTTTTACCCTCCACGCTGCCCTCCAATACTAAATTGGTGATCCCTTGATGCCTCAGAACATGTCCTACCAACCGATCCCTTCTTCTGGTCAAGTTGTGCCACAAACTTCTCTTCTCCCCAATCCTATTCAATACTTCCTCATTAGTTATGTGATCTACCCATCTAATCTTCAGCATTCTTCTGTAGCACCACATTTCGAAAGCTTCTATTCTCTTCTTGTCCAAACTATTTATCGTCCATGTTTCACTTCCATACATGGCTACACTCCATACGAATACTTTCAGAAATGACTTCCTGACACTTAAATCTATACTGGATGTTAACAAATTTCTCTTCTTCAGAAACGCTTTCCTTGCCATTGCCAGCCTACATTTTATATCCTCTCTACTTCGACCATCATCAGTTATTTTGCTCCCCAAATAGCAAAACTCCTTTACTACTTTAAGTGCCTCATTTCCTAATCTAATTCCCTCAGCATCACCCGACTTAATTAGACTACATTCCATTATCCTTGTTTTGCTTTTGTTGATGTTCATCTTATATCCTCCTTTCAAGACACTGTCCATTCATTTCAACTGCTCTTCCAAGTCCTTTGCTGTCTCTGACAGAATTACAATGTCATCGGCGAACCTCAAAGTTTTTATTTCTTCTCCATGAATTTTAATACCTACTCCGAATTTTTCTTTTGTTTCCTTTACTGCTTGCTCAATATACAGATTGAACAACTTCGGGGAGAGGCTACAACCCTGTCTTACTCCCTTCCCAACCACTGCTTCCCTTTCATGTCCCTCGACTCTTATAACTGCCATCTGGTTTCTGTACAAATTGTAAATAGCCTTTCACTCCCTGTATTTTACCCCTGCCACCTTTAGAATTTGAGAGTATTCCAGTCAACATTGTCAAAAGCTTTCTCTAAGTCTACAAATGCTAGAAACGTAGGTTTGCCTTTCCTTAATCTTTCTTCTAAGATAAGTCGTAAGGTCAGTATTGCCTCACGTGTTCCAGTGTTTCTACGGAATCCAAACTGATCTTCCCCGAGGTTGGCTTCTACTAGTTTTTCCATTCGTCTGTAAAGAATTCGTGTTAGTATTTTGCAGCTGTGACTTATTAAGCTGATAGTTCGGTAATTTTCACATCTGTCAACACCTGCTTTCTTTGGGATTGGAATTATTATATTCTTCTTGAAGTCTGTGGGTATTTCGCCTGTTTCATACATCTTGCTCACCAGATGGTAGAGTTTTGTCAGGACTGGCTCTCCCACGGCCGTCAGTAGTTCCAATGGAATATTGTCTACTCCGGGGGCCTTGTTTCGACTCAGGTCTTTCAGTGCTCTGTCAAACTCTTCACGCAGTATCATATCTCCCATTTCATCTTCATCTACATCCTCTTCCATTTCCATAATATTGTCCTCAAGTACATCGCCCTTGTATAGACCCTCTATATACTCCTTCCACCTTTCTGCTTTCCCTTCTTTGCTTAGAACTGGGTTTCCATCTGAGGTCTTGATATTCATACAAGTCGTTCTCTTATCTCCAAAGGTCTCTTTAATTTTCCTGTAGGCGGTATCTATCTTACCCCTAGTGAGATAGGCCTCTACATCCTTACATTTGTCCTCTAGCCATCCCTGCTTAGCCATTTTGCACTTCCTGTCGATCTCATTTTTGAGACGTTTGTATTCCTTTTTGCCTGTTTCACTTACTGCATTTTTATATTTTCTCCTTTCATCAATTAAATTCAATATTTCTTCTGTTACCCAAGGATTTCTACTAGCCCTCGTCTTTTTACCTACTTGATCCTCTGCTGCCTTCACTACTTCATCCCTCAAAGCTACCCATTCTTCTTCTACTGTATTTATTTCCCCCATTCCTGTCAATTGCTCCCTTATGCTCTCCCTGAATCTCTGTACAACCTCTGGTTCTTTTAGTTTATCCAGGTCCCATCTCCTTAAATTCCCACCTTTTTGCAGTTTCTTCAGTTTTAATCTACAGGTCATAACCAATAGATTGTGGTCAGAGTCCACATCTGCCCCTGGAAATGCCTTACAATTTAAAACCTGGTTCCTAAATCTCTGTCTTACCATTATATAATCTATCTGATACCTTTTAGTATCGTCAGGGTTCTTCCATGTATACAACCTTCTTTCATGATTCTTAAACCAAGTGTTAGTTATGATTATGTTGTGCTCTGTGCAAAATTCGACCAGGCGGCTTCCTCTTTCATTTCTGTCCGCCAATCCATATTCACCTACTATGTTTCCTTCTCTCCCTTTTCCTACACTCGAATTCCAGTCACCCATGACTATTAAATTTTCGTCTCCCTTCACAATCTGAATAATTTCTTTTATTTCATCATACATTTCTTCAATTTCTTCGTCATCTGCAGAGCTAGTTGGCATATAAACTTGTACTACTGTAGTAGGTGTGGGCTTCGTATCTATCTTGGCCACAATAATGCGTTCACTATGCTGTTTGTAGTAGCTTACCCGCATTCCTATTTTCCTATTCATTATTAAACCTACTCCTGCATTACCCCTATTTGATTTTGTGTTTATAACCCTGTAGTCACCTGACCAGAAGTCTTGTTCCTCCTGCCACCGAACTTCACTAATTCCCACTATATCTAACTTCAACCTATCCATTTCCCTTTTTAAATTTTCTAACCTACCTGCCCGATTAAGGGATCTGACATTCCACGCTCCGATCCGTAGAACGCCAGTTTTCTTTCTCCTGATAACGACATCCTCTTGAGTAGTCCCCGCCCGGAGATCCGAATGGGGGACTATTTTACCTCCGGAATATTTTACCCAAGAGGATGCCATCATCATGTAATCATACAGTAAAGCTGCATGCCCTCGGGAAGAATTACGGCTGTAGTTTCCCCTTGCTTTCAGCCGTTCGCAGTACCAGCACAGCAAGGCCGTTTTGGTTATTGTTACAAGGCCAGATCAGTCAATCATCCAGACTGTTGCCCTTGCAACTACTGAAAAGGCTGCTGCCCCTCTTCAGGAACCACACGTTTGTCTGGCCTCTCAACAGATACCCCTCCGTTGTGGTTGCACCTACGGTACGGCTATCTGTATCGCTGAGGCACGCAAGCCTCCCCACCAACGGCAAGGTCCATGGTTCATGGGGGGGAAAAGGAGACTACGTCAAAAAATAAAAATGGTTTACCCCAAACATGTGAGCAGTTTTTATTTTTGCATGGACTTTTCAAACGCCCCTCGTATTATGACTGCCTGCCCAGTAGCATGTTGGTCCAATTTTGTAATGCAATACAGCAGCGATGCAATGTGACATGGATTTGACAAGTCCTTGGAAGGTTGCCAGAGAGCTGTCGTTTAATAGCACCCAAAATCCATTAGACGTAGAACAGGATAATTTAGTGACCAAGGCATAAACACGAGTTCGCTATCTTTCTCCTCAAACCAGTATAGCCTGATTCTGGCCTTGTGACATGGACAGCTATCCTACTGGAAAATGCCAGCACTGTTGATAAAGACGTCAAGCTTGAAGGGATGCGGGTGGTCTCCATTCACGTAGTCCACACTGGCTGTGGTACCTTCGGCTGCTACCGTAGGTCCCACAGAATACTAGGTGAATGTCCAACCCCCACAGTACAATATTGCCCCATCCGACCTGCATCTACAATTAAGCGTGTTTTGAGCAGTCATTCACCTGGATGATGGCATTATCTGGACATGACCGTTTACCTTGTGTAACACAAAATATGATTTGTCTCAACAGGCGACACTTTTCCATTGATCCGCGGTCCAATATCAATGATCTCCTGCCAAATGCAAGCATAATTGACTATGTAATTGGGTCTTCATGGGAACACATAGAGGTCATCTGCTGTAGAGCCTCATGTTCAACAACGTGCGCAGAGTGGTGTCTTTCTTAATACTTTTGCCAGAAACAGCACTCCACTCTGTTAGATTTGCCACAGATCACCGCCTACCCTGCTTTTACAGAGCGGGCAAGCCTCCAACCTCCACGTTCTGTGATGATGGACATCCAACACCTTGTGACGTAGTTGTGGTTTCACCGTTCTTCAACCACTTTCCATAGATGCTTAGAACAGTAGTACATGAACAGCCAATCAGTACTGCCGTTTGCAAGATGATCGTTCCCAGGTGCTGCGCCATAACAATCTGTCCTTCCACAAAGTCGCTTACGTCAGTCGATTTCCCTATTTGCGGCTTGTATTGTTGCTAGAGTGATTCTCGGTTCCTCTCTGTTCTGCTTATACAGGGTGGTCCATTGATAGTGACCGGGACAAATATCTCAC
Organism: Schistocerca piceifrons; assembly: GCF_021461385.2. Taxonomy (NCBI): domain Eukaryota; kingdom Metazoa; phylum Arthropoda; class Insecta; order Orthoptera; family Acrididae; genus Schistocerca; species Schistocerca piceifrons. Next base: position 78,883,918 of record NC_060148.1, on the reverse strand, counting down.
GAAATAAGCATCAAACGAAAAAACTAGAAAGAACGAAATTCGCCTAGCTTGAAGGGGGAAACCAGATGGCGCCATGGTTGGTCCGATAGATGGCGCTGCCATAGGTCAAACCGATTTCAACTGCCTTTTCTTAGATAGGAACCTCCATTTTTTATTACATATTCGTGTAGTACGTAAAGAAATATGAATGTTTTAGTTGGACCACTTTTTTCGCTTTGTGATAGATGGCGCTGTAATAGTCACAAACGTATAACTACGTGGTATCACGTAACATTCCGCCAGTTCGGACGGTATTTGCTTCGTGATAAATTACCCATGTTAAAATGGACCGTTTATCAATTGCGGAAAAGGTCGATATCGTGTTGATGTATGGCTATTGTGATCAAAATGCCCAACGGGCGTGTGCTATGTATACTGCTCGGCATCCTGGACGACATCATCCAATTGTCCGGGCCGTTCGCCAGATAGTTACGTTATTTAAGGAAACAGGAAGTGTTCAGCCACATGTGAAACGTCAGCCACGACCTGCAACAAATGATGCTGTCGCGGCTAATCCGCACATCGGTAGCAGACAAACTGGGCGGGAATCGGCAATCTCAAAAACGTCGGTGTTGAGAATGCTACATCAACATCGATTGCACCCGTACCATATTTATATGCACCAGGAATTGCATGGCGGCGACTTTGAACGGCGTGTATAGTTCTGCCACTGGGCGCAAGAGAAATTACGAGACGATGACAGATTTTTTGCACGCGTTCTGTTTAGCGACGAGGCTTTATTCACCAACAGCGGTAACGTAAACCGCCATAATATGCACTGTTGGGCAACGGAAAATCCACGATGGCTGCGACAAGTGCAACATCAGCGACCTTGGCGGGTTAATGTATGGTGCGGTATTACGGGAGGATGGATAATTGGCCCCCATTTTATCGATGGCATTCTAAATGGTGCAATGTAGCCAGATTTCCTGTTCTGTTCTACCGATGTTACTACAAGATATTTCACTGCATGACAGAATGGCGATGTGCTTCCAACACGGTGGATGTCCGGCACATAGCTCGCGTGCGGTTGAAGCGGTGTTGAATAGCATATTTCATGACAGGTGGATTGGTCGTCGAAGCACCATACCGTGGTCCGCACGTCACCGGATATGACGTCCCCGGATTTCTTTCTGTGGGTAAAGTTGAACGATATTTGATATTGTGATCCACCGACAACGCCTAACAACATGCGTCAACGCGTTGTGAATGCATGTGCGAACATTACGGAAGGCGAACTACTCGCTGTTGAGAGGAATGTCGCTACACGTATTGCCAAATGCACTGAGGTTGACGGACATCGTTTTGAGCATTTATTGCATTAATATTAATGTGGTATTTACAGGTAATCACGCTGTAACAGCATGCGTTCTCATAAATGATAAGTTCACAAAGGTACATGTATCACATTGGAACAACCGAAATAAAACTTTCAAACGTACCTACGTTCTGTATTTTAATTTAAAAACCTACCTCTTACCAACTGTTCGTCTAAAATTGAAAGCCATATGTTTTTGACTATTACAGCGCCATCTATCACAAAGCGAAAAATGTGGTCCAACTGAAACATTCATATTTCTTTACGTACTAGACTAATATGTAATAAAAAAAACCGTTTAATCTATGGCAGCGCCATCTAGCGGGCCAATCATAGCGCCATCTGGTTTCCCCCTTCAAGCTAGACAAGTTTCGTTTTTTGTAGTTTTTTCGTTTGACGCTTATTTCGTGATATATTTGGCCCGATCACAATCAATGGACCACCCTGTATAGTTTCCTTCCATGTGCCTGTTATGACAACATTCAGTGACGTGGTGGTGGTCACAATGTTTAGTACATCCTTGTATCTCTCCTAAGTTGTCGATGCGAAACACGTGGGGCATTCAATAAGTAACGCGACACTTTTTTTCTCGGCCAGCTTCGGTTGAAAAATTTGGAATTTGTTATGGGACATCGTGGAATATTACTGCTTCATCCCCTATAGTTTCATGAAGTTCCAGTAGTTGGCAGAACTATACGTAGCCTAGAAAATGGCATCTCTAACAGAAATTCGTTCCAAGCAGAGAGCTCTCATTGAGTTTCTCTTTTCAGAAAACCTGACCATCGCAGATATTCATAGGCACCTGCAGAATGTCTACACAGACCTGGCAGTGAACAAAAGCATGATGAGTTTTTAAGTGAGGAGTCTGTTATCTCAACAAGGTTGTGCAAGGCTGTCCAATCTCCTGCCTGCCAGCCGGCTGCAATGTTGCAACGTGCGAACATTGTCATGCAAGGTGATCCTTCTCCTCCTGCTTCTTCTCTTACTTCTCCTTCGCCACAACAGAAGGCCTCTCACAAATTTTCGCACCCGAGAGGAGTTCACACAACTACCCTGGTATTTCTTCCTCATTATAGCCAGGATCTCACTTCCACCTGTTTGGCTCAGTGAAGGATGGACTCCATTGGAAGCAACAAGTGGACAATCAGGAGGGTGTCGACGCATCTAGATGACGGCTCAGGCATCGACCAGCCCGAGCAGCCGTACAGGCACTCCCAGTAATGTGGCGTAAGGGCGTCGCATTGATTGAAGATTATGTCGAGAAATAGGGTTTTGTAGCCAAAAGAGTAGGGAATAATATGGTGTGTTGGATCCTGAATTAAACAAACTTGCTTTCGGGAAAAAAGTGTTGCATTATTTACTGAAAACCCAACATACCAGGTGTACCGGTATGAAATGAACTTTTTTTTGTGAAAATGAAACACTAATTTTGAATTGAAAAGTGAAAACATTTTATTCAAAGTACTGAACATTGCTTCCTATACATTTTGACCACCTTTCTGGCAATTTGTGGACACCACGCCAATAGAATGTTCGTCTTTTGAAGTAAACCAATCAGACACCCAATTTTCGACTTCTTCGTAAGAATCGAAGTGTTCCTCAGCCAATGCGTGTTCCATTGATGAAAACAAATAGTAGTCGGAAGGGGCCAAGTCTGGTGAATACGGCGGGTGGTGTAGCAGCTCCCAGCCAAGTGTTTTGATTGTATCCTGAACCAGTTTTGCTCTGTGTGCAGGTGCATTGTCGTGTAAAAAAATTACTTTGCCATGTCTTCTGGCCCATTCTGTTCTTTTTTCGATCAATGCGTAGTTTAAATTGGTCATTTGTTGTCTGTAGCGATTAGTATTCACAGTTTCACCGGATTTTAGAAGCTCATGATACACCACACCTTTCTGATCCCGCCAGACACAGAGCATTGTCTTCTGGCCCATTCTGTTCTTTTTTCGATCAATGCGTAGTTTAAATTGGTCATTTGTTGTCTGTAGCGATTAGTATTCACAGTTTCACCGGATTTTAGAAGCTCATGATACACCACACCTTTCTGATCCCGCCAGACACAGAGCATTGTCTTCTTGCCGAATCGATCTGGTTTTGCAGTCGATGTTGATGGTTGTCCCGGATTAACCCACGATTTTTCCCGTTTAGGATTCTTAAAATAAATCCATTTTTTATCGCCAGTAACAATTCGATGCAAAATTGATTTTCTTTCATGTCTTTGAAGCAAAATTTGACAAATGGGTTCTCGGTTTTCCATCTGTCTTTCATTCCATTCATGTGGCAACCATTTCCCACACTTTTTGACCTTTCCCATAGCTTTCAAACGGTCAGAAATTGTTTGTTGTGCAACATTTAGCATTGCTGGCATTTGCTTCTGACTCAAAGTATCATCTTCATCCAATATTGCTTGCAATTCGGCGTCTTCGAACTTTTTTGGTGGTCTTCCACGTTCTTCATTTCTTACATCAAAATCATTATTTCTGAACCGTTGAAACCATCTTTTGCAAGCATTCGATGCGGTTCTGAAGCACTTTTTTTTTCAAATGAAAACAAAAAATCAATGCTTTCCGCAAATCATCACTTTCTGGTACAATATTCGACAGTGTTAACACGATGAAAACATATGATGTTGTTTGTTCCATGACGTTATGTATACTAAATATCTTCGACAGATGCCATACCAACCAAACAAAAAAAATTAAGGCTCCTTGACAACAAATGTTCCCTATCGACACATTTGTATCTTAACGCTCATTTCATACCGGTACACCTGGTAAATAAATGAGGTTTAAAGGGAATGGACTAATGGCTGCCTAATTTCAAGGAAGATTAATACACACTTAGGTAAGATCTCTTTTTTATATGTTGTCCCTGTGATGTAAAATCTACAGGGTGGGGCTAATAAAAGTAAACCGGATAAGCGGATACAACTGAATGTGAATTTGTGCCAGCATTTGTGGAGGAAGAAAAGACCTATTGTTACTTCCAACAGGATGGAACAACAGCCCATACAACCGGCCGAGTCTTGGAGCACGTTTACACAATCATCATGCCTAACAGAGTTGTTAAGCAGAGGTCAGTCTGGTCATGGTTCTAACTGGTCTCCGTGTTACCTGATCTGTCAGTGTCCAATTATTTTGCGTGGGGAACCCTCAAGTCTAAGGTGTATAGTAACAACTTTTATAATCTTCAAGAACATTTCGGATGAGGCAGTAGCACTTCCATCAGTCCAGCTTTGATCTACCTTCAGGAACTTGCTGAGCAGGGCAAAAATGTGCCAACAGATGAATGGTGGTCTCTTTCAACACCTGCCATTGCCAGGTTAGCACTGTATTTCATTTCCTCTGCTTCGTTTCTTTCTATTCTGGAGCTCTGTTCTCTGGGCCACTTTTATTTGCCCCACCATGTATATTACTGAGTGGGTAATAAGGTGTCTGGCCCAGTTGCAGGTTGCCTTCTAATGACTCCTTGGGGCAACCCAAATTTGATTTTCAGCATTTCGTATAGTTATTGACTGCACTAAAATATTGAAAGTGCTCTCATAAGCTACTCAAGAAGAGGTTCAACCTTGCGTTAAAGGGTTAACGTAGTAAGTCAAGTATTAAAGCCAGAAACTGTGCATATGTCTGGAGACAGTGAACTCACTGCGCACAAATTACTTAAACTATTTTTTCATCCATTTTTTGAGAATGAAAGCAGTTAGTGACTTCCAACAAACTTTACACATAATTTCAAACCTTGTTGAAACTTTTTCTCGTTTATAGGTCCCCCTAATGAAGGAAAGAAAAAAAAGTTTGTCACATTTTCACTATTTGCACAGCAAAAAGCTTCAGCTGCAGGCATGACGTTTTACTGTGTTACTCCTTTACTACCAGTTCTATTCGCAACAAGTTTTGCTGACAGAATCCCATTATTTCACTAAATGTAGCTGTAAAATTATATATTGTTGTATGACACATAGTGAGAATAGTGGTAGTCAATAATGCCCTCTAATGTTCTCGTATTTGTTTTTAATTCACAAGAAAGTAAAGTGAAATGTGGACAGCATGCGGTCACAGCCTCCACGAGTGATTGTTAGAATTTCCATATTCTCGGAACGTCCCAGACTTGCTCTGCCAACCCCCACATGCTGGTCCTCATCCTTTTTATCCTTTGGGTAACTGTTGTCCTGACTTATTTGATGCACCCCATCTTCATTTTCCATACCAACCTCTTCATCTCAAAATAGCAACCGCACCATACATCGTCAAAACTAGTCACAGACATAACATGAATACAGGGTAACACCACCTCTATACTTCATAATGCCTTCAGTTTGGTGAGGAAGACAGTCCACGCATTTGTTCCAGTATGTTATGAGAGTAGTTTGACAAGTTCTCAGACGGAACACAAACAAATAACTTACCTGTGTGGAACTTTTTTTTAATTTTTCAATGTAGTCTCCTTGTACAATAATGCACTTGATCCAGCGATGTCTCAAAAACTAGATTCCTCCAGGTCTACTAAATACCCATCAGCTTCAGCTGTCAGTTCTTTGTCCAGTGATAAAAAATTTGAGGTTGGGGAAGAGATGGAACTATGTCAGAGCCAAAACATACAAATGAGGCGTGTGCAGCAGTAGTTAGTATCTTAGTTCGTGTATTTTTGAGATGGAAACGACATGTGTATGGGTGTGCATTGTCTTGATGAATGATGACATTCTCCTTGCCAAACTCATCCTTTTTTCGCGTATCTTTTGCTGTAGTTGGCCCAGAAGATTAGAGTAATTGTTTGACGGCGGAGAAGATAATCTATCGGAAAAATGCCTTCTGCATTCCAGAAAACTGACGCCATGATGTTTCTAGCCGCTGTATTGTCATTGCTTTCTTTGGTGGTGGCGAGTGAACATGTTTCTACTAGTTTGACGATAGTTTTGTCTCTGGGGTATAATTGTGGAGCCAAGTTTCATCTGTAGTCACAAACCAATTCATAAAATCATGTTGATTGCTCTGAAAATTCGCCAAACATTGTTCAGACATTTCCAGTCTGGCGTCTTTCCTGATCCAGTGTTAAGAATCGTGGCACGCAGCTAGCAGATAGTTTTCTCACATCCAATTCCACTGTTAATATTTGTTACACCCATTCAGATGACATCCATACTGCTTCAGCAACTTTTAACACTTTCAGTCAGCAGTTCTCCATGATCAATTAATGCACATGTGCAATAATTTGTGGTGCAGTGGCATATCTTGACTGTCCACTACATAATAATTTAACAAGGAGAGGCCACGAAGTTGGGATCATGGATTTACTTCACACTTTGTACACCTTTAGTAGGCCATTAAAACAACATAATGTGCACGTAGTAAGGCGCACTACTCTGGCAATTCCGAGAAAATCACAAGCGAAGTTTTACGCGTCTCTTATGTAAGTGATGTTTCTTTCCGAAGGGGCGAGCAGTAAGAAGTCACGCTTAGAAAGACAGTCGCGGACAAGAAAACGGTTCGAATCCTCCTAATATTTTTTAAAATCTATATTTATTTCATCTCTGGTGATATTATTTAATTTATATGACATTTCAGAGATAAAATAACTAAAAACCCACGTGCATTTTCATGAAATTGTTGTGAATTCCATGTTATTTTACTATTTACAATTTTTTTCAAATTTTCAAGGACAAGGGGCAGGCTTGGAAATCCCAAGTCAAACCTCAATAAATAATGATGCAAGTAACTTTATTCAGTAATGCGGTAAGTCACAATGTGCCAGACCACAAGACTAACGTATAAGTACTCATTGGATGCGCTCTTGACATCACGCACTGCAGGCTAGTATTTGTCATATGGACATGGAAAACAGAAACTGAAACAGCATCTACTACATCGAATGAATGCAATTTTGCCACATTTACAGGGAATGTAGCTTCCAGCCCCCTTTCTCAGCCAACGATCAGCTCATTAACCTTACCAATCTTCTTTCCCTCCAACTTAACTCACGTTGTTCCACTATCTTTGTTTCCCTCGACCTCCAGACCGTGCCTGGCATCCCGGGCTCCTCTTTAAACTCCAGACATATGCTTTTGCCATAAATTTTGTCCATCTCGTTACTTCATACCTCTCCTGTCATCCCTGCTATGTCACTATCCGCAACACCAATTCCCGTACTTTCTATCCCACTGCCGGCTTGCCGCAAAGCTCCATCCTTTCCCATCTCCTCTATCTCCTGTACACTGCAGGTATGCCCAAGCCTCCCCCACCTGTCCACCTCCTCCAATTTGCTGATGACACTGCCTTCCTGGCCCTTTATCCTACCCTTCTACAGTCCCAACATACCGTTCAAACGCACCTAGGCCAGTTCACCACATGGTGCAACCAGTGGCTCCTTCACATCAACCCTTCCAAGACCCAATCATCATAGGTCATACCACACACTCCTTCTGGCTCCACGATTTTTACCTTACCATTTATGGTTGTCCTACCCAACTCACTCCTACCATGAAATACCTCGGTCTCACCCTCAACCATTACCTCACCTCGGCTCCCCATCTCCTTACGACCCAACACAAAGCTCGCAGTAGACTCCACCTCCTGAAACATATGTCTGGCCGGACATGGAGACTGCAGCCCTTCACCATCCTTCACACCTACAAATCCTTGATCCACCCTCTCCTTCCTTATGCCAGCATCGCCTGGATTTCTGCCCCTCTCAGATTCTATACAGTCCTCCAAATCCTCTAACACCATGCACTCTGCCTCGCCTTCCTTATCCACCTCCCGTCCCCCACACAAATCCTCTACGACCTCATTCCCTTCTCACATCTTCTCCTTTTCCTCAAACACATCTGCACCCCCATACATCGTCCACAGACTCGATCCCCACCCCCAGTATTTCTATCCTCTCTACCCCCCAGCGTGTTGCTGCACTTTTACCGTTGCGCCCCGCCTCCTCCCCATCTCCACATCCTTTTCCAAAGCAACTTCAAGCACCTAACCTTCCTGGATGATGAGCTTCATGCTGATCTCTACTCCTCCTACCAACTCTAGCCCTACCTTCCCCCCTCCTACTCCTCAGCGGTCCATTACCCTCCTTTCCCTTCCCCTGTGCGGTTTTCCTCCCTCCTCCATCCCCTCCATTTCCTGTGCACCCCTTCTGCATCTCTACACTCTCTCCTGATTTGCCTTCCCTCACCAACCCCCACCCCACCTATCTCCTGCCCCTTGGTGCGCCCCATGACCCCGTTTTTCTTTTCATCTCACCCCCTCTAGGCCCCCCTCCCCTGCTGCATCTTGCTCTCCCCTCTTTTTCCCTCCTCTCAGGCCTCCTCTCCCTTGGCAGGTCTCTCCTGACAGTTTTTATTTTTCGTCGTGTGTGCTCCGTCTCTTACAGTGGTTTTTAAGGTGTCTTCATTCTGGAGTGTTTTTACACTACGGCCAATGTTGAACTTTTGTGTGAGATTTCAGTGTATTTTATGTGCTCCACAGTCTTTTTTTATCTTTATGTGGACTTTTGTAACTGTCCCACAATGAATATCTCCATGTCATTGTATATTTTAACCCCCATTGTCTCCACTTATGTTTTTATGTCCCCCCTTTTTATGTATAGTTTCCACTGTTTTAACTGTAATGTCACTTGGCTGAAGAGTGGTGTATTGTGCCGCTGTCAGCCCTCCCCTGTCCATATAAGGCAGGGGAATGAAAGTACAATAAAGAAAAAAAAGTATAGCTCACACAGGGATCATGAGGATAAGATTAGAATAATTACTGCACGTGCAGAGGCATTCAAACAATCATTCTTCCCATGCTCCATACACGAATGGAACAGGAAGAAACCCTAATAACTGGTACAATGGGCAGTACCCTCTGCCATGCACCTCACAGTGGTTTGCATAGAGCAGATATAGAACACCTTAGAAGACTGGAGTATCCACAAAATGTTCTAAGGGGATGTGTGAGGGGTCTCATTTTGACAGTTATAAATTGTTTTGTGAAGGTCTGCAAGTGTGAAAACAATGGGAATGCTTATAAAAACTTTTCTGCTACCAGTCACAATTTTCTTTTTATTCATGTTTCAGGAAATTACTTCCGTTTTGAAGTGTGTTTTCACTGTGTACTATGCCATTTTTACATAATGTTCTTCTTGTGTGAGGTTCTGCATTTTTTTAATTTTTACTTCGTTGCAATGTATAACAATCGCGCATTTTTAGTTAGTTATCCATTTTTATATGTAGTTAATGGTGAAATTCGGAGGAACTTATACTTACAGTTTTCTTATGGTCCATTTGTGTAGTTTCACACATGTTAAACCTCACACAATTTTCAGATAAATTCTATTGGCCGATTCCCCTCGTCGGTTTCGAGTAATGACGTCACACCAGAGGCAAGAAACTACAGAGAGAGGATATTTGTAAGCAGCGGATGATATTCGTAAACAAAGGAATGTAGCTTACAATAAAATTATAACGGCAATTGACACGACTACATATTTAAACACGACTTATATCTAAACGTGTTGAAAATAACGGAAATGAATGAGAACAGAACGAAAGTGAAATATATATTTGTGAACTAAATTACTGTAGAAATTAATGCGAGTTAGAAGCACACAGAGAACCTATAAATTCCATTACGGTATAGAATCTGATAAAGTCGTAGGGGAAGTGCTGGCAATATGGAACACCGTTTTGTTTAATGCAAAATATTGAATTTAAAATGTGACTGTTTCGTCAAAAATGTCACCTGTGTTAGTTTATATATCTATTACAAAGGATGAATAATAATTTTGATGAAAAATGAACATAATAAATAATTACAATAGATTTTTTAACTTGCTGTAAATTATCATCATTTCGAAGTGGGGGTTGTAATATGAAACAGATTTAAAATAAATAATAAAATATGCTTTCCCAGTTTAGATTTTTATTAATGAAATTATAAAATCGTATTTTGACGTCATATGGAAAACAATCACAAATTACAATGTAAATCTGTAGTAAAATAGTTTTTAAGAACTATAGATAACAATTCTGGTCCACAATTTAAAGTTCTTCATGAACAAAAGTCGCAAATGAACACACTTGAGTTTCACACCCTCTGCACAACATATAAGCCCATTACTGACACATGACGCATTGAACCCTAAGTTCTCCAGGTTTTGACTTTTTAAATGCCTCACTACAAAACAGTCTGGATCATCGTTTTCAGAAAAGTCCTTCCCAAGAGATTCTATCAGGTTTAAACTACCAGAAGATAGTTCTATTTCCTCTTTCTGGCTACATCTTTCGTTCTTACTTCTTTTTGTACTTGAGAACAGAGTTCGTTTGCTGGTGTCAACAGTCTTCGCTCTTGTAGGTCTGTCTGACATTTTAGCGGTTCCTGGTTGATCTATAGGGCTATAAAAGGAAGATACTTCAATTGATGACTTTTCCTTCTATAGATTCAGTTCAGTATTTTGTTTCTTGTCTATGAAACACTTCAGAGCGTTTTTATAGGGTAAACCGGTTAGGACAATAGCCAAAAGTGCTTTCCGACCTCTGTCTGATACCTTCTTTTTTGACTGGAGCGATGTGTTGTGGCTTTACATAGCCTACACATGTTGTTGGACCCGCTGTCAACTCTTCCCTTCGCCCCCCCCCCCCCCCCAATTGCCTTGCTTCGAATCACCTCCGGCATCTGCATCGTCACACAGTACTTTACCACTGTCAGCAACCTTTTCTGCTTCGTGTTCAGCTGCAATGAAATCTGCTTCTGTAAAAATACCTATGTTTAGTGGATAAATGCCGGTACATTTGAATCCATTGACTGCTACTGCACCACTTTGGACTCTGAGGTACGCCTTTCCAAACTTCGCCACAATATCGTATGTGTCCATACCGCCTGTTCTTAGTGCCTGCATAATCTCTCCACTGTAGTATGTTTTTAGGGAGCCCATGAAAGTCTTATCAAGGGGCTGTAGCCTATGTGTAGTATGAGGTGGCAAGCAGAGAATGGCCACATCATTATCTTTTGCTTTTATTATGAGATCTATATTACTGGTGTGAGAATAATGTCCATCCAGTATGAGCAAGACTGGGGATTCAGCTGTAGTTTTCGTATGTTCAACAAAGTGGGTAAACCATTCAGTGAATAGATCTGACTGTACCCAGCATGACGGAGGACATTTTCCAACAGCTCCAGGAGGTGCACCTTTCATTAATCTGTCTAATTGGTGCATGGAAAAATCATCATCGGAGGCACAAAGTTGCCATCTGCGCTCAGGCATGCAATGATCATCACCAGACTGCCCCCTCTCTGCTGCAGGGAGGGCTCCTGTCCGTTCTCTTCCCTTCATACCAATTATATGTGGAATATTTGTTTGCACTACACTAAGACCAGACTCGTCAACATTGAAGATCCAGTATCCAGTATTTGGCTTCCATAACATCAAAAAATTTCATGACACTCTCTCGGTTAAATAAGTGCCTCGAGCAAGTGCTGTTCCTTGAGGCTTTCGCACTGAAAGCTGATTCTTGTGTTTGTTCACGAATTGATCGAACCATGCCCTTGTAGCCATATAGTCAGTGAATGGATTGCTGATTCCATTTCTTACTGCCAGCTGATAGGCCATTCGCTTCACGTCATTACGAGTGAGTACATAAAATTTCTTTTCCATCAATAGGCAATACTCAACAAGGTCCTATCCAATTTCATGGTGAAGAATAGCTTTTCTACCTAATTTTTCATGTGTTAAAGTATTTAAATCTATATCCTTTTCATCCACATTTCTAAAGAGAGTAGCTTTTGGTACATTGCCGGCCGCTGCGTCCGAACGGTTCTAGGCGCTTCAGTCCGGAACTGCGCTGCTGCTACGGGCATAGATGTGTGTGTGACGTCCTTAGGTTTGTTAGGTTTAGGTAGTTCTAAGTCTAGGGGACTGATGACCTCAGATGTTAAGTCCCATAGTGCTGAGAGCCATTTGAACCATTTTTTGGTGTATTGAAACATCTTGCTGCTTCATTTAGAGCTTTAGTTTTATCCCCAACAGCCATTATTGCTTGAACCATATCTTCAGGGCACCATTTCTGTCGTATTCCCCTTTTTTCAGGCCACAACCAGCTTCTTGGCAGGGCGACACCTACAAAACAAAAAAGGCGTTGTAGTATGGAACAGCTTGTTTCATATTTCCACCCAAAGCTATTTTCGAAACTAACCAAACAGACTACACTTTCGATCAACAATTTCAGGTAACTAAAATTATCATTTGTAGGTTTAATTCCATTACTAAATCGTAATGTAGAAACAGTATGCTAACTTCTAAATAAAGGTAGCGGGGAAAATATTTGAATCTTAGGTTGCAAAACTTTTGGAGGCTGGAAAACAATGTACGTCTACTCATGGTTACAAACAATGAGATACTGACATCTGCTGCTTCTAGTGGCGGAAACAGAACATTGCCCTTGTGATAACTGAAACTGACGCCAGATGACATTACTAGTCTTCAAATACCACGGTGTTTCATATTACAACCCTGTTTCATATTACCACCACTTCCCCTAATATTAGAGAAGAGCGTTACTTGATAATAACAGTTACTGAATCCAACACATCGTACAGCAGGGAAGTGGGGCCTTTGGGCAGTACGAAACAAAAATGTAATGAAACAACGGGAAAATGAAATAAATGATTATGTATATGAAACAGTAGCATGAAATGTGGAAAAACCGACACAGAAATCCTAAAAAAATCCAGTACAAAAATATCGAAAATTCACAAAAGCAACAAATATTGGAATCGGTAGTTAAACTGTCCTCTATATACACTCCTGGAAATGGAAATAAGAACACATTGACACCGGTGTGTCAGACCCACCATACTTGCTCCGGACACTGCGAGAGGGCTGTACAAGCAATGATCACACGCACGGCACAGCGGACACACCAGGAACCGCGGTGTTGGCCGTCGAATGGCGCTAGCTGCGCATCATTTGTGCACCGCCGCCGTCAGTGTCAGCCAGTTGGCCGTGGCATACGGAGCTCCATCGCAGTCTTTAACACTGGTAGCATGCCGCGACAGCGTGGACGTGAACCGTATGTGCAGTTGACGGACTTTGAGCGAGGGCGTATAGTGGGCATGCGGGAGGCCGGGTGGACGTACCGCCGAATTGCTCAACACGTGGGGCGTGAGGTCTCCACAGTACATCGATGTTGTCGCCAGTAGTCGGCGGAAGGTGCACGTGCCCGTCGACCTGGGACCGGACCGCAGCGACGCACGGATGCACGCCATGACCGTAGGATCCTACGCAGTGCCGTAGGGGACCGCACCGCCGCTTCCCAGCAAATTAGGGACACTGTTGCTCCTGGGGTATCGGCGAGGACCATTCGCAACCGTCTCCATGAAGCTGGGCTACGGTCCCGCACACCGTTAGGCCGTCTTCCGCTCACGCCCCAACATCGTGCAGCCCGCCTCCAGTGGTGTCGCGACAGGCGTGAATGGAGGGACGAATGGAGACGTGTCGTCTTCAGCGATGAGAGTCGCTTCTGCCTTGGTGCCAATGATGGTCGTATGCGTGTTTGGCGCCGTGCAGGTGAGCGCCACAATCAGGACTGCATACGACCGGGGCACACAGGGCCAACACCCGGCATCATGGTGTGGGGAGCGATCTCCTACACTGGCCGTACACCACTGGTGATCGTCGAGGGGACACTGAATAGTGCACGTTACATCCAAACCGTCATCGAACCCATCGTTCTACCGTTCCTAGACCGGCAAGGGAACTTGCTGTTCCAACAGGACAATGCACGTCCGCATGTATCTCGTGCCACCCAACGTGCTCTAGAAGGTGTAAGTCAACTACCCTGGCCAGCAAGATCTCCGGATCTGTCCTCCATTGAGCATGTTTGGGACTGGATGAAGCGTCGTCTCACGCGGTCTGCACGTCCAGCACGAACGCTGGTCCAACTGAGGCGCCACGTGGAAATGGCATGGCAAGCCGTTCCACAGGACTACATCCAGCATCTCTACGATCGTCTCCATGGGAGAATAGCAGCCTGCATTGTTGCGAAAGGTGGATATACGCTGTACTAGTGCCGACATTGTGCATGCTCTGTTGCCTGTGTCTATGTGCCTGTGGTTCTGTCAGTGTGATCATGTGATGTATCTGACCCCAGGAATGTGTCAATAAAGTTTCCCCTTCCTGGGACAATGAATTCACGGTGTTCTTATTTCAATTTCCAGGAGTGTATTAATTCTATTCTGATATCTGTTATTTTTTCACGGAAGCTTAGAGAGCAATAACAAATGCAGAAGTACTATTATGTTCCAGTGTACATGCACCCCGGAAAAACGAACTAAATAATGAACCATGGAATTGTTGCAATCGGTAACTAGAATTGACCTGTATAGGAGGTCAATTCTGGTCACCGATTCCAACCATACGGTGGTAAGTGTGTGGGCTGGATTTTTGTACATATGCAGCTTTTTTTAATCTCTGAACTACTGCGAAAAAGTAAAAAATATTGTAGGTACCAATCATAAGTGTTTTTTCTGTTTCATAGTAGCGAATAGAGTACGACGAAATGTAGAAATTCCATAACACTGCAACGCACACATGGAATCGATAAGTACAATTAAGCTACACAGTTAGGTTCTAGTTGACGATACAATGTTTGTTACTTTTTCGCAGACGTTCAGAGGCCAATTAGAAATATAGAAACACTATTACATTTTAGTGCAAAACCTCCTGAAAAAACGATCTAAATTATGAACGATGAAGTGGCTGTATTCCGTAACTAGAACTGACCTATATAGCTTAAAGTGATTATTCCGATATTTTTTACATTTTGTTAATTTTCGCTACTTGTCGCTGGCTTTTCTTTTAGGATTTCTGTGTCGATTTCTCCCCATTTCGTGCTACAGCTCTTTTTATGTTTCATATGTGTTGTTATTAATTTCATTTTCCTGTTGTTGTGTTACATTGTAGTTTCTCCCGACAGAAAACTCCAACTTTCCTGCGTTAGTCCCCTGAGATCCAATAATTATTTTTAAAAATTAATGCTACTTCACACTATTATGACTTCGCTATGCGCTATACTGCAATGGATTTACTTGCATAAATTACGATAATAATACATTTGTTCTTGTTTATTTTTATTACGTCAATTCTTTTCGACATAATTCATGGCTAATAAGTAATTACTCTCATGAACTGCGGTTGTAATTTTGTCGTATGTTTGTTTGCATCCATTTCCTACGTAATTTCCAAATTATTCGAGTTATTTTCTTGCCTCCAAGAGTTTTTGTAGTATCAGAAGGCATATATGTTTCTAAAAATAATTCTAAAATAAGCGCAAGTATGGACAAAAACCATGAATAGAGTGGCACATTCGTGAAGAAATACTTGTGACATTGGACAGAATTGCAGCTTACCAGTTGATATCAAAAGAATATAAACACACAGATTCACATGTAAGAAACACAGACATGTACCTCTACATGCAAAAGCGATCGACAGCTCGTTTATCGTTCTGTAGGCCTACTGTGTGTGTGTCACTGTCGCCTGTTGCCACAAGTACGACCTTCATCTTTATATTATTCGAAGTGGGTCAAGCAAGTGCCAAATAGTGGCAGAAATATACTGAAAACATTATAATGAGCTGATTACATTACATTTCACGAAAAACCAAATATTTGAATAGTTTTCAAACAATCTGTCTGTAGCCATTTTCCTTGTCCCATAATAGTTTCGCTCGAAGTCTAGCGATCTGCACATTCTGACACTTCACACGCTTTTGTAAGACACGAACAGCTGCACTTAATCTAACCACTTCATCGTCAAAGCAGGTCTGTGTTGATGATTCACGCGAATCTGGCACTGATACATGGGGAGTTGAACTGGCTGCTTCTGTGTCATAGGACTGTTTTACAGCTTTAGATTGACTGTCGAATCTTTGTGGCAGTTTCCTCTTCATCGTCAGCTGAGGTGGCTTATTTGGAATGTCAAACTGTGTGGGTACTGCATTCCACAGGAGTTTGTTATTGTCTGCGTTCATGAACTGGTTTTGTACGAAATGTAGCGAACAAAACCTAATATTATTATACAGGTAAACTGGGTCTTTCTTCATAAGGTCTTCTCGTCTGCTATTAACTAGCCATTTTCTGCTCCTAAAACGATTTTTTTTTTCTTTATTGTATTTCAATTCCCCATCGGGGTGGGCTGGCAGCAGCATATGCTCTGCTCTTCAGCCAAAAGACATAGAACAAACAATAGAAGACATTTAAAAATAACAAAGAAGAGAACATGGTAAACATACAGTAGATATAAAAAAGGGGGAACATCATGGAAGGCAATAGACAAAAAACGGGGTGACTGTAAAATGGAGATAAAAAACTGTTGAAAAGTAGCACACACAAAAGGCCACACACTTCGACAATTAAAAGAACACAAGGCACAGTATGACTGGAGCATAAAAGGTATCAACGGATGGCGTAGCACATAACAAACACTGACGGCGAACCTCAAGGCAGTACAGAATTAAAATCACACCTCTTGACGCACTGGAGAAACAGCACTAAACACAACACCGATGTGGCACACTGACAATGATTAAAACTGAGGATCTGCCAGGCGCAAGGAGACGAGGGAGACCGGAAGAAGGGAGGAAGGGGAAGAGATGGGGGAGACGAGCGGGAGGCGCGCTGAAGAGGGCCAGGTAGGGAGGGATGTGGGAAGGAGAGAGGCAAGTATGGGGTGCAGGGTCTCGGGAGGGGGGGGAGGAAAACCCGCTCTGGGAGAAGGAGGGGAGAGGAAAAAGGGGGCCCTGGGGAGTGGGGGGGAACAAGGCCAGGTTATAGTTGGAAGGAAGGGTAGATGTCACGACGAAGTTCGTCATCCGGGAGGGGGAGGCGTTGGAAATTGCCCTGATGAAGGAGATGGGCGGTGTGGAGGTGGAGAGAGGGAGGGATACAGCGATAGAGGCGCGGCAACGGGTGTGGGGTGGAGAGGAAGGAGGAAACGAGATGGTGGGGGGGGGATCCTAAAACGAAACAGTCATCATTTATACACATACATTTTGCAAGTGAATCCTGACGATACAGTTTAGTAACATGATGGTATTTACCTCTCAGGATCCATAGGACACCTATAAAAGACAGCTGTGGTGTCTTCTTCCTGTTGCTGCTGCAATTTATTGCGCTATAAACGCTCCCGATGGTAAAAACCATTGTATAAATCAAAATAAACAATCACTGTTCGCTTTCACGATCGCGTCGAACTCACAGTTCAACCTACCGGCCGCTTGGGGCGCTGAAAGCAACAAAGTCGAGGCGAAGTGTCGCGACTGTTATGTTAGACTGTGATGATAGGTTGTCTAAAAATTTTGTTTTTACAAACATTTATTTTTCTCAGAACTTTATTTCTGTGCGTTGGGCCTTTGTGGTTACCGCGCGAGGTGGCGCAGTGGTTAGACACTGGACTCGCATTCGGGAGGACGACGGTTCAATCCCGCGTCCGGCCATCCCGATTTAGGTTTTCCGTATTTCCCTAAATCGCTCCAGGCAAATGCCGGGATGGTTCCTTTCAAAGGGCATGGCCGACTTCCTTCCCCGTCCTTCCCTAATCCGATGAGACCGATGACCTCGCTGTCTGGTCTCCTTCCCCGAAACAACCAACCAACTAACCTTTGTGGTTCTCAGTGCCTCATTAAACACAATAGTGGGTTTTATCCAGCTCGCTAAGAACTCTCTTACTGTCTCATTTCAAGAACACCGGGTCCGCGATGTGAGTTCTATATCTGTGCAGGGAGGACTACGTCACATGAAGACGCCAGATTGATGGGCATTTTTTGGAAATTTTCTGTTGTGTATATATGTTCTGTAGATGGCATTGGTCTGGGCATGAATCACGCATGGATAGCCAAATGGTAAGGTGACCGGTTGCAATAAGCAGGAAATTCAGGTTTGAGTCTGAGTCTGGCACAAATTTTCATTGTCTTCATTCCATTCTATAACTGGTGGTCATCCATATTCACAACTGCAAATACATTTCATGTATTTCATAACGGCTGTAGTATGTCCAAAGGAACTTTGCAATTCAAATCGGAATAACATAGGCACTGGGATACCGTAAATATTGCAATTATAAGAGTCTGAGGACATGAAATGAGAAGGGAAAAATTTAGAAAGGTAATTAAAGTTCAGGCAGAAGATATTTGCTGATGACTTTGTAATGCTGATAGAGGCACTTGTATGAGATGAATGGAATGGACAGTGTCAGGAAAAACAGATTATGATATTAACAACAACTACCATAAAATAAGAGTAATGGAATGTATTTTAATGAAAGTAAATGATGCCAAGGGAATTATGATGTGAGACACTATAATTGGTAGGTGAGGTTTGCTATTTGGGCAGCAAAATAACTAATGACAGAATTAAAGAGGACTTGCAGACTTGCAATAGCAAGGAAATATTTTCTGGAAAAGAGTAACCTGTTAATATTGTATATAAATTAAGTGTTAACAACACTTTTCTGAAAACATTTATATGGAAGTGAAATGTGCACAGTACGCAATGTAGACAAAAAGATAAAAGAAGTTCTTGAAATGTGTGGCTAAGAAGAATGTTGAAGATTAGATGGGTAGATCGTATAACTGTTGAAGAGTTACTGAATTGAAATGAAAAGAAAAGAAGTTTATGCAACAACTAGACTAAAGGAATGAATGGGTTGATAGGACACATACTGAGGCATCAAGGAATCATCGATTTGACATTGGGAGGAAGTGTGGAGGGCAAAGATTGTAGAGGGAGACAAAGGACTGAATGCATTAAGCAAAGTCACATGGATGTAGGCTGAGGTAGTTATTCAGAGAGGAAGAGGCTTGCGCAGGATAGAGTGTGTGGAGAGCTGCATCAAACCAGTTTTTGGACTAAAGATCACAGCACACAATTCTATGCTTTAAATGTGCATTCTCAGTAATTGCTTTCTCGAATTAAGACCTATGCTTGACACTAATACAATTATTATGGCCAGAAATGTTCTCTTTGGCTATGTTAGTCTGCTTTTATATGCCCCTTGCTTCAGCAGTCGTGTATTATTTTGCTTGCAACATAGCAGAGTTCCTTCACTTCATCTACTTTGTGGTCCCCAGCTTTGACGTTAATTTGTCGCAACTGTCATGTCTGCTACTCCTCATCGCTTTCATCTTTCTTTGCTTTACTTTCAATTCATATTCTGTGCCCATTATATTGTTCATACCATTCAAAAGGTCGTGTACACTGATCAGCCAGAAAATGATGACCACTGACCCACTATTGATATGAACACGTCTAGACAACAGCAGCATCACCTAGCGAGGAATGACTGCTTGTCAGACACGCACGTTGCATTTAGTATCAGTGATTGTGTTGTCTGTGTGTGGAATGGTGATGGTGTGCGATCTGTTTGAGTTTGACTGAGGTCAGAATATTATGGCCCTGAAGCCCAGCACCACCATTTTGGAAACTGCACGACCTGTCAGGCCTTTGAGGAGTGCTGTGGTGAGCGTCTTCAACCTGTGGTGAAACTGAGGTGAAACCACGCCCAGATGCTGTGGGGTTGGGCAGCCACCCCTCATTACAGATTCAGATATTGTAGGCTGGACGAAGTGGTAAAACTGGAAGGTTGCAAACTATGGCAGAACTAACATCAGACTTTAATACTGGGCAGAGTACAGGTGCATCTGAACACACAGCGCACCAAACACTCCTAACGACAGGCATCCGCAGCCGTCGACCCGTGCGTGTGCCATCACGGTTCACTAACTACAACTGAATTGGGCACGTGACCATCGGCACTCGATGCTGGTACAGTGGCAGAGCATTGCACAGTCTGACGAATCCCAATACTTTTTCATCGTGCCATGAATCTGTCAGCTTCCAGGGGAACAGCTCCTCGATACCTCTACTGTGGGACAGAGACAAGCTGGCGGCGGCTCCATTATGCTCTGGAAAATATTCACATGGGAAACCATGGGTCCAGTGGAGCTCGTGCAAGGCACCTGATGTCCAAGGAGTATTGTACACTGGTTGCAGAGTATATACACCCCTTCCTGACAGTAGTGGTATTTTTAAAGAAGATAGTGCGCTATATCACAAGCCCAAGAGTATGATGGACTGATTCGAGAAACACAGTGGCGAGTTCCAGTTGAATTTACGGGAATTACGTGACTTGTGTGTGCAGATGTTAACTCGTTTCAGCAATGTATCGAGGCCTCACTGCTTCCTTGCCAAGACACCTCACTGCTGTTATCCGTGCCAAAGGTGGACAAACTGGCCATTAGGTAAGTGGTCGTAATGTTCTGGCTGATCAGTGTAATTCTTCCTCACTTTTACCAAGGACAACAATGTCATAAACTACGCTGCATGAAAACTGCATGCAGTATTATCCCTTATTGCCAGTGACTGCACTTCTGATTATTTCTATAACTCCTGCCCTCTCAGTACAGTGGGGGAGTCTTGCCATTTAAGCAGCCTACATCTACATATATACTCTGCTAGTCACCAAGCGGTGTGTGGCGGAGGGCAAAATTCTCGCCAAAGTCATATTTCCCCCCATCTGTTCCACTTACGGATCGCGCGAGGGTAAAAGGACTGTCTGAACACCTCAGTACGAGCTCTAATTTCCCTTATCTTTGAATCGTGATCATTGCGCGATCTGTAAGTTGGTGGTAATAATATATGCTCTACATACTCAGCGAAGATCAGATTTCAGAATTTAGTGAGCAGCCCCTTCCGCTTAGCGCGCCGTCCATCTGAAATTGTGTCCCACTTCGCACTTTATATGAGATTTGTAACACTCGTGATCACTAAATGTACCAGTCACAAATCTTGCACTCTTCTTTGGACCTTCTCAATCTCTTGAATCAGACCCAACTGGTAAGGGTCCCATACAGATGAACAGTGCTCTAAGACTGGACGAACTAACGTATTGTAAACAATTTCCTTTGTTGAAGGACTGCATTGCTTCAGGATTCTGCCAATAAACCGAAATATAGGGTTCACCTTGCCCGTTACTTGTGTAATTTGATAATTCCATTTGAGATCATTTCGAATAGTCACACCCAGATACTTGATGGATGTCACCGCTTCCAAACACAGCGCATCTATTTTGTACTCGTACGTTAATCGGGGGTTTCGCCTTGTTATGCACAGACAAGAAGAGAATAGAAGCTTTTGAAATGTGGTGCTACAGAAGAATGCTGAAGATTAGATGGGTAGATCACGTAACTAATGAGGAGGTATTGAATAGAATTGGGGAGAAGAGGAGTTTGTGGCACAACTTGACAAGAAGAAGGGACCGGTTGGTAGGACATGTTCTGAGGCATCAAGGGATCACAAATTTAGCATTGGAGGGCAGCGTGGAGGGTAAAAATCGTAGAGGGAGACCAAGAGATGAATACACTAAGCAGATTCAGAAGGATGTAGGTTGTAGTAAGTACTGGGAGACGAAGAAGCTTGCACAGGATAGAGTAGCATGGAGAGCTGCATCAAACCAGTCTCAGGACTGAAGACAACAACAACAACAATGCACAGTAGGTTACACTTACTAATATTGAGACATAACTGCTAGTCATTACACCGTGCATTTATTTTCTGAAAATCCTCACTGATTTGTTCACAACTTTCATGTGATACTACTTTGCTGTAGACTACAGCATCATCAGCATACAATCTAATGCCGCTGTCAGTACCATCAACCAGATCATCAAAATATCCACGGGTGTGCTGCCGGTCTATAGTGTCCAACGGGCACAATATTTCGGCGATCATACATGTCGCCATCATCAGGTGAACTGACGGACTGAGCTCCTGTTAACGTGCCGGCACGGAGATCCGTACGCTACGGCTGCTCAGGGGGAACTGGGTTCGGTCGCGGCGGCGGCCGATTTAAATACCCTCCGCCCGCGGCGCACTCCCACCGCCGTCCGCGCCCCGCGCCACGGTCGCGCGGTGGAACAGATTGTGACGGCGTCTGAGATGACGTCGGTGCGATGGCTCTGTCCGCCGTGGTCGTCACAACCATACGTTTGCTCGATTTACTCTTGATTAACCCAATCGCTGGTTCCCAAGCCTTGCTAAGATTATAGCCACAGTCACGGTTTATGAGGTCGTCATTGGTGCGAATTTCGATGGCCTCTCTAACAACGCTGCCCCAGTATCTCGACGTCTGTACCAGAATCCTCGTGCGTTCATATTCCATGGCGTGATTTTCCGACAAACAATGTTCAGCGATCGCCGACTTGCTCGGATACATCAGTCGAGTGTGCCTCTGGTGTTCACGGCATCCATCCTCGACGGTACGCATCGTCTGACCAATATACGACTTGCCATCTGGTACACGCCGGCCTTCCTCAAACCGAGGTCATCTTTGGCACTCCCCACCAGTGCACGAGTTTTATTTGGAGGACAAAACACAGTTCCGACCCGGTGTTTCTTCAGAATGCGGGCGATTTTCCCCGAGAGTGCGCCTGTGTATGGAATAAATGCAGTGCCTACCTCCTCCCTCGTGACTTCATCCATCTCAACAGGTTTTGCTGCAGTGGCTGGGCGGAGAGCACGTTGAATCTGCCACTCTGAGTACCCCATTTTTTCGAAATACAGTTCTCAGATGTTCCAATTCCTGGGGTAGACTCTCTGCGTCAGAGATAGTGCGCGCCCTATGTACTAGAGTTTTAAGTACCCCATTCCTCTGTGAAGGGTGGTGGCAGCTGTCTGCATGCAACTACAGATCAGTGTGCGTAGTCTTCCGATACACCCCATGACCTAGGGTGCCGTCAGCCCTTCTCTTGACCAAGACGTCAAGGAAAGGTAATTTACCCTCCGTTTCAATCTCCATGGTGAATTTGATGTTGGGGTGTATGGAGTTTAGATGTGTAAGGAAGTCAAGGAGTTTATCCATACCATGTGGCCAGATGACGAACGTGTCGTCCACGTAACGGAGAAAGCAAGTAGGTTTTCATTCGGATGACGACAGGGCTTCCTCCTCGAAGTTCTCCATGTACAAATTCGCTACCACCGGTGAGAGTGGGCTACCCATGGCGACTCCCTCCGTTTGTTCGTAGTATTCTCCATTAAAAAGAAAATACGTGGAAGTCAAGACATGCCTAAAAAGTTCAGTGGTCTTCTCGTCAAACTTCTGACTAATCAATTCTAGTGACTCTCGCAGGGGTACCCTAGTAAACAAGGAAATGACGTCAAAACTCACCATGATATCTGACTCATCCAACCTGAAGCTATCAAGGCGTTTAACAAAATCCACGGAATTACGGATGTGATGAGGGCATTTACCCACATAAGGACTTAATATTCCCGTCAGGTATTTGGCCAACAAATATGTAGGTGCCCTGATGTTGCTGATAATGGGGTGTAATGGCACCCCCTCTTTGTGAACCTTCGGGAGTCCATATAGTCTAGGCGGTACCAGACCTTGGGGTAACAATTTCTTAGCGTCGCCCTCCGGTAAATCTGCGTCCTTGAGAAGCGCCCTCGTCTTGTTCTCCACCTTCTTTGTAGGGTCAACGCTGATCTTCCGGTAGGAATCGTCATTTAGCAGACTCTGCATCTTATCAGTGTAGTCCTTATGCGAGACAACAACTGTAGCACTGCCTTTGTCAGCCGGTAAGACAACAATTCCAGAGCGCTCCCTCAGATCACGAATGGCCGCCCTCTCTTTACTGCTGATATTTGACTTCATCGGCTTGGATTTCGTCAACGCACGACAAGTTTCACGACGTATTTCCTCGGCTGATTCTGGCGGAAGTCGAGCTGCAACCTGTTCAACAGCACTAACAATTTCTGCGACCGGAGTGAACTTGGGGGTGGGAGCGAAGTTGAGACCTTTCTGCAAAACCGAGACCGCATCGTCACTCAACACCATGCCACTCAAATTGATGACAGTCTTGCACGGAACCTGCAGAGATGGTTTGTCAAGGAGACGTGAGAACTTGGCTGTTTGACGTCCCGTAGCCTTCTTATGGGCGGAATCAGCTGACACCCAGGTGACACCATCAATCCAATCCCAGGAACAAGAAGTGAACTACATTTGCAACTGTCAGCTGACAGAGCCATCACACCGACGTCATCTCAGACGCCGTCGCAATCTGTTCCACCGCGCGACCGTGGCGCGGACGGCGGAGGGAGCGCGCCGCGGGCGGAGGGTATTTAAATCGGCCGCCGCCGCGACGCAAGGTTGTTCGGACGTGCTAGATATCGCCCTAATCAAGGGAATAGAGCATCACGTGACTGCTAGCACTCGATGTGCTCTGTCGTCAGACCACGTGCCTGTGGTATACGACATAGACATCGTAGGCACAGCAGTAACACCGCGTCGCCGTAACTACAGGCGCATGGACCTACACAGGTACCAAGAGGGCGTGACCACTCTATTAGTAGACGCACCAAACGTGGACGAAGTGGGCGCCGAAGCTGCCCTGCGGTTACTAAACCGCCATCTACTACAAGCAGCCGAAGCAGCCACCCCACCTCCACCACCACAGCAGCCAGATCACTCCCGTCGCCTCCCACCACAAATACGTGAAGCGATCAGGGAGAAAAACCGAGTTTTCAGGGAATGGCAGCTCACACGACAACCAGCCACTAAAAACCGCCTCAATCGCATGCAGCGGGAGATCAAGGCTGCGGTTGAGGCATACAGAAACCAAAACTGGGCCGATCTAGTGGAAACACTAAACCCAGAGGACGGCAGCGCCTGGCGCACGGTGAAGTCCTTCCTGCGCCGACGACAACGGGTCCCGCCGCTACACGTCGGACAGAACATCATCTGCAGCCCCGACGCAAAAGCAAGCAGCCTGGCTGACCACTTTGAGGAGTCTTTCATGCCTGTAGAAGACCACCTAGATCTGGAACACATCCGTAGAGTAGAGGAGCAATTGCCTGTCTTCCTGATGGCGCGAGAGGAGGGCGACGAAATAGAGCCAATCACGGAAGAGGAAGTGGCGGCGGAACTACAGACGCTCAACACCAAGAAAGCAGGAGGCAGTGACGGAGTAGACAACTTGCTACTTAAGAACCTACCTGCAGAAGCTCACCAGCCAGTAGCAGCGTTATTCAACTGGGTCCTTCGCACAGGGAACTACCCTTCTGAGTGGAAACACGCAGAAGTGGTAGCCTTCCCCAAAGCAAACAAGGACCCACAACATGCCGCCAACTATAGACCGATCAGTCTACTCCCCTCACTTTCGAAGGTGTTCGAGCGTCTGTACGCCAAACGGCTCCTACAACACCTCACAGCGGAAAGTGTCATTCCAGATGAACAATTTGGTTTCCGCAGCGGCCACTCCACAACACACCAGCTCATGAGACTGGTCGAGGAAGCCATGCGAGCACTAGAGACGAGGGAATACCTAGGGGCGGTATTCCTAGACGTCACCAGAGCATTCGACTCCGTGTGGCACGACGGCCTCGTGTACAAGCTCTTTGTACACGGGGTACCGACGTCACACGGAGTACTGATCAAATCGTACCTGGACGCAAGGACCTTCCACGTCAGGTTAGACGACGGAAAGTCAACTCGACGTAAAATCCGAGCAGGAGTACCGCAGGGTTCAGTTTTAGGCCCCCTATTGTACACAGCCTACACAGCAGACGCCCCGCAGACAGCGCGAGTTAAGATGGCACTATACGCCGACGATACCGCGCTGTTCGTGCGGAGTATGAACGCAGCGGAGACCAGGAGGCAACTCCAGATAGGCTGTGACGTCCTGGGCGCATGGTCGACAAAGTGGCGGCTCAGGTACAATGCAGCAAAGAGCCAGGCAGTGATCTTCACGAGAAGAGCACTGCCGCCCGATCTCCAACCGGTCAGCATTATGGGAGGCCCCATCCCATGGAGCAAGACCGGAAAATACCTCGGGGTCACCCTCGATCAAAGGCTCACTTGGCGACCACACGTCCAGGAAGTCCGGGACAGAGCTATAGGACGACTAAGAGTCCTGTACCCTCTGTTAAACCCCACATCGACCCTTCCCCCACACCATGGCATTACACTCTACCTGGTACTTATAAGACCAGTGCTGGAGTACGCGGCAGTGGTGTGGGGAAATGCAGCAGATGTACACATTGGTGCACTACAGAGGGTGCAGAATCGAGCGCTGAAACTCGCTCTGCGCCTACCTAGGCGGTACTCCACGGCTCAACTACACGAGCAAACAGGCATTCCGCTCCTTAGAAATAGATTCCAACAGTCAGCCAGGCTGTTCTATGCGAAGGCCGAAACCTCGCAAAACCGGCTCATAAAGGACCTGGGCCAACAAACACACCACAGGCCAACAATACGTTGGCCTGACCTGTTACGTGAGTAACACACAGGAACATACTCAGGACGCCAAGAGCGTCCAGCACGGACAGACCATTAAGACAGGCGTAAAAATCCCTAACCCAAAGTACTAGCAGGAGTAGCACCAAGTGCTTAGCCTGCATCCACAACGAACCAGGGCAGGTTCGTTAGGTAAAGAGCGAGCGAGCGACGCAAGGTTGCACAACCGGACCAACAGGAAGAGGGCGCCGCTCTATGCCGTAACCGTGCAAACGGTCGGCGGCGGGAGCGACATCTTCGACTTGCGGAAGTTGCTGGGCTTCCCGGTTACGACGGAGGCTCTCCCGACCGCCATGGATCCTCAGCCCCAGTGCTTCAGGTGCCAGGGCGAGGGCCATGTTGCGAAGTATTGCCGCAACGCGGCGCGGTGCGTCAAGTGCTCAGGTGAGCACGACAGCCGCGCCTGCGACCGCGGCAGCAACGCTCTGCCGACTTGTGTCCGGTGTGGCGGCCCGCACGTCGCCAGTTGGCGCGGTTGTGCGGCTTTCTCTAGCCGCAACCGTGCCGGGGGCGGCGAAGCGGCCGCGGCCGCACCGACGCAGCAGCAGAAGAGAAGACGACGTCGGAAACGGCGTAGGGCGGAGAACAGCCCGGTGCAGCTGAGGGACGGCGCAGCAGCAGATCCACCTGCCAGGGGCGGGGACGGGCGCTCGGAAACGGGCAGCCAGGACGCAGCTAGCCCTCCCGCGAAGAGATGTGACCTCGAGCTCGGCATCGCCGTGAAGGAGGCCACAGCAGCCCTCAAAGCCGTCATGGCGGCGGAGAGGGCTGCCTTCGCAGCCGCCGTGGCTGCAGAGAAGGAAGAGGCCTTGAGGCAACTGCGAGCAGTCTTCGCCCGAGGCCTCAGTGCAGTCGTACCTGCGAGCACTCCTGCGACCTCGCAGAAGGACGTTCGCGCGCCTATCCCAGCGGTTGCCCCAGCAGCACCGCAGGTGAAAGGTGCAAAGAAGAAAACCGCCAGGGCAGTCTTCATCGCGCAAGCGTCGCCGCGCTGCCGCGCCGAACTTTTATGTTACAGGGAGTAAGCCACTGCGGCCGGCCCAGGAGACAACGAGGGAGCCCAGCCGCGGCACCGGACTGACCCAGCGAACGACCACGCAGTACATAGGTAACGTTGCACGATACCTCACGCTAACCCCCCTCACCTTGCATGCTCTGTCGCAGCTAGCAAACCGCTACTGCTCTTACTACCCGTCCTACTGTCGCAGAGGTTTTTTTCCCTTGGCGCTGGCCTTGGCACTTTTTTCCCTCTGCTCTTACAACCGCTACCCTTCGATCGTTTTCGACCACTTCTACCTCCTGATGGACCATGTTAATGAGTAGTCTTACCCAGACGCATGGATAACATCACAGCCTGCATCCTGTGACGCCTGATTCAAAACTAACATGTTTACGGAGGTGACAGTAGAACTTTTGTGTTGGTCACCACGTTGGTGCGGGCGTGGAGGGGCCCCATCCTTCGCGACCGAACCCAGTTCCCTCTGAGCAGCCATAGCGTACGGATCTCCGTGCCGGCACGTTCACAGGAGCTCAGTCCGTCAGTTCACCTGATGATGGCGACATGTATGATCGCCGAAATATTGTGCCCGTTGGACACTATAGACCGGCAGCACACCCGTGGATATTTTGATTATCAAATACGCCGGGAGAAACTCAAGAATCACATCAACCAGATCGTTTATGTAAATCGTAAAAAGCAGAGGACCTATTACACTGCCCTGGGGCACACCTGAAGTTACACTTGTTTCTGTTGAAGTCACCCCGTTCAGGACGACATACTGCTCTCTCTCTGTTAGAAAACTGTCTATCCAACTGCGTATGTCATCGGATAGTCTGTAAGCGCGCACTCTTGGAGCAAGTGACAGTGCAGAACTGAGTCGAACACCTTTCGAAAGTCGAAGAACATGGCATCAACGTGGGAGGCGGTATCTAGAGCCCGTTGTATATAAAGTACAAAGAGGACCAGCTGTGTCTTGCATGACTGCTGTTTCCTAAAACCTGGCTGGTTTCTGCAGATGAGCTTCTCAGAGTTTAGAAAGGTCATTATGTCTCAACACAAAATATGTTGCCTTGAGGGCTTTCAGCTCGCCCACGAGAAGGAAGTTCACTTAAGGGAATGGAATAGTCACAAATTTGCCAGCTGCCGAAAGGCACTCTCCATGCATGTAGAGCAGAAGTGGACAACTGGCCATTTTGGTCCAGCAAGAACGTTAAGAAGGCCTGGCCGCATGCCATAACACTGCACTGTGTGAGGAGTGCAAATGAATCTTTATGTGTAAGGTAAGAATCTGAAGCACAAGAGATACCACAAGGCTTTGACGCACAGGAGATGCCATTAAGTCCAGTGTGGCCAGCTGGAATGTTAGTTAAGATTCTAGTAAGGGGCTCTCTGATTGGCTTGCAGTAATAACTTCGGTAGGAGGAGTGAATTCCCGTAGGCGCCTACAAGTGCAGCTTTTGACTGGCTGTGACTGAAAATCTGTCGCGTAGTGGGAGATACTTTCTTCTTTCTTCCCTGTGCTCAGGGAGAAATAGATCTCTTTCGTTAACCGAGACAAAATCTGCAAGAGTAGGGAAACGCTAAACTTGTGTATTACTCTCCTGGCCATTAAAATTGCTACACCACGAAGATGACGTGCTACAGACGCGAAATTTAACCGACAGGGAGAAGATGCTGCGATATGCGAATGATTAGCTTTTCGGAGCATTCACACAAGGTTGGCGCCGGTGGTGTCACCTATAACGTGCTGATATGAGAAAAATTTCCAACCGATTTCTCATACACAAACAGCACTTGACCGGCGTTGCCTGGTGAAACGTTGTTGTGATGCCGCATGTAAGGAGGAGAAATGCGTACCATCACGTTTCCGACTTTGCTAAAAGTCGGATTGTAGCGTATCACGATTGCGGTTTATTGTATCCCAACATTGCATCTCGCGTTGGTCGAGATCCAATGACTATTAGCAGAATATGGAATTGGTGGGTTCAGGAGGGTAATACGGAACGCCGTGCTGGATCCCAACGGCCTCGTATCACTAGCAGTCGAGCTGACAGGCATCTTATCTGCACGGCTGTAACGGATCGTGCAGCCACGTCTCGATCCCTGAGTCAACAGATGGGGACGTTTGCAAGACAACAACCATCTGCACGAACAGTTCGATGACGTTTGCATCACACGGACTATCAACTCGGAGACCATGGCTGCGGTTACCCTTGACGCTCCATCACAGACAGGAGCCTGCGATGGTGTACTCGATGACGAACCTGGGTGCATGAATGGCAAAAAGGCATTTCTTCAGATGAATCCAGGTTCTGTTTACAGCATCATGAAGGTCGCTCTGAGTTTGGCGACACTGCGGTGAACACACATTGGATGCGTGTATTCGACATCAACGTACTGGCGTATCACCCAGCGTGATGGTATGGGGTGCCATCAGTTTCCCGTCTCGGTCACCACTTGTTGACATTGTCGGCACTCTGAACAGTGGACGTTGTATTTCAGATGTGTTACGACCCATGGCTCTACCCTTCATTCGATCCCTGCGAAACCCTACATTTCAGCAGGATAATGCACGACCGCATGTTGCAGGTCCTGTACGGGCCTTTCTGGATACAGAAAATGTTCGACTGCTGCCCCGGCCAGCACATTCTCCAGATCTCTCACCAATTGAAAACGTCTGGGCAATGGTGGCCGAGCAACTGGCTCGTCACAATATGCCAGTCACTACTCTTGATGAATTGTGGTATCGTGTTGAAGCTGCATGGGCAGCTGTACCTGTACACGCCATCCAGGCTCTGTTTGACTCAATGCCCAGGCGTATCAAGGCTGCTATTACGGCCAGAGGTTGTTGTTCTAGATCTCAGGATCTATGCACCCAAATTGCGTGAAAGTGTAATCACATGTCAGTTCTGGTATAATATATTTGTCCAATGAATATTCGTTTATCATCTGCATTTCTTATTGGTGTAGCAATTTTAATGGCCAGTAGTGTAAATGAGCTCTGATTGGAATATGCAAGGTGTGTTGCAATCGGCCGGCGAGATTCCGACCTGGCAGAAACATCAGAGTCTTGAGTGTTAAGTTAGGAGACACTTCCTTCAGGAAGATTGAGGAGGACTCCTCTCCTTAGGCAGTACGCCAAGTACTTGTTCCACCTCATTGCACAGAGAGACATCTCTGAGCAGAGTACAGAGTCCGAGCTGAACTTACAATTTTCACCCACTATTGCAGCCGTCTCCTATGCTAGCACAATTTACGAGAGGTAAGCACTGTCATTACATCCATCAAAATGAGGTAACCATGAAGTCAGTTAATTTGTATCAGATTTTCACATATCTAATTTTCACAGTCAAATAGTTGCATTGTGCACCTTGTGAAGAGTATCTTGTTCGTTCATGCTTTTACAGGGAACCTTCTGTAAGTCACTGACATTTTTGCAATGATTGCCACATTCACAACATGGTTTTATATCATTCTTTATGTACCCACCCACTTCCACCATGCAGTAGTTTATATGTGAATTTCTTGTCCACTTAAATGTCTGCTTTGTGATTCACTGTATAAATTTTTTTCTGATGTATTTTTGGGGATAAACAAGACCACTATAGTAACCAATAGTTTGCTTTCATAGTTTTATAGATCCCTTCATTACTATGTCTGTGGAGGTGTGGTACCCATACTTTCATGCTCAAGTGGCCCACTCATAGTAATTTTCACTTAATAAGATGTTATCCATTGTGCGACCTTGTTTCTCTTAAATTTGCATGATCTTATGGGGAACTACTCTTCCCTGATTGTCACTGGGGATATGATCTGTGGCATCTTAGGGGTGCACTAAGCACCTCAACCATCACCTCACAACATCCTTTCACACTGAATTTTCATCCCACTCCTAAGTCATTACTTCAAAGGATTCCAAATATCGTGCACCATCTTACTCCATCGAATGCCTTAGTGTAGGCCAATAAATCCTACGAAAAGTGTCTTCATTTAGCTTCAATCTTGCAACTCCAGTGTGAGTGTTCATCGGAGGTGAGGGTATCATCTGGAGTGCCCCAGGGAAGTGTGGTAGGTCCCCTGTTGTTTTCTATCTACATACATTATCTTTTGGATAGGGTGGATGGCAATGTGCGGCTGTTTGCTGATGATGCTGTGTTGTATGGGAAGGTGTCGTCGTTGAGTGACTGTAGGAGGATACGAGATGACTTGGACAGGATTTGTGATTGGTGTAAAGAATGGCAGCTAACTCTAAATATAGATAAATGTAAATTAATGCAGATGAATAGGAAAAAGAATCCCGTAATGTTTGAATACTCCATTAGTAGTGTATCACTCGACATAGTCACATCGAGTAAATATTTAGGCGTAACATTGCAGAGCGATATGAAGTGGGACAAGCATGTAAAGGCAGTTGTGGGGAATGCAGATAGTCGTCTTCAGTTCATCGGTAGAATTTTGGAAAGATGTGGTTCATCTGTAAAGGAGACCGCTTATAAAACACTAATACGACCTATTCTTGAGTACTGCCCGAGCGTTTGCGATCCCTATCAGGTCGGATTGAGGGAGGAAATACAAGCAATTCAGAGGCGGGTTGCTAGATTTGTTACTGGTAGGTTTGATCATCACGCGAGTGTTACAGAAATGCTTCAGGAACTCGGGTGGGAGTCTCTAGAGGAAAGGAGGTGTTCTTTTCGTGAATCGCTACTGAGGAAATTTAGAGAACCAGGATTTGAGGCTGACTGCAGTACAATTTTACTGCCGCCAACTTACATTTTGCGGAAAGACCACAAAGATAAGATGAGAGAGATTAGGGTTTGTACAGAGTCATATAGGCAGTCATTTTTCCCTCGCTCTGTTTGGGAGTGGAACAGGGAGAGAAGATGCTAGTTGTGGTACGAGGTACCCTCCGCCACGCACCGTATGGTGGATTGCGGAGTATATATGTAGATGTAGAACTGCAACATCAGGTCTGCCTCCCTGGTATTTAACTTCGGTTCATTGGTCGATTTGGGGGAGAGTACCAAACAGCGAGGTCATCGATCCCATCCAATTACGAAAGGATGGGGATGGAAGTCGGCTGTGCCGTTTGAAAGGGATCATCTCGGCATTTGCCTGAAGCGATTTTAGGAAAATCGCAGGAAACCTAAATCGTGATGGCCCGACATGGGTTTGAACCGTCATCCTCCCGAATGTGAATCCAGTGTGCTAAGCCACCCTACTTGGTGGTCTTCAACCTTTGTAAAAGCAACTGACCATCAACTAATTGATCCTCAATTTTCTTTTCTATGTATTATTCTGGTCAGCAACTTGGATACTGAATGTCAGCAGATAGTACCACATTTTTTATGTAAGATCATTTGTAATAAAGATACAGTTTCCATGCAATTACATCAAGAAAGTGAAAAGCTCAGAACTGAGTAAGGAGCTAGGCAGTGTCACCCTTTGAAGAAGCATTCCATCATGAAACGGTCAAGGAGTAATACACGTATCTAAACTACCTTGGACTGCCAGGTAACTTTGTTTCATTTGCTTCAAATACAGAGGAACTTGAACAAAGACTGGAGGAACTGAATAGAGTAAAGTGACTATGCATGCAGATTAATAACTAATAATGCATAGTGATTGTATGATATTTTGGGTTACAGAAATAATTGTTATGATTATTAACATTATTGGCCACATTGGACCACTTGAGTCATTCTAATTTCAATTTTTATTTGAAGGTTGTGCTATTCAGTTCTTCCGGTCCACCCAGTCCATTTCATTCTTTACATCTGTAATATTCTCACCTTGTCTGAAATCTCTGTAGCCCTTTTATGTATCATTTCTCCTGAAAATCTGTGGTTCTTAAGAGGAGTATTACTTTTATCTTTGTCCTCTGCATGTCTTTATTTGGAGCCCAACTGTTTGAAGATCTTGCTGAATTTCTTGGGTCCATTGCCCTCTTGTCTACTCTCTAAGATTTCTCATCATGTTGTAAAATCCTGTTTCCCTGCGTTCACATTATGTGAAAGAAATAAGAAATTCTTTTTTTACTCATTGTGCTGTTCATTGGGTCAATCTCTCAATATGCATTTTCATTGGGGAGTGTTTCCAGACTACTTTGAACTGTTGGTTTTATTTATTCAAGTTCTGTCAATACTTCTTTCAGTTTTGAGAAGCTGATCACTTCTTCTTTCATTTTTATACTGGAACATGGTTTCACAAGCATAAGTGGCTTCTGGAAGAGCCGCAGTTTATACTGTAGGATCTTAGCTTATATTGACAAACATTTCTTATTATACACTGGCAAGATTGGAAACTGACCTTTTCTCATTTTGGTAGTTCTATTAACCCCATTTCTTTCTCATTTCGATTGTGCTTGATGATTTCTCCAAGATATTTATACTGTAGAACTATCTTAATTTTGTGACTGTTTACGAGGACTTTACTTATGCAGATGGATTTCATGGCCATCATCTCAGTTTCCTCGAAGGAAACGTGTAGTCATATTTTTAAAGGTTACTTTCGGGAGACTGGTGATATGGACTTGAACTTCTCCTGTACCAAGAGCTAAGACAGCTAAACTATCTGCACACTCCAGGCAGTTTATTCTTATTGAGAGTTTTGTTCCAATCTTCATTTTGGGTGTATTTCCTTTCTGCCAAATCTTTATGATATAATCAGGAGATACATTGAAAAGCAGTGAGAATAATCCATCAGCTTGTCTAAAACCAATTTTTATTGTGAAAGCTTTTGAAATTTTTTCCCTGAACATTACCTTGGTATTGGTGTTGGTTAAAGTTAGTTCAACAATTTTGTTTATTTGGTATGAAGACTGTATGTCCTGCGGATTTTTAAGAATGTGTATCTATGGATAGTGTCATACCTTACAGTAAATAATAAAGTACTAATACAGGAAAAAGGAGAAGTTTATTGCTGAACTTATGCAGTCAGCTGACAGATTTGTATTTTATGACAACTGAAAACAAGTGGATGGACACTTTAAAAAATAAACACGGAGAGTAAAAATGTCTCTGAAATTATTTAGCAGACTGAATGCTGTATGGAAAAGTAAATTCCAGATATGCCATTAACAGCAAGAAACACTGAAAATGTGGGGTGGTATGGCTCTCTCAGAAGGCAATGTGACAACTTTCTTAGAGCAATTTCTAAAATCTCATTTTTTGTGCTCCCATACATAAATTTTGTCGTCTGTCAATATTATGAAAAGGGCAGTTGCTACTCACCATATAGCAGAGCTGCTGACAAACACAAATGCAACTCAAACACACATGACTACAGTCTCTGGCTTTGGCAGCCAGACTTTTGTCGTGTGTGTGTGTGTGTGTGTGTGTGTGTGTGTGTGTGTGTGTGTGTGTGTGTGTGTGCATGCGTGCGTGCGTGCGCATATGTTGTCTATTCCTATGGAGGCGTGTTTGGTTGAAAGATTTGTGTGACAGTCTTTCTGTTGTGCCTATCTGTGACTCAGCATCTCCGCTATATGATGAGTAGCAACTTTCCTTTTCATAATACTGTCATTATTCCATCCTGGATCTTTCACTGTTTTGTCTTCTGCTGTCACTACTGTTGTCATCATTGGCAGTAGTAGTATTCAGAAAGAGATTTTCACTCTGCAGCAGAGTGTGTGCTGATATGAAACTTCCTGGCAGATTAAAACTGTGTGCCGGACGGAGACTCGAACTCGGGACCTTTGCCTTTCGCGGGCAAGTGCTCTACCAACTGAGCTACCCAAGCACGACTCACGCCCAGTCCTCACAGCTTTGGAAGGTAGGAGACGAGGTACTGGCAGAAGTAAAGCTGTGAGGATGGGGCGTGAGTCGTGCTAGGGTAGCTCAGTTGGTAGAGCACTTGCCCGCGAAAGGCAAAGGTCCCGAGTTCGAGTCTCCGTCCGGCACACAGTTTTAATCTGCCAGGAAGTTTCAGTAGTAGTACTATTGCTGGTGATTCTTATTCAGTGCTGATAATCATTTTAGTATTAGTATTTAGTTTCAAAACGTTTTTCATCGTATTGCTACCCTTTTATTATTTATCATACTGAAATTATTAACGTTCTTTAATAAACTGTGTTGTGAAAAGTATTTTATATTTAAAACCTGTACTGCTGCAACAGATAGCCCTAAGGTCCTGGTATGACAAACTAAAGGAAATTAAATATATATATTGTTTAATTTTAGTTCCTTGGATAAATATATACAAAACTCCAAGGATAT
The DNA here is from genome assembly GCF_021461385.2 of Schistocerca piceifrons. NCBI lineage: Eukaryota > Metazoa > Arthropoda > Insecta > Orthoptera > Acrididae > Schistocerca > Schistocerca piceifrons. The sequence continues at coordinate 78,848,031 of NC_060148.1, read as the reverse complement.
TACTGATATCTAAATGTACAATACATAAGGCATTACTTATTTCTCAAAATAACATAGTGTGTGACTGAAGCTTTGAACGTTTATGCTATCTTAAATATTGGAGCTTTCTGTCCTACATTTTCCTGTAATGTCCAATATTTTACATCCTTAACTCATACATTTTATTAAAAGGATTTGGTAACCCTAGTAAATGTTTTTCTTTTCACTGTAACAAGGTACAGCCATGTTTATTCCTATTCCTCTTTCTTTGGTTTCTCAAGAAGATGTGTATCACAAATTTCTTCCTTAGCACACAATACATATCTGATTAGTTTGAAGAAAAAAAATTGAGTCTTAAATGTGGGTGGTGTCTGTTTAACACACAGTTTTTAATCAAATAACAATTTTACACAGTAGCCCAACTGAATTTGTAATGCATAAGTCAGTATTCTAAGAATCCTCACAATACAGATGGCTTCAGCCAGAATATACAAGTTTGTTCATTTACTCCATGTTCTAATGTGAGAATCTCCAAACCACCAGCAATATTACAAAAGCACTGGTCTGCTATTAATCTCTGTGACATGACTCACCCTATTTATTGTACTAGCACAAAATGCTACTCATATTAACATAATTGAAAACATCACAACTGTAAACCTTTTCAACGGCGTCTATTAGCCTCTAAACAGGGATACATTATATATGCAGACAGCAGCAATCACTGCCTCAGACAATGATATGACTGGAAAAAGTTGTGATTCACCATGTAATCTACAGTAGTGGGTAGTGACATGTAATTCCTCCAGAGCTAGGCACCCTCTGCTATTCTCCAAGAAAAAGAAGTGCAAATGGACACATTCACTGAAAAGCAAATAACTGCCTGCCTATGCGACCACACAAAGCTGATATCTTCTTGTAGCAATTTTAATGACACCTTCACTTGATTTAACTTGATTAGTATGTATTACAAATACATACAATTCACAGAGCCCCTTGCTGGTGCAGTCTCTATGAATTTCTCTCCTTCTGAACTCTCATTGTCTTAAAGTCTCCCTTATACATGGTGAGTCACCAAACATTACCACTGGAAACACCTCCAAAACCACAACAAATATGGAATAACCAATTCCGCAGACTGAAAGTAGGGAGAGGGGCTGGTGTATATGATTGATACAAACCATTGAGAAATGCATGGAAGTATGATTTTCAACACATACTTATGTTTTTTTTTTTTGTTTTTTTTATGGAAACCTTTAGCACAACTGAAAATAGAAAAAAATACTTAATCAAGGCTGTTTCGTACATTGTAAAATGTTAATTACATCCAGAGTAATTTGTAACGTAAAGGTGATGCTTGAGTAGCTCCTCAGCAGTTCAGTTGTGTGTATTGAAGCGAACCGAATTAATTAGGGATACAAAAAGAACAGTGATGTAATGTAGGTACAGAAGACACTTGAACAGCATGTTACGTCCACATGCTAACATTTTTATTAATCTTTTTCTCTGAAGAATACTGTATGGCACTGATTTGTTAGAAGAAAATGTACATTAACGTGAGAATTTAGTTAAACTTACAAATTTGTTTGTTGTTTTCAATTACAGAATAAAAAGTGTGTGTCCTGACATTTCAGGCCAATAAATGTTCAAAGTTGTGCTCATCATTTGCTGCACACATTTGCAATCTACTGTGTAATGAATATATTACACGATGCAGTACATCTGATATAATGCTGCCACAGGGTGCCTCAATACGATGTTTCATATCCTCTGGTGTTGTAGGCTATCACGGTACACATTCTCCTTTAATGTACGCCACAGAAAGAAGTGTAAAGGTGTAAGATCAGCACAACGGGCTGGCCAATTTATGCATCTGCCACATCCTATGAAATGCCAGTTGAACATTCTGTCAAGGGTCAGCCTAGTTCTCATTGCAGAATGTGCATGACCACCATCATGTTGATACCACATACATCTACGAACTTCCAGTGGGACATTTTCTAGCAATGCTGGCAGATCATTTTGTAGAAACTCAATGTATTTTGCAGCTGTTTGGGTGCCTTCAATGAAGTGAGGACCAGTGAGATGTTCACCAATTACTCTGCACCATACATTTACATTCCACAGTTGCCGTCGCTCTACCTGCCGAAGCCAGTAAGGATTATCCACAGACCACTAATGCACGTTTCGTAAAATCACTGCACCATGGTTTGCGAAACCTGCTTCATTGGTAAAAAGGTAGATCTGCAATGCATTGCCTGTTAATTCCCACTGACAGAAATTCACTCGATTATTAAAGTCATCTCCATGTAATTGCTGATGCAGTGACACATGATATGGGTGAAATTTGTGATGATGAAGTATCCACATTTCACTATTCTGACTCATTGCACTGCCTCTAGTGATGTCACATGAACTCATGTGTGGGTTCTGTGGTGTCGCCGCCGCACACCACACTTGCTAGGTGGTAGCCTTTAAATCGGTCGCGGTCCGTTAGTATACGTCGGACCCGCGTGTCGCCACTGTCAGTGATTGCAGACCGAGCGCCGCCACACGGCAGGTCTAGAGAGACGTCCTAGCACTCGCCCCAGTTGTACAGCCGACTTTGTTGGCGATGGTTCACCGTCTACATACGCTCTCATTTGCCGAGACGACAGTTTGGCATAGCCTTCAGCTACGTCATTTGCTACGACCTAGCAAGGCGCCATATTCAGTTACTATAAGAAATATCTTCAAGAATGTATTCTGAACCGATAATATTGTGAACCATGTACCGTCAAGAGCGACATTCATCATTAATGGGTTAAAGTTAAGTATCAAACTAATTACATCCGCTTTCTGAATTCTAATTCCTTGTCATGTTCCAGACCTCACGTCAGTATAGTTCTTCCCTCCTCACGCCAGCCTGCATGAGCTAAAATGCATGCATTTCGGCCTCCTCTAGTAACACGGTGTTGGCTCTTCAGCCAACACAACAGGTTCACAGCAACAGCAGCTAACACACCAACTGCACCTGCTTCTCCTGTGGTGGGTTTGTTACGGACCCATTTGTGTGTTATGGCCGTACCTGTTGCATACAATTGCTTGTAGATGTTTTCATATGTGCTGGATGATCTCTGTCTCGATACCTTTCTGCATACAACCTGCAGGCTGCAACTGCATTTTGTCTGCGCTCACCATAGTTGAGTATCATCTCTGCCTTTTCTGAGTTAGGATAAACCAATTTCACAGTTCTTACAACACTGTATATAGTGTTGTACTTGCAATCTATCACAGACGTCCGGTAACACAGTTAATCTGAGTACAAGGACAAATTCAGCAAGTGCTACATGCAGACATGGAGACAGCAAACTCGTAAACATTATAGTCTTCGTAAACTTACCTGTACAGATCTTGTTTGTTACAACATGCGATTGAACGTCTGAGGTTTCAAGTGTCAACTTTACTTTACAAATTACTCAGGATGTACTTAACATTTTACAATGTAATAAATGACAATGATTAAGTATTTGTTTCTATTTTCAGTTGCGCTAAAAATAATAATTACAGGTTTCCATTTAATAAACATAAATATGTGTTGAAAATCATACCTCCATGCATTTCTCAATGGTTTGTATTAACCAATTACAACAGACCCTCTGCTCACTTTTGGTCTGTGTAATTGGTTATTCTGTGTTTGTTGTGGTTTGGGGGGTGTTTCCAGTGGTAATGTTAGGTGACACACCCTGTATACACCCATATTATTAAAGTACTTTCAGAAACTGTGACGTGAAAAGTATTTTATATGTAAAACCCTATTCTGATGTAACAAGTGGCCTGAAGGTCCTAATCTGATCAGGCTGAATAAATAAATTTAATTAAAAGTAAATGGAGATATTGAATAAGGTCAGTTCCTCAGAAAACTGTAACTAAAGCTTCAAGGAAATTATTGATATCTGTGTTTACAATACCTAAAGCACTACTTAAATTTCCATGTAATAAAGTAATGTCTGCAAATACATACCAGGTGTACCGGTATGAAATGAGCATTAAGATACAAATGTGTCGATAGGGAACATTTGGTGTGAACGAGCGTTAATTTTTTTTGTTGGGTTGGTATGACATCTGTTGAAGATATTTAGTATACATCAAGTCATGGAACAAACATCATCATATGTTTTCATAGTGTTAACAATGTCGAATTTTGTACCAGAAAGTGTTGATTTGCGGAAAGCATTAATTTTTTGTTTTCATTTGAAAAAAAGTGCTGCAGAGCCGCATCGAATGCTTGTCGAGGCATATGGTGATCATGCTCTATCAGAAGCAACGTGCAAAAGATGGTTCAAAATAATGATTTTGGTCTAAGAAATGAAGAACGTGGAAGACCACCAAAAAAGTTAGAAGACGCTAAATTGCAAGCAATATTGGATGAAGACGATACTTTGAGTCAGAAGCAAATGGCACCAATGCTAAATGTTGCACAACAAACAATTTCTGACCATTTGAAAGCTATGGGAAAGATCCAAAAGTGTGGAAAATGGGTGCCACATAAATTGAATGAAAGACAGATGGAAAACCGAAAAACCATTTGTCAAATTTTGTTTCAAAGACATCAAAGAAAATCAATTTTGCATCAAATTGTTACTGGCGACGAAAAATGGATTTATTTTAACAATCCTAAACGGGAAAAATCACGGGTTAATCCGGGACAACCGTCAACATCGACTGCAAAACCAGATCGATTCAGCAAGGAGACAATGCTCTGTGTTTGGCGGGATCAGAAAGGTGTGGTGTATCATGAGCTTATAAAACCCGGCGAAACTGTGCATATTAATTGCTACAGACAGCAAATGATTAATTTGAACTATGCATTGATCAAAAAAAGACCAGAATGGGTCAGAAGACATGGCAAAGTAATTTTTTTACACGACAATGCGCCTGCACACAAAGCAGATCTGGTTCAGGATACAATCAGAACACTTGGCTGGGAGCTGTTACCCCACCCACCATACTCACCGGACTTGGCCCCTTCCGACTACCATTTTTTTTTCATCAATGGGACACCCACTGGCTGAGGAACACTTCGATTCCTACGAAGAATCCGAAAATTGGGTGTCTGATTGGTTTGCTTCAAAAGACGAACATTCCAATTGGTGTGGTGTCCACAAATTGCCAGAAAGGTGGTCAAAATGTATGGAAAGCAATGGTCAGTACTTTGAATAAAATGTTTTTACTTTTCAATTCAAAATTATTGTTTCATTTTCACAAAAAAACACTCATTTCATACCGGTACACCTGGTAGTCTCATGGCGATATAAACTAATACAATTTTTTCGAGCTTACAGTTGTGTCAAGTTGTAACAACTTGGCAACACACAAGGGACATTCAGCTGAAAGCTCGTGGTTATTTAACCCTTGACATAGCTGGAGATTGAGAAAATTTTACTAACAAAATAATGAAATATCTAATTTTGGCTCTCAATGTTTGATGGTGTCCTATGCACCCTACACCTTCCCGTAATGTCTTAAATTGTATAACTTTTGCCATGCATTTCATTAAAATTGTGTGCTAATAGCTAGTAGTTGCTTACCTTCCAGCATAACCTTCATCCTTCTACACACTTTTTATCCAACTCCAAACAGTGATATATTTGCACACAGTAGCTGTGACTGCCTCAGACAGTGGTACGACAGAAGAGTTACAATTAATTTACCTTGTACAACACCGGTGAGTTGCGATACTTGATTCTTCCAGTATCCTATAGGGAAAAGAAGTATATGGGGACACCATTCAACCAACAACCATCTACAACACCATACAAAGCTGGTATATTCTTGTAGCACCTTTAATAACACTTTTATTCCATATTAATAGAATCACATTTTTATTTACATAATTTCACAGTAACATCAGTTTTATTTGCCTTTCTCTACTTCATTCACTCACTCAGTCCTCCGTTCCTTTCTTCTATCTCTCTCTGCACCAATAGTTGTAGTAATATCATTGTAAAAAATATTGACTTTTAACAAGACTTCCATTCTATATACACCCAGACAGTGATCCCACCACATACAGACACATACATAAACACGCACGTACACATTTCAAACTGTTCACTTTCAGGGCACCACATGTGATATTTAAAAAAAAAAAAAAAATCAATCAGGAAATGCACTCCCACGCAAGTCTTGTAACTCCACATCAGGTCAATTCCCACACCAAATGCACTGTGGTTCAGGACTCGTACACGACAGAAGCTCTTTGATGGCAAGTACATTCTACATTATTTTCTTCTCATTCACATTTTACCTACAAATTAACACTTTTATTTCAGCACTTTTTAGTTGCTGTTCTTGGAATCTCCACTGAAAAAATGTTTATTTACTTTCACATTTGTTTCTCTCTGGTAAAAAAAAAATGGCAAACCAGAAGACAACGAAACGTAGAAGCAGGGCATGGCAAGTCATATAACTGTCGTCGTCTCATTAACATTATAAATTGTGTCATTCACATTGGTTCACTGCCTAACTGCACCGACTCACTATCTTTGCCCATCATTAAATTTGACCCAGTACAGCTAATAGAAATAAGGGAAGAAGGCAGAAATAAGGGGGGGGGGGGGGTGAAGAAGGAATGTACTGTTAAAAAAACACATCCGTTACCATTAGAGAGCGTCTTGCAAGTGTACTTCTCATTTAAATTTTTGGTATTTTCCATTGCTCTTTGTACATACAAATACAGACTTACGAAATGTGGCCCATGAGACTCGTAAACCCTATCCTCATTTAGCCCTACTATGTTATGTATAAAACTTCCATGTCAACAATTTTCACTGATAAAAAAAAAGAATATTGAGTTTAAAAATGCAGGTGAATGCAGAACCTCTACCTCTTGGCACTGCACATCATTTCCACTTTCTGTGACTCTGCAGTCAAAAACCTACTTTGAATAACAGCTCTGTTTTAAGTGTGCACGGAGTTGGATTCACAGTGCATGGCAAGATATGAAAAGAACAAAACAACACAGGGCAGACCTCCCCATAAACTGCTTTTACAGGCAAGGAGAACACTGTACAACAATGTTACAATAATATTCCGCCCTTTAGCACGAAGTGAAATGAGTGAATGGCTGCACTGCAAATTCCTGGCACAAAACTGGAAGTATTGTGTTTGTCAGAATGGAGAGCGAGGAGTTTGCTAGGAAATGAGAGATAGGTGTCATCTAATAAGGCATCTGTGTGTGTAAACATTTACCTCTTATGCTTTCTGTGGGTCTAGAGTGAAATGAGTGTCACAGAATTTAATCTACCTGTGGGTAATACGTCATATAAAGTATATGTGTAATAAAGTTTGTGTCAGCAGCCGAGGATATGCATGACTGAGTGCATAGAAGAATTTCTGAGGCAGTCAGTGAAATAAGTGTTAGGCAGTATGTGGCCAAAGGAAACAAGGGATGTAGAACTCGTGTAGCGACTGTTGTTCGATACCTTTCTGTGAGCAACAAAAATTTTAATTTTTAAACGCAGGTGATGATTTGTTTCTCAAATTGTACAGGAAAGAGATAGTGTACTCAGACGGCCATGCAATGGATGGGGATCAATGATACAACTGCCACTGAAGACAGAGCCACATATTAAGTCCTCCTTTCGACAGGAAGGCAATGCTGTCACCAGTAATATTGAACTACTTCGTTCCACAATTTAGCATACGCCAATGGAATCCACACTTTGTTACCTGATGATGCAGCCACGTATGTGACTGCATGTCGACACCCCTATTGTGCCAATGGACAGCAACCACAGTACATTGCATACCCTTTGCCAGGTGAATGAATGATGTGTAAGTCAATGAAAGCATAAAGTACCCTCAGAAAATGCCAATAAATATCAGTCACACAGAAAACAACATAGAATTCCACTTGGACGCCAATGTCCGATCCTCTTTTAAACTACATTTACGTACCATCCAGTTTTATGCACCCAAGCTATCCATTCCCCATTACATCTATGTGTCATTCAATTTTATGTACTCAAGCCCTCCTTGCTGAATGAGGCCAGTTTTCAAATACCCAAACCCCTCCTTCCTCCCAATGAATTAGGGGACATTTTTCTTGTGAGGAATTCATCTCCATACTTCACTGAAGATGTGTTAAATGGTGGAACAACATATGTTACTTTCTTTGTGAAGTATCGTGCCAAAATCCAGCTGACCAAAATGTAGATTCCATGTGGGTGAACAACAGCCCCAGAACTGTAAGCAAATTCGTTCAGGAAGAGGAGTCAAATGTTGCTACCATACTGCACTTGTTTTCTTAAACTGTACGAAACTTTAAAATGCCAAACAGGTCACTCACTATTACTCTCAACAGAATTTTGCTGCTCGAAATAACTGATCACTCACATCCTCAGGAAACACGTAACACGAAGAAAAATGTACGGACTCCTCAGTTCAGAATCTCGTTTCTGCAAGTCTAAACATTCATCATAATCATGAGGATAATAGACCCAACAAAACACATTTATGGCAATTACACTCATGTAGACCAGTCACATGCAGTAATGTAGATGTCGATACATTTGTTCTGCACTGGTGTTTTACTGTCTAATACTTTTGCATACATCAGAGGGTCCTTACAAAAGACTTAATGTCATTGGCCAGTACAGTCAATACATATTGCAAACTCTAATCTATCAAGTGAAGGCACCACCATCAGTGGAGAACTATATCATGACAAAAGAAAAGCAATTTTCCATTTTAGTTACCCTGATTACACTCTGGCAGCAATAATAATATTTACACTTGTTTGGGAGCAAGTTACAGCAGATGAAAGTGAAATTTTGCACATTTATCCTCTTACACCAGTGATCATTGCACAAGTATCAACATTCTCTGGTACCTGCACAAATTATGCAGGGACACAGATTAACAATTCTAGCACTTGACTGTATGACAGTTCATCAACAAGACTTATCCCAAATGGTACAGCAAAGGTGGAGTATCTTTCCGATTAATGTATGTTTGGACGGGGGCAAGCTGAAAGTGACTCCTAGCATAAATTGGACTTCACAGCACTTATATTTATCATTAGCTGAGCTCCCATTTCATTTGACCAGTGAGATGATTGTAATGAAGGCATTCCGTGCTGCCCAACTAAGGTTCTAATTTTTGTGTGGAAGGTCACTGTCTTCCTAAGACTCAGCACAATCTGCATACGTGTGTTAGGTACACATGGTACTGGATAGCTGGACTGTTGCCCATATAAGCTGGGACTGCATAGCACAGATGTTTCCCTCTGTCTCCTTTAGTCACTATGACACTTGGAATATGGGTGAAGAATCCTGTCCAATGCAGTAAAATACTGGTGCACAGAAATGACCTGACCTGAGTGTTCGCACCACACCTGAGAGCTATCTACTACTGCCAAGATTGACTATTGTTCCTAGCACAATTTGGGCTGCACAGCACTGCTGCCCGTCATCTATTGAGCTTCCGTCTCTTTTAGCGTGAGTGATGTAGGTTCGAAATGGTAGAGGGAAGGTCACAGTGTCTCCCTAGCTGATGTAGGTCCACACGGTAGATAACACTTTGGTTATTGTACCCACAATAAGTCGGGGCTACACAGCACTCGTATTTGTCTTCCACCTCATTTAGCCCCAGAGATACTGGAGTACGGATAGGGTGCCCTGCCTGACTTTCCGGTGAGACGGTATAATGCTGCACATCTCACGATAAAATACCCGACAGTGGAATATTGGTGCAGTGATCTGACCTGAGTGTATGCGTCACGCCTGAGAGTATTCCTCACGTTACTGTACGAACGTCCCGTCAACACCTGTCGTAGAAGTGGATGGGAGGTGACCCACGAGGGCCTCGCCCGGATGTCGTCGCCGCAGCAGTCCGGCGAATGCGGTGTCCGGCGGGGGCGTCGGCAGCCCGGACACACTACGCCGCCCACCGCCGTAGCCGTCTCCGGCCCCCCTGTCAGACGACGGCGAAGGTGACGTTGAGTGCGGCCAGCTCCATCGGCCGGACGCGGGGTGCACCCGCCCCCGCTCCCAGGTCGGCGGCGTCGGGGAGGGGGCCCGGCAGTTCCCGGAGTCCGGTCAGTGAAACCCGCGACACCCTGGACACCGGGGTCTCGGGGCGGAAAGTGGTTCCCGGCCGGAAGGCCTTGTCGGATGTGGCATCTAGAGGACCACAGCGCGGGACCGTAGATCCCGTCACGGCACAGTCGTAGCCCTGTGGGGGGAACACAGCTGTTAGGCAGGCTACAAATTTCTGTGTTGTTGGCCATTAACGCTGCAGCACCATGAAGGATAGTAAATAACAAACTTTCAATTATTTTGTAAATACAGCACACTAGGAAGAAAACATTATTCAATTTGTAGGTGGTACAGGGTACGTCGCATAAGATGTAACACCTGTTATAATTGGTGAATGGTTCCAGATATCTAAAGGAGGCTTTCGCAAATGATAGCAGACTAAGGCTCACGTACTTTGGTGTATGATAGAGAGCTTTAAATCTTATCCATTGAGATATTGAAGCAAGTATGACTTTTTGAAAATAGAATTATATACTTTTTTTAACTGGAAGAGCAGCTGAACAGAATGGACAGTGTCTTGAAAGGAGGATATAAGATGAACATCAACAAAAGCAAAACGAGGATAATGGAATGTAGTCGAATTAAGTCAGGTGATGCTGAGGGAATTAGATTAGGAAATGAGACGCTTAAAGAAGTGAAGGAGTTTTGCTGTTTGGGGAGCAAAATAACTGATGATGGTCAAAGTAAAGAGGATATAAAATGTAGACTGGCAATGGCAAGGAAAGCGTTACTGAAGAAGAGGAATTTGTTATCATCGAGTATAGATTTAAGTCTCAGGAAGTCTTTTCTGAAAGTATTTGTATGGAGTGTAGCCTGCATGGAAATGAAATGTGGACAATAAATAGTTTAGACAAAAACAGAATAGAAGCTTTCGAAATGTGGTGCTACAGAAGAATGCTTGATGATTAGGTGGGTAGATCACATAACTAATGAGGAGGTATTGAATAGAATTGGAGGGAAGAGAAATTTGTGGCTCAACTTGACTAGAAGAAGGGACTGGTCAGTAGGACATATTCTGAGGCATCAAGGGATCACAAGTTTAGTACTGGAGGGCAGCGTGGAGGGTAAAAATCGTAGAGGGAGACCGAGAGATGAATACACTAAGCAGATTCAGAAGGATGTAGGTTGCAGTAAGTACTGGGAGACGAAGAAGCTTGCACACGACAGAGTAACATGGAGAGCTGCATCAAACCAGTCTCAGGACTGAAGACCACAACAACAACAACTTTTTAAATGGCAACCAAAAGCACTTCAAAATATGTGTACAGTGATAATGGTGGTTGATTTGAGGCTGAAACTCTCTGAAAAAGAATCCGAGAAACATTCCAAAACCTGAAAGGCAAGTCAGCTAAAATTGGCTGTTGGGCTGTAAACACGCTCATGCCAGGCAACACTGAGAAAGTGTTTTTCTTGACAACTGCTTCTATTCCGCAGAAGAATTCCTATTACTGTAGTGTGTAAAATTTGGTGGGAAGGAATTACTAACTCATGTCTGTATATCTTTCAACATTTTTAATAATAAAATAAAAGAAGAAAGACACTAGAAATGTTCAGAATGTAACCATATGTACAAATTAACTTGCGATGTCAATGTAAAATGACTCGTTTCTCCTCATTACGATTTACAGTGCGAAATGATCTTTGTAAATGCAACTAACTAACTTCTATCAGGTCTTTAGAGTGTTTGTCTGCACTGCGGAACTAACAGGAACTATATTGTCCATAATTCAACGGGCACAAACTGTGTATTCAAATGACAAAAAAAGCAATTAGACGTATACAAGGATTGGGTCCAAACGAAACCTGTAAGAAACACTACATCCTATTAAACATAATGATCCTCCGAAGTCTCTATATGTATAACTGCTTAATACACATACAAGAAAATATACAACAATTTACACAGAGAATGAATTTAGATTTGCACAGCACTAGAAACAACTGCATGCTTGATATACCATATTCTAGGCTGTCACTGACACACTACAGTCACAGACACCTAAGTCTAAAGTTTTATAATAAACTGCCACAATCAGTCAAAAACCTCACCCTCATTAAATTTAAGGAGGTATTAGACACAGGGTTTAAAAATAAAGCATACTTCTGAATTGAAGAATATCTTGGAAGTAATTTGAAAAGAATGTATAAACAATGAAATAATGTAACTATCATTAACTAAATATGTAAAACTATGTAATTAACTCTTGAATGAAATAAACAATGAAGTAGTGTAACTATCATTCACCAAATGCATAAAACTGTATAATTAATTCTTGAATGTAAACTATTCAATGACTATTACTGAGATCTTCTGATTAGTAAGAGGTTTATGTATTTATGTGTATATGTAAAATGATGTGTGTAAAATGTAAAAAGTACTAACTACTAAAAAGATGTATGTATATACAGGGTGATTCACGAATATATGCAAATATTCTAATATATTATTCTACAAGTAAAACTAAAGAAAAAAGTTCAGATAAACATAGGTCTGTAAATGTTTTAGTCATGGAGTTACGCTTAAGAAAAGATTTTTCCTGAAATTTAGCAACTTCACTAATGTGAAGCTATCAGAAAGCTGTATTAGGTTGAAGTAAAGCACAATTTCCATTTACTTCGTTGTTATTGGTCTGGTGAATCTAATAAAACATGTCCCAGACGTGCATCTGCAGTAGTTTTCCAGAACATCCAGAGAAGCAATGGCGTAATTTAATAAAAGTTTTAATTTATTAACTACTTGGCCGAATTTGTTTTTTAAATTCCAGACAACTGCACAAAGTTTTCAACGGACGTTGTAGAGAGTTTAATTTTGGAAAAATGATGGTAATAACGTTAGCTGAAACTGTATCAATGTGTCAGATAATCTACTTTTATTAATAGCATAGCACACGTGAATTCATGATAAACCGGAAAAAAAAATCTTATTGTTACGGAAGTTGTACAGCGTACATACAGTTCCACAATACATTCACAATAAATGTTCAAAATGGTTCAAATGGCTCTGAGCACTATAGGACTTAACATCTGAGGTCATCAGACCTACATCTACATACATACTCTGCAATCCACCATACGGTGCGTGGTGGAGGGTACCTCGTACCACAACTAGCATCTTCTCTCCCTGTTCCACTCCAAAACAGAACGAGGGAAAAATGACTGCCTATATGCCTCTGTACGAGCCCTCATCTCCCTTATCTTTGTAGTCTTTCCGTGAAATATAAGTTGGCGGCAGTAAAATTGTACTGCAGTCAGCCTCAACTGCTGGTTCTCTAAATTTCCTCAGCAGCGATTCACGAAAAGAACGCCTCCTTTCCTCTAGAGACTCCCACCCGAGTTCCTGAAGCATTTCTGTAAAACTCGCGTGATGATCAAACCTACCAGTAACAAATCTAGCAGCCCGCCTCTCTGAATTGCTTGTATTTCCTCCCTCAATCCGACCTGATAGGGATCCTAAACGCTCGAGCAGTACTCAAGAATAGGTCGTGTTAGTGTTTTATAAGCGGTCTCCTTTACAGATGAACCACATCTTCCCAAAATTCTACCGATGAACTGAAGACGACTATCTGCCTTCCCCACAACTGCCATTACATGCTTGTCCCACTTCATATCGCTCTGCAATGTTACGCCTAAATATTTAATCGACGTGACTGTGTCGAGTGATACACTACTAATGGAGTATTCAAACATTACGGGATTCTTTTTCCTATTCATCTGCATTAAGTTACATTTATCTATATTTAGAGTTAGCTGCCATTCTTTACACCAATCACAAATCCTGTCCAAGTCATCTTGTATCCTCCTACAGTCACTCAAGACGACACCTTCCCGTACACCACAGCATCATCAGCAAACAGCCGCACATTGCCATCCACCCTATCCAAAAGATAATGTATGTAGGTAGAAAACAACAGCGGACCTACCACACTTCCCTGGGGCACTCCAGATGATACCCTCACCTCCGACGAACACTCACCATCGAGAACTACTTAAACCTAACCTAGTCTAAGGACATCACACACATCCATGCCCTAGACAGGATCCGAACCCGCGACCATAGCAGCAGCGCAGTTCCGGACTGAAGCGCCTAGAACCGCTCGGCCACAGCGGCCGGAAAAATACGGTCCCCACACAAAACATTCAGCATCGGCGCACCAAACTGTCAACATGAGGGCTGTCTAATGGTCGCTGATGAATTTCGCGAGCGTTTTCTGAAGCCCAGTAGCGGAAATTCTGTTTGTTCACAGTTCTTGATAAGTGGAAATGGGCCTCATCCGAAGAAATAAACAAAGCGCCAGATGGAATGCTTTGAAGAATTTCCTCACACTCAGCTCTGCGAGTTTCAAAATCTCTCTCACTTAATTCCTGCGTAAACATAATTTTGAAGGGGTGCGTATGAAATTCAAATGGTTCAAATGGTTCTAAACACTATGGGACTTAACATCTGAGGTCATCAGTCCTCTAGGACTTAGACCTACTGAACCTAACTAACCTAAGGACATCACGCACATCCATGCCCGTGGCAGGATTCGAACCTGCAACGGTAGCAGCAGCGCGGTTCCGGACTGACACGCCTAGAACCGCTCGGCCACAACAGCCGGCGCATATGAAGTTCTCTGCGAAGAATTTTTCTTACACTCCTACAGCTAATACCAGGGCAACTGCATTGGTTGATTCTTGCACAGACACTCTCTCACGCGACACATTTTCCGGCGGTAGGTTTTCTTTTCAGTGCTGAAGCTGTCTTTCTACAGTCTGACACCCACAGTTGAATAGTTTTTCTATCCGGGACACCATCGTGTCGGCCAAGTTCGAATCGTCTCCGAAACGTTCGCTGAGTACTAATCACAGAACCACCGTTACGAATAAACTCCTCCAGAACAAACGCACGACGCTCACCAATCCACGCTATGGCGCTCACTGAAAATGGCGCGGACACCGCTTTCAGACAAAACACGCCCCACATCAGTATGCTCACTACAACTCGCAAGCCTGCTACGTCAAATGTGGGAGGTTTTATAGTAGGACCCTGTATTTTGCAGGCCAGTTTTTTTTATTTTGAACACCCTGTAGATCGCAGACACCCTATCTTTACCGTGCAGATGTTTGAATCACATGGAGACCTTACGCCAGGGGCGGGCAGGAATCCTGCACGTATGCGGTGCACTTGCACTTGTGCAGTTAACAGGTGTTCTGCGTGCACACAGGGGCAAGCTGGCCATCCGCTTCTCTCCACTCCCCACCATACCGTCTCTCCGCTACTTCCTCTGTAATGCGTTTTGTTTCCTGGCCTGCTTTATTGAACGAAGGAATAAGGTTAGTTGGAGTGCTTGAAAGAAATGGTTCAAATGGCTCTGAGCACTATGCGACTTAACATCTGAGGTCATCAGTCGCCTAGAACTTAGAGCTACTTAAACCTAACTAACCTAAGGACGTCACACACATCCATACCCGAGGAGGGATTCGAACCTGCGACCGTCGCAGTCACGCGGTTCCAGACTGTAGCGCCTAGAACCGCTCGGCCACCGCGGCCGGCTGCTTGAAAGAAATCATGGTTTGAAAGAGTACCTATTACCTACGATACGTTTTATTTAATTATCATAGGTGGAGTTTACAATACGTTTAATGTATGGAACAAAATTTCTACATACAGACAAATGCAAATAGTTACGTAAATTTTCATTACTGATGTTTGCTCTTAACCGAGACTTATTAATTTTCGTAACAGAAAAAATCTCTCACAAACGCATGTCGAGCCAAACATTGACATTATCTTCGCGGCTTCACGACGGAGACGAGAAAACTCTTCCTGTGGAAAGTCGTGATAAAAATCTATTACACGTCTTGCCAAAAGGAACGTCTCTCTCAGACGAGAATTATGCTGTACAATCTACAGTGCAGATCTATTAATTCCATTTGCAAACTGGGATGAATATCATCTACAGAAACAGCAAGTTGTGTCGAGAACCTTGGGATAAGTATGATATATCCCCAAATCGCTTGAGAAATTCCTCTTTTATTGCACTAAGTACGGGAACATATTGAAATTTATTATATTGGCGTTCAATATTAAACTTCCGCTGACCAGCGAGAATACTGTCATTATACATTTCGAATTTTCACGTTTTTGCACAAAGAAAAAATGATTCTCCTATTCCTTTTTAAAAGATATCAAATCTCCACGTCTCCGTTTCCTTGATTCACTCTGCATTTTACGGTTCTAGAACTGCAACGCTCAGTACGCAGTGGTCGCTTCGCTTCAACGTCCGCACTACACTGCCGCACCCTGCCGGCTGTCGCCAACTGCCCCATTCGACGGCTGCACGCGAGCAGCACACGCGCAGCGCTGTGCGCTCAGGAGCCGCGTGCAACGTTCGCCCGCCCCTGCCTTATGCGATGACTCTCTCCGATTTGCTTTGTATTTGTAGGATGGGCGTCAATTTTCTAAACCAGTACGGCACACTTAAAAAAAAAAAAAGCTTTGCCTTTAAGGTTCAGGAACATCTCCGAACACTGTTCAGTACAAAAGAATTATAGATTACTTACGAAATAATATGTAGCTCGGCGTCTAGCGTAATTGAAGTGTGATTATAAAAGTCGCAGGTGTTCGAATCTGGCTACCAGGATACCTTTTTTAAATTTCATATCTATTAACAAATGAAAACGTTAATTAAAATATGAGATCATAATTTTTAATAAAAATATAATCTTTTTATTTTTAGTAACTATTCTCATAAAAATTTCATTATTCACAATAGATTAAAATTTGGAACAAAATCGTGAAACAAACTGTTATTGTTATTTTCCGAGGCTGAATGATATTACTAACGTATATAATACTTTTCATTTCGCAAGAACCCACATCAAATGTCCGCAACAAACTTTATTTTCCTACAACGAGTAATTAAAAACAGAGCATTTTATCTTTGTTTACAATTATGTTTCAACGTTTGTTGACAGACAATTCCATTTGTAAATAAATATGAAAATGAAAAGTAACATTTAAGGAACTATGCTACTAACGAGATTCGAACCAGAAATTTTATGACTAAAATCCGGTTACGCTGCGCGCATTTTTGTAATATTTTCCGATTTTTTTAATTTTTGTTTTTATTTTTATTTTATTTTATTTACATATTGGTGAGACCGGAAGGGGCCATAAGACCTAATCCTGGATTGGCAGAAGAAGACGAGCAAGCTTTTATTTCTTTTTTTTTAAAAAAAAGCTGGACGACATTAGTGAGAGTGGCATATCCTAGCCACTTTTCTTTCATAACTACAGCTTCTTTTCCTTCCACTTTCCCCTTATAGCCCCAACCTTGCTCTCGCGATCACTCGCCTTCGTCGGTGCTGGCTGCTTCACCTTACTGTTGAACTATCATTAGCGTCACCAATGCTGCCTACATTGCTGAAAGGAAAGTTTTCTCTTGAAATCTTCGTACCTCTCTGAACTAAAACATTTCTTTAAAGGATCCTTAGAAACTGAAACCTTCCTCTACGGCAGGTGTTCCCAAACTTTCCCTCCGACGGAACACTTTGAGCATCCAGTTACTTTGACGGAATACCTTGTTTATTTTGAAGGCTAATAATTTTTTTTTAAACTGAGAAAAACTTGATTCATTAAGTGATTATTTCCATTTTAAATCTTAAGTCATAGCAAAGAAATCATAATAACACATATAATAACAAAACCAGGAAAAATGTCGAAAAGAAATGCCATGTTGTTAATAGTGTTTCGAGGACGACTTATCCATTTCCCGCGGAAACCAGTGTTTCGTGCAACACTGTTTGGGAAGCCCTGCTCTACGGTTTTGTTATATCACTACTTAAGCCACAAAAGTAAAGCCTCAGTCCTCGGTAAATTATAGACTTCGCCACAAACCGCAAACACGTTGAGCTACCAAGGAATTTCCTAATCAAACACAATTAATGTCAATCTTCAAAGCAGATTTTTTTCGAGGACTGCGTTCACAGTGCTTTAAGAAACTGATGTCCAGCTACCGATATTCACATCAATAAAATCGAAAAGGGCAGAGCAGTCCGTAAGTTTCGTTAGTCACGTGACTGTGGGTACGGAGCACAGTTTCTGTCATTGCGCATTGTGCAAAGTAGAACGACGTTTACTGTTTTCCTCATCTACAGCTGAAATGAAGCACTGATTTTAACAACTGAACGACTTGCTGTGCCAGTATTACATATGTAGTAGTATTTGAAAAGCGGAAATTTGTGGTAAGATCTTATGGGACCAAACCGCGGAGGCCATCGGTCCCTAAGCTTACACACTACTTAATCTAACTTAAACCAAGTTACGCTAAGGACGACACACACGCCCATGCCCCAGGATGGACTCAACTCCAACGGGGGCAGCCGCGCGAACCGTGTCAAGACGCCTAGACCACGCGGCTACCCAGCGCGGATGTAGTAGTAGTAATAGTACACTACTGGCCATTAAAATTGCTACACCACGAAGATGACGTGCTACAGACGCGAAATTTAACCGACAGGAACAAGATGCTGTGATATGCAGATGATTAGCTTTTCAGAGCATTCACACAAGGTTGGCGCCGGTGGCGACACCTACAACGTGCTGACATGAGGAAACTTTCCAACCGATTTCTCATACACAAACAGCAGTTGATCGGCGTTGCCTGGTGAAACGTTGTTGTGATGCCTCGTGTAAGGAGGAGAAATGCGTACCATCACGTTTCCCACTTTGATAAAGGTCGGATTGTAGCCTATCCCGATTGCGCTTTATCGTACCGCGACATTGCTGCTTGCGTTGGTCGAGATCCAATGACTGTCAGCAGGATATGGAATCAGTGGGTTCAGGAGGGTAATACGGAACGCCGTGCTGGATCCCAACGGCCTCGTATCACTAGCAGTCGAGATGACAGGCATGTTATCCGCACGGCTGTAACGGATCGTGCAGCTACGCCTCGATCCCTGAGTCAAAAGGTGGGGACGTTTGCAACACAACAACCATCTGCACGAACAGTTCGACGACGTTTGCAGCAGCAAGGACTATCAGCCCGGAGACCGTGGCTGCGGTTACCCTTGACGCTGCATCACAGACAGGGGCGCCTGCGGTGGTGTACTCGACGACGAACCTGGGTGCACGAATGCCAAAACGTCATTTTTTCGGATGAATCCAGGTTCTGTTTACAGCATCACGATGGTCGCATCCGTGTTTGGTGACATCGCGGTGAACGCACATTGGAAGCGTGTATTCGTCATCGCCATACTGGCATATCACCCGGCGTGATGGTATGGGGTGCCATCGGTTACACGTCTCGGTCACCTCTTGTTCACATTGACGGCACTTTGAACAGCGGACGTTACATTTCAGATGTGTTACGACCCGTGGCTCTACCCTTCATTCGATCCCTGCGAAACCCTACATTTCAGCAGGATAATGCACGACCGCATGTTGCAAGTCCTGTACGGGCGTTTCTGGATACAGGAAATGTTCGACTGCTGCCCTGGCCAGCACATTCTCCAGATCTCTCACCAACTGAAAACGTGTGGTCAATGGTGGCCGAGCAACTGGCTCGTCAAAATACTCTTGATAAACTGTGGTATCGTGTTGAAGCTGCACGGGCAGCTGTACCTGTACACGCCATCCGAGCTCTGTTTGACTCAATGCCCAGGCATATCAAGGCCGTTATTATGGCCGGAGGTGGTTGTTGTGGGTAGTGATTTCTCAGGATCTATGCACCCAAATTGCGTGAAAATGTAATCACATGTCAGTTCTAGTATAATATATTTGTCCAATGAATACCCGTTTATCACCTGCATTTCTTCTTGGCGTAGCAATTTCAATGGCCAGTAGTGTAGTAGCACAGTATACTTAATTTCATCGAAATTCCCATCACTGCCATGACTACCGCAGCCAGGTAAAAGCGAAACAAACTGAAATATTGTGCGACAGTTGTTTCCTTTTACCAGTGACAAAATTTGAGTTCCTCAGTAAATTCGTGTCTTTGACGCACAGCGAGTCATACAGTTCATCACTCCCAAAGGAGTAGAAGACAAAACATCGGTTTAGCAGGAATCAGGAAGGATTTAGGTTCCTGCCGGCTCCTCAACAATACGTATAAAACGCACACTGAAGAGCCAAAGAAACTGGTACACCTTTCTCATATCACGTAGGGCCCCCGTGAGCATGTAGAAGTGGCGCAACACGATGTGGCATGGACCCGACTAATGTCTGAAGGAGTACTGGAGGGAACTCACACCATGAATGCTGCAGGGCTGTCCATAAATCCGTAATAGCACGACGGCGTGGAGGTCTCTTCTGAACAGCACGTTGCAAGGCATTCCACATATGCTCAATAATGTTCATGTCTGTGGCATCTAGTGGCCAGAGGAAGTGTCTAAACTCAGAAGAGTGTTCCTGGAACTGCCCTGTAGCAATTCTGGGCGTGTGGGGTGTCGCATTGTCCTGCTGTTAGTTTCGCAAGTCCGTTGGAATGCGCAATGGACACAAATGGATGCAGGTGATCAGGCAGGATGCTTACGTACACGTCACCTGTCAGAGGAGTGTCTAGACGTATCAGGGCTCCCATATCACTCCAACTGCACACGCCCCACACCATTACAGAGCCTCCACCAGCTTGAACAGTCCCCTGCTGACGTGCAGGGTCCATAGATTCATGAGGTTGTCCCCATACCCGTACACGTCCATCCGCTCGACACAATCTGAAACGAGACTCGTCCGACGAGGCAACATGTTTCCAGTCATCAACAGTCCAATGTCGCCGTTGACGGGCCCCAGGCGAAGTGTAAAGCTTTGTTTCGCGCAGTCATCCAGGGTGCACGAGTGGGCCTTCGCCTCCGAAAACCCATATCGATGATGTTTCGTCGAATGGTTCACACGCTGACACTTGCTGATGGCCCAGCGTTGAAATATGCAGCAGTCTGCGAAAGGGCTGCACTTCTGTCACGATGAATGATTCTCTTCAGTCGTCGTTGATCCCCTTCTTGCCGAACCTTTTACCGACGGCAGCGATGTCGGAGATTTGATGTTTTACCGGATTCCTGATATTTACGGTACACTCGGCAAATGGTCGTGCGGGAAAATGCCCACTTCATCGCTACCTCGGAGATGCTGTGTCCCATCGCTCGTGCGCCGACTATAGCATCACGTTCAAACTCACTTAAATCTTGATAACCTACCATTGTAGCAGCAGTAACCGATCTAACAACTCCACCAGACAAGTTTTGTCTTATATAGGCTTTGTCGACCGCAGCGCCGTATCCTGCGTGTACTTGAATACGCACGCGTATACCAGTTTCTATGGCGCTTCGGTGTATTATTATGCTTTGTGTGTGGGGGGGGGGGGGGGGGATGGATATGCGCCCTGACCTCCTTTCCCCCTCTTTCTGCCTATCTCTACCTGCCCCCCTCGCTGTCCATGTACTCTTCCTCCCCCCCCCCCCCCCCCCTCTTCTTTTCCATCTCTTCCGCCTCCAGTCTCTCACCACCTCTTCTTTCGCCTTCTCTCTGATCTTCAGTCGTGGTTATTGTTCTTGCGAATTTGGATTTCGTAGTAGGGATGGCGGTTATGGATGAAACAACGGCTTTTCGCTCATGTTGTTTCTCTTCCCAGGCCAGTTTAATCCGACTTAAAACCGCTCAAAATAACGAAATAACAAAACAAAAAAAGTTCAAATGGCTCTGAGCACTATGGGACTTAACATCTTAGGTCATCAGTCCCCTAGAACTTAGAACTACTTAAACCCAACCTAAGGACATCACACACATCCATGCCCGAGGCAGGATTCGAACCTGCGACGTAGCGGTCGCGCGGTTCCAGACTGAAGCGCCTAGAACCGCTGAAATAACCGATTTTCGGTTTTTTTACTAATATTATCTCCTATAATAAACATAGAAATCGAACAAAGATTGAAAAAAATTTGATCCGATCACTTTCAAGATACACAGAACGAAAATATCAAATTAAATACGCAAATAAAGAAAATTTAGTCGTCCACCGTTTGCTGCTTTTCTCGGAAAGTGGTAAGTGGATGAATACTACAAAAAAAAAAAAATAAATAAATAACCAGTATTCTCCTGCTGATTCTAATGTTTATAAACCGTGTTCAAAAATAATGTCGTAATCGGGGACCATATCAGTATTTGGGCATTACTAATAGCCAGTGCTAAAGGGTGAACACTGAGTTTGAGAAACTCTATTTTTAGTGTTAATTTGTCCGTTTTCAAGGACTACATGCAGATAAAGGCATATTATGTGGACATAGGCAGCATCAGCACTATTGTACACTATGAATGAGTTGTTATGTTTTCAAATTATTACTGTTGCCATAATTTCCCACCTCTTTTATTATGTCATAGAAATGGCAGACAAATCTTTAATCTGAAACTTCTAAAACTGTGTGCCGGACCGAGACTCGAGCTCGGGACCTTTGCCTTTCGCGGGCATCCGAGCAGAGCACCCCATGCACGACTTACACCCCGTTCTCACAGCTTTACTCCTGTAGCTGGTAGAGCACTTGCCCGCGAAAGGCAAAGTTTCCGAGTTCGAGTCTCGGTCCGGCACACAGTTTTAATCTGCCAGGAAGTTTCATATCAGCGCACACTCCGCTGCTGAGTGAAAATCTCATCCTGAAATCTGTAATCTTTTAAAGCAAATGAAGCATTGTGCTTTATTGCTAAGTCACTTCATAGAAATATTTCCAGGCTAGGGTAGGTGCCATTCTCCAGTGCAACGGCAGTCCAGCGAACCGTAAGCCACGTTACACAGTAACAGTGACATTATTGTATCAGCTATGCTGTACCAGTTCTTATGCCATTGGTTTGTAGTTCGTTTCTGTCGGCACTGTTGTTGAAACAGCCCTGATCGCTTTTCTCATTTTCTATAATTACGCAATTTTTCAAACCGTTGCACATTTTACGAATATAAATCACTCCTTATTAAAAGAGGTTTATTTGGAAACGAAAAACTGTAGCATTGCTGCTATGACTGATATTTCGACTTTCTTACTCGGCTATTAGTAAAAAATGAAAATCAACTGTTGTAATGGAGACCAAGCAAATCCCGAAAAATACCGGTTATTCAGAACTAAAATACCGATATCGGTTTTAATCGGTCGGATTTTCCATTCCTTCTCCGTAACATTACTCTAATTATAAGCTATGAATAAATCTTTTTGTTTACTGCGAAAATTCGATGCTAGGAAGAAACCAAACAGCACATTGTGTCTGTACGGTTTTTGTTTACAATGAGAAAGAATGCACATGCGAGATACAACTTCTGTAATGGTTTAAACACACTACTATTGTAGTTAAAACTATGAGAAAAAAAACAAAGCAGCATATTTTCACAGTAGTGCACGGCACACCATTTTCTTCCCTGTAGTCGGTTTTACCGGAAAATCTGTACATTGTTGTTTATAAACATGTGGCCTATGTCCGTAAGTAAATCGATCAAGAACTTTTCGCAATTTTTTACAGCAAGTTTTGCTTAATCCAGTACAGATATCGAAAGAATATCAAGATGTGAAAACCGTTGATTACCGGAAAAACTGTTATAGTAGTTAGATATTAACATTCTGCCGTCTAAACATCTTCGTCATTCATCATGTTTCATGTATCAGGAATAAGAGGGCACTTTACGTGCCGCTGTCATTACCTCCCTTTCCCGTTCCAGTCGCGTACGGTTCGCGGGGAGAACGACTGCCGGAAAGCCTCCGTGCGCGCTCGAATATCTCTAACTTTACATTCGTGATCTCCTCGGTAGGTATAAGTAGGCGGAAGCAATATATTCGATACCTCATCCAGAAACGCACCGTCTCGAAACCTGGCGAGCAAGCTACACCGCGATGCAGAGCGGCTCTCTTGCAGAGTCCGCCACTCGAGTTTGCTAAACATCTCCGTAACGCTGTGACGGTTACCAAATAACCCTGTGACGAAACGCGCCGCTCTTCTTTGGATCTTCTCTATCTCCTCCGTCAACTCGACCTGGTACGGATCCCACACTGATTAGCAATACTCAAGTATAGGTCGAACGAGTGTTTTGTAAGCCACCTCCTTTGTTGATGGACTACATTTTCTAAGGACTCTCACAATGAATCTCAACCTGGTACCCGCCTTACTAACAATTAATTTTATGTGATCATTCCACTTCAAATCGTTCCGTACGCATACTCCCATATATTTTACAGAAGTAACTGCTACAAGTGTTTGTCCTGCTAGCATATAATGATACCATAAAGGATCCTTCTTTCAACGTATTCGCAGTACATAACATTTGTCCATGTTAAGGGTCTGTTGCCACTCCCTGCACCAAGTGCCTATCCGCTGCTGATCTTCCTGCATTTCGCTGCCAAGGTCGCAGGTTCGAATCCTGCCTCGGGCATGGATGTGTGTGATGTCCTTAGGTTAGTTAGGTTTAAGTAGTTCTAAGTTCTAGGGGACTGATGACCACAGATGTTAAGTCCCATAGTGCTCAGAGCCATTTGAACCATTTTTTTGCATTTCGCTGCAATTTTCTAATGCTGCAACTTCTCTGTATACTACAGCATCATCCGCGAAAAGCCGCATGGAATTTCCGACACTATTTATAATGGTCCTTATCACACAGTTAATAACATTTAGACACAAATAAACACTCTCAAATGGAAGACCATTCCCAACTATAAATAAACTGCTGAGTGATGGTCTGGATAGATGTCTGCCTATCACACAACTGTCGGCTGTTTCTGTCAGTCAACAGACGAGGTCGGAATGTACGCTTTTGTGGTGTATGTGTCCCTTCACGTTTCAACTTCACTATCACATCGGAAACAGTGGACCTAGGGACGTTTAGTAGTGTGGAAATCTCGCGTACAGACGTATGACACAAGTGACACACGATCACCTAACCACGTTCGAAGTCCGTGAGTTCCGCGGACCGCCCCATTCTGCTCTCTTCACGATGTCTAATGACTACTGAGGTCGCTGATATGGAGAACCTGGCAGTAGGTGTCAGCACAATGCACCTAATACGAAAAGTATGTTTTTGAGGGTGTCCGGATACTTTCGATCACGTAGTGTATAATCTTTCAAATGCAGAAACACGCCCACCAATTTTCGTTTATGTCGCACAACTCCTTGTTGGTATCGTGATTTTTTGTCCGTCACTGTATCTTTCGGTGAAACCAAATCCTGTACAGGATTACACCGTTGTAGTAAAGAAACCTTTACTGAAAGTAATACAATAAATATGAAGGTAATTTGAGCATTACTTCAGAAGCCTCCTGCTCTCGGATGTTGATTAAGGAGCATGCAATGTGTGTATCATCTACGACCTACGGACGCAATCGTAAACAAAGCGAGAAACAGAATGAGCCTCATTAAGACGCTATGGCCGTGTTTCGATGTCGCCAGAACGGAACCAGTGATTTTCACCTACAAAACGTTCGTTTGGCCAGTCCTCGAGTGCGCAGCACGCGTTTGGTGGGCTTCGGAACACCACTACAAAAGATTAGCAGCGTTCGACCGCCGAAGCTTAACGGCAGCCGCAAGACTGCAGCATGCCACAGCGAACGAAAGAGTATAGGCATCGACAAACACTCGTCCCCTAACGGCTAAAATTGTCTCAGAAACGGGCAAATGCACACTAAACAGGACTAGCAAAAACTGACCAGCAAAGTGCTTATTGCCTACATCCACTTACGAGTTCAACATTATCTCTACCATCTTCCCCCTTCCCAAAACGAAAAAAGATGGTGTTCTTCTAGCTGTTCTGGCGACCCATAGTGTGGTGTGCGTACTGTAAGACCTTCGGTACACACACCATCACATTATCTGACTTGTCGCTCTAACGAAGTAGGCGAGTGTCAGCAATATGTCTCGTGGTCTTATCGTGGTGTGTTTATCTTCTGCCGTTAGGTCAGACGATAGAAAAGCCACTTGCACGCTTAGAGTAGCAGATTGACGGTGACCAACTTTAAACAGAACTTGATTAATTTTCACACACATTTATTAAAATAGTAACAAGCATAAACCTTACGTAACTTGATTCTGGATGCTATTTACAATTGACAATCTGAAGTTCCTTTGGTCTTGGTATGTTAATCTTATTCTCACATATCTCTGATACTTGACAAAGTGTCTATTTCTCTTCATGGCTATGGTTCAAATGGCTCTGAGCACTATGGGACTTAACTGCTGCGGTCATCAGTCCCCTAGAACTTAGATCTACTTAAACCTAACTAACCTAAGGACATCACACACGTCCATGTCCGAGGCAGGATTCGAACCTGCGACCGTAGCGGTCACGCGACTCCAGACTAGCGCCTAGAACCGCTAAGCCACTCCGGCCGGCTTCTACATCTACATTTACACTCTGCAAGCCACCCAAAGGTGTGTGGCGGAGGGCACTTCACGTGCCACTATCATTACCTTCCTTTCCTGTTCCAGTCGCGTATGGTTCGCGGGAAGAACGACTGTCTGAAAGCCTCCGTGCGCTCTCTAATCTCTCTAATTTTACATTCGTGATCTCCTCGGGAGGTATAAGTAGGGGGAAGCAATATATTCGATACCTCATCCAGAAACGCACCCTCTCGAAACCTGGCGAGCAATCTACACCGCGATGCAGAGCGCCTCTCTTGCAGAGTCTGCCACTCGAGTTTATTAAACATCTCCGTAACGCTATCACGGTTACCAAATAACCCTGTGACGAAACGCGCCGCTCTTCTTTGGATCTTCTCTATCTCTTCCGTCAACCCCCGGATCCGTGTAGTACGGATCCCACACTGATGAGCAATACTCAAGTATAGGTCGAACGAGTGTTTTGTAAGCCACCTCCTGTGTTGATGGACTACATTTTCTAAGCACTCTTCCAATGAATCTCAACCTGGTACCCGCCTTACCAACAATTAATTTTATATGATCATTCCACTTCAAATCGTTCCGCACCCATACTCCCAGATATTTTACAGAAGTAACTGCTACCAGTGTTTGTTCCGCTATCATATAATCATACAATAAAGGACCCTTCTTTCTATGTATTCGCAATACATTACATTTGTCTATGTTAAGGGACAGTTGCCACTCCCTGCACCAAGTGCCTATCCGCTGCAGATCTTCCTGCATTTCGCTACAATTTTCTAATGCTGCAAAATCTCTATCTACTACAGCATCATCCGCGAAAAGCCGCATGGAACTTCCGACACTATCTACTAGGTCATTTATATATATTGTGAAAAGCAAAGGTCCCATAACACTCCCCTGTGGCACGGCAGAGGTTACTTTAACGTCTGTAGACGTCTCTCCATTGATAACAACATGCTGTGTTCTGTTTGCTAAAAACTTTTCAATCCAGCCACACAGCTGGTCTGATATTCCGTAGGCTCTTACTTTGTTTATCAGGCGACAGTGCGGAACTGTATCGAACGCCTTCCGGAAGTCAAGAAAAATAGCATCTACCTGGGAGCCTGTATCTAATAATTTCTGGGTCTCATGACCAAATAAAGCGAGTTGGGTCTCACACGATCACTGTTTCCGGAATCCATGTTGATTCCTACATAGTAGATTCTGGGTTTCCAAAAACGACATGATACTCGAGCAAAAAACATGTTCTAAAATTCTACAACAAATCGACGTCAGAGATATAGGTCTATAGTTTTGCGCATCTGCTCGACGACCCTTCTTGAAGATTGGGACTACCTGTGCTCTTTTCCAATCATTTGGAACCCTCCGTTCCTCTAGAGACTTGCGGTACACGGCTGTTAGAAGGCGGGCAAGTTCTTTCGCGTACTCTGTGTAGAATCGAATTGGTATCCCGTCAGGTCCAGTGGACTTTCCTCTATTGAGTGAATCCAGTTGCTTTTCTATTCCTTGGACACTTATTTCGATGTCAGCCATTTTTTCGTTTGTGCGAGGATTTAGAGAAGGAACTGCAGTGCGGTCTTCCTCTGTGAAACATCTTTGGAAAAAGGTGTTCAGTATTTCCGCTTTACGCGTGTCATCCTCTGTTTCAATGCCATCATCATCCCGGAGTGTCTGGATATGCTGTTTCGAGCCACTTACTGATTTAACGTAAGACCAGAACTTCCTAGGGTTTTCTGTCAAGTCTGTACATAGAATTTTACTTTCGAATTCACTGAACGCTTCACGCATAGCCCTCCTTATGCTAACTTTGACATCGTTTAGCTTCTGTTTGTATGAGAGGTTTTGGGTGCGTTTAAACTTGGAGTGAAGCTCTCTTTGCTTTCGCAGTAGTTTCCTAACTTTGTTGTTGTACCACGGTGGCTATGTACAGGAATATGATAATCTTATTAGGCGCAGACTGAAACTTGACTATAGACTGGTACAGACTAATGCAGGCTGGTACAGACAAATGCAGACTGACTAATCGGAGGTCTGTACACTCGTTATAATACCTCGAGCATTCAGGTATCACAGCGCGAGTGTGATCCGCGAGGAGTAAACGTTCTACATTAGCAGCAATCTCATTGGCTGCGTTACATATTAATACGCGGATCAGTCTCGCGGTTAAGGCGCTCAGTCCGGAACCGCGCGACTGCTATGGTCGCAGGTTCGAATCCTGCCTCGGGCATGGATGTTTGTGATGTCCTTAGGTTAGTTAGGTTTAAGTAGTTCTAAGTTCTAGGGGACTGATGACCACAGATGGTAAGTCCCATAGTGCTCAGAGCCGTTTGAACCATTTTTGAATACGCGGATCAGCGGAAACAGAATTTGGTCCATCTCTAAGGCAGCGCCATCTCGCAGTGCAGAGACAGACGAACGCTGCGCCTGCGCTGTTGTGCTTAGCGGGGCGCGCTCTAGTGGGAAAGTTGTGTACGCGCTGACTACGCGGAACTATTTACACAACACATAGTGTGAACAATCGTCGGTCTCGTGGAGTTGTTCATAGTTGATTGTGAGTTCGACCTACACCACCTTGATGATCTACTCAAATGGTTCAAATGGCTCTGAGCACTATGGATAGCGGTCGCGCAGTTCCCGACTGTAGCGCCTAGAACCGCTCGGCCAGCACGGCCGACGATGCTCTACTATTTTTCACAGCCCGCACTGACGTCCCGTCAAGGGCACGTTATTCTCTCAGCGTTTTCCAGCTCTGGTGGATGTGACAGCCGGCAGGGTATTACGAGGGTGAGTCAAATTAAAATGTTAAATTTCTAATTTAAATTGCAATATGTCTAGTAAACGAACTTTAAAGGAGATAAATGCAAGTAACGAATAATTTTTACAGCCACTGTATCAAACTGTCCTATGCTGTATGTATTAGGCTACTATGAGTATATTATAGCTGTAAAGAGAGGCATTTAACGAATGATTTCCCCATATTGTCTCGTGCTTTTGATTCGGTGAGTCTGTACTCCACTACTCCATTACTGGCCATTCAAAAGTCCCGCCCGCAATTTGGCAGAAAAATGGCCGCCGTATCGTACGGTTGACCACTCCTCCCTATACAGGCTCTCTAGGTGCACATTAGAGAGCCTGTATAGGGAGAATGGCCAACTGGACGATATGGCGGCCATTTTTCTGCCAAATTGCGGGCGGGACTTTTGAATGGGCAGTAATGGAGTAGTGGAGTACACACTCACCGAATCAAAAGCACAAGACAACATGGCCTTTCTTTACAGCTATGATATACTCATAGTAGCCAATCACGTACAGCACAGGAAAATTTGATGCAGTGGCTGTAAAAATTATCCGTTACTTGCATTTATCTCCTTTAAAGTTCGTTTACTAGACATATTGCAATTAAGGTAACGTAAATAAAAAAAAGTGTATAGCACTTGTTTTGTATCGGAAGTGCATAACGCTAAAGATTTAACGTACCTGTATTACGTCAGATGAATGAAAGTCGTAATCAGTTGTTTACTTGTGACAAGCAAAAAGTGTGAGACGTATATATATATATATATACTGAATACCTCTCGTAGATAACGAACGAGAAAGATTACAAAAATCAGGTAATGTTAAATGTAGGCTACTGTAATAACGACCAAATATAACACGAAAACTATCGTATCCCTTCTACCCCACAGTAAGTAGGCCTATTAAAAACTGTCTTCAAGAGTACCTACGATTATTTGCTACGAATAATGTTTCAGCAACCACGACAAGAGCGGAAACCGTGCTCACAACTTGCCTGCGTCAACAGTCAGGCAGTAATACTGAAACCAAAATAATGCCTAGTGTTCTGATTCGGAACGAAATAAAGTTTGGCGCTATGAAGTCGAATGAGCGTGGCACAACAATTATAGGAACTTTCCGTTTCCAGCAAGGACTGTCAGATATTGGCTTCAGAAAAGCTTGTGATGCTACCAGTATGCACGAACTGTTAAAGAAATAAGAGCTTAAAAATGCAGTAAATTGTAATAGGCCTATCTGTTCTGCGTGACTAGAAATATTTAAAAAAATGGACACCTTAAAATCAGAGTTCTCTGAGCAACTCGTATTTGAGATCGCAAACGCTAATTACGTACTACAAACGATGTATAACTAAATGGCTGGCTCTGAGCACTATGGGACTCAACTGCTGAGGTCATTAGTCCCCTAGAACTTAGAACTAGTTAAACCTAACTAACCTAAGGACATCACAAACATCCATGCCCGAGGCAGGATTCGAACCTGCGACCGTAGCGGTCCTGCGGTTCCAGACTGCAGCGCCTTTAACCGCACGGCCACTTCGGCCGGCTATAACTAAATCAAACATGCATGCACAACGCATAACAAGTCTGTCAATAATTCAGATACCTTTTAATCGTTTCCAAAAGTCCTCTGAACTTCAATTCAACTCAAAAGCACGGCGAACACAAGAAGCGCGAAAGACGTTTGGCAGAAAAATGGCGCCAAAGCTAATCAACCAATCAAGGGCAACTTCACCTATGGCCACTCTCTCTCTGTATACACGCTCTCTAGGTGCACACATACCGTCGCAGTATCAGTATAAAGATGACCGCCCCACTTGCGACTTGCACCAGGGAAGAACAGCGTTCTGTTATTCCGTTTTTGCGTAGTGAAGGTGTGAAACCTCTTGAAATTCATCGACGAATGAAGGTTCAGTACGGTGATGCATGTTTGTCACAGCAGCAAGTCTACGAATGGAGGAGGACGTTCGCAAATGGTGTGACTTCAGTGGAAGATGCTCCTCGTCCAGGTCAGGCACAACGAGTTGTGACTCCACAGAACATTGCAGCAGTTGAAGCCATAGTGAAGGAAAACCGCCGAGTGACACCGAATGACATTTCAGCGTGTTTACAGATTAGTCACGGGTCAGCATGATTTGCTCCAGTTTCACAAAGTGTCTGCAAGATGGGTACCACGGCAGCTGACTCCTGAAATGAGAGAATGGCGTGTTGATTCTTGTGAAGATCTTCTACGGCGCGTTGAACAAGCAGGTGATGGCTTCCTTGCAAGAATCGTTACTGGGGACGAAACCTGGGTTCACTTCCACCAACCGGAAACGAAGAGAGCGAGCAAGGTATGGCGCCATTCCTCATCGCCAGAACCAAAGAAGTTCCGAACAGAACCATCAGCAGGGAAGGTTATGCTGACTCTCTTTTGGGACGAAAAAGGGCGTCATTTTGGAGCATTACGTGCCTAGAGGGACCACTGTCACCAGTACATCGTACACAGATCTCCTAAGAAATCATCTGCGGCCTGCAATCAAATCAAAGCGACGTGGATTGCTGTCAGCAGGTGTCCTTTTGCAATGACAATGCAAGGCCCCACAGTACCCGTACAACAGTTGCAACAATCACAGACCTGCATTTTGAGTGTCTTCCTCATCCACCATACTCACCAGACCTTGCCCCAAGTGATTTCCATATGTTTGGACCACTCAAAGACGCGATGCGAGGAAAGAAGTTCCGTTCTGCTGAAGAGGTACGCCACGCGGTGCATAAGTGGTTGCGCGGACTACCAAAAGAATTTTTTTCTAAAGGAATTTATGCACTTTGTAAGCGCTGGAGGACTTGCATTGAGCGTGGAGGAGATTATGTTGGAAAGCGATACAGCGTTGTACCACTTCTGCACAATTAATAATGTTTAAAAAAATATTTAAGGTTTTCATTTGTCTCACCCTCGTACTAAACTGAGTGGCGAGCCCCGTTTATGAGGTCTTCCGACATTTTTATTTCGATAGACTCTTTAATTATGCTGTTCCAGAACCTTACACAACGATACAACTTTCATGGTATTTCATTTCATGATAACTACAGAGGCAGTGCTCTGCAATGGCTTATTTGCTTCAGCGGTCTGGACACGTTCAGTATTTATTGACAAATACTAGTCTGTCAAACTTTCAATATATTGAAGCGACCTCACAGTATCAATAACGTTGACAAAAATTTTCAGTCGACAACGCGATTTTATAAGTTTAAGCTGTTGAACACCTAAACGAAAACGTGTGCTGGAGTTATTCTAGCTCCTGCTTGCAAGCAACAGAAAACAGCGAAAAGGAGGAAATCGGTCCGAGATTGGTTGAAAAAAATTACTGACAATTTACTGACTGAAATCAGAATCAAGGATCCGAAAGATTTCATAACTTGTTTTCCTATTAGTTCTACATCGTACTAAAAGTTATTAGTACTGATACGAGATAAAACAGAGAAGAAAAATACGTTGATGAAAAAGACAATCGCATTCCACATACGATTAATGGTAATTTCGAGATGTCTGGCAACAGAACGGTCATTCTAGTGCTCTAAGTTTAGTTCTGTAATAACAGCAAACACAATAAGTAAAAAAACAAAGCGTGTGCTACAGTTATTTTAGCCACTGCTTGCAAGCAACAGAAAACAACGAAAAAGAGAAAATCGGTCCGAGATCGATTGAAAAAATTTTACTGATTTAATATACTGACTGAAATCAGAATCAAGGATCCGAAAGATTTCATAACTAGCTTTCCTATGAGTTCTACATCGTACTAAAAGTTATTAGTACTGAAGCGAGATAAAACAGAGAAGCAAAATACGTTAACGAAAGAGGCAATCGCATTCCACATAAGATTAAGGGTAATTTCGAGATCTCGCAACAGAACGGTCATTCTAGTGCTCTAAGTTTAGCTCTGTAATGTCAGCAAATACAATAAGTAAAATTATATGGAAACCTGTGAAGTAATTATATCTGCCTGGCAAGGACTTGTTCAGGCAATTAACGTAAAACTTTTTTTTTTTCCTCGCGTTATGACAATTTGGTGCAGTTGCCACGCGTTTCGTAGACCTCTTACTAGTCATTGCATAAATGACGTATTATTCGAAATGGGGACGATTTTCAAAACTACTATGTAACACAACAATCTACACCATACTTTCAAATTAATGAAGTAGGCAGCGTCATAGAGAAATGCTCCGTTGACGATCCAAAACTGGCACGTGCAACGATTGCTATTGCATGGGACTATTGAAATTCTTTTGTGTTAATAACACTCCTTAAAAATTGTATCTAAGGTATGATTTACAGAAAAAAATTAATAGTCCTCATTAACGCCGCGTGACTGGTTCCTAGTTCTGTCAAACCGTCAATATTTGACCTCACACGTTTATTATGTATTGACAATAACTGAGAATATTTTGAGGTCCATCAATACTGCTCATCACCCTCTCCAGTACTGACAATACGTCAAAACGCGCCTTCAGATGATCAGTATATTGACAGTTTGCCAATATTATTGAACGTGTGATGTTCCGGCGTAACATCAAACGCCGGCACGTCGGCCTGAAACGCAGCAGAGAGGGCTGTTAGATGACGACAGCCAATAGTACACTGACTACAACGTCACTGAGCAGCGGCAACTATACGAAGAGAATATAAGCGCCGCTCCGCGGAGTCGTCAATTCCCAAGGTGGCTTCCATCAACTCCCCCTCCCGGATGATGCCCTCTCTCCCTCCATTTATCCCTCATATCAACTCTGATCCTCACTCCCCCTCCTTTCCTCTGTCCTTTTCCCGGGCTCCCTCTCCCCCCCTTCCATCCTCTTTCTTCCACACCTCCCCTCTCTTTGCCCCCTTCTCTCCCTCGAGTCCTTTTACATTTCCCTCCTCTGCCTCCTCTCATTCTGTCTCGTGTCTGCCCTTCTCCCTCTTTATTAGTCCTCTCCCTCCTTGGTTCCCCCCCCCCCCTTTTCGTTTTTTCCTCTCCTCCCTCCTTGTTTTTCCCCCTACTCCAGGTCCCCCCCCCCCATCTGCCTTGGATCGGGAGTGCCACCTTTGTGCCGCCTTTTTCGTGCAGTGTTTTACAGTGTGTTTTTCCAGTGCGTGCTCCGTGTTGTGTCTTTTGGGAAGTGTAGCGAACAGCCATCATCCTGTCGCTGGGTGTGCTTTTTATCACTTGCGAACAGAAACCAGACTGTCGCCATGTTTTTTAATTGTGTGTCTACTATGTTACTTGTCGGATTCCTGTGTCTTTTATCAACATTTCCGTCCCCTTTTGCTTCCTGTTTTAACTTTCCGCATTTTTACGCCATTTTCCACTTTAAAATCACCATTTTATCGCCTGTTTTTTCTTGTTTCTTTCTTCTTCCTTTTTTTAAAAAAAAGTCTGTAGGCTGTAGAGCAGCGTAGTAAGCTGCTGCCAGCCCGCCCCCTTCGGGGGGAATTGAAAATCAATAAAGGAAAAAAGAAAAAAAAAAAGGAGTCGTCAATCGAACGGTTTAGCCGTGACTTATGAACTTTGACTTTTGCTTGCATTCAAAGTGTATACCAAAGTACATTGATTATTTGTCTGTCGCCAATTGCTTGCGACACCTCTTTGTACTCGTAAATAGGCAAAGTTTTGTCAGTTTAACTTACTGAAATACTCCATTGAATAAGATTTGCTTGAATTTTTGGCTAGCTATCCGAGAAAACAGCTTCCTAGGCACCTTATATTAGACGAGTGGGCACGATACGACATGTGCGGGCTCCTTTCGTTGGTTCACTTGTGTGCCTCGCTGATGCTCTTTGCATCTCTGATCGACTTTTCTGACAGTCTGCTCCACGTAAGATGCGCCACGTTCGTATGGAATGCGATACACACCGGGCTTCTGGAACCCTACATCGTCCTCAGCTTGCAAAGAAGACTTTGTTGGCGAGAGAAAAGTACACTGGATCGCATGTTTCCCTAGGAATCTACCGATCTTTCTGGATATTAGGCCAGCATTAATTTGCTAAGCGATTTCTGGCTTATCTTGTTGGTTTCAATCTCAACATCATATTAACGCAACCACCCTGCGATCTTCAGCTCTGGGCTTGGTGTACTCAAGTGCTGAGTATTGTGCACCTGTTTGGATGTACAGTCATCATACAAGGCTTGTTGACACCCAGCTAAATACGACAATGCACATAATATCTGGCGCAATCAGATCCACTCCAGTTCCACTGTTAACTAGTATAATGCCTCCTGATCTACGCAGATGTACTGCCCTTGGGAGAGAATTCCACAAGATCCCCAGGAATTCTAACATACCCGTGCATAGCAACCTGCCACTTTTAAATCGTAAGAGACTAAAATCACGCCATCCAACTCCGTGCCATGCTGCTGACATGGTTGCTAAGGATTTCAAACCTCTTGAAGAACGCAAAGGTCGGTGGGAAGCAGTGACAGACGTGCGTCTGCATAACATCTTCTCAGGTGCTAAACTTCCAAGTGGATTCGACCTACCACGCAAGACCTGGTCTACTCTCAACAGAATCTGTACCAGCCATGGGCGATGCAGGCTTGCTCTCTTTAAGTGGAAGAAGCTACCTGATCCAGCCTGTGACTGCGGGGCTCCATACCAGACTGTTCACCACATTGTTGGTGAATGCAGGATTCGAGCCTATCACGGCGCCGAACAGGATTTCCTGCTAGCAACTCCACATGCAGTGGACTTAATG
Source organism: Schistocerca piceifrons (assembly GCF_021461385.2). Taxonomy (NCBI): domain Eukaryota; kingdom Metazoa; phylum Arthropoda; class Insecta; order Orthoptera; family Acrididae; genus Schistocerca; species Schistocerca piceifrons. Next base: position 78,812,136 of record NC_060148.1, on the reverse strand, counting down.
TGCCTCCGGTAGCTGATTGGTCAGCGCGACAACATGTCAATCCTAAGGGCCCGGGTTCGATTCCCGGCTGGGTTGGAGATTTTCTCCGCTCAGGGGCTGGGTGTTGTGTTGTCCTAATCATCATCATTTCATCCCCATCGACACGCGCAAGTCGCCAAAGTGGCGTCAAATCGAACGACTTGCACCCAGGGAACAGTCTACCCGACTGGAGACCCTAGTCACACGACATTATTATAATATGTACAGGGTTATTACAAATAATTGAAGCGATTTCACAGCTCTACAATAACTTTATTATTTGAGATTTTTTCACAATGCTTTGCACACACATACAAAAACCCAAAAAGTTTTTTTTTGTTTGATATGTGCCCCTTTAGGGATTCGGCAGACATCAAGCCGATAATCAAGTTCCTGCCACACTCGGCGCAGCATGTCCCCATCAATGAGTTCGAAATCATCGTTGATGCGAGCTCGCAGTTCTGGCACGTTTCTTGGTAGAGGAGGTTTAAACACTGAATCTTTCACGTAACCCCACAGAAAGAAATTGCATGGGGTTAAGTCGGGAGAGTGTGCGGGCCATGACATGAATTACTGATCATGATCTCCACCATGACCAATCCATCGGTTTTCCAATCTCCTGTTTAAGAAATGCCGAACATCATGATGGAAGTGCGGTGGAGCACCATCCTGTTGAGAGATGAAGTCGGCGCTGTCGGTCTCCAGTTGTGGCATGAGCCAATTTTCCAGCATGTCCAGATACACATGTCCTGTAACGTTTTCTTCGCAGAAGAAAAAGGGGCCGTAAACTTTAAACTATGAGATTGCACAAAACGCGTTAACTTTTTGGGAATTGCGAATTTGCTGCACGAATGCGTGAGGATTCTCTACCGCCCAGATTCGCACATTGTGTCTGTTCACTTCACCATTAAGAAAAAATGTTGCTTCATCACTGAAAACAAGTTTCGCACTGAACGCATCCTCTTCTATGAGCTGTTGCAACCGCGCCGAAAATTCAAAGCATTTGACTTTGTCATCGGGTGTCAGGGCTTGTAGCAATTGTAAACGGTAAGGCTTCTGCTTTAGCCTTTTCCGTAAGATTTTCCAAACTGCCGGCTGTGGTAAGTTTAGCTCCCCGCTTGCTTTATTCGTCGACTTCCGCGGGCTACGCGTGAAACTTGCCCGCACGCGTTCAACCGTTTCTTCGCTCACTGCAGGCCGACCCGTTGATTTCCCCTTACAGAGGCATCCGGAAGCTTTAAACTGCGCATACCATCGCCGAATGGAGTTAGCAGTTGGTGGATCTTTGTTGAACTTCATCCTGAAGTGTCGTTGCACTGTTATGACTGACTGATGTGAGTGCATTTCAAGCACGACATACGCTTTCTCGGCTCCTGTCGCCATTTTGTCTCACTGCGCTCTCGAGCGCTCTGGCGGCAGAAACCTGAAGTGCGGCTTCAGCCGAACAAAAGTTTATGAGTTTTTCTATGTATCTGTAGTGTGTCATGACCATATGCCAATGAATGGAGCTACAGTGAATTTATGAAATCGCTTCAATCATTTGTAATAGCCCTGTACATATGTACCGGGTGATCAAAAAGTCTGTATAAATTTCAAAACTGAATAAATCACGGACTAATGTAGATAGAGAGGTACAAATTGGCACACACGCTTGGAACGACATGGGGTTTTATTCGAACCAAAAAAATACAAAAGTTCAAAAAATATCCAACAGATGGCGCTTCATCTGATCAGAATAGCAATAATTAGCATAACAAAGTAAGACAAAGCAAAGATGATGTTCTTTACAGGAAATGCTCAATAAGTCTACCATCATTCCTCAACAATAGCTGTAGTCGAGGAATAATGTTGTGAAAAGCACTGTAAAGCATGTCCGGAGTTATGGTGAGGCATTGGCGTCGGATGTTGTCTTTCAGCCTCCCTAGAGATGTTGGTCGATCACGATACACCTGCGACTTCAGGTAACCCCAAAGCCAATAATCGCACGGACTGAGGTCTGGGGACCTGGGAGGCCAAGCATGACGAAAGTGGCGGCTGAGCACACGATCATCACCAAACGACGCGCGCAAGAGATCTTTCACATGTCTAGCAATATGGGGTGGAGCGCCATCCTGCATAAACATCGTACGTTCCAGCAGGTGTTAATCAGTCAGGCTGGGGATGATGCAGTTCTGTAACATATTGGCGTACCTCTCACCCATCACGATGGCAGTTACAAAACCAGAATCACTCATTTCCTCGAAGAAAAAAGGCCCGATAACGGTAGATGTGGTAAATCCAACCCATACCGTGACTTCCTCGTCGTGCAATAGAGTTCCCACGACAGTTCTAGGATTTTCGGTAGCCCAAATTCTGCAGTTGTGGGCGTGAAATGAGTTTCGTCGGTCCACAACACGTTACTCAACCAATCGTCATCTTCCGCCATCTTTTGAAACGCCCACACCGCAAATGCCCTCCGCTTCACTAAATCGCCAGGTAACAGTTCACGATGCTGATGGATTTTGTACGGATAGCATCGAAGGGTACGCCTCAGTGCCAACCAAACAGTAGTGTACGGAATGCCGGTGCGACGTGCGATTGCACGAGCGCTGACTTCCCCGTGCATAGACGAACCCGCTACAGTCTCAATTTCTTCCTGAACTGTCTCAGCAGCATTACGCCTTGTGCTCGGTCGGCCACTATGGGGTCTATCGTCTAAACAACCTGTGGCTTCGAACTTCGAAGTCATTCTCGCCACAGCTGCATTTGGCAACGGACCTTTACCCATTCGAATCCCCTTCCTATGGCGATAGGATCGTAACGCTGAACTAGCACATTCCCGATTCTGATAATACAGCTTCACTAAAAGCGCCTTTTCAGGTAACGTCAACATGCTGCGACAGCTGGCATATCTGGTTCTCTCTCTTTTTTTTTCTTTATTGTGATTTTGATCACCTTACACAAGGCGGGCTGTCAGCAGCAGAGTACGCCGCTCTTCAGCCTTTAGATTTACAATAAGTAAAACATAGAGGTGGCACAGAGAAGACAAAAACGGCGGGCAAAAAATGTAGACACCAAAAAACGAAAAACATCGAGCCGTACACGCTGGACGAGAAAACATCACTAACACTAGTTGACACGGCGCACATAACACGGATCATGGCGACGGTACACGTGAACAATGGCGGCGTGACGGCGAACAAACACTAAACACAAACGAAGGCTCACACACGAGACACTGATGGCGATGATCTCCGGCGCGCGAATGTTCACTGAGCGTGTGCGAGTCCGGGGACCTGCCAAGAGAGGAGGAGCGGGAAGGGGAGTGGGAGAGGGAGAGGGGAGAGCCGGGATGCCATGGGCAGGGGAGATGGGGGAGGGAGGAAGGGTGAGGGGAAGCCCGGGGGAAGAGGGGTGGAGGGAGGGGATGGGGGAAAAGGAAAGAGAAGGGAAAGGAAGAGAAGGGAGGGAGGCTGCCTAAAGGAAAGGACACCGGAAGTGGGGGGGGGCAGGATAAAAGTTGATAGGAGGGGTAGACGAAGGGGAGGAGGACATCATCAGGGAGAGGGATCTGGCGGAAGCCACCTTGGGAGAGGGTAAGGAGGATGGAGAGATGGAGACCTGGTGGGACGTAGGAATACAGGCGCGGCAGCGGGCGGGGGTGGGAGAAGATGGGTGAGACGAGCGGATGAGGAGGATCGAGTTTGCGGGAGGTGTACAGGATCCATATCCTCTCAAGGAAAAGGAGGAGGTGGGGAAAGGGGATGAGATCATACAGGATCCGCGTGGGGGAGGGGAGACGGATGCGATAGGCGAGGCGGAGAGCATGGCGTTCAAGGATTTGGAGGGATTTATAAAAGGTAGGGGGGGCGGAGATCCAAGCCAGATGGGCATAACAAAGGATAGGGCGGATGAGGGATTTATTCGTGTGGAGGATGGTGGAGGGGTCCAGACCCCACGTACGGCCGGAAACGAGCTTGAGGAGACGGAGTCGGGAGCGTGCCTCGGCTCGGATTGTCCGGAGATGGGGAGTCCAGGAGAGGCGACGGTCGAGGGTGACGCCAAGGTACTTAAGGGTGGGAGTGAGGGTGATAGGACAGCCATAGATGGTGAGATAGAAATCAAGGAGGCGGAAGGAAGGGGTGGTTTTGCCTACAATGATCGCCTGGGTTTTGGAGGGATTGACCTTGAGCAACCACTGGTTGCACCAAGCGGTGAACCGGTCAAGATGGGATTGGAGAAGGTGTTGGGAGCACTGTAGGGTGGGGGCAAGGGCAAGGAAGGCGGTGTCATCGGCAAACTGGAGAAGGTGGACGGGGGGGGGGGGGGGGGGGGGTGACGGCGGCGGCATGTCCACTGTGTACAAGAGGTACAGAAGGGGGGAGAGGACGGAGCCTTGGGGCACACCGGCGGAGGGGAAAAAGGTTTAGGAATCCGTGTTATGGATGGTGACGTAGGAAGGACGGTGGGAGAGAAAGGAACCGATCGAACTAATATGGTTATGAGCCCAGGAGAGGTGCTGCAGGCGACGTTGTGTAGTGTAGTGAAACTTGAGCCTTACACATGATGTCTTAATTAACTACTTTTGAAACACATTTTGGTTACAGTACCCACACATACAACTGAATGTACCTGCAAAATCACATCAGTGTACGGCACATAATTAAGGACATATGGCCTCATATACATTGAAGTGAGTGAAACACTGGTGCTTGCTTAAAACGGAGTGGAAACAATGCAAACTATACTCAGCCAGTTCTTGATAATGACAGCACTTAGCAGCTTCCAACAATTTATGACTATAATTTGTAGCTGTTTTATATGTGGGACTTTGACTCTTTAAAGACTGAAGACAGTGCGAGGATTACTGGTAACAACTATTTTGTAAATTAAGTGCAAAAAGAATTAGAAAGAACCTTAATCGTATGGCACATATGACGTTAAGTGACGAATTGTTCTCTCGCAGCTAGTGATGCTAGCATGCCTTCAACTGTCAGACAGTAACAACTTTCACAGCAGTGTGTGTATGTGGCAATTGTACGAGGTGTCCCTGAACTCTTTCCTCGATTATAAACATTCATAAGGCATAAAATATGGGACATATACAAATAATTCTTATTTGGAATTAGATGTGACATATTCAAGTTTTTTGTGTACAAATATACTTACTGTTAATCTGTTCGTTACAGGGCCCAGTGATGTAATAGCAGTGGAAGTGAATACCATTTGCAAACAACATGTATTCAGATCTGGAGAAAGTCCAATGTGTCCTCTGGTATCATGAGACACAGTCACCAAAAACAGTCTGGAGAAAATTCCAGACAGCATAGCATAGTCAGCAACCAGAAGCTAATGGTGAAGTTTAAGGAGACAGGGAGCGTCTGTGATCTGCGTAGAACAGGCAGGGCAGACCCAGTGTGCAGACAATTCAGACGGTGAGAGACGCCTTCTTAGGAAGCTCTAAGAAGTCAATCAGCAGGGCCTCATGGTGAATTGCAAAATCCAAAAACAACTGTGCACTGCATCCTAGGTACGCAAACAACTTCTTTTCTCTGCAAACAAAGCTGGATACTGCACTCCATCAGACTGACAGATTAGAGTCCTCATTTTGACTTGGCTGTTACCATGCTGGCTGAGTCTAAGAAAGACGATGACTATCTGAAACATGTCTTTTCTGAGGTGAGGCGACATTTATTTGAACGGTGTTGTCAATCAATACAATGTTAGGATCTGCAGGTCCAATAATCCCCATGCTGTGTTTGAGACCATTGGAGACAGCCTTAAGCTGAATGTTTGGAGTGGTCTTATGCACAATAGAATCATAGGACTTTTTTTCTTCGGTATAGTGACAGTCACAGCAAATACATATTTTGACGTGTTGCAGTTCTGCCACAGGTTCACGACAGTCTGGACTTAATTTTCCAAAAAAGATAGTGCATCATTTCATAGGCGGTTAGGTGTTAGTGCCTATTTGGATACAACATTTCTGGGAAGATGGATCGGGTATTGTGTCCCCATCAGGTGGCCTTTGCAACCTACAGACATAACACCACTGGATTTCTTCCATTTGGGCTATGTTAAGGACCATGTTTACCAAACACCAGTGATTGACTTTGCAGCGTTGTGGCACTGAACTACCGACATAATAATATCCATGCCTCACAAAATGTTGACCAGTACATGGATGGGCCTAGAATATTGCTTGGATATCCTTCAAGCAAAATAAAAAGGAGCACATACCAAAATTTATTAATAGAATGTGTGTGTGTGTGTGTGTGTGTGTGTGTGTGTGTGTGTGTATGTGTGTGTGCGTGCATGTGTACATGCACACACAAAAACTTGTGTACTTTACCTCCACTTTCCTCGGGCATGGATGTGTGTGATGTCCTTAGGTTAGTTAGGTTTAAGTAGTTCTAAGTTCTAGGGGACTGATGACCACAGATGTTAAGTCCCATAGTGCTCAGAGCCATTTTGCCTCCACTTCAAAACAAAAGATATGTGTCTATGTGTCATATTTTCTGCCTTATGCACATTCGTAATCAAAGAATGACTTCTGGCACACTCAGTATGCATTGAACTGTGGTAATACTTCCAGTATATATATTTAGGGTGTTCATCGAGGAATGGGCACTATTTAGGGATATGACGGGAATGATCATTTGAAGCAAAAAATATTCGGATGGACATATGCCCTATTTCGAATGGTTCCTGAGATAGAACACATTTTAATGTAAATTATTATTTACTTTCTGCATTTTTCAGTAAACTGTCAGGCTGCAACAAGTATAAACAGAGCAACATTCTTTTTCAAAGTATTAACTGAAAAATAGACATTTGTGACACATTCACCTCTGAGCATTATCGTAAACATCACATTCAGGCTGTTGTATAGTTCATAATATTACTCCGCCATCAACTTCACTGCATTTGTGAACTCTTGGGGGAACAAGTTGTGTTGCTTGTCTGACAGTGGGTAAGACACATGTGTAAGTGCCACTAGACCAAAAACAAGTTTGCATCAAATGTCTTCAGCCATGGAAACCATTTGCAATGGGACATATGCCCATATGAAGTTTTTGCTTCAAATACGTATTCCTGTTATACCCCTGAAAACTGTCAATTCGTCCTAGAAGATCCTGTACATATACAAGGCATTTAGAAACAGCCTCAAGGTTTGTAAGAGTATTGTAGGGCTGGTTGTCCTGGGAAATAAATGTCAACAAAAAAATTTTATTTGTTGCACTGTTTCCAAGTTATCAAGCATTTATGTTAGCCAACCACATACACTACTGGCCATTAAAATTGCTACTCAAATAAGAAATGCAGATGATAAACGAGTATTCATTGGACAAATATATTATTCCAGAACTGACATGTGATTATATTTTCACGCAATTTGGGTGGAAGGATCCTGAGAAATCAGTACCCAGAACAACCATCTCTGGCCGTAATAACAGCCTAGATTCGCCTGGGCATTGAGTCAAACAGAGCTTGGATGGCGTGTACAGGTACAGCTGCCCATGCAGCTTCAACACGATACCACAGTTCATCAAGAGTAGTGACTGGTGTATTGTGACGAGCCAGTTGCTCGGCCACCATTGACCAGACGATTTCAATTGCTGAGAGATCTGGAGAATATGCTGGCCACAGCAGCAGTCGAACATTTTCTGTATCCAGAAAGCCCCGTACAGGACGTGCAACATGCGGTCGTGCATTATCCTGCTAAAATGTAGGGTTTCGCAGGGATCAAATGAAGGGTAGAGCCACAGGTCGTAACACATCTGAAATGTAACTACCACTGCTCAAAGTGCCGTCAATGCGAACAAGTGGTGACCGAGACGTGTAACCGATGGCACCCCATACCATCATGCCATGTGATACGCCAGTATGGCGACGACGAATACACGCTTCCAATGTGCGTTCACCGCGATGTCGCCAAACACGGATGCGACCATCGTGACGCTGTAAAGAGAACCTGGATTCATCAGAAACAATGATGTTTTGCCATTTGGCACCCAGATTCGTCGTCGAGTACACCGTTGCACGCGCTCCTATCTGTGATGCAGAGTCAAGGGTAACCGCAGCCACGGTCTCCAAGCTGATAGTCCATGCTGCTTCAAACGTCATCGAACTGTTCGTGCAGATGGTTGTTGTCTTGCAAACGTCCCCATCTGTTGACTCAGGGATCAAGACGTGGCTGCTCGATCCGTTACAGCCACGTGTATAAGATGCCTGTCATCTCGACTGCTAGTGATACGAGGCCATCGGGATCCAGCACAGCTTGATAACTGGGAAACAGTGCATCAGATCGAATTTTTTCTGAACAATTATTTCCCAAGAGAGCCTGCCCTACAATACCCTTACAAACCTTTCAGGCCCTTTCTGAATACCTTTACATAGAGATGTTCTAGGAGGAATGATTATCTTTTCAGAGCATTCACACAAGGTTGGCGCTGGTGGCGACACCTACAACGTGCTGACATGAGGAAAGTTTCCAACCGATTTCTCATACATAAACAGCAGTTCACCGGCGTTGCCTGGTGAAACGTTGTTGTGATGCCTCGTGTAAGGAGCAGAAATGCGTACCATCACGTTTCCCACTTTGATAAAGGTCGGATCGTAGCCTATCGCGACATTGCTGCTCGCGTTGGTCGAGATGCAATGACTGTTAGCAGAATATAGAATCGGTGGGTTCAGGAGGGTAATACAGAACGCCGTGCTGTAACGAATCGTGCAGCCATGTCTCGATCCCCGAGTCAATAGATGGGGACGTTCGCAAGACAATAACCATCGGCACGAAGAGTTCAACGACGTTTGGAGCGCCGCGCGGGATTAGCCGAGCGGTCTAGGGTGCTGCAGTCATGGACTGTGCGGCTGGTTCTGGCAGAGGTTTGAGTCCTCCCTTGGGCATGGGTGTGTGTGTTTGTCCTTACGATAATTTAGGTTAAGTAGAGTGTAAGTTTAGGGACTGGTGACCTTAGCAGTTAAGTCCTGTAAGGTTTCACACACATTTGAATATTTTGACGTTTGGAGCAGCATGGACTATCAGCTCGGACACCACGGCTGCGGTTACCCTTGACACTGCATGACAGACAGGAGTGCCTGCGGTGGTGTACTCAACGACGAACCTGGGTGCACAAATGGCAAAACGTCATTTTTTCGGATTAATCTAGGTTCTGTTTACAGCATGAGATGGTCGCATGTGTGTTTGGCGACATCGCCCGGCGTGACGGTATGGGGTGCCATCGGTTACACGTCTCGCTCACCTCTTGTTCGCATTGACGGCCCTTTGAACAGTGGACGTTAGATTTCAGATGTGTTACGACCCGTGGCTCTACCCCTCATTCGATCCCTGCGAAACACTACATTTCAGCAGGATAACGCACGACCGCATGTTGCAGGTCGTGTACAGGCCTTTCTGGATACAGTAAATGTTCAACTGCTGCCCTGGCCAGTACATTCTCCACATCTCTCACCAATTGAAATGGTGGCCGAGCAACTGGCTCGTCACAATGTGCCAGTCACTACTCTTGATGAACTGTGATATCGTGCTGAAGCTGCACGGGCAGCTGTACCTGTACACGTCATCCAAGCTCTGTTTGACTTAATGCCCAGGCGTACCAAGGCCGTTATTACGGCCAGAGGTGGTCGTTCTGGGTACTGATTTCTCAGGATCCATGCACCCAAATTGCGTGAAAATGTAATCACATGTCAGTTCTAGTATAATATATTTGTCCAAAGAATACCGGTTTATCATCTGCATTTCTTCTTGGTGTAGCAGTTTTAATGACCAGTAGTGTATCTCAGAAATGGGACAACTTGTTGATTTCTTTTCTTACCAATTATTCCTCAGCCCAATCTCTCCTGCAACAGCCTTACAAGGTATGCAGTCTGGTCCTGAGAACAATGTATGAATGGAAAGGAACAAGAAGCCCCTGCAGTGTGAACGACACTGGCCTGTGTACGGGAGACTGACCTGCCGGTGGAGCACCATGAGCGCCGAGGTGGAGGGGAAGGCGGGGTCGTCGTGGGCGGGCGCCTGGCGCAGCGTGAGCAGGTGGACGTCGCAGGGCGGCGGCCGGTCCAGCAGCAGGCGGCGGCGCTGCGGCCGCGGCTGGCGCGCCGGGCCCTCCGCCACCAGCAGCGACGGCGGGTACAGCAGCGCGTTCGACAGGTGGTGCGCCGCCAGGCTCAGCCGCGTCACCTGGCCTGCGGTCGGCAGAGGTCAACGTGAGTGTAAGCAAGGTGGTAGTCTGTGTGTGTGTGCGCGCGTGGGTGTGTGTGTGTCTGACAAAAGTGGAATGGTTAATAGCGAGAGTCAGGGAATGCCACGACAGGTACTGTATGTGTGTGCGTGTGTGTGTAGTTGACAAACGTGGAATGGTTAGTAGCGAGAGTCAGGGGACGCCACGAGAGGTAGTGTGTGTGTGTGTGTGTGTGTGTGTGTGTGTGTGTGGCCGACAAACATGGAATGGTTAGTAGCGAGAGTCAGGGGACACCACGAGAGGTATTGTGTGTGGGTGTGTGTGTGGCCGACAAACGTAGAACAGTTACTAGCGAGAGTCAGGGTTAGCCAGAGGAGGTAGTGTGTGTGTGTGTGTGTGTGTGTGTGTGTGTGTGTGTGTGTGCGGCCGACAATGTGGAATGGTTAGTAGTGAAAGTCATGGGGAAGCCACAGGAGGTATTGGGTGTGTGTGAGTGAGGCGGAGGGGGGGACACACACCTTGTTACTCAAGAGTACTACAATGGTATAACCTCCCCCTCATATGGAATGTCTCATACCACCCTCTTTTCATACGCATCCAGATAGTTATCAGACAATTCAGTGCTCCCTAAGGACTTGTATGTGTCTCCATATAGATCGTGAACGGGCCAAATATCTCACGAAATAAGCGTCAAACGAAAAAACTACAAAGAACCAAACTCGTCTAGCTTGAAGGGGGAAACCAGAAGGCGCTATGGTTGGCCCACAAGATTGCGCTGCCGTAAGTCAAACGGATTTCAACTGCGTTTTCTTAAACACGAACCCCCATTTTTATTACGTAATCGTGTAGTACGTAGAGAAATATGAATGTTTTAGTTGGACTACTTTTTTCGCTTTGTGATAGGTGGCGCTGTAATAGTGACCCAAACGTATAAGTACGTGCTATCACGTAACATTCCGCCAGTGCGGACGGTATTTGCTTCGTGATACATTAACCGTCTTAAAATTGACCGTTTAGCAATTGCAGAAAAGGTCAATATCGTGTTGATGTATGGCTATTGTGATCAAAATGCCCAACAGGCGTGTGCTATGTATGCTGCTCGGTATCCTGGACGACACCATCCAAGTGTCCGGACCGTTCGTCGGATAGCTACGTTATTTAAGGAAACAGGAAGTGTTCAGCCACATGTGAAGCGTGAACCACGACCTGCAACAGATGATGATGCCCAAGTAGGTGGTTTAGCTGCTGTCGCGGGTGATCCGCACAGCACCAGCAGACAAATTGCGCGACAATCTGGAATCTCAAAAACGTCGGTGTTGCGAATGCTACATCAACATCGATTGCACCCGTACCGTATTTCTATGCACCAGGAATTGCATGGCGATGACTTTGAACGTCGTGTACAGTTCTGCCACTCGGCAGAAGAGAAATTACGGGACGATGACAGATCTTTTGCACGCGTTCTATTTAGCGACGAATCGTCATTCACCAGCAGCGGTAACGTAAACCGGCATAATATGCACTAATGGGCAACGGAAAATCCACGAATGCTGCGAGAAGTGGAACGTCAGCGACCTTGGCCGGTTAATGTATGGTGCGGCATTATGGGAGGAAGGATAATTGGCCCCCATTTTATCGATGGCAATCTAAATGGTGCAATGTATGTTGATTTCCTACGTAATGTTCTACCATTGTTACTACAAGATGTTTCACTGCATGAAGGAATGGCGATCTACTTCCGACATGATGGATGTCCGACACATAGCTCGCGGGCGGTTGAAGCGGTATTGAATAGCATATTTCATGACAGGTGGATTGGTCGTCGAAGTACCACACCATGGCCCGCACGTTCACTGGATCTGACGTCCCCGGATTTCTTTCTGTGGGGAAAGTTGAAGGATATTTGCTATCGTGATCCACCGACAACGCCTGACAACATGCGTCAGTGCATTGTCAATGCATGTGTGAACATTACGGAAGGCGAACTACTCGCTGTTGAGAGGAATGTCGCTACACGTATTGCCAAATGCAGTGAGGTTGACGGACATCATTTTGAGCATTTATTGCATTAATGTGGTATTTACAGGTAATCACGCTGTAACAGCATGCATTCTCAGAAATGATAAGTTCCCAAAGGTACATGTATCACATTCGAAGGACGGAAATAAAATGTTCAAACGTACTTACGTTCTATATTTTAATTTAGAAAAGCTATCTGTTACCAACTGTTCGCCTAAAATTGTGAGCCATATGTTTGTGACTATTACAGCGCCATTTATCACAAAGCGAAAAAAGTGGTCCAACTAAAACATTCATATTTCTTTACGTACTACACGAATATGTAATAAAAAATGGGGGTTCCTATTTAAAAAAAGGCAGTTGATATCTGTTTGACCTATGGCAGCGCCATCTTGTGGGCCAACCATAGCGCCATCTGGTTTCCCCCTTCAAGCTACACAAGTTTCGTTCTTTGTAGTTTTATCGTTTGATGCTTATTTCGTGAGATATTTGGCCCAGTCGCTATCAATGGGCCACCGTGTATATCATTCTGCCCTATTTGATAAAAAACTTCATATTCATTGCGAAGGCGTGTGGAATGTTCTGGAAGGACGTGCGTTGTCGTAATTATCGGTGGACTGTTGGCATTGATAAAATTATGTACATATACTTAATTAAGTAAGTAATCAAGAAATTAAAGTAATAAGTCCTTAGCAATAAATAACTAAAGACTGTAGAGATGTTAGCATGAAAAATAAATGCTTCTAATTAACAAAATGGTAATCTAAAAATTCAGTAACAAAAGAACGCACTATCTTGAGAAACAGCCTAAAAGTTATTACCAAGCAATGTATTTTCATTTGTTATTTGTTTTTATGTCTTCCTCTGTATTTAATATGCTTTGTAATTACATTTCTAATTAACTCTCCAATTGTTTACATCTCACAGTTTTCCAATTTCCAGAATTTGAAGCCTTAATTGTGCATTCTATCTGTTTAATCGGATAAAGCACAAGCTTTGTACTACCATTACATGTTAGTAACCAAATCCAAACTGCAATTAATTATATAACTAAAATAATATGAGGCATTATTGTAATTAAAGCTCAGAATGATTTTCTTATGGAAAACTAAAGACATTACCATAAAAGATTGTCATTGAATATTGTATTTTATACCTTATTCGGCAGTAACATCAGTTTCTTTACATTTTGTAAATTTTAACTGTAACATGAAAATTATACAAAATTAATAATGCTTTATTTTGGGAGTTATTGTTAAAATTCTATGTAAAGCGAGGCTGCGAGTTAGTTGTTGAGTTGTTGTTTTGCAAGTCAGATTTGAAGTTACTCTTGGAAGTCAAAGAGATCAGTGAAGTCAGTCTGTGTTTTGTTTTCATGACGAGTGTGCAGTTTGGATGTCAATTAGTGTGAATAAATTTTGTGAAGCATGAAAATTTCCCATTCATTCATCAATGGACCTGGCAGAATAAATTTAAGTAACATTTAACACGAATTGTTACAGTACTCGGATACTTAAGTGGAAACAATTTACTTAGCATGTCACAGTTTGGTTTGCGGAAAGGTTGATTTACTGAAATGGTATTTATACTTGGACTCATCATCAAATTGTGAAAGCTTTAAATGATAATATATCAGCGGTTGGTGTTTTTTGAGATCTCTCCAAGGCCTTTGGATGTGAGGATCATGATATTCTCTTAGAGAAAATCAAGTTCTATGGAATCGATGGCTTTAGACATAGCTGCTTAGAATCATACTTGACAAACATAATGCGAAAGGTTGTGCTGAATAATTCAGACAATGACCAAAACGCAGAAAATTTTAGTAACAGGTGCTTTAAAAAAATTTAAAAAAAAAGCACACAGGAGATCCCACAGGGTTCAATTTTGGGTCCAGTCCTACTCCTTATATATGTGAATGACCTTCTATTTAACATTCAAAAAGCATAGGGTAACGTTGGGTAAAAGTATTCGTCTGGTAACAGTTCACAGTGACATTTTCTCTACATTGGCAACAATGAATGAAAACAGGAAACTACATTCAGCTGTTGTTTCTACAGCAACTACGTCATATGTAAACTTGAAGAGCTCTAGCAAATTTATTGCTTATAACTGGTAAATATAAATTGTTGTTTCAAAATATGTAATTTTTAAGTTTTATGTCATAAGCAATAATCACTGTCAAGAGGTGCACTATAAAATAAAAATATTTACCAAAAGAATCACTGTTCAGTGAGGAATAGACCACAGGATGACAAACAGTGGAAATAAAAAAATGATTGTGTTTTGTTGTAATGTTGTTTCTTTTATTTAAGACACGTTTTATTTCCGAATATGCAGGAACCAGAAAATGGCAAAATACAAGAGAGAAACAGAAATGAGGCTCACTTTTATGGTCTATAGCCGAAGAGACAAGGAATATAACTGTCAATGGGGAAAGCAAAAGAAACACTTGGGAATGAATGACTGTATGTTAAGGAAATGACTAGAAGTAGTATTTCCTTATTACTATTGTAATTATTATTGTTACTGTTGTTTACCCACATATGGTCTTTTATTCTGGTGGCCTTTAGGTGCAATGCAATGTACATAAGTCTAAATACATTATCTTTGCAGGGCTACATCCCCACATCACTAGCCAGATTCATGGAGACATTCAGTTCAGTCATGGAAAAAAAAAAACATGCACATCATTGCTGGGACCTGGATACCCAATTTTATGGTCTGACCAGAAGACACATGAGGAGGTTGGCATTCTATTTTAATCTTGATCACAGGGTTTAACCGAAATACAATATTGGCAGGAAAGGATTGGTTGACTGACTTTAGCAAGAGACAGGAATTATATCTTCTTAGTCCTGCACTGTGCAACTTCGACGAATTTTGGATTTAACAAGACCCTCGTAGATTCATGTTTTAATAATTTGAAGTAATGCTACTATGTGAAGAAGTTTAAAAGCATGACAAGAGGTAGTTGAAACCCTGTCAGAGAATGTAATTCAATTGCTCCAGTCCTGGGTGGTCCTGAGTTAACAGGGTAATGCTCCTCCATCGCCAGACAGTGTGACTTTGGCAGGTGGTGGGTGACTGGAAAGATAAGGCACAGGAGACTTGTTTTTGTAGAAGATTGGGAGGATATTTACGGTCAGTGAAGGCTTCACTGAGACCCTCAGTATATTTCGAGAGGGACTGCTCTTCACTGCAGGTGCGACGACCACAGGTGGCTAGTCTGTATGGCAGGGACTTCTTGGTATGGAACAGGTGGCAGCTGTTGAAGTGGAGGTATTTCTGGTGGTTAGTAGGTTTGATAGGGACGGCGGTACTGATGTAGCCATCTTTGAGGTGGAGGTCAACATCTAGGAAGGTGGCTTGTTGGGTTGAGTAGGACCACGTGAAGCAAATGGGGGAGAAGTTGTTGAGATTCTGGACGAATGTGGATAGGGTGACCTCACCCTCGATCCAGATCACAAAGATGTCATCAATGAATCTGAGCCAGGTGAGGGGTTTCTATTCTGGGTGCTTATGAAGGATTCCTCTAGATGGCCAATGAATAAGTTGGTATAGGATGGTGCCACACGGGTGCCCATAGCCATATCCCAGATTTGTTTGTAGGTAATGTCTTCAAAGGAGCAGTAATTGTGAGTGAGGATACAGTTAGTCATGGAGACTAGGAAGGAGGTTGTTGGTTTGGAATCCATAGGGCGTCTGGAAAGGCAGTGTTCAATAGCAGTAAAGCCATGGGCATTAGAAATGTTAGTGTAGAGGGAGGTGGTAACAATAGTGACGAGCAGGGCACCGTGTGGTAAAGGGGCAGGAACGGTGGAGAGTTGCTGGAGGGAATGGTTGGTATCTTTTATATATGAGGGTAGATTCCGGGTAATAGGCTCAAGGTGTTGATGTACGACAGCAGAATGCTCTCAGTGGGTGACACAGTAACTGGCCACAATGTGTTGCCCTGGGTGGTTGGGTTTATGGACTTAAAGAAGCATATAGAAGGTAGGAGTGTGGGGAGTGGTAGGGTTTAGCAGAGAGATGGATTCTGGCGAGAGGTTCTGGGATGGGTCTACGGATTTGAGGAGTGACGGGAGATCCTGCTCGATTTCGGGAATGGGGTCACTGCGGCAAGGTTTGTAGGCGGATGAATCTGACAGCTAGTGGAGTCCTTCTGCCAGGTAATCCTTGTGGTTCAAAACAACAGTGGAGGAGCCTTTGTCTGCAGGATTATAAGGTTGTGATCAGTTTTTAGATGGTGCACTACAGTTCTTTCTGGGGATGAAAGGTTAGTTTGCATGTTGAGGGATTTGAGAAGCTCCTGACATATTCTGCATATTTCTGATTAGTATGTCGAAAAGAATAATTCTTTGGGGTTAGTCATCACTTAGAAACAAAGTATTCATACCACAAAAGCAAGCAGTAAGAATAACATATGGTGTTCCCCACGGACCTCTTTAAGGAGCTAGGTATTTTAACTGTGCAGTCACAATACATACTTTTGCTGATGAAATTCATCGTAAATAATGCATCATAATTTGAGAAGAACAGTGACGAACATACCTACCACACCAGAAGGAAAAATGATCTTTATTACCCATTGGAGAGAATTTCAATATGCAGAAACAAAAATTTTTAACATTCATTTGCCCAATGACACAAAACATCTGACAGGCAACCAAGCAAGTTTTAAACCTAATTTAAAATCATTTCTCCTGAGCAACACCTTCTATTACATTGATGAATTTCTATTTAAAAACTGGTAGCCAGTAAAAAAAAACACCTATTTTTGAAGTGTGGTCGTTGCATCAGTAGGAATAAAATTATAATGTTTTTCATTAATGTTAACACTTGTTAACACTAATGATATAAACATATCATGTAAATGGACCAATTCCAAATCATATGGATGAAAGAATTGCTCAGATGATGTATGGAACATGTAACTAACTACTATTGAACTCACAAACATTGAGTTTACTGTATTAGATATATCTACCACACAGGTAATAGGATAATGGCTGGAAAGAGTCCTCCCGGGCGCCCCATTGTGGCCGGTTACTGTGTCACCAACTGAGAGAATCTCTGCTGTCGTACATCAACACCTTGAGCCTATTACCCGGAATCTACCCTCGTATATAAAAGATACCAACCATTCCCTCCACCGACTCTCCACTGTTCCTGCCCCTTTACCACACGGTCCCCTGCTTGTCACTACTGATGCCACCTCCCTGTACACTAACATTCATAGTGCCCATGGCCTTACTGCTATTGAACACTACCTTTCCATACGCCCTATGGATTCCAAACCAACAACCTCCTTCCTAGTCGCCATGACCAACTGTATCCTCACTCACAATTACTTCTCCTTTGAAGACATTACCTATAAACAATAGTCGAATGGATATAGAGTAGCAACAAATGACAGACTCCATGATGTCACCAAACCAGTGACGTGGCAGGGTGAGTGCTACGTGAAATCTGGCTGCTTCCTGGGGCAATCTTCCAAATGTAGTAACTCATGGATGCGAGTTCTAAGTGCATAGACTACCATTGTGGGCAACGGCCTTCCAGTAACCATTTAACATTTATGTCAGGATCATCGGCTGCATTTGAGCTTGATTATAGTTAAATGTCTTTGAAGATTTTTGTATCTCCATTTCAGAAGACTGTCTACAATCTGACACATGGTACAAAGTGTGTATTAGGCCTTTAGAGCACATTTGTGGAGATACAAGTAAAATATAACCTCTCAGAACACAAGAAGAGTACAGGTGAACTAGGAGTTTAGGTATCTCATTATTTATAGAAATTCATAAATGGGTGTGATAAATGTTAAGTACTTCTTGATAGTGGTGATGAGGTCACTGCAAGTGCAATAGTGACATTAACACAAATTTACTCAATGTGTACATGTGGTACCTGGTTTCATATTTAAAATTGACACCGGAGGATGCCATTCATTTCAAACATATCCAATGAATCTGACAGTTTGTTCCTAAGCAGCACAGATCATATAAAAGTATTTAAATAACATGTGGAAGAGATACCTTACTACATTCGCTTTTCCAAGATAGGTGCTTATCAAACACATGTGTAAGAAAGCACTGCAAAAATATGTCACATTTCAGGAAAAACTTTCACAAACAACAAACAACCACATTCTAAACAATAGTACATGAAAGTTACTCACATTTTCAAAAAAAAAAAAAAAAAAAAATCAAATTTCTATGTGATGATGTGTCTCTTCCTTACTACTTCTCCTTTTTCAGTGTTTGTCTTTCTGTTCCACATGATACAAAAACTGTGTTTTTCAAATCAGGTCACCTTCCAAGTGTGCATGTTTCGTGCAAGCTCACAAATGAAGCAACTGCCTTCAAGGTAATTTCTGCTGAAGACTTTTTTATAGTTGTTATTGACCCTTCTAATTTCCTCTACAGCATAATGTTATCTCCATGAAATGCACAATATATGACCAATGAGACATTTGTACCAAAATTGATACTGGAAATTTCACATCCAACCGCTAGTACCAGTGCATATCCACCAAACAATCAGGCTGTGACTTCACTTGAGGCAGTCGCAGGCCTCCTTTCACAAAGGCCTCAGTCCGTCTGCTAATACTGGTATTAAAAATATTCGTATTTGTATGTTTTGTGTACGTATCAGGAAGGAATCATGACACAGATTGGGTTGTGGCATCCCCTAGTTATTATTCACCTCAAAATCGCACAGCATACTGCATTTGATGCACCTACTTTTTGGTATCAAGACAAGGAGCTGTGTGAGTCCCTTTAACAACCATTGATCTTTCAGCATTCAGTCCATATATACGATCGAGGTAATGAGACAGGAAGTGGGAATACCTTTACTATTTATTATCACAGAAACATTTTTTTTCATTTGGTTTATAATATTATCTGAGGAGATTCCAGATGGTAAGTTTCAGATGTCATCCCATACTAAAACCATTTTGAAACGAGGGTGGTGCATTTTAAGAAGAAAGAACATGACTTGGATTTCCTGCACACACAGCAGCTGGAAATGTGCTCCAAACTGAAAAACGCAAGGCAGTACAATTCCTGTGGGCATACTCTCAAAGCTGTGCAGATTCACTGTGAAATTCAGGTGGTATACAGGCCAAATGGAATGTCCCCTCTGGGCATAGCGAAACAGTTCAACAATTTGACCAACGTCACACAGACGTGGGTAATGCTGATGCATAAACACTGATCACAGACATCCCCAGGCAACTGGGGAACTGATTCGTAGAGAGTGCAGATTTTTCAGCAGTGACATTGTTCACACATTTCTCGAATGACTCAGCAATCGAGAAGGAGATTTTTATAATCAAGGAATTGAACAATCAATAGAAAATTCCAACTGCTGTTTTGAGAGACTTGTTGATTATGTTCAAAAACAGTGCCATGTATGTGAGTCATTTTGAAGTGTAGTGTAGCATTCCAGAAAAGTTAACTGGCCTGTTTAAATAACGTGTAGCTTACCTTTTGAAGTAATTTCATACTATACAGGTACCATGATACAGGAGAGAGGGGGGGGGGGGGTCTCCTGACTACTATGCATGTCAAAAACATTGAGCGTGTTCGCATTTCATCCAAATTACATGTCTCAGGAGATTGGAGGCACGGTCTGGAGATCAGAGGAATGGTCTGTCAGCTTCTTACTGCTCATCTTAAGACATTCAGCTTTTTCTGTTTGGTATATATGCTATGCATGTACCTGGAGACAGTCTCTTCGCTGCTGCACATCTAAAAATATTTGGTGTACATATGATGACGCTGATAAATCACACAACAGCTGAATCTGATAATTAAAAAATGAATAAAGACATATAAAACAGACAATAATTTTTGCAAATCACAATAACACCTACGCTCTGGGCACACTTGAATACAAAAATAATGTCATAGCATGTGCTCAAAGCAAGAATGTAGAGAGGACAGCATTCAAATGTGAGAGACATCACATGTGTAACAAGATATGCCAGGGTGGTTTGGTGGCTGGGGGCAGTCTGCTGCTACTGCCTACCTTTAAGTATTTAGCTCTTTTATTAGCGCTGAGTGTACATAGCTTGCCACCATGACACTATTACACACAATGTCTATTCAAAAAATTTCGGAACATTTGTAATTTCGCACAAATGGTTGTTGGATCGAAATGCGGTTAGCATCCCTGCACTTGCCTGTGTTTAATGTGTAGCTGCCAGTAGTTTCACTGTTCTATGTCTGTTAGTTATTGTTCAGTGCCGTATTGAGTAGAACATTGTGTGACACAGTTTGCTCTGGGCACACTTGAACACAAAAATAATGTCATAGCACGTGCTCAAAGCAAGAATGTAGGGAGGACAGCACTCAAATGTGAGAAATGTCACACGTGTGACAAGATATGGCAGGGTAGTTTGGTGGCTGGTGGCAGTCTGCTGCTACTACCTACCTTCAAGTGCTTACCTCTTTTACTAGCGCTGAGTGTACATAGCTTGCCACCATGACACTATTACACACAATGTCTATTCAAAAAATTTCGGAACATTTGTAATTTTGCACAAATGTTTGTTGGATCGAAATGCGGTTGGCATCCCTGCACTTGCCTGTGTTTAGTGTGTAGCTGCCAGTAGTTTCACTGTTGTATGTCTGTTAGTTATTGTTCAGTGCCGTATTGAGTAGAACATTATGTCACACAGTTTGCGAATTTCGAGATGGCAGAGTTAGAGGAGTAACACGTCTGCATTAAATTTTGTGTGAAACTCAAGAAAACCTTTAGAGACACACCAAATGTTACAGGAAGCCTACAGTGATGAGTGCTTAAGCTGTACTCAAGTCTTACAAATGGTGCACACAGATCAAAAATGGTCGGACGGAAGTTAAAGATGAGCCTCGTTTGTAACGCCCTCTCACAGCTATCGATGACATTCATGTCAGGAATGTCAATGAAACTGCGCATGCCAATTGAAGACTGACCGTCAGAGATACACTCCTGGAAATGGAAAAAAGAACACATTGACACCGGTGTGTCAGACCCACCATACTTGCTCCGGACACTGCGAGAGGGCTGTACAAGCAATGATCACACGCACGGCACAGGGACACACCAGGAACCGCGGTGTTGGCCGTCGAATGGCGCTAGCTGCGCAGCATTTGTGCACCGCCGCCGTCAGTGTCAGCCAGTTTGCCGTGGCATACGGAGCTCCATCGCAGTCTTTAACACTGGTAGCATGCCGCGACAGCGTGGACGTGAACCGTATGTGCAGTTGACGGACTTTGAGCGAGGGCGTATAGTGGGCATGCGGGAGGCCGGGTGGACGTACCGCCGAATTACTCAACACGTGGGGCGTGAGGTCTCCACGGTACATCGATGTTGTCGCCAGTGGTCGGCGGAAGGTGCACGTGCCCGTCGACCTGGGACCGGACCGCAGCGACGCACGGATGCACGCCAAGACCGTAGGATCCTACGCAGTGCCGTAGGGGACCGCACCGCCACTTCCCAGCAAATTAGGCACACTGTTGCTCCTGGGGTATCGGCGAGGACCATTCGCAACCGTCTCCATGAAGCTGGGCTACCGTCCCGCACACCGTTAGGCCGTCTTCCGCTCACGCCCCAACATCGTGCAGCCCGCCTCCAGTGGTGTCGCGACAGGCGTGAATGGAGGGACGAATGGAGACGTGTCGTCTTCAGCGATGAGAGTCGCTTCTGCCTTGGTGCCAATGATGGTCGTATGCGTGTTTGGCGCCGTGCAGGTGAGCGCCACAATCAGGACTGCATACGACCGAGGCACACAGGGCCAACACCCGGCATCATGGTGTGGGGAGCGATCTCCTACACTGGCCGTACACCACTGGTGATCGTCGAGGGGACACTGAATAGTGCACGGTACATCCAAACCGTCATCGAACCCATCGTTCTACCGTTCCTAGACCGGCAAGGGAACTTGCTGTTCCAACAGGACAATGCACGTCCGCATGTATCCCATGCCACCCAACGTGCTCTACAAGGTGTAAGTCACTACCCTGGCCAGCAAGATCTCCGGATCTGTCCCCCATTGAGCATGTTTGGGACTGGATGAAGCATCGTCTCACGCGGTCTGCACGTCCAGCACGAACGCTGGTCAAACTGAGGCGCCAGGTGGAAATGGCATGGCAAGCCGTTCCACAGGACTACATCCAGCATCTCTACGATCGTCTCCATGGGAGTATAGCAGCCTGCATTGCTGCGAAAGGTGGATATACACTGTACTAGTGCTGACATTGTGCATGCTCTGTTGCCTGTGTCTATGTGCCTGTGGTTCTGTCAGTGTGATCATGTGATGTATCTGACCCCAGGAATGTGTCAATAAAGTTTCCCCTTCCTGGGACAATGAATTCACGGTGTTCTTATTTCAATTTCCAGGAGTGTATTTCAGATGAATGTAACATTTCAGCTGGACCATGTCATGAAGTCCTGACACGGAATCTTGGAAAGAATCGAGTTGCCGCCAAGTTTGTCCCACGGCTCCTAAGTCAATACCAGAAAGACCTTTGTCTAGCAGTCTGTGAGGAGCTTTCGGATCATGCAAATGGAAATGAGATGTTCCTTAAGATAATCATGACTGGTGATGAAATGAGGGTCTATGGTTATGATGTTGAAATCAAGGTTCAATCTTCACAATGGGTCAGGAAATGTTCTCCAAGACCGAAAAAAGCTCGTCAGGTCAGGTCAGATGTCAAAGCCATACTGGTAGTTTTCTATGGCTTTGAAGGATTAGTTCATCATGAATTCGTGCCAAAGTGACAAATTGTTAATCAATGCTACTGCTGGGATATGTTGCGACGCCTATGAGAAAATGTGAGAAGGAAATGGCCTGAAATGTGGTGAGACAATTTATGGCTCTTACCTGACAATAATGCATGTACACATTCATCCCTTTTGGTGCTTGACTATAGACCTGGCTCCTGCAGACTTCTTTTTTATTTCCATTGAAAACCCCATTGAAAGGACAAAGATTTGAAATGATAATTAAATGGACACCCTAGCTGCAAACAGGCGTTGATGTACTTCATTGGGGACATGTTGAAAATGTGTGCCCCGACCGGGACTCGAACCCGGGATCTCCTGCTTACGTGGTAGACGTCTGTCATGCAAAGCTGCATGGTCATCCACAGTAACTGTTCTTTCGGGAACAGATACTACCGTCATATATAGTTAAAATATGGCTTCCCGGCCATTGACCTTCTTGTGCGAAGGCACACGCTATGCCCGAACTCGTACGGGACTTGGTAGATTAATCTGCCACGAGTAATGAGTATGATGGGCAAACATCTATTAGTCGCAGTACGAATGTAGTGGTGTGGACATGTTGGGAATGTGGATCTCACGGGAAGCGTGCAAGGGATAAGTCCCTGCAGATGCACTATCCTCCGTGCCCGCGGTGGCTCAGATGGATAGAGCGTCTGCCATGCAAGCAGGAGATCCCGGGTTCGAGTCCCGGTCGGGGCACACATTTTCAACATGTCCCCAATGAAGTACATCAACACCTGTTTGCAGCTAGGGTGTCCATTTAATTATCATTTCATTTCTAGCAAAGCTGCATGGTCATCCACAGTAACTGTTCTTTCGGGAACAGATACTACCGTCATATATAGACAAAGATTTGCCCGACAGATGAGATAAAAGAAAATTTGCAGATGGTGCTTTGCACAATCCAGCAAGATGCGTACCTAGACTGCTACCAGAAGTGGAAACTGCATTGGGAGTGGTGTATCGATTGTGGAGACCATGCACAGTAAGTAAAAGGTAAAAGCAGAAAAATTTTGTGAACGTGGTTCCAGAATTTTTTGAACAGACCTCATAGATAATGGCCATATATCTGATAAACAAGAACATTACAGCCTAAGAACACACACTTTTCCTCTACAGCGGTGGTATATACATTGCAATCCAGGTGGAGGTCCAAATTTTGAACTCTTTCCTAACTTATTGTTCCATGTATGCTCTTATTGGATTTCTTAATGAAATGTGAGATGCACACCCATTGCCATATATGAACCAACCTCCAATAACATCTAAAACATGAAATTCGAGACATGCATTCCCCACTGAAAAATGATCCACCTAGTATCATGTACAACATAATAAGTGCTGTAAGTGTTTTTCCAATACACTGTACTCTAAGATGTAGGTAGGACTAAGATGTAGATAGAGTAGAATGTGTGTCTTGTGATATTTCTTGTGCTTGGGGTTGATAAAAATAAATTCTGAGCCCCCATGCAATCACACCACAAATCCAGTTTGTCAATTTCATCATCATGTTATGAATTTGAATATCTCCAGTCAAGCTGCAAGTTTCAGGTCTCTGCTATCACATTTTCCTAACTATGTGCCATATAATGACTGATAAGTCAATACATGTCTTCATAGCACAATATTTATTACACAAAATTTCACTGTCGCAAGCGACATTGGCTATGATTTTGCACTGTTGTCAACTTATATTTGGATTCACAGAAATTAAAAGTGTTGCGAATTTACTTGACCTGCCAAACATCAACTCATTGTGAACTGCTTTTTGGTGTTTCTCTAAAATCTTTTTATAGACATCGCTCTCCCTACCAGTTTAAGGGATGTGAGACTTTAATAATAGAATTAAACAGCCTGAAGAATAGAACTGTTTTAATTTGTATTAGTATTAATTTAAAATATTTTTTCTTTGCATATTAACTTGTATATTTATCTGGTATCATCCTCCATAGTTATAGACTGTTATTCCCACAAATGTGTCTGCCTGCCATTTGGCTGAATAAAATGATGAAATTTTGATGAAATTTGAAATAACCATGAACTTATGTGTAAAGTGTCTTCTTGTAAAAGAATTTTCATGCTGATTACAAAACTGGTCTTAGATTTTGGGAGTTGGTAATATTTCCAAGATTTGGAATAATTTGGTATTATGTGTTACAAGATCATTGCAAAATAATGACAATTATTGTTGTCTCAGAAATGGTAACGAATTAAAAAATTCTGAAATATGTAAATGGGAGATAAGTTCACATACAAACATTACACATAGGGAGATGGATGAATGCACACACCGCCATAAAGATATGTCATGGGAGAAAAGATGAAAAAAGGTGTTTTACTGTCAATTGCAACAGTACAAAACAGTACATTACAAACTATGCACATTTCATGACATCAAGAGTCTGCAAAAGAATCCACTGTAAGGTGACATGATGCTAGATGGCAGTCCTTTCTAGGAGCATGATGTGTGAAGAGAGACCAGAGCAGCATTTCAGAATGGCTGTTGCTTTCTATACACCGACGTCAACAGTGCTCTTATGTAAAGATTGCGCTCTTTGATGGATTCATTTGGAGACTATTTTGACGCACTCTAAGATGTCACAGGTCAGTGTTCCTGGCCTCTACTATTGTATACTGTTGTTACTGACAGTAAAACACATTTAAAATGACAAAATTTATTTTGTCCTTTCTCTCATGCTATATATTTATGATGATGTGTGTGTTCATCCATCTCCCTACACATAATGTTTAGTTATGAACTAACATTCCATTTGCATATTTTAGAATTTTTTAAGCCATTACCATTTTCAAGTCCGCCCCTGATAGCTGAGTGGTCAGCACGACGGAATGTCATGCCTAACGGCCTGGGTTCGATTCCCGGCTGGGTGTGTTGTCCTTATCACCAAATTTCATCCCCATCGACACACAAGTCGCTGAAGTGGCGTCAACTCAAAAGACTTGCACCAGGTCTACACAACGGGAGGTCCTAGCCACATGGCATTTCGATTTACCATTTTCAAGACAAAAAATACTTGCCATGACTTCTGCAATTTCCCTCATATAGTTCAGTAATATTTCAGTGATATGTTTGGGTTACAGCTGTATGCGTGAAACAATATCCTTTTGTCCTCTGGCAGAGTGGTTCTAGGCGCTTCAGTCTGGAACCGCGCGACCGCTACAGTTGCAGGTTCGAATCCTGCTTCGGGCTTGGATGTCTGTGACATCCTTAGGTTAGTTAGATTTAAGTAGTTCTAAGTTCTAGGGGACTGATGACCTCAGATGTTAAGGCCCATAGTGCTCAGAGCCATTTGAACCTTTTGTCGTCCAGCATCTGCTGCCAAATGTTACTTTGAAAAACAGTGATTTAACTGAATTTTAATATTTCCAAACACCTTCCTTAGCTAATAATGTGATACAAATTTTGGAATTAGCTGAATCAGTACGTCCCCCTGAGAATCCCATTATCATAGTTCCACAATTCATGGTAGCAAATTATGGGGTAGCCTTTTAAAGAGCTTTCAACTTCTGAAATATGGATTTCTTACACAAATCCTAAAATATACAGACCTTAAAAAATAGCAACACCAAGACAAAGTAGTGCAAGATAAACAAATGCATCTGAAAGATGAGGTTTATTGAAATTTACCACTAGCCGCACAAGAGTGGCACAAGTACGTCAGACAAGAATGCCTTTGCGCAACAAAGATGCCACTATGAACTTGTCACGGAGTTTGGACGTGGTCGTGTAACATGGCTAGGTGGAGCTGGATGTTCCATCTGTGAGACTGCAGAAAGACTTGGGAGGAATGTAGCCATTGTACACGGTTGCTGGCAGTAGCAGCCACAGGTACATATGGTCACAAGAAGACTAGGCTCCAGATGGCCGTGTAGCACTACTATGCAGCGTATGGTTCAAATGGCTCTGAGCACTATGGGACTTAACATCTGAGGTCATCAGTCCCCTAGAACTTAGAACTACTTAAATCTAACTAACCTAAGGACATCACACACATCCATGCCCGATGCAGGATTCAAACCTGCGACCGTAGTCGTCGCGCGGTTCCAGACTGAAGTGCCTAGAACCGCTCGGCCACACCGGCCGGCCTTAAGGGACAGCTCCAAATAATATGCCCTGTGCTGTGCATTCCACTGGCCCCAAAACACTACCATTTGCGACTTCACTGATGCCAAGGGAGAGCTTATTGTAGGGCACAGTGAAGATCTGTTGTGTTTTCTGATGAAAGCTGGTTCTGTCATGTCAGTAATGGCCGTGTATTGATTATGGACAAGGCCAGTTGATAGCCTATGACCAATCTGTCTGCATGCTACACACACTGGAATAATACCTGGAGTTATGATCTGTAGCGTGATTTTGTATGACAGCCGATGCACACTGACTGAAAATTTGTACGAGGGCCTTTTTTTTCAATCTCTGATAGGCTACATATAAAAGACAAGTTCATAGAAAACAATTATTACTAAAACTTTTGTACACTTATGGTTACTTTTCAACAGAATCACCGAAAAGATTGAGACATTTATCGTACCTCTAGACAAGCTTTGCAATACTCTCTTCAAAAAACGTTGACACCACTGACTGCAAATGAGCATTGACGTTGTTTTGAAGATTTTCGTTGGTTTAAAAGTGCTGCCTTCCTAGCCACGTCTTCAGTAGCATTCCTCTTCGTTTGGTCTGAATGATTCACGGTGAATGATGACAGCCAAAACAGTTGCAGGATAAAGATTTATTAAGATTCTTGACCACGGTTTCGGTAAATCTAAACGTACATTCATCAGAAGTAAAATACCTTCTGATGAAGCTACATTTTGATATACCGAAACCATGGTCAATAATTTTAATAAATCTTTATCCTGCAACTGTTTTGGCTGTCATCATTTACCATGAGGAATTTCAACAGTTGCTGTTTCAGCCATGTTTAAAATCGTGGTTTGAATGACCAAATTTGCAGTCTGCCCCCAGTAGCTGAGTGACCAGTGCGACAGAATGTCAATCCTAAGGGCGCGGGTTTCATTCCTGGCTGGGGTGGAGATTTCCTCCGCTCAGGGACTGAGTGTTGTGTTGTCCTAATCATCACCATTTCACCCCCATCGACGCACAAGTCGCTGAAGTGGCGTCACATCGAAAGACTTGCAACCGGCGAATGGTCTACCCGACGGGAGGCCCTAGTCACACTACATTTACATTTTATTTACCAAATTTGCATTTGACTTCAGGAATTGTGTTGACGCATGACAACGCTCGTCCACGCACAGCTAGCACAACCCAAAGGCTCCTTGAACAATTTCAGTGGGACATTTTCGATGATCAGCCATACAGTCCTGATCTGGCACCCATCGAATTTCAGCCAATGTGAGTTTATTTTCCGGCTTGGTATACCTCAAGCACCCTATCTCAAAATGTCTGTCTCAGCTTTACCTACATCACTGTGATACATGTAAACAATAAGGTTTACACCTGATACAGGCTTTTTCCTTTTTCCGCAAGAGGGTACAAAAATATAGGACATAGAGAATGCTCAACTGAAAAATTTAAGATAGGGAACATGGGGTCAGGGAAGTCAGCTTAAGGAGATGTGGAAGAAACTTGTCTACCACTCTGTGTAGTATTGCTGTTTTCCAGCTTCTTTACAACCAGCATGCACACAATTTTACACATACTATGCTGTTTATTCGTTTCTAGCATTTGTAGACTTAGAGAAAGCTTTTGACAGTGTTGCCTGGAATTCTCTCTTTCAAGTTCTGAAGGTGGCAGGGGTAAAACACAGGGAGCAAAAGGCTGTTTTTACAGAAACCAGATGGCAGTTATAAGAGTTGAGGGGCATGAAAGGGAAGCAGCGGTTGGGAAGGGAGTGAGACAGGGTTGTAGCCTCTCCCCGATGTTATTCAATCTGTATATTGAGCAAGCAGTAAAGCAAACAAAAGAAAAATTTGGAGTAGGAGTTAAAATCCAAGGAGAAGAAATAAAAACTTTGCGGTTCGCCGATGACATTGTAATTCTGTCAGAGACAGCAAAGGACTTGGAAGAGCAGTTGAACGGAACGGACAGTGTCATGAAAGGAGGGTATAAGATGAACATCAACAAAAGCAAAACGAGGATAATGGAATGTGGTCGAGTTAACTCGGGTGCTGCTGAGGGAATTAGATTAGGAAATGAGACACTTAAAGAAGTAAATGAGTTTTGCTATTTGGGGAACAAAATAACAGATGATGGTCGAAGTAGAGAGGATATAAAATGTAGACTGGCAATGGCCAGGAATGCGTTTCTGAGGAAGAAAAATTTGTTAACATCGAGTATAGATTTAAATGTCAGGAAGTCATTTCTGAAAGTATTTGTATGGAGTGTAGCCATGTATGGAAGTGAAACATGGATGATAAATACAGTAGTTTGGACTAGAAGAGAATAGAAGCTTTCGAAATGTGGTGCTACAGAAGAATGCTTAAGATTAAGTGAATAGATCACGTAACTAATGCGGAGGTACTGCATAGGTTTGGGGAGAAGAGAAATTTGTGGCACAACTTGCCTAGAAGAAGGGATCGGTTGGTAGGACATGTTCTGAGGCATCAAGGGATCATCAATTTAGTATTGGAGGGGAGCGTGGAGGGTAAAAATTGTAGAGGTAGACCAAGATATGAATACACTAAGCACATTCAGAAGGATGTAGGTTGCAGTAGGTACTGGGAGATGAAGAAGCTTGCGTAGGATAGAGTAGCATGGAGAGCTGCATCAAACCAATCTCAGGACTGAAGACCACAACAACCACAACAAACATTGCAAAACCACAGGTGCGATAAATGTCTCAATCGTTTCGGTGATTTTGTTGAAAAGTAACCATATGTGTATAAAACTTTTGGTAGTAAAATGATTGTTTTCTACGAACTTGTCTTTTATTTATAGCCTACCAGGGTTGGAAAAAAAAACTGCCCAAGTACATCAGTCTGCTGATTCGACCAGCTGTGTTGCTATTCATGTACAGCATTCCACAGGGTGTTTTCCAAGAGAACAACACTTGCCCAGATACTGCTGTTGTAGCCCACCGTCCTCTACAGTGTGTCGAGGTGTTGCCTTGGCGTGCTCGATCACCAGATCTCTCTCTCCAATTGAGCATATATGGGACATTATCAGATGACAACTCCAGCATCATCCACAAACAGCACCCTCGAGGGCGTTTGAAACGTCCGTGCAAAGTCCGAGAGATGGCACCACCGGCGCGTATCGAAGTCATGTTTAGCTAGTAGCATCTTTGGAGAGAGCGCACACCAAGTTTCAGCCATATTGGTCTATTTCTTCGTGTTAGACATTCGTGTGAATCAAAGAGGTCGAGTGATTGTCAAAAAATGGACGAAAAAGAATTTCGTGTGGTGATCAAACATTACTCTATGAAGCGCAAAACGCCTCAGGTGACTAAAGAGAAGCTTGATAAACATTATCGCGACACTGCACCTTCGATTAGAATGGTTTATAAGTGGTTTGAAAATTTTCGGAGTGGCCATATGGGCACAAGTGATGTTGAACGTTCTGGGCGCCCTGTGGAGGTTACGACTCCAGAAATCATTGATAAAATCCATGACATGGTGATGGATGACGGAAGAGTTAAGGTGTGTGAGATTGCTAGTGCTGTGGGCATCTAGAATGAAAGGGTGCATAACATTTTGCATAAACATTTGGACATGAGAAAGCTATCCGCAAGATGGGTTCCGCAATTGCTCACGCTTGACCAAAAACGGAATAGTTTTTGCAGCTGTTCAGGAAGAATCCGCAGGACTTTAAGCGTCGTTTCGCCACTGTGGATGAAACATGGATTACATTACTATACTCCTAAGACCAAAGAAAAATCTAAACAATGGGTTACCAAAGGAGAATTTGCACGAAAAAAGGCGAAGACCATTCCTTCGGCCAGAAAGTTTATGGCGACTGTCTTTTGGGATTAACAAGGGATAATCCTCATCGACTATCTGGAAAAGGGTAAAACTATTATAGGTGTCTGGTATTCATCGTTATTGGACCGTTTGAAAACCGAGCTGCAAGGAAAACGCCGGCGATTGGACTGCAAAAAAGTCCTTTTCCATCACGACAATGCACCAGCACACACCTCAGCTGTTGAGGTCACAAAATTAATGGAAATAGGATTCCAACTCGTTTCACATCCCCCCTATTCTCAATACATGGCTCCCTCGGACGACTATTTGTTCCCCAATTTCAAGAAATGGCTGGCGGGACAAAAAATTTATTCAAACGAGGAGGTGATTGCAGCAACTAATAGTTATTTTGCGGACTTGGATAATTCCTGTTATTCGGAAGGCTTCAACAAATTAGAACGCGTTGGACGAAGTGTATAAGTCTAAAAGGAGAGACTATGTCGAAAAATAAAAAAGGTTTACCCCTAACACTAAGTAGTTTTTATTCTCGCACGGGCATTCCAAACGCCCCTCGTAAGGGTCCCTGTATTGACCCACCACGTGCAACAGCCATGGAAATCCACTCCACAAACCGACATCCGGAACCTGTGCAATACAACGTATCCACGCTTGCTTGCTTACATTAAACATTCTGGCGGTTGCACCAGTTATTAGTTTACCAGCTATTATCATTTCCAATGGCTTATGTCATCTTGACATTACCTGAGATCTTGCAATGTTAATGACAAAAATATGTTACTTAGATCGATGAATTCTTGAAATTACATTATTCACCTTCATTATTTTTCGTGTTCCGTCAGTGTACTATTTCAGAAGGATCGTATTTTATCTATGGAACCAACAATCGGCAATGTTACGCTGATGTTATAAATGCGTGTTATGTTTGGTTGGTTGGTGTGGTCTTCAGTCCTGAGACTGGTTTGATGCAGCTCTCCATGCTACTCTACCCTGTGCAAGCTTCTTCATCTCTCAGTACCTACTGCAACCTACATCCTTCTGAATCTGCCTTGTGTATTCATCTCTTGGTTCCCCTCTACGATTTTTACCCTCCACGCTGCCCTCCAATACTAAATTGGTGATCCCTTGATGCCTCAGAGCATGTTTTGCCAACCGATCCCTTCTTCTTGTCAAGTTGTGCCACAAACTCCTCTTCTCCCCAATCCTATTCGGTACCTCCTCATTAGTTATGTAATCTACCCATCTAATCTTCAGTATTCTACTGTAGCACCACATTTCGAAAGCTTCTATTCTCTTTTTGTCTAAACTATTTATCGTTCATGTTTCACTTCCATACATGGATACACTCCATACAAATACTTTCAGAAACAACATCCTGACACTTAAATCTATACTCGATGTTAACAAATTTCTCTTGTTCAGAAACGCTTTCCTTGCCATTGCCACTCTACATTTTATATCCTCTCTACTTCGAGCATCACCAGTTATTTTGTTCCCCTTATATCCGCCATTCAAGACACTGTCCATTCAGTTCAACTGCTCTTCCGAGTCCTTTGCTGTCTCTGGTAAAATTACAATGTCATCGGCAAACCTCAAAGTTTTAATTTCTTCTCCATGGATTTTGATACCTACTCTGAGTTTTTCTTTTGTTTCCTTTACTGCTTGCTCAATATACAGATTGAATAACATCAAGGAGAGTCTACAACCCTGTCTCACTCCCTTCCCAACCACTGCTTCCCTTTCATGTCCCTCGACTCTTATAACTGCCATCTGGTTTCTGTACAAATTGTAAATAGCCTCTCGCTCCCTGTATTTTACCCCTGCCACCTTCAGAATTTGAAAGAGAGTATTCCAGTTGTCAAAAGCTTTCTCTAAGTCTACAAATGCTAGAAACGTAGGTTTGCCTTTCCTTAATCTATTTTCGAAGATAAGTCGTAGGGTCAATATTGCCTCACGTGTTCCAACATTTCTACGGAATCCAAACTGGTCTTCCCCGAGGTGCGCTTCTACCAGTTGTTCCGTTCGTCTGTAAAGAATTCGTGTTAGTGTTTAAGACAAAAAAAAAGGGATTTACTTGACATAAGTTCCGTTAATGGAGAAGGACTTTGTTGCTACATGTTGTGACTGAATTCGCTTCAATAATTGATTATGAAATTATTTCACTGCCAGTAGCTTTGGACACAGTTCGGTCGGTAGTTACCTGGCGCGGCGGCCGGGTCTAGCTCCTCGAGCAGCAGCCAGTAGCGCGAGGCGGTGCGCTTGTTGTCGACGACGCCCTCGCCCATGCCGCGCGAGTCGTCGTACAGCGTGCGCCGGTCCAGCATCACCTCCAGCCAGCCGGGCTGCCAGCCGGCCGCGCCCTGGGCCCGGTTCACCAGCAGCGTCAGCCGCCGCCCAGAGTCCTGCACCAGCGCCGCCGTCGTCGCCGGGAAGTAGTTGCCCTCGATGCCCACGCGCTCCACCTGCCACCACACAGGACACACCGGTCACAGTCGAGCTAACAGTACGCCTGGCTCTGCAACAAGTTGGCGCCTGTACACAACAGCTTCTATCTAGTGGCCCAAACTAATGCCCAGCTCCGTCCTCACAGGTCACTTCTGGGCTCAATCCTGCTTCTTGTGGCGTTACAAACACACAATGTCCAGCAAGGTTTCGTTTTTGGACCGGCACTGATTATCAGCTGTCCTCAGGGATATCCCTCGGATGGGTAGGAACCCACTGTCCTACGAGGTTCGACCCCTGCACCAAAACCATTACCGCTTATGACCTCATATATCCTCCCTGTGGTGCTTCAAAGACAACATGTCCCATAATGTTCCAGTCTAGAATCATAAATATGAGGTTGTATTCAAAAGTTTTCAGAATATGAATTAACCTCTATTGCATCAGTGCCATAATTGGAAGTAAAATGAGTGGTTCGATTACTACAGGTAAACTGGGAAGTAGTTGCCCTTGCTGCCCACGCACTCCACCTGGCCACCACACAGGACACACATGTTACAGCCAAGCTAAATGTATGTCTGGCTCTGGAACAAGTTGGCATCTTACCCGTGATGTTCTATCTTGTGACCGACACTAATGCCCAGCTCCGTCCTCACAGGTCACCAAACACGCTGTCCTACAATGTTTGGCCCTAGGCTCGATACTATTCCCCACTTTTGGGCTCAATCCTGCGTCTTGTGGTATTGCAAACACACAATGTCCGACAAGGTTTCGTTTTTGGGCCAGCACTAATTCTCAACTCTCCTCAGGAATTTCCCCTCTGTGGCTACGAACACACTTGTCCTATGAGGTTCAAAAAATGTTCAAATGTGTGTGAAATCTTATGGCACTCAAATGCTAAGGTCGTCAGTCCCTAAGCTTACACACTACTTAACCTAAATTATCCGAAGGACATACACACACATCCATGCCCGAGGTAGGACTCGAACCTCCGTCAGGACCAGCCACACAGTCCATGACTGCAGCGCCTCAGACCGCTCGGCTAATCCCACGCGGCCTACGAGGTTCGACCCTTGGACCAAAACTACTACTGCTTATGACCTTGTGACTCCCTCTTGTGGTGCTTCAAAGACACTGTCCCACAATGTTCCATTCTACAATCAAAAATATGAGGTTGTATTCAAAAATTTCCAGAATATCAATTAACCTCTTTTGCATCAGTGCCATAATTAGCAGTGAATGAGTGGTTCGATTAGTACTGGTGAACCGGGAAGTAGTTGCCCTCGATGCCCATGCGCTCCACCTGGCCACCACAGAGGACACACCTGTCACAGCTGAGCTAAAAGTATGTCTGGCTCTGGAACAAGCTGACGTCTTACACATCAGGTTCTATCTTGTTACTGAAACTAATCCCCAGCTCTGGCCTCACAGGTCACCAAACACAGTGTAGTACAATGTTCAGCCCTAGGCTCGAAACTATTCCCCACTTTTGGGCTCAATCCTGCTTCTTGTGGTATTACAAACACACAATGTCCCATAAGGTTTCATTTTTGAACCAGCACTAATTCTCAGCTCTCCTCGGGGATTTCTCTTCCATGGCTACAAACACACTGTCCTACGAGGTTCGAAATATGTTCAAATGTGTGTGAAATCTTATGACACTTAAATGCTAAGGTCATCAGTCCCTAAGCTTACACACTACTTTACCTATATTATCCTAAGCACAAACACACACACCCATGCCCGAGGGAGGACTCAAACCTCCACCAGGACCAGCCGTATAGTCCACGACTGCAGCGACTTAGGCCGCTCGGCTAATCCCACGTCGCTTACCAGGTTCGACCTTTCGACCACAACTACTACTGCTTATGACCTCATGACTACTTTTTGTGGTGCTTCAAAGACACTGTGTCACACATTGTTCCATTCAAGAACCAAAAATATCAGGTTGTATTCAAAAGTTGTCAGAAATAAATTAACCTCTCTTGCATCAGTGCCATAATTGCCTGTGAAATGAGTGGTTCGAATAGTACTGGTGAACTGTGAAGTAGTTGCCCTCGATGCCCTCGCCCTCCACCTGGTCACCACAGAGGACACACCTGTCACAACTGAGCTAAAAGTATGCCTGGCTCTGCAACAAACTGGCGTCTTACATATGAGATTCTATCTTGTGACCGAAACTAGCCCCCAGCTTCGTCCTGACAGGTCACCTAACACACTGTCCTACAATGTTTGGCCCTAGGCTCGAAACCATTCCCCACCTCTGGGCTCAATCCCGCTTCTTCTGGAATTACAAACACACAATGTTCCACAAGGTTTCGTTTTTGGACCAGCACTAATTCACAGCTGTCCTCAGGGATTTCTCTTCGCACTGTTCTACAAGGTTCGACCCTGCAACCAAAACTACTAGTGCTTATGACCTCATGACTCCTTTTTGTGGTGCTTCAAAGACTCCATGTCCCACAATGTTCTATTCTACAATCAAAAATATGAGGTTGTATTCAAAAGTTTTCAGAATATGAATTAACCTCTTTTGCATCAGTGCCATAATTGGCTGTGAAATGAGTGGTTCGAATAGTACTGGTGAACTGGGAAGTAGTTGCCCTCGATGCCCACACTCTCCACCTGGCCACCACCGAGGACACACCTGTCACAGCCAAGCTAAAAGTATGCCTGGCTCTGGAACAAGCTGATGTCTTACACATGAGGTTCTATTTTGTTACCGAAACTAATCCCCAGCTCCCTCCACACAGGTCAACGAACACACTGTCCTACAATATTTGGCTCTAAGC
Source organism: Schistocerca piceifrons (assembly GCF_021461385.2). NCBI lineage: Eukaryota > Metazoa > Arthropoda > Insecta > Orthoptera > Acrididae > Schistocerca > Schistocerca piceifrons. The sequence goes on along the minus strand of NC_060148.1, from coordinate 78,776,006 downwards.
TCAAAACCATTCCCCACTTCTGGGCTCAATCCTGCTTCTTGTGGTATTACAAACACACAATGCCCCACAAGGTTTCGTTTTTCGACCAGCACTAATTCTCATCTCTCCCCTGGGATTTTTCTTCCATGGCTACGAACACACTGTCCTATGAGGTTCAAAAAATCTTCAAATGTGTGTGAAATCGTATGGCACTTAACTGTTAAGGTCATCAGTCCCTAAGCTTACACACTACTTAACCTAAATTATCCTAAGGACAAACACACACATCCATTCCCAAGGGACGACTCGAATCTCCGCTGGGACCAGCCACACAGTCCATGACTGCAGCGCCTTAGACCGCTCGGCTAATCCTGCGTGACCTACGAGGTTCGACCCTTTGACCAAAACCACTACTGCTTATGACCTCATGACTCCTTCTCGTTATGCTTCAAAGATACCATGTACCAGAATGTTCCATTCTACAATCAAAAATATGAGGCTGTATTCAAAAGTTTTCAAAAATAAATTAACCTCTCTTGCATCAGTGCCATAATTGGCTGTGAAGTGAGTGGTTCAATTGTTAATGGTGAGCATATTTAGCGTCTCATGTTTCAATCAGTCTCCAGTTTTGCACCAGCTCGCATGAAAGAGCAGTGTATCCATAGGAAGTTTCATCCCAAACCTACAAAAACTGCTGCAGAGGCGCTGCAAATGTTGAAACGAGATCTTTGAACCAGTACTTTGGTTGAGACATGAGCCAACAACTAGTATAAGTGTCTCAAAAAAGGGAAAAACAACAGATAACTATGACCTTCCATTGGCTGTCAATTGGTATCATACTAGCAACTACTCAGTAATTGAGGGATCTGGTATTCTAAGATAGCATACAGCCCACCAAAGATCTGTATAGTTATTTTGGGAATATTTCATGATAAGCTACAGTCTACCAGAAGAGCTGAACACGAGAAAAAATGCGGCCAATTTATGCTAGGATAGTTGCAAGATGGTAAGAAGCAGTACTGTGTCGACATTAGCAGGGTATAAAAAATGCTTCAAAATGATCCAGACTTTTTTTCGAAATTTATCAGCGGTGGTAAATGTTGCTTTATTTCTGTGATTTTCAGGCTGAACTGGAATCATCACAAAAGAAGACTTCTTTTTCAAATCGACCAAAAAAGCTCAACAAGACGAGAGTAACATTAAGTTACTAACTTGTTTGTGTCATACTGTTCATGAAGAGTACGTCCGCATTAATCAGTCAGTAAATAACCAGTCCATCGCAATGTAAGATGTTTCCTGGAGAACAGGAGGAGAAAACGGCCACAGAAGTGGACTACAAACACCTGGGAATTCTATCATACAATACCTGACTATCTCTCTCTCTCTCTCTCTCTCTCTCTCTCTCTATATATATATATATATATATATATATATATATATATTGTGGTCCATTTATCGTGAGCGGGCAAAATATCTCACGAAATAAGCATCAAATGAAAAAACTACAATTAACGAAACTCGTCTAGCTTGAAGGGGGATACCAGATGGCGCTACGATTGGCCCACTAGATGGTGCTGCCATAGGTCAAACGGATATCAACCGCCTTTTTTAAAATAGGAACCCCTAGTTTTTATTACATATTCGTGTAGTACGTAAAGAAATATGAATGTTTTAGTTGGATAGCTGATAGTCCATGCTGCTGCAAACGTCGTCGAACTGTTCGTGCAGATGGTTGTTGTCTTGCAAACATCCACACCTGTTGACACAGGGATCGAGACGTGGCTGCACGATCCGTTACAGCCGTGCGGATAAGATGCCTGTCATCTCGACTGCTAGTGATACGAGGCCGTTGGGATCCAGCACGGCGTTCCGTATTACCCTCCTGAACCCACCAATTCTATATTCTGCTCACAGTCATTGGATCTCGACCAACGCAAGCAGCAATGTCGCGATACGATAAACCGCAATTGCGATAGGCTACCATCCGACCTTTATCAAAGTCGGAAACGTGGTGGTACGCATTTCTCCTCCTTACACGAGGCATCACAACAACGTTTCACCAGGCGACGCCAGTCAACTGCTATTTGTGTATGAGAAATCGGTTGGAAACTTTCCTCGTGTCAGCACGTTGTAGGTGTCGCCACCGGCGCCGACCTTGTGTAAATGCTCTGAAAAGCTAATAATTTGCATATCACAGCATCTTCTTCCTGTCGGTTAAATTTCGCGTCTGTAGCACGTCATCTTCATGGTGTGGCAATTTTAATGGCCAGTAGTGTAAAAAGAATAACAGAGCTTTTGCTTATTCACTCCCTTCTTGCTTCTTGTAACCGTTTAAGAAATTTATCTTTCTCACAATCCCTGTTGGACCTTTGAGTGACTTCCATGGTAATTTTCCACCAGTCATACATCTTTTCCTTTAGTATTTGGTTCTCTAGCTTCCCAGAAGCACCTATCATATTTATACTCTCCTATCTGCAACATTACACTCTTTCCACACTGTCGCTCACACAACTCCTGTCGACAAGCGCAGAAGCAGAAAAGACAGCAGACAAAAGCTTTCTGTAAAGTGCATGTAGAATACTGTGGCCGGAAGATGCGCAGATGGCAGGGTATGGGAGGGGAGAGCTGTGGGTAGTGGTGGGGGTTACGGGCAGGCGCTGTAGGGGAAATGCCGAGCTCTGGAGGGGAAGTGCCATTCTGAACTGAAGCCTACACTCACATTATTTTGTAAATATTAAGTGGGACCTCTTCATGCCATACTTGTTTGGAGACCATTCAAAAAGATCCACAGTCACCTCTGCCCTGGTTAGTATCTGAAAAGAAATTCACCGAAAATGTGGCGATTTACTTCTGCCTGGCTTTAAACCATCTGTATCTTTCACAGGTCTGCACCCGGTAGCTGAGTGGTCAGTGTGACAGAATGTCAATGCTGAGGCCTCGGGTTCGATTCCCGGCTGGGTCGGAGATTTTCTCCGCTCGGGGACTGGGTGTTGTGTTGTCCTAATCATCATCATCATTTCATCCCCATCGACGCGCAAGTCGCCGAAGTGTCATCAAATCGAAAGAGTTGCACCTGGTGAACGGTCTAACCGACAGGTGGCCATAGTCACACGACATTCATTCACTTTCAGAGAAGCGTTATCAGTAGTGAATTTTGAGTAAAACCTACATTTCTCTTGCTGCCATGTTAAAATTAGCTTCTTTTGCGAAAAAACAGCGGAGTTTACAGTGTTTCATCTCACTAACATGTTGCACAGACACAATTACAAGAGAATCCTGAAACTGTTGTTAAGTAAAACTTACGTGTTCAATTGCTTATGAAAAAGCACATCCTTGGTACAAAAATAAACGTGTACTGTCTTCACTTACGTTGTTCCAAAACCCACAGCATTTCTCGTGTCACCAGCTATTCTACATCTACATCTACATGATTACTCTGCTATTGACAATAAAGTGCCTGGCAGAGGGTTCAATGAACCACCTTCAAGCTGTCTCTCTACCGTTCCGCTCTCGAACGGCACGCGGAAAAAACGAGCACCTAAATTTTTCTGTGCGAACCCTGATTTCTCTTATTTTATCGTGATGATAATTTCTCCCTATGTGGGTGGGTGCCAACAGAATGTTTTCGCAATCGGAGGAGAAAAGTGGTGGTTGAAATTTCACGAGAAGATCCCATCGCAACGAAAAACGCCTTTGTTTCAATGATTGTCACTCCAATTCACGTATCATGTCTGTGGCACTACCTCCCCTATTTCGCGATAACACAAAACGAGCTGCCCTTCTTTGTACTTTTTCAATGTCATCCGTCAGTCTCACCTGATGCGGATCCCACACCGCACAGCAATACTCCAGAATAGGGCGGACATGCGTAGTGTAAGCAGCCTATTGGTGTCCCTTAAAAATTACATTCTTTCATCGAAAACGTCTGTAGTTAGCAGATTAACATATTAGATAATGAGGTTTCACATAATAATCACACGCCAAAATACTATTCTCTTTGCGTGCTATCATTTACCAAAATCGCGTTTCCATTTCTCAAAGCATTTATGAAACATGAGGAATGTTGTGAACAAGAGGTCTGTTCACAAAATTCCGGAACTTTGTGCACAAAATTTTTATGCGCTTACCTTTTACTTATTGTGCACGGTCCCTTCGAAATTGATACACCGATCCCAATGCTGTTTCCACTTCCGGAAGCAGTCTCGGTTGACCTCTTGCTGGATCGCGCGAAGCGCCGTCTGCGAAGTTTCTATTATCTCGTCTATCGTTGCAAATCTCCGTCCTTTAACATTGTCTTCAACTTTGGAAATAAAAAATGGTCCGCAGTCTGGACAGTGTAGGCCGTGTATTACACTATCAAATTTCTTTGTCAAAGATTTGATCAAAGTTGTGATCAAATATTCGTCAAATATATTTGACAAACATCTTTGAGGTGGCGCTCAAAAGGAGTATTACACTGTCATCATATTTTTCGTCAAAGTTCAAGATGGCTGACAACAACAACTTGTTATTAAGTGCAGCAGTTGCATGTACCACAGTTGCACTGTGAGCACATGCGGGACAGAAGCGGGGGAAAAAAAGGAAACGTATCTGGGTGAAGCCGTGGGTTTTACGACGACACGATAAAAGCATTCAACAAAACTTGTTACGTCAACTTATAGTCGAAGACGTCAAGTCGTACATCAGTTACTTAAGAATGGATGAGCATACATTTCTGTATGTGCTCAGTGAAGTGTATCCTCATATCACAAAGCACAATATTCACTTAAGAACTGCTACATCTGCAGAAGAGAGGCTCACTGTAACACTCCGATTCCTTGCTACAGGAGAGGGTTATGTTAGGTTAGGTTAGGTCAGGTTAGGTCTCCAATCTTCTTAATCTAATTTTGTATTCAGGGTGCCTCACGTTGTAAAGCGCCTCATCAGCTTCATACATCTCTATTAATTTTGTAGCTGTCGGCACACACCAATTGTATTTACCGGCAATGTTTATAAAAACACTAGAGATGACAGAACGCTGCAGCGAAGCTAGCGCTCCATGTGGTAACATGGCACATTGCAGTGAACAGAAGACAAGCAACTTCTTTGATCAAATCTACAGCGAGGCCCTAGATTTGGTCAAATATTTGACGACATTTGACAAAGTTCCCTATTACACCATCAAATTTCTTTGACAAACATATTTGACAAAGACACTGGACAAAGAAATTTGAAAGTGTAATACTGGCCTTACAGGATGATTCAGCACAGCGATTTGGTTTTTTGTGCAATGGTCACGCACCAGCAGGGAAGAATGTGCGGGAATTTTATCGTGATGCAAGATCCGTGAATCGCCTCCCACATTTCAGGCCGTTTCCTTCTCACGTTTTCTCGCATGCGTCGCAACATGTCCTGATAGTACCATCGATTAACTGTTTGTCCCTGCGACGCGGATTCATGATGAACTCATCCTTCAATGTCAAAAAAGAAAAAAAATACCTATCAGCATGGCTTTAATATTTGACCTTTCTTGACAAGCTTTTGTAGGTCGTGGAGCACCTTTCCCAACGCACTGTGAAGATTGAATTTGGTCTCAACATCATAACCATAGACCCTCTTCTCATCATTTCTGATTCTCTTAAGGAACATCTCATCTGCGCGATGCAAAAGCTCCTCATAGATTGGAAGGTGGAGAAGGTCTTTTTGGTCCCAACTCGCGAGCAATGGGACGAACTTGGCGGCAACACGATGCATTTCACGATGCTGTGTCAGGAGTTCACGAGATTATCCAACTGAAATGGTACATCCTTCTGCAATCTCTCATACCGACAGCTTTCGACTGGCACGCACAATTTCGTTCACGTTGCTGATGGAGTACGGCTCCATCACTCATCACCGTAGGCTTCCTGCATCATTTAGTGTGTCTCTCTAAAGGTTTTCTTCACTTTCCCGCAAAATTTGATGCAGACGCGTTGCTACACTAATTCTGCGATCTCTAAATTCGCAAACTGTGCGACGCAACGTTCTAGTCCATACAGCACTGAACAATAACTAACAGACATACCGAGGGCCGTCCACAAACTAATTCCCGCTTCTATTTCTATCCGCAGCAGCGCTACGATCGCAGTTACTCTGACTCGAGGAGAAGACATGTACGCCATTTTCAGATCGCTGCTGCCGACTTGTGCTTTGTACTGCTTGTTTATAATGACGGCCGTAATTGAAAATGCCGCCGCGCGGCGAAATTTCGTAATGGTCTCGCAGTAACCAAGTGAATTGATTATTTGGCGCCGGCTGCGGTGACCGAGCGGTTCTAGGCGCTTCAGTCCGGAACCGCGTGATTGCTACGGCCGCAGGTTCGAATCCTGCCTCGGGCATGGATGTGTGTGATCTCCTTAGGTTAGTTAGGTTTAAGTAGTTCTAAGTTCTACGGGACTGATGACCTCAGAAGTTAAATCCCGTAGTGCTCAGAGCCATTCTTGATTGTTTCCCTCGTGGTAAGAAATCAGTCAGGAAAATGTCTTTTCTGTCCCAAAAAACGGTGCACATGACTTTTCGAGGTGTCAAGATTTGTTTAGGCTTAACCTTCGTTGGCGACGAAGTGTGCTTCCATGCCGCCCAGGGTGGCCGAGCGGCTCTAGGCGCTACAGTCTGCAACCGCGCGACAGCTACAGTCCAGGTTCGAATCTTACCTTGGGCATGGATGTGTGAGATGTCCTTAGGTTAGTTTGGTTTAAGTAGTCCTAAGTTCTAGGGGACTGATGACCTCAGAAGTTAAATCCCGTAGTGCTCAGAGCCATTTGAACCTTTTTTTTTTTTTTTTTTTTTTTTTTAGCCTCCATTCCATTTATTGCCGTTTTGTTTCAGGGTTGGCGTACGATACCCAAGTTTCATCATCCGTGACTATCGGAAAAAGAAAACCATCGCCTTTTTCATTGTAGCGTCAAAAACTGAAGTGCACTGCCCATCTGTTGTTTTTCGTGTTGTTCAGTAAGAATTTTGGGTACCCAACGTGAACAAAGTCTTCGAAATTTCAGTTTTTCGGTAACAATTTCATGAATAAGTGATGGTGAGATTTTCGGAACTTCCATAGCAAAGGGCCGGCCGGGGTGGCCGTGCGCTTCTAGGCGCTTCAGTCTGGAACCGCGTGACCGCTACGGTCGCAGGTTCGAATCCTGCCTCGGGCATGAATGTGTGTGCTGTCCTTAGGTTAGTTAGGTTTGAGTAGTTCCAAGTTCTAGGGGACTCATGACCACTGATGTTACCGAGCGAGGTGGCGCAGTGGTTAGACACTGGACTCGCATTCGGGAGGACGACGGTTCAATCCCGCGTCCGGCCATCCTGATTTAGGTTTTCCGTGATTTCCCTAAATCGCTCCAGGCAAATGCCGGGATGGTTCCTTTCAAAGGGCACGGCCGACTTCCTTCCCCGTCCTTCCCTAATCCGATGAGACCGATGACCTCGCTGTCTGGTCTCCTTCCCCAAACCAACCAACCAACCACTGATGTTAAGTCCCATAGCGCTCAGAGCCATTTGAACCGTTTTCCATAGCAAGGGCACTAAGTGTAAACTTACGGTTGTGCTTAATCTTCTCTTCAATTGTGTGAACCAGGTCATCAGTAACCACAGACGGGTGTCCTCTTCGTTCTTCATCGTGCACTTTATCACGCCCTTCATTGAACAGTCTGACACATATTCTAACCATTGAATCACTCACAGCATTTTGTCCGTAATCCTCCCAGATTTGCCAATGAATTTCCTTCGGTTTAACTTTCTTTGCATTTAGAAAACGAATCTCAGATCTGATTTCACACACGGCAGCATTTTCAATTACGGCTGACATTATAAAGAAGCAGTACAAAGCACACGTCGGCAGCAGCGATCTGAAAATGGCGTACATGTCTTCTCCTCGAGTCAGAGTAACTGCCGTGCATGCTCGGAAACTGCGGTCGTAGCGCTGGCGCGGATAGAAACAGAATCGGAACTTACTTTCTGGACGACCCTCGTACAACAATGAAAGTTGCGGCAGTTGCAAAATAAACACAGCTATGCGCAGCAATGCCAGCCGCATTTCGCTCCAACACACAATTGGCGCTAAATTGCAAATGTTCAGGAATGTTTTGAACAAACGTCGTACAAACATTACGCTTTCGTTTGGCAGTGTGTTTACATTGGCCAGCCGCTTGTTGGTCCAACAGCAGCTGAAGTTGCGTTGAAACGGTAGGAGCTTCGTGACTCATTGTCTTGGACTCTGAATAAACCGAGGGCGTTGGATTTATAGGTATTGTCCAAAAATGATTGCCTATCGTAGTCACATGGTCCAAACGATACATATCGAACGTGCAATCCTAAATCGATCATGGGACCCCGGTGGCGGGCGTTGTGATCGTCCTTTTTATCTGTTTTCCGTCGTTCCCTTACTTGCTCTAAATTACATACCGCCGCGAATTATTTGTGAGTTGCTAGGGAAACCCAGACGATTTATGTCGTTAGTGAGTGGGATGTCTAATTTTCTTAACGTTTCTTCGGCGGATTCTGTCACATGGAAGAATCTACTTCCATGTTTATGGAGCGTAGAAAATTGTTCGACTTTTTGTAGCAAATATGGAGTACTACCAGACGAGGAAAGAAGGGACTGTGTAGACTGTGGTGGTGCGAAATACGTAAAACTTCGTAAGAAACAGTTTCGACGCTGAAATACCGTTACAATTTCATTGCGGACAGTGCGAAAAACGAACGGGTGTCAGGAAGAATACATGGTTCGTCTCTTCCAAATTATCCATCCACACCACCGTAATGGACTTTCACATGACGACAATACCGACAACGAGTAAGGTAAGTCGTTTCCTTTGCAATTACAAGTATTTTTGTAACGCTCTTCTTTTGTCGTTGCTGTTGTGACCAGCGTAAACATACTCATAACGCCCGCCAGAGTCGCATGATCGATTTACGATCGTACGTTCGATATATATCGTTTGGATCACGCGACTCCGATAGGCAATCATTCTTGGAAATTGTTGGTGCAACAGTAGCAAAGTTGCGTAGAAACAGTAGGAGCTTCGTGACTCATTGTCTTGGACTCTGATTAAACCAAAGGGGTTAGAATTATCCTCGCAGTAAACAGAAGGCAATCGGTTTCTTTGATCAAATCTAAGGCGAGGCACTCAGTTTGGTCAAATAAGTTTGACGAAGCCAACATTTGGCAAAAGTCGAACTACGTCAAATACACTCCTGGAAATTGAAATAAGAACACCGTGAATTCATTGTCCCAGGAAGGGGAAACTTTATTGACACATTCCTGGGGTCAGATACATCACATGATCACACTGACAGAACCACAGGCACATAGACACAGGCAACAGAGCATGCACAATGTCGGCACTAGTACAGTGTATATCCACCTTTCGCAGCAATGCAGGCTGCTATTCTCCCATGGAGACGATCGTAGAGATGCTGGATGTAGTCCTTTGGAACGGCTTGCCATGCCATTTCCACCTGGCGCCTCAGTTGGACCAGCGTTCGTGCTGGACGTGCAGATCGCGTGAGACGACGCTTCATCCAGTCCCAAACATGCTCAATGGGGGACAGATCCGGAGATCTTGCTGGCCAGGGTAGTTGACTTACACCTTCTAGAGCACGTTGGGTGGCACGGGATATATGCGGACGTGCATTGTCCTGTTGGAACAGCAAGTTCCCTTGCCGGTCTAGGAATGGTAGAACGATGGGTTCGATGACGGTTTGGATGTACCGTGCACTATTCAGTGTCCCCTCGACGATCACCAGTGGTGTACGGCCAGTGTAGGAGATCGCTCCCCACACCATGATGCCGGGTGTTGGCCCTGTGTGCCTCGGTCGTATGCAGTCCTGATTGTGGCGCTCACCTGCACGGCGCCAAACACGCATACGACCATCATTGGCACCAAGGCAGAAGCGACTCTCATCGCTGAAGACGACACGTCTCCATTCGTCCCTCCATTCACGCCTGTCGCGACACCACTGGAGGCGGGCTGCACGATGTTGGGGTGTGAGCGGAAGACGGCCTAACGGTGCGCGGGACCGTAGCCCAGCTTCATGGAGACGGTTGCGAATGGTCCTCGCCGATACCCCAGGAGCAACAGTGTCCCTAATTTGCTGGGAAGTGGCGGTGCGGTCCCCTACGGCACTGCGTAGGAGCCTACGGTCTTGGCGTGCATCCGTGCGTCGCTGCGGTCCGGTCCCAGGTCGACGGGCACGTGCACCTTCCGCCGACCACTGGCGACAACATCGATGTACTGTGGAGACCTCACGCTCCACGTGTTGAGCAATTCGGCGGTACGTCCACCCGGCCTCCCGCATGCCCACTATACGCCCTCGCTCAAAGTCCGTCAACTGCACATACGGTTCACGTCCACGCTGTCGCGGCATGCTACCAGTGTTAAAGACTGCGATGGAGCTCCGTATGCCACGGCAAACTGGCTGACACTGACGGCGGCGGTGCACAAATGCTGCGCAGCTAGCGCCATTCGACGGCCAACACCGCGGTTCCTGGTGTGTCCGCTGTGCCGTGCGTGTGATCATTGCTTGTACAGCCCTCTCGCAGTGTCCGGAGCAAGTATGGTGGGTCTGACACACCGGTGTCAATGTGTTCTTTTTTCCATTTCCAGGAGTGTATATTTCATAAACCAACTTTGTCAAAGAAACTTGATAGCGTTATACCGTCCCAAAGCCGTCTTCTCACGGCACGTGGAAACGCAGATGACCCGGAACTGGTGACGTCACAGTCTGGAATTCCACTTTTAACTGCACTGTGCAGCATGAAATAGAAAATATCGTCTGTCAGATATTTACGTGAGATGCTACATGTTTTCCGTCACAGGAGCCCTCATACTATATGGTGTTAAGGTATTTGGTGGATTTCCTTTGTCACAGAGTACGTGTAATGAATACAAGCTGATTCAAAGCATCGGCAAATTGAGAATCTTTCAAAAAACGTATAGTTTTAGCTACTACTTGTTATAATGAAATGACAGGAAACTACAGATCGGTACGTAAAGGGCTCCTGTACTTGATTTTTTTCGTGTTACAACTTGTGTACTACGAAAGCATTTACATCTACATCTACATGGATACTCTGCAAATCACATTTAAGTGCCTGGCAGAGGGTTCATCGAACCATCTTCATAATTCTCTATTATTCCAACCTCGTATAGCGCGCGGAAAGGATGAACACCTATATCTTTCCGTACGGGCTCTGATTTCCCTTATTTTATCATGGTGATCGTTCCTCCCTATGTAGGTCTGTGTCAACAAAATATTTTCCCGTTCGGAGGAGAAAGTTGGTGACTGGAATTTCGTGAGAAGATTCCGTCGCAACGAAAAACGCCTTTCTTTTAATGATGTCCAGCCCAAATCCTCTATCATTTCTGAGACACTCTCTCGCATGTTTCGCGATAACACAAAACGTGCTGCCTTTCTTTGAACGTTTACGATGTACTCCGTCAGTCCTATCTGGTAATGATCCCACACCGCGCAGCAGTATTCTAAAAGAGGACGGACAAGCGTAATGTAGGCAGTCTCCTTAGTAGGTCTGTTACATTTTCTAAGTGTCCTGCCAATAAAACGCAGTCTTTAGTTAGCCTTCCCCACAACGTTTTCTATGTGTTCCTTCCAATTAAAGTTGTTCGTAATACCTAGGGATTTAGTTGAATTTACGGCTTTTATATTAGACTGATTTATCGTGTAACCGAAGTTTAACGCGTTTCTCTTCGCACTCATGTGGATGACCTCACACTTTTCGTTATTTAGGGCCAACTGCCACTTTTCGCACAATTCAGATATCTTTTCTAAATCGTTTTGCAGTTTGTTTTGATCTTCTGATGACTTTATTAGTCGATAAACGACAGCATCATCTACAAACAACCGAAGACGGCTGCTGAGATTGTCTCCCAAATCGTTTATATTGATAAGGAACAGCAAAGGGCCTATAACACTACCTTGAGGAACGCCAGAAATCACTTCTGTTTTACTCGATGGCTTTCCGTCAATTACTCTCTGACAGGAAATCACAAATCCAGTCACATAACTGAGACGATATTCCATAAGCACGCAATTTCACTACGAGCCGCTTGTGTGGTACAGTGTCAAAAGCCTTCCAGAAATCCAGAAATAAGGAATCGATCTGAAATCCCTTGTCAGTAGTACTCAATACTTCATGTGAATAAAGAGCTAGTTGTGTTTCACAGGAACGATGTCTACTAAATCCATGCTGACTGTGTGTCAATAGACTGTTTCCTTCAACGTAATTCATAATGTTCGAACACAATACATGTTGCAAAATCCTGCTGCATATCGACGTTAACGATATGAGCCGGTAATTTAGTGGATTACTCCTACTACGTTTCTTGAATATTGGTGTGACCTGTGCAACTTTCCAATCTCTGGATACGGATCTTTCGTCGAGCGAACGGTTGTATATGATTGTTAAGTATGGAGCTAATGCATCAGCATACTCCGAAAGGAACCTAATTGGTATACGGTCTGGGCCGGAAGACTCGCTTTTATTAAGTGATTTCAGTTGGTTCACTACTCCGAGGAATTTACTTCTACTTTATTCATGTTGGCAGCTGTTCTCGATTTGAATTCTGGAATATTTACTTCGTCTTCTTTTGTGAAGGCATTTCGGAAGGCTGTGTTTAGTAACTCTGCTTTGGCAACACTGTCTTCGATAGTATCTCCATTGCTATCGCGCAGAGAACGCATTGATTGTTTCTTGCCGCTAACACACTTCACATACGATCAGAATCTCTTTGGATTTTCTGCCAGGTTTCGAGACAAAGTTTCGTTGTGGAAACTGTTATAGGCATCTCGCATTGAAGTCCGCGCTAAATTTCGATACCACTAAATTTCGATACGGTGTCAATGTTACACTGCAATGATGATCTATCAAAAGTTCGTCTTTTTGCTACAATTTGTATATTAAATTTCAAATAATAACATCTGTTGATACAGTCTTTAGATAGTGTATACCGTATACGGAAACTATGTAGCGATGTCGAAGCCATAGCACAGCTGATAGTATCCCGAGTTCATGAGCTGTAAAGAGTAGGAAGTTCGCATACGTCTGCTTCAAAATATATTTTTGCCTTTTGTTTTCTAAAAGATTCGAGTTTTTCTTATTCATTTGATGCACGTATTATCTCAGAAGTCGACGTTATTTGTTATAAACAATGTATCTGCTGCAATTCTTGTTGCAAAGGCCAATGAGTGGACTGGAATATTTCCCCAGTTACCAGAAATCTTAACATGAATGCCAGAGTATGTGTGGAAGTAAAGACATATTACACACTGGAAGTTTGCGCTATTTTGAAACTTTGTGTGTGTGTGTGTGTGATGAAGTACGTTATTTCAGAGTGTTGATAGCACTGACAATATGGATATTATGAACGCATATTGAATATTTCGTTCGTAAGGGACAGTAATATTATGAGGGCTGCAACTATTGATAAATACAAATAAAACAGTTTTCTGCATCAGTCACCTGTTTATTCTGCTACTACGTGTTTCGAAGGTTCACACTATCATCTTCAGGTGGAGAACTGTTTATTCACATGGCTGGTGTTGTCGTGGAGTCCAGACGTCTTTTCATAGTAGCACACCAAGGGCAGAGTAGGCTATTTTACGTTTATTTAGAAAAGGCGCTTTTGAGGTACAATTCTCTGTCAAAAATTCATATTTTTAACCCGACAAGTACGTTTCCTACAATAAATAAACAATTTTTGTCATCAACAAAAGGCGCAAAATGACTACACTACGATTGGTGTGCCGGCCGGTGTGGCCGTGCGGTTCTAGGCTCTTCAGTCTGGAACTTTCGAATCCTGCCTCGGGCATGGATCTGTGTGATGTCCTTAGCTTAGTTAGGTTTAAGTAGTTCTCAGTTCTAGGGGCCTGGTTACTACAGATGTTAAGTCCCATAGTGCTCAGAGCCATTTGAACCATTTTGAACCATTGGTGCGCTACCGTTAGAAGATGTGTGTACTCCCCACCAACACACACCAGCCATGTAAATCAACAATTCTCCACCTGGGGATGATGGTGTGAACCATCGAAACACGTAGTGGCAAAATAAGCAACTGACTGATGCAGAAACTGTTTTGTTTGTATTACGAATAGGCAAATTCGCTTTAGACACTATGCTTTAACTATATTAAATTTAAAACCGAAAATGGGATTAAGAGTTCAACTGACTTAACGAATAGCTTCTACTAGTATGTATCTAAGATCGCTGTGCAGAAGTGTGAAGCGTTCCTCTACCAGAAATTCACTGTTTGAGCCGTCGACGAGTCAAGAATCTCCTTCGCACTTTTCTCCACTCTTCTTCGACCATTGCCGACAGAGTTAACGTGGTGTCACCGCCAGACACCACACTTGCTAGGTGGTAGCCTTTAAATCGGCCGCGGTCCGTTAGTATACGTCGGACCCGCGTGTCGCCACTGTCAGTGATTGCAGACCGAGCGCCGCCACACGGCAGGTCTAGTCTAGAGAGACTCCCTAGCACTCGCCCCAGTTGTACAGCCGACTTTGCTAGCGATGGTTCACTGTCTACATACGCTCTCATTTGCCGAGACGACAGTTTAGCGTAGCCTTCAGCTACGCCATTTGCTACAACCTAGCAAGGCGCCATATTCAGTTACTATAAGAAATATCTTCAAGAATGTATTCTGAACAGACAATATTGTGAATCATGTACCGTCAAGAGCGACGTTCATCATTGATGGATTATAGTTATGTATCAAACTAATTACGTCCGCTTTCTGAATTCTCATTCCTTGCCATGTTGCAGACCTCACGTCAGTAAGCTAAAACGCTTGCATTTCGGCCTCCACTTGTAACACGGTGTTGGCTCTACTGCCAACACAAAAGTTAATGCCGCTATGTGTGAGCTATTTGTGAGCCAAATAAAGCCGACAACTGCCACTGGAGAGCGTTGCCAGCTCGTCCAGTGTGTGGAAGGTACTGTCCCTCATTACATGGGATGTCGCGTCCATGTCCACATCAACATTAGTTGCCTTCTCCAGTGGGACGACAGCTTAAGGGCAAGGTGAATCCTGCGCTGGGTTCCTGGTGACACAGCTGGTCGCTAACAACTGGGTGCGCCCTGCCTAGAATGGCTTACCTTTCTACCCGACACATTTCCCCAGTACTATAAAGAGAGGTATGTCAGACATGCTGTCCCCTCCACCATCCTCCACACCTATAAAACCCTCATCCGCCCTATCCTTTGTTACGTCCATCCGGCCTGGATCTCCGCTCCCCCTACCTTTTATAAATCCCTTCAAATGCTCGAACGCCATGCCCTCTGCCTCACCTACTGCATCCGTCTCCCCTCCCCCACACGGATCCTGTACGACCTTATTCCCTTCCCCCACCACCTCCCTTTCCACGAACCGATACGGATCCTGTACACGTCCCGTAAACTCGATCCTCCTCACCCGCTCATATCTCCCATCCCCTCCCACCCCTGCCTGCTGCCGCGCTTGTACTTCCACGTCCCACCTGCTCTCCATCTCTCCACTCTCCTTTCCCTCTCCCAAGGTGGCTTCCACCAGCTCCCCTCCATCTACCCCTCTTATCAACTATGATCCTCCCCTCCCTCTTCCTGTGTTTGTTCCTTTGGGCACCCTCTTCCCCCCTTCCCTCCCTCCACCCTTCCTCACCCGGCGCCGGGCTTCCCCTACCCCCCAACCCTCATTCCTCCCCCATCTCCCCTCCCATTGGCGTCTCCGCTCTCGCCTCTCCCACCCCCTCCACCTTCTTCCCCCCTCAGCAGGTCCCCAGACTCGAACACGTTAAGTGGACATCCGCGCACCCGAGATCGTCGCCATCGGTTTCGTGTGTGGGCCGTCGTGTTTGTGCCTCAGTGTTTTTCACCGCCCACGCTCCATCGTTCTCGTGTCGTCTCCATCGTCAGTGTCCGTGTTCAGTGCTAACAGATTCTATGGTTGTCTTCGCGTGCGAACGGCTTCGTGTTTTTCGTTACTATGTCTACTGTTTCTTGTCCCCCACTACGTTCTGTATATTCTGTGTCTCCATTGTTTTTCTTCTGTAAAACCTGTGGCTGAAGAGCAGCGTACTGTGCTGCTGCCAGCCCACCTTATGTAAGGTGTTAAATAACAATAAAGGTAAAAAAACAAAAACGTGCTGTCGGTGGCTGCTACCCACCTTGACACGCCGCTGCATGCTGAAGCCGTTGAGGTCAGAGTAGAACTCTGGGGGGTCCCCGTTGCTGATGTCGGTGACGAGCCGCATGAAGAGCTCCGTCTCCCGGTTTCTGGGCGGCGCTCCCAGGTCCACCACCACGTCCAGGCTCACACCCTGTTAGGAAAAAAAAAAGACATGAGTACAGGCCAGGCTGTCAGCTGTGCACAAGTACTATAGGACTGCAAGCGAAGTTCTCACTCTCAACATTATGTGAGTGAGCTTCCTTAGCCCAGAAGTTGGTACAACTTTCAATAATCCCCATGCTTAACTGCTAGTTGCAGGTGGGAGACTTCAGTTCAATGCAGCATACCGGAAAAATGATGTGTGTCTGTAGAGGGGAATGGTAACAAAACATTTGTTCACCTGATCTTAGTAAGTTAGACCAGTATGAGGGACCTGTACCAGACAGAGATAACAAAGAGGGCTCAGTGACAGGTTGTTTGACACATGGCCAGGCCACCCGTAAGTGGCAGAGTGGAAGTGGCACCCCAACAGATGTTAGGTGACCGAACTTTTGAAGAAGGGAAGGCCGAGGGACAAAATTATATCTGTATACGTATGTAACGAGGTGGAGGCTTACCTCACAAGGGGTAAGATAGTTACTGCCTACAGGAAAATTAAAGAGACCTTTGGAGAAAGGCGAACCACTTGCATGAATATCAAAAGCTCAGATGGAAACCCGGTTCTAAGCAAAGAAGGCAAAGCAGAAAGGTGGAAGGAGTATATAGAGGGTCTATACAGGGGCGTTGTACTTGAGGACAATATTATGGAAATGGAAAAGGATGTAGATGAAGATGAAATGGGAGATATGATACTGCGTGAAGAGTTTGACAGAGCACTGAAAGACCTGAGTCGAAACAAGGCCTAGGGAATAGACAACATTCCATTAGAACTACTGACGGCGTTGGGAGAGCCATTACTGACAAAACTGTACCATCTGGTGAGCGAGATGTATGATACAGGCGAAATTCCCTCAGACTTCGAGAAGAATGTAATAATTCCAATCCCAAAGAAAGCAGGTGTTGACACATGTGAAAATAACCGAACTATCAGTTTAATAAGTCACAGCTGCAAAATACTAACCGGAATTCTTTACGGACGATTGGAAAAAAAGGGGTAGAAGCCGACCTTGGGAAAGATGAGTTTGAATTCCGGAGAAATATTGGAACATGTCAGACAATACTGACCCTACGACTTATCTTAGAAGCTAGATTAAGGAAAGTTCGGAGTAGGTATTAAAATCCATGGAGTAGATGACATTGTAATTCTGCCAGAGACAGCAATGGACTTGGAAGAGCGGTTGAACGGAATGCGCAGTGTCTTGAAAGGAGGATATAAGATGAACATCAACAAAAGCAAAACGAGGATAATGGAACGTAGTCGAATAAAATCGGGTGATGCTGAGAGTATTAGATTAGGAAATAAAACACTTAAAGTAGTCAAGGAGTTTTGCTATTTGGGGAACAAATTAACTGATGATGGTCGAAGTAGAGAGGATATTAAATGTAGACTGGCAATGGCAAGGAAAGCGTTTCTGAAGAAGAGAAATTTGTTAACATCGAGTATTGATTTAAGTGTCAGGAAGTCGTTTCTGAAAGTATTTGTATGGAGTGTAGCCATGTATGGAAGTGAAACATGGACGATAAAGAGTTTGGACAAGAAGAGAATAGAAGCTATCGAAATATGATGCTACAGAAGAATGCTGAAGATTAGATGGGTAGATCACGTAATTAATGAGGAGGTATTGAATAAAATTGGGGAGAAAGGGAGTTTGTGGCACAACTTGACTAGAAGAAGGGATCGGTTGATAGGATTAGTACTGGAGGGCAGCGTGGAGGGTAAAAATCGTGGAGGGAGACCAAGAGATGAACACACTAAGCAGATTCAGAAGGATGTAGGTTGCAGTAGGTACTGGGAGATGAAGAAGCTTGCACAGGATAGAGTAGCATGGAGAGCTGCATCAAACCAGTCTCAGGACTGAAGACCACAACAACAACAACAACGTATTTACATTCTTCATTCAACTGTGAGTTTTTTCGAGACTGAATGATTCGCCGAACTGTGTGTGCTGGGACATCACACAAGCACATGTGATCAATGTGCTTTTGTTAGTTTATACTAGGGGCGTTTAATAAGTAATGCTACACTTTTTTGTGATAGCAGGTTGATTTTACTCACGATTACAATACACCAAAGCATTCCGTGCTCTTTTGGCTAAAAAACAGTATTTTTCATCTCCGTACACCACCTTACTGGAAGATCGTGTCTGCCCACACGGTGCCACTCAACTGTTCAACGTCGGAGCCAATGTCTTTCTGCATCAACAGCCTCCCCATCATCTTTATACTGCTTCCTGTCGAATGCATCCTTCATTATGCCAAACATACACTACTGGCCATTAAAATTCCGATACCAAGAAGAAATGCAGATGATAAACGGATATTCATTGCACAAATATATTATACTAGAACTGACATGTCATTACATTTACACGCAATTTGGGTGCATAGATCCTGAGAAATCAGTACCCAGAACAACCACCTCTGGGCGTAATAACGGCCTTCATACGCCTGGGCATTGAGTCAAACAGAGCTCGGATGGCGTGTACAGGTACAGCTGCCCATGCAGCTTCAACACGGTACCACAGTTCATCGAGAGTAGTGACTGGCGTATTGTGACGAGCCAGTTGCTCCGCCACCATTGACCAGACGTTTTCAATTGGTGAGAGATCTGGAGAATGTGCTGGCCAGGGCAGCAGTCGAACATTTTCTGTATCCAGAAAGGCCCGTACAGGACCTGCAACATGCGGTCGTGCATTTTGCTGCTGAAATTTAGGGTTTCGTAGGGATCGAATGAAGGGTAGAGCCACGGGTCGTAACACATCCGAAATGTAACGTCCACTGTTCAAAGGGCCGTCAATGCGAACAAGAGGTGACCGAGACGTGTAACCGATGACACCCCATACCATCACGCCGGGTGATACGCCAGTATGGCGATGACGAATACACGCTTGCAATGTGCATTCACCGCGATGTCACCAAATACGGATGCGACCCTCATGATGCTGTAAACACAACCTGGATTCATCCGAAAAAATGACGTTTTGCCTTTCGTGCACCCAGGTTCGTCGTCGAGTACACCATCGCAGGCGCTCCCGTCTGTGACACAGCGTCAAGGGTAACTGCAATCACGGTCTCCGAGCTGATAGTCCATGCTGCTGCAAACGTCATCGAACTGTTCGTGCAGATGGTTGTTGTCTTGCAAACGTCCCCATCTGTTGACTCAGGGATCGAGACGTGGTTGCACGATCCGTTAGAGCCATGCGGATAAGATGCCTGTCATCTCAACTGCTAGTGATACGAGGCCGTTGGGATCCAGCACGGCGTTCCGTATTACCCTCCTGAACCCACCGATTCCATATTCTGCTAACAGTCATTGGGTCTCTACCAACGCGAGCAGCAATGTCGCGATACGATAAACCGCAGTCGCGACAGGCTACACTCTGAGCTTTATCAAAGTCGGAAACGTAATGGTACGCATTTCTTCGCCTTGCACGAGGCATCACAGCAACGTTTCACCAGGCAACGCCGGTCAACTGCTGTTTGTGTATGAGAAACGTTCCTCATGCCACGGCGCCAACCTTGTGTGAATGCTCTAAAAAGCTAATCATTTGCATATCACAGCATCTTCTTCCTGTCGGTTAAATTTCGCGTCTGTAGCACGTCATCTTCGTGGTGTAGTAATTTTAATGGCCAGTAGTGTATGTAAGCTGGATGTGTAAGAATAGGGCTGCAGGGCTGACGAGAAGAAAAGTCGAGTGCAGTTTTGTGAGCTCTTCTTGGGTGTGCAGAGTTGCGCGAGTCCTTGCATAATCACAGAGAAGGAATAGTTTGCGTATTTGTGGCAATGAACACACAGAAGTCATTTCTTCAGTTTCCTGACGGTAGAAGAGTTCACTGCAGAGTCTATTGTTGCACGATGAGGGAGGACATCGAAGAGAATAACCCCTCTGTAAGACCATCGCTACGTCTATACTGGGTGATGGTGCAGTTTCGAACTTTTTCTTCGGAGGAGAGATGGTGTCAGACCATTCCACGGATTACAGTTTTGTTTCCAGATCGAATTGACGAACCCACGTTTCATCACCTGTGACGATGTTCGACAAAAAATTGTCACATCCAGCCCCGTAATGAAGAAGCAGTTCCACATAGATGGTCCTTCATTGTTCCTCATGGTCTTCTATTACGCGGTGAGGAATCCGGCGGGCAAACACATTTGAGTACAGCAACTGGTGGACGAGTGTGTCAGCACTACCGACAGAGATGCCGAGCTGAGCAGTGAACTGTTTGACTGTGATCCGTCGATCACCTCAAACAAGTGTGTCGGCATTTTCCAAGTCCTAATTGTAATCCGCCAGTAACCTCGAATGAAAGTGTCCGCACCTTCCGACATTACAGGACTCAGAGCTGTGTGCAGATGGCCGGCATACAGGAGATTGGACGGGTTTGCGCAACCTCGTTGTCTCGCCCAACCACTCTACGTGCTTTTATTCACTGCCATGTCTCCGAAGATATTCTGCAAGCACCTACGAAACTCAGCGACTTTTTGGTTTTCCGCCAAACGACACACAATGACAGGTCTGAGAGAGCCTGTATACAGAGAGAGTGGCCACAGAGTGAAGTTGCCCATGATTGGTCGATTAGCTTTGGCAGAAAAATGGAGCCAAACTTGTCTCGCGTTTCCTATGTTCGCCGTGCTTTTGAGTTGAAGTTCAGAGGACTTTTGGAAACGATTAAAAGGTATTTGAATTATTGAGAGACTTGTTACGCGTTGCGCATGCATGTTCGGTTTAGTTGTATATCGTTTCTCGTATGTCATTTGCGTTTGCGATCTTAAGTTCGAGTTGAAATAATGAAGCGTTTTGTGATGAATTCGGTAGGCCTACATGTTTGAAGTAAACACGTTAGTAATTGTACAGTATTGTTTTTGACATCTGTAATTCGTTCTGCAGACGTTCGTAAACGATGCCGGGTTGTGCTGCATTTGGTTGTTCCAATAGAGGTGAAGGTGGATTTCGCATGTTAGCATTTCCACGCAATGAAGAAAGACAAAAGCAGTGGGCAGTCGCAGTCAACAGGGCTGACATAAATCAAACAGGAGCCTTGTGGAAACCAACCAAGTACTCTTATCTATGCGAAGTAAGTCGTTTTTGCTTTTTACTACATATAAAACAACTTGCAATATACATAGTTACATTTGAAAACAGACCTGTAAATTGGCTGTGTGAAAATTATTATAACGCATTATTCTTATAAACAGGCATTTAACGAATGATTTCGCCACATTGTCTTGTGCTTTTGATTCGGTGAGTGTGTACTCCACTACTGCACTACTGGCCATTCAAAAGACCCACCCGCGGTTTGGCAGAAAAATGGTCGCCGTATCGTCCGGTTGGCCACTCCCTATAAGGCTCTCTAACAGGTCTCCGCTTGAAACGCCACCTATTGGAAGTTCATGAAACTACAGGGACAGAAGCGGTAATATTCCACGCAGTCGCACAAGGGATTCCGCACTTTTCAACCGAAATTGGCCGAGAAAAAAAGATGTGTAGCATTACTTACCGAGCGGCGCCTTGTATTTCAACAGAAACTGCTCAGTCGATGGGGCGTGATCAGGGCACGTTTTCTATCACGTTTTTTAAGTCGCTGAGCTATGTGGGACAGTGATCAGCACACTAGACTTGCAGTCCACAGACGACGGTTCAAATCTTCGTCCGAGCATTCAGATATAGGGTTTTCCACGATTTTCCTACATCGCTCTGGGCAAAAGGCGGGAAAGTTTCTGTGTTGTCACCGCCAGACACCACACTTGCTAGGTGGTAGCCTTTAAATCGGCCGCGGTCCGTTAGTATACGTCGGACCCGCGTGTCGCCACTATCAGAGATTGCAGACCGAGCGCCGCCACACGGCAGGTCTAGTCTAGAGAGACTCCCTAGCACTCGCCCCAGTTGTACAGCCGACTGTGGTAGCGATGGTTCACCGCATACATACGTTCTCATTTGCAGAGACGACAGTTTAGCATAGCCTTCAGCTACGTCATTTGCTACGTCCTAGCAAGGCGCCATATTCAGTTACTATAAGAACAGATAATATTGTCAATCATGTACCGTCAAGAGCGACGTTCATCATTAACGGATTTTTGTTGTTGTTGTGGTCTTCAGTCCTGAGATTGGTTTGATGCAACTCTCCATGCTACTCTATCCTGTGCAAGCTTCTTCATCTCCCAGTACCTACTGCAACCTACATCCTTCTGAATCTGCTTAGTGTATTCATCTCGTGGTCTCCCTCTATGATTTTTACCCTCCACGCTGCCCTCCACCACTAAACTGGTGATTCATTGATGCCTCAGAACGTGTCCTACCAAGCGATCCCATCTCCTAGTCAAGTTGTGCCACAAACTCCTCTTCTCCCCAATACTATTCAATACTTCCTTATTAGTTATGTGATCTACCCATCTAATCTTCAGCATTCTTCTGTAGCACCACATTTCGAAAGCTTCAATTCTCTTCTTGTCCAAACTATTTATCGTCCATGTTTCACTTCCATACATGGCTACACTCCATACGAATACTTTCACAAACGACTTCCTGACACTTCAATCTATACTCGATGTTAACAAATTTCTCTTCTTCAGAAACGGTTTCCTTGCCATTGCCAGTCTACATTTTATATCCTCTCTACTTCGACCATCATCAGTTGTTTTGCTCCCCAAATAACAAAACTCCTTTACTACTTTAAGTGTCTCCGTTCCTAATCTAATTCCCTCAGCATCACCCGACTTAATTCGACTACATTCCAATACCGTCGTTTTGCTTTTGTTGATGTTCATCTTATAGCCTCCTTTCAAGACACTGTCCATTCTGTTCAACTGCTCTTCCAAGTCCTTTGCTGTCTCCGACAGAATTACAATGTCATCGGTGAACCTTAAAGTTTTTATTTCTTCTCTATGGATATTAATTCCTACTCCGATTTTTTCTTTTGTTTCCTTTACTGCTTGCTCAATATACAGATTGAACAACATCGGGGAGAGGCTACAACCCTGTCTCACTCCCTTCCCAACCACTGCTTCACTTTCATGCCCCTCGACTCTTATAACTGCCATCTGGTTTCTGTACAAATTGTAAATAGCCTTTCGCTCCCTGTATTTTACCCCTGCCACCTTCAGAGTTCGAAAGAGAGTATTCCAGTCAACATTGTCAAAAGCTTTCTCTAAGTCTACCAATGCTAGAAACGTAGGTTTGCCTTTTCTTAATCTAGCTTCTAAAATAAGTCGTAGGGTCAGTATTGCCTCACGTGTTCCAACATTTCTACGGAATCCAAACTGATCTTCCCCGAGATCGGCTTCTACCAGTGTTTCCATTCGTCTGTAAAGAATACGCATTAGTATTTTGCAGCCGTGACTTGTTAAACTGATAGTTCGGTAATTTTCACATCTGTCAACACCTGCTTTCTTTGGGATTGGAATTATTATATTCTTCTTGAAGTCTGAGGGTATTTCGCCTGTCTCATACATCTTGCTCACCAGACGGTAGAGTTTTGTCAGGACTGGCTCTCCCAAGGCCGTCAGTAGTTCTAATGGAATGTTGTCTACTCCCGGGGCATTGTTTCGACTTAGGTCTTTCAGTGCTTTGTCAAACTCTTCACGCAGTATCATGTCTCCCATTTCATCTTCATCTACATCCTCTTCCATTTCCATACTATTGTCCTCAAGTAGAACGCCCCTGTATAGACCCTCTATATACTCCTTCCACCTTTCTGCTTTCCCTTCTTTGCTTAGAACTGGGTTTCCATCTGAGCTCTTGATGTTCATACAAGTGGTTCTCTTATCTCCAAAGATCTCTTTAATTTTCCTGTAGGCAGTATCTGTCTTACCCCTAGTGAGATAAGCCTCTACATCCTTACATTTGTCCTCTAGCCATGCCTGCTTAGCTATTTTGCACTTCCTGTCGATCTCATTTTTGAGACGTTTGTATTCCTTTTTGCCTGCTTCATTCATTGCATTTTTATATTTGCTCCTTTCGTCAATTACATTCAATATTTCTTCTGTTACACAAGGATTACGTCCGCTTTCTGAATTCTCATTCCTTGTCATGGTCCAGACCTCACGTCAGTCTAGTTCTTCCCTCCTCACGCCAGCTTGTGTGAGCTAAAACGTGTGCATTTCAGCCTCCACTCGTAACACAGTGTTGGCTCTTCTGCTAACGCAAATGTTTATTTCGCCATCCTTGAAAGATTCCCACTTTGTGTTCCATCTCGGATAACCTGGATGTGGAAGGGGCGTTAAAGACTAGCCTTCCATCCTTCCTTTTCTTATGTCCGGCAAGCGGCCTGTCTTTGAATCTGCCTGAAGCAACAGCACGTTTCTCCCACTGAAGCAGGGGCGCTTTAAGAGGGGAGCCTCAACGAAGAGGTGTCTAAATGCGTTCACTTGCTCTGTCGCTGTATGCTGTGTCTACAGACGTTACGCAGCCACACACACGCCACTAATAGAGGCTCACCATTTTTCTGGGAGGTGAAGCTGGGACCAATTTTGTAACTGTGAGAGGTGGCATGAGCCCCCTCTCATATTTCTATCTTACTCTGAGTAATTAGATTTTCCTCTCTGATTGCATGCGGTGAAAAGTTGCTATTCCTTCACACGTGGACTTCCCGTGCAGCATCTCTCGCCACCCGGGTCGTCCGGTGACAGGCGAGTTCTCCTGAGCTTGAGAGGGTTAAGCCGACGGGTGTGAGGGAACCGAGTGGATGCTGCCCAGACGCCGACATTGTCGTAAGAGTGGCGGCGACACGCCCACAGGGGCCTGACGGAGCGGCTGGGCTAGAGATTCCGTTACTTCGCAGAAACGTAGTGAAAAAACTTTCTGGCGGGCTACCAGCGAGGTGTGAGAATGACTTGTGTTCCCAGGCAGTCTTGGCGGGCAAATTCCCACGTTTTCTGCAAAATCGTAACTGTGATTGGCTTGCTCAGGGCATAGCTCCGTGACGTAGAAAAATCGGCGCTAAATTGGTGCCAAGAATCTCCATTGGTGGAAAGGTAGTGCTTCGGCAATAGAGTGGAATTTTCCGCCCGTTTTCGAGTTGCTGATTCGCACGTTTAACCACGGCCACTGTGGTGGGGGAGGTAATGTTCTGTGTTCGGCTTGTACGGGTGCTCTTGTGGGGGTCGGCTCTCGCCTTTCAGTCGGAGTAGGTTACAAGACTGAGCTCTCGCTGCTCTGGACAGCCTGCCTTCCGTTGGCTGTCTAATATACTTTTATTTAATTGTAACTGTTTGATGAAGTTGCTGAAGTTTCGACTTCAACGTAGCTTTCCGAGTATAATTGGCAATTGAGCGTTCTGCGTACAAGCGGCCTATGTTGTCGGTCTCGGGCAGTTTTGGCTAAAGTTGACTGTATCAGAGTTACTGTGTGACTTCGCTTGTTAAAATCAGTCACTGTGCCGTCAGTGATTGTGTGGCGAGCCTTCTTCGCCGCCCTCAGAGGCGTATTTGTGTTGCTAGGAAGTCTTTAGTCTGGAACAACCAGACCAGGATAATTAGTTTCGGGCTATACTCGCGACATTATCATCACCACGACGGGACGTCGAAGCAACCAGCCATCGCTTTCGGTACGCCAGATCGTGTCCTTGCAGTTAAGAAGACAGCTTGGTAAGGCTTGTCCGCAGCACCGGCAGATTAGGGAATTTGCACTGTGACAGTCAGAGCTCAGCAGATCGCGCATGTTCCCATCTTTTCTTACGTGGTTCTGTCTTGGGTGTTCATTGTCTGAGTTCTCACTACTGTAGCAGCAATTAATGTTGGGTTGGCTGGGTGTTTCTCGTAAGATCTGAGTTGCAAGGGATTGGCTCCACATACCACTTCGTCATAAATGTCACTATCTAGTTTATGGACAACTTCACTTTTACAGCATTTATTGGAGTATCCATTTTGACGTATTGTAAATGTTTCATGTGTTTTGTTTATTATTTTGAGTTTAGTCATAATAAATCATATTGTTGTTTTGGACAGAACTTTCATTCTGTTAAGGGGAGCCGGAGGTGCCTATGCTGCCCATGTTAAAATCACTAAGTTTGAGGAACATTTATGAATAAACTACCAAATAGAAAAATTTGAATTTTTTTTTTACATATAGAGTGGTTTAGTATTGCAGTTATGACAGAGGGATTTTGGAGTATCTTTTCTAGTTTCCTTCCAATTATTTTTTTTATTAATGACCCAAATTTTTTTAGAAATAATTGCTTTATAATTAAACTGAAATGAAACTACTGAACATATTGCCAAATGGCTGTGTTACAGTGTAAGTTTGACCACTAGGAGTGCTGTATAAAAATTTCATCTCTCTAGCTTGAGTGGATTTTGAGAAAATGTTCCTCATATTCGAAAAATTCTAATTTATGGGAAATGGCTTTCAGAGTTTCTCAATACATTCCTGCACTATAGGATGGATTATCAGGGTCTTCTTCTTCTTCATCCTCCAAAAGCTTCCTCTTCTGTCTTCTTTTCTGGCCTGTTGTTCCATCATACTTCATATGCCTTTCTCTTCTTTCTGCTCCTCTTATCCTTTCTCTGTCAATATTTCTTAGTGCCCGTACAGTGTTCACCCCAGCTGTAAATCCTAATGCCTTCAGAACTTCACACTTCACACTGTTCCCTTGGTTGTAGGTTGCTATTGCATCATAAATGCCAAAGTGCAGTGTTTTTATGCTTACAAACACCCTTTTAGGAATCACTTTCCAAATCAAATTGTTTACGCTCTCATTAGGATTCTGTGTCTTTCCGTGTAGACATTTGTGTAACAATTCTGGCTGTGCTAAGTCCTGAAAAATTGGTTTTATTGCATTTATCACAGCTGGTGGCAAACCATGTTTGTGATCATAGTCCTTTTTTGCATTATATTTGCACCAGGAATCTTTTGGGCACAGGCTGTGTTGAGGGTATTAATTGGAAGAGGCAGTATGAAGGAACAATGCTCACACTGCTTTTCACATGTCACTAACATTACTAGTATTTTGCCTTATAGCATACCCATAGTATCTCTGTAGACGTTCAATCACCTCATCAGTAATCCTGCCTCTCCCTCCTATTGTCTTTCCATCACTGAGCTTACTTGAAGCCAAAGTTTGTTTGAGCCTTCGAAGCCGTGCACCTATACGCTTTTGCACATTCCCAATGCATTCCAACTTTTCAACTACAAATTCATTTCCATATGGTTTCAGTTCCTCTATAGTCTTGAAACCTTTGGAGTCACCATCCCCAAGGTAGTATTTGTACCTAACATTGTATCTGGGAACTGAACGTTCAAAAATTTGTTTCACTCCATCCACTTCCATTGCTCCACTTGATCCACTAAAATTTGCCTCACAGGTTCCACTGTGCTCTCCTTTGATTTTATTTTTGCACCTACAATGTTTTCATAATATTGCAACATCTATCACTTTTGCACTATCAGCACAAGTAGCAGTTACAACCCCATTCAGGGATTTATGACCCCTCTTTAGCCAGGAACCATCTAATGCCACTACAAAATTCCTAGAACCACCGTTCATTTCTACAGATTCCTCCACTGCTTCCTTCATGGTTTTCAAAGCCACAGCTTCAACAGAGGATCCTACCAGTTCACAGTAGTACCCAAATTTGCTTGGAGGCGATGGCAAGTTCATAATACCACAAAACAGTTTACCAGCAGCAGACACTTTTCCAATGGATCGAAGACCATACACAAGTCGAACATTCACATCAAACACTCTAGATCGTCCATTTTCACCAAAGAGACTGGCATGTGAATTATAGAAAGTCACTTGATACTTGCAACATGCACAGATTATCTTCATCTCACAAGCTAAACCAAAGCGCTTTGTTATCTCTAGTCCCACTCCTACACTTGAACACATTTTGCACAGAACACTTTCTTTCAGCACAGAAGATAATAATCCAATATTCAGTACTTCGTTAATATCATCACTGTCACTTCCACCAGTCAGCTTCTTGCTAGATGATGTCACAGGGCTATGGCCGGCCATGTGTTGCTTAGCAGAAGAACGCACTGTTTCAGTAATTGTAGTATCGCAACTTGGTATTAGTGTTAATTTTCTTTTCCCTACGTTCTTCCTCTTCTTATATACACGGTTACTAAAACGTGGCATCGTAACCAGAACAACGCTTTACACAAGAAGTATAATACTGCCAGCAACAGGCGCAACACTGAACTAATTCGAAACGGTAAACAGCAAAGAGACGATACAATGTAGCCAACCCTTGCCCACTCACTGTATGCGTAACATATGGCGCTGTATGCGTAACAGGCAGAGAGAATCCCAAGCAGTTCGCCAGGAAGTCACGAGAGGGTGTTAGATGCATTCAGCGGCTGCCCATTTCCTCTGCAGGCATTGGGGAAAATGGTAATAACTCCACTTCTAGGGCGAGTACAACAATAATTCAAAGTTTACATTAAAGAGGAACGTTCCAATTAATTTTCGGTAGCAAAAAAAAAAAAAAAAAAAAAAAAAAAAAAAAAAAAAAAAAAAAAAATCGTAATTTTTTGGATTTGACCACCTCCGGCTCCCCTTAATCGGTAGAGCAACCCTTTCATTTCTGACTACGTTACTGAAACTTTCGTTTATTTAATTAATTTCTATCAAATTAAATTATTGCATTTGCAAAAACAGACATAATGTCTTATGGGATAACAGCAATCAGTGATTTTATAATGTTACTTGAAATCCGTCTTGATTGCAAATTTTTTTATTCATATGACCGGTTTTGCAAAAAAAAAAAAAAAAAAAATTGCAATCAAGACGGATTTTAAGTAACATTATAAATTACTGCAGGTGGCAAACTCTTTTCTACTCCACTTGCAGGGTCGATTACAGCCAGTTCGCGTTTCTTCTTAATCCATGTGGAACAGCAAAAGTCGGAGTTAGAATAAGGGGGGCTTAGAGCATCATTTTCATGTGAAAATTCTAAAAGAATTTAGTGTTAAATGCACTGCTAGCCCCGGCACCTCGCAACTGCTCACTCCTGGTAACGCACCAGAAGGCGTGTAAGCCGGCTGACTCACCTCGGCGAGCGGTCCCGCGGCGTGGTAGATGCGAGCCGTGTGGTCGATGAGCGAGGGCGGCCGAGAGACGGTGCGCAGCTCCGAGGCGATGGGGCCCGACGTGATCACGATCAGCGGCGGCCCGTTCTCGCCCTCCTCCCCCTGGCCCAGGATCTGCAAGCAGGCGGCGGCACAGTATACAGACAGGGCTCCAGCCAAAGCAGCAGCGCCATGTGTACAAGTCATTATGATAGTAGTAAACACACATACACACACTGATGAGCCAAAACATTATCACCATCTGCTTAATAGCTTGTTTGTCCGCCTTTAGAACGAAATACAGTAATGGAAATAAGTCCACAGAAGCTTACAACACGAGAGGCCAGAATGCCACTGAGAATTATCAAGAAAAACCCGAAAACGAAAGAGTCGGCACTATCCGCATATGTACATGACCACTCCCGAAAGGACATCACTCCAAGGGCAGTTCGTACCATCCTCAATCGTTCGGGCTACAGAGCCAGGGTCCCGACACGAAAGCCCCACATCAGCAAAAAGAACAGGAAGTGGTGGATGGAATTCGCGAAACAGCATGTATCCGAGACAGCAGACTTCTGGGATTCTGTATTGTTTAGTGATGAAAGCAAATTTTAATATTGTGCACAATAATGGTAGGATCTTGGTCTGGAGAAGACCGAATACAGACCTCGACCGAAACAAAGTTCAACCCACGGTGAAGCACGGAGGTGGTGGAGTGATGGTATGGGGCTGTGGGTCAGCCTCTGGTGACGGAAAATTAGTGTTTGTGGAAGGTACCGTGGACAGATTTGTGTATATGAACATTCTCAAACCCAACTTACAACAGTGTTGACACCTTGGGTCTTCCTAGAAATTATTACTTCCAACAGGAAATGATCCCAAACATACGCCGGCCGGTGTGGCCGTGCGGTTCTAGGCGCTTCAGTCTGGAACCGCGTGACCGCTACGGTCGCCGGTTCGAATCTTGCCTCGGGCATGGATGTGTGTGATGTCATTAGGTTAGTTAGGTTTAAGTAGTTCTAATTTCTAGGGAACTGATCACCACAGATGTTAAGTCCCATAGCGCTCAGAGCCATTTGAACCATTTGTTTGAACCAAACATACGGCGTAAATTGTCCGGCTGTGGTTGCTCAACAACACTCCACACACTCTTAAAACACCAGATCAGAGTCCGGACCTGAATCACATCGAACACTTGTGGAGTGAGCTGGAAACACGAGTGAGAAAACACGAAATCCGTGGTAAGGCCTCTTTGAAAAAAGCTCTCCTTCGAGAATGGGAAGCTATCACGTCGGAAACTACAAGAAAATTGGTGCATTCCGTGCCACAGAGGTTGCGAGAAGTAATACATCGGAAGGGTATGCATACGAAGTATTAAACATGTTTTGGCTTTGTTGGAAGTGTCATTTTCTGTTGGTGTATGAATACTTAATTCCCAGCGCAGTAGAGAAGTTGGCAGACGTTTTTGTATTTTGTTTTGTAAAGGCTTTTTCATTCTCGGTCTATATACCAGCACAGCTGCATTGGCGACTGGCCAATGTGTATAGTGCATATCCAATTAGTATTTTTGGTTTTCTATCGTCAATAAAGGCAGTTCACTTTCCCATGCTCTAGTGTATGAATCAACATCGCAGCGCGTCAGCAATCGTTGGCTAATATATTAAAAAAACTAAAAACTCCGCCTCGATTGCGAAAAAAGCACCTAGTGTTAAGTGATAACCCAGGTTTCGGAGTAGATAACTACACCTTCTTCAGAACACCAATAAAACCCACAAGTGCCTAAGAACACCTTTGTCAGTGATTAAAAGAACACCATAGCTATACATTTATAAACGAAAGAGTAGAAGGAAACACAAACAGTACATATGTACAAAGTCAAAACCACTGCTTAACTTAATGGTGTACGCTACACCTCACACCGGCCTATGTTCGATGGGCCGTGACCCGCCATAAACTGCAGCTACAAACGGTCGCTCACTTACAAGCCCGACCCGCTACCTATGCACATGCGCAAGACAAGGGAAGTTACATGAAAGAGCATGCGCATACGAATACGAGAAAGTTTATACACGGGTCGGGGCTAAATAGCCCATATATTCCCAACCGTGGATCAATGTATATCAGAAAATGAAATGAATAGAACAAGAGACGAGCTAAATAGGAGATGAAACCTAAAAATAACCGCACACGGTTGCTTATGCTATTAGTAGGACTTGGTCATTGACGATGTTGTCTTTAACATGTTGCAGATGATCAGATTAAGAGCAGCCGACCAGTTGCAAAGGATAAAGTAATCTTTACCTAGGTTTCAATAGATATAAATCTATCTTCTTCAGAAGACGGCCTTTTTTTTTTTTTTTTTTTTTTTTTTTTTTTTTTTTTTTTTAATGAACCTCTGCAGGAGCAGGACGACGGGTAGGGCAGGGGTCGACATCCGAAGCCTGGCCATCCCGCCGCCACGCCCAAGCAACGTGTTCGAGTTCGAGGATCGAAGGATCAGGAAGAGGATGGAGTGGGTTTGTCGATGTTGTTCTTTTTATTTCTTTATTTCTTTAATTTTTATAGCATTTTTTTTGTA
Source organism: Schistocerca piceifrons (assembly GCF_021461385.2). Taxonomy (NCBI): domain Eukaryota; kingdom Metazoa; phylum Arthropoda; class Insecta; order Orthoptera; family Acrididae; genus Schistocerca; species Schistocerca piceifrons. Next base: position 78,744,102 of record NC_060148.1, on the reverse strand, counting down.
TTATAGATTTATTTTTGGTTCATTACAAAGAAAGATCCTACAACTGCCGTAGCCGAGCGTTCGAGTCGTCTTCTCGTCTGTTGGGAGGGGTTCCCCCCTATTCCGTCCGTAGAGGATCAATATGCTCCAGGATTCCTCTCCATTTTCAGCGTCTTATACCCGGAACGCCCCAGTGAGCAGGAGGATCCGCAAATAATGAACGTAAATAGTTTGCGAAACGAGTTCTGTACTTCGGGTGGCGGCTGAAAGCTGCATGTGTCGTCATCAATAGAGACCAAAGGTCGAGTGTGCCTTTGGGAGCATCGCAAAATATGTAGTAAACGGCCATGCCTTTTAGCCAGTTAACGGCGTTCGTTCTGGTTGATGGAAAGTATACGACGTCGGGGCGCAATACGTCATCAGGGGAGACAGACTCCGGCAATCGCCGCAAGAGCAGTGCCAGCATGCGCTGCGTCAGTAGCCGGCACTCGCTGGTCGCGGCACACGTCAGCCGGTGTGCGTCCGAGTCAGCGACTGAGCATGTCGGACACAAGGGGCCGTCCCTCAGATGTATGGAATGTAGCCTCTGACGAGTAGCGAACTTCCCACTCACAACCACGTACCACAATGAACGCACCGTCGTAGGTAGAAAAGGCGTGTGTACCGCTCGCCACACCGTGTTCCAGGCAACTTCAGGATGTCTGTGGGTGACCGTATTTACAGGTTGCCGCTGCTGATAGAGGCGATAATAGTCTTTTGTGCTGGGCTTCCGCGTCGTCGGAAGTTCTGAACGTAAGTAGCTGAAGTCAATCAAGAAGTCTCTGATGTGGGTGAGTGCCGGTGAAATGTGTCCTACAGAAAGCGGGGGATGCAGAGAGTGTGGTGCCACATCCGCTATCAGGGTGCCCGACAGAGTGGCGTGGGCAGGGGTCCACGTGCGACGCATAGTGTTGAGATAAAGCGATCGCGCACGGTTATATACGTGAATTAAACCGATACCGCCCGCCCGCTGCGGCAGCGTCAGGGTGGCGTATCGGACTTTAAAAACCAGACCGGTGCTTACGAAATGTCCATATGCTGCTTGAAATCTGTCGGCCATCGTAGCTGTCAAGGGAAGGATATGCGCAAAATAGTTCAGTTTTGAGACAAGATAGGTGTTGACATAACGTGTTCTGAGGAGCATATCCAAGCGACGCAGTTTGTTGTCCTGCAGCAGAGCACGTGTCTGGTGCAGGAGCCGGCGGTACGTAGCCGCCGCTGTGCGGTGGACAGTGCTATAGAATTGCACTCCTAAACACTTGAGTACGGGCACCTTGTCAAAGGGAACCGCCGTTGTGTGGGAAATCCCCCCTCCGACATCCATGTATTTTGTCTTCTTCACGTTGATGACGCTCCCAGCGACCGCCCCGTACTGGCGTAGCCACTGTAGCGCCATATGCATTTCATCCTCTGATCTGGCCAGGAACACCACGTCATCGGCGAATGCACCACAACAAAAGGTCACGTCCCGCAAGGAGATACCAGTTAATCGCTGCCGTAGACCATGTAAAGCTGGTTCAAGCGCTGCAGCAAATAATATACCCGACAGGGAGCACCCTTGTCGCACTGACCGTCCAACAACAATGTGACCAGACTCATAACCGTTGACCATCATGAGGGAGCGCGCTCCGTGGACCAGTCGAAGGACCACCTGTGCAGACTCCGGAGAGAGGCCCATGCGATGCAAAACTGCGCGTAAGAAGCCGTGATCGACGCGGTCGAATGCGTGGTCAAAATCTACGGCGACAAGGGCGCCTCGTATTTTGCAGGCCGCCGTCAAAGCAATTACGTCGCGGTATGTTACTAGCGCCGTATGAATGTTGCCGACACCACCTAAACATGTCTGATCGGTGTGGATGGCTTTCCCGATAGCGGTGTGGAGACGCGCGCGGAGGATACGGGCGAAGATCTTGTAGTCGTTGTTGAGGAGTGTGAGTGGGCGAAAATCCTGCCACCTACAACCACCATTCGGTTTCGGGACTGGGATCAAGATGCCTTCTGTGAATTCTGTGGGGACAGTGAAATCAGGGCGGATCAGGTCTTGAAACATTTGGAGGCACTTGTCACCCGTAAGGTGGTAAAAAGTGCGGTAGAATTCCAGGGCTAAACCGTCCGGTCCAGGCGACTTGTTCGGTGCTCCACGTGCCAAGGCCGATGTCAGCTCGTCGGGTGTAATGGGCAACAGCAGACTATCATCGGGTGCCACGTCCCGAGGGGCGGGAAAATCGTGCAACAGCCCGTCATAATCACGTAGATGTCGCGGATCTTCCGTGTACGAGGTCCCATAGTGTCTGGCGAACGTGTGCGCGATGTCCGTTTGTGTCACTGCGCGGCCGCCCTCCTCCGTGTTTACCGCCGTAATGAGCTGACGTTTCCGCTGGCGCCTCTAGCGCACAATGTGATACACTGACGCTGTTTCGTTGGGGATACAGTCTTGCGCACGGATGCGGACACCGTCTAGCTGCTCTGTCCTGATGCGAAGTAGACGAGCTTTGATGCGTTGTACGGACATCTGACGTTCGGGAGACGGCGGTTGCGTCGCCAGCTCACGTAACGCTGTATAGTAAAATTCCGATGTTGCCCTTTGCCAGTTCGATCTGTCACGCCCGTAGGCCATCAAGGTCTTTCGGAGGGCAGGTTTGACACATCCCAGCCACCACAGCAACGTGGAAGCATACATGGGCAGGCGCCTGATACATCGACGCCACGTGTCACTGACTGCTCGCCGACACGCTTCCTCGCGAAGGAGGGAGACGTTCAGCGTCCACGGGCCCCTGCTGCGTCTTGTGAGTTGTCGGGGCAAGGTGACAGTGCAGATGTACGCGAGATGGTCCGTGAAGGCCGTCGGCCAGAGTTCTGCATCACCGGTTGCTGTGCGGAGGGCACGCGAGACGTATATCCGGTCCAGACGACTGGCAGAATGGCTGGTAAAGTGCGTGTATCCACTCTGGGTCCCATGATGTAAGAGCCACGTGTCGTGGAGCGCGAGGTCACGTATCAATGCTTGTAGAGCCGGGCATGGGACGTAATGCGGTATCTGGTCCTCGGGCCGCAGAACGCTGTTAAAATCGCCGCCCACTATGTAATGGTCCATATTTCCTAGCAAAAGTGGGGCCAACTCCTCCGAATAGAAGACATGCCTGTCACCACGGTGCGAATTACCGGAGGGAGAGTAGACGTTAATGAAGCGGACTCCGCCCGTTCGGCAAGTACGTCGCGTCCGTCGCGTCTATGCCATCTCGGAGAAGGATGGCCGTTCCTCCTGCGGCATCACCTACGGGTAGGCTGTACGTGGTGTAGCCATATAGGTCTAAACGCAGCTCGGGACGGACCTCCTGCAGAAGGGCAATGTCCAAGTCTGCCGCTCTGATCATGTCGTGTAACATGCGGGTCTTGACAGTGGAGTGGACACCATTTACGTTGACTGTTCCCACACGGTATGACTGAGACATATCAAGTGGCGGAGGCAGTGTGCCGGTGCAAGCCCACAGTGATCTCACACACCACACAGCCATCCATCTGCATGCTGTGCATTACTGTGCCGTATGAGTCCCTGACTGGCAGAGCCCTCCGGGCTCAATGTCAGCCATGGGCTCTGGTGGAGATATCGATGTTTGCTGTGCATCATCTGCCTCCATATCGTCTGCCCAATCACCAAGAGACGATTGTGATGTCATTGGGGGCTGGACGCTTTCACAGGAGCCCACATTTTGGGAGTCGACGCAGTGCGCCTCGTTTTCTGGGCCACCAGATTTAGGAGAGTGTTCCTTGTCTTCAGGCACCTTCTGGTGAATGATGCCACTGGAGTCCGTTGCTGTTGTGGACGAGTCAAAGAAGTCGATGTCTTCCGCCGGCTTCACATTCCTGTCCTGTTCGTCAGCTGACAATCGCCTCTTCTTGTGTCGCTTGGGTGATTTTTGCTTTCAGGTCCGTGATTCGACATCCACTGGAGGGCGGGGCTCGACACAGTCTCGGTCGCTAGGAACCCCTGTGTCTCATCCCGACAGTGACGGTGGCTGGGTGCCATCGACGCTGCGTTGGGCGGAGGCTGTAGGAACTTCTGCACCGTTGGGCTGCGGCGTCGTCGACGGCGCTGACTCTCCAACGGAGCTGGCAGCGGCTTGAGGAGGTAGCAGGTTTTGATCGTCCATCACATCATGTCGTGCCGCCTCCACATATGTTAGCGGGAGAGAGGTCATAGTGGATCGTTGGGGAAGTTCATTGCGGGGCACCTGAACGAGGCGGCGCTGCAGACACTCAGTTCTAACATGGCCTTCCTGGCCGCAGCCCGAGCAGGTCCTCGGTTGTCCATCATATATAACAATTGCGCGGCAGCCACCAACGAAAACATACGATGGAACGTGCTTCTTAAGTTCTATGCGCACTTGTCGTACCCCGTTAAGGACAGGGTACGTTTCGAACGTGTTCCATTTCTCCTCTGTGTGGCTCAGAACTGTGCCGTATGGCCGCAGCGCATCAACGACTAGGTTGGCAGGAACTTCGAACGGTACTTCAAAGATGCGGACGGTACGCACCCCCAGACCAGCATGGTCAACTCCTACCACGCTCACGTTACCGTCTGCGTGACAGAAGCGAAAGCCGTTTGCAGATCGTTGGAGTAATCTGTCGCAGGCCGCTTCGTCAATCAGTTTGAGGTACACTGTGCTGGTTACAATAGACAGATGAATTCCTATCAGTTCTTGTGGTTCTATATGCATGATGTCTCGCAGAAACCGTTCAATTTCATGGGCCTTCGGTCTCGTGTACGACGCGTTGAACGTTAGTTTAATTGTAGCTTTTCGATATGAGAACGCCATGTCGGGTCGGTACAGGTACTATACGGCAATACAACGACGCGCGCTAGCGGGTAAACAACAACACCTGCGGAGCACTGCCCGGCGCGCCGAGCCCGTCCGCACGGTAATACGGCTGAAAGCCAACTGCCTGGGGACAATGAACATCGTAATTTATACTAAGGTATGAAACATGAGTCAAGAATAAAGTTTAACATATATTAGAAAAATATTGTATTACAAGATGTGAGAAGGATTCCTGGTACTTACAGTATTACAATAACATGAAGCGATATGTCCTTATCGTTTTTACGAACATCTGCATAGCTTCATTAGTCAAATAAAATATAGCCCTGAGAACAGGGTTTGTCAGACAAATAAAATAGGTACATGGAAGTTGGAGAGCGCATAAGCGACTGAATAACATCGGCCAGCGTAGTAGCACTGCGGCCAGGGCAGGTGGCGCTCAGGTCGCGAACTATGTGCCGATTGGCGTACTGAAGTAACATTTGAAATATCAATATTAAATGCGTTCTTAAATAGAGTGACAATATGTTGTTGTTGTTGTTGTGGTCTTCAGTCCTGAGACTGGTTTGATGCAGCTCTCCATGCTACTCTATCCTGTGCAAGCTTTTTCATCTCCCAGTACCTACTGCAACCTACATCCTTCTGAATCTGCTTAGTGTATTCATCTCTTGGTCTCCCCCTACGATTTTTACCCTCCACGCTGCCCTCCAATACTAAATTGGTGATCCCTTGATGCCTCAGAACATGTCCTACCAACCGATCCCTTCTTCTGGTCAAGTTGTGCCACAAACTTCTCTTCTCCCCAATCCTATTCAATACTTCCTCATTAGTTATGTGATCTACCCATCTAATCTTCAGCATTCTTCTGTAGCACCACATTTCGAAAGCTTCAATTCTCTTCTTGTCCAAACTATTTATCGTCCATGTTTCACTTCCATACATGGCTACACTCCATACAAATACTTTCAGAAATGACTTCCTGACACTTAAATCAATACTGGATGTTAACAAATTTCTCTTCTTCAGAAACGCTTTCCTTGCCATTGCCAGCCTACATTTTATATCCTCTCTACTTCGACCATCATCGGTTATTTTGCTCCCCAAATAGCAAAACTCCTTTACTACTTTAAGTGCCTCATATCCTAATCTAATTCCCTCAGCATCACCCGACTTAATTAGACTACATTCCATTACCCTTGTTTTGCTTTTGTTGATGTCTATCTTATATCCTCCTTTCAAGACACTGTCCATTCCATGCAACTGCTCTTCCAAGTCCTTTGCTGTCTCTGACAGAATTACAATGTCATCGGCGAACCTCAAAGTTTTTATTTCTTCTCCATAAATTTTAATACCTACTCCGAATTTTTCTTTTGTTTCCTTTACTGCTTGCTCAATATACAGATTGAACAACATCGGGGAGAGGCTACAACCCTGTCTTACTCCCTTCCCAACCACTGCTTCCCTTTCATGTCCCTCGACTCTTATAACTGCCATCTGGTTTCTGTAGAAATTGTAAATAGCCTTTCGCTCCCTGTATTTTACCCTTATGGAAATCATTTAACACTCCCGTTATGACACCGTTATGACATTGTGGGAGGTATAGGAATAATAACGTAGATACATACATCAAAAAGACAGGTGGCGCTTCCGCCGTGAGTTACATGCAGTGGCCTATGCAGCCAGAATATAAAAGTTATATTACCATATTAGTGAAGCACATAGAACGTATATAAGTCAAAACTTTAAGAACAATCAGTAATGGCTCTTAAGACATAAATTACGAAACCTGGTCCACAATCCAGTTACTACATATTTTAGAATAAGAGAAAATTACATGAGGGCCGCTGTAGTGGCAGCCATACATCGTGAGAAAAACACATTATATAAAAGGTAGTGAACTGAAAGATTTGAAAGTGCATTATAGCTTCCTGAGGAAATAGACTACTGAGGTTACTAGCATTAATGTTATATATTAAACAGTACGGGTTTGAAGCCTTCGAAAAATTGTCTACAGGCAAGGTTCAACTGATCATTCAGTATATTGCCGTCTTTGAGCTCTAGATGTTTAAAAATAAATAGCTCTTCCCACAGATCTAGTCTCCGTCCTTTGACCTGAGTGTGTAGGATAACCGTGTCTTCTAACTGTTTAGGCGTATGGCCGGTTATCAAGAGGTGTTCAGCAAAAGTAGAGTTGTGAATATTCGTTCCTGTTTTACCTAATAGATGTTCTTTATATCGTGTTTTCACAGCTCTGCCAGTGTGACCAATATAATATGAGGGACTAATGAAACTATGGAGATGTTTGTAAAAACGATAAGGGCATATCGCTTCATGTTATTGTAATACTGTAAGTACCAGGAATCCTTCTCACATCTTGTAATATAATATTTTCCTAATATATGTTAAACTTTATTCTTGACTCATGTTTCATACCTTAATATAAATTACGATGTTCATTGTCCCCAGGCCGTCTTCTGAATAAGATAGATTTATATCTATTGAAACCTAGGTAAAGATTACTTTATCCTTTGCAACTGGTCGGCTGCTCTTAATCTGATTACGTGGAACCGTTGCTGTTGCGCAGCTATGTTTAAAGTAATGTTGCAGATGCTTAAAGATCTGCATTTCTTCCAAAACATCCGGTTTTAAGCCCTTAACCTCGGCATGAAGTAACTCGATATTATTGGAGGGCTCGGCGCTTGAGCCGTTTGCACAAGGTGTTCCGCATAAGTAGAGCCCTTTCAGTACCGTCTCCGCTTTTAGTAGGGATATGCTCTTTATATACCTGAGACCCAGAGCTCGCCCGGTTACCCGATGTAAGATTTTGGACAATCCGCGAATGTAATTTTATATACTCCTGATTGGGAAAGTTTATCGCTATTACTACGCAAGGAGTGAATTAAATCCCTATGTAAACTACTATTAGTAGAATATGCGACTCTGAAACTTTCCCAATCAGGATGCCTGTCACCTTGACTGCTAGTGATACGAGGCCGTTGGGATCCAGCATGGCGTTCCGTATTACCCTCCTGAACCCACCGATTCCATATTCTGCTAACAGTCATTGGATCTCGACCAACGCGAGCAGCAATGTCGCGATACGATAAACCGCAATCGCGATAGGCTACAATCCGACCATTATCAAAGTCGGATACGTGATGGTGCGCATGTCTGCTCCTTAGACGAGGCATCACAACAACGTTTCACCAGGCAACGCCGGTCGACTGCTGTTTGTGTATGAGAAATCGGTTGGAAACTTCCCCCATGTCAGCACGTTGTAGGTGTCGCCACCGGCGCCAACCATGTGTGAATGCTCAGAAAAGCTAACCATTTGCACATCACAGCATCTTCTTCCTGTCTATTAAATTTCGTGTTTGTAGCACGTCATCTTCGTGGTGTAGCAATTTTAATGGCAGTATATTACTTGTATAACAGCGACTGTGGAAAAGAGGCTTAAAAACGAAAAAGACAACATGTAAAAATAAAGGTATTTCAGACTTCGTGAAACACGAATGTGAATCAATTACATACAAGTGGTAAGGCAAGGGATAGCGATTTGCACTCCTCTACACCTCCCGCCGTCTTGAACCCCCTCACCCCCTGGTTGCTCCTCTCCTCTCCCATCCTCGCCCCCTGCCCCGTCTTCACCGTTGTGTCCCCCCTACCCTCCATCTCTACACCCTCCATCTCCTTTCCCAAGGTGGCTTCCGTCAACTCCCCCTCCCGGATGATGCCCTCTCTCCCTCCATTTATCCTTCCTATCAACTCTGATCCTCCCTCCCCCTCCTTTCCTCTGTCCTTTCCCTGGGCTCCCTCTTCCCCCCCCCCCTTCCGTCCTGTTTCCTCCCCACTACACCTCTCCCTACCTCCCTTCTCCCCCCCAGTCCTTTTGTATTCCCCTCCTCTGCCTACCCCCCTCCCTGTCGCGTCTGCCCCCCACCCCTCTTATGGGTCCTCATCCTCCATCAGCTCCTTTCCCGGTTCCCCCCCCCTTTCGCTTTTACTCTCCTTTCCCCCCTTTTTGTTTTCCCATCTCCTGTTCAGTTTCCCCCCACCTGCTCTCGCTGTGGTGTCACCTTTGCCGACTTTTTCGTGCTGTGTTCTAGTGACTATTCAGTGTTGTGTTGCGAACAGAAACCATGCTGTCGCTGGGTGTGCGTTTTATATACTTTGCGAACAGAATCCAGACTGTTGCCGTGTTTTTTTTTAATTGTCTATTGTTTCCCCTGTCTGCTCCGTATGTATTTTTATTCGCTTCATCATCCCTCTGTTGTTTGTTTTCATTTCCCCATTTTCTTTTCACCTTGTTACTCAATGAGTCCCCGATTTTATCGCCTGTTTTTTATTATTATTTATTCTCCTGCTCTTTGTCAGAAAACCTGTAGGCTGCAGAGCGGCGTCCTAAGCTGCTGCCAGCCCGCCCCCTTCGGGGGGAATTGAAATTCAATAAAGGAAAAAAAAAAAAAAAAAAAAAAAGATAGCGATTTGCACACATACAGATGGCGTTAGTACCGCGTACTCAAGGTATAAAAGGGCAGTGAATTGGCTGAGTTGTCATAAGTAGTCAGGTGATTCATCTCAAAAGGCTTCTATGCCAGTGGAAGTTGAAAAAAAAAATAAAAAAAGACAGCGCAGAGTTTTCTTGTTTGGGAAAGCAAATAAAAGTGCCATTAATGAATAACTTCATAGTCAGCGCCAAGCATTCACCGCGGGACACAAAGATATTGGGCATCTTTGGTCGAAATTCAAAGATATTATCCACCATGTGCTAGAGAAGTATGTGCCTAGCAAAAGTATAGGGGAGGGAAAGGATCCACCTTGGTACAACAAACATATTAGGAAGTTGCCGAGAAAGCAGAGAATTTTGCAAAATCGTTTCAAACGTAGTCAATGTCCCGCTGACAAACAGAAATTATGCGAAATGAAAGCAGCTGTCAAAACGTCAATGAGAAAGTCTTTTAACGAATTTGAAAGCAGTATTTTATCTGCAGATTCTAAAAATAACTCCAAACAATTTTGGTCGTACATAAAATCTATGAACGCTACAAATAATTCAATACCTTCTCTTGCTGAAAATGGTTCAAATGGCTCTGAGCACTATGGGACTTAACTTCTAAGGTCATCAGTCCCCTAAAACTTAGAACCACTTAAAACCTAACTAACCTAAGGACATCATACACATCCATGCCCGAGGCAGGATTCGAACCTGCGACCGTAGCGGTCGCGCAGCGCCAGACTGTAGCGCCTAGAACCGCACGGCCACCCCGACCGGCTTCTCTTGCTGACAGTACGGGTAACGTAACTGATGATGATAACCAAAAGGCCGAAATTCTAAACATAGCTTTCAAAAACTCGTTTACGGTAGAGGACTGCAGCACCATTCCCCCTTTCAGTTATCGAACAAACGCAAGGATGTCTGACATAGTGTTTAGTGTATCTGGGATTGTAAAACAGTTAAGATCCTTAGACGCCAGGAAGGCATCTAGCCCAGACGATATCCCCGTAAGATTTTATGTTGACTATGCTACAAATATAGCACCATTCTTATCCATCATCTATCAGAGATCATTGGAACAGCGGAAAGTTCCACGGGACTGGAAGAAGGCCCAGGTCATAGCAATCTATAAAAAGGGTATGAAATCGGATTCACATAATTACCGGCCCATTTCTGTGAATCGATTTGTTGTAGACTCATGGAACATATTTTGAGTTCAGACATAATGACCTTTCTAGACTCTGAGAAGCTCATCAGCAGAAACCAGCGCAGTTTTTGGAAACAGCTGGCCCTCTTTGTGCATGACATACCAGCTGGCCCTCTTTGTGCATGATATACAACAGGTTCTAGATACCGGCTCCCAGGTTGATGCCGTATTTCTCGACTTTCGAAAGGCGTTCGACTCAGTTCTGCACTTTCGCTTGTTGAAAAAAAATGCGCGCTTACGGTCTATCCGATGACATATGCGGTTGGATGGAAAGTTTGCTAAAAGACAGAGAGCAGTATGTCGTCCTGAACGGGGTGACTTCAACAGAAACAAGTGTAACTTAAGGTGTGCCCCAGGGCAGTATAATAGGTCCGCTGTCTTTCACGATTTACATAAACGATCTGGTTGATGGTATTGACAGCGGCATTAGACTGTTTGCCGATGATGCTGTAGTCTACAGGACAGTAGTATCACACGAATGTTGTGAACAAATCAGTGAGGATTTGCAGAAAATAAAAGCGTGGTGTAATGACTGGCAGTTATCTCTCAGTATTAGTAAGTGTAACCTACTGCGTATAATAAGGCGAAAATCCCCATTGATATACGAGTACAAAATAAATGACCAGTCTTTGGAAGCGGTAACATCCGTCAGGTATATGGGTATGACTATTCGAAATGATCCCAAATGGAACGATCAGATTACACAAGTAACGGGTAAGGCGAACTCTAGATTGGTAGAATCCTGAAGCGATGCAGTCCCTCGACAAAGGAAATAGCTTACAATACGTTAGTTCGTCCAGCCTTAGAGTATTGTTCGTCTGTATGGGACCCTTACCGGTTGGGTCTGATTCAAGAGATTGAGAAGGTCCAATGAAGAGCGGCAAGATTCGTGACTGGTGCATTTAGCCATTGCGAGAGCGTTACAAACCTGATAGAAAGTTTGAAGTGGGACACACTTGCAGATACACGGCGCGCTAAGCGGAAGGAGCTGCTCACTAAATTTCGAAATCCGATCTCTGCTGAGGATGTAGAGCATATATTATTACGATCAACTTTCAGATCGTGCAACGATCGCCATTCAGAGATAACGGAAATTAGAGCTCGCACTGAGGCGTTCAGGCCGGCCGCGGTGCCCGTGCGGTTCAAGGCGCTACAGTCTGGAACCGTGCGACTACTACGGTCGCAGGTTCGAATCCTGCCTCGGGCAACGATGTGTGTGGTGTCCTTAGGTTAGTTAGGTTTAAGTAGTTCCGAGTTCTAGGGGACTGATGACCTCAGATGAGAAGTTAAGTCCCATAGTGCTCAGAGCCATTTGAACCATTTTGAGGCCACTCAGACAGTCGTTTTTCCCTCGCACGATCCGCGAGTGGAACAGACGGGGGGAAAAATGACTTTGGCGCGAATTGTCCCCTCCGCCACACACCGCTTGGTGGCTAGCGGAGTATATCTGTAGATGTAGAAGGTTTCTGACGTGCTTATGGCCGCACGACAGCAATTAACAGACGCTGAACACAGACAGGTAGTGTGGCAGCTAGACGCGCGGGACATTCTATTTCGGAAAACGTGAGGTAATTCAGCCACAGTGTCAAGAGTGTGATGGTAATATCACATTTCAGGCATTACCTCTCACCACGGACAACGCAGTGGCCGACGGCCTTCACTTAACGACCGAGAGCAGCGGCGTTTACGTAGAGTTGTCACTCCTGACAGACAGGCAACAGTGCGTGACAGAACTGCAGAAATCAATGTGGGACGTGCAACGAAAGTATCCGTTGGGACAGTGTGGCAAAATTTGGCGCTAATGGCCTATGGCTCCAGACAACTAATGCGAGTGCCTTTGCTAACGGCACGACATCGCCTGCAGCACCTCCCCTCGGCACGTGACAATATGGCAATAATTACTTTTGGCTACTTCGAGACCATTTGCCGCCATTTGTGGGCTTCATGTTCCCAAACAACGATGGCTAGAGGTCTGTGCGGATGCGGATATCCGCAGTATTTGTTACTTGGCGACCGGCGCGGATATCCGCGGGTCATCTGCGGATAATGAGCAAGGCATCTGCCCAGTACGTATGTTGCAATGTTAGTTGAAAACTTGCAGTCTGTTGACATTCTTGGAATCTTGCAGGGCGCGGCTAGAGCGGATGTCTGTTGCCCTCAGCCGCTGGCTACGACCGACGTAGCTGTACCCAACAGACCTGCACCTAATCCGTTTCCGCGACCGTGTCTTTTGTGTGGCCTGTGAAGTGCTCTCTGGGTGGCAAACCTGCCCACTGTCTACCATCAGATGGTTAGAGCGTCTGCCATGTAAGCAGGAGATCCAGGGTTCGAGTCCCGGTCGAGGCTCACATTTTCATCTGTCCCCGTTGGCGTATGTCAACGCCTGTAAGCAACTAAGGGCGTTCATTTCATTGTAATTTCATTCTAACGAGCTGCACGGTCCCCGATGGTATCTGTTCTTTCGGACATGTCCAAATGAACAGATACCATCTTAGTATTTATAAAAAGTAGTTAAGTTGTCGCAGAAATGGCACCCTGACAATAACTACGTCATTACATACCATAATTCTAAGTACTACTGTCTATTACTATTAATTAGTCATTCAAAACTTAAATATATGCGGATACGGATAACTTGCGGATGCGGATTAATTGCCGCGGTTGTGTATTAGGACCTTGCGGATGCGGTGGAGATGCGGATTGCACTTTTCTTATCTGCGCAGACCTGTAATGATGGCACATCATCGGGCCACAACTGTTGGTGATTGAAGAAATGGATCCCAACGGCTGGAGGACTATGGCCTGGTCAGATGAGTCCTGGTTAGATTTGGTAAGAGCTGACGGTAGGGTTGCAGGGTTCGAGTGTGGTGCACACCCCACCAGGCTATCGTCCCAAGTTTTGACGATGACACTGTCCAAGCTGATGGTGGCTCCACGACGGTGTGGGCTGTGTTTATATGGAATGTGTTGTAACTGCAACCAGGGCGGTCGCGGAGTAGCACTGACGAAAGGCACGGCGGGACCCGCGGAGAGGCCCGCGAATAACAACACGACGGAAACGGACGGACACGACCGACGTAGGACAGAACAAATACGACAAGACCGAACAACTGAGTCACAAGGAAACAAACTCGTAAACGAACCAGGAAGAAAGTAGTCTAGCGCAAGCGAGCTGTAAACCGACGTAAACGAGATTAGACCGAATGGATGAGCCTTTTTATTCTTTATTGTGATTTCATTCCCCTGCTCCATATGGGCAGAGGAGAGCTGTCAGCGGCACAATCCACCGCTCTTCAGCCAAGTGACATGAACTTAAAATAAGAAGAAAATGTTACATACATAAGGCGATAAAGGGGAACTTAAAACAGAATAATGGGAGAAAATGGAGGTAAAAAATAGACTAACACGGAGAAGTTCATGGAGGACAGTTAAAAAAAGTCACCAGAAAGTTAAAAAACACAGCTGGCGGATTCTTCACAACTCACAGAAGTCACTGAAAGGACACGCACACATGGAAAGTCGGCCACAGAGGTAAAAACACTCTGGAACAACATACTTAAAACCCACTTCTAGCACACACGACGAAGAAGAAAACTGCCAGGCGGGACCTGCCGGGGGAAAGGTCAGAGAGGACGGAAAAGGAGGGGAGAGCGAGGGGCAGCAGGGGAAGCGGTGGGATGAAGAGAGGAGGGGAGTCAGCAGGGACACGTGGGGTGGGAGATGAAGAGGGAAGACAGGGCAGGAGGGAGTGCAGAGACACTGAAAGGGGGCACAAGAGAGGCAGGGGGAGTAGGAGGGGGAAGCCACTCAGGAGGAGGGAGGGGGAGGAGAGGGAGCCCTGAGGAGGAGGCAGGAAGATGGGGTTAGAGTTGGTAGGAGGGTAGATGTCAGGGCGAAGCTCATCATCCGGGAGGGGTGGTCGGTGGAAGTTGTGTTGCGAAAGGAGATTAAGGGTGTGGAGAGGGCGAGAGCGTGGGACACAACGGTAAAGGCGCGGCAACTGGTGAAACACGTATGTAACGTAGCAGCGATGGCGAGGCATTGCAGCGTCTCTGACCAGAGAGTATGCACTTGACCGCGCGAGTGTTACGAGCAGTACTCTGTCAGTAGTTGTTGCGAGCGGTTCGCAGTCAGTAGCTCTGTTCAGTTGCGTCCAGTACGCTAGTAGTCGTCATGCAGAGCGGTCGGTCAGTGGTAGCAGCCCAGTGCGGTTGTGTGATGTAGGCGGTCGGCAACACTGGTCAAGATGCTGAATGAGGTATACTGTTAATTAATATAATCATTAGATAATGTAAAATTTATTTATTGTAATTAATCTCCAACAAGTCCCCCAATAATAATTTTGATTTCAAAAGCATTTTTTCAAAAAATTAATTTTTTATTGAACTAAAGATTTCGTTGCACTTCCCATTTCATTCCACTTCTTTTGAAGAAAAATTTCAATAAAATCACAGAAAAAAGGAATATTATTATTTGCAATGCAGTTCCTCCAAGCCGTGCGCACGAATAAGAGCAGAAATTTGACATCCAGTTACAATGAGGTAAGACTTTAATTCTGATTGTTTTACACAGGGCCAAAGACCGATGTTTCGGTTTAATTGAATTTTCTTATCACTGAATTGACCTTAATTTTTTCTGAAGAACTTATGTTTGAGTCAGATTGATAATTTTTGTTTAATTGTCATTGTCAGTACATTTCATTGTGGGCAGGTTACGCTTAGCGCAATGTCCATTAGCATTCCTAAATAATATTGTCATTACTTTAAAATTTCGGTGGGAAGGTTATACTCGGCTCCCATTTGTATTAAGTATTGTCATTCATTTTCTTTTAAATTTTTGTGGGGAGGTTACACTTGGCGACACCCAGTCCAGGATCGTATTTCGTTGAGAATCTTTTGAAAAACAGTCAGATATCTGCTCTTATTTGCTTAGATATAGTTAGGATTTGGCGCTACGCTTTTACTAATCTTGTGACTTTCTTTCTACAGGTCAACGGCAATTCGTTGCTCTGTTGTATTTGTTTGTTGCCTTTCTGTATTTGTGCTTATTTCTTTTGTGAATAATTGTGACTATTGTGAAAATGCCGCGAAAGACTATGAATAGTGTATCGCGAGGTATTTTGAATGAAATTACCGACTTAAACAGCGTGACCGATAGTAATTGTGACACGCAGTGTAACGATGACAATCCTGCGTTCACTAACAATCAGTGCATCCCAACCACTAGTGATGACTTTTACCTTGATAATGAACAAACGAACTCAATTGTCTCGTCTGTTAATTTGACGACAATTGATGACGTAGAACGCTCTATTGTAATGAGCGCTGCCGAGCTTAACACACTCGATTTGGAAAATTCAAGTAACGCACAGACAAATTTGTCTAATGAAAATGAACAGGATGCACAAAGTAGGACGGATTTATTTAATTCCGAAATAGTGTCTGACAGTGTACATCCGACTGATAATCCTTTTTGTAAATTGCAGAATGACCAAATGGTCACACAAAGCGCGACAATTCCAGGTACACAATCAAACAGCACAGATAATGGAGTAGGTAATGTTAGTTTGGATCAGTTTATGGCAATAATGCTACAGTTTAGGAACGAACTTATTGAAATGTTCAAACAGCGGAAGGAAATGATAAATAATTGTTTCAAACAATTTAATGAAAAACTTGATGAGCAGAACAAACGACTGGAAGAAGAGAACAAACAATTTAGAGAACGGAACAAACAATTTTCTGAAAGTATTAAACAGCCGAGAGAAGAACACGATAACCTTAATGAACAGAACAAACAAGCTAGCGAACAGATTACAGGTGTTACCATGCAATGCCAGGACATTAAAGAACAATTACGTGTGAATACTAAGACTTGTGCTAATAACAGTAATGAAAAAGTTGGCACTGTTGCACAAGAATTAAATAGTACACGTGTAAGCACAACAGAATTACATAAAGACAAGATTAATGCAGTCACTGAACAATGTTCAGCAAACGCAACACTGATACACGAAATTAATGCAGTCACTGAACAATGCCCTAAAAACGAAGTACAGATTCGCGACGAAATTAATTTAAAGTCAGTGGAAGTTTCACACACTCCGAATACGGAAGCTGACGAGAAATTTGAACGTCAGAACAACCAAATTGACGAAAGTAGTAAAGTAACAGAATTAACAATTATTTCGGTCACCAATACGTCACAGAACCCGCCACGTTGCGAAGATTTGTCAGACTTACGCAGCGCGTATAATGTGAGCAATTTACAGAGACTACGCGAATTAAAATCCGAAAAGCCACGCGACTTGAAATCTGAAAAGCTACGCAACTTGAAATCCGAAATGACACAGACGAACAGATTCACACACAAACCTGAACGTGTTATCAAACTGAGTGACGAGAACGTAGATTTCGAGCAATTTGCATTTGTAAGAAAATCTAAGGAATTTAATAATGACAGAACACAGGTACACGCTTTGAGCTGTATACGACAATTTATCTTTGTACATTCACCGCTATTGCCTGTAACGCAGAAGCTAGCTTTGAACCAGATGCGACAATTTATTTTTGTATTTACAACAGCATTGCCTATAATGAAGAAACTAGAATTAGCATGCAGACAGCAATTTATTTCTGAATTTGTACCGCCATTGCAGTGCGTAATAGACCTCAGGGGATTCATTACGCTTTAATGAATATGTGCCGTAGCGAGCATAGGGCCCCGAGCTGTAGTAGTGCTGTTTCATCTTTAGTTTTCTGCACTGCTGCCTTTTCTTCTACTATCCTTTATATCTATCAAAACTGCTCTTTAACTATTGCTCTACCTAGAATTAAGAAAAATGACTAAAGAAAACCCGATGTGACAAATTTTTACCGAATGTGACAATTTTCATTAGGCACTCCAGAATCACGAGAACTTAAACAACAGATAAAAATCGTAATCATCAGTATGTGTAAAATTATCAGCAATAGCAAACCACATTTTGGTAACAATATATGTTTTTCGCTACAATAGCATGAAATTCAACCGCTTAGCATACCTAACCAACAATGCAGTCTACAAGGTCAACCAAACTTTAATGTTTCGCCGCGTGCACGTATAGTCCCAGCTCCAACAAATAGTAACGCATGGCAGCAAAGAAATAACTACGTACAGATAACACACTATTTCAACTCGTATCGCAATGCGCCGTATAGAAATTACTATCATGACAGACGTAAAAAAAATGATGAGCACATTTTTCAGCGTACATTTAATAACAGTCGATCTTATGAGCAGCAACAACATCAGCAACAACGAATAATCATGAATGAAACAGACAATAGGTGTCATCCATAGCGTAACACGTCAGTAAGAGATAACAGAACAGTTCATATAGTGGATATGCCACAACATTCTCCCATAAATAACAGCACGTACGATAGAATTTAACCAGATACAGCACAGATTGCATATTACAGTAACGCAAACATTACTTTTGACACGCAGAATTTTGCTCACGAGAATGTTATTTGTAACATGCTTTGTTGAATGCTCCACTTTTATCGCACCCAGATCTTACCAGAAATTTTTCCATTGCCACTGACAGTTCCAATACCGCTTTAGGCGTACACATTTTCCAGGAAATTGAAGAAGATGGTTCTACAGTAATTAAAAACATCGCATTTGCAAGCCGCATTTTGTCACCCGCTGAACGAAATTATTCTGTTACAGAACTTGAAACATTATGTGTTGTATGGGCTTTTACGAGATTTGGGCACTTTCTTTATGGCAGACATACCACTGTTTACACAGACCATAGAGCTATACAATTTTTGCTTTCAGCTAAATTTACTCACGACAGATTAAGCAGATGGAAACTATATTTATAGGAATTTAATTTTACAATAGTTCACATTCCCGGCACACAAAATGTTATAGCAGACGCACTATCGCGTTCTCTGAGCAACAATCAGCAAGACGTAGCAACCAACTTCTGCAAAACAAATTTCAGTGTCATGTACATTCAGCAAGTTGCATTTGAAAACTTTATTTCATCGTCATTACAGGACATAGCAAAGGAGCAAAATAAAGACAATGTGTGGAAAGAAATTAAACACCTTTGGCAAGATAGGAAAAATGTTACGATTAGAAACCATTACACTGTACGCAATGACACTCTGTTTCGCCGCTCTCATCCTGACAGCAACAACTGGTTATTATGCATTCCTGACGAACTGGTTAACAAATTAATCTGGTACACTCATTTAAGTTACGCACATTACGGAGCACGAAAATGTTTTCTTATACTGAGACAGAACTGTTATTTTACCAACATGGAGAAACGTATACGACGAGTTTTAGCGTCTAGTAAAATTTGCCAGAAAGCTAAATCAGACACCACTTCACATATTCCTCCTTTATATCCCATTATACCTGTTAAGTTAAGACACATGGCCGCTGTAGACATTTTTGGTCCGATTCCGAGAACTAACAGAGGTTTTTGCTACATCTTTGTCGCTGTTGAGCTCACTTCAAAATTTGTTACTTTCACTCCGTTACGCAAAGCTACTGCTAAAACTGTTTCAAAAGCATTTGTAAAACATTTTCTATCTTATGTAGGGCATGTGATGAGAGTAATTTCTGACAATGGATCTCAATTTCGTAGTGGCGTATGGACACGCATGTTACGAGCCAGAAACATTTCTCCGATCTATATATCCAAGTGCCACGCTTCTTCGAACCCCTGTGAAAGATTAATGAAAGAAATTGGTAAACTGTGCCGAATATACTGCCACAAAAGACATATTGATTGGGATACACACATACTCTCATTCCAAGATGTAATTAATTCCATTCCAAATGAATCCACTATGCTATCTCCGTCTGTTATACTGAAAAACGTTGAACCACCAAACAAAATTAAAGAATTAGTAAAATTCCCCAAATGTCGGCGAATAAGACACCACGAAATAATTGACATTGCGCTGAACAACATCAAACGTGCCGCAGAGCGCCGGAGAAGACAGCAAAAACAGGTTTGTAGACGCCGAGACTTTCACGTTGGACAGAAGATACTAGTACGTACACACTATTTATCCAGCAAATTAAAAGGTAAGTACAGTAAATTTGAACTTCCATACGCAGGTCCGTATCGGATTCGCAGCATCCCTCACCCCAATGTTGTACACGTCTAAACTTTGAGAACCAGAAAATCGAAAGGCAATCACCATATCTCAAACATTAAACCGTTTATTGAGTGAAACCACTGTATGATTCAACACACTATGATGCCATTTACTAATGCAATTATTTCACCTGACTAATTACTGATGATTATCGTATTTTTTCTTGGCAAGTGCCCGGCAAGGTAAGGTTAGCAGGTCGCTTTTCTTGTCGTTACACATCAGACCGTGCATATTTTTCCAGATGAACTTACGTATTTTATGAATAATTATGCAATTCTATGTAATGACGTATTAATTTTATCAAATTCTCTCTCCATTAAAGTCTTTAATTCTCGCCTCGACGAACTACACTACATACAAGCTGAACACAACGAACGTCACATTTTGTCTTTTTTATGTACGATTGTATTCCAGTTTTGTTTATATGCACTGTGAAATAGTTAAGATATAACACACCAGTCGACTTTGACATTTTTTGCCTTATGACATCTCAACATCGTGACTGTTTTACATTTTTTGCTGCTGCATTGTGATATTCTGTGTACATTTTTGCATCTGAACACTGTCAACGTCTTTGACATATTACGTTTTCTGTCATGTTATGCTGTATGCTTAATTGTGTCACCATTAACTAGTCATTATCTAGTGGGTATGTGATTTAAATGCAAGACATTAATCTTTGTTCATGAATTTCAGAAAGAAATGATGCGTGTAAGAAATAAATTTAATATAAATGGGAATTTCACCTACGGAATAAACGATAGAAGATGCAATAACTTTATGGGGAAGAGTAAATGGATCAGGATTAACAAGCACTAACAAGAATATACTATACTCATCGTAGAATAGCAGTCTTAACTAATTTTTTCTTTCAGAATACAAGGTGATTGATGCAGGCTGTCAGAGAGAACTACACATCTTAGTTTTAGTGATGAAATATGCTAGAGATAAGGAATAGTTGTATAATGAGTAATGAAGTGATTTTTTGCAGATGATAATGAATACTGATGAATAATGATGAAGGAAATGGTATTATGGATAATGAAGTGATGGATAATGAAGTTTTTTCTTTACAGATGAGGATAATGTTGAAGTTATGTATTTATGCTATGTAGTTATTTAAGTATTTGTTGCAGTTTGTTTTGACAGCAGGTGTTATATTGCATAGTAGGATGACGGAAAGTTTTGGAAAGGACAGCTATGGAACACATTTTTATACACATTTCACTACCTGTTAATTCGAAGTTCACTACTTTTCAGCATAGTGTGCGTTTCTTCTTTCAGGTCAATAGTCCATTTTGTATTTTTTTTTCAGGAGAAGCTTTTCATGATACTTACTAAACCTGTTACTTATATACCTGTTCTAGTACTTGCATTTTTATTTTTACCCATTTGTGTTTATCATTTATGAATGAGATCACATATACTGCCTTGTTACATAACCTTGCTACAGCTGACTCATGACGAATGACGTTACCTATCCTCATTTGCAGCAATAGGTCAAAAGCAAATAGTGTTATGCCTCACCAATTAATTATCGATCCCAACACAATGCATTGCTAAAAGAGGTATTACCAGTCCCACATAATGTCACTAGTTTATGATAATTCTGAATAATACTGATTAGCTCTGAATAGTATGTCACTTGAGTAATGACTTCTTAATGAGACAAAAAAAAGTATATATTTAAAATAATGCTTTGTCACTAGCTAATAACTGCCACTGTTTATTGTAATGAGACTACTTATAATGCCCATGATTATTAATGCTATGACTGTAATTAACTGATTTTAATAATGACTTTGTAATGATCTGAATACTACTGAATGAGGAACACTATTTATTGTAATGAGACTACTTATAATGCCCATGATTATTAATGCTATGACTGTAATTAACTGATTTTAATAATGAATGTTGTTACTTTGTTATTGGAGATGAATGCGATTGTTTAATAATGCTTTGTAATTAGAAGAAGGCTAATGATTCTTACTATATTAGAATGACAAATGATTAATTAACTGTAATTAGGAAAAAGCTAATGATTATTACTATTGAAATGACAAATGATTAATTAACTGACACATAATTAATTAACTATGCTATACTTTGTAACTGGAAAAGAATATGATTCTTACTATATTGAAATGACAAATGATGCTATGCTTTGTAATTAGAAGGCTAATGAATCTTAATTACTGTTTAATAATTCTTTGTAATTAGGAGAAGGCTAATGATTAATACTATATTGGAATGACAAATAATTAATTAACTATACCATACTTTGTAACTGGAAAAGAATGCGACTGTTTCATAATGCTTTGTAATTAGGAAAAGGCTAAAGATTAATACTATATTGGAATGACAAATAATTAATTAACTATACCATACTTTGTAACTGGAAAAGAATGTGATTGTTTCATAATGCTTTGTAATTAGGAAAAAGCTAATGATTATTACTATTGGAATGACAAATGATTAATTAGTTATGCTATGCTTTGTAATTGAAAAAGAATGCGATTGTTTCATAATGCTTTGTAATTAGGAGAAGGCTGATAATTCTTACTATATTGAAATGACAAATAATTAATTAACTATGCCATACTTTGTAACTGGAAAAGAATGTGATTATTTCATAATGCTTTGTAACTAGGAAAAGAAGGTTACTGATTCTATGTAAAACAATTAATGAACATTTTGCTGTAATACTACATACATGGTACAGAGATGTTCAATAACTGGGCTATGAATGCCGCAAACTACTAATGAAGACTGTAATTGTCAATATTATGTGACTTAATGTCCTTTACCTTATGAGCTAACTACCCTGAATTACTGCAATGTCCATTTGTCCTGTTTATCCTAGTGATCATGGAGCACTATATTTGGTTTTGCACTAATTCTACGTTGGTGTGCCTTGTAAGAGCGTGGTGTTGACACGACATGCTGTCCACCACCGTGAGCAATGAAGACGTTATTATGGTCCCACCGTTTGGTGTACCTAATGTACTGCCAAAATGAGAACATGGAACATTACTACGACAGTTCAGTGTCTTGGCTACACTGATAAATTCTGATGGGAAAAGAACTTCAAATTGTGTCACTTGGTGTTGTACTTCTGTGGAAAGATATGGACTTTCAGAACAGCTGTGTGCAATCTAAAGTGCTACAACCATGATGCAATCCTTCCCTTTCCTATCCTAATTCTTGTCACATAGTGAAAATCATTTTTTTTTGCTAACATTATTTATGTTCATGGCTATACACTTTTTTCGATTCGCTGAACTCCAGTGCGAGTACACTTATGGCACTGGTCGACATGATGTTTTGCCATTATGTTTATTTGTTGTGAAAATGCTAAAGACATTTTTTCAGTGCGTGTGCACTTTGGACATGATTTTTTTGCTATTATGTTTATTTATTGCCAAAATGCTAAAGACATTTTTTCGAATTGTTCTCAAGTACAGTATGTGCACTCTTGTCTTTTATATTGTGTATACATTTTTTATTTTAAGGATATGTTTTGAACTACAGTGCATGTGCACTTATGTTAGGTGTTCATATGTTTTCTACTGAACTTCAGTGCCTGTGCACTTTTCTCATTTTTCAATATGATTTGTACTATTCTGTATATTCAATACTTCAATGCGTATGCACTTATGTCATTTGTTACTAATTGTATATACATTTCATCATTTACTGATATGTTCTCAACTGCAGTGCATGTGCACTCATGTCACTTGTCAACATAATATTTTTTGCCAGTCTGTTTATTTGTTCTGAATATGCCAAAGAATTTTTTCAGTGCGTGTGCACTTTGTTATCTGTCAAATAATTTGTATATACATTTTTCTGATTTGCTACTATCTTTTGTACTGACATTTTGTCTTTGTCTGATATATTTTGTACTCTGTGCATGTGCACCACATTTAATTCATGTATCTAAACATTCTGTAAATTGTACAAGTTGACTAATTAATGAAAAATTTTGCCGCGCTTGGCAAGTCCAAATGACTCACCATCGCTGCCAAATTTTTGCCCCCCCAGTGGAGGGTTATGAAACACGTATATAACGTAGCAGCGATGGCGAGGCATTGCAGCGTCTCTGACCAGAGAGTCTGCGCTTGACCGCGCGAGTGTTGCGAGCAGTTCGCTAGTTGTCGCTATGCAGAGCAGTACTCTGTCAGTAGCAGTTTGCGAGTCTGTAGCTCTGTTCAGTGGCGTGCAGTACGCTAGTAGTCGTCATGCAGAGCGGTCGGTCAGTAGTAGCAGCCCAGTGCGGTTGTGTGATGTAGGCGGTCGGCAACACTGGTCAAGATGCTGAATGAGGTATACTGTTAATTAATATAATCATTAGATAATGTAAAATTTATTTATTGTAATTAATCTCCAACAAGTCCCCCAATAATAATTTTGATTTCAAAAGCATTTTTTCAAAAAATTAATTTTTTATTGAACTAAAGATTTCGTTGCACTTCCCATTTCATTCCACTTCTTTTGAAGAAAAATTTCAATAAAATCACAGAAAAAAGGAATATTATTATTTGCAATGCAGTTCCTCCAAGCCGTGCGCACGAATAAGAGCAGAAATTTGACATCCAGTTACAATGAGGTAAGACTTTAATTCTGATTGTTTTACACAGGGCCAAAGACCGATGTTTCGGTTTAATTGAATTTTCTTATCACTGAATTAACCTTAATTTTTTCTGAAGAACTTATATTTGAGTCAGATTGATAATTTTTGTTTAATTGTCATTGTCAGTACATTTCATTGTGGGCAGGTTACGCTTAGCGCAATGTCCATTAGCATTCCTAAATAATATTGTCATTACTTTAAAATTTCGGTGGGAAGGTTATACTCGGCTCCCATTTGTATTAAGTATTGTCATTCATTTTCTTTTAAATTTTTGTGGGGAGGTTACACTGGTTAGGGATGGTGAGGAAGGGAGACACCAGGGGTTGAGGGGGATCAGGGCGGCGGACACTATATAGTCTACATCTACATCTACATCCATACTCCGCAAGCCGCCTGACGGTGTGTGGCGGAGGGTACCCTGAGTACCTCTATCGGTACTTGACTTCCGCAAGGCGTTCGATACAGTTCCCCCACAGTCGTTTAATGAACAAAGTAAGATCATATGGACTATCAGACCAATTGTGAGATTGTATTGAGGAGTTCCTAGATAACAGAACGCAGCATGTCATTCTCAATGGAGAGAAGTCTTCCGAAGTAAGCGATTTCAGGTGTGCCACAGGGGAGTGTCATGGGACCGTTGCTGTTCACAATATACATAAATGACCTGGTGGATGACATCGGAAGTTCACTGAGACTTTTTGCAGATGATGCTGTGGTGTACCAAGAGGTTGTAACATGGAAAATTGTAATGAAATGCAGGAGGATCTGCATCGAATTGACGCATGGTGCAGGGAATGGCAATTGAATCTCAATGTAGACAAGTGTAATGTACTGCGAATACATAGAAAGAAAGATCCCTATCATTTAGCTACAAAATAGGAGGTCAGCAACTGGAAGCAGTTAATTCCATAAATTATCTGGGAGTACGCATTAGGAGTGATTTAAAATGGAATGATCATATAATGTTGATCGTCGGTAAAGCAGATGCCAGACTGAGATTCATTGGAAGAATCCTAAGGAAATGCAATCCGAAAACAAAGGAAGTAGGTTACAGTACATTTGTTCGCCCACTACTCGAATACTGCTCACCAGTGTGGGATCCGTACCAGATAGGGTTGATAGAAGAGATAGAGAAGATCCAACGGAGAGCAGCGCGCTTCGTTACAGGATCATTTAGTAATCGCGAAAGCGTTACGGAGATGATAGATAAACTCCAGTGGAAGACTCTGCAGGAGAGACGCTCAGTAGCTCGGTACGGGCTTTAGTTAAAGTTTAGAGAACATACCTTCACCGAAGAGTCCAGCAGTATATTGCTCCCTCCTACGTATATCTCACGAAGAGACCGTGAGGATAAAATCAGAGAGATTAGAGCCCACACAGAAGTGGGCGGATGTGTTCGAGGAAAAGGAGAAGGCGGACTGGATGAGTGAGTGGCCGGCGCTTAAGTACGCTCTCGGGGGCGCCGCTGTTGGACGCTGGGACCACGTGTTCCACTGTGGCGCCCCCACACTAAAAGCGGGCCAGGAGGCGCGCGCCGCCACAGCTTACGGTGCAGCGACCTCTGTGTGTCTTCGACGTCCATGACGTCTGGCGCGGATCCACACTGTGCGGCGCGCAGTACCACAGAATGGACTGCGTCCTGTGGTCCAACTGAACTGATCAAAGACTGGCAATAATTACCTTTGGCTACTTCGAGACCATTTGCCGCCATTCGTGGGCTTCCTGTTCCCGAACAACGTTGTCACTTCATCAAGCCACAATTGTTGGTGATTGGTTTGAAGAATATTCTGGACAGTTCAAGCGAATGGCTTTGATCACCAAGATTGCCTCACATGTTCAGATGTTCACATGTGTCTGAATTCCTAAAGGACCGAACTGCTGAAGTCACCGGTCCCTAGACTTACACACAACTTAAATTAACTTATGCTCAGAACAACACACACGCCATGCCCGAGGGAGGACTCGAACCTCCGGCGGGAGGAGCCGCGCAATCCGTGACACAGCGCCTCAAACCACACGGCCACTCCGCGCGGCTGCCTGACATGAACCGCACGTAACATTTACGGGGCATAATTGAGAGGTACGTTTGTGCACAAAATCCTGCACCGGTAACGTTTTCGCAATTGTGGGCGGATATAGAGGCAGCATGGCTCAATAGCCTCAATACAGGGCGAGTCAAAAGTCCTTGGACACCTTCATAAGTTGGAAGATTAAAGGGAAAATTGAAATGTGACGATGGGAACATAGGTTTGACGTGGGGTTACAGCTTTTGGAGTGAATGTCATTCATGGCCGCCATCTTGAAATCCGCCATTTTGGATTCAAGTCATTTTTTTTTTAAATGGGAAGGGGGGTGTATGACACATCAAATAACACTCGCTTGAGCTCTGGAATTTAGTGGTGTAATTTGTTTTTGTCTATCTTGTACAGTTTAGAAGGTATTAATGTTCAATGTTACCTAGATACCGACTCATGTCTCGGGATGAACAACACGTAGAACACGTGTTGTAGCAATCGGTATGAAGGTAATTTCCCAACTTTGAACATTAATAATCTCTAAACTGTACAAGATAGACAAAAACAAATTACACCACTAAATTCCAGAGCTCAAGCGAGTGTGATTTGGTGTGTCGTACACCCCCCATCCCATTTTTTAAAAAAATGACTTGAATCCAAAATAGCGGATTTCAAGATCGCGGCCACGAATAACATTCACTCCAAATGTTGCGGCCCCACGTCAAACCTGTGTTCTCATCATCACATTTCAATTTGCCCTTTAATCTTCCAACTTGTGCAGGTGTCCGAGGACTTGTGACTCGCCCTGTATTCTAGTGACTTGTTGAGTCCTTGCCGCCCTACACCGGGCACAAGCTGGTCCGACGCGACATTGGGTGGTGTCAGATGACTCTTGTCACCTCAGTGGCGTACGGAAGGCGTGCGTGACAGGAGGCGTGGTCCGAGGCGGGTGTAGCTAGTGCAGTGGTAGAGACGGGAGGTGGTGGGGTGTTCATTATGCTTACCTCCCTCTCGGGCTCCCTGGAGTTGGGGTCCGGCATGAAGAGGTACGCGCCGCTGTGGAACTGCGCCGACGGGTACGCTGCGAACAGCAGGCCGCACTGCGTCACACGGCCCGTCGCCTTGCGGGTGATGGCCCTGCCAACAGCAACCAAACTCCTCAGCTCGCTCTGAAGCTCAGACACACTGCCTCAACACCTGCCAGCAGACACATGTCGTACACAATGAGCCACTAGCCGACGTCACCATCAGCTCAAACGGCTCTGAGCACTATGGGACTTACCATCTGAGGTCACCAGTCCCCTGCACTTAGAACTACTTAAACCTAACTAACTAACCTAAGGACATCACACACATCCATGCCCGAGGCAGGATTCGAAACTACAGCAGCGCGGTTCCGGACTGAAGCGTCTAGAACCGCTCGGCCACAGCAGCCGGCCATAACAAAGCAAATGACTACCGCAGCCGCTTGGGGGTTATACGGTATGGTGGCTCTCCATCCGCCATTCATGACGAAGATTTCAGTTACGAACTGCTGCAGTCGGGTTCAAATATATGTGTAAAAGCAGGGCATCTATAAGGGTGTTACAAAAAGGTACGGCCAAACTTTCAGGAAACATTCCTCACTCACAAACAAAGAAAATATGTTATGTGGACAAGTGTCCGGAAATGCTTACTTTCCATGTTAGAGCTCATTTTATTACTTCTCCTCAAATCACAATCATCATGGAATGGAAACACACAAGGGTGACTTCAAACACTTTGTTACAGGAAAAGTTCAAAATGTCCTCCATTAGCGAGGATACATGCATCCACCCTCCGTCGCATGGAATCCCTCATGCGCTGATGCAGCCCTGGAGAATGGCGTATTGTATCACAGCCGTCCACAATACGAGCACGAAGAGTCTCTACATTTGGTACCGGGGTTGCGTAGACGAGAGCTTTCAAATGCCCCCATAAATGAAAGTCAAGAGGGTTGAGGTCAGGAGAGCGTGGAGGCCACGGAATTGGTCCGCCTCTACCAATCCGTCGGTCACCGAATTTGTTGTTGAGAAGCGTACGAACACTTCGACTGAACTGTGCAGGAGCTCCATCGTGCATGAACCACATGTTGTGTAGTACTTGTAAAGGCACACTTTCTAGCAGCACAGGTAGAGTATTCCGTATGAAATCGTGATAACGTGCTCCATTGAGCGTAGGTGGAAGAACGTGGGGCCCAATGGAGACATCACCAACAATGCCTGCCCAAACGTTCACAGAAAATCTGTGTTGATCACGTAATTACACAATTGCGTGCGGATTCTCGTCAGCCCACACATGTTGATTGTGAAAATTTACAATTTGATCACGTTGGAATGAAGCCTCATCCTTAAAGAGAACATTTGCACTGAAATGAGGATTGACACATTGTCGGGTGAACCACTCACAGAAGTGTATCCGTGGAGGCCAATCAGCTGCTGATAGTGCCTGCACACGCTGTACACGGTACGGAAACAACTGGTTCTCCCGTAGCACTCTCCATACAGTGACGTGGTCAACGTTACCTTGTGCAGCAGCAACTTCTCTGACGCTGACAGTAGGGTTATCGTCAACTGCACGAAGAATTGCCTCGTCCATTGCAGGTGTCCTCGTCGTTCTAGGTCTTCCCCAGTCGCGAGTCATAGGCTGGAATGTTCCGTGCTCCCTAAGACGCCGATCAATTGCTTCGAACGTCTTCCTGTCGGGACACCTTCGTTCTGGAAATCTGTCTCGATACAAACGTACCGCGCCACGGCTATTGCCCCGTGCTAATCCATACATCAAATGGGCATCTGCCAACTCCGCATTTGTAAACATTGCACTGACTGCAAAACCACGTTCGCGAGAACACTAACCTGTCCATGGTACGTACTGATGTGCTTGATGCTAGTACTGTAGAGCAATGAGTCGCATGTCAACACAAGCACCGAAGTCAACATTACCTTCCTTCAATTGGGCCAACTGGCGGTGAATCGAGGAAGTACAGTACATACTGACGGAACTAAAATGAGCTCTAACATGGAAATTAAGGGTTTCCGGACACATGTCCACATAACATCTTTCCTTTATTTGTGTGCGAGGAATGTTTCCTGAAAGTTTGGCCGTACCTTTTTGTAACACCCTGTATGTCCTGTGCAGAGTTACAGATGTAAAAGAAAGGAACTAGTTTTTCGACTTGTCTGCCAGTTTCACATACATTTAAATCAAAACATGATAAAATATTCGCGCTTTTTTACGCTTTAGTATTAGTACCCAAGTCATGTAACATAACGTCAAGTTAAGTAACATGATATATGATGTCATGTCGTGTAACATGACACATGTCATCGTGTCATCAATTATGGATTTCTTTATGTCGTACAGTACGACAGAAAGTGTCATGAAAGTTTACGATCTACATCTACATGGATACTCTGCAAATCACACTTAAGTGCCTGGCAGAGGTCTCTTCAAACCATCTTCACACTAATTCTCTGTTATTCCAATCCCATGCAGCGTGCGGATAAAACGAACACCTATATCTTTCTGTGCGAGCTCTGATTTCCCTCATTTTATCGTGCTGATCGTTCCTCCCTATGGAGGTCGGCGGCAGCAAAATATTTTCGCATTCGGAGGATAAAGTTGGTGACTGAAATTTTCTGAGAAGATTCCGCCGTAACGAAAAACGCTTTTCTTTTAATGATGTAAACCTCATATCCTGTATTATGTCAGTGATACTCTCTCCCATACTTCTCGATAATACAAAACGTGCTGCTCTCCTTTGAACTTTTACGATGTACTCCGTCAATTCTATCTGGTAAGGATCCAAGACCGCACAGCAGTATTCTAAAAGAGAACGGACAAGCGAAGTGTAGGCAGTATCTTTTAGTATATCTGTTACATTTTCCAGTCTTTGGTTAGCCTTCTCCACAACATTTTCTATGCGTTCCTTCCAATTTAAGTTGTTCGTTATTGTATTTCCAAGGTATTTAGTTGAATTTACGGCCTGCAGATTTGATTGATTTATTGTGCAAGCGAACTTTGTGTGGATGATCTCACACTGTTCGTTGTTTAGGATCAATTACCAACTTTTGCACCACACGGATATCTTTTGTAAATCGTTTCGCAATTTGTTTTGATCCTCTGATGACTTTTGTAGTCGATAAACGACAACATCATCTGCAAAACAGCCTAAGACGGCTGCTCAGATTGTCTGCTAAATCGTTTACATAGACAAGGAACACTAAAGGGCCTATAATACTACCGTGGGGAACGAGCAAATGACCTGTAAAAAATGATTCAATTGGCTCTGAGCACTATGGGACTTAACATCTGAGGCCATCAGTCCCCTAGAACTTAGAACTACTTAAACCTAACTAACCTAAGGACATCACACACATCCATGCCCGAGGCAGGATTCGAACCTGAGACTGTAGCAGTTGCGCGGTTCCGGACTGAGCGCCTAGAACCGCTCGGCCACCGCGGCCAGCTAAATGGCCTATAACACTACCTTGCATGCATCCCGAGCCTGGGACACTTCCTGCTATAGATGTACCCCGACACTCGAATTTTTCCTATTGTAGATGCATCCGACTCTCTAGAAGCACACAAATTTGTGTTTGTTTGTTCTTACACCCCCAACATTATATGTAACGGGAACTGGTTTTTGGGAGAAATGGTACCCTCAGGGAAAAAATCAGCTCCATAGACCCAGAAACAAATCCACCCACAGAAATTTCAACCCTCCAGCAATTTTTTTTTAGCAATTACATGTATGCTCTTGAGGTATACGATATGTTGTTTACTATGGTTGGGCAATTTTCTAGATTTTGGATACATGATAGGGACTGTAGCCTATAAATTGCAAGATGCGTGTGTGCCAACACATTGCAGCTAAGGAAGTTCACTGCACTGTGGAAGTAAGGCTAACTCAAATACGTCAAGATGTTTTGACTTGTATATGTTTGAAGCTGCCACATAACTCGGGCGGTTAGTTCCCTTCTTTTACATCCCAAACTCTCCCCAGGATATATTTGCCTTTTTTGAGCTGTGACAAGAGCACTTTTCATTCTGGTTCTCAACTTTTAGTTTACCATAATTTTGACACTATAGTGCAATAGCTTGGCAACTGATGTAGATTTTTGATGACTCGGTCGACGACTAATGCGATACAGGAGTTTTTAAATTGTCCTTCGAACTACGTTGCTTATATCGCGGCAATGGATAAAGCTTTCACAAAGCAACACGACGATCATTAATTACATGTGTTTGTTTGTCTTATTACAAATTCTGAGCCGTCCGCAGTGGTCGAGCGGTTCTAGGCGCTTCAGTTTGGAACCACGCGACCGCTACGGTCTTAGGTTCGAATCCTGCCCCGGGCATAAATGTGTGTGATGTCCTTAGGTTGGTTAGGTTTAAGTAGTTCTAAGTTCTAGGGAACTGATGACCTCAGATGATAAGTTCCATAGTGCTCAGAGCCATTTGAGCCAACAAAATCTGAAAAGATTCGCACAAGTTTGAAGCAAAAAACCCACAAAAACGTGTTTTTTGCAGGTAAAATAGGAATGAAGCTAGATTTGTGACAGCGAGTTTTCAATTTTATCGAATGAAAGCATTTTTAATTTATTTGATTCATTTTAAATCGTTTCTGCGCACTCAATTCACGTAAGAACGAATTTTATGGGCTACATTCAGCTCGACTTTCAACCATCGTATCTCCACAACGCACAAAGCTTGTTGGATAAATAAAAATCTGTTTTGACTTTATCCATTTATCTGTCTTCGTGCAACTTTGAATCGATTCGTACAAATTTAAAGTATCGAAGTGGCGCCCTTCAAAAAGAAACACGTTTCTTGATCGGTTTTGCACGTGAAACCAGAACGGTGCGTATTCAATTCAAATGGTACAATAAGTTGAGGATTAATTTCAGTCCAATTAAATTTTTTTGCAGAAGGAAGTAATCAATTCGCAAAATTTGCCTGGGCGCCAGTTCCGGTTCGTCGTTTAAACCTTGGTTAATATACTGAGTGGATATAATTAAACTTTCCCTATTTAATACGTTATAACACGGAGACTCACTATCATACGAGTACCAAACATGGTAGCATTAATGTCCAGAGTACGGGGTGCATGATTTCCATGCGTCACAGCGCCACCGTCCGGTTCGACCTACAGCCACCAGATGCCGTGATCAGACATCGTGATTCATAGTCCCACACACGTGACCAGTCGCAGTGCACTTGTTGACGTGTCAACGTGAGCTCGGACAGAAGGAGCAGGGCATTATTGGTGAAGCTCTGTTACCAAAACAACAGTAATGCTGCAGCTGCATTTCGAGAACACCGCCGGCTGAATGGATTATGGAAGGGTCGACTTTCTCCGCCTGCTGTGCGAAGCATGACGAAGAAGATCGAATCGACTGGAGAACTGGGCCGGCAAGAGGCCGACGAGCGGGTGAACCACAGGTGGTTGATGAGATCGCTGTTGCTATGGCAGACAACGCTGCGCGCAATTCCCGATTGTCAGGCAGTGCGTGTGCTGTGTCACGACAGCTGAACATCCCGTGGTCCACTGTACAGAAGGTGTTTCGAACCATTCTCAAATGGTATCCGTACAAGATCCATACCGTACAGCAGCTTGCAGCACAGGATGCACAACGGCCTGTTGACATCTATCTCCACTTTCTCGCACGGATTGAAGTTGACGAGGGCTGGCCCTGCAGCAACCTATGGGCAGATGAAGCTCATACTGCTCTGAGGTGAGGTGAACTGAGGTGAACACACAGAACTGCCGAATGTGGAGATCTTCAGGTCCAGTCAATGTGTATGAAGTTCCCCTGTACGAGGTGCATTCAAGTTCTAAGGCCTCCGATTTTTTTTCTAATTAACTACTCACCCGAAATTGATGAAACTGGCGTTACTTCTCGACGTAATCGCCCTGCAGACGTACACATTTTTCACAACGCTGACACCATGATTCCATGGCAGCGGCGAAGGCTACTTTAGGAGTCCGTTTTGACCACTGGAAAATCGATGAGGCAATAGCAGCACAGCTGG
Organism: Schistocerca piceifrons; assembly: GCF_021461385.2. Lineage (NCBI taxonomy): Eukaryota > Metazoa > Arthropoda > Insecta > Orthoptera > Acrididae > Schistocerca > Schistocerca piceifrons. Next base: position 78,710,688 of record NC_060148.1, on the reverse strand, counting down.
TGAATGTGCGGCCACGGAGAGTGTCTTTCATTGTTGGAAAAAGCCAAAAGCCACTAGGAGCCAGATCAGGTGAGTAGGGAGCACGAGGAATCACTTCAAAGTTGTTATCACGAAGAAACTGTTGCGTAACGTTAGCTCGATGTGCGGGTGCGTTGTCTCGGTGAAACAGCACACGCGCAGCCCTTCCCGGACGTTTTTGTTGCAGTGCAGGAAGGAATTTGTTCTTCAAAACATTTTCGTAGGATGCACCTGCTACCGTAGTGCCCTTTGGAACGCAATGGGTAAGGATTACGCCCTCGCTGTCCCAGAACATGGACACCATCATTTTTTCAGCACTGGCGTTTACCCAAAATTTTTTTGGTGGCGGTGAATCTGTGTGCTTCCATTGAGCTGACTGGCGCTTTGTTTCTGGATTGAAAAATGGCATCCACGTCTCATCCATTGTCACAACCGATGAAAAGAAAGTCCCATTCCTGCTGTCGTTGCGCGTCGACATTGCTCGGCAACATGCCACACGGGCAGCCCTGTGGTAGTCCGTCAGTGTTCGTGGCACCCACCTGGATGACACTTTTCGCATTTTCAGGTCGTCGTGCAGGATTGTGTGCACAGAACCCACAGAAATGCCAACTCTGGAGGCGATCTGTTCGACAGTCATTCGGCGATCCCCCAAAACAATTCTCTCCACTTTCTCGATCGTGTCGTCAGACCGGCTTGTGCGAGCCCGAGGTTGTTTCGGTTTGTTGTCACACGATGTTCTGCCTTCGTTAAACTGTCACACCCACGAACGCACTTCCGACACATCCATAACTCCATCACCACATGTCTCCTTCAACTGTCGTTGAATTTCAATTGGTTTCACACCACGCAAATTCAGAAAACGAATGATTGCACGCTGTTCAAGTAAGGAAAACGTCGCCATTTTAAGTATTTAAAACAGTTCTCATTCTCGCCGCTGGTGGTAAAATTCCATCTGCTGTACGGTGCTGCCATCTCTGGGACGTATTGACAATGAACGCGGCCTCATTTTAAAACAATGCACATGTTTCTATCTCTTTCTAGTCCGGAGAAAAAAAATCGGAGGCCTTAGGACTTGAATGCACCTCGTATGGTGAACGCGTCACGGTATGGTGTGGCTTCACGATATCTTCACCATTGGTCCATTCTTTCTTTGAACAGGTTGGCGCTCTAGGACCAAAGACGTGCAGTGTGACAGCCCAGCATTACTGCGATATGCTTCGCCAGGATGTCAGACCCTCACTACAGAAGAGAGATGCATTGAACTCGACAGTTTCCGCGCAAGATGGGGCCACACCGCACATCGCTCATCAAGTTCACCTCCTTCTCCGAAACTCATTTGGCAACGATCGAATTATCAGCCGATCGTTTCCAAATGCTCGGCCATCACAATCACCTGATCTCACTCCCTGTGATTTCTAGTTGTGGGGCCACGTGAAGGACAGATTTACCAGGGAAACACTCACACATGTACTGACGTGAATCCCAGCATATCAAGAGAGGTAGCCATGCTTCGTTCTGCTGTACAGAATGCAATCCTGCGCTCTCAGACTTTTTTGGACACTGATAGGCGCCATATTAAGCCCCTTTGTAAGGATTAAAGGTACCGGTATGTAATGGTACGATGTACCGTAGCAGCCCATTAAATGTGTTTCTGTTGAATTGATTCTGCATTATTTCTCTTTCTCATCTCCTTGACATTAATGCTACCAAATTTGTTGGTCGTATGGTAATTAGTTTCCGTGTTATAACGTGTTAAATACGGAAGTTTAATTACACACATCAAAAAAAGTTTTGCATCACCTCGGTTCAGAGAGTTTCGGAACCTGTACAGAAAACTGGAATACAGATCAACATAAACATCTTTTCCGCCCTTTTTTATTGCTGATGAAAACCACACATTGCATCTTGTACCACCACACAGCGAGACCTTCAGAGGTGGTGGTCCAGATTACTGTACACACCGATACCTCTGATACCCAGTAGCACGTCCTCTTGCACTGATGCATGCCTGTATTCGTCGTGGCATACTATCCACAAGTTCATCAAGGCACTGTTGGTCCAGATTGTCCCACTCCTCAACGGCGATTCGCCGTAGATCCCTCAGAGTGGTTGGTGGGTCACGTCGCACATTAACAGCCCTTTTCAATCTATCCCAGCCATGTTCGATAGGGTTCATGTCTGGAGAACATGCCCGCCACTCTAGTCGAGCGATGTCGTTATCCTGAAGGAAGTCATTCACAATATGTGCACGATGGGGGAGCGAATTGTCGTCCATGAAGACGAATGCCTCGCCAATATGCTACCGATATGGTTGCATTATCGGTCGGAGGATGGCATTCACGTATCGTACAGCCGCTACGGCGCCTTCCGTGACCACCAGCGGCGAACGTCGGCCCCACATAATGGCATCCCAAAACAGCAGTCCTGTGGCTGAACAAAAAACATTATTTAAGATAGTGGCGTTGCTGTCAGGGATCCTCCGAGCCATAATCCTTAGGCAGCGGTCATCCACCGCAGTAGTAGTAGCCCTTGGGCGGCCTGAGCGACGCATATCATCGACAGTTCCTGTCTCTCTGTATCTCCTCCATGTCCGAACAACATCGCTTCGGTTCAGTCCGAGATGCCTGGACACTTCCTTTGTTGAGAGCCCTTCCTGGCACAAAGTAACAGTGCGGACGCAATCGAACCGCGGTGTTGACCTTCTAGGCATGGTTGAACTACAGACAACACGAGCCGTGTACCTCCTTCCTGGTGGAATGACTGGAACTGATCGGCTGTCGGACCCCCTCCATCTAATAGGCGCTGCTCATGCATGGTTGTTTACATCTTTAGGCGGGTCAGAGGGACTGTGTCTGTGATACGATATCCACAGTCAGCAGCTATCTTCAGAGTTCCGGGAACCTGGGTGATGCAAAAATATTTTTGATTTGTGTATAACCACCCGGTACTGTAACATAGCTACAGTAAGGCAGATGTTCGGATGACTACACAAATGGCTGCTGGTCCCCGCTAAAACCAAAAACCTTTTATCCCCTCCCCCCAAACCGCGATTCTGCATGAGTGATTTCCATACATATTTGCTACAGCGCTTCCAAACCGCAACGAGTCTACAGAGGTTCTTAAGATATCTAAATGTCTTTGAACCTTCTTCACGTGTGTTTCTTTGTTCACGGGCAGCAACTTGCTGGCTGTGTACAATTTTATATTATTATTTTTATATACATTACTTTTCATGTCCCGTAAGTCTGGTCGTAGATGTAACGCGTTTATTAATTGCATAGCTCTATTACTGTACTGGTGAACCACAACAAAATATTAACAGAAATATCTGACTGTTGTTCCGAACAACTTTAATGAATCCCTTGAGTCATCCAGCGAAAATGTGGCACAAGACGGTACAAAGAGGCATATCAATCAGAAGCAGGTCTACGCTTTAAACACTAACTCCAGACTTCTGCTTCAAACAACAGTGCGCAAAACTAAAGGTGATCGCCAGGGTATACAGTCTGGTATTGGTCTTACAAGTTCTCTGACAAACTGCTTTCAAATGATAGATTCGTAATCGTGTTTCAGCTTTCTGGGAGTGGTATGCACCCAGCATCAGCTTCCCCACCATAGTCACACATTTGACATCCCACACTCTGACTCGAAGAATGTTACCCTGCTATTGGTTATTCGATTTTTTTTTTTTTCCTGACGGTCGTCCCGAAAATATTGAACTACCATTAGACTTCCTTGTCAGCCTTATTGTGCCGTGTTTCGTTGTTCACCGTTTATAGTTTCCAGGCTGTTTTATTTTCTTCTGTACTGCGCCAATGAACGGAGGAAAATTCCAGCGAATCCTACATGGAGCGTAAGTCACGTAGTAGCCAACTACTGGACGTGTTTAACTGAATACAACGAAAACTGTTTACCGCGAGGCAAAAAACCATTTCAGTAAACGTATGCACAGTGAAAGTATTGGTTAACTATTGATACAACCGTTACTGATGCCGTGCACAAACATATAGAGCACTTGATCTAGCCGGCCGCTGTGGCCGAGCGGTTCTAGGCGCTTTAGTCTGGAACCGCGGTCGCAGGTTCGAATCCTGCCTCGGGCGTGGATGTGTGTGATGTCCTTAGGTTAATTAGGTTTAAGTAGTTCTAAGTTCTAGGGGACTGATGACCTCAGAAGTTGAGTCCCATAGTGTTTAGAGCCATTTGAACTTGATCTACATTATTTTGTATGTACAGTGCACTGAAAAGGTGGGACGACTTAAATTTATTGTATGGCTCACACCTCTTCAAATTAGACGCAGGTACAGCGTGCAAACAATTCCAGTCAACATTTATGACAATGTTTTCAAAACGGCGCATCCAATTGCTGAAGATACAGTCGCCGTCGTCGTGCAAGACAGACTATATATAAAACAATTGAAGACGTTGAAATGACCACATCTGCCGCCGACAAGAAAAGGAATACGATCAAATCTGTTGCTGCACACGCTCTACTGGACGGACCTGCAGTCTTTTGTGGATGCAGACTGAACTTCAGCATCGACATCAATGATTCGTTTACCCACTGAAATGGATGGCTAAAAGTCGCTGTTGTACGTGGTGGAACAGGCGTACCCAATGTATCCGGACTGGAAAGCTTTGTTGATCGCGACATCATAGCATACCGAACATATCATGTTACTGAAAATCCAATTCTGTCTGGGGCGGGCCACAGCCCCTCCCTGTCCTGTCCTTATCGTATGCATTCTCCTAAAATGCATGCAGTCTTAGTAAGGGTATCGGTCTGCGTGACTGAGTCGTATTTGGAAAGATCCCGCATTTTAAGGTTGGGTGTTCGAATTAAACTACCAACTGTAGGTACTGCCACTCTATTCTCTGTCCCACTTGAACGATCTCATACAGACAAGCGCTAGGAACAGATTCTTTACAGGGCCAATCCTGATTCGTCACGGTGGCCGTGCGGTTCTAGGCGCTTCAATCCGCAACCGCGCGACCGCTACGGTCGCAGGTTCGAATCCTGCCCCGGGCATGTATGTGTGTGATGTCCTTAGGTTGGTTAGGTTTAAGTAGTTCTAACTTCTAGGGGACTGATGACCTCTGGTGTTTAGTCACATAGTGCTCAGAGCCATTTGAACCTGATTCGTCTAGTTTATTCTCGACTGAAACTGATACCCCATCTCCCACACTTACTTAGCAACGAGTCGGAACATCATGTAGTGATTGCAGCTTGCCTATGGCAGTATTGGTTCTGGGTCTGAGCCGGCCATCGAGACAGTGTCATCCACATGTAAGGCGAGCGATGTATTACAGAGAGGGAGCGTAGTCTTTAGCAAAGCAATACGACCATGATACTTGAATTGTAAGCATGGCCAGTATTTAAGGTTAGAATTGTATCAGAAAAAGAGAGATGAGTTTCCAAGAGGAAACTGAACCCTCCCAGAAATTCCTAAGAGATTTCAGATACAATTTATAATAACAACTATTGTATTTCAGGTGAGGGCTACAATTACAGAAAGAGATCAGCTTGCAACAGGGCAACGCACTGTCTCACAAAATGCTAGGGGATTTCAGGTACAAATTGTAATAGTAGTTACGACATTTAGGTCGAGGACTGCTTTACAAAAGGTCATCAGTTTACAACAGCACAATGTAACTTTCCACAAATTTCTCTGCGATTGTTGTTGTTGTTGTTGTTTCAGTCCTGAGACTGGTTTGATGCAGCTCTCCATGCTACTCTATCCTGTGCAAGCTTCTTCATCTCCCAATACTTACTGCAACCTACATCCTTCTGAATCAGCTTAGTGTATTCATCTCTTGGACTCCTTCTACGATTTTTACCCTCCACGCTGCCCTCCAGTGCTAGATTTGTGATCCCTTGATGCCTCAAAACATGTCCTACCAACCGGTCCCTTCTTCTAGTCAAGTTGTGCCACAACCTCCTCTTCTCCCCAATCCTATTCAATACCTCCTCATTAGTTACGTGATCTACCCATCTAATCTTCAGCATTCTTCTGTAGCGCCACATTTCGAAAGCTTCTATTCTCTTCTTGTGCAAACTATTTATCGTCCATGTTTCTCTGCGATATGAAGTACGAATTGTAACAATAGCTAATATCTTATTTAAGGTGAGGAGAAGGAGAAGGAGATTAGAGTTTAACGTCCCGTCGACACCTGTGGTCATTAGAGACAGGGCACATGGTCGGATAGTGAAGGATGATGAAGAAATGCGGCCGCACCCTTCCGAAGTAACCAACCCGGCATTTGCTTTAAGCGTTTTAAGGAACTCACGGAAAACGCAAATCAGGATGGCTGGACGCGTGTTTGAACCGTTGTCCTCCCGAATACGAGTCCAGTGTGCTAACCACGTGCTACGTTACTCGGTATCTCCAACGTGATAGCTGTATTATTAAAAAAAAGCACTTTCCAACAGGACAGCTCAACCTCCCATAAACGCTTAGGGATTTCAGGTAAGAACTATAATATTAGCTACAGTATTTAAGGTTAGAGCTCTATTATAAAAAGAGATGAGATACTAACATGAGAATGAAGCCTCTCACAAGCTGCTCAGAAATTTGAGATACACTACTGGCCATTAAAATTACTACACCACGAAGATGACGTGCTACAGACGCGAAATTTAAGAGACAGGAAGAAGATGCTGTGATGTGCAAATGATTAGCTTTTCAGAGCATTCACACAAGGTTGGCGCCGGTAGCGACACCTACAATGTCCTGACATGAGGAAAGTTTCCAACCGATTTGATACACAAACAGCAGTTGACCGGCGTTGCCTGGTGAAATGTTGTGATGCTTCGTGTAAGGAGGAGAAATGCGTACCATCACGTTTCCGACTTTGATAAAGGTCGGATTGTAGCCTATCACGATTGCGGTTTATCGTATCGCGACATTGCTGCTCGCGTTGGTCGAAATCCAATGAGTGTTAGCAGAATATCGAATCGGTGGGTTCAGGAGGGTAATACGGAATGTCATGCTGGATCCCAACGGCCTCGTATCACTAGCAGTCGAGATGGCAGGCTTCTTATCCGCACGGCTGTAACGGATCGTGCAGCCACGTCTCGATCCCTGAGTCAACAGATGGGGACGTTTGCAAGACAACAACCATCTGACGAACAGTTCGATGACGTTTGCAGCAGCACGGACTATCAGCTCGGAGATCGTGGCTGCGGTTACCCTTGACGCTGCATCACAGACCGCAGCGCCTGCGAAGGTGTACTCAACGACGAACCTGGGTGCACGAATGGCAAAACGTCATTTTTTCGGACGAATCCAGGTTCTGTTTAGAGCATCACGATGGTCACATCCATGTTTGCAGACATCGCGGTGAACGCACATTGGAAGCGTGTATTCGTGATCGCCATACTGGCGTATCACCGGGCGTGATGGTATGGGATGCTTTCGGTTTCACCTCTCGATCATCTCTTGTACGCATTGGCGGCACTTTGAACAGTGGACGTTACATTTCAGATGTGTTACGACCCGTGGCTCTACCCTTCATTCGTTCCCTGCGAAACCCTAAATTTCAGCAAGATAATGCACGACCGCATGTTGCAGGTACTGTACGGGCCTTTCTGGATACAGAAAATGTTCGACTGCTGCCCTCGCCAGCACACTCTCCAGATCTCTCACCAATTGCAAACGTCTGGTCAATGGTGGCCAAGCATCTGGCTCGTCACAATACGCCAGTCACTACTCTTGTGGTATTGTGTTGAAGCTGTACACGCCATCCGAACTCTGTTTGACTCAATGCCCAGGCGTATCAAGGCCGTTATTACAGCCAGAAGTGGTTGTTCTGGGTACTGATTTCTCGGGATCTATGCACCCAAATTGCGTGAAAATGTAATCACATGTCAGTTCTAGTATAATATATTTGTCCAATGGATACCCGTTTATCATCTGCCCTTCTTCTTGGTGTAGCAATTTTAATGGCCAGTAGTGTACGAATTGTAAGAGTAGCTACTGTATTTAAGGCGAGAGCTGTATTACAAAAGATCAGTTTCCAACAAGACAATGCACCAACAAGAAACTGCTCAGGGATCTGAGGTACGAGTTGTAATAGTTGCTTAATGTATTTACGTGAGGTCTGTACTACGGAAAGAGAAGAGTTTCATCAGGACAATGCTCCCGCTAACGAGCTAGTGAGGGATTTGAAGTATGAATATTAGGAGTGGGCAGGGGTATGAGGTGTGAGGGCTGCGCAGTTTCCAGCAGGATAACGCACTGTGCCGCCTACCTGAGCAGACCGGTGCGGCCGTCGAGCAGCAGCTTGAGGCGGTGGTTCTCGAGCTGGACGTCGCCCGCCTGCACGGGCCGCACCTCGAACGGCGCCGGCTGCGCCTCCTGGCCGGCGGGGGCGGCGGGGGCGGGCGGCGGCCGGCAGCGCGCGCAGTAGACGACGGCGCGCGAGCCCGGCGGCGGCGCCTCGGCGCGCTCCACCGTGTACACGGCCAGCGACAGCGGCGCCAGGTCCGCCACGAACAGCAGCTCGAACTCCTCGCCCGACATCTGCAGGTAGGGGCCCGGCGACGACTCGCCGCCCACGCCGCCCACGCCGCCCTGACAACACCAGACACACACACACACACACTCGCTATGTCTCACCGCGGCTCCAACTCCTCTCCTTCTCACAAGGGAACCTCCCCATCGCACCCCCCTCAGATTTAGTTACAAGTTGGCACAGTGGATAGGCCTTGAAAAACTGAACACACATCAATCGAAAAAACAGGAAGAAGTTGTGTGGAACTATGAAACAAATAAGCAAAATATACAAACTGAGTAGTCCATGCGCAAGATACGCAACATCAAGGATAATTTCAGCGCAGGAGCGGCGTGGTCCCGTGGTTAGCGTGAACAGCTGCGGAACGAGAGGTCTTTGGTTCAAGTCTTCCCTCGAGTGAAAAGTTTACTTTCTTTGTTACAGTGCAGTGCAGTTAACAGAGACGTCAATGAACGAACGGACAGATCATAATTTTGCGAAAATGAAGAAAGTAAACTTTTCACTCGAGGGCAGACTTGAACCAAGGACCTCTCGTTCCGCAGCTGCTCACGCTAACCACGGGCTCCTGAGCTCATACTGTCCTTGATGTTGTCTATGTTGCAGATGGACTACTCAGTTTGTATATTTTGCTTATTTTTTCATAGTTCCACACAACTTCTTCCTCATTTCTCGACTGATCTGTGTTCAGGTTTTCAAGGCCTATCCACTGTGCCAACTTATAACTAAATCTGAGGGGGGTAGCATGGGGAGGTTCCCTTCTTAGGGTATCGTACCTTAATCGCTAAAAACGGAATCTTTGCAGGATCACTTTGTTGTTGACACTTCCTGGCAGATTAAAACTGTGTGGCGGACCGACACCCGGACTCGGGACGTTTGCCTTTCGCGGGCAAGTGCTCTACCATCTGAGCCACCCAAGCACCACTCACGCCTCGTCTTCACAGCTTTACTTCTGGAAACATCCCCCAGGCTGTGGTTAAGCCATGTCTCCGCAATATCCATTCTTTCAGGAGTGCTAGTTCTGCTAGGTTCACAGGAGAGCTTCTGTGAAGTTTGGAAGGTAGAAGACGAGATACTGGAAGAAGTAAAGCTCTGGGGACGTGGCCTGAGTCGTGCTTGGGTAGCTAAGTTGGTAGAGCACTTGACTGTGAAAGGCAAAGGTCCCGAGTTCGAGTCTCGGCCCGGTGCACAGTTTTAATCTGCCAGGAAGTTTCATATCAGCGCACACTCCGCTGCAGAGTGAAAATCTCATTTTGCACTTCGTTGTTGTCTGTCGGTCCCTCTGGTAAGAACCTCTTTTCTCAGGAACGGTCTGCCCCCGGTAGCTAAGTGGTCAGCGCGACAGAATGTCAATCCTAAAGTTACGTTGTGCAAGACGCGACAGTTGGCTGCGACTGCGACGCTGCCCCCTCCCCTTCTCTTTTCCCACCCTGGCAGACGGCGACACGGCCGCAACACGGCTGGAGTCGTCGCCGTTTCCCAAGCTCCGGTCGGCGGCGGCGGATTCAAATACATAAGAAAAATAAGAATTCCGATTTTCTTGCTGTAAAAAATACTGCATGTTAATGCAACAAAGTTACATCGGCTCCCAGAGTTAGTTTTTCGATACAGATTCTCCTTTTACTTTAAAAAATTGAAAAGTATCTCTTCCGGTTTTGCGTGTTTTTTTCGCTGTATATTACTTCTCTATCAATTGTGAGGAAAGTAAAAGGCACAAAAAATTGATGTTTGCGTATCTTACAGTTTCACATCACAGCTTGATAATGAGGTGTCTATTTTTCGGATATTCGCCACAGTTATCCCGATACTTAATTTACAAGTAACCTACTGCATAAAATTTGAATTGTGTACAGTGAAAAATGTGGTCGCTGGCCACTTTACGTATGGTTCACGTTAGGTCATACATCGTTGCCGATGAAAAGAAGCTAACATATCGAAATTATTTTTAAAGTTGAGATCAGATTGATATCGATCTCCGTTTCCGAGATTTGGGCTCATATATCTCCAGGAGCGTCGCGACTAGCCGCCAGTTCTGTCGACGCGCGACGAGAACCGTGTGGTCATCACACGATAGAGAATGCATTTGTTTTGTTTCGCTGACACATTTGGACCTAATGAAACCATTTTATGTCATATTCCTCCGGTATGAGTTACTAATATTTCTCCATATGCTCTTGACAATTTCATTTAAAACGTAGGTTTCTTAAAGCCAAGTGATCAAGCAGAACCCATTTTCTTGGTTTTGCTGAGGCATCTGAACCTGTTCCAAGCTTTCTTTCTCGTTTATTTCTCTGATACGAGTCCCGAATATTCCTCCATCTGTTTTTGCACATTTCACCTAAAATTCCAATGAAAGATAAGTTTATTAACAATAAGCGCACGCTAGCTTCATTGCATTGTTTCAAGTTCTTGACAACAAGATAGGGTTACACCTTAATCATCTCTAGAATTTTGATTCTGAACGTCTACAGTATACACTGGCAGAAATGTGGAAGAAATAATGTCCATGCTTGTTCACAAAATTTCCCCAAATTATACTTGTCAGTTTCTCCCATGCAGAAACTTTTGGAACAAGCTAAGGCAACTTTCATAGCCGACTGAATCTTTATTCCCATCGAAATGAACTTCCATATTCTTGTATTCTGACAGCATACATCGTTATGGATGACATCAACATTTAATCTTGCCAAGCTGCACTCAAAAGATGACTCCAGGATTTACAAAAGACGAATTTCAATTGTGAACTGTGTCAGACCAGAAGGGCCTTGTAAAACAGTAGTGCACTTTTGGCACAAGTTTTTTGAGCACCATCTTCTACCAATGAATTGAAGTGAATGTGACAAATAACTTATTGCAGCATACTGTTTGCGCAATCTGTTGAGAAACGCCTTCCTCAAAAACGAACATCTATTGATTACAGAAAGCTGTACAACAATCTGGTGGTGGTTTTTCACAACTAGAAGGTATCATCAAGACACCAATCTACCGTTTACTTTCAAAGTGAAGGTATTGTAAAATGTAACTTTTCGTTGTACTTTAGATTGTTCATTTTATAATGTATTTGCCGTTTTCAATTTTTATCGTCACAAAAAAGAGTAACGCGAAAATTGACCTTCAAGTTCATTTTCATCATTCTAATTCTACATCTGCATGGATTATACTGATTTTCATAACAGGCCTGAAAAATTTGCATTAATGGGAAAATATTATATATTTCACTCACCTGCCAGTTTCAACTGTGCACCAATTTCTTCCCAAATTCTGTCTCTGAACATAGTGTGTCTATATTTAGGGTTCTTCAAATCGTAAAGGCAAGGCTGTTGCGAGACCAGCTCACAGAGCATCACATCCTGTGAGTGGCTCATTTCAGTTTTCCTTGACTGGCTCGACATCTTTCTCGCAGCCGTACGTCTTTGTGTCGTGCGACTTCCGTCGCAACACTGCTCACTGGTGCAGTGCTGCGACAGCTGCCGCAACAGTCGCGTGTCGCATCCCAAACTCGAACTGCGCATGCGCCAGCGGACAACTTCTGACGTCACGTAGCGACCCGTCGCAGTCGCTAGTGTGCGTCGCGTCTTGGACAACGTACCTTAAGGGCCCGGGTTCGATTCCCGGCTGGTTTGGAGATTTTCTCCGCTCAGGGACTGGGTGTCGTGCTGTCCTAATCATCAACCCGTTGTGCGGCCTATGTACGTGTGCGTGGTGATCATATCCCATATTGATGTCGGGGTACATGCGCAGCAAACAGTGGCGTTTTGTAGCAAATGTGTTTCGGGACGGTTTTCTCAACTTGTCACCAATACCGTGGACTTGCCTATGCTGCCTGTGCCTATGCTATTAGCGCCAGTTTTGTGTAGTGCCACGTTGTGTGGCACCACATTCTACAATTATCCTTAACTTATGAGCATAAGTGCATACTGTTGACTCCCACGTACACAGGAAGTATAACTGTCGTGATAAAATAACAGAAATCAGAGCTCGCGCGGAAAGTTTTACGAGTGCATTTTTCCCAAACGCTATTCGATAGTGTAATAGTAGATAAACAGTTTGAAAATGGTTCTTTGAACCGTCTGCCAAAGGCTTGGATGTGAATTGGAGAAGCAGCCCTCTAGACTTACGTGTACTATTACAACTACGAACGTTACTGGTATTGTCGGATTTCGACTGACGCTTGACAGCTAACTACAAAGAGGTGTAATGTGTTGTACGATTGTCTCAGGTTTTGTAGGCGTGACTGATTATTGTTCAAAAATGTTAAAATGTGTGTGGATTCCTAAGGGACCAAACTCCTGAGGTCATCGGTCTCTACACTTACACACTACTTAAACTAAATTATGCTAATAACATCACACACACCCACACCCATGTTCGAAGGAGGACTCGAACCCCTGACAGGAAACGTCGCGCAATCCGTCACATGGCGCCTCAAACCGCGCGGCCACAGTGCACGGCAATTATCAGCGTGCTTTTAGGTGATATGTCCAGTTGTTGCTTCAATTTTATGTAGTTTTTTTTTCCATTTTATGCACTGTGGGGTTATTACCTGGATACGTGTCTGTTTAAAGAGTGCCTACATGAGGTTCTAGAGTGGACATTACATACTACCAACGAATACTTTCCGCCTGAATGAAGTACAGAGAGTAGAAAATATTCATTGTCTCGGCTGACCGGAAAATGAGTTTAAAGGGTGCGCTAGCAGAAGTAAAGGGAATTGTTAAGTGGTTATTAATTACTAACTGCGAGGAAGATGTGGCCTTTAGCTGCACGAAGTGTTTCCAGGATTTCAACATCTACGAGGTGTGGCTATAAAATAACGGGACAACCGTGGCGTCTTCCCAGTCGACTGCGACGTCTGTAGACAAATCAGTGTGGTCGTGGTTTTCGTTTGTGTAAGAGCTGTTACTTTGTTTTGCCGGAAAAATGATAAGTGTAATATTTCAGCAACGAACAGTCGTGAAGCTTCACATGCAACTTCTCCGCCCCCGGTAGCTGAATGGTCAGCGCGACTGAATGTCAATCCTAAGGGCCCCGGTTCGATTCCCGGCTGGGTCGGAGACTTTCTCCGCTCAGGGACTGGTGTTGTGTTGTCCTAATCAACATCATTTCATCCCCATCGGCGCGCAAGTCGCCGAAGTGGCGTCAAATCGAAAGACTTGCACCAGGCGAACGGTCTACCCGACTGGAGGCCCTAGTCACACGACATTTACATTTTACTCAGGAAGAGATAGACATGTTGTGGTCTGATGCAGCTTGCCACGCTACTCTATCCTGTGCAAGCCTCTTCTTCTCCGAATAACTACGGGAACTTACTCTGATGAGGACAAACATTATGACCACAAATCAAATGGTTCAAATGGCTCTCAGCACTATGGGGCTTAACATCTGAGGTCATCAGTCCCCTACAACTTAGAGCTACTTAAACCTAACTAACCTAAGGACATCACACACAGCCATCCCCGAGGCAGGATTCGAACCTGCGACCGTAGCGGTCGCACGGTTCCAGACTAAAGCGCCTAGAACCGCTCGGCCACTACGGCCGGCCATTATGACCACCCGCTTAATATCTTGTCTGTCTATCTTTGGAACCGAGTGCATTACTGATTCTGCATATGAGGGATTTGACAGTTCGATGGTAAATTTGTGGAAGTAGGTGGCATTAGATGTCTACAAACTGGTCATGTAATTCGCGTAAATAACGGGTAGCTGATTTGCTTTTCTCTTTTTTTTGGGGGGGGGGGGGGGGTTAGGTCTTATGGGACGAAACTGCTGAGCTCATCGGTCCTTAAGCTTACACACTACGCTAAGAAGGACACAACTCCCATGCCTGAGGGAGAACTCGAACCTCCGACGAGGGGAGCCGCGCGGCTACCCTGCGCGGCTCGCTGATTTGCGATAGCGACGAAGATGGGTTCCATAGAATTTATATCAGCCCAATCTGGTCGGCGATAAATCAACGTTATTTCACTGTAATACTCCTTAAACCACTTTAGCACAGTACTGGCTCCGAGACACTAACACCTCAATACTAGGTGAACTTATCAACACACTGTATACAACAGAGGTGATTAGAGTAAAACATTGTCAAATAAAGTAAAGTAGGCATCAGAGGATGTAGATGAAGATGAAATGGGAGATAAGATACTGCGTGAAGAGTTTGACAGAGCACTGAAAGACCTGAGTCGAAACAAGGCCCCGGGAGTAGAAAACATTCCATTAGAACTACTGATGGCCTTGGGAGAGCCAGTCACGACAAAACTCTACCATCTGGTGAGCAAGATGTATGAGACAGGCGGAATACCCTCAGACTTCAAGAAGAATATAATAATTCCAATCCCAAAGAAAGAAGGTGTTGACAGATGTGAAAATTACCGAACTATCAGTTTAATAAGTCACAGCTGCAAAATACTAACACGAATTCTTTACAGACGAATGAAAAAACTAGTAGAAGCGGACGTCGGGGAAGATCAGTTTGGATTCCGTAGAAATGTTGGGACACGTGAGGCAATGCTAACCTTACAACTTATCTTAGAAGAAAGATTAACAAAACGCAAACCTACGTTTCTAGCATTTGTAGACTTAGAGAAAGCTTTTGACAATGTTGACTGGAATACTCTCTTTCAAATTCTGAAGGTGGCAGGGGTAAAATACAGGGAGCGAAAGGCTATTTACAATTTGTACAGAAACCAGATGGCAGTTATAAGAGTCGAGGGACATGAAAGGGAAGCAGTGGTTGGGAAGAGTGTGAGACAGGGTTGTAGCCTCTCCCCGATGTTATTCAATCTGTATATTGAGCAAGCGGTGAAGGTAACAAAAGAAAAATTCGGAGTAGGTATTAAAATCCATGGAGAAGAAATAAAAACTTTGAGGTTCGCCGATGACATTGTAATTCTGTCAGAGACAGCAAAGGACTTGGAAGAGCAGTTGAATGGAATGGACAGTGTCTTGAAAGGAGGATATAAGATGAACATCAACAAAAGCAAAACAAGGGGTTCGCCGATGACAGCAAAGGACTTGGAAGAGCAGTTGAACGGAATGGATAGTGTCTTGAAAGGAGGATATAAGATGAACATCAACAAAAGCAAGATAATGGAATGTAGTCGAATTAAGTCGGGTGATGCTGAGGCAATTAGATTAGGAAATGAGACACTTAAAGTAGTAAAGGAGTTTTGCTATTTGGGGAGCAAAATAACTGATGGTGGCGAAGTACAGAGGATACAAAATGTAGACTGGCTATGGCAAGGAAAGCGTTTCTGAAGAAGAGAAATTTGTTAACATCGAGTATAGATTTAAGTGTGAGGAAGTCGTTTCTGAAAGTATTTGTATGGAGTGTAGCCATGTATGGAAGTGAAACATGGACTATAAATAGTTTGGACAAGAAGAGAATAGAAGCTTTCGAAATGTGGTGCTACAGACGAATGCTGAAGATTAGATGGGTAGATCACATAACTAATGAGGAGGTGTTGAATAGGATTGGGGAGAAGAGAAGCTTGTGGCACAACTTGACTAGAAGAAGGGATCGGTTGGTAGGACATGTTCTGAGGCATCAAGGGATCACCAATTTAGTACTGGAGGGCAGCGTGGAGGGTAAAAATCGTAGAGGGAGACCAAGAGATGAATACACAAAGCAGATTCAGAAGGATGTAGGTTGCAGTAGGTACTGGGAGATGAAGAAGCTTGCACAGGATAGAGTAGCATGGAGAGCTGCATCAAACCAGTCTCAGGACTGAAGACCACAACAACAACATAGTGACTACATAAGGCAATGGATGCTGCACAACAATAGGCCTCTTGTACCATATGATATTGCTGAGCTACTTGGGAATGCATTCCTGAAATGTCAAACAACTGAAATAGCCATTTCAGGGTTCAGTGTCACAGGAATTTTTCCTGTAAATCGCAAAGAGTTTAAAGATATTGACTTTGCTCCCTCTGAAGATATCGACGTTTAAAGTCTGATGTAGATGCTCTGAAAGCCAGTAAAGGGCGAACTCCTAAGGACAAGCCTTCAAGTCAATCAGCTCAATGCATTCATCCTGGCACATCATCGACATTAACTACACCATCTGCACGAGACTTGGCAGAAGCTGGGCCCTCAGGGTGCTCTTCCCAACAACGTTTTGGTCATGTTTCTCCCCAAGACGTATTGCCGATACCAAGACCAAAAAGAAAATTGACAAACAAAGGCCCTAAACCCATTACTTGTGCTGTTGTAACATCTTCTCCTTATAAACGTGCATTAGACGAGGCAGAAGAAAAGGAAAAAAAGAAAACTAAGAAGAAACAAGACGGAAAAGAAAAGAGCAGTACAATGAAGAAAGGCGGCAATGAAAAACAACCAAATTCTAGAACAAGCAGCAGAAATAAGTTGCGTGTATGAACATGAATCAGATGAAGGCATTGAAGTTGGTGTTTCCGTTCCTGATGTTGACGACGCTGTATGACTATTTTGTGAAGGGGTTTTTTCAAAGGACACAAAAGGTGAACTTTAGGTCCAGTGTATATAGCCTGTGAGACGTGGGCTCACAACGAATGCGCTGGATGTGAAAAAGATGCTTATGTATGTGGCTACTGTAAATAAATTAGGCGTAGGCCGTGAAAATCATCCCACCAGTAGACTAATTAACAATGTTCAGAATGAATCTTTCTTTCATTATACACAAAAATTAAATAAAATTATTTTTTTCAAATTTTTGTTTCTTTTTATTTCAAACTACCTTCGGGCCCATATTACCAGCACAAATTCTTGACGCAACAAAATGCAGACTATCAAGAAAAAAAATAAAATTATGTTTTAAATATTAAAAGTTGAACCAAAACTTGTCGTAACTATTGCAGGACATACTAGTGATATCTTTTATGTTAATTTCAGGTGATTGTACTAAAAATAAAAGGTGTTATATAAAAAAACAAAGTGGGGGCCTATTTATCCACCTTTACCTCTATGCCACTTCATATTTAAAGCGCACATATGTAAATATTGTTAGCATTCCTTTTCATTATGGTCTATGTATTGTTCTTAAGCTGTATACCGTTTGTGAGTGTATTTATGTTTTTTCCCATTTTTGCTGCAGATCTGATGATGGTCATTAAAGACCGAAACCGATAATCTGTTAACAAAAAGTTTGTGACTATAGACGTAAATTAAAGGAAACTTAACACTAACAATAAACCACGTTGGGAACCTCAGGAACCACAAGAAATATTCAGTCTTTTTCTTTAAGTGACAGCTTTTTATTTAGTTAATAATCACACGAAAACGCAAGTAATCAAACAAATTAAATTCGCGCCGAGTCACGAATACAAAAAGCAGAGCACTCAGTGTTTCGGACTAGAGTGCACTAGGAACGTAACTAAACTAAAAATTAAAAAAAGAAGACAAAAGCTTTCCGCTTGACGGATAAAAACTAAGTAGAGAAGGTGAAAAGGCAGCGACCACGTGGAGAGCTGTTCAATTAAAACTTACCACTCGCTCTTCAGCCCCTCCCACTATTCGACGTGGAGTTGCCAGTGACCTAGAAATGTGCGCAGAATTTTGCTGCTGCTCCACCCGCTAAAATTCTGTAACTCTTCAGCATCACGTCTAGGTGTTCATCTGTGCTCTGCGAGAAACTAAGCGGCGTGTGGCAGAGGGTACATTTCGCTGACATTTGTTGACACTATCCCTAGTAACTTTTTGTCCAGAAGGTAATTTTTTTAAAAAAATGTATCAAGCAGACTGTTGTTTAGCTACGAGGGGGACATTTAGCACCATGACCGCCGTTCTTGTAACTTAGTTCGTTACGAAGATATGAACAGCGGTACGTCCTTTTCAAATAGCACACTACGTGAGCGTTTTTGGTGCTGCTTTACACTGACTGTTACTGATACCGAATGAAGCAGTGTTTTTGTTTTGCTATACGTTATTTGTACAAAGTAGTTTCTAGACGACATCTTCCTCCGCTCAGTGTTTACGAGGGGCGTTTGAAAAGTCGGCCGGCCGAAGTGGCCGTGCGGTTCTAGGCGCTACAGTCTGGAACCGAGCGACCGCTACGGTCGCAGGTTCGAATCCTGCCTCGGGCACGGATGTGTGTGATGTCCTTAGGTTAGTTAGGTTTAATTAGTTCTAAGTTCTAGGCGACTGATGACCTCAGAAGTTAAGTCGCATAGTGCTCAGAGCCATTTGAACCATTTTTGAAAAGTCAGTGCAAAGTCAGGGAGATGGGATGACCAGCGCGTGTCAGTTTAGTTAGTAACATCTTCGGAAAGAACTCACACCAAGTTTCAGCGATACTGATGTTTGGCATTCGTGTGAATCAAGGAAGTCGAGTGATTGCCAAAAAATGGACGAAAGGGAATTTCGTGTGGTGACTTTATGAAAGGTAGCCGGCCGCGGTGGCAGAGCGGTTCTAGGCGCTTCAGGCCGGAACCTCGCGACTGCTACAGTCGCAGGTTCGAATCCTGCCTCGGGCATGGATGTGTGGGATGTCCTTAGGTTAGTTAGGTTTAAGTAGTTCTAATAAAGTTCTAGGGGACTGATGATCTCCGACGTTAAGTCCCATAGTGCTCACAGCCATTTGAACCATGAAAAAAAAATGGCTCAAATGGCTCTGAGCACTATGGGACTTAACATCTATGGTCATCAGTCCCCTAGAACTTAGAACTACTTAAACCTAACCTAACCTAAGGACAGCACACAACACCCAGCCATCACGAGGCAGAGAAAATTCCTGACCCCGCCGGGAATCGAAACCGGGAACCCGGGCGTAGGAAGCGAGAACGCTACCGCACGACCACGAGATGCGGGCTTGAACCATGAAAGGCAAAACGCCTCAGGAGACTAAAGAAAAGCTTGATAAACATTACGGTGACTCTGCACCTTCGATTAGAGCAGTTTATAAGTGGTTTCAAAATTTTCGGAGTGGTCATACGGGCACAAGTGATTCTGAACGTTCTGGACGCTCTGTGGATAAAATCCATTTGTGTGACTTATCGAGTAATCGAAATTCAGCTGATTTCTTTTAGTACTCATGTGAATAACTACACACTTTTCCTTATTCAGGGTCAATTGCCACTTTTTGCACCATACAGATATCTTATCTAAATCATTATGCAAGTCGTTTTGGTCATCTGATGACTTTACAAGACGTTCTTCCGGTCCATATGTGGCATAACAGCAAACCAGTGCTTAACAGTACTGGTTAAAAACAGTGTTGGTTGCAATTTTAGTTTTTTTATTTTTCAACGACGCGTTTCGCCTTATTTAGCTATCTTCAGGTTATCTTTTCTAGATGGAAGCGAGAGGCACCAAGATCTGCATAACGCGTTCCCGTTCACAGGAGCGAGTAACAATAACATGGGGACTCAGGTAGCAAGTGTAAGTGCGTCTCGCGTCCGCCTAGAAAAGATAACCTGAAGATGCCTAAATAAGGCGAAACGCGTCGTTCTGCAAACAATCTAAGACGGGCACTCAGATTGTCCCCTATGTCGTTAATATAGATCAGGAACAATAGAGGGCCTATAACACTTCCTCGGGGAACACCGGATATTACTTCTGTTTTACTCGATGACTTTTCATCTGTTACTACGAATGGATAATGGATAATGGAATGTAGTCGAATTAAGTCGGGTTATACTGAGGGTATTAGATTAGGAAACGAGACACTTAAAGTAGTAAAGGAGTTTTGCTATTTGGGGAGCAAAATAACTGATGATGGTCGAAATAGAGAGGATATAAAATTTAGACTGGCAATGGCAAGGAAAGCGTTTCTGAAGAAGAGAAATTTGTTAACATCGAGTAGAGATTTAAGTGTCAGGAAGTCGTTTCTGAAAGTATTTGTATGGAGTGTAGCCCTGTATGGAAGTGAAAGATGGACGGTAAATAGTTTAGACAAGAAGAGAATAGAAGCTTTCGAAATGCGGTGCTACTGAAGAATGCTGAAGATTAGATGGGTAGATCACATAACTAATGAGGAGGTGTCGAATAGAATTGGGGAGAAGAGAAATTTGTGGCACAACTTGACTAGAAGATGGGATCGGTTGGTAGGACGTGTTCTGATGCATCAAGGGATCACCAATTTAGTATTGGAGGGCAGTGTGGAGGGTAAAAATCGTAGAGGGAGACCAAGAGATGAATACACCAAACCGATTCAGAAGGATGTAGGTTCGAGCAGGTACTGGGAGATGAAGAAGCTTGCACAGGATGGAGTAGCATGGAGAGCTGCATCAGACCAGTCTCAGGACTGAAGACCACAACAACAACAACAACACTACGAACTGTCACCTTTCTGACAGGAAAGTGTCGATGGCCACGTGTCCATTTCAGTCATAGTTGCCAGTGTCATGCAGTTGACATTGGAACATGTACAGATCGACGGCTGCGGAAGCGCATGGTTATTGGTGTTTTGGTGCACTGTGTGTTCAGACACACATGTACTCTGCCTAACATTAAAGTCTGATGTTAGTTCCACCACAGTCCTGTTTTACGAGTCTCCTCAGCCTACGACATCCACGGCGCCTGGGTGTGGCTTCACCTTGGTTTCGCCACTGTTGAAGACACTCACCACAGCACTCCTCGAACACCCGACAAGTCACACAGTTTCTGAAATGCTCGTGCCGAGCCTCCGGGCCATCACAGTCTGCCCTCGGTCAAACTCAGACAGATCGAGCGCCTTCCCCATTCTACGCAGGGACACCTCACTCACTGATACTACATGCACCGCGCATGTGTCTGACAAGCAGTCATTCCTCACTAGATAACGCTGCTATCGCCTTGATGGGTTTATATCGGTAGTAGGTAGGTGCTCATAATGCCCTGGTTGATCGATGTACATCTGTCCTCTCTGGATCTACTGGAGGGAGCCGTTAAGATCTCGCATGGCGTCGTGTACCACCCTCTTGAACCCACAGAATAAATATCGAAGTGACAGTCGTGGGATCTCCACCAATCGAGGAGCAGAACTGCCGAACAACCGACTGCGGTCTCAGTAGGACATGATTCTGTCGCCGTCAAATACCGACAAGTGCTCACAGACATTTCTCCTCCTTACACCAGGTGAACACAATGTCCATACAAACAAACAACACTCAATTGTGACTTCTCAACGAGAAACCTACTACACGATCTTTACTTATATACAGAATAAACACTCTTAAGGAGAGAAATTCGCGTCGAAGGAATTATCCAAATACGACGGAAATCAGGAGATGTGATGTACATGTACAGAGATATCAGGGGGGTGACATGTACGTGTACAGAAAAACAAATGTATACAATTTCAGAAAAACTGGGTAATCTATTTTAAAAAAAAAAAAAAAAAAAAAAAGCTTCACCAACTGAACAAGTCAACAAAACGTTGTCGACCTCTAGCCTTATGCAAGCAGTTATTCGGGACTGCTTGACAGATTTCCTGGATGTCTTCCTGGGGGATACCATGCCACATCTTATCCAATTGGTACGTAGACTGCTGGTCTTCGAGGCTCAGTCTGAAGCGGAGCTCATCACAGAAGACGGTTTTACTCTAGTCAATGAGATCTCAGGGCAAAGACGTGTCTGGAGATGCCCAGGGCAATCGTTGGAATACTATCCTGGCTGTCGTCTGCTGTACAAATTGACAGCCAACTGCTCGACGGATTTCCTGGATGTCCTTCTGGGGGATACCATGCCACATCCTATCCAATTGGTGCGTTAGACTGCCGGTCGTCGAGGCTCAGTTAGAAGCGCGCAGCTCATCACAGAAGACAGTGTTACTCTGGTCAATGAGACCTCAGGAGAAAGTCGTGTCTGGAGATGCCCAGGGCAACCGTTGGAATACCATCCTGACTGTCGCCCGCCGTACGACCTGACAGCCAACTGCTCAACAGATTTCTTGGATGTCTTTCTGGAGGATACCATGCCACATCCTATCCAATTGGTCCATTAGACTGCTGGTCATAGTGGCTCAGTTCGAAGCAGGACTCACCACAGAAGACAGTTATACTCTGGTCAATGAGATCTCAGGACAAAGACGTGTCTGGAGATGCCTGGGGCAACCGCTGGAATACCATCTTGACTGTCGCCTACTGTACAACCTGACAGCCAACTACTCACAGATTTCATGGATGTCTTTCTGGGGGATACTATGCCACATCCTATCCAATTGGTGTGTCAGACTGCTGGTCGTCGAGGCCCAGTTCGAAGCTGGGCTCATCAAAGAACACAGTTTTACTCTGGTCAATGAGATCTCAGGACAAAGACATGGCCGGCCGCAGTGCTCATGTGGTTCTAGGCGCTACAGTCCGGAACCGCGGGACTGCTACGGTCGCAGGTTCGAATCCTGCCTCGGGCATGGATGTCTGTGATGTCCTTAGGTTAGTTAGGTTTAAGTAGTTCTAAGTTCTAGGGGACTGACGACCAAAGAAGTTAAGTCCCATAGTGCTCAGAGCCATTTGAACCCGTTCTCGAACAAAGACATGTCTGGAGACGACTGGGGCAACCATTTGAATATCATCCCGAATGTCCCCCGCCATACAACCTGACAGCCAACTGCTGACAGATTTCATGGATGTCTTTCTGGAAGATACCATGCCACATCCTATCCAATTGGTCCGTTAGACTGCTGGTCATTGAGGCTCAGTTTGAAGCAGTTCTTATCACAGAAGACAGTTTTACTCTGTTCAATGAAATCTCAGGACAAAGACCTGTCTGAAGATGCCTGGGGCAACTGTTGGAATACCATGCTGACTGTCGCCTGCCATACAACCTGACTGCCAACTGCTCGACAGCTTTCATGGATGTCTTTTTGGGGGATACTATACCACATCCTATCCAATTGGTCCGTTAGACTGCTGGTCATCGAGGCTCAGTTCGAAGCAGGACTCATCAGAGAATACAGTTTTACTCTGTTCAATGTGATCTCAGGACAAAGACATGCCTGGAGACGACCAGGGCAACCATTTGAATACCATCCTGACTGTCGCCCACCGTACAACCTGACAGCCAACTTCCGACAGATTTCCTGGATGTCTTTCTGGAGTACACCATGCCACATCCTATCCAATTGGTCCGTTAGACTGCTGGTCATCGAGGCTCAGTTTGAAGCAGGGCTCATGACAGAAGACAGTTTTACTCTGGTCAATGAGATCTCAGGACAAAGACGTGTCTGGAGATGCCTGGGGAAACCGTTGGAATACCATCCCGACTGTCGCCCACCGTACGACCTGACAGCCTAGAGTAATGGTCTGGGGTGACATTTCATTTCATACAACCGCTTTGGTTGTCCTCCACGGCACCCTTACAGCACAGTGATATGTTGATGATATTGTACGCCCTGTTCAGTTGCCAGTCATGATAAGCCATCACGTGCTTCCATTTCAGCAAGGTATTGCCTGCCCACAAAGGACGAGAGCTGCAAGGTCGCCACATCTCTCCCCAACTGAGAATGTTTGGAGTTTTATGGACAGAGCTCTCCAACCAGCTTGGAATTCTGTCGATCTAACTCGCCAATTGAACAGAATTTGGCACGATATCCCTCAGGCGAACATCTTAGAACTCTGTCAATACATGTGAAAACGAGTAACTGCTTACAGAAGGGCCGGAAGTGGACTAAGCCGTTACAGAGTTGTATAATTTGTGAAGCTCATTCTCTTGAATATCTCATCAATTTTTCTCAGATTGTTATCATTAGTTTATCTGTACATGTATATCACAGAGATTACCTTGCTATTCAGATTCTTCCTTCGTGGTGCGTCGTTCATTTTTTTCTCTTAGCGTGTATAAGTGGCGGTGAAATAAGAAACGGGGCAGATGGACAAAAAGTAAGTAAACTCTTTATTAGATTAACACATTTGTCCTACTGTGAGAGAAAATGACAACTTCATGGAAAAATGTTTGCGGTTGACTAGAGAACCTGGATAGTAAACGGGGGAGCTTCTCTTTGTTCGAACCAAATCAGCGGCCACCAATGACTTTTTTGTGGGCTCTGAAAATGTGGACATCGCGTGAGGAGAGGGGCAGAGATTGTGACTGTATGGACGATGTGTCAATCTTGTTTTCATTATGCTGCAGAAGTTCTTCTGGGGAGTCTTCTATTTTCCAGGCCGATATACAGAGATGAGCCAGAACATTATGAGCACCGACCTGCTGTCGGTATAAACATGTCCAGGCGATAGCGGCGTCACCCGGATGGTGCATACAGTACCAGTGAGCGTACTGTCCGTGTGTAGAATGGGGAAGGCGCGTGATCATTCTGAATTTGACGAACGGCAGATTGTGATGGCCTGGAGGCTCGGCACGAGCATTCTGGAAACTCGTCAGGTGTTCGGGGAGTGCTGTGGTCAGTGTGTTCAAAAAGTGGCGAACCCAAAATGAAAGTACGTACAGATGTCGTGGGCTGGGCACCCACCCCTCATCACAGATGTCGGACGTCGCAGGCTGCGTAGACTGGTAATACAGGACAATTGGCGAACTGTGGCGGAACTAACATCAGGCTTTAACGCTGAGCGGAGGACAAGTGTGTCTGAAGACACAGTGCACCGAACACTCCTAATGGTCTGCCTCCGCAACTGACAGCCAGTGCATGTGCCAATGTTAACACCACGACATGAGCTAGTACAGCTGAAATGGGCATGTGATCATCGGTACTGGATGCTGGTGGAGTGACAGAGCGTTGCACGGTCTGATTAATCATGTCGATGGGAGATGGGGGAATCTGTCGTCTCAAACGCCCCCTTATGCTCTGGGCAAAATTCGCATCAGAAGCTATGGGTCCAGCTCATGCAAGGCACCATGATGGCCAAAGGGTATTGTACACTGATCAAAGACCATGTACATCACTTCATAAGGGTCACTTTTCCCTACGGCTGTGGCAGTTTTCAACAAGATAATCCGTCGTCCCGCCGGCCGCGGTGGTCTAGCGGTTCTGGGCGCTCAGTCCGGAACCGCGCGACTGTTACGGCCGCAGGTTCGAATCCTGCCTTGGGCATGGATGTGTGTGATGTCCTTAGGTTAGTTAGGTTTAAGTAGTTCTAAGTTCTAGGGGACTGATGACCTCAGGTGTTTTGTCCGATAGTGCTCAGAGCCTTTAATCCGTCGTGCCACAAGGCCAGCAGTGTGATGGAGTGGTTCGAGGAACGCAGTGGCGTGTTCCAACTGGTGTGCTGCCCCCCAAACACACCAGATCTGAACCAGATCTAACACATCTAGAATGTGACATCGCTGCTCTCCTGAATTGGCAGTTAGGTGATCTGTGTGGGCAGATGTGGTCCCAACTCCCTCCAGCGATCTAGCACGGCCTCACTGCTTCCATGCCACAATGCGTCACTACTGTTATCCGAGCTAAAGGTGGACATACTGGCTATCAGGTAGGTGATCTTAATGCTCTGGCTGATCAGTGTAGGCAACTTTGATGTGACAACAAACAGATTCTTTTTTCCTTTATTTCCCTTAAAAAAAAAATGATATGCTTAGCCATGGAAACTGGAGAGTAGATTGTCCGAGGATACAGAGACGCGGAGTTGTCAGTCAATCTGACAGCAGCCTGTGGTGAGTTTGAAACTACACTAGTGGCCATTAAAATTGGTACACCACGAAGATGACGTGCTACAGACGCGAAACTTAACGGACAGGATGAAGATGCTGTGATATGCAAATGATTAGCTTTTCAGAGCATTCACACAAGGTTGGCGACGGTGGCGACACCTACAACGTGCTGACATGAGGAAAGTTTCCAACCGATTCCTCATACACAAACAGCAGTTGACCGGCGTTGCCTGGTGAAACGTTGTTGTGATGCCTCGTGTAAGGAGGAGAAATGCGTACCATCACGTTTCCGACTTTGAAAAATGTCGGATTGTAGCATATCGCGATTACGGTTTATCGTATCGCGACACTGCTGCTCGCGTTGGTCGAGATCCAATGACTGTTAGCAGAATATGGAATGGGTGGGATCAGGAGGATAATACGGAACGCTGTGCTGGATCCCAAGGGCCTCGTATCACTAGCAGTCGAGATGACAGGCATCTTATCCGCACGGCTGCAACGGATCGTGCAGCCACGTCTCGATCCCTGAGTCAACAGATGGGGACGTTTGCAAGACAACAACCATCTGCACGAACAGTTCTTCGACGTTTGCAGCAGCACGGACTATCAGCTCGGAGACCCTTGACCCTGCATCACAGACAGGAGCGCCTGCGGTGGTGTACTCGACGACGAACTTGGGTGCACGAATGGCAAAACGTCATTTTTTCGGATGAATCCAGGTTCTGCTTGGAGCATCACGATGGTCGCATCCGTGGTTGGCGACATCGCGCTGAACGCAGATTGGAAGCGTGTATTCGTCATCGCCATACTGGCGTGATGGTATGGGGTGCCGTTGGTTACACGTCTGGGTCACCTCTTGTTCGCATTGACGGCACTTTGAACAGTGGACGTTACATTTCAGATCTGTTACGACCCGTGGCTCTACCCTTCATTCGATCCCTGCGAAACCCTACATTTCAGCAGGATGACGCACGACCACATGTTGTAAGTCCTATACAGGCCTTTCTGGATACAGAAAGTGTTCGACTGCTGCTCTGGCCAGCACAATATGCAGATCTCTCACCAACTGAAACCGTGTGGTCAATGGTGGCCGAACAACTGGCTCGTCACAATACGCTAGTCACTACTTTTGATGAACTGTGGCATCGTGTTGAAGCTGCACGGGCAGCTGTACCTGTACACGCCATCCAAGCTGTGTTTGACTCAATGCCCAGGCGTATCGCGTACGTTATTACGGCCAGAGGTGGTTGTTCTGGGTACTGATTTCTCAGGATCTATGCACCCAAATTGCGTGAAAATGTAATCACATGTCAGTTCTAGCATAATATGTCCAGTGAATACCCGTCTATGATCTGCATTTTTTCATGCTGTAGCAACTATAATGGCCAGTAGTGTACGGAGCAGAGAGAGAGTTGGGTGTGGGCTGGGCTGGTACTCACCGAGTACCTGGCGTCCTGGCGGTCCTGGCCGCCGGCGGCCGGGTTGGGGGCGGCGGTGGCGGCGTCGGTGAGGTTCCAGACGGGGTTCAGCTGGTGCGGGATGGCGCGCCCGTCCGGGTCGAGCACGCGCACGCTGGCCGTCGTCACGCGCACCGCCACCACCTCCTGCCGCTGCTGCGCCAGCGAGTTCCACAGCACCAGCCGGCGCGGCTCGTTGCGCGGCACCACCAGCGGCACCTGCGCACCGCACCACACGCTCACCATACACGTCTACACTAAAACTGGTATAGGCATGCGTATTCAAATCCAGATATACAGGGTGTTTCAAAAATGACCGGTATATTTGAAACGGCAATAAAAACTAAACGAGCAGCGATAGAAATACACCGTTTGTTGCAATATGCTTGGGACAACAGTACATTTTCAGGCAGACAAACTTTCGAAATTACAGTAGTTAAAATTTTCAACAACAGATGGCGCTGCGGTCTGGGAAACTCTATAGTACGATACTTTCCACATATCCACCACGCGTAGCAATAATATGGCGTAGTCTCTGAATGAAATTACCCGAAACCTTTGACAACGTGTCTGCCGGAATGGCTTCACATGCAGATGAGATGTACTGTTTCAGCTGTTCAATTGTTTCTGGATTCTGGCGGTACACCTGGTCTTTCAAGTGTCCCCACAGAAAGAAGTCACAGGGGTTCATGTCTGGCGAATAGGGAGGCCAATCCACGCCGCCTCCTGTATGTTTCGGATAGCCCAAAGCAATCACACGATCATCGAAATATTCATTCAGGAAATTAAAGACGTCGGCCGTGCGATGTGGCCGGGCACCATCTTGCATAAACCACGAGGTGTTCGCAGTGTCGTCTAAGGCAGTTTGTACCGCCACAAATTCGCGAAGAATGTCCAGATAGCGTGATGCAGTAATCGTTTCGGATCTGAAAAATGGGCCAACGATTCCTTTGGAAGAAATGGCGGCCCAGACCAGTACTTTTTGAGGATGCAGGGACGATGGGACTGCAACATGGGGCTCTTCGGTTCCCCATATGCGCCAGTTCTGTTTATTGACGAAGCCGTCCGGGTAAAAATAAGCTTCGTCAGTAAACCAAATGCTGCCCACATGCATATCGCCGTCGTCAATCCTGTGCACTATATCGATAGCGAATGTCTCTCGTGCAGCAATGGTAGCGGCACTGAGGGGTTGCCGCATTTGAATTTTGTACGGATAGAGGTGTAAACTCTGGCGCACGAGACGATACGTGGACGTTGGCGTCATTTGGACCGCAGCTGCAACACGGCGAACGGAAACCCGAGGCCGCTGTCGGATCACCTGCTGCACTAGCTGCGCGTTGCCCTCTGTGGTTGCCGTACGTGGTCGCCCTACCTTTCCGGCACGTTCATCCGTCACGTTCCCAGTCCGTTGAAATTTTTCAAACAGATCCTTTATTGTATCGCTTTTCGGTCCTTTGGTTACATTAAACCTCCGTTGAAAACTTCGTCTTGTTGCAACAACACTGTGTTCTAGGCGGTGGAATTCCAACACCAGAAAAATCCTCTGTTCTAAGGAATAAACCATGTTGTCTACAGCACACTTGCACGTTGTGAACAGCACACGCTTACAGCAGAAAGACGACGTACAGAATGGCGCACCCACAGACTGCGTTGTCTTCTATATCTTTCACATCACTTGCAGCGCCATCTGTTGTTGAAAATTGTAACTACTGTAATTTCGAAAGTTTGTCCGCCTGAAAATGTACTGTTGTCCCAAGCATATTGCAACAAACGGTGTATTTCTATCGCTGCTCGTTTAGTTTTTATTGCCGTTTCAAATATACCGGTCATTTTTGAAACACCCTGTATATGTTGTTCTTGTGGTCTTCACTCCTGAGACTCGTTTGATTCAGCTCTCCATGGTACTCTATCCTGTGCAAGCTTCTTCATCTCCCAGTACCTACTGCAGCCTACATCCTTCTGAATCTGCTTAGTGTAATCATGTCTAGGTCTCCCTCTACGATTTTTACCCTCCACGTTGCCCTCCAATACTACATTGATGCACCCTCCATATCTCAGGACATGTCCTACCAACAGATCCCTTCTTCTGGTCAAGTTGTGCCACAAACTCCTCTTCTCCCCAATTCTATTCAATACCTCCTCATTAGTTATGTGATCCACCCATCTAATCTCCACCATTCTTCTGTAGCACCACATTTCGAAAGCTTCTATTCTCTTCTTGTCCAAACTATTTATCGTCCATGATTCACTTCCATACATGGCTACATTCCATACAAATACTTTCAGAAACGACTTCCTCACATTTAAATCTATACTCGATGTTAACAAATTGCTCTTCTTCTGAAACGCTTTCCTTGCCATTGCCAGTCTACATTTTATATCCTCTCTACTTCGACCATCATCAGTTATTTTGCTCCCCAAATAGCAAAACTCCTGCACTACTTTAAGTGTCTGATTACCTAATCTGGCTTCCTCAGCATCACTTGATTTCATTTGACTTACATTCCATTATCCTTGTTTTGCTTTTCTTGATATTCATTGCAGTAAAGTCTACAAATGATTTAAATAATGAAAACTGCTCCAGTTACTTATTTTTTGCGCTTAGCACAACGCGTTTCCAGAATTTGTTCTCATTTTCAAGTGCACTTGTGCATTTGTTTACGTGACTATGTTTGCTGATGTTTGGATGTGTGCTTTTCTGCCTCTCTTGCGTCTTTTCCAAATTAGACTGTTACCGGAAAATCGGACGAAATGAATTTTTCAGGCTTTTTTTAAATGCTACTGTTAGAAATGATATTTTTTTCTTTCCTTACAGGTATTATGGCTTCTCTATTACACAGAATATCACACACACGCAAATCGTCACTTACACTGTTTACAAAAAAAGCTGCAAAGATATTATGACACTATGGATTCCCAAAGAGTTTGTACATAGTCAGAATTGTTACAGCGTTTTGGATTACATACTTTTTTCAAATCGGGAAATGTACAGGTTCTGAAAATTGTCACAGTTATCATATGCAGGAGAAACGTTTGAAGAAATTAAGTGATTCACTGTCTAGCTTGTTAATGAGAATTTTTTTTTTTGTTCCTCAAACAAACTAGAAAAAAATTCAATGACAAGCTAGACATTAATTTCTTGAACTGTTTCTCCTGCGTATGATAACTGTGACAATTTTCATAAATATGTACATTTCCTCGTTAGAAAGAGAAAGTAATCGACAATTTAGTAGTCAATAGTGATAAAATAAAAAGTATGCTTTATTATTTACTACCTTATATTTTTATATATAATGTAATCCAAAACACTTTAAATACGCATATCTTTGTAGCATGTTGTGTAAACAAACAGTGTAAGTGATCAGTTGCGTGTGTGTGACATTCTGTATGATGGAGAAGGCACAATACCTGTAAGTAAACAAACGAAAGTACCATTTCTAAGAGTAGCATTTAAGAAATCCTCAAATATTCATTTTGTCCGTTTTTCCTATTGCAGTTAACTTCGAAAAGACGCAGGAGAGGCACAAAAGCACACATGCAAACATCACCAAACACATTCATGTAACCAAATGTACTTGAAAATGAGAATAAATTCTCGAAACACGTAATGCTAAGCAGCAAAAAAATAAATAACTGATGCAGTTTTCATTATTTAAATCATGAAGGACACGGTTGCAGGCTTTCCCACACCATCTAATACGATGAAGGAAATAAAATCAACACAACAACGCAGAATCACACGCATCGAAAACGTTACATAAACATGGCACAGTACAAATAGGAAATACACTTGAAAACGGAAGTCATTTCCCGAAACGCGTCGTGTAAAGCATGAATAAAAGAAAATCGTAACTGGTAGCAGAAAAGGTATTTATAAAAAAACCATCATTTGCCAATTTTCGTGCTGTTTTTGCAAAATCAGTGCTATTTTGTTGCCTAGTTCATTTTTCGCTATTTTCTTTTTTATGCTGTATACGCGGACAAGAAAAAGAAGCTCCCGAATTTTTCGCGGATTTCCCGATTAAAAATACCTTCCTTACCAGATAAAAATGCACACTTTCCGTGTTAAGTGACAGTACACTTTCCCTCGGAGATGTAAAACTTATCAATCCTTTGAATACCAAAGATTTTACGGCACTTTACAAAACGAAAAAAAAACGCGTTTTGGAAAGATTTTTCGTGCGCGGTTGCATGTAGACTGCATATTTTCGGATTACGAAAATCTAATTATCAATTCCACCAAATTTCCGAAAATTCCACCAAATTTCCGAAAGAAATGCAGACTGCGATGCACTTCCGTCAGCCAATCATAGCTCACGTCACGTCATCTCGCCAACCAAAGACAGAATATACGACACGTGATGTAATTATCTAGTATAGGACACGTGTTGTAGTTAACTTATAGCAACATCACTGTTAACCAGCGCGAACACACAAATAGGAAAAATTAATGAATTAAATTAACATACATACCAGATACATACAAGAAAAGGTAAGCTTTCTCATATAATATTGGTCTTCTTTTGCGTGTGTTAACACAAATATCGCACTAAAATTTTAAATATTGAAATAAACAGCTGGTTTTCTGGAACCAAAATTTTTCTTAGCGGCTGGTCCTCGAAGTGTTAAATTCTGGATGAGAGTGAAACGCTCTGTGATTCAAGAAATTCATCGCACATTCTTACGCGTAACATAATTTAGTTTGCCTGATACACGCTCATCGAAAGCAGTTTATTATTTCGAAATACTGCTTAGTCTTCGTCCTAAAGCCTTTGACACATTTCGCTGTCGGCAGACGATTGTGTGTGCACTGTGTTTAATTGTAAATGGCGCATTTTCTTTGCAACTAAAGTTTTATTTTGGTGTTATTCTCTCGTTTATGTTTTACTGCAGCGGTATTATTCTGCATTCAAAATCACAAAATTTTAACCGCAAACTGAAAGAACGAAAAATTCTCTGAATTTTCCCGGTTTTCTCGGGCATGAAAAAATTGGCTAGTCCCGGGGCGTAGCGTATACACCCTCCTGTTTTGCCAGTTTCCATGTTTTTTTTTCCTTTTCTGTATTTTTTCGAACTTCGGTGTAATTTTTTCAAAAATATGATGTAATTTTATGCCAAATTTGGTGTAATTTTACGACAAATTGGGTGTCATTTTATGCCAAATTCAGTGTCATTTTTTGGCCAGATTCGGTGACATTGTTTGCTAAATCAGGTATCATTTTTTGACAAATTTCGACACTATTTTTTTGCAAGATTCATTGTTCTGTTTTGCCGAATCGGATGTAGTTTTTGGCCATGTTTAGTGTCACAGTCGCTATCATTTTTTGCAAATTTGGCGCTTTTTTTTGCAAGATTCAGTGTTCTGTGTTGCCAAATTAGAAGTAACTTGTTTGCAAATTCGATGTTTTTTTTCTCTCTGCTGAGTGAAACGTTACAATAAATAACATTGGTGCCATATTGAATATTATGATATCTGTCGAAAACAGTAGATATATTAAGATTGAACTTGATCTTACTTCTTTAGCATTGATTAGAGTTTGGGCAGATGGGAGTTTGTCCGTTCATTATTTAATAATAAGCATTCTAGTGAAGAAATCGGTGGGCATAATTATTGTTATAGTCCTGTGGCATCTTTTATGGCAGAGAAGATGAAGGCATAAACGAAAACGGATTAGTTCCAGGCTCGTGTCTGAAGTAGGCACATGCGCGTACGTAAAAATTAAGAGGGTAATTCTCATCCTTTTTCAAGAGCTTGCCAGTCTTTAACTTTTCTGTTTCACGGCCATAACATAAAAGGAGTAATAGCCTTGTCCAGATCAGGTCATCAGAGAAGCCCTCTGCCCCCTGGACATCGATCTAAAGCAAGGCAGATTTTTTTTTCTTTTCTAGATCGTAAAACTAACGATAGTCATGAAATATGGCACCAAGAAATAACCCGTTCGTACCTCTCTCACTAATGTAAATCCCTTATGTGTGCTTCGACTAACGATTCCATGGAGAATGATCCTCAAATTGCGGGCACAGTTGAATTTCAAAATTATTAAATTATTTTTCTCTCACTGTGCAATTGACAATTTTTCTATCCCCGTCAGTAAACGCACATCACACAGAAGGAGATTTTACACAATGTCGCAGTTACTGTTTGCCAATTTCGGTGCTATTTCTGATGTCACATCGTAGTTCGTTACGCGAGAAATGAGCTGTCATTTCCAGATTACACACGAACCTCAAAGGAGGTAAATGCCATTTCAGTATTCAATGACTATCAGTTACGAATAACGGTAAACGGTCGGCCTCAGATATATACATGGTGGCGCAGGGAAACGGGAAATTTCGAAATAACGTCATTTCCATGAATAAATTCATAAAACCAGTAATTTATTAACGAAAGTGAATGTACGAGGGCAGTTCAATAAGTAATGCAACACTTTTTTTTCTCGGCCAATTTTGGTTGAAAAAACCGGAAATTTCTTGTGGAATATTTTCAAACATTCCCGCTTCGTCTCGTATAGTTTCATTGACTTCCGACAGGTGGCAGCGCTGTACGGAGCTGTTAAAATGGCGTCTGTAACGGATGTGCGTTGCAAACAACGGGCAGTGATCGAGTTTCTTTTGGTGGAAAACCAGGGCATCTCAGATATTCATAGGCGCTTGCAGAATCTCTACGGTGATCTGGCAGTGGACAAAAGCACAGTGAGTCGTTGGGCAAAGCGTGTGTCATCATCGCCGCAAGGTCAAGCAAGACTGTCTGATCTCCCGCGTGCGGTCCGGCCGTGCACAGCTGTGACTCCTGCAATGGCGGAGCGTGCGAACACACTCGTTCGAGATGATCGACGGATCACCATCAAACAACTCAGTGCTCAACTTGACATCTCTGTTGGTAGTGCTGTCACAATTGTTCACCAGTTGGGATATTCCCACTGGGTCCCTCGTTGTCTAACCGAACACCATAAAGAGCAAAGGAGAACCATCTGTGCGGAATTGCTTGCTCGTCATGTGGCTGAGGGTGACAATTTCTTGTCAAAGATTGTTACAGGCGATGAAACATGGGTTCATCACTTCGAACCTGAAACAAAACGGCAATCAGTGGGGTGGCGCCACACCCATTCCCCTACCGAGAAAAAGTTTAAAGCCATACCCTCAGCCGGTAAAGTCACGGTTACAGTCTTCTGGGACGCTGAAGGGGTTATTCTGTTCGATGTCCTTCCCCGTGGTCAAACGATCAACTCTGAAGTGTATTGTGCTACTCTTCAGAAATTGAAGAAACGACTTCAGCGTGTTCATAGACACAAAAATCTGAACGAACTTCTCCTTCTTCGTGACAACGCAAGACCTCACACAAGTCTTCGCACCCGAGAGGAGCTCACAAAACTTCAGTGGACTGTTCTTCCTCATGCACCCTACAGCCCCGATCTCGCACCGTCGGATTTCCATATGTTTGGCCCAATGAAGGACGCAATCCGTGGGAGGCACTACGCGGATGATGAAGAAGTTATTGATGCAGTACGACGTTGGCTCCGACATCGACCAGTGGACTGGTACCGTGCAGGCATACAGGCCCTCATTTCAAGGTGGCGTAAGGCCGTAGCATTGAATGGAGATTACGTTGAAAAATAGTGTTGTGTAGCTAAAAGATTGGGGAATAACCTGGTGTATTTCAATGCTGAATAAAACAACCCCTGTTTCAGAAAAAAAATGTGTTGCATTACTTATTGAACTGCCCTCGTATTCAGTATGCCATTACTCAGTATGTCTTTACAATCAAAATGTCCAAAAGTGTCTCTTTACTTTTTGAAGATGACATCGGAAAGATGTGCTCCCATTCGGCGTTCACACTCTAACAGCCTGTTATGAAAACCAGGGAATGCGCGGTGTAGCAAATCTTGGGGAATGGCAGTGATTTCGTTTTCAATGTTCTCCTTCAGTTCGTGGATTGTTGCAGGACGTGTACGGTACACCTTGCCTTAAAGATATCCCCACAGGCAGAAGTCGCACACACTAAGATCAGGGGATCTCGCAGGCCATGCAATGTCACCGTTACGTGAAATAATGCGTCTTCCAGACAATTGAAGAACTGCTGCCATCGATTGTCGAGCAGTGTGTGACGTGGCTCTGTCCTGCTGAAACCACATGGTTTCGACGTTAAGATTAAGCTCGTACAGTCTGTTTGAAGCATTTCAACATATCGAGCGGATGTTACTGTCACTGCACTACCATCAAATGGTTCAAATGGCTCTGAGCACTATGGGATCAACATCTATGGTAATCAGTCCCCTAGAACTTAGAACTAGTTAAACCTAACTAACCTAAGGACATCACACAACACCCAGTCATCACGAGGCAGGGAAAATCCCTGACCCCGCCGGGAATCGAACCCGGGAACCCGGGGCACTACCATCCTCACGTTCAAAAAAATAAGGGCCGATAACACCGTGACATGATACAGCCCACCGTATTGTGACCTTGGCGCTATGTCGTGTTCGCCGGTGAAACTCACAAGGATTGTCCTGTGCCCAATAACGAAAATTCTGTTTGTTCACGAATCCGTTCAGGTGGAAATGGGATTCGTCTGATATCCATTAGTTACCGAGGAAATTCGCGTCCTCGTTGATTTTAGCCGATATCTGGCTACTAAGCTCCATACGTGACGCTGGGTCTCGTTCGTGTAAGTGTTGCACACTCTGCAACTTACAGGGACGGAAGTCTAATTCGTGCAGTATTCTTTGTAAGTTTCGTCGCTTAATCCCTAGCGAAGATACATGCTGTCGAACGCAGCGGCGAGGACTTGTCTGGATTGCAGCTCTAGCAGCTGCAATGTTCTCTGGGGCACGTACCGTTGGAATGCCACCTGGAGGGTTCTTTTTCAAGGCAGATCCTGTTTCTTGAAAATTATGCACCCACGTCGTAATCGCATGCGCACATGGGACACGTCCGTGACGTCCAAGCTGGTAATGCTGTCGAAATGTTCTCTGCGCGGCAGTCGCACTATCACCATTTTTGTAAAACGCTCTCACAGCTACTGCACGTCCCGCACCAGTCCAATTCTCCACGATTACTAAATGGCAATGCGTTCACATCTATTGTGCAAAGTTTCGAACATCTGCCGGCGCTACAGTGCTGCCAACTGTAACGTTCAAAATATCCCGTTCCCCTGCGCCACCCTGTACAACATTTGTTATTCGAGAAACTGACAAATTTCAGGCTATTCCGTAAAAATCGCCGATTTCGCGTTATTTCGCAAAAACTGCCAATTTCGCGAAATTTTCTGGTCTCTAAGCATATACAGGGTGAGTCACCTAACGTTACCGCTGGATATATTTCGTAAACCACATCAAATACTGACGAACCGATTCCAAAGACCGAACGTGAGGAGAGGGGCTAGTGTGATTGGTTAATACAAACCATAAAAAAATGCACGGAAGTATGTTTTTTAACACAAACCTACGTTTTTTTAAATCGAACCCAGTTAGTTTTGTTAGCACATCTTTATGCACATCTTTATGCGTCCTCCACGTCCTATGAAACGCCCGTAGAACATCCTGTCAAGGGTCAGCCTAGTGTTAATTGCGGAATGTGCAGGTGCACCATCATGCTGATACCACATACGTCGACGTGTTTCCAGTGGGACACACTCTATTCCACTTCGTAATTGAAAACGGAAACCACGTGTGTACGTGTACCTCACCCCTCATGGTAATGTACATGTGCGTCAGTGAAAAAGACCAATAAAGAGGTGTTAGCATGTGGACGTAATGTGCTGTTCCAGTCTCTTCTGTACCTAAGGTCCATCACCGTTCCCTTTGGATCCCTACGTAATTCGGTGCTCTCCGATACACACGATCGAACAGCGGAGGAGTGGTACTCAAGTGTCAACTTTAGGTTACAATATCTCCGGATGTAATTCACATTTTACAATGCAACAAACGGCACTGATTACGTATTTGTTTATATGTTCAGATGTGCTAACAAAACTAACGGGGTTCCATTTAAAAAAACGTAGGTTTGTGTTAAAAAACACACTTCCGTGCATTTTTTTAAGGTTTGTATTAACCAATTACACTAGCCCCTCTCCTCACGTTCGGTCTGTGGAATCGATTCGTCAGTATTTGATGTGGTTTACCAAATATATCCAGCGGTAATGTTAGGTGACTCACCCTGCATATATTTGCCAACGGCCTCGCATCAGCGGCAACACCGGTTTTCTTCAGATCACCTGAGTTAAGCCCTGTCGGGCTCGGCTAGCACCTGGATGGGTGACCGCTGTTGGCAAGATGAGCGAACTGAGACCTCTTGAGACCAACTGAGGAGCTACTTGACTGAAAAGTAGCGACACCGGACACCAAAACTGACAACGGCTGGGAGAATGCTGCGCTCACCATATGCCCCTCCGTTTTTTTTTTTTTTTTTGTTTTTTTTTTGTGGTTTTAGGGCGCACAACTACAGTGGTCATTAGCGCCCAGACTAAGTTATGAATGCACTGCGAGGCATAAGGTTAAAACAGCAACTAAAAGGGACAACACTATAGAAGGCACATTGACAGGCAAGGGATTAAAAGAAAATAGCATAATCAAATGTCCTTAGACAGGTTTGTCAAGTGGATAAAACGAAGAACGCGAGCAGCTGCTCCTGGGTCATCCGCTAAAATGGCATCCAAAGTACACGGCAGACCATGATCAGCGCGCAGTGTATTAAAATTCGGACAGGACGTTAAAATGTGGCGTTCCGTCAGCAATTGCCTACACGGGCAGAACGGCGCCGACGCAACAGATGGCTGTGGCTGAACCGGCAGTCTCCAATTCGTGCTGTTGTTGTTGTTGTTGTTGTCTTCAGTCCTGAGACTGGTTTGATGCAGCTCTCCATGCTACTCTATCCTGTGCAAGCTTCATCATCTCCCAGTACCTACTGC
The DNA here is from genome assembly GCF_021461385.2 of Schistocerca piceifrons. NCBI lineage: Eukaryota > Metazoa > Arthropoda > Insecta > Orthoptera > Acrididae > Schistocerca > Schistocerca piceifrons. The sequence goes on along the minus strand of NC_060148.1, from coordinate 78,672,305 downwards.
AACCTACATCCTTCTGAATCTGCTTGGTGTATTCATCTCTTGGTCACCCTCTACGATTTTTACCCTCCACGCTGCCCTCCAATGCTAAATTTGTGATCCCTTGATGCCTCAAAACATGTCCTGCCAACCGATCCCTTCTTCTAGTCAAGTTGTGCCAGAAACTCCTCTTTTCCCCAATTCTATTCAATACCTCCTCATTAGTTATGTGATCTAGCCATCTAATCTTCAGCATTCTTCTGTAGCACCACATTTCGAAAGCGTCTATTCTCTTCTTGTCTAAACTATTTATCGTCCACGTTTCACTTCCATACATGGCTACACTCCATACAAATACTTTCAGAAACGACTTCCTGACACTTTAATCTATACTCGATGTTAAGAAATTTCTCTTCTTCAGAAACGCTTTCTGTGCCATTACCAGTCTACATTTTATATCCTCTGTACTTGGACCATCATCAGTTACGTTGCTCCCCAAATAGCAAAACTCCTTTACTACTTTAAGTGTCTCATTTCCTAATCTAATTCCCTCAGCATCGCCCGACTTCATTCGACTACATTCCATTATCCTCGTTTTGCTTTTGTTGATGTTCATCTTATATCCTCCTTTCAAGACACTGTCCATTCCGTTCAACTGCTCTTCCAAGTCCTTTGCTGTCTCTGACATAATTACAATGTCACCGGCGAACTTCAAAGTTTTTATTTCTTCTCCATGGACTTTAATACCTCATCCGGTTTTTCTTTTGTTTCCTTTACTGCTTGCTCAGCATACTGATTGAGTCCAGTCCGTAACCGGGCCAAAATGACCTCCTCCCGCCGAGAAGGGCGTGAAGAGGTCGTCCGAGCCGTGGGAAGAGGTTTCAAGGCCCGAAGCTTTAGTTCAGAAAGTGTAGCCCAATCGGCATGCCACAGCGGTAAAATGCGCTGACAAATGACCCTGCTAAAATCAGATGAAGGCACACAACAAGAAGCTGTCCGAGGCTGGAGGACCGCAGCCTTGGCCGCGGCATCTGCAGTTTCGTTTCCAGGGATACCGACACGGCGAGGAGCCCAGATAAAGGTAACCGGAGAACCGTCGTCCACCAGCTGCTGAAGAGAGCGTCGGATCCGGCGCGCGAAAGGGATACGGAGCACTGAGGCTCTGGATGGTGCTCAGGGAATCGGAGCAGATGACATAAGCAGAATGTCGGTGGCGGCAGATGTAAAGAACAGCCTGGTAGAGGGCAAAGAGCTCAGCTGTGAAGACCGAACAATGGCCACGGAGCCAGTATTTCAAACTGTGTGCCCCGACAATAAAAGAACACCCGACACCGTCATTGGTCTCAGAGCCAGCTGTATAAATGAAGATCGTATTAATGAACTTCGAGCGAAGTTCGACAAACCGGGAGCGGTATACCGAAGCTGGGTAACCTCATTTGGGAGCGAGCTGAGGTCAAGGTGAACGCGAACCTGAGCCTGGAGCCAAGGTGGCGTGTGGCTCTCGCCCACTCGAAAGGTTGCAGGGACAGAAAAATCAGTATATCGCGCCGGTAGGTTAGTGGCAATTCACCGGCTTCAGCATGAAGACTCTCGACGGGACTAGTATAGAACGCTTGAGGCGGCGCAAGATGGACGGCCGTGCAGAGGAGTACACAAAGCTACCATAATCCAGCTTTGAGCGGACGATCGACCGATATAGGCGAAGCAGGACGGTTCGATCCGCTCCCCACGACGTACCCTCCGTATCCGCAGCCGGCGACGCCTGAGGACTGAGGATGACACGGCGGTCGGTCGGATACATTGGGCCTTCATGACCTGTTCAGACAGAATATATATACAGGGTGTCCCAGCTATCTTGTCCACCCAAAATATCTGTGGAACAATAACAGCTATTGGAAAATGACTTTCACCGGTATCAATGTAGGGCTGGGGCCCAAGAATGTACATATTTGGAAACATTCTAAAACGAAAGCATATGTGTTTTTTAACACAAACTTATGTTTTTTTAAATGGACCTCCTATATTTTTTATTCAGCAATCCATAGCATGACAAAGCACATACACAATGGCGTTGATTGCATCGCAATATTCCCGTTACATCCCGAGATATTGAGACGCGAAGTTGACGCTTGAAACACCCGACATGCGCTGCTAGCGCACGTCCTGAGGCTCAGGCGTGAACCCCATGCTGCCCGTAATCGCGATGTGATTGACATGCGTAATCGCACCTCCACACTTATCAAGAGGTCCGAAACGAATAATACGGTCTGCTGCCATCCTGCTGCTATTACGGACAGCATGGGATTCACGCCTGAGCCTCAGGACGTGCGCTAGCAGCGCATGTCGGGTGTTTCAAGCGTCAACTTCGCGTCTCAATATCTCGGGATGTAATGGAAATATTGCGATGCAATCAACGCCATTGTGTATGTGCTTTGTCATGCTGTGGATTGCTGAAGAAAAAATATAGGAGGTCCATTTAAAAAAACATAAATTTGTGTTAAAAAACACATATGCTTTCGTTTTAGAATGTTTCCAAATATGTACATTCATGGGCCCCAGCCCTACTTTGATACCGGTGACAGTCGTTTTCCAATAGCTGTTATTGTTCCACAGATATTTTGGGTGGACAAGATATATATACGAGCCCTAAATCACTCCAGGCAAATGCCGGGATGGTTCCTCTGAAAGGGCACGACCGACTCCCTTCCCCATCCTTCCCTAACCCGATGAGACCGATGACATCACTGTCTGTTCTCCTTCCCCAAGCAACCAACCAACCACATATACGAGCGCTAGTCGAGAGTCGAACACAAGACGAAAATTATCGGGAGGCTCAGGTGTTCCACTCGTAAACCTACAAGGCCAGCGGGAACAGAATGAAAAAAAGAGTTGAAATGCCCTATCGCCAGCCTATATCACTCGCGAGGGAATGGTCCATTCCGCCATGCCGAAACATACCCAGTTCTTTTAACAGGCAGAAGGAATGGATCAAAAGGAACTGTTACGACAGACGACCAATATTCTTTTTTTTATGTTGAAAATTGCCAATTTCGTGTGCCACCAGGTGGCTGGAAGTCTACACCCCTACAGACTACAGACGGCTTTGGCTGGACGCTCATGGCAAAAACACATAATATTTAAAGGTTTTTTATTTTTTTAAATTACCGCTACCTGTCACAAACTTTGTCAACTATTGAAACTTCCTGGCAGATTAAAACTGTGTGCCGGACCGAGACTCGAACTTGGGACCTTTGCCTTTCGCGGGCAGGTGCTCTACCAACTGAGCTACCCAAGCACGACTCACGATCCGTCCTCACAGCTTTACTTCAGCCAGTACCTCGCCTCCTACCTTCCAAACTTTACAGAAGCTCTCCTGCGAACCTTACAGAACTAGCACTCCTGAAAGAAGGATATTGCGGAGGCATGGCATAGCTACAGCGTGGGGGATGTTTCCAGAATGAGATTTTCACTCTACAGCGGAGTGTGCGCTGATATGAAGCTTCCTGGCAGATTAAAACTGTGTGCCGGACCGAGACTCGAACTCAGGACCTTTGCCTTTCGCGGGCAGGTGCTCTGCCAACTGAGCTACCCAAGCACGACTCACAACCCGTCCTCACAGCTTTACTTCTGCCAGTAGCTGTGAGGACGGGGCGTGAGGCGTGCTTGGGTAGCTCAGTTGGTAGAGCACCTGCCCGCGAAAGGCAAAGGTCCTGAGTTCGAGTCTCGGTCCGGCACACAGTTTTAATCTGCCAGGAAGTTTCATATCAGCGCACATTCCGCTGCAGAGTGAAAATTTCGTTCTTTGTCAACTATTGTATTACTCATTTATCTAGCTACATGTTTCGAGGGTTATACCTCATCTTCAGGCGAAATGGCATTACAACAATGTATGACCTTATTGTAAAGTTGTTTTTGTAATGTCATTTAGCCTGAAGATGAGGTATAACCCTCGAAACATGTCGCTAAATAAATAAGTAATACAACAGTTGACAAAGTTTGTGACAGGTAGCGGTAATTTAAAAAAAAAACTTAACATATTTCTTTAAGCAGTCACGGTCGAAAAATAGTCAAAATGGCTTCAAAAAAAATAATAATAAACACATAACGTGTCACAGTCTGACCGCTATTTGTCGAGCTGCTATTTTCTAGGACACAAGTGTTCATAAGAGCGACTAGCTTGAATTTGCACATTTCGTATCCAGTCATTACAAGAAACAGAGAAGAAAGATTGTTGTTTTACGTCCTGTCCACAGCTAAAATCATGGGAGATGCAGCTTTGCTCGTATTTCTTAGTACTTGAGGGGAATGAAGCCACTGTGGCCCTGTTAAACAGCCACGCTTGCATTTGCATGGAATGACTTAGGATGACTGAGAAAACTGTTATGTGCATGGTCGACTCGAGAACTGAACCCGGGTGTCTCAAGCGCGAGATGAGGGCGTTAGCGGCTACAGCACTTTGCTCGGTCCACGTGGTTACGTTGGTGGACTACTATTCATTGAGACACTTCACTTTCGGAGAAACTATCTACGTCAACGAGCCTTTTCAACTTTATCTTTTATTTGAAAAAAAAAATGCAGTAGTAGACCAACTGTAGATAGCGATGTGGGCTAAAAATAACTAGTTTTAATACAGATATTGATATCAAAAATCCCATTGCGTTCTTGTTAACATTAACCCCTCGTTTTTGAGTTTTCATCTAGCTGTGACAGCAAAGTGAGTATAACAAAAATGTTTTCTTTATAAAAAAATAAATATTTTTCAATCTTTCTTCGCCATTATATTTTACTACTCATAGACACACACACACACACATTCTCATATATATATATATATATATATATGAGAATTTATGTGTGTGGTGGTCCATTGATCGTGACCGGGTCAAATATCTCACGAAATAAGCGTCAAACGAAAACACTACAAAAAGAACGAAACTTGTCTACCTTGAAGGGGGAAACCAGATGGCGCTACGATTGGCCCGCTAGATGGCGCTGCCATAGGTCAAACGGATATCAACTGTGTTTTTTCAAAAAGGAACCCCCATTTTTTATTACATATTCGTGTAGTACGTCAAGAAATATGAATGTTTTAGTTGGACCACTTTTTTCGCTGCGTCTTGTATTTCCTTTCCTGGGGCGAGTCTTTCTGTCGATATTCCATATACTGACGTATCGTGTCCAGGTCGTAATGGTGTACCCACGTTTCGTCTCCTGTCACAATTGAATGGAGACATGCGTCACCTTCATTCTCGTAACGCGAGAGGAGTTCCTGGCAAATTTCAGGTCTGTGCGCTTTCATTTCAGGAGTCAGCAACCGGTGTACGCATCGTGCACAGATATTCCGACAGCCAAGCAAACCAATAATGTGACCCACACGTTCTTGTGGTATGCCAATTGTGCTTGCAGTTTCTCTCTGGGTGATACGACGATCGCCCTGAATCAATCTGTCAACAGTTTGCTCGTGATACTCGGCGGTTGCTGTCACAGGACGTCCAACCATTTGTTTTATCGCGCAGGTCTGATGTTCCCTCCGCAACATCTTTAAACTTACTCGCCCAACGACGCATAGTACTCACATCAACACAATCACCATAAATGGCTTTCATTCTCTGATGAATCTCCTTTGCCGTGACACCTTCTGCTGTCAAGAATTCAATGACTGCACGTTGCTTAAATCGCAGGTTTCCATACTTTGGTAGCAATTTATGCAACAGAAGTCTCGCAAAACACACCCTAGTTACTTTCTTCGAAATTCAGTTTCATTCGCTTTCGCTGGAAACAATACTGCCATTAGAATAGAATATTAAGATCAGCGAAGAAGATTAAATGTTAATTACGGTATATTGATAATTTTTACTTATGGACCGTCAGACAGCAACTCAATAAAACACAATTTTAGTGCCATTTTCTGCAAGGCATCATCAGTGGCCTGGAATATGTACTTATGTTTGCTGTTTAATTTACATTTTTGTCACTGTACCTACAGGTTATAAACAGTTGTGGTGGTTGGTATTTCCTATTAACACCACGGTACACCATGACCTACACACACAAACTAACACACAGAGTTGCAAACATCCTAAAGAGACAGGGCTTGAAAATAGCATTTAAACCTGGGCAAACCCTCCAATCACACCTAAGCCAGCCAGCAACAAAGAGGTGCAAATTCCAACAATCAGGAATATATAAACTTGAATGTCAATGTTGTGATGCAGTATACATAGGCATGACATGCAGGAATTTTGAAACATGATACAAAGAACTTATCAGATGTTGGAAGTATGAAACATACCATTCCACATTTGCAGAGCATTTAAAACACCATAACCATCATCCTACAAACATGGAACAAGAAATGAAAATAATGAGAATAAGCAACCATGACAAACATCTTACACAAACGCAAGAAAACTTCCACATCCAGAAAGCCATAGCAGAAAACGAACAAGTGATAAATAAACAAACACACATCAGCACAGGCTCCCTACTACACTTAATAAAAGAAATGATAAGATAAAACAAAAATACTCTTCCCCACACCATCTGGACACACACACACACACACACACACACACACACACACACACACACACACACACATGCATACACGAACAGATCACAGATACTTCAATAATTACACTCGAAAGTTCGGCAATAATATTCGATCTTTGGCTAAAACATTCGACAGTCGGCAACAGAAACCGAAACATTGCATTGAAACAAGCGTTCAGTTCATAGTGCTGTGGAAAAAACTGCAAATTGTTATTCATAAGAAGAAGAACAACACCAAAAATGCAACAGGAGCGTAATATGTAAGAAACTGTCCACGCAACCTGTAAGTACAGTTCAAAACGTTACTACTTAATAGGAAATACCAATCACCAGGACTGTTTATAACCTATAGGGACAGTGACAAAAATGTAAATTAAATAGCTAACATACGTACATATTCCAGGCCACTGATGATGCCTTGCAGAAAATAAAGGCGAAACGCGTATGGCACTAAAATTGTGTTTTATTCAGTTGCTGTCAGACGGTCCATAAGTAAAAATTATCAATATACCGTAATATTACACGCAACTGAGGAAGACAGGACTACAAAAGTTGAAGATGTTAAATGTTAAGTATACAGGTATTTTATAGGTATGTGAATTTACGAATGGCAATACAGGGTATTCGGAAATTCCCGCTACAAATCTCTAGGGCTTGTGGAGTGGATTGAGTACATCATATTTTGAACAGGAACCCATGTCCGGAAACGTACCGTTTCATGCTGCAGCTGTTTGAAAACATGTCTGCTAGGTAGGTACGCAACAGGGCAGGCATGGGGAGGGTGGTGCCGATGTCATTTTATTGCAAAATTCATCATTATTTATTTATGGATAATGCATTTCTTCTTGTTTCTAGTTACATACTGCACGCGGGAAATTGCTGTTTTCATTTCAAATATAAATTCTTAGTATCGATATTTCATGAAAGATCGTTAATAAAGGTTGCCTAAATTAAGAAAACATAACAATTTAATTTTTAGGGCAAAATGAACAAAAATGAGTCATCACAGAGACAGTCCCTTCGACTGTTCAGAGACGTCACTAAACCAACCGCCGGCAGCGGTGGCCGTGCGGTTCTGGCGCTGCACTCCGGAACCGCGAGGCTGCTACGGTCGCAGGTTCGAATCCTGCCTCGGGCATGGTTGTGTGTGATGTCCTTAGGTTAGTTAGGTTTAAGTAGTTCTAAGTTCTAGGGGACTTATGACCTAAGATGTTGAGTCCTACAGTGCTCAGAGCCATTTGAACCATTTGAACTAAACCCACCCAAAAACGTAAACAACCTTGCATGGGCAGCGCCTACTAGACGGATGGGGTCCGACAGCCGATAAGTACCTGTCATTCCGCTAGGAAGGAGATGCACGGCTCGTGTTGTCTGTAGTTCAGCCATACCTAGATGGTCAATACCGCAGATCGATCACGTCCGCATTGTTAATCTGTGCCAGGAAGGGCTCTCAACAAAGGAAGTGTCCAGGCGCCTCGGAGTGAATCAAAGCGATGTTGTTCGGACATGGGGGAGATACAGAGGGACAGGAACTGTCGATGACATTCCTCGCCCAGGCCGCCCAAAGGCTACTACTGCAGTGGATGACCGCTAACTACGGATTATGGCTCGGAGGAACCCTGACAGCAACGCCACCATGTTGAGTAATGCTTTTCGTGCAGCCACAGGAAGTCGTGTTACGACTCAAACTGTGCACAATAGGCTGCAAGATGCGCAGCTTCACTCCTGAAGTTCACGGCGAGGTCCATCTTTGCAACCACGAGACCGTGCAGCGTGGAACATATGGGCCTGACAACATGCCGAATGGACCGCTCAGGACTGGCATCACGTTCTCTTCACTGATGAGTGTCTCATATGCCTTCAATCAGACAATCGTCGGAGACGTGTTTGGAGGAAACCCAGTCAAGCTGAACGTTAGACACACTGTCCAGCGAGTGCAGCAAGGTGGAGGTTCCCTGCTGTTATGGGATGGCATTATGTGGGGCCGACGTACGCTGCTGGTGGTCATGGAAGGTGCCGTAACGGCTGTACGATACGTGAATGCCATCCTCCGACCGATACTGCAACCATACCTGCAGCATATTGGCGAGGCATTCGTTGTCGTGGAGGACAGTTCGCTCCCCCATCGTGCACACCTTGTAAATGACTTGCTTCAGGATAACGAAATCGCTCGACTATAGTGGCCAGCACGTTCTCCGCACATGAACCCTAAGGAACATGCCTGGGATAGATTGAAAAGGGCTGTTTATGGACGACATGACCCACCATCCACTGTGAGGTGTCTACGCCGAATCGCCGTTGTGGAGTGGGACAATCTGGACCAACAGTGCCTTGATGAACTTGTGGATAGTGGAATGCATCAATAGAACAGGACGTGCTACTGGGTATTAGAGGTACCGGTGTGTACAGCAATCTAGGCCGGCTCTGAAGGTTTCGCTGTATGGTGGTACCACATGCAATGTGTGGTTTTCATCATCAAAAAAAAAAAAAAAGGCGAAAATGATGTTTATCTTGATGTGTATTCCAATTTTCTGTACATGTTTCGGAACTCTCTGAACTGAGGTGATGCAAAACTTCTTTTGATGTGTGTAGTTTTATGTGCAGCGTATGAGTTTAAGATTCATGACAATTTTTATCACCGATCTGGTACAGTGACTGAAGTTATGAAACATGGACCGCAGGCGATAGCAGTTGTAGTAATTACATTGCAACACCCATCTAACTTTTGAGAGCGACGATACTTATATGCAACAAACAGTATTTTGAAAAAAAAAAAAGGAGTAAAAGTGCTCAAATGGGTATATACACTACTGGCCATTAAAATTGCTACACCAAGAAGAAATGCAGATGATAAACCAGTATTCATTGGACAAATACATTGTACTAGAACTGACATGTGATTACAGTTTCACGCAATTTGGGTGCATAGATCCAGAGAAATCAGTACCCAGAACAACCACCTATGGCCGTAATAACGGCCTCGATACGCCTGGGCATTGAGTCAAACAGAGCTCGGATGGCGTGTACAGGTACAGTTGCCCATGCAGCTTCAACACGATACCACAGTTCATCAAGAGTAGTGACTGGCATATTCTGACGAGCCAGTTGTTCGGTCCCCATTGACCGGAGTTTTCAATTGGTGAGAGATCTGGAGAATGTGCTAGCCAGGGCAGCAGTCGAACATTTTCTGTATCCAGAAAGGCCCGTACAGGACCTGCAACATGCAATCGTGCATTATCCTGCGGAAATGTAGGGTTTCGCAGGGATCGAATGAGGGGTAGAGCCACGGGTCGTAACACATCTGAAATCTAACGTCCACTGTTCAAAGTGCCGTCAATGCGAACGAGAGGTGACCGAGACGTGTAACCAATGGCACCCCATACCATCGCGCCGGGTGATACGCCAGTATGGCGATGACGAATACATGCTTCAAATATGTGTTCACCGCGATGTCGCCAAACACGGATGCGACCATCACGATGCTGTAAACAGAACCTGGATTCGTCCGACAAAATGATGTTTTGCCATTCGTGCACGCAGGTTCGTCGTCGAGTACACCATCGCAGGCGCTCCTGTCTGTGATGTAGCGTCAAGAGTAACCCCAGCCGCGGTCTCCGAGCTGATAGTCCGTGCTGCTGCAAACGTCGTCGAACTGTTCGTGCAGATGGTTGTTGTCTTGCAAACGTCCCCATCTGTTGACTCAGGGATCGAGACGTGGCTGCACGATCCGTTACAGCCGTGCGGATAAGATGCCTGTCATCTCGACTGCTAGTGATACGAGGCCGTTGGGATCCAGCACGGCGTTCCGTATTACCCTCCTGAACCCACCGATTCCATATTCTGCTAACAGTCATTGGATCTCGACCGACGCGAGCAGCAATGTCGCGATACGATAAACCGCAATCGCGATAGGCTACAATCCGACCTTTTTCAAAGTCGGAAACGTGATGGTACGCATTTCTCCTCCTTACACGAGGCATCACAACAACGTTTCACCAGGCAACGCCGGTCAACTGCTGTTTGTGTATGAGGAATCGGTTGGAAACTTTCCTCATGTCAGCACGTTGTAGGTGTCGCCACCTTCGCCAACCTTGTGTGAATGCTCTGAAAAGCTAATCATTTGCATATCACAGCATCTTCTTCCTGTCGGTTAAATTTCGCGTCTGTAGCACGTCATCTTCGTGGTGTGGCAATTTTAATGGCCAGTAGTTTACATCTAATTTAAGTGACTTAATATGTTTTCCTCACAATATTGTGTGTGTGCAAAACAAAGGGTTAACCGAACGGCACCAGTACCACGCAATCGGCGTGTTTAACTGACTGTCTGCGAATCGACGCTTGACCCGGAAGCGGCCGGCTTCGACGCGAGGAAGTGGATTTTGTGCCCGTGGCGTGTCCTATCGTATCGCGCCACATCTTAACTGCCGGCGCGCCAGTTTAACTGCCACCCTGGGGGAAGCGTTTGCTTTGTGGTCGCCCAATGTTTAGGGGCACTTCCCGCGCCCGTAAACCCGCCGCACGAATCAACGCACGCTTAATACTCCGCCGAGTGACTTGCCCAAGGCGTCGCTGAGCTGATTTATTCGCCAGTTCCATGTCGCCAAATGCAGGCCGCGAATAGAGACAAGTGCAGCCGAAGGCGATTCTGGTGATCTTCCGTGTCGCCACAGAACGTTCCCGTGCGTTCGACCGATTCACGGAAGCAAGAATGTCTTGCAAAGAAATAACGGCCCGTGCAAGAAAAAAAAGCTCAGATCGTTCGATATAGGAAGGAGGATTGGAAACTAAAGCACAATTTTTCCCCCCACTATTGTGGCCAAAATTGTGACGTTTCACGACAATATACACACATCACAGTAAGTTTTGCATCACCTCTGTTCCCAGAGTTCCGGAACCTGTAGAGAAAATTGGAACAGAGATCGACATAAACATCATTTCCGCGCTTTTTACTGTTCATGAAAACCACACATTGCATCTTGTACCACCATACAGCGAGACCTTCAGAAGTGGTGGTCCAGATTGCTGTACACACCGGTACCTCTAATACCCAGCAGCATCTCCTCTTGCATTGATGCATGCCTCTATTCGTCGTGGTGTACTATCCACAAGTTCATCAAGGCACCGTTGGTCCACATTCTCCCACTCATCAACGGCGATTCGACGTAGATCCCTAAGATTGGTTGGTGCGTCACGTCGTGCATAAACAGACCTTTTCAATCTATGCCAGGCACGTTCGATAGGGTTCATGTCTGGAGAATATGATGGCCACTCTAGTCGAGCGATGTCGTTATCCTGAAGGAAGTCATTCACAAGATATGCGCGATGGGCTCGCAAATTGTCGTAAACAAAGACGAATTCCTCACCAATATGCTGCCGATCGCTGGACTGTGCGTCTAAGGCGTTCAGCCTGACCGGGTCATCTCCAAACACGTCACCGACGATTGTCTGGTTGATGGCATATGCGATACCCATCAGTGAAGAGAACGTGATGCCAATCCGGAGCGGTCCATTCGGCATGTTGTTGGACCCATCTGTACCGCGCTGCATGGTGTCGTGGTTGCAAAGATGGACCTCGCCATGGACGTCGGGAGTGAAGTTGCGCATCATGCAGCCTATTGCGCACAGTTTGAGGCTTAACACAACGTCCTGTGGCTGCACTAAAAGCATTATTCAAGATGGTGGCGTTGCTGTCAGGGTTCCTCCGAGCCATATTCCGTAGTTAGCGGTCATCCAATGCAGTAGCAGCCCTTGGGCGGCCTGAGCGAGGCATGTCATCGACAGTTCCTGTCTCTCTGTATCTCCTCCATGTCCGAAAAACACCGCTTTGGTTCACTCCGAGACGCCTGGACACTTCCCTTGTTGAGAGCCCTTCCTGGCACAAATTAACAATGCGGACGTGATCGATCTGCGGTATTGACCGTCTAGGCATGGTTGAACTACAGACAACACGAGCCGTGTACCTCCTTCCTAATGGAATGACTGGAACTGATCGGCTGTCGGACCCCCTCCGTCTAATAGGCGCTGCTCATGCGTAGTTGTTTACATCTTTAAGGCCCGTCCACACGCAACGATCTGTCTGCGCAAATGTCTGCGCACATCACATCTGCGCAGACAGATCGTTGCGTGTGTACAGAAAATTTGCACCAACCTGATGTGTGTGCAAACTTGGAAGTTGGAGTTGGAGGTATGAGCGAAACCTCTCAAATCTGTGGGTTCAAACCAGATCTGCGCAGACAAGTTGGAGCGTGTGGACAGGATATCGCCGCAAATCTGGCGCGAAACAGCTGTTTGCTCAGTCTAGTGTTTGTATTTGTGCGCACAGGGCGTTAAAATGGCTGATACTCGACAGTGTTCTCGGGAGTTTGTAAATGAATTCATTGAAATATACAGAAACCACCCATGTTTGTGTAAGATTAAAAGTAAAGAATATAGTGACCGAGACAAAAAGACAGCAGCATACAATGCTCTAATTGAAAACTTGCAGGCAGTTGACGCCTCGGCAAACAGAGAAACAGTAATAAAAAATAAAAAAGAATTCGTTGCGAACTCCGTCTAAAATTCAGAGTGGAGTTTTGTATCCTGTAACAAACGTTTGTAACAGGTTGCTTCTACACAGTAGCGATCTGAAAATGCCTACTCAGAAACAAAGTAAACCATAGCTCATTGGCCATGTAGGTATAAAATCTCTAATAATATAGGCCTACTGTGTTTCAAACACGTCTACGACACCAAAAGTATTATCTGTAACTTGGCAGACTTAATTTACTTGACTTGCCGTCATGAACTCATCCTTCAGGACAGCGTAAATAGCTTCACATGTGTTGAGTATTATTTCACTCAACTCTTGTTTCGATATTGCGGTTGAAAATTCCAAATCCTTGTAGCTCCTTCCTGTTGCTAGGAATCTTAATGTTACCGCCAGCCGTTCATGAGGAGAAATTGCTCTTCTCTACACAAGTATTTTTTCTCATAATATGAGGGGTTACAAGCTTTAAGAGATAATTATAAGTTTCGACATCCATCCGCAAATAATTTTGCCAATCGTTAGGTTCGCCCTGCAACTCTCGCAGTAAATTTTCGTGACAAAACTGCTTTCGCTTTAGCAGCCACTGTCTACACCATTTTTACCGCTTTCTCTGTTTCCTGCGGTTGGTCTGAATGTTTTTTGCAACACAAGTTGCGAACACAGACCACAACAGAACTTCCTCCACTTCTATATTTCAAAATAACTGAGTTAAATTTTTGACGTTTACGGGGAGCGTAGTTGCTTGCCACTGATATTTCTTTTCTACACCGACAGATGGCGGGCGAGTAGTAGATCGGGATTTGTGTCGTGTGAACACACCACATTTGCAGCGATCTTTTGCATGTACAGACATCTGCGCCGATGTCTGCGCAGACAGATCGTTGTGTGTGGACCGGGCTTTAGACGGGTTTAGTGACATCTCTGTATAGTCAGAAGGACTGTGTCTGTGATACAATATCCACAGTCAACGTCTATCTTCAGGAGTTCTGGGAACCGGGCTGATGGAAAACTTTTTCTGCTGAGTGTAGTTTGAAGTTTGCGCTACAAAGCGTATTTTGTTTTGTTGTGCAGGTCTAGCGAGACAAGCCTGAACTACGAAACAAACATCGCGCGTTTGCTGATGAAGGCCACAGTGCGCAAACCGAGTGAAATTCGCAGCGAGAAGTGTGACATGTACTGGACGACGGCGTGGATCGTAGCAATGTCTCCAGTTGGTGAGCATTGTTCCAAGAGCGCCGTGTGGACACAGACACACAGTACTTGACTGGCGGAGACGCATCTTTAACTGAAGCGTGACATTTGGTGAGGTAAGATGCCGTCACCAAGTTTGTATATTGTACTATCAAAATTCTCTGAATCCAAATGCCGTTCCCCAGTTGAGCAAATATTTGTGTAGTAGTTGAGTCATACACTGTAGAATCGTGTTACGGGAAAAACAACAACTTGTATGCACATACGTCTAAAACAGACGGTAGTTTTCGTAAGAACACTCAAATCACTGAAGACACTTGTTCTGGGGCGGCCGCTGTGGCCGAGCGGTTCTAGCCGTTTTAGTCCGGAACTGCGCAGCTGCTACGGTCGCAGGTTCGAATACTGCGTCGGGCATGGCTGTGTGTGATGTCCTTAGGTTAGTTAGGTTTAAGTAGTTCTAATTCTAGGGGTCTGATAACCTCAGATGTTAAGTCCCGTAGTGCTTAGAGCCATTTGAACCATTTTTTTAACTTGTTCTCAACGACAAATAGCACGTTGTACTTACAGCAGCAATTTCATAAGTAACATACCATTCGAAGAAAAGCCAAAGGTCATCAAAACTGGTTAAAAGCATTTCATTCAGTTACGTCTGTTAATACGAGATTTATATAACCACCTAAAATGTATATAAACTATTTAATCATGACCAGTAAGAAAGAAAGGGATAATGTAGCTAATTTTAGAACTATTTCTATGCCATCAGAGTTTCCTAAAGTTAGTTCATGATATAAGGTCACTGGCTTGTAGAAAATATACTAAGGCTAAATCACAATCAGACTCAATTTTTACAGTTTATAACACACAATTCCCGACGTTTTAACTTCACATAATGGGCATATGATTAGTGAAATTGAACAGTTCATATTTCTAGTTGTTAAGGTTGATAGTAAACTGTCATGGAAAGCCCACGTTCAGGATCTTATTCAAAGACTTAATTTTGCCATTTTTATTAGTGGAACGATATGTGAAGTAAGTGATCGTTCGACACGGAAATTAGTTTAGTTCGCTTATTTTCATTCGCTTATGTCGTATGGAAAGTATATTTTTGGCTCAGAAACAGGTGCTTCGGGCAATAAGTAGTGTAAGTTCGCGAACATCTTGTCGACCCCTGTTCACGAGTCTGGGTATTTTGACATTGGCTTCTGAATACATTAATTCTTTACTGTCATTTCTTGCTAACAATATCAGCTTATACACAAGAATAAGCAGCTCTCACTCAGTTAATACTGGGCAGAAAACCAACTTGAATTTGTATCGCACTTCCTTGACTCTTGTGCAAAATAATGCACCTGATGTAAATCCTATGGAACCCATCTGGGTCGCTATCAAAAATGGTTCAAATGGCTCTGAGCACTATGGGACTTAACTGCTGAGGTCATCAGTCCCCTAGAACTTAGAACTACTTGAACCTAACTAACATAAGGACATCACACAGATCCATGCCCGAGGCAGGATTCGAACCTGCGACCGTAGCGGTCGCGCGGTTCCAGACTGTAGCGCCTAGAACCGCTCGGCCACTTCGGCTGGCGACTCTTGTGCAAAAAGGTGTGCAGTATACTGCTGCATCCATTTTAAATAAGCTGCCACTCGAATTCAGAAATCTTTGCAGTAATCCACGAGCTTTCAAATTGCAACTGAAGAGTTTCCTCTTGGGTCACTCCTTCAATTCCGCCCTGGAGTTCCTTGGAAAATTATGCTTATTCTTGTTTCATTGTTGATTGCGTTTACTTAAACTTATGGACTGACTTTTTTCGGGTTTATCTGTTATTACTTTTATGTTGTAATTTTATGTACTGACACGTTCCATGACCTTGGAGATTTGCTCCTCAACTTGGTCCTACGGAACTTGACGTGCCGGCCGGTGTGGCCATTCGGTTCTAGGCGCTTCAGTCCGGAACCGTGCGATGGCTACGGTCGCAGGTTCGAATCCTGCCTCGGGCATGGATGTGTGTGATGTCCTTAGGTTAGTTAGGTTTAAGTAGTTCTAAGTTCTAGGGGACTGATGACCACAGAACATTTCGGAGTGTCTTCAGGGACGTCTCGTGAGTAATCTGGAACACTGGACCCGCAGAGTGGCTCTTACCGGACACTCAAATCTCCAGATGTCAGACACTCATATCGGTACCAAATGATGTTTGTCGATGGACTTTCAACGAAAACAGCGATTTAGTTCGTGCTGCGTGCTGTCCTCCACTGTTGTTGTTGTTGTGGTCACCAGTCCTGAGACTGGTTCGATGCAGCTCTCCACGGTACTCTATCCTGTGCAAGCTTCTTCATCTCCCAGTACTTACTGCAACCTACATCCTTCTCAATCTGCTTAGTGTATTCATCTCTTGGTCTCCCTCCACGATTTTTACCCTCCACGCTGGCCTCCAATACTAAATTCGTGATCCCTTGGTGCCGCAACACATGTACTACCAACCGATCCCTTCTTCTAGTCAAGTTGTGCCACAAACTTCTCTTCTCCCCAATCCTATTCAATACTTCCTCATTAGTTATGTGATCTACCCATCTAATCTTCAGCATTCTTCTATAGCACCACACTTCAAAAGCTTCTATTCTCTTCTTGTCCAAACTGGTTATCGTCCATGTTTCACTTCCATACATGGCTACACTCCATACAAATACTTTCAGAAATGACTTCCTGACACTTAAATCTATACTGGATGCTAACAAATTTCTCTTCTTCAGCAACGCTTTCCTTGCCATTGCCAGTCTACATTTTATATCATCTCTACTTCGACCTTCATCAGTTATTTTGCTCCCCAAATAGCAAAATTCCTTTACTACTGTAAGTGTCTCATTTCCTAATCTAATTCCTTCAGCATCAGCCGACTTAATTCGACTACATTCCATTATCCTCGTTTTTCTTTTGTTGATGTTCATCTTATATCCTCCCTTCAAGACACTGTCCATCCGTTCAACTGCTCTTCCAACTCCTTTGCTGTCTCTGACAGAATTACAATGTCACCGGCGAACCTCAACGTTTTTATTTCTTCTCCATGGACTTTCATACCTACTCCGAATTTTTCTTTTGTTTCCTTCACTGCTTGCTCAATATACAGATTGAATAACATCGGGGAGAGACTACAACCCTGTCTCACTCCCTTCCCAACCACTGTTTCCCTTTCATGCCCCTCGACTCTCGTCCACTACAAACAGTAATTAAAAGGAACACTAGAACTGCAGAGTATAGGGAACCGTATCTGTGAACTGTGAATAGGAAGATTATTGGTAGGCGATCAGAGGGTTAGCTACCCTCTGTAAAAAAAAAAAGTTAGTAGAGCGTCAGGTCGTCATACTATAGGTCCTGAGTTCAAAACTAACTGACTGCTATTCTGTTAGCGGTTTACGCGTGAAATTGTTACATGGGAGAACTTTTTTCTGACATGTAAAAGGACTTTTCGGAGTTTATACCTATGTTCTTCTAGCAGTGTGCTTTCGCTTAGTTATTTGAAAGTACCAATACATTTGTGTACACAACACGGAACATATACAAGGTGTTGCAAAAAGGTACGGCCAAACTTTCAGGAAACATTCCTCACACACAAATATAGAAAATATGTGGACATGTGTCCGGAAACGCTTACTTTCCACGTTAGAGCTCATTTCATTACTTCTCTTCAAATCACATTAATCATGGAATGGAAACACACAGCAACAGAACGTACCAGCGTGACTTCAAACACTTTGTTACAGGAAATGTTCAAAATGTTCTCCGTTAACGAGGATAAACGCATCCACCCTCCGTCGCATGGAATCCCTGATGCGCTGATGCAGCCCTGGCGAATGGCGTATTGTATCACAGCCGTCCACAATACGAGCACGAAGAGTCTCTACATTTGGTACCAGGGTTGCGTAGACAAGAGCTTTCAAATGCCCCTATAAATGAGAGACAAGACGGTTGAGGTCAGGAGAGCGTGGAGGCCACGGAATTGGTCCGCCTCTGCCAATCCGTCGGTCACCGAATCTGCTGTTGAGAAGCGTACGAACACTTCGACTGAAATGTGCAGGAGCTCCATCGTGCATGAACCACATGTTGTGTCGTACTTGTAAAGGCACATGTTCTAGCAGCACAGGTAGAGTATCCCGTATGAAATCATGATAACGTGCTCCATTGAGCGTAGGTGGAAGAACATGGGGCCCAATCAAGACAACAATGCCTGCCCAAACGTTCACAGAAAATCTGTGTTGATGACATGATTGCACAATTGCGTGCGGATTCTCGTCAGCCCACACATGTTGATTGTGAAAATTTACAATTTGATCACGTTGGAATGAAGCCTCATCCGTAAAGAGAACATTTGCACTGAAATGAGGATTGACACATTGTCGGATGAACCATTCGCAGAACTGTACTCGTGGAGGCCAATCAGCTGCTGATAGTGCCTGCACACGCTGTACACGGTACGGAAACAACTGGTTCTCCCGTAGCACTCTCCATACAGTGACGTGGTCAACGTTACCTTGTACAGCAGCAACTTCTCTGACGCTGACAGTAGGGTTATCGTCAACTGCACGAAGAATTGCCTCGTCCATTGCAGGTGTCCACGTCGTTCTAGGTCTTCCCCAGTCGCGAGTCATAGGCTGGAATGTTCCGTGCTCCCTAAGACGCCGATCAATTGCTTCGAACGTCTTCCTGTCGGGACACCTTCGTTCTGGAAATCTGTCTCGATACAAACGTACCGCGCCACGACTATTGCCCCGCGCTAATCTATACATCAAATGGGCATCTGCCAACTCCGCATTTGTAAACATTGCACTGACTGCAAAACCACGTTAGTGATGAACACTAACCTGTTGATGGTACGTACTGATGTGCTTGATGCTAGTACTGTAGAGCAATGAGTCGCATGTCAACACAAGCACCGAAGTCAACATTGCCTTCCTTCAATTGGGCCAACTGGCGGTGAATCGAGGAAATACAGTACATACTGACGAAACTAAAATGAGCTCTGACATGGAAATTAAGCGTTTCCGGACACATGTCCACATAACATCTTTTCTTTATTTGTGTGTGAGGAATGTTTCCTGAAAGTTTGGCCATACCTTGTTGGAACACCCTGATATACAAATATACTCTATAGGTTTTCTACGTTCAATTAACGAAGCGAAATCACGCTGTCAAAAGAACATTGCTATAAACACCGAAAATCCTTTTACATGTCAGAAATTTGTTCTTCCATTTAACAATTTCATGCGTAAAGTGTTAAAAAAAAGCCAACGGTGAGTATCGAATTCGGGATCTCACGTTATAACATTCTTTTTTTTAAATTTTTTTAAAGTGTATTCATTCTCTTCGGTATTGTTCGTTGCGTTTGCTTTGGGCGGACGTCACACGAGACACCCGTTCAATGTTGATCATTGATTCCTTTACTCAGTTTCTTTTCTATTATTACAGAGGGTTTGGGAGACGACCTGAGGGAGTCGCTGCTACAACCTTGCGTCTCTTGCTAAAAATCGGGATGAGATGCGAATACAAGAACTCAGCAAGAGAGTTCTCTTAGCCTCTCTCACCTCAGTTCTCCTCAATCGTACCTATAAGCTGAGCAACACAGTGGAAGGTTGGGCAACCAACCCCAGCGGGAAACTGGGTCAGCGAGCCGACAGTATGTGGACGACAATGGAAGGCAACGGGAAACCACCACAGGAATTCTTCCCTAAACGTTCATGGGATGGACCTCTCTGTACAATATTCCGGAGGTAAAGCTTCCCCTCAATCGGATCTCCGCGAGGGGAATACAACGAGGACTCCAGAGATTGGGGCAAATGGAAAAGGAAGGAAGGAGAAGAAAAAGGAAGACTGATTGAGGGCTGGAGCTTGGAACATTTTAACCCTTCTCCAGGAAGGGAAATCAGAAAACGCCAAACATGAAATGACAAGAAACAAATTGGATGTACTCGGAATGTGTGAGGTGAGATGGGGTGGTTGTGGAGAACTAGACAGTGACGACTTCCGATTGTACTATTCAGGTGAAGATAAAAATGGAATGTATGAGGTTGGAATTTAGATAGGTAAAAGACTGAATATGTTAGTAGAATAATAATGATGATGAGACTGAAAGGGAAAAAGAAAGAGTTAGTTATCATCCAGCTCTATATGCCAACAAGTACTCATTCAGACGAAGAGGTAGAAGAATGTTATGAGACGACAGAAGACTTAGCAGACAGAGAGAAAAGAAATGCATGTATTGTTATAAAGGGTGACTGGAATGCGGTAGTTGGTCAAGGACCAAAAGGAAAAGCTCTGGGGAAATTTGGACTTGGAGAAAGAAATGAGAGAGGGCAAAGATTGTTGTAGCACTGCAATGAAAATTTTATGGTACTTGGAAATACTCAATTTGATAACCACAAAAGACGATGGTATACTTGGATATCTCGATATGACAGCAAAAGATACCAAAATGATTACACAATGATACAATAAAACCGAAATTGCCTAAAAAGCGTCAAAAGCTATCCAGGGCCAGATATTTATTCAGATCATATACACTCCTGGAAATGGAAAAAAGAACACATTGACACCGGTGTGTCAGACCCACCATACTTGCTCCGGACACTGCGAGAGGGCTGTACAAGCAATGATCACACGCACGGCACAGCGGACACACCAGGAACCGCGGTGTTGGCCGTCGAATGGCGCTAGCTGCGCAGCATTTGTGCACCGCCGCCGTCAGTGTCAGCCAGTTTGCCGTGGCATACGGAGCTCCATCGCAGTCTTTAACACTGGTAGCATGCCGCGACAGCGTGGACGTGAACCGTATGTGCAGTTGACGGACTTTGAGCGAGGGCGTATAGTGGGCATGCGGGAGGCCGGGTGGACGTACCGCCGAATTGCTCAACACGTTGGGCTTGAGGTCTCCACAGTACATCGATGTTGTCGCCAGTGGTCGGCGGAAGGTGCACGTGCCCGTCGACCTGGGACCGGACCGCAGCGACGCACGGATGCACGCCAAGACCGTAGGATCCTACGCAGTGCCGTAGGGGACCGCACCGCCACTTCCCAGCAAACTAGGGACACTGTTGCTCCTGGGGTATCGGCGAGGACCATTCGCAACCGTCTCCATGAAGATGGGCTACGGTCCCGCACACCATTAGGCCGTCTTCCGCTCACGCCCCAACATCGTGCAGCCCGCCTCCAGTGGTGTCGCGACAGGAGTGAATGGAGGGACGAATGGAGACGTGTCGTCTTCAGCGATGAGAGTCGCTTCTGCCTTGGTGCCAATGATGGTCGTATGCGTGTTTGGCGCCGTGCAGGTGAGCGCCACAATCAGGACTGCATACGACCGAGGCACACAGGGCCAACACCCGGCATCATGGTGTGGGGAGCGATCTCCTACACTGGCCGTACACCACTGGTGATCGTCGAGGGGACACTGAATAGTGCACGGTACATCCAAACCGTCTACCATTCCTAGACCGGCAAGGGAACTTGCTGTTCCAACAGGACAATGCACGTCCGCATGTATCCCGTGCCACCCAACGTGCTCTAGAAGGTGTAAGTCAACTACCCTGGCCAGCAAGATCTCCGGATCTGTCCCCCATTGAGAATGTTTGGGACTGGATGAAGCGTCGTCTCACGCGGTCTGCACGTCCAGCACGAACGCTGGTCCAACTGAGGCGCCAGGTGGAAATGGCATGGCAAGCCGTTCCACAGGACTACATTCAGCATCTCTACGATCGTCTCCATGGGAGAATAGCAGCCTGCTTTGCTGCGAAAGGTGGATATACACTGTACTAGTGCCGACATTGTGCATGCTCTGTTGCCTGTGTCTATGTGCCTGTGGTTCTGTCAGTGTGATCATGTGATGTATCTGACCCGAGGAATGTGTCAATAAAGTTTCCCCTTCCTGGGACAATGAATTCACGGTGTTCTTATTTCAATTTCCAGGAGTGTATTAGCAGTAGCTGAAGTTCTAGTTAAATTGAAAACAACGTGGAAAGGACAGAAGTGGGAGCACATTAACTTTGAGAAACTGAAAGACAAATGCAATTGTGAAAAATTAGAGAATGCATATTGTGAAATCAGGATGCAAGGACAGGAAGCAGAATGCTGAGAAGGAAGATGGGATCGTTTTGAAAATGGAATCAAAAAGGCAGCTAAGGAAACGCTTGGAGTCAAGGAGAGGAAAAAAGTAAAGAAAGAATGGGTAGCACCAGATATGATAATGGGATCAAAAAGGCAGCTAAGGAAACGCTTGGAGTTAAGGAGAGGAAAAAAGTAAAGAAAGAATGGGTAACACCAGATACGATAACCAAGATAGATGATCGCAGGAAATGGGAAACTGTAAACACAGAAGAAGGGAAGCGCAACTACAGAAGCTTAAATAATGAATTGAGAAGGGAGACAGAAAAAGCAAAGGAGAAATAACTGAGAGAAAAGTATGACAAGATACAGAAATTAGAGAAAGAAGGAAAATATGATTTGATGTACAAAGAAGCAATGGATCTCACATTCAGGGAAAAGAGAAACAACAATGGACTAAAGGAAGTAGCGGCAGCAGACGGTAAAATGGTAACTGAACCCCAAGAAATAATGAGAAGTGGGAAGAATATATAGAATGGTTATACGCTGCAGACAGCCAGCCAAGTAAAGAAGAAGAAGAAGATAAAGTTGCAGATGATGACAAAGGAAATGCAATACTAACTAGAGAGATTGAAGAATCTATGAACGAGATGAAAAATGGAAAGGCAATGCTAATTGATGAGACATCTGCGGAGCTGTTTAAGTTATTTGAGAAAAAAGGGAAAAGGGAGTTGATTGAATTGTGTAATCAAGTATACATGACAGGAAAATCGCCAAAGGGCTTTGCAGAAAGTATCTTAATACCTATAGAACAGAAAAAGAACAGCAAAAAGTGTGAGGAACAAAGAACAGTGAGCCTGATATCGCATTCTGAGGACGCTCAACAGAAGTCTATATGGAAAGCTGAATTGCGTAATAGGAGATGTAAAATTTGGTTTCAGGCGAGGATTGGGAACTAGAGATGCCATTGGGCTACTGAGAGTGCTAGAGTAGAGGTACATGGAGAAGAAAAGGAAGGTGTATGTTGTGTTCATTGATCTTGAAACGGCTTTTGACTGTGTCAGATGGGACAAACTGATGGAAATCCTAAGGAAACGTGGAGTTGACTGGAGGGATAGACGGCTAATTAGAAATTTATATTTGAACCACAGAGCAAGAGTAAGAGTAGGAGGTGTGATGAGTGAAGAAATAGAACTGGAAAGAGGTGTAAGACAAGGTTGTTGTTTATCAACAACACTGTTCAATATATATCCGGAGGAAATTATCAGTGAAAGTTTCGATGCAAGGAGAGGAGTTTGTATGGGGGTCGAAGAGTGGAGTATATAAGATTTGCAGGAGGCATGGTTGTGATGGAAGAGAGTGCAAGAGAGATGGAACAAAAGTTAGATGACCTAAACACAAAATTAGAAGAATATGAAATGAAGATTAACAAGAAGAAACCGAAAAGTATGGTAATTGGAGGGAAGGTGAGAAAATGCCGTACGAAAATAGGGGGAGAGGAAATAGAGCAAGTGAATAACTTCAATTACTTGGGAAGTGTAATAATGGATGATATGAACTGCTCAACAGAAATTAGGAAAAGAATTGCAATGGCAAAAGAAGGATTCAAGAGGATACAGAAATTACTTTGTCGACCACTAAACAAAGATCTGAGGAAAAGACTTGCCAAACCTTACATCTGGAGCGTTGCACTATGTGGTGCGGAGACCTGGATGTTGAGAAAGGAAGATGAAAGAAGATTGGAGGCACTAGAGATGTGGATATGGAGAAGAATGGAAAAAGTGAAATGGAAAGACCGAGTAAGGAATGAAAAAGTATTAAGAAGAGTTGGAGAAGAAAGAAACATGCTGAAAGTCGTCAGAAAGAGAAAACGGAAATGGAGTGGACACTGAGAAGGGACTGTTTACAGAAGGAAGGGATAGCAGGAATGGTGGAGGGAAAAAGGGGAAGAGGAAAAAGAAGATATCAAATGTGACTTCTGAAATTTTCCCGGCGTATTTCGTCTTCTAATAATTTCCGGGTATGCAGCCGGATCCCGTCGACATTCTGCCACGATATTTCGGCCCGGAGACGTCCGGCCATCATCAGGTGAGTACACAACTACTGAAGAGCCCAGGTGCAGTCGCGGTATTTATGCCGAATCTCGCGCATGTGGCGGAATGTCGACGGGATCCGGCTGCATACCCGGAAATTATTAGAAGAAGATATCAAATGCTGGAGAATATAAAAGGAGACACATATTCAGAAATGAAAAGACTGGCTTTGGACAGACAAAAGTGGGAGAGGCTTAACCCATGACAAGACCTGCCGTAAGGCAGAATACCGGCAGGACTGAGTGGCTGAGCGGTTCTAGGCGCTGCAGTCTGGAACCGCGCGACGGCTACGGTCGCAGGTTTGAATCCTGCCTCGGGCATGGATGTGTGTGATGTCCTTAGGTTAGTTAGGTTTAAGTAGTTCGAAGTTCTAGTGGACTGATGATCAAAGATGTCAAGTCCCATAGTGCTCAGAGCCATTTGAACCAAGCAGAATACCGTACTACTACTACTAACCCTGTGACCGAACATGCTGAGCTACCATGTCGGCTATGAACTCACCTACCAGGGACTTACACAGCCATACCTCACATATATGCTTTCCACATACTGCGTCGTTTTGGTGTTACTTTTAATTACCATTTACATATGTTCCACTAGACAACAGCACACAACACGAACTAAATCGGAGCTTTGGTTGATCCTCCATCGACACACAGAGTTGGTACCGATCTGAGTGTCTGACATCTGCAGATTTGGGTGGTGAGTAATTGCATTTCATTTCACATCTTACCGCCCACCGCCATTTTTCTGTGTGGCTGTACTGCTCTGGAAATATGCGCACAGTGATGCGAAATGCGCTGCATGTGTCGTTTGGAAACATATTCGTCCCATTCAGTGACAGTACTCGATTTTGAAAATATGGAAATTTGTGGTAAGTTCCTATGGGACCAAACTGCTAAGGTCATCGGTCCCTAGGCTTACACACAACTTAATCTAACTAAAACAGGCTCAATCAAAAAATAAAAACATAAATCCAAAATAAACACAACATTTCCAGAATACAAGAGAACGTACAAGCTGAAAACTTACAAACACACTCAACAAACACCCACAATAACACCACACAGAAAAGAACCAGATGGTACACCATGACCTACGCACATAAACTAACACACAGAGTTGCAAATATCCTAAAGAGACAGGGCTTCAAAATAGCTCATAAGCCTGGGCAAACCCTCCAATTACACCTAAGCCAGCCAGCAACAAAGAGGGACAAATTCCAACAATCAGGAATATATAAACTTGAATGTCAAAGTTGTGATGCAGTATACATAGGCATGACATGCAGGAATTTTGAAACACGATACAAAGAACTTATCAGATGTTGGAAGTATGAAACAAACCATTCCACATTTGCAGAGCATTTAAAACACCATAACCATCAGCCTACAAACATGGAACAAGAAATAAAAATAATGAGAATAAGCAACCATGACAAACATCTTATACAAACGCAAGAAAACTTCCACATCCAGAAAGCCATAGCAGAAAACGAACAAGTGATAAATAAACAAACACACATCAGCACAGGCTCCCCACTACACTTAATAAAAGAAATGATAAGATAAAACAAAAATACTCTTCCCCACACCATCTGGACACACACACACACACACAAACAGCCAAAAAAAAAACACACCAGAATACACACACACACACACACACACACACACACACACACACACACACATGCATACACGAACAGATCACAGATACTTCAATAATTACACTCGAAAGTTCGGCAATAATATTCGATCTTTGGCTAAAACATTCGACAGTCGGCAACAGAAACCGAAACATTGCATTGAAACAAGCGAGCAGTTCATAGTGCTGTGGAAAAAACTGCAAATTGTTATTCATAAGAAGAAGAACAACACCAAAAATGCAACAGGAGCGTAATATGTAAGAAATTGTCCACGCAACCCGTAAGTACAGTTCAAACCGTTACTACTTAATAGGAAATACCAACCACCAGGACTGTTTATAACCTATAGGTACAGTGACAAAAATGTAAATTAAATAGCTAACATATATACATATTCCAGGCCACTGGTGATGCCTTGCAGAAAATAAAGGCGAAACGCGTATGGCACTAAAATTGTGTTTTATTCAGTTGCTGTCAGACGGTCCATAAGTAAAAATTATCAATATACCGTAATATTACACGCAACTGAGGAAGACAGGACTACAAAAGATGAAGATGTTAAAACTAACTTACGCTAACGACAACACTCACACTCATGCGCGAGGGAGGACTCGAAGCTCCGACGGGGGAAGCCGCGCGAACCGTGGCAAGGCGCCCGAGACCGCACGGATACCCCGCGCGGCTCCTGCTTTTGACAACAGCCATGGTCACTTACTGTTTGTCACTATGTTCGGACTCAGTATAGCTTGTTTCTGTCTAGGGTTTTCCGACAGTCCTAGCAGTACGTTAACAGCGATAGACAGCAGTACTGAGGACAGAATGAGATTTTCACTCTGCAGCGGAGTGTGCGCTGATATGAAACTTCCTGGCAGATTAAAACTGTGTGCCGGACTGAGACTCGAACTCGGGACCTTTGCCTTTCGCGGGCAAGTGCTCTACCAACTGAGCTACTCAACCACGACTCACGCCCCGTCCTCAAAGCTTTACTTATGCCAGTACCTCGTCTCCTACCTTCCTAACTTTACAGAAGCTCTCCTGCGAACCTTGCAGAACCAGCACTCCTGAAAGAAACGATATAGCGGAGACATGGCTTAGCCACAGCCTGGGGGATGTTTCCAGAATGAGATTTTCACTCTGCAACGGAGTGTGCGCTGATATGAAACTTCCTGGCAGATTAAAACTGTGTGCTCGGACCGGGACTCGAACTCGGGACCTTTGCCTTTCGCGGGCAAGTGCTCTACCAACTGAGCTACTCAACCACGACTCACGCCCCGTCCTCAAAGCTTTACTTATGCCAGTACCTCGTCTCCTACCTTCCTAACTTAACAGAAGCTCTCCTGCGAACCTTGCAGAACTACCACTCCTGAAAGAAACGATATAGCGGAGACATGGCTTAGCCACAGCCTGGGGGATGTTTCCAGAATGAGATTTTCACTCTGCAACGGAGTGTGCGCTGATATGAAACTTCCTGGCAGATTAAAACTGTGTGCTCGGACCGGGACTCGAACTCGGGACCTTTGCCTTTCGCGGGCAAGTGCTCTACCAACTGAGCTACTCAACCACGACTCACGCCCCGTCCTCAAAGCTTTACTTCTGCCAGTACCTCGTCTCCTACCTTCCAAACTTTACAGAAGCTCTCCTGCGAACCTTGCAGAACTACTACTCCTGAAAGAAACGATATAGCGGAGACATGGCTTAGCCACAGCCTGGGGGATGTTTCCAGAATGAGATTTTCACTCTGCAACGGAGTGTGCGCTGATATGAAACTTCCTGGCAGATTAAAACTGTGTGCTCGGACCGGGACTCGAACTCGGGACCTTTGCCTTTCGCGGGCAAGTGCTCTACCAACTTTTTTCTTTCTTTTTTTCTTTTCTTTATTAAAACAATCATCTAAGCACATAAGGACAAAAACAAAATAATGAGGTACTGAAACTGTTTCAACACGAGTGGTGTCCTACAATAGACTGAAGAACACATTTCACTGAATGCAATGGAAAGGTGGCGCAGACGTATGGAGGGACAGTGCTAGCAGGGCGCGCCTCACCTTGCGCGGCAGCTTCTCATAGGACTCGCGGTCCGTGTCGGGCAGCAGCGACAGCTTGGCCGCCCCCGCACCGCCCCCCGACGCAGCCGCCGCCGCGCCGCCACCGATGGACGCCCCGCCGCTGCCTCCGCCTCCGTCGCCTCCCAGCAGCGACAGCGCCGCCCTGGCGGTCACCTGTGGAACCACAACGTCGTTATTAGCCAACAGAGCAGCGTTGAGTAGGGCTGTAAAAATAACATTTTCTACCATATCTGTTCAGAATTGTAGCTCCTCACAAGCGCCTTGTTTTCTAACCAAACTGCGTGGCTACGGAGTATCGCCTCAGTTGTGCGACTGGATTCGTGATTTCCTGTCACAAAGGTGACAGTTCGTAGTAATAGGCGGAAGTCATCGAGTAAAACAGAAGTAATATCCGGCGTTCCCCAAGGAAGTGTTATAGGGTTGGGGTTGGGTTGTATGGGGAAGGAGACCAGACAGCGAGGTCATCGGTCTCATCGGATTGGGATGGGGATGGAAGTCGGCCAAGCCCTTGCAAAGTAACCATCCCGGCATTTGCCTGGAGCGAGTAGGGGAAATCACGGAAAACCTAAATCACGATGGCCGGACGTGGGATTGAACCGTCGTCCTCCCGAATGCGAGTCCAGTGTCTAACCACCGCGCCACCTCGCTCGGTGGAAGTGTTATAGGCCCTCTATTGTTCCTGATCTATATTGACGACATAGGAGACAACCTGAGTAACCCTCTTAGATTGTTTACAGATGATGCTGTCATTTACCGTCTTGTAAAGTCATCAGATGACCAAAACAACTTGCAAAATGATTTACATAAGATATCTGTATGGTGCGAAAAGTGGCAATTGACCCTGAATAAAGAAAAGTGTGATTCACATGAGTACTAAAAGAAGTCAGCTAAATTTCGATTACGCGGTAACTCACAAATCTGAAGGCTGTAAATTCAAGTAAGCATTTACGGGATTACAATTACAAATAACCTAAATTTTAAAGATCACAGATAATATTGTGGGTAGAGCAAACCAAAGACTGCGATTCATTGGCAGAAGACTTAGAAGGTGCAACAGGTCTACCAAAGAGACTGCTTACACCACGCTTGTCCGCCCTATTCTGGAGTACTGCTGTGCGGTGTGGGATCCGCATCAGGTGGGACTGACGGATGACATCGAAAAAGTTCAAAGAAGGGCAGCTCGTTTTGTATTATCGCGAAAGAGGGGAAGTAGTGTCACAGACATGATACGTAAATGGGAGTGGCAATCATTAAAACAAAGGTGTTTTTCGTTGCGACGTGATCTTGTCATGAAATTTCAGTCACCATTTTTCTCCTCCGATTGCGGAAACACTCTGTTGGCACCCACCTACATAGGGAGAAATTATCATCAAGATAAAAGACAATTCAGGGCTCGCACAGAAAAATTTAAGTGCTCGTTTTTCCCGCGTGCCGTTCGAGAGTGGAACGGTAGAGAGACAGCTTGAAGGTGGTTCATTGAACCCTCTGCCAGGCACTTTATCGTGAAATAGCAGAGTAATCACGTAGATGTAGATAACTGTTAACGAAGTATTCTTATTCGTTATTGGTGCGTCATCTACATCTATATATACTGGGCCTTAAAAAAAGAGTTCCGTATTTTGAGAAATGTACTAGGACAAAAAAAAAGAAAAAATGTCCAGTAAACATGGGCTCTAAAATATGAGGGGCATTCCATAAATAATACACAGGTTAGTATTACTGTGGATTGTTTGATGCAACAACAATGAGAAAATTACGTCAGATGTAGGCGGGAGTTTGAAGAAAGAAGCACGTGCTATCGTTTTTTCGCTGTGTACTGTAACACAAAATTGGCGAGAGGTAGAAACGGACCCTGCAGGAGCCTCTGGTACTGTGATTGTTGAAGAGGAGAGGTCGTACATCAAGATCGAAACATTACGCGGCAAAACCCGACAGAAGTCCCTAGTGAAGTTTGTAGTGAGTTTACAGTGCACCCTATAGTTCAATTCTTTTACCTTGGCAGCTCGCGCATGCCCGCCCAGACGCGGAAGATTGCTGCGTTGCCAGTTGTGCGCACCAAGAGAAGCAGCGCCATAGTATAGTATAGTTCGCAAACTTACGTTTAGGGGGGAGCGCGCAGTTTACGAAGTAAAGCCACCACGGCCGCATTAACCCTTTCGCTGCTACAGAGACGTGCTCCCCGCATTTTGTCATCGCTGCACTGCTCGCCTGTGCTGTCACATGGTGTTCCCACTGCTTTGACACACTTTATCATTCTGTTTCACTAAAACTATTTGGCCCAAAAATTAGATTTTTACACTTCTTCTTGACTGATACCTTCCCCCCACAAATGACTTAATTTTGTTTCGACGTTCAACGCAGTTATTGTGCAGCATTAAATGTAGTAAACCATTGCACGAGATTTTGAATAGTTTGCAGATGTAAAAGTCCATAGCGCATACTTTCCGTATGGTCGATTTTAGTTGCCACAATGTTGAGAATGAAATATGGACAAGACACCTAAATTTCATATAAAATTTACTGTATAACAATATGTCATTTAATTTAAGTACCAGATAAGTGCTGTATGTAATATTGAGAAATATTCCGTCTTTCCTGACTGTAATAAAACTTTTATTTATACCAGAGTCATTTCGCTTATTTCTAAAACGTTCTGATTAAAACAAAGTTGTCGAAGTACACAAAACTGAATTGTGGATGTAATAAAACGTAGAAACTAAAATATATGATCAGTGAGGTGTAGTGCACAAACAATTTGTGTTTGTCACAATGGACAGGAAATAGTTGCCAAAACATAGATCAGTCGACGAAAACATTGAATATGATGTTGCCGAAGCAGCGAAGCAAAGAATTGCGTCAGACAATCAAGTAGCTCGGCAACGTACGAGCCGAAATTCTGCTCTAAATAATACTTTTAATACTGTCGCAAAAGAATATAGCTCAATATGAATAGTAAAACAGCGACTACGGAAGAGAAGATATACAAACAAAACAGATAACATGAATATTGTTTGTGTGCCTTTTCATTGTTTTTAATTGCTGGGAAAAGAAATATTGGAGAACAAAATTAGAAAAACCGAAAACTTATTATGATTATAATGAAGAGACAAAGCACTAGAAATTTCACAAATTACATTCAAACGAATAAAATTCATGACATAAGACACTTCGATATTATTTTTAAATAAAGAAAATATTAAGCACCAAACAAGATTTGAACTCTGATCCCTTCGCTGAGCAACTAAACACCTTAAACATTACGCTAACGTAGCTCGTCGTGCTATAGAACTTCTGGAGGACTAAAATATCACGCAAAATACCGACAAACACTGTTGGTATGACTATGGATTACTGACGTTTCGTCGAAGTACAATAGAAAATAAACAATTACCGCCGTTCTTTATTGCGAAAAAGCGGTCTGTGAGAATGATACAAACACCTTTCCTTGCTATTGCCTGAATTAGGAGGCTTATTGCTTGTTTGGTTTAATTAATTAATAGGATATGAAGCAACTGGTAAAAAGAATGCTTTTTCCAAACTTTCTATAAAAGAAAGTCTGCTATCAAGACATTGCTTTTGTTCAATTACTTTATTAATGGCTGAACATTTCTAAAACTGAAGACACTCGTCCGTGCTCTGCACTGCAATCGAGCTCTGGCAACGTCGTTCATTGGCTGACTGTGTTTTGTGACGTCAGATGCGCAGAACGAACCTAAACTCGGCCGCCGTTGTAAATGGCGCGCATTATAGTACAGTTTCACGATGGGTTACTCGCATTCGTGTTGGTCTTGTGAGCGTAGACAATAACCCAAGTCCTTTCTGCCACCTTTCAAACTATGCAACATACTTTCAACACCCTGTGTGTATGAAAATCATTATACACTACTGGCCATTAAAATTGCTACACCAGGAAGAAATGCAGATGATAAACGGGTATTCATTGGACAAGTATATTATACTAGAACTGACATGTGATCACATATTCATGCAATTTGGGTGCATAGATCCTGAGAAATCAGTACCCAGAAGAACAACCTCTGGTCGTAATAACGTCCTTGATACGCTTGAGCATTAAGTCAAACAGAGCTCGGATGGCGTGTACAGGTACAGCTGCCCATGCAGCTTCAACACGGTACCACAGTTCATAGAGTAGTGACTGGCGTATTGTGACGAGCCAGTTCCTCGGCCACCATTGACCAGGCGTTTTCAGTTGGTGGGAGATGTGGAGAATGTGCTGGCCAGGACAGCAGTCGAACATTTTCTGTATCCAGAAAGCCCCGTACAGGACCTCAACATGCGGTCGTGCATTATCCTGCTGAAATGTAGGGTTTCGGAGGGATCGAATGAAGGGTGTAGAGCCACGGGTCATAAAACGTCTGGAACGTAACGTCCACTGTTCAAAATGCCGTCAATGCGAACAAGATGTGGCTGAGACGCGTAACCAATGGCACCCCATACCATCACGCCGGGTGATACGCCAGTATGGCGATGACGAATACACGCTTCCAATGTGCGTTCACCACGATGTCGCCAAACACGGATGCGACCATCATGATGCTATAAACAGAACCTGGATTCATCCGAAAAAATGACCTTTTGCCATTCGTGCACGCAGCTTCATCGTTTAGTACACCATCGCAGGCGCTCCTGTCTGTGATCAAGGGTAACCGCAGCCACGGTCTCCGAGCTGATAGTCCGTGCTGCTGCAAACGTCGTCGAGCTGTTCGTGCAGATGGTTGTTGTCTTGCAAACGTCCCCATCTGTTGACTCAGGGATCGAGACGTAACTGCGCGATCCGTTACAGCCGTGCGGATAAGATGCCTGTCATCTCGACTGCTAGTGATACGAGGCCGTTGGGATCCAGCACGGCGTTCCGTATTACCCTCCTGAACCCACCGATTCCATATTCTGTTAAGAGTCATTGGATCTCGACCAACGCGAGCAGCAATGTCGCGATACGATAAACCACAATCGCGATAGGCTACAATCCGACCTTTATCAAAGTCGGAAACGTGATGGTACGCATTTCTCCTCCTTACACGAGGCATCACAACAACGTTTCACCAGGCAACGCCGGTCGACTGCTGTTTGTGTATGAGAAATCAGATGGAAACTTTCCTCATGTGAGCACGTTGTAGGTGTCGCCACCGGCGCCAACCTTGTGTGAATGCTCTGAAAAGCTAATCATTTGCATATCACAGCATCCTCTTCCTGTCGGTTAAATTTCGCGTCTGTAGCACGTCATCTTCGTGGTGTAGCAATTTTAATGGCCAGTAGTGTATTTAAGAGTGTTCCACATTAACTAAACAAATGGATCTATTTTTAACAAACTTGGTACGCATATCACTTGCCATCTGGTAACAAATACTATGGGGGTTTGAACCACATACTTCCCATACAGGTGCAGGTGAAAACGATGTAAAATAGAAAGATAACTCAGGACATCTCTAAGAACTGCAAGCAAATGTTCTATATACATGACTCATTATTTCTAGGAAAAAAAACTGTGCAGATTTCAAACACCCACAGGGGAGAGATTGCGGATGATCAGCCGCAACACGTAAAAATATTGCACAAAGATCGATGTCCAATGTTAGTACTGAATCCATAGTGCTAGTTTGTTGAAAACTGTTAGTCTGATCCCTTGGTTGTATACAAAATACGGGTTGACTCTTACATTGAAGATAACAGCAATCAGCCACTTTTTACAATGCTACTCATTTACTGAAATAGCGCCGTTACCGGTTTCGAACAGACAGCTTCATCTTCAGTCGGCTAGTTCACGTTAAGATATATTTTACATTAGCTTTCGCCTTTTGTTTTTCCAACTGATGAAATTTCCGTGCGGTGGTGGTGTCGATGAAACATGCGCGCCATTATCTTCTAGTGCAGAGTGCTTGCAATTTTACAGCAGCGAAAACTGTATGATGCACTTTGTTAAGTGTATGTATGCAAATAATCTAAATACATACGTCCATGTGGTGAAACTTCTCAGTGTGTGAGTGGTGCATGAGATTATGTGCATACATATAAATAAAAAAGTGCATCATTCAGTTTTCGCTGCCGCAAGATAGCAAGCACTTTGCATGTTTCATAGGCACCGCCACCCCACGGAAATTCCATCAGTTGGGAAAAGAATAGGCGAAAGCTAATGTAAACTAATGTGAACTATCCGCCTGAAGATGAACCTGTCGGTTCGAAACCGGTACCGGCACTGTTTAAATAAATAAACAGCATTGTAAAAAGTGGCTCGTTGCTTTTATCCTCTATGTAAGAGTCAACCTATTCAAGGTGATTCACGAAAATATGCAAATATTTTAATATGTAATTCTAAAGATAAAATTAACGAAAAAAGATCATATATTTATTTATTTATTTATGCACTTATTTTACCTGGTAAGATTAGGGCCTTCAGGCCCTCTCTTACACCTAACCAGACATACTCAGATTTCTACAGAACATTAAGGACATAAATGTGTTATACAGTATTAATGTTAAAGAAAAGAAAATAGAGATTACAACAGTATTACAATGATAATTATAACAATCAAAAAATAATTATAACAATCAAGAATAATAATAATAATAATAATATAATGACTATGTATATGAAAGTAAACATATTTTTCTTTTATGAATGTCAGTCCTATCGCTAGTTGGGAATTTTCTCGTTATGTTCTTGCAGCTTGTGAGTTATTCTCATCGAGCAGAGACATAAGACGATAGAATGGGGTGAAAGAGATTAGAAGAGGTAGATAGGTTAGAGGAAGAGAAATAGAATGGTAAAATTCGAAGCTATGATGGAGAGTAGAAAGAAAGAGATGAGGGGGGGCACAACAATGGTGGCTATACCGTCCCTAATATGTAAGTCTTGAGTTCCCTCTTGAATGTTGAGTGGTTCTGGATAAGACGCAGATCACAGGGGAGCGCGTTCCATAGTCATATGGCTGAGATGGAGAATGACATGGAGAAAGATTTTGTGTTATGTAAAGGTACAGCCAAGATGCTAGATGTATCCGATCTGGTATTGTGGTTGTGGAATGATGACAGGTGTTTAATGTAAGAAGATAAGTATTGGGGGCACCAGTGACTAAGAAATCGATGAAGTAAGCACATTGTGTGGAGATCGCGTACCTTATGTGGGCGTATCCAACCTAGCTGGGAGTACGAAGGACTGATGTGATGATACAACCGTATATTGCATACGTATCTAACGCAAGCATTCATCACTGGCTCGAGGCATCTCGAATTTTCGCTATTTGAACCATGCTGAACTACATCACAATAGTAAAGATTAGGCAAGACTAGTGTTTGGATTAATTTTTGTTTAGCATGGGTTGGAAATATATTTCTAAATTTTTGGATTGCATGTAGGGAGGAGAGCGATTTCCGGCAAGCTGTGACTGTTTGTTCTTTCCAGTTTAGGTGTTCATCCAAGATTATTCCAAGGTCTTTTACTGTTTTTTGGTATGGTAGTTGGGTACCATTGAGGAATATTTGAGGGACTGTTTCGTGGAAGTACCACCTGATTAACGTTGGATGAGATATAAGAATGACCTGGGATTTCTTGGGGTTTAGTTTCAGACCTAGGTTCTGTGCCCATCGAAAAACAGAGCAAAGATCTGCGTTCATACTCGCTATTGCGTCAGCAATGTTCTTGGGGCTTGCACTTATGTACAGTTGGATGTCGTCGGCATATAGATGGTAGTTGCATAGGTCCGCAAATGTTTAGTTACAGAGTTACGACTAATAAAACATTTTTCCTGAAATTTAGCAACTTCGCTAATACGAAGCCATCGCAAAACTTTACGAGGTTAAAGCAAAGCTCGATTTGGTCTGGTGAATCTAACGAAACATGTCCCAGACCTGTATCTGCAGTATTTTTCCAACACGTCCAGAGAAGCAAAGATTATTACACAAGTAAATTTGTTTACTTTCCATTAAGAATGTAGAAACTTTTGTCGTTGTCGGCAACCGTTAGTGAGTTGTTTCAGTCGTCCCCAACCTGGAAACGAGTTAGTTTTCGTGAAAGAACATAATGACAACAGTGTATTTAAGTGAAACCACATAGTAACTGTTGTAGTTTGTAGATTGTTTATGGAATAGGGATGCCTTTCAAATTTACGACAGAGGAATACTCCGATATGGCGTTTGTTTATGGCAAATGTGATGGTAATGCTAAGGCTGCATTTAACGAATATCGCGTACGTTATCCAACTCGGAGGATTTCGAATGCACGAACCATTAGTGGAGTATTTAGAATGTTACAGGAGACAGGTTCTCTACCTAGCGTTCATGATCAGTACGAGCGCTCGATACGTGAAGACGATGATGAGAATATTATGGATGCTGTTCAACATAACCCGGGTACCAGTACACGACTTATCTCTCAACGATTAGGCATTTCACAGTCTAAGGTATGGTGTACAATGAAGTACAATAATCTGTATCCTTACCATAAACAAAAAGTGCATCAATTACATCCGGAAGATCCTGCCCTTCGCTTGGAGTTGTGCAACGGGTTAAATAGTAATCAGAGGTTCCACAAATACATTTTATTTACTGATGAGGCACAGTTTACTCGAGACGGTATAAACAATTTACATAACGAGCACCTATGGTCTGAAGCAAACCCACATGCAACAGTGGAACACAATTTCCACCAGCTATTTAGCATAAATGTGTGGTGTGGTATAATCAACACACAATTTATTAGACCATTCATTTACCCAGGACGTCTAACTAGCGAGACGTACTTACAATTCCTTCGAGAACAAATGCCCCGCTTACTCGAGGATGTTCCACTTGCTACGCGACTGCAAATGTATTGTCAACATGACGGCGCGCCTCCAAATTTCACGAACGCCGTTACTACACATTTAAATGAACATTTTCCTCAGAAATGGATTGAAGGTGGTGCTACACGTCTGTGGCCACCCAGATCGCCCGATTTAACACCAATGGATTTTTGTCTATGGCGATGGATGAAAGACACAATTCATTAGGCCAAAATCAATACACATGAGGCATTACTTGCTCGCATTGTGATTGCAACAGACGAAATTAAGAACAACCCTGTGAAACTGAAACGAGCAACGAAATCTGTTCATACACGTGCAGCTAAATGCACTGAACTCGGTGGAGACATTTTTGAATATTGATTGTGAATGTATTGTGAAATTATATGTACACTGTACAACTTTCTTAACACTAAGCTTTGTTTTTCCCGGTTTGACTTGAATTCACGTGTGCTATGGTGTTAATAAAAGCAGATTATATGAGACATTGATACAATTTGAATTAACTTTATTATCATCATTTTTCCAAAATCAAATTCTCTACAACTTCTGCTGAAAACTTTGTGCAAGTGTCAGGAATTAAAAAAACAAATCGGGCCAAGTGGTTAATAAATTAGAAAATTTACCAAATTACGTCTTTGCTTCTCTGGATGTTCTGAATAACTGCTGCAGATACACGTCTGGGGCATGTTTTACTAGATTCACCAAACCAATAACAATAAAGTGAATGGAAATCGTTCTTTACTTTAACGTCGTACCGTTTTGAGATGGCTTCATATTAGCGAAGTTGCTCAATTTTAGGCAAAACCTTTTACTAGCCGTAACTCCGTAACTTAACATTTGCGGCCCTATGTTTATACGAAATCTTTTCTTTAGTTTTGCTTGTAGAATAAGATATTGAAATATTTGCGTACTTCGTGAATCACCCTGTATACTGAACCCATAGTTTTGGAGTTGCTACGCTCTCTGGCGACTGTCGTGATGGGGTTTCCCAGTACTGCAGGCGGGAATGCTAGGTGGACGGGAGAAAAGACCATTATACAGTATATGACTCTACGTAGTTAGCAGGGTCCGTGGAGATGTTTGTTACTCTGAGATTTATTCCAGCTGAGTACCACTGTAACTAACCCAAATGCTACAATACGACTGAAACTGCTTTGATTGTTATTACTTCGGTGCAAGTGGTTAAGTCACCTGAGAGCAGGGTTGCCAAACAAGTTACACCAATTAGTGCGTGCAGCGAGCCAACGCCCACCTAACGTTTGTTAAGTGCCTCGAGCACTACGGACCACGACCTTTATACAACCCGTTCAAAAAGTCTCTACACAGTGCCATGTGATTGTTAGCCGCGCGTGCCGTATGATTGTTCACCTGCCTGGGTTACTTCCCTTCAAGTGGACTCTCCCAACATTCCACTGTTCCGTTTATCTCAGTAAAAATGAATATTCAATAATTTAATAACTTGTATTCACTTCGATATATTCACTGCGGCATACGGCACGCACGGCTAACAATCATACGGCACTGCAGAGAGACTTTTTGAACACCCCCAAGGTACTAGGGTGACTCCAAAAGAAATGCACACTATTTTTTTAAATCTATCTTTAATTCTACATGTTTGAAAGTTTTACAGTGTGTAGATACATCATTTAGGAACAATATTTTCATTTCTCCACATAATTTCCATCCCTCTCAACTGGCTTACGCCATCTTGGAACCAGCGCCTGTATACCCGCACGGTAAAATTCTGGACCAACCTGTTGGAGCCACTGTTTGGCAGCGTGCACAAGGGAGTCATCATCTTCAAACCTTGTTCTACGAAGAGAGTCTTTCAGTTTCCCAAAGAGATGATAGTCACATGGAGCCAGGTCAGGACTGTAAGGCGGGTGTTTCAGCGTTGTCCATCCGAGTTATGCGATCGCTTCCACGCCGTTTTTGAATGAAATGCGGCCGTGCATTGTCGTGCGACAGCAAAACATCCTGCTTTTGCCGCTGGACTGGCCGCAAGTGGTTGGATAACATAGCTTGTTTAGGATGGCCTCCGGCGTTCACACACAATCTGACGTCATTCGATTTTTACCTCTGTATGGTTCATAAAGGACCTCTACCACCTCTACCACCTCATATCTTGATATACCGAACTTTAGAAACACTATTGTTGCAACAATTAGTCCAAAGTCACAGATCAAGGTTTGGGGAGAACTCACCTCGATACCGTATGACGAATGGTGCTCACATTGAACTCCTGTAAGAAAACTTTGAGCTACTATTTCATTTGGCGTATTACCTACAATTGTAAGTAGAAACTAATAGATGGTACGAAGCAATAAAACCAGTATATTCATTTTGAAACAGGCTGTATTTTCAATCAAAACCCTCCATCTACTTACGTTCCTATTCACGGATAAAGTAAGCTTTTTTCGTGGACGTACCGATATTGTCGGACGTAAATAGCAGTGGCTATGGGCTTTCGGGATGTTCCCGCTTCTGTGCAAGAACGCAAGTGGGAAAACCTCTGGAGCGTGTCACGAAAGCTCTCGGCGAGAATCGGTTATACAGCTTCCCACGTCAGCAAACGACGCGGCAGTCCCACGTTCCACGCGCATGCGCATTCTGCAGCGCGCTCAGCATTTTCCGACTCGACACTCGGGAAGATAGAATTGACCACTGACGTCACTAGCGCACTCGCCACGTGCTCCACTGTCAGTTCGCACGCGAAAGCATGACGCGCGCCCACGAGCAGTCCGTTTTAGCCGGAAAGTCGATCGTATAGGACGGACTTCCACACAGTGCAGTAAATCACCTGTGGCGGAGCACTGCACAGGCAACTGTAACTCTAAGCGGTATGACAGGGCTGAAATTCTAGCGTTCACTCACCATCCTACATCGTATTTCGCAAGCCACCTAATGGTGTGAGTTGGAGGTAACACTAAGGCCGTGTCCTACGTGAGCGACAGGGCGCGACAGCTTCAGGCGACAAAACACAGCCGCTGCTGTAGTTACTACAGTTGTGGCGATTCGTGAATGAGTCGTTTTTTTTTTCCTTTATTGTAATTTTCATCACCTGATACAGGCGGGCTGGCAGCAGCTTAATACGCTGCTCTTCAGCCTTATGGGGTACAATAATATGATATAGGTGACACAGACAATACAAAAAATGGCGGGCAAAGAAAGTAGTTACAAAAAACAAAAAACAAGGAGCCGTTCACGTTGGACGATAAAAACACTAACACTTGGTGACACGGCGCACAAAACACGGAGAACGGCGACGGCACATGTGAGCAGTTGAGTTGTAACTGCACGAAACACAAAACGAAGCACACACACTAGACAGCGACGGCGACGAACTCCGGCGCGCGAATGTTCACTATGCGTGTGCGAGTCCGTGGACCTGCCAAGAGAGGAGGAGGAGGAAGGGGAGTGGGAGAGGGAGAGGGGAGAGCAGAGATGCCATGGGCAGGGGAGAAAGGGGGGAGGGAGGAAGTGGGAGGGGAAGCCCAGGGGGAAGAGGGGTGGAGGGAGGGGACGGGGGAAAAGGAAAGAGAAGGGAAGGGAAGGGAAGGGAGGGAGGGAGGGTGCCTAACACCGGAAGTGGGGGGTGGGGCAGGGTCAAAGTTGATAGGAGGGGTAGATGGAGGGGAGGAGGACATCATCAGGGAGGGGGAGCTGGCGGAAGCCACCTTGGGAGAGGGTTAGGAGGGTGGAGAGATGGAGACCAGGTGGGACGTGGGAATACAGGCGCGGCAGCGGGCGGGGGTGGGAGAGGATCGGGGAGACGAGCGGGTGAGGAGGATCGAGTTTGCGGGAGGTGTACAGGATCCGTATCCTTTCAAGGAAAAGGAGGAGGTGGGGGAAGGGGATGAGATTGTACAGGATCCGCGTGGGGGAGGGGAGACGGATGTGATAGGCGAGGCGGAGAGCATGGCGTTCAAGGATTTGGAGGGATTTATAAAAGGAAGGGGGGGGCGGAGATCCAAGCCGGATGGGCATAACAAAGGATAGGGCAGATGAGGGATTTATAGGTGTGGAGGATGGTGGAGGGGTCCAGACCCCACGTGCGGGCGGAGAGGAGCTTGAGGAAACTGAGTCGGGAGCGTGCCTTGGCTTGGATTGTCCGGAGGCGACGGTCGAGGGTGACGCCAAGGTACTTAAGGGTGGGAGTGAGGGCGATGGGACGGCCATAGATGGTGATGTAGAAATCAAGGAGGCGGAAGGAAGGGGTGGTTTTGCCTACAATGATCGCCTGGGTTTT
The DNA here is from genome assembly GCF_021461385.2 of Schistocerca piceifrons. Taxonomy (NCBI): domain Eukaryota; kingdom Metazoa; phylum Arthropoda; class Insecta; order Orthoptera; family Acrididae; genus Schistocerca; species Schistocerca piceifrons. The sequence goes on along the minus strand of NC_060148.1, from coordinate 78,631,118 downwards.
GGAGGGATAATGAGTCGTTCATTATAACGACTCTAAATAAAGAACCGTAAGAATCGAATCGTGATACGGACGAATCGTCGTTCAATAGAATCGTAAGAACGATTGCGTGTTTCCGAGTCGTGACGATTCCAAGTTCCAACGATTCATCGATTCTTACAAAGGAACCTCCCCATCGCACCCCCCTCAGATTCAGTTATAAGTTGGCACAGTGGATAGGCCTTGAAAAACTGATCACAGATCACTCAAGAAAACAGGAAGAAGTTGTGTGCAACTATGAAAAACATAAGCAAAATATACGAAAAGTGTAGTTCATGCATAAGATATGCTACATCAAGGAGAGTGTGAGGCCAGGAGCTCCATGGTCCTGTGGTTAGCGTGAGCAGCTCTGCAACGAGAGGTCCTTGGTTCGAGTCTTCCCTCGAATGAAAAGTTTAATTTTTTTATTTTCAGACAATTATCAAAGTTCAGGCACTCACACATAATCAACTTCGCTCTCCAAAATTCCAGGACATGTTCAGACTTGCTTGGACATATGCAGGCTTTGACGGTCTACACACGGAAAAATTTGAAAACGTTAAAAACATATTTTTTGACAGAGCACAGGGAAAACTGTGCGACTGTGAAACTGTTGCATTCATTTGTTGCAGTTTATGTGACGAACTCATGTTTTCATCACTTTTTTGGGAGTGATTATCACATCCACAAGAAAACCTAAATCGGGCAAGGTAGAAGAATCTTTTTACCCATTCGCCAAGTGTACAAGTTGGGTGGGTCGACAACATATTCCTGTCATGTGACGCACATGCCGTCACCAATCTCGTTTAGAATATATCAGACGTGTTCTCCTGTGGAGGAATCGGTTGAACTATGACCTTGCGATCAAATTTTTTCGGTTCCCATTGGAGAGGCACGTCCTTTCGTCTACTAATCGCACGGTTTTGCGGTGCGGTCGCAAAACAGACACTGAAGTTATTACAGTGAATAGAGACGTCAATGAACGAACGGACAGATCATAACTTTGCGAAAATAAAGAAACTAAACTTTTCACTCGAGGGGAGACTTGAACTAAAGACCTCTCATTCCGAAGTTGCTCACGCTAACCACGGGACCACGGCGCTCCTGAGCTCGCATTATTCTTGATGTTGCATATCTTGCTCATGGACTACTCAGTTTGTATATTTTTGCTTATTTTTTTTCATAGTTCCACACAACTTCTTCCTGTTTTCTCGATTGATCTGTGTTCAGTTTATCAAGGCCTATCCACTGTACCAACTTATAACTAAATCTGAGGGGGGTGCGATGGGGAGGTTCCCTTGTTAGTACACTACGCTTCGAAGGCAACTTCCGAATCATGCCGAGTGGTGCCGAATGATTACGACCGCCAGATGGCAGTCAAGTGGAGGCTGCGTGTGAACAAAGGAAGCTCGGAACGAACAAACGAAGTTCGTGGGCCGTAATATTACTCGTGAAAACCAAGCTGACACTTGGCGGTGGCAGACGGGAACGAGCGTAAAGGCATTTCCCATTTACCATCGCTACCATCAGCCACCGCGCCGACGTCAGCTTAGTTTGCGCGAGTAATACACGAACTAGTGATGACAGAAACGATATACGGCGAGTACACAGCTCCAGATACACACGATTAAAATCAAGAAATCCAAGCATTATGAATAAATACGTACCTCTTATTTGTTACAGATGCAATGCAAAACACACACACCTTCTACACACACGATTATGTATTATATTTCGCGTATCTCGAAAACGGCCCTAACGATTTGGATGAAATTTTGTATTTAGACTGATTTTTGCTTTTTGAGTTCACCTACATAGTTCCACTCTTTCGCAAAAAGTCAATTTTACAATATATATAGCCTACATAGTTCCATTCGTAAAAACGCAATTTTATATTATAAAAACGCTATTTCACATGTTTTTATAACGCCATCTCGTAAAACTTTGTTAGTACCTATTGAATGTAGTTAAGATTTTGGATTTTATGTTTATGTGTATATAGGTGTCTTTCCTTACAGCACGCGATTTTACACAAAAGCGTTTTTTAAAATAAAAACGCAAATTTCGTGTTTCTTGGGAACGGCTTTAACAGTTTGGATAAAATTTTATATTTAGACACGGATTTTGATTTTTAAGTTTACTGGTGTCTTTCCTGAAAAAAACTCGATTTTACACAATAAGTATTTTATATCGCAATTTTGTAAATCTTTGTTACTATTGGATGTTACAGTAGAGGTGTATCACATTTTGTGAGATGGCGGTATAACATTATCCGAATGCGAACACGTTGGATTTACCGTACATCGAATAGTAACAATCATCCTAGATATGTTTTAGGTCAGACATGGTTTCCTCTGATCCTTGGTATCTCGCAAATGAAAATTTATATTTAGTATATGTATGCTTTCAACTTTATTTGAATAGGTAGCTTCTCCCAAAAAAATACGATTTTACAAAAAGAAACAGAGCTAAGCTCGGTCTTCCACACATTATGGTAATAACAAGAGTAATATGCACATTACAGCATTAGATTACTGATTACTTGCATAACTGTATCGAAGTTTCTTGTCTAAACACAGTTCAAAGCAAGTATTGTCTCAAACATATAAAATTCAGGCTCAGTTCGTGAAAAAGCTCTACACACTAGAGTTGGGCAACACGATTCTTTTTCCCGATTCGATTCCTACGATTCAATCTCACATTGCGAATCGATTCCTACGATTCGTTCACGATTCTTTCACGATTCATTCTAGTCTGCGATGGCACGATTCTTACGGAATGCAAAAAGTTCTACATCTTACTCACAGAACGCAGGACATATCTCAAATTGTCAATATAATATTACGGCCCACGAACTTCGTTTGTTCGTTGAGAGCTTCCTTTGTTCACACGCATCCTCCACTTGACTGGCGATCGTAATCATTCGGCACGACTCGGCATGATTCGGAAGTTGCCTCCGAAGCATAGCGTACTAAGAACTTGGAATCGTCACGACTTGGAAACACACAATCGTTCTTACGATTCTTTTGAACGACGATTCGTCTGTATCACGATTCGATTCTTAGGATTCTTTATTTACAGTCGTTCAAATGAACGACTCATTCACGAATCGTAACAACTCTACTACACACACACACACACACACACACACACACACACACACACACCATTGGCAATTTCAGACATGTCCTGCCATCTGTGAGTAAGATGTAGAACTTTCTGCATTCCGCAAGAACCGTACCATCGCAGACTAGAATGAATCGTGAACGAATCGTAGGAATCGATTCGCAATGTGAGATTTAATCGTAGGAATCGAATCGGGAAAAAGAATCGTGTTGCCCAACTCTAGTAGTAGACTAGAATGAATCGTGAACGAATCGTAGGAACCGATTCGCAATGTGAGATTTAATCGTAGGAATCGAATCGGGAAAAAGAATCGTGTTTCCCAGCTCTAGTAGTAGACTAGAATGAATCGTGTACGAATCATAGGAATCGATTCGCAATGTGAGATTGAATCGTAGGAATCGAATCGGGAAAAAGAATCGTGTTTCCCAACTCTAGTAGTAGACTAGAATGAATCGTGTACGAATCGTAGGAATCGATTCGCAATGTGAGATTGAATCGTAGGAATCGAATCGGGAAAAAGAATCGTCTTTCCCAACTCTAGTAGTAGACTAGAATGAATCGTGAACGAATCGTAGGAATCGATTCGCAATGTGAGATTGAATCGTAGGAATCGAATCGGGAAAAAGAATCGTGTTGCCCAACTCTAGTAGTAGACTAGAATGAATCGTGAACGAATCGTAGGAATCGATTCGCAATGTGAGGTTGAATCGTAGGAATCGAATCGGGAAAAAGAATCGTGTTGCCCAACTCTAGTAGTTACGGAGGTGTCTACGTGAGCCACACCTGTGTCGCTGCCTGTCTCCCGCTGCAACTGGCGACGTTTGAATTCAAACGTGTTTGAATCTTGTGGCTGCAGCACGCGCTACAAAGAGCGACAGCCACGTGTCTACTCGGCAAAGCAGTGGAGCGGACGCGACGGTACCTATGAACTACTTAACATCCGATTTTAAGAAAGCTACTCGGTGAAAAAATTTGATTCTTTCGAAACCTATAGCTTGATATCCTTAAATGATAAAGGTCAGAATTTATTTTCCTTATTCGCCAAAGTTACAATTCACATTGTAGATAAAAACTGAAGAAACTGCACAAAGGTGGGAATTTAAGCATATGGGACCCGGATAAACTCACTAAACCAGAGGTTGTACAGAGTTTCAGGGAGAGCACAAGGGAACAATTGACAGGAATGGGGGAAAGAAATACAGTAGAAAAAGAATGGCTAGCTTTGAGGGATGAAGTAGTGAAGGCAGCAGAGGATCAAGTAGGTAAAAAGACGAGGGCTAGTAGAAATCTTTGGGTCACAGAATAAATATTGAATTTAACTGACGAAAGGAGACAATATAAAAATGCAGTAAATGAAGCCGGCAAAAAGGAATTCAAACGTCTCCAAAATGAGATCGACAGAACCACTTGTATGAATATCAAGAGCTCAGATGGAAACCCAGTTCTAAGCAATGAAGGGAAAGCAGAAAGGTGGAAGAAGTATATAGAGGGTCTATACTGGGGCGATGTTCTTGAGGACAATATTATGGAAATAGAAGAGGATGTACAGGGTGTTTCAAAAATGACCGGTATATTAGAAACGGCAATAAAAAATAAACGAGCAGCGATAGAAATACACCGTTTGTTGCAATATGCTTGGGACAACAGTACATTTTCAGGCGGACAAACTTTCGAAATTACAGTAGTTACAATTTTCAACAACAGATGGCGCTGCAAGTGATGTGAAAGATATAGAAGACAACGCAGTCTGTGGGTGCACCATTCTGTATGTCGTCTTTCTGCTGTAAGCGTGTGCTGTTCACAACGTGCAAGTGTGCTGTAGACAACATGGTTTATTCCTTAGAACACAGGATTTTTCTGGTGTTGGAATTCCACCGCCTAGAACACAGTGTTGTTGCAACAAGACGAAGTTTTCAACGGAGGTTTAATGTAACCAAAGGACCGAAAAGCGATACAATAAAGGATCTGTTTGAAAAATTTCAACGGACTGGGAACGTGACGGATGAACGTGCCGGAAAGGTAGGGCGACCACGTACGGCAACCACAGAGGGCAACGCGCAGCTAGTGCAGCAGGTGATCCAACAGCGGCCTCGGGTTTCCGTTCGCCGTGTTGCAGCTGCGGTCCAAATGACGCCAACGTCCACGTATCGTCTCGTGCGCCAGAGTTTACACCTCTATCCGTACAAAATTCAAACGCGGCAACCCCTCAGCGCCGCTACCGTTGCTGCACGAGAGACATTCGCTATTGATATAGTGCACAGGATTGATGACGGCGATATGCACGTGGGCAGCATTTGGTTTACTGACGAAGCTTATTTTTACCTGGACGGCTTCGTCAATAAACAGTACTGGCGCATATGGGGAACCGAAAAGCCCCATGTTGCAGTCCCATCGTCCCTGCATCCTCAAAAAGTACTGGTCTGGGCCGCCATTTCTTCCAAAGGAATCGTTGGCCCATTTTTCAGATCCGAAACGATTACTGCATCACGCTATCTGGACATTCTTCGCGAATTTGTGGCGGTACAAACTGCCTTAGACGACACTGCGAACACCTCGTGGTTTATGCAAGATGGTGCCCGGCCACATCGCACGGGCGACGTCTTTAATTTCCTGAATGAATATTTCGATGATCGTGTGATTGCTTTGGGCTATCCGAAACATACAGGAGGCGGCGTGGTTTGGCCTCCCTATTCGCCAGACATGAACCCCTGTGACTTCTTTCTGTGGGGACACTTGAAAGACCAGGTGTACCGCCAGAATCCAGAAACAATTGAACAGCTGAAGCAGTACATCTCATCTGCATGTGAAGCCATTCCGCCAGACACGTTGTCAAAGGTTTCGGGTTGTTGAAAATTGTAACTACTGTAATTTCGAAAGTTTGTCCGCCTGAAAATGTACTGTTGTCCCAAGCATATTGCAACAAACGGTGTATTTCTATCGCTGCTCGTTTAGTTTTTATTGCCGTTTCAAATATACCGGTCATTTTTGAAACACCCTGTAGATGAAGATGAAATGGGAAATATGATACTGCGTGAAGAGTTTAATAGAGCATTGAAAGACCTAAGTCGAAACATGACCCCGGGAGTAGACAACATTCCATTAGAACTACTGTCCGCAGCTCGTGGTCGTGCGGTAGCGTTCTCGCTTCCCACGCCCGGGTTCGATTCCCGGCGGGGTCAGGGATTTTCTCTGCCTCGTGATGACTGGATGTTGTGTGCTGTTCTTAGGTTAGTTAGGTTTAAGTAGTTCTAAGTTCTAGGGGACTGATGACCATAGCTGTTAAGTCCCATAGTGCTGAGAGCCATTTTGAACATTAGAACTACTGACAGCCTTTGGAGAGCCAGTCCTGACAAAACTCTACCATCTGGCGAGCAAGATGCATGAGACAGGCGAAATACCCTCAGACTTCAAGAAGAATATAGTAATTCAAATCCCGAAGAAAGCAGGCGTTGACAGATGTGAAAATTACCGAACTATCAGTTTAATAAGTCACGGCTGCAAAATACTAACGCGAATTCTTTACAGACGAATGGAAAAACTGGTAGAAGGCGACCTAGGAGAAGATGAGTTTGGATTCCGTAGAAATATGGGAAAACGTGAGGCAATACTGACGCTAAGTCTTATTTTAGAAGCTAGATTAAGAAAAGGCAAATCTACGTTTGTAGCATTTGTAGACTTAGAGAAAGCTTTTGACAATGTTGACTGCAGTACTCTCTTTCAAATTCTGAAGGTGGCAGGGGTAAAACACAGGGAGCGAAAGGCTATTTACAATTTGTACAGAAACCTGATGGCAGTTATAAGAGTTGAGGGACATGAAAGGGAAGCAGTGGTTGGGAAGGGAGTGAGACAGGGTTGTAGCCTCTCCCCGATGTTATTCAATCTGAATATTGAGCAAGCAGTAAAGAAAACAAAAGAAAAATTCGGAGTAGGTATTAAAATACATGGAGAAGAAAAAAAAATCTTTGAGGTTCACCGATGAGATTGTAATTCTGTCAGAGACAGGAAAGGACATGGAAGAGCAGCTGAACGGAGTGGACTGTGTCTTGAAAGGAAGACGTAAGATAAACATAAAAAAAAGCAAAACGAGATTAATGGAATGTAGTGGAATTAAGTGGGGTGATGCTGAGGGAATTAGAACAGGAAATCAGACACTTAAAGTAGTAAAGGAGAGTTGCTACTGAGGGGCAAAATAAGTGATGATGGTCGAAGTAGAGAGGATATAAAATGTAGACTGGCAATGGCAAGGAAAGCGTTTCTGAGGAAGAGAAATTTGTTAACATCGAGTATAGATTTAAGTGTCAGGAAGACACATCTGAAAGTATTTGTATGGAGTGTAGCCATGTATGGAAGTGAAACGTGGACGATAAATAGTTTGGACAAGAAGAAAATAGAAGCTTTCGTAATGTGGTGCTGAAGATTAGATGGGTAGATCACATAAGAAATGAGGAGGTATTGAATAGAATTGGGGAGAAGAGGAGTTTGTGGCACAACTTGACCAGAAGAAGGGATCGGTTGGTAGGATATATTCTGAGGTATCAAGAGATCACCAAGTTTGTACTGGAGGGCAGCGTGGAGGGTAAAAATCGGAGAGGGAGACCAAGAGATATAGGTTGCAGTAGGTACTGGGAGATGAAAAAGCCTGCACAGGATAGAGTAGCATGGAGAGCTGCATCAAACCAGTCTCAGGACTGAAGACCACATCAACAACAACCAGTGTATCTCGCGCATCTCTGGCTAGGCAACCCAACTTGCATCGTTCGCCTCCAGGTAGGGACGATGTAGGCCGGGTTGCCGTGCTGGAAGCGACCGCCTGGACAGGGGCAGGCTCCAGAGCGTGCGCCGAGCGTTACCTGCGTGGCGTCCTGGATGGCCTCGAACAGCTTGAGCGCGTAGTCGTGCATGACGAAGGCCTTGCTGGTGCCGGCGATGGCGTCGTGGTGCTGGAAGAGCGCCAGCGAGCGGCGGGCCCGAACCAGCCGCTCGAAGTCGCGCTCCAACAGCCGGCGCATCACCGACGAGTTGGACGGCGCCGACGAGGTGGGCGGCCTGGAACAACACGGCCCAGTCTCACAACAGGCTGAGGCAAACACTCGAAAACCTCCACAGGCAGAGACGTGGAAAGAATAGAACCGTGTGACGGCTGCGGTCCAAGCGGCTAGCCTGTAGTAACACAAGAATACCTATGTGCGAGCGGCCACCCGAAGGAACCGAACTCATTTTTTCTGAGATTATTTATACACATTTTCTACATCTACATCTACATCCATACTCCGCAAGCCACCTGACGGTGTGTGGTGTGTGGCAGAGGGTACTTTGAATACCTCTATCGGTTCTCCTTTCTATTCCAGTCTCGTATTGTTCGTGGAAAGAAAGATTGTCGGTATACCTCTGTGTGGGCTGTAACCTCTCTGATTTTATCAAAATGGTTCAAATGGCCCTGAGCACTATGTGACTTAAATTCTGAGGTCATCAGTCCCCTAGAACTTAGAACTACTTAAACCTAACTAACCTAAGGACATCACACACATCCATGCCCGAGGCAGGATTCGAACCTGCGACCGTAGCGGTCGCGCGGTTCCAGACTGTAGCGCCTAGAACCGCTTGGCCACTCCGGCCGGCTCTGATTTTATCCTCACGGTCTCTTCGCGAGATATACGTAGGAGGGAGCAATAAACTCCTTGACTCCTCGGTGAAGGTATGTTCTCGAAACTTCAACAAAAGCCCGTACCGAGCTACTGAGCGTCTCTCCTGCAGAGTCTTCCACTGGAGTTTATCTATCATCTCCGTAACGCTTTCGCGATTACTAAATGATCCTGTAACGAAGCGCGCTGCTCTCCGTTGGATCTTCTCTATCTCTTCCTATCTGGTACGGATCCCACACTGCTGAGCAGTATTCAAGCAGTGGGCGAACAAGCGTACTGTAACCTACTTCCTTTGTTTTCGGATTGCATTTCCTTAGAATTCTTCCAATGAATCTCGGTCTGGTATCTGCTTTACCGACGATCAACTTTATATGATCATTCCATTTTAAATCACTCCTAATGTCCACTCCCAGATAATTTATGTAATAAACGATGTATTGACCCACAGTCGCCGGCCGCGGTTGTCTTGTGGTTCTAGGTGCTTCAGTCCAGAACCGACCGCCCTGCTACTACGGTCGCTGGTTCGAATCCTGCCTCGGGCATGGATGTGTGTGATGTCCTTAGGTTGATTAGGTTTAAGTAGTTCTAAGTTCTAGGGGACTGATGATCTCAGATGTTAAGTGCTCAGAGCCATTTGAACCATTTTTTTGATACACAGTCAACATGGGTTTAGAAAACATCGTTCCTGTGCAACACAACTAGCTCTTTATTCACGTGAAGTGCTCAGTGCTATTGATAACGTATTCCAGATCGATTCCGTTTTTCTGGACTTCCGGAAGTGTTTTGACACTCTACCACACAAGTGGCTTGTAGTGAAATTGCGTGCTTATGGAATATCGTCTCAGTTATCTGACGGGATTTGCAATTTCCTGTCAGAGGGGTCACAGTCGTATTAATTGACGGAAAGTCATCGAGTAAAACATAAGTGATTTCTGGCGTTCCCCAAAGTAGTCTTATAGGCCCTCTGCTGTTCCTTATTTGTATGCATGATTTAGGAGATAATCCGAGTAGCCATCTTAGGTTGCTTGCAGATAATGCTGTCGTTTATTGACTAATAAAATCATGAAAAGATAAATACCAATTGAAAAGCGTTTTAGAAATCAAATCTGTATGCTGCGGAAATAGGTAGTTGACCATAAATAACGAAAAGTGTGAGGTCATCCACACGAGTGCTAAAAGGAACTCGTTAAACTTCGGTTATACGATAAATCAGACTAATCTAAAAGCCGTGTTATGAAAAATATGCAGATAAGTTGAAAGAATGAACTCACCTTGTGTAGCAAGGAATGGCAGTGTAACAGAATTGAGTAGTGTCTGTGGTTGAGACGTGAAGGACACGTCCCGGAAGTATTTATAAGGTGGGAGCTGGCCGTTATTTAGTGTAGTGCGTGACAGGACACACCCATAGGTACCCTTATGTTAGATGAGACAGAGCAGCTCATGGTGTCCTATAGGTTTAAGGAATTTAGCATTACGCTCGTCCATAAATACTTGATGCACTTTAGTGGTAGGTCGAGAGAGACTACCTGTGGTTTCAGCGTCCGATCGAGTGGAAATGGATTGCCACGTGAGCAAACTAATCAGCTGCAATACACTATAGATATGGAATAAATGTGCTATCCTATGCTTTAAATTTTAATGGAGTGAGTATTGCTTAAGTACATACACTAGCAACATAATTGAATAACATAATGGCAGACATGAAATATTATATATAGCTCAGCATAAATACACTTCGATGAAGTAAGTACATAATTGCAGATGTGGAACTGACACAGCAGAAGAGGACCAATAAGTGGATTTAGTAGTCAACTAAACGTAGTGTGTTTTGAACACTCAGAACTGTACTATTACCACAAGTTACTCACATGTACAAAGAAGCTGAGAAGACAACTACTAATCGAATATACTCATACCATCTCTAAGAATAAGGTAATCGAAGATGAGTCAGCTAAGTAAATAAAATACAAATGTATCAGGAATGTACCGAGCATTGGTTCAATGTTCCGGCCCAGAAATAAAAAATTGAGATTAAATAGGATTTATGATTGTATGCCTTGAGCATAAATTTTCTCTAGTACGTGACTAACGGCGTTTTGAGCCATTTGTTTACCGATTTTATGACAATTAAGTAACCACGAGAGTAATATTGAAAAAGTTCTGTTAACTTTGTTCCAGCAAAATATTGAAGGATAAAATGTATATATCCCCATTTCATTGTGACCCACCCTTAGATAATAAGTGAACAGAGTCTGAGGAACTCTTTTTGTTTGTTCTACAGGACAAACCAGATAATGGCAATCTGGTAGCTGCGTGAAAGCGTGGAGTGACTTGGACACAACTCACAGTGACCCCTCCCCTTTCCCCATGTAATTGAGAGTGAACGTGAAGGACGCACACCATAGCAACTTCCCTTCCTCTACCCTTGTGAATGGTAGAACGCCAGCCAAAGCGGCTACAACTACATGTGTAAAAATGAAATTGTCATGATTGTAAAATTTTCTTTCAGGTTTAGAAAAGGCTGCTAAGATATTATCATCTGTTTATGTATCTTGAATAACTGTGTTATTTTCTTTGAATTTGTGTATGTAAAAATGTATTTAATGGATTTAAGAAGCAGTGAACATTCCAGCAATTTAAATAATTGAAGTAGATAATAGCTTTCTTTTTAATATTTCTATATGTTTACTTTTAAATTTTAATTTTTCATAGGGAGGTAAGCTGTACTCTTGCTTCCCTTTTTGTAATTAATTGATTTTCTTTTCTTTCTCATTTACATTTCAAAAAAAATTAAGTAGAGGGTGATGTAGGGAAGCAGCCTACTCGTGCCTTATAAAAATCTCATCAGTCTTTCCATTGTGTGCCAGCCTAGTCCGCTGTACTAGCTCTGACGTCATAAATGTTGCGCAATACTTTAAAAATCAAGTAAATAACCTGAAACGTTTCTAGCATGTCAGGAGTAATACTAAATCAATATGTATTGAATATCAGTTCAATAACTTTAACCATTTTCGAAATTTGGACGTTTTTCTGTAAAAATCATTGGCGCAACAGAAAAGAGCTAGAAACTTAAAAATTTATATTTGGATTCCTTTTTCATAATAATTTAGTAGAAACAGTATTCTGGGTCTCACAATTTAAAATTTTAGTTGAAATTCATGATTTTCTGGTTTTTGTCTTAAAAATGAAGGAAGCAAGATAGATTAAGTAGGCGAATAAATAAGGCTAGGATGTTTAAATTTAAGTAGAAGGGAGATCCGCTATAATCATAAAAATGTGAGAAGTTTCAATTGAATAACTATAAAACTATAGCGATAGCGTATCTCCAAAGGGCAAGTTCAGAGCTCATCTACGGCATGTGGTGTAATTAAATTAATTCTCTCGCCCAAAATAATTGACTTAGCCAAGTCAGACTTTTATTATGATTACTTACCTGTGTGCTGATTGCACATTTAAATTGAGAGCTTCATCGGCCATCAGCAAAGGAAGCAATGATTTATTCGATAACTTAAAGTGGTGCATTACTAGCCCAGCGGCTAGTCGGGAGAGCCGATTTGATCAGGCGTTCCCTCAGCCGTCCACACCGCTCCGCACCGCGGCTCTACATGTAAGAACACTGCGCGAGAGAGCAAGGCCCCAGTTCTCTCCAGACGCTGATTAGCGCACCACCTGTGCCAGGAGTCGCGTCGCGTCGCTATCATTGCTATAAACAGCCTCGGATGCCGTAATAAGTTACTCGGGATACGCGTAACCATGAAATCGTTTTCGAGTGAAGTGTTAATTCTGGGAGGACTTTAATGATCTATCTTCAGTTTGCGTATGTCGTATTTTCACGTGCCGCCGCGGGACAGACATTCTACCATTATTTAGCATGGCGTTTCATGAACATTATCATCAAATTATGGCGAGCATTCACTTAAACCTTTATTTTGAACAGTTATAGTGGCATCAGCGCATTAGACTCTGAACTGCTCTGGTAGTTGGATTGTGTGGAATTCTTTTTTGGTCTGTGACTTTCAGAATATAGCGAACATTTTAGAGAGAATCGTTTTTGATTATGAATCCCAGACAATCTCCTAATTCCTCAGAGCTATAAGCTGTAGCTGTAAGTGTATTTCTCAGATGAAGTGGGCACTAGGAATTCTAATTACAGGCTTCACGTTTTGCTAATCACTTTCTGGTTGCCAATATTGTAGTTAGAGAGCCAGTGTTGAGAACGGCAAAAAACAGCATAAATAATAGGAACATTTATATAACAATTTCAATTCTACCCGCCGCCCCACATATGGTGCATCGGCCGGGAAAAACAAAACATTTCATCTATTCACAATTATTCCACCCGCCGCCCCACATATGGTGCATCGGCCGGGAAATGCATCTTTTCTACATTACATTCTACATTTTATATAACAATAATTCCACGCGCTGCCCCCCATAAGGTGCATCGGCTGGGAAATACAAAACATTTCCATAACAATAATTCCACCCACCGCCCCACAACACGATCGTCTTTTTCGAAACCCATGCTGGTTCCTACAGAGTAGATTTCTAGTCTCCAGAAAAGCCATTATACTCAAACATCTCCAGAAAAGCCATTATACTCAAACATGTGTTCCAAACTTCTACAAGTCCAACTGTTTTGGCTACAAAATCCTATTTTTCAACTTAGGCCACCTTAGCAGCGGGGCCTGTATGGCTGTATGGAACCACCCTACTGGTCGACGTCTTGCCCCATCAGTAACCTCCCCGTCACCCACGTACTGCTTCCTGTCTAGGGCATCCTTCATTGGGCCAAACAGATGGAACTCGAAAGGTGCGACATCCGGGCTTCAAGCTGGAGGAGGAAGAACAGTCCAATCACGTTTTGTGAGCTCCCCTCGGCAGAGCAAACTTGTGCTTAGCCTTGCGTTGCGTTGTCGGAGGAACCGTTCGTGTCCATTTTTATGGCGACGAACTGGCTCAAGCCGTTTCTTTCCTCAAGGTGGCACTCCAAAGGTGATCGTTGCTCCATTTTGGAGGATATCCACCCGAGAATAACTCCTTCAGCGTCCCAGAAGACTGTCGCCATGACTTTATACCGCCTGACGCTGCGGTTTTTTCGGACGCGAGGTGGTGTGGCGGCAATCCATGGATGTTTTGTCTCCCGTTCGCCGTGATGAACCCATGTTCCATCGCCTGTGACGACGTTCGAAAAAAAAAAAAAAAAAATTGTCATGCTAAGTCTCGTAACGCGCAAGCAATTCCGCACATACGAGGTGTGGCTAGAAAAAAACCGAACTAGTACTGGTGAAACAATAAAACGAATGCAATAAGGCTGAAAGTCGCGTGGCCTGTCACGTGACTCTCGCTCCGCCTACTGCTCGAGTTTCATCTGCCTCCTGCACTCGGTCTGCCCGTGGCGTCTGTTTTAAGCAGTTGACGTTTTGTCTGTGCGTCGGAAAATGTTGAGTGTACAGAAAGAACAGCGTGTTAACATCAAATTTTGTTTCAAACTAGGAAAATCTGCAAGTGAAACGTTTGTAATGTTACAACAAGTGTACGGCGATGATTGTTTATCGCGAACACAAGTGTTGAGTGGTTTAAACGATTTAAAGATGGCCGCGAAGACACCAGTGATGACACTCGCACTGGCAGACCATTGTCAGCAAAAACTGATGCAAACATTGAAAAAATCGGTAAACTTGTTCGACAAGATCGCCGTTTAACAATCAGAGCAGTGTCTGAGTTAACAGGAGTTGACAAGGAAAGTGTTAGGCAGATTCTTCATGAAAGTTTCAACATGAACAAAGTGTGTTCAAAAATGGTTCCAAAGTGTCTCACAATCGAACAGAAGGAACGCCGAAGAATGATTTGTTCTGACATCCTGGAAAACATTGAAAGTGATCCCACCTTCTTACAAAATGTTATTACTTGCGATGAACCGTGGTTTTTTACTTACGATCCCGAAACTAAACGCCAATCGATGCATTGGAAAACTCCTGGTTCTCCACGACAAAAAAACCACGAATGTCAAAATCGAAATTCAAGGCAATGATGATTGTTTTTTTTGACATCAAAGGGATTGTGCACATTGATTGGGTACCAGAGGGACAAACAGTGAATCAGCATTACTACATTAGCGTCCTGGCTACCCTACGTGAGCGAGTACGGAGAAAACGGAACGATTTGTGGAGAAAAAAGTCATGGATCCTTCACCAAAGAAATGCCCCAGCTCACAGTGCGTTGTCAGTGAAGACGTTTTTGGCAAAACACAACATTCCCATCTTAGATCATCCACCCTACTCACCTGATTTGGCCCCCTGTGACTTTTTTCTTCTCCCTAAAGTCAAGTCAGCTTTGAAAGGAACTAGATTCGAGACTGTTGAAGCAGTAAGAGAAAAAGCGACGGAAGTAATGTATGGACTTACCGAAAATGATTTGCAGCATTGCTATGAACAGTGGAAAATTCGTATGGAGCGGTGTAGAGACCGAGGAGGAGAGTACATTGAAGGAGATAACATGAAATTGTAAATAATTGTAAATAAATGTTTTTTCCAGCATCAGTCCGGTTTTTTTCTAGCCGCACCTCGTATGGTCCTTCGTTGCTCCGTATGTTCTTCTGTTGTGCCAGCGGGCGCTCACCTTTGAGTTCGTCAGGCAGGTGGGCGAGTGTGTCAGCACTACCAACGCAGACGTTGAGGTGAGCAGCGAGATGCGTGACTGCGATCTATCGATTATCTCTAACGAGAGTGTCCGCACGTTCCAACACTGCAGGAGTCACAGCTGTGCGCGGCCTTGCGATGAACACAGAAGCCTCGCCCGATGATTCACCGTGCTTTTGTTCACTGCCAGCTCTGCGTAAACATTCTGCAAGTGCCTAAGCATATGTGCGACGCTCTGGTTTTCCGCCAACAGAAACTCAGTGACACCTCACCGCCTGGACAGCACCTCTGTAACCGACGTCATATTGAAGCCTAGGTATAGCGCCGACCACCTATCGGAACTTCATGAAACTACAGGAGCCGAAGAAGGAATATTCTATTATCTCCCTGAACAAAGAATCCTTTCAGCCGAATTTGGCCGAGAGAAAATTAATGTCTTTCATTACTTATACAATACTGTCCATTACAATTGCTACACCACGAAGATGACGTGCTACAGACGCGAAATTTAAACGACAGGAAGAAGATGCTGTGACATGCAAATGATTAGCTTTTCAGAGCATTCACACAAGGTTGCTGCCGGTGGCGACACCTACAACGCGCTGACACGAGCAAAGTTTCCAACCGATTTCTCAAACACAAACAGCAGTTGACCGGCGATGCCTGGTGAAACGTTGTTGTGATGCCTCGTGTAAGGAGGAGAAATGCGTACCATCAGGTTTCCGACTTTGATAAAGGTCGGATGGTAGCCTATCGCGATTGCGGTTTATCGTATCGCGACATTGCTGCTCGCGTTGGTCGAGATCCAATGAATGTTAGCAGAATATCGAATCGGTGGGTTCAGGAGGTTAATACGGAACGCCGTGCTCAATCCCAACGGCCTCGTATCACTAGCAGTCGAGATGACAGGCATCTTATCCGCACGGCTGTAACGGATCGTGCAGCCACGTCTCGATGCCTGAGTCAACATATCGGAACGTTTGCAACACGACAACCATCTGCAGAGACAGTTCGACGACGTTTGCAGCAGCACGGGCTCTCAGCTCGGAGACCGTGGCTGGGGTTACCCCTGACGCTGTATCACAGACAGGAGCACCTGCGATAGTGTACTGGATGACAAACCTGGGTGCACGAATGGCAAAACGTCACTTTTTCGGATGAATCCAAATTCTATTTACAGCATCACGATGGTCGCATCCGTGTTTGGCGACATCGCGGTGAACGCACATTGAAAGCGTGCATTCGTCATCGCCATACTGACGTATCACCCGGCGTGACGGTATGGGGTGTCATTGGTTACACGTCTCGGTCACCTCTTGTTCGCATTGACGGCACTTTGAACAGTGTACGTTACATTTCAGATGTGTTACGACCCGTGGCTCTACCCTTCATTCGATCACTGCGAAACCCTACATTTCAGCAGGATAATGCACGACCGAATGTTGCAGGTCCTGTACGAGCCTTTCTGGATACAGAAAATGTTCGACTGCTGCCCTGGCCAGCACATTCTCTAATCTCTCACCAATTGAAAACGTCTGGTCAATGGTGGCAGAGCAACTGGCTCGTCACAATACGCCAGTCACTACTCTTGATGAACTGTGTTATCGTGTTGAAGCTGCATGGGCAGCTGTACCTGTACACGCCATCCAAGCTCTGTTTGACTCAATGCCCAGGCGTATCAAGGCCGTTATTACGGCCAGAGGTGGTTGTTCCGGGTACTGATTTCTCATGATCTATGCACCAAAATTGCGTGAAAAAGTAATCACATGTCAGTTCTAGTATAATACATTTGTCCAATGAATACCAGTTTATCATCTGCATTTCTTCTTGGTGCAGCAATTTTAATGGCCAGTAGTGTAGCATGCCCTTCGCAAGAGAAGTGTTGCACACCTATTCTCGGGAACACAACGATGCTTGCGCAGCGCCGACAGGCTGATGCGTTTCGGAACGTTCTTCGGAGCTTCCACGGCAGCCGGAAACCGCAGAGTCTTGGCGCCAATTAAGCGACGCCCTGCCCCGCACCCTTTCTCAGAATCCTTTATTGGCGGAGCCAGATTAAGGCTCTGCAGTCTCATACATAGCCCATCAGTCTGAATAAGGTCTGCCGTCCTCGCTTTGTGCCAGGGTTAAAATGGTCGCTGCTGATATTCCCCGCCACTTCTAATTAATGCTCTGCAGCACTCCAGCTACACCGTGCAACACAATTAAAGGATCACAGTTTCGAAATCCCACAATTCTCTCCAGTTGCGACGCAGAGGTTTGAAAATTGGCTCAAACGTGCCTGCAACATTCCTCTGTGATGACGCAAAAGCGTGGAGTCCTGTGATGTCACCCTCGGTGACGCTTCAAACATCCAGAAATAGAGAAATGCGAAACACAGGCCGCAGCCCACTTGAGACTGATGGGCTATGTATGAGACTGCAGAGACTTAATCTGGGTACGCCAATAAAGGATTCTGACAAAGTGTGCGGCGCAGCGCGCCTCGTAATTGGCGCCGTGCGTATCTTATGACCTGTGAGCACTTTCTCAGTAGAAGAAATGTGTTTCACAGTAGCGACGATGACCACGTCCTCACAGCTCTCAAGGTATACACTTGTAATATTATTGGGATTTCCGTAGTATGAAAGCTGTGAGTACCCTTGGAAAGGCATTCACCTATCTGTAAATGATCAACTTATGAGATGAGACCTGTTCTTTGAAAGACATTTGTTTTATATAATTTACGTAACTATAAAGATGCGCATCTAGCGCGGACGCTAATACATCGATTGCGCAGTCAAAGAAATATTTTAACAGAAGCTGAACCGAACGTTCCGCTTCGATCTAAATAAAAGATGACAGTAAAAAACGTTTGTAGATCTTCAGATTTTAATGTACTTCTGCTCGTAATGTGAAAACGTGAAGAAGGTCGACTTTCTAGAAAAGTGAGCAGTCTTGCCAGCGTCCAGACAACATTATTAATTAATAAAATTCAAGTAATTTATGTTGGAAACTGTAAACCGGCAAGTTATTGTTGTGAAGGTGTTGGACAGTGCAAGAATTGTCTAACGAAGGAGAAAAGTAATGACTGTAATTTGTGACAAAAACGTAAACCAAGGAGACAGCACAGGGCAGGCTGAAATCTGATCCCACCATACAGTTAGAAAAGTACTTATGTAAGTTATATTGTTTATAAATAAGCCCTAATTTGCTAGTCAGAATTGTTTGAATATATTTATTGTTTACCATAGTTCTTATTCTATTCTTTTCCTTTATTTTTTTACCTCCATGTCATATTACTTTTATAAATGTCAAACAGCCTTTACTACTGCAGAGAATACTGCGGCATTCTGGCTGAAGACAGAAGGCCGTTTCGTGTTTTCTATACAACTCATAGCTGCCCCATTTATTAATGATTTCATTTGCAAATGCAATTTTTTTTTACTGTTCATTGTTAAAGGTCCCTTAGGTAATTATAAAATTCATACAGATTACGTAAAGAAATCCGGGTTGTTCTTTTCCAAATAATGGAAGTCTTTGCGTAATCAAAACCTAGCCTCCTTCTGACAACGATCAGGAGCCGACCAGAAGACGGACGTCTTCGACCGCTTTCGTGTCTCCTGTGGCAAAGCTGTGCCAAACTGGGAACACGGCATTCTAGTATGAAACACAGATTTAAATTGAAGGAATTGAAATATATTTAACATAATAATTTTTTTATCATACTAGACACTCTTAAGGTATGACCTTGTAGATGACTTCCGAAGTTCACTCAGGCTTCTTGCGGATGATGCTCTGGTATATCGAGAGGTTGTAACAATGGAAAATTGTACTGAAATGCAGAAGGATCTGCAGCGAATTGACGCATGGTGCAGGGGATGGCAATTGAATCTCAATGTAGACAAGTGTAATGCGCTTCAAATACATAGAAAGAAAGATCCCTTATCATTTAGCTACAAAATAGCAGGTCAGCAACTGGAAGCAGTTAATTCCATAAATTATCTGGGAGTACGCATTAGGAGTGATTTAAAATGGAATGATCATATAAAGTTCATCGTCGGTAAAGCAGATGCCAGACTGAGATTCATTGGAAGAATCCTAAGGAAATGCAATCCGAAAACAAGGGAACTAGGTTACAGTACACTTATTCGCCCACTGCTCGAATACTGCTCACCAGTGTGGGATCCATACCAGATAGGGTTGATAGAAGAGATAGAGAAGATCCAACGGAGAGCAGCGCGCTTCGTTACAGGATCATTTAGTAATCGCGAAAGCGTTGCGGAGATGATAGATAAACTCCAGTGGAAGACTCTGCGGGAGAGACGCTCAGTACCTCGGTACGGGCTTTTGTTGAAGCTTCGAGAACATACCTTCACCGAAGAGTCAAGCAGTATATTGCTCCCTCCTACGTATATCTCGCGAAGAGACCGTGAGGATAAAATCAGAGAGATTAGAACCCACATGAGGCATACCGACAATCCGTCTTTCCACGAACAATACGAGACTGGAATAGAAGGGAGAACCGATAGAGGTACTCAAGGTATCCTCCGCCACACACCGTCAGGTGGCTTGCGGAATATTGATGTAGATGTAGATGTAGATGTAGATGATGCTTTGTATAGAGAGAAGCTGCAACGCTGGGAAACAGTAGCGATATGCGGGAAGAGCTGCTGAGGATAGCCGGCCAGGGTAACCGTGCGGTTCTAGGCGCTACAGTCTGGAAGCGCGCGACCGCTATGGTCGCAGGTTCGAATCCTGTCTCCGGCATGGATGTGTGCGTTGTCCTTAGGTTAATTAGGTTTAAGTAGTTCTAAGTTCTAGGGGACGGATGACCTCAGTTATTAAGTCCCATAGTGCTCAGAGCCATTTTTTTGCTGAGGATAGACGCTTGGTACGGGGAGTTGGCCCTCAAGATAAATGTAACGTATTGCGCAGTAATAGCCACAAAGACCCTTTACTGTACAGTTAGATCATTTAAAAACGATCACTGGAAGCAGTTACATCTATTTCTTTTTATGTTATGGTTTTAGGGCGCAAAACTGCTACGGTCATTAGCGCCCGGTCTGTAGCTAAGGAAAAGCTAAAAAAAACGAAACTGGAAACCAGCAGCAATGGAAGCAAAACTCAAAAAAGTGGGAAAACCAAAAACAGAAGGAAAGTTTAAAAAACCTGTGGCGTGCGTACTCTAAGACCTTCAGTACACACACCATCAGATTATTTGACTTGTCGCTCTAACGAAGTAGGCGAGTGTCAGCAATATGTCTCGTGGTCTTATCGTGGCGTGTTTATCTTCTGCCATTAGGTCAGACGATAGAAAAGCCACTTGCATGCTTAGAGTAGCAGATTGACTGTGACCAACTTTAAACAGAACTTGATTAATTTTCACACACATTTAGTAAAATAATAAAAAATATAGACATTACGTAACTTGATTCTGGATGCTATTTACAATTGACAATCTGAAGTTCCTTTAGTCTTGGTACGTTAATCTTATTTTCACATATCTCTGATACTTGACAAAAGTGTACAGGGATATGATAATCTTATTAGGCGCAGGCTGAAACTTGACTACAGACTAATGCAGACTGAGTAATCGGAGGTCTGTACACTCGTTATAATACCTCGAACATTCAGGTATCACTGCGCGAGTGTGATCCGCGAGGAGAAAAGGTTCTACGTTAGCAGCAATCTCATTGGCTGCGTTACATATTAATACGGGGATCGGCGGAAGCAGAATTTGGTCCGTCTCTGAGGCAGCGCCATCTCGTAGTGCGGAGATGGACGAGCGCTGCGCCTGCGCTGTTGTGCTGAGCGGGGTGCGCTCTAGTGGGAAAGTTGTGTACGCGCTGACTACGCGGAACTATGCACACAACAAAACCACTATAGAAGGGGGGTTGTTTGTCCCCAAAAAGAGCTTCAAATTACTGACGTCATCTGACTGGTACTAATGAACTCGAGAACACAATCGGCTGATCGTGTGTCATCTGCTAAAATGGAAGGTATATCAGGTGACAGCTGTAGACGGGCGCGTAGCGGAATAAAATAGGGGCACTCAAGTAAAAGGTGTCTTACCATCCACAGTTGAGAGCAGTGGGTACAGAGTGGGGGAGGATCGCCACTTAAAAGATGTCGATGGCTAAAAAGACAGTGCCCTATCCAGAGTCTAGTTAAAATCACAGGGAAGAGCTTTCACGTCCCGCAATTTATCATTGGGAAGTGTCGACCAACGTGCGTGCCATAAAAGAACAACACGACGACATAAAACCCCCCGTAGATCGGCGAAGGGAATCGTGTGAATAGCTGGCCGAGGAAGAGAGACTGCAGCCTTTGCTACTATATCGGCCACCTCATTTCCACAGATACCAACGCGTCCCGGGATCCAGAGGACGCCACACAGACGCCACCCAAGTGGAGCAAGCGTAGGAAGTCCTGAATCCGGTGGACCAGAGGGTGGACAAGGTAGAGAACTTGGAGAGAGCTGACATCTATGAAATATCTAGTAGCATGCGTACAAAGAGATTTAAAGTGGAACAGCCACGTAAAACTTATCGCAGATGTCAGACTGAGGATCATCGAAAGAGTCCTCGGGAAATGTGTTCCTCCCGCATAGGAGTAGCTCACAAAAGTCTCGTTCGACCAGTACTTGAATATACTCGCCACATCGCGATCCGTACCAGTTGGGCTTGATAAAGAAATAGAGAAGATCGAAGAAGAGCGCATTGATTCAGTAAACGCAAAAGCGTCGTGGAGACGTTCAGCCAACTGTAGTGGCAGACGCTGCGTTCTACATTACATTTTGGTTTACTTTTATAGTTCTGGGATCGGACGTTCGTAGAAGAGTAAGCAACATATTGCTTCCTTGTACATGTTGTTGTTCTGGTCTTCAGTCCTGAGACTGGTTTGATGCAGCTCTCCATGCTACTCTATCCTGTGCAAGCTTCTTCATCTCCCAGTACCTACTGCAACCTACATCCTTTTGAATCTGTTTAGTGTATTCATCTCTTGGTCTCC
Organism: Schistocerca piceifrons; assembly: GCF_021461385.2. Classification (NCBI taxonomy): domain Eukaryota; kingdom Metazoa; phylum Arthropoda; class Insecta; order Orthoptera; family Acrididae; genus Schistocerca; species Schistocerca piceifrons. The sequence continues at coordinate 78,608,704 of NC_060148.1, read as the reverse complement.
ATCCACGATTTTTACCCTCCACGGTGCCCTCCAGCACTAAATTGGTGATCCTTTGATGCCTCAGAACATGTCCTGCCAACCGATCCCTCCTTCTGGTCAATTTGTGCCACAAACTTCTCTTGTCCCCAATCCTATTCAATACCTCCTCATTAGTTATGTGATCTACCCATCTAATCTACAGCATTCTTCTGTAGCACCACATTTCGAAAGCTTCTATTCTCTTCTTGTCTAAACTATTTATCGTCCATGTTTCACTTCCATACATGGTTATACTCCATATAAATACTTTCAGAAACGACTTCCTGACACTTAAATCTATACTCGACGTTAACAAATTTTTCTTCTTCAGAAACGCTTTCCTTGCCATTGCCAGTCTACATTTCATATCCTCTCTACTTCGACCATCATCAGTTATTTTGCTCCGCAAATACCAAAACTCCTTTACTACTTTAAGTGTCTCATTTCCTAATCTAATTCCCTCAGCAACAACCGATTTAATTCGACTACATTCCATTATCCTCGTTTTGCTTTTGTTGATGTTCATCTTATACCCTCCTTTCAACCCACTGTCCATTCCGTTCAACTGCTCTTCCAAGTCCTTTGCTGTCTCTGACATAATTACAATGTCGTCGGCGAACCTCAAAGTTTTTATTTCTTCTCCATGGACTTTAATTCCTACTCCAAATTTTTCTTTTGTTCCTTTACTGATTACTCAGTATACAGATCGAATAACATCGGGGAGAGACTACAACCCTGTCTCACTCCCTTCCCAACCACTGCTTCCCTTTCATGTCCCTCGACTCTTATTAACTGCCATCTGGTTTCTGTACAAATTGTAAATAGCCTTTCGCTCCCTGTATTTTACCCCTGCCATCTTCAAAATTTGAAAGAGAGTATTCGAATCAACATGGTCAAAAGCTTTCTCTAAGTCTACAAATGCTAGAAACGTAGGTTTGCCTTTTCTTAATCTTTCTTCTAAGATAAGTCGTAGGTTCAGTATTGCCTCACGTCTTCCAACATTTCTACGGAATCCAAACTGATCTTCCCCGAGGTCGGTTTCTACCAGTTTTTCCATTCGTCTGTAAAGAATTCGCGTTAGTATTTTGCAGCTATGACTTATTAAACTGATAGTTCGGTAATTTTCACATCTGGTAACACCTGCTTTCTTTGGGATTGGAATTATCATATTCTTCTTGAAGTCTGAGCGAATTTCGCCTGTCTCATACATCTTGCTCACCAGATGGTAGACTTTTGTCAGGACTGGCTCTCCCAAGGCTGTCAGTAGTTCTAATGGAATGTTGTCTACTCCGGGGGCCTTGTTTCGACTCAGGTCTTTCAGTGCTCTGTCAAACTCATCACGTAGTATCTACATATGTCTCTCGAAAACACCGTGAAAGTTCTTCCTGCGAACGTTTCGCGAGTGGAACGAAAAAAGGGGGAAGTGACACTACTATACAAAGTACCCTCCGCCACACACCGGAAGGTGGCTTGCGGAGTATGGACGTAGTAGATGTACAGATGAAAGGCGCGTTAATAGCAGCAAATTACACCAGAATCCTCCCGGACGCCAACGTGGGCGTGTCACAGCATGGGAATGTCGTCACATCGCATATCACCCACATGCCACCCCTCCTTTTAACGCCTCTGCGATGGAGGTCGAAATAGCCACAACCAGCGTTGAAATTACAGGCTTCTCTTATGCGTGGCGCAGGAAAATTTTTCAGACGCACCACTGCTCAGAATCGAAACGAAAATACCTCACGGGGCGGCGTTAAGGACGTAAATGAAAACACCTTTTCCCTTGCAGCTTTGATTCCCACACATTTCGTGGTGGAAAACTTCATTTCGCTGTGCGATCAGTAACAGGTCAGTGTTCGACACTGGTGACACCCTCTGGGCGTTTCAAGCCAATTCTACAGGCATTGTGGGACTGCAACCCCAAGGAACGTGGTCTGACACCTTTGGTGTGTAGTGTGACTGCAAATTCTGCTCTGGTACACAGCTTGAAACCACTAGGGACTGTTCAGAAACATGCGACAAAAGTTGAATGAGACCCGAAGCAGCAAAGGGTGTTCATGCTTTCTCATTTGTCTTGTTCCGTGACCTCCTATCGCCTGATGACGGGAGTCGGCTGGCGGGGAGGGGGGGGGGGGGGGGGCATTGATATGTGCGTGAATAAAACGGCAAAGAGTCCCTCTAAAGGCGGACGCAAACGTAACTGCATGTTTGACAAGCATGCTTGTGTAAGCATGCAGAATTCCTTCTGCCCACACACGGTTCAAGCAAGCTTGTACAAGCATTAGTTTACCAGAAAATGTGGCGCTCAGACGACGATACGCTGGCTTTGGCAACATTTTTACTTGCGTTAGGAAAAAAAATGATAAAATGTAAAGAGTAATTAAACAAACGAATACATTATTGACGTATAAAATACTCGTGGTATACACACAATGGGAACTATCTCACTGTACTGTTGATTTTCTTCTCACTTTCTTCGTGTAATACCGTGTTCTTTGACTTGATCTACAGTACAGTATAACCTGTGTACATATTGTAATTTAACAGAACCACATAAAAATTAAATCAAGCCAGATCACTGACAAATACTTGTACAAGTCACCCTATACTTGATACAGACGCTCAAGCATACACGCTTGAACGACTGCACATGCATGCACAATGGCAATTCGATCAAGCATCAAGCTGGAATGAGATTTTCACTCTGCAGTGGAGTATGCGCTGATATGAAACTTCCAGCAGATTAAAACTGTGTGCCGGACCGAGACTCGAACACAGGACCTTTGCCTTTCGCCGGCAAGTGCTCTACCCAAGCACGACTCACGCCCCGTCCTCAAAGCTTCACTTCTGCCAGTACGTTGTCTCCTACTTTCCAAACTATACAGAAGCTCTCCTGGAAACCAGAAAGTTTCATATCAGCGCACACTCCGCTGCAGAGTGAAAATCTCATTCTGGAAACGTCCCCCAGGCAGTGGCTAAGGCATCTCTCCAATATCCATTCTTTCAGGAGTGCTAGTCCTGCAAGGTTCGCAGGAGAGCTTCTGTTAAGTTTGGAAGGTAGGAGACGAGGTGCTGGCAGAAGTAAAGCTATGAGGACGGGGCGTGAGTCGTGCTTGGGTAGCTCAGTTCGTAGAGCACTTTCCCGCGAAAGGCAAAGGTCCCGAGTTCGAGTCTCGGTCCGGCAGAGAGTTTTAATCTGACAGGAAGTTTCAAGCATCAAGCTATTTGTACAGTCTTAATGCTCGCGCAAATTTATGCTACACACTCTCAAGCATGCATGGCCAAGCACGCTCGTACAAGCGTGCTTTTGACGCATGCAGGGCCGCCTTTACACCCCCCAGTTCCGCAACACCGTCCATGCCAGCCACGCAGCTTCACAAACTACTGACACCAGTTCAGCCTTGCGGCTGCTCCAGCGCCTGAACGTCAGGCAGCCTCTATGCCACCGTTGAGGTGGGGTTTGCCCAGCTTCAGGCTGCGTCGGTGTCGCAGTTTCTGACACGCAAATTTTTAATCTGCGCAGTAAAGCAGTGTGGGTAGCGCAGAGCATGTTGCCGTTTGTTTTATCCACGCAGCCCGCCGTGATGACGCCATAGGAGGCCGCAGAACAGCAGGGCTGAAAATGTGTAAACTCCCTTTGGTGCTTCACGCCACATTCATATTTCACTGAATGGTTTTTGAACAGTCCCTAGCGGTTCCTCTCTGTACACCAAAGCAAAAATTGCACTCGCACTGCACCTAGGAGGAGCCAGATTGTCAGCGGTCGTGAACGCTCGTCACAAACGTCGTGCAGTTGCTCATAGCATTGCGACTTGCCATTTTTGACAGCGAAATGCTGTGAATCAACGCCCCAGGGCACGAGGTGGTTTAATTGACGCCTTGCATACCACCTCCTGAGGGCTTTCCGTGTCGAATCAGAGCGGCAGTTTGCACGAAACGTTTTCCTCGGTCAAAGATAAGAAGACCGCTTGATTTCAACTCTGGACGTTAAAAAAAGAGGTGAAATGTAAATAAAACGGGGTGCGACCACCTTCCCCCTGTATTACATGTCCAAGGTGCCATTAGGCACAATTTTGTGGTGAAACCCTACAACTGACTCGTTGTATCCGTGCCACCCATTATTATCAGCCCTTAATACTTTTAGGTTTGCCCTCCTCAAACCCTGTATCTAATACAGCTCATGTTAACGAATTAAATTCCGTATTATTCCATATACACTACTGGCCATTAAAATTGCTACACTAAGAAGAAATGCAGATGATAAACGGGTATTAATTGGACAAATATATTATACTAGAACTGACATGAGATTACATGTTCACGCAATTTGGGTGCATAGATCCTGACAAACCAGTACCCAGAACAACCACCTCTGGCCGTAATAACGGCCTCCATAGCCTGGGCATTGAGTCAAACAGAGCTCGGATGGCGTGTACAGGTACAGCTGCCCATGCAGCTTCAACACGATACCACAGTTCATCGAGAGTAGTGACTGGCGTATTGTGACGAGCCAGTTGCTCGGCCACCATTGACCAGACGTTTTCAATTGGTGAGTGATCTGGAGAATGTGCTGGCCAGGGCAGCAATGGAACATTTTCTGTATCCAGAAAGACATGTACAGGACGTGCAACATGCGGTCGTGCATTATCCTGCTGAAACGTAGGGTTTTGCAGCGATCGAATGAAGGGTAGAGCCACGGGTCGTAACACATCTGAAATGTAACGTCCACTGTTCAAAGTGCCGTCAATGCGAACGTGAGGTAACCGAGACGTGTAACCAATGGCACCCCATACCGTCACGCCGGATGATATGTCAGTATGGCGATGACGAATGCACGCTTTCAATGTGCGTTCACCGCGATGTCGCCAAACACGGATGCGACCATCGTGATGCTGTAAACAGAACCTGGATTCATCAGAAAAAATGACGTTTTGCCATTCGTGCACCCAGGTTCGTCGTCGAGTATACCATCGCAGGCGCAGCCACGGTCTCCGAGCTGATAGTCCATGCTGCTGCAAACGTTGTCGAACTGTTCGTGCAGATGGTTGTTGTCTTGCAAACGTCCCCATCTGTTGACTCAGGAATCGAGACGTGGCTGCACGATCCGTTACAGCCGTGCGGATAAGATGCCTGTCATCTCGACTGCTAGTGATACGAGGCCGTTGGGATCCAGCACGGCGTTCCGTATTACCCTCCTGAACCCACCGATTCCATATTCTGATAACAGTCTTTGGATCTTGACCAACGCGAGCAGCAATGTCGCGATACGATAAACCGCAATCGAGATAGGCTACAATCCGACCTTTATCAAATTCGGAAACGTGATGGTACGCATTTCTTCTCCTTACACGAGGCATCACAACAACGTTTCACGAGGCTACGCCGGTCAACTGCTGTTTGTGTATGAGAAATCGGTTGAAAACTTCCCTTATGTCAGCACGATGTAGGTGTCGCCACCGGCGCCAACCTTGTGTGAATGCTCTGAAAAGGTAATAATTTGCATATCACATCATCATCTTTCTGTCAGTTAAATTTCACGTCTGTAGCACGTCATCTTCGTGGTGTAGTAATTTTAATGGCCAGTAGTGTATGAACAGCCGCACTCATAGGGGATCTTCTAAGCGCCAGGCTTCCGAAGCATCAAATCATCTTTAACGGAACCCAAGAGTGCTGCAGTCTTTGGTGGAGGGCGAAAAATCACACGAGCAAGTGCTGGAGCGTTAGTCACCTCGGCTCACTCTGAAGATGGCTGGACGGTATCCATCCGAAATATTAGAAGAAGAAGCTGAATTTATGTGGCTGCACGCACGAAATTTTATGGAACAGTCTTTACGCCGCGAAAACCTGAAGATGAACCTCAAGTTTGATTCACGTAGTGCATCAGTACCCCATTCCGCCAGCAGGGGCGTCATGGTTGTGCACAGTTAAGATGGCTACCTTCACTGGTGTGGAGTGTGCCCGCTGTGTGTTTCGGTTATGTGAAACGAATTCGGCAACAACACTTCGTCGTAAATTTCGCACCGAATGTGCTAAAGAATCTGCGAGCAGGCCTAGAAGTTAATGTTGGCAGAAGAGTTTTTTGTTGGCATGGGTTGTTCACTGCGAGACGGAAGGCCTGTGCCGTGACAGTCCAAACGGCCCCTTCACTCCCCACACTTGACACCACTGGATTTCTTTCTCTGGCGTTTCAGTAGCATAGTGTGTATATTTCTCCGTTACAAACAATTCAGCTGACGTGAAAAAACTTATGTAGGCTGCCATGGCACAAGTTACGACAGATTTGCTGCAACTGAATGTGGGAAGAAATTAATTACCGGTGGGATGTTTGCCGCACAACAAATGGTAGATCGAACCAAAAATGTCTGCAGCTCGTGGTCTAGTGGCTAGCGTTGCTGCCTCTGGATCACGGGGTCACAGGTTCGATTCCCAGCCACGTTGAGGATTTTATTTGCAAGAGGACTGCGTGTTTGGTTCAAAATGGCTCTGAGTACTATGAGACTTAACATCTGAGATCATCAGTCGCCTAGATCAGGCTGTTCCAACCGAGCCCCAGGGAGCCGGAGCGCTCCGGAGCGCTCACTGCGGCAGCTCGGAGCCCGCGTGGTGGGGGAAAGCGAACTCACTGCCCCCTGGCCGCATGCAGCCGTAATAATCCGTGTTCAATGACAGCTATGACTAGCCGCGGGAGCCCTGTACCTCTATTGGAGGATACCTTTCTATTCATTGAGAGGCATGGTCGTCCGCAGTGTCTCGTATGTCATAAAGTATTTAATTCTGCGAAGAGGTACAATATATAACGACATTCACGCAGCGCACCACGATCAGGTAGAAGGCGTTGCACGCAGAGAACTGGTAGCCAGGCTTAAGGACGACATAGCAGGAGATGTATGTTCAAAAACAGTTTCGTAATACGGAGGGTATCAAAACATGCAACATAGTTCGTGTTCTGTAATGCGTTTATAATTTTCAGGTGAATAACAGCGGAGAAAACACTACTGAATCTGCAAACCGGGCAAGCTACAGGGTCGCTCGCATCATTGCGACAAGTGGCACGCCATTTTCGGCGGGATCTCTCGTAAAATCGTGCGTGGTAGCAGTTGCAGAATGTTTGTTTCCAATGGAGGTGCAGGCAATTGAAGGGGTTTGCCTGTCGAAGCAAACAATGTCTCGTCGAATCCTGGACAAGGCAGCGGATTTAGAGACACAGCTCAGGAAAAAGGCGGTGAGCTTTGTTGCATTTTCGCTAGCGCTTGACGAAAGCACCGACATATCGGACTGTGCTCAGCTTGCAGCCTTTGTGCGTGGTGTCGACATGGAGCTGCAAGTAACTGAAGAACTCTCGGATGTGGTACAACTCGATTACACCGCAACAGGACGTGACATTTTTGAAGCTGTTTGTGAATCAGTGGACAATATGAATTTGCCGTGGGATAAGCTCCATTGTGTAGCGACAGACGGTGCACCACAAATGATCGGGCGTCACCAAGGTTTTGCTTCTCGTTTGAAAAATAAACTCAGGGACGAATTCGGGAAAGACATTTTGACTCTTCATTGTTTTATTCACCAAGAGGCACTGTGTGCTGAAACAGTAGAGCTAGGTGGCGTAATGAAAGATGTCGTGAAGTGTGTGAATTTTGTGCGGCGTCACGGTATGAATCATCGCCAATTCAAAGGATTCCTGAAAGATATGGAAGCGGAGTATGGGGATATACCTTACCACAGTACAGTTAGTTGGCTGAGTCGGGGAAAAGTTCTTGATGTTTTCTTTGCCATTCGTGAGGAAATATCTGTTTTTCTCGAAATGAAAGGAGAAGAAATTTGCCTGAAAGATATAAAATGGATATCAGCCCTGGCGTTCCTAGCTGATATAACTATGCATCTGAATAATTTAAATCTGTCACTGCAGGGCAAAGGGCACCTAATCGTTGACATGCACGACCAGATCAAAGCACTCATGGAAAAATTACGTTCATTTGAGAGGCAGATGAGTAATGGACATTTAATGTACTTCAGTCGTCTTGCTTCTTTAAAACTACCTGAAGGTACTACTTCTGGCGATTACCAAGCAAAGTTAAAGCAGCTCATCGCGTCGTTTGAAACACGATTTCGAGACCTCACTAGTTTGGAAATGGAACTTAAGGTGTTCAGCACTCCTTTTTCAGTTTCCCCCGATGACTTGTCAGCGCCACTTCAATTGGAGATAATTGATATGCAAAATTCAACTTTGTTGAAAGAGAGGTACTACAACATGTTGAATTTGTTTCGATGGTCTCGCTCACTACAGCCAAAAACATTTCCCAAGCTTCACAACAATGTCGCTCACATCATGTGCACGTTTGGATCTACGTATTGTTGTGAGCAGCTTTTCTCAGCAATGAAAAGAGTAAAAAGTAAGGAACGATCGTTTCTTCAGGATGAAACAATGAAGGACATCCTCCGCATTAACGCTGCGAACACTTTGACGCCTGATATTTCCGATCTTGTAATGAAAAGAAAATGTGAAGCTACAGAGGCCCAATAAATTTAGTATGCAATTTCTTCTAAAACAGTTGTTTCTTTTTTATTTCCTGAACATCGTATTTCCTGGTGTAGCACGTCACCACGTCTTAGCAGCTAAGAGTGTGAGGTTGTCGATCTTGTAAGACGCAGCTGGCACGTCAAAACGCTTGCCTTGCGGCCTGCCTCAGCCAGCCGTGCCGGCCCACTGGAATGGTCACAGCGAGCGACACGGCTCCCTGGAGCAGGGAGCGCTCCGCGGCTCACAACGGAGCCGACGAGCTGGAACAGCCTGCTGTACAGGGTTCATTGGTAGTCGGCGTAAGGGGCGACGTGAACACAGCCCCCTTTCTGTGAGCCGCCTGTTAATGGTCCCTGCAGAAACTGAAGCACCAGTTCCACGCCATCTCGACGATAATGATGAATCCAGGGCTCTGAGGGCCACACTGATGGCTGCTCCGACATCACGTTCTGTCATCTCTCGATGTCAAGCACTTCCTTCTTTACGCTGTGTTTCGCCACTGTTTATCATTCCCGCTGACATCGGAAATTAGTGGCATCACTCCCTCTCAGATGTCGCGCGATTCGCCGATTACTCCAACTGCCTTCTTTGGCCCCAACAAGTCTACCAAAAGACGATATGTGCATATAGTGTCCACGTGCCTGTCTGCCAGGCATAGTTACTGTCCAGAAGAGTACGCAGTACAAAATTCGTAAAGACTGTACTTGTTGCTGTCGACATGTCCCTCGTTTACTAGCTTCGCCAGTTGCACATTGAAATTCTCTGCAGCGTCACACATTCATTCATCGGCCACCAAAGTTAACAATTTTCCATTTTCTGTCGATACCTGTATTCTTTTCAATTTTTGACCAATCTGCATAAGTTGTTTGTGGTGCACCTGTTTCTTCTTTTTTCCCTCTCACAGTCTAAAATGTATCTGCATGATTCACACCGCTCTATATAGTAAGGTAACTACGAATTTGATTAATTCTCCCATATACACACATGTAGTGCTTGGGCAGCCTTGTACCGTGTGACTGTGTAAAGAGTGAGACTCTGTACGGGTGCTGATGCCCATGCAGTTGAGCACCCCACAAACATCATCATCATCGACCAAACTGACATTTGACACTTTTATGTGAAACTTGAGGTTGTTTGCTGCAAAATGATACATCTACCGATTCTGTAAATTATCCCAATACATTCGTACATCATTCGAAAGTTTAAAGTCCTTTATTGAATCACCCTGTATAGAGACTACCAGCCGGCCGGTATGGCCGAGCGGTTCTAGGCGCTTCAGTCTGAAACCGCGCCACTACTACGATCGCAGGTTCTAATCCTGTCTCGGGCCGTGTGTGATGTCCTTAGGTTAGTTAGGTTTTAGTTCTAAGTTCTAGGCGACTGATGACCTCAGATGTTAAGTACCATAGTGCTCAGAGCCAATTCAACGATTTTAGAGACTACCAACGGGCTAGCTGCAATGGTAAGCCGATTCTCGTCGTCACCAAAGTTATGGACCTTCGGGCTCGGCTAGCACTCGGACAGGTCACCGTTGTTTCATGTGCAGAGGTTACACTGACAGCTGCTGAGTGTGGCTGGTATGGTACACTATTTACAAATGCTTTGGAGGATGGACATATGAGTTATAAAATTCTCGTACTATAAATACTACGAGGGCCACTCCAAAAGAAATGCGCACTATTTTTGTACAAATACAGTTTTCATTCTGCATGTGTGAAAGTTTTACAGTGTGTAGATACATCCTTCCCACTTGTTTTCAAACTTAGTTCAACCTGTTCCCGTGAGTGGCGCTGTCACAGTATCTCTTCAAGGTGGCTGCTACACTTGACGTTCGTCAGAAGCAACGTGCTGTCATAGAATTCCTGTGATGTGAAAACGAGACAGTGGGAAACATCCACAAGAGGTTGAAAAAGGTGTACGGAGATGCTGCTGTCGATCACAGTACAGTTAGTCGGTGGGCGAGCAGGTTACGTGACGAAAGCGGGCACGGCAATATTGAGGATTGTTCTCGCAGCGGCAGGCCTCGTACTGCACACACTCCAGGCAATGTGCTGAGAGTTAACGAATTGGTGACTGCTGACAGACGCATCACAGTGAACGAATTGTCACGCTACGTTGGGATAGGGGAAGGAAGTGTTTGCAGAATACTGTGAGTGTTGGCGTTAAAAAATGTTTGTGCCAGGTGGGTTCCCAGGATGTTGACAGTGGCTCACAAAGAAACAAGAAAAACGGTATGCAGCAAACTTTTGGAACAGTACGAGAATGGAGGAGATGAATTTCTTGGAAGAATTGTGACAGGTGATGAAACGTGGCTCCATCATCTTTCACCAGAGACTAAGAGGCAATCAGTGGAGTGCCAGCATGCAAATTCACCCAAGAAAAAAAAATTCAAAATCACACCTGCTGGAAAAATTACGGCTACAGTGTTTTTCGATTCCGAAGAAATCTTGCTTGTAGACATCGTGCCAAGTGGAACCACCATAAATTCTCATGTATATGTGATGACACTGAAGAAACTTCAGCTGAGTCGTGTTCGACCACATCGGCAAAAGCAGGATGTTTTGCTGTTGCACGACAATGCACAGCCACATGTCAGTCAAAAAACCGTGGAAGCGATCACAAAACTCGGATGGACACACCCGCCTTGGTCCTGACCTGGCTCCATGTGACTATCATCTCTTTGGGAAACTGAGAGACTCTCATCGCGGAACAAGGTTTGAAGATGATGACACCCTTGTGCACGCTGCCAAACAGTGGCTCCAACAGGTTGGTCCAGAATTTTACCGTGCGGGTAGACAGGCGCCGGTTCCAAGGTGGCGTAAGGCAGTTGACAGGGATGGAAATTATGTGGAGAAATGAAAATATTGTTCCTAAAGGATGTATCTATACACTGTAAGACTTTCAAACATGTAGAATAAAAGATGGTGTAATGTTGATGCACTAAGTTGTTCTGAAAGCGGTGCTGACATTCAAGATAATAAAAGCGGGTTAAACGCTGTCAGCTATCTGGGTTGGTTCAAATGGCTCTGAGCACTATGGGACATAACTTCTGAGGTCATCAGTCCCCTAGAACTTAGAACTACTTAAACCTAACTAACCTAAGGACATCACACACATCCATGCCCGAGGCAGGATTCGAACCTGCGACCGTAGCGGTCGCGCGGTTCCAGACTGTAGCGCCTAGAACCGCGAGACCACTCCGGCCGGCTGAGCTATCTGGGAAAGTTAACCTTGCATTACTGAGCAACTGTTTCACCAGGTATCCAGTCTAGTTTACCAAATTGCTAACCAGACTAACATTAATTATAATCTTTTAGTAGTCATTTTACGACAACCGGTGATTTTTATATATATTTATATATATATATTTAGACATTTATTTTAATATTGATAATTGTTCCGTTAAAATTTCAGCATATTAAACTTGATTGTAAAAATGTGAGTTTGTAACCTTACAGAACACATCAAATACGGAGCCAAGATTCGGAGACTGCATACAACACTGCATTCATAAAATAACACACGAAGAACGTTGAAACATATGCAAGAGGAAATTAACCACAACCAACCGATTCAATTTTCACCCAAAGAAGTCACTGTCGCAGCGCAATCCTGTCCGTCATGTAATTACCACACACTGGTATACTAAATTCATACTAACTCTCTGTGAAATCTCCCCGAAAAGAATAGCTGAGGGCTACTTTGATGATTACACCACATGCTTCATGTGGTCAACTTGGTTTACACAAAGAGTGTAACTCCACAATAATTTTGATAATTAAAATAAATTACATCAAAACGCAATTTACGAAAGAAAAACCTCGAACTGGTTACTATCGTCTTACTACTAACCTGATGGGTCAAACAATTGTATAAGCACGTGGTACTGGTCTCACAAGGTACACCCCACGTGGGATGAACATAAAGAAAAGTTGCTATATTGAAAAATATTGTCAAGACGAGACGTTATAATCTCACACACATTCGTATTTAAGATTGATGATCTTAGTTAGAGTTACGGATCATGAACAGGTGGTTCGACTTTATTCACAAAGTAGTGACAAAGCAACTACTGGAAGATATTCTGAACTTCACACTCGAATTACACGGTGTTGCAATTTGTTGTTGTTGTTGTTGTGGTCTTCAGTCCTGATACTGGTTTGATGCAGCTGTCCATGCTGCTCTATCCTGTGCAAGCTTGTTCATCTCCCAGTACCTACTGCAGCCTACATCCTTCTGAATCTGCTTAGTGTATTCATCTCTTGGTCTCCCTCTACCATTTTTACCCTCCACGGTGCCCTCCAGTACTAAATTGGTGATCCCTTGATGCCTCAGAACATGCCCTACCAACCAGTCCCTTCTTCTTGTTAAGTTGTCCCAATTCTATTCAATACCTCCTCATTAGTTATGTGATCTACCCATCTAATCTACAGCATTCTCCTGTAGCACCACATTTTGAAAGCTTCTATTCTCTTCTTGTGCAGACTACTTACCGTCCAAGTTTCACTTCCATTCATGCCTACACTCCATAGAAATACTTTGAGAAATGACTTCCTGACACTTAAATCTATACTCGATGTTAACAAATTTCTCTTCTTCAGAAACACTTTCCTTGGCATTGCCAGTCTGCATTTTATATCCTCCCTATTTCGACCATCATCAGTTATTTTGCTCCCCAAATAGCAAAACTTCTTTACTACTTTAAGTGTCTCATTTCCTAATCTAATTCCCTCAGCATCACCCAACTTAATTCGATTACATTCCATTTTCCTCGTTTTGATTTTGTTGATGTTCATCTTATATCCTCCTTTCAAGGCACTGTCCATTCCGTTCAACTGCTCTTCCAAGTCCTTTATTGTCTCTGACAGAATTACAATGTCATCGGCGAACCTCAAAGTTTTTATTTCTTCTCCATGGATTTTAATACCTACTCCGAATTTTTCTTTTGTTTCCTTTACAGCTTGCTAAATATGTAGATTGAATAACATTGGGGATAGGCTGCAACACTCTCTCACTCCCTTCCCAACCACTGCTTCTCTTTCATACCCCTCGACTCTTATAACTGCTAACTGGTTTCTGTACAAATTGTAAATAGCCTTTCACTTCCTGTATTTTACCCCTGCCACCTTCAGTATTTGAAAGAGAGTATTCCAGTCAACACTGTCATAAGCTTTCTCTAAGTCTACAAATGCTAGAAACGTAGGTTTGCCTTTCCTTAATCTTTCTTCTAAGATAAGTCGTAGGTTCAGTATTCCCTCATGTATTCCAAAATTTCAATGGAATCCAAACTGATCTTCGCCGAGGTCGTCTTCTACCAGTTTTTCCAGCGTTGCAATTTAAGATAACATAAGATATTTTCCATTGTCCTACGGACTTGGCAGAGAAGCACTTAGCTGGAGATCTTACCACTTCAGACGCCCGCTGCGGGCAGACTGGCATGAGCCTCTTCCGAGGGGTACCTCACAGATACAAACGCAAGTGACTAGATAGGCAGCTTCCTATACCAACGCGACAAGGGACGGACAGGAATCATACCAAGAATAGAAACCTCTTTGCTTTTAGAAAGCTACCTGTTCCTACGTTGGTCCTACCATTCTCTAGCAGACCGGCTTGTCTGCTACCATCGAGCATGCAACTAGATTGCCTCAAATGGCTCTGAGCACTATGGGGCAACTTCTGAGGTCATCAGTCCCCTATAACTTAGAACTACATAAACCTAACTAACCTAAGGACATCACACACACCCATGCCCGAGGCAGGATTCGAACCTGCGACCATAGCGGTCGCGCTGTTCCGGACTGTAGCGCCTAGAACCGCTCGGCCGCTCCGGCTCATTCATCCTTTCACACAGAAGGGAAGGGGGATGACAGTATCTTATCATATACAGTATATAAAAGAAAGCGGATGTAGGTTCCGTATGAGACTGTGTGACATGAATTACATATAAACTGTGTTTCAAAGTGTAGTAGTGTGACAGATCGTTCTCGATTATGTGTAAATGTAACACGTTCCACTGCTCAGTCTCCTCCCAGATAGAGTCAGAAACACCACAGTAAACTTAGAAGTGGAATGTATGCCGTATGTGACAACAGATTTAAGAAATTAACATGAAATGAATCCAACAGAGACCTTTCAATGGACTTAAGAAAAAATAGTGTGCATTTCTTTTGGAGTGAGCCTCGTACTACAAAAAGTGCGACTGCCATGTGATTTCCTTGTGAAAGGAACGTCTGGTGGGGACTGGGTTGTTGTCGTTTGTTTAGGCCTGGGGTCTGAAACTACGGCCCGCGAGGGCCGGCGAACCGGCCGGTGTTAGCTGCCCGGACATCTACATCTACATCTACATCTATATCCATACTCCGCAAGCCACCTGACGGTGTGTGGCGGAGGGTATCTTGAGTACCTCTATAGGTTCTCCCTTCTATTCCAGTCTCGTATTGTTCGTGCAAGAAGGATAGTCGGTATGTCTCTGTGTGGGCTCTAATCTCTCTGATTTTATCCTCATGGTCTCTTCGCGAGATATACGTGGGAGGGAGCAATATACTGCTTGACTCCTCGGTGAAGGTATGTTCTCGAAACTTCAACAAAAGCCCGTACCGAGCTACTGAGCGTCTCTCCTGCAGAGTCTTCCACTGGAGTTTATCTATCATCTCCGTAACGCTTTCGCGATTACTAAATGATCCTGTAACGAAGCGCGCTGCTCTCCGTTGGATCTTCTCTATCTCTTCTATCAACCCTATCTGGTACGGATCCCACACTGGTGAGCAGTATTCGAGCAGTGGGCGAACAAGCGTACTGTAACCTACTTCCTTTGTTTTCGGATAGCATTTCCTTAGCATTCTTCCAATGAATCTCAGTCTGGCATCTGCTTTACCGACGATTTATTTTATATTGTCATTCCATTTTAAATCACTCCTAATGCGTACTCCCAGATAATTTATGGTATTAACTGCTTCCAGTTGCTGATCTGCTATATTGTAGGTAAATGATAAGGGATCTTTCTTTCTATGTATTCGCAGCACATTACACTTGTCTACATTGAGATTCAATTGCCATTCCCTGCACCATGCGTCAATTCGCTGCAGATCCTCCTGCATTTCAGTACAATTTTCCATTGTTCAACCTCTCGATACACCACAGCATCATCTGCAAAAAGCCTCAGTGAACTTCCGATGTCATACACAAGGTCATTTATGTATATCGTGAATAGCAACGGTCCTACGACACTCCCCTGCGGCACACCTGAAATAAGTCTTACTTCGGAAGACTTCTCTCCATTGAGAATGACATGTTGCGTTCTGTTATCTAGGAACTCTTCAATCCAATCACACAATTGGTCTGATAGTCCATATGCTCTTACTTTGTTCATTAAACGACTGTGGGGAACTGTATCGAACGCCTTGCAGAAGTCAAGAAACACGGCATCTACCTGGGAATCATTGTCTACGGCCCTCTGAGTCTCGTGGACGAATGGCGCGAGCTGGATTGCACACGATCGTCTTTTTCGAAACCCATGCTGATTCCTACAGAGTAGATTTCTAGTCTCAAAAAAGTCATTATACTCGAACATAATACTTGTTCCAAAATTCTACAACTGATCGACGTTAGAGATATAGGTCTATAGTTCTGCACATCTGTTCGACGTCCCTTCTTGAAAACGGGGATGACCTGTGCCCTTTTCCAATCCCCGGAATACGGCCCGCCAAATATTTGAGGTGGTGCCTATACTGCCAACAATTGAGTTTAGAGGCCTATCGCGGCCAATACACCGCGACATTGGCTCTGCTACTCGCTACAAGACTGTATAACTAAAATTATTGCTGCGCCGCTTGAAATAACAATGCGTTGACATACTCCACCTCTGTTACGTCTTGCAGTAGTAGTGTTGCTAACAATGATTTTGAGATTTCGTTGACTTTGTAGGACACTTTCGTGAAGAATGTGCAGTGACCTTCGACCATAAATATAATAGACTGGACCTGACGTCATTTTCGTGGCTCCAACATCTCTGGGCTAAAGTCACGTGAATGTTGGCAAAACATGGTTGTTTCGTCTTGCGCTTATGGCTGTACTCAGCGTTTTGTCGGGGGAAATGGCATTACATTTCACGTGTGTTTCTGTGATAGTGCAGATGCGTTTATTGAAATCTGCTGAAGTGACTTTTATATGTTTCTTACACTTGAAATAGAGTACGACGTAAATTAAAGTGTTGAAAGTGATGCCTGTAAAGTCAGACTCATATTACATTTTGGAAAGTATCTGTGATAATTCGGTTACAGAAGTAAGTATAACTGTTTCTCGTTCCTACGCATAGGTTCACTAAGGATGAAAGCCGAAGGCAGCTTTGGATACAGGCCCTGAAACCGAAAAACTTTAAGCCATCTGCACATACGCGCCTTTTTGTATATACAAGTGAGATTATATAATAAGGTAAGCACCTATAGTCGACACATGAAGAGAATTTTTTTCTACCTTGTAATGCTATTAAATAAATGTAGGCTCCAAAATTATTTTCTGAAACTTCAAAGTCTCACCTTTCATTTAAAATATAATTTTTTTTTGAACTGGGAGTTTAAACTTTTGTAAAAATAGTAGGAACTGAACCTTTGAAGTGCACCTAAAATTGAGACTCTAAAATGGACCTGCTCCTAAAGTCGACAATTTTGGCACCTATAGTTGACATAATTCCCATATCCCATTTTCTTTTATAAGCGGCTAGAGCTCAAAACGCGGCGAATCCAATGTTTAAAGTTTTGACAGGAGCCCACTCTCACTGTTTACAAGAATTTTAACGACATTTTACTTTAACTGATAGTTTATAGTAATTTCGTCCCGCTGCCCACCAGAGGGGCGTTCGATGTATTTGTTAGATTTTATAATTGGTAAAGTGAACAAATCAAGGTCAAATGTAGTTCTGACGTAATTTTTCGCAAATAAAAAAGTAATTTTTGTTGGAAGCGTTTGGCAGTCAACTGAGAAATGTGGGTAAAATACGATACAAACATAGGATGGCAGACCGCTGATTTGAAATCCCGCCACGTTTTGCCAACAGTCACGTGGTTTATGTTGGAGCCACACCAGCCCTATAGCTTCTGCACAGCAAGGCCGGTGTACTAGTATCTATGGTCGGAGGCAGTGGCATACTTATTTATCGGTGAAATTCGCCAGAATAAAATACGCCATAATTTCGGTCAGGTACGTCCACCAATCAAAATTATGTAACTAAATAAAAATCGTAGTCCGTTTCAGTGCTAGCTATTCCGAAGATTTTAGATTTTTTGCGATTCCATCTTTCCTTTAGCCTTACATTACGGTGATCGTGGAGTGCTAGGGTGCTTTAATCCCACTAGGCAGATCTTGGCTCTTACGA
Organism: Schistocerca piceifrons; assembly: GCF_021461385.2. Classification (NCBI taxonomy): domain Eukaryota; kingdom Metazoa; phylum Arthropoda; class Insecta; order Orthoptera; family Acrididae; genus Schistocerca; species Schistocerca piceifrons. The sequence goes on along the minus strand of NC_060148.1, from coordinate 78,590,798 downwards.
GTTGGTGGAGGAGTCAATGTGGCCCGCGGACTAAAAAGTTTGGAGACGCCTGGTTTACGGTCTGGCCGGCTATCGAGAGGAAGTACCCGCAGCCGAGGTGTCCTGTAAGAAAATCAGCTGTGGGCCAGTGGGCGCAGCCCGTACTGACCTGCGGGCGGCGGCGAGAGCGACGGCGTAGAGGATCTCGGCGGAGCGCAGCGCGGCCTCCAGCTCCCTGTCCAGCAGCTTCCAGTAGGGCCGCGTGGTGAAGTAGCCCGACCAGTAGGCGGGCCGGCCCTCGCTGAAGATGTCGCTGTAGACGAAGAAGTCGCCGCGGATGCGCGGGAAGCCGGCGCTGCTGTTGGCCGCGCGCAGCTTGGCCGAGCGCTCGCGCAGCGCGTCGAAGTAGTCAGACACCGTGCCGAAGTTCACCTGCAACACGACGGCCACGTCCCACCTCACATCCTTGCTGCTCGTCACACTTGCAACACTGCCAATGGCATGTCGCGCAGCACTCTAGGCTGGGCGCAAAGTGAGACCCGTACAGCCCGTGTCACGTGACACTAGACTACAGCGCGACACGCACGAGTCACGCGGGTGCAGCGTATATTGCGACGCGTATACCACCACACTTCGCACGCGCCGGCTGGCGACGCTCTGCGCTGACAGAACCGAAGCGCGCGCAACCTGTTATCTTCCTCAAACGATTTCACAGAAACTATTCACTGAAAATATTTGATTTTTGCCTTACTTGTAGCGTTATATGTCAGCTTCGTGGCGAAGTGCCCATCACCTCGCTAAGGACCATTCTTATTGTGATGTACACATTTTAGTGAGACACTACGCAAAACTCAAAAAGTTTGCAACGAAAATTAGGGGTCGCTGTGATTTTGCGTTTGGTGCATATTACACTATCTGTTGCTGCGTATGAAATTTATCTAACATGCAGAATTTTTGTTTCGTCTTGGGAGAAGGTCTCTATCTGCCTCCGATCTCGAGAAAATGGATCCTATGTAGCGCGCTAATTTCCGATCTCACGCCCGCGAGAATGGGTACTCGCAACATCTCTCGTATCTCCTCAACCGCTCGAGACATCGAAACGAAAGTTTGGCGAATGATAGCACACAAGGAGGAGAGTCTTTTGCCAACTCTTAAGCACACGGAACTTTCTTATCTATGGCGATATATCAGTACTTATACTTCTTTTTTTATTTATTTCACTCCAGTGAAGAGTTATTTTTAAGAGTTATTGACAGCTAGCGAAACAAGAGCTTCCTAGTATGAAAATAAACACGAAATTTCTTCTTTTATATTACTGCAAATCGATACTATGAGGTTTTTCGTAAGCTATTGAGCTCTGTGATTGCCAATTACTTGTTTAATTAGGCACTCCGTTTCGGAATTCTGTCTCAATAGCTGCTCTGAGATGAGTTTGGCAAATTACATTGTGACAAAGGAAGTACACTCCTGGAAATGGAAAAAAGAACACATTGACACCGGTGTGTCAGACCCACCATACTTGCTCCGGACACTGCGAGAGAGCTGTACAAGCAATGATCACACGCACGGCACAGCGGACACACCAGGAACCGCGGTGTTGGCCGTCGAATGGCGCTAGCTGCGCAGCATTTGTGCACCGCCGCCGTCAGTGTCAGCCAGTTTGCCGTGGCATACGGAGCTCCATCGCAGTCTTTAACACTGGTAGCATGCCGCGACAGCGTGGACGTGAACCGTATGTGCAGTTGACGGACTTTGAGCGAGGGCGTATAGTGGGCATGCGGGAGGCCGGGTGGACGTACCGCCGAATTGCTCAACACGTGGGGCGTGAGGTCTCCACAGTACATCGATGTTGTCGCCAGTGGTCGGCGGAAGGTGCACGTGCCCGTCGACCTGGGACCGGACCGCAGCGACGCACGGATGCACGCCAAGACCGTAGGATCCTACGCAGTGCCGTAGGGGACCGCACCGCCACTTCCCAGCAAATTAGGGACACTGTTGCTACTGGGGTATCGGCGAGGACCATTCGCAACCGTCTCCACGAAGCTGGGCTACGGTCCCGCACACCGTTAGGCCGTCTTCCGCTCACGCCCCAACATCGTGCAGCCCGCCTCCAGTGGTGTCGCGACAGGCGTGAATGGAGGGACGAATGGAGACGTGTCGTCTTCAGCGATGAGAGTCGCTTCTGCCTTGGTGCCAATGATGGTCGTATGCGTGTTTGGCGCCGTGCAGGTGAGCGCCACAATCAGGACTGCATACGACCGAGGCACACAGGGCCAACACCCGGCATCATGGTGTGGGGAGCGATCTCCTACACTGGCCGTACACCACTGGTGATCGTCGAGGGGACACTGAATAGTGCACGGTACATACAAACCGTCATCGAACCCATCGTTCTACCATTCCTAGACCGGCAAGGGAACTTGCTGTTCCAACAGGACAATGCACGTCCGCATATATCCCGTGCCACCCAACGTGCTCTAGAAGGTGTAAGCCAACTACCCTGGCCAGCAAGATCTCCGGATCTGTCCCCCATTGAGCATGTTTGGGACTGGATGAAGCGTCGTCTCACGCGGTCTGCACGTCCAGCACGAACGCTGGTCCAACTGAGGCGCCAGGTGGAAATGGCATGGCAAGCCGTTCCACAGGACTACATCCAGCATCTCTACGATCGTCTCCATGGGAGAATAGCAGCCTGCATTGCTGCGAAAGGTGGATATACACTGTACTAGTGCCGACATTGTGCATGCTCTGTTGCCTGTGTCTATGTGCCTGTGGTTCTGTCAGTGTGATCATGTGATGTATCTGACCCCAGGAATGTGTCAATAAAGTTTCCCCTTCCTGGGACAATGAATTCACGGTGTTCTTATTTCAATTTCCAGGAGTGTATAATTAAACCAGTCACCAAGAGAAATGTCGCCTTTACTCATAAATGGTGATGCTTCTTCGAATGAGAAAAGGTTAACAAATGGTTCAAATGGTTCTGAGCACTATGGGACTTAACATCTGAGATTATCAGTCCCCTAAAACTTGGAACTACTTAAACCTAACTAACCTAAGGACATCACACACATCCATGCCCGAGGCAGGATTCGAACCTGCGACCGTAACGGTCTCGCGGTTCCAGACTGAAGCGCCTAGAACCGCTCGGCCACACTGGCCGGCAGAAAAGGTTAACAACTCGCACAAAAACAGAATGGCAGTTCTGTTGGAATTTTGGAGGAATCCCCGTAACCCATCGTATTTTTAACACTGAGCGAATGGAATGGAAACTTACCAAAGGATTTTATTCCTTCTCTTGATCTGTTCAGTATTAAAATAATTACGAGCGTTCCTTCAGGCGGAATGATAGGCACATGCCAGATACTGTTTACTCACCTACGGCTTGCCAAACTGACAATGCGTGATCGCGAATAAAATAGTTGTTACTGAGAAAAATAAACAATTGATCTGTCGCACAACACAATGGTCAGTGTATTCTCAGCAGCGAAGGATATTGCGCGCGACAGGAATGCACAAGTTAGCGATGTGTGCCTTGTGAGATCGAGTTCGAAAAACATTCTCACGAAAGTAGATTTGCCTTTGTCAGCAGCACATTTCAACAAATTAAATATATCTAATTATAATACTCTTTTAGGATATTCCTACTTTCGTAATAATACGGACCACTTTCTTCGCCGGCCGAAGTGGCCGTGCGGTTAAAGGCGCTGCAGTCTGGAACCGCAAGACCGCTACGGTCGCAGGTTCGAATCCTGCCTCGGGCATGGATGTTTGTGATGTCCTTAGGTTAGGTTTAACTAGTTCTAAGTTCTAGGGGACTAATGACCTCAGCAGTTGAGTTCCATAGTGCTCAGAGCCATTTTGAACCACTTTCTTCATTTGTGTAGCCTGTTGTTGTATAATTAGTTTATTAATGCTGATAATGCGCATGCAACAATTGAAATGCTTTTTCTCATCACGGTGAACCAATTAAAACATTGTTATTTGTGACTGCTTTTCGACTGTTTCTAGCTTGCAGTGGAAATGTGATTTTCACATGCACGTAGTACAGTGTGTCGTATTACATTGTTACATCCATATCTAAGTAATCACAGAGCTATACTTCAGATCTTCGACGGTTTTTACCAGGAGCACAAAGGGATCACACCAGTGGAGATTATCCCTTTCTAAATTTTTGTAACAGATCGTACAGATACGCTAGCTTACTAGGCAGCGAGAATATAACCTCGCTTTACTTTCCTGCCTTGCTTCTTAATCACATGATTTTATAATATTCCTTGCTTCCTTATTCACTACCCTCTGTCCCTTCTTGCGATCTGAAAACATCGCGGAGACATATGGTGCAATTCCAGCGGCCAATGGTTCATCATTTACTGAAGTATGCATTTTTCTTGACAGAAGAAAAAACAAAACTGTACAGATATAAATAACAGAAAAGTATAATGTACCTACGAAGAGAGCTGGAGCGCTTAAATGGCGAAAAACGAAACACTACCCAAAGGCAATAAAATTTAATAGACAGTAAGACAACATTTATCGTATTGGCAGTACTACCAATGCTCATATGAGCCGTTCAGATGTGAGCACATGGCCGGGCTACTTTTCCGCTCCCCGCCTCAAATTTCCCACGGTGCTATAGACGCGTGGCGCGAGAAACTGTGCCGCAACCCCAACGCCGCGCGACCTGGCGCAGGCGCGTGTCGCGTCCCAGTCGCGTCGCGTCGCAGTTTGCGCCGCGGTCCCATTTGACGTGTGAAGCTACCAAAACGCGCAATGTGCTGCGTCGCCCCCCACGCGCTATACTCGTCTCAACTTGCGCCTAGCGTTACATCGACGCTGTTTGTCACTCCTGGAACTGTCAATGGCAGGTCTCTCAGCAATATACAGGGTGTTTCAAAAATGACCGGTATATTTGAAACGGCAATAAAAACTAAACGAGCAGCGATAGAAATACACCGTTTGTTGCAATATGCTTGGGACAACAGTACATTTTCAGGCAGACAAACTTACAAAATTACAGTAGTTACAATTTTCAACAACAGATGGCGCTGCGGTCTGGGAAACTCTATAGTACGATATTTTCCACATATCCACGATGCGTAGCAATAATATGGCGTAGTATCTGAATGAAATTACCCGAAACCTTTGACAACGTGTCTGGCGGAATGGCTTCACATGCAGATGAGATGTACTGCTTCAGCTGTTCAATTGTTTCTGGATTCTGGCGGTACACCTGGTCTTTCAAGTGTCCCCACAGAAAGAAGTCACAGGGGTTCATGTCTGGCGAATAGGGAAGCCGATCCACGCCGCCTCCTGTATGTTTCGGATAGCCCAAAGCAATCACACGATCATCGAAATATTCATTCAGGAAATTAAAGCCGTCGGCCGTGCGATGTGGCCGGGTACCATCTTGCATAAACCACGAGGTGTTGGCAGTGTCGTCTAAGGCAGTTTGTACCGCCACAAATTCACGAAGAATGTCCAGATAGCGTGATGCAGTGTAAGTAGGCTGTTTATGTTTTCTCTATGTAAGTGGGCTGTTTATGTTTTCTTATTGGCAACGTTACGTAGCGCTCAATATGAAAATCACTGGCTGTGCTGTGTGCAGTCTGTGGCTAGTTTGCATTGTTGTCTGCCATTGTAGTGTTGGGCAGCGGCAGCTGGATGTGAACAGCGCGTAGCGTTGCGCAGTTGGAGGTAAGCCGCCAGCAGTGGTGGATGTGGGGAGAGAGATGGCGGAGATTTGTAATTTGTCATGAACTGCTATATTTATATATGATGATATCAAGGTAAATACATTGTTTGTTCTCTACTAATATCTTTCATTTGCTGACTATCCCTATCAGTAGTTAGTGCCTTCCATAGTTTGAATCTTTTATTTAGCTGGCAGTAGTGGCGCTCGCTGTATTGCAGTAGCTTGAGCAGCGAAGATTTTTGTGAGGTATGTGATTTGTGAAAGGTATAGTTTAATGTTAGTCAGGGCCATTCTTTTGTAGGGATTTTTGAAAGTCAGATTGCGTTGCCCTAACAAAAACATTGTGTGTCAGTATAAGCACAGTCTTGTATAAATTGTTCAAAGGGGACGTTTCATATGGCGACCCTGCCAGGATACGAACCTGGAATCTCTATTCTTTTGTAAAGCCTGTGTTACTACAATTGTTATCTATATTGCTATGTTCTTTAATGATGTATTTTGTACCTTTGTAATTTTATTTTCATGTTGTAAATTTATAATTGTATAGACGCCAGTTCTTCAAATTAAGTTACATTTCACTGCACAAAAAAAAAGTGCACTTGGAAAGGAAAGAACAATAAGAAGGGACTAGTAACAGTAACTGCATACATAATATTCTTTTCAAGTACATGGTAATATTTCTTTTACAATAAGTTGTTGTGGTGCACCACTTTAATTACTTAGACATTAAGATGTGATTATACATTTCCCTTATCTGCATTGTTATCTTTACTGTAATATTTTTTCTGCTTGAGCTATGTCATGTTTAGATATAAGCTGCTGTTTGCCAGGCATAGTGCTACTGAACTTTAATTTGTGTTACTCTGCTAAGCCAGATTTATTTTTTTGTTGCTGAGCATTGCCTCATATTAGTTGTAATGTTGAATTGCTTGGTAATTTAGATTTACTGTAGCTTGCTTTGCGATTTTCCATTTTTTTTTCATTGCTGTTTATATTAATTGTTTTATGTGCTGCTGCATTGCCTCGTCCATTAGTTTAGCATATGAGCTCAGTAGATTTAAGTTAGCTTAAGAGGGGGTAGACTATATAAGAAACTAACTATGATGAATTTATAAAGAATGCACTGAGAAGTTATACAAAAAAAAAGTACAGAAAACAGGTTTAGGTAGGATTTTCTTGGAAATAAATGTTGAGGTGAGAAATGTGTGAACATATAAATACAGAAAGCATGCTTAGATAGAATTTTTTTGGTGGAAACAAAGGATGAAATAAGAGGAAAGATATATGAAGTTTTGGGTTGGACTGCAGTACCAAATGTTACACTGAAAACGAACCCTGTCCTTTCCTATTGGTGTTATCCCATTATATGTTTGTGTACCCTTGTGTATTTGTTTTCTTCCTGTCTCTGTGTACTGTTTCATAGAACTTTTTTCTCTTCTAATACTAAGTTACATTCACTATGATGAGGAATACTGTTATCCTCAAATACAATTGGCATTAATAATATGTTATTTACTTTGTAAAGATGTTAGACATTATTTATTCTGTTTTGTTTTAATGCTCATGTGTGAAATTGATGTTTCAATAACTATTCTGATCTTTTATGTATGTACTTATCTCATAATTCCTGTAACATTGATGTATATGCTATTTCTATTCTTTTGTAACGCCTGTTTTACTACAAATGTTATCTGTATTATTATGTTTTTAACGATGTTTTCTGTGTCTTTGTTATTGTATTCTTATGTTATAAAATTGTAATTGTCACCAGTTCATGATATTATTAACTTGTTAGTTACATTTCACTGTACACGTTTCTGTTGGTCATAGTACATGGACAATATGTGAGAAGTAGGGACTGATAGTGTTTGCACGTGTGTTAATAATTCAGCAAGGGACTGGATAACAGCAGTGTTGGTTCTAAGGACAGTTCCGAAAACTTTGTGAGTGCACAAGTGGTGGTTTATGGACTTGCTATATTATCCGCAAGACTCTTCAATGGTGATTGTGCACCTGCACAGTCACAACAGATGGCTGCTGGCTATTTCTACAAGGACTGCAGTGGGTCTGCACCTCTGGTGGCCCACCAATACCATACTCTCTACCAGGACTACAGTGGGTCTACTCTGTGATGACCTACCTACCAATATTCTTCAAAACGTCGAATGACTCTGCTCTGGGTTTGCTCCATTGTGGCCCATTATCTGTCAGCATGTCAAGAGTCAGCACTGTCTTTCCATTGGAAGGACAACGCTACTTCTTCAAGACTGCATGGAAATCCACTACTTCTGTGTGCAATTTCTTTTACTAATGAGACTTTGTGAAAAAAAACTGTAATTACTATTATGATGAATGATCAGGACTATCTCTATGGACTGTGAGAAAATTTTAGCTTTTGACCAACATTGTATCAATAAGTGTGTGCATTTGATTTCTTTGTTATTGTAATTATAAAAAATTTTGTCAAATCTGTATTGGCCAGTGCCCAACACCATTTGTAAAAATTTTTTGTGGGGAGCATGGGGGCTATGTAAGTAGGCTGTTTATGTTTTCTCTATGTAAGTGGGCTGTTTATGTTTTCTTATTGGCAACGTTACGTAGCGCTCAATATGAAAATCACTGGCTGTGCTGTGTGCAGTCTGTGGCTAGTTTGCATTGTTGTCTGCCATTGTAGTGTTGGGCAGCGGCAGCTGGATGCGAACAGCGCGTAGCGTTGCGCAGTTGGAGGTAAGCCCCCAGCAGTGGTGGATGTGGGGAGAGAGATGGCGGAGATTTGTAATTTGTCATGAACTGCTATATTTATATATGATGATATCAAGGTAAATACATTGTTTGTTCTCTACTAATATCTTTCATTTGCTGACTATCCCTATCAGTAGTTAGTGCCTTCCATAGTTTGAATCTTTTATTTAGCTGGCAGTAGTGGCGCTCGCTGTATTGCAGTAGCTTGAGCAGCGAAGATTTTTGTGAGGTATGTGATTTGTGAAAGGTATAGTTTAATGTTAGTCAGGGCCATTCTTTTGTAGGGATTTTTGAAAGTCAGATTGCGTTGCACTAACAAAAACATTGTGTGTCAGTATAAGCACAGTCTTGTATAAATTGTTCAAAGGGGACGTTTCAGCAGTAATCGTTTCGGATCAGAAAAATGGGCCAACGATTCCTTTGGAAGAAATGGCGGCCCAGACCAGTACTTTTTGAGGACGCAGGGACGATGGGACTGCAACATGGGGCTATTCGGTTCCCCATATGCGCCAGTTCTGTTTATTGACGAAGCCGTCCAGGTAAAAATAAGCTTCGTCAGTAAACCAAATGCTGCCCACATGCATATCGCCGTCATCAATCCTGAGCACTATATAGTTAGCGAATGTCTCTCGTGCAGCAATGGTAGCGGCGCTGAGGGGTTGCCGCGTTTGAATTTTGTACGGATAGAGGTGTAAACTCTGGCGCACGAGACGATACGTGGACATTGGCGTCATTTGGACCGCAGCTGCAACACGGCGAACGGAAACCCGAGGCCGCTGTCGGATCACCTGCTGCACTAGCTGCGCGTTGCCCTCTGTGGTTGCCGTACGTGGTCGCCCTACCTTTCCGGCACGTTCATCCGTCACGTTCCCAGTCCGTTGAAATTTTTCAAACAGATCCTTTATTGTATCGCTTTTCGGTCCTTTGGTTACATTAAACCTCCGTTGAAAACTTCGTCTTGTTGCAACAACACTGTGTTCTAGGCGGTGGAATTCCAACACCAGAAAAATCCTCTGTTCTAAGGAATAAACCATGTTGTCTACAGCACACTTGCACGTTGTGAACAGCACACGCTTACAGCAGAAAGACGACGTACAGAATGGCGCACCCACAGACTGCGTTGTCTTCTATATCTTTCACACCACTTGCAGCGCCATCTGTTGTTGAAAATTGTAACTACTGTAATTTCGAAAGTTTGTCCGCCTGATAATGTACTGTTGTCCCAAGCATATTGCAACAAACGGTGTATTTCTATCGCTGCTCGTTTAGTTTTTATTGCCGTTTCAAATATACCGGTCATTTTTGAAACACCCTGTATAAGTCCGTGTCCTACGTGAGCGACAGAAGCGGGAGACAGCGCCCGGCAGCTTCAGGCGACAAAACACAACCGCAGGTGTAGTTACGGAGGTGCCCTACGTGAGCCACACCTGTGTCGCTGCCTGTCTCCCGCTTCAACTGGCGACGTTTGAATTCAGACGTGTTTGAACCTCGTCGCTGCAGCACGCGCTGGTGTCTACTCGGCAAAGCAGTGGAGCGGACGCGACGACATCTATAAAATACCTAACATCTGATTTTAAGAAAACTGTTCGGTGAAAAAATTTTACTCTTACGCATCTTAGAGCTTGGTATACTGAAACGATAATGGTCTGAATTTATTTTCCTTATTCGTCATAGTTACTGTGCTGCACGAAATTGGCTACATGGCTGCACGAAATTTCTAACAATTTGCAGAGGTAAAATCACATTGTGTAGACTTCCCGTATAGTTCATTTAAGGCCATACATTATTGCGTATGAAATGTAACCAATATGTCTAAATTGTATTTAAAGTTGAGACCGGAAAAATATCTCTTTTCATTGTTGAGATATTGGCTGTTATATCCGCGTACGGGTCGCTCGCGTCGCGTCCGAACTTTACCTGCGCTTGAAAGTAATGAGGGTAATCGACGAAAACTTAATTAATAAGCTGAGGAAAAATTGAAATATTTCACGAAAAGCTGCTGCCAAGCTATGTAAATGAATTGTCAAAAACTTCATCTGTTCAAGACCTAGCTATTTTGCACATAAAAAAAATACGTTGTGCGGTATTTAAATGTCAAAACGATTTACTTCGAATGAGGATGGCAAATGACGAGCCAGTAAGATCATGCTTTCTGAGTAAACCTTGAAAATAAAAAAATGAAAGTAATGAGTCAAATATTTTATGAAATGATTTGTATACAAGAAATAAGCAGATAAGAGAAAAGTTCTACGTGCCTTTGGATGATGCTCGAAATCATAAACAGAAAATTAGGTGCAGCAAACGTTTCCCTCATGTTTTCTAGTTCATAGTTTTAGACAAATCATTTCACAAAACGAAACTTCCTGGCAGATTAAATCTGTGTGCTCAGTCGGTAGAGCACTTGCCCGCGAAAGGCAAAGGTCCCGAGTTCGAGTCTCGGTCCGGCACACAGTTTTAATCTGTATAGCGTCCCCAGTGCCAAATTTTTTATCACGTAGCCGTAAAATAATAATTTCTCTGTGTAGGTTTAGATTGCAAAGAAATAATTTATGACAGAATGATCTAAAGAGACGACAAGATACGCTCTTTTGTTTATTTTTTAGTCGACTTACTTCTTCTTTTGTCTTGAATGTGTCTAAAGGGACATCTTGCGTGTGCTGACAAATGTAAGCATATTTGTATGAGTTAAGCATATAATATACTGATTTAATATTATTGTGCACTTTTAATTTGTAAGAGGTGATCCCGATTTCATGTCCGCCTTCCTTGAATTAACCTGCATTCAAGTAATTTACAGCTCAACAATCGCAGCGGCCGATGCAGCCAACGACGCCATTACGTGGCGATATTAACTTATGAAAAATTAGCGGAAGCGGAAAACTCGCCCGCTATTAGCATAATATTAATTTTTCTCCACAGCCGCACGTAGTTGCAGAAATACTTAGCTTTAAGATTCTTATTTTCAGTACCATAGCCGAGACCCAGAGCCAGGACTCTGACTACAATACAATGGTTAATGGAGGTAAGAAAAATACTCTCGCGCGTGTGTGGGTCGCAATTTTAATTAATAACTAAAGATTTCTTGCTTCAAAGTGAACTGACTAGCCGAGGAAATTAATATGAAAAGTTTATTACATTGTTCAACTTAAATATCATTTTTATTAAGGCCCAACACGTAAGTCGGCAACAATCAAAAAATAATAATAACAATAATAATATATATATTAAATTACGACGGCCGGTTTGGCCTTAACATTGACTCCTAATGAATTACGTTCGCAACATCAAATATCTGTAAAATTTCATGGTTCATTGTAATTTATTGGTAATTAAATGTGTCTGATATACTCGAATGTGTGTGAAGATCAAGTTCTTTCACAAGGGCTTAAAAATCTACTTAGCGATGCAGTGTAAACAGTATACATAAAACTTAATATACAGAATCGTAACTGAGTCAGTAAAAATTTAATAAGGCGCGGGAGTCGAACCCATTAGCCTCACCTCACACGTAGTTAGGAACTGCAAATGCTAACCCTACACCACAGCTAGTTACTGCACACTGTTATCAATATGTATCCTTATGTTTGTATTTGCATAGTTAGTCATGTAGTAGTCATTCTCCCACATTTGTCGGCCATTAAAAGTTCTTGATCATGTAGAAAAACATTCGTATTTAATTTACTGATGAGGTAGTGAATGCTCCTCTCCTCATTCACATGTATTCAAGGAATTTGTCTGGTGATCTTCGTAGTTGACGATACTTATGAAATTCCCGAGGGCGATTCCTCCCTTTGTAAATTTCATGCACAGCATTCCTTTTCGTTTTGTTTTCTTAAGTAAACCTAATTCTGTAGCCTTATTCTCCAAGTACCGTATTTTACAGGTTAGGGACGCCTTTTGATAGGAACAGCTGGTTGGCTCTAAGCAGACATCTTGTAGCGCGACATGGTCGCTCGCACGCAGGACACCCAAGGTTGTCGCCCGATGCTGCTGCTTGTCGCTGGAGTATCGTGTATCCACAAGTTGCTCGCTTCTGTCGCTCAAGACAGGACACGGCCTAAGGGTGGCCACCCAGCAGCCACGCGACCCAACATCTCTCCTCGACCATATCTCGCCTCAGTTGCTCGGTCGATTTGGGGAATGGGACCAAACAGCGACGTCATCGTTCCTGTAAGATTAGGGAAGGATGGGGAAGGAAGTCGGCCAGGCCCTTTCGAAGGAACCATCCCGGAATTTGCCCGAAGCAATTTAAGGAAACCACGGAAAACGTAAATCAGGATGGCTGGACGTGGGTTTGAACCATCTCCCTCCAGAATGCGAGTCCAGCTGAGGCGTAGCGCCGTATAACGACCCTGCCTTGGAGGCGGTTAAGTGGGAGATGAGTCTCAGAGCTGGATAGTGACAGATGGTGACGCGAGGCTGGACGAGCACGTAGTTTATGTATCAGCCGATAGAGGACAATATTGGATAGGGAGACCGTGATTTTAGTTTCGATTGTGACCACTAGAGTGCACTAAAGTAATACAATGTTTTTCATAAACTGTTCTAGTATTTTCATAAAGTGTTATTATTTTTTTTTGTGTGTATGTAAAATGTTGTAAATGTGTTTTAGCAGTATGAATGATGCGTGACTGTGGTTTAAGGTTAATATGAAGATAATTGTTTAACGAATTATGTAGTAGGATTTAGCAGTGTGCGATTTGCAGGGGGGGATGGGGGGGGGGGATTTCCCCCCCCTCTGCATCAGACCATCCCCTCCTCTGGCTTTAGTTTATGCATCCCAACCTGGGATGTTTATTTCCCATGCACTGGAGTAAAACTCATATAATTTAAATTTGTGGAGCCGAACACTGAAAGGTTTTAATGCAGTCTTACTATTAATACTATTAATATGTTTGCTTATTAATTTTGAAAAAGTGTTATGTAGTAGTTAAGCATTTCAAAACATTTAGAACCAAATCATCATTCTCATGCTGTCATTGTTGCTTTCGTCTAAGGTGCGTCATCCGTTTACTTGCGAGCTTGCGAGGGAAGTGGTGTGGCAGTCATACCGCAGCAGTCGTACCGCAGAGTTGTGTGAGCTGGGGGCTGGAAGTCCCACCCCGGGCCCTGACACAGGGTGGCGACCGGCCCGGTACCTCTGCGAACATTTACCGTTAGGCCACCTTCCGGCAACGGTATGGCGCGGACTAACGCGCCTGGGACGAAAGCACACATTACTAAATAATGCACCATCGTCTTATTCTAGTTCCTAGGATACTACTTCGTGGACCTTCTTTAAATACTCTTCTCTTCCACCATCGTTTTCTTTTCCTTTGGTTTTCATTTCCGTTGTTAGCTGCATGTGCAAGTACCAAGTAGGCCGCCGCTGCGATACTTTATCATCCTTTATACTGCAAGACCGACACACGTGTGGCACAAATTCTGTTGCTTTGCTATAAATTGACCTGCCGCATGCAACATACGCCGCAAGATGTTGCCTGTTGTAGCATGCTACAAGACGACGCACGCCACATTTCCGTAGCGTGCCACAATGTTGAAAGACGTCGCCCCAGCGTAAACGAGGCTTTAGAGCCAGGTCTGTATTGTATGGTGGATGTGATGTGTTGCATACGAAACTAAAACCTGCAATCAGATCCAAACGTCATGGAAAACTCTGAAGAGGTGTCATCCTGCAGCAAGATAACGCTGGCCCATATTCTGCCAAACGGACAGCCGACGCAATAAAGGAGTTGAGATTCGTGGTGCTGGAACATCCACCACACAGTACAGACCTGGCTCCAAGTGATTTTCACATGTTTGGACCCTTAACGGAAGCACTACAGGGAAGAAGATTTGAAAGTGATGAAGACGTCATTGCTGCGGCGCAAAATTGGTTACAGATGCATCCGAAAAACGTATTTTCTGATGAAATAAAAAAAAACTCGTAAAACGTCGGGAAAACTGCATAGAAGTCCAGGGAGGTTACGTAGAAAAATAACGCACGTTTCAGTTTTCTATCATCAGAATAAGTACAGATTTTCACAAATGTGCCTTTACTTTTTGAATTCCCGTCGTATACCTGTACGTAGATGATTTCGTAACGAAGCTTTACCTATAATGTACTTTTAAAGATATAACAAGGGATGGCTTTTCTGATAGTGCATACGCGTGAATAGTGAGTTTCAGCATTAACATCTATTTATAAATAACTGTTTAACCATGGGTAATGCCACGGTCCGAGCTAGTAACATATATAATTATACTAACCCCCTAAGAAATCCCCCCCCCCCACTGGTAAAAGCACAAATCGCACACTGGGATTTAGTGTGGGAACATTTCGAAGCAGTATGGATATGAACAAAGGGGATTTTTGTAAAATAGATTTGTAAAGTAAGTTTATGGTAAAGGGAAAGTTAATTCATGTATAAATAACAATATAAATAACTTTATGCATAAACAAAACTTCAGCATATTAGATAATTACGTCGGTAAAAGGGGCAGTCGTTAGGTTTACTATTTTGCCATTGGTTATTGATGAAAAGCGCGGACTGACGCGGGAGAATGTTGTTTTGCTATTGGCTGTTGAGTAAAGTGACCAATGGTACAGCAATATTCTTCGCGCGCCTTTCTCTGCTGGTTAAGTCTTCTCTACCAGTATTCTACAGCATTCTAGAGAAGAGTCGAAGCCTAGCCGTGAAACAGTTCGGACGTGTGTAGTAGTAGTTCCGATGGAAATGATAAGCTGCCAGATCTGGCAGTGTTTCATACATCAAAACTGTGGTAAAGTGACGGCATAATTATTCCGATGGGCGTGTAGAAATTTCGGAATTTTTAAGTGAATTTTGTGACGAGAAAAGACACAAATTCCGCGTGGCGTATTGAGCATGTCGGTGGCTAAAAACTGTGACTGCATTAGGTACCGACACACTACGTATTTGGCGAGCATTATAAATCAAAACCAATCCGTATTTTTGTAGCTATTACGTTTTCGGGAAATGCATTAACTTGCTAACGTGAGTGAAAGGGATTGTAAGTGACTGTGTTAAGACTAGCACGGGCTTGACAGTGATACTTGTTCACCTAAGTTTCAGAATATATTAATTAAGGACAAAATTTCCAACCTTTCATTTCGTGTGAAAACTTTCTCCCGAAACGTAGATTAGTGACTTTAATTGCAGCCAGGTTCACGTCGAAGTACAATAGGTTTCACTCGGCTTCCCTACCGATGATCTGCTGAGACAATGTTCACAGGTAGGTGCAGGTACGTCGTAAAGGGACGGGAAGAACCGCGCCGCCGCATAGCGTGCTAACCACTGCTCCACCTCGCTCCATCATTCCCATGACGCTACGACAGGGTTGTTACAATGAGCACGTATATCAGTTGAAGATTATCACGTCCGAACACTGCGATAAGGACACAACAGCAAAAGAAAAAGCGCTATGGAACTTGACATCTGAGGTCATCAGTACCCTAGAACTTAGAACTACTTAAACCTAACTAACCTAAGGACATCACAAACATCCATGCCCAAGGCAGGATTCGAAACTGCGATTGCAGCAGCAGCGCGGTTCTTGACTGAAGCGCCTAGAACCGCTCGGGCACAACCGCCGGCTTCTGATGACAAGGGACACACTTCATAGCATATTTCTCCGTGATGCGTCAGTATGTAAACTACGTTTCCGCCTCAGACCGGATTTTACTTGCGTATTTTACGTGTACAAGTAGGGAAACTTTCAGCCTCTGTACCTCTAAAACTGACAACGATATCTAGATATGCCTCAAACGGCTGTGAGCACGTCCGAACACTGCGATAAGGACACAACAGCAAAAGAAAAAGCGCTATGGAACTTAACATCTGAGGTCATCAGTACCCTAGAACTTAGAACTACTTAAACCTAACTAACCTAAGGACATCACAAACATCCATGCCCCAGGCAGGATTCGAACCTGCGACTGTAGCAGCAGCGCGGTTCCTGACTGAAGCGCCTAGAACCGCCACAACAGCCGGCCGACACAACAGCAGTAGCAGATCTTTACCACATCATATTGACTACTTCCAGATGCACGACTGCACAATCAGAGAGGTTACCCCCCATCCACCAGTGTTCCTGTTTTACTCCGCCATTTGGTAAGTATAACTTGCTCGCAGACTATTTGAAAGCAACCAGCATCCAACTTCAGTTTACGAGCTGCTGAGGTCTTGATTTTCACATAACATCAACCCAGTTTGTAATCGAGTGCGTAATTTTGTAATTCAATTTGCGTACAAAGCTCTGTTTGTACAATAGTTTCTGATCATTGTTCTTTTGCGCATTTTATTTCACTGTTCTACTGGCACTATTGTACATACTGTTGGTTTTTCCTTTTGTTTTAAGGATGTCTGTCTGTATGCTACACTTGGTTGCTTCGTTGGTTTGGTGGAAGCGACAGGACCAGACAACAAGGTCAGCAGGCCCATCGAATCAGGAAATGATGGGCAACCAAGTCAGCTGTGTCCTTTTCATAGGAACCATCCCAGAATTTGCCTGAAGCGATTTGGAGAAATCACGGAAAATCTAAATCAGAATGGCCAGGCGCAGGTTTGAACCATCACCCATTGTATGTTTGTCGATGTTGCTCTATAGTGCTGTTTGTGATCCTGCTCCGATGTCACTGTTATCATTGCCGTCGCTTGGTGTTTGTCCAACTGCGTTTTTATTTTACTCTAAGAATGTGTTTGTATGCTAATTTCGTAATTTTATGCAATTCTGCTTTTTTTTTCAATTATGTTTCACTGGCACCTAACTATTGAAATAACACTAGTGCCCATTAAGAATCTGGGATGGATCATGTGTCTGGATACGTGATTACCCCTTTGAGTAGAGTCCGTACAGAATACCGCGTCCAGTCGGCATGGCAAGTGTGGCGAGAGCAGTAGTGGTGGGGGTGGCGGGCAGGCGCTGCAGGGGAAGCGCCGAGCGCCGGAGGGGAAGTGCCGTTCTCAACTAAAGCCGTCGTCACACGGACCGTGCTGTCGAACGTCAACGTTGAGCGTGCCGAGTTCGACGTGCTGCTGAACACTCAGGAAGGATGCGACTCGACTCGTGCATACGGTACGTGGGCCCCAACGTGGCATATGAGATCGCAACGCACTCCGGCGCCGGTTTGCGGGATGTTTCTAGTTTGTAAATCAGACTGTTTACTCAACGGGCGCGCGTAAAATTCCCACGTTAACTGTATTAAAAAACGCACATTTCCTCCAGCGTCCACGAAAAGGATAGTACCATGTCCAGTCAATAAGGACACAGGTTTATAAAAGTTCCTTTACAAACAGTGCGGTACAAATTTGGAAAATTTCTCCACGTAAGATAAACATTATTTCATCATTCCCACATTTTAGTAAAAATGTCAGTCTTACTTGATCACTGTTCCTACCCAGTAGCAGAATCTTTGCAACATGTGAATTACAAAGTGTAAAAGAAAAAGGAGCAAAATATCGTTATACAAGTAGCGCAACCTGTCCTGTAGATTAAGCCAAACAAATTCACTCCACAAAAGTAGGTGAACTTATATTTACATAACATCAAATATTATAATATATACTTATATTAAACTAATAAGGAAGTATCAGAACCTAATAAAAACGCAAAGGTTAGGAAAAAAATTAGAAATTTCCAGGACACGAACCACCACACGAGGTTTCAATTTTTGACAGATCACTGACGCTACTCACTACGCTAAACCTACAACACACTTCTGATAACAAATCATAGCATGTTACCACTTGCTAACAACTTTAGTCGTAGATATGTTACTAATTGAAATTTAATTATAACAAATTGTACCAAGAGCAATGGGTTTTGGGTGGCTCTTCAGTGTGTCACTGCCTTCAAATAGCATACTCTGTTAATACACCCAAGTGGTCTCAGGCGCTGCAGTCATCGACTGTGCGGCTGGTCCTGGCGGAGGTTCGAATCCTCCCTCGGGCATGGGTGTGTGTGTTTGTCCTTAGGATAATTTAGGTTAAGTAGTCTGTAAGCATAGGGACTGATGACCTTGGCGGTTAAGTCCCATAAGATTTCACACACATTTGAACATTTTTTCTTAATACGCCAGTTGCTGTAATTCTTTTTCCACGAATATGTTTGACCTCATTATTTTACTGGAACGAATCACACAGTTAACAATGGCTTTTCCAGTGATTCTCAATTTGGTGGTACTGAGAAACGGCATGTATACATATCGGCTTGAAATGAATGCCAATATGGCGCCTCACAACTCTGTGCTGAAGGGAGACGGCGAGCATGTGACGTAGGCGGCGTTGTGCCATCTCATTGGTCAAAGCTCAGACGCACGCTCAGAATATCTGATATGCCAGATATGGCTCTGCACGTACGGTAAGACTCCCGAACGTGCTGTTCCACGCCATGACGTCAGAAACCCGCCACGCTCAACGCTCAACGTTCTGATGCACGGTCCGTGTGCCGGCGGCTTACGCCTTCCCTCACCTGTTTTGTTATTACTAAATGGACCCTGTCCACGGCCATACTTGCATAGTGACCACTCGAAAAGATCTACTGTCACCTCTGCTTTGTTTGGCACCCAAAAATAATTGCACTGAAAATGCAACAGAAGCAGCAATTTATTTTTGCCTGGCTTGTTTACCATTTTAATTTTCAGTTAAGCGTCACGAGTGGCGAATTTTCTCTGCTTGCCACATTAAAATTTGCTCCTTTTGCCAGAACAGAAAGGATTTTACACTAACATGTTGTGCAGACACCATTGCGAGAGAATTCCGAAACAGATTAAGTGGAGAACTGAGGAAAAGTAGTGTCAGTAGCTTATGAAAAAGTAGATCCTTGGTTAATCAAAACATGTGTTGTCTTCATACAGATTGTTCCACAACGCATAGCATTTCTCGTTTTACCAGTCGATAGTCCTTACAAATTACATTCCTTCACCAAAAAGGTCTGTAGTTATTGGAATAGCACGGCAGATAATGAAGCTTTACACAATAACGATACGGTAACGTAAGCTCCCCTATGCGTCCTATCATTTGCCAAAATCTCATTTCGATATCTGAAACAGTTTATGAAATATGAGCAATGTTGTAGATATTTCACTCTGGCTTTATCGCTGGCGCAGCGCGATCGCAAATGAGAGTGCTACATCAGATCAATTTTCTCGAGATTGGTGACAGGTAGATACCTCTAACCTCTAGTTAAGTCTGAAGAAAAGTTCAATATATTAGCTAAATTTGATACGCAACAACATATTCTTAATATGTACCAAATTCAAAATCATAGCGCCCTCTATTTTTCATTGCACACCTTCCGCAGTTTCACGCAGTCTCTTACTTTCACGTAAATATCATCATAACTATGACCATTAACGAAATGATGGACACATCACGGCAGGCCGGAGTGGCCGAGCGGTTCTAGGCGCTTCAGTCTGTAACCGCGCCACCGCTACGGTCGCAGGTTCGAATCCTGCCTCGGGCATGGATGTGTGTGATGTCCTTAGGTTAGTTAGGTTTAAGTAGTTCTCAGTTGTAGGGGACTGATGACCTCAGATGTTAAGTCCCATAGTGCTCAGAGCCATTTGAACCATTTGGCACATCATCAAGAACCTGACACACGAGGGTTGGAACTTTAATAGCGGCAACTATTTATTTACAGCTCGTAGAAAATAGATACGTGTTTCAAAGTTTTACTAATCTTCAAAGTAGTCACCAGCATTGTGTATAACCCGTTGCCAGCGATGTGGAAGTCGTGGGGTACTCTTAGAAGTGACAGTTGGGTTGATAGTTCGAGCAGCGAGGTCTATTGCTCGCCAATTTGTAGCAGTTCTGAAGCGAATGCCGTGAAGTCTTTCCTTCGGTTCAGAAATCGAGTTGAGCTCACCAGGGCTTAAGCCAGGCGAGTGCAGTAGGTTGTATAGCACTTAGCAGTCCCATCAGTCAAATAAATCAGTAACAGCTTGTACTGTACGTACTTGAGCATTGTCCTGCAAAATGGTGGTCAGGTCCTGCAGAAAGTGTCCGCACTTCTGTCTCTAAGCTGGTCGTAGGTTGTGTTCCAAAAATGAACTGCATAGAGAAAGACGTCTTTCTGCAGGACCTGACCATCATTTTGCAGGTCAATGCTTAAGCACGTACAGTGGAAAGCAAAACATAGTACGGTCCGCGATATAAAGAAGGTAGAGGGGAATATACACTAGTGGCCATTAAAATAAATGCAGATAATAAACGGGTCTTCATCGGACAAATATATTATACTAGAACTTACATGTGATTACATTTTCATGCAGTTTGAGTGCAGAGTCCTGAGAAATCAGTACCCAGAACAACCACTTCTGGCCGTAATAACGGCCTTGATACGCCTGGGCATTGAGTCAAACAGAGCTCGGATGGCGTGTACAGGTACAGCTGCCCATGCAGCTTCAACACGATACCACAGTTCATCAAAAGTAGTGACTGGCGTATTGTGACGAGCCAGTTGCTCGGCCGCCATTGACCAGACGTTTTCAATTGATGAGAGATCTAGAGCATGTGCTAGCCAGGGCAGCAGTCCAGCATTTTCTGTATACGGAAAGGCCCGTACAGGACCTGCAACATGCGGTCGTGCATTATCCTGCTGAAAGGCAGGGTTTCGCAGGGATCGAATGAAGGGTAGAGCCACGGGTCGTAACACATCTGAAATGTAACGTCCACTGTTCAGAGTGCCGTCAATGCGAATAAGAGGTGACCGAGACGTGTAACCAATGGCACCCCATACCATCACGCCGGGTGATACGCCAGTATGGCGATGACGAATACACGCTTCCAATGTGCGTTCACCGCGATGTCGCCAAACACGGATGCGACCATCGCGATGCTGCAAACAGAACCTGGATTAATCCGAAGAAATAACGTTTTGCCTTTCGTGTACCCAGTTTCATCGTCGAGTACACCATCGCAGGCGCTCCCGTCTGTGATGCAGTGTCAAGGGTAACAGCAGGCACGGTCTCCGAGCTGACAGTCCGTGCTGCTGCAAACGTCGCCGAACTGTTCGTGCAGATGGTTGTTGTCTTGCAAACGTCCCCATCTGGTGACTCAGGGATCAAGACGTGGCTGCACGATCCGTTACAGCCGTGTGGATAAGATGCCTGTCATCTCGACTGCTAGTGATACGAAGCCGTTGGGATCGGGTACGGCGTTCCGTATTACCCTCCTGAACCCACTGATTCCATATTCTGCTAACAGTCATTGGATCTCGACCAACGCGAGCAGCAATGTCGCGATACGATAAACCGCAATCGCGATAGGCTACAATCCGACCTTTATCAAAGTCGGAAACGTGATCGTACGGATTTCTCCTCCTTACACGAAGCATCACAACGTTTCACCAGGCAACGCCGGTCAACTGCTGTTTCTGTATGAGAATAGGTTGGAAACAATTCGGTGAACGCACATTGGAAGCGTGTATTCGTCATCGCCACACTGGCGCATCATGCTGCGTGATGGTATGGGGTGGCATTGGTTACATGTCGTGGTCACCTCTTGTTTGCATTGACGGCACTTTGAACAGTGGACGTTAGATTTCAGATGTGTTACGACCCGGGGCTCTACCCTCCATTCGATCCCTAGGAAAACCTACATTTCAGCAGGATAATGCACGACCGCATTTTGCAGGTTCTGTGCGGGCCTTTCTGGATACAGAAAATGTTCGACTGGGATAATGCACGACCGCATTTTGCAGGTTCTGTGCGGGCCTTTCTGGATACAGAAAATGTTCGACTGCTGCCCTGGCCAGCACATTCTCCAGATCTCTCACCGACTGAAAACGTCTGGTCAATGGTGGCCGAGCAACTGGCTCGTCACAATACGCCAGTCACTACTCTTGATGAACTGTGGTATCGTGTTGAACCTGCACGGGCAGCTGTACCTGTACACGCGATCCGAGCTCTGTTTGACTCAATGGCCAGGCGTATCAAGGCCGTTATTACGGCCACAGGTGGTTGTCCTGGGTGCTCATTTCTCAGGCTCTATGCACCCAAATTGCGTGAAAATGTAATCACATGTCAGTTCTAGTATAATATATTTGTCTAATGAATACCCGTTTATTACGTGCATTTCTACTTGGTGTAGCTATTTTAATGGGTGGTAGCGTACTAATGCACATGTGCTGTGAATACGAGCGTCCTGTCTCTGGTCGTTTTTCTGGTAAAGACGTTGCAACAGCTGTGAGTGTACGCACCTCGGCGTGGTAGCGGTCGCGGTGCGCGTTGATGTAGGCGATGAGCTGCGAGTATCCGGCGTACTGCTGCTGCCACTCGACGTCGCGGTCGTAGCGGAAGTCGTCGCCCAGCGGGATGAGCGCCAGGTTGGCGGGCGACAGCGACGCCGTGCGGCCGTACTGCTCCAGCAGCAGCTCCGCCTTCTGGCGCACGTTCGACCGGTCGATCGGCACCGCCCGCACCGAGTACTCCGTGTACTCGCCCGGGATCTTGCGGAAGTCGAAGTTGAGGCACACCTGTCGTGCAGGGCAATGGCTAAACACTGCGCGTCTGCTGCCTCGTACAAACACTGGAGCAACTTAAAGCTGCTTCCACACAAACAACGAGCACTGCAAAATAAATATCCTAGATTGTACATGGTTCTGAATGAGCATCATAAAGTGTGCAAGTCTTGTCATCATATATATAGGTTGTATCATAATTGATGGCGTAAACGCCTGCAGTTGAAAGTACACGATACTAGAAACAAAAAAGTCTCGGTAAACATAGGGTCGAAATTCCATATCTTAAGAGCTACAAGCAATTTCTCATCTTCCATAGTGTGAAGCGAACCTCTTCTACTGCAAGCTCTTTGCTTTCGACATTTTCAGAAGTGGTACTATGCAGCAAAAACTAGAAAATATGTCCAGTAAACATTTGTTCTAAAATGCATGCCTTAAGAGCCTATGCTTACTGAGACTTTTTTCCTCCTAGTATGGTGTACTTTCAACTGCGTGCCTTTACACCATTAATTATGATACGCACTATATATATATATATATATATATATATATATATATACACACATATATGTATATATATATAGGGTGTTGACAACTGACCATGACTGGGCCATATATATATATATATATATATATATATATATATATATATATATATATATATATATATAGGGTGTTGCCAACTGATCATGACCGGGCCAAATATCTAACGACATAAGCGTAAAACGAAAAAACTATAAAGAACAAACTCGTCTAGCTTGAAGGGGGAAACCAGATGGCGCTAGGGTTGGCCCGCTAGATGGCGCTGCCATTGGTCAAATGGATTTTTTAAATAGCAACCCCCATTTTTTATCACATATTCGTGTAGTACGTAAAGAAATATCAATGTTTTACTTGGACCACTTTTTTCGCTTTGTCATAGGTGGCGCTGTAAAAGTCACAAACACATGCCTCACAATTTTCGACGAACAGTTGGCAACAGGTAGGTTCTTTAAATTAAAATACAGAACGTAGCTACGTTTGAACATTTTATTTTGGTTGTTCCAATGTGATACACGTACCTTTGTGAACTTATCATTTCTGAGAACGCATGCTGTTACAGCGTGATTACCTGTAAATACCACATTAATCCATTACATGCTCAAAATGGTGTCCGTCAACCTCAATGCATTTGGCAATACGTGTAACGACGTTTCTGTCAACAGCGACTAGTTCGCCTTCCGTGATGTTCGCACATGCATTGACAATGCGCTGACGCATGTTGTCAGGCGTTGTCGGTGGATCACAGTAGCAAATATCCTTCAACTTTCGCCACAGAAAGAAATCCGGAGACGGCAGATCAGGTGAACGTGCGGGCCATGGTATGGTGCTTCGACGACCAATCCACCTGTCACGAAATATGCTATTCAGTACCGCTTCAACCGCACGCGAGCTATGTGCCGGACATCCGTCATGTTGGAAGTACACCGCCATTCTGTCATGCAGTGAAAGATCTTACTACTGTCATGCAGTGAAAGATCTTGTGGTAAGATCGGTAGAACATTACGTAGGAAATCAGCATACATTGCACCATTTAGATCGTCATCGATAAAATGGGGGCCAATTATCCTTCCTCCCATACATTAACCCGCCAAGGTAGCTGATGTTCCACTTGTCGCACCCATCGTGAATTTTTCGTTGTCCAATAGTGCATATTATGCCGGTTTACGTTACCGCTGTTGGTGAATGACGCTACGTGGCTAAATAGAACGCATGCAAAAAATCCGTCATCGTCCCGTAATTTCTCTTGTGCCCAGTGGCAGAACTGTACACGACGTTCAAAGACGTCGCCATGCAATTCCTGGTTCATAGAAATACGGTACGGGTGCCATCGATGTTGATGTAGCATTCTCAAGTCCGACGTTTTTGAGATTCCCGACTCTCGCGCAATTTGTCTGCTACTGATGTGCGGATTAACCGCGACAGCAGCTAAAACACCTACTTGGGCATCATCATTTGTTGCAGGTCGTGGTTGACGTTTCACATGTGGCTGAACACTTCCTGTTTCCTTAAATAACGTAACCATCCGGCGAACGGTCGGGACACTTGGATGATGTCGTCCAGGATACCGAGCAGCATACATAGCACACGCCCGTTGGGCATTTTGATCACAATAGCCATACATCAACACGATATCGACAGTCCATTTTAACACTGGTAATGTATCACGAAGCAAATAGCGTCAACAATGGCGGAAAGTTAAGTGATACCACGTACTTATACGTTTGTGATTATTACAGCGCCATCTATCACAAAGCGAAAAAAGTGGTCCAACTAAAACATTAATATTTCTTTACGTACTACACGAATATGTAATAAAAAATGGGGGTTCCTATTTAAAGAAACGCGGTTGATATCCGTTTGACCTATGGCAGCGCCATCTAGCGAGCCAACCATAGCGCCATCTGGTTTCCCTCTTCAAGCTAGACGAGTTTCGTTCTTTGTAGTTTTTTCGTTTGACGCTTACTTCGTAAGATATTTGGCCCGGTCACGATCAATGGGCCACCCTATATATACAGGGTGAGTCACCTAACGTTACCGCTGGATATATTTCGTAAACCACATCAAATACTGACGAACCGATTCCACAGAGCGAACGTGAGGAGAGGGGCTAGTGTAATTATTTAATACAAACCATACAAAAATGCACGGAAGTATGTTTTTTAAAACAAACCTACGTTTTTTTAAATGGAACCCCGTTAGTTTTGTTAGCACATCTGAACATATAAACAAATACGTAGTCAGTGCCGTTTGTTGCATTGTAAAATGTTAATTACATCCGGAGATATTGTAACCTAAACTTGACGCTTGAGTATCACTCCTCCACTGTTCGATCGTGTGTATCGGAGAGCACTGTAACATACATCGCGTTTCGACAGAATGATCTGCAAACGTTGCTCGAAAATGTCCCACTGGAAACGCGTCGACGTATGTGGTATCAGCATGATGGTGCACCTGCACATTCCACAATTAACACTAGACTGACCCTTGACTGGATGTTCGACGGGCGTTTCATAGGACGTGGAGGACGCATAAATTGGCCAGCCCGTTCTCCTGATCTTACACCTCTGGACTTCTTTCTGTGGGGTACGTTAAAGAAGAATGTGCACCGTGATGTGCCTACAACCCCAGAGGATATGAAACAACGTATTGTGGCAGCCTGCGGCGACATTACACCAGATGCACTGCGGCGTGTACGACATTCATTACGCCAGAGATTCCAATTGTGTGCAGCAAATGATGGCCACCACATTGAACATCTATTGGCCTGACATGTCGGGACACACTCTATTCCACTCCGTAATTGAAAACGGAAACCACGTGTGTACGTGTACCTCACCCCTCATGGTAATGTACATATGCGTCAGTGAAAAAGACCAATAAAAAGGTGTTAGCATGTGGACGTAATGTGCTGTTCCAGTCTCTTCTGTACCTAAGGTCCATCACCGTTCCCTTTGGATCCCTACGTAATTCGGTGCTCTCCGATACACACGATCGAACAGCAAAGGAGTGGTACTCAAGCATCATCTGTGGAGCTCCTAGGCATATTAATTGGTTCTGTTGCGGTGGGTGTCGACTTCGTGTCTATCTTGGCTACAATAATGCATTCACTATGCCGTTCATAGTAGCTTACGCACATTCATATCTTCTTATTCATTATTAAACCTACTCCTGCATTACCCGTGTTTGATTTTGTATTTATAATCCTGAACTCGCCCGGCCGTAAGTCCTGTTCCTCGTGCGAGCGAATTTCAATATTTCCCACTATATCTAACGTCAACCTATCCATTACCCTTTCTAAGTTTTTCAACCAACAGACCGATAAAGAGATCAACATTGCACTGTCCAATCTGTAGAACGACAGTTTTGTTTTTCCTGATCATGGCACCCTATTCCAAAATAACAAATAATAATAACAAAAATAACAACAATAAGATAAAATGATAATTATGATAGATCCTGTACAAGATACTGGAGTATCAGTAGTGGACGAAGGGGAGTATAAGCACTGTTTTCGGTCCATCTATGTCGACGTTATATGGGTTTCAAGGCCAGCACATTACCCTGCCGCCCCCCCCCCCCCCCACCAATCCAAGATAGAAATTCGTTCTGGCATCTATGCCAATGTCATGAGGATCTGATAGAAAATTTGGACTATCAGTAGCATGGGTTCATTTCTCGTCATGTTAGTGTTCTTAAATATCATCTGGTTCGCACAAATTTAGGGATTCGGGATTGTCATGTTGTGACACAGATAATGTGCATGTGTATGTAAAACCTCTGGTCTTGGAGTCCTAGTGCTGGATGATTCTAGGTATGAGTCTCTTCACGTTTATTTTATAAAAAAAAAATTAATATTCGTAAGAAGTGAAGGTTGGTATACTTTCAACTTCCACTTTTGACTATTTTTTAGGGTCACCCCTAGCTACGCTTTTGTATGTTTTTGAAATGGTGACCTTGAAAAGGAGTGCAAAGCGAAAATTTGATTGTGTAGCAAACTTTGTTTCTTAATTTTTAAAGAAAATGAACATGACATGGCTCGAACCCGGAGCTTTCCATCATCAGAGTCCCAAAAGCAGGGCTCTGATTGGTTGAATAGGGGACGGGAGGGTGACGGACTAACTGGCTCCTCTTTCACAAACATGTGCATTGTGTCACAACGCCATAATCCCGATTCCGAATTTAAGATAATAAGACATGACGAGAACCTAGACCACACTCCTGCTAATCCATTTATGCTATTAGACCTCGTGACACTGACGTAGACGGATCAAAACTGGCTCGTACTCCCCTTCCACTCTGGCATCTATGGCAATGTCATGAGGATGAGATACAAAAATTGGACTATCAGCAGCATGGGTGCTCTTCTGGTCATGTTAGTTTTCTTAAATTTCATCTGGTTCCCACAAATTTAGGGATTCAGGATTGTGATGTTGTGACACACTTAATGTGCATGTGTATGTAAAACCTCTGGTCTTGGAGTCCTAGTGTTGGACAATTCTAGGTATGAGCCTCTACCCATTTAATTTATTTAAAAAAAATTAATATTCGAAGGAAGTAAAGGTTGGTATACTTTCAACTTCCACTTTCAAATATTTTTTATGGTCACCCCTAGCTACGTTTTTGTTTGTTTTTGAAATGGTGACATTGAAAAGGAGTGCAAAGCGACAATTTGACTGTGTAGCAACCTTCGTTTCTTAATTTTTAAGAAACTAAACAAGACATGGCTCGAACCCAGAGCTTTCCATCTTCAGAGTCCCAAAAGTCGGGCTCTGATTGGTGGAATGGGGAACGTGAGGGTGATGGACTAACTGGTTTCTCTTTCACAGACACCCACATTGTGTCACAACCCCACAATCCCGATTCGGAATTTAAGAAAAGAAAACATGACGGAACCACGTTCCTGCTAGTCCAGTTACGCTATTGGACCTCAGGACACTGACGTAGACGGATCAAAACTGTGCTCGTACTCCCCTTGGCCCATTACTGGCGTCCACTACTGTGGTGGCAGGTGTCACGCAGAGGGGTCAAAACTGTGCTCATACTCCCCTTGGCCCACTAATGGCGACCACCACAGTGGTGGTAGTGAGGCGAGATGCGGTTACCTGTGGGTGCGGGCCGCACGAGTGCTTGATGGAGTAGATGTCGAAGGGCTGGTTGTGCACGAGCAGGTCGGCGCTGCCGTCGCGGTCCCAGTTCTGGCGCCAGAGGAAGTCGCCCATCTGGCGCTCGGCCAGCCACTGCTTCCAGGCGTAGTGGATGCGCTGGATGACGGCGCCGCCCAGCCCGGCCGCCTTCAGCAGGTAGGGGACGGTCGAGCCGTGCCCGAACGGGTCCACCGACCAGCCGGAGCGCGGCTCCACACCCAGGTTGTTCTTCAGCCACTGGTGCCCTGCGCACACACACGGGGTCTCCACGCCTGCTGACCAGATGGGGAAGAGAGTCCGTCCGGGTAGCACGCTGAACTTGGGATGCACCCAGCAACACAAACCTGGGACTTGGCTTGAACAGGGGTGACAATGTAAGACGTGTATATTTCTACTGTCAAACCACAATTTATGAAAGATGTTTATATATCTCCTGCTTACATGGCAGATGCTCTATCCATCTGACACGGGGAGGCCGCCAATTGTGAAATTCAGATTGGATTCATACTGCGCATAATAAAAGCTCATGGCCAGAGGTGTAATGTGGAAAAGCACCAAGATGCACTTCTCAGCCGTTGTCGAGAAAATCGACAGTTAAAAGAAACCGTTGCGGTGAAATACTCTCTACGATTGATGGTTTTCTATAGCGTTGTGGCGCAGCGGTAAGCGCTTGGGTTCGTAATCCGAAGGTCGTCGGATCGAATCTCGCGCCATGCAATTTTTTTTATTATTAGTTTTTTGTTATTCATATATATATATATATATATATATATATATATATATATATATATATATATATATATAAACTATTAATGAATTGCTTATGCATGCTGGTGAAGGCGGATCGCTCTCCAATCGTACCGCCTCCATTTTTCCGTTTGTTTAACAGGGTGTACCAAAGCTCTCACGTACGCACTGATTTTCGACGATGTTATAAGTTGCGCTAGGGACCGCATCCACCTTCTTTCGAAGTTAGCACGCAACTACGCTGTTATGGGGCGGCTCGTTTCGGCCCATTCAACATCTGTCCTTCAAGTTTAACGAGCGAGTAACGGAGTTTATATTTCATATTAGCCACAGCAAGTTTGTGTTCGTGGGGTCTCTATTCTAATTCGAACGTTTGACTTACGCTATACGTATTCGTTTCTACGTCTTCCGTTAACTATACGTGGCTAACATTATGAAAACAATTAATAACATTTGTGAAATACAACTTTGTTTGCGGAAAACATAATGATGTTCGAAGTCGCCAGTTTTTCCACGACAAACGACTTTCAACAACTTATTATATGCATAATTGTTGCAACTGATTGCCGGGAATTATATATATATATATATATATATATATATATATATATATATATATATATACATTTGAATTACAAAAAACAAATACTAAAAAAAAATTGCATGGTCCGAGATTGATCCGGCGACCTTCGGATTACAAACCCAAGAGCTCACCGCTGAGCCACGAAACTGTGGAAAATTTTTAATCGTAGAGAGTATTTCACCGCAGCGGTTTCTTTTAACTGTCGATTTTCTCGACAACGGCTGAGAAGTGCATCTTGGTGCTTTGCCACATTACACCTCTGGTCATCAGCTTTTATTATGCGCAGTATGAATCGAATCTGAATTTCACAATTGGCGGCCTCCCCTTGTGAGCCACCGAGGACACAGATGAATAGCGCGACTGCAGGGACTTATCCCTTGCACGCTTCCCGTGAGACTCACATTCCCAACTGTCCACAATTCTACATATGTATTGTACCTTATAGACATTTGCCCACCCAGATCCCGGATTCGAGTCCCGGTCGGGGCACACATTTTGAGCTGTCCACATCGAGGTATAACAACAACACTTGTCGGCAGCTGAGGTTTTCAGTTACTCATCACTTATTCAACGGAAAAGTTGCACGGTCATCAACAGTAACTGTTCTTTCGAGAACAAGTTACTGTCTTCGTATATATAGTTAAAGGCTACCCAAAGCGTGCGCGAGTAACGAGTGGGTGGGCAAATGTCTATAAGGTACATTGCATATGTAGAATTGTGGGACAGTTGGGAATGTGAGTCTCACGGGAAGCGTGCAAGGGATAAGTCCCTGCAGTCGCGCTATTCATCTGTGTCCTCGGTGGCTCAGATGGACAGAGCGTCTGCCATGTAAGCAGGAGATCCCGGGTTCGAATACCGGTCGGGGCACACATTTTCAGCTGTCCACACCGAGGTATAACAACAACACTTGTCGGCAGCTGAGGTTTTCAGTTAGTCATCACTTATGTATATTTCTATTGTCTATTCCCAAACCACAATTTATGAAAGATAATTATATTTTATTAATAGGATTAAGTAGTAATAATTAATATTTGTCATGTTGGAAATAATTGTGGTAGCAGGGAATGTCTGCACCAAAGTATTATGTAAGATGTGTAAATTTCTATTGTCTATTGTCAAAGCATAATTTATAAAAGATGTTTATATTTTATTAATAGGATTAAGTAGGAATAATTAATATTTGTCATGTTGGAAATAATTGTAGTAGCAGGGATTGTCTGCACCAGAAAGCATTGTTGGCAGGAGAGACCGCACTTTAGCGTTCGTAGGAAGTCACTAGTGAGCGAAAAGTGAAGGGGGTTGGTAGCAGGTCTGAAGCGAGAGGTTGAGAGGAGCGGTGTGCCTGCCAGCCACCAGCTGTGATTTACAAGAGATTATAAATGGATGTAAAGAGACATCAGCTAACTATTATCATAAGAGAAACTAATATTATTGAATTAATTTTTTGAAAAACTCAAGACTACTGAAGGTATGTTTGCGCATTGATAGTTGTAAGATTATTGTAAAAAGTAAGTCCCATTTGAACGTTTGTAAAATCATTTCATTCAGAATATAATTAACTTTTGCCAGCAATATTGCATTTCTAATTATAATCCATCCCAAAAACCATCAACGTAAAACTTTGGAAAATTTTATTGTTGTGGAGAAAAAGTTTAGTTATGAATTACGTAACTTCAGTCAAATTAATTAAAGAATAACGTCAGCTTTGCTATTAAAGAATAACGTCAGCTTTGGTAATAAATACAGCCACTTATTATGAAACCCCACCAGCAGCTAATAGAGTATAGTAAACCAGAGTAAGTATATTCATGTCGCAGTTCCAGTAACAGTAAAAAAGGTAATGAACAGTTTTGGGTTATTGCAGGTAACAACGGAGGGCGACGACGACGACACATTCTATGTTTCGTCGAAATAATCAGAAAATCACTTTTAATAAGCAGCAAATAAATTTGTATGCGAAGATTGAGAAAGAGAATTTATTTCAGAGGGAAGATTTCATTTGTTATTATTAAGCAAGAGATAGAAATCCTAAGGGAAGGTTTCATAGGTTATTGTAGAAGGGAAGGTTGCGTAACAAAAGAGATATGGAGGAGACGGGAACGTTTCAACAACTTACCTCTTCCTCCATAATAAACTGACGGAAGAAAAAAATCAGACCACCAAGAGGGAGTTACGCGATAGAAACGAAAGTTGGCAGGCATCTTTCTACAATCACATTTCGCGCCAGTCGCGTAAGAGGCGCTAGCAACAATACGAGGATGCAAATCACGTTTGCTTTAACACGTTGTAACGGTCGTTCGCTTTTAGTTGCCTTTCAGATGGTTCAAATGGCTCTGACTACTATGGGACTTAACATCTGAGGTCATCAGTCCCCTAGAACTTAGAACTACTTAAACCTAACTAACCTATGGACATCACACACATCCATTCCCGAGGCAGGATTCGAACCTGCGACCGTAGCAGTCGCGCGATTGGCGAGCAATCTGTACTCGGGTCCGGTTTTTCGTGCGATCAGCCACGTAACGCTACAGTTGGCTAAACGAGATGTTTTGCAGAATCACGAAAGTTACAAGTGTGTGAGAATTCTGTTACGAATAAAAACTCTGTACTCCAGCGGAGGGAGACAAGGGGCCCCTGTTGGCGCCTTCGGTCCTTCAGTCACCTATGCTACTAATTTTCAGTTTTTCATAAGAACCATATACCAAGGACAATGAACGGTGAACGAGTAAAAATGAACGGCTCCCAGAAAAGAGCGATCGCCAGTGAACTAGTTCCCAAGGATGAACGAGTTTGCCCGTCTCTACTACGTACGGAGTAAGGAACGAGCGGTAGGTTTCCACGCTGGGCAGCGAAGGCTTTCAGAGCCAGTGGGATGAGGTGCCGATGCAGAATTCGCTCGTGACGTCAGCAATGAAAAGTACGTTGTACAAAGTAATTGTTATTCATAAATACTTGCTAACGAAAGTTGCCTTATCCCACGCAGACATTAGGAAGAGTCTACGGGTCTAAATGTTACCTTTTAGTAATTTTACAGTGCCACGAAACGTCGATCTTAATACGAGGGCAGTTCAATAAGTAATGCAACACATTTTTTTTCTGAAACAGGGGTTGTTTTATTCAGCATTGAAATACACCAGGTTATTCCCCAATCTTTTAGCTACACAACACTATTTTTCAACGTAATCTCCATTCAATGCTACGGCCTTACGCCACCTTGAAATGAGGGCCTGTACGCCTGCACGGTACCAGTCCACTGGTCGATGTCGGAGCCAACGTCGTACTGCATCAATAACTTCTTCATCATCCGCGTAGTGCCTCCCACGGATTGCGTCCTTCATTGGGCCAAACATATGGAAATCCGACGGTGCGAGATCGGGGCTGTAGGGTGCATGAGGAAGAACAGTCCACTGAAGTTTTGTGAGCTCCTCTCGGGTGCGAAGACTTGGTGAGCTCTTGCGTTGTCACGAAGAAGGAGAAGTTCGTTCAGATTTTTGTGCCTACGAACACGCTGAAGTCGTTTCTTCAATTTCTGAAGAGTAGCAC
Source organism: Schistocerca piceifrons (assembly GCF_021461385.2). NCBI lineage: Eukaryota > Metazoa > Arthropoda > Insecta > Orthoptera > Acrididae > Schistocerca > Schistocerca piceifrons. Next base: position 78,557,365 of record NC_060148.1, on the reverse strand, counting down.
AATACACTTCAGAGTTGATCGTTTGACCACGGGGAAGGACATCGAACAGAATAACCCCTTCAGCGTCCCAGAAGACTGTAACCGTGACTTTACCGGCTGAGGGTATGGCTTTAAACTTTTTCTCGGTAGGGGAGTGGGTGTGGCGCCACCCCATTGATTGCCGTTTTGTTTCAGGTTCGAAGTGATGAACCCATGTTTCATCGCCTGTAACAATCTTTGACAAGAAATTGTCACCCTCAGCCACATGACGAGCAAGCAATTCCGCACAGATGGTTCTCCTTTGCTCTTTATGGTGTTCGGTTAGACAACGAGGGACCCAGTGGGAATATCCCAACTGGTGAACAATTGTGACAGCACTACCAACAGAGATGTCAAGTTGAGCACTGAGTTGTTTGATGGTGATCTGTCGATCATCTCGAACGAGTGTGTTCGCACGCTCCGCCATTGCTTGCAGGAGTCACAGCTGTGCACGGCCGGCCCGCACGCGGGAGATCAGACAGTCTTGCTTGACCTTGCGGCGATGATGACACACGCGTTGCCCAACGACTCACCGTGCTTTTGTCCACTGCCAGATCACCGTAGACATTCTGCAAGCGCCTATGAATATCTGAGATGCCCTGGTTTTCCACCAAAAGAAACTCGATCACTGCCCGTTGTTTGCAACGCACATCCGTTACAGACGCCATTTTAACAGCTCCGTACAGCGCTGCCACCTGTCGGAAGTCAATGAAACTACACGAGACGAAGCGGGAATGTTTGAAAATATTCCACAAGAAATTTCCGGTTTTTTCACCCAAAATTGGTCGAGAAAAAAAATGTGTTGCATTACTTATTGAACTGCCCTCGTAAATAAATGAATGAGTTTGCCATAATCAAAGATGTACGCTCTTATACGAATTACACCGATTTTACGCTCAAGTTACAGGCTGGACTCCGTAATCGGCAGTGGCGATAGGATGCCTTCTGACCTAATCATGTGGTATAGCATCTCTAAGCTTCTAAGCAGCGTGAACGATTTCATTTTATGGTGTCTCTTGTATAAACGCGCCGTACTGCTACCCTCTGTAAAAACTTACTTGCACAAAAAAAACATCTTCTCGTTTCGTTACGTCAAACACAGACAGTAGTATTGCACTTTCAGCGTTGGACAACGCAGCTACGACTCTGCAAGGAGAAATAAAACCTACGAGACCATCTGCACACAGCAGGTAGGATGGAATCCTACGCTATAGCTCACTAAGGCAGTTCAAGAACGGACTGGCTTAATTATCGCAAAACTCGGGTGGGACGCCGTGGCCAGTTATACTGTACGCCCCTTATATCACCATCTACGGACTCACAAACTAAACTGAGACGTTTCTGGAGGTTTAGTGCCAGTGGGGAGTTCTAGCACAATGAAGGCCTCACTACCACTTGTGTGACTTACAAGCAGCTCCTGGTCACTCTTTGGAACTGACGAGTGATTCCTTGCACTGCTCTGCCAGGCCTTACACTACTGGCCATTAAAACTGCTGCACCAACACGAAGTGCAGATGATAAACGGGTATTCTTTGGGCAATTATATTATACTAGAACTGACATGTGATTACATATTCAGGCAATTTGGGCGCACGGATCTTGAGAAATCAGTACGCAGAACAACATAATGACGGCCTCGATACGCCTGGGCATTGAATCAAAAAGAGCTTGGATGGCGTGTACAGGTACAGCTGCCCATGCAGCTTCAACACGATACCACAGTTCATCAAGAGTAGTGACTGGCGTATTGTGACGAGCCAGTTGCTCGGCCACCATTGAACAGACGTTTACAGTTGGTGAGAGATCTGCAGAATGTGCTGGCCAGGGCAGCAGTCGAAAATTTTCTGTGTCCAGAAAGGTCCGTACAGGACGTGCAACATGCGGTCGTGCATTATACTGCTGAAATGTTGGGTTTCGCAGGGATCGAATGAAGGGTAGAGCCACGGGCCGTAACACATCTGAAATGTAACGTCCACTGTTCAAAGTGCCGTCAATGCGAACATGAGGTGACCGAGACGTGTAACCAATGACACCCCATACCGTCACGCCGCGTGATATGCCAGTATGGCGATGACGAATGCACGCTTTCAATGTGCGTTCACCGCGATGTCGCCAAACACGGATGCGACCATTATTATGCTGTAAACAGAACCTGGATTCATCAGAAAAAAATGACGTTTTGCCTTTCGTGTACCCAGGTTCATCGTCGAGTACACCATCGCAGGCGCTCCTGTCTGTGATGCAGCGTCAAGGGTAACCGCAGCCACCGTCTCCGAGCTGCTAGTCCGTACTGCTGCAAACGTCGTCCAACTGTTTGTGCAGGTGGTTTTTGTCTTGCAAACGTCTCCATCTGTTGACTCAGGGATCGAGACGTGGCTGCACGATCCGTTACAGCCGTGCGGAAGAGATGCCTGTCACCTCGACTGCTAGTCATACGAGGCCGTTGGGATCCAGCACTGCGTTCCGTATTACCCTCCTGAACCCACCGATTCCATATTCTGCCAACAGTCATTGGATCTCGACCGACGCGAGCAGCAATGTCGCGATACGATAAACTGCAATCGCGATAGGCTACTATCCGACCTTTATCAAAGTCGGAAACGTGATGGTACGCATTTCTCCTCCTTACACGAGGCATCACAACAACGTTTCACCAGGCAACGCTGGTCAACTGCTGTTTGTGTATGAGAAATCGGTTGGAATCTTTCCTCATGTCAGCACGTTGTAGGTGTCGTCACCGGCGCCAACCTTGTGTGAATGCTCTGAAAAGCTAATCATTTGCTTACCACAGTATCTTCTTCCTGTCCGCTAAATTTCGCGTCTGTAGCACGTCATTTTCGTCGTGTAGCAATTTTAATGGCCAGTAGTGTACATAATGCTCTGGCTGATGCCTATCATGACACATAAGTAGGGGGAGGGTCGGAAACTTCGAGATCTGTAAGTTCCAACGTTTGCCACATTTCATGCCCTTGGTTGGCGACTGCCATGTGTCAGAAAAAAAAGCAGCGCTACAGGGGCACCTAATGAAAGTGTCAAGAATATCTGCAGAAACGTATCACACAAACCAGGGGTTGGTATACGACAACTCCGATTAAATTGTTCAGAGCGTGGGCTGAGAGGTGTCCTGGGAATTGGTAACGGATTTTGGCTATCTGTTCTGCAGCCTTGTTTATGTCGTGGAGAAAGATTGGTACTGCCTGCCTTGGGTTGCGGACGCCCCCATTTCTGGTGCTCCATAACGACGAGCACAACGAAAATACGGTGGCGACTACAGGGACCCTTTAGCACTCTCCTCCCAAAGGTCCACATCCACCTGCATTGGAGGACGACGCCGATAACAGCGTCAAACCAATGGAAACAAAATTGCATTATGTAGAGATTGCGAGGATAGCAGCGTTTCTTATAACGCACAGCACTTTAACCCATCTGTTTAGGAGAATCACAGACAGTCGTGACTACCAGAAACGTACAAAAATTTTGCAATGAGTAACAAGGCTGAGATAGACTGCCAGTGGGCAAGTGCACCTTGCTCCATCCGCCTTACATAGACGACAGTATCAGCATATGAGAATAGCAAATGATTCTCGTATAATAAGTACCGTCTAACACACAATTTACAGTAGTTTGCAGCGTACAGACGTGTATAAAGTTACAAATTGCCTGCGCAGTCTTTAGAAGAAAAAAAACAAAACCTCAAGCACCCGGAGGCGAAGGGGGGGGGGGGGGGAGGGACAAAGGAAATAAAGCATTACGGAGTTGAGAAGGTATGGGATGTTATTTCAGTGACTACAAAACCGAGTTAAATTTAGAAAGAATTTTTACAATATCAGCCCAATCTATCAGTATGTACACAACTGGCCATTAAAATTGCTACACCAAGAAGAAATGCATATGATAAACGGGTATTCATTGGACAAATATATTATACTAGAGCTGACAAGTGATTACATTTTCACGCAATTTGGGTGCATAGATCCTGTGGAATCCGTACCCAGAACACCAGCCTCTGTCTGTATTAACGGACTCGATACGCCTGGGCATTGAGTCAAACAGAGCTCGGATGGCGTGTACGGGTACAGCTGCCCGTGCAGCTTCAACACGATACCACGGTTCATCGAGAGTAGTGACTGGCATATTGTGAAGAGCCAGTTGCTCGGCCACCATTGACTACACGTTTTCATTTGGTGAGAGATCTGGAGAATGTGCTGGCCAGGGCAGCAGTCGAACATTTTCTGCATCCAGAAAGGCCCGTACAGGACCTGCAACATGCGGTCGTGCATCATCCTGCTGAAATGTAGGGTTTCGCAGTGATCGAATGAAGGGTAGAGCCACGGGTCGTAACACATCTGAAATGTAACGTACACTGTTCAGAGTGACGTCAATGCGAACAAGAGGTGCCCGAGGCGTGTAAACAATGGCACGCCGGGTGATACGCCAGAATGGCGATGCTGAATACACGCTTCGAATGTGCGTTCACCGCGATGTCGCCAAAGACGGCTGCGACCATGACGATGCTGTAAACAGAACCTGGATTCATCCATGTCTGGAGCTGCATAACGATGCGCACAACGAAACGACGGTGCCGACTACAGGTACTCTTTAGCACTCTCTCCCAAATGTCCACATCCACCTGCATTGGAGGACGACACCGATAACAGCGTCAAACCAATGGAAGGAAAATTGCATTATGTAGAGATTGCGACGCTAGCAGCGTTTCTTATAACGCACGGCACTTTAACCCATCTGTTTAGGAGAATCACAGACAGTCGTGAATACTAGAAACGTACATAAATTTTGCGATGAGTAACAAGTCTGAGATCGACGGCCAAGCATTGGGCAAATGCTCCTTGCTCCATCCGCCTTACAGAGGCGACAGTGTCAGCATGTGAGAACAGCAAATGATTCTTGTATACTAACAAGGGAACCTCCCCATCGCATCCCCCTCAGATTTAGTTATAACTTGGCACAGTGGACAGGCCTTGATAAACTGAACACAAATCAATTGAGAAAACAGGAAGAACTTGTGTGGAACTGTGAAAAAAATAAGCAAAATATACAAACTGAGTAGTCCATGGGCTACATAGACAACATCAAGGAAAACGTGAGCTCAGAAGTGCCGTGGTCCCGTGGAAGCGTGAGCAGCTGCAGAAGGAGAGGTCGTTGGTTCAAGTCTTCCCATGAGTGAAAATTTTACTTTCTTTATTTTAGTATAGTTATTATCTGTCCGCTCGTTCATTGACGTCTCTGTTCACTGTAATAAGTTTAGTGTCTGTGTTTTGCGACCGCATCGCAAAACCGTGCGATTAGTAGACGAAAGGACGTGCCTCTCCAATCGGAACCGAAAACATTTTATCGCAAGGTCATAGTTCAACCGATTCCTCCACAGGAAAACACATCTGATATATTCTATACGACACTGGTGACGGCATGTGCGTCACATGACAGGAATATGTTGTCGACCCACCTAACTTGAACACTTGGCGAATGGGTAAAAAGATTCTTCTACCTTGCCCGATTTAGGTTTTCTTGTGGATGTGATAATCACTCCCAAAAAAGTGATGAAAACGTAAGAGTTTGTCACATAAACTGAAAATAAAAAATTAAAGTTTTCGCTCGATGGAAGATTTGAACCAAGGACCTTCCGTTCCGCAGCTGCTCACGTTACCACGAGACCACGGCGCTCCTCGAGCCCCTGTGTCCTTGATGTTGCTTATCTACCCATGAACCACTCAGTTTGTATAATTTGCTTATTTTTTCACAGTTCCACACAACTTCTTCCTGTTTTCTCAATTGATCTGTGTTCAGTTTTTCAAGGCCTATCCACTGTGCCAACTTATAACTAAATCTGAGGGGGGTGCGATGGAGAGGTTCCCTTGTAAGTACCGTCTCCCAAACAATTTACAGTAGTTTGTAGCGTACAGACGTGTATGCAGTTACAAATTACCTGCGAAGCCCTTAGAAGAAAAAAAGAGAAAAAAAACTTCAAGCACCCGGAGACGAAGGGGGGACAAAGGAAATAAAACATTACGGAGTTCAGAAGCTATGTTATGCAGCGACTACAAAACCGAGTTAAATATAGAAAGAAATTTTACAGTATAAGCCCACCTATCAGTATGTACTTGCATCCGCTCTGGCCTCCATGCAAGCACTGACTCAACTGGAAAAGGGTCTTTATAAAACCACTGTATCCTCTCCCAAAGCACGCTGCCTACATCTCTTGTAAATGGTCCTTGATACCACTGGTACTGGTACAGAGACGGAGCTAGCTGGCGTCCGAGCTGCTTCCACACACTTCCTACCGGGGACTTGTTGCCCTCTGGGACTTCTCAACATCACGCATACGGTTCATAGACTCAAGTGCCATGTGAGGACGACCATCCTAATGTTAAAAAAAAACCAGCGCCAATCTACTGTCGCAAAAGAATTTAAACGTGAGCATATACACTACAGGCCATTCAAATTTCTACACCACGAAGATGACGTGCTACAGACGCGAAATTTAACCGACGGGAAGAACATGCTGTGATATGCAAATGATTAGCTTTTCAGAGCATTCACACAAGGTTGGCGCCGGTGGCGACACCTACAACGTGCTGACATGAGGAAACTTTCCAACCGATTTCTCATATATTAAAAAACTACAAACCCGCATCGATTGCGAAAAAAGCACCTAGTGTTAATCTAGGTTTCGGCGTAGATAGCTGCACCGTCTTCAGAACAATAAAACCCACAAGTGCCTAAGAAGACCTCTGTCAATGATTAAAACAACACCGTAGCTATACACTTATAAACGAAAAAAAGGAAAACACAAACAGTACATTTGTACAAAGTCTAAACCGTTACTTAAGTTAATGGTGTAACCTCCACCTCACACCGGCCTATGTTCGATGGGCCATGACCCGCTTCTTTCGCAATCGAGGCGGGTTTCTAGTTTTTTAATATATTAACCAACGATTGCTGACGCGCTGCGATGCTGAAGGTTCTTCGATTTCTCATACACAAACAGCAGTTGAGCGCCGTTGCCCGGTGAAACGTTGTTGTGATACCTCGTGTAAGGAGGATAAATGCGTACCATCACGTTTCGGATTGTAGCCCATCACGATTGCGGTTTATCGTATCGCGACATTGCTGCTCGCGTTGGTCGAGATCCGATGACTGTTAGCAGAATATGGAATCGGTGGGTTCGGGAGGGTAATACGGAACGCCGTGCTGGATCCCAACGGCCTCGTATCACTAGCAGTTGAGATGACAGGCATCTTATCCACATGGCTGTAACGGATCGAGCAGCCACGTCTCGATCCCTGAGTCGATAAATTGGAGACATGGGCGCCTGCGATGGTGTACTCGACGACGAACCTGGGTGCACGAATGGCAAAACGTCATTTTTTCGGGCGAATCCAGGTACTGTTTACAGCATCATGATGGTCGCATCCGTGTTTGGCGACATCGCGGTGAACGCACACTGGAAGCGTGTATTCGTCATCACCATACTGGCGTATCACCCGGCGTGACTGCATGTTGCGTTTTGCTGGTTCTGTACGGGCCATTCTGGATACAGAAAATGTTCCACTGCTGCCCTGGCCAGCACATTCTCCAGGTCTCTCACCAATTGAAAACGTCTGGTCAATGGTGCCCGAGCAACTGGCTCGTCAATATGCCAGTCTTGATGAACTGTGGTATCTTGTTGAAGCTGCATGGGCAGCTGTACCTGTACACGCCATCCAAGCTCTGTTTGACTCAATGACCAGGTGTATCGAGGCCGTCATTACGGCCAGAGGTGGTTCTTCTCGGTACTGATTTCTCAGGATCTATGCACCCAAATTGTGTGAAAATGTAATCACATGGCAGTTCTAGTATATTTGTCCAATGAATACCCGTTTATCACCCGCATTTCTTCTTGGAGTAGCAATTTTAATGGCCAGTAGTGTATGATTTCCGTGACATACCTATGTAGCTAAGACGCGAGATGCTACAGAATAATGCAGGGTGTCCATTACTTTTTCTTAGATGGAAGGTGCAGTGGTCAAGGGTAGAGAATGAGCTCACTTCACAGCACGGCGAACCTCGCCTTGTGGTGGTCAAAAGCGGTCATCTGGAAACTTGTGGACCAGAATAGTTGCCCCTGTGTTCCCGTACAGTCCAACAGGTGGCTACTGGCACATCTCAAGCCTCACAAATCTGGATATTGCACAACTCAACTAACCGACCAGATGGAGACCCCACAACAAAGCACCTTTGAAACTCTCTTGAGGTGCTGATAATGCTGTCTCACACGCTTACGAGGCCTGTCTAAAAAGTATACGACCTTTGGCCAGAAAAAATATTTCGAATACCTGACAGGGTTGAGACCCTAACTCCCTTCAAAGTATGACCCTTGTGCTTGCACACACTTAGCCCACCGGTCGTTCCACTGCTGGAAACACGTCTGGAAGTCTTCTTTTGGAATGGTGTTCAGCTGTGTTGTCGTGTCCCGCATTATCTCTTCTCTACTCTCAAAACAGGATCCCAGTTGCCAGTTTTTCGCTGTCCACATGTCTGGTCTTTTGCGCCGAACTGCGTCACGGAGTCGGCAGAGAACATCTTGAAAGTACTCGTTTGTCATTGTTTGTCCTTCCGGTGCGTATTTATGATGCACAATTCCAAGGACATAAAAGAAGGCAGCCAGCATTACGTTAATTTTACTTCGCACCTGCCGCACTTTCTTCAGCCTTGGAGACTCGGGATGCTTCCATTGCGACAAGTGTCTTTTTGTTTCTGGCTCGTACCCGTACACCCGTGACTCAACTCCATTTATCACGGTGTTCCGAACCCCATGATCGGTGTTGGTTGTGTCCAGAAGGTCCTGTGCAACGTCAAAATGGAGGTCTTTTTGTTCCGGCGACAAGAACTTGGGCACTAATTTCGCAGCCACTTGGTGCAAGTTCAAATCATGATGCAAAACTGCATGTGCAGAATCTTTACTCACTACAACCTCTTGGGCCATCTCCCGCACGGTCAAACCAAATTTTGCACCCTCTCAACAACAGCTGGAGTCCGAGCAGTTTGGGACCTGCCAGAATGCTGGTTACTCTCCGCTGAAGTGCGACCATTTTTGAATCAGTTGAACCACTCCTTAATTTGTGTTACACCCATCGCACCTTCTGCAAACACCTGCTGAATCTTACGAATTGTTTCGCTTTGAGAATCACCAAGCTATTGACAAAATTTGATGCAGCATCTTTGCAAACACGCTCAGTCATCTTGACAGAATCTGTAGTCCGACGAACGCATTGTGTAACGCCGCACTCTGCGACCGACAGGCAGCGACTGATGCGCTGGAAGGCGGGGACAAAATTCACGCATGCGCATAAAGCTCTCTTCCTTTACTGTGTACAGTGGCGCCGCGCTATCGTCTGTATTTTGCGCGGGAAAATCTAAGGTCGGATACTTTTTATACTGTCCACGGCCCTTATGCACTGTACCAGGCACGATAACAACAGTAAAGACGATCAACACTTATGCTGTGTGCTAGCTGTTCTACCAGTAACAGCGAACTGCAACTCTAATCATTTACATACACGCCGATGGTATGTTCATGTACGAAATTACACTCTAAGATAAAACGAAAGAAGGAAACAACCCACTACGAAGGAATTATTATGCGACTGGTAAAGAAATCGATAAATTGTTGGGCGTGAGGTCCGCCAGTTATGCGAAACACCGTTTTTCTCAGCACCCAACATGTTTCGGCACCACTGTGCCATCATCCGTGGGTTTTCGTTCTTATTTATTCTGCAGTATGAACATTTTTGTTAAATGATTATAAAATTATGTGCATTTTTAGTTCAAACAACAGATCGTTTCTTTTTGTGAATACCTTTACATTTGGGGTGTATGAATTTTCTGGATCACTTGTTGGTTAATTACTACAGGTAACTTGTCATCTGCAACCAAACGATGTTGAAGAGAATTTTTTTTTTTTTGCTGGGAGTTAACCTATCTTCCAGAATGTAATTCTGTTTCTCGTGATGTTTTCGCGCCTACATTCGTTTTAACTTACGTTTTCGTGTGGCAAGTACTTCCATTCTCCGCATAAAGCCGAGGTGTTGTGATGCACACGTAACTGTAACAAGTATTTTTCACAAATAACGTAGTAAAACATTTTCCACTTCATCAGAACACAGTGTGATTGTGGTTTGTTGTGTGTCCCAGCCCAGTCAGTGTTCACTTGTTCACCAGAGAAAATGGTTCAAATGGCTCTTAGAACTACTTAAACCTAACTAACCTAAGGACATCACACACATCCATGCCCGAGGCAGGATTCGAACCTGCGACCGTAGCGTCGCGCGGTTCCAGACTGAAGCGCCTAGAACCTCTCGGCCACACTGGCCGGCAGTTCACGAGAGAGTTCGGCGACAAATTTGAATTTTGTTTTCATTTTATCTTTGTGTGTGCTTGTGTGTAGACTTTATCTGTTTATGCTGTTTTTATTTGTAAAGTTCCTTTAACGTGTTAAATAGTGTGCCCTTGCAGGGTGTAGTGTATTCGTTTCACACCTGTTTTCCTTTCTTCGTTTAAGACCTGTTTTCCTTCCGCTATTGCCTTCAAGTTTTCCCCAATGGTCAGTTTGCTATACAGGCTGTGGCTGGGTTTTAGTATCCTTAAGTCTGTTTCTATTGTGGTTGGGTGGTGGTTGTTGGCTATAAGGTGATGTCAGCAAATGTGCTATGGGAGCTGTCGCTTTTTAAAGCTCTAAGATCTTCCGAGTATCTCGTTATGAAGTTTCCGCAGTTTGTTTTATGTATACTGACTGGCAAGTGTTGCATGTGAGTTCATATATTCCTGACCCGTTAAATTTATCCGAGGGTGTTTCTTGTGTTCTGATCTTTTTCTGTGTTGTGTTCTCCGTCTTTTATCCTATTTGGAGTCTCTGTTTCTTTAATATGTTGCCTATTCTGTGAACAATCTTGTTATCGTAGGTGAACTACGTTATTTGTGAAAAATACTTGTTATAGTTACGTGTGCATCACAACACCTCACCATTATGCAGAGAATGGAAGTACTTGCCACACGAAAACGTAAGTAAAAACGAATACGATCGCAAAAAACTGAATAACATTCTAGAAGATAGGTTAACTGCCAGAAAAAAAAACCTCATCAACATCATTTGGTTGCAGATGACACGTTACCTGTAGTAATTAACACACAAGTGATCCAGAAACTTTATGCACACCAAAAGTAAAGGTATTCACAAAAGGAAACGATCTGTTGTTTGAACTAAAAATGCACATAATTTTATAATCACTTAACAACACTGTTCACATTGCAGAATAAATAAAAACGAAAATCCACTGATGATGTCACAGTGGTGCCGAAACATGTTTGGGTTCTGAGAAAAACGGTGTTTTGCGTAACTGGCGGGCCTCACATCCAACAATTTTAACTGCTAACACGGCCAATACAAGGAGCTGCAAATCAAAATGATGGATAAATCGATAAATGTTAAATACGTTTCAGAAAAATTGGATGATGCATTCAACAGACAGAGCTTCACAAACTGAGTATATCAATAATGCCTATGGATCACCTCTCGTCGTTACACAAGCAGTTATTGGGCTTGGCACTGAGTGATGAGAATTTTTTGCTGTCCTCCTGAGGGATAACTTGCCAAATTCTGTCAAATTGGGATGTTAGATCGTCAAAATCCCGAAATGATTTAAGATCCTTGCCAACCATGCTACATCTACATCTACATTTATACTCCGCAAGCCACCCAACGGTGTGTGGCGGAGGGCACTTTACGTGCCACTGCCATTTCCTCCCTTTCCTGCTCCAGTTGCGTATGGTTCGCGGGAAGAACGACTGTCTGAAAGCCTCCGTCCGCGCTCTATTCTCTCTAATTTTACATTCGTGATCTCCTCGGGAGGTATAAGTAGGGGGAAGCAACATATTCGATACCTCATCCAGAAACGCACGCTCTCGAAACCTGGCGAGCAAGCTACACCGCGATGCAGAGCGCTTCTGCCACTTGAGTTTATTAAACATCTCCGTAACGCTATCACGGTTACCAAATAACCCTGTGACGAAACGCGCCGCTCTTCTTTGGATCTTCTCTATCTCCTCCGTCAACCCGATCTGGTACGGATCCCACACTTATGAGCAATACTCGAGTATAGGTCGAACGAGTGTTTTGTAAGCCACCTCCTTTGCTGATGGACTACATTTTCTAAGCACTCTCCCAATGAATCTCAACCTGGTACCCGCCTCACCAACAATTAATTTTATATGATCATTCCACTTCAAATCGTTCCGCACGCATACTCCCAGATATTTTACAGAAGTAACTGCTACCAGTGTCTGTTCCGCTATCATATAATCGTACAATAAAGGTTCTTTCTTTCTATGTATTCGCAATACATTACATTTGTCTATGTTACAGGTCAGTTGCCACTCCTTGCACCAAGTGCCCATCCGCTGCAGATCTTCCTGCATTTCGCTGTAATTTTCTAATGCTGCAACTTCTCTCTATACTACAGCATCATGCGCGAAAAACCGCACGGAACTTCCGACACTATCTACTAGGTCATTTATATATATTGTGAAAAGCAATGGTCCCATAACACTCCCCTGTGGCACGCCAGAGGTTACTTTAACGCCTGTAGACGTCTCTCCATTAAGAACAACATGCTGTGTTCTGTTTTCTAAAAACTCTTCAATCCAGCCATACTGCTGGTCTGATATTCCGTAGGCTCTTACTTTGTTTATCAGGCGACAGTGCGGAACTGCATCGAACGCCTCCAAACGTTCTCAATTGTTAGAGATATATACGACGATATTGTTGGGCAAGGTAGGGTTTGATAAGCATGAAGACAAACCGTGTACAGGCGGGGCATTATCTTGCCGAAATGTAAGCGCAGGACTGCTTGCCATGAAGGGTAAAAAAACGGGGTGTAGAATATCGTTGACGTACTGCTGTGCTGTAAGGGTGTTGTGGATGACAAACAAAGAGGTCGCAGAATGAGATTTTCACTCTGCAGCGGAGTGTGCGCTGATATGAAACTTCCTGGCAGATTAAAACTGTGTGCTCGGACCGGGACTCGAACTCGGGACCTTTGTGTTTCGCAGTAGAGCACTTGCCCGTGAAAGGAATAGGTTCCAAATTCGAGTCTCGGTCTGGCAAACAGTTTTAATCTGCCAGGGAGTTTCAAAGGGATCCTACTATGAAAAGAAATGGAATGCCAGATCATCACTCCTGGAGCCGGCCGGGGTGACCGCGCGGTTCTGGCGCTGCAGTCTGGAACCGCGAGACCGCTGCGGTCGCAGGTCCGAATCCTGCCTCGGGCATGGATGTGTGTGATGTCCTTAGGTTAGTTAGGTTCAAGTAGTTCTAAGTTCTAGGGGACTAATGACCTCAGCAGTTGAGTCCCATAGTGCTCAGAGCCATTTGAACCAGCCATCACTCCTGGATGATAGGACGTACGCCGGGCAACAGTCAGGTTGGTATCCCACAGCTGTTGTGGACGTCGTCAGACACGTCTCCTGGTCATCGAGGCCCAGCTGGAAGCAGGACTCATCACTGAAGACAATTCTACTCCAAACAATGAGATTCCAGGCCAAGACGGGTCTGGGGACGCCCTTGACGGCAGGGGGATACCATCACCTCTGTCACCCGCTATACGACCCTACAACCATGAATGATAATTTGGGTGCCTTTTCATTTCATAGTAGGTCCCCTTTGGCTGTCATGCGCGACACCCTTACAGCAATGTGGTTCATCGACGATATTTTGAGATCCGTTTTATTGCCCTTCATGGCAAGCTATCCTGGAATTATACACTACTGGCCATTAAAATTGCTACACCAAGAAGAAATGCATATGATAAACGGGTATTCATTAGAGAAATATATTATACTACAACTGACATGTGATTACATTTTCACGCAATTTGGGTGCATAGATCCTGAGAAATCGGTACCCAGAACAACCACCTCTGGCTGTAATAACGGCCTTGATACGCCTGGGCATTGAGTCAAACAGAGCTTGGATGGCGTGTACGGGTACAGCTGCCCATGCAGCTTCAACACGATACCACAGTTCATCAAGAGTAGTGACTGGCGTACTGTGACGAGCCAGTTCCTCGGCCACCATTGACCGGACGTTTTCGATTGGTGAGAGATCTGCGGAATGTGCTGGCCAGCGCAGCAGTCGAACATTTTCTGTATACAGAAAGGCCCATACACGACCTGCAACATGCGGTCGTGCATTATCCTGCTGAAATGTAGGGTTTCGCAGGGATCGAATGAAGGGTAGAGCCACGGGTCGTAACACATCTGAAATGTAACGTCCACTGTTCAAAGTGCCGTCAATGCGAACAAGAGGTGACCGAGACGTGTAACCAATGGCACCCCACACCATCACGCCGGGTGATACGCCAGTATGGCGATGACGAATACACACTTCCAATGTGCGTTCACCGCGATGTTGCCAAACACGGATGCGACCATCAAGGAGCTGTAAACAGAACCTGGACTCATCCGAACAAATGATGTTTTGCCATTTGTGCACCCAGGTTCGTCGTCGAGTACATCATCGCAGGCGCTCCTGTCTGTGATGCAGCGTCAAGGGTAACCGCAGCCACGGTCTCCGAGCTGATAGTCCGTGCTGCTGCAAACGTCGTCGAAGTGTTCGTGCAGATGGTTGTTGTCTTCCAAACGTCCCCATCTGTCGACTCAGGGATTGAGACGTCGCTGCACGATCCGTTACAGCCGTGCGGATAAGATGCCTGTCATCTCGACTGCTAGAGGTACGAGGCCGTTGGGATCCAGCACGGCGTTCCGTATTACCCTCTTGCACCCACCGATTCCATATTCCGCTAACAGTCACTGGATCTCGACCAACGCGAGCAGCAATGTCGTGATACGATAAACCGCGACGATAGGCACAATCCGACCTTTACCAAAGTCGGAAACGTGGTGGTACGCATTCCTCCTCCTTACACGAGGCATCACAACAATGTTTCACCAGGAAACGCCGGACAACTGCTGTTTATGTATGAGAAATCGGTTGGAAACTTTCCTCATGTCAGCACGTTGTAAGTGTCGCCAACGGCGCTAACCTTGTGTAAATGCTCTGAAAAGCTAAATATTTCCAGATCACAGCATGTTCTTCCTGTCGGTTGAATTTCGCGTCAGTAGCACGTTATCTTCGTGGTGTAGCAATTTTAATGGCCAGTAGTGTATTTCAGCAAGATAATGCCCGGCCGCAGACGGCGAGAGCTACTTAAACCTAACTAACCTAAGTACATCACACACATCCATGCCCAAGCAAGAAATCGAACCTGTGACCGTAGCGGTCGCGCAGTTGCAGGCTGAAGCGCCTAGAACCGCTCGGCCACACCGGCCGGCTCCAACTGAGAGGGTGTGGAGCATTAAATGCAGGTCCCTCCAACCATCTCAGGATTTTGGTGAGCTAACACACCATTTGGACAGGATTGGTAATTACAGGGTGATCAAAAAGTCCGTATAAATTTGAAAACTGAATATGTCACGGAATAATGTAGATAGAGAGGTACAAATTGACACACATGCTTGGTATGACATAGGGTTTTATTAGAACCAAAAAAAAATACAAACATTCAAAAAATGTCCGACATATGTCGCTTCATCTGATGAGAGTAGCAATAATTAGCATAACAAAGTAAGACAAAGCAAAGATGATGTTCTTTACAGGAAATGCTCAATATGTCCACCATCATTCCTCAACAATAGCTGTAGTCGAGAAATAATGTTGTGAACAGCACTGTAAAGCACGTCCGGAGTTATGGTGAGGCATTGGCGTCGGATGTTGTCTTTCAGCGTCCCTAGAGATGTCGGTCGATCACGATACACCTGCGACTTCAGGTAACCCCAAAGCCAATAATCGCACGGACTGAGGTCTGGGGACCTGGGAGGCCAAGCATGACGAAAGCGGCGGCTGAGCACACGATCGTCACCAAACGACGCGCGCAAGAGATCTTTCACACGTCTAGCAATATGGGGTGGTTCTAATAAAACCCCATGTCATTCTAAGCATGTGTGTCAATTTTTACCTCTCTATCTATATTATTCCGTGGTTTATTAAGTTTTCAAATTTATACTGACTTTTTGATCTCCCCGGTACATTCCTTGGGAGGACATCCGACTACTCTATTAATCAATGGCAAGGCAATTAACTGCTTACTTAAGGGCCAGAGGTGGACCAACACATTACTGACTTGCTCAATTCATGAAGCTCTTTCTCTTAAATATATCATCAAATTTCCTCAAACTGTAATGATCTGTTTGTCTGTACATGTACATCACGTCTACCGCTCTACATCCTATTCTGATAAGTCCTTCCTGTTTTGTCTTAGAGTGTACACTGGTATCCGATCATGTCTGCTGGATGCTTGACTTTTTTGTCTGAGAGTCCAGATGTAGCTGTAAACTGAGTGGAGCAGGGTTGGCCCCCTGGGGAGCAGCCCCAGAGCCGAGCTGGTATACGCACCCTCGATGAGCTGGTCCAGCATGGCGTACACGTGGGAGGTGGCCTCGTCGGTCATCACCCAGCCCGCCGTCGTCATCTCCAGCCGGCCCTCCTCCAGCAGCCGGCGCACCACTCGCCGCTTCGTCGGGTGAGCCCTGCACACCAAAAACATCCCAACTGCTTACTCCATTCGCGCCATCCAACACGTACACAGTATTCACTCGCTCTTTACAGACCAACTTCATAGAATATACGATCTTCATCACCTGTAGAATATTCAGAAAAAACGAGAGTTTATGCCAGACCGGGACTATGACCCCGATATCCCATTGGTTGCGAGTGGTCGCCTGAACCACTTCGGCTACCCAAGCAAGTCTCCAGAAGCTGGAGAGGAGACACCAGTACAAATGGAGATTTTGGTCACTCCTGGAAGCGTGCTCGCATATCTGAAGTGGTTAGGGCCACCGCTCGCAACAAGCGGGATATCCGGGTTCGAATTCCGGTGAGGCACAAATTGTCTTTGGTTTATATATATATATATATATATATATATATATATATATATATATATATATATATATACTCCTGGAAATGGAAAAAAGAACACATTGACACCGGTGTGTCAGACCCACCATACTTGCTCCGGACACTGCGAGAGGGCTGTACAAGCAATGATCACACGCACCGCACAGCGGACACACCAGGAACCGCGGTGTTGGCCGTCGAATGGCGCTAGCTGCGCAGCATTTGTGCACCGCCGCCGTCAGTGTCAGCCAGTTTGCCGTGGCATACGGAGCTCCATCGCAGTCTTTAACACTGGTAGCACGCCGCGACAGCGTGGACGTGAACCGTATGTGCAGTTGACGGACTTTGAGCGAGGGCGTACAGTGGGCATGCGGGAGGCCGGGTGGACGTACCGCCGAATTGCTCAACACGTGGGGCGTGAGGTCTCCACAGTACATCGATGTTGTCGCCAGTGGTCGGCGGAAGGTGCACGTGCCCGTCGACCTGGGACCGGACCGCAGCGACGCACGGATGCACGCCAAGACCGTAGGATCCTACGCAGTGCCGTAGAGGACCGCACCGCCACTTCCCAGCAAATTAGGGACACTGTTGCTCCTGGGGTATCGGCGAGGACCATTCGCAACCGTCTCCATGAAGCTGGGCTACGGTCCCGCACACCGTTAGGCCGTCTTCCGCTCACGCCCCAACATCGTGCAGCCCGCCTCCAGTGGTGTCGCGACAGGCGTGAATGGAGGGACGAATGGAGACGTGTCGTCTTCAGCGATGAGAGTCGCTTCTGCCTTGGTGCCAATGATGGTCGTATGCGTGTTTGGCGCCGTGTAGGTGAGCGCCACAATCAGGACTGCATACGACCGAGGCACACAGGGCCAACAACCGGCATCATGGTGTGGGGAGCGATCTCCTACACTGACCGTACACCACTGGTGATCGTCGAGGGGACACTGAATAGTGCACGGTACATCCAAACCGTCATCGAACCCATCGTTCTACCATTCCTAGACCGGCAAGGGAACTTGCTGTTCCAACAGGACAATGCACGTCCGCATGTATCCCGTGCCACCCAACGTGCTCTAGAAGGTGTAAGTCAACTACCCTGGCCAGCAAGATCTCCGGATCTGTCCCCCATTGAGCATGTTTGGGACTGGATGAAGCGTCGTCTCACGCGGTCTGCACGTCCAGCACGAACGCTGGTCCAATTGAGACGCCAGGTGGAAATGGCATGGCAAGCCGTTCCACAGGACTACATCCAGCATCTCTACGATCGTCTCCATGGGAGAATAGCAGCCTGCATTGCTGCGAAAGGTGGATATGCACTGTACTAGTGCCGACATTGTGCATGCTCTGTTGCCTGTGTCTATGTGCCTGTGGTTCTGTCAGTGTGATCATGTGATGTATCTGACCCCAGGAATGTGTCAATAAAGTTTCCCCTTCCTGGGACAATGAATTCACGGTGTTCTTATTTCAATTTCCAGGAGTGTATATATATATATATATATATATATATATATATATATATATATATATATATATATTCTACAGCTGATGCGGAACTATCATTGCAATTTGCGAGTTTGAAAGGCAAACCTACGTTTCTAGCATTTGTAGACTTAGAGAAAGCTTTTGACAATGTTGACTGGAATACTCTCTTTCAAATTCTGAAGGTGGCAGGGGTACAATACAGTGAACGAAAGGCTATTTACAATTTGTACAGAAACCAGATGGCAGTTATAAGAGTCGAAGGACATGAAAGGGAAGCAGTGGTTGGGAAGGGAGTGAGACAGGGTTGTAGCCTATCCCCGATGTTATTCAATCTGTATATTGAGCAAGCAGTAAAGGAAGCGAAAGAAAAGTTCGGAGTAGGTATTGAAATCCATGGAGAAGAAATAAAAATACTGAGGTTCGTCGATGACATTCTTATTCTGTTAGAGTCAGCAAAGGACTTGGAAGAGTAGTTGAATGGAATGTACGGTGTCTTGAAAGGAGGATATAAGATGAACATCAACAAAAGCAAAACGAGGATAATGGAATGTAGTCGAATTAATTAGGGAATTAGATTAGGAAATGAGACACTTAAAGTGGTAAAGGAGTTTTGCTATTTGGGAAGCAAAATAACTAATGATGGTCGAAGTAGAGAGGATATAAAATGTAGACTGATGGGTAGATCACGTAACTAATGAGGAGGTACTGAATAGGATTGGGGAGAAGAGAAATTTGTGGCACAACTTGACTAGAAGAAGGGATCGGTTGGTAGGACATGTTCTGAGGCATCAAGGGATCACCAATTTAGTATTGGAGGGCAGCGTGGAGGGTAAAAATCGTAGAGGGAGACCAAGAGATGAATACACTAAACAGATTCAGAAGGATGTAGGTTGTAGTAGGTACTGGGAGATGAAGAAGCTTGCACAGGATAGAGCAGCATGGAGAGCTGCATCAAACCAGTCTCAGGACCGAAAACCACGACAACAACAAGAACAACAACAACCCTTTATTTGGCAAATGGTGAAAATAAAAACAAAAAAAATTTTTCAGTGCTTATATTTATTTATTATGCTTAAAGAAATACAATTCAGTCAGTTTTAGAAATTTTTGACAAATATTATGAAATGTTGTAAGCAACATTGCCAGCAGTAGACCACATTTATACATATTATAGAAAAAAAGTGTTTGCCAATAACCTCAAGCAAAAGGTTTCCTGCACGTGAGTAATTTAATTTATAAACACATTTATGCATTCCTGCTGTGTAATAGAACTGTTTCATTTTCCCTTCTAGTTCTTCTTGCAATAGAATTTTTGGAAACTCCAGACACACGAGCACGAGCAAAAATCTTAAAACCCCATTTGTGTGGCTTGTTTCAAATATATTGGCGCAAATTACCTGCTCCTGTACCTTTATATGGAACCATCATCTCATCTATAGAAAATTCTGACTCTTGTTTCTGCTCAAGGCAGTTCTTTACAATTGACTCAACAGGCCTTATTTTGAAAAGTCTGTCAGAAGAGTTCACAGCATTCTCATTGTTCGCAATATGCAGGTATCGGCGGAGTTTCTGAAAGCGCTTCAAACTGAAAATGCTGGTGATTTTTTCACAATTCATTGACTGAGATCAATAGTCACTGTACGAAGGCATAGAAGAAAGACCCATGTATATCAGAACACCGAAAAATTGTTCCATTTCATTTATATTGGTGTTTACTGACGTGGTAGTTCGTTGCACAGAGTATAAGTTCGTTTCCTGCAGAATTTTGTCAATTAGTTCTGAATCAAAGAATCTTCTGAAATAACCCAGTGGTGTATTGCCTTCATCATAAAACACAGGAGAGAGACTTTCTGCCCTAGCAGTTATATCTTCCTTTACCCACATTTAAGTGACTGCTTTTGTAATTTTCTTTTTCACTTGACTGACACTTGCACTAGAAGGATTCACTGCAGAAGGTCCTTGCACATGTTCAGCTTCTGAGATTTCACTTCCTGAATCAGAATCAGTTTCTGGTATAACTAGGTTATGGAACTGAGATTGACTCTCTGGAATATAGTCTGGATTATAATCAGTACAGTGTGCCAAAACCAGTTCAGAGTCTTCAGATTCGCTTAGATCAGACAAAGCCGGGTTTTCTGGTGGAACTACTATTCCTCTCGCTTTTTTAATTTCATAAAATATTCTGGAATCCATAGCTAAAAAGCCCCCGAAAATAAAAATGTCTACTCTTTCACGCTGTAAGAATATGTAAAATACTAATGACACATGTCCCAACTATGGGCAATGTTGCTAACAGGCAACATAAAAGTTTTATATTATTTACGTAATTCAAAACAATATTAGATTGAAATATTTCTGCTGTAAACTTGCCTCTAGGTATATTTTGAAGAAAATCTGCTAAGATTACTGCCAATTTATTGAAATCCACTCTTTCAGAACCAAAATAAGACACCCCTGTTGCCCACACGAGGAGATCTCTGTAACACCACTGCACAAACTGCCATCTCGCGTGGAAAACCTTGAACTATTACAACAACTGGCATTCGCAGTGTGTAAAGGAACATTGCCTGGCGGCAACAATGCCAGTAAAAGGCACTGGGAAGTAAAAGGCACTGTCCCATAAGGCCAACGTAAATTTGATGTTGCTTGAGAGCAACACTGCCAAATAAAGGGTTAAAACAGCTGTTGATCGGAAACGCAGTGTCTCAGACACTGCACCACAGAGTGTCACAGAATAGGAATTTCTATGCTGTCAGCATAACGTACTGTACTTCAGACTGCAAGTGTCATATAACTTTAGCATAATGCTGTTTGTTTACAATTTACATCAAGCATGGGTATAGCATTCGGTTATGGGATGGGGGCACAGTCATGATTTATTACAGTACAAACTCTCAAATGTAGCTTCTGGTCACATCCATTCTCAACATGCTACGGATGCCAAGGATTTTAATTATAAGAGCAATAAAAAAAGTTTTAATACGGTAATAATAATTCGCTTCCATCACTCCTTAGTTCGTCATTTTAGCTTTACTTCCAGCAAATCTCACTTCAGAAAAATATACCATTTTAAAAGCAATCATCCGAATGTACGAAGGGTAGGCCCTACTTGTATTTCGCTCTTAATTTATGAACAATACTAGCACAACAGTTTACAAAAATTTAGGACGACAACATATCAATAATAATAATAATAATAATAATAACTCCGCCATTGCCGGTCCCAAGCCCGGATCCTCATCTTACAAGTGATGAGGGAGGAGGAGGGGGAGGAGTAACAACCTCGTAAAAAAACCTGTGTCCATCTGGCTCCGGATGGTAGCACCCTGTGAGGGCCCCTGACTAGGGTTACGGGTGGAAACCGGTCAACGGTCTCATAGGCGGATGAGGAATTTTTAACTCCCAACGGCAGAGAGAGCGGAGGAACCAAAAATCTATAACTGCAAGCATCTGCACCCAGATTGGGCGGCTTGTGGGCAGCGTCTGTTCCTCATGTTAGAGGCGGCTGTTTCAAGAAAACCTTCTAACGGTAACAACGTTAGTCGTATTCCTGGTAGGTTACGCAAGTAATCTCCCCAACTTTGAAGAATTTCAACAGTTACAATCTTAACGCATGATGGAAATGTCTTTCAATAACGAAACTACCCCAGGTGGCCAATCCACCGTGGGCAACGACGCAAGCAGACCCATGGATTCTGGGGAGTCTGCAACACCATGCAAATCCAACAAGATTAAACCCAGAAAAATCTTCAACATAGCAACTCTCAACATAAACTCCCTTCTCAAAGTGGGAAAACTTAAGCACCTTACAGACCAGTTACACACGGAAGACATACAAATTGTGGCGCTACAAGAAACTCGCTTCACTGATGAAAACACATTTGAATCAAACAAATTCAGAATACTTAAAGGAAAACCTGGAAAAATTGTAATGAAGAAATGCCCTCAGCTTGGCACAGCTTTTGCTGTAAACACAAAAATTCTGAACTCTGTCGAACATTTTTGGTCAACATCATCGAGAACATCTTTCCTCACTTTTCGATGTGCAAATAAAAAATGCACATTAATCAATGTTCACGCTCCCACAAATGACAAAAATAATGCTAAAAATAGGGAAGAAACAGATGAATTCTGGGAAAACCTTAAGGATCGTATATCAGAAATCCCAGAAAACAATGCAAAAATACTTCTAGGAGATTTTAACGCTCAGATTGGAAAAGAGAAGAAATTCCGCGATATTGTCGGCAACTTTCCCGCACACAAACGAACCAACAAAAATGGAGAAAGGTTAATTATGCTCTGTAAGCAGTTTAAACTCAAGCTAATGTCAACACGTTTTAAACATCTTCCCAGAAAACAAAAAAACCTGGGTATCTCCGATAAAGAGTATCGGAGAATTTCGAATAGATCACGTTGCCATCTCCTCCAAATGTGAAAAAGAAATATTGAACACACGTGTCCGAAAATCTCTAAACCTCGACTCCGATCACTATCTCACGAAAATAAAAACTAAACTGATCCCACAAAACAAACAGAAAAGCAGAAACGGTGAATATAAAAACAGAAATAAAATAAATTTTGATCTTACAACCCTGAGAAATTACAACCTGAAGTCCAACTCTAACCTCAAGGATTTTCAGAAAAAACTAAAGACATTCTCCCCTTCACAAAACCTCCAAGAATTTCAGAACAACCTGATTGAGGCAACAGAAACAACCTTTCCAAAAAAGAGCAAACCGAGACACCCGTGGTGGGACACCAGCTGTAATGAAGTTCTGCATGAAAGACTTAAAGCCTGGAAAAAGTGGAACTCACATAAAACTGAAAACAACTTTGATGAATTTAAGCAAGCCAGAAAGAATGCCTCGAAAACTATTCGCAACACCAAGAGACAATATGAAAAACAACAACTGGACTCAATCGAAGAGAATTTCAACACGGCAGCTTGGTACAAAACATTCAACCAGAAACTCCGAGGATACCAGTCCCCTTGCCTAAACCTTATGAGAAATAATAAGACTCTCGCCACCAACAATACTGAAAACTGTGAAATCCTGGCTGAATATTTTGAGACACTCCTAAACTGCCTAACACCCATCCAGACTCTCAGCTTTACGCAGCCAGAAACATTACCAACACATTCAACACCTCCGACACGAGAGGAAATCACAAACATAATCAAAAATCTCAAAAACAGGAAACCATGTGGAGAAGACACAATTACAGCAGAAATGCTCAAGCTTGGGGGAGAAACATCAGTAGAAGCACTACACAAAGAACTTGAACAAGTATGGGAAACCAAGAAAATCCCAAGACACTGGAAAACTGCCCTAATTCACCCTTTGTTTAAAAAAGGTGACAAAAGGGATGTTAACAACTATCGTGGAATATCGCTTCTCCCAGTCCCATACAAAATTCTATCAAAAGCCATGCTCAATCGTGTATCACCAATTATAGAGGGAAAACTTGGAGAATATCAAGCTGGCTTCAGACCAGGAGGATCCTGCGCCGAACAAATTTTTAACCTCAAAACAACAATGAACTATTTGTCTACAAGGAGCAAGAAATATTTCATAACATTCACTGATTTCAAAAAAGCTTATGATTCAGTCAATAGGAACACACTCATCAAAACACTTCGAGAATATGAAATAGATGAAACAACAATCACCATAATCAAAGAAACATTAACAAATTCAACATCAAAAGTAAAATTCCAAGGAGAAATTTCACGGCATTTCGAGGTGAAAACCGGCGTCAGACAAGGAGATGCGCTGTCCCCGGTACTCTTCAACTGTGTTCTGGATAAAGTCATAGCAGAATGGAGAAAACTCACGCAAAAACATGGAGTTGAGAAAGTCCAAATTGGAGGGAAGTGCTACAAAGCCATTGAAACCAACTGTTTTGCCTTCGCTGACGATCTCGCCTGTTTAGCTTACACACAAAAAGACACAATAAAACAAATAGAATTACTGCTGAAAAAGCAGGCTTGCAAATTTCATTTGAAAAGACAGAAATCATTACAAATATCAAAAATCCACCAAAGAAAATAACAACGAAATACGGGAAAATACAGGTATCTAAACATTTTAAATATCTTGGTGAACTAATTCAGCCTGTGGCAAAAGGTCATCCAGCCTGCAGGGCTAGAATACAAAAACTAGAGACAGCAACTCACTACTGCAGACAAATGTATTCAAAAAAATGTATATCCAAAAACATTAAACTCAGACACTACCAGACTGTCATTAGACCGCAGATACTATATGCATCAGAAACACTGGCAAATTTTACATACGCAGAACAGATAGAAAATCGTGAAAGAAGAATTGTGAGGACAATTCTTGGACACAGGAAAATAACAGATGATCAAGGCAAGCCTGTATACAGACTAAAAAGCAACAAAGAAGTGTATACGAAGTGCAGCAAAATTACAGACGAAATTAGAAAAAGAAGATGCTCCTTTTATGCTCACATCATGAGGATGAACCCGAATAGGCTTACAAAACAAATATTTTCGTACATCGCAAATCTAAAAAATAAAAATTTGTGATTTATCAACACAGAAAGAGATCTAAAAGAAATGGACATAGATCAGGAAACAATATTTAACAGAAACCTTTTTAGAAAAAAAACTGAATTCATTCACGGGTTTCGGTGTGAAAATTAAGAAGACTTGTAGAACTAAATGGTCTGAAGAGAGAAAAGCCGCCTTCAGCGTAAGAATGAAAGAAGTGTGGACTGAGAGAAAGAAGACTTCCCAGAAGCGCAAGAAATAACTGTTTTCACGGTCTTTAACGGCCAAATCTGTATAATAATAATAATAATAATAATAACAATAATAATAATATGTCAATGATAAGATTGACTGCTGACAATGCCATCCTCACTGAATGTCAGGAAGAATTACATGGCATGTTCAGTAGAATGAAAAGTCTAATGAGTACAGCACATAAATTTTTAATTTGTGGAAAGTTTGCCGCGCGGAATTAGCCGAGCGGTCTTTTGCACTGCAGTCATGGACTGTGCGGCTGGCCCCGGCGGATGTTCCAGTCCTCCCTCGGGCATGGGTGTGTGTGTTTGTCCTTAGGATAATTTAGGTTAAGTAGTGTGTAAGCTTAGGGACTGATGACCTCAGCAGTTAAGTCCCATAAAATTTCACACACATTTTGAACATTTTGGAAAGTTCCAATGGGACCAAACTGCTAAGGACATCGGTACCTAGCCCTACACACTACTTAATCTAATTTAATCTAACTTACGCTAAGGACAACACTCACAGCCATGCCCGAGGGAGGCCTCGAACCTCCGACGGGGGAAGCAGCGCGAACCGTGACAAGGCGTACACATTGCGCCCAAGTTTTAACTGGGCCACTGCCCATTTTTTAGCCGTTTACGTTCCCGCTTGGGTCGGCCGTCTGAGTTATCGGCAGATTCAGAAAATCACGCGCGGGCTGTCGACCGCGTTTTACTCTTTAACCGCCAAAGCAATATGGCGAAGGCCATTTAATTTTTAGTTTTGTACCTTAGTTTCTGTGTGGTGTCTTTTTTAGCCCTTTCTCCGGGTCCCTGTTTTTATTTGGCTACTCATGTCAGTTGGGACTGATGTATAGTCGTTCTCTAACTCCTCTCTGTCTTCGTGTTCTATAGTTTTCATTTAGGCGCGTATGACCCCAGTTGTTTTTGCACCCTAATGCAAAACGAAACAAATAAACAAACCCCGCGCGGCGCTACAGAATATACACTCATGCTCAAAAATTAAGGATAACGCTGATACATGGTGAAAAAACGCTCTGGTGGGCGGTCTGCGTGTTTAAATCACCTCTGGGTATGACCGTGCGGTGCATTTGACCTGCGGTCGTCGCACGGTGGCGCTGGCAGCAGTCCACATACGCAGAGGTGTGCTGGTGCATGTCAGAGTACGGTGCAGCGAGTAAGTGTGCAGACGTTTTCGGACGTGCTGATGGTGACTGTGTGCTGACAATGGCTCAAAGAACACATATTGATGACGTTATGAGGGGTAGAATACTAGGGCGACTGGAGGCTGGTCAAAAACAGCCGGTCGTAGCACGGGCCCTCCGTGTGCAACATAGTGTGATCTCAAGATTACGGCAACGATTCCAGCAGACAGGAAATGAGTCGAGGCGCTATAGTACTGGACGTCCACAGTGTACAACACCACAAGAAGACCGATATCTCACCATCAGTGCCCGCAGACGAGCACGGAGTACTGCAGGTAGCCTCGCTCGGGACCTTACCGCAGCCACTGGAACAGTTGTCTCCAGACACACAGCCTACAGACGACTGAACAGACACAGTTCATTCCCCCAGAGACATGCAAGGTGCATTCCACTGACCCCTGGTCACAAGAGAGCCCGTAAAGCCTGGTGTCAAGAACACAGTACATGGTCATTGGAGCAGTGGTCCAGGTTATGTTCACGGACGAGTCCCGGTATAGTCTGAACAGTGATTCTCGCCGGTTTTTCATCTGGCATGAACCAGGAACGAGATACCAACCCCTTAATGTCCTTGAAAGGGACCTGTATGGAGGTCGTGGTTTGATAGTGTGGGGTGGGATTATGATTAGCGCACGTACACCCCTTGACAGAGGAACTGCAACAGGTCAGGTGTAACGGGACGTCATTTTGCACCAGTATGTCCGCCTTTTCAGGGGTGCAGTGGGTCCCACCTTCCTCCTGATGGATGATATCGCACGGCCCCACCGAGCTGCCACCGTGGAGGAGTACCTAGAAACAGAAGATATCAGGAGAATGGACTGGCCTGCCTGTTCTCCAGACTTAAACCCCACCGAGCACGTCTGGGATGCTCTCGGTCGACGTATCGCTGCACGTCTTCAAACCCCTACGACACTTCAGGAGCTCCGACAGGCACTGGTGCCAGAATGGGACGCTATACCCCAGCAGCTGCTCGACCACCTGATCCAGAGTATGCCAACCCGTTGTGCGGCCTGTGTACGTATGCACGGTGATCATATCCCATCTTGATGTAGGGGTACATGCGCAGGAAACAGTGGCGTTTTGTAGCACATGTGTTTTGGGACTGTTTTCTCAACTTATCACCAATACCGTGGACTTACAGATCTGTGTCGTGTGTGTTCCCTATGTGCCTACGCCATTAGCGCCAGTTTTTTTGTAGTGCCACGTTGTGTGGCACCACATTCTGCTACTATCCTTAATTTATGAGCATGAGTGTAGACTGAAGTTAAACCAAAGAGAGATAAACTGAAGAATGATGAAAGTAATGAAGAGTTTCAGGAAAAATGTTAGCAAAAACACCAAACTGGAGGGGCCGTGAATAGTATGAAGTCAATGAATTGTGCAACCTTGAAAGCAAAATAACACGTGACAGACAAAGCAAGTAGGACATAAAAAGCAAGTTAGCCCAAGAGAGGGGGCCACTCATGGCCAAAAGAATTCTGCTGGCATCAAACATCGGCCTTAACTCGAGGAATAAATTTCTGAGAATGGACCTATACGTGTCGAGCACAGCGTTGTATGGTAGTGAATCATGTACTGCGGTACAATCTGGGAAAAGGAGAATCGAAGCGTCTGAGACGCGTTTCGCCGGCCGAGATGACCGAGCGGTTCTAGGCGCTACAGTCTGGAACCGTGCGACCGCTACGGTCGCAGGTTCGAATCCTGCCTCGGGCATGGATATGTGTGATGTCCTTAGGTTAGTTAGGTTTAAGTAGTTCTAAGTTCTAGGGGACTGATGACCTTAGAAGTTAAGTCCCATAGTGCTTAGAGCCATTTTTTTGAGACGCGGTTCTACAGAAAGATGTTGAATATCAGGTAAAGTTACGTTCAGATTTGAAGTGAGGAGGTTTTCCGCAGAACTGGCAAGGAGAGGAATATATGGCAAACAATGACAATGATAGGACACCTGCAAAGGCATCAGGAAATAACTTTCATGCCA
Source organism: Schistocerca piceifrons (assembly GCF_021461385.2). Lineage (NCBI taxonomy): Eukaryota > Metazoa > Arthropoda > Insecta > Orthoptera > Acrididae > Schistocerca > Schistocerca piceifrons. Next base: position 78,528,924 of record NC_060148.1, on the reverse strand, counting down.
CTAGAGGGAGCTGTAATGGATAAGAACAGTACGAGAAGTCAGGGAGTGGAATACATCCAACAAATAACGGATGACATGGGTTGCAAAAAAAATGGTTCAAATGGCTCTGAGCACTACGGGACTTAACTGCTGTGGTCATCAGTCCCCTAGAACTTAGAACTACTTAAACCTAACTAACCCAAGGACATCACACACATCCATGCCCGAGGCAGGATTCGAACCTGCGACCGTAGCGGTCACGCGGTTCCAGACTGTTGCGCCCAGAACCGCACGGCCACTCCGACCGGCCATGGATTGCAAGTGCTACTCTGAGATGAAAAGATCAGTGAACGAGAGGAATTTATAGCGGGGTGCATTAAAGCAGTCAGCAGACTCATCACTACCATTCGTAACGTAGGTCACACCAACGGAAAAATGCTTGTATCAAAGCACAAAAAATGCGAATACCTTTGTGTTTATTTAAAAGACTGACTGAAAAGTGGGGTACGCATGCCTCTTTCTACCTTCCTCAGCACCTTTAGAAACTTTCTCAACTATTTTTTCAGGGTGAAAATATACGCAACTCACCTCAAACTCCATGTAACTTACTCACACCCACTAGTCCATCGTTGTACGTCTCTCATACTCATCCACTCACAGCTGCTCTTTCTCACCCACCCATTCATCACAACCTATTGTCATTATCTCTTTATTTCTCTCTGACTGGCTGCAGCTCGTGGTCTTGCGGCAGCGTTCTCGCTTCCCGAGCACGGGGTCCCGGGTTCGATTCCCAGTGGGGCCAGGAATTTTTCCTACCTCTAGACGACTGGGTGTTGTTGTGTCGTTCGTATCATCATCATTTATCCGCGTTACGGTCGGAGGAAGCCAATGGCAAACCCCCTCCACTAGGACCTGGCCATGTACGGCGGTGCGGGTCTCCTGAATCGCCCCATACGCTGCTCAGAGTATGGAACCTCATCATCTCTCTAACTGTCCCTGTCTCCCATGTCACAGCCACAATCCCCTTCGTTCTGTGCTACTACTTACAGTCTGCCTCTTACTGCTGATATCTTATCCCTTCCGTCCTACTGCTACTGTCTTTTCTCACTGTCACTATCTCTCTTTTCATTGTTCTCATTGTCGTACACTCTGTCTCTCACTATCATTGGCTCTCACCCTCTCCCACTTTCTTCTTCTGTTTACTCCTCTCTCACTGCCACTGACTCCTCACTCATTCCCTAGACCTATTCTCTCACTGTTAGCAACGTTCCGCTGTCATTGCGTCCCACTGCTTCTCTTACATGGCCCTTGCCTCCTTCACTCTTTCTATACCACAACCACTGTCTGCTGTTTTCCGGTATTTATTACTTTTCCGTGCCTTGCCCAACGCCACTGTTTCCTTCTCTCAGCGCAAAAAAGCTCTAACATGTTCGAATGCCACAATTTTTGGGAATTTTTTTAAAAAATGCCCAGAAAACTAGAATGAGGGAGCTAGTACCCCACTCTTCAGTTAGTCTTTAAAAGAAGAGTATATCCTCCTCTTTTGAACGCCGATGGGAGCATTTTTCGCCTGGTTCCCTTCTTTTCTTGGTACAGCAGGCATGTCACTCGTATGAATAAAACTTTGTTGTTGTTGCTGTGGTCTTCAGTCCTGAGACTGGTTTGATGCAGCTCTCCATGCTACTCTATCCTGTGCAAGCTTCATCATCTCCCAGTACCTACTGCAACCTACATCCTTCTGAATCTGCTTAGTGTATTCAACATTTTATATCCTCTCTACTTCGACCATCATCAGTTATTTTACTCCCCAAATAGCAAAACTCCTTTACTATTTTGTCTCATTTCCTAATCTAATACCCCCAAGATCACTCGACTTAATTCGACTACATTCCATTATCCTCGTTTTGCTTTTGTTGATGTTCATCTTATATCCTCCTTTCAAGACACTGTCCATTCCGTTCAACTGTTCTTCCAAGTCCTTTGCTGTCTCTGGCAGAATTATAATAAAACTTTATCGGTCAGTAAAGTCTTGGTAGTTTACTTATTTGAACTTTAAGTAACTCAAAACTAATTTTATACTTCTGAATGGATCTTACATGCACAAAAATTTTGTAGGCACAACAAAGGGTTCCGAAACCACCCTGATGATAAAGGAGACACTTCACATCATATTTCTCCGTGATGTGTCATTTTGTAAATTACGTTTCTGCCTCATGCCGGATTTTACTTGCATATTTTACGTATACCAGTAGCGTAACTTTCAGCCTATGTATCTCTGAAGCTGATAACGATATCTGGATAAATTCAAATGGCTCTAAGCACTATGGGACTTAACATCTGAGGTCATCAGTCCCGTAGAACTTAGAACTACTTAAACCTAACTAACCTAAGGACATCACGCATGTCCAGGCCCGAGGCAGGATTCGAACCTGAGACCGCAGGAGCAGCGCGGTTCCGGACTGAAGCGCCTAGAACCGCTCGGCCACAACGACCGGTTTCTGATGATAAAGGCGACACTTCATAGCATATTTCTCCGTGATGCGTCGTTTTGTACACTACGTTTCTGCCTCAGACCGGATTTTACTTGCGTATTTTACGTATACAAGTAGGGTGACTTTCAGCGTGCGTATCTCTGAAACTGATAACGATATCTGGATAGGTTTGAAGTTGTTCGAGATAGGGATCTTAGGAATAGATCATGAAAATTACAGGCATTTGCTGTGCGTTGGTCCGATTCGTTGCGAAAAACGGGAAAAAAATGCTTTGTTTGAGATTTTCTAAGGAACCGCCTATGAACCAACAAAGATTTATGAAAACGGATGCCGCGCGGGATTAGCCGAGCGGTCTTGGGCGCTCCAGTCACGGACTGTGCGGCTGGTCCCGGCGGAGGTTCGAGTCCTCCCTCGGGCATGGGTGTGCGTGTTTGTCCTTAGGATAATTTAGGTTAAGTAGTGTGTAAGCTTAAGGACTGATGACCTTAGCAGTTAAGTCCCATAAGATTTGACACACTTTTCAACATTTTTGAAAACGGAAAGACGGCACTTCTAGGTAACTTCCGAAAGAATATACCGTTAAAATTTGAGAAATCTGCTGCAGTTATCTATTACTTAGATTTCGTCTCATCCCGGATTTTACGTGTTCAGGAGGTACCTTTTGAACCTCCGTATTTCTGAAACGGAAAAATATCAATAAAACAATCATAAAATTATGGCGTATTATGACGGTGACTGTTGTACCACGTACTGCAGCTGTAGAGCGTGCTAACTCGCACAATGGCTCACGCAGCTTTTGTGGGCAGGTGCGTTTCGTCCCAGCAGCCCATCGTCAACGCTCGCTTTCGCGTTTAGCGGCACTGGCGGGATGGCTGTGACGCTTCAGGAGCCGGCGTGTTAGTGCTGTTAATGCTCTGGTACCCAGCTGCATATTTGCACTGCTAACGCGGTAAGTACACAGGCACACGCCGGCACATCTGCGATATTTGGCACCGGCGCTCACTGAGCACACACGAGTCCCCGTGTTCGATTTTTCTTTCAGATTTTTCCCTCATTAGAATGGCAAGCACAATCCAGACGACTAAACTAGGAAAATTCAGCAGCGCCAACCACAGCCTAATATAAACAGAGCGACACCCACAGTACGCATTACCGCTACAGCTATTTACACTACTGGCCATTAAAATTGCTACACCGATAAGAAATGCAGATGATAAACGGGTATTCGTTGGACAGATGTATTATACTAGGACTGATAAGTGATTACATTTTCACGCAATTTGGGTGCATAGATCCTGAGAAATCAGTGCCCAGAACAACCACCTCTGGCTGTAATAACGGCCTTGATACGCCTGGGCACTGAGTCAAACAGAGCTTGGGTGGCGTGTACAGGTACAGCTGCCCATGCAGTTTCGACAAGATACCACAGTTCATCAAGAGTAGTGACTGGCGTATTCTGACGAGCCAGTTGCTCAGCCAGCATTGACCAGACGTTTTCAATTGGTGGGAGATCTGGAGAATGTGCTGGCCAGGGCAGCAGTCGAACATTTTCTGTATCCAGAAAGCCCCGTACAGGACCTACAACATGCGGTCGTGCATTATCCTGCTGAAATGTAGGGTTTCGCAGGGATCGAATGAGAGGTAGAGTCACGGGTCGTAACACATCTGAAATGTAACGTCCACTGTTCAAAGTGCCGTCAATGCGAAGAAGACGTGACCGAGACCTGTAACCGATGGCACCCCATACCATCACGCTGGGTGTTACGCCAGTATGGCGATGACGAATACACGCTTCCAATGTGCGTTCACCGCGATGCCGCCAAACACGGATGCGACCATCATAATGCAGTAAACAGAACCTGGATTCATCCGAAAAAATGACGTTTTGCCATTCGTGCACCCAGGTTCGTCGTCGAGTACGCCATCGCAGGCGCTCCTGTCTGTGATGCAGCGTCAAGGGTAACCGCAGCCACGGTCTCCGAGCTGATAGTCCGTGCTGCTACAAACGTCGTCGAACTGTTCGTGCAGATGGTTGTCGTCTTGCAAACGTCCCCATCTGTTGACTCGGGGATCGAGACGTGGCTGCACGATCCGTTACAGCCGTGCGGATAAGATGCCTGTCATCTCGACTGCTAGTGATACGAGGCCGTTGGGATCCAGCACGGCATTCCGTATTACCCTCCTGAACCCAACGATTCCATATTCTGCTAACAGTCATTGGATCTCGACCAACGCGAGCAGCAATGTCGCGATATGGTAAACCGCAATCGCGATAGGCTACAATCCGACCTTTATAAAGTCGGAAACGTGATGGTACGCATTTCTCCTCCTTACACGAGGCCGTACAACTACGTTTCACCAGGCAACGCCGGTCAACTGCTGTTTGTGTATGAGAAATCGGTTGGAAACTTTCCTCATGTCAGCACGTTGTAGGTGTCGCCACCGGCGACAACCTTGTGTGAATGCTCTGAAAAGCTAATCATTTGCATATCACAGCATCTTCTTCCTGTCGGTTAAATTTCGCGTCAGTAGCACGTCATCTTCGTGGCGCACCAATTTTAATGGCCAGTAGTGTAACTCTAGAGACAGAAAAATGTAACTTCATAACGGCACATTCTACTTTTGTGTGAGAATCATTAGTGGACAGTGCTAACTCTATATTCTTTCGTTAAGCAGGATTAAATTTCTTTTTAATACTTGATATTCCGTGCATCATTTGTACGACATATTGTAATGATGCGCGGCGAGCAGTTTTCCATTCATATTAAGCATTCCTATGTAAATATGGTTACATACCGTCTATTCAGAGGTGTTTTTTTATTTAATCTAGACACTGAGGTGACAAGTGTTAGGGGAGAGCGATATGCACATATACAGATGCCGGTAGTATCGCGTATACAAGGTACAAAACGGCTGCGTTGGCGGATCTGTCATTTCTACCCAGGTTACCCGCATGAAAAGGTTTGCGGAGTGGCTATGTCGTTGGACCGTAGACGATTAAAAAAAATGTTCAAATGTGTTCCCTAGAACTTAGAACTACTTAAACCTAACTAACCTAAGGATATCACACACATCCATGCCCGTGGCAGGATTCGAACCTGCGACCGTAGCAGTCATGCGGCTCCGGACTGAAGCGCCTAGAACCCCTCCGCCACAGCGGCCGGCAATATTAAAAAAAAAAAAAAAATACTTGTCATACAAATAAGCTGACTGTATGGTTTAGCGACAATATATGAATGTATATGCCGTTATGCGGGGAGAAATCCACAAGTTGCGGACGGATGCAGTGTTGTCAAGCCAACCGCGCCGTCTGCCAACAGTGAAAAACAACTCTTCCTGCAGAAATCAGACTCCTATTATGTTTTCTGAAAAAGAGAAGTATTGCTCAGATTTTTTGAAAAAAAAAAAAAAAGTACTGGAGCAGTATTGAAACACGCCGTTTGAATAGGAGTAAGCGATTCTGGACACGGCACAAAAGCCTCATTCATTTCTTTGTAGGGGCAGTACTCGTGACGGGGGAGACGAATATTTATGGTGCCCAAAGCAGCCGCTTGCTTTCCACAATACGTCCCCGCCATTGTCATCTAATCCCGTGCGGCAATGAAAAGCTAATAAAATATGGGAAATATCAGGAGAAATGTCCTTTATCGAGTCGCAGTGTGTGTGCGTGTCTTTTTAAATTAAGTGCACACTAGTCTATACCGCAGAGAAATTTGTTTTCCATTAAATTTTCATCTCACACAGCATCAGTCGGATGGAAGGCTCACCTTTACAGATTTTACAAAAACGATTAAAGCCCCTTAACTCGGTCACGAGGAAAGATGGACATTTTTACTTCTGTGCTGATCGTATTTCTATAACAAACCGGTAATCTCGAGCGTGGATTCGGAGCTACAGCTTACACTACTGGCTCGTTCAACTTCATTGTCGTCGCTAAATTTCAGACTTTGAAGCATCGTTTAGTAATAGACACACAGACTGTTATTTAAGTTACTCTGACAGTTGACTTAGGCTATACGTTACGTAAGGCAAAATCAGAATTTAACTGCACTGTGTAATCCAGTGGTACTCAACCGTCCAATATTGGGCGGGCGGTCATCTTTCACGGTCGACAGTGGGTGACTGGGGTTTTAAAAATATTTCAATTAGGTTTTTGTAAAATCTGGTCAGAGTATTTGGTGTTGAAGTAGTGGTCTTCAGTCCTGAAACTGGTTTGATGCAGCTCTCCATGCTGCTCTATCCTGTGCAAGCTTCTTCATCTCCCATTACCTACTGCAGCCTACATCCTTCTGAATCTGCTTACTGTATTCATCTCTTGGTCTCCCTCTACGATTTTTACCCTCCACGCTGCCCTCCAATACTAAATTGGTGATCCCTTGATGCCTCAGAACATGTCCTACCAACCGATCCCTTCTTCTAGTCAAGTTGTGCCACAAACTTCTCTTCTCCCCAATCCTGTTCAATATTTCCTCATTAGTTATGTGATCTACCCATCTAATCTTCAGCATTCTTCTGTAGCACCACATTTCAAAAGCTTCTATTCTCTTCTTGTCCAAACTATTTATCGTCCATGTTTCACTTCCATACAGGGCTACACTTCATACAAATACTTTCAGAAATGACTTCCTGGCACTTAAATCTACACAAGATGTTAACAAATTTCTCTTCTTCAGAAACTCTTTCCTTGCCATTGCCAGTCTACATTTTGTATCCTCTCTACTTCGACCATCATCAGTTATTTTGCTCCCCAAATAGCAAAACTCATTTACTACTTTAAGTGTCTCATTTCCTAATCTAATTCCCTGAGCATCGCCTAACTTAATTCGACTACAATACCGCCGCGTGGGATTAGCCGAGCGGTCTTGGGCGCTGCAGTCGTGGACTGTGCGGCTGGTCCCGGCGGAGGTTCGATTCCTCCCTCGGGCATGGATGTGTGTGTTTGTACTTAGGATAATTTAGGTTAAGTAGTATGTCAGCTTAGGAACTGATGAACTTTGCAGTTAAGTCCCACAAGATTTCACACACTTTTTTTTCGACTACATTCCATTATCCTCGTTTTGCTAAATGATTACAAAGAGAAATAGTAGTTTTACGGTGCTACCAAAAAAACTCGAGAAGTTCCTCACCGGTTTACTTCAAATTTTTACATGATATTTTATTAAACGCTCGCATGGACAGAGGCTATATCTTTTTAAATATATGTTCTATATGAACATATATGTAATATACAAAAAGGAAACGTTATTGCCAAAAATCTCGAAAAGTTGTCGAGATGTTTACTTCAAATTTTCACGCAATACCCTAATAAAATATGGACAGCCACAAAATACATACTTTTTAAATATACATAGTGTACAAATATACGTAAGATACAAGAAGCAAACGCTGTTGGCAAAAATCTGGAAAATGTCTTGTTCGATGTACTACAATTTTTTTTTCACAGTACTGTAATACTCTCTCTCTCTCTCTCTCTCTCTCTCTCTCTCTCTCCCTCTCTCCCTCTCTCTCTCTAAAAACTGTATAGCTTTCCTGTTAGAACCACAGCGAAAAAAATATTGTACTGTGTTGTGCTGTCCTGTGCTCTGACAATGTTCGCTTCTCTTTCTCGTAGCGAATTTTAACTGCAATATCAGGTCATTTAAACCACAGTCAGATTGTTTCTGCTGTTTACAGGTTGTAATGTATGGATCAAAATAAGGCTAAAAAGTCAAATAAAGTTTTGCCTGAATCTGTTTTACTTCGGATTTATGATGCAGAACGTCATTTGTCGTAGCCGCTGCATCATGGGTCGGTAGTACAGATGCGCAAACTCGTTCATCCTTGGAAACCAGTTCACTGGTGACCGCTCCCTTTTGGGAACCGTTCATTTTTACTCGTTCACCGTTCTTTGTGCTTGGTATATGGTTCTTATGCAAAACTGAAAACTGGTAGCATACGTGATTGAAGATGGAAGGCGCCAAGAGGGTGCACTTGCCTCCCCCTGGAGAACAGAGTTTTTATTCGTAACAGAATTTTCCTGAGTCTGCAAAACGTCTCGTTTAGCCAACTGTAGCGTTATGTGGCTGATGTAAGGTGGGGGACGAAAAACCGGGCCCGAGTACAAAGTGCTCGCCAGTTACGCACCATTTGTTGACCGCTACGAGCAGAATTGATAAACATGTAATAATTCGGCAGTGAAGAAATAACAAATAAGCTAATGCAAACTCCAACTTCGAAACAATAGATGACGATTGGTGGGCGAGAATGAGCAGTCTAGTACTTGGGGCCGATTTTTCGTGCGCCACCCTGTACCACTGAAATAACACTGTAGGAGTTGTCGTATTCTCTTCTTTACAAAATGTGACATAAGACACAGGATTACGAAGCGCGGCCTTCATTCGGTTGTTAAGTCGTTCTGCCTTCCATAACAATGAACAAGCCCTTTTGCCTTGGATCGAAAAAAGACGGAAATAGCCACTCGTGTGTTCCTCGCCGATTTCCTTTGCATGTCTAATAATAAAAAAGTATTGCCTTTTTACAAGTATTTCAAAATGGTTCAAATGGCTCTGAGCACTATGGGACTTAACATCTATGGTCATCAGTCCCCTAGAACTTAGAACTACTTAAACCTAACTAACCTAAGGACAGCACACAACACCCAGCCATCACGAGGCAGAGAAAATCCCTGACCCCGCCGGGAATCGAACCCGGGAACCCGGGCGTGGGAAGCGAGAACGCTACCGCACGACCGCGAGATGCGGGCTAAAAGTATTTCTTCTGCTGTTTATTGAAATAGTGAAGTAAGCTGATACGCCGTTTTGTTACCTGAAAATATGTACGTATTACATACCAGGCAATGTATATGTACTTTACGTAATTATAAAATACATTTTAATTACCGGACGTGGACGCTCAATAGAATACGAAAAAAAACAGAAGTTCAGAGTTAAAAAAGGTTTGAAACAGACCTAGAACGGACGTGCGAAGCGAACGGAACGAACAACTCGATACTGAACTAGGGGGAAGTCGGCAGTGGAACTGCGACGAGCGGCCACCCGAAGAAGGACGAGTCCGGCCGAGAGGGACCGAGACCGAGGCAGAGAGGCGAACGGTACCGAGGCTGGAACGAGACCGGCCGTTTCCCGTTCCCGGGAACTAGAAGTAGAAAACCGCGACCGAAATGAACTATGAAAGACCGATCCTTAGAATTCGTTCATCGCTCGTTCTGTCCATCTTGGTGAACCGTTCCTTTGGACCCGTTAGTTCGCTGACGACCCATCTTTAGTCGGTACATGCTTTCGGCGTGTCGCGTGCGCCTTCATATCGACTGATTTTGCTTTCTCGACCGTGCCCCTGCACATTTGTCGGGAGGCACGAAAGAAACTAGGTGTTGGTGATCCTAATAAATGGGCAGGTCGTCCAGGACCAATACATATAGCCTGCCAGATGTCCGGATTTTAAGCCCCGGAGCCGTCTGAGGGAGTTCGTATATGGATGTTGCAGTTGAGAATGTGGCGAAACTACAGCAGCGAATTAAGAAAGGTTGTGGAACTCTGCAGAATGAGGTGAATGGAGCATGCAACATTCCGTGAGCGGAAAAAAGTAGGGCACGTCACCGTATTCGCCGACACGGACACCATTTTCAAACCGCCTGGGGTACATGTAAAATACATAGTAGAGTTAAATTTCGGATTTTGTGTCTTTTTTTTTGTTTTTTTTTTTCACTTGTGATTCCTACTCTGCTGCGTTAACTCTGAAATAAAGCGGTTTCAGTCAAAACGTTATTTCATATTTCACTCTTATTTTTATGCATAAATTACACCTACCAAGCGTGTACAATTTCTTTTGAATCACCCGGTATATTTTTTCTCCTCATAAAATGGTTCAAATGGCTCTGAGCACTATGGGACTTAACACCTGAGGTCATCAGTCCCGTAGAACTTAGAACTACTTAAACCTAACTAACCTAAGGACATCACACACATCCATGCCCGAGGCGGGATTCGAACCTGCGACCATAGCGGTCGCGCAGTTCCAGACTGAAGCGCCTAGAACCGCTCGGCCACTTCGGCCGGCTTCTCCTCATAATTTTAAACAAAATTTTCAATACACAACAACGTGCTGTTTCGTTTTATTCCTCGCAGATGGTTTTAAATGAGAAAAGGAAAGATGTACAGAGTCCGCCAGAAAAATGTATACAGTCTTTGTCAGGCTCTATCGAGATATCGATATTGTCGTTCACTTTGAGTTACGAGTGTGTTGTAGTGTGGTCTTTGGCTCACCAGATGTTAGTACTTTCATCTCGGTACTGAGAAAACAAGATGGCTGGTGCACGCTTGACGTTCGAGCTACGAAAATATATTGTGAAGTGGTTGATAATGCCGTTGAAGTGCAACGCCAGTGGAGGCGGGAGTCTGAAACAGAACCGCCAGCCCGACTAATAATTAAGCGCATCATTGACAAGTTTGAATTGCGTGGAACGATTTGTGATGTTCACAAAGGAAGATCAGGAAGACAGCGTACAGTTACAAGTGCTGCTTCGTCGGCTCTCGTGTCAGAAACATTTGTTAATTCTCCACGGAAGTGTACCATGCAATGTGAACGTGAAGTGGGGATTAGCAGTACAACCGTACGAAGAATTCTGAAGGTAGCGAAGTTCCACGATTACTGCACACCGTTAATGATGATGACCTTGATCGCCGAATGCAATTTTGCGAATGGTATCAGCAAATGGTAACTGATGACGAACAATTTGTGAAGAAGGAAGTGTGGAGTGACGAGACTTAAGGAAACCCTGAATCGGCATAGCCGGCCGGGGTGGCCGTGCGGTTGTAGGCGCTACAGTGTGGAACCGCGAGACCGCTACGGTCGCTGGTTCGAATCCTGCCTCGGGCATGGATGTGTGTGTTGTCCTTAGGTTAGTTAGGTTTAAGTAGTTCTAAGTTCTAGGGGGCTGATGACCTCACATGTTAAGTCTCATAGTGCTTTAGAGCCATTTGAACCATTTGAAAATTCAGCGTCTGGATGGCTTCGAGGATTCTGTTGTTGATAGGTTCGTTATCAACGTAGCAGATGGCAGTTCGAGAACTGAAACGTATTTCTCGGATTCGTATGAGGAAGCAGCTAAGACATTACCAGACGACTGACTGTAATTAATACCATCAGTGGCTTCAGTTTTCAACAGTACGGTGAAATCCCTGCATCATGCTTTTGCATTCCAGACAGCTCACTCAGAAAAATTACCGTATGTGTAAGTTACTTATTTTCATCACTCTTGTTTGTGATAAGAATACTGTGTCAAGTGAGAAGAGTTTACTGTATGCTTTCGGTCTGGTCACCTAAGAAGCGCGCAGTAGTGCTGGAGTTTCGCCGAATATTATTTCATTCTCTTTAAAAATTAAATGACGTTCGAAGCTATACTGTTTCTCTGCTCGTCTCTTTTTACGTCTTAATTGCAGTTTAGTTGGACCGCTGGCTGCCCAGTGCTGTCCGAGTTTAACGCGCCGGTAAAGCTGATGCCCCGCATTATCGCTCAGTCTATTTGCGTATAACAGAGCATAAAACGTATCCTTATGATCGTACTTGTCTGTACTGTTCACAGCTTGGCTTCCGCTCCACGTGAAACGAAATCTAATGAGATTCTTGCAAACGCGGAAGAACACGTGGCGTAATGTTTACAACAGGTTGATTCTTAATGATGAATACAGAGGTAATGTTGAAACAAAGTGCCCCAAACTGGACCCCTCTCCCCTTTAAAGCGAACCCATTGTTCTTTTGGCGCTCTATTCGCCTGAACTCTGCAAGCAGTACTGTAGGTTTCTATCACAGTCTCCCACTTTTTATCTGTCAGTTGGTCACTGCATGTTTTGACAATGGGAAAAGTTTCTACATTATGCAACATTTTTGCCAGATATGGCCAGACAAGCCTTTCCGCTCATATGTGTTCCTGAGAAGTAACGTGTAAGGTCAATATTTATGACTAAAACGTTTTCTTAAAAATGTATTTGGTTAAAGATGTTAGCCCATAACTGCGTAAACTGGAACCTTTTTCACTTGTTTAAGGGGAGCTGGAGGTGCCTATGCTGCCCATATTAAAATCACTAAGTTTGAGGAACATTTATGAATAAACTACCAAATAGAAAAATTTGATTTTTTTTTTTACATATAGAGTGGTTTGGTACTGCAGTTAGAGGGATTTTGGAGTATCTTTTCTAGTTTCCTTCCAATTATTTTTTTTATTAATGGCCCAAATTTTTTTACAAATAATTGCTGTCTAATTAAACTGAAATGAAACTACTGAACATATTGCCAAATGGCTGTGTTACAATGTAAGTTTGACCACTAGGAGTGCTGTATAAAAATTTCATCTCTCTAGCTTGAGTGGATTTTGAGAAAATGTTCCTTACATTCGAAAAATTCTAATTTACGGGAAATGGCTATCACAGTTTCTCAATACATTCCTGCACTATAGGATGGATTATCAGGGTCTTCTTCTTCATCCTCCAAAAGCTCCCTCTTCTGTCTTCTTTTCTGGCCTGTTGTTCCATCATACTTCATATGCCTTTCTCTTCTTTCTGCTCCTCTTATCCTTTCTCTGTCAGTATTTCTTAGTGCTCGTACAGTGTTCACCCCAGCTGTAAATTCTAATGCCTTCAGAACTTCACACCCCACACTGTTCCCTTGGTTGTAGGTTGCTATTGCATCATAAATGCCAAAGTGCAGTGGTTTTATGCTTACAAACACCCTTTTAGGAATCACTTTCCAAATCAAATTGTTTACGCTATCATTAGGATTCTGCATCTTTCCGTGTAGACATTTGTGTAACAATTGTGGATGTGCTAAGTCATGAAAAATTGGTTTTATTGCATATATTTCTTAGTGCTCGTACAGTGTCACCAACATATTCACCAAATCTGTCACTTTCACCAGTCAGCTTCTTGCTAGAAGATGCCACAGGGCTATGGCCGGCCATGTGTTGCTTAGCAGAAGAACGCACTGTTTCAGTAATTGTAGTATCGCAACTTGGTATTAGTGTTAATTTTCTTTTCCCTACGTTCTTCCTCTTGTTATATACACGGTTACTAAAACGTGGCATCGTAACCAGAACAACGCTTTACACAAGAAGTATAATACTGCCAGCAACAGGCGCAACACTGAACTAATTCGAAACGGTAAACAGCAAAGAGACGATACAATGTAGCCAACCCTTGCCCACTCACTGTATGCGTAACATATGGCGCTGTATGCGTAACAGGCAGAGAGAATCCCAAGCAGTTCGCCAGGAAGTCACGAGAGGGTGTTAGATGCATTCAGCGGCTGCCCATTTCCTCTGCAGGCGTGGGGGAAAATGGTAATAACTCCACTTCTAGGGCGAGTAGAACAGTAATTCAAAGTTTACATTAAGGAGGAATGTTCCAATTAATTTTCGGTAGCAAAAAAATATCGTAATTTTTTGGATTTGACCACCTCCGGCTCCCCTTAAGCAGGACCGCTCACTTTTTGATGTTTAAAGTCTGCTTGTAGTAGTACACATTCTTATTCTCTTCGCATTCTGTTGAAGATTCCAAGAGGACAATGAACGAGGTTGATCAAGGGAAGTTGGGTCTGCCGAAAACGCGTAAAGCTTTTGATGCAATGAAAGTCGATGAGTCCGAAGGTCAGTAAACAGATTTTTGTTCCAAAAATAGTACTTATAAGGTTTTCCAACATGAAGCACATGGGAAGCAGCAAAAACAAAAAAAGAGACCTAGAAATTTTGGTAATGTTCTTGAAGAGGAGCTGGTTTAGTACTGTCTCGGTATGGAAGGTTCTATATTTTGGCTTACTCCTAATTATTAGTGAGCAATGACTGTACAACTGGCAGAGAGAAATAACATGAACAGCCTTTCAAAGACGAAACTGCTGTGAAAAAGGTCAGTTAGTCTTTTCCTTAAACGCTACAAACGTAAACTGTCAGAAAGAAAAGCTACAGGAAAATACTGTGATAGCGCTTTTGGGTTCAGGAAAAAAAAAACACAGAGAGAGAGAGAGAAATTCTATAACTTCCTGGAAGATATTATACACTGACGGAAAAAAAATCACGACACCAAAAAATAATTAGTGTGGCGTAATGAGATTTCAGGAACACAGTACATTTCTCTAGTTAATACGTTTAAGTGATCAACATTGCAAGATCACAAGTTGCTGTAAGCGCGCGATACGCCATTGCAAATGTTAAATGTTGGTATATTAATAACCGGTGTAACCGCCAGAATGTTGAATGCAAGCATACTGACGTGGATGCATTATGTTGTAGAGGTAAAGGATGCCAGTTTGTGGGATAGAGTTCTATACCTGTTGCACTTAGTCGATCACTGCTGGGGCAGTTAATGTTGGTTGTGTATGGCGCTAGAGTTGTCATCGGACGATGTGCCCTATGTGCTCGACAAAAGATTGATTTGGCGATCGAGCAGGCCAGGGCAACCTCTCGACACTCAATACGTGGGCGAGCGCTATCCTGTTGGAAAGTATCCCTTGCAATGGTGCTCAGGAGTCGCAGCACAGCAGGTCGAATCACCAGACTGAGGTATCAAATTTGCAGTCAGGGTGCGTGGAATAACCACTAGACTGCTCCTGCTGTCATACGAAATCGCACTCCAGTCCATAACTCCTGGTTTTTGGACAACGCGGTTGTGGAGATGAAGCAGCGTTTAGTATGATTAATCAATTATTCAGAAACAGTCTCAATCGCATTTATTATTATTATACCGCCAGCCAGTTTCAACCCGACGTAGGGGTCATCTACATCTACATTTAAACTCCGCAAGCCACCCAACGCTGTGTGGCGGAGGGCACTTCACGTGCCACTGTCCTTACCTCCGTTTCCTGTTCCAGTCGCGTACGGTTCGCGGGAAGAACGACTGTCTGAAAGCCTCCGTGCGCGCTCGAGTCTCTCTAATTTTACATTCGTGATCTCCTCGGGAGGTATAAGTAGGGGGAACCAATATATTCGATACCTCATCCAGAAACGCACCCTCTCGAAACCTGGACAGCAAGCTACACTGCGATGCAGAGCGCCTCTCTTGCAGAGTCTCCCACTTCAGTTTGCTAAACATCTCCGTAACGCTATCACGCTTACCAAATAACCCTGTGACGAAACGCGCCGCTCTTCTTTGGATCTTCTCTATCTCCTCTGTCAACCCGATCTGGTACGGATCCCACATTGATGAGCAATAGTCAAGTATAGGTCGAACGAGTGTTTTGTAAGCCACCTCCTTTGTTGATGGACTACATTTTCTCCCAATGAATCACAACGTGGCACCAGCCTTACCAACAATTAATTTTATATGATCATTCCACTTCAAATCGTTCCGCACGCATACTCCCAGATATTTTACAGAAGTAACTGCTACCAGTTTTTGTTCCGCTACCATATAATCACACAATAAAGGATCCTTCTTTCTATGTATTCGCAATACATTACATTTGTCTATGTTTAAGGGTCAGTTGCCACTCGCTGCACCAAGTGGCTATCCGCTGCAGATCTTCCTGCATTTCGCTGCAATTTTCTAATGCTGCAACTTCTCTGTATACTACAGCATCATCCGCGAAAAGCCGCATGGAACTTCCGACATTATCTTCTGGGCGTTTACACTGTGAAATTATAGATATCCGTCAAAAAGACTCCATTACACAACAGCTAAAATTACATAAATTTAAAATATGTTACCCACTGGTCGACAGTTGGTGGTGCCACTCTTGTCTACATTTTTGTCATCAGTCTACTGACTGGTTTGATGCGGCCCGCCACGAATTCCTTTCCTGTGCTAACCTCTTCATCTCAGAGTAGCACTTGCAACCTACGTCCTCAATTATTTGCTTGACGTATTCTAATCTCTGTCTTCCTCTACAGTTTTTGCCCTCTAAAGCTCCCTCTGGTCCCATGGAAGTCATTCCCTCATGTCTTAGCAGATGTCCTATCATCCTGTCCCTTCTCCTTATCAGTGTTTTCCACATATTCCTTTCCTCTCCGATTCTGCGTAGAACCTCCTCATTCCTTACCTTATCAGTCCACCTAATTTTCAACATTCGTCTATAGCACCACATCTCAAATGCTTCGATTCTCTTCTGTTCCGGTTTTCCCACAGTCCATGTTTCACTACCATACAATGCTGTACTCCAGACGTACATCCTCAGAAATTTCTTCCTCAAATTAAGGCCGGTATTTGATATTAGTACACTTCTCTTGGCCAGAAATGCCTTTTTTGCCATAGCGAGTCTGCTTTTGATGTCCTCCTTGCTCCGTTTGTCATTGGTTATTTTACTGCCTAGGTAGCAGAATTCCTTAACTTCATTGACTTCGTGACCATCAATTTTGATGTTAAGTTTCTCGCTGTTCTCATTTCTGCTACTTCTCATTACCTTCGTCTTTCTCCGATTTACTCTCAAACCATACTGTGTACTCATTAGACTGTTCATTCCGTTCAGCAGATCATTTAATTCTTCTTCACTTTCACTCAGGATGGCAATGTCATCAGCGAGTCGTATCATTGATATCCTTTCACCTTGTATTTTAATTCCCTTCCTGAACCTTTCTTTTATTTCCATCATTGCTTCCTCGATGTACAGATTGAAGAGTAGGGGCGAAAGGCTACAGCCTTGTCTTACACCCTTCTTAATACGAGCACTTCGTTCTTGATCGTCCACTCTTATTATTCCCTCTTGGTTGTTGTACATATTGTATATGACCCGTCTCCCCCTATAGCTTACCCCTACTTTTTTTTCAGAATCTCGAACAGCTTGCACCATTTTATATTGTCGAACGCTTTTTCCAGGTCGACAAACCCTATGAAAGTGTCTTGATTTTTCTTTAGCCTTGCTTCCATTATTAGCCGTAACGTCAGAATTGCCTCTCTCGTCCCTTTACTTTTCCTAAAGCCAAACTGATCGTCACCTAGCGCATTCTCAATTTTCTTTTCCATTCTTCTGTATATTATTCTTGTAAGCAGCTTCGATGCATGAGCTGTTAAGCCGATTGTGCGATAATTCTCGCACTTGTCAGCTCTTGCCGTCTTCGGAATTTTGTGGATGATGCTTTTCCGAAAGTCAGATGGTATGTCGCCAGACTCATATATTCTACACACCAACGTGAATAGTCCCCCAATGATTTTAGAAATTCTGATGCAATGTTATCCATCCCTTCTGCCTTATTTGACCGTAAGTCCTCCAAAGCTCTTTTAAATTCCGATTCTAATACTGGATCCCCCATCTCTTCTAAATCGACTCCTGTTTCTTCTTCTATCACATCAGACAAATCTTCACCCTCATAGAGGCTTTCAATGTATTCTTTCCACCTATCTGCTCTCTCCTCTGCATTTAACAGTGGAATTCCCGTTGCACTCTTAATGTTACCACCGTTGCTTTTAATGGCACCAAAAGTTGTTTTGACTTTCCTGTATGCTGAGTCTGTCCTTCCGACAATCATATCTTTTTCGATGTCTTCACATTTTTCCTGCAGCCATTTCTTCTTAGCTTCCCTGCACTTCCTATTTATTTCATTCCTCAGCGACTTGTACTTCTGTATTCCTGATTTTCCCGGAACATGTTTGTACTTCCTCCTTTCATCAATCAACTGAAGTATTTCTTCTGTTACCCATGGTTTCTTCGCAGCTACCTTCTTTGTACCTATGTTTTCCTTCCCAACTTCTGTGATGGCCCTTTTTAGAGATGTCCATTCCTCTTCGACTGTACTGCCTATTGCGCTATTCCTTATTGCTGTATCTATAGCGTTAGAGAACTTCAGACGTAACTCGTCATTCCTTAGTACTTCCGTATCCCACTATTTAACCTAAATTATCCTAAGGACAAACACACACACAGCCATGCCCGAGGGAGGACTCGAACCTCCGCTGGGACTAGCCTCACAGTCCATGGCTGCAGCGCCCTAGACCGCTCGGCTAATCCCGCGCGATGAGATTGTGTCCTAGGAGAAAGTCGTGTGAAGTTAGCACTCCTTTTTTCGTGAAATATAAATTTTTTTCACAATTCTCGTTAGATGTGCCGTAGTTCTAGAGTTCTTTGCACAAAATTTCAATAGTTCTCCAGAATGTAACGAAAAAAACAACAATACTCGAAAAATTTTTCGTATCGAAAACATTCTTTGTCAATTTCCGCATAATGTAAATAAGTACAAGAGTTCTGAGCACAGTTCTGAACAGAACCGTGCGACGGCGTCCCTGTCCAGGTAATCTGCTAAATGACCCGGTCTCACATAGACGTTGGTACACAGCAGCAAAGGTCGTATGAAGCGGGATACTGCGATTAGGATGTTGTTGTTGACAAACCCGCTGTGCAGCTCGTCCGTTGTGGTGCGCTACGTACTACGCGCCAACCATATCAGTGTACTCACTCCAGGGGTATCGCTCCATTAGTAAACAGACACAATGCACTACTACAATGGTGGACAGAAGATGCCTACAACTGAAGAGCGTAATACGGCCTCCACCGGTTTAAATAATCCTCATAGGAAGAAATGACATTAGGAAAAAATATTTGTTTTTATGTCCCCTACAACCTCCCAGAGTTTGTCGGTTTAAATACTTTTCACCCTGTATAGTGGTCGTAGGATCCAGGACGTGCTGGGCTCCACTAAGGACAAGGTGGACGCATTACACACTGCAGGCGTGTACGAGGGGGAATGCAAACGTGGAGAGGCATACATCGGCGATTTTTGGACAACGTGGTTGTGGAGATAAAGCAGCGATTAGTATGATTAATCAATTATTCAACAACAGTTCTCAATCGCGTTTATTATTATTATACCGCCAACCGGTTTCAACCCGACGTAGGGGTCATCTGGGCGTTTACACTGTGAAATTACAGATATCCGTCAGAAAGACTCCGTTATACAGCAGTTAAACTTACGTAAATTTAAAATATGTTACCCACTGGTCGACTACTGGTGGTGTCACTCCTGTCTACATAACGGCAGGAAACTATGCGAGACTAACCCTTCGTATGGGCTTAAACAGCGTGCTGAGATCACGTGAGTAGACTGAAACAGCCCCAGCGGCGATCAACCGCATTTAACACAGTATTATATGTAATTACTAGGTCTCCTTGGTTTAACATAAATTTAAGTGACAGCAAATAACAGAAAACGGAACCATTCCATTTAAAAAGAGTTACAATTATAGTGTTAACATATGTTTCGTAGTTAACTCGTAAAATTCGTAAAGGTATATTACCTTATGTGCTATTACATAAAGTAAAACAATTTGTGACACACAAAAACTGGTGTCGTCTGGTATTATAATATATCTGTTCGCACATTTACGTAGAAAACATTTGAGTCAATTTACTAAAACGGCTAATATGGAAGGACTACAGAGCCCTCTACTCCTTGTGGTAAGTACGCCGTTGCCATGGATTACAAAGCGTGTATCAGGAGCCCTCTAGTCTATGTAGCGAGGACGCCGTCGTCATGGTAGCAGCTGGTGTGTTCGTATGGTATTATCTTTGTCCTGGGCACGGCGTCCATTGCCGTGGTAGCGGTATGTCAAGCGTAACGAGTAGCGCCAGCGTCCACTGATGTATACGTAATTGTGGCGGTGGTTCGCGTCCAAACACTAGCAAATTTTTTTCCCTAACATTCGTGTTTTCATTAGGTTCTGATACTTTATTGTTAGTTTAATATACACTCCTGGAAATTGAAGTAAGAACACCGTGAATTCATTGTCCCAGGAAGGGGAAACTTTATTGACACATTCCTGGGGTCAGATACATCACATGATCACACTGACAGAACCACAGGCACATAGACACAGGCAACAGAGCATGCACAATGTCGGCACTAGTACAGTGTATATCCACCTTTCGCAGCAATGCAGGCTGCTGTTCTCCCATGGAGACGATCGTAGAGATGCTGGATGTAGTCCTGTGGAACGGCTTGCCATGCCATTTCCACCTGGCGCCTCAGTTGGACCAGCGTTCGTGCTGGACGTGCAGACCGCGTGAGACGACGCTTCATCCAGTCCCAAACATGCTCAATGGGGGACAGATCCGGAGATCTTGCTGGCCAGGGTAGTTGACTTACACCTTCTAGAGCACGTTGGGTGGCACGGGATACATGCGGACGTGCATTGTCCTGTTGGAACAGCAAGTTCCCTTGCCGGTCTAGGAATGGTAGAACGATGGGTTCGATGACGGTTTGGATGTACCGTGCACTATTCAGTGTCCCCTCGACGATCACCAGTGGTGTACGGCCAGTGTAGGAGATCGCTCCCCACACCATGATGCCGGGTGTTGGCCCTGTGTGCCTCGGTCGTATGCAGTCCCGATTATGGCGCTCACCTGCACGGCGCCAATCACGCATACGACCATCATTAGCACCAAGGCAGAAGCGACTCTCATCGCTGAAGACGACACGTCTCCATTCGTCCCTCCATTCACGCCTGTCGCGACACCACTGGAGGCGGGCTGCACGATGTTGGGGCGTGAGCGGAAGACGGCCTAACGGTGTGCGGGACCGTAGCCCAGCTTCATGGAGACGGTTGCGAATGGTCCTCGCCGATACCCCAGGAGCAACAGTGTCCCTAATTTGCTGGGAAGTGGCGGTGCGGTCCCCTACGGCACTGCGTAGGATCCTACGGTCTTGGCGTGCATCCGTGCGTCGCTGCGGTCCGGTCCCAGGTCGACGGGCACGTGCACCTTCCGCCGACCACTGGCGACAACATCGATGTACTGTGGAGACCTCACGCCCCACGTGTTGAGCAATTCGGCGGTACGTCCACCCGGCCTCCCGCATGCCCACTATACGCCCTCGCTCAAAGTCCGTCAACTGCACATACGGTTCACGTCCACGCTGTCGCGGCATGCTACCAGTGTTAAAGACTGCGATGGAGCTCCGTATGCCACGGTAAACTGGCTGACACTGACGGCGGCGGTGCACAAATGCTGCGCAGCTAGCGCCATTCGACGGCCAACACCGCGGTTCCTGGTGTGTCCGCTGTGCCGTGCATGTGATCATTGCTTGTACAGCCCTCTCGCAGTGTCCGGAGCAAGTATGGTGGGTCTGACACAGCGGTGTCAATGTGTTCTTTTTTCCATTTCCAGGAGTGTAAGTATAGGCTATAATATTTGATGTTATGTAAATATAAGTTCACCTTTTTTGGGATAAATTCTAGTGTCCGATACCACCCGTAGGCTTTGATGAATGACGTCATACGTAAGGCAAAGATGCTGCAATCGACAATCTATGAATTGAACGGATCACACTCTTAAACAAACGAATGTAGCATGCAATAAAATAATACATTTAACGCTACTATTATTTACACGCGAATTTCATTTAAACGAGTTGAAGATGACTTAAATAAACAAGAACACGAGAGCAGTTAAGAGTGCATATATTATATTTTCCACATGTACTGCAAAAACGATCTAAATAATAAACGGTCGAATAGATGGAATCGGCAACTAGAAGCAACCTGTGTAGGTCATTTCTAGTTTCCGACTCCAATATTACTGTTTGTTGCACAAAAACCTTATAACATATCAGAAACGTGCCTAAAAAGTGATCTTGTTAGTGAACTACAGAATTCGACTATACTTTCAAAAAATTAAAATCTTTACACACATTACTGTACACGCAAAGAAATGAAACGCAAAAATGACCAAACCTTGCAACCGATAACTATACTACACGAAAGTCACATCAGCTGCAGTAGCTCCAAATAACACTCAGTAAAATTGATACACCTGGAGTGACAGTAAAAATAGGAGAAGTGTAGCAGAAACATCGAAAAGGAAAACAGAAAAGTGGCTACATAAAAAGAAACTTACCGCAAATGAACTTCCAAAGCAGTCAAAGATCGAGGCTGACAAGAAAGAAATAAGAACATAACAAGAAATAATAATGTTGGAAGGTCAAACTGTAACGAAAGAAGCAAAATCCAGAATAACTAATGAAAAAAATAATAAGAAACGCAAACTGCCAGGCACGAACGAGGTACCACCCAAATCAGTTCTTCCCCACCACCCGCCCTCAATCAGACGCAAAATTTTAAAATTGTAAAAAAAAATGAAAAACGAGTCAATAACGTAAACCCTCCGGGAATGACACAGCAATACCACTCGGCCCACCATTGTAACCAGAAAATATTAAAACGACAGAAACCTCCCTTCAGAGAAACCAAAAAAGTAGCACTGGCATAATACAGTAACACAAACACTCATCCATAACGAACAGATTCAAAAATGAAGACCTTATAAATCAAGACTACTTATAAATCACCACTACTTTCATTAACAAAAGATGCCGCAAAAAAATTACGAGATGAAAACAAAACAACCTACATCCTATTTTTAATATACGCGCGAAACGAGGAAATCCAGAGAAATCATTTAATGTTCATCGACAGCAATCTGCGACACAAACAAAATAACATCACACATTACGTCATTGGTCAAAGCCGACGGGTGGTATCGGACACTAGAATTGACCCCTTTTTTGAGGGGTGACTTTGTTCGATAGGCTTAATTTACAGGACAGCTTGCGCTAGTTGTATAAAGATACTTTGCTCCTTTTTCTTTTACACTTCGTAATTCACATGTTGCAAAGATTCTGCTACTGGGTAGGAACAGTGATCAAGTAAGACTAACATTTTTACTAAAATGTGGGAATGATGAAATAATGTTTATCTTATTCGGAGAAGTATTACAAATTTGTACGGCACTGTTTGTAGTGGAACTTTTATTAGCCTGTGTCCTCATTGATTGGACATGGTACTTTCCTTTTCGTGGACGATGGAGGAAATGTGCGTTTTAATACAGCTATCGTGGGAATTTTACGCGCGCCCGTTGAGTAAGGTCGGTATTACACTATCAAATTTCTTTGTCAAAGATTTGATCAAAGATGTGATCAAATATTCCGTCAAATATATTTGACAAAGATCTTTGACGTAGCGCTAGAAGGGGTCATCAAATTTTTCGTCCAAGTTCAAGATGGCTGACAACAACTTGTTATTTAACCGCAGCAGTTCTACGTACTCCAATTGCATTGTGTGCACATGCGGAAAAGAAGTGGGGGGAAAAAATGGAACCATACATACGAGGTTGACAGTCTTAAATTCCTGGGATTACAACTTGATAATAAATTCAGTTGGGAGGAGCACACCACAGAACTGCAGAAGCGCCTTAACAAATCTGTATTTGCAATTCGAGTGTTAATAGCAGACATAGGCAACATAAAAATGAAACAGCTTGCATACTTTGCCTACTTTCATTCCATAATGTCATATGGGATAATATTTTGGGGTAAATCTTCAAGTCAAACAAAAGTTTTCAGAGTCCTAAAGGGTGTAATACGTATTATTTGTGGAGTAAATTCTCGGACGTCCTGCAGAAACCTCTTCAAAGAACTGGGTATACTAACTATTGCCTCTCAGTACATTCACTCCTTAATGAAATTTGTCCTAAATAATATATCTCTTTTTCCAACAAACAACTCAGTTCATACATACAATACCAGGAACAAAAATGATCTGTACAAGGACTTAAAAGCACTTACTTCGGTTCAAAAAGGGGTCCATTACTCAGGAACACTCATCTTCAATAATTTGCCAGCAAACATAAAAAATTTAGTTACAAATAAAGATCAGTTTAAAAGAAGCCTGAAAGACTTACTAGTGGGCAACTCATTGTACTCCATTGACGAAATTTTTAATAGAAACAAATGATGTATTTATTCATACTATTAGTATTGTTATTTCAGCTTTAAAAAATTGACATGTTCCACATCCACGAGGATCTCCTCAGCACGGATTTATGGAACGAAAAACTAATCTAATCTGGGTGAAGCCGTGGGTTTTACGACGACACGATAAAAGCATTCAACAAAACTTGTTACGTGAGCTTACAGTGGATGACGTCAAGTCGTACATCAATTACTTAAGAATGGATGAGCATACATTCCTGTATGTGCTCAATGAAGTGTATCCTCATATCACAAAGCACAATATTCACTTAAGAACTGCTACATCTTCAGAAGACAGGCTCACTATAACACTCCGATTCCTTGCTACAGGAGAGGGTTATGTTAGGTTAGGTTAGGTCAGGTCAGGTCAGGTCTCCAACCTTCTTAATCTATTTTTGTATTGAGGGTGCCTCACGTTGTAAAGCGCCTCATCAGCTTCATACATCTCTATTAATTTTGTAGTTGTCGGCACACACCAATTGTATTTACCGGCAATGGTTATAAAAACACTACAGACGAGACAACGCTACAGCGATGCTAGCGCTCCATGTGGTAACATGTCACATTGCAGTGAGCAGAAGACAACCGACTTCTTTGATCAAATCTACAGCGAGGCCCTAGATTTGATCAAATATTGGACGACATTTGACAAAGTCCCTATTACACCATCAAATATCTTTGACAAAGATATTGGACAAAGGTATTGGACAAAGAAATTTGATAGTGTAATACCGTCCTAAACAGTGTGATTTACGAACAAGAAACATCCCTCAACTGCCGCTGGAGTGCGTTGCGACCGCGTACACCACGTGGGACCCACGTACCGTGTGCACGAGTCGCATCGTTCCTGAGCGTTCAGCAGCACGTCGAACTTGGCACGCTCAACGTTAAGTTTCGACAGCACGGTCCGTGTGCCGACGGTTTAACGTCGGCACGCTCAACGTGGTATGTGGTGGTAAATAGGAAATTCGAAACGAATCAACGGCGGCACGCGATTCGTTTGGCAGACACTCCACTATGTTTAGGCTGCGCAACAGTGGACACTGATGGACATCGTTTAGCATGTAGCGGGGCGACTCCGGTGTGGCGCTTGGCACAGACGGATATTGGCGTTCCTGTTACGCTCCGCCCCTCACACAATTTCATCAGACACACCTTCCACCCCCTCCCCCCAAGAATCTTATTTTCCGGTCCAAAAAACCAATGCAGTGACATGGGTACGGGGAATGCTTGTGGGTTACGTGTATAACGAATCGGAAAAGGACAAAATGGATTTTTGGCATTTTCTCCTGGATGGACACACGAAGCTGCAACAGCATAAGAAATATAGGCAAGACTTCGCTAGTTACCTGCGACTTACATTTACCGACCCGCCGGCCAGATGGGGTGTGACAGGTGAGAGATGAGATAGACGAAGAGGCCGAGATAGATATCGATCACCCTTACGCACCCTTAGTTAATTTCGAGAAGACGAACCAGTCTTACACCAACGTCTGAATAACGAGTCGATAGATGGCTCTCTTGCTCTGTCGAACGTCGGGTCGTGAGCAGGTGTCGCCTCCCGACACGAATTTCATTTCATTGCTAGAGGGGCATGTTTCTTTTGTATTTGTACTATCCGCGATGTCTTCATGTCTCTTTCATTTGGACATTTTCAGTAAAAAAAAAAGTTGGTAGAGCATTTGCCCGCGGCAGGCAAAGGTCCCGAGTTCGAGTCTCGGTCCGACACACAGTTTTAATCTGCCAGGAAGTTTCATATCAGCGCACACTCCGCTGCAGAGTGAAAATCTCATTCTGTCCACAGTACTGCTGTCTATCGCTGTTAACGTACTGCTAAGACTGTCGGAAAACCCTAGACAGAAACAAGCTATACTGAGTCCGAACATAGTGACAAACAGTAAGTGGCCATGGCTGTTGTCAAAAGCAGGAGCCGCGCGGGGTATCCGTGCGGTCTCGGGCGCCTTGCCACGGTTCGCGCGGCTTCCCCCGTCGGAGCTTCGAGTCCTCCCTCGCGCATGAGTGTGAGTGTTGTCGTTAGCGTAAGTTAGTTTTAACATCTTCATCTTTTGTAGTCCTGTCTTCCTCAGTTGCGTGTAATATTACGGTATATTGATAATTTTTACTTATGGACCGTCTGACAGCAACTGAATAAAACACAATTTTAGTGCCATACGCGTTTCGCCTTTATTTTCTGCAAGGCATCATCAGTGGCCTGGAATATGTACGTATGTTAGCTATTTAATTCACATTTTTGTCACTGTGCCTATAGGTTATAAACAGTTCTGGTGGTTGGTATTTCCTATTAAGCAGTAACGTTTTGAACTGTACTTACAGGTTGCGTGGACAATTTACATTCTGGAACTTTCGTTTGTGTCGCACAGCTCCTTCTTGGTGCTCCCTTTTTTTCCGTCAGTGTATTACAGCCGCTTTGAAAGTTTTCTCTGGTTTAGCCTTGGAACACTAAACGGGAGAAAATGTATGTTCAGAAGTCGTCCAGGAGAAGTGTTTCAAATTAGATTTGAAACTTTCTTCCCTAACTGTCAGGCATTTTACTTCACTGGGCAGGTGATCAAAATTATTTGTTGCTGCGTGGTGAACTCCTCTCTGAGACACTCACAGCTTCAACAATGGGTAATAAAGGTACGGGTTTGGAAATCTTGGTTTAATATCTTTCTCCAAGTTTGCGTAGTGGTATTTTGATTGTTTTTAGAAGCGGTCGAATTTTGGATTGGTTCAAATGGCTCTGAGCACTATGGGACTTGACTTCTGAGGTCATCACTCCACTAGAACTTAAACCTAACTAACCTAAGGACATCATACACATCCATGCCCGAGGCAGGATTCGAACCTGCGACCGTAGCGGACGCGCGGTTCCAGACTGTAGCGCCTAGAACCGCTCGGTCACCTAGGGAAACATTTTTCAAACTCGCTAAGCGTTAGGTTTTTTGATTTTTTTCATAACAACATTTAATTATATTTTCTACGAGTAAAAGATAGGGCAACGGCCTTGCCGCAGTGGATACACCGGTTCCCGTGAGACCACCAAAGTTAAGCGCTGCCGCGCGTGGCCGGCGGTTGGAGGGGTGACCATCCAGCTGCCATGCGCTGTTGCCATTTTTCAGGTTGCACTCAGCCTCGTGATGCCAACTGAGGAGCTACTCGACCGAATAGTAGCGGCTCCGGTCACAGAAAACCATCATATCGACCGGGAGACCGGTGTGCTGACCCCACGCCCCTCCTATCCGCATCCTCCACTGAGGATGACACGGCGGTCGGATGGTCCCGGTAGGCCACTCGTGGCCTGACGACGGAGTGCTAAATGATAAATGGTGCATAACATTACAAATATTATGTCCTTCTAAAATACAAGTTCTCAGAATTTTCTGCTTTTAAAAAAATCAAAAACAAAAGGGATGTCCGCGTTTGGGCACTCTCCTTTACGTTACCTCGGGGAACACACTACGTTATTCCAACTCCCGTTATGGCGTTTATTTTGCGGATATCAGTTTCCGGTGAGGAGTGCATGTCCACCATTTTGATGACGCCAAACGTCGAACGACGTGCGTGGCATGTCTATTCTGTGTCGGTAGACGGAAATTTTTCAGTCGGGAGTGCTTGTGTCCGTAGGAGGGGGGGGGGGGGGGGGGGGGGCGAGTCACGTGTACCGGCTAAACACCGTCAGACGGGAGTTCTATGGATTTGTATTGTCTCGAGACGGCAGACTGCTGAAGTCAGACACGAATAATGGATGGCTTCCGCGACGAATAATGCACCGTCGCGCTTTTTACATTTCAAACAGCCGGCCAGTCGAAACAAAACAATAGATGGGGAGAGAGACACAAATTTAATTGTTTAATGCTCCGCGCATCGATCGAGTATCCCATCGATTGCCGGTATGCGGCCACTTTGTACAAGGCTCGGGGAATAACAAAACACAATTGCGGCGTAGGATTTTTAACAGCAAAAAATAGCTAAAATTCAACTACACTTCAAGGTGCGATGAAAGCTCTCACATTCTCTAAAGATTTTGCAACTCAGTTAGCTTGCATTTTAACCATAGTAGCCCGCAGATCCCATAAACAAAAAACCTGTGCCCAGTGATTGAAAAAAAAAAAAACGGCGTAAGTTTGAGTATGACTCCGCTACTGAGGGCGCCGTACGAATTTTGTTACATACGAGGTGTGATCAAAAAGTAACGCGATTTTTTCTTTTAATTTCGCAGCCTTTACATGCCCGATTTTCAAAGCTTGTTTTTATCTTATTAGTGAACACGTTCCTGATGTATGTTTGCATAATCGGCTATTCTGAATATTCACACTACTAGGCATTAAAATTGCTACACCACGAAGAAGACGTGCTACAGACGCGAAATTTAATCGACAGGAAGAAGATGCTGTAGTATGCACATGATTAGCTTTTCAGAGCATTCACACAATGTTGGCGCCGGTGGCATCCACAACGGGCTGACATGAAAACAGTTTCCAACCGATTTCTCGTACACAAACAGCAGCTGACGGGCGTTGCCTGGTGAAACGTTGTTGTGATGCCTCGTGTAAGAAGGAGAAATGCGTACCATCATGTTTCCGACTTTCGTAAAGCTCGGATTGTAGCCTATCGCGATTGCAGTTTATCGTATCGCGACATTGCTGCTTGCGTTGGTCGATATCCGATGACTGTCAGCAGAATATGGAATCGGTGGGTTCAGGAGGGTAATACGGAACGCAGTGCTGGATCCCAACGGCCTCGTATCACTAGCAGTCGAGATGACAGGCATCTTATCCGCACGGTTGTAACGGACCGTGCAGCCACGTCTCGATCCCTGATGCAACAGATGGGGACGTTTGCAAGACGACAACCATCTACACGAACAGTTCGACGACGTTTGCAGCAGCATGGACTATCAGCTCGGAGACCACGGCTGCGGTTACCCTTGACGCTGCATCACAGACAGGAGCGCCTAGGATGGTGTACTCGACGACGAACCTGGGTGCACGAATGGCAAAACGTCATTTTTTCGGATGAATCCAGGTTCTGTTTACAGCATCGCGATGGTCGCATCCGTGCTTGGCGACATCATGGTGAACGCACATTGGAAGCGTGTATTCGGCATCGCCATACTGGCGTATCACCCGGCGTGATTGTACGGGGTGCCATTGGTTACACGTCTCGGTCACCTCTTGTTCTCATTGACGGCACTTTGAACAGTGGACGTTACTTTTCAGATGTGTTACGACACGTGGCTCTACCCTTCATTCGATTCCTGCAAAACCCTACATTTCAGCAGGATAATGAACGACCGCATGTTGCAGGTCCTGTTCGGGCCTTTCTGGACACAGAAAATGTTTGACTGCTGCCCTGGCCAGCACATTCTCCAGATCTCTCAGCAACTGGAAACGTCTGGTCAATGCTGGCTGAGCAACTGGCTCGTCGCAATACGCCAGTCACTACTCTATCGTGTTGAAGCTGCATGGGCAGCTGTACCTGTAGGCGCCATTCGAGCTCTGTTGACTCAATGCCCAGGCGTATCGAGGCCGTTATTACGGCCAGAGGTGGTTGTTCTGGGTACTGATTTCTCAGAATCTATGCACCCAAATTGCGTGAAAATGTAATCACATGTCAGTTCTAGTATAATATATTTGTCCAGTGAATACCCGTTTATCATCTGCATTTCTTCTTGGTGTAGCAGTTTTAATGGCCAGTAGTGTATCTGTTTTGTGATGTAGGATAATATCCCATGTATCACACACCTCAGCCATTCGTCCTGGTAGTTCCTCGTATGCGAGTAATTGACGAAAACAAAATTAGCAGTTTTGTGTGACACTAAATATTGATAAATAAGGGGTGTGACGTAGTACGATTGTGTGATGTGATGAATCCGAAAACAGCTTCCCGTGGAAGAGGATATGGGTTTGAATATCGTCAGATGCAATGACCTATTTTTCTGTTTTTAAATCTTTAACTAAATGACTTTGATCATCATTTTTATTCAGTTGATTGATTTAAATGCAGTTTTGTAATTCCGTTCCTTCGTCACATAATTTTGATCGTAACATCAACTTCTTCATTTGCTCCCTCTTTCCTTCCTGTCATTCTTTCTCCGCTTGAAATTTTTGTTCATGAGATCTTAATTAATTTTATGTATTAATTTCGATTTAATTTGTTTCGTTTTATCGCCCCGTTTTTTCATCCACATGATTGCGTTCATTGTGTCTATTTCTGATTTTGCTTGAATTTGGTATTACTTATAAATCCGTCTTTCATTTAAATTTTCATCTGTGTTACTTCATCGATAATGCAACAGATATTTGGGTTATGTTTTAAATGTTTGTATGACTATTACTGTGCAAAACAATGCACATCTGAAAAAAATAAATTTTTCACACCATTGTACAAACGCAACTTGATTATATCATATTTTGTTTTTTAACTTATTGATCGGTATTTTCAAATAATTGAAGATTATAATAGATGAATATAATTAAATTCGTATTCACGAAACTTCCGATTGGAAAAAGAACGATACAAAGAAAAAGAAACAAATGAAAAAGTTCATATAGTGGTTAAAATGATGTGGCAAAGGAATAGAAATAAAAAATTACATTAAATTAATTGAATAAAAATAATGATCGAAGCAATCTCGATACAGATTTATAAATAAAAGTTCGTGCACGTGACGACATTCGAACCCGCAGCTTCCTACATATGAAGCTGTTATCCTATCCATTACACAATGCAGCTAGTTTACAAAGTGTAACTTTGTGCTGTGTCGAAAACGCACGGGTTACGCTCGGCCTTACTAGTGCTGAGCATCCTACACGATAACATAATACACTAATGGCCATTAAAATTGCTACACCACAAAGATGACGTGCTACAGACGCGATATTGAACCGACAGGAAGAAGATGCTGTGATATGCAAATGATTACCTTTTCAGAGCATTCATACAAGGTTGGCGCCGGTGGCGACACCTACAACGTGCTGACACGAGAAAAGTTTCCAACCGATTCCTCATACACAAACAGCAGTTGACCGGCGTTGCCTGGTGAAACGTTGTTGTGATGCCTCGTGTAAGGAGGAGAAATGCATACCATCACGTTTCCGACTTTGAAAAAGGTCGGATTGTAGCCTATCCGGATTGCGCTTTATTATCGCGACATTGCTGCTCGCGTTGGTCGAGACCCCTTTGACTGTTAGCAGAATATGGAATCGGTGGGTTCAGGAGGGTAATACGGAATGCCGTGCTGGATCCCAACGGCCTCGTATCACTAGCAGTCGAGATGACAGGCATCTTATCCGAATGGCTGTAACGGATCGTGCAGCCTCGTATCGATCCCTGAGTCAACAGATGGGGACGTTTGCAAGACAACAACCATCTGCACGAACAGTTCGACGACGTTTGCAGCAGCACGGACTATCAGCTCGGAGACCGTGGCTGCGGTTACCCTTGACGCTGCATCACAGGAGCGCCTGCGATGGTGTACTCGACGACGAACTTGGGTGCACGAATGGCTAAACGTCATTTTTTCGGATGAATGCCGGTTCTGTTTACAGCATCAAGATGATCGCATCCGTGTTTGGCGGCATCGCGGTGAACGCTCATTGGAAGCGTGTATTCGTTATTGCCATATTGGCGTATCACATGGCGTGATGGTATGGGGTGCCATTGGTTACACGTCTCGGTCACCTCTTGTTCGCATTGACGGCACTTTGAACAGTGGACGCTACATTTCAGATGTGTTACGACCCGTGGCTCTACCCTTCATTCGATGCTTGCGATACCCTATATTTCAGCAGGATAATGCACGACCGCATGTTGCAGGTCCTGTACTGGCCTTTCTGGATAAAAAAATTTTCAGCTGCTGCCCTGGCCAGCACATTCTCCAGGTCTCTCACCAACTGGAAACGTCTGGTAAATGGTGGCCGAGCAACTGACGCGTCACAATACGCCAGTCACTACTCTCGACGAACTGTGGAATCGTGTTGAAGCTGTATGGGCAGCTGTACCTGTACACGTCATCCGAGCTCTGTTTCACTGAATGCCCAGGACTATCAAGACCTTTATTACGGCCAGAGGTGGTTGTTCTGGGTACTGATTTCTCAGAATCTATGCACCCAAATTGCGTGAAAATGTAATCACATGTCAGTTCTAGTATAATATATTTGTCCAATGAATACCCGTTTATCATCTGCATTTCTTCTTGGTGTAGCAATTTTAATGGCCAGTAGTGTAGTTTGTTATTGACAGTCGAAAAGGTTTTAAGTGTTTTAGAGTGTTCGGCGAATATTTAGTTCTGAGAAAGATGGCTCAAAGAATTGGCATTAAATTTCGCCTGATAACTGGAATAAATTGCAGCAGCGCATTCGAAATGTTAGCGACTGTCGCTTTAGGTCAATCTACTATAAGTGAGATAAAAGTTCACGATTTGTTCAAACCTTTCAAACAGGGTTAAGAAGATGTTGAAAATTTCGACCGCCCAGGGAATACCAATTAATGACGATAATGCAGAATAATGAAGACAATGGTTCCGGAAAACGGCCGAATCGCCATCAGAGACATTGCTGATGATGTCTCCATATCCTTTGCCTCATACCAAGCAATATTTTTTCGATGTTCTGAGCGTGAAACATGCAGCATCAAAGTTTGTTCCGAAACTGTACAATTTCGACCAAGAACGACGTCGCGTAGACGTCGCACTGGAATTGCTGGGTGAAACAAACAACGACGCAGAGCTTCCAAACAAGGTTAGAATAATTATTTTCTGCCGAGGTGGCTATGTTTGTGAACCGTGACCGTATGGGATAATTATTTATTTCTAGTGACTGGTAGCAGAAACGAGAAATAAATAATTAAAGGTTAGAATCGGTGGTGAAACACGGGCGATACGGGTACGACATCGAACGAAAGGACCCATCGTTCCGGTGGAGACTGCATGAAGAGCCAAGATCGAAAAAATTTCGGCAAGTACGATCAAATGTGAAGGTTCTTCTCACTGTATTCTTCGATTGCTTATGGTAGTACCGTCAATTAGGAATACTAGCTGGAAGTTACGCGCCGTTTGCGTGAAGCAATCCGCAAAAACGACCAGAACTGTGGCAAAACTACTCGTGAAAATTGCATCACGCTAATTCTCCCGCACATACGTCAGCGCCTGTTCGTGGATTTTTGGCAAAAAACAAAACTGTTATTTTGCTCTAGGCAGGCGTGGACCCTAGCGACTTTTCCCGCTACTGAGCCTGAAGACAACCACGAAAGGACGTTGTTTAGAAACCACCGATGAGATAAAAACAGAAGCGGCTAAGGAGCTCAATACCATAACTAAAGTGAGTTGCAGAGAGTGGAGAAACCACTACCAGAAGTGTAGCTGAGGGGGGTTGCTTTGAAGGGGGACGAAGTCGATGTTGAATAAATCAAGATTCTTTAAGAAAAAACAAAAATTCCCGTCATTTTTTGATCACATGTCGTACGAATATAGTTCATCTATACCAGGTGTAGAGTGTGAAACCGGAATTTGGTTGCAATAATTACAAGTCTGTTGTTTGAAACTAATAAACAACATTTTACTCAAAATAATCCCCATCGCTATTTATACATTTCTCCCACCGGAGAGGTGGGCTATCAATGCCACGTAAAAAAAAGTTCTTTTTCTGATGTGAACCAGTCAGCGAGCCATTTTCGTACATTTTCATACGAAGGTTCAGCGAGAGCGTGTCCCAATGATGCAAGCAGATTATAATCGGACGGAGCCAAGTCTGGAGAATAAACCGTATGGCCTAGTATTTCCCAACTGAACGCCTCGATAGTCTCCTTGACCCGTTTTGCTGTTTATGGTATGGGAGTGATATGGAATCCCTGATGTCTAGATACGACTTTGACAGGTGAGAAGTACGTAAGCATCCTGTCTGATCACCTACATTGATTCGTATCCATTGTGCATTCCGACGGACTTGGGCTATTCCAGCAGGACAATGCGACACCCCACAGTTCCGCACTGTCGCCTGATAAACAAAGTAAGAGCCTACGGAATATCAGACCAGCTGTGTGGCTGGATTGAAGAGTTTTTAACAAACAGAACACAGCATATTGTTATCAATGGAGAGACGTCTACAGACGTTAAAGTAACCTCTGGCGTGCCACAGGGGAGTGTTATGGGACCATTGCTTTTCACAGTATATATAAATGACCAAGTAAATAGTGTCGGAAGTTCCATGCGGCTTTTCGCGGATGATGCTTTAGCATACAGAGAAGTTGCAGCATTAGAAAATTGCAGCGAAATGCAGGAAGATCTGCAGCGGATAGGCACTTGGTGCAGGGAGTGGCAACTGACCCTTAGCATAAACAAATGTAATGTATTTCGAATACATGGAAAGAAGGATCCTTTGTTGTATGATTATATGATAGCGGAACAAAACGTGGTAGCAGTTACTTCTGTAAAATATCTGGGAGTATGCGTGCGGAACGATTTGAAGTGGAATGATCATATAAAATTAATTGTTGGTAAGGCTGGTGCCAGGTTGAGATTCATTGGGAGAAAATGTAGTCCATCAACAAAAGAGGTGGCTTACAAAACACTCGTTCGACCTATACTTGAGTATTGCTCATCATTGTGGGATCCGTACCAGATCGAGTTGACGGAGGAGATAGAGAAGATCCAAAGAAGAGCGGCGCGTTTCGTCACAGGGTTATTTGGTAAGCGTGATAGCGTTGCGGAGATGTTTAGCAAACTCGAGTGGCAGACTCTGCAAGAGAGGCGCTCTGCATCGCGGTGTAGCTTGCTGTCCAGGTTTCGAGAGGGTGCGTTTCTGGATGAGGTATCGAATATATTGCTTCCCCCTACTTATATCTCTCGAGGAGATCACGAATGTAAAATTAGGGAGATTCGAGCGCGCACGGAGGCTTTCCGGCAGTCGTTCTTGCCGCGAACCGTACGCGACTGGAACAGGAAATGGAGGTAATGAGAACGGCACGTAAAGTGCCCTCCGCCACACACCGTTGGGTGGCTTGCTGAGTACAAATGTAGATGTAGATGCAGACACACGTCCCGAGTTGCTACAGAGCGGCTCCAGGAACACTCTTCTGAGTTTAAACACTTCCGCCAGCCACCAAACTCCCCGGACATGAACGTTACTCACTTGTGAGCAAATCTGGGATGCCTTGCAATTTGCTGTTCAGAAGAGACCTCCGCGCCCTCGTGGACAGCCATGTAGGATTGCCGGCCGGTGTGGCCGAGCGGTTCTAGGCGCTTCAGTCTGGAACCGCTCGACCCCTACGGTCGCAGCTTCGAATCCTGCCTCGGGCATGGATGTGTGTGATGTCCTTAGGTTAGCTAGGTTTAAGTAGTTCTAAGTTCTAGGGGACTGATGACCTCAGATGTTAAGTCCCAGAGCCATTTGAACCCTGCAGCATTCATGGTGTCAGTTCCCTCCAGCACTACTTCTGACATTAGTCGAGTCCATGCCACGTCGTGTTGCGGCACTTCTGCGCGCTGGCGGGGGCCCTACACGATATTAGCTAGGTGTACCAGTTTCCTTGCCTGTTCCGCGTATTTTCTCCCCTTGTTCTACCTGCTAGTTTCCTCACAAAGTTCACTCGTGTTCGTACCGTCTTAGATGCGTTGCCAAGGTGTTTAAGGCATTTTTCTTTAAGTTTTCCGCCGCGCGGGTTTAGCCGAGCGGTCTAAGGCGTTGCAGTCATGGACTGTGCGGCTGGTCCCGGCGGAGGTTCGAGTCCTCCCTCGGGCATGGGTGTGTGTGTTTGTCCTTAGGATAATTTAGGTTAAGTAGTGTGTAAGCTTAGGGACTGATGATCTTAGCAGTTAAGCCCCATAAGATTTCACACACATTTGAACATTTTTTTAAAAAAGTTTTCCTCGCATATCCAACATCTCTGACATTTTAAAACCGACAATGTTCTGGGGGTAACTAGACGACACATTCATAGTTTGGCCCCACGGCGATGGTAAACTGATCAAGTTTCTTGAACACTTAAAGTCCATTCACAAAAATATCAAATTTGGAATGGATCGGAAAAATAATGGTTGTCTATCATTCTGGGTATGTTAGTTCGACGAAAGTTTCCGGATGTATCATTCGACAAAAGGAAGGTACGCTTTCAGGACACAGCATTCACCGTAAGCTCACCAATGCCGACTTATACTTCCAAGCATTTATCTGTTACCATACTTCGCGAAATATGAGTGTACTTAAAACGTTAGTACATGGGACTCTTGTAATGCCCGACCCCGACCGCCCCCACAGAGTACATTTGGAAGAACGGTAGTCTGAATAAAAACAGCTTCAGTCACAATTTTTTCGTGTTATATTAAATTATACGATGCTTTTCGTATCCTGTGGGTCCATCTTCATGTGCAGATCGTCTAATAGATAACTTACATTTGTACTCCAATGAGGTGAAATGCATATTTCTGTTATAAGAAAGTTAGATGTTAGGTTCCGTATATCGTGAATAGAGTGTATAAATGTGTGAGAAACAGTGGGAAAAACTGTGAAAAACATACTAAGCCAACAAGGAAGAACATTTTTAACTTTTGAAGTTGATTAATTCATTCTTTCGTCGTACATCACATCACTCAATCCACACATTTGTAAACAGCTGTTTAAAAACAGATGTAATGTATTCTCACGATATCAAAGACGAAGTTTATGATATAGTGTCAGAGATCTGAGTTGCAAGTAGTTGATATATGCAAGGAACATATTTAATATAAGTCCTTAAAATTATCAAAATAACTACAGCTAAGGATATCTGTTTGTCCATTTAACATGCATTAAGGCGTTTTGATTTTATGGAGGTATATTACCAACTGTTCTAAAAGAAATATACCCCCACAAAATCAAAAAACCTGAGTCTATGTTAAATAGACAAACAGATTTCGATGGCCATAATTATTTTAGTAATTTTAAAAAGCTATTTTAAATTTGGTCCTTGCAAATTTCAACTATTTACTTCAGATCTTCGATCACGTGACAATAAACGGCATCTGTTAAGTGTTTTTAAACAGTTGTAAACAAATAAGCGCCTTGAGTGATGTGATTTGCGACGACAGAATGAATTAACCAATGAATGCTGACCTCAAAAGGTTAAAAACGTTCTTCCTCGTTTGTTCGGAATGTTTTTCACCGTTGTTTGTAACGTTTCTCACATATCGACACACTCGATTCACAATACATCATCATCATCAGTTATCTGCTATGTTAGCAGGTCCTTTGCCTCTCCATTTTCTGTGATCCATTGCTTCCTTCTTAAGGCTGCTGTATGTTGTACCGTCCATCATGTCATCCAGTATCTGGAATTCCTTCCTTCCTCGCTTCCTTTTCCCTTCTACATAACCTTCTAAATCTGTTTTTATCAGTCCGTCATTCTTTCTTAATATATGCCCAATCCAATTTCTTTTTCCTCTCTTTATTACATCTAGTAACTGCCTTTTCTCTCCCACTCTTCTCAGTACCTCTTCATTTCTTACTCTGTCCATCCAACTTATTCTTTCCATCTTCCGCCATGTCCAGATCTCAAAAGCCTCCAGCCTTTCTCTGTCTTTTTTCCTCATAGTCCATGTTTCAGCGCCATATAGAAGAACACTCCATACAAGACATTTTATGAGTCTCTTTCTGAGTTCTCTGTCCAGACCGCTGCAGAAGATTCTCCTTTTCTTATAAAACGCCTCTTTTTCCGTTGCTATCTTTGTTTTAATTTCTGTGGTGCACTTCCAGTCGGTGTCTATCCTGCTTCCAAGATACTTAAAATTTTGCACCTGTTCTAGTGTTTCTCCATTCAGCACAATTTTTATTTCCTTATTTCCTCCTATTGCCAATACTTTTGTTTTATTTGTGTTAATTTTCATTCCATATTTTTTCCGTTAGTTGCAATGGTCTCAATGGTGTCCACCAAATCATGTAATTCTTTTTCCCCTGTGGCTAGAAGGACCATGTCATCAGCAAATCTCAAACACCCTACTCTTCTTCCTCCAATTTCTACTCCTTTGTCATCTAATGAACATTGGTCAATCATATTTTCCAAGTACAGGTTGAAAAGAGTAGGTGATAGACAGCATCCCTGTCATACTCCTTTCCCTAGTCTGATCCAGTTTGTACTTTCTCCTCTCACTTTAACTGAAATTTTTTGATTAAGATATAGCTCTTTTATACTCTTCTGGTTTTCCAGTCCACTCTCTTCTCCCTCATAATAGTCGCCAGCTTGTCCCAAACCACACTGTCAAATGCCTTTTCTAAATCGATGAAGCACATATATAGGTCTCTTCCTTTTTCAATAAACCTTTCTCCCAAGATTCGTAGGAGCCCTATTGCATCTCTGGTGCCCGTATTCCGTCTAAAGCCAAACTGCTCCTCGCCGAGATTCTCCTCTATTACTTTTTCAAGTCTTTTATTAATTATTCTTAACATCACTTTGGCTGCATGTGAAATGAGGCTGATTGTCCTGTGCTCGCTGCATTTCTTGGTTCCTTGTTTTTTCGGTAATGGAATCATTACTGTTGTCAAAAAGTCCTCAGGCCATTCACCACTGTCATATATTTTATTACATAACATCAATATTTCTCTTATTCCATTGTGGTTCAAGCATTTTAGTATTTCTCCCAGTATTGTATCTGTACCTACTGCTTTACCATTTTTCGTTGCAGTTATGCCAGACATTACTTCTTCCATTATGATGGTTGGGCCTTCCTTTCTGGTCATCATTTACACTGTTGAGTAATTCAAGTTCCACAGTTTCTGGTTTGCTATTTGTGTCATATAGCTCTTTTATATATTCTTCCCATCTCTGGAGGACATCGTCACGATCTTTGTACACTACCTCTTCGTCTTTACTCAAAATTTCCATAGTAGCACTACCTGCTCTGTTTTGTTCCCATGTCATAGTCTTTACTCTGTTGTATAGTAAGTCGCATCTTCCGTTCCTGTCCAGTTCTTCAATTTCATCACATTCCTCTTTTAGCCATTTTTTCCTAGCCTGCTCTGTTTCTCTTCGCAGTTTGTTATTTAACCGTCGGTATATCTTTCTTGCATCTTCAGTGTTCTTGTTTTTCAATTTTCTTCTCTCCTCCATCTTGGAAATCATTTCTTGTGTGACCCATGGTTTTTTTGACCTTTTCCCTTTTACATATCCTATATTTTGCTGTCCTGCTTTAATGATTCCTTCTTTCAGCATATTCCAGTACTCGTTGGCATTATCAGGTGCTTCTTTGTCTCGTAATGTGTTTAGAAAGTCCCGAGACAGCATTTCTGTAATTTGTTCTTTGCTGGACCTTATCTTCTCTAAATCCCACTTCTTCACCATGGTCGCCTTTTTCAGTTTTTTCATTCTTATTTCTATTTCTGCCATAAGTAAGTTGTGGTCACTATTAATATCTGCACCTGGTAATGTGTGCACCTTCTTGATTCCATTCCTGTATCTTTCTTCTACCAGTATAAAATCGATTTGGTTTCTATATTTATCCCCTGGTGATTTCCAAGTGTAGAGCCTCCTCTTATGGTTCTTGAACCATGTGTTTGCCGCTATCAGCTGCCTTTCCCTGCAGAAGTCAATTAACCATTCACCTCTGTCATTTCTCTTTCCAAGACCATGACTGCCCACTATGTTTCCCTCTTTCCCTTCTCCCACAATGGCGTTCCAGTCTCCCATTACTATTTTGCAGTATTTTTTATTTTCGTCCATTATTCTCTCTATTACATTGTGCGTTTTCTCTACAATTTGGTCATCATGTTCTGAAGTTGGCATATACACCTGGGCAATCAGTAAATCTTTTTGTGCTCCTTTCAGCCTTACACCAATAACCCGATCATTTGCATAGTCTACATATTCCACACATTTAGCCAATTCCTTTGTCATAATCATTCCTACTCCATTAATTCCTTTTACTTCTCCTCCTGAGTAGTAGAATACATATTCAACTGACTGCAACTCTCCATGTCCATTCCATCTTACCTCAGCAACTCCTACGAGGTCCATATGATTCTTTTCCATCTCTCTTTTAAGATTTTCTAGTTTTCCTGCTTGTAGCAGAGTTCTGACATTCCAGGTACCAATTCTCGTTTTGATTTTTTGCCTCGTTTCAAGGTCCCCCCCGGAGATCCGAATGGGGGACTATTTTACCTCCGGACACTGATTTAACATGAGAGGAAGCCATTTTTTGTGCATAAAATGGAGACTGCATTATGCAGGGAAGATAATCTGCGGTGGTATTCCGTTGCCTTCCGCAGTTCTGGAGGCCGCCCCTACCATAGGATACAGACGCCTTTTGCAGCCGCCCGCTCCGGGTCAGACGCTGCATGAGAAGTATAGGTTGGAAAATGAAAGTCCCCTAGCCCTCGAAACCTAATAGCGTCAGGGTCGGAAAAGAACAAGAGCTGGCCGAGGGTGGCCAGATAGGAAAGATAAGAGTGAGGAGCCTGGCATAAGTAAGTGGAAGCAATGCCAGGACTCAGCTCGGGGCCCCGTGGTCGCCAGCCACGTACCACTAGGTGTGACTCCCTGAGGGAATTCACAATACACGGAACCTAATATCTAACTTTCTCATAGCAGCAAACTGCATTTCACCTCACCGCGATTTGCGCTTCAAGGTGGACCGACAGGGTAGGAAAGCATCGTGTAATTTAATAAACGACGAAAAAATCGTGATTGAAGGCGTTTTTATTCAGACTACTAGTGTACTGAATACAGTCACGTTCAGCGCTGCAAATATGGATAAAAAATATTCCTTAAGAATGAATATACAGAACATAAGACCTCTACAGACAAAAACGCCAGACGAACCAAAAGAGAGCAAGAAGGACCAGGTCTTAAGACTACGGATTTTCTACCGTGTGTTGGAAATAGACTGCAGAGCCAAAGAAACTGGTACACCAGCCTAATATCGTGTAGGGCTCCAGCGAGCAAGCAGAAATGCCTCAACAGGACGTGGCATGGACTCGACTAATGTCTGAAGTAGTGATGGAGGGAACTGATACCATGAACCCTGCAGGTCTGTCGATGAATCCGTGAGAATACGAGGGGGCGGAGATCTCTTCTGAATAGCAAGGCATCTCAGATATGCTCAATAACCTTCATGTCTGGGCAGTTTGGTAGCCAGCGGAAGTGTTTAAAGTCAGAAGATGTGCCTCGAGCCACTCTGTAGCAATTCTGGACGTGTGGGCTGTCGCACTGCTCTCCTGGAATTGTCCATGACCGTCGGAATGCACAATGGACACGAATGGACGCAGGTGATCAGACAGGATGCTTACGTACGTGTCACCTGTAAGAGTCGTCTCTAGACATATCAGGGGTCCCATATCACTCCAACTGCGCACACCCCACACCATTACACAGCCTCCACAAGCTTCAACAATCCCCTGCAATCCCCTGCTGACAATGGTTCAAAAAAAAAAAAAATGGCTCTGAGCACTATGGGACTTAACATCTCAGGTCATCAGTCCCCTAGAACTTAGAACTACTTAAACCTAACTAACCTAAGGACATCACACACATCCATGCCCGAGGCAAGATTCGAACCTGCGACGTAGCGGTCGCGCGGTTCCAGACTTTAGCGCCTAGAACCGCTAGGCCACACTGGCCGGCAAATAATTAAAAACATGGGGTATTTATTCTCTCAATATAAAGTGGTCGAGGTATAATTGGGCTAACTAAATAAAATAGTAATGAAAGTCTAAAAAAGCAATTTATTTCACGAAGGCTACAGAACACTGATTTTCTGTCTGCAGAAGACACATTTCATACCATCTTCTGTTCCACATGTAACAAATTATATTGTAGGCATTTGCCAGGGTACACTTCCGACTTCTGACACAAAATGTCTACTAAACACAATTCTGATACTGTTTGCTGCCAAGCCTCCTCCTGTAGTATTATCCCCTGACAAATCTTCCAGGCCTGTGATTGTCGTTGTATCCTCAACAATATATCCGCGCCTGTTACGTAAGTGGTTGTGCAATACGACGCAAGCATTGACAATGAGCACTGCAAAATGTGGCTGCACATTGATAGGCCGGTGGAACACGCGCCATTTATTACTAAGAATGCCAAATTCACATTCCACATATCTTCGTGCTCTGCACAATCGACAGTTAAATATTATTTTCTCAACTGTTAAGTCTTTTCCCCCAGAGGGTCTCAATAGGTGTTTCCAAACGCTTAGTCTCCAACAAAAAAGTATGGTATTGTAGGACTCTCCGTCCCTGAAATAGGTTGTTCCACGGGTAAAGGTTGAGAACCACTTTCTATTGATTTCCACAATTTGGACCTCTTAAATATTGATGCGTCACATTCTTTACCAGAGCTCCCTACATCAACGTAAACAAATCTGCACTTTGCGTCTGCTACAGCCATAAACCCAATAGAAAACTAATCTTTGTAATTGTAGTACATTGATCCCGAGTCAAACGGACAAGTCAGTCTTATACGCTTACCGTCGACAGCGCCAAGACAGTGTGGGAAAGTAGTGATACTTTCAAAGTCAGAAGCGATTCACATCCAGGTATCACGTTGGAATACACTGTTCTCGCCTTACTGACCAAATATCTGCACACACTTCTTCAACAATTGTTCTAGCCGTTGAAATTCCAACTGATGTGTCACCGCCAGACACCACACTTGCTTGCTAGGTGGTAGCCTTTAAATCGGCCGCGGTCCGTTAGTATACGTCGGACCCGCGTGTCGCCACTGTCAGTGATTGCAGACCGAGCGCCGCCATACGGCAGGTCTAGAGAGACTCCCTAGCACTCGCCCCAGTTGTACAGCCGACTTTGCTAGCGATGGTTCACTGACTACATACGCTCTCATTTGCAGAGACGACAGTTTAGCATAGCCTTCAGCTACGTCATTTGCTACGACCTAGCAAGGCGCCATATTCAGTTACTATTCTGAACAGACAATATTGAATCATGTACCGTCAAGAGCGACGTTCATCACTAATGGATTAAAATTGAGTATCAAACTAATTTCGTCCGTTTTCTGAATTCTCATTCCTTGTCATGTTGCAGACCTCAGGTCAATATAGTCCTTCCCTCCTCACGCCAGCCTGCGTGAGCTAAAACGCGTGCATTTCGGCCCCCACTAGTAACACTGTGTTGGCTCTTCTGCCAACACAAAACCAACCCTGCAGCTATAGTGCAAATCTGTAAACGTACAGCTACTCTCCAAGTATCTAAAAAAAAATTGAACATTAATTATTACGTAACTCAACAATATTAAAGAAAGTTTTCATAAAGAGCCTCAGTTAATACATTTGTACTTATGCAGGCAAGGAAGTAATCCGAAGGTGGACCAACCTCCGCGACTGTTTCGCAAAATCGAAAAAAAAATGAGAAAGCTACCAAACAAAGTGGATCTGGGGCCAAAAAACGTAAGAAATACCTGTTTTAAGACCAACTTCAATTTTTAAACTAGATCTACACCTAAAAGGATACGGTAGACAGTCTGGGACCCAGAAATTGGGCCAGGAGCACTTGACGAAGACAGTGAGCCTGAAGGTGCCGGTGCTAAAACTCCGATTTCTACTAACGTAAACCAGCCATACAGTCTTACAGGAGGAAGAAGACATCAGAAACAAGGCGAGGTTGAGGTGAAAATACTCAAAGCTCTGGAACCTAAATCGCCTTGCAGTCAATATGGCCTTCCTTCAGAGTTTAATGCCTCATTCAAAGAACTATTCTAACAGTGAATTCCTTCAGTTTCAAATGGGAGTGTCAAATGTAATTGATAACATAAACCAAACGAAGCAAACAGTTCCTCATCCTCAATCAAGATACTCCTCTTCCATGCCATCTTATCCACCATTCCCTCGCCATCTTATCCGCCATTCCCTCCAAAAAAATGGTTCAAATGGCTCTGAGCACTATGGGACTTAACATCTGTGGTCATCAGTCCCCTAGAACTCAGAACTAGTTAAACCTAACTAACCTAAGGACATCACACACATCCATGCCCGAGGCAGGATTCGAAGGTGCGACTGTAGCAGTCGCGCGGTTCCGGACTGAGCGCCTGAACCGCTAGACCACCGCGGCCGGCCCATTCCCTCCGACGCCGATACAGTATCCATAATGCGGATTAGATCAGCATCTACTGGACATGATGGCATCACTATCCAGATGGTAAAACTTATTATTGATCAACTACTGCCCTCTATAACAGACATTTTCAACGACTCATTAATCACAAGTGTTTTCCCTGAGGCCTGGAAACTGGGACAAATTAAGCCACTGCCTAAAAAGGACATCGCCACAGCACCCTCTGACTACCGCCCCATCTGCCTTCTTCCTGCACTATCAAAGGCCTTAGAATATATAGTCCATGACCAGCTCACCAACTACCTAACTACTAACAACCTACTAGACGAATACCAATCAGGTTTCCGTAAACATCGAAGCACAACATCCGCACTGATAAAGGTGACAGATGACCTGAAACTTGCCATGAACA
The DNA here is from genome assembly GCF_021461385.2 of Schistocerca piceifrons. Classification (NCBI taxonomy): domain Eukaryota; kingdom Metazoa; phylum Arthropoda; class Insecta; order Orthoptera; family Acrididae; genus Schistocerca; species Schistocerca piceifrons. Next base: position 78,484,293 of record NC_060148.1, on the reverse strand, counting down.
GACAAGAAGCGACTATCATTTGCTTCTTAGATTTCAGCAAAGCATTTGATACTGTCGACTTCGACATCTTACTAGCCAAACTTAGCGGTCTAAATTTCTCACCAAGTGCAGTGCAATGGTTTCGCTCATACATGACGTCTCGTCAGCAACGCGTCCTGTCCGGGAATATAAAATCACAATGGCGGCAGGTAGTGTCAGGCGTTCCCCAAGGTTCAGTACTAGGTCCCATACTCTTCTCTCTGTATGTCAATCATGTGTCATCGGTTCTGACTTATTGCAAATATCATATGTATGCTGATGACCTTCAGTTGTATCTAAGTGCGGAACCAAACAATCTGAAGAAAGCTATTGAAAACTTCAATACTGATCTCGATGCACTATCAAAATGGGCACAGGACTTAGGACTAAAACTAAACCCATCTAAAACCCAAGCGGTACTTATTGGTCACTCTAAGCTCATTAGCCCAAAACATCGGGAATCCGTACCATCTCTTATCCTAAATGGAACAAATATTAACTTCTCTCCCTCAGCAAAGAGTTTGGGAGTAATAATAGATGAAAATCTAAATTGGACAGAGCACGTAACTGCAGTGTGCAAAAAAGCATCAGCATCCCTTCATGTCCTACAAAAATATAAAAAACTCTTCCCTTTCGATCTGAAAAAGAAATTAGTACAAACGCTTATATTCCCAATCATTGATTACAGCGATATTCTCCTACAAGGCCTCTCTCAGGAAAACTCGCGACGTCTGGAACTGGTCATGAACGCCTGTGTCCGATATATCTGTGACATTCGACTTTTTGATCACATTTCACCAGCATATGCAAAATTGTTCTGGCTGCGTGCAGACAAACGCAGAGACTTCCATACACTCTGTCTCATCTACTGCCTTATAAATGTACACTGTCCCTCATATCTCTCCTCGTCCTTAACGCTTATGTCTGAACAACACTGCAGAAACACACGTTCCCATCATAATAAAATCCTCTCTGTTCCACTGCATCGCTCAGTCGCCTTCTCCAAGTCCTTTACAGTAGCGGGAACCCGACTCTGGAATAACCTCCCTCGGTATGTTAGAGAACTTAAAAACATGTCTAGCTTCAAAAAACAGTTAATGACGTATCTACTTAAGCAACAGTAATGCTTTCCTTTGTACACAAATGCACTTCACCTCATTACTTCCCTCTTTCCCCCTCCTTAAGTCTCCCTCCCCCAAAACTCGCTATACTAGTAAACATCTACCTTACACACCAAGATATTAATGTACATCTGCACAAATCTTCATTACTATTGCCAATTTTTCTCATGTTTATCATTATTATTTAATTTTTTTTACTGTTACTATTATTACTTTTATCATAATTTGTATGTATAGCACCTGTCGTAAAAATACTGCCAGTACTTACTTTATTAGGTCTTAGTCATTATTCTTTATTCATATTGTGACTAGAGTAATCTAATTTTCTTATTTAAAGTATTGTCATGATGTAACTCTGATGTGTGAAATGCTGCATGTCTGAAACACTGGTCCGATGTAAGAGAGGGCCTGATGGCCCTAATCTGATCAGGTTAAATAAATAAATAAATAAATAAATAACGCAATGACTTGTTCACGATCCAAAATAAGAACTGTACCAGGTCACACTTTGAAGGGAACTGATGTTCTTGTTTAACGTTTAAAAATCGTTCAGTGTGAAAATCAGCCGACTACGATTTAAACCTGTACGGTTTTTTCCGGTACGGGCGAAATCCTGTAATGTGCAAGCAGCCTTAGAGAGGTGGAAAAGACACACTTCGTTTCAGGAAAATTAGGTCTAAGTCGCTATACCTTAAAGTATCCATAGTGTTTAGCTAGACCGTTAGTTACATGCTCTTCACGTTCTCTAGGTATTCTCTGTGGTACGAAATTGCAAAACCATCTTGTAAGTAGGCTTCTGAGCACTATGAGACTTAACATCTGAGGTCATCAGTCCCCTAGAACTTAGAACTACTTAAACCTAACTAACCTAAGGACATCACACAACACCCATTGTAAGTAGGCTGTTTAGGTTTTTATATTGGTAACGCCACGTAGCGCTCTGTATGAAAATCGCTGAATGTGCTGTGTGCAGTCTGTGACTGGATTGCATTGTTGGAATATTCGCTATTGTAGTGTTGGGCAATTGGTTGTGAACAGCGCGTAGCGTTGTGCAGTTTGAGGTGAGCCGCCAGCAGTGGTGGATGTGGGGAGAGAGAGTTTTGAGAGCGGATGATCTGCACGTGTGTCCATCAGAGACAGTAAATTTGTAAGACTGGATGTCATGAACTGATATATATATATTATGACTTCTGAACACTATTAAGGTAAATACATTGTTTGTTCTCTATCAAAATCTTTCATTTGCTAACTATGCCTATCAATAATTAGTGCCTTCAGTAGTTTGAATCTTTTATTTAGCTGGCAGTAGTGGCGCTCGCTGCATTGCAGTAGTTCGAGTAACGAAGATTTTTGTGAGGTAAGGTATAGGTTATTGTTAGTCAGGGCCATTCTTTTGTAGGGATTATTGAAAGTCAGATTGCGTTGCGCTACAAAATATTGTGTATCAGTTTCGTGTTGATCAGAATGAGTAAAGAGAGTAATGTCTCAGTACGTTCAGTTTTGCTCAGCTGTTTGAAAATCAAACAGCGTTGAGGTTAAAAAAAAAAAAAAAGTTCAAATGTGTGTGAAATCTTATGGGACTTAACTGCTAAGTTCATCAGTCCCTAAGCTTACACACTACTTAACCTAAATTATCCTAAGGACAAACACAAACACCCATGCCCGAGGGAGGACTCGAACCTCTGCCGGGACCAGCCGCACAGTCCATGACTGCAGCGCCTTAGACTGCATAGAGGTTTATCAGAACAGTAATTCATGAATTTTTCAAACGGGATGTTTCAATCTGTATACTGAAATTTCCGGCCCATGCGCCTATATTAGTATGTTGATAGAGAATGAAGAGTTTAGCGGAAAATACGAATAAAAGGAGAGCGGCATCGAACCGTATAGAACGCTCGTGCGACCCATTCTTGGATACGGCTGAGCTGTTTGGGATGCGCACCAATTCGGACTAAATAAAGCATGACATCGAATCAATTCAGAGGATGTCTGCTAGATTTGTTAGGGGTAGGTTCAATGAACACTTGCGTATTACGGAGATGCTTCGTGAGCTGAAATGGAAATACCTGGAGGGAAGACGAAGTTCTTTTCGAGAAACACTACTGAGAAAATTTAGAGAACCGGTATTTGAAGCTGACTGCCGTACGATTCTACTGCCGCGAACATACATTGCGCGTAAGGAGCGCGAAGACAAGATAAGAGAAATTAGAGCTTTCCCTAGCTCTGTTTCCGAGCGGAACGGAAATGAAATCCCTAATAGTGGTAAAAAGTACTCTCCGCCATGCACTATACGGTGGTCTGCGGAGTACGTATGCGGATGTAGATGTTGCTTTGAAGAACAAAAATATGAAAGAAAGGAAATCATGACAATCCAGAATGTACAGAAGCGTAAGGAACGCACTGCATACTGTTTAAAAAAGACTGTGAAACACAGAAGAATGAAAATAAGAAAGATTAAAGTGCAGGTCAATCGAGAATGTACAGAAGCGCGAAGGACGACTGGCTGCAAACTGTTTTAAAAGGTTGTGAAATATTAAAGTCGTACTGCACACAGCTGTGTTTAATCGTAACCCGACTCGTATTAGATTCTTCGGGGGTCTGCAATTATTGGACTGTCGACACAAAGTGCCTTTAAAGGCGGGAGTGGAAAGGGGTGGGTGGAAGAGGAGGGGGGGGGGGGGGGGTACAAACGATGGGGTATTTCGAAACTGGGTCGGGCAGCGGTGCGTTTTTGTGACCTGGAAACAGAATTAGAGGCATGACATACGCCGCTGGTGGGGTGCGCGTGTGTGTATATATCTGTTCAGCTGTGTGGACAGGGGGGGGGGGGGGGGGGCAGGGTGATAGGGGAAGGGCAGACTGGAGGAGGGGTGAGGATAGAGCTGTGGCGGTCAAATGGCGCCTGCGTGTCGCTGGCAGGGCTGTTTTGACCCGCGTTCCCCGCCATAGCTTTCCGCCCTGTTATCTCGCCAATCCCCTTTGCTCGTGTATTCGCCTGTTAGTCCTCGGCCATTGTACTGAAATTACAGGCTCGGCGCGTGCGTCGTGTATCAGTCGGTCCGTTTGCTTCACAGGAAATCTTTCACAGGTCTTTTCGCTCTCTCTCTCTCTCTCTCTCTCTCTCTCTCTCTCTCTCTCTCTCCCCCTTTGTGTGTGTGTGTGTGTGTGTGTGTGTGTGTGTGTGTTTGTTTCCGTCCCTTTGATGCCGGAGACGCCTCCTTTTAAATTAGGCCATTTTTCTAACGAGCTCTGTGGGGCCGGCCTTGTGATCGACATCCCCTTCCTCGGATTTCTTTGATTCGCTTTTAAACGAATGAAAATAAAAGACGTGCCTCTGCGGTACAAACAAACTGAGGGCTCGCGGCGTGTGGTGGTAGGGTCGCGAACACGTGGGGGGAACAGTTCTGATAAAAGTCGGCAGCGCCTCCGACTTCGCCAATCCCCTCACCTGTGTCACAGGGCCGCGCTCAAAGCCACGTGCAGTTGCACGTAACCTACAAAACCCGTTCTCCCCCGGGAGACTGTACAGCGTCTCTGGTGCTTTCAGCAGCAGCGGTCCCGGGAAGCTCTCAACCTCTCATCTACACAGTGTTACAAAAAGGTACGGCCAAACATTCAGGAAACATTCTTCACACACACAAAGAAAGAAAATATGTTATGTGGACATGTGTCCGGAAACGCTTACATTCCATGTTAGAGCTCATTTTATTACTTCTCTTCACGTCACATTACTCATGGAATGGAAACACACAGCAACAGAACGTACCAGCGTGACTTCAAACACTTTGTTACAGGAAATGTTCAAAATGTCCTCCGTTAGCGAGGAAACATGCATCACCCTCCGTCGCATGGAATACCTGATGCGATGATGCAGCCCTGCAGAATGGCGTATTGTATCACAGCCGTCCACAATACGAGCACGAAGAGTCTCTACATTTGGTACCGGGGTTGCGCAGACAAGAGCTTTCAAATGGCCCCATAAATGAAAGTCAAGAGGGTTGAGGTCAGGAGAGCGTGGAGGCCATGGAATTGGTCCACCTCTACCAATCCGTCGGTCACCGAATCTGTTGGTGAGAAGCGTACGAACACTTCGACTGAAATGTGCAGGAGCTCCATCGTGCATGAACCACATGTTGTGTCGTACTTGTAAAGGCACGTGGTCTAGCAGCACAGGGAAGCCTCATACATAAAGAGAACATTTGCACTGAAATGAGGATTGACAAATTGTTGCATCAACCATTCGCAGAAGTGTACCCGTGGAGGCCAATCAGCTACTGATAGTGCCTGCACACGCTGTACACGGTACGGAAACAACTGGTTATCCCGTAGCACTCTCCATACAGTGACGTGGTCAATGTTACCTTGTACAGCAGCAACTTCTCTGACGCTGACATTAGGTTTATCGTCAACTGCACGAAGAATTGCCTCGTCCATTGCAGTTGTCCTCGTCGTTCTAGGTCTTCCCCAGTCGCGAGTCATAGGCTGGAATGTTCCGTGCTTCCTAAGACGCCGACCAATTGCTTCGAACGTCTTCCTGTCGGGACACCTTCGTTCTGGAAATGTGTCTCGATAAAAACGTACCGCGCCACGGCTATTGCCCCGTGCTAACCCGTACATCAAATGGGCATCCGCCAACTCCACATTTGTAAACATTGCACTGACTGCAAAACCACGTTCGTGATGAACACCAACCTGCTGATGCTACGTACTGATGTGCTTGATGCGAGTACTGTAGAGCAATGAGTCGCATGTCAACACAAGCACCGAAGTCAACATTACCTTCCTTCAATTGGGCCAACTGGCGGTGAATCGAGGAAATACAGTACATACTGACGAAGCTAAAATGAGCTCTAACATGGAAATTAAGCGTTTCCGGACACATGTCCACATAACATCTTTTCTTTATTTGTGTGTGAGGAATGTTTCCTGAAAGTTTGGCCGTACCTTTTTGTAACACCCTGTATATCCATCTTTTTTATTCTTCCAACAGCGCTACATGACATGCGTACGGGTGGGTACCCAAAAAAACCGGGATTATTTTTTAAAAGTTGCATATTTTCAAATTTTTTACGAAACGACCTTAATCCCTTCAAAATTCTCTCCATTACAACTAATACATTTGTCCCGGCGGTGCTTCCACTGTTCGAAACAGTTTTTGTAGTCATCTTCAGACATGGCGGACAGCTGCTCCCTCGTTTTTTATTTTCTTTACTTCTTCAGAGTGGACAATTCGGTGTCCTTTCGTGCGCCTTTTCATGCGCGAAAATGAGAGAAAGTCGCACGAAGCCACGTCAGGCGAATAAGGTGCGCAGGGTTGCAGAACCGTGCCATTTTTTGCCAAAAAACTGTCTAACAGAGACGGCTGTGCGGGCAGCTGCGTTGTCGTGGTGGAAAAACCAGTCTCCTGTCTGCCACAAATCGGAGTCTTCTTTGACAAACACTGTTGCGCAGTCTTCTTAAAACGGTCTGTGAACATGATTGAATTAGTATATTTATTTCTACGAAAAATTTGTTGTTGCTAGTTTATTATAAGGAACTAGGCAAAATTGATTTCCGCCTGTTTATCAAATAAAAAAAGGTACTCTCGAAAATATTTTGAGGTCTGGCCTGTTCGCTGAGTAAATTTTTAAAGAGCCGCGGTATTTTGGCCGTGCAAACGTAGCACAATCAGTATGCTTCTAGCGCTAATTTAAGGCCATAGAAGCATGGCCTTTCCGGAATGTACTTCTGACCAAAAAGCGATTCTGGTAGCTGGAGTCCAAAGGTTTTGTTAATGACGCCTCTTGCGTTCTTGTGGAGATATTTCCTTTAGCAACTTTCATCGCCTGACAAATATTTCTTTACATCGAACCGAGAAGTGAAATACCAGATTTCATAAATTTAGCTTTAAACTTTTTTCAATGTAAGGAAATATTTTTCTTAAAGATTTTCATCCTCTATTGCAATCCCTTAAGTGGTTGAATTTCCACAAACGCTGAAACACGTATTTTTCTATTTCTAACCGAAAAGTCAAATACCAGTTGTTATAGAAACACTCTTAAAAACTCTTCAGTAGTTCTTAAGTAATTATTTAGTTTTAAAAAACTGTCACTCACTGTTTTATCCCCTAGAGATTGAATTTCCAAGAATGCTGAAACACAATTTTTTTATTTTCTGACTGTGAACTCAAATACCACTTTTCGTAGGTCCTGCTTCGAAATTCCCGTAATAGCGATTTTTTTTTTCAAAAACCTCTTAACCCTTATTTCCCCTCTTAGGATACGAATTTAGAAAAATCGCTTCCTAAACGACGCCTACAGTGTAAGATCCACAGCTCCAAATTCTAAGTTTTCCATCCTTTCAAAAAGCCTTCATGCCCTATTTCATTCCATTAGCGGTTGAATTTCCAAAAACAGTGAAATACGTATTTTTTCATTTATGACGAGAAGTCAGACACCAGTTTTCAAAGATTTAGCTTTAGAAACGCTATCGCAGTGAAATATTTTCTTACAACGGTTCAAGTTCCAAAAACAGGGACATGCGTGTGTTTTATTTCTAACAGAAAAGTCAAATACAAATTTTCATATATTTAGCTTCAAAAATATTTCGATAATGAAACAATTCAATAAAAACTTTCATCCTCCGTTTCACCCCCATGTTGTTGTTGTTGTTGTGGTCTTCAGTCCTGAGACTGGTTTTATGCAGCTCTCCATGCTACTCTATCCTGTGCAAGCTTTTTCATCTCCCAGTACCTACTGCAACCTACATCCTTCTGAATCTGCTTAGTGTATTCATCTCTTGGTCTCCCTCTACGATTTTTACCCTCCACGCTGCCCTCCAATACTAAATTGGTGATCCCTTGATGCCTCAGAACATGTCCTACCAACCGATCCCTTCTTCTGGTCAAGTTGTGCCACAAACTTCTCTTCTCCCCAATCCTATTCAATACTTCCTCATTAGTTATGTGATCTACCCATCTAATCTTCAGCATTCTTCTGTAGCACCACATTTCGAAAGCTTCTAGTCTCTTCTTGTCCAAACTATTTATCGTCCATGTTTCACTTCCATACATGGCTACACTCCATACGAATACTTTCAGAAATGACTTCCTGACACTTAAATCAATACTGGATGTTAACAAATTTCTCTTCTTCAGAAACGCTTTCCTTGCCATTGCCAGCCTACATTTTATATCCTCTCTACTTCGACCATCATCAGTTATTTTGCTCCCCAAATAGCAAAACTCCTTTACTACTTTAAGTGTCTCATTTCCTAATCTAATTCCCTCAGCATCACCCGATTTAATTAGACTACATTCCATTATCCTTGTTTTGCTTTTGTTGATGTTCATCTTGGTTCAAATGGTTCAAATGGCTCTGAGCACTATGGGACTTAACAGCTATGGTCATCAGTCCCCTAGAACTTAGAACTACTTAAACCTAACTAACCTAAGGACAGCACACAACACCCAGCCATCACGAGGCAGAGAAAATCCCTGATCCCGCCGGGAATCGAACCCGGGAACCCGATGTTCATCTTATATCCTCCTTTCAAGACACTGACCATTCCATTCAACTGCTCTTCCAAGTCCTTTGCTGTCTCTGACAGAATTACAATGTCATCGGCGAACCTCAAAGTTTTTATTTCTTCTCCATAAATTTTAATACCTACTCCGAATATTTCTTTTGTTTCCTTTACTGCTTGCTCAATATACAGATTGAATAACATCGGGGAGAGGCTACAACCCTGTCTTACTCCCTTCCCAACCACTGCTTCCCTTTCATGTCCCTCGACTCTTATAACTGCCATCTGGTTTCTGTACAAATTGTAAATAGCTTTTCGCTCCCTGTATTTTACCCCTGCCACCTTTAGAATTTGAAAGAGAGTATTCCAGTCAACGTTGTCAAAAGCTTTCTCTAAGTCTACAAATGCTGTTCTTCACCCCCATAGGGTTTGAATTTCCAAAAACAGTGAAACAACTAATTTCTAACCGACAAGCAAAATCTAAACTTATAATTTAGTTTTCAAAATGCTTTCATAATAAAATATTTTCATAAGAAATCTCATCCTCTATTTCCAAAAACACTGAAACGCGTACTTTTTTATTTCCACCTGAGGAGTCAAATACCGAAGTTCGTAGATGGAGCTTTAAAAACACTTGACCTGTTCTTCAATAATGATGTATTTTCAAAAAAAGATTTCACTCACTCTTTCACGCTCATAGAGGTTTTTTTTCCAAAAGCACTGAAAAACGAATTTCTTTATTTCTGACCGAGAAATCACATACCAATTTTCGTAGGTCTAGCTCCGAAACTCCCTTAATAGCGACTTTTTCAAAAAACCCTTAATCCCCTATTTCCCACCTTAGGGTAGGAATTTCGAAAAATCGCTTCTTAAAAGGCGACTACAGTATACGATCCACATCATCTACAAATTTTAAGTTTCTATTCGTAGCGGTTTGGGCTGGGCGATGGTGAGTCAGTCGGGACATTGCGCTTTGTAGGTAGAGATGGGAATTCAGGTTGCGTCGGCGAAGGTCGTTGTGAAATCTCGGTTTATCAGCTGTGTCGCCGCCTCGTGTTGTAACGTTTCGACGTCTCTAGCACTCATCATCGTCAGCCAATTTCGCTTTCGTCTGCACATAAAAGAGTAGAAAAGTCGGCGAAAGCTTGCAATAACAAGACGCCACGACTCCTCTGATAACCCGAGAACATTTCAACAACTTCTCACATTTTATCAACATCTGGAAACGTGTTCAGTTTTTCTGTGCAGCTCTACTGCATACGACCGCCCATGCGAATACTGAACAAGTATCGCCTCTTCTCCGATAAAGGAGCCGGCCGCTGTGGCCGAGCAGTTCTAGGCGCTTCAGTACGGAAGCGCAAGACCGCTACGGTCGCAGGTTGGAATGCTGCCTCGGGCATGGATGTGTGTGATGTCCTTAGGTTAGTTAGGTTTAAGTAGTTCTAAGTTCTAGGGGACTAATGATCTCAGATGTTAAGTCCCATAGTGCTTAAAGCCATTTGAACCTTTTGAATTTCATATGCACCCCTTCAAAATGATGGTTACTCAAAAGGGAACCTCCCCATCGCACCCCCCTCAGATTTAGTTATAAGTTGGCACAGTGGATAGGCCTTGATAAACTGAACATAGATCAATTGAGAAAAAAGGAAGAAGTTGTGTGGAACTGTGAAAAAATAACCAAAATATACAAACCGAGTAGTCCATGTGTAAGATAGGCAACATCAAGGAGAACGTGAGCTCAGCAGCGCCGTGGTCCCGTGGTTAGCGTGAACGGCTGCCGAAAGAAAGGTCCTTGGTTCGAGTCCTCCCTCGAGTGAAAATTTTACTTTCCTTATTTTTGCATGTTCTTTGACGTCTCTGTTCACTATAATAAGTTTAGTGTCTGTGTTTTGCGACCGCATCGCAAAACCGTGCGATTAGTAGACGAAAGGACGTGCCTCTCCAATGGGAACCGAAAACATTTGATCGCAAGGTCATACGTCAACCGATTCCTCCACAGGAAAACACATCTGATATATTCTATACGACACTGGTGACGGCATGTGCGTCACATGACAGGAATATGTTGTCGACCCACCTAACTTGTACACTTGGCGAATGGGTAAAAAGATTCTTCTACCTTGCCCGATTTAGGTATTCTTGTGGACGTGATAATCACTCCCAAAAAAGTGATGAAAACATAAAAGTTTGTCACATAAACTGAAAATAAAAATTAAACTTTTCACTCGATGGAAGATTTGAACCAAGGACCGTTCCCTCCGCAGCTGCTAACGTTACCACGAGACCACGGCGCTCCTGCGTTTCTAGGGTCCTTGATATTGCATATCTCCCCATGAACTACTCAGTTTGTGTATATTGCTTATTTTTTCACAGTTCCACACAACTTCTTCCTGTTTTCTCAATTGATCTGTGTTCAGTTTTTCAGGGCCTATCCACTGTGCCAACTTATAACCAAATCTGAGGGGGGTGCGATGGGGAGGTTCCCTTGTCAGGAATGAAGTGAGAGAGATTTTGAAACTCGCAGAGCTGCGTGTAAGGAAATTCTTCAAAACATTCCATCTGGCGCTTTGTTTATTTCTTCGGATGAGGCCCACTTCCACTTATCAGGAACTGTAAACAAACAGAATTTCCGCTACTGGGCTGCAGAAAACCCTCGTGAAATTCATCAGCGACCATTAGACAGCCCTCGTGTTGCCAGTTTGGTGCGCCGTTGCTGAATATTTTGTGTCGGGACCGTATTTTGCCGGCTGCTGTGGTCGAGCGGTTCTAGGCGCTTCAGTCCGGAACCGCGCTGCTGCTACGGTCGCGGGTTCGAATACTGCCTCGGGCATGGATGTGCGTGATGTCCTTAGGTTAGTTAGGTTTAAGTAGTTCTAAGTCCTAGAGGACTGATGACCTCAGATGTTAAGTCCCATAGTGTTTAGAGCCATTTGAACCATTTGAATTTCATACGCACCCCTTCAAAATTATGTTTACTCAGGAATTAAGTGAGAGAGATTTTGAAACTCGCAGAGCTGCGTGTAAGGAAATTCTTCAAAACATTCCATCTGGCGCTTTGTTTATTTCTTCGGATGAGGCCCACTTCCACTTATCAGGAACTGTAAACAAACAGAATTTCCGCTACTGGGCTGCAGAAAACCCTCGTGAAATTCATCAGCGACCATTAGACAGCCCTCGTGTTGCCAGTTTGGTGCGCCGTTGCTGAATATTTTGTGTGGGGACCGTATTTTGCCGGCTGCTGTGGTCGAGCGGTTCTAGGCGCTTCAGTCCGGAACCGCGCTGCTGCTACGGTCGCGGGTTCGAATACTGCCTCGGGCATGGATGTGTGTGATGTCTTTAGGTTAGTTAGGTTTAAGTAGTTCTAAGTTCTAGGGGACTCATGACCTCAGATATGAAGTCCCATAGTGCTCAGAGCCATTTGAACCATTTTTTTGCAACCGTGGATCCATTCAAATATACGAACGTGCAGGGAGACAGCGGACTGTGCGTACCCCAGAGTTGGAGGACCAGGCTCTACTGAACCCTAGTACAAGCTCCAGCCAAGTGGCTCGTTGCCAAAATAGTGTAAGTCAAAGTACGATTATGCGTATCGTGCATGACAACTGCTATTATCTCTATCACCTGAAACTAGAGCAAAGGTTATCGGCAGCGGATTTGTCTCTATGACAAGGATTTTGTCGCTTTTATCACAATTGTGGCATTTCTGTCATCAGCCGTCTTTACCGACGAAGCAACCTCTACCAGAACTGGCACCATCAGTCTGAATAACCGTCATGTGTGGGCTACAGATAGTCCTTGGGGAATGGTTGAGGTGTGTCATCAATCAGCATCAGTGTGTGGGCAGGGATTCTTAACGACCAGTTATTATTGGACAACGCCTCGACAGTATTCCTAAGGAATACTCTGCTTGAGCTGCCTGAGAATGTGCCTTTGTTAATATGACAGGTTAACTTCTGCCATTACAGTTCGCTGGCACCTCAACATCTTCCCCGGATGTTGGATAGGAAGCAGAGGTCCTAGCGCGGCCTGCTACATCATTGGACTTAGACCCCATGGATTTTTACCTCTGGGGCATATGAAACACGTTGTGTATGCTGAGCCTGTTCGTCGTGTGCAGAAGATGTCTGTGACGCTATTCGGAGAGAGGCCGGAACGTGCGACAGAATGCGACAATGTATGACGTGACTTGTGAACGGGCGTATTGCGTCCCATGGATGCCGCTCTGAGCATCTGTTGTGAAGTGGACTGTGTTCTGGGACGATCTGTTGTCAATGCACGCACATCGTCCATTTCCGGACACATGCTCACAGGACCTCCATTTCCAGTCCGCAATCCGTTACTCCAGTATGTTTTTTTTATTAATGTTATTTTAGTGATTCAGATCCGTTTTCTAGGTTTTAATACAGGTTTTGGAGATTGACAATATCTGTCTGCCGCCAGCAGTCTCGCCTTACCAGAATGAGATTTTCACTCTGCAGCGGAGTGTGCGCAGATATGAAACTTCCTGGCAGATTAAAGCTGTGTGACGGACCGAGACTCGAACTCGGGACCTTTGCATTTCGCGGCCAAATGCTCTACCAATTTTTTTTAAAAAATCTCATTTTGTTCGTTTTCGTTCGTTGTATCTGCTCAGGGCAAACGTCGAAAGACGCCCGCTTCAGTTCGTCGTTGATCCATTAACTCATTTTTTTTTTATTACACAGGGCAGCTATCCCCGTGACCGAACACGATGAGTTACCGTGCCGCCACCAACTGAGCTACCCAAGCACAACTCACGTCCTCTTCTGACAGCTCTACTTCCGCCAGTACCTCGTCTCCTACCTTCCAAACTTTAAGTTTCATATCAGCACACACTCCGCTGCAGAGTGAAAACCTCATTCCAGAAACATCCCCCAGGCTGTGGCTAAGCCATGTCACCGCAATATCCTTTCTTTCAGAAGTGCTAGTTCTGCAAGGTTCGCAGGAGAGCTTCTGTAAAGTTTGGAAGGTAGGAGACGAGGTACTGGCGGAAGTAGAGCTGTCAGAAGAGGACGTGAGTTGTGCTTGGGTAGCTATGTTGGTAGAGCACTTCCCCGCGAAAGGCAAAGGTCCCGAGTTCCAGTCTCTATCCGGCACACAGTTTTAATCTGCCAGAAAGTTTCAGTCTCGCCTTAATTGATGCATGGGGAGGCGCTGGCGGCAGTCGCTTTCTCCATTCGATTCACCCGGATCGATAGTTTCCCTCTCCCGTCGCTTATCTTTGCCTCGCTGGCCGGTGGTGGTGCTGCTGGGCTGCCGGGCAGACGGGTTTTTGGCTCCGGAACGGCCGGTACGTGTCGCTGCTCAGAGAGTGAAACTTGTGTTTGCGTGGATTTTGCTGGATTTGAGTGGTCTATGTGGCTCGGAGTGCGGAAGCGGGCCTGTTATTGCAAGTTCTTGACGCGTGACTGGGCCACGGTGTTCTACACAGGACGCTGAGCAATGTGTTATTCATTTTGGCTACTGGAGTTGAACTACACTACTGGCCATTAAAATTGCTACACCAAGAAGAAATGCAGATGGTAAACGGGTATTCATTGGACAAATATATTATACTACAACTGACATATGATTACATTTTCACGCAATTTGGGTGCATAGATCCTGAGAAATCAGTACCCAGAACAACCACCTCTGGCCGTAATAACGGCCTTGATACGCCTGGGCATTGAGTCAAACAGAGCTCGGATGGCGTGTACAGGTACAGCTGCCCATGCAGCTTCAACACGATAACACAGTTCATCAAGAGTAGTGACTGGCGTATTGTGACGAGCCAGTTGCTCAGCCAGCATTGACCAGACGTTTCCAGTTGCTGAGAGATCTGGAGAATGTTCTGGCCAGGGCAGCAGTCGAACATTTTCTGTATCCAGAAAGGCCCGAACAGGACCTGCAACATGCGGTCGTGCATTATCCTGCTGAAATGTAGGATTTCGCACGGATCGAATGAAGGGTAGAGCCACGGGTCGTAACACATCTGAAAAGTAACGTCCACTGTTCAAAGTGCCGTCAATGTGAACAAGAGGCGACCGAGACGTGTAACCGATGGCACCCCATACCATCACGCCGGGTGATCCACCAGTATGGCGATGACGAATGCACGCTTCCAATGTGCGTTCACCGCGATGTCGCCAAACACGGATGCGACCATCGTCATGCTGTAAACAGAACCTGGATTCAACAGAAAAAATGACGTTTTGCCATTCGCGCACCTAGGCTGGTCGTTGAGCACGCAATCGCAGGCGCTCCTGTCTGTCATGCAGCGTCAAGGGTAAGCGCAGCCACGGTCTCCGAACTGATAGTCCGTCCTGCTGCAAACGTCGTCGAACTGTTCGTGCAGATGGTTGTTGCCTTCAAACGTCCCCATCTGTTGACTCAGGGATCGAGACGTGGCTGCACGATCCGTTACAGCCGTGCGGATGAGATGGCTGTCATCTCGACTGCTAGTGATACGAGGCCGTTGGGATACAGCACGGCGTTCCGTATTACCCTCCTGAACCCACCGATTCCATATTCTGCTAACAGTCATTGGATCTCGACCGACGCGAGCAGCAATGTCGCGATACGATAAACCGAAATCGCGATAGGCTACAATCCGACCTTTATCAAAGTCGGAAACTTGATGGTACGCATTTCTCCTCCTTACACGAGGCATCACAACAACGTTTCACCAGGCAACGCCGGTCAACTGCTGTTTGTGTATGAGAAATCGGTTGGAAACTTTCCTCATGTCAGCACGTTGTTGGTGTCGCCACCGGCGCCAACTTGGTGTGAATGCTCTGAAAAGCTAATCATTTGCATATCACAGCATCTTCGTCCCGTCGGTTACATTTCGCGTCTGTAGCACGTCATCTTCGTGGTGTAGCAATTTTAATGGCCAGTAGCGAGTGTACCACGCAGCTGTCTACTGAAGAAGTAGACATTCAAGCTTTCTAGTTTTGCACTCGCGCCTACCCGTGTTATCACTAGTTTCTACCATTTCTTATGAGTGTCAATATTTTATTGGAACTGCGACGTACTGGTGTAATAATATTATGCTTTGTCTTATCGTTGCCCCTTTAATACTCGTCTGTTTGTGCTGGGGCAACTTTACGTATTTTGAAATTTGAGGTCTACAGTTAACGCTTTTAACCATTTTTAGTTTGCCCTTGTCTTGATGTGGTCTATCTTTGCAGACTTTTATCTGACTATATTCTGGGGCTGTTAACATTGTTTCTTTTGGCTGTGGCTGTGTGTCTGTGCTTTTCTGTTTGCGCACTGCAGCGGGCACCTAGTTCATGTCTAAATCAACGCCTTGGCCGAGCAATACCAGAGGAACGGGAGGTTCTGTTGGCCGCGGGGAAAATGGCAACCGATACGGCGGCCACTGAGCTCTTCGGGTTGCAGTGAGTGGGGATCTTGCATTACGTTAAGTTTCCTCTGCATTGGGATGCCAAGGTGTCTGTTCCGTTTGCTATACTGCTTATATGTTTACCTTCAAAACTATAAAGAGAGGAGACTAGTGTGCTAGTTGCGTGCAGCGGGAATTGAACTTATGTACATGTAAGAGAGATATACTTGATGGGTAGCGGAAATTGGAAATTATGTGAATTGTCCTATTGCGGTTGCCCAGGTGACCTGTTTAAAAGAAACTTGTTGCTGTTGTTGTGGTCTTCAGTCCTGAGACTGGTTTGATGCAGCTCTCCATGCTACTCTATCCTGTGCAAGCTTCTTCATCTCCCAGTACCTACTGCAACCTACATCCTTCCGAATCTGCTTAGTGTGTTAATCTCTTGGTCTCCCTCCACGCTGCCCCCCAATACTATATTGGTGATCCCTTGATGCCTCAGAACATGTCCTACCAACCTATCCCTTCTTCTAGTCAAGTTGTGCCACAAACTCCTCTTCTCCCGAATCCTACTCAACACCTCCTCATTAGTTATGTGATCTACCCATCTAATCTTCAGCATTCTTCTGTAGCACCACATTTCGAAAGCTTCTATTCTCTTCTCGTCCAAACTATTTATCGTTCATGTTTCACTTCCATACATGGCTACACTCCATACAAATACTTTCAGAAACGACTTCCTGACACTTAAATCTATACTCGATGTTAACAAATTTCTCTTCTTCAGAAACGATTTCCTTGCCATTGCCAGTCTACATTTTATATCCTCTCTACTTCGACCATCATCAGTTATTTTACTCCCCAAATATAAAAACTCCTTTACCACTTTAAGTGTCTCATTTCCTAATCTAATTCCCTAATTAATTCGACTACATTCCATTATCCTCGTTTTGGTTTTGTTGATGTTCATCTTATATCCTCCTTTCAAGACACTATCCATTCCATTCAACTGCTCTTCCAAGTCCTTTGCTGTCTCTGACAGAATTACAATGTCATCGGCGAACCTCAAAGTTTTTATTTCTTCTCCATGGACTTTAATACCTACTCCGAATTTTCTTTCCCCTTTACTGCTTGCTCAATATACAGATTGAATAACATCGGGGACAGGCTACAACCCTGTCTCACTCCCTTCCCAACCGTTGGTTCCCTTTCATACCCCTCGACTCTTATAACTGCCATCTGGTTTCTGTACAAATTGTAAATAGCCTTTTGCCCTCTGTATTTTACCCCTCCCACCATCAGAATTCGAAAGAGAGTATTCCAGTCAACATTGTCAAAAGCTTTCTCTAAGTCTACAAATGCTAGAAACGTAGGTTTGCCTTTCCTTAATCTTTCTTCTAAGATAAGTCGTAAGGTCAGTATTGCCTCACGTGTTCCAGTGTTTCTACGGAATCCAAACTGATCTTCCGCGAGGTTGGCTTCTACCACTTTTTCCATTCGTCTGTAAAGAATTCGCGTTAGTATTTTGCAGCTGTGACTTATTGAACTTATAGTTCGGTAATTTTCACATCTATCAAACACCTGCTTTCTTTGGGATGGGAATTATTATGATTTCACCTTTATTATTCAAGTACCCCTTGTTAAATGAAACTGATTTCACCTTTTATTATTGAAGTGCTTACAGTTCGTATAGAAGTTATAAGAAGTTGTTGTTTGCACCTAATTCAATAAGAAAGATATTGTGTAATGTATTTTCCTGACTTGTGAATAAGAGACACTTCTAGAAAATTTTTGGTAAATGCTGTGCCCTTTAGGTTAAACTGTTGATCAGTAATAAATTAGTAGTATCTTGCAAGTCCTCTGTACTTGTTATTATTTCACTTGTCATCGGTTTGCACGTAAACTCCACGTTGCATTAATCTCTGCTTCAGTCGATGGAATAGTACAGGACACGTTTTTGAAAAATTATGTGAGTAAAGTGTATGTAGTGCTGCAAGGAAAGCTGATAGGTTAGAACGCTGAGTCGCTACCTCAGACTCTGGTCTGGTGTAGACGTGGGGAGAGCAGCAGGCTGCTAAGGAAGCCCCACAGCCAGGCGCGGCTCGCGTTCTCACAACTTACCTCCCCCTCCCTAATTAGACCGAAGCCGTACGCTGCGCCCCGACAAACTCTCCTGTCTGCTATCCATTTTCCTCTCCAGTGCGATACGTGCTCCGGAAGTGGGGCGCAGCTGGGCCACACGAGGCGCGCCGGGACAATATCTCTTCCGAAGGGGCTGAAAGCTAGTACAGTGGAAAGTCGATTAACCGTCATCTTCGGGACCGTGGTCGTGACGGCTGAGCGAATAGACGGATAACAGAAACACTGTATTCCTCGAAAACATAACCTCAATCAATTATTTATAAACCATCGGTACATTGCAGTGTCCAATTCATCATATTTTGCAGGTTTCATTGTCTTTCTTGTTCGCACATGTCCATCCGTGCTCTGCATTGTTGACACATGTTGTTCTATTTTATCAGCATCACGTTTTATATCGTTAACTGTTGTTCTTCCAATACCATAAATCAGCACTACACTTGTCGCAGTTTCGCCCTTTCTTAAGCGTTTTATAATTTCAAGTTTTTTATTAAGTCCTAAAACAACACGTTTACGTTTTTCAAGTCACTGTATCACACACACCTGCACTAAATACGGCAGTGTAAAATATTAGTCAATAAAGCTTATTCAAGTGGAAAACAGCCCGCTAGATACTCGCCACAACTGGAAACCGATCCAGTGGTGATTGTTGACTCACAAGTGAGACAAAGACAAGAAAACGGGGAGATGTGTTAGCACGTCAACTGAAGGTCATATTTTATGTACCAATCTACGGCGGGCGGGTACATTCACTTCCAACTAAAATAGAGTAAATAAACTGAGCGAACGCGTCACTGCACCTTAGAGCATTCTGTTACTACAGTATTATTATGCTGTTACAGCAGTGACGGTCAACAGAAACTGACGGTTTAAAGAGTGACGCTTAATCGAGTTTTTACTGTAACATGAGTTATTCCAAGGTTCCCTCTGCGAAATACACAGCTCAAAAGAATTAGGGGTACAAGCACTTTTGCGTCAGCCATACACCTCTCAGCCCTAGTTGGAGACTGTACACAATGTGATCAAAAGCCGGCCGCTGTGGCCGAGCAGTTCTAGGCGCTCCAGTCCGGAACCGCGCTGCTGCTACGGTCGCAGGTTCGAATCCTGCTTCGGGCATGGATGTTGTGATGTACTTAGGTTAGTTAGGTTTAAGTAGTTCTAACTCTAGGGGACTGATGACCTCAGATATGAAGTCCCATAGTGCTCAGAGCCATTTGAACCATTTTTTGTGATCAAAAGTAGCCAGACACCCGGCTGAAAATGACTTACAAGTTCGTGCCGCCCTCCATGTGTAATGCTGGAATTCAATATGGTTTTGGCCCACGGGTAGCCTTGATGACAGCTTTCACTCTCGCAGGCGTACGTTCAGTCAGGTGCTGGAAGGTTTCTTGGGGAATAACAGCCCATTCTTCACGGAGTGCTGCACTGAGGAGAGGTATCGATGCCGGTCGGTGAGGCCTGGCACGGCGTTCCAAAACATCCCGAAGATGTTCTATAGGACTCAGGTCAGGACTCTGTGCAGGCCAGTCCATTACAGGGACGTTATTGTCGTGTAACCACTGCCACAGGCCGTGCAGTATGAACAGGTGCTCGATCGCGTTGAAATATGCAATCGCCATCGCCGAATAGCTCTTCAACGGTGGGTAGCAAGAAGGTGCTTAACACATCAATGTAGCCCTGTGCGGTGATAGTGCCACGCAAAACAACAGGGGGTGCAAGCGCCCTCTATAAAAAACACCACACCATAACAACACCGCCTCCGAGTTTTACTGTTGGCACTACACACACTGGCAGATGACGTTCACCGGGCATTCACCATACCCACACCCTGCCGTCGGATCGTCACATTGTGTACCGTGATTCGTCACTCCATACAACGTTATCCGACTGTTCAATTGTCCAATGGTTACGCTCCTTAATATCAAGTGAGACGTCGTTTGCCATTTACCGGCCTGCTGTGTACCTTATGAGCAGCCGCTCGACCATGAACCCAAGTTTTCTCACCTCCCGCCTAACTGCCATAGTACTTGCAGTGGATCCTGATGCAGTCTGGAATATCTGTGTAATGATCTGGATAGATGTCTGCCTATTACACAGGGGCCTAATGACCTCACATGTCAAGTCCGATAGTGTTCAGAGCCATTTGAACTATTTGCCTATTACACATTACGACCTTCTTCAACTGTCGGCAGTCTCTGTCAGTCAACAGACGAGGTCGGCCTGTACGCTTTTGTGCTGTACGTGTCCCTTCACGTTTGCACTTCACTGTCGCATCGGGAACAGTGGACGTGGGGATGTTTAGGAGTGTGGAAATCTCACGTACAGACGTATGACACAACTAACACACGATCACGTGACCGCGTTCGAAGTCCGTGAGTTCCACGGAGCGCCCCATTCTGCTCTCTCATGATGTCTAATGACTACTGAGGTCGCTGATACGGAGTACCTGGCAGTAGGTGACTGCACAATGTACCTGATATGAAAAACGTATGTTTTGGGGGGAGTATCTTCCTACAGTCACTCAACCGACACCTTACCGTACACCACGATATCATCAGCAAACAAACAGGGATTGCTGCCCACCCTGTCCGCCAAACCATTTATGTGGAGAACAACAACGGTCCTGTCACACTTCCCTGGGGCACTACCGACGCTACCCTTGTCTCCGATGCACACTCGCCGTGGAGAACAACACACTGCCGGCAGCGGTGGTCTCGCGGTTCTAGGCGCTCAGTCCGGAGCCGCGCGACTGCTACGGTCGCAGGTTCGAATCCTGCCTCGGGCATGGATGTGTGTGATGTCCTCAGGTTAGTTAGGTTTAGGTAGTTGTAAGTCTAGGGGACTGATGACCTCAGATATGAAGTCCCATAGTGCTCAGAGCCATTTGAACCATTTTTTTTAACAACACACTGGGTTCTGCTATTTAACATGTCTTCGAGCCACTCACGTATCTGTGAACTTACTCCATACGTTTCCAGAATGAGATTTTCACTCTGCAGCGGAGTGTGCGCTGATATGAAACTTCCTGGC
Source organism: Schistocerca piceifrons (assembly GCF_021461385.2). Taxonomy (NCBI): domain Eukaryota; kingdom Metazoa; phylum Arthropoda; class Insecta; order Orthoptera; family Acrididae; genus Schistocerca; species Schistocerca piceifrons. Next base: position 78,463,140 of record NC_060148.1, on the reverse strand, counting down.
TGATTAAAACTGTGTGCCCGACCGAGACCCGAACTCGGGACCTTTGCCTTTCGTGGGCAAGTGCTCTACCAACTGAGCTACCGAAGCAAGACTCACCCCCCCCCCCCCTCCTCACAGCTTGACTCCTGCCAGTACCTCGTCTCCTACCTTCCAAACTTTACAGAAGCTCTCCTGCGAACCTTGCAGAACTAGCACTCCTGAAAGAAAGGATATTGCGGAGACATGGCTTAGCCACAGTCTGGGGGATGTTTCCAGAATGAGATTTTCACTCTGCAGCGGAGTGTGCGCTGATATGAAACTTCCTAAAAGGTAGGAGACGAGATACTGGCAGAAGTAAAGCTGTGAGTACCGGACGTGAGTCGTGCTTGGGTAGCTCAGTTGGCAGAGCACTTGCCCGCGAAAGGCAAAGGTACCGATCTCGAGTCTCGGTCGGGCACACACTTTTAATCTTTACTCCATATGCTCGTATCTTCGTTAATAGCCTGAAATGGGGCATCGTGTCAAATGATTTCCGGAAATCTAGAAATATGGAATTTGTCTGTTGCCCTTCCTCCGTAGTTCTCAGTATATCGTCCGAGGAAAGGGCAAGCTGAGTTTCGCACTATCGATACTTTCTAAAACGATGCTAATTCGTCGATATAAGGTTCTCAGTGTCAAGAAAGTTTGTTATATTCGAACTGAGAATGTGTTCAAAAAATCACCAGAAAACAGAAGTTAGGAATATTGGTCTTAATTTTGCGGGTCTGTTCTTTTGTCCTTCTTATACACTGGAGTAACCGGCGCTTTCTTCCAGTCGCTTAGGACCTTGTGCTGGGTGAGTGAGTCACGGTAAATGCAAGCTAGGTAAGGGGCCAATGCCCTAGAGTAAAATGGTTCAAATGGCTCTGAGCACTATCGGACTTAACTTCTGAGTTCATCAATCACCTAGAACTTAGAACTACTTAAACCTAACTAACCTAAGGACATCACACACATCCATGCCCGAGGCAGGATTCGAACCTGCGACCGTAGCGGTCGCGCGGTTCCAGACTGTAGCTCCTAGAACCACTCGGCCACTTCGGTCGGCACGTGTTTAGAACTTTCAAGTAACAATGGAAAGCAATTATGTGAAGCCTGATATTGGAAACCTTCCAAACTATCACTCATTAATGACTTACGCAGCAACGTTTGGCAACGAAATCAGCCTACGTTCCTCTACCGAATAATACGAGAATTGAGCACTTTGTTCCTGTTGTTTGTCGTGGCTAAGTGATTAGCGCGTGGGGGTGTCATACGAAAGGCGACGGGTTCGTGCACGGATAGGTGCAAAAAAAATATTTTTTTTTCTTCTTCATATATGCAACATGTTCTGAGACAGTGTTATTCATGTAAGTGAAGATTTTTCTGCAGTATTCGTTATTACTTAGATGTAAGAGCACACTTCCTCAGTAATGATTTCTTGATTTCTGTGTGTTTACAAAACTAAATATGAAGTTGCTGTGAGTGAAACAACTGACAGTGACCTTTATATTTTTTCTTGTCAGAAATTATTCACCATTTTTTCGTAATACGTAGCGATTTCCGAGTACGCGGTCAGACAGGAATCCAAGAGCACAACTTGAAATACTGGGAATGTAACTAGCAACAGTCATCTTCATAATCTTGCTGGTCAGAAGTATTTATCTGCGATCGAATCCTCAACAACAGTAGACAGAGATGAAAGATCTGTGCCGTAATATTTTTAAGACTGTAGCACCAAATACGAAACATTTTCATTCATGAGACGCATGTTATAAACTTCGACGAAGTGCAGGAGCTCTCGAAAATGCGTTTTTTCAATTTTGTGTTTAAGACCCAAATCGTTGACGTATCATATAGGGAAGTGGGTACTTAATCACTTGGATCTCTAGGAGCGACTTATAACCACATTCTGTTTATCTCCTTATTCTTTGAAACTCTCAGAATCAATTTTACGGGTGTTTTTATAGACGTACTAGTAGAATGTGGTACTACACACTATTCCTAACTAATTTTCCGAAACGTAAAATCCAAAACACGATGTCATTGTGAATTAGAATGGCACAATGCGGCATGTACGACAATCTGAAGAATACAGTCAAATACGCTATCGTTACTATGCATACATGGGAACATGCGGTCAGGGAAACTAAAAATTTCTATGAATTTCAGCTGAGAATCATTTTCGTCCGACATGTCCGCTGGTATTATAGCAACACTTCGTACTACGAAAACGAAAATTCGATACTGTGGAGAATAGTGGGCCTGCATCGTCTGCTAGGCGCTTTGTGTTCGTGGCGCTGTTCGCGCTGCAGTGCGCATGCGCGGATCTGTGGCCGCTCGCTTTTGATTGGCTTGCGCGACACGAACCGACAACAGCGCTTCGGTTCTCCAGACCCGAACGGTATCGCTACCGAAATGCAAACTGAATAACACAGGGACTCTGATTCGAGTACTAGACCGTTCAGTGCTCTTAAGTACCAAAACGATCGGCACAATGGCGGAAAGATACAGAATAGGCACCCAGTAGAGTGGTACGATGCCGGCATAGAGCCCCACGTAGTAGTGTGGCACTAGACAGTGCCATTCAACGGAGATTATCTTCAAAAATACAGTTTTGTTGCCAAAACAGAGGGGGAATTAATTGATGTATTGGACTCCAGTATAAAACCATCAGTTAGACATATGTTGCATTACTTGTTGTGTGGTTACCCTGAAACGCCAATCGCTTCTACGAGGTGCATTCAAGTTCTAAGGCCTCCGATTTTTTTTCTCCGGAGTGGAAAGAGAAACATGCGCATTGTTTTAAAATGAGGCCGCGTTCATGGTCAATACGTCCCAGAGATGGCAGCACCGTATGGCGGATGGAATTTTACCGCCAGCGGCGAGAATGAGAACTGTTTTAAATACTTAAAATGGCGACGTTTTCCTTACTTGAACAGCGTGCAATCATTCGTTTCCTGAATTTGCACGGTGTGAAACCAATTGAAATTCATCGACAGTTGAAGGAGACATGTGGTGACGGAGTTACGGATGTGTCGAAAGTCCGTTCGTGGGTGCGACAGTTTAATGAAGGCAGAACATCGTGTGACAACAAACCGAAACAACCTCGGGCTCGCACAAGCCGGTCTGACGACATGATCGAGAAAGTGGAGAGAAGTGTTTTGGGGGATCGCCGAATTACTGTTGAACAGATCGCCTCCAGAGTTGGCATTTCTGTGGGTTCTGTGCACACAATCCTGCATGACGACCTGAAAATGCGAAAAGTGTCATCCAGGTGGGTGCCACGAATGCTGACAGACGACGACACGGCTGCCCGTGTGGCACGTTGCCGAGCAATGTTGACGCGCAACGACAGCACGAATGGGACTTTCTTTTCGTCGGTTGTGACAATGGATGAGACGTGGATGCCATTTTTCAATCCAGAAACAAAGCGCCAGTCAGCTCAATGGAAGCACACAGATTCACTGCCACCAAAAAAATTTCGGGTAACCGCCAGTGCTGAAAAAATGATGGTGTCCGTGTTCTGGGACAGCGAGGGCGTAATCCTTATCCACTGCGTTCCAAAGGGCACTACGGTAACAGGTGCATCCTACGAAAATGTTTTGAAGAACAAATTCCTTCCGGCACTGCAACAAAAACGTCCGGGAAGGGCTGCGCGTGTGCCGTTTCACCGAGACAACGCACCCGCACATCGAGCTAACGTTACGCAACAGTTTCTTCTTGATAACAACTTTGAAGTGATTCCTCGTGCTCCCTACTCACCTGACCTGGCTCCTAGTGACTTTTGGCTTTTTCCAACAACGAAAGACACTCTCCGTGACCGCACATTCACCAGCCGTGCTGCTATTGCCTCGGCGATTTTCCAGTGGTCAAAACAGACTCCTAAAGAAGCCTTCGCCGCTGCCATGGAATCACGGCGTCAGCGTTGTGAAAAATGTGTAGGCTGCAGGGCGATTACGTCGAGAAGTAACGCCAGTTTCATCGATTTCGGGTGAGTAGTTAATTAGAAAAAAATCGGAGGCCTTAGAACTTGAATGCACCTCGTATAACGTAGCACTTCGGTACACTTTATGCCCATTTTCACGTGTGTTGCACCCTGGCTTCACTGGGTTGTTCCGCCTCCACAGCGCAGAGGTGAACGTGTCTGGCTCCTACGCGGATGACCTGGGTTCGATTGCCGATACAGTCACAGGTTTTTTCCCTGCAGGGAGTACTGGGGTCTGGTCAAGAAAGCCGGCGTCGAACGGGAGAACGGCGCACTGAACCCATGGCCTTCCACACCGCATCCGAATGACCGCCACTATAAATGCGCGTCATTTACGACGGCGGCCGAGTTTAGGTTCGTTCTGCGCATCTGACGTGAGAAAACACAGTCAGCCAATAAACAGAGAACGACGTTGCCAGAGCTCGACTGCAGTGCAGGGCACGGACAAGTGGCTTCAGTTTTAGAAACGTTCAGTCTTAAATACAGTAATAGAACAAAAGCAATGTCTTGATACCAGATGTTCTTTTATAGAAAGTTTGGAAAAAGCATTCTTCATACCAATTGCTGCATATTCTATTAATTAATTAAACCAAACAAGCAATACGCCTCCTAATTGAGGCGATAGCAAGGAAAGGTGTTTGCACCATTCTCACGAACCGCTTTTTCGCAATGAAGAACAGCGGTAATTGTTTATTTCCTATTGTACTTCGACGAAACGTGAGTAATTCATAGTCATACCAACAGAGTTCGTCGGTATTTTGCGTGATATTTTAGAGACCTCCAGGATTTCTATTGAATGACGAGCTGCATTAGTGTAATGGTTAAGGTGTTTGGTTGCTAAGCGAAAGGTTCTTAGTTCAGACCTTGATCGGTGTTTAATATTTTCTCTATTTAAAAACAATATCGAAGTGTATTACTTCACGAATTTTATTCGTTTGACTGTAATTTTTGGAAATTTCTAGTGCTTTGTCTTTTCATTATAATCATAATAAGTTTTCGGTTTTTCTAATTTTGTCCTCCAATATTTCTTTTCACAGCAATTAAAAACAATGAAAAGGCACACATACAACATCCATGTTTTCTGTTTTGTTCGTTTATCTTCTCTTCCGCAGTCGCTGTTTCACTACTCATATTGAAATATATTCTTTTGCGATAGTATTAAAAGTATTATTTAGAGCAGAATTTCGGCTCGTACGTTGCCGAGTTACTTGATTGTCTGACGCAATTCTTTGCTTCGCTGCTTTGGCAACATCATATTCAATGTTCTCGTCGACTGATCTGTGTTTTGCCAAGTATTTGCCGTCCGTTGTGACAAACACAAATTGTTTGCGCGCTATGCCTCACTGACAATATATTTTACTTTCTATTTTTTATTACGTCCACAATTCAGTTTGGTGTATTTCGACAACTTCGTTTTAATCAGAACGTTTTAGAAAAAAGGGTAATGCGCCCGGTGTGAATAAAACTTTTATTACAGTCGCGAAAGACGGAACATTTCTCAATATTAAATGAGATATTGTTAGACAGTAAATTTTATTTGAAATTTAGGTATCTTGTCCACATTTCATTCTCAACATTGTGCAAATAAAATCGACCATACGGAAAATGTACGCTGTGGACTTTTACCTCTGCAAACTCTTCAAAATTTCGTGCACTGGTTTAGTACATTTAATGCTGCACAATAACTGCGTTGAACGTCGAAACAAAATTAAGTCAGATTAAAACTGTGTGCCCGACCGAGACTCGAACTCGGGACCTATGCCTTTCGCGGGCAAGTGCTCTACCAACTGAGCTACCCAAGCACGACTCACGCGCGGTCCTCACAGCTTTACTTCTGCCAGTATCTCGTCTCCTACCTTCCAGGAAGTTTCATATCAGCGCACACTCCGCTGCAGAGTGAAAATCTCATTCTGAAAATTAAGTCATTTATGGGGGGCAGGTGTCAGTCAAGATGAGTTAAAATCAAATTTTTGGGCCAAATAGTTTATGTGAAATAGAATAAGTGTTTCAAAACAGTCGGAACACCATGTCTGCACAGGCGAGCAGTGCAGTGACAAAATCGCGCACAGCACGGAATGCGGGGAGCGCGTCTCTGTAGCAGCGAAAGGGTTAATGCGGCTGTGGCGGCTTTACTTCATAAACTGCGCGTTCCCCCCTAAACATAAGTTTGCGAACTATACTATACTATGGCGGTGCTTCTCTTGGCGCGTGCGTCGTTTGCAACTGGCAACGCAGCAATCTCCCGCGTCTGGGCGGGCGTGCCTGAGGCGCCAAGATAAAAGAATTTAACTATAGCAGAGGATGACGCGGCGGTCGGTCGGTGCCGATTTTTCTTCTTCACTGTGCAGCAGTCTTAATGACCACCAGTGTAGGTGGCGAGCGCGGTCTGGCAGACGAGTGCGGTGCAGTTATCTGTCCAACAGAGTATTTCTTTGGGACGCCCGTCTGGCCTTTATACTTGCAGACGAGGCCCATTTTGCTAAGGAAGAGGAGGCGATAAACGGAACTGCGGTCACGGGAGGCGCGCGCCTTTATCTGCAGAATGATACGGCTGCGGGTCTGCTAAGTGGCGCAGCCGAATGGCCCGCGGCCGTTTGCAGTCGCGGCGGCCATTCAGAGCGGCCGGCCGTTGTGCACGAACGGACTTGCCCCAGTTAACTGCGCGCTCGCCCGCCCGGGGGATTCTGACGGCGTAATCCGACGCGGCGCTGAAGCATCTGCCTCAGTTTTCCCTGTTACGCATGCGCAGTGCGTCTCTTTCTGCCTATCTGCTTGCCTTGGGGAGTTGCGAGTTTCCAGAGGCGCTCTACAGCTGCTTCGGAGAGACAGTCGCCACGGGAGACGCCCACATCCGTAATAGCCCAGGAATGGAAATCTAGGTCTATATCTACATAACTACTCTAGCGTTCACACTCACGAGTTTTACAGAGGATTTATAGAACCATTTTTCGGATTATTTCTCGGCCACTCCGCTCCCGAATAGCATTTGGGAACACCGAAATCATTCCAAGCGCCGCCCGGGATTAGCCGAGCGGTCTCGGGCGCTGCAGTCATGGGCTGTGCGGCTGGTCCCGGCGGAGGTTCGAGTCCTCCCTCGGGCATAGGTGTGTGTGTTTGTCCTTAGGATAATTTACGTTAAGTAGTGTGTAAGCTTAGGGACTGATGACCTTAGCAGTTAAATCCCATAAGATTTCACACACATTTGAACATTCCAAGCGACCTCGGATTTTACTTATGACGCGAGAATGTTTCTGACATAAATCTGGTGAAAAGGTGCCATCGCAAAGAGAAATTTTAATGAATGAAACTCCTCTCTCTCTCTCTCTCTCTCTCTCTCTCTCTCCCCCATAATACCCAATAACCAAAAATTACGGCGCAGCATGAGGTTGAAATGTGATGTCGAAACGTCAAAGTATGATTAGCATCTCGAAGAACCACGAAACTCTTGCTGAAAGGGAACGTCGAAAGAAAGAAATGCTAAAATAAATTTAAATCGAGACAGCATTAGAAGGAAGGTATTAACGCGATATTGCCGGATCAACGTCACTCCAATATTCAAGAAAGGTAGTAGCAGTAACCCACAAAATTACACGCCCATATCATTAATGTCGATATGCAGAACGATTCTGGAACGATTGTTCGCCTGCCTCGGTTACTTCCCTTCAAGTGGACTCTCCCAACATTCCACTGTTTCGTTTATCTCAAAAAATGGTTCAAATGGCTCGGAGCACTAAGGGACTTAACATCTGAGGTCATCAGTTCCCTAGAACATAGAACTACTTAAACCTAACTAACCTAAGGACATCACACACATCCATGGCCGAGGCAGGATTCGAACGTGCGACCGTAGCGGTCGCGCGGTTCCCGACTGAAGCGCCTAGAACCTCTCGGCCACAGTGGCCGGCTCGTTTATCTCAGCCAGCGTCAATAATATCGTTGGTATGTGTCGTTACGTGTTCACGTGAACGTTTAAGTTTATTTGCTTTGTTCGTTGGTTTCGTTTTTGTCACTGTTAAAATTCTAACCATTGAAGAACGTGCGTTTATAGTCGAAACAAGTGTTCAAAGCTGGCGGTAAATACACAGTTTCAGTTCGTCAAACATTTAATTCAGTCTTCCCGGAGACAACACTCCCACATCGCGATACTGTGTGAGATTTGATTAACAACTTTCGAAGTAGGGGTTAAGTGAGAGATGCACCGAGAAGTGGTCGTCCTAGCGTTTTGTATCAGGATAAACTAATCGATATTTTCGATGAAATGTCCGCGAGTCCGAACAAGTCAGTAAGAAAACTCGCCCAGGAAATCGATGTTAGTGTCGGAACGGCCCACACAGCTGTAAGTAAAAACTTAGAAGTTTTCCCATACAAAGTGACAGTCGAGCAAAAACTGAAAAGAGGCAAGAGACTGCATTATTGTCAATGGTTCAAAAATTTTGTTGAACAGAATGGAAGGGATATTCTTAATTAAACTTTTTTCACTGATAAGGCGTGGTTTCATTTATCCGGATACATGAACTCGCAAAATTCTCGCATGTCGAGTACTGCAAATCCATTGTGTATTCATGACGAACCACTTCATTCTGTGAAAATAGGAGTTTGGATTGCAATTTCTAGACGTCGGATTGTGGGTCCCATATTTTTCAACGAAACAATAAACGCACAACGATACCGCAGTGATATTCTGTACCCATTCATAGGAGTACTTGTGTTAAGTGAAATACTGAACGGTTATTTTCCACAAGATGGTGCAACCGCCCATACACCTCGCGTTCCAATGTCACTGCTTGCTGATGTTTCTGGTGATCGCATAATTTCACAGGGACTTTGGCCTCCGCGATCGCCTGACCTAACAAAAACGACTCTGAGCGCTATGGGACTTAACATCTCAGGTCAGCAGTCCCCTAGAACTTAGAGCTACTTAAACCTAACTAACCTAAGGACACCACTCACATCCATGCCCGAGGCAGGATTCGAACCTGCGACCATAGCGGTCGCGCGGTTCCAGACTGTAGCGTCTAGAACCGCTCGGCCACACCTGCCGGCAGGACGTCCACATTGCACGACATGTGACACGACATGTTCTGGAGAAATGATAAGCACTTCAGTCACCTCGTATGAGCATGTGCCATTTTGCCTAATAGGCACATAGTCCGCCACGGGCCCAGACAACTTCTTCCGTGCGTCGTGCCAACGACGCGTATAAGGCGGGAATAGCATATAGTGGTACAGAGATCCATGTTGTATTCGTGCTGTGCTCCAAAATTCATCTGTGGTGGTCGGCATTGGATCACAGTACTGTACTCGTCGTATCACCATGTTGTTGTTGTCGTCTTCAGTCCTGAGACTGGTTTGATGCAGCTCTCCATGCTACTCTATCCTGTGCAAGCTTTTTCATCTCCCAGTACCTACTGCAACCTACATCCTTCCGAATCTGCTTAGTGTATTCATCTCTTGGTCTCCCTCTACGATTTTTACCCTCCACGCTGCCCTCCAATGCTAAATTTGTGATCCCTTGATGCCTCAAAACGTGTTCTACCAACCGATCCTTTCTTCGAGTCAAGTTGTGCCACAAACTTCTCTTCTCCCCAATCCTATTCAATACCTCCTCATTAGTTACGTGATCTACCCACCTTATCTTCAGCATTCTTCTGTAGCACCACATTTCGAAAGCTTCTATTCTCTTCTTGTCCAAACTATTTATCGTCCATGTTTCACTTCCATACATGGCTACACTCCATACAAATACTTTCAGAAACGACCTCCTGACACTTAAATCTATACTCGATGTAAACAAATTTCTCTTCTTCAGAAACGATTTCCTTGCCATTGCCAGTCTACATTTTATATCCTCTCTACTTCGACCATCATCAGTTATTTTACTCCCTAAATAGCAAAACTCCTTTACTACTTTAAGTGTCTCATTTCCTAATCTAATTCCGTCAGCATCACCCGATTTAATTTGACTACATTCCATTATCCTCGTTTTTCTTTTGTTGATGTTCATCTTATATCCTCCTTTCAAGACACTGTCCATTCCGTTCAACTGCTCTTGCAAGTCCTTTGCTGTCTCTGACAGAATTACAATGTCATCGGCGAACCTCAAAGTTTTTATTTCTTCTCCATGGATTTTAATTCCTACTCCGATTTTTTCTTTTGTTTCCTTTACTGCTTGCTCAATATACAAATTGAATAACATCGGGGAGAGGCTACAACCCTGTCTCACTCCTTTCCCAACCACTGCCTCCCTTTCATGTAACTGCCATCTGGTTTCTGTACAAATTGTAAATAGCCTTTCGTTCCCTGTATTTTACCTTTGCCACCTTACCGCGCACATTTTCGACCGGCCACAAGTCCGGTCATGTGGCGGGCCAGGGCAAAACGCTGACATCCTGCGACACCAAGGAGGCAAGCAGCATATGGTCGTGCATTGTCTTGCTGAAAAATGGCGTGTGGCGTGTTGGGCAGAAAGGGTACGGCTACGGGTTGCAGGATGTCATTCACTTAATTAACACTGGCCACAGTGCCCTGGACACACAGCAACTGTGGTTTGTGGTTGTACCCAATAGCACCCAACACCATAAGGCTTCGAGCTGTCGGTCTATGTCTTGTGCGAATACAGTCATTGTGATGCCGGTCCCTCTGTCTGTGGCGAGCCGAAATGCAGCCACCAGTTCCAAACAAACACTACCTGGATTCGTCCGAAAACACTATCTGATGCCATTCCTGTCCCCAGTAACGTCGTTCCATACATCACTGCCGTCTAGCATGTTTATACACATTCGTCAGAGGTAGGCAGTGGACGACGCGCAAGTGTAACCCGTGACGTAACAAACGGCGACGGAGTGTCACCCCTGATAATGTGCGATGTGTTCCACTGTTGCGCCAGAGTTGAGCAGGACGCAGATCTGTCCTGCAATGCCGTTCGGATGAGATGTAGATCGTCTCGGCGGGTGGTCTGGGTGGTGCGACCTGGCTATAGAGATGGGCAAACTAGTTCATGATTGGGAACCAGTTCACTGGTGATCGCTCTTTTTTGGGAAACGTTCATTTTTACTCGTTCACCGTTCATTTGTGCTTGGTATATGGTTCTTACGCAAAACTGAAAATTAGTAGCATACGTGATTGAAGATGGAAGGCGCCAACAGGGGCCCCTTGTCTCCCCCTGGAGAACAGAGAGTTTATTCGTAACAGAATTCTCACAGATTTGGATTTTCATTATTCTGCAAAACGTCTCGTTTAGCCAACTGTAGCGTTATGTGGCTGATCGCAGTCATTTGATGTTAGGTGGGGGACGAAAAACCGGGTCCGAGTAGACTATTCGCCAGTTACGCACCATTTGTTGACCGCTACGAGCAGAATTGATAAACATGTAATAATTCGGCAGTGAAAAAATAACAAATAAGCTAATGCAAACTCCAACTTCGAAACAATAGATGACGATTGGTGGGCGAGAATGAGCAGTCTAGTACTTGGGGCCGATTTTTCGTGCGCCACCCTGTACCACTGAAATAACACTGTAGGAGTTGTCGTATTCTCTTCTTTACAAAATGTGACATAAGACACAGGATTACGAAGCGCGGCCTTTATTCGGTTGTTAAGTCGTTCTGCCTTCCATAACAATGAACAAGCCCTTTTGCCTTGGATCAAAAAAAGACGGAAATAGCCACTCGTGTGTTCCTCGCCGATTTCCTTTGCATGTCTAATAATAAAAAAATGTATTGATGCTGAAGGCCACCAGTTTGAACATTAATCACATTTGCAAAGTACATTTATTTTTCCAATTGGACTTTAAGCTTTTCATTTCCAGCAATTCAACATTGCAGAACGGGGAATAAATTTTCTATGACGCTTCAAAGTGTGTATACATTTTTTGACGGACCCAGTAGATGAAGGTGTAGATCATTATCCATGCTACTGTGCGACCTTCAGCGACTAAAGAAAAAGGAGAAACAATAAATTCTGAGTAAGAAAAACTACTCCTTGTCTGTGAAGAACTGACAGCAACAGCTCATATTTACTTCGGTATGAGTTATTTTTTACGGAGTGGTGCGCCTTTCTCAGAAATGCGATAAACAAATCGCCGCCACTGGCAGCAGGGCCAGCCTCACGGTATTTCGCCGAAGCCCTGGACGCGGCGCTGCCAACTTTCGGCGACGAGTTATCGGCTGGCTTCACGAAACGCTTCGCCAGCCAGCTTTCGCCACGGGTCGCGTTCGTGAATCTAGCGCGCTGCACAGATATGTTTATCACGCTTGACGTCCGCTAAAAGCGCAGTAACGGCCACAGGTCACGCGAACTCGATGGCAGAGGTGGGGGAGGGGGAGGGGGAGGGGGAGGGGGAGGGGGGGTGGGGGGGGGGGAAGAAGATGATGAGCAGCGAACGTCGCAGCAGGCGGGGTGATTTAACGCCGTGCAAAGTGTGTGGCAACAGGGGGCCCTTGCACGGAGCCCTGGCTCTAACTGCCGAAATGAAATACACCGAATAAACAGCATTCCCATAGATGGAGCGTGCCAACACAAATCTACAACCTACTACTCGAAATGCTTTAATTACAATTATCACGTCTTACCCACATACACATGAATCCTCTGCACTTCAGACCTAGGTGCCTGGCACGTCTCTACTGTTCCAACCCGCACAACGCGCAAAAAAACAAACACTTAAATGTTCCCATGCGAGCTCTTATTTCTCCTACACTATTGGCCATTAAAATTGCTACACAACGAAGATCACGTGCTACAGACGCCAAATTTAACCGACAGGAAGAAAATGCTGTGATATGCAAATGGTTAGCTTTTCAGAGCATTCACACAAGGTTGGCGCCGGTGGCGACACCTACAACGTGCTGACGCGAGAAAAATTTCCAACCGATTTCTCATACACAAACAGCAGTTGACTGGCGTTGCCTGGTGAAACGTTGTTGTGATGCCTCGTGTAAGGAGGAGAAGTTTCCGACTTTGATAAACGTCGGATTGTAGCGTATCACGATTGCGATTCATCGTATCGCGACATTGCTGCTCACGTTGGTCGAGATCCACTGACTGTTAGCAGAATATGGAATCGGTGGGTTCAGGAGGATAATAGGGAACGCCGTGCTGGATCCCAACGGCCTCGTATCACTAGCAGGCGAGATGACAGGCATCCTATGCGCACGGCTGTAACGGATCGTGCAGCAACGTCTCGATCCCTGAGTCAACAGATGGGGACGTCTGTATCTGCAACAAGAAGGATCAGCAGAAGAAAGAGAGAGAGAGAGAGAGAGAGAGAGAGAGAGAGAGAGAGGGGGGGGGCGTGCAGTAGAGAGAGAGGGGGGGAGGGAGAGATGAGGAAAGAGATAGAGACAGAAGATCCAACAAGAAGGATCAGCAGAAGAAAGACAGTGAGAGGGGGAGTGCAGGAGTGAGAGAGAGAGAGAGTGAGAGAGAAGATGCAACAAGAAGGATCAGCAGAAGAAAGATAGAGAGAGTGGGATGTGTGGAGAGAGAGAGAGGGAGAGAGAGAGAGAAGATCCAACAAGAAGGATCAGCAGAAGAAAGACAGTGAGAGGGGGAGTGCAGGAGTGAGAGAGAGAGAGAGTGAGAGAGAAGATGCAACAAGAAGGATCAGCAGAAGAAAGATACAGAGAGTGGGACGTGTGGAGAGAGAGAGAGGGAGAGAGAGAGAGAGAAGATCCAACAAGAAGTATCAGCAGAAGAAAGACAGTGAGAGGGGGAGTGCAGGAGTGAGAGAGAGAGAGAGTGAGAGAGAAGATGCAACAAGAAGGATCAGCAGAAGAAAGATAGAGAGAGTGGGACGTGTGGAGAGAGAGAGAGGGAGAGAGAGAGAGAAGATCCAACAAGAAGGATCAGCAGAAGAAAGACAGTGAGAGGGGGAGTGCAGGAGTGAGAGAGAGAGAGAGTGAGAGAGAAGATGCAACAAGAAGGATCAGCAGAAGAAAGATAGAGAGAGTGGGACGTGTGGAGAGAGAGAGAGGGGGAGAGAGAGAGAGAAGATCCAACAAGAAGGATCAGCAGAAGAAGGACAGTGAGAGGGGGAGTGCAGGAGTGAGAGAGAGAGAGAGTGAGAGAGAAGATGCAACAAGAAGGATCAGCAGAAGAAAGATAGAGAGAGTGGGACGTGTGGAGAGAGAGAGAGGGAGAGAGAGAGAGAAGATCCAACAAGAAGGATCAGCAGAAGAAAGACAGTGAGAGGGGGAGTGCAGGAGTGAGAGAGAAAGAGAGTGAGAGAGAAGATGCAACAAGAAGGATCAGCAGAAGAAAGATAGAGAGAGTGGGACGTGTGGAGAGAGAGAGAGGGAGAGAGAGAGAGAAGATCCAACAAGAAGGATCAGCAGAAGAAAGACATTGAGAGGGGGAGTGCAGGAGTGAGAGAGAGAGAGAGTGAGAGAGAAGATGCAACAAGAAGGATCAGCAGAAGAAAGACAGTGAGAGGGGGAGTGCAGGAGTGAGAGAGAGAGAGAGTGAGAGAGAAGATGCAACAAGAAGGATCAGCAGAAGAAAGATAGAGAGAGTGGGACGTGTGGAGAGAGAGAGAGGGAGAGAGAGAGAGAAGATCCAACAAGAAGGATCAGCAGAAGAAAGACAGTGAGAGGGGGAGTGCAGGAGTGAGAGAGAAAGAGAGTGAGAGAGAAGATGCAACAAGAAGGATCAGCAGAAGAAAGATAGAGAGAGTGGGACGTGTGGAGAGAGAGAGAGGGAGAGAGAGAGAGAAGATCCAACAAGAAGGATCAGCAGAAGAAAGACAGTGAGAGGGGGAGTGCAGGAGTGAGAGAGAGAGAGAGTGAGAGAGAAGATGCAACAAGAAGGATCAGCAGAAGAAAGATAGAGAGAGTGGGACGTGTGGAGAGAGAGAGAGAGGGAGAGAGAGAGAGAAGATCCAACAAGAAGGATCAGCAGAAGAAAGACAGTGAGAGGGGGAGTGCAGGAGTGAGAGAGAGAGAGTGAGAGAGAAGATGCAACAAGAAGGATCAGCAGAAGAAAGATACAGAGAGTGGGACGTGTGGAGAGAGAGAGAGGGAGAGAGAGAGAGAAGATCCAACAAGAAGGATCAGCAGAAGAAAGACAGTGAGAGGGGGAGTGCAGGAGTGAGAGAGAGAGAGAGTGAGAGAGAAGATGCAACAAGAAGGATCAGCAGAAGAAAGATAGAGAGAGTGGGACGTGTGGAGAGAGAGAGAGGGAGAGAGAGAGAGAAGATCCATCAAGAAGGATCAGCAGAAGAAAGACAGTGAGAGGGGGAGTGCAGGAGTGAGAGAGAGAGAGAGTGAGAGAGAGAGAGAGAGTGAGAGAGAAGATGCAACAAGAGGGATCAGCAGAAGAAAGAGAGAGAGTGGGACGTGTGGAGAGAGAGAGAGGGAGAGAGAGAGAGAGAGAAGATCCAACAAGAAGGATCAGCAGAAGAAAGACAGTGAGAGGGGGAGTGCAGGAGTGAGAGAGAGAGAGAGTGAGAGAGAAGATGCAACAAGAAGGATCAGCAGAAGAAAGATAGAGAGAGTGGGACGTGTGGAGAGAGAGAGAGGGAGAGAGAGAGAGAAGATCCAACAAGAAGGATCAGCAGAAGAAAGACAGTGAGAGGGGGAGTGCAGGAGTGAGAGAGAGAGAGAGAGTGAGAGAGAAGATGCAACAAGAAGGATCAGCAGAAGAAAGATAGAGAGAGTGGGACGTGTGGAGAGAGAGAGAGGGAGAGAGAGAGAGAAGATCCAACAAGAAGGATCAGCAGAAGAAAGACAGTGAGAGGGGGAGTGCAGGAGTGAGAGAGAGAGAGAGAGAGAGAGAGAGAGAGAGAGAGAGCGTCATGGAACGCTCAGACACCGGTGGCAGACACTACAAGAGAGGCGTTCTGCATCACGGAGCGGTTTACCGTGGCGCCAGAAGTAGCCTCCGCCACACACCGTAACGAGGCTTACGAGAACAGGTGTAGAAGTAGAAACCACCCGGCAGGTGAATGCTGATCGTCGGTATAGTAACAGTTCGTGTCACACTGAATACCAAACCGAACCTCCTGGAGATTCCTCGCGCCCCCTATAGAGTGAGTGCGGTGGGCACCCAGCAACACACAGCAGGGACGCGCGCCGTTTGCTGTTAGCAGTCCAGTCACGGCCGCCGTTAAACACTCTAAACTGCCCCGACAATGTGTGGCGCAATGCAATTGGCTGGCACACGCGCTCTCATTTAAATTCGCTCTGCCGCGTAGGCAAATGACGCTAATTAATGACGCCCATTCTCGCGCCGTGGCTGTGCATAATGTCGGCAGGCCGCTCAGCTACACATAAACGTGTAAACCAAAGCGAACGAGTACATAATGTGACCTTCTTCTAGGAAACACCCTTTCCGCTAGCTCACGTTCACACCGCCGTGATCCCGTTTCCCAGAGGTAATGCAGTGTAGATTTTTTACACATCTAAACATGGTACAACAACGAAAAAAGCCGACAGTAGTCAAGAAACGAAGAAAATGTTTCGATAAATGACATCATAAGTGGAAAACATGAATTATTTACTTTTTTCAAATTATGGGCTCTGAGCACTATGGGACTTGTGAGGTCATCAGTCCCCTAGAACTTAGAACTACTTAAACCTAGCTAACCTACGGACATCACACACATCCATGCCCGAGGCAGGATTCGAACCTGCGGTCGTAGCGGTCGCGCGGTTCCAGACTATAGCGCCTAGAACTGCTCGGCCACTTCGGCCGGCCGAATTTACTTAATAGTACCGAGCGAGCTAGCGGAGTGGTTACCACACTGGACTCTCGCTTCAAATCCGCGTCTCGCAGTCCGCATTTACGTTTTACTTAATTTCCCTAAAGTCCCTTCAGGCAAATGCCGGGATGGTTCCTGCGAAAGGGTACGGCCGACTTTCTTCCCCATCCTTCCCTAATCCGAGCTTCTACCCCGTCTCTAATGACCTCGTTCTCGACGGGACGCGAAACATTAATCTGCTTCTCCTACTCCTCCACTGATTTAATAGACTCACCTATGTTAGAAGACAGGCTAAAGAAAGGTAAACCTACGATTATAACATCTGGAGACTTACAGCAATCTTTTTAATACACTGAAGCGCCAAAGACACTGGTATAGAAAATTGTTAAGGCTTTCGTGGCCACTTGTTGACAAACTGCCTATTGGCTTCTGTCTCGGGTTCTTCGGCCGACGTTCATCTAATGATTTTTCTGACGTTTCGCCAGCACGAGTGACTGGCATTGTCAAAGCCTCACCCTCCATTGCCGTTGGTGAACTGGAGGCGAGCTCGCGGCCGCAGACTATATGTACCTGGCGCGACAACGTCCGAGGGCTTCTCCGCGGTCATTCCCGGTGTGGTTCTCTTCTTGCTACCTGCGACGGTCGTTCGCTGCAGTACGGGCAGCCAGGATCCGTTTACCTTAAGGCTTTCCTCTTTCTTATTCAAACTGTTCGCGTGTTTTTGGATTTCTACAGCTTCTCTGAACAAGCGCGTGTGATAGTGCTTCTCTACAGCCAGAACTTCCGTGTCGGCGAATTTTATTAAGTGGTCGGTCTCATTCAGTGCGTGCTCTGCCACGGCCGATTTCTCCACCTGCCCCAACCTGCAATGTCGTTTATGCTCTTTGATCCTGGTGTTAATTGATCGGCCAGTCATTCCGACATAAACTTTTCCGCATGTGCACGGTATACGGTATATTCCCGACATTGCAAGTGGGTCTCTTTTCTCCTTCGCCGATCTAAGACACTCTTTGATCTTCCTTGTCGGTTTGAAAATCGTCTTTACGCCATGTTTGCGCAATATACGGCCGATTCTGTCCGTCACTCTGGGAATGTATGGCAGAAAGGCCGTACCCGACATTTCTTTTTCTGGTTCCTTACTTCGCCGAGTGTTTGGCTCTGTTACACTTCTAATGTAATTTGTGGAGTACCCATTGCTCCTCAGAACAGTTTCCAGGTGTTGCATTTCTCGTTTGAGGTGTTGCGGCTCACATATTCGTCCTGCTGTCGTTACGAGCGTACTAATCATGCCTCTTTTCTGGCTAGGGTGGTGATCTGACAGTCTGTGCAGGTATCGATGCGTGCGTGTCGGTTATCGATTCACGCTGTGTCCCAGGTTTTCGCCGTCCCTTGTGACCAGCACATCTAGAAATGGCAGTTTCTTGTCTTTTTCTACTTCCATGGTAAATGTTATGTTGGCATGGAGGCTGTTCAAGTGTCTCAGGCATTCACCGAGCTGTTCTTCACCGTGGCTCCACACCACGAAGGTATCATCGACGTACCTGTACCACACCTTAGGTTTGCAAGTCGCCGAGTCCAGTGCCTGTGCTTCGAATTGTTCCATGAAGAAGTTGGCCACTCGTGCTGGCGAAACGTCAGAAAAATCATTAGATGAACGTCGGCCGAAGAACCCGAGACAGAAGCCAATAGGCAGTTTGTCACACTGGTATAGGCATGCGTATTCAAATACATGCAAAATACGGTGCTGTGGTCGGAAACGCCTGTAAAAGACAACAAGTGTGTGGCGCAGTTGTTAGATCGGTTACTGCTGCCACAATGGCACGTTCTCACCATTTAAGTGTGTCTCAACGTTGTGTTATAGACCGGGCACGATCCGTGACACACAGCATCTCCGAGGTAGCGATCAAGTGGGGATTTTCGCGTACGACCATTACACGAGTGTACTGTGAATATCAGGAATCTGCTAAAACATTAAATCTCCGACTTCGCTGCGGCCGGAAAAAGATCCTGCAAGAACGGGACCAACGACGACTCAAGAGAATCAGTCAACGTGACACAGAAGTGCAACCCTTCCGCCCATTTAATGTTCTGCGAGAAGAAATGAGAACAATGAAATTAGCCGATGGTGTAATAATCCTGTCAGAGACCACATACGACTTGCAACAGCATATGAACAGGAAGTATAGTGACTTGATAAGAAATGTGTGTGAAATCTT